>NC_141694.1:1717296021-1720071021 GCF_964263255.1 Lissotriton vulgaris | reverse complement strand
CGTTATCCGCTGATAGAATTAGCATTTAAAAAACCTTGCAAATTCACTGAAAAAACATAGGTTTCAAGCCTTATATAGATAGGAATTAGCATTTAAAAACCTTGCAAATTCCCTTAAAAAACCATAGGTTTCAGGACTTATATAGTTAGGAATTAGCATTTAAAAAACCTTGCAAATTCACTTAAATAACCATAGGTTTCAGGCCTTATAATGAGATGTCATCAGTAATGTCATCAGTGATGTCATTTGAGATGTCATCAGTGATGTCATCAGTGATGTCACTGACCATGTCATGAATGATGTGATATGTGACATCATCAGCAGTGGATTGCGGGTGCGCAAAATATAGTTAGTACAACTAACTATATGCAATTTCAATGTTTTTTTAAATGCTAATTCCTAACTATATAAGGCCTGAAACCTATATTTTAAGTGAATATATATATATATATATATATATATATATATATATATATATATATATATATATATATATACATATATATATATATATATATATATATAAATATATGTGTGTATATTACCTACTGGCGCCAGTAGGTAGTTATAGTTAGGATTATTTTGTATAGGGAATTCGCAACATTCTATTGGGAATAACTTTGGCGCCGGTTGAGGAATCTGTCTGAAATTTTCCTCAAATTTGTCTCGTGGCGCTCCGCTCCTTCCCTGACAGTTTGGGGGGGATTCATCAAGCGGGGGCCGAGATAAAAGGGGGGTCCCAAAACGTGTTTTCCCCATGTTAATTTTCATAGGGCCGGTTGAACTCACTTTTAGCCCGAACGGCTGAATGGATTTCCCCCAAACTTGGCAAAATTGTAGGGACTGGTAGCCCGATGTGCCTTTGCTATGTCTCAAGATATGTACTCCAGTGGATTTTGAGTAATTTAGGTTCAAAAAAATATATATATCTATAAGCGCGCCCCGATACGCGCACCGGGGCTCTCGGGTGTCTGTCAACATTCCAAACAGTCCGGAGCGGCCGCCATCTTGTGTCTCGGTAGGATCGAGACACAAGAGGTGGCAAAAACAAAGGGGGAAATTACCAAAAAGGGGCAGAATAGACCCCCCTGACCCCCTAGGTTTGATGTGGGGGCCATAAAAGGGCCCCTCGGGGGAATTTATTTTTTTTTTTTTCAATTTGCACGGGGGGAGCGCCCGGTACGCGCTCCGGGGAGCGCACCGGGGAGCGTACCATGGGGAAAAAAATGACAGATTTTTTTGAAAAAGTTGCATTTTTTTGTAAATTGGAGGTAGTTCTATAAAGAACTGCTTTTTTTATTCTTTTTGTTGTTTTATATTTTTTTATTGTTTTTTGGAACATTTTGTACTTTTTTTGGCTTTTTTGAACAATTTTATATTTTTTTTGTTATTTTTATGGGACAAACAAAAAACAGGGAATTGTAAACGGCTCAACTGGAGCAAAAAAAAACAGGAAAAAGTTAAGGTTTTTTGGGGCACACGTGGTTGTCACCAGCACGGTTGATGAGCTTAATGCTTTGCTCACCATACGTAATTGTTTTCCCACAAAATATACATACGATTTTGTATTGTCCAAACTTGGGTTGTATGTTTGGGACCATCTCCCTTGCCTCTGGACCCGATGGAGTGGGTTGCTTACTTTGGGAGGTGCTGGGAGAAGATTGGGGAGGGTTCCTGGCCATTTCTCGGACCTCTGCCCTAGCATAGTTGTTAGGGTGCCGGCGTTGCATGTGGCGAATCATGGTGTTGTTGCCAAAAGAGTACTTTTTGTTAGGGTTCCCCCTTGAAAGTACAGTGCCACAGATTAAACAAGTAACCTTTGGCGCATTTACTTTCTTGAGGTCCTTTGGGATTGAAAAAAACTCCCAGACAATGTGCTCCTTTGGCTTATAGGTGGGAGTATCTTCTTGCAGGAACATCCTCCTCTCCTCCTCCTCCTCCTCCTCCTCCTCCTCCTCCTCTTCATCTCCACCACGGTGGTGTTGTGGTGGTCCTTGTGGTGGTGGTGGTGGCTGAGATGCTCCTGCTGCTGCTGCTACTGTAGCCATTTTTCAGTCAAATAGGTACAGATTGGTCTTTCAACAGGTCTTCTTCACTCAAAGTACAAAGTGAGAATGAGGAAAATAGGTGGGGGATTTCATCATTTGGAAAACAAAACTGTCCTGAACCAATGTAAAGTGTTATTTTCAGGTCACATGACTTGGGCTTTCATCATTTGGAAACCAAAACTGTTCAGAACCAATGAAAAGTGTTATTTTCAGGTCACATAACCCGACGCGCTTATGCTACGCGACCCGGGGCGCGACCCGGGGCGCGTCCCGGGGCGCTTATGTAGCACGTTCGTATGCGCGTGGGTGCTTCCGGGTGCGCTTATGTCATGCGTATCACGTGGACGCGGTTACGCGATACGTCACAATGATGTTTTCGTACGCGGCAATAGCGCTAACGGGACGCTCACCGTCAAAAGACTGCGCTTTCCGGTGCCCTCACCAGTACGCGCACCGGGAGCGCACCAGGGCAACAAAATACATTTATTTTTTTTTAAACATGAAAAATATACATTAAAAAAATAGTATTACATAAATATACAATATAGGATTCATTATAAAAAATATTACATTTCATAGCTATAGAAATTTGCTATTAAAAAACCTTTGAAATTCACTGAAAAAAAACATAGGTTTGAGGCCCTATATATAGTTAGGAATTAGCATTTAAAAAACATATGAAATTCACTGAAAAAACCATAGGTTTCACACCAGTTATAGTTAGAAATTAGCATTTAAAAATACCTATGAAATTCACTGAAAAAACCATAGGTTTCAAACCAGTTATAGTTAGGAATTAGCATTTAAAAAACCTATTAAATTTACTGAAAGAAACCATAGGTTTCACACCAGTTATAGTTAGCTGGAAATTTTACTGACATAAAACCATTGAAATTCCCACGTTATAGTTAGTTGGACTCACTATAACAAGCGCGCCTGCAATGCACTGCTGATGACGTCACATATTACATCACTCATGACATGGTCAGTGACATCACTCATGACATCACTAATGACACCATCCAGTGAATGTGTGTCTTTCTGAAAAATAAATATGTTTTATATATTTATTTGTAAAGGTCGATGGAAGAATACATTTTTAAATAAGTTTCTAAATGGATGTTTTAAAAAAAAAAAATTGGTTAACTGGCTTATTAAGCGTATCTTAGTGAATACATATATTAGGGAGTAATGTTTAAATATTTAAATATATGTATCAGGGTTTCACTTTGTGTATAAGTGGCTGCATGGGTTGGTGAGTAGCTACATGTGTGTGTGTATGGGTTATTAGATGTTTTTTTAGTATCAGTATGAGTGTCTGTATGGTTTGGTGGGGGTATTACTTAGCATATAGATGCTTCAATGACTGACTCACTGTTTGTATGTGTTTTGAAGACAGCATATGTGCAGGACTGTATGGGTGGATGAGTGTGTATATGTGTGTGTTAGTGAGTGAATGACTGTCTCACTAGTGTCTTTATCAGTAACTACATATGTATGTGTTTCTATAAGTGAATGTTTTAGAGAGTAAGTATGTGTAAGTTTCCTTAGAAGTAAGGTGGTAGTGTGTGTATAGCTGTATATGCAAATAAATGGATGTTCAATAGTTTATTTGCATGTGTGAGTATGTGTGTGAGTAACTTTTGGATGACTGTCAGTGTGTAACAGGATGTATATGTGTACCACTACATATGATGAGTGAATATATGTATGAGTGACTATATAGAACTGTTGGTGAATGAGTGGATGTGTATATAGATGGTGGAATTACTGAATTGGTTGTTGTAACTGGTATGGGTATCTCCATTTTTTTGAAAATGTTAGTTTCTATTTTTTAATATGTGTTTCAAGGGTTACATTACATTGAAAGGAGGTCTGTCACTCTGTCACAAGGATGGTGTCATCAGTGATGTCATGAATGATGTCACTGACCATGTCATGAGTGATGTAATATGTGACATCATCAGCAGTGCATTGAAGTCGCGCTTGTTATAGTGAGTCCAACTAACTATAACGTGGGAATTTCAATAGTTTTATGTCAGTAAAATTGCCATGAGTGATGTAATATGTGAGGTCATAAGCAGTGCATTGGTGGGGTGATAGTTAGCTCAGGTAACTATAACTGCCGAATTTCAATAGTCCCTGTAGCCTTTGTTTTTTTTCAGTGAACCAATATTATATATTATGTATTGATGTATAGTTCTGGAGATATACTTATATATCTGTTTGGTTTTTCAAGGAAACCGCGATTATGAAAAGGCAATGATCGAATTGCATGAAAATGAAGAATTTAAATCCAGTTTTCTTGAGTTACCGTATCAGATGTTTATAAATGTTTACAAATGTTTATATTGTTTACAATGATCTCAGGTACTAAAATGAGGTTGTGCAAATACTCTTTTATACCAATAACAACATGTATGTAATACAAGGCACACCATTCTAAGATGGCGGCTTGTCAGACCATCGAAAATTAATCGAGGTTTTCTGGCAAGTCACAGTTACCCCTCCTTTGTGTTGATGATCGTAACCGGAAGGTGTATATTATGTTGTACCGGCATGTTTTCCTTCACGTGTGATCAAGGCAATAGTCATTGCCGAAACGCGTAGCGTGTCAATCTGGACAAATAAATCCTCATTGCTGCAGTACTCCTGAGCGCGTCTTTTTTGCTTTACAAGCAACCTGCTGTTTATAAAACTTCGGCCGGAGCGGTCCGCCGAATGTGAGACGCCACCTGACTGGGGAGAAAGGATCCCGGAAGGACCCCGTTGTTGTTTCTGATTTGAATCAAGGGATTCAGTGCCTGCCGCCGTACTACATTTACCATGGAAGGTTTCGATTTGCCCTGAAGAATCTATGCCCCGACTCTCACGGTGAGCCTCTTACTAATTTTTGCTACGGCGGGATGGGGAGGAGTGCACATGAGTGTGTTGTTTTCCCCCTTTGAAGCTGGCGGCATATGAGGTAGGAGTGTTCCCGTGAGGGTGGGTGGACGTAAGGACAGTTTGGGAATTCCTGAGCCTAGCAAACCGCGTTTGCGATTCATCTGTAAATCCTTACGCCTTCTGTGTTATTCTCTGGGACTTTACGAGCGGCATCAGGAACCACTCAAACGAGTGGGGGAGTATGCAGCAGAATGCAACACAACATTAGATGGTAATTTTACCGCGTCACTGTCCAGTAGAACTACGAGTGCAAAAGATTGAGTTTTCACACAGAAACCCTTTAGTTGCACAATCAATGATTCAGTATGGATGAAGAGGGTGAGAGGAAACGTGAGGTGGCAACGCTCTTTGCTAGAGCACCAGGGAAAGGGACTAGCCAGCCTATCAACAATGAGAAATCAGATAATAAGTCCAGCACATCGCAGCTAAGAAAATACGAGAAACTACGCAAACAGGAAACTGCTCGATGGTGGGAGGCCACCTCTTTACTGGACTATGTGGACAAAGAGATGGTGCCACGAGGTCTTAGAATATACATAACACCATCCCACGAATCTCCCAATCCTCAGATGCTAGAATACTGGGCACAAAACTCGGCAATGAGCATTAAAAACATGCTCCACATTCTTATTAAGTATGCTTGGGAGGAACGTGAAGACATTCTCAAGCAACTGAAAGAGCTAGACGGAGAGTTTAACAACAGTCCAGACCAAGAAACCATCGTCAAATTTGAAGAAGAACTGAAAATTCGCCTAAAAAACATGAAGATGACATAAAATATCGCAAACAGCGCAAGCTGCATAGAGACTGCGGGGACTATGAGAGTGGACGTATCCTCACCTACAGCCCTAAATACTATTATATGTGCAATCAAACGGGGTTACACAAACAGAACACATCCATAAGTACAACTTCGGCTGAAGCGGGAACGTCCAACATACCAACAGGATCAGACAGCGATACATCAGACCCAAACTCGAGCACTGTATCTGGTCTGGAAATAGTCACCAAACAAGCAAATTCTTTAGACGAATTCAAAGTGCTAAGGTCAAGACGCAAAAAAGTCCAGGAACAAACCCCAATATTCAAGAAAAATCCCGTAAGGGGACGACCGAGGGAAAGAGGAAAAGGCAGGGGAGGTCATTCAGAAGACGACTCAAGCTCCAGCAAAGGAGAAGAAAAGAAACAAAAACCAGTGGGAAACAAAAGAGGTGGTTACAAAAACAGAAAATAACTATGGATGTACAAATGGTAAATAGAACTATAATTAATCTCTCTTCTAGAACCCTTACCCATTTTGAAAAGCAAACCTTATGTTTGGGTCTTACTTTCTGTCCTACCGAACTTTTTAATTATTCTGACACTAGGGTGGATATTTTCAAGTTCACCAGAAAACTTAAATTGAAGAAATGGCACTTTCTTAGACAAAATCATGGTGCCTTATATGTGAATGGTGGGGCGGATACAATAGAAATAATACGTGAGGTGGCAACGCTCTTTGCTAGAGCACCAGGGAAAGGGACTAGCCAGCCTATCAACAATGAGAAATCAGATAATAAGTCCAGCACATCGCAGCTAAGAAAATACGAGAAACTACGCAAACAGGAAACTGCTCGATGGTGGGAGGCCACCTCTTTACAGGACTATGTGGACAAAGAGATGGTGCCACGAGGTCTTAGAATATACATAACACCATCCCACGAATCTCCCAATCCTCAGATGCTAGAATACTGGGCACAAAACTCGGCAATGAGCATTAAAAACATGCTCCACATTCTTATTAAGTATGCTTGGGAGGAACGTGAAGACATTCTCAAGCAACTGAAAGAGCTAGACGGAGAGTTTAACAACAGTCCAGACCAAGAAACCATCGTCAAATTTGAAGAAGAACTGAAAATTCGCCTAAAAAACATGAAGATGACATAAAATATCGCAAACAGCGCAAGCTGCATAGAGACTGCGGGGACTATGAGAGTGGACGTATCCTCACCTACAGCCCTAAATACTATTATATGTGCAATCAAACGGGGTTACACAAACAGAACACATCCATAAGTACAACTTCGGCTGAAGCGGGAACGTCCAACATACCAACAGGATCAGACAGCGATACATCAGACCCAAACTCGAGCACTGTATCTGGTCTGGAAATAGTCACCAAACAAGCAAATTCTTTAGACGAATTCAAAGTGCTAAGGTCAAGACGCAAAAAAGTCCAGGAACAAACCCCAATATTCAAGAAAAATCCCGTAAGGGGACGACCGAGGGGAAGAGGAAAAGGCAGGGGAGGTCATTCAGAAGACGACTCAAGCTCCAGCAAAGGAGAAGAAAAGAAACAAAAACCAGTGGGAAACAAAAGAGGTGGTTACAAAAACAGAAAATAACTATGGATGTACAAATGGTAAATAGAACTATAATTAATCTCTCTTCTAGAACCCTTACCCATTTTGAAAAGCAAACCTTATGTTTGGGTCTTACTTTCTGTCCTACCGAACTTTTTAATTATTCTGACACTAGGGTGGATATTTTCAAGTTCACCAGAAAACTTAAATTGAAGAAATGGCACTTTCTTAGACAAAATCATGGTGCCTTATATGTGAATGGTGGGGCGGATACAATAGAAATAATACTAGAGGAAGATACCATTGATACTATGAATCTGTCTGTATGGGAAAGTCAGGATGATGTCAACAACACGATCCAGGAAGAAACCAGAACTGATAAAGCAGCATGTACCACATTTAGACCCTAGTCAATCTTTTGCCCAATCATGCCCCATGAGGCCATAGATACTTTCCATGAGGTGGTAACGAAAGAACTTACTAAACTTAAACACACCTCGGGATGTGGGAGGAAAAGTGATTTCAATTTCATGAAAACACAAAGGGAATTTATCCTCTCATTGGCAAAAGATACTAGCATCATACTGAGACCTGCTGACAAAGGGGGGAATATTGTCCTCTGGGGCAGGGATATGTATATCAAGGAAGCACTCAGACAACTTAATACCAATGATTTCTATATCAAATGTACTATGATGCAGTATAACGAAAGTATTATGGAAACTTGGGAATTATTGACTGAATGGCACGAGAAGGGTTTACATACATGGCATGAATTCTGTTTCTTGAAAAGGGATTACCCCAAACTGCCTATATTCTACCTTTTGCCGAAGGTGCACAAGGATGCCATGGTTCCACCTGGCAGACCTATCATTTCATCTATTGGCAGTGTAAATGAGAATCTCTCTCAGTATATCGATCACTTCTTGAGAGAATATGTTTGTAGATTACCAGCATATATCAGGGACACGACTGATAACCTCAACAAGATTGGCACCCTTACATGGGTAGAGGGCTCTCTACTCATCACTATGGACGTCAATGCCATATATGCAATCATCGATCATGTCCAGGGCATGGAGGCCAGTCTGCATTATCTTAGGCAAAGAGATAAATGCTACTTAGACCATAACCACATGCTCATTGAGATGATGATGATTTGTTTGAGGAACAATATCTTCATGTTCGATGGAGCAGTATACAAACAGGTTCGTGGCGCGGCCATGGGTTCAGCATTTGCGCCTAGTTTCGCGAATCTGTTTCTATGCAAATGGGAGGGGGAAATCAGAGCTGACACTAATCTCAAGAAAGGTTTTGAAAAGGTCTCGACCTGGGTCAGATACATCGATGACCTATTCATTATATGGCAAGGTACACGAGAAGAAGCCATCTCGTTCATTGAACAACTCAATATCAATGTCTACAATATACACCTTACTCATAACATTCATGAGAAACATGTAGAATTTCTAGACACTGTAATAGAAGTGATTGACGGTAGTCTCACTTCTAGGTTACATAGGCAGGACACTGCAGGAAATAACTTACTCCATGCCCTCAGTGCTCACCCGGTCTCTCTCAAATGGAGTATTTCGTATGGGGAGCTTCTGAGGGCTAAGAGAAACTGCAGAGATGCGACTAGGTTTGCCACTGAACAAGCTAATATGCTTAAAAGATTTAGAGAAAGAGGATATCCGGAGGGGGTCCTCAATAAAGCAGTGCTCAAAGTGTCAGCTGTAGATCGTCAGGACACGCTCAATCCTGTAAAGCCTGTAAAACGAGTATCATGGTTAAACAAATCGATATACCAGGCAGAAAGGACCCTAAAATGATCAAGCAGTTTTTGACATGCACCACCACATATGCCATCTATGTACTTGAGTGCCCGTGTGTTCTGACCGACTTTTTCGGCCCTCCTTTGAGGGAAGATGATTGGAAGTGACTCTAGTCTATTAACATTCTAGTGCAAGGACTAGAACTATAGACAGGGCCTATTCATAAGGCACAGTAATGCACTTTTGTACCCTTTTCCTTAGATCAGGGCTTATAAATTTATATTAGGGGATAGATTCATTAGTATTAGTGATAATCCGTCCTTTTGCAAGAGTGTTAGTATACCTTCTATGGAGTTATGTTTATTTCGGGCATTGTAGGCCTCAAACGGGAGAGACCCCATCTTGCTTTCTGCCCCGGCAGCTTGAGATGCTTCTAGGTCAAGTGTAATATTTTAGTTTCGAAGTGTTGTTCGCTTGGAGAGAACCGGCTCAGGCTGGCCCTTATCGAAAGACTGTATTTTTCTCCACTCCGAAGACACAACATCAGGCCGGCCGGCTGGGAACGTGTCCTTGGTACGGGGAGGTACAAGAATTTGGTGGGCGGCAGGTTACTGACCGTAACTTTCCATGAAAGGACAAGCTTCCATATTAGCGAAGGCATGAGGCAGTGAATCATTCAGTCTGTAGGCGGCAGCTAGCCATTAGCATCAATGCCCTTAATTATTTCCAGGCGGACAGTCGCCATTTTGAAGTCCGAGAAAGATCACGAAGCTGATACTCTCTTAGAAAGATCGGAGAGGAGAGAGGAGTAGTGCAGAACGGCCAGAGAGAGAGAGACAGCAGCTAATAAAAGGAAGGTTCCAGTGACTTGGAGGGAAGCAGAGAAGACAGAGCATAGCGGTGCAGACGTGTACTCGTGACTGCTGAGGTGTGACTCTAAGACGAGCCAAGGCACAGACGAGAAGGAAACCTAGATGACTGCTAAACCCCGACTTCGCGTCCATAAGGTGACTTCTGCCCATATTCTATAGTGTGCACATTCTAACCTTTCACTTTTCTTTGCAGGATATATGTTATAGTGTGGTATTGTGTTTTTTATGATCATTGTAATAAAATACCCCAGTTCTTAGTGAACCAACATGTGCCTCGTATTCTTGTTCAATCAGGGTAACCTGTTCTTCTAGTCAGGCATTGCTTTCATGAACGGATGTAATTCCCGGTCAGGTAAGAGGTGACTGAGCAATGAGGGAGAGAGGGACCCCTCAATGTGAAGAATAGATTGCACATCTTCTAATTTGGTAAGTTTTGGTAATTCCTAATATTGTAGTATCATATCCCGAGTAGCCAATGAGAGATTCCTTCCAAAGGTACTCATAGGAAAGTGATCGTCGTGGGTAAGCGGCGTTAATGAGAACACCAGGTGGGAAACTGGTGTATAGGTCCGCCGGATTGCGGCTCGGGCTGTGAGTGAGAGAACACTAGGGAGGACACTAGTGTATAGGTCTGCCGGATTGTGGACCGGGCTGTGAGGGAGAGAGCACTAGGGGGGAAAACTAGTGTGTAGGCACGCAGGATTGCGATTTGCCGAGCGAGCACTGACTGTGGTCAGTGTGTAATGGTAACTAATCAGAACTGCCCTAGTGTAGATTAGTCTGGGCCTATGTTGCCGCGAGACTAACTGGTATGAGTGGGATATTGTAGAAAACCTATGCATGTATATTGCTAATTCCCCATCCTTAGGTACAAGAAATATATATATATATATATATATATATATATATATATATATATATATATATATATATATATATATATATATACCTATTGTAAATACGTTCTAAGGAGGAAGGTGATTACGTTCCGGCTGGGTTGGAGGTGCTCTGAGGAGCTGATCCTATCTGGTCCGAGAATCCGGCCGTTACACCGTGTAAAAAGAAGTATGTGGGTAGCACCACTTGTATGGCCAAAAAGAGGATACAAGAGCACCTCAGGGCCATTTCTAATGTGGACAGTCACTATCCCATTGCCAGACATTTCCAGGAACATCACCATTCTGACAACTCCCTCCTAAGATACTTTGTTGTTGAACAAGTTAATATTGGGAGAAGAGGGGGGAACCGTGAACTAGCGTTGAGGAAGAAAGAATCACGCTGGATCATGGAACTCGAAACCAAGTTTCCTGGGGGGCATAACTGGGATGAAGAGCTTGCAACCCACTTACATGAAGACTAGATATATTTAAGATAAATGTGCCTCCCTCACTGTTTTCACTGATTATGTACATTATAAATTGAAGAAACTGTGTGTTATGTAGAAGTTAAAATGTTCATTTGATTTTAATGAAAATTTTAACTGTATGTCTTATATGTCTTTTTAGGAGGAATGGAAAACTTTCACTCCTGTCACTTGCATATTCACGGTCTTTGACCAACCTGAAACTTGGATGAAAGACACTAGCACCTGTATGAAAGTAGATTTTTTTCACTTAAATATTTATTTGCACCGTTTATTGTTCGACACATGTATACATGTTATTGCTTTCATTAACGTTTTGGAGGACCCCTGTGTGGATGATTGATTTGGGGCACTTGACCTTCAATTGTTTTCTCCACTTCTGGCAAAATGGGGTAATTCTTATGCTCCCTACCTGTTTTGGTCACTCTTGGCGTATGTCAGCTGTACGCAAACAAACAATACCAGTAATGGCACTAGACCGAGGGTATTGATGTATAGTTCTGGAGATATACTTATACAACTGTTTGGTTTTTCGAGGAAACCGCGATTATGAAAAGGCAATGGTTGATTTGCATGAAAATGAATAATTGAAAAGCAGTTTTCTTGAGTTACTGTATCAGATGTTTATAAATGTTTACAAATGTTTATAATGTTTACAATGATCTCAGGTGCTAAAATGAGGTTTTGCAAATACTCTTTTATACCAATAACAACATGTATCTAATACAAGGCACACCATTCTAAGATGGCGGCTTGTCAGACCATCGAAATTCAATCGAGGTTTTCTGGCAAGTCACAGTTACCCCTCCTTTGTGTTGCTGATCGTAACCAGAAGGTGTATATTATGTTGTACCGGCATGTTTTCCTTCACGTGTGATCAAGGCAATAGTCATTGCTGAAACGCGTCGCGTGCAAATCTGGACAAATAAATCCTCATTGCTGCAGTACTCCTGAGTGCGTCTTTTTTGCTTTACAAGCAACCTGCTGTTTATAAAATTTCGGCCGAAGCGGTCTGCCGAATGTGAGACGCCACCTGACTGGGGAGGAAGGATCCCGGAAGGACCCCGTTGTTTGTTTCTGATATAAATATATATGTATGTATACTATATATATATTTACTCCAGGGAAGTACAAAAAATAAAACAGCAATGATGGACACATTAGAGGAAGTTCCAGGTATTGCAGTACAAGATATTGGACTCAAAATATCATCCGTGACATTACCCTCATCACGTAACTTGTATAAACAAGTTACGTGATGAGGGTAATGTCACGGATGATATTTTGAGTCAAATGCCAATGACTTATGCGCAAGGACCTCTCACAACATTTGAGGTAAAATCGAAATTTTGTCCTGTAATGATTCATGACAATGTGGACATCTTCCATGACAAGGTGACACAGGAGTTGAAAATCCTGCACAAAAAACAAAATGAGGCAAAAAAAAGATATACGACAAGGCACAATGCTTACTTCAAACTCATGACCAAGCTTGATACCAACATTGAAGTTGTCGTATGCCAATCCAATAAAGGGGGCAACATTGTCCTTTGGCCCCGTAAAATGTACTGTGAGGAGGCTGAACGGCAATTGGGTGACAAGGATTGCTATAGACGCTGTGACATGGGCACAGTAAGAGCATCCTGGGACAGATTTTACACATACTTGATGGCTTGGAGAAGCACGGGGTTATTGTCTGCAGATGAATATAAGTTTCTGAAAAATGACAATCCCATAATGCCGGTATTGTACTTCATACCCAAAGTCTACAAGAATATTTCAAACCCACCGGGCAGGCCAATCATCTCTGCCTGTGGGAGCTTGATGGAAAATGCTAGTAAATATGTGGACCATTTTTTGCAGGACTGTATACAGACATTGCTATCTTTTGTACTAGATACAGGCGACCTACCGAGGAAATTGGAAAAGGTGGTGTGGAGCGAGGACATGGTGCTGATATCAATGGACGTATCGTCACTCTATACTAGTATACATCACAAGGACGGGTTAAAGGCTGTGGATTATTTTCTCCAAAAGCGTCCCATGTGCTACCTGGAACATAAAAAAATGCTGATAGCAAGTATTACAATTCTGGAGAATAACTATTTCTTTTTTTCCCAACAGGTATATCAGCAAATTAGAGGCGTAGCTATGGGGGCATGTTTTTCCCCTAGCTACGCCTGTCTGCACATGGGATTATGGGAAAGACAGACACTACTAGATGAAAATCTCTTATTTGCCAATAATCAGGTAGCACATATGTTCAGATACATTGACGATTTATTGTTCATTTGGAAAGGGACTGAGAATGAGGCACTGAACTTTGTCAACTCGCTGAACATCAATAATATGAACTTACAATTCACAAGCCACATCAGCAAGACCTCGGTCATGTTCCTTGATGTTGAATTATTTGTGTTTGAGAACTCTCTTAACACTAGATTGCACAGGAAAAGCACGGCGGGCAATTCTGTACTGCATGCAGATAGCAACCATCCGGCCCATTTGATCCGCAGCATCCCTTACGGGGAGATGCTGCGGATCAGAAGAATCTGCAGTATAGAGACAGATTGTCTCAAGGCACAGAAGAAATGTCGTATGAGATTCATTGAAAGAGGGTATAGCCCCAAGGTCATTGATAATGCGACCAAAAGAGCCAATGCACAAAGTAGAACACAGGCATTGGTGACTAGAGGGAAAACCAAAGACATCCCGATTGATGAACAACCCTTGAGACTTATACTAACGTATAGCGATCAGCATCAGGCTATTAGGAGAATTATCACCAGGAATTGGCCACTGATTAAGAATGATCCAGCTCTGGGTGAGAAACTAACACGTTCCCCTAATCTAACTTTCAGGAGGGCCAGTTCCATGAGTAACACTCTGGTGTCCAGTAGTCCTGAAATCAAATCTTCTCCAGACTGGTTGATGAAAAGCAAAGGTTTCATCAAGTGTGCTACATGTAAAGCATGCAGACAGGGTATAAACAAAACTGAATATCTGAGCCCCTTTCATAGTACACCTTAGAAAATTGATAAAAAGCTTACGTGCAAGACCGAGTAGGCGATATATGTTTTAGAGTGTCCCTGCTGATTGAAATATGTAGGGAGCACTAGACCTCAGTGACATAAGAGAGTTCTACAACACCTTCGGGCTATTAAAAATGGGGACGAGACATACCCTGTGGCTCGCCATTTTTCAGCAGTACATGCGAAGGACCCTGATCTGTTGAAATATTACATAGTGGACTGCATTCCACCATTGAGGCGCGGTGGTGACAGAAATGATAGGTTAAGGAGATTAGAAACGAAATACATTCTTGAGATGGACACTAAGAGTCCGAATGATTTGAACTCTACGGAAGATTTTTATACATTTTTATAATCTATATTTGATATTTATGGTGTTTTTTAAAATCTGTATACATCTTCATGAGTCCATCCACAATGAATAAGTCATTATGCCGCACACAAAAAGAATCATTTAAAGTATTTTATACTCTCACTGTTTTTCCACTTTGTACTTTTGGTTTTAGGGTGTGAACACACTGTTTTAATTAACATTATTGTTGATGGATGAATTTTGAATATGCCCACTTGGGCTATATTTATGAGGATTAACTTTAGTGTTGCTGCATGGGTTAGTGGCCAAAAAAAACTTTCCTTAAGTGCCGGTCACGGATGTGACTTAAGACTCCGGGTTGAGTACACTCATTATTAAAGCAGCCATAGAGGAATTTCTTAGCATAGATTCCGAAATCATGCATACATTTTAGAAGGTTCCTCTTATTCAGTTGATTTTAAGAATGGGATGTTTTTATCATGGATAATGAATACAATTATTTATTGATGTCTCTTACCCGGTTTTGTAAATATTTATTGTGAATGTTTACTATGATTACAATTTGCACATGAACTTGGCACGTTTGCACTTTTTTTTAACTGTATTTAACAGCCAGATTTGCACAGGAGGTTTATAAAATGTTTAACCCAATATGCACTGTATTTTACAGTTATGAATGCATTCATGCAGGAACTGAGTCTTTCATCCATATCTATGATGTTTGAAAATTGCACTGTCACTTTAAAAGGTGTTGATCTGCCCATGTGATGTGTCATGTGATCAAGGTCCGAGAGGGACCGAAACGCGTCATGGCGGTGGTGTTGGGCGAGGAACAAAAATAAAAATATTGACCACGACCTTGGGTACGCTTCGTCTCTTGGGAGAATCGATTCCTGTGTGCTAGAGGCGAAAATCAGGAAATGTATATATACAAGTACACATATATACAAATATACATATAAACACACACATATATATATATATATATATATATATATATATATATATATATATATATATATATATATATATATATATATATATATATATATATATATGTGTATATATATATATATCTATATATAAAAAAAAAATATATATATATATATTCACACGAGCAACGAAGCAACACCAGCGAGAGAGGAGACGGACCACA
Source organism: Lissotriton vulgaris (assembly GCF_964263255.1). NCBI lineage: Eukaryota > Metazoa > Chordata > Amphibia > Caudata > Salamandridae > Lissotriton > Lissotriton vulgaris. Next base: position 1,720,055,174 of record NC_141694.1, on the reverse strand, counting down.
GGATCAGGTGCAAAAGATTTATTTTAGCACAGGGAAACAGCTATGCGTTTCTGGCTACACGAGCCCTTGATCACGCTGTCAATCCCTTTAAATTTTTCATTGCTCTAAATAAGTGTTTGTGCAAATCCACGCCCCAAACAGTGACCTCATGTGTCACATGGTCATGAACATAAACGTTTTACTTAGCAAAAATATCTATATATATGTGTATAGATTTTTTACTTTACATTCTTTGTTTGTTATAAATTTCATACCTGCATGAATGCATAGTCTATGTTGTGTTGAAAAACATTAATTCATTATAACATCATTTTTTGTATATAAACATTATTTCTGGATAAATCCTGGTGTATACAAAAGCAAAATTGCATATATTAGGTATGTACATATATGATTGCTGTAATACTCAACATGACAATACTGTGATGAGAATGGAGAAATCACAAAATATTGATCATTGCCATGGACATATATACAGATACATATATATATGTATGTATGTAAAATCAAAAGGAGTGGAGGAGTTCTGTTGAGAAACGGAAGAGGTGGAGGGCAACACCAAAATTGTTGTGAGACCCTAAACAGTGTTGTTCTGCGAAAGGCATGTCTCTCGTTGGTGTACTTAGACATTCACCACTACATTATTGGGTCTTTTCCTCTACCATGTGGGATTGTCTCTTCAATCTGAGACCGTATGGGATCCACCATTTGTGAAAAAAAAGTTTTAAAATACCTCCTACCGTTAGAAAGGACACATTTTATAAGATGGTATAAATAAAAAATGTGGGTTGCCCTCCTTCCTGTCGAAATACAACTCTTCCACTCCACACCTGCAGAATGGTAATGCCTGCACTTAGTCGTTCACATCACACAAACATCTCACCCGGGAACCTTTGTTCGAATGAATCACAAATGGACTCTTTTATGTAACCAACAATACCCATACAAACATTGTAAAACTGCAGTAATGTATTTTACCAATGCACTTTAAAACTTGTCTTTGCACTTACTAATTTTTTGGAAATGTGACGTACAAACATGTTTATATTATTTCTAATATGTCTATGACATGCAATTACACTGTACCTTTAAATTAGTTGCACTGTGGAGACGGAGGTCATGTGACCAAGACCACAGATGTGGTCGAAACGCGTGGTCCTAACTGCCAGGAATAAACTTCACCTGCTGAATCAACCTTGTGGGCTCATGTGATATCCTTTTTGCTGGATTTCTCTTGTGGGAATATATTGGAGGTGGCGTCTGCCGGCGAAGCCCCAACTTGATTGGAAGGGTACTCCATTTCCGTCGACCCTGCACATTGTTTCCTTGTCGTTAGGAGTATCCGCCGGATGGACCAATCGCATGCCGTATAACCGTGTTGAACCGGAGTCGCCGGTCAAGGACTGACCCTGGGAAAAGCTAAGTTGTGAGCGTAGCGCGTCTCGGTGGCGGCTGTCTTACTCTTGCCTGTACCGGGTCAGAGAACTATCGAGAGACACGGGAAGTGGTGCCGAGCACATCGGTACTTCCGCCTGACCTGTCTTGATCAGACACCTTGACCTATTGCGTGGCCATTCAGAGTACATGTGAGCCTTCAGGCTCTGGAGGTGAGGTTGATTACAGCAGCGGGAGTGCACATCAAGCATTAAAAATCAATACATCCGAAGCATTATGGCAGATGTGTACCTCAGAGGATGTGAGGCATCGGCAAAGGCAATTTTCACACTAACACAACAAGATCCTCAACCATCGGGGAGCACAGAGACCGCAGTGACCACATCCAGCCTCCGTCAGAAGTGTAACATGCTAGAACGCTTGTGAAGCAGGGAAATAGGTAGGTGGTGGGAGGCGAACTCCCTACAAAACTATTTAGAGGTCAATCACCCCCACTCTAGCAAAACCTAAATCAAAAGTGGTGCAAGATTGGGTGGAAAACACCACCGCATGTTCCAAACGCATGATGGAAATACTCATTGCAAATGCATGGGATGAGCAGAAATCGCTACTTGCACAGATACAGGAGTTCCTTGATGATCTCAAGCAAGAAAAGGAACAGCAAGAAGTGGAGAAAATAATCAAGTCAGTGGAGGACAAAATGAAAGTATTTGAAAAGGATGTTGTGGCCAGAAAACAAGGTAAATGTAAGCGTGACAAGAGGGGCTATGCTGCCGGATGCATACTAACTTTTGCAAAGAAAACGAGAAAGTGAGGACAGAGTTAAGGAAAGACAAAGCCCTTGAATCACTGGAACTAAGCAAAATGAGTCCATCACAGACATGAGTTCGGACCACGACTCGGTGGACAGCACAGCAACGGGTAGTCTCGTACAACAGCCTTTTTCCCGGGAGCACCTACTAATACAGAAAGAAAAAGAACCTTCGACCAGGGGCAGGCCCAAAGGAAAAAGGCAAGAAAAAGCAGACAGAACTGGAGAAGAAATATCAGGCGCCATCAACACAAGATCCACTGGCATGGGAACAAGACGCCAGAAAGCGAAGAACCAATAATGGAGAACAACATGCAGTAATTAAGGGTAATGAAGCTGAGTATTAGGATTCTGTCTGATGTAGAAATAAGTGTATTAGAAATGGGTTTATCTTTTTTTCCCGACAAAGGCCTAGATTACGCACAAGCGAGAGTTGACCTTTAGAAATTCGAACGTAAATTTAACCTATGTAAAATGCATGCCTCTAAAGAAGTAAACAAGAGGACACACACCAATCGCACCAATGATGATGACGTAGGCATAACCATCAGTGACGTCCCAGCACTACAAACCATGACTAACCTAACCCAGCAGACATCACTTGCAATCTCCAACATGACCCTGGATCCATTTAATCCACCACACACAACAGACATGACAAAGCTCTTAGGTGTAGAGACTGGCAAAACAGCGCTTACTGGGTTCAGAGGTAAATCTAACTACGTACCCGTATTAACTAGAGACAACATAGACGTATTCAGTGACCAAGTAGCCCATGATCTACTCTCACTCCTAGGGAGAAATACCAGCAAAAGTAACCTCACCAAAGAGCAGTGGGAGGCAGTCAATTATCTCCAAAAAGACCGCAACATAGTCATCAGATCTTCTGATAAGGGGGGGAACATTGTGATTCTAACATTGGAGATGTACCTCAAGGAAGCACATCGCCAACTCAATGACAATGCATGCTACAACATGATACACAGGAAATACCTTACCACCCTCAAAAAACGGTATCATGATAAACTGGTGAAATGCCACGAGCAAGGTCTCCTCACTTGGGATGAGAAACAATTCCTTAAAAATGACACGCCAACCACACCCACCCTACACCTTCTACCCAAGATTCACAAGAGCAACACTAACCCACCATAGTCTCCTCTAAGAACAGATTGGTGGAACACACAAGCACATATGTAGACCACTTCCTGTTCCCTTATGTCAAAGATCTGAAATCCTACCTGCATGACACAACTGATTTTGTACACAAAATGAAAGACATCCAAGTGGGCGATGTGGACTGGCTGGTATGTTTAGATGTAGAGGCACTCTACACGAGTATACGGCATGCAGACGGACTGAAAGCCTGTACATTTTTTCTTAGAAATCGTAAAGTTGAATACCTACAGCATACCAACATGCTCCTTGAAATGATTTCTATGTGTCTTAGAGAAAATGTATTTATGTTCGAAAATGTACACTTTAAACAACTGCAGGGCACTTCCATGGGCACTTGCTTCGCCCCCAGCTATGCCAACCTCATGGTAGGCTGGTGGGAGAAGCAGGTGATCTGGTGATGACCAAACTGAAAAATGGGCTTATAATGTTTCCAAGTGGCTGAGATACATAGACGATATCTTCTTTGTGTGGAAAGCAGTCAAAAGAGACCTTAATGTTATCATTGACTGTTTGAATTGTAACAATGTCAACCTGAGATTCACCAGACACTATAGCCAAACCTCTGTTGATTTTCTAGATCTGAGACTTACTACACAAAAAGGGAGAATAAGAACCAATCTTTTCTGTGAAAGCACGGCAGAGAATTCCATTCTTTACTCGATCAGTGCACACCCTCCCAGTTTCAGATGGGGAATTCCATACAGTGAATTCCTCAGAGCAAAACGTAACTGTAGCTCTGAGGAATCATTCACACAGACCAAAAAGGAAATGAAACAAAGGTTCAAAGAAAGGGGGTACTCCAAAAGGGCTCTCCACCAAGCTGAAAAACGAGTAGAAACTAAATGTAGAGAGGAGATCCTTGAGGAGAGCAGAACCAAGGCTGCCAAACAACAGACAAACGAGAAAGAACCCACCAGATTTATCACTAAATTTTGTAGCCAGTCAAACCAGATTAGTAAAATCCTCAAAAACAGATGGGATATCCTTAGACAAGACCCCATTCTACGTAATGTGATAGGAGTAACACCATCCATCACATACAAAAAGAATACATCATTCAGAGACATATTGGTACAGAGCCAACTCCATCCCAAAGAGAATAACTGGTTGAAGCAAACCAAAGGGTTCCGCAAATGCGGAAATTGTAAGGCCTGTAAATATAATAACAATGTCACTAAGACCATCCTTCAAAGAACAAAAATCAAATGGAGGATACCGCAACTGATTACCTGTAATACTAAGTATGTTGTGTATGCCATTGTCTGCCCTTGTGGCCTTTGGTATATAGGGTCCACCACCTTTGCAGTAAAAAAGCATGTCCTAGAGCACTGGCGCACAATCACAAATGGAGATCATAGCTACAGTACCGCAAGGCACTTTGTGAAGGAACATGAGGAAGACTGGACCAAAGCCAGATTGTTTGGACTGGACACAGTCAGCCCCAATCCTAGAGGAGGCAATCATATTGCCTCACTCCGCAAACGTGAATCAGCTATCATCCTCCTTGCTGGTAACAAATTTCCATATGGTCTTAACGATGAGGAATTATAAAGTCACTTGTAAATATGTCAACACCTCTTGTTATGTAACTGAATCATGCCTTACTGATGTCTTCACCTCCTCTTCCCCCTACCCTTCACCACCATACATTCATCCTTGTTTTTAAACGTCACTACTGCAGTCCCTATGACCTATTTCCACAACTCATTAGGTCACTATTTTGTATATGCTTTATATGTAAATGACTAGAGATGATACATGCATATGAAACACAACACAAACTGTTGTATTTTCCTCTTACAGGAGTGTGATGAAATGTGCACTAGCTGTCGTATTTTGATCTTACAGGAGAGTGATGCACAGTGAATCCTGAGAATCACGTCCTTGATACAGATAGGAGCACTGGAGTCCATGGCGGCTGCCTTAACTCCGAGCTACTTCTTTAAAATAGCACACCATGGTATTATACCCGTCACTCTGTAGGATTCTAATCAGGAAGCTAGGCACCCCCACAACCGTATAGAAGAGCGAGGGCACTGGAGCCCACACCTGTAGAATGGTAATACCTACACTTAGTCGTTCACATCACACAAACATGTCACCCGGGAACCTTTATTGGAATTAATCACGAATGTACTCTCAACATTTTATGTAAGCAACAATAACCATACAATCATTGTAAAACTGCAGTAAGGTATTTTACCAATGCACTTTAAAACTTGTCTTTGTACTTACTCATTTTTTTTAAATGTGACATACAAACATGTTTATATTATTTCAACTATGTCTATGACATGCAATTACACTGTCCCTTTAAATAAGTTGCACTGCGGAGACAGAGGTCATATGACCAAGACCACGGACTTGGTTGAAACGCGTCGTCCTAGCTGCCAGGAATAAACTTCACCTGCTTAAGCAACCTTGTGGGCTTGTGTGATATCCTTTTCAATGGATTTCTCTTGTGGGAATATATATATATAGTTCAAGAAGGCTCCTGCCCCACTTTAGGACTGACACCCGTAGCCTGAAAACTGGCTCCTTCCCTGTCAAAGCGCCAGGTCTTCTTCGTTCCGAAGCAGAAGCTTCGTTGTGGCTCTGCTAAAGACCCGCTGTAAAAGCGACGCTGGGCATCTTTTCGCGACCGGTAAGACCGCAAAACATCCACCAAACAGGAACCCGGCGGGTCTGCAGCAGAGCCACAACGAAGCTTCTGCTTCGGAACGAAGTAGAACTGGCGCTTTGACAGGGTAGGAGCCAGTTTTCATGCTACAGGTGGCAGTCCTAAAGCGGGGCAGGAGCCTTCTTGAACTTAGGCAAGAATGATTAATTTTAATTTAAGACTTGAAAACAACACACCCACTTGGGTTTCACTGAGAGTGCACTACAACATCCATAAGGCCTCGGAAGAGGCCACGCCCACAGAAGCGGATGCTGGAACTTAAATTGTGCACTCGCTGCAGTGTTTGGAGCCTTTTGCCAATTGTACCCCACTGAAGAAAGAATAATACCTGAAACGCGTCTGGTGGCTGAGGAAATAGAAATTTTGTATGGTCAAATGTGTCCCCCACTCGCACCCTATCCATGCACCCGTGCCCCATGTATGTCATGTAATACCCTTCCCGTACCTGCCATGATAATGCCCCTGCATTTCCGTCTAACATTGACATGTCAGTTATTAGGCCTTCCCTGAATGTAACGTTAATTCTGCACCAAGGCCTGCTTTTCCAATGCATTTCCATGATACACGTTTAAATAACGCGAAGCACACGTTTTTGTGGTTCAGTCGAGCCAGACCCTGAATTGAGGCTTCGAGCCTCTTCTGTCTCAGAAAGCTGCAGTTTAGGTATGCATCCCTGACCTCTACCTTACTTCCTGCTCAGGCGAGCGGTGCCCGGCTCGGCCTGGCCTGCCTGCCAAGAAGGTATTTTGCCTACAGTTATCTGTTCAGCCTCCGTGAAAACACATTCCAGTCTAGTGAAATAGGTAAACATATTCCCGCCTGCAGAGCAAAGGGCCCGGCCTTCCTGTCTCCTTGCAAGTAATTTACTGCACCCGTTGCCATAGTAGGCCCATGCCCCCACGTAATGCACAGAGAAATATAGGCACGCACTAGCATTCAGTGATGAACGGCCTCTGCCCGAGAGACCTTTTTCTTCAGACGATACATCCTCCAAACACAAGATATCAGATATGTTATAGGTGCAGGTCGTTCTGACATCCCAGACACCAGACTCCTCTACTAGTGCTAAAAGGCAACCCCCAGCTCTCCCCAGTTACACGTCAATTGCGCGTCATGACTAAGTTGCGCGCGCATGTCGAGCAAAGGTTTCTGCTGACCCTGCAGATTTTCCTCCATACATCCACCCACCTGTGACACTCCTATGACATGCCAAGTATACGCCTCTTTACACGCCTCTTTTTACGCCCATATGTTCTTATCTTTCTCTTTTTCATTTGCTCCGCCTGGAGTGTTACGCCTACTGTATCCATTGCTATTGTGTGATTTTACTATATATATTGTATGATGTTAATAAAAAGGTGACATCCCTTCCTGAACCTTAGTGGTGATGGAACACGATTCTCCCCTGGCTCGAGCCACTGGAATAAAGCCCGTATGACTCAGATACCACGGACTCTGCCTCTCATTATATGAGCTATTTCTTTTGATATTTATGGTATAGAAAAATGTATAGGTAATTTAAATTTACCACATAATCTGGCGCCCGAACAGGGACCCCTCCCCTTCCCCATGCGCCGGCGATGTAACGCAGGCCCCTGACCCCTTCTACAGCCGTGACAGACCCCTATCCGTGCACATCCGCGGGTTTTCCTGCTAACTCCCTCAGGCCCACGGAGGAGACGGAGACTGCGAGGCATCCAGACGAGGCGGTGAGGAATGCGGAGAGTCCCGACCAGAGCCCAAGACGAGAGAGCACGGTCCGAGGTATCCCGAGGCCCACCTGTTCCGAGGCGCATGCGCAGCAAGAAACCGTAGCTGTCCAGTCCAGTATCAAGTTTCCGAGGCCTTCAGTTCTGCTTCCCGGTGAGTACCGTTGTTGGGAACGCATATAGACGGGTTCATTTATTGTGCCCGGTCAAGACGGGTCTGGGTACACAGGCCCGGTCCAGACGCGTCCACTTAGGTGGATATGGTATGACGTGTCTCTTTATGGGACCGGTATGACTGTACTGTTCTAGCAGTGCATCCAGTATTCTAGTCTATGGATTTGTGTTATTCTATGTATCAGGTAATAACTGTTCGCAATATTTTGGTGTCGTGGTATGAATGACTGTTTGCAATTGTTTTCGTGGTTAATGTGTTATTGTTCAAGTCAGTTCAAATATGCCGCTGTTTTCGAAATTACGTCAGATAGGAACCAGGAAAGGGATACTCGAAGAGGCAGTTCCCGTCCCGCCTAGGGACACTCCCGGACATTTTATGTACCATAAACATGGCTTAGATGCCATACTGTACTTAGATTTATGGGTTGACTATACAAAGGATCTGGAAGAGAAATATAGATGGCCTGTCTCAGGGACATGGGATGCTGATTGTATCATGAGAGTAGAAGAAGCACTTTGGAAAAAGAAAGCCAGACAATCCCAGAAAGATGCCATTGAACTATGGCGTAAAGAAGCGCATAGAAGAGCAGAGAAAGAACTTAGAAAAGCAGAGAAAAATAGAGAGGATTCAGAAAAAGCCCAAGAACAAGAATTACTAGAAGAAGGTGAACGAGTTAGAGCAGAACAATTAGACCGACAAAGAAATGCCCTTATGAAAGGCATGTACCCCCTTCTCGCCGAGGGCCTACCTAAAGTAACCCCGGAAGTACCCAGTAACTTGCCGCCACCATTGGTCCCAATAAACTCCGTCATAAACAGACCGCCGCGGACATTTTCCTTTCTTCCTATTTAGATGACACTGCTCCGGAGTATGTAAATGTAAATGTACCACCTGTTAATAATCCTCCTCAGCACCATGTATCCTCCACGTCTTCCCTCACTGTTACTGTTCCTCCTGTCACCAACCCCCCTCCCAATCCTTCTCTCCCCGTACCTGTAGTTCAGGATCAACCTGCCATTCCAGTGACAACGTTACCAGTCGCTACACTACCAGCGACAGCACAGCCAGTAATAGTCGACGCAGGTCTAGGCGATCACAATTTAGGAGCAGCGGGAGGAGCCCCCCTCACCCCGCCTCAAGTAAAACGAACATCATTAAGAGAACTAGCATTACAGCGCACGCCAAAAGCGGCTACATACGCATCCCTTAGACAGTATCTTACTGATTGCATATATGACATGGTACCAGGTGAAGATCAAATGCTTATATATTCATTGCGTGTACGACGTGTTACAAACTATTTGACTGTTTTACCAGACATGAAGGCACATTTAGACAACATATATCACTTTATTAGAATGGGGGAGAGACCAGAAAGCATTCAAGAGGCCATGGCACATAGGAAAGCGGAGATCCAACTTATGATCTTACAGTTTTTGATAAATTGTTTGATAAGGGAACAAGACCAGCCCGGTTATGATAAAGAAGGGATGAAAGTCCTGACAAAATGGAGTGACAACATAGCCGATGGCAAACATAGTAAACAGGTTTGTATAGAAGCCATGTACAGAAAGATTCGTAAGGTAATTCTAGACATACACGAGAGGGAAAGGGCAGAGAGAGAAGCCGATAAAGAGGATGATGAAGTTTCAGAAGACGATGATATAGCCATTGAGAACCCGGATAAAATACAGTATGTAGGTAGGGCAAGACCCTTTGATAGACCTATACGCCCAGAATGTAAGAAACGTTTTCTTTCCCCCATACCAGAACAATGTTCTCTCGAGCATCTATTCCAAGCCACTGACAAAGTACTGAAACAACGAATAGGTTATAGTGAACTTAGTACCATGCACGAACAGGAACTAGCCCGGTCAGCAGTACAATGGGCTGGCAATACTAGCGTATATAAAGATGACATAGTAGCGCAAACATTTTTGAGTCTTCCTCCGGAAGAACAGCGAATAGCTGGTATGTACATGATCCAACATCTCATTACATTGTACGATGGTCAGCATTCTGATCCAGGTCCCCTATATAATATATTGGAAGAGTTACTCCTAGGTAGATGGAGAGGCCTAGGTACCGATTTAATTAATGTCATTCTAGAACAGCGACACAAATACAGGACTTTCCTAACTCCACATTTCGTTCCTGTTCCACACCCAGAAAGGAAACCCTTTTACATAGACAAATTGAATCCCTTACGAGAGGTTCATCCCGTTCGGACAACAGGTGGTGAGCTTGAATGAGTATTTGTTTACACCCCCTTAACGAAAATGGAATTACTGGAAATGAAAAAATGTGTGCCCTGTCACGATAAAGACCCAGTAGGGTTTCAACGCGAATTAAAAGATATGCTCCGCATGGGGGAGTATACGTATCCTGATATTATTAAAATGTTAAAAGTACTGTTGCCAGCAGGCGTATATGAAAAACTTAAAGAAAAGGAGTGGGAGGTGGGAGAGAAAAAGATTGTCTGGGCCGAATTAGAAGACGAGGATAGGACACGAATCCCTGGTACTGGTCTCGGGGAAAAAGCCAAGGCATTGCCCGAGTTGTTGATACAAGTTTTGCCAAGATTACTAGCTAGTAAAAAGGAAGATTGGGATGCTATTTCTGCCTGCAAGCAGAAACAAGATGAAGACACTAGTGATTTTTATTCCAGATTCGAGAAATGTTTCATTATTAATAGCGGCCTAAAAACAAGTAGTGAATCGTATCCACATCTTTTTGTGACCAAATTAGTAGAGAATTCCTTACCACCAGTTAAAAACAGAGTACTGAAGGTTGAGAGCACATGGCAAGCAAATAGCCCTTCCCAAATGTTACAAATGTTACAGTACCATCAGAACCGAATTAGAGAAGAACACGAACATGAACAGAGACGTATCAAAGACACGAAAATGAAAGTACTAGTTGCCCAGTCCGTCCCAGCCGATGGTCAGAAAAGGGGTACGACACCGCCCGGTCATTCTGCAGCTCCTGTTAAAGGGAACTGCAATTATTGTAAACAGCCAGGTCACTATATAAACGAATGTGCTGTTCTGAGACACAATATCGCTACAGGCAAGACGAAAGAAAGATCGCGTCCTCCTAGACAAGAACATGTTCCACAAAATATCCCGCAGAACACGCAACCTCCATAGAATACACAACAGACAGTAGCAGTACCCCAGCCCCAACCCATAGCTGCCACACAACATGTCACGCAACAAATGTACCAGTATGCACAGTCAGACTACCCAGATTATCAGCAGTACTCATGAAACAGCCTAGAGAGGGAGGTTGGCTTGCCCCTTATTGAAGTTCCTGTAGATCAAGAGGGTCCCTATGTACATAGTCAGGTATTAGGGAAAGACAGAAAATTGATGACACAGGGGCGAGCAGAACTACCATCAGTCATGACGAGGTTCCAGGGGCACCCCTCTCAGGCTCACAGAATGTTTCCCTGGGATTTACAGGAAAACCTATTGTTAATGAAGTATCAAAACCGGTTCCCCTAGAAGTTGGTCCATTATCTCGAACTACAGACTTGCTGCTTACGAAATCATGCCCTGAAAACTTGCTTGGTATTAAAACGTTGAAAGCACTAGGAGCAGTGATTTGTTGTTCTCCGGAAGGAGTGAGATTGTTTTTACGTGATTTTAAAGGACATTATGTTTTGAGAGATTTTGATCCCAGACTTCAGAATGTTCCACAGCATTTATGGGCGCAAGGTCCGACTGATGTAGGTTGTATGCACATTACACCATACCGTGTTACTCTCAAACAAGAAGTTGTACTGCCCCGAATCCGACAATACAAATTACCACCTAATGCTGTAGAGGCCTTACTGAAAATTGTTGACGAGCTCATTGCACCAGGAGTGGTGGTAGAAACCGACTCCAATGTATGTAATTCCCCTATCATTCCGATTCTTAAACGAACTGACCCGAAAGCACCACCGGTCTACAGACTGGTGATTGATCTCCGAGAATTAAACAAATGCATAATACCACAGTACCCTGTGGTCCCAGACATTTCGTCACTATTGACTGCTATTGACTCAGAAGCTGTGTTCTTTACTGTAATTGATCTCAAGAACGCCTTCTCTAGTGTCCCCATCCACCCGGAAAGCCAATATCTTTTCGGATTCTGTTTAAATGGCCGAAGCTTCAAATTTGCACGTGCTCCTCAAGGATTCACAGAAAGCCCTAGTATCTACAGCCAAGCTTTGAAAAGACAACTTGACAGTATTCACATGCCTACTGACACTGCCCTACTCCAGTATGTTGATGATCTGTTGATCACAGCACGGACAGAACGAGACTGTGAACGTGCATCACTGACAGTCCTGTATTTTCTGGCGGAAAAGGGGCACAAGGTGTCCCCTTCAAGTTACAATTCTGTGCCCAGCAAGTGGTATACCTTGGACACTTGCTGTCCAAGTGGGGTAGACAGTTGACACCTGACCGTATCCAGTTAATTGCACATCTTCCACAGCCCAAGACACAAAAGGAAGTACGGGCCTTCATTGGCCTCACTTCTTACTGCAGACAATGGATTCCCCAGTATGCATATCTAGCAAAGCCACTCATACAGTTGACAACACAGGAGGTAGCGACTTCGACTGTCCTCCCTTGGACTCAGGAACATACACAAGCTTTTGATGAATTGAAGTGAAGAAAGCTTTATGTCAAGCACCAGTTTTAGCAACACCATGTTACAGCAAACCTTTTACACTTTTTGTCACTGAACGCGATGGCACAGCATTATCCGTACTCACTCAAGATCAGGCAGACAAACACAAGCCTTGTGCTTATTTTTCCAGTACATTGGATCCAGTGGCCCAGGCTCTGCCTGCGTGTCTGAAATCAGTTGCAGCAACAGCTCTAGCAATCAGACAAAGCGACTCCATAGTATTAGGACATCCCCTGACAGTACAAGTTCCACATTCAGTGGAAGTTCTCCTGAACCGAACCCAGACACAGCACTTGACCATAGCAAGACTGACAGGATATGAATTGACACTGTTTCAGCCACACATCGAGATCAGACGTTGCAACACGTTAAACCCTGCTACACTTTTACCGTCGAGCACAACAAACCCTGCACCACATGACTGCGTGGAAATAATTAACACTGTAACAAAACCAAGACAAGACTTGACAGACACTTTATGTGGATGGTTCATGCATGAGAACAAGTACAGGAGAGTTAGTGGCCGCATATGCAGTGACCACTGATACTGAAGTCATAGAAACACATTGCATTGACACCTTGTCAGCCCAAGCAGCAGAGCTCATTGCTCTGACCCAAGCCTGTATACGAGCCAAGAACCTGAAAGTAAACATATACACAGATTCACAGTACGCATTCGGAGTCGTTCACGACTTCGGTGTTCTCTGGCAAGAGAGAGGTTTTCTGACCTCCCACGGAGCCAAGATCCAGCATGGTCCCCTCATTCAAGCTCTGTTAGAAGCAATACACTTGCCTACAGCCATAGCCATCATGAAGTGCAAAGCACATACGAAAGTCACTGACACTATTTCCCAGGGTAACGACCTGGCAGATCGAACAGCTAAGCTCACAGCTCAGACTCAAACAGACATACCGACTAACACGACTATGACTGAAGTACCATTACTGACACATTGCATGACAGTTAAGGACCCCATACAAGATGTACTCAACATACAGACACATGCCACTCCAGACGAAATTAAGAAATGGACTGAACTAGGAGGGGTCCAAACAGACCAGGGGTGGATGACAAAGGGAAAAGCTACATGGTTCCTGCCTGACTCTATGGTTCAAGTTATCATAAATACAACACATAGTCCAGCACATTTAGGAGAGAAAGCCATGTTAGACAGCATACAGAATATTTGGTTCAACAAGCATTTACGTGCAGCTGCAAAACAGAAAGTGCGTACTTGCATGATCTGTTGTCAGTTCAATCCAGGCAAAGGCATTCCCATGGAACAAGGTGGATTTCATCCTCCTGACCACCCATTCGAAGTCCTCCAGATGGATTATATTCAGATGGATAGATGTCGAGGATTCAAGTATGTCCTCGTAGTTGTATGTGCCTTATCCAGATGGACAGAAGCGTACCCAGTCCCAGATTACACTGCTGTGACCACTGCCAAGCAGTTGGTTCGTGAATTTTTCTCACGATACGGCTTGCCCCGTGTCGTGTACTCAGATAATGGACAGCCATTCTCGTCCGAACTGATGAAACAGGTATCACTTCTGTTAGGGTACCAGTGGAAATTCCATTGCGTACGACACCCCGAAGCAGCTGGTCTCGTTGAGAGACATAATCAGACTCTGAAAACACGGTTAGCGAAAGTCTGTGCAGAAAAAGGTGTAGATTGGATGGTAGCCTTGCCGGTTGCCCTCTTTTACATGCGTATGGTAGCTCATTCCAGAACAGGGCTATCCCCGTATGAAGTGGTCTTTGGCAGACCACCGAATATGTGGGGTACGCCTATGCCGCGTAAAATAACAGATGTTGACAGTAATATGCTGACAGATTACCTGGCCTCCTTGATGTCTGCACTACTCTCTTGTCGTTCACAGGTCGCGGCTGCCTTCCCGGACAACACCCAAGTGAAACCGCATGAAATCGTTCCTGGAGATTTTGTTCATATAAGAAATTTCGACCGCTCAAGCCCTCTGGAGCCCAGTTGGCGGGAGCCGAAGCTGGTGTTGATGACCACGAGGACCGCAGTAAAGGTCGAGGGAAGGAAAGGCTGGATCCATTCCAGCCACGTCAAGAGATTCCATGGACTGTATCCAGAGACATTTCCCAAGGACTGCCCTGATTCCGATACTGACACTAAACTCCCCTTATTAGAAAAAACTCCGCAGCAGGAGTATAGAAGCAAGTTACGGTCTAGTAAGTCAGACAGCGTTTAATTGTTTAAGTCCCCCTCGGGTGAAGCGGTTAGACAGGTTTCTGACATGTATGAGATAGACCCAAATAGTGAGAAAGATAGACAGAAAGTTAAGAAAAACAAATACTGCAAGAATTTGCGTAGCAGATGCATTGTTTCCCTAATTATTATGTTTTTTCTGAGTATAATGATCATATGTATAAGCTTGACACTACATGTTTTCTTTCCTCCTCTTGGTTCACATGTACATTCTTTTTCCAATGACACTGTAGAGCACACATTCAGTGACCTGCCACCTCACGAACTATCCTATCGACTAGCAATGCGCAACAACACTTTCATTCGTATGTTACACCATACTCACCAGACCAGCAATGCTACAAATTGCTGGGTATGTGGCCGACTCCCACCTTATCAGAAATACAAGGGAGCTCTGCCCCTCTTCCCCTATCCGTTTACACATAATGGTTCGTGCGGAGCCTGGTTTGCTTTAATGTCATCCCTAGATGGTAAGTCCACAGTTTCCCAGGGTGATTGGATATGGGGGAACCTGAATACAGTCATGAATAAAGCATGTTTTCCAGACGCAGACGGTCTTCCCCAAAGGACAGGGACCGATCTAGAAAATGAAGTATATGCATTAGGACATTTTTCCCTCAACCTCATGATTCTGAACGTCCAGTCCGAGACTAATTCGGACTTACCTTTTATAACAGTTTTACCAGTAAAAGGTGAATTATGCGTTAAAAAGAATGGTTCAGTACATCTAGGACACAGTGATTGTAATACTGTGGTCGAATTCAGTGATAAAGGAAAGTCTACTTTCAAAGCTTCCCGTCATTCATATTTTATTTGTGGTCAGACAGCTTATGTACATCTGCCCTTGGATTGGGATGGAACGTGTTATATCGCGTTCCTATTACCACCTGTTTTCCTAGCCCCATCCGATTATCATCGGAATTCCCAACTCACTTATGTAAGACACAAGAGAGATCTTCCTCCGGTTATCGATTACTCCGAGTCAGCATGGGATCAGTATAAGGATTACATTAAAGGATATTTCTGGTTCATAGGTCCAGTCCAGAACAGTAAAATAATACGTAGGCTAACAAGAACTCTTGAGGCAGTAGTGAACGAAACTACCTTTGCCTTAGGTAACTTAACCGAGGAACAGTCTGCTATGAGACTTGTTGTTCTTCAAAAACGCCTTGTCCTTGACGTCATCCTGGCCGATAGGGATGGAGCTTGTAGAGTGATCGGCTCCAGTTGTTGTGTGTTTATTCCTAATAATGCACCGTCAGTGTATGCAGCGATAACAAGACTCCATAAGATTGCTCACCAGATGCACCAGAATCCAGGCACCTGGACGTGGTCCGGTTGGCTCTGGAGTGTGATATCTGCCTGGGGATGGAAAGTGTTATCATTCCTAGGGATAATATTGCTCATAGTATTCAGTTGTTGTCTCTGTCTGCAATGTGGGCCAGCGATTTGCGGCTTGTGCGCCACTGCTTGTGTTCCTCGTCCACGTTCACGTTCCCGTGCTCGAATGAGAAAAGACGAGCAAATGATATTATATGAACAGATAGATGGTCTCATGAAAATAGACATATCCTAAAGGGTGAAGTAGGGGCCAAGGAGGGAATAAGGAAATAGAAATTTTGTATGGTCAAATGTGTCCCCCACTCGCACCCTATCCATGCACCCGTGCCCCATGTATGTCATGTAATACCCTTCCCGTACCTGCCATGATAATGCCCCTGCATTTCCGTCTAACATTGACATGTCAGTTATTAGGCCTTCCCTGAATGTAACGTTAATTCTGCACCAAGGCCTGCTTTTCCAATGCATTTCCATGATACACGTTTAAATAACGCGAAGCACACGTTTTTGTGGTTCAGTCGAGCCAGACCCTGAATTGAGGCTTCGAGCCTCTTCTGTCTCAGAAAGCTGCAGTTTAGGTATGCATCCCTGACCTCTACCTTACTTCCTGCTCAGGCGAGCGGTGCCCGGCTCGGCCTGGCCTGCCTGCCATGAAGGTATTTTGCCTACAGTTATCTGTTCAGCCTCCGTGAAAACAAATTCCAGTCTAGTGAAATAGGTAAACACATTCCCGCCTGCAGAGCAAAGGGCCCGGCCTTCCTGTCTCCTTGCAAGTAATTTACTGCACCCGTTGCCATAGTAGGCCCATGCCCCCACGTAATGCACAGAGAAATATAGGCACGCACTAGCATTCAGTGATGAACGGCCTCTGCCCGAGAGAACTTTTTCTTCAGACGATACATCCTCCGAACACAAGATATCAGATATGTTATAGGTGCAGGTCGTTCTGACATCCCAGACACCAGACTCCTCTACTAGTGCTAAAAGGCAACCCCCAGCTCTCCCCAGTTACACGTCAATTGCGCGTCATGACTAAGTTGCGCGCGCATGTCGAGCAAAGGTTTCTGCTGACCCTGCAGATTTTCCTCCATACATCCACCCACCTGTGACACTCCTATGACATGCCAAGTATACGCCTCTTTACACGCCTCTTTTTACGCCCATATGTTCTTATCTTTCTCTTTTTCATTTGCTCCGCCTGGAGTGTTACGCCTACTGTATCCATTGCTATTATGTGATTTTACTATATATATTGTATGATGTTAATAAAAAGGTGGAATATGCAAACACAACAGGTGATGGACCGAATGTGGATCAATGTCACACACTCACCCCAGTCCAAAGATCTGGGCCCAAATCCATCGTTTTTTTGCACTCCACACCACCCTGGGTTAGACAATGGCGATATGCAAATCAGCTCTGACCCTGTGCCCCATGGGAACAGTCCAGTCCGAACTACAAAAGCCATGTCCTTCCCAGAACGGAATCAAGCATCCGAGGACCGGACCGGTTTCGAGGTAACACCTCTCATCAGCCCGGCTAGCTTGACTCCAGTGGTGTGGAGTGCCTGGGACCCACGTCTGGGCATCCCCAGGGCACTTAGGGCGGAATATGCAAACACAACAGGTGATGGACCGAATGTGGATCAATGTCACACACTCACCCCAGTCCAAAGACATTGATCCACATTCGGTCCATCACCTGTTGTTTTTGCAAATTCCGCCCTAAGTGCGCTGGGGATGCCCAGACGTGGGTCCCAGGCACTCCACACCACTGGAGTCAAGCTAGCCGGGCTGATGAGAGGTGTTACCTCGAAACCGGTCCGGTCCTCGGATGCTTGATTCCGTTCTGGGAAGGACATGGCTTTTGTAGTTCGGACTGGACTGTTCCCATGGGGCACAGGGTCAGAGCTGATTTGCATATCGCCATTGTCTAACCCGGGGTGGTGTGGAGTGCAAAAAAACGATGGATTTGGGCCCAGATCTTTGGACTGGGTTGAGTGTGTAACATTGATCCACATTCGGTCCATCACCTGTCGTTTTTGCAAATTCCGCCCTAAGTGCGCTGGGGATGCCCAGACGTGGGTCCCAGGCACTCCACACCACTGGAGTCAAGCTAGCCGGGCTGATGAGAGGTGTTACCTCGAAACCGGTCTGGTCCTCGGATGCTTGATTCCATTCTGGGAAGGACATGGCTTTTGTAGTTGGGACTGGACTGTTCCCATGGGGCACAGGGTCAGAGCTGATTTGCATATCGACATTGTCTAACCCGGGGTGGTGTGGAGTGCAAAAAAACGATGGATTTGGGCCCAGATCTTTGGACTGGGTTGAGTGTGTGACATTGATCCACATTCGGTCCATCACCTGTTGTTTTTGCAAATTCCGCCCTAAGTGCGCTGGGGATGCCCAGACGTGGGTCCCAGGCACTCCACACCACTGGAGTCAAGCTAGCCGGGCTGATGAGAGGTGTTACCTCGAAACCGGTCCGGTCCTCGGATGCTTGATTCCGTTCTGGGAAGGACATGGCTTTTGTAGTTCGGACTGGACTGTTCCCATGGGGCACAGTGTCAGAGCTGATTTGCATATCGCCATTGTCTAACCTGGGGTGGTGTGGAGTGCAAAAAAACGATGGATTTGGGCCCAGATCTTTGGACTGGGTTGAGTGTGTGACATTGATCCACATTCGGTCCATCACCTGTTGTTTTTGCAAATTCCGCCCTAAGTGCGCTGGAGATGCCCAGACGTGGGTCCCAGGCACTCCACACCACTGGAGTCAAGCTAGCCGGGCTGATGAGAGGTGTTACCTCGAAACCGGTCCGGTCCTCGGATGCTTGATTCCGTTCTGGGAAGGACATGGCTTTTGTAGTTGGGACTGGACTGTTCCCATGGGGCACAGGGTCAGAGCTGATTTGCATATCGCCATTGTCTAACCCGGGGTGGTGTGGAGTGCAAAAAAACGATGGATTTGGGCCCAGATCTTTGGACTGGGTTGAGTGTGTGACATTGATCCACATTCGGTCCATCACCTGTTGTTTTTGCAAATTCCGCCCTAAGTGCGCTGGGGATGCCCAGACGTGGGTCCCAGGCACTCCACACCACTGGAGTCAAGCTAGCTCGGCTGATGAGAGGTGTTACCTCGAAACCGGTCCGGTCCTCGGATGCTTGATTCCGTTCTGGGAAGGACATGGCTTTTGTAGTTCGGACTGGACTGTTCCCATGGGGCACAGGGTCAGAGCTGATTTGCATATCGCCATTGTCTAACCCGGGGTGGTGTGGAGTGCAAAAAAACGATGGATTTGGGCCCAGATCTTTGGACTGGGTTGAGTGTGTGACATTGATCCACATTCGGTCCATCACCTGTTGTTTTTGTTAATAAAAAGGTGACATCCCTTCCTGAACCTTAGTGGTGATGGAACACGATTCTCCCCTGGCTCGAGCCACTGGAATAAAGCCCGTATGACTCAGATACCACGGACTCTGCCTCTCATTATATGAGCTATTTCTTTTGATATTTATGGTATAGAAAAATGTATAGGTAATTTAAATTTACCACATGGCGTTGGCTGACACTTGTGAATGCCGTTCTTGATGATTTACTGCTGGCGGAATAATGTTGAAATGAAAAATGTGTACAATATTGCTTTAAACGCAATCGCTTGTAAAAATGTAAATATAATTCTTTTAGCGATTACAAATTGAAAATAGAAGGTCACAGCATGTAATTTAATAAGCCCATCCAGGGCGTAATGAATGTGATGATGATCGTAAAATGTTGTACATAACCGCTCCAATATGGCGCTTATGGATGTTGTATAAGTCCTCTCTCTACCTCCATGACGATGTATGACACGTGAGGGGTATTTAAATAAGAAAAAATGGCGCGTCAGTGTACCACTGACAAAGGCAGTAGCCGAAACGCGTCTGGTGCTCTGAGGGTCTGAAATAAAACCTTTGATCCTCCTCCCGTGAGTGCTGTCTCTTCTTTGGTGAAGACAAGAAGAAAGTAGCCACAATAATAGCAGGACACGCCCCTCACAAACAAGCACCCGTGCTAGAGTGCATGGCTTGGCGGAACAAGGAAGCAGCAATATATATATATATATATATATATATATATATATATATATATATATATATATATATATATATATATATATATATATATATATATATATATATATATATTGTTGCTCCAAGGTTGTCCACCTTTGAGTAGCCACGAGCAGCAGCTTGATTTATGTGTAGGTTAGGACGGGGATCCGCTTGTAGATGCCCGTCCATAATGGATCTGCCCGACGCATTTCGAAGCTCCATATGCTTCTCTTCAGGGGCTTTAACGGCCCACTTGCGGGGTCCATACAGGACTTAATTGTGTGCTTTCCGCACCACACTTCCCATAATACACAGTCTCATTTGAGCCTCCCATTGGTGGGTATGTCATATGGAAAATGGACAAGTGGGTTAGCGGTAGCGCACACCGCTTCCGTTAAAGCCCCTGAAGAGAAGCATATGGAGCTTCGAAACGTGTCGGGCAGATCCATAACGGAGTGGCATCTACAAGCGGATCCCCGTCCTCACCTACACATAAATCAAGCTGCTGCTCGTCAAACAGCTGAGCGAACATCTTTCAGCAATCCACTGGGGTATTAATTTTGAACTATTGATAAATATACGGCAGCATCTACATGGACATTATTGTTGTTAGTGAACACCACATCTACCATAATACACTGCTCATCTAAAGCAGAAAGACACGCCCACTGAGGCTACGTTTCAAAAAAGCTGAATGGTGCCTCACTAACCGCTGCTGTTGTTTTATTCAGGAGGCTTGTGAAAAAGAACGAAAGTTTGAAACACGTTCGGCCATTGAAAGCAGGCATGAGAGAAAGGAGCTGAGCTGTATGCCCCGCACTCACCTTAGAGAGAAACCTTTCGTGAGTGGCATTCTCACAAGTGGCCAGACTTTGTTGATGGATGTTTAGCGGCCGTTGCCGTTACAGAAGTGATGGAGTACACTTCACAGATAAGGGAAAACAAGTTTTTCTGACTAACTCGAAGCTGTACATCTGCGCTTATATGTAGCTTCAACTAATAAACACAAGGGCTCTTTTTAGAGCTGCCTTATATTCCCAATATCGGTTCACATGGTGACAACTGCGATCAGGCTAGCACAGGGAGACCTGCGGGCTGTCGAGCAGCCTCGCAGAGAGACACCTGGGGTCCGTCGGCTCAGCTCGTACAGGGAGAGCTACAGGCCATCAGCTCGGCTTGCACAGTGTGAGCTATGGGCCGTCAGCTCGCAAACGCACACCAGCGTGCTGGCTCGCAGAGGGAGAGCTCGGCTCTAACCCGCAAAGGAACAGCCCCTCCTACACCATTCACCCCTAAACTTTTAATATAGAAACTAATCAAAAAAAGAGAATTTTATTTGATAATTTCATAAAGATTCGTCAAACGACACCAAAGTTACAAGCACATAAAAGACTCCACAAGGGGGGCTGCGCAACCCCCATCCCAACATAAGTGAAGCCCCGGGGGTGCGAAGACCCCAGCGGACCCCGCAACACCCGCGAGCCCCTACTTTTATTTTTTAAGAAATACCCCCGGAACCTAGCCCATCCAAGGGCCTCATTAAAATTAAATGCGAGAACCCGTGACTCCAGCACGAATTTCGGACCCCAGCGGACTTATCGGGTTCCCAGATAAAGTCATTCAGAATATTAAGAACATGTTTAGTATCCTTTATGTTTGAAGGTAGGTTTGTTACATATGGCTTTAAGAATACATCTACAAACTCTGCCAGTCTCTCTGTTGGTCCCCCTATCCCCAACACAATAGGTCTACCGGGGGTGATGTGGCTTCCTTGTGAACCTTGGGTAAGGCATAGAGACAAGGAAAACGAGGCCGATCTACTGTCAGGTATTTATATTCATCATCACTAATGATACCTGCTATGTGCCATTTCTTACGGTGTTGGTTAATGTTGTTAGAGATTTCAGAGATTATGTGACAGTTCTATATACCAATGAATGTTGCTCAATTGACCCAAGATCTAAGTATCATACTTAACTTTATCCATTAAAACAATGTTGCCACCCTTATCAGCCTCTTTAATGATAAAGGTGTTATCTTTCCCTAGATTCTTAAGTGCAGTCCTTTCATTAAAGGCCAAGTTATTTTTATGGTGTGATGACTTCATTCTCTTAAAGTTGTCTTCCAGGATATCCAGCATCCTATTTACACTCTTTTAAAAGGCATCTATATTGTTACCACTAGATAACTGTGGTGTCCATCTAGACTTCTCCTTAAGACCACTACTTTCACTTTTATTCGTGCAACAGTCTAAGACTTATAACACCTGGTGCAATGTTATAGGGTCACTTTCGCTCTCAGTAATGGAAAGTAGCATTTTAGTGTCATGTATGTCTTGTATCGTAAGATCACCACACACTGTATTTGAGATCGGGTCTTTATTGGCATTGTTAATAGCAACACAAAAATGTATTTTTAGTTGTCTCTCAAATTTATGGACATCAATCCTCACATTATTATTTTTGCTTTTCTAGGTCTCCTGAGGCGGAAGCCGGGAGGGTGTTTGTTTACTATTTTTAAAACATTTTAAATTGTTTGAGAGTCACATTTACCTGTGTTCACCACTTATCTCCTCGTGGCATTTCAGCACTGGGCTCTCAACTCCTCGTAGAGAGGTGCACAGCGGAGTTTAGCGCTGCCGCCATTCCTGGCGTCGATTGAGGCCACGCCCCTTTTGTGAGGCCACGCCCCCTTACCGAAGCAGAACAACAATCCTGGAGCATATATAAGGTCGCTGACTGAAAGCGCCGGTTAATTGCTTTTCTAGGTCTCCTGAGGCGGAAGCCGGGAGGGTGTTTGTTTACTATTTTTAAAACATTTTAAATTGTTTGAGAGTCACATTTACCTGTGTTCACCACTTATCTCCTCGTGGCATTTCAGCACTGGGCTCTCAACTCCTCGTAGAGAGGTGCACAGCGGAGTTTAGCGCTGCCGCCATTCCTGGCGTCGATTGAGGCCACGCCCCTTTTGTGAGGCCACGCCCCCTTCACAACTCTCTCCCGCCACTATAAAATATGTGTATGTTCCGGAGGCGCAGCGGACGGGCGCAGCGGGGGCGCCGTTTGCGCGCCGAAGGCGCGCCTAAGGCAAGCCCGTCTGCGCCCGTCCGCGACGAGACCGCGACCAGCGCCAGCCACGCTGTCGGTAAGAGCAGGGACGCCACCCGGATCGTTTGGTCCAAGTCTGCACTACTAGCCCTGAATACAGACAATCCCTGTCATGCACTCAGGTATGACCTGGCCAACGTTACACCACCGCAATCATGTCCGGTGTGCCACACGACACTTCGCGACGTTTCACCCCCTAAAACAGCAGTTTTAAATTCTACAAAAGGCTCCCCGATTAACCACCCCGACATCACTATTAAAGCCGCCCTATTAAATTGCAGATCCCTCCCCAGGCATGCTGACGACATCTGGCAGCTATTAGAGGACTCCGATTGGGACGCTCTATTTCTTACAGAAACATGGCTGTCTGTGGACAGTGTAGCTTCTATCTCACTGGCTGTCCCACCAGGCTACAAAATGAGCGTCTCAAACAGAGAAAATGATAAAAAGGGCGGTGGGGTAGCGATTATTTTTAAAGACAAATATACACTGTCCTCCTCAACGCCTACCTCCATCCCAGGCATTGAGGGGCTTCATTTCTGCTTTCAAATAAACCCCCACTTGTCTCTAGCCGGCCTGATCATCTATCGGCCCCCGGATTGCCTTACCAACTATACCGCCGAACTTATGGACCTTATAGTCCAAAGCTCAATAGTTCACCCCCATTTTATTGCAGTTGGCGATTTTAATGTTCACATTGACAATCCAGACTGCCCCCTAGCCACCCAACTTATTTCTACACTGGAAGCGGCGAACCTATTCCAAATTATCGCGGAACCAACGCATAAGGCAGGCCACACGTTGGACCTGATATTCTCCAATATCCCAGACTGTTCAGCCAAAACCGCACAACCACTGCTTTGGACGGATCACTTCTTAATCCCTTTTTCTTTTTCCCTCCCCTCCCACCACCAGACAAAAGGGAGACGATCCTATGTTCGCAGAAACTGGGCTAACATATCAGCAGAGACTCTCTGTCCTGCTCTCTCAGCTACTACTCCAACTCTGTCATCAGATGTGAACTCGGACGCTGTGGCTCTAAATCTCTGGATAGGGAATACACTGGATACTATCGCGCCTGCAAAAATCGCTACATCACGCAGAGAATCCCCTTCGGCCCCATGGTTCTCGACTGAGCTATTGGCTGAAAAAAGTCATTGCAAAAAACTAGAGCGTCTCTGGCGGATAAACTATTCCACATCAGCAAAAATCTGCTATAAAGAAGCCCTGCGTGTTTTCCACAAATCCATAAAAAAAGCAAAACAATTGTTCTTTGCGACCTCCATTCAGCAAGCTGAACAATCCAGCAAGGAAGTTTTTAAAATTGTTCAATCCTTTTTTAAACCTCGGGCAATTGAAACTGAAGTGACTCCGTCGGAGAAACTCTGCGAGGACATCTCGGTCTTTTTTGATAAAAAGATCGAGAAAGTCTACGACACCTTCACCAGTCCCGAGCCCACAATCATGTCCGACACAAATGATAATGTGGCTTCCCTCCCCGCCTTAGCTCAATTCTATCCTATTTCCCTTGCCGAGGCCAAAAGGGAACTACAAAAATGTAAATCAGGGGCTCCTGATGACCCATGCCCGCCCAAGCTCTGGAAAATGATGTCGGACTCAATTGCCACTTCATTGCTACATATCTGGAATACATCTATCAAAACTGGTCTATTCCCCGATTGCTGGAAACATGCCACACTCCTGCCTTTAAAAAAGAAACCAAACGGTGCCCCGGATGATCTGAGCAATCTCCGGCCAATCTCCCTGTTAGCAGCCCCTGGCAAAATGTTTGAAAAACTGATACAGTGCCAACTGAACAGGTTCATAGAAGAAAGAGACACACTACATGAAACCCAGTCGGGTTTCAGGGCGGGCTTTAGCACTGAGACCGCTCTGATAGAAGTGGCTGAATCGATCAGGTGGTCTTTAGATTCAGGAGCATCGGCTATGTTGGTGCTCCTGGATCTATCTGCCGCTTTCGATACTGTGGATCATGAGATGCTACTGTCAAGGCTAAAAAACACAGGCCTGGAAGATAAGGCTCTGGGCTGGCTACGGTCCTATCTCACGGATCGTACCCAGAAAGTAGCCTTGGGCCCCCTTTCCTCAAAACCTAAACCCCTCTGGTGTGGTGTCCCTCAGGGCTCGGCCCTCAGTCCACTACTTTTTAATATTTATCTGGCTCCCCTCTTTTCCCTTATTGCTAATTGGGGTGTCAAGGCAATTTCATACGCCGACGACACACAACTAATTTTCCCCTTCTCGGATGCTTCAGAGGCAGCCTTCAGCAATATGAAGGGATGCTTGCGAGATGTTGCCAAATGGATGAATGCAAACAAACTCAAATTGAATGCGAGCAAGACGGAGGTCATCTTCTTTGGCAAACATTCTCGGCCCCCTTCAAGCCTGTGGTGGCCCTCCGAAATGGGTATCCCTCCTCTACCCAGCACCAACGCGAAAAATCTGGGAGTAAGATGGGATGAGAGTCTCTCCTTTTCTTCACATATTCAGCAGGTTTCTGCATGCTGTCTCCATAAACTAAGAAACCTTCGCAAATTTCTGTCCCTTCTGCCTGAAGACTGTCGCAAGACGGTGGTCCATGCCACAGTCACTTCCAGACTGGACTACGCAAACGGCCTCTACCTTGGCCTACCCAAATATCTGGTGCAACGACTGCAGATCGTGCAGAATGCGGCTGCGAGACTGCTAAAAAACATCCCTTTTAAACAGCATGTCTCTCCGTACTTGCGCGATCTGCATTGGCTCCCTGTAGCCTGCAGAATCAAGTTTAAAGCTCTAACTCTGGCGTTTAGAGCCCAAAAGGGGACCTGTCCCTCCTATTTAAAGCTTAGACTCCCCAGATACTATCAGGAGAGATGCTTGCGCTCTAACTCACGAAACCAGCTCTCCATCCCCCGCGCCAAGAGAGCCAGACTCGGAGGCAAATCTTTCTCTGTCTGCACGGCGACACTCTGGAACGCCCTACCGGCCAACATCCAACTGGCTCCAACGGAAGCCAGTTTTAAGAGGCAGCTAAAGACCTGGCTCTTTTCCCAGAATAACTAAACACTCTCTCCCCTTTCACCGCCCATTTCTACCTGGAAAAATGATTACTCAGCGCCGGGACACCTCCTTGCGAGGTAGCTGTTCGCGCTATATAAATATCGGTATTATTATTATTATTATTAATATAACATTTCATAGTGGGGCAGAAGTTCATCCCTTTTTTGAATAACAATCGACATGTAAACTCCTACTAGATAACTTAATGATTAGGATATCATTATTGGGATCTATCTCCTTTGATTGGCCTTCCATGAGCGTGTGTGGTACTGCTCCCTTTCGCCTGCACTTCCGTCCAACTCTTTTTACTCTTTTGGTCCTCCTACTGCATCCCCTCTCTGATCTCTCTGTCTCGAGTTCCCCATTCGTATTCTTTGCACCTCCTTTAAAAAAGAGTGACTCCCAGTCTGTTCAGATATGCCATCGGTAGCTCCTTCATCCCCACAGCTAGAAATGTTACTGGATGAAGCTGTACTTATACAACTGATAGATGCTGCTTTTTTATCTCCTTGTATTGTATCCTATTTTATTAGAGCATCAAAGCGCTTGGCAAAGGTAAACACCCTACCATTGGGATAATCTAGCTCGTCATGCTTCAATTTGCGTGCTTTCCTCTGCTTGATATCATCCTCATATTCCTCCAGAACCCCTGTCAGTATATCATAGTTTTTCTTGGTCCCTTCCACTATATTTAGGTCTGCTATTTATTTTTCAAGTATATCTACTTCTGTTATGGTCTTAAGAACTTTTCTTTTTGAGTTTTCTATCAGGAGATTCATGAGTCTCATGGAATTACCAATCAACTCCTTCTCCCAAATCAGCATAGGATCATCTTCGAGTTATCATAGGTTGGGAATAGTTGAGACTGGAGGCCCGGGGTATCCTATCTAATCTTGATATTCATTAAGTGTCGCACAATCCCACCACTTACTGATCTCCACCTTCTTTAATCTTTCTAATCTGATAAATTTAGATTTAAAGCCTTCATTCGGTCTATTTATGCCCTGTGTAACTGCTCTGTTAACAGATGCCCCTGCATTCTGACTTCTGAACAGATCTTCTGCCACTTTACCTCTTTCGTTTCTAGAGCACATATCTGACAAAGTATTTATGATCAATAGACCTATACACAACACGCTGCAACCCAAAATTAACAATACTACAAAGAACGGATGGTTGGGTATCGATTGCGTGGAGTTGTGATGTAGTCAAAATTCGAAGTATCTGGTTGCTCCAAGGATAAGGTAATGGCCACCCACCATATACCAGAAAGTGTAGACCAAATCTACATCATTTATACAAAAGAAAGGGGATATATCCTGCTGACAATGCTTTTTATTGGCGCATTTTCATGGTATAAACTCTTTAGGGTTGTGAGTCACATAGCCAGTGTAACGTTTTAGCATTTCTCACCTCTGTTCGATTTTCCTTTTCTCTTTTTTTCTTGGTCCCTTTTTTCCTCTTTTTTCACATTTTTCTTTACTAACAACTAGGCCCTATGGCCTGAGCAGACTGTTATCACTGTACTGTGGTGTTTTGGTTCAGTGCTATTTTGGCGCGTCACAATTCTGAATAAGAATTGTAGGTTGTATGTGGTATATATTATTAATGAATTCTTTGTATCACTCACGCTTTGGTGATTACTATTGCCACTTTTTCACCTCAACATTAAGGGTATTAACTTTGTGTGTTGTGTCTGTTGTAATACACAACAATGGAATAACTCAGAATGGTAAAACAGGTATTTTTGTGTGTTATAAATTCTAGCCCTGCGGAACTCTGTGGCTTACACCACAAAGAGAAGAAACACGTGTTGGCGGCTAGGACTGTTCTTGAAGAAGTTATCAAGAAATAAAAGAAGTTAAAGAAGACTATTGGTGTTGACTCATTTACAACTTTAATTGACTGTTGTGGAATATGTTCAGGATATATCCCCTTTCCTATGATAATATTTTAACTTTTTCTGTTTTCAATTGAGGAGAAAACCACTTTTCTCCCCCCAAAAATATATTTGCGACTACCAACGTCATTGCAGTGACTTCGGTAGTCGCAAATAGCGCATGATTTTTACAAAGTGTAAAACATATCTATAGACATATTCTACAGTACATTTTACAGTAGAGCTTTATTAGTGTACTTTTCAAACTCACATTTTTGTAGTGAGTTTCCAGAAAAATCGCCTTCAAACACTATTTTCCATTTCCGTTAAGACAGCGGAAGTTGCAACGATGTTGGTAATCGTGGATACCGTGTGTTTTTCCACAAATCAGTTTTTTTTACTTAGTTTTTGACAATCTGTGTGACAATGTTGCAATCCCCACGGACACATCTTGAAAATGGAAACAAAAGGAGACATACAATGACCACCAACACATTAAAAATAATATATAAAAATATCATTTCTGAACATTGCACTACACATATTACTATATACATACCTCTTTCAAAGCATGTTTTAAGTTATAATTTTGTGCTAAGTTTCTTTAAAAACCATCTTTCAGACCTATTTTCCATTTTCTTGGTTACTCAGGATATCGCGATGACATCATTAACCACGACGATCACACCTTTACTATCAAGTCTAAAACTCATATATCCACACATACTACAGTATTGTACACACTAGGGCTTTCTTACAGAATTCTCTAAAGTTATGTTTTACTAGAGAGTTTCTATAAATACTATCTCTAAAACCTATTTTCTGTGTTCATAGATCGGGATGACGTCGGTACCCACAAACCCCACGGTTACGTTGCCAATGTGGAAAGCAAAAGCAGAAATTATATAGCCGCCACCACATAAAATAATTATAACTATACGATTAATTCTAATCATCACAGTAGATAACTCCCTATATAAATACCTTTGTAAAAACTTTTATCAGAATTTCAATATCTCTACAACAATGCGTATTAATGATTCACTGATATATTTTTTTACATTCCCACCAATATTCGCAGTACACGGGACAGTGCTGGCGATCATGCCATCATGGCAAATATCGGGCAAAAAAAATCTATTTTGGACAGATACATTGTGTCACTAACACCCCAATTCATGGGGTCAAAGTACCTCTACCCTGACCCCTTATGTTAGATTTTAAAGAAATTTTTATCCCGGGAACTGTTTCCAATCAATAAAATAGCAGCTGCAACTTTCTGTTCAGGTTCTGTCCAGCCAATCAAAGCATTCCTGTTGGCGCGTGCATTTGCAACCAGATATATCACTATAATTTTAAGCTTAAATTTCACAAAAAGTACTATTAACACCAAACAAACAAAAGGCTCTTCCTTGAACCAACATGTAGCTCCCTACCAACTTTGGTATACGTCCATTCAGAGGTGCGGGGTGTAGATGCTGCTAAAGGTTCCAATGGGAATTAACGGTTAATCAAATGAGAGAGACCCCTTTGCACACCAGGGAACAGGTGTAAGACCCGAGTCATTGGAGACGGGAAGAAATTCAACCCGGCTTTTGCCGCATTCGAGAGAGGCTCTTCGTGGGGTTTAAAAAGGACAATATACTAACATCCGGGCTAAGAAACTGAATCGAAGAGAGGAAACATGGACTACTCTCGAAGAGAGGAGGTTTTTGCTATCGAAGCTCGTTTTTAAACATCAACTAGACAGCGTGAGAAACCAATTTGTGATGAGGAAAAAACCAGAAGACAAGTCCACATTGTTTAGAAAGAAACAATTAAGAGCGCAATATTAAATCGACCCTGGGAAGTGGGAGGCCGAAATTCGATGAAATTAAAAGTGCTGACAGATAAACAGCCCACTTGACAAAAAGAGAAAAGGCAACGACAATCGCTGGGCAGATGCCATGTTTAATAAGAATAACTGCCGAGCAATATGAAATAGAAGAGCCTATGTCATAAGGACCTTCATGATTTTGGCAACCATCCAGTGCCATTCTAATAGGAGAGACACATCATTTCTGTCTTGAAAGAGATGGTCTTAAATTCAAACTAACCATCGAAACGCGTCTACGCAAGAAAGCACATAATCAAGGGACAGAGCTATCTCCATAGACAATATAAGCAAAACGTGTCCTGGACTAGCCTCTTTCATTTCGTATTCCCAGATATGTACTGCTATGACAAATTTATGTATTTATTTATTTATTTATGCAATTTTATATAGCGCGGACTTTACCCGAAGGTGTCAGAGCGCTTCACAATAGGAACAGAAAAGATACAAACTGAGAACATTACACGAGCAACAGATTGCAGAGGCATACGTTACGTTACATACGGGAAAGTGATAATTGTGAGCAACCAAGAATACATGAGGTAGTAAAAATTGTGAGAAACCAAAAATACATGAGGTAGACAAGGTAATTGTGACACTTGTGAGCAAACAAAATACATGAGGTAGTAAAAATGTGGGCTACCAAAAATACATGAGGTAGTAAAAAGTGCACAGGAGGAAAAAGTGACAAGTGTGCAGGCTACAAGAGAAAATAGAGTATAATTTGCGGTATAATACTGCAATATATGTTACACACTCAAGCACAAGAACAAATGATTACGTAGGCAAAAGTGGCACTTGTGCAAGTATCAAAGGTAAAAAACATGTGAGAGGAAGCAAACCGTGTGTTACAGGGGCAAAGTGGTGAGTGCAAGTTGCAAGAGGGTACCAAACACAAGTACATGGATAATACTGCAATAAAAGGCAAACACTCTAACCGCAAGAACACACTGGGAAGGCACTTCCATGGACATGAGAAGTAGAAGTTATCAGTAGTGGGAGATCTTCCTTCAGATCAAATAGAGTTAGTAGCTCGTTATGTGGAAAAGTAATGCCGACTCCCAAATGCGTAGAAGTTGTGCATCAAAGGCTCAAGAGTCACGCCCCCTACAGATTATGAGTCATGCATCCAGTGTGTGCACACCAGGGGGCCACACTGAGCGCTACGCTGGGTGTGGGACTTGCAATTTTACCGTAAAAAATAGCCCCTATCAGTAATTTCTAATATCCCGGGGACCCTATCCCCCGGGTCTTATAAGAAATGTTGGGGACCTTGAGCGGAGCCACAATGCCCCATGGTCCCGCCAGCTTCCCGCGTTCTTTGGGAGCCGGCATTGCTTTTCAGCAAGGGCAGATGCTAACTTGTACGTGGGAATGCAATCTGCTTTTTATTTTGAAAGTGAGAACAGATTTCACTGCTGTGTCTTTCAAAATGCAAACTAAGTTTGCTATGCGAGAATGGGAGCCATGAGAGTCCCGCTTTGTCAAAGCAAATCGCAGTGTCCCAGGGGTAGGCACCCCGGGACACTGCATGAGCCGGCTGTCGATTGCTGCGGTCTCCAGGGCTCTCGAGGGCTCTAGGCATAGGGTCACTTAGTCTGGCTCTCACAATACACAAATTTCCGGGGGTGGTGGTTCCCAGGGCTTGAGGGGGGTCGTTGAGGCCCACACACTTCTAATTTTGTAGGGGGGCCTTGGACGCAAAAGTGGTGCAAGGGTGTTGTAAATCTGGTACACAGTGTTTTGTTTTAGTTTGCTTTCCTTTTTGGTCTTGTAGAGGATCCAGGGTTAATATAACGGTTTTTGTACAGCCAGTACCTTTCAACCCTACCCCCAAACGGCTTTCTGCCTGTTACCATAGTAACAGTACATGGAACACTTAAATGAGCACAGAGGTTAGATGTTCACCACACAATGTTGGTAATGGAAAAAAGTTACTGTGCTGGAGTTTTGAACTTTTCCATAGGAGGTATAGACTCTGGTAAAGATCTGGAAAAGAGTTAGCCTCAGAATTATACTTCAAATTATAAATATCATTTCTATTGGGGACCGCTACCCCCCCCAAAAAAAGACGTATATATTTTTTTAATTAACTTTTATTAAAACAATAAAGAACCTGAAACGTAACTTAAAGATAACAATACAATAAATAACTAGAAAAATAACTTTAACAAAACAATATATAGTAAACAAAAAGTTATATGGACTCCAATAGAAGTACGGTAGGTAATCTGCAAAACAAAACAAAAAATTAGTGTTTAAAATTAGATTGATGTGACTAAATGAGGTGAAACATTACAAGTCAAATTAACACTTGAAGATATTTCATAATTTTTTCGTGTGCAATGTGCCTGATACATTTCACTTGTCTTATAGGCTTGCGTTCATGCAGTGTCTGTATGGAAGTGTCTACTGCGACAGATTTACATAACAGATCAACAGGTCTTTAAAATGATTCAGAGATGAGACAGAATTAGGTGAGAGATCAAGTCATTATGCAGGACAATATTCTTTAGGTCTTATTTACAAGAGTTTTGCGCCACTTTAGTGTTACTTTTCTCATGTTGAAAGTGACGCAAAAGTGAAGCAAGGGGCTTGTAAATAAGCTCTTTTATTACTAATTCATTTAATCGGAGGGATTGTATATCTAGGCCGCTCTGCTTACCTTGTGTAAACACTATGACCAGCAGAATTCACAACTTGAACTCAGCTTTGGTTGGTAACGGCAGAGTGGACAGCAGCATCCATAACTTTAAAAGAGAAAGAGAAACGATGTGAGAGAGAGAGAAAGAGAGAGAAATCAACATTAAAACTGTGAGAGAGAGAAAGTTATAGATGGAGCAGTTAATGGTGGGGAAAATACTCGTAGCTCATCTATTGCCTTGGTTGTCTGTCCAAGTTCGTGCTGGTTCATAGTGCACCCTCCAGTTTAGTGATCTGAAATATAGTATATAGATTTAGTCATTGTATAAGACAGACAAAAGTGACGTAAGGGGCTTGTAGATTTGCCTCTCAGACTGTTGTAATCTATCTATTGTCAATGCTCGGAGGTAATTGTACATTCCTACGCAGTGAAGCTGCTGCACACTACCCACTCTTTCCTTTCACAGATGACTTGTCGTTGTTTCGGAAGCAAGCTTTTTTGCTCACCTTGTGCCATTGGTGTGATTCAAAGAGGGTGCACCATGTGTCATGGCAGCCTTCTCAAACGTTGTTACGATGGCCATGCATCATCGCAGATTCCTCAAACGTTGAGTTTTAGAGGTGTTGGGGGGAACGCCAATTTGTGAAACACAACCTGTAAGACCTGTAAGATAAAAAGGAAGTTAACATTGTGTGTAATGTTTTTATCAAAGGAGAGAGGAAGTGAGAGAGTGACTGCAAAGAATATTCGCAGCTCAACTTTCTGTCACCAGTGTGTTTTTCACCACATGCTGGGACATAATGCACCCTGAAGTTGTACATCTAAAAGATAGTAAAAGGAAGATGGTATGATTGGTAATTGTTGCTTTCTTAATGTGGAGTTGAATAACATCGGCCTTTCACACACGTTCACTCTCACATTTAAAAGAACTATATGTATAGTTTATATTCCGGACGTTTGAGCGATTATAAAAACGTTCCTGCTATTGGGAAAAAAAAATGTACATGTAATTTGATACACTATGTAGGACTGCGTTTGTTTAAATCGCTGCGTCGCTTTTTTGTATCCCAGGTTTAATCTTTCTCAATGTTTGCTCAACATAGAGCTAACGAAAAGCAAATTATACCTAACATATACATTATACATTTAAGGTAATCAACGTGTTTAAATATTGATGTTTAGCCGAGACTTCAAAGGGGCCCGCAATCTGTGTATTACATTTTTCATCTTTGTATTTAGGAACAGAAACTTTTTAAGGCATGGGTAAAGTGAGGTCACACAAAAAGAGCCACTGGTCTGAGATAAAAGGAGGTTATATAACCTACTTTTATCTTGGACCCATGGCTCTTTTTGTGTGACATGAATTTGGTGGGGCGTTTGCTCACGAGTCCTTCGACTCCCTCCGATGCGTACTCAGGCCGCACTGCTCACCTTTTCGTGGACAGGACATCTTCTGCATCATGTAGTCCTGATCTGCCACTAAGAAGTCTCATATATGGTGCTGAGTCTTGCTATCAGTATGGCTAATGACATACTTGTGCTCCCATCATCATCGCAGGTTCCTCACCCGCTCAGTCCTTCCGGTACCACTAACTCAGTGACCAAAGAGGCTACGCACATAGTGGTGGACCCTTGTACTCGGTGGTTCGGACCTACATGAGGCATCCGAATCACTAGGACGGGCCATCACAGCGCTTGCGATGGGAGCAACTCTAAAATGGCATACAGCACGTGCACCCCGTCTTTTTTATTGGTAGGGTCACATGTGTAGTGAGGCATGCGCTAGATGGGTGTGGTGTGGGTGTAAACCAGCCATGAGGGAGTGTGTGTGTGCCGTTCTGACAACTAGACCTGGAACTAATAAATCTGTACAATGGAAATCTGGGCAATGTTGCGTTTTTGTTTTTTCCTGGTAGCGTAGGTGGAGTGGGCTGGCCTGACGTACACCAGTGCTGCATTAGGCTCTGAAACATGATTCCGGGGTTATGGGCGTGGTCTCGTCGTGAGCTATATGAGAAATCAAGTGATTCGGGTGTCCGTTTTATAGTGCTGACGTCACCTGTATCTTAACACCTTCAGCGCGGCGCGAATTCTCGCGCTGTGCTGAAGGTTCTATTGAGCCAACGGACTCATGACGAAACGGTTCCATCATGAGCACAGGCCAACCGATGCTCATGACGGAACCGTTCCGTCATGAGCACCGACGGTGTTAAACGCAAATGTGTCATTATATCTGCAAAGTTCCACAACTTGGCCAACATGGAAGGTATGGGGTATCACTATTCTATATTCGTTCATAGTTGCATACATAAAAAATGGTGGACATGACGCATTTTTGAGATTATGAATGTTTGTTGTACATTCAGTGGAGTGTTGTAGCTGTAGTAATACAGGGCTGTGAAAGATTTTAGTTACAGTTTTTGGCACATGAAGGGCAGCTAATATATATACGTATGTGGTCATTCAGGTAGAGTGAAGAACTTGATGCTGGAAATCAGTGTTCGAGTCTCGGAGTTGCGTCCACATCCTGTTATTGTAGAGTAATGACGTAATGTACGCGTGCCTGAAAATGTAGTGTAAATACGGTGCTCATGTAAATTGCTGGTATATTTTTGGGTTGATTTTGCACTATGGAAATATGCTTTCTTTTTTAAAAAGGAGGAATAGCTCACTCTGACTGTCACAGGCAAGAACGTTTCATACGCTATTTATAGTACAATATAATGTGTTAGGACCCTGGAGCAGCATTTTACATACATAATAAATACACAGACACACATAGATATTTGAAGTGGGTACAGGCAGCTGTGCTCGACTCCATTTTATTACGTTGTTGTTGGTAACAAATAGAATAGTAATCATGATATCATATACAGATATTTAATCATAACGGTTTATGACTTCTGAAGGTAGGAGCATTGTATGTGAAATAATACACAGAAGATTCTATCGTAAAGGCTTCATGAGTTGTGGTGTACTGAAGTAGGGGCGGTTTGTGTGGAGCCTGCGATGATGTGTGGATCAGGCAGACCGCACTGGTAAAAATGTGTTTTGACTATTGAATTTTGCCTTAACAAGGGCACATGGCGATTATTTACGGTGTACTGAGTTAGTGGTATGTGTGGTGTTTATTGTGTGCTCACCCTGCGAGGATGCGTGGTCTGAGCGGGCTGCACTTAAACCATTCACTGTTGCATACTGGACTATATGAACTTTGAGGGAGGGGGGGAAACTAGCATCGTTGGTTATCAATTGCTCTGTAAACTAGGTCTACTGATTGCCCCCCATAACAAATGAAAAAATTGCATTTTACGTAGTGCATTCTAACTTTCTCAAAATGGGGACGGTGATGTCCCAAAGGTACTTGGAATTGCCGGTGGTGGAGGTACATTTTGACACAATTTTCTACATTGTTTATTATCATAGTTCACAGAATGCAACGATTGAAGGAGCTTGCGCATACTAGCAGTGCAACAGCATTATTTTTTTCTCTGCTTTAAATAAATCGAGGCTGAATTTAAAGCTGTCTGTAGTATAGATGAAAAGGTAAATTCAAGTTGTGAACCCTACTGTGTATTGTGTACATCGAAGTAAGTAGGCAGTACAGTTATAGAACAATGCTTTTTTTCACTTATTTTAACAGTATATGAATACATACAGTATAATTGTCTCCGCATTAAATGAATCAAGGTTGAATTCCCTACTGTCTATAGTGTAGATGCAAAGGGGAATTTAAGTTGTAAACCCTGCTGTGCCCAGTGTAGATTTTAGGGTGGAGTGCATCATCTGCAATCATAATTGAAGTGGAAGATAGAACATGTATGCAGCATGCTAGTGATATAACTTACATTTTTAAAGGAAGCATAATAAAGGGATATTGTGTAGGGATTGATAGGTGTTATACTTAGTTCGGTTTCCACTGAGTTAGTGGTACCTGAAATAACAAGGTTCTGTGGACCCTGCAATGATGTGTGGTCTTGGCAGGCCGTACTGATAGTAATGTTTTTGTCTTGTGAATTTTGGCTTAGTAAGGCCTTGTGGCAATTTTGTGTTGGTTTGAGGGACGTTACTTTCTTTGGTACTGTAGTTTATAAATAATGAATGAAGAATCAGTTGAATTCTGCCTGAATACGGCGATGTGACGATGAATTATGGTGCACTGAGTTAGAAGCACCTTTGAGACTGATCATGTACGTAACCTGCGATGATGCGTGGTCCAAATCGGCCGCAGTGGGGGGTAATGTTTTTTAACTATTGAATTTTACCTTAATAAAGCCTCAGCGATTATTTATGGTGTACTGAGTTAGTGGTATGTCTGGTGTTTAGCATGTGCTCACCCTGCGATGATAAGTGGTCTGAACGGGCTGCACTCAAAGCATTGAATGTAGCATACTGGATTGCATGTTCTTTGAGAGGGGAAAAAAACTACCATTGAAGGTTATCAATTGTTCTGCAAACTAGGTCTACTGATTGCTCTCCATAACAAATTAAATTATTGCACTTCACGTAGTGCATTCTAACTTTCTGAAAATGGGGACGTATGTCTGGTGGCGATGTTGCAAATTGGGAGCATTTGGTTTTCTTAACCGATTATAGTCAAGTTGTAAACCCTGCTGTTCGCAATGTAGAGGTTAGGGTGGACTGCATCATCTGCAATCATGGTGGAAGTAGAAGATAGAACATATATAGAATACATTATTAAAATATGTATATTTCCGGGACATTTAAAAGGGATAGTATGTCTCACCGTGATTTAAAACTCTTCATTCTTCTTTGGAATAATTGATGTGAATTTTAACAAAATTAGGACACATACAATACAATTGTTTCTGCATTAAATAAATGAAGGTTGAATTCCCTACTGTCCGTAGTATACATGCAAAGTTGACTGCAAGTTGTGAACCCTGCTGAGAGTAAATTGAAGGCAGTAGTGGACACAAACATCGAGGAATGCTTTTTTGTCACAGATAACAAAATCTGAGGACACAGTACAATTGTCTCTGCCTTAAATAAATCGAGAATGAATTCAATGTTGTCTGTAGTGCGCTTGTGTTATCAAGTGGGGATGTCTGTTGATCGCAGTGTACATCCTGTAACAAAATTGTCTCTGCCTTACATAAATCAAGGATAACTTGAATGCTGTCCATAGTGTACATGAAAAGCTGAATTCAAGTTGTGAACCCTGTTGTACGCAGTGTGGATTGAAGGCAGTAGTTGACACAGAAATGGAGGAATGCTTTTTGTCACTTATTCTGAAGACATATAGTACAGTTGTCTCTGCATTAAATAAAAGAAGGCTGAATTTCCTACTGTTCACAGTTTAACAAAATATGAGGGTGAGATTGAATTCAATGTTGTCTGTAGTGCTTCTGCACCACTGAAATCAAGTTGTAAACTCTACTGACCGCACTGTAGATCAAAGGCAGAAGTCTTTTAGTATCCACATTTCTCTCTTGCGAAGTTTCCGGATGTTTTGTCTGAAGATGTCTCATCATATTTGCTGTTCCACAAGACTATTTTTTTGTAAGATCACCCCTGCACAGCATCGCCTTGCAGATTTTGGAAGTGAATTTGATGAATTTTCTTCTGCATTGGAGTAAAAGTAAAAAACTTCCAGACAATTGATGTATACTTCTCTGGAGGGGGAGGTTGAGGCACAAATTCAAGTTGTGAACTCTGCCGTTCGCAGTGTAGATTAAAGGCAGTTGTTGACACAGACATGGACAAATGCTTTTTGTCACTTATGTAAAGAAAATCTGAAGACATATAGTACAATTGTCTCTGCATTAAATAAATGAAGGCTGAATTTCCTACTGTTCAAACTTTAAGAAAATTTGAGGACATAGTACAATTGTCTGTGCTTCAAATAAATCGAGACTGAATTCAATGTTTTCTGTAGTGCTGATGCGCAAGTGGTATCAAGTTGTTAACTCTACTGACCGCAGATTAGGTTGAAGGCAATTCTCAGCACTGATACTGAAGACAAATTTAGATCCAAATTTGAATTCAAGTTGTGAACCCTGCTGTCCGCAGTGTCGATGGAAACCACTTGTCGTTACAGACATAAGTCTGCGGTGCTGTGGCGCTGAGTTCCAATCGGCCTGTATCGAGGAAGAATGCGGTATTGACGGCAGCCACGTGGCGCAGCCCCTTCTCTTCGCAGAAGTGAACCACGCCCAAGGCGTAGCCTAATTATTTATAGTCTTACGTTGACGTTGTTTACGTTAGACTAGCCCTCTCCACTTCTGTTTCAAAGGGGGGGGTGAACACAGCTAAATGACCAAAATATTCCCCAGTGTCTGAGATAATATGGTTGCGTCCACTATTCAGTACACTACAGGTATCAATGGTATATCTACACACGGAAAAGTTTTTTGTTTTGTATAGTGAATTGTGTATAGTATTTCAATAGTCGTCTTAGTGTTGTGTACATTATTGTTAATGTTCGAGTTCTTTCCCTTATACATACTTGGTTGCCACATCTCTGTACATTGAGCTAGTGTGCTGTTGAGGGGATACATTATTTTGGAAAGGTCCGTAGTACTGTTTTGCGCTGCCTCTGAGGTAGTAGGGGGGGATGGGTATGGTTGTGGTGAACGGGGCGCTGGGTATTTTGATTTTGTTGGGTGTGGGAAGTTTATAATTAGAAACTGTATCACATATTGGTCTTTAAATGGGTGCGAGTTGACTGAAATTCACGCAGTGCATATTCGACGTTCTTACAGTACTTAAATGTTGATGTTAATTTGTTAGTGGTAAGTGGAACTATTTCCTGATTTTTTAGGTAGCATTGCAGATTTGGTTACTTGTTGAAAATATGGGAAAGTGGTTAACATTATAAGAAGGAATTGTCATTTAAAAAACCTTTCGAAATTCATTGAAAAAAAATAGGTTTCAAGCAGGTTATAGTTAGGAAATAGCATTTAAAAAACCTTAGAAATTCACTCAAAAAAACATAGGTTTCAGGGGTGTTATAGTTAGCTGGACATAACTATATACTCATACAAAACCATTGAAATTACTCTGTTATAGTTAGTTGTACTAACTGTAACTCTCGTTACAGGGCTGTTATAGTCAGGAAGTAGGAACGTAGGATTTAAAAAACTTTAGATATTCACTGAAAAAAACAAAGGTTACAAGGACGTTATAGTTAGGCTGATATTTCACTCATACAGAACCATAGAATTCAACAGCTATAGTTAGCTGACCCAACTATACCTCGTGCCCCCGCAATACACTGCTTATGACCTCACATATAACATCACTCATGACATTGTCAGTGACATCACTGATCACATCTCAAATGACATCACTGATTACATCATCCACAGAATCTCTAATGCAGCCACTCACTCCACCATGTAACCATTCATACACCTACTCTAACTTCCACACTACCATTCTTGAAACCATTGACACACCCATACCAATACGTGCATACCCACTCACTGATTCATAGGTCTACACACACAGTCACCCATACAGCCACACATACAGCCACTCACTCACTAATACAGCCACTAATATATCCACTCATACAGCCAAACAGCCAATCACATTGTCAGTCACTCAAAGATCTATTCACACACAGACAGCCATGTACTCACCTATAAAGTTATACACAAACCCACTCACTTGTTTATTCAGAAGCTAACATAATCACTAACCCAAACAGACACACACACTCACTAACCCATACAGCCACTATCACAATCCCTCACTCACACATACATTCACTGATATACTTCAAAACTTACCTATACTGCCTTACACTTATATACTTATTCACCCATATACACTGACACATCCATACACTCACTGACACAGCCATAAACACATTCAGTCACGTATACAACCATACTCTTATACTCACTAACCCATATACCCACTGACTCGCCCAGTCATTCATCCATGCAGGCAGTCACACACCCTCTCACCCACCCACACAAACACTTATACACCCATACCGATACTCAGACAACTGATCAATAACCATACACAAACATGTGTACACATTCACCTAGCAATACAGCTACACCAACTGACAGACTGATATAGACATTCAGACAACCTAGTCAGTGACACATACATTCAATAAGATACCTAATCTCTCACTTATACAGTCAGTCACACACCTACTGAATCATCGATACAGGCACTCATACACCCACTGATTCATCAATATACCTTGGTATTATATACATATTTAACTCATATATTTTTTAGAAACACTCACAGTCACTGGATAATATCATCAGTGATGTCATTTGAGATGTCATCAGTGATGTCATTAGTGATGTCACTGACCATGGCATGAGTTATGTAATATGTGAGGTCATAAGCAATGCACTGCTGAGTTTCTATGGTTTTGTATTAGCGGAATATTAGCCTAACTTTAACATCACTGTAACCTTTGGCTTTTTCAGTGAATATCGAAAGTTTTTTTAATCCTATTTTCAACTATAACAGCCCTGTAAACTTTTTTTTTCAGTGAATATCCAAGGTTTTTTAAATGCTAATTCCTAACAATAACTTACTTGTAACCTTTGATTTTTTCAGTGAATTTCCATTTTTTTGAGTAGCAGTGGTCTTTGCAAAATGGTGTGGAAAGGGGACAGGGCTGCTGACGAGCTGTCAGAAATCCCACTCAGTAGGACTTATAGAAAGTATCAGTAGGGCTTTTTGGTCCCCAAGCTCCTTTAGCATCCAAGAAAACTAGTGTGCCAGGAAATGTGTTTGCAGAGTAGCGCAGAAAGGGGGAGTGACCTCAGAACACCTTTTGGCAAACTGACTGTGTGGAACTTGCTGGAGGTAACAGGAGGAATACTTGGCCCCCAAATACCCTCAATAGCCAAGGGGACTTCATCCCCCATTTAGTACTATGCCAGGAGGCACATTTGCAGAGTGATGCAGACGGGACGTCCTTGATGATTACACAGGCAGTGCCTGTATGATTCTATGAGTGTCATTGCCAAGGACAGACTGCGAATACCGGCTATTTTTGACAAAGTGTAAATGACATATATAGATATATTTGACATGAAGTTTCAGTGTAGCTATTTAGTACGATACAACGGTAACTTTCCCTTTTGTATTCATTTGTTGAAATAACTACATCAAAAATGCATTTTCCTTCTTCACAGCAACACCGGGGGTCGTAATGACATCAGTAGTCACAAATACAAACGAAAAAGTGTAAAACAGATATATAAATATATTTTACACAAAGTTTCAGTCTAGCGTTTTAGTGACATATTGGTTTAGCTTTATTTTAACAACATATTTGTAAAACAAAAACAGTTTCAAAAAATAACTTTCAACATCTGAACTCACGAACACAACATAACTTTCAAACAAACATCAAACTATCCATTGTTACCCAACCTTCGGGGGAATCAAAAACTGCTGCACAACTAGTGCAATGCCTAATGTGTGACAGGACCCTCTCTAGAGTAATGAACAAAAAATATTCATGTGGGACGACGTCCATCTCATATTATCTTAAAGCTTATCATGGAAAACGTTTCCAACTGGTGATCTACAAGAGTGAATCTGGAGGACCATCTACATCATTCGCAGCAGCAACAATACCCAGCCAGAAAGTTCCTTTAGAGGTACAGACTACTACAACAGATATGGCTCCACAGTTTTCAAGAATGGTCACATGAATAAATGAATGAATTAAATGAATCAAAAAGCATTTATATAGCTCAATGGCTACCCTAAGGCTCCCAGCGCTGGGGTTGGACGCGTACAGAGAGAGACAATGATTAAGTGGGATTTTGGAAGAACCACGTTTTGCAAAGCTTCCAGAAGGGCAGCAGGTTGGATTCCTTATGTATATAGGGGGGGAGTGCATTCCATTGTTTGGCAGAGTTGTAAGAAAAAGAGCGTTTGTCACATCGAGCTCTCTTTATTTTTGGGAGTGTGACGAGAGAGAAGGACGCAAAACCGAGAATTCTGCTAGGCTGGTATGTGGTAATCATGGAACGACTGATTGTTGGCCCCTTTCCCCAGAAGGCCTTCTGTGTGATACACATGATCTTGAACTGGATTCTCTCCCTGACAGGTAGCCAGTGAAGGCTTCTTAGTGCAGGTTTAGCAGACTGATGATAAGGGATTTGGAGAAGCAGACAAGCTGCACAGTTTTGGAGAATCTGGAACTTGGAGATTGTGAGTGGGGGGGCTCCTAGGTATCGGCAATTCCCGTAGTCCAGGCGAGTGAGTATAAGAGCCTGGATCATAACTCTTCTTGCCTGGAATGGGAGGAGGGGAAGAATCTTGCGAAGCATCCTCAGTAGGCCGTAGCAGGTGGCTGATTGTTTTGTCACCTGATGCTCAAAACTGAGGGAGTGGTCCAACCATATGCCCAGGCTTTTAATCTGGTTTTTGGATTCTGTAGCGGGGCCAAGACAGTTGGGCCAGAGAAGAGCAGGATTGAAAACTGGCGAATTGCCGAGAAGCATGAGTTCGGTCTTGTCAGCGTAAGGTTTTAAGCAGGAGAGCTCCATCCATTTGGCTACCTCCTCTCGACACTTTCCCAGGCGGCTCAATGACTTTTCTGGGTGGTTTAAGGCTACTACGAGCTGTGTGTCATCGGCGTAGTTTACGATTTTTATGCCAAATGGACAAACTATCTCTGCCAATGGGCACATGTAAATGTTAAACAGTGTGGGGCTCAGAGATGATCCTTGAGGCACACCACAACTGAGGGATATATGTTTCGAGATAACATCACCTTCAAAGACCTGAAAGGAATGATTTTCTAGGAATGACTGCATCCATGTGATGACACCACCTGTCACGTCCAGATCCCTAAGCCTAAGGATCAGTGTATCATAGTTGACGGTATTGAATGCAGCACTGAGGTCCAGGAGGATGATGGCTGCCGTACCACCTTGATCTAAAATCCTCCTGGATTCCTCTGCTACTGCTAGATGGGCAATCTCTGTCCCGTTATTGGTGACGGAAGCCTGCCTGAGAAGAGTGTAGTAGTTTGTTAGTTTCTAGAAATTCTACAAGAGTGGTATTAACGTGCCTCTCCAGGATCTTACTGAGCACAGAGAGGAGAGAGATGGGACGAAAGTTCCCCAAGTTATCTTGATCCAGATTAGGCTTTTTTAGAAGTGCATTCACCTTTGCACATTTCCGAGCTGGGGGGACCACACCAGTGGTGATGGAGGCACTGACCAAACCAAAGATTGCAGGAAGGATTTTTTTAGTAACCAGGGTCAGTGCATGGGGCGGTGCGGTATATCTGGGGGAACCTGATTTTACACAAGCCTTAATGGCTTCTAATGTTTAGAGTCCAATATGGGGATTTACTCCAGGGCTGCTTGAGTATGAGAGGCTGGGGCAGTGATGGGCACTGAGGTTTTGTGCCTATTAGTGTGAGGGAAGGATATGTAAATATTTAATATTTTCTGTTGGAAAAACTCAGCCATGTTGTTACAGTGGGCGAGGGCACTGTCCGTGGCTGTTTGTTGTGGGGGTAGTTTTAACAGGGTTTTGGCAACTTTGAAGATTTCCTTGGAGTAATTAGATGCTAAGTTGATTTTTTTAATTTCAGCTTGATAGGTTTTAAATGCCTCTCTGTACTTTAATTTACTGCATTCTGTGTAGTCCTTTCTCCACTTTCTCTCCAAGCTTATACAAATTCGTTTTAGTTCCCGTAACTTCGGGGTGTACCATGGAGTGGGCCTAGGC
This sequence comes from Lissotriton vulgaris, assembly GCF_964263255.1. Lineage (NCBI taxonomy): Eukaryota > Metazoa > Chordata > Amphibia > Caudata > Salamandridae > Lissotriton > Lissotriton vulgaris. Next base: position 1,720,010,598 of record NC_141694.1, on the reverse strand, counting down.
CTACCAATTTTGTGGGTGACTCTTTTAGGAAGGACATCCTCTAGCGAGCTTTTGATCCAGGTATTAAGGTCATTATTAGCCAAGATGGGGTTTGGATCGCTAGCTAGCCTAGTGGCTTCTAGCGCTATTTACATTGTTCTATGGGAGCTTAGCCCAGTTGCGTTCTTTGCTCAAGGCTGTGTTGGAGGAGGGAATGGGACCTGTAATGTTCACTGATAAGGGGATCATTAGGCAGAGAAGGTGTTACTACTGAGAGTTCCTCACAGTTACTGATAATGGGATTGAGAAGGGGCCCCTTGATGTGAGTTGGTCCAGATACCATCTGATTTAACTGAAGCGCAAAAAAATTCCCAATTGCCTCGGACGCTTTTGAAACCAAAGGATTGTCTAAGTGCAGGTTGAGATTGCCTAACACTGAGAAGTTGGAAGGGGAGCTAGCTAGGTTTGCATGGACTGTAGTGTTATTATAACAGATGGGAAGCAGTGTGTTACAGCTATTCACAATGCTGACAAAAATCAGACATGGTATTTTTTCCCCTTTTATATTTGTAGCACATTTCATAAGAGGAGTTTATAGTGAGCAGCAAGGAGGCAATGCAAAGCTGTAGGATCCTCAACTTCAAAAGAAGCACAACAACACTGAAGCAGATAGTCCTGTGGAAATTAGAGAAATTGATGTACATAAACAGCGTTCATTTCCCCTTTTTCCCGCTCCTCTCCCTGTAAGCACCATGAATACCGTAAAATATTGACCGCATCACTCTGCCAGTAAAGGCCCGTACCCATATATACATGACAGCCATTTTAGGCACCCTGGCCTTTTTGCCTGCTCATTAGAATCACCGGCTTCCCTTCTGCGCGTATCTGAACCCCCCCCCTCTCTCACATGCATAGACTATGAAACCCTCTCCCTCTGCGCGACCCTGCCCTGAAAGGCAACCCTCCTGCTTGACCCACGCAAACCCCCCATTTCCTCTTGAAGAGGCATCCTTCGCCTTAGCTGACATAGCCCTCCCCAGCTGCACCTGACTGCCCCCGCTCTCTCACGCATGAGTCATAAGACCTCTCTCTCTCTCTGCGACTCTGTCCCTGTGCACACCCTGGCTCCCCCTCCCTTCTCCCTCACACGGGCAAGTCATAAACCTTCTTCTTCTGCAAGACCCTGTCCTTGGGAGTCCCGGCCGTGCCTGACCAGCACCTCCTCTCCTTTCATGAATACCCCCTCTGTTAGTAAACCCTCCCTCCGCGATTGACTGTCCACACATGTCTGAGGTCATCGCCTAAGCCAGGAGATACTGTTTACTGCTTATTGTATGGAATCACTCCTCTTCAAAGGACTCACTATTGATCCTGGCCACCCCACCCCCTGGGCTATGATCAGGCGCACACATCCTAAAAGTTGGCGGAACACTCAGCTGCGTGATTACCCTCCCCTCTTATCAGCAGGTCAAGGGTCCCTATTGTGAACATATGTGGGGTAGGATTGACACGAGGATCATGGGGATGTCTTTTCCGTGTTTCAAAATGTCGCGATTGTAATGCTAAGTGTTTTGTAAGGTATAAAAGACGACGTTTCAGCTCACTTGTTAGAGCACCTCCCGAAAGACACTGTGTTTCGTGTCCGAAATGACAGGCTCTCCTCATGAGTAATAAATCCTGTTCTTGTGACTCCTGCTTCCAGCGCCCGTCTCTTTATTTTGGTAACTATTCAGAATGGGAACTAAGAGGCGACTTGCGCCAGCCATCCGGGCATTGATAGTAATATGGACTCCTATTCAACAATTGGCGTCCCAACGCGGGGTCCATCAGTGACATGAGGTCCAGTAAGAGAGATCCAGACGATGAGGTGAATATCTAAATGATCGGAGTATACCTGCCTTGAGAGGGCCCTCGTCCGGCTGCCGATTGAATGAACTTCACCGATTCTGAACGGACCTCTCTCGAGTGACCTACTGTCCTGACTGGAATCCCACAGGAATGCTGCATAGAGTAAGAGAACGATCGGGCGCTGGAAGGGGAAGACGAAGAACTATCCGTATGGTCCGGTCCGGGTAAGATTAAGTAGGGTGTTTTTACGCCTGATTGGTAGGGTGGTTCTATCCACCTGATTGATTGATTGATTGTATTGGAATCGGTATTTGAATACCGATATTGTTGTTATTGGTTCATTTAGCTTTGGATGCTACTTGAAATATTGGTTCTCTTCTTGAGAACAAGACATTCTCTGTTTGCAAACACTGGTGAATAGGAACGTTCGCCCCTCTTTGCAGATAGAGAAGGGTAGGTAATGCAGACTTTTGTCCCCGTTGTAATCCGTCATGCCTACCTTTCTCCCCACTGATTGTTTGAAATCGATTAATAATCGATTGTTGCTCTTTGAGATCTTCCCTGTCTACAAACAGAGACGAATAGAAATATTCTGTCTTCCTTTATAGATAGCGAAGGGCAGGTAATGCAGACGTTTGTCCCCGTTGTAATCCGTCATGCCTGTTTTTCTCCCCACTGATTGATTGGTTGCCTGGACATTGTTGTTCCAGGAATTGTTTCGTTTGAGGTATTTTCTATTTGCAAACAACATGGAATAGAAATATTCTGTCTAGTCTTTGCAAGTAGTAAAGGGTAGGTTATGCCCCTTTGTGAATTCGTCAGTCCTACCCACTCCCCACTGATTGATTGTCTATTTGGGGGGTAGCTCGCCTGGTCCGTCCAGGAGGCTACCCTTATGGAGGACATATGCTCCCCACTCATGGGCCATTTAGTGGAAGTAGGCCATCTGGTCCGTCCAGGAGGCTACCCTAGTAAGTGGAGGTACATCATTTGGTCTGTCCAGGATGATACCCTAATGAAGGAATATATGTTCCCCTTTGATCGATAATCTAGTTCCACCCCGGACCATTTATTGGAGGTAACTCGTTTGGTCCGTCCAGGAGTACCCCTAATGAAAAGGACACATAAAAATATGAAGTGATCACCGTACCCTGTTACCAGAAACTTTAGCTCGAAACACGCTAAGGAAAAGAAGAATAAAAATAAAAAGAAATCAGGCTAAGTCAGTAACCCCCTGATGAGCTTTCGACTTCACTAAAAATAAGAAACATTAGAAACAGTTCGTAATAAGAAATATAAAATGGCGAAAAATTTGACAGCAAGACAGCCACGAGGTAGCTAGGTTCCGCAGCCTACTCCTGCTCCAAACATGTCTGCCTCATTGCCCACCACGCCCAAATAATGGTCACATGAAATAGATACAAATCAATAGGTACCTACCCCCATTCCGGAAGCTCCCGAAGTGCAACAGGTCCGCGGTTACGCCCATCCGGAAGGCGAGGCCTCGATGCATGCAGGGCTCGCCTGGCCGCAGTCGGAAGGGGAGGCTGTGGGGCGGACGGCCCAAAAAATCGTAATGACCTCTCCTTCTCCCCTCTTCTGCTGCCCTGCAGGCCACGGGGGGGGCTGTCTTGCCTCAGCCACCGACCCCCCCCCCTCTCTCTCTCTCTCTCGCCTGATCCGGCTCACATCGAAGGCCGAAGCCAAGGCGAGGACGGCGGCGCTTACAGGTAGTCCCGCCACATGTCAACGCCTGGACAGTTGCAGGTAGTCCCGCCACATGTCAAACGCCTGAGAGTGACAGGTAGTCCGGCCACACGGCCACCCCTGGATAGTTTCAGGTAATCCCGCCACATGTCAAGGGGGGGATGTCTTGCCTCAGCCACCGACCCCCCCCCCATCTTCAATAGCCGGCACGGCCAATACCGAAGCGCTGGAGCCGAAGAACGGCGCGGGGTCGCTGGAAGGGGGAGGCGGCGCGAACGACCCTCCCCCACCTCCCTCCAGGTGGAGGCTTCCAGCGACACCCCAACGCTCTTGCTTAAAGAGGGTCCACATCGAAAAGCGGTCTTTTGCCCGGGACGGGCACACGCCCCATGCCTCCTCTCCTCAACTTTGAAGATTCTATGAGAGCCGGGGAGCCCCCCGACCCCTCCGCATGGGCGCCCCCGTCCCCCTCACTGGGAACCGCGACATCGACGCACTCCTGCCGGCGCCAGCCTCAGTTTGGAAATGGCTAAAATACAGCCAAGGTACAGACTTGTTCAGTTCCGGTGGAACACCAGAATGACCCGGTAGGAAAATTGTTGCCGCCCTCCCCACTCTTTGACTGATGGTCCATATTGTTAGACTGTTACCACATTGCGAAAAACTTTTGAACTACCAACGGAAGGTTCTGGTCCTACTACGAGCCAGTGGAGGCAATCTGACTATACTGGGACTTGCCTGACCTCGCCCAAAATGGCGCCGATACGCGAAACGAAACTTTCGAACTCCCTGCTCGCCCGGATTGCTCGAATCTTGATGCTCTGAGATATCTTGCATTTTTGGACAATGAAAGTCGATAACATGGATAGTGATTATGTGCTTAGAGAAGAAAGCAATGTAAGACAGATATTGATCATGTGTTTGGACAATGAACTGATTTAGGGTGGGTACTAATTATGATTGGGAGCAATGAATTGGTGTAATGTAGGCACTGAGTGAGCATTTGGATAATGAATTAATGAATTAATTGAAAAACTGAATTCTTGACATGCATCATTCTTGCTCTGTAGGAAAGTTCGATACGATTTTATTGCACTGCCGCACTTTATGCAATAAACTGCCACCAACTTCGTTCTTCTTATGTACAGTTCCAGTCTGCTCCGTGGCCGGTCCACTGGGTTGTAGGCCCGTATTTGTACACCAACACTTTTTATTAAAGGTATTTTGAAAAAGAAAATATAATTGTAGCGGTTGCATTAATGAGTTTTGAATGTGTTACTACTGTGAGCGAAGAATAAGTATGATGAAGGCTGAAGGTTAAAAAGGACCCGATATTTAGCAGCTACATTTTGTGTCACAGGCAGCCGGAAAAGTGTTTTAGACGCCCTTAAAACGACACCACAGAAATGCCGCCTGACCGCCACCCTTGCACACAACCAAAAGAGGTCGCGACCAAGTAACTCATGTAGATACGCAGATCGTCAATGATTATCTATCTGACACTACTGGTCCCTCTGGGCTTAAACGCCGAGATGATAAAGAAATGCACTACGTGGAGATAGGTCGAGTATGTGGTAGGTAAAAACATTTTCGGACTACTGCATGCTGATGTGGTTTGAATGCTGCCCCCCACTCCTTCTTTCCCCTCCCTTCTGCAGGTCGCGTCGGAACGTCGGCTGAAGTATGGGAGAGCGATGATCGAACCACCGACGAAAAGGGAAGGAGGGAATATGAGCATAGTCCTTATGACGATAAGTTTTTAAAAGACGTAGACTTAAACATGACTGTTCCTCCTTAGAACATAGCGACTGGGAGGATGGACTGACATAGAAACTTGACGGGTACTGTATGACGAAAATTGACTCGAAATAACACGTTAGATAATGTAACTAGACGTTTGACTAGATAGGGAAAGGACAAAGAGGAGTGCACGGGTAAGAGTTACCAAGGCACCACCCGTCTGGGAAGTTAGAAATGTTGCTGATGTTCAAAATGTACTGCCCCCTTCTCACACTCTTATAGATATAGCCAAGCTGTCCGACTGTTCTCCCGATCAATACTTGCCGTTGCCTCAGCCTGAAGAACTTCCCACCAAAGGAAGAAACTGAAAAATGGTTTTAAGATCCAACCATGGGTAAATAGCGCGACCAGGTTAATTTCTGATCGACTGACCGAGGTGTAAGTATTGGCAATTGAGAACGCTCGCAGAGATAACAAGCGAGAGGGAAAAGGAGGGAAAGGTAAAAAGAGCTAAGCACATAGGTAAATAGGATAGTAAAGATACGAAGGATATAAAAATAGATCTTGTTGGCCAACAATTGTTTTCTGTTTTGTCGTGAATGTCTTATATATATGTAATACATGTACTGTCTTCCTCTGTCTGAGTTTGTGTGTGTGTACTGTAGGGGTTTATGTTCTCCCTCTGTTTGCGTCTCTCCGTTACCTGACCCCCTGCTGTTCTGTGTTGTGAACACACTAAATGACCTATTTTTGTACACGTCTCTCTCTTTCTCTATCTCTCTTCCCCCTTTTTCTATCTCTCTCTCTCTCTCTCTCTCTCTCTCTCTCTACATGTCATACATGTACCGAATGGCTTGTTTAGATTGCGGACGACTCTCACTCTCTATGAGAGTCTCCTTATTTCCTCTTCCTTTTTATGGTAAAATAGTGCCTCGCTGGCACCAGTCTGATTGGATACTTATTGAACGCGAAGGTGTTCAGCGAAATTGACCGAAACTAAAATGATTGTATCTCGCCATATTACTACCTCTCCTTTCTGCAAAATGAATGAATTCGAATTGGCTGAGAAGGAAAGGACAGGTAAGACGACTAAGGTCCCCCAATCTGGCCTTTTATAGGGGAACTGTATGTCAATGGCATCTTATTTTTTTGTTCATCAGAGACGAACGCCAACGTCTAGATTGACCCCCAATGCCCAGATTGCCCCACCCCCTTTTGCACCCAAGCGCGAACGCTCGAAGCATCCCCGCCCCATTTGATAGACCCCAGCTGCTGTCCCGGATATAAACATGATGACCATGAGTAACTGTCGTCCCCCGAGAAAAACCTGTTTTACCCTGACTATCGATGATAGCGCCCCCGCCCTGTTTGAAAAGGTTAGCCAGCCTTGAAGGGAAATGTTAGACTGTTAAAGGCTCGGGTTTGAAAGGCAAGTCTCCACTGGAGGTTCCGAAATGTTGAATTTGATGAAATGAACAGTTGATGGGAGTCTTATTTCTCTCCATTTATATCATGAATAGACGATGCATACACTTGGCATGGACTCAGTAGGAATGCCGACATATGCACTGCTTGGTAATAGACCTCTGACTGTGACCGATGAGCGTATCTCCCAAGTGCGTAGGATTAGGGGAGGAATTCACATGCATAAATGTCTTCTTCTGCCAGTTCTCTAAAAGCTTGTTTTGTACCTATTCAAAGATTTACGATCACCGGAGGAGAAGGGTCGGACGTGACGTACAGCCTGGCTGCAGATCTTGAGACACATGTGACCTCGACCAAAGGTGGAGCTGCAGAGCAACAAGATACGGGACGAGACGGCAATTTCAGACGTGGAAAATGAAAAATGACGGGCCGCCCTGAAGCCCTCCGTCTGCTAACCCACGTGTGCCTGGAGTCTCCGTCCCCCTTCTTTGGGCCCGATTGATGGGCCTGCCTGCTTGTTATCCTTTGCTCCCTTGGTCCCTTTTGTGTGTCCCAGGAACTCTGACCCAACTCCTCCTCTCTCCTATCGACTATTTGAACCACACACACCCTCTTTTCCATGTGACTTCACGCCAAAAAGGAAGAACGGCATTCAGGTGGGAATAGGGTGTTGCCACGGAAATATAGGTGCCGAACATAAGGTGCCACTAAAAGGACTGGTTAGGGAACAGGACTGTGGTCTAACAGCAGAGGACAGACCGCACCTTGCAACGCGAAAGGTTGAATACGAGCTGGACCTATAGCTCCACCGCCGGTGCTCAACAGCGCCAACTGAAGGATACGGACTAGAGCCTACCAGTGATGGCTCACTACTAAAAAGACACTGTGACGAAGAGATCTTGTGTATTGAACTGAATTCCGCCCTCAACTACTTGGTCAAAATGTTCACTGGTCACATTTTTAAGTCAGATACATTTATGCTATGTAGTGCGTTTGAATGTTAGGAACTCGACAAATGCAATTTCCTATGTGCTGCATTCTGCCCATCACATCAACTGTCCATGATTATATGCCAAATGTTAATATTGACAAATGCTAATTCTTCAACCACGCCTGTTTATTTTTGTACCCCAATCAATTACAAAAATGAACTCTGTCATGTAAAAAGGGGCGACTGTGGAAATTAGAGAAATTGATGTACATAAACAACGTTCATTTCCCCTTTTTCCCGCTCCTCTCCCTGTAAGCACCATGAATACCGTAAAATATTGACCGCATCACTCTGCCAGTAAAGGCCCGTACCCATATATACATGACAGCCATTTTAGGCACCCTGGCCTTTTTGCCTGCTCATTAGAATCACCGGCTTCCCTTCTGCGCGTATCTGAACCCCCCCCCTCTCTCACATGCATAGACTATGAAACCCTCTCCCTCTGCGCGACCCTGCCCTGAAAGGCAACCCTCCTGCTTGACCCACGCAAACCCCCCATTTCCTCTCGAAGAGGCATCCTTCGCCTTAGCTGACATAGCCCTCCCCAGCTGCACCTGACTGCCCCCGCTCTCTCACGCATGAGTCATAAGACCTCTCTCTCTCTGTGCGACTCTGTCCCTGTGCACACCCTGGCTCCCCCTCCCTTCTCCCTCACACGGGCAAGTCATAAACCTTCTTCTTCTGCAAGACCTTGTCCTTGGGAGTCCCGGCCGTGCCTGACCAGCACCTTCTCTCCTTTCATGAATACCCCCTCTGTTAGTAAACCCTCCCTCCGCGATTGACTGTCCACACATGTCTGAGGTCATCGCCTAAGCCAGGAGATACTGTTTACTGCTTATTGTATGGAATCACTCCTCTTCAAAGGACTCACTATTGATCCTTGCCACCCCACCCCCTGGGCTATGATCAGGCGCACACATCCTAAAAGTTGGCGGAACACTCAGCTGCGTGATTACCCTCCCCTCTTATCAGCAGGTCAAGGGTCCCTATTGTGAACATATGTGGGGTAGGATTGACACGAGGATCATGGGGATGTCTTTTCCGTGTTTCACAATGTCGCGATTGTAATGCTAAGTGTTTTGTAAGGTATAAAAGACGACGTTTCAGCTCACTTGTTAGAGCACCTCCCGAAAGACACTGTGTTTCGTGTCCGAAATGACAGGCTCTCCTCATGAGTAATAAATCCTGTTCTTGTGACTCCTGCTTCCAGCGCCCGTCTCTTTATTTTGGTAACTATTCAGAATGGGAACTAAGAGGCGACTTGCGCCAGCCATCCGGGCATTGATAGTAATATGGACTCCCATTCAACAGTCCATTAAAAAGTCTAATCTCAGCCTCTAGATGTGGCTCGATAGTTTTCCCCGATGGCATCATACTGCATGGATTGCGGAGTTGTAGTTAGTGCTGGATAGCAGTCCATAATGGCCCTTTGCAATGCTGGAAAGAATAATAAATGTTTATTTTTATTTTTGCCCTTTGCAGGTTTTCTATATTAGCTTGAATTTTATTATCTTACAAAATGGGTATCTAATATCTACGAGTTGGTCATTTTATTATTTTCCAATTTTTTGTAATACTACTTACATATAACTTGCTGTATAGACATGTCAAACCATCCATCTACAAATAAATATACAGGTAAATTTTGCAAGTTATCATAATTTACTTTTTCACTTTTTAAATATAAGTCAACAGTCTGTGTTTAGTAAATCCATCAACAACATATACAAACATACTCTGTTTTTTACAGAAAGCTGTGTTACATTTTTTATCTCTTTTTAAAAACTATCAACTGCAATATATGTGTCCTTTTCTGCAACTCCTCCTTTTGACAACTCTTCATTTTTCCTAGAATCGAGCTTAGGACCAAAGAAACGAAACTACACATCACTACAAACCTTTTCTGCGTGTGTCACACTACCATGCAAAAGTGCTTTACTTATTTCTTCGAAACATAAATCAGGAGTTTTTACATAATGCAGCCTCCTACCTAAAGTGTGCATTGTTGAGTGATATAACTTATTTTGTGTTTTAAACTTTGCTCTGGAAAGATATGTAGGAACTTTCTTAATATATCAGTGGAATACTGTCCAATACTAGAAACACTACTACAAATCCATTTGCATACAGTACCCTGACTACTCCTTCCTTGTACCTCTTCTAAATTTCTAGGTTCCATCACTGCTTTTGCTGTATGACTACCTTTCTTCATTTCATAAAATCATCCTCTTTAATCAATAGCATGAACTAATTTATTATCCTGAGGAAAGCTTCCTTGTCCACTAAAAACTGTATGACAGTTACTTCTATACACTAATCTTTTCTTCTGGTATTGTCTCCTCATGCAAGATACTATTTTGTCAAGAGTCTTCATTCTATTTAGAATCAAAATGAAAAGCTTCCTCTTGAAAGCAAAGGCCTTATCAAGTACTCTCTCAACGCGTTCTTTCTGTTTCTCATTCTTCTACACTTTTTTAAATACTAAATTTACAAGGCTGTAACTATGCAATTATCATAACATTTGCGCCAAACCTATGCAGCCATCTAAACACCCACTTACAACAAGCCATCCCGTCATTTAAATACTGAAGCACACACGTGCACTTATGAAACACTCAGGCTCTTCTTATGCACTCATGTAATTATGTAAAGGGTACCATTGTAGTAAACCTATCTCCCATCCAGTACCTATGCAGTCATTTAATTACCGAGCCAATAGTCTTGCACTAATACAAAGACCCCAGCATTATACTTACTTTCATCCAATCTCTCAAGCTTTAGCAATGGAAGCATGCAGTCACTCGGACACTAGTCATGCACTCATCTCATTAGGTAGGCACTTCTGATGCACTTATTCAATTTTCCAAGTACTACTCATGTACTTATGTAAGCATCCAGGCACTACCTATTCAGTCAACCAAAAAGACATGGGCTGCATCCAATCTCTAAAACACTATTCATCCACTCATACAATAGGCTAGCTGCTATGCATGGGCCTAAACAATCATGTATGCACTATCAATGCACTGCATAAATCACCTATATACTATGTATGCACTCTTGCAATCATCCAGGCACTAGAGTTGCACTCCTTTAATCATCCACCCTGTATTTATGCATGTATTGAAATACTGAAGCATTCAGGCTGTACTCATGCACTCATCCAAACACCCAGATACTAGTGGTATAGTCATTCAAACATGCAGGAAGTATGCAGATATAGAATGACCCATGGAGTTATGACATAGTCAGGGTATCATCTAGGCATTACTTGTATCCTCAGGGAATCAGCTAGGCACCACCTATGCACTCATTCAATCATCCAAGGAATATTGATGTATTCAACTACAAACCCATGTATTTACAAGTTTTACTGAGGAATATGTAGTCTTTAGACAATATGGGTGATAAGTGTCCTTTCACATAGATTTTCAGCCCTAGGACCCATTCCCGATCAATAAAATGGCAGCCTCAACTTTTTGTTCAGTTTGTGTCCAGCCAATCAGAGCATTCCCATCGCCGTATGCATTCCCGATTTGTTGTAAACCGACATACTGTTCAGCGGTTCAGGCTGTAGAGGTGGCTAAAGGTTCCTATGGGAATTAACATTACAAACACAACCTTATTTTACTCTCCTAATTCTCGATTTCCACTGCACAGATTACCCCCAAACTTTCCCAATCAATAGTACCCACTGTGACACTTTTTAGGCAAAATTTCATGCAGATTGGTCAAACGACGCCAACGTTATATCTAAGTCAGAAAATGCTTTTCCTATGGAAAGTAGGTCCTAACTATAACTACTCACTGGTGACTGCCAGTAGGTATATATATATATATACTAGCAGCCCGTCCCGACGTTGTCCGGGTATGAATTGCTGCCGGCCAGTAGTATATTGTTTTGTAGGATTTCGTTTCAATAGCATTTCTTATCTGTGACAGGCCTGTGAAACGCTCCGATTCACAGTGCACTGCTGATGCACTTAAGAGTGCACGTTCAGTAGTGTGTGAACTTGAGTTTCCCTACTTTATTTTTCCTTGCAATATCATATAGCACGTTCATTTGTGGTGGGAACTGGGAGACAAAGCGATTTGCCTGGAATCACAGGATGTTGAGCTGATGCCGAGATTCGAACGTAGCTCCCCAGCTCTAAAGTTCGCAATTCTAGAACTTGTGGCGGGAGGTGTGTCTAAAAGTGTATGTCGGTGCTGGCGGTGCTGGCCATCAATGAGAGAGACCTGTGCATTTTTTCAAATCGGTGGTGAAAAAATATGAGTATGTTGCTGGAGATGTGGGCCCCCGTGCCACCAATGTACTTACCGGGGGAGGGTAAACACCCATTATTCCGCAACTTTCTTTCCGCATACCATCACTCCGCATACTTTCATTACGAAAGTACCATGACTCCGCAATAATAATAATAATAGGGAAGCTTGTAGAGCGCCTGGTTACGCACATCGGCGTGTCCCCGCGCTATAGTGTATTATAACGCATGGCATTACATTTTATAAGCTTTTACCACGCATACATTTACAACGAAATTCGTTGTAAATGCATGAATGGTAAAAGCATGTTTTTTTTTAATGTTTGGATAAGGTAAGTATGGGTATAGGGGTATATGTTTTGGGGTACTGAGGTATATGTTTTGGGGTGTTTGGGTATTTTAAGGGTTCAGATATAGTTTTGGGTTATGGGGTACAGGGGTAGTTTTAGGGTTTAGGGATAGGTATGGGTTTTGGGGTACAGGGGTAGTTTTAGGGTTCAGGGCTAGGTATGGGTTTTGGGGTACAGGGGTATTTTTAGGGTTCAGGGCTAGGTTTGGGTTTTGGGGTATAGGGGTATTTTTAGGGTTCAGGGCTAGGTTTGGGTTTTGGGGTATAGGGGTATTTTTAGGGTTCAGGGGTAGGTTTGGGTTTTGGGGTACAGGGGTATTTTAAGCGTTCAGGGCTAGGTTTGGGTTTTGGGGTACAGGGGTATTTTAGGGTTCAGGGGTAGGTTTTGGTTTTGGGGTACAGGGTTATTTTTATGGTTCAGGGGTAAGTTTTGGGTTTTGGGGTACAGGGGTATTTTTAGGGTTAAGGGGTAGGTTTGGGTTTTGAGGTACAGGGGTATTTTAAGGGTTCAGAGCTAGGTTTGGGTTTTGGGGTACAGGGGTATTTTAGGGTTCAGGGGTTGGTTTGGGTTTTGGGGTACAGCGGCATTTTTAGGGTTCAGGGCTAGGTTTGGGTTTTGGGGTACAGGGGTATTTATAGAGTTCAGGGCTAGGTTTGGGTTTTGAGGTACAGGGGTTTTTTTAGGGTTTAGGGATAAGTTTGGGTTTTGGGGTACAGGGTATATTTATAGTGTTTAAGGGTGTTGGGGTATTTTATGGAGTAAGGGTGGGTTATGATTATGGGTTGCAGGGGTATTTAAAGGGAGCAGAGTGGACACCTGGAGCTGTAATGTACAGAACCTGGGAAGAAAAAACAATGAAATATTGGGCACAATGCTCGCTTTTTTTCCCATAATCCCGCGCTCCGCACATACCCACGCCCCCAGCACACGCTCACAGCACACAATATGAGACATGGCATGAAGGGCAGAACTTACCACACGCCCCCAGCGTTTGTCACGCCCCCAGCCCATGCCCACAGCTCAAAGCAGACACGCCCACAAGGGTCTACTTTGCTGGCACGGTTCTTTTACCTTTTAAATGTATATGGTGGGCGTCTGCATAGCCTATGTCCTTCGGCTGCAACTGCCCTTTCCAACGCTGTATTGGGTGTTTTGATTGGTGCTGTGGTTCTTGAGATTACCCTCCTCAAAGGTTTGAGCTCTCTCTTTATTATATTAGTATGGATATATATATATATATATATATATAAATATATATATATATATATATATATATATATGTGACCAAGCTCCGTCCGCGGAGTGAAACGCGTCAAGGAGAACACTCGCTCCATGATTGCTGAATAGATTCTTTACCACTGCTGACACGATTTCGGTGTGATGGCGTCTTACTGTGACTTTCGATTTGTTTGTGGGGGAAAGAGGTCTGCGCCTGCTGAAGTCTGCGTGGATAGCGGACAGGACTGTCTTCGATATATATATATATATCTTAAGCATGGGCGAAAAATCAGTTACGCTCGCGGATTTTGCGGATTTTCGGTAATCAGTTACGCTCGCAAATTTACCGAAAATCCACAAATTCGCACGCAGCGGATTTTTTTTTCTTGGTGATATAATTTTGCGGCGTGCGGTGTAAGTTCGCAATTGCAAACATGTAGGTGCGGCGGGCAGCAACAATCTCGCACTCGCGAAATTACAAAAATTGCAATTCTGCACAAGAAATCTACTAGCAAGCAGCATAGACCTTCTGAAAATGATGATTTTTATCAGAATAACTCCTCAGGTTGACATTTGCCTGCACTTTTTTCGATTTGAGGCCTTTTGATTTTCTTTGATTAACTTTTGGATTAGAAATCAACTTTCTCATATAAGCTTGGTGGGGCATTACAGTTGCTGTAATGCTGTTCTGCAGAAAAACGAGTTTTGCAAAAGTGAAAGCAGGTTCAAAAGTTCAAACTCATCATTAGTAACCGTTCCCTGTAGTGCTTCCTGACAAGGGCCCCTCCAGAGTTCAGTTGCTAGTTGCAACAATTGTATGACCCTGCTCTGACCCTCACAGCAGGCTCATAGAATAGCTAGAAGTAGGCCACAAAGGTCCTGGAAAAAAAAATTGCACTGCAACAGAAAGCAAATTACAGATAAGGAAGCAGGTGCCAGACTGGAATTTTAAAACAGTGACACATTAATAAATCAACCCCAAATTAATTCATGTCAGTTGAAGCAGGCAGGTGTGCTTGCTTTTTCCCCCCATAATCTACAGTGATGATGAACCAGAGGGTGGCATTGATGTACCAGAGGGTGGCATGGGTGAAACAGAGGGTGGCAGGGGTGAAACAGAGGGTGCTGGGAACCTGTGATGATGAACCAGACGTAGAAACAACATAATCGTGACCGTTGCGAGCCGACATGTAAGTTCGCAATTGCGAACTGGTACAAAACCCTCGCGAACTGTCAGAAATCCTTGCGAACTGGCAGAAATCCTTGCGAACACAAAAAAAAAATCTGCAAATTCGCGAGAATTCGCGGATTTTGCGGATTGCGAGTTCGCAAATTCGCGAACGCCAGATTCGCAAAATTCGCCCATGCTTAATGTATATATATATATATATATATATATATATATATATATATATATATATATATATATATATATATATATATGGTTGAAACTGGATAGTTATAGTTAGGTCGGTGGAATAGAATTTTTTTTCTGTGTTGGTAATACATTTTACACCGTTTGACGAATTTCCATGCAACTTTCCCAAAAAGTTATATTTTTAGGTCTAGGTTATAGGTAGCGCATGTACTGTCTCAAAGAGATATCTTGTATATACTTTGTGGGTTTCATAGGCTTCCAATGTGCATCGTCCCTCTCCTATTGTTTATCCCCATTTGTGCTTGGCATGCATGCGTCATGCCTCTTCCTGTGTTTAGCCCTCCCTAGAGCATGGACCAACTACCACTATCCATCTACTGCTCTCATTTAAGGAAATGTTTTGGGAACTCTTTTTCATTTTTGAAGAGCACCTCACCTGAGGGCTGATATTTCCTCTTAACTGAGCGCTGATGTTTTCACTCGCTCTGATCTTCGTTAAACAGGCCTGTAAATCTTGTTCTTATCTCATCACATTTGCTCTGCATTTGAAGACTGAAAACAAATGTCAGGCAATGTTTCACGAGAGCCTTTGTTTATATTCATATAAATCTCCTCCCTTTATTTCAATGTATTTCATTTTATCTAAGCTGTTGGGGTCAGCATGAGTGCTTTTTGATTTGGTAGCAATGTTTTTGATGTTTTGCCTGAGTTGTTTTTTTCCTCAGTTGAATGGAGTGTAAGCACAGGAGAAGAAGACTTGAGAAGGAAAACATCCAAACTGCGAGGTGTCTCCGGTGGAATCGGAAAGCTGCTCTGTAGGACCTAATGCCTAGGCACTTGCTTTAAACAGCTGCAGTCTTCAGTGTTAAATAGCCATGCTTAAACAATGTTCTCCGCTGGAGTCTGCAATTCAATCACTTTTAAAGATTCATTGTAATAAATAATACATCTTGCTAAGTACAAATATGACTGCTGAATCCCTAGTCAAATTAATTTCTGGTACAAAATGCTTTCAATGATAGAAAGGTGCCATGCAGAAGACTGCATTTACCACACAGTATAGAAAATCATCTGTCAAAACTACCAAAAGTTTCCTGAATTCTGTTGGCTATAAAGTATACTGTCGGTAGTACTTTAAATGTCATTGCATAGGCATGCAGTGCTCTATGAATTCAAAACTTTACCAATACAATCAAGAGTGAGGCATATTTACCCATTAACAAAGTTATGGGAGATTCTGAAAGGCTGAGGTGAAACAGTGGATCTTTCTACAGGCAATTACTCACTTTAGACTAACCTGCTGTACCCGGGGTTGAATTGCTTTGTTTTACCCATACCCACCCTTGTGTACGTTGTCCCCAATAGGCCTGGGCGAAGCACTACGCTACGCTCGCGTAGTTTGCAAAGTTTGCGCAACTTCGCACCACACGAACTGCATGTAGCACAGTGCGAACATGCGTAGGGTAGCATAGTGCAGCGGTCATTTTTTGCATGCTCGCGGTCCTCAACGTCAAGTTGGCGACCGTGAGCAAGCAAAATGACATCCTGGTGAGGCTTTTTCCTCTTTCGCGATCAGCAACATCAAGTTGCCGATCGTGAGAGTGGAAAATAAACCTCTCGCTGAGATCTTCAACGCGGGGAGGTCAGGTTTCTCATTGCGAGCGGTCGCATATGCTCGCGACCGCTCGCGATGAGAAACTACCAGTCTGCGTTGAGAAAGCTGCCGCTCGAGTAAAAATCTACTCAAGCTGCAGAAAACTACAGCTCGCACTGTGCAAGATGCTGTTTTCAATGATTGCACAGTGCCGGATGCTAGTCCGCACTGTGCAATAATTGAAAACAGCATCTTGCACAGTGCGAACATGCTACTACGCAGTTTGCGTAGTGCTACGCGTATCTCGCGTAGTGCGAAGTGCACTTCACGTAGCTACCCATAGCGCTACTTCGCGAACTACGCCCACCTCTAGTCCCCATACAGGTGCCCCTGTTTTCTTGTGAGCATTCATCTCTATATGCTTTCATCTGTCCCACTACAGCATGTCTATGTATCTCCCCATATATAGGAATTGATACAGTCAGCGAGCAATTATAATATTTTTTTAAAAACATCCAGGACAGTGCCTGTGTTGGATGTTCAGTTTCCATCTTTCTTGGCACTGGGGCTGTTATAACAAACAGCAGAATAAGGAAGTGGGATTTAAATATGAAATAATATCCTGACATTGCAGTTCTGTTTGGTTGTAAACAGAACTTCACATTATAAGACACATCAATATTTAAGTGGTTTGTGTTGATGACCTCTTCCGCCCTCCTCCTGCTGTCTCTTATGTATTTGACCCTCTTGATTTCGATGTCTTGCTTTGTATCCTGCTGTTCCTCATGTTGCTGTTATTAATGTTAGCCCTGCCCCATCCGCATCCAGTCAGTGAAAATGTTTAATATTTTGGGGTGATGCATGGCAGGGATTGGAGATCTGAGGTCGCCACAGGTTTGTACCAGATGTGTCCTCTCTTCCACACACAGGTGCTGCCCAGCTCCCACCAGCAGGCTAAGTTACTCCATCATAAATCAGCTTTTCTAGGAGATAAACCGAACGTCAGAGCTATCTAGCAGGTTAACCTCTCCAGCTCAGCTCTATGTTCTGGAAAAGCATGTATCTTTGTTGTATGTGCAGTAAGGTTCTTGTTGTTACCACCGCCAATCGCACTTAAATGCTTTCCTTGTATTGAAGAGAATGCTGGTAGGCTGACGGGTACAGCACACATCCTTATGTTCTTGCTAAGGCTCTCGAATGTCTTAATTCTTGTTTGTACTGTTCACACTGTGCAGCCTCCTCCGGAACTTAGAGGTTATGGCTCTGGCATGTTGTCATGGTATCTTTAAAGATATTTATTTGTAAACTAATATCTCATTTTTGATCGCTATTCACGATTGCCATATTGTGACCATGGAATGCAGCGCAATGCATTTGTTAATAGGGCAATTCTTTTAAAACTATTGTTATATCATGATGTGTAGTAGCACTTGCATTGGCAATACTGCCAGCACCTCATTTTCTCTTGCGATTGAGAAGGCCCATTCACATTTCGCCACATGGGTAGGCAAACACATTCCAACATTTAACTGATATGTGAACCAGGCGTCCTTATCATATGGATTCCCTGCATGCATGGCTCCAGGTTCTCTAGACATAACAGAACGGGGTTCTATAGAATAGCAGAACACACACTAGTTTTAATTTGTCACTGCAAGAAGTTTTTTATTCGGTTATTGTAGCAATTTATATGCTCAAACATTTATTTGAAACTTGAGTACTCTGATTGGACCTTTCTGGCAGTCTGCTATTTTTTTATTTATTAAAATATTATTTTTTTTTCTATCAATAATTTTATTTACAAATTAAACTGGCTGTTCTCTTTGCAGTTTTAATCTTTCTTACTGCACAGTAGTTTTTTTTCATTTAGGTGAAGTGACAATTGTGCATTGAAATATTTGAGTTCAGAATACATCGTAGGCTGGGTCAGAGCGCTTTTTACATAACTTGCAGCTATGCTGAACTGTAGCATGGCTGCTATTCAACTTGGGTAAAAGACGATGACATTGGATTGCTAAGACTTATTGGCCTTGCCATTGCTTGTTTGCCTCATTTGTGTGTGGAACATTTCGGGGTGATCTGTCAAGAGGGGGCTGAAATAAAGAGAGTTCCAAAATACAAAATCCCCATGCATCTTCCATAGTCTTCTTTAAAAGCGCTACCACAAAAAATGCTGAACGGAATTGCACCAAATGTGGCAGGAAACTAGATCTTGGTCTGTAGAGTTTGCTTTTTGAATTTGTTGCAAATCTGTTCAGAGGTTTTTGCGAAATTAAGATTTAAATATGTTTGTATATCTGGACGGTTGGGTCCGCGAGAGGTTGGTGAGAGTCTCCCTAGTGTGTTCTGATTGTCCCAAGGAGCTTTTTTAAACCTGGGCCATCTCACTCCCATGAGAGTCAGACTCTAGAGGGTACCATCACTCTGAATGGCTGCCAGCAACATGAGAAAAATGTTACAAGCAGCTAATAAAGGACTTGTGGTCTTAGTTCCCCTGCCTGAACTTTAAAAAAAATATATCATATAGGGAACATGGAAGGAATACCCTGGGCCTCATGGCCCCTAGGGAGTGAAAAAAAACTCCTATGGGGCCAAAATTAAAAAAAAATCAGAAACATTTTCTGCGATCCCCTTGGGAATAAAAAATAAAAAAGGTGGCTTGGGTTGCATTCTTTATTAAGGGGAGGGGTGTGAGTCTTTTTTGGCCCCGGGGACCCCATCTCCTGGGTCAACTTTAGTTTTTTAGGGGAGGGGCATGCAACCTCCCTCCTCCAACCTTATTTAGCCCCAGGGGCGCCATCTACTGTAGCCCAATGCCTTTAATATGGGGTGGGGGTTCAATTTCAATATTATGGGGATGGAGCACAAAGGTCCCGCTCCCCGAGTCACATTCAGCCCAGGGGATCCCATCTGGTGGGGCCCAAAGTATTTTTAAGGGGATGGGGCAACACAGCCTCCTGCTCGAAGTGTTTGAAAGGCCCTTGGGATCGAACCCCCCAGGGCAGGGACTTTAAAAAAGGGAGGGGGGTGGTCTACACTGCGGAACTTAGCAACCACAGCAATAATATGGGGGAGGGAGATTTTATTACATGTCTGTATCCGGCCCTTGACAGATCCACTGGTAATGAATTTTATGGTAAACAATCCGCTAAGGTGCTTAGAGAGGGATTGGAGATGTGGATGATGTCGGATATATGGAGATTGAGACATCCAGAGTGCAAAGAAGGTACCTTCACATCAACGACACACAATACATGGATAGGAACAGACTACTGGTTGATCACACAAGATGCTTGTACATGGAAAAATGCGACGGAACACTTGCCCAAGATACTATTGGACCATGCCACAGTCCGCCTTTCACTAGAGGTCCCCACGAACATACCACGTCAGTTCACATGGAGACTACAAGAAGGCGCCCTACTGAACCCAGTATTCCATAGCAAATTACACCAGGCGCTAGAAGACTACTTCAACCTTAACACTGGGTCAGTAGACAGCACACAAACATTATGGAAGGCCGTTAAGGTCACTATAAGGAGACTCTGTATCAGTAAGCACGTGGCATTTTGAAAAATATTCAAAAGCAATTAACAATGATAGAAAAAGATATAAAAGGAATCAAAACGGAATATACAAAAACACAAAATCCCACAATATTAGCGGCTATAAGGGGGAAAATAGACACCTATCTTGAATATGCTGCTGATGAGATAAAATATAGGTCGCGTAGATACACAGAGCGTCATTATGACGAGGGAGGTGGGCCAGGGTGAGCCCTATCAAAAAAAATCAGACCTGCAACACCAACAACCTATATAACACAGATAGCAGACACAAAAAATCAAATACTCTACAATACCTCGTCAATTTTAGACTACTTTAAGGACTATTATCTGCAAATCTGTACTACACGATCCAATGCGACCTCAACTGACATTGGCCAATATTTAGATGACGTTGCCCTGGCCTGGCTATCTGACCGACAGTGCAAGTACTTTTGCCACCATATCACAAAGGACGAAATTATAGAAGCAATCAACTCCTTACCCAACAACAAAGCTCCCGGCCTTAACTGTCTACCCGGAGAATTATACAAAGGATTTCGGGACTTATTGATATTGCATTTAGCTCAAATGTACGAAGAGGCCTATGAAGAGAGTAAATTCCCAACCTCACTAAGAGAAGGCCTTTTACTAGCGCTTCCCAAACCTGACAAGGACTTAACTAAATGTGAATCCTACTGGCCCCTATCTTTAATAAACATAGATGTCAAAATACTAGCAAGCATTTTAGCAGCACAAATTCAGCCCCTTATGAGCAATTTGATTTTGCCAAACCAGGCCGGCTTTGTACCGACACGATCTACCACACAGAACATACACACCATCTTTCCAGTGTATCATCTAAATCCTGATTTACTGGCAGCTGTAGATTTATTAGATGCAGCGAAAGCTTTCGACTCTGTGAAATGGGTATTTATGTTTACAGTGTTATGCAGAATGGCCTTCCCGGAGCCATTTCTGCGATGGATCGAACTTCTCTATACAGATTCCCCTGCACGAGTCAGAATTAATGGGAACACGTCCACTTCCATTAGTATAAGCCGCGGGACGAGGCAAGGCTGCCCGCTATCACCGATTTTGTTTACATTAATCCTTGAACCACTAGTTTATAAAATCCGTCAACAAAATTCCGAGACTGCTTTACAATTTTATCTTCGAACTATTAGCATCTCACTTTATGGTGACGTCATGGTGCTTTTCACTCACTATCCAGACACTCATTTAAACAAACTTATTAGAGAAAACATACGATTCGAACAATGCTCAGGACTCCGTATAAACTGGGATAAATCAGTAGTCATACCTATTATGCAAGCCACAACACAATTTAGAATATCCATTGAAATGGCATACTGAACCAGCAAGTATCTTGGCATATGGATATATTGTGATCCAGAACTAGTGTTAAGGGAAAATTACGGTAGGGCACTAACCAAACTTGAGGAACAAATAGATCGCAGGATAAGGATACCTCTCTCTCTAGCTGATAGAATCACCTTACAAAAGATGATAGTCTTGCCCATATTTTTATATTTATTCATGAATATTCCTATCTGGTTCACACAGACAATGTTTTCTAAATTAAGGTCGGCCATGCAACGGTTACCATGGGCTGGAAAGCAGGCCAGAGTAGGATGGAAAACACTAACGAAACCATATCATAAAGGGGGCTTTGGAGCACCGGATCTGCAGTTATATTTTTACTGCGCTCAAGCACAACACGCTCATTACTGGCTACACCCGCAGACGTACATCCACACATAGCAGTTGAGCGAGATAGCGTACAGCCGTCCCCAGTCATAGCAGACACATCGGACCCAAAGACCTTTACCCCAAAGGACACAATTCAAACTGTATACTGCACTTCAAGAGCATGGCATATGCTAGCACACCGCGCGCAGAAGCTCCCCATATATGCCCCATCTCTGCCTGTAGCTCATCACCCACGAATATCAGTTACGCAGGAGATGAAATGTTAATGCTACTGGAGGAGATGAAACTGAGCACTATGGGTGATATATTCCCGCATAATAGGTTCCTCTCGAGGGACGAACCATCACTAAGCGCACACCATGCACCACTGAAGATGTTTGCATATCTGAGGATGCACATGGCACTCAGGGAGCTTTATATATAATTTCCGGGTGAACCACCAAAATTGCAAGCACCACAGCTTTTATTAACAGCACCTACTCGTCTAAATATAGTTACACGTTTATACAATGAATCACAAGCAGAACAGTGTGGGCCATGAACAAATCGCTCCAATGGTGGGAAACCCTGCTAGGGGATACCAGAGATGAACGGGATTGGGACTATAGCTGCACACAGTTGCAACTGCTAACATCAACCTGCAACTTACGAATCATTCCCTTTACATTTTTACACCAAATTTATTATACGCCGAACCAACTATACAAATATGGACTTAGAGCACAAGACAAATGCCAAAGATGTGATGCATCAAATGAAGATTTCTTACATATGGCTTGGGCATGCCCCCAGATCCATATGTATTGGCAAGAAATTACAGGTGAAGGTCCGCTGAGCGCTGGGGGCACACTGCGAGCTAGTAATACTGCGTGGAGCTCTTCTGTCACCCGTTTACCATTTCGCCGTGTCATTACTTTTTTAATCAGCCTTTGCTGTTCGACCCTTTTTAAAATAACCTAGTCCCTCATTGTCCTTACCTGATCTTATTCGGGCCAGACAGCGGGTGATTTAATACCCGTTTCCTTGGTAGGGTGTGCCTCCCTGCCCCGGTCCATCACGGCTGACGTGCCGATTGCTGTGGAGGGCAGGCGCCATCTTAGGTGAGGACCTGGCTCCCGGTGGTGGCGCACGCTGCGGTCTAGCTGGGGGTGGGGTTTAGACTCAAATTGCAATGGCCCCCCGGAAGCTCAGCGGACGAGCGCAGCGGGCGCGACGATGGCGCGCCGAAGGTGCGCCTAAGGTAAGCCCGTCTGCGCCCGTCAGCGGCCGGTCGGGGCACGGGGTATGTCCCTCTGCCCGTTCGTCCTGATATTCATCCTCGGATCTAACTCATCTACATGCTAAATGGCCTCTTACTTCTATTACTCGGTCGAAACTTGAGTCATTGGAGTTATTTTGTGCCAGGGATGCATTCCCTGAGATTACTTCTCCCCCAGCAGTAGTCTCTGCAGCTTCCCCGCCCTTATCCCCCCTTTTAGGTACTAACACCTCTTCTACTAAAGGGCCCTCCTTTTCAAAGCTTACAGTGGGCTACCTTAACACTCGCTCACTGGTAAGACATCAGTTGGAAATTTTTAAATATTTAGACTCTGTGAAACCCGAAATATTGTTGCTGACCGAGACCTGGCTCAATGCAGAGTCCTCTCCAGATATTCTTGCAGCTATCCCCCCTGGCTATTATATCCTGCAAGCGAATCGAGCCTCTGGCAGGCCAGGCGGAGGGGTAGCAGCTATTATTAAATCTCTCATTATATTTTCTACTTTAACGACGGTCTGTATCCCTTTGGTTGATTACCTTGTGCTAAGATTGGAATCCTCAGCCACACCCCTCATCTGTCTATTAGCATACCGCCCCCCTCAACCTATGCCTAACTTCCGGACGCTGTTCGGTGACATGCTCTCTCAATTAATTATTAATAATTTCAATATCTTAGTCCTAGGAGATTTTAACTACTGGCCCCTTGATGAGAAGGAGAGTACTTGTTCCATTATGTTCTCGGATCTTTTATCTGGCATGAACTGTTGTCAACAGATAAATGCACCAACCCACATCAAAGGTACGTTCTGGACCAGGTCGGGACGTCCAATGTGGAGATTTCTGTTCCCCTTATCTCCCTCTGCCTATGGTCAGATCAATTTATTATCTCCTTTTCCCTCACAGCCACTCCTCATCCTAGCAGGGCTCTGGAGAGTAATTTTCGGCCCCGGAACTGGAATAGGGCTGACCTTGGTAAATTTGCCAATTTACTTAAAACTTCCTCCCCCCTTCTACTGATCTTATTGATACCCAAGCCTCAGCCCTTACGCATTGGCTTGAATCAGCCAGTAATGTTGTTGCCCCGCTTAAACAGATGAAGCTCAAGCGTCTTCATGACGCACAAAGGTGGTTTACTGAGGATCTCAAAGCCTTAAAGCTTGAACTCAGGTAGGCTGAGCGCCGTTGGCGGTGAGGCTATGCCGTGGATACAAAGTTGCGGTATATGTCTCTGCTTAAAGAATATAAAATAGCGGTTCTATCTGCTAAGACCTCTTATTTTTCTAAAAAAATTGTTAGTTCTGCCACCAAAACCAAAGACATCTTCTCCATTGTGGAGGAGCTGTCACACCCAGATAGGGTCACCATTAAACCCCTCCCCTCCCAAGAGCTCTGCGATTCCCTCAATCAGTTTTTTGTGGACAAGATTGTCAACATTAAAAATAGTATTTCTCTTGCTGGCCTGCCTTCCTCACCTAGGCCTGATCTTCCTTTGTTATCCCCTAATCCGCAGCAACTAACCCAGATCCCTCCAATTTTGGAGGAGGAATTTTTAGCTCTCTTAAGTAAGGTCACTTCTGGGTCCCCCACTGATTGCTGTCCTCCCTTGATCCTTCGCGAGGCTTTTACAGCTTGCCCGCTTCCCCCTTTGGGACTCCTGAATGTGTCCCTGTCCTCTGGCCTGGTTCCCAGCTCTTTTAAAGTTGCCGAGGTTGTGCCCATTTAAAAAAAAAACACGGCGGACCCTACGGTCATGAGCAACTTTCGCCCCATCTCCCTTCTTCCCTATCTCAGTAAAGTTCTTGAGTCTCATGTCACCAACACTTTTATTGAACATTCCTAATATCTTGACTCCCAACAGGCCGGTTTTAGACCCGCCCATTCCACGGAGTCAGTCATACTTTCAGTTATGGAGGAAATGCGGAGAGGGGCGGACTCTAACATCAGCCAGATTTTGGTGCTCCTGGATTTGTCGGCTGCCTTTGACACGGTCGACCATGATATTTTGGTTGACCGTGTCAGGGAGGCTGGCATTCGGGGCACCGCTCTGGACTGGATTCGCTCCTTTTTGACAATCGTCACCAAGCAGTCCGGCTCTCTCAGTTTACTGCTGACAGGGTCGATCTAACATGTGGCGTCCCGCCGGGTTCCTCCTGATCTCCTCTTCTTTTTAATTTATACCTGACCCCCCCTTATCCGGTCCTTGTGAGGTAATCACATCACCGCAGATGACATCCAGTTGATTTTTAACATTGACGCCTCGGATAAGTCCATTCTTAATTTCCAGTCTACCCTTTGTCACATCAGTGACTGGATGGGGGTTACCCACCTCAAGCTTAACCCCGACAAGACAGAACTGGTTCTTGTCGGGGGAGCTGCCAACCCATGGAAACCTACTTTTTGGCCTGTGAGGTTAGGTCTTCCCCCTAGTCCAGTCGACTCAGCAAAAAGTCTGGGGGTTATCATCAGTAATGATCTCACAATGAAACCCCAGATCAATGCTGTAGTCTCGTCTAGCTTCTTCCAGCTGCGAAAGGTCCTTAAGATCGCCCGTTTTTTTTACAGGTATTCCGGCCTATCTACTGAAGAGGCTGCAGCTCGTTCAGAACCAGGCTGCACGTCTCATTCACCATCAACCTAGGCACCAACACGTTAGTCCTTTGTTAAAGTCCCTCCACTGGCTTCCTGTGTTCGAGCGGTGCAAATTTAAGCTAGGTTGTACTATTTTCAAGTCCCTCGCCGGTGCGAGTCCATCTTTTATTTCTTCACTACTACACCCTTATGGTCCTTCCCGTAATCGCCGCTCCTCCCACCTGGCCCTACTTAAGGTACCGGTTTTTAAACGCAAGAAACAAGGAGGATTGAGATTTTCATTTCTTGCCCCTTCCTTTTGGAATTCACTCCCTTTAAGCATTAGATCCGTTTCTCCCTATGCACGTTTTAGGTCCCTTCTCAAAACCCACTTGTTCTGTAATGCCTATCACTAATGTCTTTTCATCTTGCGGACTGTCTTCCCCCTGTTGCTCGAGCGCCAAGAAACCGCCAGTTGTTAGTTGCGCTTTAGAAATAATTTTTACATTACATTACTTACGACTATTCTGACTGAACTGATACCGAATGCACCGCTTGTTTGCCTACTGGGAATATACAAACTTAGACCAGCGAAGAAATGGAAATTTCGAGCTGTTGCTCTAATACTTGCCAAACGCCGCATTGCAATTTGATGGGGAAGCAAACGTCCCCCCAGACTTAAAGACTGGCTTACTGACATGTTATACTGTAAGGAAACACTAGAGTTTTATGCGGAAGAACACCGCAGGCGTCCAGTCCTAGAGACTTTTGGGAACCTCGGAAACAGTACCTTCAAGCAACACAAGTAGAAGACTGATTCACATTATAAGATCTGATCACACACAATAAGCTTGTTTTCTCAGTTCACAGGAGTGTAACGGACGGTTGATATAACAGATGTTGAGATCAGGAGTGTGCCAAATGTGTTACATGGTAGTAAACTGTGAATATCTATAATTGTCAGATGCCCGGGATATGTTGGAATCTTGACTAGGTTATTAATGTGCGGGACTATGTGTGCCTTTTGAAATATGTAACTGTATGCAAACACAGAACTTGCCCTGTCTGTATTATGTGTTTTTTTTATTGCTGACTGGAATAAAAAATAAAATATTTTTTTTTTAAAGGGAGGGGGCAATGTGGCCTGTGTCTCTGAGCCTTAAATGGCCCAGTGGACCCCTTCCTCCAGGGCAGGCTTGCTTACTGTGTCGTGGGGAGCCCACCATTGGAAAAGCAGTGGTTTCTCTACCCACACTGGCTTTGACAGTCAAATGTGTTTGTTTATGTCTGGCATGAGCATTTACATATCTCCCACAAAATGGGAGGAAGTGCAAGGTCTGCTCCCAGCGAGGGGGAGCTTTAAAGATGTCCCTGCCTGCTGGGAGTAGACTTAAGATCTATTTCCCTGCCCACACTGATGTGGACAGGGAGGCAGAACAGTAGATTCCTCCCACACAAAGGGAGCAGCATAAATAGCTGCTCCTTACGGCCGGGAGCAAAGCTGGCTCCCGCAGCATGCAGGGAGCCCACTGGGGCTGTGGATGTCCCTGGGGCTCCCCCTGTGACATCCAACATGTGCTTGGTGGGTACCCTAGGTGGGCACCAGGGCACCCACCTTTAAACAAAGCAGGCCGGGGATGGGTTTCCTGTGGCCAAAATAGGCCACAGGAAAAATAGCCTCCCCTGGGAACAAAATAGGCCTCATGGGCTGTACAATTGATAATAAAATCTAACTTTTTGTTTTTAAATACCTATAAATTCATGAAAAAAATAGATTAAAGTATCATTACAGTTAGGTGTGATAAAAAATCTGTTTTAATTGGAAACAAAACCTTAGAAATTGACTGAAAAAAACCAATGGTGAAAGTAACATACTTTTGGTGAATAAATCAGTGACAACATTAATGTTTAATCTCTAAAAAGGAAATTAGGAATTCGCCAGCTAAAGTTAGTTAACTATAACTTGAGTCCCCACCATGCACAACTTATGAACTCATGTATTACATCACTCATTACATGTTCTATGAAATAATTTATGGCATCACTCATGACATCTCAAATGACATCACTGATTCCATCATGCAAGCTTCTTTTGTCCATGTTGCTCTATAAACTAGTATGGCATTAGAAGCCTGAAAGTAAGTATAGCATAGCTCAGACTAATATAAAGCCTTATTAATATCATTACAGGTTCAACTCCCTTACGTGTACTAAGCATATGTTATGTGCAACATTGACCCTATAACATACACTTCACGGGCCACAATAACAATCAATCACAGGTATATGGGTAACCCATAGTGCACATGGTGTTCAATCTGTATACAAATGTTCAGACAAAACTACGTTCCTTAAGATACTCAACGTCTGTTTCAAAATGTATGTCCTACTATGGACAGCTTTTATCTTTATCACACCCCTCACAGTTACTGAACCTACATTGAGAAATGTAGTTGATATGATTAGAAATGTGGGTATTGAAAACAGTGTTTGCTCTATGGAGAGAGTTTACTCTGTACCACACTGTTTGCAGAAAATGAAACTCTCATGAGAAATACACCACAGAGTATTAAAAAGTATCTAGTAAGAACAGTGTACACTCTATGCTACAATTGTCAAAGAAGACACTATTCTCTTCAAATAACCAATGTCTGAAGGGGCTAAAGATCATACAACTTGCAGCCCTCAAACGGTGGTGAAAACCTTAAAGATAGCCTATCTTCTGAAGCAAACGAGGGACATGTACATAGGTAAGTACCTGGTGCACACAGTCTTCTATGTTATGTAGAAATTGTCATTCTGAGATGATTCTGTCTACTAATTTAAGGCTGCTTACAATACTATGGGACAGATGTATGAGACTGTCATGCAGTGAAATGCAGCAAATCACCTTGTTGCCCTGCACTGAGTGATAGGGAAAGGGCGTGAATGCACTGTATTTAAAAGAATACGGTCCATTCCTGCCTTTTTTCACTGAGCTGGATCCTTTTTTGCTGCCCAGCAGCAACACAGGCACCCTTACACCATGGTACAAATTGCCTGTGCTATAGGTTGGGTTGTTTTTATGCAGGAAGGGGCACGTTCATGTACAAAAACAATTCCTTAAGTCATTTTCATCTTTCTATGTGTGTTGTAGAATACAGCACACATAGAAAGAGGACATCATGAGGGTAAATAAAGATATTTCTCTTCGTTAATCCTCATCTGGAGAGCCGTAGGTTTTTGGTGCATTCCCAAGTCTACCAATTCTGGTAAATCTGGGAATGCGTCAAAAACCATGGATGTTGAGCGGGAACACCAACGCAACACCCTTGGAATGCCTACCTGACACAGAGCAAGGCAATGCATCGATGTGTGCTGCGTTGCTTTACCCAAGATTTAGCAAGCCATTCAGTGCCACAATAGGTGACCTTGTTTGGCTTCATTTAACACATTTTTGAGTTGCACTGCCTTTACACCAAGTTGTTTGGTGCAAGGAGAGTGATAAAACAGGGCTCCTAAATATGTCAATCAGTATTTGCTACGTATGTCGTAATTTGACAATGGGCGAGTTAGCGCTTAGCTGTGCTACACGTTTTTCCCCTTAACTTGACTATACTTGGAAACGCCATTTTGTATGGTACGGCGGCCATTTTAGAGAATGAGCGGCCTCGTGGTCAGCATGCCCTTTAGTCCGTTGTCCGTACCACTGACCACTCGACTTTGCCCAGCAACAGGCTATTTTTAGTAACGGTCAAGCCTGTACATGCGCAATTCCAACTGACCAGTCACCCCTTAGGAATGTGCCGCCAAACTGACCAGTGGAATTGTAACCCCTCCCATGAGTTGGCTGTGTTCCAAAAATGACCATATATGTACATAAAGCTCTGTAACCACGTACCGCCTATCTTTTTATTACCTGTAAACTGTATAAAAGATCGAATCACACCAATGTTCGGGGTGATACTTCTTGCATTGCCGAAGGGTGCTGTAGGAATGTACCACCACCCCACGGGGTCTTAATAAACTTGTTCTTTGTACTTTTCAGTTTCTGCGCCAACAGTTCTTTCAGTGTAAGTGGGTTATCTACGGAGCATGTAGGCCTTGTGAACCCGATACCACAAATTGGCGACCACGAAGGGACTCATCGGCGACTCGGATGCCCGAAGGAGAGGTCGTGACGAAGGTTTGGAAACTCGCCATGGACGCGTACGCTGCCACTGAGTGACCCGAGTCTTGGCACCCACGGTGTTTCTTCCCTTCCTTCCGATCTGACCTTCCAGGTGGCGCCGGTCTCCGACTGAGATCTTGATCGTCTGCGTTGCTGGATAAGTGCCATTTGGCCGATTTGATTAAAGACCTTGGCAGTTGGAACCTGGATATTTGACTTGGGTAAGATTTGTGATCGGTAAGGTAGTCTACGGACGCTTACTGACGTTCTATGATTTGTGATCGGTAAGGTAGTCTACGGACGCTTACTGAAGTTCTATGATTGTGTCTGTGATTTGAGTTAGCTAACATTTGTGACTTTGTGACCTTTGAATCATATGTGTAGTGCACTCCACATAGGCAGGCATGTAGAGATGTTTCTCTAACTTTGTTTTTTTTCTCCTCTGAGCGGCACATTTTGTGTGAAGTACTGTAAGTGCCAGTTTATACGGTATCACGCTTTCGTAATACTTTTTGAACATGCCTGTTTTAAGCACACTCCGAGAGATGTGCTGTTTTGGAAATGGTACCTCAATCAGGTTAGCGGAAGCACAGCCGGCTCCCCCAGAAGGAACTCCAAATCGTGAAATGTACATAAAATTTGGCCTTCCCCCTATAATGTACAGCAAATTATGGCATAAATACACTAGAACCGATCCCGAATTGCAATGGCCACTACATGGGTCGTTTGATTTACGAAAGGTTCAGTTTGTGGAGCAATGTTTGTTTCAGCGCAGGTCTAGACAGAATATGTTTGATTGTGTACGAATGTGGGAGAAAGCGGTGCGTGAACGTATGAAACGTGAAGTTGCCTTGGCGGACAAAGAGCAGCGCAAGGCTGCTCGAGATAAGGCTTTACAGCTTGAGGAAAAGGAGGCGCAGGAAAAGAAAGAGAGGGAGGAACGGGAACGTAATTTGCAAACGAATGGTCAATTTCCTATTAGGCGACCACTTTATCCTGTCCTTACTAATGAAATTGATGATTTTTCATTACTAGATCGATCACCGCCTCTGTACGTTCCTCCTACGGCTCCGACCGCAGAGTCTGACGATGAAGGAGAGGATAAGTCGGAAAAAAGGGACAAGTCCGGTGTCAGGTTGTCTGTGGAAAGAACAGCGGATTTGCGTAGTTTGGCCCGTAAATTGAATACAAATTTTGTAACTGTGTCTGATGTTCTTGTCGAGAGGGCTAAATGGACAGAATGAGAATTGATGTATTTTCTGGCTACTTTGGCTGATGAAGTTATTACTAAATTTCGTAAATTTTCGGATACGTTAGAACCTAAGGCTGTGTCGGGTCATCATGAGAATATCGGTAAAGGTTTATTTGTTCTTGCAGATGTTGATACATTTTTCAAGCAACTGATCCAGCTGCGGGATGAGACGTCCAGATTGCGGGACGAGCAGAAAAAGAATAAGGAGCCTGGCCCGGAGTCCACTGAGCAGTCTAAGGAGTGTTCTCTCCGGGGTTCAGATAAGACTTCTAATGTGCATGTTATGCCTATGCGTGAAGCTGCACCTTTGTATGTTCCCCCTAAGGGAGAGGGTACAGATGAGGATAAACTGTCGAAGGAGGCGAAGGGGTACTTTATATATAATTGGGTGTACACGCCTTGGAATAGAGCAGATGTTATGGCGCTTAAAAATTCTTTGCCTGATCTTCGGAAAAATCCGGCCGCATTTTATGAAGGGGTGGAAGGGGCTATTTCGTCCTGTGTTATGACTCTTGTTGATATAGATCTGTTTTTTGGGTTAATTCTTCCACCTGATATGTGGAGATTAATTCGTAAAAATAATGATGAAACAATACTCGGGGAACATGGAAAGAAATAAGCCAAGCTGATTTAAATAGGGAACCTGCATGTAAGCCATGTGACTTGATTCTAGACCTTCCGGCGGCTATTTTGATTAAACTAAAAACGCTCGTTCCTTCTAAAAAGATCGATTGGACCATGCTGGCTTCGTGCAAACAAAAGTCAGATGAAACGGTTTCAGATTTCTTTACACGCTTCGAGGAGGCGTTTCACGATTACAGTGGTCAATTGTTAACAGATGATACGGTTAGGCATTTGTTTGTAGATAAGTATGTGGCTAATCTCCTACCGGAGATTGCAAAACGATTAAAATCGAGTGAAAGTTCCTGGGCCACGGCGACCCCTGCGTCTTTGTTAACTATGGCTCAGTACTATGAGCGGCAGGAATTGGAGGCTAAAGAAAGTGTTGATAAGAAAGCGAAGGAATTGAAAACGAAGGTGATGTTGGCACAGGTTCGTGGAACGCAATCTAGAGGGAATGAGAGAGGCAGGCGTGGAGGGGGTAATGCGTATGGGCGTACGGATAAAGCGGAGGACCAATGTGCTTATTGTAAGGAGTTTGGGCATTGGGCTGATGATTGTCCGGTTCTTCGGGAGCAACGTAGTCAGCGTGGTCGAGGAGGTGGACGGTCGAGGGGAAGTTACGAGAGGCAGCGGAGGTGATCGAGGAAGGTTTGAAGAAAGGGGTCGTGGCCAGGATGAACGTAACACTTTTGATAGGCGAAATCAGTATCAGATATCAGAGGGTGAGAATGTGGAGCATCAGGATTATGTGCGTGCATAGGACTGCGTAGGATGGGGTACGGAATCAGTTGAAGTGCCAGTAGATCAGAGTGGTCCATATGTATCAGCGGGCATTTTGGGTTCTACTGATCAGTTTTTAGTCGACACAGGAGCTACTCGTAGCGCTTTGTCAAAAAACTTGGTTCCGAGGGCTCCCCTGTCTGGCGAAATGATAACCTCTCCCAGCCCATTATCAAAACCTCTTGCACTTTGTCTTGAAAAATTCTTCAGTTTTGGCCAATTTTTGTTGTCGCCCTATACACCAGATAATATATTGGGCATTGATTTGCTTAAATATTTTCGAGCAACGATACGTTGCGCTCCCGAGGGAGTGCGGGTCATTTGGAATGACAATTATCCCGAGGCGGACAGGTTTTGCACTGTACAAGAAATTACAGCATTAGCCTCTCTCCCTCACATGTTATGTTATGCCCTGACGCACATTGTCCAAGATTTGATCATTGCAGGAGTAGTGGAGGAAGTTCCTTACAATGTTTGCAACAGCCCTATTCTTCCGATTCTTAAGAAAGATACTGACGACAAGGTCTATCGATTTATTATTGATCTGAGAGTAATTAACAAAATTGTCATTCCCCAATACCTGGTGGTGTCTGACATTACGACATTGCTCACGTTGGTTCCCCCAACGGCAACGACCTTTAGTGTCATTGACCTGAAAAATGCGTTCTTTTAGATCCCTGTCCACCCTGATAGCAGATATTTGTTTGGCTTTACGTTAAATAATAAATCGTATAGATTTTGTCGTGTTCCTCAAGGTTACACTGGGAGTCCTAGTATCTATAGCCAGGCTTTAAAAAGACAGCTTGATTCTTTTGTGTTGCAATCCGGAGTTGCCCTTATTCAGTATGTCGATGACCTTTTGTTAGCTGCAGACTCTTATGCACAATGTGAGGAGAGTACACTTGCGTTGCTTTCCTTTTTGGCACAAAATAATCATAAGGTTTTGAAGAAAAAGCTTCAATACTGTAGACCCAAGGTGACCTACCTCGGTCATCTTTTGTCTAAGGAGGGACGTGAATTAACATCGGATCGAATTCAGGCGATTCTAGACACACCAGTCCCCCGCACACAGAGAGATGTACGTGCCTTCATAGGATTAACGTCCTTTTGTAGACAGTGGATCATGGGGTTTTCGCACATTATAAAACCTTTGTTAGCGTTACTGTTTAAAACTACACCAATGCCCCTTGAATGGACAGATGAATGTCAGAATGCTTTTGAACAATTGAGACAGGCCCTTTGCTCTGCACCCGTGTTAGGTACACCGGATTACACAAAGATTTTCACATTGTACGTGCATGAGAAAGATGGGTGTGCATTATCAGTGTTAGTGCAAGCACACGGGGATAAGCAGAGGCCATGTGCGTATTTTTCTGCTGTTCTTGATCCTGTAGCACGAGGATTACCTGGGTGCTTCCGAGCAGTTGCAGCAACAGCAGTAGCTATACGGCAGAGTGAGGGAATAGTGCTATCACATAAATTGCTAGTGTTAGTTCCCCACGCAGTAGATGCCCTGTTGAATCAAACGAAGACACAGTATCTTACGAGTGCACGTTTGACAGGATATGAGCTTACACTTTTGGCGCCACATATCACACTGAAAAGATGTGCTACCCTGAACCCTGCCGCTTTATTGCCCTATCCGGTCGAGGAGGGTCAGGAAGAAAAACATCATGACTGTGTTTTCCTCACCGAGGAACAGACAAAGGGTCGTGTCGACTTACAGGATATGCCAATTCCAGATGTGGATGGGGAACTGTGGGTTGATGGATCGTGTTTGAGGCTGCCAGATGGTACGACTTCCGCGGCATATGCGATCACAACACTTAAGACAGTGGTAGAAACAGCACGGATACCACAAAAATCGGCTCAGGCAGCAGAGCTGATAGCCTTGACAAGAGCATGCGAATTGAGTGCCGGCCTATGTGTGAACATATACACGGACAGCCGGTACGCCTTCGGAGTAGCGCATGATTTCGGGCTGCTCTGGAGAGAACGTGGGTTTTTGACTTCTCATGGAGTACATATTATGCATGGAGAACTAGTATGTGATCTCCTAAACGCGTTGCTTTGCCCAAAGAAAGTAGCGATAATCAAATGCAGTGCCCATAAAAAGATCACTGATAAAGTGGGTCAAGGAAATGCTTTTGCAGATAGTATAGCAAGACAAACGGCTATGTCCCGAACTGACTCCCCCATGTATGTAACAAAGTCACAGGCTGAGCGGTGGTATGATGCTAGAGCAGAGATACTGGATATCCAAAAATCAGCGACTGAAGCAGAACTTGTGGCATGGGCAGCAGATGGGGTGTTAGATGACGAGGGTTGTTGGAGAAGCAAAGACATGGAGAAATGGAAATTGCCTGCAGCTTACTTGCAGGCGATGGTTCAGATGACACACTGATTAGCACATGTGGGAGCTCTGGCGATCACTCGATTGTTATCACGAGTTTGGGAGCATCCCGAGATTACTAATACTGCCAAGAGAGTAGTGCAGACCAGTCTGATATGTTTACAACACAATCCTGCGAAAGGGACCCATACTCCGAAAGGAAGGTTCGTACCACCTTCTGCACCATTTGAGGTACTCCAAATGGATTACATCCAGTTTGAGCGCTGCAATAACCTTAAGTATGTTCTGGTGGTGGTGTGTGCTTTTAGCAAATGGGTTGAGGCCTTCCCCACGAAGGATAATACAGCTTTAACAACAGCTAAGGTGTTGGTCAAGGAGTACTTTCCTCGCTTTGGAGTTTGCAAATTTTTGTGGAGCGATAATGGGCCCCATTTTGTTGGGAAAATTGTGGAGTATGTACTGAAGGGGTTGGGGATCCAGCAGAAGTTTCATTCTGTGTTCCACCCTCAGTCAGCAGGTCTTGTCGAGCGGTACAATGCTACGTTGAAGCTGAAACTAGCTAAGATTGTGGCGTCCACGTCTCTGAAGTGGCCGGATGCCTTACGGCTAGCATTGCTCTCTCTTAGATCAGTGCCCCACTCTCGAACAGGCCTCACACCGTATGAAGTGGTGTTTGGAAGGCCTATGAACATATGGGGAGTGCCTAAGCCGCGATTGATTCATGATGTGCCTTGTATAATGATGAACGATTATTTGGCACGATTAACAAATGATTTGCTTTCTATTCATCAACAGGTTCGAGAAGCGCTCACTGACAATTCTACTGGAGAGGCTCACAATCTCCGTCCTGGAGATTTTGTGATGGTCAGATCGTTTGAGAGGGCGAACAGCTTGGAACCGAGGTGGCGTGGCCCCGAGCAGGTCCTCCTGGCTCCTCGAACAGCTGTACGAGTGACAAATAGAAAGCGGTGGGTGCACTCGACTCACTGCCGTCGTGTTTCTCTGGATCTGGTGAATCCTGCCGTGCTGACCGACTACAAGGAGATTCTGGATAAAGAAAAGAGCCCAGCTGTGACATCGGCCGAAGTCGAGGGAGCCTTCCCGGACCACACTGTTTCTGGACGACAGCGTTACGATCTGCGGCCACGATAAGGAGAACATTTTTGGTTTTCGAGACTGGTTGGTTACCGCTCTGGGGTTTGTGAAACGGAAGCCGGGAATCTCAAGGGGGGGGATCAGTTCTGCCAAGAGTAGCGACACCCGTCTTGACCCCGGAGAAGAAAACAACGGCTACCTCGGAGCTCAGCACCGTATTTTTCTTTTTAAGATATATTTGAGACATTGTGAACTCTTTGAACTATGGCGTCTGCTGCATCACGAGATAAAAGAATTCTTGGTGCCATTCTGTTCATCTTGACGATTGTGGTGATAGCAGTGATAGCCTGGGTAGTAGAACTCGTGGTGCCTGTGCGTGAACATTTGCTGCCGACTACCCCGGCTCCATCCGAACATTTTCACTTCACTTTGCCTTACCATGAAGAACGGCACCGACAGACTTATTTGAACAATAGTTTTATTCAGATTCTGCATCACACTCATAACATGACAAATACTTCCAACTGTTGGGTGTGTGGGATGTTGCCTGGTCATCAGAAGAAAGGGGGCACTCCACTTATCCCGCTCCCATTTTCACATAATGGTTCCTGTAACGCCTGGTACACTCTTCTTTTCACTTTACGATGGCCAACGAAAGGGGGGGTGCTCTTCCGTTTGAACAAAGTTTGCTACCATGACCGAGATGGGTATCCACGAGCTGAGGGTACTCGATTTGAATGGGAAGAGTACCGCCCCGACAATGTATCGGCACCTCGTGTTTACAGCAATCAAAGGAACATTAATATGTCCAGTACACATGTTATTAATGTCATCACTACTAACGCAGACCTTTGCATTCGTAATAAAGGCACAATCCCGGTGGGGAAAAGTGAATGTAACACTACACTTACATTTGATAGTCAAATGGTATATCATTTGTGGCATCTCGAAATACGTATTTTATCTGTGGCAATAACGGTTACCATCAACTCCCTTTAGGATGGTTAGGCACATGCTATGTATCGTTTGTATTGCCCCCTGTATTCATTGCCCCACCAATGTACCATAATGATTATATTCTCTATCACGACTTTGTATTGAATCGTGTTAAACGTGCTGTGATCTTGGATGACATCGATACTGCCTTACAGCAATATGTGGACTTTAATTTGGGATTGTTTTCCTTTGTGGGGGCTGCATTGAATAGCCGGAAAATAAGACGGCTGACCCGTGTTGTTGAGGCTGTAGCCAATGATACTGCTATTGCATTGGGGAACATAACAGAAGAACTCCAAATTTCTAGGATTGTTATGCTCCAAAATCGTATGGTTCTAGATGTGGTTCTAGTTGACCGTGGGGGGGCATGTAGAATTATCGGAAGTAGCTGCTGTGTATATGTACCTGATAATTCGCCATCTGTTTATGATGCCATTTCAAAGTTGCACAAAATAGCTGCTGAAATACACCCGGACAATAGCACTTGGACTCTCTCAGGGTGGTTCTGGTTGATGCTTACTACTTGGGGTTGGAAACTGCTGACGATTTTTTGTATTATGGTTGGGATACTGTTCTTTGTATGTCTATGTATACAATGTGGCCCAGCTTTATGTTCCATGTGTTTGTCGGCTTGCGTACCATCAAGACGAGCTCTTGCTCAAAACAAAATGATGCTTCATAAAGAAGTAGCTCAAATCATGCTGATTGATATCGAAGATGAACATCCTGACTACGTCCATTATGAGGTAGCTTCAGCTAAACGCTAAAAGGGTCGTCTGTCGTAATTTGACAATGGCCGAGTTAGCGCTTAGCTGTGCTACACGTTTTTCCCCTTAACTTGACTATACTTGGAAACGCCATTTTGTATGGTACGGCGGCCATTTTAGAGAATGAGCGGCCTCGTGGTCAGCATGCCCATTAGTCCGTTGTCCGTACCACTGACCACTCGACTTTGCCCAGCAACAGGCTATTTTTAGTAACGGTCAAGCCTGTACATGCGCAGTTCCAACTGACCAGTCACCCCTTAGGAATGTGCCGCCAAACTGACCAGTGGAATTGTAACCCCTCCCATGAGTTGGCTGTGTTCCAAAAATGACCATATATGTACATAAAGCTCTGTAACCACGTACCGCCTATCTTTTTATTACCTGTAAACTGTATAAAAGATCGAATCACACCAATGTTCGGGGTGATACTTCTTGCATTGCCGAAGGGTGCTGTAGGAATGTACCACCACCCCATGGGGTCTTAATAAACTTGTTCTTTGTACTTTTCAGTTTCCGTGCCAACAGTTCTTTCAGTGTAAGTGGGTTATCTACGGAGCATGTAGGCCTTGTGAACCCGATACCACACGTAGAATCTTTGCCTCATGGACATTTTTTCTGCAGAACCAAAAAACTTGTGAGGAGCATAATGGACACAAGTTGTCAACTGTCCCCTGCACAAAGAGTTACTTTCAATACAAAGATTCATAATGTGCTTAATACCTGTACACACCTATGATGCATTAGAAGCACATGCGTTTTGCAAACACTTACACAATTAGCTGGACAGAGGCTGGACAGAGGCTGTACAAAATTCGCTAGAAAAGTAACATGGTGGTTACCTGCTACTATGTAAACTATATAATAAACTAACACACTAGTTGGATGCTGTCTTCAATGGTGTAATTTGAGATATCATCAGTGATGACATAAATGATGTCATAGAACGTCATGAGTAATATAATATGTGAGCTCATAAGCAGTGCATAGCTTTGCTAACTATAAATGGTGCATTTCTGTTTTTTTTTAGTTCAAGACGTTAATGCTGTCATTAACATATTCACCTAACTATCATGTTACTTTAACCTTAACTTTAACTATAATGTTACTTTCACCTTTGTTTCTTTCAGTGAAGTATATACATTTTTAATTTGCATAAATCATGACATCACATGGTTTTAACATGTTTTTGTTGTTTTTCACACAGATGGAATGGTGTATTACTGCGGAGATGCAACGTGATCTTTTGAGCTAAACTTGCTACCTTGTTTCATTTGCATGAGATTGGTGTATTGTTTCAGGATATGAATAATTTTGTGGGGCAGGGGCTGATGTGTCACACTAATGGTTTTATTGCTACCAGGGTGCTTCTTATCTTTCCCTAGTTGGATGTGATGGTCTTAGGTTGTATGAGCACCACGAGGCTCTGACCCACTTGGGTTGGATGTTATTTGATCTTTTCTGAGATATTATTGTAGTTATATTGTTTGATATACTTTTTTTGTTCTACCTCCGCCCACATGAGCGTTCATTATGTGCTCATTGTTTATGCAAATTGAGAATTTATTTTATTTAATCAGGATCTCATTTAGACTGTGATTATTGGTTGATTATTATGCAATATCAGTACAACCAGTGACTAGGAAATGATGTGTGCAGTTAGGCATATCAATTTGTTACACTGGTAGGTGTGCATTTAGTTACTAACGATCACATTATTTAGCTTGTTAACCATACGTATGATATTATGTTCTACATTTCAATATGGTACCCACAGCTGCATTCACTTAATTGTCCAATGTTGGTGTTTATGCACTTGGCTCTTTATTTAATTTTGCTGTCACTTTTCATTTTCCCTCGTTATCAAGACACTTCTGAGTCGAAACGCATTGATTGCTTTGCCTTAATAAACCTTATTTGATAGTCTACCTCTTGGGAGTGTGCGTGACAATTTCCTCTAAACCTGGAACTTGGTTCTTAGAATATGAAAATATAGAGATAAATATATATATATATATATGCACACATACACATATATCTATATATGTGTGTGTGTAGAGAGAGAGAGAGAGATTAAAAACAATCTGCATCTGAAATTCATCAGTTATAGTTTACTTAGCTAATTATAACTTGTGACCACCATGCACTGCTTTTGACCGCACCTCACATATTACTCATGACACGTGGAATGTTTTTCAGTAGAAAACAAACTATAGATCATTCATAATTTCAGTTAATCCACAGATGGTGCATAATTAGAAATCTACGCCTTTCTTTGGAAACAATAGTAACCTGTATGGAATGCTAGAGTACTCTCTATGAGATTATCACAGTATTTCTGGATAACAGATTACATATTTTGTACTCCGACTTTCTGTGATATCAAACAGAAAGCAAAAGCTGTCTTTGTTTAAGATTGGGACGTTTTATCCAAATTAGCTAATTGGTCACTTAAAAAAATGGAAAGAGATCTGTAAGAGGAAAATATGACTTATCTGAAAGAATAAGGATTTGTTTATGATAAATGCGTTTTGACATCTTTTATACACGGGTTTGGAGTTTTTTGGTTCTGAGTCAATCCAGATATTCACCATCAGTGTGTTAGGCGCCAGAACGACTAAAACCACTTAGACAACATATTTCGTATATCATACAACGGCTGTCTTGATATAACACATGAATCAAAAGAATATATCAACCCTCTTCAAAAACAGGAAGAAATAACTAGCAGGAGACAGAGCCATAGTGACTCTGTTGGAAACTGCATATCACATTCCTAACTGCAAATACTATGGGCCTGATTCACAAAGATAAACATACACTTTTATGCAAGTTTATGATTGTTTTCTATTCACTAATGCATTGTGCTAGTAGTATCTTCACGAATTCAGAGCTTCCACCCTTAAAGAGACAGGACTGCCATCTTTTTATGTGTCGAGACTCCGCAGTCATAAAGATACGGCTAGTAAACTATCGTTGTGAATAGCAAACAATTGTAAACGTACTCAAATGTGTAAGTTTACCTTAGAAATCAGACCCATGGTCCTTATACCTATGTGGGAGTTCAAACGGGATACCAACGCTTGAGTGCCTGTTTTTGCACTAGGACCTGTGACAAGAAGAATATAGTTTGCACCATCTAACATTTTGTGACAGTCCATGCAAAATGTTAAAAAATGTCATTAACATATAAAAACTGACACAAAAGCTATTTTGCCACGAGACCCCATTTGAATAAATAATGTCCTTAACACTTAACAGCAGTTACCTTCCCCACTACAAGGATGAGATCTGTCCGTGGTATGCACATCTGTTTATTTTCACTCTGACATCAGCAGCCGAAATCCCCATGTGAAAATCCAGAGAGATTTTCACATGGAGGGCTAATTCAGGGAATCGGATCCAAAATTATTAAATGCCCTTGAGAGTTCCTTATTTCCAAGGGAACTCTCAGGGCCCTACTTGTAATCCAAAAGAATCTGGGAGTCTGAAGTTACCAGGTGGATTACAGGGCCACATGTGATGCAAGTTTGTGTAAGGGTGTTTTTGCTCCGATGAAGGATCTAGTTGACCTTATAAGTATCTGGACCAACATTGGGTGACTCTTTTGAGGGTGGACCCCAAGCAATAAACAAAGTAAATTTGGAAAGCATGGCAATGAAACAATTACCACAACAGAAATTTGGTTCCATGCAGTGAGGAAAGCATAAAGTACAAAGTGTAGGCTAATTAAATGTGATGCAAGGAGCCCAGACACAAACCACATAAATGCATATTATTTTATAACACATGTCCCATGAGAAGATGTAAATTACCTTTGTTCAACTTTCTCGAACTACTCCACAAATCAGACTTACCATACCATGCTGCCCTCATTATATAGACCACACAAAAGACTACCCTTGAGAAGGGGCTACCTACACGTGCATGTAAAGACACAAGTTAAGCACAGGATATCAGAAATACAGTAGAGTATTGGATTAAACAAATTCAGCGGAGTTGGACAGCTATTTGATCACATGTATCCCTATAATAAAAAATGCGCCAAAAAAGAAATCTGAATATGATAATGACATAAACACGCCAGACAGTGACCTGACATTGATGGGGGTCGCTGCTTCAAATGATAAAACTAGCGTAGTGCATCTTGTCATATGAAAATATAAAATAAGAAATAAACAGAAAATAGGACCAGATACACAAAGGGGCATATTTACAAGGAAACAGTTCTGTAGCAAAATGTGCATTTCAGCACTCTGCCATTTTCAAAATTCAGGGATGCACCCTATTTACAACATACTGCACACCCCTGTGTTTTCCCTAGTGCTGGTGCAAAAATAGCTGCCCTGTCGCCAACAGACACCCTGGCACCATGGTGTAAGTGTGCCTGTGTTGCAGGGAATGATTGTTTATGTGCTGGAAGATGTCCCTTCCTGCACATAAACAATTATTAATGGTGTCTTGCTCTTTCTATGTGTGCTGCTTTATGCAGCACATATGAAAAAAGTAAAAACGAGGATAAATAAAAAATATTTCTCTTTGTTGCCTCATTTTAACACCTGCTATTGCATGGCATTTTTTGGGGGGCACTGCCTCAGATTTACACATCCATGTAAATCTAAGGCAGTGTCTGAAAGCAA
Organism: Lissotriton vulgaris; assembly: GCF_964263255.1. NCBI lineage: Eukaryota > Metazoa > Chordata > Amphibia > Caudata > Salamandridae > Lissotriton > Lissotriton vulgaris. The sequence goes on along the minus strand of NC_141694.1, from coordinate 1,719,968,344 downwards.
TGAGTGTTCTAGTGAAACGCTCACAACAAGACCCATTGCACGCCACTTTCACACAGAAAACTGGAGAGAATGGGTACCATATTCACAAAATGGCATTAAGACACAAATAGTGGCTTAACGCCACTTTGTAAATATGGAGTAGGGCATTGTGCCACAGAAACGTAAAAGTGATGCTCGTGTGGAGAAATTCCCTTGTAAATATGCCCCAAACCATTTTATCAATCACAAACTCTCCAATTTGGAGTTTGCAACACTATAATGAAAGACAACGCCAGAAACCGGATCTGCAGGAATTTGGGACTCACAGTCATACTAATAATCCCCATTTAGACTAATGTGGAAGCTGCTGAAGCCAATTTAAAGCTTTGGCATACCTCGGCCTTTGACGTTTTTATCCCTGCTCAGCAAGGTCAGGCCAAAAAGAATACCCTTGGCCCCACAGTTTAATGAGATTCTGGTCTCAGAAAAAAACGACTGTAAAGTGCTTGAACATGCTTTGAGGAAGACCTATGATACTTCTGCCAAAGCACAATACATGAAAGCTTTAAAATCTTACCACAAATTGGTCAGGAAAGCGCGGATTGGAGTATTTCCCAATGAAATTTGCAACAGCATGAATCTAGCTTTTCCCCGGTCAATAGTTTAATGGAGCCGGATTTATCAGCTGAGCAAAATCGAGGCCTCTTAAAGTCACTGTAACAAACTAGAAGATTACTTTGTTGAAAAGGTCAGGGATATCTATTCTCACTTTTCACCGGGCGACATACCCAATACAACCTACAGCGTATGCCTGTCAGAGGACTCAGCCCCTAGGGCTGAATGGAACTAACTCTCCCTACTCGACACTGCTTCCCTAAAGGCTTTCTGCAATCAAGTCAAATCAAGTTCCCCTGAGGACTCAATTAGACCCAATTTTATTTTAAAGCTTTAAGATTTCTTACTCCCTTCCTTTTTAAAAATCGCTAACCTTTCTCTGACGTCCACCACAGTGCCCATTGCTTGGAAACATGCTAAAGTAATCCCCTGCTGAAGAAACCTTTCCTTGATCCGGCCAAACCAGAAAACTATCGCGCTATCTCACTCCTACCATTTTTAACTAAAGTAGTAGAGAAACATGTTAATAGGAGGAGAACCAACTCCTGTGCAAGTCCAAAAATGGAGTTATACCTTCTCACTGCACTCTTAGTGATGTCAGAAGCACTTCAAAGTGTCTCAGATGAAAGTAAAAATAAAGTAACAGCATTCGAAAAGCGCACCGCTACGTCCGGAGAGGTGTCCCGGCACTGGGGGCCGTTGGGAAGATAAACGAGCTATTGCCCAGAGTCACATGGTGCTGGGCTAACCTGCCGCCGGCACTGGGGATCAAACCATGAACCACGTGGTCCGAAGTCAGGCACCCTGGCTGTTGCGCCACACCTCTTCCACAAGTAGATCATAGGCCCTTATGCTTCTGGATTAAAGCGCTGTCTTTGACACTGACCTGGTTCACTTCCTTCTTCACCGATCGCTCGTTTCATGTGGTATCTCCTCCATTTGCATTCCATCAGCAATCCCTGCAACATGGTTTCCCCCAGGGCTCCTCTCTGAGTCCGACTCTTTTTAAAATGTATGTTCACCCACTGGCGCAAGTTGTGAAATCATTTGGAATTTCACTAGTTTCTTATGCTGATGATACCCAACTTTCACATGGACAAGTTCCAGAGATGTATGCACGCTGTCACTCGGTAGGATGAATAGTAATTGCCTAAAGTTAAACAGAGGAAAATGGAAATGTTTCTACTGGGAAAGCACACTCAGACTTGTAGAGACCATTGGTGGCCAAAAGGCCTTGTGCCCCCTCCCAAGCCAAAACCAGTCATAAATAATTTAGGAATTTGGATGGATATACTCTCTCCTTCAAGGCTCAAACCATATCTCTATTGGGTACCTGTTCTGGTCTTTAGAGAGGACTTAAACCTATCATAATTTTTTGTTTACCCTCCGATCTTGCAGATGATCATTCACTCACTAATCCTGTCTTATTCCTTGGATTATTGCAAAGTTCTGTACTTAGGCCTCAATACATCAGTTATAAAAAGGCTCCAGATTGCCTAATATGCCGCAACTAGGCTGCTTTTCTCTCTTCCTACATTCTGCTCAGCCACTGGTCTCCTCCATAAATTCCATTGGTTCCCTATGGAGAAGCATGCACATTTTAGAACCATGTTCATTGCTCATAAGATCATGCATTTGCAAGGAGCTCCCACCCTGCTGGACTCCTCTTACCATACTTCCCAGCTGGGTCTCTCTGCCCAGCTGATCTCCATCTTGCTGCTGTTCCCTGGATCAAAAGAAAGAAATTTGGAGGGTGCTTCTTCTGTGCCATGGCCTCGGCCTAATAAAACAAACATCCCCTCCATCTAAGGAAAACTAAAAACCATCTCAGCTTCAGAAAACTACTATAAGACCTGGCTATATGGCCGAGATACCCGCCACCCCCTCTCAACACAATCCCCAAGAATTGGGAAACCGGAAACAGTTCTTGAACTTTTGGAAGGCGGGAAGGGAGTCACCCTTCCCGGCCGTATTTATTAAAATATGAAACAAAAGAAAACATTAAAATAACAGTTTCATATAATGTACAATTTCATTTCCACATTACGATGTTTGGCTAACCTTAACAGATCTCTAATACAAAGGTTCTCCTAGCCGATCTAACATCCTACAAACATTTGACTTGAAATTGTACATCCTAACGTTAAGGGCCAACGGCAAGGTCGTAACCGGTGTCAGATCCCTAAACCAGAAATACCCCCCTCACTTGTGAGAGGGGCGACCGCACCGGGACGTACCTCAAGTGCATCTACCAATTTCCCTTTGTACTTGACGGGGGCCCCAATAAACTCAACGCCATTTAACGGTCGTTCGAGGGCTCGTGTGAGGTGTCTAAAAGGTAGCGTAAACCCCCTCCCGCACCCCACACAACTTACCCATCTGCCGTCGCAGATGTCCTGGCCCCGGGAAATTACCCAGGAGGGGCCGTAGCCCCTCCTATCCAGGAAGGGGCCTTGACCACCTTTCCTTTCCTTCCGGCGGCCTCTCCTTAGACAGGACCGCCTCCCCGTTGAGGGGCCAATTGGCCACCTCCCCCGCGCGCTCCCATCCGTAATGGGTGACGCCCCCTCATAGGGATCTTCCAATTACTGCTCACCGATCATGACCTTACCGCCCGACCAAAATAAATACGACAGTTCTACCTAATTTACTAAGATTTACAAAGCAAAACAACATTTATTATTAGTCGAAAATGCTGATCAATCCTTGTTCAAAATTACTTTATTTGCAAAATATACTGAAAATAACCAACCTTTATTGCATCGTCAAGAAATTTCACGACGATCATCACAACCTGTAAGAAAACAGATAAAAACCAAAGATACTATATCAACTGTATTTCCCACGAATTGCTGTCCTCAGGGGCTGGTGGGTGGGTCAAAATTGCTCTTCGTTCCGTCTCGAGCTCACGTGCAGCGGGGAGGTGCAGCTTCAGAGCACAGGAACAAGAGGATGCTTTCTTGGCTTCCGCTCCTTTTATCCGTCTTCAGGGTGGGCGTGAACCCGCCCCCGCCTGCCTCCGAGGGCGTGGCCGTCCGCGTTGGTGTCTAGGCCAGCCCACTCTAGGGCGGGAAAAAGGCGCGCCCCGGCTACGCCGCTTCGGGCATACCAGCCGAGACCCGCCTCCCGCCCAAGATGGCTTCCCGGGGGGATCGTGGTACTCCACCATACGTTCGGGGGGAACGATTGGTCGCCCCTTTCCATATGGCCGAGATACCCGCCACCCCCTCTCAACACAATCCCCAAGAATTGGGAAACCGGAAACAGTTCTTGAACTTTTGGAAGGCGGGAAGGGAGTCACCCTTCCCGGCCGTATTTATTAAAATATGAAACAAAAGAAAACATTAAAATAACAGTTTCATATAATGTACAATTTCATTTCCACATTACGATGTTTGGCTAACCTTAACAGATCTCTAATACAAAGGTTCTCCTAGCCGATCTAACATCCTACAAACATTTGACTTGAAATTGTACATCCTAACGTTAAGGGCCAACGGCAAGGTCGTAACCGGTGTCAGATCCCTAAACCAGAAATACCCCCCTCACTTGTGAGAGGGGCGACCGCACCGGGACGTACCTCAAGTGCATCTACCAATTTCCCTTTGTACTTGACGGGGGCCCCAATAAACTCGACGCCATTTAACGGTCGTTCGAGGGCTCGTGTGAGGTGTCTAAAAGGTAGCGTAAACCCCCTCCCGCACCCCACACAACTTACCCATCTGCCGTCGCAGATGTCCTGGCCCCGGGAAATTACCCAGGAGGGGCCGTAGCCCCTCCTATCCAGGAAGGGGCCTTGACCACCTTTCCTTTCCTTCCGGCGGCCTCTCCTTAGACAGGACCGCCTCCCCGTTGAGGGGCCAATTGGCCACCTCCCCCGCGCGCTCCCATCCGTAATGGGTGACGCCCCCTCATAGGGATCTTCCAATTACTGCTCACCGATCATGACCTTACCGCCACAGGCCGGATAGTTGACCGGCTATCCGGACCCCCCACAACACTCCTACCTAAAGGTCATGCTGTAAACTCCTTAACCATGCAATGAAGTCTCCTATGAGTAATTCGTTCCCCACCCGGGACAAATGAACCCCGTCCCCCAGATACATACTGTCCCCTTTAATACAACCATGCGAAACAGAATGCAGTGTACTTGAACGAAACAATCTACTCATTTTATTATTAATTTTCCTTACTGAATGATTCAGCGCAGAAACAGAAATAGCCCCCCGCCACACTTTCCGTGGGATCATATGGGACCATGCAATTGTGCACCCTGGAACTCTTCTCGCCAACCAACTTACCGTGGAAAGCATCGCCTCAAGAAGAAGTCGTCTACCAGTGGCCACCAAATCATTGCCCCCAAGATGTACTATGACTACAGACGGCGGTGACCTTGTCCGCCCTAACAAACCCTCAAAAAATGATTGAAACTGGTCAATACAGAGCCCGCCCTTTCCGTAGAAGGACACACTGTACCCGTATTCCCCAGCCACGTGAATCATGTCACCTGCTTTGAATACGTCCGCGGCACGCCTCACGTATGAGTGGCCCACGACCCACACCTCCTTTTTCACAGCCGGCAATGTCTGACCGCTGGCCCCCTGGTGTCGGGTCGACTGGACAGTCCGCCCGCCTCGTAGGCTTGTGCAACTGAAAACCAAACAAAAACAAGAAGCGTGAGTACATCATAACAGCTTCACAACATGTGCAACCGCACATACCTCTTATAACAGTTCGAGGACCAACGCCCCACACGTTTTACTTGTTCAACGTTCAGACCCCTGGCTGTAGCTTCTGTGGCAGCCCCTATCCGAAAGGAATGGGTCCCAAAGTCGCCGGGGTTCAAGCCCGCGGCAGAAATCGACATCGCAAGCTCCCGCTGAAACTGAAACCTCGTCAGTGGGGTGGCGTCAGCGTGTCTTAACAAGGTCCCCCCCCATGCTGCCACCCTCTGTGCTAAATATTCCTCGACGCACCCCACCGGGCACATGGCAGACCCGGGGATCCTCTGGATGATTACGCAGTCCCCGATCGCATCCTGATCGGATTTGGACCTGACAAACGAGACCGTCATTGCCTTCTCCCTGACCTGAATGTGTTCCCGGCACAGTCCCCCCATCGTATCCCGCTTGTTCCTTGCCACTAATTCGCTTACCCGCATAGCCCCATGGAATGCTAATGCAAATGCGGCTCGGAACAACACTGCTTCGTACTGGGATGAACATGTTACCGGTAGCACGGATAATAACAGGGCCAACCTATCCAGACCTATCGGGTGCCTATCGTCTACTCTGCGACCCTCAAGGCGTTGCCACCCACGTAGCGCTTTTTGCACAACGAAAGACGCTGTCGGGTCCTGGATCCCATGAGCCCTTGCCATGAAGGAAATGGCGGCCCGATGTCTCTGGGCCGTAGCTACTGACTTGCCTGCGTGACGTAAAGAGAGCAGGAATCTCACTACACATTCTTCCAGACCCCAAAGCTCCCTCCCGGCAATACCCAAAAAGGCCCAATAGGAACGGAACGCCCCTTCATATGCCTTCCTCGTCCGGGGTGCTAAACTCTCTCCCACGAGGTTTTGTAGTTCGGGGCACCGAGAGACCAGAGAGCTTCGGGAAAGGGTGCCGCCACCGGGTCCGCTGTGGGCAGAAAACCCCAAAAGGCCTGCATACGGAAACGAGAAAGCGCATCAGCCGCTTGGTTCATTACCCCCGGCACGTGTCGCGCCCTAAACAGTACATTCAGTTGCATGCACAGCAGCACAATTTCTTTGAGCAGCCTCAGAATCAATTTGCAACGTGCTGCCTGGCTATTGATACACTCAACCACGGTCATGTTATCCGACCAGAACACCACGGAGTGATCCCTAAACCCTTCTGGCCATGTTTTCAAGGCTACCAGAATAGGGAATAGTTCGAGAAAAGCAATGTTACTCGTCAACCCGCACTCATGCCACCATGACGGCCATCTTTGAGCCGACCATTGTGTACCCAATATGGCGCCAAAACCCACACTCCCCGCCGAGTCTGTCCACAGCCCCAGCTCCTCGGAAGACACTGCCGGTTTATTCCAGACAATTCGACCATTGAAATCCGCCAGGAATGCAATCCAAATGCGCATGTCCTGGCGAACCTCTGCTGAGAGTCTCGTACGGTGATGTCCTTCCCTCAAGCCGACCATGGACTGTGCAATCGAGCGGGAAAAGGGGCGTGCCATCGGCATTACTCTTAGGGCAAAATTCAACTGACCAACCACCTGTTGCAATTGATGCAAGTTCACTTTCGTTGCACGAATACATGTCTCAAGGGATAACCTGAATTTTAACACTTTTTCTTTAGGTAAACGAAAACAACCCTCCACCGAGTCGAGCTCGATCCCCAGAAACTCAATCAAGGTCGAGGGACCCACCGTCTTACCTGGCGCCAATGGCACACCGAATTGATTCATTAGGACACAAAATTCATGTAAGGCCTGTCCACACTCAGAATCCCCGGCTGCCCCCAGAAACAAAAAGTCATCGAGATAGTGCATAACATGTTGAAAACCTGTCTTTCTTGTGAAAACCCACTGCAGAAAACAACTGAATTTCTCAAAATAAGCACATGAAATCGAGCATCCCATTGGCATACATTTATCCATGTAATAACGACCCTGAAACTGAAAACCAAGGAGACGCTGATTGTCTGGGTGTACCGGGAGCAACCGGAACGCTGACTCGATGTCCGATTTGGCCATCAGCGTCCCGTGCCCCAGGCGATTCAACATGGCTACGGCCTCATCGAAAGATGCGTACCGCACCGAACATACTTCCGGGTCTATCGCGTCATTCACGGAAAGACCATGTGGGGCTGACAAATTATGTATCAGCCGAAACTCACCCGGGTCCTTCTTGGGAACCACCCCTAGAGGAGAACACACAAAATTAGCAACTGGTGGCAAATCGAATGGACCGGCGACACGACCTCGAGCCACCTCTTTCCTAATCTTCACCTGCACCACTGCCGTGTGCTGTAAGACCGACAATTGATTCTTACAGTCCGGTACCCCCTGAAAATCCCCCACTGGGATGCGGAAACCATATGAAAACCCGTTCCGTAACACCCCAGCGGAGGCATGATCTGGGTATTCGCTGAGCCAAGGAATCATCGCCATGGTATCAATCGGAGTCGGTAAAGGCGCCCCTCGGACTATATTAGACCTGTTTGGTGCCTCCCTTACCACCGTTATCACCCGTTTTGGCTCTGCACATGGACTCAGGATGGGATGGCTGCCCGCACCCCCCACACTCATGTCTAAATTTGCATGACCCCTGGGGCCTGGTACATTTGCCCCTGTTAAAATTCCAACAGATCCCCCTTTTACCTGTGTTGCCATTCGGCTTCGTGTGGAACTCGTTACCTGTACCCGTCCGAAAGGGCGACCCAGAGTTTTGGCGGGAGGATTCCCCCCCGTTACTCCCCACTAATGGTACCTTCAACATCCCAGTACTCTCCATTTTTTGCCAAGACACAGAGTCGTAACAATCCCAAGACAACAACGGGTTGTGCTCTTTAGCTTTTCTAAACAGATTATCATAGCAGAACCATTGATTGCCCCCATATGCCACAGAATACTCCATAATACGTGACTGATAAATGGGTAACTCGGTCAACAACTCAGGTCTGCGCTCCCCCATGATGGAAGTAAAAATTCCCCATGCTCTGCCCCAAGTACCAATGGTCTCGTCCACCTTAAAGGCGGCCATTTTTGCGCGCCAAACGCTCGGATGCATGAGCTCCTTTTGACTCCTTACATGCTCGATCTCGTAATGGTCGGTAAGCAATGAAAACATGTTAACATATTTATCCGCCCAAATCAATTCCTTGACTTCTAGTGGGACGTGCTGGGCAATCTTCTCCTTTCGAGAAGGTGCAGAGTCCCCCCCCGCAATCGGCAATGGCCGCTTACCTGAAGTAGACCCCCCGTTTGTCGCCGAACTCGGGCCCGCTGTACTCCCCACCGCCGGGACCTGCGGGGGAACAAGAGATGGAGTCTTCGCAGCCTCCCTAGATTCCCGGAGTTGCCTCATCACTGCCCGGGCGTCGTCAGCCGTGGCGCCCTCGCTATCGTTTCCCAACCACGCTGCCAATTGCGCCGCTAATTCGGGGGGCATATCCTCCCTGTTTACAGGGGTGACTACCACAGGGATTGGATTCCCCTCCTTCGGCGCCGGGGTTGGCTCCTCTCGTGGCGCTTCGGGAACCGGGGTCTCCCCCCCAAGTGCTCCCCTTCTGGGCCTCTTGCTCTTTCCACCGGGGATTGTTCCTTGTAAAGGCCGTTTCGGTCCTCCCTCCCCGTCCTTAGCCTCCACCTTTCTCTTCAGATCGGCTATCTCCTTCATAAGTATGCGGAGCATCTCCTCGGTACCGACCCGCTTTCCGACCTTCTTGGGCATTCTCAGACGGGATATCTATAAGACAAAAAGAGATATTACAACGCTCAAAATTGCTCTTCGTTCCGTCTCGAGCTCACGTGCAGCGGGAGGTGCAGCTTCAGAGCACAGGAACAAGAGGATGCTTTCTTGGCTTCCGCTCCTTTTATCCGTCTTCAGGGTGGGCGTGAACCCGCCCCCGCCTGCCTCCGAGGGCGTGGCCGGCCGCGTTGGTGTCTAGGCCAGCCCACTCTAGGGCGGGAAAAAGGCGCGCCCCGGCTACGCCGCTTCGGGCATACCAGCCGAGACCCGCCTCCCGCCCAAGATGGCTTCCCGGGGGGATCGTGGTACTCCACCATACGTTCGGGGGGACCGATTGGTCGCCCCTTTCCATTTACAGTATAGTCTGTCTTTATTTCGAGGGACTTTTCTCCCTCTTCTGGTTGTATATTGGGTGTATGTTTGAAGCCATGGCGCCTCGGCAGCTATGCGTTCTACAAATATTTTTAACATGACAGGACATAACAACCTCAAAAATGATTTTTGCAATGTAGTGAACCCATTATAGAAAGTATCTCTTTATCGACTCTTAAAATAGGTTTCGAAATGAATAGCAAATCACTATTTGGATGGATGATGTTGTAGGCAATCCCATCCAAATAAGGATTCCGATCCATATGCATCAATAGTTTAATACTAAAATAGCAGTCATAAATCATTGAAAAGTTACTGACCCACATGTTGGGGTGGTAACAAGTCTCAAACGTGAAGAGGGTTTCCAAGGGGTGTCTTCCCCTTTGTGTAGACAGTGGTCCTTGGCACAAACTCAACTACAAACTTTTCTTTTTAAACATAGCTTGTTTTCCTTTAAGGAAACTGGACTGTTTACTTAATTTAAAAGTGATCACAGGCATGGCTTCTCTTTGAAAATAAAGCATGTGATTGGAAGTAGAAGTTATCTCCTTGTCTCCTATTGAGTATTTGGTCATGTAGATAAGTTTTGTGTGAATTTGTTTCTCTTTTCATGTAATATTTCTTGCTGACAACATACATAAATGTTATTCAATGTGTCTTCAGAGTGCCCCATTGACGTGCTCACTTGTAAATAATGTACATCTCTCTATTTGAAATAGTACGTTGTAAATTAAAAATATTCCAGAAGCTGAACCTCTCAGGGAAAATCGTTGAACACGGCCTTTTCTGAATTTTCCATGCCCTGTTGGTAGGGTACAGAGGTGCATTAGTCTGTAAAATGAGGTGTAACAAGGGTAGGGCTTTCACCATATTCATTGTTAATCATTCCTCGTTTTGTTAAAAAAAAAATCACCTGTATCATGGAGGCATATTTGCATTTTCTCAGCCTAGTATTGCAAGAAATATTGTATGTATTCTCTTGCTGGCTAATGGATCACATTAATTGCTAATATAAAGAACCTGCAAGGAGGAAAACTGAAATGTTTATGAATCTTGGCAACTAGATTCGTTTATAGTGTTCTTTGGTACGTTTTCTACATGAATTGTTATGTTTTCTCTAGTCCTGTTCTTTGGCCCCCCTCAAGAATAATTGAAAGTATAGTTTGTGATTTATGTGTCAAATCTGTGGCTAGCTGTAAATCTATCTTTATTTATGTTTATTGTCAATTTGTACGGATATTTACACTTTAATGTAACTCGGGTACCCCTGCTATTCTCCCCACATATCCCTCTATTCATGGTGTAATATATATAAATATATACTGATATTACAACTACTTTGTAAAGCCTTGAACATTAGTGCTGAGATGCATCGTGCCTTCACTTCCCCAGGCGAATCTAAGCATTTACTCTCCCTTCCCTGGCAACTCCCTTTCATATCAACCTCTGTGCTTAATGCAACCCCTGTACATGCTGCTATTTTGTTCTGAATCCCACTACTATATATATTCCTATGTACCCTTTTTGTACCTCACATTATTGTGCTTATTTTTACCATTACTATATATATCTCTATGCACCATTAATGTACCTCATATTATTATTGTTGTGTTTACTCTGTCAAGTGCTCAGGTACCTTTGGGTGTAGTTTGCGCTAAAAAAAACTCACAAAAAAATAAATACATTTATCTTCATGTCATACACTTGTTAAACCATTGCTACCACCGTTCAAACTTTATGGGACATTTTCAGAACTATAGGCCTTACTCAGAGTTTTGCTGATGTGTAACAAAGCAATGGAGGTCCCTGCTGCCCTATTTAAAGAGCATAGGGTCGCTATGTACTTTACATAGTGCAGACAGGGAATCTGCCACATTTTGGTGGATGTCCCACACACGGCAGAATCTAAATTGGGCCCTACGTTCCTATTTTTACAGATTGCTTTCAATGCTTCCTTACATACCTTCGTTCGATTGGAAACCAGTGGTATACTTTAACATTTCACCGCCTTAAATGGCAACAACACTGCTTTTTCAACTGAAGCTACATTTTTGATAAATATAGAGGTATTGACTTGGATCAGACTTTCATTAACTGTTCAATGTTTTCAGAGCTTCCTGTGCATTCAGACATAACGTGAAAAAACATTGTACGCATAACTTACCTCCAAACTTATAGACTTCTACTTGGTTTCTAAAGTATTTGAAATGTATGTGAGAATATAAAGGATCTCTTTTCCAGATGTCAGATTTGATTTGGTTTCCAAGACTAATGTGACATTTTGAACATCAAGGTTCCTGCTGACTCCTCAGTACACATTTGCTTGGTTCATCATCTGTTTTCTATCTTGTGGGTTGCCCTCATCTAATAAAGGAAAACATTTTTGCAAAAGTTGAAGGTGACATGTCAATTGATGTGCTGGCCTCTGCTTCTGTGTTCTCTGTTCTTTAGGAATAATTTCCAAGTAATTCTCAAGAGTTTGTTCCAATTTTCTCCTGACGTGTTATTCTACTTGTGTTTTAGGTGATTTATATTACTCTTCAAGGTTGAATAAGCACAAACTAATGCCTCTATTTTCAAGATAGATTATAGATCCATAGATTAATTATTAAACATGCAATAACAATCTTTAACCTATTCTTTATTGTTCTTATAAGGCAATGGTTTAAGTGGGATCTTTAATTATGTTTGTAATACTCGAGTTGAAGTGTAGGGTCCACTGGTGTAGATACTCCAATTGTCTTCAGGGTTTGCTGACATGATTAGATCATCTATTGTGTCCATTATCTCTGAAACGAATTATATTTTCTTCATTCTATTTAAATCTAAGTGTTTCAGCTACTTTTAGCTGTTAAATACTCCCTGCCTTCAAAAATCAACTTTTTGTGTACTCCTAGGTCTCGAAATGAATATTCTCATGCATACCTGAAGTGGTCCTGAAATTAAATGCCTCAATTGTTTTGGATTTTTTTTGCGTGCTATGCCCAAATTGATTATATAAATCTTTATTTTATGGTTAATAAAAAACTGTTACATAAATCAGGATGAACATCATACCTGTTTTAAATCTGTATTAATCACAGAATATATCTAAAAATTAATAAAAGACAATTTACAGCTGGTGAGGTTTAGCAGAATTAGGTTTTACCTATGACTGGCTTGCCACCTAGAACATTAGGGGAGCTGCACATTTTCTACTGCATATTTCAATGAACAACAGTCTCAAAATGATATGAATTTCAATGTCCTTGAGATTGCTTGTCAGTAAACTCTTAACAAACAATACAGTGTCACCAGCAAAAGCTTCAAGCAAGACCTTGGTAAACAATGTAATTTATTTACATTCAAATTTGATTACATTTATAATATAGCAACATCATTATTCTCACGCAAAAGTATCAATTATGGAGCTATCACCAACTCTTGCGGTCAAACTTTTCATTGAAAACCAGTGACAGGTCAATTTTCTTTGACTTAGCAAACAGCTAGTTTGAGACTGGCCACCAAGCAATGAAGGCAGAACAGCAAGTGCAAAAGTAAAACAGTGACAGCGGCCTTAGCACCTAATGTATAAGTAAACCGGGCTGCACCACAGACTCTTCCACAACCTAAAATACTCAAATAATAGTAACATTGGAAGGGGCGTGAAAAATGTAAATTTAAGAAGCACAATTTGTTCAAATGTATACGTTGCAGTGCATAGCATTAGTATGTGCAATGCGAATTATGTGGTGAATTCTCACGAACCTTGGCTGATCAGACATTGAATAGTTTGGGCAGTCCCACCAACTCTCCTCATGTGTTAACAAATGGCCTATATCGAATCGCCAAAACTGTGTAGGAAACCGAGAGCTAATGGTAAAAGGGGTTGTGGAAAAGAGAGAGAGATAGAGCAAGAGAGAGAGAGAGAGAGAGAGAGAGAGAGAACCTTTTACCAGCAGGCTTGTTAGTGGATGACCTGAACTGCATGCTCAGATTACAGGTAGCATTGCGGCACACATTCACAGCAGCACTAACGTGCCCTCACAACGAGCACCTCATTGCGCCCCCTCCCCCCCCCAATGAAACGACTTCCAAGGAGACAACTGCAATTATTGTACTGGAGTAGGTAAGACATGCCCGAGACCACCAGCAGTTCAGCCACCCCCCCTGCCTGCACAGTGCTTTCACAAAATATCACTCTTCCAAGGTGTAAGCTCTGTATATCAGTCCAAATCTTGGGTAGTCACCTTTTTCTGCTGCAACAACTTCTGCCAATTCCTCCTTTCTCCAGGGGTGGGTGGGTGGGTGCTTGTGTGCCGCAGTATGTTGCCTCGTGTGCAGTGGAGACAAAAGAGGTCAATGCTTCGCCTTGTAATGCCTTATATGCTGCTGCCCCGGGCACCCCAAGTGACGTCATGGGTGACCCTCTTCCTGGTAAAACAGACGAGCGACTCCCACCTTGGTACCTTCTTGTGTAGCGACTAAGTGTGCCCCACCGCTATTTGCAGGGGTGCATGGTCATAGTGTACTCACAATATGCAACTTGCTGCCCACCCCCCCACTGAAACAACTCCTAGGGAGATAGACAACTGCAATTAGTGTGGTTTAACCAAGGGCGTAGCCTCTTATTCACATATTCACATTGCATCAGTGAGGAATGATAACCATAGTTAAGTATACATTATTGTTACAAGAATACAAGACGTAAGAGCAGCCAAAGCCGTTATTTTTATGAGAAAACAGGACGTAGGTTTAGCCAAACAGCTCAAAGATTGTACAAGCAAAAAAAATGTTGTTTCCACCCATTACAGCACAACATTTCAGAATGCAAAAGTGCAAAAAGACCCTTTTCCACATCAATTGCCTAAGGCCTCAACCAAGGGCATCCGTCGCAAAACCTAGTGGCAACTTCCCCTCCACCACTCATAGGGATGGGCAATACCCATAGTTCCACATACACCAGGGCATGGCATAGTGCTCGGTCCCTGCCGAGGTACCTGTCACCAGGCAAACCCCCCCCAGAATGTTCAGCTCCTGGCATCCAGGGGTAGGACATAAGGGAATCAAAAAGAGAGAGTACCCCACTATCACCAGGGATCAGGGTACAAGGACAACCAGTCTAGGGAGAATCCCTGGGTACACACTCACAAGGAAATTTATTTCCGTATTTCGACCATCTATGAATTACCACCCCCACAGGCCAAATGATCACAGAGGAGATAGAAAGGTCAAATTCCACACTAAAATAGAACGTTCACAATCTTTTTAATAAAAAGAAATCATTACAAAAGTTTTATACACACATGGACCGAATAAAATATCAAAGCAAAATGTTTAAATACATACATTAAAAACAAATGTCCAAAAACAGTTCAGTGTAAACAGTAAACAAGCATAAATTCATATATCACAATTCATATGTCACAAGAAACATATTAAAAAACAGATATAACAGACAAAAGTGCTAGATAATAATGAGAAAAACCCCCTCTACACTGTGGCCTTTGGATTTCTTTGCCACTCGAATGTCTAGATCCAATGGTCTTTAATTTATTAGCACGTGGTATAGTCAGTAGTACCCTTGGTAGACTAGTATCTACTGCATCCTAGACCCTGTTTGGACTCTGCGCAACAAGAAAAAAGAATGCGTCGACGCGTTTCGGTGCTGTGGACACTCGATGTAGTAGCACCTTCCTCAAGACTGCTGTTTCTTTGGGGTCACCGGCTTCAGGGATTATTTTTTACCACCCTCCCTGCAGGTACATATAAAGAAAAGCAAAGTGTCACTGATCTGAGTTATGACACAAATCTTGGTCTTACATTTGTCATTGCTTATTATTTGAACAAGAGTACTCATATTCTAGTTTCTCTTGTTCTTACATTATGTTCTCTTGCTTATTTTACCCTTTCGTCCTATGGCTATTCCGGGTTCAACAGTTTATTTGGAATTTCACATATTTACATTTCCATTGTCTATTGGTTATCTTTCAATTGGTTTAAGAATCATTCATATTTTCTTACCACCGCATATTTTACATATTCTTCCTATATAGTCCCTCCGTTTCTTTCTTAGTGTGGAAATATGGAGGACATGGGGGAACTTGCCCAGGTGACATGTTATGCCTTTACCCCTTTTACCCCAGAAATACACCCCTTAAAACCTCTTACCCAATGGAAATTGATTTAATCCCCGGGGAGTTCTCTGGGCAGCTATACTGTTTTGTGCCTTCTCAGTTGGAAAGGAAGATTCTTCCTAGTTTTGGGATATAAAGAACTGTCAGTTCCTACATGCCTAGCGGTTAAGATCTTTTGTTAATGGGCAGTAAGGGTGTCAGTTACCTCTTTGTTGAAATAAAGAGCTTTCCACTTTGTTGTAAGTTTTGCGGTGATTTTCCGATACTCCACTTTGACTGTATATGTCACTGTTTAGGTATAAAATATATCTATTTTATTATATGGACTTCCAGTCTTCCTTTAACTCTGTTTAGCTGATCGTGGTATATATGTTTTCTTACCTTAAAGTTGAAAAAATTGTTTATAGACGGGCATCTATCCGCGTTGTTTCATTAGACAGCTTGATTTATTCTGTTAAGGTAAGCATAATGAAGTATTTACTTATCTCTCACTCTTGAGATATTTCTTTGTGTCTCTTTTTTATTATTTTAAGCTAATCTCTCTTCCTCACTGCAAGCATGGTCTGCATAGTCTAGATTAGTTAAGCCCACCTTGTTTGTATCCATGTCTGTCTAGGGGACTATACTCTAAGGATAGATTTGTATAGCAGCAGGACACACATTTTTTTCATTTTTTTCCTATATACTTTAGTCTTCTCCTTCCTGGTTTTATGTCGATATCACTTTACATACCCAGTTACTTGGACCACTATATTGCAACGAGTTTTTCATTAAGTTTCGGGGTTGCCTAACTAGGTGTGTTTCCCTCTTGGTTTGCGAAGCAACCCTCACCTACGTGGCTAATCCTTACTCCTAGCTTTCTTTAAAGCCCTTCCCCGTATATTACTACTCCAAGCCTCGTGCTCACCTCGTTAGCTCCGTATCAGCACATCTGCCTCGTCTTTTCCTTTCCTCAAAGATCTCAGGCAGAGCGCGCTGTTTTTAAAGGGAGTTAAGTGGAATAATTACGCTCAGCTGACTTGCGAGCCTGCGCATGCGTACTCTGTATATGGATCTCCGGCGTTTCAACGCGCCATCTTTACAGCATACAGTAGGACAAGAGTGAACTTCCTAGATATCAGTATTGTGGCAGAGGACAAACAACTGAAGGTGGAACTCTATAAAAAAGAGTCAGACCGCAACACAGTGTTGCATTATAGAAGCTACCATCCCAGGAGCCAAAAAGATTCTATTCCCTTCGGGGAGTTTCTCCGACTCAGGAGAAACTGCACCACAATAAATGAATTCTACAAACATGCCACAGAAATGAAGAATAAATTCCAAGAGAGAGGGTACCCAAAACAATTAATCGACCATTCCCTAAAGAGAGCCCGTTACTATGACAGGGACTGCCTGCTAACAAAGAAAAAGAAAAAAGAGACTCAAGAGAAAATAGTGATGGTGAGCCAATATTCAGTGGTGGCCAACCAGATAAAAAATATAATAAATCATAACTGGAAGATACTGAACGATGGAGCTGAAACCAAACTGGAACACCCCCTGTATGCTTATAGGAAAAACAAAAACCTGAGGTCCAGCTTAGTACACACCTACAGGGATGACAGAATAGAAAGCCAAACCACCCTAACGGGTACTAAAGCGATAGGCAACCACAAATGTGGAAATTGCTGCATATGTGAATTATGCATAGTCACCAAGAAGGTGGAACACAATGGAGCTACACAAAATATTACCAGCTTGAATAATTGCAGAACCAAGAACGTCATATACCTGATTTTATGTCCATGTAACCGGGGTTACATAGGAGAGACAGGAGAGAACTCAGGTTAAGAATAGGTGAGCACAAATCAGCTATAAAGAACAATAAGGAAAATGCACCACTGATGGCCCATTGGAAGGAACAGGGACACAGCGAAAGGGATCTGAGATGGGTCATCCTAGAGACAATCAGGGAACAGACCAGACTAGGAGATAGCAAAAAAAGGAGGAAACAACAAGAACAATGGTTCATGATCAAATTTGACACGATTAGACATGGATTAAATTCCAGGGAAGAATGGGAAACCCTGATATGAGAGAAATAGGTGAAACGCAGCAAGCTATCACCGAGCAGCAACAATATGGAGTAGGGAGTAACCATTTAATACGAGTTAGGGTTCAAACATAAACAATAGATCAGAGGAGAGGAGACAAAATGTTTAGTCAGCATAGTAAAGATAGATGAAATCATGTCCCACCAGCTGTTTTTATCCACACACCAGTACGTAAGAAAGAGGGCGAAAGAAAAACATAGATAACAACCACAGGAACTGGTGGAAGAATATAGTATAATGTAACAAAAAGATAAGGAGGAATCGACTATATTAAAATCATCCCCTAGCCCCAACTGTACAATGTAACTCAGGCAGCCCCAGCAAATGGGTCACAATTAAATAATATTACTACAACTTATGGACACTTCTCTACAATATAAATGAATGTATCAAATTTTCCCAAATCAGTAACCTCCATATTCCCGTTGAAAAAAGAAGCAGGATAAAATGATACCTACAAAGGCTGGGATACACAGGGAAAATAAACATAAAAATAAATAAAAAATAAAAGTTGGAAGGGGTAGAAAGATATAAAAAGGAAGTAACCCATAAACGATCCCTAAGGAAACCGCAAATGATAGATAAAGAAGGGGAGTTATTAAAACACTTAGAATAAAGGTTGGGTTTGCATGTAAATACATGGATTCGAAATAACCCCTTCCAAAGATGGCACGGCAAAATAAACGGCCCGCAAATATAAAAATGCAAGTAAATATCGGCATAGAACAATAGGTACAGCGAAGTAAATTGTATACTACTTAGAATCCATAATCTCAATTTTTCCAAAATACATGCTTAGAGAAATTTAGAAATATGTTTTAACATCGGAGAAAATAAACACAGAGTAGGAATAACCCCATTCCAAGATGGAGCATTGAAACGCCGGATATCCATATACAGAGTACGCATGCGCAGGCCCGCAATTCAGCTGAGCGTAATTATTCCACTTAACTCCCTTTAAAAACAGCGCGCTCTGCCTGAGATCTTTGAAGAAAGGAAAAGACGAGGCAGACGCGCTGATACGGAGCTAACGAGGTGAGCACGAGGCTTGGAGTAGTAATATACGGGGATGGGCTTTAAAGAAAGCTAGGAGTAAGGATTAGCCACGTAGGTGAGGGTTGCTTTGCAAACCAAGAGGGAAACACACCTAGTTAGGCAACCCCGAAACTTAATGAAAAACTCGTTGCAATATAGTGGTCCAGTTAACTGGGTATGTAAAGTGATATCGACATAAAACCAGGAAGGAGAAGACTAAAGTATATAGGAAAAAAAGGCAAAAAATGTGTGTCCTGCTGCTATACAGATCTATCCTTAGAGTATAGTCCCCTAGACAGACATGGATACAAACAAGATGGGCTTAACTAATCCAGACTATGCAGACTATGCTTGCAGTGAGGAAGAGAGATTAGCTTAAAATAATAAAAAAGAGACACAAAGAAATATCTCAAGAGTGAGAGATAAGTAAATACTTCATTATGCTTACCTTAACAAATCAAGTCAAGTCAAGTCAATAGATTTATATAGCGCGCTACATACCCAGAGGGTCTCAAGGCGCTTGAAGAGGGGTGGGGAGTTACTTTTCAAATATCCATGTTTTGAGTTGCTTTCTGAATGCTAGGTGGTTCTGAGTAAGGCGAAGGTGAGTGGGGAGTGAGTTCCAAGTTTTAGCTGCTAGGTAGGAGAAGGATCTACCTCCCATGGTGGTTTTGTTGATGCACAATTTTATCAACTTTAAGGTAAGAAAACATATATACCACGATCAGCTAAACAGAGTTAAAGGAAGACTGGAAGTCCATATAATAAAATAGATATATTTTATACCTAAACAGTGACATATACAGTCAAAGTGGAGTATCAGAAAATCACCCGCAAAACTTACAATAAAGTGGAAAGCTCTTTATTTCAACAAAGAGGTAACTGACACCCTTACTGCCCATTAACAAAAGATCTTAACCGCTAGGCATGTAGGAACTGACAGTTCTTTATATCCCAAAACTAGGAAGAATCTTCCTTTCCAACTGAGAAGGCACGAAACAGTATAGCTGCCCAGAGAACTCCCCGGGGATTAAATCAATTTCCATTGGGTAAGAGGTTTTAAGGGGTGTATTTCTGGGGGAAAAGGGGTAAAGGCATAACATGTCACCTGGGCAAGTTCCCCCATGTCCTCCATATTTCCACACTAAGAAAGAAACGGAGGGACTATATAGGAACAATATGTAAAATATGCAGTGGTAAGAACATATGAATGATTCTTAAACCAATTGAAAGGTAACCAATAGACAATGTAAATGTAATTATGTGAAATTCCAAATAAACTGTTGAACCCGGAATAGCCATAGGACGAAAGGGTAAAATAAGCAAGAGAACATAATGTAAGAACAAGAGAAACTAGAATATGAGTACTCTTGTTCAAATAATAAGCAATGACAAATGTAAGACCAAGATTTGTGTCATAACTCAGATCAGTGACACTTTGCTTTTCTTTATATGTACCTGCAGGGAGGGTGGTAAAAAATAATCCCTGAAGCCGGTGACCCCAAAGAAACGGCAGTCCTGAGGAAGGTGCTACTACATCGAGTGTCCACAGCACCGAAACGCGTTGACGCATTCTTTTTTCTTGTTGCGCAGAATCCAAACAGGGTCTAGGAAGCAGTAGATACTAGTCTACCAAGGGTACTACTGACTATACCACGTGCTAATAAATTAAAGACCATTGGATCTAGACATTCGAGTGGCAAAGAAATCCAAAGGCCACAGTGTAGAGGGGGGTTTTCTCATTATTATCTAGCCCTTTTGTCTGTTATATCTGTTTTTTAATATGTTTCTTGTGACATATGAATTGTGATATATGAATTTATGCTTGTTTACTGTTTACACTGAACTGTTTTTTGGACATTTGTTTTTAATGTATGTATTTAAACATTTTGCTTTGATATTTTAATCGGTCCATGTGTGTATAAAACTTTTGTAATGATTTCTTTTTATTAAAAAGATTGTGAACGTTCTATTTTAGTGTGGAATTCGACCTTTCTATCTCCTCTGTGACCATTTGGCCTGTGGGGGTGGTAATTCATAGATGGTCGAAATACGGAAATAAATTTCCTTGTGAGTGTGTACCCAGGGATTCTCCCTAGACTGGTAGGACATAAGGGTCCAGGACCACCAGCAAGTCATTCCTTCCTGCTGCCTGCCCAGTGCCCGCACAAAACAACACCCCTCCAAGGTGTAAGCTAAGTAAATCAGTCCAAATTTTGGGAAGCCCCATTTTTCTGCTGCAAGGGCAAAGAGGTCATTGGCGATCTCGCCCACCCCCATCCATTATACAAACTGAGTGACCTTGCTTGTATTGCAGTCTACACTTTGAAAAGTGGCAGCACAGGAATATTTATTGCACCTGGAGCTGATGGAACAACAGCTTTGACTAATACAAGTCCCCTACATGCTTTTACCGAAAATAGCAAGCCTTGCAACTTGGCAGAGGCTACTCTTTATCTGAGAGATGGGATTTTGTCCTTTCATTGCTTAGAGCGCCCTTCAGGCTATAAAATGGCTGACTCCACTATAATGTAATGCATGTTGCAAAAAATATAGAGCCCATGGGGTGAATCCTGTAAATTGTACCTCTGTACCGCCTCCAACACGAACCATTTTTGAGAGGATGGACCACCTGTCTAACCTAAATCATACCCTGACACATCCAGTTATTGTGTTCAAGACCAGGTGGCTCAGCGTAGGCCTTGCTCAATCATCCACTTTCTCAGCTATATGATGTTATATTTTAAGGAGGTCTGAAGACCCTCATTCCATCTCCTAAACATTATTTGCAGTGCAGATAAAAGATGCAGATGCTTTGCCTCACAATGCCGAATATGCTGCCCCCCCCGACACCCGCAAATGACGTTGCAGTGACCCTCTTCCCAGCAAAACAGAAGAGGGACTCCCCACCTTTGTTCCTGCTATTTGCAAGGGGTGCCTGATCAGGAACAAACAGGCACAGGAATAAGGTAAGCATTGCACCAGATCTAAAATCAATGTACGTAAGTACAACGAAGACAGGAAATAAATACTTACACATAAATGGATAACTAACCCCCAAACTAACCTGAATATGTACCTGAAAACAGAAGATGATTGAACTGTGGTGAGTGGTCCTGAGCTACCAAACAGGGCTGCAAGACAGGATTCACACTAAGGGCTATATTCAACGAGTAATGAGAAGGAGTCATTGGTTGACAAACGAATCTGAGTGGGCTACAGTATGCAGGAGCTCCGAATCTGAATCTCGCAATTAAGCATGGGCGAATTTTGCGAATCTCGCGTTCGCGAATTTTGCGGATTTGCGAACTCGCAATCCGCAAAATCCGCGAATTCTCCCGAATGTGCAGATTTTTTTTTTTGTGTGTTTGCCACTCTCTGTCACCACTGCCACTCTCTGACTACTCATGCTACCCTCTGGCCCACCCATGCCATCCTCTGTTTCATCACAGCACCCTCTGGTTGTCCAGTCAGTGTACATTATTGTGGCAAAGCAAAGCACACCTTCCCTGCCTCAAGTGACCTGAATTAATTTGGGGCTGATTAATGTGTCACAGAACATTTTTTTAGCTGGCACCTGCTTCTTTAGTGCTTCCTGATTAGTGATCTTTTGCACTTGCTAAGTGCTTTCATTGTTGCAAAATTAGTTACAACACCTGCCCTGCCCCAACTGACAATAATGAATTAGGGGCTGATTAATGGATTTGAACTTCCAGCCTGGCTCCTGCTTGTTTCCCTTTGCTGTAATTCAGGACCTTTGTGGCATATGTGTAACTATTCTGAGGTTCAGAGCAGGGTCACATAATAGTTGCAACTGGCAACTGAACTCTGGAGGGGCCCCTCAGGAAGCACTACAGGAAATGGCTACTAATGATGAGCCTGAACTTTTGAACCTGGTAAGTAGTTTCAGTTTTGCTAAGATCGTATTTCTGCAATTTAGCGCTTATTCAAGGGGCACGAAGTTTTACTGGGAAGCCGCGAACTCACACGAACAGTGCGAGCAAGCCATAAAATCCGCTGCTCGCGGATTTGCGGATTTTGCGGGAGATTCGCGAATCTCGCGGATTGCGAATTTACCGAAAATCCGCAAAATCCGCGAGCGAAACGGATTTTCCGCCCATGCTTACTCTCAATGCCACATTTAAACTTTAAAGGGGCTCAGAATGCTTGTCTGTTCTTTTAACAATTACACAATGGCTATCGTGCCGCTGAGGACAGCTAAACCTCCCAGCACCTTTCATGGTCTTTTGGTGGACATATTCTCATAATAACATTTTCTTCAACATGGTATACAATTTCAAGCTGATTTTCTGAGTTGGACTTTACAACAATTCAAGGAATGTCTGCCTGGTTTTTCTCCTATAAAGAAAAAAAACAGAATAGTCACAATTTCAATTTTGGCCCCAGGAATCCCTTTGCCCCCCCCCACCCGGTCTAGGGGTTCAAGGTGTCCCTACCCTACCCCCTTACTATATATATATATATTTTTTTTTTGTTTTGGAAATTAGAAACACTGATAGTATTTTTTCTGTTTCTAATATCATGTGATGGCACATTGCACTTTAAAAGGGTGGTCAGCCCTCGTGACGTTGTCATGTGATCAAGGCTATCTCTAGCCGAAACGCGTCATGGCGGACTGGTGCTGGGCTACATACTAAAATAAAAAAGATTTGCACCAAACTACGGGTCTTGCTGGTTCCTGTGTCCACTGATCGGCTAATTGGCTGTGTGTTGTCTAAGGAGCGCCACGTACCTCATATACATATATATATATATATATATATATATATATATATATATATATATATATATATATATATATATATAAATATTTAACCTACTGGCGGTCGCCAGTAGGTGTATATAGTTAGGATTTTTTTCCTATGGGATTTCTGAAAATTCTATGTGGAATAACTTTGGCGTTTGTGGACGGAATTGGCTGAAATTTTCAGGAAAATGGCACATTTTGTTTCTGAGCGTCCCCTGAAAGTTTGGGGGGGTTTCGTGAAGTGGGGGCCGAGAAAAAAGGGTGGTCCCAAAATGTGTTTTTAACATTGAGTTTTCCATAGGGCGGTTGGACTCACTTTTAGCTCGAATGGCTGAATGGAATTACACAGAACTTGGCAAAATTGTAGATATGGTTTGCCCGACGTGCCTTTGCTATGTCTCAATATATGTGCTCCAGTGGATTTTGAGAAATTAACGTTTTAAAAAACAGATATATCTGTGACAGCGCTCCGGTTAGCGCCCCGGTTCGCGTACCTGACGCGTAACGGAACTTCGCGAAGCGAAGCTGATTGGCTCTCGGGTGTCTGTCAACATTCGAAACAGTCCGGAGCGGCCGCCATCTTGTGTCTCGGTAGGATCGAGACACAAGATGTGGCAAAAACAAAGGGGGAAATGAGCATAAGGGGGCAGAGTACATCCTCCCTGACACCCTAGGTTTGATGAGGGGGCTTTAAAAGGGCCTCGCGGGGTTAAAAAATCATAATTTTTATATCTTTTTTTTTGCAGGGGTAGCGCTCGGTACGCGCACCGGGAAGCGGTCCGGGAAGCGTAATATTGTGAAAATAGGATGAAAGAATGTTCAAATATTGTATGTTTATTGATTGTTCTTTTTTTTTTTTTTTTTATCTAAGTACCAACATGTAGGTACCAATGCAGAGTCTAAAAATAAAAATACATTGTTTCCTTTGTAGATATCTTGCATGTTGTTTCAGAAGTTATTGTGGTATATGGAATTCATAGCGTAGTCTGTCAGGAAAGCAGAAACACCATGGAGGCAGGAGATGATAAAGAGATGTTAAATACACATTGGAGATGATATAGTGGAAGAAAGGAAGTAACTATGAGCAAACCTAAAGTTGCACAGTATATTTAAAGTCTAATTTTACATTATAATCAATTTGCTACTAGTTTAAAAAATACATATAAAAATGAATAATGTCTCAAACAATTTTTGAATTATTATATATAATTTTATTTTTCAGATTTGTTTTCAAAATTAAAAAGAACTTCTAACAATTCTTTGTCAGAATTTGTCTCATTTTCAATTAGGAAATCCACAGATTCAACACATTGCAGAAGTTCTATGTCCCGTGATTCATCAAAGAATTCTGATTCATTTTCTGTATCTTTGTTGCATTCTGCAACAATTTCCACGTTATTTTTTTTCTCTCCTTCCATTTTTGTGCTGTGAAATGAATTTAAAAAATATATATCAGTACAGATAGGGCACTGTTGGGTTTAAGTACAGACAGGTAGTTTGGTTTTTGAAACAGTGATTTTATCTTTGGGCAGTGTATGGTATCAGACTGGAAGTAGAAGTATAAAAAAATGTATGTGATAAAGTCTAAGTCAATTCTTAATTATACAAGACAAGCCTAGCTCCATCCATAACTAAAACAGAGAAGTCTATCTTATTCTATAAGTATTACAGAGGGATAGTATATAACTATCAGAAAATGTTTTCCTAATTAACTTAAAGTACAGAACATACTTCAGTTTTTAAAATAACATCTTACCTTTCAAAAAGAAGTTTAAGTTCTCAGTTGAAATGCACTTGATATGTACTTCAGGAAGTAGTAGTGAAAATGGCTGTGTTTCTCTCTCTTTCTTTATATATATTCAGGTACATAATCAATCAAATGTCATGAAATAATAGAAGATTTTGAAAGTAGTATTTTGATTGGTTGTCAATTGTAACACTTCATAAGTGTTTTTGTTGGGTAATTTACTTCAGGATATTTAGTCAGGCTTACAGCATAATTTTCTCAATGGAATTCCATCAAATTTGGGTAAATGGTAGGGACTGCTATGTAGTAGGGGCTATTCTATATTTGATGAAAGTGTCTCTAGTGGTTTTTCTGTAAATTACTTTCCCACCTTTTTTTAGCGAGCGCTCACCGGTGCGTGCCCCGGTACGCGAACCGGCAGCGTAACGGGAGTCCTCCATTTTGAGTATCGGTAGAATTGAGACACAAGATGGAGGACAAACAATGTTCGGAATGGGTAGGGGGCACTGTAGACACTTTGTGACCCTCTGGGTTTTCGGAGGGGGGATTAGGACGTTTATACATGCAAAAATAAAAAAAATAAAAAATTTAAAATTTCGCGGGGGAGCGCCCGGTACGCGCACCGGTAAGCGAACCTGAGAGCGTACTTTGGTGAAAAAAAAAAGTAAGAAAAAGATAAACGTTTTGAATGATCAGAGGTAGGGTAGCTCTGAAAAGATCTATTGGGTTCTGTGGCTAATTTAGGTACCTACAAGTATGTTCCAATGCACACTTTTAAATAAAGGACGAATATTCTCTTCCCTTCATCGGGGAAGTGCACACCATCTCTTCTGTAGATGTCTTGAATGTTGTAACGCAAGTTATTGTTGTATATTAAACCCATTCCATAGTCTCTCATGTAAGCAGAAACAGATTTATTCACATGTTTCCTTTCTTTCTCAAATTGTGGAAAAAATTGGTTGAACCACTTACATTTCTGACTTTGACATATATTTGAATATACCAAGGCAGTTTGGGGAAAAAGTGTCATCAATTGAAGGAAGGTGTTCTTTAAAAGCATTTCAAGACCAACCGCAGTCATAGTGCCCAAATCATATCCACCACAGTGCACTATTAAGAGGTCAGGGTTTGGCAGATACATACATTTTTTTTATTAAAAACATATAAAATATATTTTTGAATTAAAATAAAAATACTTTTTACAGCTTTTGATATTTGCTATTAAAAAACCATTGAAATTCACTGAAAAAACCATAGGTTATAGACCATATATAGTTAGGAATTAGCATTTACAAAACCTTAAAAATTCACTGAAAAAACCATAGGTTATAGACCATATATAGTTAGGGATTAGCATTTACAAAACCTTATTTTACTCGCACAAAACCATTGAAATTCGCATATATAGTTAGTTCATCGGCATCAGCAGTGGATTGCGGGTGCGTGATATATAGTTAGTGCAACTAACTATATATGCAAATTTCAATGGTTTTTTGCGAGTAAAATAAGGTTTTGTAAATGCTAATCCCTAACTATGTATGGTCTATAACCTATGGTTTTTTCAGTGAATATATATATATTTATAATTTCAGGGCATTTCACTCCCCAAGTTCTGTAATGGATGGCAGCACCATTTTTTATCATGTTGCTGGCAACCAATCAGAGCATTTATACTCACAGGCTTCTGACTCCCATGGGAGTGAGATGACCCAAAGGAAAAAAGCGCCCTGGGCCATTCAGAGGTCTCTATTTTTTTCAATTGGATTTGAGGGACTCTCGCCAGAGTCCCTCGAACCCTACCATCCAGATATACAAATAAGTTTTAACCACACTTTCTCAAACATTACTGAGCATATTTACACCATATCTCAAAAGCACAATCTGTGGACCAAGATCTAGCTTTCTACCAAATTTAATGTAATTCCATTCTGCGGTTTTTGCTGTAGCCCTGCCTAACAAAGTCTATACATTTTGCATTTTGGACCCACCCCGCTTTTTCTTGGCCCCTGCTTATCAGATCACCCCAAAACTTTCCTTGCACAAACTTGTCAAGAATTAGCTCCTTTTTGCAAAGCTTCACTAAATGAGCCAAAGTTATTCCCAACACAAAAAACACTTTTCAAATGGAACAGCTGACCCAACTATAACTCATTCCTCAGGGTTCTTTTTGTTATTTGAGCTGAATTTGTTCAGTAGGTTTTAAGTAGTAAGGGCCACAATGTTTGTGATATATCAGGCCTTGATACACAGAGGAACCTTCATGGTATACCACGGTACATGGCGATGACAAAACACAATATCACTGGTTCATCAAAACCCTTGAAAAATAAAAAGGTAGACATATTGTTTAGACCCCACTTTATATTTGTTCTGTGTTTTAATGTGAAATCTAGATTATTACTCTTTTTGTAATCATTGGGAAGACATGAGGCAGTTTAGCAAACTCTGTAGAGGTGAGGAAAATTATTTCCATTGATTTATATTTTTCTAAGAATGTTTGTGATGTACTGCTGTACTTTCTCGAAATTATTGTGAAAGTGCTGCAGTACTATTGAAATGTTTAAAACCTTTATATATCAAAAAATGAAAACAGTCTACTCTGCACCACCCTACTCTAGGCCACTGCACTCCATGCCTCTGTACTGTACTCTGTAGCACTAACTCTAAGCCACTCTACTCTACTCTGCACACTATCCTTTATGCTACCACAATCTACTCCACTCTACTCTACTCTGCACCACTGTACTCTACCCCACTGCACCCTACACCACTACCCTCTGCTCCACTCTACTCTGCACCACTTTACTCTACTCTACGCCACTGCACTCTATACCATTGTGTTCTACTTTGCACCACTCTACTTTATGCCACATTACTCTATGCCACTGCACTCAATGCCTCTGCACTGTACCCAACATTACTCTTTGCTACTGCACTCTATGCCACCCTGCTCTACTCTGCACCACTCTACTCCACTGCTCCAAACCACTGGGTCAATCCTACCTCCCCACCCCTCCCTACCTCACCACCCCTACCCCACCACTGCAGTCTATGGCACTCTACCAAGCTCTGCATTTTCTAGCCTCCACCACTCTACTCTACTGCACTGTACGCTACTCTTCTCTCCTCTGCACCACTCTATTGTATGACACTGCACTCTAGGCATCTGCACTCTATGCAACTGCACTCTGCTGCACTTTCCTCTATGCCACTGAACTCTATGCAACTCGACTCAACTGTACTCTACCCCAGTGCAATCTACACCATTCTATTCTACCTCTCCACCACTGTATACCACTGCACTCTATACCATTGTATTCTATGCCACTCTATTCTGCACCACTCTACTCTACGCCACTGAACTCTATGGCACTGCGCTCTATGGCACTCTTCTGTTCTCTACACCACTCCACTCTACTCTGCATTGCTCTATGCCATTACATTTTACACCACTGCTCTCTATACCACTCTACTATACTTTGTACCACTCTACTCTATTCCACTGCACTCCACACTATTGTTCTGCACTTTGCAACACTGCCTTCTGTGCCACTGTATGCTCCACCACTGCAGTCTGTGCTACTCTACTCTACTGTGCACCACTTTACTCTATACTACTGCACTGCACGCCACTCTACTCTACTCTGCACCACTCAACTCTTTGCCACTGCTCTAGGCCACTTCACTTTATGCCACTGCTCTCTGTGCCACTGTATTCTGCCCCAATCTACTCTATGCTACTGCATTCTATGCCACTGAACTATAAGCCACTCTGCTCCAACACACTTTAGCCCAGTGCACTGTAGGCCACTCTACTCTACTCTGCACCACTCTACACTGAGAACTGCACTCCATGCCACTGCATTGTACTCTGAACCAATCTACTCTATGCCAGTGCACTCTGTGGCACTATACTCTATGCCAGTCCAGTGCACTAGATGCCACTCTACTCTAATTTGCACTACTCTATGCCATGGAACTTTATACCACTGCTATCGATGACTCTCTGCTACACTCTATGACACTCTACTATAATCTGCACTCTACTCTATGCCACTGCACTATACACCACTCTACTCTACTCTGCATTGCTCTATGCCACTGCACTCTACACCATTGCACTCTATGCCACTCTCCTATACTCTGCACCACTCTGTTCTATTCCACTGCACTGCACAACATTGCACTGCACTTTGCACCACTGCATTCTATGCCACTGCACTCTCCACCGCTGCAGTCGGTGCTACTCTACTCTACTCTGCAACACTATACTCAACTCTAAAGCACTGCATGTCACTCTACTTTACTCTGCACCACTCTATTTCATGCTACTGCACTCTACTCCACTCCACTCTACTCTGCACAACTCTACTCTGTGCCACTGCACACAATGCCATTGCTCTCTACTGTACTCCACATCACTCTGTGTCACTGCACTCTATGCCTCTTCACTGTACCCCACTTTACTATGTGCCACTGCACTCTACGCCACTCTACTCTACTCTGCACCATTCTACTCCACTGCTCTCTATCCAAGTCTATCCCACCACCCTACCCCAGCATACCTCACCAACCCTACCTCACCACCACAATGTCCTCCAGTCTGCATTTATCTATCCTCCACCACTCTACAGTACTGCACTGTATCCCACTCTACTCTACTCTGCACCACTCTACTCTGTGCCACTGCACTCTAGGCCATTGCACTCTGCGCAACCCTACTCTGCTGCACTCTACTCTATGCCATTGCACTCTATGCCACTGAACTCTACGCCACTCTACTCCATCGCACTCTACCCTAGTACAATCTATGGCACTCTATTCTTCTCTGCACCACTGTATACCACTGCACTTCACACCATTGCACTCTACGCAACTCTACTCTACTCTGCACCACTGTCCTATGACTCTGCACTCCATGCCCCTGCACTGTACTCTGCACCACTGAACTCTATGGCACTGCACTCCACACCAGTCCAGTGCACTATTCGCCACTCTACCACACTCAGCACTGCTCTATCTCATGGCACTTTACAGCACAGCACTCTATGACACTCTACTATACTCTACTCTACTCTACTCTACGCCAATGTACTATATTCTACTCTGCATTGCTCTGTGCCACTGCACTCTATGCCACTTCACTATACTCTGCATCACTCTGCTCTATTCCACTGCACTCAACGACATTGTGCTGTACTTTGTATCACTACATTCTATGCCACTGCACTGTCTACCACTACAGTCTGTGCTACCCTACTCTACTCTACTCTGCACCATTCTACTCTATGCTACGTCACTGCATGCCACTCGACTCTACTCTGCACTACTCTACTCTATGCCACTGCACTCTATGCCATTGAACTCTACTCTACTCCACTTCACTCTACCTAAGTGCAGTATAGGCCCCTCTATGCTACTCTGCACCACTCCACATAATGCCACGCTTCTTTGCACCACTCTGCTCTACACCAGTCCACTCTAAGCCACTCTATTCTACCCCACTTCACTCTGTGCCACTCTACTTCGTTCCACTCTATTCTACACCACTCTACTTTATGACACTCCAAGCCACTGTACTCTACTCCACTCTGGTCCACTCCACATCACTCTACACCATGCCGCTTCACTCTACACCACTGCATGTAAAAATATCAAGGAAGTATTGCAGTACTATTAAAATGTAAAATCAAAATGTATTTGAAAGAATTTATACCAAAATAAAGAACATTATATGTTTAGAAACTAATTTGAAAAAATTTAGACATTGAAACTCAATTTACAAAAACTCAATGTCTAAGATAAGCTAAGTTAGGAAACGCTAATTTAGTATTTCTATACAAAACCAACTTAAATTACACAAAGCTTAGAAATTCAAAAGTTATAACCTACATTTACATTTACAGTTGTGCCCTGCCCATAACTTACTATAACTTGCACTTCTTTCAATAAGCACTTCTTTCAATAATGAGTGCTGCCACTTCGCTAGCCAGACTAAATTAACTATAACTTGCGCCTTCCCCAAGCACTGCTTATACCCTTTCCTATAACATCACTTATAGCATGTTAGATCATAGCATTTGAACAGCACTCATGCTATCCGAACTGACATAATTCATGAGAAGACGAGTTATAGTTAATTTAGTCTGGCTAGCGAGGTGACAGCACTCTGTACGGAGGAGCACCAATTATAGTAAGTTGTGGGCGAGACACAAATTATAACTGGAAGTTACAATTACATGTATAACTTACCTTACACTTACCATTTGTTTTTGTATTAATTACTATTTAGTATTTCCAATACCTGAAAAAAATGTGCTGATGTTGGTAGAAGCTCTTTATCTTTTGAGACATTTGGTTAGTTCTGAAAGTAACTCCTTTTTTTTGTTAAGATTTTTTTCTGGAAGATATTTTTTTACATGGGCAACATGTCCAACCAAATACATGGTCTCAACAGCAGGAAAGCACAGTAAAAAAAACTTACGGTGCTGGGGACAACAATGATGAGCCTTGGCAAGTTCATAATGGATGGTCATAGCTCTCTCTCTCCCAACAATGATATTAAGGGAGAGGAGATAGTATGTTGCTGTATTGCCGTATTGCTCCACAATTTCACTGTCCTGCCTCAAAAGAGGTATTAGCACTGTGGTACCCAGAGCAGGTACTTTGGGAGGGACAGATGCATTTGGAGTGTTGGAAGAGAAGATGGAGCTGAAGTAGAATGTACTACTGGGGAGACAGAAGCAATGAATGATGGTGGAGCTTCTGATGCAGCAGAATAAGTTGAAGGTGTTGGAGTAACTGAAGTGGCTGTTGCCAATGTTCCTGCTTCGGCCTCTTCTACCTACTTCTGATGCCTTCTTTCTGCATGTGTCAACCTGGTAGACTGAATTAATTGCCCACAGCACATGCTTTCTCATTCCCGTATTTC
Source organism: Lissotriton vulgaris (assembly GCF_964263255.1). NCBI lineage: Eukaryota > Metazoa > Chordata > Amphibia > Caudata > Salamandridae > Lissotriton > Lissotriton vulgaris. The sequence continues at coordinate 1,719,936,236 of NC_141694.1, read as the reverse complement.
TGAAAGAGTACTGTTTCATGTTCACACAGGAACTAACTTTGTTGCATTGCTTGCATGTAACAAGTTTGGAATTCACTTTTATCTCTCCAGGAGGCAACTACAAAAATTCCCTTGCGATGGAGTCTTTCAAGTTTTTCCTCTGCACCACCTCTTATTCCTCCTCTTGCAACAAAACAGGATCATATTCTTCAGCCATTGCACTTTATCCAAGACCCCCATGGTGGCTTGTGAAAGAGCATAACTTTTACCTTTGAAGGTATTCATTGGAATGGGGATAAGGTCAATACACTTCTTGTTTCCAACAACTGATAGAGTTTGAAGCCAATGAAATGCTGTTTTACAAAAGTAAAAGTACTACAGTACTATCTTGATACTACTGCATCACTATTGCAGTACTGGTATAGTTCACAAACACAGCCTGCAGTTACAATACTAACACATATACAATTAATAAACTAAACTAGTCATGAAATCCTGGATTCATATTTTAAATAAAAAATCATTCTTTGGTGTAAATATAGTTTTGGCAGAGATACCATTGTACTATTGAGGAACCACAAGTAAAAGCAAAACAATCACGCAGGCCACGCTGAAGTTCATATTGAACTTTGACCTACCCCAAAAGTACTGCAGAACCGAAACAAATTAAAATATCAAAATGAGGATCATTCCATGATTAGAAACCAGTTAAAAAATACAAATTTCAATGAAAACACTCAAGGTTTAAGTAAGAAAAACGTAATTTATTAGTTCTATGCAAAAACAACTTAAACTACACCAACCTTAAAAATTGCATACTTATACACAGTTATAAGTTGCACCTTGCTCAAAACGTACTATAACTTGTACACCACTGTACATGGAGTTGTCAACACATAAGCGAAACTAAATTAACTAGAACGAGCCTTCCCCATGCACTCCTCAAACCATTTTGCAATACATCACTTATAGCATGTTAGTTTTGTATAGAAATAATTAATTAAGTTTTCCTAATATAAATTTAAATATATGTATGTTTATATGCATATATAAAAGTATATTTACATGTGTAATACCAACTGGCATTTGCCAGTAGGTAGTTATAGTTAGGACCATGTTTCTGTAGGAAACACATATTTTGACTTGTCTATATCTTTGGCGCCTTTTGAAGAATCTTGACGTAATTTTCCCAAAAAAGTACCCCAAATGATTCTTTTTGTGCATGGATAGTTCTGGGGTGATCTGTCAAGCCGGCATCGAGACAAAGAGGGGAGGGTCAAAAAAAGGTTTTTTTCCAATGTTAATTCCCAGAGAGATTTTAGACACAACTGCAGCTTGAACCGTTGGATGGAATTGCACCAAATTTAGCAGAGAGTTATCTCTTGGTCCAGAACCCTTTTTGTTTTTTGCTGAAAATCTACTCATAAGTTTGGATGATATAAAAAAATAGTAAATATAGGGACACAGATCCCCTGAGGATCTGACAGTACCCTTTCTGAAATCTGTTTGGCTGCCAACACTTTAACCGGGAAGTGTTGGCAGCCATCTTGGGACTCGGCTGTATCTGAGTCCCACCAGAAACTTTTTTTGTAAAGAAAAGGGGGCAGAGTAGTTATACCCTGATCCCCTAACTGTGGTCGTGGGGTCCTCCTGTGTCCCCGACAGGGCCAAAAAGGACTTTGAAAAAAGGGTTTTGCCAGAGGAACATGATGGAGCCATGAATATGCAGCAACAAAAAAAACAAGCGTGGTCTCCAACTCTTGTTTACATGATAGCCCCATGGATGGGAATGCAGGATTTTAAAAAACAAAGGAGGCGGGCGCATGGGCCCCCCTTCTTGGGCTTAATTATGCCCCAGGGACCACCACATCCCTATGGCTTAATTTTAATAAAACGTGGGTCTGCTCTGATCACCTCCGAGCCGTAGGGACCAGCACCTTCCTGGGGCTATATTAAATATGGACCGGTGCCACACAGACCCCCTACGCCCCAGGGATTGCCACCTCCCAGGGCTTTCTTCTTTTTAAAGAAAGGAGGGAGGCCATGCTGCCCCCTTTCTGGCTGTTCTCAGACCTGAGGACCACCACCTCCCTGGGGTGGCCCATGCAAACAAAACAAGGGGGACCCCCTCCTGGAGCCATACATGGCCCTGGGGACCACCAGCACCCAGGGCCTGCTCCTGCTGTGTCACGGGGTGCCCACCACCGAGGTATAGCTCTTTGCTTTAGTTTGGCGAGAGCTCACAGCTCCCGCCAAGCTAAAGCAAACACCCTGGTTCCAGAAGCTGGAGCTGTCAAAGTGCTCCTGCCCGCTGGAAGCAGATGTTTCATCTCTTTCCATGCCTGCAGATATACAGGCAGGTAAAGAGATTAAACGATTGCTCCCGCACAGAGGGAGCTGTCTTTCCAGCAGCTCTCTCCATTGAGCAACAATGCCAACTCCCACAGGAAGCGGGGAGGTGGCTGGGCTGTGGGGGTCTTGAGGCTGCCCCTGCGATCCCGGGGAAAAAGAGCAGAAAGAGGCTAAATAAATGTGAGAAATGAGCAGACAGAGGCAGAATGAAGGTAGCAATGAGCAGAAACATGCAAGATAAAGATTGGAAATGAGCAGAAAGAGGCAAAATAGAGATCAGAAACTGGTAGTAAGAGGCAGAATAAAGGTTAGAAATGAACAGAAAGAGGCAGAATAAAGGCCAGAAATGAGCAGAAAGAGGCAAAATAAAGGTGAGAAACAGGCAGAAAGAGGGAGAACGACATGGTCAGTGTCATCACTGATGACATCACTGGTGACATCTCAGAAGACGTCACTGATGATATCATTGATGACATCCTACACAGAACCACTCACACACCCACTCACAGTCACAAGCACTGATTTCTAATTAAAAATGATCCAGTATTAGGCAAAGTTGTGCAACGCAGACCAGGGATAACATTCAGAAAGGTGAGATACAGGGCCTTTTTCTTCCACAAGTCCCACAGAAGCTTGTGCTTTGAATGGCTGACTATTGGAGAAACAGAAAACAAATGGCCGCTATTACTGAATATGAGGTAAAAATCTTGGTGCTGTGAAAATGCTCAGGAACAAACGTATAAGGGGACAGGGTCGAAGCATAAGAAGTGTAATGAAGCCACACTGTACATTCAAAACTCTTGAGGGATTGCAAAAAGAAAGGGGATAGTCCTTTCCCAGACCCTGCCATGCACACTTGTCACCTAGTGGAGAGGTGTCAGTAGAGAGGCCATTCCCTCCCCCATCCTACTGTAAACACCTGTCACCCTAGGCAGAGCTCTCATTGCAGAAGTAAGTCCCTCCCCACACCCTACTATGCATGCCGGATTTTGGTGCCAGCAGGAGTGTGGGCGAAGGATCAGACGGCAGGTGATTTATTGAGGCCAACCTGATGCAACACACAGCTGAAAGACATGTATAGTGTGGGGTTGCGGTCAGGCCCTCCAAAAAAATAAGCATAATGCAAGAAGGCAGGTGACTTTAAGTGGACAAATGGATAAAATTGAAGTATATCACAGCAGAATAGCACAATGGTGACTTTGCTGCTTCTGTTTTTTCCCAATGTTTCTGTCAATGCTCATTTCTGGTTAGTTTTGCTTACCTACCTAGCCCCCTGCAACACAATTAAGAAAATGGTGAATGTGAACACAGACACAAAATATGTGGATCATGAAACTAGAACTGGGGCAATAGGTTAGTGGAAGGATGCATTTTAAATTTCAACTCCTTAGAATTAGAACCTGCATGGTCTGAGCAAAAAACCTGTCCCTTGTTTGTAGTGGCCAATATGACATAAAGGGTAAATCAACTACATGATAGTGTAGACGTATTGATCTTGCAGTAAAAATGGATCATCAACTGTCTGAAAGAAAAGGATCACAGCAAGACCAATACTCCTTTAGTAGTTGTAAGACCTGAAAACAGATGAAAAGAGCTGACCTACTATGGTACAGATTCTCCCGTCTCAGAACCAAATAAAATTGGGGCAAATCAGTGATCTCTCAGATAAAAAACGGAAAAGGTAAAAGAAAGGCACAGACATATTTCGTCTGGAAATTTCATATGAGTGCAAAGATGGAAAAAGCAAATGGTTAAGCCCAACGGTAACTTTATCAAGTGTCAAGGCCTTGGCATGGCAATGGATTCTTAATGCTCTGTAAAAAGTCAAATGCTTTCCATTTGGTGATATCAATGACCACACAGATTGGTATCAAGCAGCAGAATGATTTAGTTTTTTGGCTTAATTTGGGGATACAGAATGGTTTTGTTTTTAGGCTTAATGTGGTAGTACAGAATCTTAATCTTCCTTCTTTCTAACAGTGTGGTCAGACAAGATCAAATAGTCACCATATCTGGCAGAGGACGGGACATATTTAACTAGAGCATCAATTACAATGCCTGTAAATAAAATCCTATATTCCGATCAGAAGGGCACACCAACATTTTACTATCTGATTTGATTGGATTATACTGCCAATGCCATGATTGATTGATCAGGCAGGCTTCTGTGATACTATTCCATTGAAAATTTCTGCAGTTAAAGCTGATGATCACTAAGAACATTTTGTATCTGCTATTTGTACTCGGCACAGGTTTTCTTCAAAGTTGAGAATATCCTTTCCAGTTGCCAAATATTTTAAAGTGCTACTCTGACCTGATTACCCCAATTATTCTTTTCTTTATCAACTTTGTTTCAGTTCAGTCAAGCATAAAAGTGCACAGTGTAAAAGCTTTATAAATACAAAAAACATAATAGATTTAGATCACAGATCATCCAGTAGAAATCCATAAAACCAAGTTGCAGTTATAACACATCGATTACCAGCAAGGAACCACAATACTAAGACTAAAACAAGAGGAACAAAAACCTCAAGAAATCCTAATAAGGGACCTATATCAGAACAATGCATTCCGTTGTAATGCAAGGTGTTACACCGCGTGCATTCCAACGCAAATGCCATAACCATGCATAACCTTTGAAATGAAATGAATTTGTACTTGTGAGGCACACTTATACCCCAACCGGGGTTTCCTGGCACTGTACCCATACCGCTGTGGAACCCTTTCTGGCTTTTCCCTGTGAAATGTCCACTTCTGGGCACCCCCAAGGTGAAGCCAGGCATCCTAGGCCTGTTGGGGCCGTTGTGGAGATTAAGCAAGCTATTGCCCAGAGTTGCAGAGTGGGACCCATGATTAGAATAGGCACCGAGGCGAGAATTATCAGGTCCGATGAAATTGAGCCCAAGATCCGCTGAGGTGTGAATTGATCCCTGGTCCCGGGCCAGACCTCTGCATCAGGGTCTGCCGCTCTAACCATTGAGCCACACATTTTTTACTACGATTATGCCTTTACCATGCATGCCTTTACAATAAATTTCATTGTAAAAGCATGAATGTTCAAGGCATATGTGTGGTAAAGGTTTTTCCTGACTCAGCCCTGTTGCCTACAACCACACCCGGTGCGATCTCCCATGGCCCCCAGCCCTTTTAAAAAAAAGCCGTCCCCTGCTCTTAACCTTAAAACTGGACCCCTGGTGCCACCCCCATGCCCCTCAGCTCTTTCAAAAATATAAGGCTCATGCCCTGAGCCCTACAACTGGACCTCTAACACACCCTTCTCCCTGGCACCCAGTCCTTATTTGAAAAGCACCCCAGTCCCAAAGTCTTAAAGCTGTACCCAGCCTCCACAACCCCCAGCCCAAAGTCTTAAAGCCATACCCAGCCCTCAAAACCTCCCTGCCGCACGGCCAATTCCCCGTACCTCATGACAAGGAGACAGCTTTTTAATGCTGAAGTGTGGTCCAGGTCGTAAAGCGGAAGCGGATGGGTCTCCTCTAACAACGCTGATTGCCAAACATATGCCTTTACCACTGTTACCACACATATGCTCTTACCACCAGTACCACAAACATGCCCTTATCTTTCATACTTTACAATGTAATTTGTTGTAAAGGCATACATAGTAAAGGCATATGTATTATAAAAAATATGTAGTAACGGATACGTGTGGTAACTATACACTCATTGTTATAACTGTGTGGTAAAGGCATGCATGGTAACAGCTGTGTTGTAATAGCTGTTTCCCCTTAACCCCTTCGAAGCTAATGACGAGCTGGGCTCGTCATGGCGCTTACCTGCCGTGCGCTGATGACAAGGCCAGCTCGTCATGAATAATGGGTATTTTGGTACTTCAGCACAGAACGGGAAAACGCCTAGCAGCCATGTGGTTAAAAGATGACTTATAAAGGGTACGTTATTTATGTCACCCAGGTTGTCAAGGCTATTTTATAGGTTGCGGTAACTCAAAAAGCACTTGCTAGGGTACATAGAGTAAAAATGTGCACTGCAGTAGTTAAGAGAATAAAATTGTAAGACAATAAAACATAAATGGCTGTCATTATAATAATGTATTTCTCCCAATAATTTTTGCCCTAATATGCCAGAACGAGCTCAGATAGTTGGAAATTGAATATACTATACAGGTCCTATTATCTGACTTACATTTTTGTAGGGAGTTATGTTGGTCAATGAGCCCAGGAAGTAGGCAAGGAGGAGCTAGCCAGAGGACACCCTGCTTTGCATAAGCACAACAAAAGAATAATAAATGTTCCTCACTTTCAACTACATAGCAGCCAATGGGGGAAATATTAAAGGATTTATCTTTTTTGTTCCAGGAGTGTGTACAAGATGTTAATGGCAAAACCCCATATCTAAATTTAATAAACAAAGTTCTCATCAATGAAATATAAACATAATCCAAAAAATCTTCAAAATCTGGGCAGCATTTAAAAGACAGTTATCCTTCTGTAAGGCTGCCAGCAGGAACTACCGAAATGATTGTACTAGTAACAACTTCCCATTAGCCTACTTTAAGAGTTTCACTGGCATTTGCTAGAATTGATGCAGGATACAGCCAATAGTCAGTCAATCCAATTTTAAAAAACAAGGTGTTTACATGGTGTATCCAAGGGATTGCTAGTGCCCACTGATTTGTCTGTATCTCATTAAGACAATTTCTATATGGGGCCAGATCCTCAGTTGTCCACAATCCAATCCCATAAAGGATTGGTTTTCAGCAGGCTATATCTGAAATCTGTCTTAGGTTAAAGCAATCCTTATCGGTAACAGCGGGGTATTTTTTGAAATCTCAATAGCGTTTTGATAAAAGAGCTTTCACCTCTCATTAGCGGTCCCATATAATGCTGCCCCATATGCTTCGATTTTGTATATTTCCAATACTGGTGGTATAGGATGCAATGAGGCCTTATTAGTAAATCTGACAATGGAGCCATCTCCATTTTTCTTCCCTTACGTCATCGGGTGAGGCTTGTTGAACTCCAGATGCCGAGTTAGCCGTACTACAACAAAAAATATGTTGGGTGTCCTTATCACTGCAATTTTTTATCTCCTGTGAAAATAGATGAGCCTCATTTGAAGTTTAGATGCTGAGTTAGGATTCCAACAAAAACATATTTTTCAGTACAACTCCGATACATGCCTACACTAAACTAGATCTCCATTGCTAAGTGGAGTCTGAACCATCAAATCTTAAAGTTACTTGGAAATATTGGCATTTAACATAGGTTGCGTTTAACTATCAGAAGTTCTCTTTCCCTGGATTCATCTGAAGTGTAACAGAGGAGTTGCAAGTTAAAAAGAAAGCTTTTAAGGAGGAGATAATTGATTTCATAGGAGGAAAGCATACTGTGATCCTCTTTCGCATAAGTCTACAGTCACTAAAGTTAGCAAGTTAAGCCTGTCTGCTCTGTGCTGTACCTACCACAGATCAAGCTCAGGTTTAAAGTACTGAAACCTTCAACTGGACCTAACAAGATATTGGCCTTGTTACTTATGGTGGACTAGCACCCATCCCAATTATTACTTCACCTTCTCGCACAAGGCATGGCTGTCACAGAGACAAGAAAAATCAAGAATGACACTGTTGTGCAGGGAGAAAACACCCTAGGCACAAGGGTCATTGTTTCTGCTTCCCTCAAAGAAGCTTACTGCTGAGGGTTGTTTGTGAGAAACAAAAAATGAATTCTGAGTGGGCTAAAAGGTTTTGGTGGCCTGTCTGGCATTCATTTGTGATGAAAGTGTTTTAGCTATGTGTGCAGAGGCACTTTTTTTCCATAAAATGACCAACTGAAAAGGCAGTTAATCCAATATAGTGTAGTACGTCTGACACAGAATGGTTGGCGGCAGGTCTTCCACCATTCTAGTGACCTGTGTGAATTGTGGACGACCTATTGGAGATTAAATAACACAATCAGTCCTAAGTATCATGGAACTTTCCTGAAGGATATTATGTAGTAGAGTAACTAGGGCTCTAGCAGAGCAGAGAGCCACTAGCGTTTCTTTGATTGCCCCTGCTGCTAACACTCTTCTAGTGAACCACTTTAACTTAACCTACAAATGGCCATAAATAGTAACTGAGGTTGTTGGGGACAATCATCATTCAGGGCTATGGCATAGTAGATTTATGCCAGTGGGGTAAGGGGGGTTCTATGCTCACTGTTTATTATCTAGCGAGAGGATGTTAAAGATAAACAGCCTAGTTTCTCTTGGTCTTTAGTTTAGTCTAACACTGTTCTGTTGAGCTCAAAGTAAGAAGGAATACTTGGCAATGGTGGCTACAACTCTAAGTGCACAGACATATCTTATCTTCAATATCTTTTTCTTTTTAGCTGGTTTTCTCTTAGATTCGTATCTACTTCCTCCTTGGGTAATACAAGTCGGATACACTTTTAGAAACGGGTGTTAGCATTTGAATTCCCTCCCGTATTATCCCTTTATACTTTTATAAAGATAGACGCTGTATGTATTTACTTAGTTTCTTTCGGACTTAACATTCTTTAATCTTCTCTTTCTCATTTCACATAATTCATACTTTGTACTCACAGCATGGGTTTAAAATGTATTTATTGCAAGATCAATTAAATTCGTAACACTGTCAAGTGAAAATAAATTACTTAATTACAGTCGAAATAAACTTCAATATTCTCATGCAAGAAACTCATTGTGTTATGAGGTAGTCAGGGAAATTAAAAGAAACTGGATACAACATGATTCTTTTGTTCTTTGTTAACTAAAATTTCTCTTTCTTAGTTCGAAAAGACTAATATTAGCCTGAAAACTGTTAATGGTAAATACACCAAAGTTCTTCAAAGAATGAAAAAAGATCTGAAATTGGCTGATACTTGAAGGCATGGATTATTCCTGGTCACACTTTGAGGATACATTAAAATGGCTGCGCCCTGATTCACGTTTGACAGGGCACCTGTTCCTTCATTTAACTGCTTAATCTATTCAGTCAGCTGCAGTCCTTGCCAGAATACAGGGCATGTCTCAAATCACATGAAGCCATCAATACAAACCGATGAGGGCTCTCGACTATAAATACAGCCCTGAGGAATCTCACAACTCAGAAGCCCTTAATGTCAGAGGATGAAGTGGAAGGAGCAAATGTGACAGTGTTCAGTTCCAGTCCTGAGATGGTTTAGTCACTGCAGACCTGATTTTTGTTTTTTTGCTACATCACAATCTGTCAAGACAGTATATATGTTCAATGGATTCGTCAGTATTTTAATAAAAATGTATTACTTGATTTTTTTCTCCATTGACATTTGTACATATTTTATGTTTTCTCGCAATCATCATATATATCTAACACCACTATCGTGAGCTCTGATATCCCAATTAGACGACCACTGTAGCAATTCTTGGTACTCTATTTATTTTCGTCAGTAGGTGTCTTCTTTCCATTTAGAGAACATAAAAAATATGAGTCTTCATTTCACTTTATGGCTGTAAGTGCACCACTATTTCTATTTGTGCCAAGGTCCAGCAGAGGGACGTGTTCTAGGAAGCACAGGGATCTACCGCGTTCATGCTACATGCAGTGTGCCCCTGAGGCGCATTAACCACATCATGTGTATAAACACTTATTTAAATTTCACAGGTTTCACTCCCAATAATGTGGCTCTTGTCACCTGCAAAGCATACCCTTGTTGTCAGTAAGTTTATGTTCATTTTTGGTGTGACCATGGCCACACTCTGTATGCATCGATGTTATGGTATGTATGTAGCATACACATATCCAGGTGCAATGGAGCTATGTACAGGGTCCAAGGCAAAGCCATCCAACATGTGATATGAGGGATAGTTGGTCTGTAAGAGCAAGAGTGGGCTGTTACTGCGTCATGATCTGGTGATCTCTAAAGAAGTGCATCTTCAGCTCTTTCTTAAATTGAGTAAATGTGTATTTTGACAGGGAACTCTGTGTCCATAAATTATTGATACCACCAGATGCTTTCTTTACTAGTTGCAGTATTATCTCCCCATTTCAATTTCTGCAAATCTGAATTGGGGTGCTATAATAATTTTCTTTCATTTCGAGCTATGAAACCTATTCTCATTACAGATTCTTCATGACTTCAGCTGGATAACTCTGGGTCAGTAAAAAGAGCAGGATTTTGAAACTAGAGGTAAACATAAGTAAGGGATAAACTCCCATTTGTGACCTTAGTTGAGCCAGTGCATGAAACCCAACGACATTGGTAGCCAGGTTGGAGGGCTCATACCACACCATCCCTTCCAGGTCCATACACGAATTTAAAGTCTTGATCACAGCTTATTGTATACGTTTTTAGTTTTATGATGCTTGCACATTCAAAGCATTTTACCCAACAAATCATGTTTGAATTTCAGTTTATCAAAGAACTACATTAAAACCAATTGACGGAGTTGTTACATCTGCATGGGTTCCACAAAAAATCATAGTATGCTTTGAACTAGAGACCTTACAAACCATGCCATTCAGCCTTTGCTTAGTCGGAGTTTTAGTGTGTTGATTGAAGCCTGTGTTGCACTAAGGAAAAGTGTATGTAAGAAATTAGATTACTGGTGTGGGGGGGGGGGGTGAGGGGGGTGAAATCCTACTCAAGCAGAAACACCAATCCTTGTCAGAGTGAAGTCACAAGTAAACCTCAAATTAACTTGTGCTCAATCCTCTGGTAGCTTGGCACAAAGCAGTCAGGCTTAACTTGGAGGCAACGTGTAAAGTATATACGCAGCAATTCAAACTGTAATAAAGTGAAACACAACAACAAAAAATCCCACACCACTTAAGAAAAATAGAGCAAAATGTGAGAAATAATTTAAGACCAAAATAACAAAACTCCTCTCAGCAGAACCAGAGAAATGCAATTTGAAAGAATCAAGTGAAAATAGTGCCAAAAAGCAAAAAGCGCAAACTATGGTTATCTGGTCATGCTGGACCAGAATAAAGTCACACGTAAGAACACGTGACCATGAGGAGCACAGGCTAGCTATAGGGACTCAGTTAGACCCGCTGGACAAGAGCAACTTAAATCCTTGTTGCCGAGTTGGACATCGAATTTACGTTGCACAGCAGCAATTCCTAGGAGTTCCAAAGCTGCGATGCAAGATCTGGTGTGGTCATCAAGGATGCCATTGGTGAGGCGCTTCCGACGCAAATTCCTGTGTCGAGATACATCCTGCACTAGCTGGTTCCAAAGAAGTTGAAAGGCTTGCTATGCAGATACCTGCATCGCTGTTCAGGAAGCCTTTGACGATGGGCCTGCAATGCGAAGGACTGAATTGAGGATGCATTGTGCAGCAGCGGTTCCTGTAAGGCTGTAGACAGCGTTGCAGAGTGCTGTGCTGAAGACGGACCATGCAGCAGTGCCAATGCAGAGTCCGGAGAGGTGATGCATTTTGCAGTGGCTCTTATGCATAGTTTCTGATTGTTGATGCGTTGTGCTGCAGCTCCAATGCATTGGTTCTGCTGGGACCACAGTTAGCCTGACAGAGCATTTTCAGGCCCACTTCAAAGGGTCCAGGACTGGGGTGGCACCACTTGCGAGGGTAGGACTCAAAGTTGGCAGAGTCCAGGTGCTGGATTCAAGGAAAATGTATTCTTCTATCTCTGAGGCTCTGGTCAAGTGGCCAGCCAACTAACCCTTGGAGTCCCTCTACTGGTTTTGAGTTCAAGATGCTGGTCAAATCATTCACTTAGGCAGCAGAGTAGCAGATAACATGGCAGCAGAGTGACAGTCATTCTTGCAGTACAGCACAGGAGCCCTTCTTTTGAGTCTTCAACAAGGACATGTGTGTACTGAAGAGTTGGGGCACTTTGAAGTTGGAGACACTTCCAGAGGTTTTGGCCCCCAGAGGAGCCCTGAATTTCCTTCTCCTCCCCCCTGGCCCCAGATTGTCTGGGGTCACAATAGATTAGCATCAAACCCCTTTGTGAGTGTGCTCAGGCAAAGCCTTTATGATGAACAAGTGTGGTAGGTGAGAGCTCCTCCCCTTCATGAACTCAGAGGATCCCATACTGCCACCACCTGCTTTCTCTTTGTCTTACAACACACTACACAAAGATCTACTGCCAGCTACACCTAGTCATGTGACCCAGGGACAGGCTGAAGGTACCACATTGTTAAGACAAAAAAATAACACATTTCTAAAAGTGGCCTTTTCAGAATTCTTACTCGAAATCCAAATGTACCATTAAGGAGGGCTTTTAATCAGAATTGCATTGACAAAAACACAACCTGTCTACCTGCTCCCTATTGAAAGCTTTCATTTATTAAATGTAATAAGGTAGCCCCATGATATCCTATAGAAGAAGTAGGCCTCACAGTAGGCTCCTCTTAGCCCACGGAATGTGGGTTTCCTGGAGGCATAAGATGTCTATTCTATGGTATTTTACCAAGTATTCTAGTCGCTGTCTTTTCTTCCAATCATTTAGACCAGCCACATTCAGTCTACAGATTCTAATGCTCGTCATCTATTTGGACACAAATCCCCACAATGAAAAACATACCAGAACTTTCTTTTAACCTTATTTGCTCTCTTAGATTTATTTCCATATTGCAATGTTTCCTTTTTTTCATGATTTTCACCCCCCGCACGCCCTCCCCTCCGCCCTCCTCCCTCCCAGCAACCTCCCACCCATCACCCCCCCTCCTCCGTCCCTATCCCCCCCATACCCTCCACCACCCAACCTCCCTACTCTGTGAGGCGCTCAGATCTAGCTGAGCGTGTGATGGAGTGCGGTGCTTACGATGAGAGTCTGCTATGAAATACCAACAATCATGACAAAACAATTGCGCTCAAAATAAGTGCTAATTAACATAACACCAAAGTAACTATCAGTGACAACCAAAAAATTCCCAGCACGCAGCGCGCAGTTAACCAGCAGGTCGACCCATTGTCTTGAGATTAGTTAGATATAGAGTATAGAGTATATGTTTCGGTCACAGTCAAAGTCTTTTGTTAGTTTCCAACAGAGTCTAGGTACTCCTTTGCCTTGATCTCAGAGGAAAAAAACACTGTTTTCCCTTCATTAATGATTTTTAGTTGCGCAGGGTTTATTAAGAATGCTTGCATTTTTTTGTCCTGAAAGGGCTTGATCAGGTTCCTTAAGCGCCAACGTCTTTCTACCGTTGTATGGCAGAAGTCAGGTCTCACAAAGAATGAGAACCCCTCGCCATCACGTTTGGTATTTGGTTTTGCCAGCTCGGAGATCGCTTGTCGCAAATTAAAATTTCCCAGGAATATCAAGATTGCCCTGGGTTTATCCTCTGTTTCATGCCACTTTTTAATCTGAAGGGGGTACGATGAACTCTCTGTAGTTCTCTTGATCAGTCCCAATCCTTTAGCTCTGGGAAAGCCTGCTCGAGGAGTTTTAACATAAATAACCTTATGTCCGACCCTTCTGATCCCTCCGGAATTCCCAGGACCCTTAGGTTGTTTCTACGTAGCCTGTTCTCCATCGCCTCAAGCTTCCATTGGATGTCAACAACCTGGGAGCTTTGAGCATTGACTTTTGCCACAGCGACCTCAACCTCTGCTTCTGTAGAAACAATCCTGTCCTCCAAATTTGATTCTCTATTTCCAGTGTTAGTGCAGGCCTTAGATAGTTTCCTGACGACCCCCTCATTTTCTCATAGCTGCCTGCGATTTGCGGTTTTCTTGGCGTGTCTCCTCTCTATGAGCTAAAATCTCTTGATGGATTGTCTCTAATAGAGATATCTGTGTTCTTTCACTGCTCGGGCTGTCCTGTGCAGTACCAGATGTCGTATGATCCCAGCTAAGTTCGCACCGTGGATCCTTCTGGCCCTTATTTGAGTCTACTGCTGTCTTCCTTGCTGTTACAGGGTGTTCTAATTCGAGATCACTGTCTGAATCCCCCAGGGAGCTGCAGTCGCCCTCCTCATCCTCCTCCTCCGACCATTCCAAACCATCAGAGCCTGAGAAGAAAGCCTCATTTTGGGCTACATCCGTACCAGTCGCTCCAATCTCAAACAGCTCTCCCCTGTCTGATGAACCCTCCTCCTTATCGTTGGCTGTAATTTGCGACTGTACCTGTAGTGTAGCCATTGAAGTCCCGTTGGACACTAATTGGTCCTTACTGAGGTTACAGTGGACTCCCCCTTCATTGATACTCTCGGGAGCCTCAACTTCGTTATCCACTTCTTTGTCTATTTTTGATTTAGTGCTCTCACAGCTTATTATTTGTGGCATTTGGGATGCTTCCGATATTTCTAAAGTAGCATCTGTTTTTTTCCCCGGTAATTCAAAAGCCCCACTTGCTGTCTCCTTACCAGTCTCCTTTCCAGTCTTTCTTAGCATTTCAGCTATAGAGACAGCTGCTTGGCGGGTCCGAGTTGCTGGATGCTTTTCCTTCGAGCTCTCTCCCTCCGGTGTTTGGTCTCCATTCACCTTACTTGCGCCGCCTTCCCGGAGGAGATTCTTCTTTTTCGTTTTTGAGTTTGTATTGATTTTCGGAGCCATACCTGCCGCGTGAGCCGTCCTGGGCTTCTGACGTGTAAGCAGCCCTTCAGACACGGGCTGCCTCAGGCGTTCCAAGCCTCTCTTGAACCACGGCAGGATACTCCGAACCGAGCTCCTCCCTCCGGGGAAGCCGCGGCGTCTAGCGCCGAGAGAGCTGAGAGAGAGGGCCAGCAGGGTGCTCATCAACTCCCGCAGTACATGAAACACCGAGCCGCGGCACGATAACGCGGCTAGCATCCCTTCAAAGCAAACCAACAATTCGGCGGGCCCACAGTAATCAGCAAAAGAGGTGAGAGGCTGATCGGGAATTCCTGATTGTCGTCTGAGGTGCCAGCGCCTTGAGACCCTACGGGTATGTAGCGCGCTTTACAAGTGTCACTGATTGATTGATTGATTGAGGTCCGTTTCGCGCTATTTGGCCGGCAGCTTCATCTAAGCACCACTTCAGCTGCGACTAGGCAGCCACCATCTTGCCTCTCCTAGACTAGAATACTTGGTAAAATACCATAGAATAGACATCTTATGCCTCCAGGAAACCCACATTCCGTGGGCTAAGAGGAGCCTACTATTTTTAAGGGGTTTTGAATTAGTCGCTTGTTCAACTCAATCGTCAATGGTTAGAGGAGTTGCCATACTAGCAAAAACCACCTTGGGCAAGGCCAAAAAAGTGAGAACTGACAGCAATGGGAGATGGGCAATTGTTGAAATGGAGTTAGGCTTCTCAATTTGTGTAATCTATGGGTCGAATGACGATGATCCTGAAATTTTTGACTATTTAGAAACAGAGTTGGCCGGCTGGCCCACTCCCTTGGTAGTCACAGGAGATCTCAATATTTCCATAGACTGGGGTAACCGTACATCATACATAGGTCGAAAACCCCAGGTTTTTAGATCTCTCAAAGCTCTCATTAGATCACACGGGTTGTTAGATGTATGGCAAACAAAAGAACCCCAGAATCCAGGATATACATATTTTTCATATCCGGCGCAGAAATATTCAAAATTAGATTATTTCCTGATATCCAATACAGAAATAGAGAAGGGGGAGATCATCAAACTGCCAAGGGTGCTTTCTGACCACAACCCCCTATTGCTTATTTATAACTTGGGAAGAGGGGAGAGAACTAAAACCTCTTGGTCTTTTGAAAGGCGACTGCTAGAAAGATGATAGGTTTGTTGAACATATGAATAAGTGGGCGGAAGAATACTTTGCAGCAAACAGGTACAGTGCATCACGAAATGGGGTCTGGGAGGCTTTTAAAGCTGCACTGAGAGGCGAGACGATCAGCTGCTCCTCAAGACTCAGGAAGGAGGAGAGGATGGAGGTAGAGAAACTCATGGGTAAACTCTCCACTGCTGAAGTGCAACATATCACAGTTATCGCCACTGGAGGAGATGGTAATGAAAGCCATAATGTTTTGTTGACCATCAAAGCTAATATACAGAGGGAATTAACACAAAGGGCAGTAAGGGACTTTCAAACTTCTAGAGTAAAGAGGTATGAAACGGGAGAGCAAGCGGGTAGAGTCCTCGCACTTCGGCTAAGACAAGAAAAGTCAAAAAACCACATTGCACGTATTGATAAAAATGGTAACACATACACAGAAACTAAGGATGTTTTAAAAGTATTTCAAAATTTCTATAAAGAACTATATGATGCGGAAATAGTGGGAACAGGCAAAGCCAAAGTTACCCTGATAACGGTCCGTGTTTGAATGAGGTAACTAGAACGGACCTTGACAATGATATATCTTATGCTGAAGTGCTGTCTGCCCTAAGAGAATTAGCCCCTGGTAAAGCCGCTGGCCCCGATGGGATACCGCTGGAAATGTACAAGGCCTTAGAGCATGTGATTATACCAATGTTAGTTGATTTGTTTAATGGTATCCTGTACTCCGGTGTTGTGCCCGACTCATGGAGGGAAACGAACATTGTAATCTTCCACAAGAAAGGCAAGCCAGCTGAGAAGCCAGGCACATATCGGCCGATATCCCTGATCAATGCCGACACTAAGCTCTATTCAAAGATCTGGGCTAAGCGACTAGGCAGAATTATTGGCGACCTCGTCTCCCCGTGGCAGCACAGGTTTGTCCCTGGCCGGGGGACAACCGACCATACTTGTAGAGCTATAGGTCTGTTTGATGCTCAGAATGCCACGGGGGGGGGGGGGATGGCCATGATCCTGCTGGATGCCGAGAAGGCGTTTGATAGGGTGGATTGGGGCTTTCTCTGGGGGATATTGGCAGGTAGAGGATTTGGGGAAAAAGTCATCAGGGCACTTAGAGCCATGTATATGGACCCAATCGCGAGAGTAGTTGCTATGGGTGAAAAATCAGATATATTCTCTATAAAGAGAGGGACACGTCAGGGTTGTCCCTGCTCCCCTATCCGGTTATCTTTATATATCGATCCCTTTATCCAGAAAATATTAGAAAATCCAAATATTCCCCCGGTGATATTTAATGGCTATACAAACAAATTATTAGCATATGCTGATGATTTAGCCGTAATTACAACAGACCCCCAACAGACTTTACCTATTTTGGTAGAAATGGCAAAGATCTTTGGATTGAGCTCTGGGTATCTCCTAAATGAATCCAAGACTCAAATAATCTGTTCAAAAAATATTGTAAAGTCAGATACCCGCTTTGTGGATTCTGCGGTTTATCTAGGGGTAAAAATCAATGCATCAGTTGGGAAAATAGTAGAAGAAAATTATCTCCCATTAATTAAAAATATAGAGACAGAACTGAGAAGAATTGATGTTTTACATCTTTCTTTGGTTGGTAGGGTAAACGCTCTAAAGATGGTAATGTTTCCAAAAGTCCTGTACTTATTTAGGGCGATACCACTTTTGGTAGAAGATAAAATATTGAACAAATTGGAATCAGCCTTTATAAAATTCATATGGCATTACGGTAGGATCAGACGCTCTACCAATCTTATGTCATTACCAAGGGAAAGGGGCGGAATGACACTTCCAAATCTTAGACTATATCACTGGTCGTGCCTCTTAATACAAATGCCTATATTACTCCAGACTAATACCAACCCTGTTGAGGGGAACCTCGATCTAGGGACTCAAGGCCCTCCCTCACTTTATGAATTGTTGTTAGGAAAAAACGCCACGGGGCTCTTGCTCCGCGAAGTAGAGCGTAGTTTTATAAAAAGGCGCGCTTTAAGACCTTATTAGGGGCATGGTCTTTGTGGAAATATATCCTGAAACTTTTCAAAGTCCCTAAAGTAAATTCATATCATCTACTGGCCACTTCTTGTCTCTTTCCACATTTGAGGTCAGATAGAAGTCTCCAGCGAATGGGGATTAAGAGTATTGAAGATTTAATGGAGGGAGATAAGATAAGAGGGTTTGAGGACCTGCAAAAGGTGTTTAACATCCCAAGTACCCAGTGGCTTTTATATGAACAAATAGCCCGCACCTTGCGAGGCCTTAGACCTAAATTAAAGCCCAAAATAGATATTACGGTACTGGAGGTATTGGATAGAGGCTGCAGAAAGATTAAAACAATATATAATCTACTAATAAACGAGATTCAAGATGACATCGAGAAAACAGAGAGAGGATGGGCCATGAAACTGAATAACCCCGATGTCGATCTCGATCTATCTATAGAACTGAATAAAAAGCTCTTTCGGACTAAGCATGAGCGAATTTTGCGGATCTCGCGTTCGCGAATTTTGCGGATTTGCGGATTCGCAATCCGCAAAATCCGCGAATTCCCGCGAATTTGCGGATTTTTTTTTTTTTGTGTTCGCCCGTGTTTCTGCCAGTTCGCGAGGGTTTTGTACACTTTCGCAAATTGCGAACTTACCTGTCGGGTCGCAAGTTTCGCGAACTTGTTGTTTCTACGTGTCCAGCCTGTTTGGGACACTCTTCTTCATCACTGCCACTCTCTGTCACCACTGCCACTCTCTGACTACTCATGCCACCCTCTGGCCCACCCATGCCACCCTCTGTTTCATCACCACACCCTCTGGTTGTCCAGTGTACATTATTTTCGGCAAAGCAAAGCACACCTTCCCTGCCTCAAGTGACCTGAATTAATTTGGGGCTGATTAATGTGTCACTGAATATTTTTTTAGCTGGCACCTGCTTCCTTAGTGCGCCCTGATTAGTGATCTTTTGCACTTGCTAAGTGCTTTCATTGTTGCAAAATTAGTTACAACACCTGCCCTGCCCCAACTGACAATAATGAATTAGGGGCTGATTAATGGATTTTAACTTCCAGCCTGGCTCCTGCTTGTCTCCCTTAGCTGTAATTCAGGACCTTTGTGGCATATGTGTAACTATTCTGAGGTTCAGAGCAGGGTCACATAATAGTTTCAACTGGCAACTGAACTCTGGAGGGGCCCCTCAGGAAGCACTACAGGAAATGGCTACTAATGATGAGCCTGAACTTTTGAACCTGGTAAGTAGTTACTTTCAGTTTTGCTAAGATCGTATTTCTGCAATTTTGCACTTATTCGCGGGGCGCGAACTCACACGAACTCACGCGAACAGTGCGAGCAGTGCGAGCAAAATCCGCTGCTCGCGGATTTGCGGATTTTGCGGGAGATTCGCAAATCTCGCGGATTGCGGATTTCCCGAAAATCCGCAAAATCCGCGAGCGGAACGGATTTTCCGCCCATGCTTATTTCGGACCTCAAATTTACGGGCTCAGCACTTTAAGACATTATTTAAGCTGTATCATACCCCGTCTAAATTATTTGAGTGGGGTGTTAGACAGGACGACTGCTGCCCTAGATGTGGCTCACATCAAGCAGATATAACTCACATGTTCGTCTCTTGTGTGAGATTAGGCCCTCTTAAAGAGGAGATTTCCAAATTCTGGGAGGGGCTGCTAGGTCATAAGATCGATCTATCCCCGACATTGGTATTGATAGGTACGGACTCAAAATTGGGTCATGAAAAAGATGAGGAAGCCCTTGTCTTTCTGTCAGTAGCGGTTATGCGAATTCTGATCACGGCAAATTGGAAGGATGAAAACGCCCCCTCTTTTCAGATGTGGTTATCAAGACTTCTTTGCATCCATAATATTGAGTCCTGTCTGTATGAGTTCAAAGGAGTTAAAAAACGAGAGATGGGAAGACGTATATGGGCGCCTATACTGAATTGGAGGGAAGACAGAACTGTTACATGAATAGTACTTGACTAAATTTTTTTCTCTTTTAACATTGTATCTCTATGTAACTATCTTAACTGTTATTAGTATTCTAGCCACCTATTATAAATTATTATTATGAACAGAATCTATATCTATTTGGAATAACCTATGTATTTATGTCGTCTTATGTACATATTTGATTCTAATGCTCTATTTTGTGCTTATTTAAAGGATTAAGATGTATATTGCAATGAACCTTCAATAAAAAAAAAAATTAAAAAAAAAAGAAGTAGGCCTCACAGTAGTGAAAAAACTAATTTAGGTATTTTCCCTACCAGGGACTGTAAAACTTAAAAGTACATGTCCAGCATTTTAAATGCACAGCAACGTGTCATCTGTGCAGGATAAGGCCTACCCTAGGGTTGAAGTATGTGTATTAAAAAGGGAAGTTTGGGCCTGGCAAGAGTTTTATCTTGCCAGGTTGAATTGGCAGCTTAAACCTTCATACTCAGGCTGCATGTTTGTAGGGCTACTTAATTGGATGGCACAATAAGCCCTGCAAACCCACTGGTAGCTTTTTATTTACAGGTCCGGGACAGATGACGTACCTATTTACTAGGTACTTATAAGTGCATTAAATATGTCAATAGGGTATAAGCCAATTTCATCATGTTTAAAGGAGAGAGCACAAGCACTTTAGCGCTGGTTAGCAGTTGTAAAGTGCACAGAATTCGAAGTCCAGCAAAAACGAAGCGAGCAAAACAGGACTCTGGAAGGCAAAAAGTATGGGGAAAACCATGTCAAGAGTGTCAGGTCCAACAGTGTATTTATACCAAGTGGTGGAAACCAGTTGCAGTTATTGACAGGAATCTAGTACAGATCCACCCAGTCTCTTGCACTCCACTTGCACTCCACTTCCTAGGGTGGTAGACTTCCTGTTTGTGGTGTCCACTCATTAACTCTTTTGGTGCTCATGACGAGCTCAGATCGTCATGAGGCACAGTGGCACTGTGCTCATGGCAAGCTGAGCTCGTCATAACCGCCGCGGAAAGCCTACGCGGGGATAATTCCCCTCCTGTGCAGTGTGTTCCATTAAGTGGGCGGAGTCGTGACGAGCTCAGCTCATCATGAGCACAGCGCCACCGTGCAGCATGACGAGCCAAGCTCGTCACAAGCACCACGCGCGGCCCCCCTGCCCCATGTCGCGGGGGAATTAGCCCCGCGGCGAAGAGGTTAAAATAGGTATGCAACATTTTTTTACAATTTACTTGTGGTATTTGAATTTTTGCTTTTCATTTCCAGTGCCTAATTTGAGCCAGTAGATTCCAGTGCTCGCCACTTAATTGTCAGCACCAGCCCTTATGACAGTGGGCCACATAGTGGTGTTGTATATCTAGTTTAGAGATCAGCTCAACAGTTGTTTATTAATTAGTGCACTTTAAAAATGACTAATACCTGCTGCCCAAGCCATTCACATAGTTGTAGAGGCCTGGAATAAACTGAATTGTCACACTTGTAGGGCTGTGATTGGTGGTAGTTGTGTTGGAACTGTCATTAGCAGTCATCAGCAGCTCCTCAAATATGGAAGAGGAGCCTCACCCCCCACCTCCACCCCAGCCAGCAGCCTTAAACACGAAAAATAAAACAGAAATAAACCAGGTAAGAGAAGTGCAGCCAAAATCAACAATGTTGTATTGTTTGTTAATTTTATAAGATGCACTTCATTTCCAAATTTAGGTTACACCTGTAGTATTTCTATTTACCATGAATCACAATCCAGGGCTGCTGGATTTCATGCTTTCTCTTATAAAGAACAAATACCTCTTTATACTCAAATTAACTGCAATGTAAGCAAGGGAGTCATCTTCCCTAATATGTTCTATCATGATGAGCACGCTTGAATATTTGCTGTTTCTGTAGAGTTCGCATTTATGTTTTAAATAACATATTTGAACCAAGATATTCCTTTCTAATACCATTCTAGCTCACTTAGTTCTAAATTCCTGGCTCAATTAGTTCTTTAGTTCAAATGATGAACAGCTAAAGAAGAAACGTGCATTAAGAAAGGCAGAAAGGCAGAGTTTTTAGTACTGCATGAAGCACACATACACTCATCAAATCCCAGATGACCACTCCTTGGAAGTGGTGATTTTTGTCCAAGAAGATCTAAATTATTTGTTATGTGATTGTATTTATCATGCCAGCATCTGTTCCCAGTATCCCAAATGACAGCGGAACATTTTCTTAGATAGCTAGACATCCTTTAATCCAATCACCTCTAAAACGATTTCCTTCTAGAAACCCTCTAGCATGTCACTTGAGACTATCCTACCAAATTTAGCCAAATCTGTCATGTTACCTCTATTGCTGTGCGGAAAAATATAAAGAAGGTCTCATTTGACCACGTCCTTCCTCACACATCTTTAAATAGCAACATTGTAAGGCCTATAGAAGGGGATGATGATATATACCCTGTGGTTTCCTCAGAAATTGAGACTCACTGGTGTAATAGAAAGGACTGCACCCAATTGCCATGGTGATTCTGCCTGTTCCCCAGAGTTACACCAAGACATTTCGCCTGCTGTTTTCAGCTGAGTGTCCCAGAGACCCTCCCTCTTGCTCCTCCAATCAGCGCAGTTACTGCATATCTTGCATTCCCAATGGAGGCAACTACTGTCGATCCTATCATTCCAATGGGGCTGGTAACAGAGTTACTAATTCCCCTGGTATCTATAATTCCTGGAGGGGACAACATGGCAGAATCTGATGAGTAGCTTCTGATTCTCTCATATCTCACTGAGATTCATTTGCCTTGGGCGTAATATGGCCCTCCTGAAGTTTTTGGGGGTCCCCCAGGTGGATTGAGTCCCCCCTCTTGCCCCACCTACACTCCATCTACTTTCCCTTTCTATGCAGCTGTTTCGTTTCAAGTGCATTTTGTAATCGAGCTCAATGATGTTCGGATCTTCCATGAATCCTCCCTAGTTTCTGTTTACTCGGTCTGGCTTTGTTGCCTTTTTCGGTTTTGCCTGGCGAAAGCTGCGCTTTCTGCGCAGCTTTTTCGCGCAGGCGAAAACCTGATGAGAAGTGTAGTGTGGCTTTGTTCGGCCCTCGTCATTGATTGGCTGGCTCCGTAAACGGAGCCTTGCCATTGGACGAGGGGCCTGTCCGTCAATGCCGGACCAGACACGGGGGCGTTCCCGACATTCTTTGGCTTTTGCCGACGTCACGCGACGCCGGGAACGCCCCCGTGTCTGGTCCGGCATTGCCGGCACTTCTGCGTCTCTCCTGCCCCGTGACTGGCCGGCCGGCCAATCCTAGCGCGGCCGGCCGGAAGTGCCCGCCCCCCGCAGCCCGGGGAAGAAGGAGAGGAAGAAGGCAAGCACTATGGCGGCGCCCGCGGGGAGACCGGAGAAGTGCCTCTCCAACCTGCCGCTCTAGCTGATTCACAGCATCCCTCCAGCTCTCAGGCCGTGCAATCAGGCTCTCGACGCTGCCTGCCGCAGGTCACACCGCCCTCCCGACAGCCCAGCCCGCCTCAGATCGGAGTGAAGTGCAAATCAATATGGTAATTACATTCCGTCATTTTTATTAAAATCTCTGTTCAGAGATTTTGGCATTTGCGGAAATAGTATTTCATCACACGAATAATATAAAGCAGTGTTTTTAAATCAAAGTTTATTTTAACATGCATGGCCTCGCGTTTTACCATCTCTACACCTACGCCAAAGATCTTTCAAGATCTGACGCCCTACAATCTTTTCACTCCAATGTGAGATTCTCAGCATGTAAATGATTCTCTAAAACGGCAGTTTAAACCAATGCCTGCAGCTCTACCCCTTTTCTCTTCTGACCAGACCTGGTTGCTAGTGGAACGAGTTATCACGCGCTGCAGGCGGCATGAAAACACCCAAGTGCGATTGGTCTTTTGGCCCTTAGGTTCGTCTCTGTTAATGGGAACTATGCTGGCCTTTTTAGAAGGTTAAGTGGGCGTTTTGTTTAGGTTTATTTGCAGTTGGACTATTTAGTCTGACTGCCGGGTGCAGGAGAGTGGGGCGGCAGTATACCTTTTGCGGGTACCCCACCGACGTCTGAATCTTAATACGCGCAACCGGCTACTTAGCATTCTTTGGCATTTTACTACTTTGGAGGCCTGTCTTTCGTCAGGGCGTGTCTGGAATATGACAGTTACTGCAGAGCTCGTGAGGTAGTGGGCGCACTTGTTTCGGTTTCACGTTAAAAACTGATGTAGTACGAGCCTGCTTTACTTGGGGACAGCAATTCCACAATTGGTGCAGCTGCCTGTTTCAATAGGCTGGGCCATATTGCTGACAAAATCGTATGTTTTTTTTAGATGCACAGTTTTACTCGCGGTGTTACTTTAAGCTCCTTTATAAGTGCATGCGAGTGTCGTGGAATCAAAGATGGATTAAGAGTCCTTTTCTAAACCTCCGCTGGCCTTTGTTACCGTTGGTCACTGGAGCCTGTTTCACGTATGGGTTGCTTAGCCTTCAAAGCATTTGCCTTCTGAGCTGCAGCTAAGCCGAGGAGAAGATGCCTTTCTTGCTTATGTTACTTCGACCCGCCGTGGATTGGTCTGGGTAATGGGGTTATAAAATGCAAACCTTTCCCTCTTCTATCCCTGACAGCAGGGACGTCAGAGGAAGAGAAGTGGCCGTAACACAGCTGCGAGAAGATGGAAGAAAAGAGAGAAGTGTTGGCACTTGCACCTCTCACCATGAAGTGCATCCTGGGGCGCGCCCTGGCCTTCCAGCTGGCCCTCTGCGTGTGCCTGGCCCAACAACAGCGTGAGTTTGTCTACTGTGTGCTCTCACTCCAGGGGGGGGGGCACTCATTCAGGGGCGCACC
Source organism: Lissotriton vulgaris (assembly GCF_964263255.1). NCBI lineage: Eukaryota > Metazoa > Chordata > Amphibia > Caudata > Salamandridae > Lissotriton > Lissotriton vulgaris. Next base: position 1,719,911,430 of record NC_141694.1, on the reverse strand, counting down.
TAGGGTGCCAGGGACCCTAAAGCAAGTAAGGGGGGATGGGGTCCCGTCCTCTGGTTTGGTAGTTATAAAAAACACTTTAATTGGGATTAAGTGGGGCAGTCACGCCCATGGGCCTCGGTGTCACTGCACCTGCTGCTCTCAGTGATAGCAACGCCAGTTTGGCGACCCCCTGCGCACTTAATATCGTCTCTGCTGCCCGGATGCCCACCGGAAGGAACAGGAGACCCTGCTGTTTGGGTAGTAAAATATAAATAATCAGGGTTCAGTGGCCCCTCGCGACTCTGGCCCTGGTGTCACTGCACCTGCTGCACCATCAATATCTACGCCTCTGCCTATCCAACCCCGGGGCTGTCGCTCCTCTGCTCAGTCACTGTAGGCGCTACTGTCATAGGGTGTCCGCCTCATTCCATGTCATGGCAGTCACTGTTTACATTCATCTGCTGTCATGACATCGTAATGTATTCTGGGAGTTACAGTCCAGATTTGCTTCAATTGAAGAAATGAGTTGTTCAGAACTGATGCCTGGTATTTGAGGGTGAAAAGTTCATGACTGGAAACCGTGTCCGTGATGACGTAGAGTGAGGTGGTCTCCCTGACGGTCATATCACAGGGGTCGTCACAACTCTGTCAATCAGGGATGTCACTGCTTGAGCTGGCACCAGTCTCTGCTGTCACTAGAGCTTGTGTGTTTTCTCTATGCTGAATCTTGGTACTTGACGTGCTCACCCATGGGCCGTCACTGCTGTTTGTCTGCCCACAGGTGCCATCACTGCTTGGTGCCGTCTCAGTTCTTTCAAGGGTGTCTACTCTGACTCGGCTCTCACCACAGTCACTGTTCTGCCCACACAATGGAAATTGCCTTCTTTCTACTTACACCCATGACATCTTTTTACTTTCTTTCCACCCCAGGGCTGTCACCGGCTGCCTCTACGGTCCCCTCACACTCAGGGTTGTCACTGCTGTTCGTTCACACCCAAAGCTGCATGTGTTTTCCACTGACACTCACTGTTAAGTTCAGTCACTGCACTCTGCTCACTGCGGGGTTTTGCCGGTCTTGTTCGTGTGGTTGACTCTGCTTTCCTTATCTCGGCGTTGTCACTAGTGTCCGTTCACACGTGGGCAGTGGCTGCTGTGTTTCACACTCAGGTCAGGCGGTTGACTCATATTGTATTGCAGCATTTATATAGCGCTTATATGGGGCGCTGAAACGCTTCCCTCATGGGTCGCATGCTACACGGTGCAGGTTGTGTGGTTGGGAGGATTTTGTCCAACTCATAACTTTGCCCCCTTTAACCCTGTTTATTTTCTCTTTTCCTTCCTTCCTTCATTGACCCCCCCCCCCCCCCCCCTCCCCTTTTTGTCCGTCCCATGGTTCGGCCCAATGCGTTCCTGAGGTGCATCGACTTGAAATAATGAAGATTGATTTACTTTATTTAAAATTTCAGAGGCTGCTTTACAACAGTTGTGATCCGCTGTGGTTAGTGTTTCCAATGTCCATGTTGTGTATGGAGACCACCGAGCTGCAGTTAATGTGGGAGAGGATGTGGCATAACTGCCAGAGCTGCTGACTTTGGAGCCAGGGAACCAGGTTCGAGTCTCAGCGCTGGCTCAACATCCTGTGATTCTGGGCAAATCACTTATTCTCCCCGTGCCTAACAAAAATGAATGTATCCTTGTGTAACATAACTGGTGCTCGTGTAAAGCCTCGAATACCCTCAGGTGGAGTTTGTGCTATATAAAACGGCCCCCTCAAAAAACGTGTTATGGAATGCAGCGCCTAGCAGTGTGTTGGAAGATGAGGCATGCAGGCTGTATTCTCATTTTTGTTGGTATTTTCCTTGTTCTGGACCCTAGTGGTGTGCTCATTTTCGTATGAATTACTGTATTACTCGAAGGAGTGTATTTTATTCTATTGTAGATAATGAATTCTGAGAGGAGCGGGACTACGAAGATTAATAAATGTTTTATATTTTTTTACTTTCTATGTCTGTCTGTTACATGGTTACAAGACGGGGGATCTTAAATGATTTTATATCTATGTATTTTATGGTCCCTGCCCTTTCCCAGCCTGTCCTCTCCCAGCCTGTCCTCTCCCAGCCTGTCCACTTCCAGCCTGTCCTTTCCCAGCCTGTCCTTTCCCAGCCTTTAAACTTCCAGCCTGTCCACTTCCAGCCTGCCCTCTCCCAACCTGCCCTCTCCCAACCTGCCCTCTCCCAACCTGCCCTCTCCCAGACTGTCCCCTCCCTGCCCTCTCCCAGCCTGCCCTCTCCCAGCCTGTCCCCTCCCTGCCCTCTCCCAGCCTGTCCCCTCCCTGCTCTCTCCTAGCCTGTCCTCTCCCTGCCTGTTGTCGTGTCCCGGCGGCAGCAGGCAGCAGCGTGCACTGCGTCCCCGAAGTAACAGCCCTAAAGCAAGCAAGAAGTACGCCCCCCTCCCACCAATCCCTGTTAGGTAGTGGAAACTGTCCAAACTGGGGTGCAGACAGCCCCTCTCACCTTTCGGCCTGGTACCACTGCACCAGCCGCACTACTTCCCGAACTGACCGTTCTCCACTTCAGCCCCGTCTAAATTACAATTCATGCTTGTGACCCTTTTGCCTGCTTGTGCTTGTTTTCATGACCCTGTTGCCTGCTTGTGCCTCCGTGTGCCCCTGTTGCCTGCTTGTGCCTCCGTGTGCCCCTGTTGCCTGCTTGTGCCTCAGTGTGCCCCTGTTGCCTGCTTGTGCCTCTGTGTGCCCCTGTCGCCTGCTTGTGCCTCAGTTTTCGTGCCCCTGTTGCCTGCTTGTGCCTCTGTGTGCCCCTGTTGCATGCTTGTGCCTCCGTGTGCCCCTGTTGCCTGCTTGTGCCTCCGTGTGCCCCTGTTGCCTGCTTGTGCCTCTGTGTGCCCCTGTTGCCTGCTTGTGCCTCTGTGTGCCCCTGTTGCCTGCTTGTGCCTCCGTGTGCCCCTGTTGCCTGCTTGTGCCTCCGTTTTCGTGCCCCTGTTGCCTGCTTGTGCCTCCGTGTGCCCCTGTTGCCTGCTTGTGCCTCCGTGTGCGCCTGTTGCCTGCTTGTGCCTCCGTGTGCCCCTATTGCCTGCTTGTGCCTCCGTGTGCCCCCGTTGCCTGCTTGTGCCTCCGTGTGCCCCTGTTGCCTGCTTGTGCCTCCGTGTGCCCTTGTTGCCTGCTTGTGCCTCCGTGTGCCCCTGTTGCCTGCTTGTGCCTCCGTGTGCCCCTGTTGCCTGCTTGTGCCTCCGTGTGCCCCTGTTGCCTGCTTGTGCCTCCATGTGCCCCTGTTGCCTGCTTGTGCTGTGTGGGTGTGTGTGGAGGGCTCTGTGTGGCTGTGTGTGTAGGAAGCTTTGTGTGGCTGTGTGTGTGGGGGACTTTGTGTGGCTGTGTGTGTGGGGGGCTCTGTGTGGCTGTGTGTGTGGGGGGATCTGTGTGGGTGTGTGTGTGGGGGGGGCTCTGTGTGTGTTTGTGTGTGTCATTTGCGAGAGATAAAGCTAGTGGCATTGTAAATGACAATGCCATTATTTATGTTAAAAAAAACATAAATAAAAATAATGTCAAGAGCAATGCCAATAGCTCTAACTTTAACAAAGGCAAAACCATTGCATTGTAAATGCTTGTTAGTAGCTCCTTTGCTTTTCTGCAGCCACACAGGGAAAACAAACGGCTGGATGGGCTTCCTTAATCCGAATGTCTGCAAACACTTAATCTGCGCTGTCAGGAAGCGGCCATCCATAACGCGGCAGAGATGGGGTCTGGAGTTTCTGTTTGGCAGCCTCTGCAGGCATGCAGCAGTGTACCTTCCAGACGAGCTCTTGGTCGCAGAGTTCACACTGGTACTCAGCACAAAAGCATCCCTCGAGAGAGGCAGGGCGCACCCTGCCACTTGAATGCTTCGTAACACTTTCTGTGAAGTACAAACAGCCAATAATAGGTGCTGTTATTATTATTTCACACAAGCAATACTAGGGAGCGCCTTTTCGATGAACAGCCCTGACAAGAGGTTTGCCAGGTTCTCACTATCCTTCCAGCTACAGATAAGAGGAGTATTTGTCTCAACTAGAGAGGCTTATATCCACTACATGTAAGCCATCTTCTTGATTCGGTACCATGGTGCAAGTTTTCTTTTGTGTATATATACGATAGTCGTAATAAATACAATTAACAGCACCACATATACATGACTATACCATAGAATCTTAATATGCTTCTATATAGTAGAGCACCAGGGGCCTAGTTCCGAGTTTCGGCAGTCCTGGATCGGGTGGCACACCACCGCTCCACTCCCGGACCTCTAAAAGTCAGTGCCGCCTGCCCTCCAGGTTACAAGTAATTTTGTGGTCTGGCGGCCGTGCGGTTTGGAGGTCCGCGGAGCTGCTGAGTTTTAAACAGCACCACTGCAGCATGTTATTGCACTGGAAGGATATACCATGTTGTGCATTCCTGCCCGTGCAGGAACTGAGGGAGCAAAACTACTGGGCGACACCAAATGTGCTCGGCAGTGCTGCTGTGGCACCACCAGCATACTGTTTCCTCGAAACAGTGCGATACCGCCACAGGATCCTTGATCCATGGTGGTAGCAGCGGTTCAGTGGTGGTCTGACCATCAAACTTATATTACTGCTGGCGGTCCCACACTCTGGCGGTGGTCGGGATGCCACCGCGACTACAGCTGTCCCATGGACCATTGTAGATGTAAAGGTCAAAGTAGGTCTGGGCGGTGAACTCCGCTCAGTTCGTGAAGTTTGCAGAATCTTCTGCACTCCGAGCTCCGCGGAGCTTTGCATGTGCAGAAATCTCCACTTTGCGCAGTGCAGGGGAGTTTTTTGCCGGCTCTCACTCGTAAATGGTAAGTTCACAAGAGCAATCTGCCACTCGGAAAGAATTTCTACCCGAGCAGCAGGAAAACCAGCGTGCAGTTCACACTGCACTCTGCCACTTGTGGAACTCGGCCGAGTTTTTTTGTCACTTCGCAGAGTTCTGCGTAGAAAAACTCCGCGAACTACGCCCAGGCCTGGTCCTAAGATATCTTTGTTCATTTATTTGTTCATTCTGATTGGAAACATTAATTTTTCAATGGCTTTCCACTCTCTTAGTGATTGATATACATCAACACTGAGTAAGCAGGTAGTGGATAAAGGAGCTTGAGCGCTGTCTAAGTGCTAAACACTCATTTTTAGCATTTAGCACTTGGACAGCGTGCAAGCTTCTTCAAAGATTACATTGAAGATGTCTTCCCTTAAAGATTCACAATACAATGACCTGTTGTGGCACTAGTAAGACTTTTCTGGTCAAACCACTGATTAGAACATAGAAATTGTTCCTCAAAAACAAAGGCTTACAGTGTAGATCCTGGTTTCCTGTGGGGTCATTTTTGTATTTCCACTTAACTATATTGGTCCTAAAGATGGTCTTGCATACTACAGACAATTGAGACAAAAAATTCGACTCCAAGTCCACTTCTTATTACCCAATCACAGGACCTTCATCCATGAACTGCCTTCTCCTTGGCGTGGACGCATATCAATCACAAAGAGAATGGATTCCACATACATTGATATATGAGTCTAAAAATTTTGCTTTCCAACTGGACTTAGATGGACATTGTTGATGTATATTTGATTTTTTTATATTGTGTACCACTTGATTATATGCTGAGAGAATAAATTGGTTATTATAATTCAATCATTGTATACGCCTGTTCCTTCAGATTTATTTATATATAAATTTGATGTATGTCTGAACATTTAGTTTTATTCGATTTGTCACCCTGGGGACAAGTATTTCATGTTTATTTCAAGAATATTGTTTTTCAATGATTCCTTTTACCTTTATTATAGTAAATACCCACATAGTTGACTGGGTTGCCCTTTTCATTAAACCTCCCAAAGCTACAGAGCATCAATTATCCCTCAAAGTTTCTTCAATTGTGTCAACAAGGTATAGCTGACACCCAGAGCTTCAGACTGAACCCTACAAGGCTATGTCAGACCTGCATCATTGAATATCAAGATCATGGTTTAATTTGAAGCTATCTTCATATGGTTGTTTCACAGCTATACATTGATGGACAATAGTACTGCTATTAAAGTTTTCTACTGTATAGGATGACTACTTACTAAAAAAACTGGGTACCATCCACATATTTATTTATTTATTTATTATTACATTTATTAAGCGCACAGCTACTCGGAGGTTTCCCGGCGCTAGAGCAAACTGATCAGTGAAAGGGGGGAGGAACATTAGTTGTTGAAAAGCCAGGTCTTTATTCCCTTACGGAATTTCAGAAAGCACGATTCCGTGCGCAAGGACTGAGGAAGAGAATTCCATAAGGATGGGGCCAACAGAGCAAACGAGCGGCCACCCATTTTGGCTCTGTTGATGCGCGGAATTTTAAATTTGTTCTGCGATGAGGACCTAAGTGTGCGGGAGGGAACATATTGCTGAACTAGAGCAGCAAGATAGCGCGGGGCTCTATCAGTCATGATTTTGTGCATGTAGCAGAGTGCTTTAAAGTGCACTCTGCTTTCAATGCGCAACCAGTGTAGGTTCCGCCTGTGGTGGGTGACCGAGGATCTGGCAGGAAGGTGACAAATCAGGCGGACTGCCATATTCTGAACCACCTGGTATTTTCTGGTTACCTCTTTGGCAGCACCTAAGAGCAAGATGTTCCCATAGTCCAGGCGTGAGATGACAAGGGCCTGGACGACGGTCCTCAAGGTGTCTGTAGGCAGCATCCATGTGATCTTTCTCAGCCACCTGATGATGGTCGTGCAGGTGGCTGCAACTTTCACAACATGATGTTTGAAGGTAAGTTGGTTGTCGAAGATCACACCGAGATTGCGAGCAGACACTGATGGAGTAGGTAGAGGACCCATCTCCGGAGGCCAATGGTGTGGGCCCCAGAGAGAGGTGTCGGGGCCAAACAGGAGCAGCTCTGTTTTATCCCCGTTAAGCTTCAGTTTGTGCTTTAACATCCAGTCCGATATATGCTTCAGTCCAGTTTGAAGAGAGGAGGAAGGGAGGTTTTTATTAGTAGATAGGGAATAGATGACTTGAGTGTCATCGGCGTAGGAATAAATTGTGAGGCCAGCCTGTTCAGCCAGGAACGCAAGAGGCCTTACGTAGAGGTTGAAAAAAAAGGGGACTAAGGATGGAGCCCTGTGGAACACCGTGAGAGGAAGGGAAGATGGATGAAGCAGAAGAAGAGGAAAAAACCTGAAACGTGCGATCAGACAAAAAGTTAGCAATCCAGGCCAGGGCGGTACCACCGACACCTACTGCCTCCAGGGTGGATAATAAGATGGAGTGGGAGACGGTGTCAAAAGCGGCACTCAAGTCAAGTAAGATGAGTGCCACCGTCTCGCCATTATCCACTTGGCGTCTGATGGTTTCTGACACGCCAAGGAGGGTAGTTTTAACATAGTTAAAACAAATCATCTAAAATGAGTGTATCATTTAAAATGGCAAGGAGAAGGATCGTCTTAGGTGAAGGTTGTGTGAAGCTCTAAGTCGTTGCCTTGCTTAATGATTTAGCAGGTGAGTTTTCATCCCAACCGAAAGGCGCAAATGTGCCCGAAGTCTTTGCCAACATTTTTGTCATTTGAGACATATGAAAATGATTGCATGGTCAATAATGTCAAAAACAGGTCACCTGTTTAATAAAATCAGACCTCAGGCACTGCTAATGTCAACCTTTCAATGTAAGTCATATATGATGGCTTTGATCACAGACTTTGGGTTCTATGTTTGTTGACAGCATTTAAGCCTTTATTCCTCACATATACTGGTCAATAGTGGAAATTTCCAATAATTAAGCATTCAAAGGAAAGTTAGAAATTCAGTTATAGTTGGACACATCAACTAGGTCTGTCGATTTATTCATAGGTGGGATTACTCATTTTTAAGGGCATCGGACCAACCCAGAAAGCAGTGTCGCAATGGTGTAGTTCTTAAGCACCATAGCTATAAGGGAAATAACTAGTAACACCTTAAAAATAAATGTTGGATAGATGTCAAATGGTGAAAGGTGGCATTTGATTTTGAGTGTCAGTTTTTTAAATTCCACATCCAAGACAGGGTTCATCTTGGCTTAAATTTGGGTCTAAGCTGTTCTGTCATGATAAATGAAAGTGTGATGGTGTGATATGGGAAGAACTTCACCATAAGACTAGTCTCCTCATAAAAGTCTAAATTATGTCCATAAAAATGTGTGCTGCATCAATATCATTGGTAACGTAACCTCTTCTCTCTTCCCTGCTGAAGTTCCTATTATGTTTATATGCTGTAGAAAGGCTTGCACTGAATTCGCCATTTACACTTTAAAAGTTGTTTCAGTTTGTTTTCATTCAATGACTGCAGGCGAAATGCATATTTTGTCTTGTCTCTATTGTATCAACTGACATTGTAAGGGAATCAGAGTGCCAAAGTCAGGTTTATACCTCTAGCAATCTGACGACACAGGTCTTAATGCTATGAAGTGCTTAGCAGCATTGCAAACTGACTATTATTAAATGATCTCATCAATCTGTTATTCAGCGATAAATTGCAGAGGTGCGTTTTGGGTTCACCAGCCATTGGCCCATGAAAGATAACATAAAAGCTCTTTATTATTATTAGAGTGTGCCTGTGCCTGCATGTGTTAGCACATTAAAGTCTAACATATTGGCTTTGCTAATGAGTATTAATTAACATTTACTGCCGAGTAATAGCTCTACATTTTGTTGCAAATTTAAGACCTACACAAGAAACATTGTCCTGAATTCCCTTGTAATACAATAAAAAAAATATTTGGGAAAACTATTAAGAATTCATCACCACATCCTTAATTTCATGGCTCTTAATGTAGCACTTCTTTACACAAAATGATGCCAATGATCTTAAATAGCTCAATACAAAATAATACAGTACAATAACATTCTGTATAGACAATTACATTATGTGTGCTGTTTTTACCAGTATGCACTCAGTTAATCACCATATTGGCCATTTGACTGCTGTCAAAAATGTGATCATAAAGAATGGTTTATACTTCCAAGTTACCCAAAGACCACACAATACACCATTATAAAAATAGAGGCTATTTAACTTGAATAAAGTGCCCTTGCCATTAATACAGAAACGCTGTGGCTTTTTTTCTGTTTATACTTTCAAAACCCCACAGACTGTTATAATTTTACAATACCACAGTAAAGCAGGGAGCTTCAGTAAACATTATTCTTGGCTACATGTTTCCTTTTATATTAGGTGCCAGAAACATTATATATTTTCTTAAAGTTACAAAAACTCATTAAAATGTTATCTTACAACTTTAACTTCATGCTAAAACAAATTGGGTGATAATGATCAATTCATTATAAACTTTAGAACGAAACGTCAGAGGAATTTTACAATGATAGTTTCCTCCTGCTGAATAAGAGCGAGTTTTCTCAAGATATTGGATGGGAATGTTTTTAAGTGGTAATACATGCAAGCGAGGTTCAGCATGTTAGGCCACTATACAATTTATTGATGGACAGTTCAAATTCATGATCACCACCCTTAGCTATTCTAAAGTGAGTATCACCGATTTAAGTGATTATGGCCTTAACAAATCATTTAGTTGAAGGTCATTTCATAAGGGGAAATTTGTAAAAAATGGCTACACCAAGCACAAATATGTTAAAGTTCAGGATATTATCTATGTATATATATGTATATATATATATATATATATATATATATATATATATATATATATATATATATATATATATATATATATATATATATATATATATATATATATATATATTCAATGGTAAGAGTATCCACATGATCTTGGTAGCCACCTTTATGAGGCCTGAACGTGAATGAATGGTTACAAAATCCTACTTTGGGGCACTGTATTGCAATAGCTACTCAACTTGTAACGTTCTGAAGTCTGACAGGAAAAGATGTTATGAACATACCTGCACAGGTCCATGCCCACCTACCTGCACAGGTCCACTCCAAACAGTATTCTGTATGCAAATAGGACCACCTAGACCCCGAGAATAAGACATAAGAAGCTTAACCGCACGAGTTAAGGAATTCAAGATTATTCTGCATCAGTGAAAACAATAAACACTTCATTCCTCCTCACTATTTTTATTCTGTACGCTTTGGATTGCTGAACAACAATGCCCTCATTCCAAGTATGTCAGAATTCGGTGCAGAGATACTAGAGGAACCGGAAACACTGATTCCGGCCAGCATCCCTGCACCAAATTTCATTAATGTCAAAGGTTCCCTCTAGAACTGAGAAAATCTAAATGAACCTGATAATACCAGATCATTTTCTTTTTACTCTACTTTTTTCACATTGCAGTGACACAAAAGCTTACATGTTCTGCCTGCTCAAAGCAGTTGAAAGGTAGGGGTCTGAAAGCACCTAGGGATACGGGGGTGAGGTAGGGTTCAAGGCAGCCTTGAGCCTGTCAGGGAAGAGCATTGTCCGCCCATAGGAGCCTGCTGCAGGGGCTGCACTTTATCCTGCCCGCAGCCTCTGCAGCATGAAGAGGTCCACTGTCTTCAGATCCATGATTTTCAGGTCTGTGGTTTGCAGTCCTGATCATTCCTGGCATAGAAACACCAGGGCTATCACAATTTTGGATGGCGGAATTCCGACCAGAGTTATCACTCCGGGTGAAATCCCACGAATTAATAGAAGGTCACAGGTTGGTTAGTTTATCTTTAAGTTTTTATCATAAGCTACACATTACAGGTACAACTGGTGCAACAGTGATGTCTGACAATGATATAAATATGAAGCTAACATCAGCATAAATTTTCTAAGCTCTGCGTCAATCCAAGAAGCTTCCTGAGTGAATTTAACCACATGGTTTGACAAACCCAGATGGAATTAAATTGAACTGTGTTATCTGTGGTGTATAATAACAGACCACAGGTCGAAAGTAGGAGGTAAGTGAATCTTTATTCATCACACCTCTTCCAACAGCATCTGCTAAGTAACTGCCGTTCACAAAGTTCCAACCCTTGAAGAATACACATTCTACATTCCGCATCCGACCTCATTGTCCACGAGGTTGCACTCCATACTTCTCCCTAGCATATTACAAAGTGCACGGATAAAAGTGAGAATAGTAATGAACAGGATATGAACTCTCAACCCCACAAGTGTTTGACACCAAACACAACACCTAATAAAACTGCATAAACAATGCACTAAAACGTAAATAAACTTATACAATAATATCTTTCAGATATGAAGGTTTCCTGATCTCTCTTCCACTCCTCCTGTTAACATTTGGAACACCTCTGCAATGATCCTGTAAACCAAAATCACAGACTCTCACTTCCTTTGGTTGAAGAGTAAGTTACATTTTGGAAGAATGAATGTGAGGTTGTCTAATAACTACAACCCTATTTTTGTTTCAAATGCGATCGTCATGTGTCTTTACAGCATTCTTAAAACACTTTATCACTTGTAATATCCTAGTAAATTTCGACCAATTAGCACATCCTTTTAGGGCTCTTATTTTTACAAATCAACCACACACACAAATTAACACCGCTCATATTCTTGTTTGAGTCAAAATGTTCCTTTCTATTAGGTTGGTTAGATATTACTTTCTCTCGCCATTCACCAGGCGTGTTGTCAACTCAACCTTTATTCCGGTGCATTACCAAGTCCTCCGGGAACTTGCCAGCTAAGAGAAGCAATTTGAAAATGACAATGTTTAGTATTAATATTGGTACACAGGATGTTATGTTGATAAATAACGCTGACTGGTCTTAGATATCTTAGCTATCTAACCAGGTAGCAATGTACAAACAGTTTGAAGTGAATTGAAATGTAAATGAGAGGATTTTGGCCTTTTGCCCATTGGGACAAGTTAAGCTATGTTCAATGCAACACACCCTTTAACCAGTTTGCCACCAAGTGGTGAGCCCCAGAACCCTCCTCCACCTTCATGCCACCCCGTTTTCTGAATTGTAAAGATGTTTTCAGCATATATAATACAATGAAGTGAAGATCAACTTGCACAATATACTGAAGGCCAGAGGAACATTTCGCAGACTACAGTTTTTGAGTGGGCTAGGATTTCCACCCTGTGTGGCTATCTTTAAGTGATGTGGTGCTACCAGAAAAATAGGGACTGAGATTCTGGCCATTTTCCTAAAGATAAGGTTCCTCCCTGAGCTCTGTGGGTGTATTGTATTTTGTACCTCTACTGAAAGAGTGATAGAACCTTGACAGGGCATAATCTTCCTTACTGTAGGTTGTATACTGAGCCAGCCAGGGTGCATATATTTAAAGAAGCAAAACTACACATGAGGTTTCATTCACAAAACACAATATTCGGCTGCTTGTGAGTGGGGTGTGGCCAACCTCCCATCGCGCACAACCGAAGGCTGCTCGCAGTGTGAGGTTCGCTACTGTGGGGGGAGAGTTGGCCGCTGGACCTGGTCCATGTGCAGCAGAGGATTGGCAGACAAACTCTCCCCTCCGCACCCCACACTCAACAACCTATATATTAGGCAGATCTATCATCTTTCTCCAAAAAATGTTAATAATTTTACTCAAATGTATATTTCAGTAAGGTACACAATGAAATGTTTATTTTTATTGACTGATTGAAAAAATATGTGATAAAGTTTATTTTATCTGTGACTCTTTCTTTTTACATTGTTTTTAATATTACATTTTGGGGGAAATGTGAAAATAAATAGTCATAGATATATTATTTGTTATTTAGGAAACAATGTAAAACAATCATGTCTCTAAGAGCTTGATTACGACTTTGGCGGTGTGGCAGAGGGCTGCATGGACTGCACAGTCCATGCCGTGCAGGAACAGGGGGTGCATAGAGATGAGGGGCATACCATGTGCCTCCCTGCATGCACCCCCATGCATTGAGGTAACAAGGGGCTCTGTAGGGCGCCCTTAGTTTCCTCACCATTAGACTTTTAATGGCAGGCTCACCACCATGAAAACTGTGGTGGTGGGAAACATGTAATCTGCTTGGCAGTGCTGCAGTGGCACTGCCAGCATATTGCAGCCTCAGGCCGCCCGCCGTCACCAAGTGATCACGGATCCTGGCAGTTGCAGCAGTCCAATGGCGGACCGGCCACCACTGTTATAATACAGCAGTGGGACCGCCAGTGTGGCATTAGCTGAACCGCTGTGCCACCCTGGGTTTGGCAGTCCACATACCACCAAATTCAGAATTAGCTCGATTCAGGCTGATCAAGGTCGAGTATTGGGGAAACAAGTTGGGTAATGGATTAATAAATCACCACTTTATCTGCACTCCTTGAGTGTGTGTACTCTCTGTTGGTGTGTATATATATATATTCACTGAAAAAAACATAGGATTAAGGGGTGTTATAGTTAGTTGGACATTTCACTCGTACAAAACCATAGAAATTCTCCCATTATAGTTAGTTCAGCTAACTACATCTTGCGCACCCGCAATGCACTGCTGATGGGTGTAATGACCGGATTTTCCGCTTAGATGGAATCCGCCCCTAGGGGCCCCTCCAACCCAGTCAGAACGTAACCACCTCTTCCTTAGAACGTATTTACAATGAATATGGATACATATATGTACATCTCACACCTAAGGATAGGGGAATAGCAATAAACATGCATGGGTTTTCTATCATATCTTATACATATCAGCTAGTCTCGCGGCCACTCCGACCCAGACTAATCTACCCCAGGGCAGATATGACACACAATCTGGTGTGTCTACACATGGGCCTGCAGTCCCAATGCTCTCACTTACACTCGGTTCACAATCCGGCGAACCTCCACGTTGGTCTCCCCCCCAACGCTCTCACTTACACTCGGTTCACAGTCCCGCGAACCTCCACGTTGGTCTCCCCCCCAACGCTCTCATTAACGCCGCATATCAACGACGACCACTTTCCTATGAACACCTATGGGAGAAACTTCTCATTTATCTACTTGGGATAAAACTAGGACAATGTGAATTTAGTACGTTTCTTCTAATTGGAATATGTACCTTCTGTTCCCGACATCAAAGGTCCCCTCGCTTCCTATTGGCTTGATCACTCCTTACCTGATCGGGATTTCACATCCGTTCATGCAAACAATGTCAGACAACAAAGATCAGTTACCGCGATTGAACAGGAACACCAGGCACATGTTGGTTCACAATAAACCGGGGTATTTATTGACAATAATTACAAACACAATACTATGCAATGTATATATTCTGCAAAGGAAAGGTAAATGTTAGAATGAATTAAAGAAAGGGCGGAGATCACCTGGTTAATATGAAGTCGGGGCTCGGCAGTCATCTAGGTTCCCTTCTCGTCTCTGTGTCTTGGCTCGTCTTAGAGTCACACCCCAGCCGTCACAAGTACACGTCTGCACCGCTAGGCTCAAACTCGTCTGCTTCCCTCCAAGTCACTGGAACCTTGCTGGTTATTGGCTACCGGGTCTCTCTCTCTCTCTCTGTTTCTATGCGTTCGGCGCTATTTCTTCTTCGAACTTTCTCAGAGAGTCTCGGTGGTAAATCTTTCTCGAACTTCAAAGATGGCGACTGTCCGCCGAAGAAAATAATTAATGGCAGAGATGCTAACGGCTAGCTGCCGCCTATGAACTAACTCTCTCTCTCTCTAACACCTTCGCTAATATCAAAGCCTGTTCCTTCATGGAAAGTTACGGCCAGTAACCTGCCGCCCACCAAATTCTTGTACCTCCCCGTACCAAGGACACGTTCCCAGCCGGCCGGCCTGAAGTTGTGTCTTCGGAGTGGAGAAAAATACATTCCTTCGATAAGGGCCAGCCTGAGCCGGTTCTCTCCAAGCGAACAACACCTTGAAACTAAAATATTACACTTGACCTAGAAAGCCTCTCAAGCTACCAGGCAGAGAGCAAGATGGAGTCTGTTCCGTTTAAGGCCTACAGGGCCCAGAATACGTATAACTCCATGGAAAATATCCTAACACACTGGGAAAAGGGTGGATCATGACTAATACTTATATATCTACTCCCTAGCTTAAATTCGTAAGCCCTACTCTAAGAAAAGGGGTACGAATATACCCTACCATATCTCCCAGAGAGGTCCTACTTATAGTCCTAACCCCTACACTATAAGCCTGATAGACTGGAGTCATTCTCCATCATTCTCCCTCCACAAAGGGCCGGAAGAAAAAAAAAAAGTCCGTCATAACAATGGGCCACTCACAAAGTGGGTCTCAGTGATGCTGATGTCCCTTGACGGCTGCTTGGTCCTGGTGCAATGGGAATCTGAACTGGACTCCCAATGTTGGTGTTTGGTGTACGGCATACAGAACCCTGGGGTTTGTACTACACAACTCCAGTTAGTCCTGGTGTCTTCACACTCTCCTGGTTGTCTGCAGAGTTGGTCAGGCCAAGGGACTGCAAGGTGGTGGACCAGTCTCTGCTTGTTGGTGCCTGCGGACTGCAGGGGAGTAGCTCCGCTACTCCAAGGTATACTGTAGGCGATTATCGAAGTGCGGGAAGGCTACCCAAGGATTTGAGAGCTCTCCAGATTGCAGGAGGAGTTACTCTGCCAAAATTGTCGAGAGAGGGCTGGGGATTGGTAGGGAGTCAATCCAAAAGTCCACAGTTCGGCTGCAGTTCTTGCCAGGCAGTGACTCTTCTTCATCCTCATCCTCGGACCCACCCCCTCAGCCTGGGACGACTCCTGGTGGCAGACCTCACTGGGAACAGCACCAACACCCACCAACCATGCACGCAATCTAGGATTCATCCTCGACTCCTCCCTCTCCATGTCTAAGCAGGTCAACATCGTCTCCTCCTCCTGCTACAACACCCTCCGCATGCTCCGCAGGATCGACAAGTGGATCCCGACCGAAACAAGAAGAACGGTGACACAGGCCCTCGTCAGCAGCAGACTGTACTACGGCAACGCACTCTAGGCAGGAATCCCAGCCAAACACCTACGACGACTACAACGCATCCAAAACGCCTCCGCCCGACTGAGCCCTGCCGCAGCCACATCACCCCCCCAACTGAGAGACCTACACTGGCTCCCCATCGACAAGAGGATCACCTTCAAGCTCCTCACCCACGCACACAAAGCACTCCACAACGCCGGACCAGCCTACCTGAACAGCAGACTCAGCTTCCACACCCCCACCCGCCAGCTCTGCTCCGCCAGCCTCGCCTTGGCCGCTGTCCCCCGCATCCAACGAACAACCTCCGGCGGCAGATCCTTCTCCTACCTCGCCGCCAAGACCTGAAACACCCTCCCTACCCACATACGGCAGACCCAAGACCTACTAGCCTTCAGAAGACTTCTCAAGACCTGGCTCTTCGAGCAGTAGCAGCACCCCCCCCTCCCCTCAGCGCCTTGGGACCCTCACTGGTAAGTAGCGCGGTTTACAAGTGCTCTGATTGATCGATTAATTGATCCATCTTCTCTTGATCCATCTAATCTGAGTTCTTGGGTGCCATCTATATACTCCATTTAGGTGCATTTAAGGGGATTGACAGGTAGCAGCGAAAGGGCTAATTACCTTTAGGGTGTCAATACCCTCTATATGACCACTTCCTGTGGAAAGTGGGCATAGCCCTGACCCCAGAATGCTAATTCAATCCAAAACAAGATGGAGGAGAAATATGGAGTCCACATCAGCTGGCCTGCCCTAGGGGTAGTGCTGCTGCATGTGTGCAAACCTCCTAACCTTACTAATTTTCCCTGCTGCCAAAAGTGGGAGCAGGACATGTGGTGAAATTCTTCACTATCTGGAGAGGCCAGGGTCGCATAACAAAGTCAGCAGCGCCTTTGAAGCTTCCCGCCATGGAATGCAAATCCAGCGTGGAGGAGGTGTGAACACCTCCGCTCAGAGCAGGTTTTGTTTGTGGCCTCTGAGAGTGAAGGCTCTCACCTCAGGAGGTCAGAAACCTGTCTATGGTGGCCTGCTGGTCGAGACCAGTCAGTCAAAACACTAGTGGTCAGTAGGTTTCCAGGGGGCATCTCTAAGGTGCCCTCTGGCTGCACTGCTTAATCTATCCTCCACTGGAATAAGTGTTGGTTTATCATTGTTAGACCCGGATTCCTGGGCACGAGGGCACTCAGGGGTAACTGCGCTCCAATCGCATCAACTGGAATGTTCCCTCACTGGTGTCCTGGGGCCTTAGTACTAAGGGACCCAAAACTGGATAACCAAGTACTCCTCTCCAGCACTTGACTCTCTCAGGGTAGCGAGACAGAGCAGTCCAAGGCTTACTCAAGGAGTTGAGGTGGGGTTAGACATTCAGAATACACCGTACCACCGTACCACCAGGTGATAAACTCAATGTCCAGTCAGTGCTTTACTTTTTATAAAAGAAAAGTCCTTTAATACACATAAGATAATTATACTACACATAAAACTAGGATAAACAGTGAAAACCAGAAGTCTCTACAACTCTCTGGGACAGAGTTCTGACCCCAAACAGTATTATAGCGCCTAGACGCCAAGCACTATAAAAACACAGTTAACATGAAAACACACAGTAAGCATTGCATATTACAGATCATGTTACACAGGGCTACTCTCATTCACTAGAGCCTTGATACCAAACGTTGTATTGAAAGGATATAGTTTCAGCATATGATGTGAAGTCAAATGTTCTTGATCAGCCCCATAACCCCCCACCCAAAGCAACAGAAGTGCCCTCCCGTTGTGAGTGAGGACACTGCTCTAGTAGTGTCATGGATCTGATCACAGGTGCCTGATGATTTGGCACAGTTTACTGGAGTTCCACTAGTCCAGTAGCCACTGGCTAGCTGTAGGAGGGTAGTGGCTGGACAGAGTGCCAGTTCACCCTGATACCCTCAGAGATCACAAAAAGAAAGGTGGGGGCCTGCTTCACTGGCCTCTATTCCCAGTTACTGCTTTAAAGGGTTCCCACAGCGCAAGGGAGGAGCCTAGAGAGGACTTGATCTCACATTCAAAGACTAGAATCAAGTATCCTCCTCTCTGGCTCTCGTCATGTGCTGCAAGCTTCTTTCCACCAGCTTTTCTGGATATGCCGCAAGCTTCTTTCCACGCCTTGGGTGATGTGCCGCGAGCTTCCTTTCCACACCTTGGGCAGCTGTCTGTAATTTCCTTGGTCCAAAGCGCAGGCTCCCCCAAGCCTCACAAAACAGCTGGTCCTTAATGTTGCTGATGCCTTCCTTCCAGACCGCAGTGAACAGAGCCATATCTCCTGTCTTCACACTGCGGGGTCACTGCTGATTAACTTCAGAGGGCCCTGGTGTGGCCGCTCGTCAGTCATAGACCAGTCTTGAACAACAGCTGACCATGCAGGCCAGACTTTTATCACCTCTGATTGATAGGCTCATCCAATCAGAGGGTCTGCTACTTTTGCATCCTGAATACACCTCCAATCACAAACCGTTCACCGCGTGTTCAATGCATGGGTAAAGCATGTACCAGGCCCCTTTCTGTATCAGGCTGTGCAACTCCCTTGAGAGGAATTTTAATTAACTCCAGCCAGGAGGCCCTGACCAGTGGGGGAGGGTCCTCTCCACACAGTTAGTGCAGCTAAACCCAGATAAGAGCTGAGTGTCTCCCCCAGCCCACCAGGCCTTTCCAAGGAAATAGGGAGGGGCGCGGGGGAGCTGGGATGTCCAGCAGAACAGCTCGCATTCCTCACACTGGCTCAAATCCCCATTCTTCCCCTGTACACCCACGGGCTCTCAAACACACATCACTCTCTGAAAAATAGGGGTGCACTAGGTATGCCCCTCGACCTCACTGCCAAGCTCTAGGGTCTCAATCCATGGAAACAGGGAGACCCTCAGTGGACATGTATGATTGTCATGCTCACTGAGGTAGGGATCTAGAAACTATACAGTAGCTTTTGAGTGACTTGCCTGGAGATTAGCATAAGGCAGGGGAAGCACTCTCTCCAGATACATGCAGGAGATTTCCCGTCCCAACAATCATGATGAGGTGTTCTGTACAAACACCTTGTGGTACAAAGAAGCCATCATGTAGCTGTGCAACAACTAATCATGAGTGTCCAGCCCACGAACTCTTTGGGGAACATCATTTACAACCCAGTGTTTACACCGCACTACCTTAACAACGCTGCCATTACAATGCAAGTCGTTACTATGACTTGCGCTGGATGGCGCTGTTGGTTAAGGAATATTGTAATTTTATATTCCAACACCTTCCCTACTGTTACGTGGATTGGTGTTGGAATATTAAAATGATAATATTACACAATCTGCGCCCTCCAACGCAAGTCGTTGTAACGACTTGCGTTGTAATGGCAGCGTTGTCAAGTACCGTGATCTAAAAGATTGCGTTTTACTGACATACATCTGACTCTTTGTGGATTGCCTGTGTACTTGTAAAATCTATGATTCTGCTTGGATATCACAGGGACACATCTAAGTATGCAGATATGCCCATTCAGGGGGTATAGTGCACTGTTACTTACATGCAGTGTTTTGCTAGAATGGCACACAGGGGCGCGTGTCATGTCGACTCTTCATTTTTCTACATCAAGACACGCAGACTGCAATAGCAGTTTGCATGAACTTGGTGAGGGGCCTCTTCGGTTGGAACAATTCTTTAGTTCCAAGGCCCTAGGTACCAGAGGTTTACTTGATTCAGGACCCCTGCCCCCGTCTGGGACAGGTAAGCAGTGTGCAAAAGGGAGTTAAGCTCCAGTAACATACACGTGGCAGGAAGGTATGCATTTGGCTGCAAACACAGTTATTAATGAAGCTTTTCTAATTCCAACAGTCTTTGAATACATTCATTCACCACAGCTTTGTACTATGTGTGTGCACACAAGCCAGTGTATCATCACTTTATAATTTAAAGGTCTGAGCCTCAGCTTGCATTGACATTGCCTGTTTAGAAACGCAATAGTTAAGCAGAGAATCTAATCTTTCCTATACTTCGCCTGCACTCTGTCATTGTGTCTGTTTGCCCTCCCCAATATGTTCTGCTAAATATGCTTTCTTAAAACAATAGATATATATATATATATATTTATCTGTAGGCTGGGTCTACTAGAATGTATTCCTTCCATTCGACTATACCCACAGCCCATGGTTATTTGGCCATATACAGGTCTACTTATTCCCTGTGTAACCCCCTGCCAATATGTGTATGCAATGCTAAGCAATAATTTTATATATGTATGAAAAATGTATGCACTACTGATCCTATTGTCTCCATACATGTCGTTCTTGTACTGTTTCTATCTCAAAAACTGTACCAGCTACTGAAAATCATGGTGTCTTATGTCTTGCTCACGTAATAATAATAATCCGCATTTGTAAAGCGCGAACCATCACCCGTTAGGGTCTCTAGACACTGGGGGCCATCGGGAAGATTAAGCAAGCTATTGAAAAGAGTCACATGGTGCGGGGCTAATCTGAACCGTGATCCCCAGATTCCGGAGTCAGTCACCCTGGCCGCGGCGCCACACCCTCCTCGCCATTGCTTGGCTTCTATGTCCACCTTAATCTATAAACCTATAACTACTACTATGCAATTTTTGTGAAGCGCTTGGATGCCTTCGGATCTAGTTTGTGCTGTATAAAACTCTACAAATAAATTAAAATATATATATCTCCAGATAATGTATGTGTTAGGGGATGACAGTGATCATATTATATTATATTATATTATATGTTAAGTACAGACATATTCCTTAAAGTAACTACATTTGCAGTAATTTAGAAAGAAATATCAACTATAGTGAACAATGCAAGTGCTAATAAAAGGCAGGGGCCTTCCATGGTTTTGGGCTGACTAGTGTCTTAAATAGTTGAACAACTTCAGTAGCGCCACTTTACCTCCATAGACAGTGGTACGTCTTTAATTGTCACTGAATCTTTAAAGGCATGTGCTGCTTTCAGCTGGATATTTTGTGGTATTTTTGCCAAATCTATACAACATAAGATATTAACATACACAAAGTAACATAACACAATTGAACAACAGGGCGAAACAGATCAAAACAGTGAAACGAGGGTGAAACACAATATTCAAAGTACAACTCACTATCAGATTAAATAATGTAGCACGAAAACACAGAAACACAAAAAAGTAACAATCTACATCAACACCACGACAAAATGCCATGCAGCAAATATGCAAAGACGTTCTTGTCACAAACGTTGTTTGGGCAAAGCACTGCCGTAACCTAATAACCAAATGTTTTTGATGTTGATGTTTGCTCAGGCTACCCATCACATGTATTTCTGTACCTACCCATCCCAGGGCAATTATGTTCTTTTTAGGTTGGACATTGCAGCCTGATTTCAGCATTCCTCGAACTCCTTTCACGTAGTTTCCATGTCTCAAACCATTTTCTTTTCACTTCTAACGTTTGATCTGAATTTAGGGTTAATATGCACTTTGCCTCGGATGAGTTAACTACTACATAAACTAAGTTGTTATCAGTAGTGAGTAAACTAAACTGGAGAACTAATATAACTGTCACCCTTACATGAAAAGAGGAATTGTTAAAGAATCAATCTTCAAGAAAGCAGGCAAGCAGGGTAATGTCTCAGGAAATCCTGGCATCCTACTTTTGAGTTCAAAATATTTTTTAAAAAAACACTTTTGAGAATATGTGCATATATATCTTGAATGCCTTTCATGCCTGATACACTACCTTGTATGGTACTGCCTGCTGTTGTTCTTAAAACCAATAAAAACAGATTTAAATTTAAAAAACAACACTTTGAATAGTCTTGGAATCCCACATACTGTCTAGGATTTAGCATTGACTACCTGAAAGTTACCATCTCGTCTCCCCCCCCCCCCCTACCCCCCCCCCCCCTACTATAAGCTTTCGTTAGTTGATTGAATAATAAGGAAAGCTTTGTTTGTTGCAGAATGTGATGCGCGGACGTCAATGGCACAGAATACCAGTCGTAGCAGAATTTACATTGCACACTCTTTGAGCAGTGATGATATCACAAAGTTGATCCTGTGTTCCACTCTTAGTCCGTCCCAGTCCTCCTCTTTACTGCTGAGGATCCATAAGAAAGTAACGGTGGGAAAGTACAACACTAGAAAAATGAATGAGCGTCATAGATTCCTGGTGGATTGCTGTTCCTGTCTCTGCCATCAACCACGCCTGTATCTTCTGGTAGCAAGAGCACCATCAAAGTACTAAAGGAGAAAGCTGGGGTTACATAATTCTTGCTACCTCTGAGTGACCACATGAGTCAATTGGGAAAGCAAAGAGCATGTTGAGGAAGATTATTTTTTAAATAAAGTTAGTTATTGTGTTATTTGAAGAAATATTAATGAAATATCCTACAATTCACTCATGTCTACACTAGGCAACTTCCATGCTGGTAAAGTAAGGTCTTTCAATGGCCATTCCACCGGAGCACTGGGAGGCTGATGAGTACATCTCGGCCCCCACTGCCATTGCATTAGAAGAAACGTCCAGAGTCATGCATTTGGTGACAGCATTTGGATGTGCTACAACACCTCAAGGTCTTGGTGGTATCTGCACAAATCCCTTGACCAGGGAGAAACATTGACATTACTGCACCTCAGCTGAACAAATTGCATTTCACAAGTAGATCCCAGTAATATTTACGTTTAGCTTGGAGTTCTCATTTTATAACTAGGGAAGTTATGAAACAGGGAAGGATTGGTTGTGCTTTGATCCTAACAACCTAGGACTTCAATTAGCCACCACTCAATTCCAGATTATCCAGTTTTCGGCATACAGAGACTGATAAAGTTCATATCGTAGTCACAACTCACATATGTTAGCCAGCACTTTTTGGCTAATTCCACAATCATTAGCCCACGGGAGACTGACTTCTGCGATATAATACATATTGTTTCCCCATCTCGGTTTTTATGCCCCATTCTCAAACCCTCAAGCGGGAGAAACAATTCACTACAATAGTAATGGTATCACACTTTCAGATGCTCATTAGGCAAGGAAAAGGCCTGCATGCCTGGGCATAGTGTGTTGACAGGGGACTAACTGGATCTTTCTGGATACAAGTAGGCAAAGCTATGGATCACCGGCATTGCTGCTTTCACATATACCCTAGTGACCCTGGATTTAATAGTCCCTTTGAAGTAATGTGAGTATGGCGAGAAATTGAAACTGTATGCAGACTGTGCCTGCTCAACTTCATCCCATTCTCTGGCAACAGCCATTACATGTTTCAGGAAGCCCACATTAATTTTCTGCAAATGGGATTTGCAGCTGTTGGGGTCTCTATAAGGGGTTTAGAGGACAGTAGAATAGAAATGTACACCACAATGGAAGCGCAGATCCACCGGGGTGGCCATTCTATTGACACCAACTTCTAAACTCAACGTTATCTTTATTCATGCAATTTGAAAGAAATTCTTCATGTAAGGGGTGGGGGTGAACATAGTGCCATTTTCATCTTCCAAGAAAAGATGAACCCATTGAAAAGGGTGTCTCAGACCGTGCAGGAAACCCGGTGAATGTCAGTCTCACGCTGCTGATTTCAAGAAGGATCTTACACTTTCTTAAATGAAATCACCATATTGAACTGACTGGGGCATTTATTCTGTCCAGATCAGATTACTGCAATTCTTTTATTCTGGTGTCGTAAATATTTAATTTACCATCTTAATTTCTATGCAGGTAAGTACTTAATCAATAATAACTCAATCGGAAAGAAAGAAAACAGAGTCCGTGGTGTTAGAGTTCTTAGGGGTTTTATTCCTTAAAAAGGAATCATTCCGGAGTTGGATATCATGTTCCTGCAACCACGCAGGGTTCAGGAAGGGATAGAGCAATGCTTTATTGACAATACATAGCTTATATACTTAATTTACATCATAGGAAGCAATATAGTAGGCGTAACAGCTGAGAGTAGACAAGATAACAGCATCCACGTGCTACTAGTACGTAATCAGAAGGCGTGGACTAGGCGTAACTGGAGGTGTGCTCTAGAAACGTCACAGGTAGGTGTCACATGTGGGTGGCACTAAAACAGAAATGTTGCAATGTCAGCAGAAATCAGAAGCTTGGATGCGCGCGCAGCTGCATGACGTGTGATTTGGCGTGAAACTGGAGGGTGCAGGGGGCTTGACATTTACGCTGACGGAAAGAGACAGAAGTCTGGCATGTCAGATCAACTTGTGCTTCTATCATATCTGATATCTGATGTTTAGGAACTGAGCTATCTGGGCGGAAAGGTCTCTGGGGCAGAAGCTATTCTATACTGACTGTGAGTGCGTGTATAAGCGCCTGAGTGTCTGCATGAGAAGCGTGGGGGCATGGGCCTTCCATGGGAGCATGGTAACAGAGGCTATGAATTACTTGCACGGAGACAGGCCGGCCCTTTGGCTCTGCAGCTGGGGAATGTTTACTGAAACTAGTAAGCAGGAATGTATCTTCGAGGAGCGGAACAGATAACTCGAAGGTTGTAGTCAGTCTTGGCAGGCAGCAGGCTGAGCTGAGCGTGGTGGGCCGCGCTGGAAGTAAGGCAGAGTTCACGGGTACGGGGGCAGCCTGGGCAGCCTGGGCTGAGGCTGTCAGAGTCAGAAGGAAGGAAGAGGCTCGATGGCAGAAATTCTGGGCCTACTTTGCCAGAGCTGAAAAACATGTAGAGTACACTACAAAAAGACGTTGGCATAGCATACTTAGGAACGGACCATCCAACCCATTCAGGGTGGGTCTGAAAGAGGACATGTTAACGTTGGACGCAAATGTATTTCCGTCTTCATAGCTGGCACAGGAGGGAAGTTACATGCACTTTAACTCGTACATGGAGACGGTGGGGTACACGATAGGGAACATAACTTGACCAAAAATTTATATTTCCTCATTCCCTCCTTGTTCCCTATGGACCCTTCATGATATATCGATCATCATAAATTGATCAGTTTGTTCTTGTAACATAATTTGTTCGTCTCTCTTCCGTTGTCTGTTTGAGAGAAAACTGGAATGTTCAATGCACGATGTGGCACACAGTCCACATATCGCCAGCCCACACTGTAGGCACAGGCAGCAGCTGAATACTATGACAAGGCCAAAGCCTAGGAAGGATAGGGTCTTCCATCCCCAAGCGGACAACGTTGTCCAGAACCAACCGGACCAAGTCCAGGTGCCTGGAGTCTGATGTATTAAACTTGCAATTTTGTGAAGACGTGTAATAGCTTTGTATACAGATGGCGCGTTTTCTGGAATGAAAACACAGCAACTTGACCCGATGACCTTACAGGCTCCACCTCTATCTGCCAAGATGACGTCAATAACAAGACGATTCTGAAGGACAACAACCCGCATGGCAGATTGCTCCTCTGTTAGGTTACCTAAGGCGGAGGCAGTTTCATGTACTACGGCTTCAAGTGTTCTAGTTAATCTACGTATTAATTTACTGTTTTGGACGGGGCCTAAAAAGAAAAAGAATCCTTTATTAAAATCGGTGTATTGTTCCCATGCCGTTTCTGTATAGTCGACAAGTGGGAGATCTCTTCGGAGTCTATTCTTTACTAGATTTGTGTTTCTGTGATAATCAGGAGGAGCTAGAAAAACAGGTGGCAGAAGGAATGCAATATAACAGGTACCATCCCAATCTGGAGGCAGACGTATGTATGCGGTATGACCACAAACAAAATAAGAATGACGGGTAGCCTTAAAGGATGATTTACCATGATCACTGAATTCGACCACAGTCGTACATTTACTATGACCTAAGTGTACTGAACCTTTCTTTCTGACACATAATTCACCAGTGACTGGTAATACTGACATAGCGGGCAGAGCTGGTGCAGCTTCGGATTCAACAGTAAGAATCATAAGGTTAATTGTGTAATTACTTAATCCATATACTTCATTTTCTAGATCAGTTCCTATTCTGATGGGGAGTCCCTCCTTATCAGGGTAACAGACGTCGAGCAGGACTAAGTTCAGGTTTCCCCAAACCCAGCTCCCGTCGAGAACAGCAATATCAGGATCTAAGGAATTAATTATTTTGAACCATGCACCACAGGAGCCGTTATGAGTGAACGGGTACGGAAAGAGGGGCAGAGCTCCCTTGTAATTCTGGTAGGGAGGGAGTCGGCCACATATCCAACAGTTTGTAGCGTTATTAGTCTGATGGGAGTGATGTAACATACTAATGAATGTGTTGTTGCGCAGCGCAAGTCTGTAAGAAAGTTCATGTGGAGGTAACTCGCTAAAAGAATGTTCAGCAGAAATATTGTAAGCAGATTGTTCGTGCTTGAAAATAGGGCAATAGATTGGAAGAAGTACACTTGCAACAATTATCAGAATACTTAGAAAAAACATAATTAATAATGTCACTATACAGTGACTATGCAGCGATTTGCAGTATGTACGTTTCTTGAATTGTCTCTCTCTCTCTCTATCTCGATCTAGGGGATACATGTCAGAAACTATTTAACCGATTCACCTAGGGGAGGACTTAAACAATTAAACTGTCTGACTTGCTAGATCGAAGCTTGATTCGATACTCCTCTTGGGGAGTTTTCTCTCGTTCAGGTAATTTAAAGTCACTAGGTTTAATACAGTCTTTGGTGGGGGTGGGCGAGTCAAGGTCTTGTTTCAGTTCGTTGCATAATTTAATATGACTCGTGTGGACCCACCCCTTTCTGTCCTCCAACTTCACTGCGGTCCTCGTAGTAAGAAGGACGGTCTTCGGCGCTTTCCAGCGGGGCTCCAGCGGGCTTTTCCTGTCAAAATTCCTCACTAGGACTATGTCGCCAGGACGGACATCATGTGGCTTTACATCAGTGTTGTCAGGAAAGGCTGCGGCAACCTGTGAACGACATGATTGGAGTGCAGACATCAAGGAGGCAAGGTAATCTGTCAACATGTTACAATCAACATCGGTAATTTTCTTAGGAATGGGCGTCCCCCACATATTCGGTGGTCTGCCAAAGACCACTTCGTACGGGGATAGCCCTGATCTCGAATGTGCAACCATTCTCATATAGAACAGTGCAACTGGCAGGGCAACTATCCAGTCGACCCCTTTCTCCTGGCATATTTTAGCAAGGCGTATCTTAAGTGTCTGGTTATGCCTCTCTACAAGGCCTGCGGCTTCGGGATGTCGGACACAGTGGAATTTCCACTGATATCCTAGCAAAAGGGAGACATGCTTCATAAGTTCGGATGAGAACGGCTGTCCGTTATCTGAGTACACGACACGAGGCAGGCCGTATCGTGGGAAGAATTCTCGAACCAGCTGCTTGGCAGTGGTCGGGGCAGTGTAATCTGAGACTGGGTATGCTTCGGTCCAACGAGAAAGTGCACAAACAACCACGAGGACGTATTTGAATCCTCGACAACGGTCCATCTGGATATAATCCATCTGGAGGACTTCAAAAGGGTGATCGGGAGGATGAAATCCACCTTGCTCTACAGGAATGCTTTTACCTGGATTGAACTGACAACAGATCATGCAAGTACGCACTTTCTGTTTTGCTGCTGCTCGTAAGTGTTTGTTGTACCAGAGATTCTGCAAACTGTCTAACATAGCTTTTTCTCCTAGATGTGCAGGACTATGTGCTGTATTTATCATGATTTGAACCATGGAGTCGGGGAGGAGCCATGTAGGTTTTCCCTTTGTGACCCATCCTTGATCTGTCTGGATCCCTCCTAGTTCAGTCCATTTCTTTATTTCTTCTGAAGTGGCATGTGTCTGGATATCGATTACGTCTAGGGTGGGATCCCTGACTGACATACACTGAGTTGGTACTATTGTCTTTGTCACATCAGTAGTCTGGGTGTGAGTCAATGCTGTATGTTTTGCCGTCTGGTCTGCCAGGTCGTTACCCTGGGAAACAGAGTCTGTAACCTTAGTATGTGCTTTACACTTCATGACTGATATGCCCGAAGGCAAATGTATTGCTTCTAATAGTGCTTGAATGAGGGGACCGTGTTGGATCTTGGCACCATGAGAGGTCAAAAAACCTCTTTCTTGCCATAACATGCCGAAGTCGTGTACGACTCCGAACGCATAGCGGGAATCAGTGTATATGTTAACATTTCTGTTCTTGGCTAGAATACAAGCTCGGGTCAGAGCGATGAGCTCCGCCGCTTGAGCAGACAATGTGTCAATACGGTGTGTTTCTTTAACTTCAGCTTCAGTGGTCACTGCATACGCGGCCACTAATTCTCCTGTACTTGTTCTCATGCATGAACCGTCCACATAAAGTGTCAGGTCTGGATTTGTCAGTGGAACATCTGTTAGATCTCGTCGAGGTTTTGTTACTGTATTAATGATCTCTATGCAATCATGCGGTGTTGGATCTGTCATAATTGCAGGTAACAATGTTGCGGGGTTCAGGATGCTACAGCGTCTGATTTCTATGTGTGGCTGGAATAGTGTCAATTCATAACCTGTCAATCGTGCTATGGTCAAGTGTTGAGTCTGGGTTCTGTTTAAAAGAACCTCTACAGAATGTGGAACTTGACCTGTTAATGGATGTCCTAAAACAATTGAATCGCTCTGTCTGATTGCTAATGCTGTTGCTGCTACTGACTTTAAGCACGCAGGGAGTGCCTGGGCTACTGAATCCAATGTACTTGAAAAATAAGCGCAAGGCTTATATGAACCTGCTTGGTCTTGAGTGAGGACAGACAGTGCTGTACCCTCACGTTCTGTAACAAAAAGTGTAAAAGGTTTGCTGTAACATGGTGTCGCTAGAACTGGTGCTTGGCATAATGCTTTCTTTAATTCCTCAAAGGCTTGTGTATGTTCCTGAGTCCAGGGAAGGACAGTCGAAGTCGCTGCCTCCTGTGTTGTTAACTGAATGAGTGGTTTGGCTAGAAATGCATACTGAGGAATCCATTGTCTACAGTACGAGGTGAGGCCTATGAAGGCCCGCACTTCCTTTTGTGTCTGGGGTTGTGGCATATTTGCAATTAACTGAATGCGATCGGGAGTGAGCTGTCTCCCCACTTTGGACAGCAAGTGACCCAAGTACACAACTTGCTGAACACAGAATTGTAGCTTCGAAGGGGACACCTTGTGTCCCTTGTCGGCCAGAAAATGTAAAACTGTCAGTGATGCTTGTTCACATTCGGGCTCACTTCGTGCGGTGATCAGCAGATCATCGACGTATTGCAGTAAAGCGGTGTTAACTGGCATTGTGATACAATCAAGTTGTCTTTTCAGTGCTTGGCTATAGATGCTGGGGCTTTCTGTGAATCCTTGAGGTGCGCGTGAAAATTTGAAACTGCGTCCATTTAAACTGAATCCGAAGAGATATTGGCTCTCTGGATCAATAGGTACGCTGAAGAAGGCGTTCTTGAGGTCAATTACAGTAAAGAACGTTGCTTCTGAATCAATAGCAGTCAATAAGGATGAGATGTCGGGAACCACAGGGTACTGTGGAATAATGCATTTGTTCAGTTCTCTTAGATCAATCACCAGCCGATATACTGGCGGTGCATTGGGATCAGTACGTTTAAGAATCGGAGTGATGGGTGAATTACAGATATTGGAGTCGGTCTCTACGACCACTCCCTGGGTAATGAGCTCTTCAATGATTTCCAGTAAAGCCACTACAGCATCGGTGGTAACCTGTATTGTCTGATTCTGGGTAAAACTACACCTTGTTTGAGTGTAACACGGTATGGGGTAATGTGCATACAACCTACATCAGTTGGGCCTTTTGCCCACAGGTGGTCTGGTACATTTTTCAATCTGACATCAAACTCACGCAACATATAATGACCCTTGAAATCCCGCAGAAAAAGTCTGATTCCCTCCGGGGAACAGCAGATCACGGCTCCTAGAGCCTTCAATGTTTTAATTCCTAACAGATTTTCTGGACATGATTTCGTAAGTAACAAGTCTGTAACACGTGATAATGGACCCACAGCCAGGGGAACTGGTTCTGATACCTCATTTACAATGGGCTGTCCTGAAAAACCAAGGGAAACATTTTGTGAGCCTGAGAGGGGTGCCCCTGGAACTTCCTCATGACTGATTGTGGTGCGACTTGCCCCTGTGTCAATTAAAAACTTTCTGTCTTTTCCCAATACTTGACTATGTACATAAGGACCCTCTTGATCTACAGGAATCTCAATAAGAGGCAAGCCACCCTCCCTCTCTAGGCTGTTTCATGTATATCGTGGATAATCGGGGTAAGCGGACTGGGCATACTGGTACATCTGTTGTGAAACTTGCTGTGTTGCGGCAATGGGCTGTGGCTGTGATACCGCTACTGTCTGTGCTGTAGGTGATGAAGTATGCGTAGGCTGTGTATTCTGCATGGGCTGCATATTCTGTGAAGACTGATGCTGATTATGGTCTTGTCTAGGTGGATGCGGTCTTTCTTTAGTTTTACCTGTCGCTATGTTATGTTTCAGAACTGGGCATTCATGTACGTAGTGACCTGGCTGCTTGCAATAGTTGCATGTCCCTTTAACGGGAGCTGCGGTGTGACCGGTCTGGGTCGTACCCTTTCTGTGGCCGTCGGTTGGGACCGATTGGGCTACTAGCATTTTCATTTTCGTGTCTTTCATACGTTTCTGCTCCTGATCCTGCTCTTCTCTAATTCTGTTCTGGTGATATTGTAACATTTGTAACATCTGGGATGGCGTATTGGCTTGCCATGTACTCTCGACCTTGTATACACGGTTTTTAACTGCTAACAGGGAATTTTTGACCAACTTTGATACAAAAAGATGCGGGTACGACTCGCTACTTGGTTTAAGACCACTATTAATAATGAAACATTTCTCGAATCTTGAATAGAAGTCACTAGTATCTTCGTCGGGTTTCTGTTTACAGGCTGATATTGCATCCCAGTCTTCCTTTCTAGTTGTCAATAATCTTGGCAGAACCTGTACTATCAGACCTGGTAATGCTTTAGTTTTCTCCCCCAGGCCTACCCCTGGGACCCGTTTGTTCTCTTCGTCTTCTATTTCTGTCCATACAATCTTTTTCTCTCCCACCTCCCATTCTTTTTCTTTTAGTTTCTCGTAGATGCCCGTGGGCAGCAATACCTTTAACATTTTCGTGATATCTTCGTACGTATAATCCCCCATCAGTAACATGTCTTTAAGCTCTCTATGAAAACCTGCAGGGTCTTTATCATGGCACGGAACTAGTTTCTTCATTTCTAACAGTTCTAACTTAGTCAGAGGCGTGTGTACATACACTCGTTTCAAGTTATGATCGTCACCCATAACTGGGTGCACTTCTCGTAAGGGGTTCTGACTTTCAATGCCATGCCGACGTTCCATATGATACATTTTCCTTTCTGGGGGCGGGGCGGGAACATATTCGGAGCTTATGAAAGTATCATATCTATGGCGTTGTTCTAGAATTATTTGAATTAATTTGGTACTTAAACCTCTCCATCTGTCCATGAGTAGTTCTTCTAATGTTTCGTGTAAAGGACCTGGATCAGAATGTTGATTTCTGTATTTCGTGAGGAGGTGTTGAATCATGTATACACCTGCTAATTTCTGCTCGTCTGGGGAAAGGTTCAGAAATGTCTGTGCTACGGTGTCATCATTGTATATATCCGGATTTTCAGTCCATAATATGGCTGACCGGGCTAGTTCTTGTTCATCCATAGAATTGAGTACATGGTACCCTACTCGATCTCGAAGCCTTTTATCAGTCTCCTGGAACTGATGTTCAGCCGAATTTGGGTTTGTCAAGGCAGAGAAAAAAACTCTCTTACTTTCTGGACGGATGCCTTTCCTAAGATAAGTTCCCTTACCTACATATGCTATAGTGTCTGTAGTCTTTTCTGGTTCTTCAGGTTCTTCTTCCCCCTCGGAGGAAGCCTTTTCTTTCTCTTCTTTGTGTACGTCTATCACTGCTTTTCTTATTTTCTTGTACATACTGGCTATGCAAGTCCCCTTGTCGTGTTTTCCTTCAGATATATTTTGACCCCACCTGTTGAGTGCATCTAATTCACCCTGATCTGTCTCAGGCCTGTCTCGTTCTCTTATTAGGCAATTTATGAAAAAGCGTAGTATCTGTCCTTGAACGTCAACTTTCTGATGCCCCATGGCATCCTTAATACTGTCGGGGTCTTTCCCAGTCTGAATAAACTGATATATTCTATCTAGGTGCTCTTTCATTCCTGGAAACATCAGCAGGAAATCAGTAGCCGATCGTAATCGTAGTGATGCCATTATCATTCTATCGTCTTTGCCGGGTACTGGATCATATCTGAAAACTGTAAGTTGTCCTTTGAATATATCGAGACGGGGTGATTTGTACGTGTAGGGACTCTGCAAGTCCCCGAGCTGTAACCTGCGTGTTGATGGCGGGGTCTGGAGACCCCCCATCGCACCTCCTGAGGCGGAAGCTTGGACATTTTCTCTCTGTGGAGTCTGTATCTGTACTTGAATTTGTCCTTTAGTAGGGTCAGGTAAACGTGGCTTTGGTAGATTAACTTTAGGTATGGGAAGCGGTGGAGGGGATGGAACAGGCGGACTCTGTTGTAGTACTGGCGGAATATGATCTTGGGGCGGGTTACCACCCCCGTCCCTGTCGTTAGGCAGGGCGCGGACAGGCAGATTGGTGTAAGCGGGTGCTACATCCTCTAGATAGGAATTCAAGAATATGTCTTTAGTGGTCCTGTGAGTTACTTTAGTTGGAACCAATGGTGACGGCAGATTTTTCGGTATTTCTGAAATGGCCTCAGGCGAACCCTCGGCCGCGAGATACATACCGTTTACGAGGTTATTTCGTGCACGGTCTATTTGTTCTGATTTTACTCGGATCCCCTCAGTAATTAATTCGTTTTCTTGGGCTTTCTCTGATTCTTTAAGTCTGTCCTCTCTACGTAGTTCTTTTTCAGCACGCTTACGTGATTCCTTACGCCACAGCTCTATGGCGTCTTTCTGAGATTGTCTGGCTTTCTTTTTCCATAATGCTTCTTCTACCTTCATGATGCACTCGGCATCCCATGTTCCAGTAACTGGCCATCTGTGTCTCTCGTCTAGATGTTTAGTATAGTCGGCCCATAAATCTAGATACACTATGGCATCTATGCCATGCTTGTGGTACATAAAGTTCCCAGGAGTGTCCCTAGGGGGGATAGGAATTTCTTCCTCTAGTATCCCTTTCCTAGTTCCTATCTGCTTTAACTTGTTGAAAAACGGCATCTTGTTTACTCAGTACTGAACGCTCAATCCTTGCTACTAAATACTAGATACAGCTAGTTATACAAGAACACAATAATGCACATTAAAACAGTCACACTCATACCACGACATTAATCACATGAAAAGACATTTGCGACATATACGACTACCCCCTATATCAGATGTACTGCTAAACAGCACAGATACACTGCTGAGAACAGTGCAAGAACTTGAATCATCGGATGTACTGCTAAACAGTACAGATACACTGCCTAAAACAGTGCAGACCGGACTTGTGTACCCAAACCCGTCTAGATACGTCCCAGCAATGGTACTCACCGGGAAGCACGGAAAACAGAAGGCCTCGGAAAACTCGACTGGACTGGACTGGACCGGACTCGACTCGACTCGACACGTGGATACTTCGGAAAACTGGTGGGCCTCTTGACACCTCGGACCTTGCTTCTTTCGGCTAGGCTCTGGTCGGGATCCTCCGCACTCCTCACCGCCTCGTCTGGGTACTGATCGCAATCTTCGTCACCTCCGTGGGCCAGAGGGAGATACAGGAAATCCTGCCGGTACGCGTAGTTTCCTTCTAACTGATGGCAGGGGACAGAGCTTGCAACGCACCAACCGGCGCGTGAGGTGGGGGAGGGGTCCCTATTCGGGCGCCAAAATGTCGTAAATATTTAATTTACCATCTTAATTTCTATGCAGGTAAGTACTTAATCAATAATAACTCAATCGGAAAGAAAGAAAACAGAGTCCGTGGTGTTAGAGTTCTTAGGGGTTTTATTCCTTAAAAAGGAATCATTCCGGAGTTGGATATCATGTTCCTGCAACCACGCAGGGTTCAGGAAGGGATAGAGCAATGCTTTATTGACAATACATAGCTTATATACTTAATTTACATCATAGGAAGCAATATAGTAGGCGTAACAGCTGAGAGTAGACAAGATAACAGCATCCACGTGCTACTAGTACGTAATCAGAAGGCGTGGACTAGGCGTAACTGGAGGTGTGCTCTAGAAACGTCACAGGTAGGTGTCACATGTGGGTGGCACTAAAACAGAAATGTTGCAATGTCAGCAGAAATCAGAAGCTTGGATGCGCGCGCAGCTGCATGACGTGTGATTTGGCGTGAAACTGGAGGGTGCAGGGGGCTTGACATTTACGCTGACGGAAAGAGACAGAAGTCTGGCATGTCAGATCAACTTGTGCTTCTATCATATCTGATATCTGATGTTTAGGAACTGAGCTATCTGGGCGGAAAGGTCTCTGGGGCAGAAGCTATTCTATACTGACTGTGAGTGCGTGTATAAGCGCCTGAGTGTCTGCATGAGAAGCGTGGGGGCATGGGCCTTCCATGGGAGCATGGTAACAGAGGCTATGAATTACTTGCACGGAGACAGGCCGGCCCTTTGGCTCTGCAGCTGGGGAATGTTTACTGAAACTAGTAAGCAGGAATGTATCTTCGAGGAGCAGAACAGATAACTCGAAGGTTGTAGTCAGTCTTGGCAGGCAGCAGGCTGAGCTGAGCGTGGTGGGCCGCGCTGGAAGTAAGGCAGAGTTCACGGGTACGGGGGCAGCCTGGGCAGCCTGGGCTGAGGCTGTCAGAGTCAGAAGGAAGGAAGAGGCTCGATGGCAGAAATTCTGGGCCTACTTTGCCAGAGCTGAAAAACATGTAGAGTACACTACAAAAAGACGTTGGCATAGCATACTTAGGAACGGACCATCCAACCCATTCAAGGTGGGTCTGAAAGAGGACATGTTAACGTTGGACGCAAATGTATTTGCGTCTTCATAGCTGGCACAGGAGGGAAGTTACATGCACTTTAACTCATACATGGAGATGGTGGGGTACACGATAGGGAACATAACTTGACCAAAAATTTATATTTCCTCACTGGAGGACCCATAAAAGGCAAGGAAACATTAGAGGGACTTCAAAACTAAGCAGCCAGACTTTGAACCTTATAAAAAGTATGCACATTACGCAAAAGCACTAAGAGAGCTTCACTGGCTACCAGTAGTGCAAAGAATACAACTCAAACTTCTATTCTCAGACTTCAAATCACACAAAGGCACTAGATCAATCTACCTGCACAACTAGTACATTGCCACTTGAACTCTGACTTCACACAAGTAAAGTACATCCCAAATACCAAAGTAGGGAAACGAGTTCAGTTCAGAGCACACAACCTTGGAACCTTTACATCCAGATTGGAGGAATCAATCAAACATGGCATCCTTCAAAGGAATCTTGAAGTTCAGTGTCTTCTTAGAGGTATTCTTCACCACCCAAATACCACTGGGACCCCCCCCCCCCCCCCCATGTAAAAGAGAGGGTCCATTGCGGGGTTATTGCATGCAGCGTTGCACAATTGTATTATTGCACTGAAGTCCTTACCATCCTGCACTTATCCCTTATCTTCAATCTCTTGGTAATTAGATGTAATTCATGTTTGATTAAGAAGGGGAGAAGTGGTACCTAGGCTACATGTGCCTAGGTAACTAGGTGACCACTGGCGATCTGGAATGTGGGGATGGAATTGAGTGTTGATGACAGTTGGAGTAGATGTTGTGGCATTCAGACATAATTGGGGCATAATTGTGTCAATTAGTTTTTTCAACGTTTGTGTCTTGAGGCCCTTGTTGTGTTGGCCCAGAAACTCGGGGCCAAGTACCCATTTTAGCACTTAATTCACAGAAGGTAAAAATGCAGAGAAATTCAAGAATAACTCAAGGAGGTGCTGTGAGCTAAAATCTCATAACTCAGTATTACGAATTATAAAAATGGTTTTTCCAGTCAGTAACTTTTGTACATATAAACACACACACACAACGCACACGCACACACACACAACCACACACACACATCCCTGAATAATAGGCACCATTTACAAACGTTCAAAACAGCAGGTAGAGGAACCAATTAGGACCCCTTTTACAGATTCTAGTAAGGTATGGGGTGTGGTGCCCTAGAAGAAGGTTAATAAATCCCTTAAATCCAAACTAGACCTCTATCAAATCTCCTAAATCCAGACCAGATCGTTTAGGTCTGAGAAACCTTGAAAGGTTTATGCCCAAGCAGATCCTAACCCTTAAAGTCATAATACCCCTATATATGTCTATAGCCAAACATGCAGAGGTGCATAATAATTTAAAATAAGGCCTATTAGCTGTATCAAAAGTTATTCACAATTCACTCAGCAATGACAAATGTACATTTCACTGTGCATTAGCAATGCAGTGTATTATCACAATTAATATCACTTTTTGCTTTTCACTATTGAAAATCTAGAAATATTGGATTTTACACACTTAATATCAAGCAATAATAACTTTGTCAAAATTAAACTATTCAACGTAAACTTTTACACACATTTGCCAAACAACCACATAGGATACTAAAGGCTAATGGACCTAGTCACAAACTCCATTTTGTAGTACATTTAGTAGAACTGTACTAAATGTACTACAAAGTGCAGTTTGTGACTAGGTTCATTAGCCTTTTGTACCATTCATGTACTACAAAATGCTCTTTATAAACCTATGTGTGGAGACCTCTGTCTCTCATTTCTTTTCTATGTGGAGTTCTCCATCCCAGTTTCGGCGGTCTACACACGCATAGGTATACATTTAGGGCTCAAATATGAGTCTGGCAGTCCATGGACCACCAGACTCGTGCTGCCTGGGTGGTCTCCCGACAGTCCTATTACGATTAGGGCGGTCGGACCTCCATTTCCATGCTGCAGCCGCCAGGGAACCGCTATTCCCTGTTGATGTTGTAGT
Organism: Lissotriton vulgaris; assembly: GCF_964263255.1. NCBI lineage: Eukaryota > Metazoa > Chordata > Amphibia > Caudata > Salamandridae > Lissotriton > Lissotriton vulgaris. The sequence goes on along the minus strand of NC_141694.1, from coordinate 1,719,874,585 downwards.
GGTCAGGAGGCACCAATATGCTTGATGAGACAGCCATGGACCAGACAAGCATATTAGAAGTTCCCTATCGACCATGGTTTTCATGAGGGTTTCTCGGAGAGGAAACAAAGGAGGCCCTACAGTGCCCCCTCATACCTCTGCACCATGTGGTGCATGCAGGGGGGTACACCATGTGCCCCCCTGTCTACATGCACCCCAGTTCTAGCACGTCGTAGGCTTTTCGGTCCAAGCCGTGCACAAACTGTTTTGGCGTTCCCATTGCAGTGCCTATTTTTAGAGGCACTGCTGTGGGAACACCATAAAGAAGCCTGCCAGACAGGCGGTAACTCCTAATCTGGTGGGAGGCCTGACCGCGGCTTTGGCATTGCGGCGGCAGGGCAGACCCGGCGTCGCACAGCCAAAGTCGTAATTAAGCCCTTGGTAGTAAATATGGGAGGAACCTGGGGACCATTTTGGAATATGGGGAATATTTACTACTCAATTGGATGTGATTACGGAGCAGTAAGGAGGGGCTTAGAAAGTGATAAAATGGTGTCTAGGGAGAGGCATGCAAATGCAAACACCTACCCACAGAGCCCTTGGTTTTCACTTTTTATTCAGATGCCTACCCCCCAAAACAGGCAAACACTATGCTTTTCCAGTGGTTGCAAAACATGTTGTTTTTTGTTGTGACTGTTATAACACATATTTAATTTAAAGTAGAAGTGATGCAGGAAATATAGTGTATTCCCATTGCCAGTATGTCCAATGGATTTATTTTAGATTGTTTTGCGCATTGAAATTCTGTGTATTGCTCTCTCACTCATACTCTCAACTCGTTACCCTCTCTTACATCTCATTATCTTTGACATTCACTCTGCCAGGACTGAATTCTGGAATGTGAGACAGGAGTTAGATATATCTTCTTAAGCAAGCTGATATAAATTTTGGGTTGATGCAAGTAAGCAATACTTGGAGTTCTTTATGTGCGTAATTTACCCACAAATGTCACAGGAGAGCTGCTTTATAGGAGGCATTTAGATGGGGGTGTAATGAGGCACAGAGCTGATGAGTGAAGTAGGATAAGCTTGTGTGGTGGACCCTAGTGGCATGGTAAATCCTGGTGGTAAAATAGGTCACCCTCTGATAATGATAACCACATTTCAAGAGATATTGGAAAATGTTTTCTGAGGTGGGATCAGTACTAGTGCAGTAGAGATCGGAAGAAAAGGAGCAGAAGGTACCACCACCAAAATAAAACCGACAAAAGATCAAATAGGATTTTAATATTCTCCGATTATCTACAGTGTATAAAATATTTTATCAGACCTAACATATGCTTCTAAACCCTTCACATTTAATCCAAACATATAAAACAAAAACAAACAAAAGGAAAAAGAAACAATATTTTAGTGACTTCCCTAAACAATAAAACTGAAGCAGATTAATCTTAGTCCAGTCTTTCTTGCTGCCACCTTATATAACAAAGTTACATTGTCTTGGCATCTTAAGGAAGAAATAAAAATTACTTACTGTCTCACTTACTGTTCTTGAATGTCATTTTAGTCAGTGGATGTATAAGTATTTATCAGCTTTTATATGTTTACACTGATGAGGGCTGTTTCCCTTTTGGTGGGGTTTTATCAGTTTCAACAGTTGAAACCTAAAACATGATAGCCTACATATAAACTACCACAATGAGTTTTGATCGCTAATGAAACTATTTTGTTTAATCCAAACTTCAGCACATTACCTGAAATTCTATGTTTTTCTTTGCCTGTTTTACAGGTAAGCATTGAAGAAATGTAGACTAGACAAAGCCAGTGCAAAAGGTCTTGTGAATTAAAAGTCGTTATGCAACGTACAAAGAAGTGCAAAGTTGGAAAAGGAGCTGTAGTTCAAAACTAGTAGCTGTTTCCATTGCTTGAGTGGAAGTACCTGTTCATACTATTAGACTGTATTTACCTTAGGTGCCAATTCATTATGTGGCTGGTATATACACAATCCATATACCCAACTAAGCATTAAGAGCTCTGTAACTCCGCATTTACCCATTGAGAGAGACACCAGACTGGGGTGCCCTTTGTCCCCTCTTCTTTTTGCCATCGCCATGGAGTCCTTTGCGGCCAGGCTATGCCAAACACTAGACATCTGGTCATATTCATGTGTGCAGATTACGTTGCACTCTAAGTGAAAACCCCCACAGTTAACCCCGCCCCAATACTTACAGAATTCATTCGGTTTGGGAGCCTCAGGGGTATTGCCATCAACTGGTCCAAATCAACTATTTTCCCCATAACTGCTGCCACAAATACATTTGTTTCCAAGTATTTGTTATGGTGGTCTGGTGGTGCCATCAGGTACCTCAGAGTATGGATTAGTAGGGATCTAGACACTATTTTCCATGACAACTATGGCAGGGCACACGCATGGCCAGAGAATAGGGTACGCAGCTGCCATTGTTTCTGGCCAGCAGGATTGTTATTGAAAAAATGGTTGTTCTCTGTAAATTCCTCTACCTTTTTGTCAATATGCCAGTCCTTTATACTCAACAATTCTTCTACCACCTTCGTTCAAACCTTGTCAGTCTGCTTATACCAGCAAACAGCCAAGAATCACCTGAGAGAAACTTACATTACCTTTCAACTAGGGAGGACTTTATACGCCCAACCTGGAGTTGCATTGCCACTACACCCAAATTCAGTTCTCCCCCACACCCTTCTAACCCCATTTTTTACCACTGAATCTGAAAAAATGGCACCTTTCCCACTTAACAGTGGCATCTGCTCACCTGTACCTAACGTACAAGAGAAATTGACACATCGGGGTGCACCATATGGACCTTGGACCGCTTGAAGCACCAAGTCGAGATGAATTCTCTATTTAAGGCTGAGGTTTCTTACCCTTTGCCATTGGTGCTAGTATGTGGTGTCTGCCTTCAACTTAACCCTTTCGCTGCGACGGCTATTCCACCACAGTGCTAACGGGGCGGGGAGGCCGCGCGGCGGCCGCATGCTGGTGACAGAACCGCTCCGTCACCAGCCGAGGTTGAGCTGTGCTCGTGATGGAGCGGTTCTGTCACGGCCCGCCCGCTCAATAGAACGCGCCGCGCAGGCGCGGCGGCCGGGCCATGACAGAACCGCTCCGTCATCAGCACAGCCCAACCGTAGCTGATGACGGAGCGGTTCCGTCATCAGCAGGGGAGGGGTTAAACAACTCCAGTTGTCTACCCTTGTTGACCTACATCCCGATGGCAGCTTTATCTCTATGCAATCAATTCGGGCGCATCTATGTTGCATGCCCCTAGACAACTTCATGTACCTCTGAATCTGCACCACTTGTTGGACTCCCCACGCCTCTTTCTCAAAGGCCCCAACCCCACTGGCTGCTCTGGAGATGCTGCTGAGCTCATCATCCCCCAGAAGACTTATTACTCATCTATACACCGACATGCAAGATAGGACCCCAATTTGGTACCCCGTTGTCACGGATGGGGTGGCAAAGGGATATGGATCCAACCCCTCAGAGAAATAGTGGTGATATTGCTGTTCCAAGCGTGGGCCATCTCCACCAAGTGTAGCCTAAGTCTAATACACATTAAATTCCTGCATAGAATTTACTGCATCCCTGTGGCACTCCATACGAAGGGCCTTTCTGAGGGCGCAAGCTGCACGTGTTTCCGAGCACCTGATGTGGACATTATGCACCTTATGTGGGGGAGCCCACGTATTACTCTGTGATGATCATCCCTATTTGATACTACATATTCTATTACAGACTTTAAGGTTCCTAGGCCTACTCTTGTGGCGCTATTGTGGGATGGAGTCGGGTGGGGTGTGCGTGGGTTGCTGATGTGCCAGCTGGCACCTGCCACCTGAAGGGAATGTTTTTCCTTTTCACCAAGCACAAAGTGGCGGTGCGCAGGTGCAGGGACTGCAGGATTGATTGAGAGATGCCGTGTTTTGCCGCAGTAACTGGAGCTCTATTGGGAACCCATGCCCAGTGCATCTCACCCCATTGATGTCTGGGTCCCAGTGGTCGCCTATTTGGCTTTGCAAGAAGGCATGTGCGCTCTAAGCTCACAGAGATGCCATTAACAGATCCCTATGGCAGGCTGGGGTGTCACCCCGTGCATTTCCAACCCCCATACCATAAACTTCCTGACTTGGCTGTCGACATCTCTGCAATAAATGCTCCAACCTGCCCAATGAAAACTCTGAAAGGGCCAATAATGAGGTGGCACAATCTTGAAATACAAGGTCAACTGTAGAAAGAAGGAAATTATCAGAAATGTCCCACTGATAGTACACTTGTGAAATACCTGATGAGGGACAGGGGATAATTTTTACCAAAAACACATAAAGTGTAGTTCTAGTTAACATTATTAAAACAAAAAATATCAGATCAAGCTGTTATCATCAAAATGGAATAGGCTTATAGCACAACTAAGTTTAGCAGTACTGTCAACAATCAATGTGCATGGAACCGAATATGCGCTAGGGACTCTTATCCTATGAGGCGGAAGGCATGGCTGGCCAGACGCGTCCTATACAACTCTTACCGCAAGAACTATTGCCACAGAGTCCACTGGTCTTGTCATTTTGCGCTGTCCAATACCCTCTGGCCACAGATGGCCACTTTCAGTGATGCCTTGCACTTGGAGAACCAACCCCTATCACAGCCTTATCAATGCTGTTGATTAAATCAGTGGTGATACGTGAGGTCGTCATTGACGCCAATAGCATATTACTCCTTGCTCTGTGACAGCACTGCTGGCTTGGTACCAGTTTGCGGTGGGCATTGATGCCCATCTAGTTGAAGCCTCTGAAAATACTGTGCTATGATCATGCCTCACTGTTGCTGCATGATAAAAGTGCATTGGTATTGACACTAAAACACAGCATCTTTCTTTGTCTTCAAGGTATGAAATACAGTTGCTGTCTAGTGGTTACAAAGTTCAAATTAATTCTATGAAAATATGTTGAAGCAAGTATATGTTTACAAATACGACGGCTATCCACCCTGTAAAAGGAATTATTTACATGAAACAAGTGGGTTTCTTTTCCTCTAGCGCCTGTGATGCCAACCCTGGCAGCTGAGCCTAGTGCAGTAAACTGGGTTGCATCAAAAGTACCCTATGACTCTTATTGTGTCTGTATAAAAAAATATATTTAAATACTATTTAGAATTATGTTTCCATAGCAACACTGTAATAAACACTAGTCTCTCTTGAAAGCAGTATGTAGTGAAAATGCAAACACAAGAGAAGGAGGTCGGTGCTTGGAGTCTGGGGCGGTCCATCTGGTATTTAAAACTAAGAGCGTTGGCAGGAGTGTTATATATACTATCAGGTGCCAAAACAATTCACATCAGTTCCTCAATATTGGAAAAAACTACTTGGAAGAAAAACAAAAAAAAAGTATTCCCTTTTTTCCTCATTTTTTAATGGTTTCAGTAGTGGACCAGTTTCTTTCTGGGTAATGCGGTTTAGAGGCAGGATTCAGATGGAAAATTTAAGGAAGATGAATGCAATGTATTATTAAACAGGATATCTCTACAAGCCACCCAGTAGAGCTGAATTTAAAATTCTATACCTAATATTCCAGATGAGATTTCCAGGCGGGTGTACTGTTTCACACTTGGTTACAGAGAGGGTGTTCTGAAGTTTGTACAATGGCAGAGGTTAAGTCGGTTTTAACACTTGATTAATCATAGGGGGGCCTTTGTTACCGTTTAACTCCAGTGACTTTTTGTTTAGCAAGTCCCTAAAAACCTACAGAGCTGCAAAAACTGTAGGAGCCCAACGTAAATATGTTAATGCATCTCATGCCTTCTTCAGGGGGAGGTTAAGGGAGTACATTTATGGTTTTGCAAAAGAGTCAGAGCAATTACTGTTTATTAATTCCCAGAGGCAAAAAAAATTGCCCTTAATGGCTGAGAGAAAATCTCGGCTGATGATTATGTTTGGCACACACATAGGCGGGCAGATCTTCTAAGTAAACCCAGAGAAAAAGTCACAGAAAACCTATGACGCAAATAACAGCATTAATAAAACTGAATGGATGAAGTGACCAAACCGCACACTCCAGTACACTGCACGATTGTTCTGTGACTGGTTCGCAGGTATTAAGGGTTTATTGTTTTACATAGGAGGAAAGAAACTTACGATGAACACAATAGTGGAGCCTCACTGTGCCCAGAACATAAAAAAAATTAGCCCCATATATAAAATGCTGAGATAGTCTCGGACAAGCAGAGCACTTAGGCCTTGTTTACGGGTATAGGTGGTGTTTATCGCACATGATAAATAACAATACCATGGGGTACGTTATTTATTGAGTGCAATTAATAGCACCTCTTACTAGTTGTTGGGGAATAACATGCAGATTTTGATGTTTAACTCACCAGTATCCGCATGATTCTGTAAATACTGTATGGTTATTTACAGTCAAACCTGCCAAAATTGAACAGAGGTTGAATAATTTAACACATTTGATAATTATCAGATGCATTAAATACCTATAATTCGTAATTACAACCCGTGTGTAAACAGGCATTTACGAATGGTTCAGAATTCACCATCCTACTCGTAATCAGGCCCTTAGACTATTAGCATCGACTCATTTTGTTTATCTGCAAGCAGTTGGCCTGCTGGAGCTGATGGGCTGGTGGTAACAATTTGCCTGTTTGCTTGCTTACCAGGGAGGGGGTGAGTTTCGGAAGGATAATTATTGCCAATGGTTGCAGTTGTTAACAGCAGCTAATTGTTGTTTCCCCTTATTATTCGCGCTCAACTTAAAACAGTTACCGGTAGATGCATCAACGTTTTCATTTGCGATTCCTTATTTGCGAAAAATAAGGAATCGCAAATAAGGAATCGCAAATGGCAATGCATCATTTATTTCGCAATTTTATTGAGATTCGGTAAAAATCGCAATTTTTACCAAATCGCAATAAAATTGCGAGTTTCAAATTGCGATTTCGCAATTCCCATTGATTCCTATGGGCCAAAAGGCCCATAGGAATCAATGGGAATTGCGAATTCGCAATTTGAAACTCGCAAAATGTTAATGCATTCCATAGGTGCAGGGGGAGGTCCAAAGGAACCCCCCCCTGCACCCCTGAAATGTATTTTAAAGTGCATGTTACACACACACATGTCCTAAGGACATGTGTGTCTGTAACATGACAGTGTTTTAAAATGTATCTTTGGGCATTTTGACACATTTTTGCAAATTACCACGAGGTTCAACCTCGTGGTATTTTGCACCCCCTATTTGCGAAATCGCAATTTTAAAAATAATCATGCATTGCTTTTAAGGAATCGCAAATTTGCGATTCCTTAAAAGCAATCGCATTTTTGGAATTCGCTAAAAATAGCGATTTTCCAAAAATGCTTGATGCATCCCAGACACCTATTTAGGAAGTGCAAACGGCCGAATTTTGCGATTCGCACCGTTTGCACTTCCTAAATAGGTTGATGCATCTAGGCATTAATGCCCAATTGGGAATGGTGTCAATCGCTGTTAACGCCCAAAGTTAGGGCGACAGAGCTTAGTTAATGCCCAAATGTATATGCAGCTCCACAGCTTATGAGCTTGGTTAGCGCTACACAATTATCAATTTGATACACATACAGGACCAAGACAACATTTTTCATGGGAAATTTTCAAGCTACCTACAACATGCCACTTAATGCACATTTTGACCTTAACCCGTTGGGTGCGTCAAACGGCCTCTGGCCGTCTGACGTCACAGTGGGCGTGTGTGGAGGACGGCCGGGCGCTGTCCGAAACACGCCTACTCATTAAATCCCCAGCACCGCGGCAGAATTTGCACCTCGGTCAAGGGGCTGCCTGATCTATTTAGAATTTGTTGAGTGAATTGCATTTTTTAACATGTCAACTTATCACTGTCTATAGACATGTGTATGAATTCATGTGCTTTCAGCTAAGCACACTCATAAATGAATTCATGGACGTCAATTAACCAAAATGCCAAGGGTAGTGAAAGTTACCTTGCATACCAAAATGCCAAGGGTAGTGGAAATTACAACGCATGCCATTTGACCTTTACTTCACTTACACACACGTTTATACAAACTAACACCTTCACACACTCTAGCGCACATAAACAGACTCTCATCCGCAAGCACGCATTCAATATACATTTAACAGCATTTGTTACTGACCTTAGCTTCCAGATAGGGTCATGGTCCAGCTAATGTACTCCATTTTTTATTACAGTAATAGTAAATAATATTATTCACTATTTGTATAATCAAAATAATGACAGAAACCAGGCAAGTGGAGCTCCAACCTGCCTCCATTAGGAAGAGATGCCCCTGTGTTGCAGACACTGATTTTGCCACCTTTGAGGCCAGGGGTCGCAGAAGCAATGCCAAGGGTGGCAAGTGGCAGGCAGGAGGTCGCAGCTGCGACCCCTGGTGGGCCCTAAATGACGTTTATGAATACATTCCTAAAATCTAAACGTACCAGGAGCTTCAATGCTGTAAAACATTTTAGCAGTGCTCATTGGTTTCTGAATTAGATGAACTGCCTTACTGTAGCTTTCATAGGAAACTTTACCAACATGCCAGATTTCCATAAACACAGGCGTCCTTGAATTGGAAGCGGTTTTATTACCTGGTAGACGAGAGTGATTTATAAATGCAGCCTCAGACTGTGCTAGGTCTCGGCTAGAATGACCGGGATATGGTACACATTTAACCCTCACAATCTCTCTGGGGAAACTTTATGAGCTCAGCACGGCTGTATCTTATGTCTCTCATCACATGTTCACGTGTGTAAGAAAATATCCTGGCATGTCTTTTTCAAAATATGCCGTCACTCGAAATATTGAAGAGCTGTATAACAAAACGTGATTTAGCCTTTGAGAATAAACCGCGAAACCATTTTTTTAGTAGAAAACAGCATGTTTGACTTATTCTGTGAAAATCACACTTCTCATTATTGAACATCAGCATGAATGAGACACCTCATCAAGACACATGCCCACCAGTTTCAAATTCAACCTGTGTGGAAACGCTCTAAAATTGAAATGAGAAAATTGATATTTCTGATTTCTTTGGTGTCAAGTGTCTCCTCGGGCTTTCTCTCTTGTGGAAGTATATGACTGACGCATGTTGTTCCCGCGGCATCCATTTTATAATGCCTGGCAGATGCTACTAGTCGGTGACAAAATGGATTCTTAAACGTTCATGACTAATTGAGCAATATGGATGTAGGAGTGGACCTTGCCATGTGGCAGCCTCCTGCCACGTCACCACTGGGCTTTCAAGGGAGATGTAGGAGGTGTCAGAACTAATAAAATGAAAGAACATATTTTTATTGCATTCATGAACAACGTTTCAGAATCAAGGTGCCCTCTGTGCATACTGCAAAGGTGTTCAACGACAGCAGTTAAGGTGATGGAGTTTGTTAGGTTACCCAAAGTATATAGGGCTTCATTTACAAGAATTCACGCATCGCAGTGGTAACGCATCAATGCGTCAAAATTATTTGTGCCTGCGGCAAAAATCCTTACTACACCATGGATGTGTTGCATTTACAATAGGGAGCTCCATGGTACAAGGACTCATGGATATGCCAGAAATACTGACGCATATGTGGGAGGATGCCGCAAGGCATGAGGCCCAAAAAAGGTGCATTGCTGTAGTTAATCATAATACTAACACTTATACAGCAATGCGTCAAAAAACATAGGATGACTGTATTGACTGATGCAAGTAGCCTACTGTATGGTAACCAATGTTATAGAGTATGTGTGACATATTGTGTGAGGTGACAAGTTATTATTATTGTATAATGTGACATTTACTGTGTCACCTACCCTATGTGTGCACTTTCCCATTGATGGGACGTGATTTCCTTGCAGATTACATTGTTGGAAGTGACTTCAGCTTGTCAGATTTCTATGCCACAGCCAATGCACCATTCATGTGCTTGGGTTTTAGAGGCGTAGGAATTGTGAAGCACTGCCAGCGCAGTGGGCTGTTTCCTGATGCTGTGTCACTTTTCCAAAAAGTCATAAATTCCACTGCATTAGTTTTACAAGGGAATTTACGAGGCAACGCCTATTCTGCATATATTAATTCTAACGGAGGTAAGAAGGGATGCAGGCCGGTGAAAAGTAATGCATCTGCCTAGATGCATCACCTTGTAAATATGGAACAAAGAAAGTGCCAGGGGTGCGTTAAAAAACAAATGACACAATGGCAGCACAAGCTCCTTGTAAATAAACTCCATAATGTGCTATTGTTCTGCCCTTTGTGTATGTGTGCAACATAACGTTTCTGTTTATTTGTTGCATTGGGGCTGTCCTACAGAGCTGCATCGCTAATCATGTAGATACCAACATGAAATGTTCCATGTGTGTGTTTGTATGTGTGTGTGTGTAGACAGAAGATGAAAATGCTGCTGAGATGACAACACTTTGCCCACAATTGGTTTTGTTGCTTGATTGTGTGCATAAGGGTGCTAGGTGGTCTGTTTAATGTGATGTGGTGTGATAGAGTGAGTGGTACAATTGATTGCACTGTTGTAACAATTAATGCATACATTGCTGCAGGGAACCTTGACCCTACCAGGTAGGTCGCTCCCCCTCCGCACAGCACCGCCTGTGTCTCCCTGCCCCAGCTTCCGTTGCCGCTGCTGAGGACATTCGAGGCCCTCCACCACCCGCAGGCTACCACCTGCACCTCCTCTCTGGTGGCCAGTGGTAGGCCGTAGGTAGGTTTGTTCATCCTCCGCTTTATTGCTTTTATTGTATTGCCTGTATTTTCATTGTTGTGCCTGTGACTGCTGTTGTCTGTCTTCCCCCGCTGCCTGTAAGTGGTCCGTGCCCCTTTTCCTTCCTGTTCCCCTCGCTGTCCCCGTGATCTCTCTACCTGATCTTTCCTTCTGCGACCCTCGCTGCCCCCGTGTCCCTGCTCGGTTTTCCCTTCTGTTCCCCTCGCTGCCCCGTGCCTCTCTGCCCGTTCTGCCTTCTTTTCTTATCTGGCCCAGTATTTCTGTATTCTGTATTTTGCCTCTGTGCCACTCATTTTTCCGGTATTTCTGTGCCCTTTTTACCTTCTGTGCCACTCTCTTTTCCCTCATTTTTGTGCCCCTTTTGCCTTCTGTTCCAATCGTTTTTTGTGCCCGTCTGCCTTCTGTGCCACTCGTTTTTCCCTTGTTTTTGTGCCTCTTTTGCCTTCTGTTACACTCATTTTTTGTCCCCTTCTGCCCTCTGTTCCACTCATTGTTTTGTGCCCTTCTGCTCTCTGTGCCACTCGTTTTTCCCTCGTTTTTTGTGCCCTTCTGCCTTCTATTCCACTCGTTTTCCACAAAGGAATGAAGGCCGTCGCCGACTGGATGAAGACCAGCTGTCTGAAGCTGAACTCGGACAAGACGGAGGTCCTCATCCTCGGCTCCAACCCTTCTGCCTGGGACGACTCCTGGTGGCCGACGGCACTGGGGGCAGCCCCGACACCCACCGACCATGCACGCAACTTGGGAATCATCCTCGACTCAACGCTTTCAATGACCAAGCAAGTCAACGCCGTCTCCTCCTCCTGCTTTAACACCCTCTGCATGCTCCGCAAGTTCTACAGATGGATCCCGACAGATACAAGAAAGACAGTCACCCAGGCCCTCGTCAGCAGCAGACTCGACTACGGAAACGCCCTATACGTGGGAGCCCCGACCAAGCTCATCAAACGACTACAATGCACCCAAAGCGCCTCGCACGACTGATCCTCGATGCACCACGCCACGGCCACATCACCCCCACCTGAGAAACCTGCACTGGCTCCCCGTCAACAAGAGGATATCCTTCAAGCTCCTCACCGATGCACACAAGGCACTCCACAAGACCGGCCCAGCCCACCTCAACAGACACTTCTCCTTCTACATCCCCAACCGCCAGTTACGCTCCGCCGACCTCTCACTCGCCACCATCCCGCGCATCCGAAGAACAACCATCCATGGGAGATCCTTAGCCACAACTATACCATTTGTTGTATATTTTCCATCAGTAGGTTAATCATCATCATTTGGAGGAGTAACAAAAGTTGTAGACTGGAGTGGAGGAGGTGTAGAGTCCTGGTGCAACCTCCAAGTGCACAGATAGTAGCTGCAAATTCTTCAGACAAGACGTAGAGAATGGGGAGACCGTAGTGGAAGTATGCAATGGGATTTTTGAAGGAAGTTTAAAGGAGAAAAGCAGGTGGGCCAGAATCTATGAATTTAAATGTAAAACACCTCGAATGTACTACACATTCATATCACACAACAGTAGAACAATTTTAACAGTTTAAAACTGACCAGGAGGCTGAGTGTAACACATGAACAAACCACTCTGAGAGACCGATCGACATTGGACTGTAGGGTAACAATGCACTAAAGTCAGAAGTGATGACTTCCCTGCTAGAAATTAATGCTCAGGTGCAGTCATAGATCATGGCACACATAGGAAGAGCAAGACAATCACCATGCAAGGTCGACCCAGCTGCTACATCCTGAGCAATAAGAGTTATAAATGCACAATGTTAAAAACAACATCAAGCAAGGTCGACCCCGATTTGACATGAGTACACCTAAATAAAAGTCACAATGTAGTGTCAGGCCAGAAGTGATATGATCCAATGCAATAACGAAGACGCCACTGTAAAGTAATCACAATATAGGGTCTATGCAGATATGCCATGAGTGACAGCGGCGAAGTGAGTGCAATGAGTGTACAAAGTTGCATACCATTTTCCTTGCAAAGTAACCGTAATTCTCACGAGAACTATAGTTAGTATGTATGTTACATGGAACTGAACTTCTGCATGAAATCCTGACCATATTTTCACATGTATAACCCTAAAGCATGAAATAGTATTTTTGTTTAATAACTGACATTGCTGCAAGAAAAAATAACACACACATCCATCTGTATTCTGTATTCTGTGGGTCACATGGAGAATGCATCTAGTGCATCACAGGTCATGCAGCATACGTCCAGGTTCACTGTTCCCACAATACACTTCTGCTCCAGTTAGATCTTACAGAAGAGATGTCTGCAACTGCTGTGATGCGAGTGTAACATTAAAAGAATCAGAATATAGGGTATAATAATGTGCAACTTCATCAATACAAGCAGTCCACTCATCATGTTAGGTGACCCTCAAAGTCCATATACTTTATGAGGAATGGCTGTAAAACAAGTTTAACAATAAAGCAATGACAATACAGGGTTGATGTGAGATGACCACAATACCAGGGTTTAGCAAATCATTTACAGAGCAAGGCTAGTTCAAAGGTAATGTACATGGATATCAAAGAAAAATGTAAGAGTGACAGAGTATTACTGCGAACAAAGAAAGCAAATAAGTAGGTGTTAGACCTGGCATGGTTTTCTCCTGTATTTTTGCCTCTGCCTCCTGTATTTTTGCTGTGTATTGAATTTTATTTGTGCTAGTCTAGGTGCTTTGGGTACTTTGCCACTTCTAATCATTGCCAAAGTGCAACCGCTCCCTCTGTGCATTATGAATATGGATTGGTGTTTCCATGATTGGCTTATTTGAATTACCACTAAGTCCATGGTATAGTGAACTGTGTGTGCCTAGGGCCTGTAAGTGAAATGCTGCTAGCGGGCCAGCAGCACTGAGTGTGCCACCCACACAAGCAGCATTTCAAAGGGGTCTCATACCTGTCACTGCAGTGTCTGCTTGCAGTCTCTACTGCCCTGTTGACCTGGCAAGTGCTCCCACTTGCCAGGCCCTAACCTTCTCTTTTCATACATGTGAGACACCCCTAAGGTAGGCCCAAGGCACCCCTGTGAGCAGGGTGCAGTGTATGTGAAAGGTAGGACATGTCCTGAGGTGTATAACATGTCCTGATAGTGAACTACAATGAATTTTGTTTTCACTATTGAAAGGCTATCTGTCTCTTAGGTTAGAATGGGAGTTTATTTATAACATCTTATTAATATAACTTCCCGTTGGGAAAAGATAGGGAGGTAAAGTTTAGTATGCCTGAGCTCAGAATATAAAGATGCATCTTTTGGTAAGGATTATTTTTACATAGTGTGTTTGAAAAAACCACTTTTAGAAAGTGGGTATTTTCTTGCTTAAATCAACTAATATAGGGACAGGATGCACTCCTGTTTCTTGACACTTGCTTAAGTTCTTTCACGTTTGCTTTTCATGTTGACTTGCGAGTGCTGAGCCCAAGAACGCACTCATGAAATATGACACTATAACAATGGGGCGACATCACGCCCCAACCAATCGCACAGCTTAGATGCGCCGACCTCGCCAATAAATTAAAAGACGTACTCCATTTGCATTTTTCTATTCATTCAATTTACTTGTTGTTTTTGGTTCAAAATGCTTAAATTCCACAAGCGGAGTGATCATGCAATTTCCCAAATTTCTGGTGCTCCCATTGTGCCCTTCCGGACCTCTCAAAAAGTACACGACTTAAGCATTTCTTCATTCAGGGCAGTATTTATTCGCCATTACCCAATGCATTTAGTGCTTGGAGGCACTTCTTCAGGGGTCACTACAATAAATAAAAACAGTCTCCAATTAATTCAATCACTGTCATTCCACTACTGTTGTGTTTTGTTCTCAAGCGTTTCAAAAACATAATGCGCAAAACGGTCATAGGGAGTGAGGGATTTAAGCAGGAGGGAACGAGGGGTGTGAACTGTATGGTCTATGCTCAAGGAGAAAGCTGCCGCTGGTTTAGGAAGGGTTTTGTTTATTTATATGAAAATGACCATTTTGCGCATTATATTTTTGAAACGCTTGAGAACAAAACACAACAGTAGTGGATGGGCACAATGGGAGCCCCAAAAATTTGGGAAATTGCATGATCACTCCGCTTGTGGAATTTAAGCATGTTGAACCAAAAACAACGAGTAAATTGAATGAATAGAAAAATGCAAATGGAGTACGTTTTTGAATTAATTGCCGAGGTCGGCGCAACTAAGCTGTGCGATTGGTTGGGGCGTGATGTCGCCCCCTTGTTATAGTGTCATATTTTCTTGCTTAGCCATCCTGTTTGCCTCTGCTGGGTTGTGTATTTACTGTCTGGCATTGGAGTGACAGAGTCCAGAGATGCGCATTCACTGAAGAAAGCCTCTGCGAGGGTTCCTGGATGTGTCAGGGCTGGGCTGAATAGACCATGGCTGCATTTAGAGTAGGGGAGGAGATTCCCTTTCACCTGAATGGGCCTGGTCTGCCTTACACAATGCAGTCTATACCTCCTGACAGGAAGCTGGCCCACAGAGCACAGAATTGTTTCTGGCTGAGCACAGAACCTTTCTGACACAAGAGAACAAATAGAAATGCTGTATAAATATTGGGGCCCAGACCCAGAAATTTGGATCACCCCTGGAGTTTAAGAGGAACCTTTGCCAAGGAGAAGAGCTGGAGAAACTGAAGGAGAAGTACTGCCCCATTTGCTGTGTGCTGCCTGGGGTTGGCCTGCAGTGGCTGTTTCTGTCAAGGAAAGGACAAGGACCTTGCTGTGTGTTGTGTTCCCTGTTTGAAGAAGATCTCCAAGGGCTTGAAATAGAGCTTGCCTCCAGTTCTGAAGTCTCAGAGACCCAAAGACTTTACCCCCAGCTCCCCTGAACTTCCTTGCTGGGAGTTCCAACCTGCCAATAGGGGCCTGCTGCTGAGTTGGGCCTCTGGAGGTTGTTCCTGCTGTTGGGAACTGGAAAAGAGATGCAATTACGAAAAGCGTGACACATCCGTACATTATTTCCATGCATCGTCATTGTGCTGCTGAAGAAACTGACACAGCACCTGCCCACGGCTGGAGAAATCGCCACAAGCCACATTGCATGCACCGATCTGAAGTCGGAGATCACAGCACCGATTCCGACGCTGGCTCTGATTTGCCTGCTACAAGAACCAAAGCATTGTAGGACTGCGGCTGAAGAGACCAACACATCCCCGATCCCAATGCATCACATCGGGGCATCAAATCTACAAGGGCACCAGGGCCACAGTAAGAAACCGACGCGTCACCTCCCGGCACAGTAAGAAACGGACGCATAACCTCCCTTTCAGTAAGGAACCAATGCATCACCTCCCCTGCGTTGCAGTCAGGAACTGACGCATCACCTCCCCTGGATTAAGGAACAAATGCATCACCTTCCCTGTGTGTAAGGAACCGACGCATCACCTTCCCTGCGGCTGTTTTGGTTTATGAATTTGACGGATCCTAGGTAATTTGTGTTGAAAGTGCTGCATCTATAGTTTGCTATGAACAGAACTGTTTTTACCTTCTAAGAAGTACATTTTGATTACTGTATTGTGGATTTCTGTCATTTTGGTCTTCTTTGGTTTAGATAAACATTACTTATTTTTCTAAACTGGTTTGGTGTCCATTTGTAGTATTTTCACAGTAGGGATAGGAGAGAGGTTCTATGTGGTAAAGACTAACTAAGGCCTTTTAGGAGGTGGCCAGAGGTTTCAATAAACATAACTCCAGCTGTCAAATTCGAGCAAAGGCATCGTGTTCAGACAATTACCTTGAAGGAGAGGAGGGGTGAGGTGACAACCATGGAGCTACCAAGAATCCTGTCCACCCATCCCCCTGACATGGGTGATCCAAGGATCTGAGCATCCATATTTCCTTCATGTACTATCACAGTTACCAAATGTGATGATCCATCTGCCGCTGTAGATTGGGTAACAGAACGGTTGTTATAAGTTGAGCTAGCAGGGAACCTTGGAAGACTCAGTGACAGGGTTGGAGGTGTCTCTGCTCAACAGACCTTCTAAGCTAATAAAGACACAGAGTGAAAAAACACAATTTGTGTCACATTTTCAATTACTGCCTTCTCCACCTTAGCACTACTGTTTGATAAAAATGTATTCCCAAGTCTAAATGTGAATGTAAACTGGGATCAAGAGCTGATAGGAACCTTAGCGCCCTAGCAGAAGGCCCTTTTACCTTCCCAAAAAGACTCTGTAGCAGAATAAAAAACTCAAGGTTTTCAAACACTGTTCATGCATTGTTCATGACAACAAACTTTAGCAGAGAATACAAAAGAGTGATTTTAGAATTAGATATACATTTTAATGATATTATTGAAGTTTATATTGCTGTCAGTTGGTAGTTGTTTCGAATTACCATAACAACTTTTTTCTTCATTTTCATTTCGGGCTTAGTTGGTAAAGTTCTTTAAACCTGCATTTAGGCATCATTTTCCTAACTTAGGTGGTAATATTGAAAATACTGTGGAAATTCCAGTTTTCTTTTGTTTTGTGTTTGCACTCTTGCTCTTGGCGATTGCCCATGCCTTTACATAGTACTGCAACAAGGCATTGCATAAGTGGCCTTGCTTCTCGTGTCAGCCTCTCATGGTTGCCCTGGAGCTTACACCTTCTACAATTTCAGCAGCTTTTCCGTCATTACATTATTTTATTTAAACCATGTAGTGCTCATTAGTGGCGCAATATGGCTGGAAAATGTACATTTGTGCACATATTAGACACACTCTGACTTGAATACAAACAACTCTACTGCCTTTATTTGAGAATAAAGAAAATTCTCTCAAAACACTTTACAAATATTTGTAGATAAAGTTGTCATGAAGCTGCTTGCTGAGGCCAAGCTATCTGCAACTCTGGTGAGATGAAGAAAGGTTTTTGGCAAAACAGGGACAGTATCTCCTAAAAGCATAGGCGATCTAAACAGGCAAAGCTTTAAATTAGCTAATGCGCAAAAAAGAAGCATGCAAAAGCAGGCATGCAGAAATGCTATTAGCAATCATTATATAGGCAAATCAAACTCTTGTGCGAGCGATGTCAGTTCCTTGTCTGAGGATCTCGATATACATAGGGTATATTCACAAGAACGTGTGATAACTACCGCAAGAGTAGCGTAACGCAACTTTCAACATCGCAGCCTATTGCGGAAAATAACCCTGTGTCAATGTGGAATTCACAACGTGGCGGTAACATGCGATAGACACCAGATAATGTGGCAAATGTCTGCACGAAAATCAACCCAACGCCGTAAAAATGCAATACGCCAACGCAAAAAAACATGCGATGAGGCCAACCACGGAACAAAAAGTAGCGAAAACCAGCCACAGGCCGGCAATTCCCACGCATCTGGCGGGACAATGCACCATAAAAAACACATAAAAAATACACCAGAAACAAGCCAAAGCACGTAGCAACATAGATGCACCCTGACCCAGTGCAGAGGCCAACTCGAACCCCACAACCCCCACAGACTACCTGAAAGGAAGAACGGGCCATGGAGTAGAGGGAGAGGAAGACGGGGTGCAGACCGCAGGAAAGCAAGACCAGTGTCAGAGGTGACAGAACACTACCAGCAACTGACCCACTAGCAGACCATCTGGATTACAGTCAGAGTGCAGAGGAGGCCAATCCAGGAGGCCAATAGGTGCCGGCATGACGTGACTACCTAAACCAGGCCCCACCCCGCTGCCAACAGGAAGGCAGCAAAGGCAACAGGAGGTGGCAGTACAGCGCCACCGAAGGAGCTGGAGAAAATCCAGGCCACAGTCATCAGTGTGGAGATGGTGCAAGGAGTAGGGAGTACGGACACAGCTCGAGAGGACCTGACACGACATCAACAGGGAGTGCAACAAACAGGGACTGGGGTGACAGGGGAGATGGACACAATGGCATACATGCACAACGAGGTGTAGCAGACTGCACGCCCACAATCACCCAGGATCATGTCCCGGATCCCCTAGGCACACTGCAGCACACACACATACCACGAACAGCACACCCACATTGACAACAACATGGAACAACGCGCATAGCTGACACTGTAGAACAGAGGACACAACTGGCTCCGCCCATGCACAGAAACATGCCTACTACATCTGAAAGAGCCAAAAACTGTGAAATGGAAATGTACGTATACGACCTCACATCCATCATGTAGTCCAAATGTACACTGTCCCACAGAAGAATCCAGCACCCCCAAACAGTCACAAAGTGCATTGCCATACAGTCTGCATGCAAACCAGCACAATGCGCCAATGTTAGATTTGGGAGTCTGTAGTTGGCAGAGGTAGGTACCTTTGATCATATAGGGACCCTTGCGTCTAGGCAAGGTAAGGGGGTACACTCCTAAAATAACCCCTGCTCACCCCCTTGGTAGCTTGGCAGGAGCAGACAGGCTTATCTCAGAGGCAGTGTGTAAAGCATTTGTGAACACATATAGTAGCCCAGTGACAACACTACAGATGGACACCACACAAGTTTTAGTATAAAAATAAGTATTTTTATATCAAGTCAAGTCAAGTCAAGTCAAGTCAAAAAGGCTTTATTTCGATAAAAAGTTATCATAAAAGCTGCACATAAATCACAAACACATCAAGTTTAAAAGTAAAAACAAACATGAACATACAGCAAAAATTTAGTCCAATAAAGAAGGTTGGTTAAAAAGTTACAAATTTATAAAAAAGTTCATTTAGCAGTCAGTTTAAAAAAAGAATTAAACAGTTAATTTTAGCCTTTTAGTTCTGATGGACCAAGCCCATGATAAAAATTTGGCTAGGGCGCAAGCATAGATGGCACGACTGTCAGACATTAATATCCGAATTGCGACCATGTGGCTCCTAGTGCCCAGCTGACGGCATAAGTTTTTGAGCCAAACCCTCCTAGGAAGGGCATACTCTCCGCATTCAAACATGAAGTGTGCCACTGTCTCTGGTTTATCTAGGCATACTGGGCAAAGCTCTGTAGTCTGTGCAGGGGATTTCCATCGTGAGGTGAAAGAATACAAAGGAAGAGTTCCTGCTCTAAATTTAAAGTACAAAGCCCTATCAAAGGGTTTTTCAATAGTATCAAGATACACTTCCCGTTTTGGTTGGTCCTTAAACCTCAAGAAATCCTCCGTAAGTCTGCCCGTGGTAGTACTAGTGTTCCTTTGTAACAAAATCCAGTCCCAATAAAGTTTCTTGAGAGTTGACTTCGGGGGTGAGGATCTGTTTGCCCACGATTCGTTTAGGCCCAAATTTAGTAGTATTTTTTTTCATGTCTCTCAACCATTTGATTTTATGCCACCCTGGTAATGACATGATTTCTGCTAGACCTTGCGCATATTTACCAAGTTCCTCCACTCGCCACAGTCGGGCCCATAGCAAAAGTGGGCGGAATCTTGCAATATCGTCAATTGGGCGACAACCTAGGTCCAACATTAGCGGGACCGTGGGAGTGCCCTGAGGGAGTGACATAATCGCTCTGCAAAATTTCTTCTCTGATCTTGGTAAATCGTTAGTGACGGATGAACCCCAAAGTTCTGCCCCGTAAAGAGCAGAGCTAACCCCTTTAGCTGAATAAATTTCGAGGACAACAGCTATTGGTCCTGTTATGCAGGAGCGTTGTTCTTTCAGGAGAGCTCCTGTTATCCTCTTGTGGGTTAAAAGCATTTTGTCCAGATGTGGGGTCCATTCCATTTTATAGACGGATACCAAGATAGTCGAAGACTTCAACCTTCTCCAGAGGTTCAGCGTTCAGGGTAGGAGAGCGTACTGGTTTTTTAGGAGGATTCAACACAAGGTATTTTGTCTTGCTTGTGTTGATTACCAGGCCTCATTTAGAGCAGAAGGATTGAAAGTTATTTAAGAGCCTTTGGAGGCCTATTGGGGTTTTTGATATTAAAAGCGTATCATCCGCGAAGAGGAGGGTAGGTATACGTTCGCCAGCCAGGGATGGTTCATCTGAAGGATGTTCCCGGAGATGCTCAACCACCCCATTGATGTAAAGGGAAAAGAGGGTGGGAGCTAACACACATCCCTGGCGGACCCCTCTCTCAACCGGGATACTGCTTGTTTTTTCCCCCCCTGGGCCCCACCTAATCTGGGCAAAGCTATTTTCGTGTAGCCTGACGAGGAGTGATAATAAATAGTGGTACAAGGTCAAAGGCAGTCTTTAAATCGATGAACGCGAGGTAAAGACTGCCCTTGCCTATAACCACGACTTTCCAGTACACCATCATTAATCTAAAAGCTTGTTCAATTGTCCCGGTGCCCACTCTAAAGCCCGCCTGGTAGTCAGAAAGGATAATATTTTCTTCTACCCAGTCTAGTATTCTGGCCAGTAAGACCTTGCCAACTACCTTTTGGCTAATATCTAACAGGCTAATGGGCCTATAATTTGATGGATCATCTCTGGCACCTTTTTTATAAATAGGGACCACCTCCGCCCCTTTCCACAAGGAGGGGATAGGGGCGCCCCTACAGATGGCAACAAGTAGGGAATGAATCAGTTTTCCCCACTTCGGGATGTCAAATCTGAATAGGTCGCCAGGAATGCCATCCGGGCCAGCAGCTTTTTGAGGGATGATAGTGCCTATTGCATATTCCACTTCTTTGAGTGTGAAGTCGAAATCTTCAGGATGGGTGACCCAGGTTTGAGGGAACGATAATGGAACCACAACCCCCCCTTCAGGATCACTGGAAGCAATGGGAGTAAGATGATCATCTTGGCGGGTGTAGAGCTTTGAAAAGTGTTTATCCCACGCCTGACTTGGAATGTTACAAGTTATCAAGTCGCTATCTGGCCTATTTCTAGCTCTTATGGTGTCCCAAAAACATTTAGAATCTTTCTTGGAGCTAGCTTCTTTAAGGGTATACCAATAGGCCTCTTCCCACTCATTTTTTGCTTGTACCAGTGTTCTCTTGTGCTCTTTCCTTGCTATCTGTATCAGGGGTTGGGATTTGCCTTTAACGGCCTCGATTAAACGAGTCTTAGCTTTCCTACATGCTGCGGTGTACCAGTCATGCATTCCCTTAGTTTTGTGCTGGGACATGTTCCTCCCTGCGGAGCCCTTTGCCCAGAAAGCTTTGCCTATATTCTTGACAGCTGCTTCAAAAATGGGTGTTGCCTTATCCGCTAGCATGGTTGAGTTAATGTTATCAAGCTCTGTTTGTGAGGCCATAAGAACCACATCTATGTTGGAAAGTTTAACTGCATCACTGGCAACTTTATTCCACTTTAAGCGTCTTCCACAAGAGGAGACAGTAACCTTGTGTATGCATTTAGATGGTGCTAACAATGCACCATTGGGCCAGGGATTCGAAATAGATAGGGAAAGCAAATTATGGTCGCTCTCCACAGTCGGTGTAACTACCATATCTTCGACCAGACTCCAGAGTTTTAAGCTCAACAGAATATAGTCAATCCTCGAGGTATGACCAACTCTGTTGAACGTAGGAGCTCCCATCCGATCTGAGGATGTGCGGCCATTAGTGGCTCTTAGCCCAAACTCTAGAGTCAGTGCATTTAGCTGCACTGCACTACGGGTCCAAGGTTTGATCGGAGGGATGGTAAGTGTGGGGATACCCCATCTACTATCTTCTTCACCCAAGTCAGGGATACCATCCCAGGGAAGTGGGTCGTAGGTGCAATTAAAATCGCCTGCTGCTAGGGTATAATTAACTTCCTTTTGGTCTCTAAGCTGCACCTCAAGGTCAGATATTACAGATGAGGTGCACCCATTTTTTGTGCCTCTAGCATAGACGTTGTATAGAACTAGAGATAAACCTCTACAGGGGTTGGACAACAGAATACCTAGGATATCTGGGTTATTTATCTGCTTGGAAGTTATTCGGCAGTTAAGGGAAATGCTTACCCAGATAATGAGGCCCCCCGAAGGACGCCCCTTCCCATGCCTGGGTTTCTCGGCCGGGACAAAATAGGTTACGAACCCAACCCGGTGGAGTGGTTCAGTGCTCCAGGTCTCCTGGAACATGCAGATCTTATGTGCTTCAACCAAATCACTCCACTCAGGCAGGCCCAATTTCCTGTGGATGCCCGCGAGGTTCCAGCTAAGGATTTTTATTTTCTCCTTGGTGGTTTCTCCTCTAGTGCCTATAATGTCACTTTGACTTTGGGGTTCTAAGCATTCCCTCTCTAGAACAGAAGATGTTAACTGGATCTGGCTGCTGGGCATCATAATTGGAGGGTTAGGGCATGACGAGTATGATATAATTTGGGAATCTTCCTCTTCACCCCTATTAAAGTCCAAATGTGGACAGGAAGTTTCATCAGAAATGAGTCAGTCTACCTCATCGAGAGCACAGAATCTATTCCAATGGGCAAACTGTGATATAAAGGGGTCAAGTGGAGGAGGTGGACCTTGCCAAGATTGCTGCCACTGTTGGATAGTGTGTTGTGGAGCGTGAGTATACCCTCTATTAATTGGATAACTGAATCTAGGGGGGTGTTGTCTAGGTGGCATGGCATGGGTAAAAAATAAGACAGAGGGAGTGGATGAATTTGGGTAGCTGGTCCACTACTAGGTGCGTTGCATATGTAATTCACTACCCCTCTGTCCCTGAAGTTGACAGTTACAACATCTCCTGCTATAGTCTTGGTATTCCTACCCACCCACTCTCCTCTTCTAACTGCAAGTATTTCACCACACATGTGAATGGGTAGTGGTTTATGCAGCTGAAGCCACTAGGCACACTTGTTTTTCAATTCAACAAAGGTTTCTCTTCTTCCCTCCTTCAGTGGTGGTAGGCCCGTCTTGTTTGGAGAAGAAGTTGATGTTAAATTAGTATCCAAACTTTTAGAGCCCTTTGCGGGTTGATTAGGCACTTTTTTGGGACCAGAGGTTGTTTGCGTCTCCGGGGTAGGGCCAGTAGCGCTAGGAGTTGGGGGAGGTACAGCGGATTTTTCCCCCATTTGAGTTAGATGTTGTGTTGCTGCTCCTGAGTTATCTGGTAAAGTTTTGGCCTTAATGGTAGGATCTTTTGAAGATTTGCTACTAATGGTATTTCCCAGGGGCACTTCTTTTGTTTTCCTATGCGTCTGTATGGGCACATTCCCACTTGCCTTATTGGTCCATTTTGCGTTGATTAATGATGTCAATCTATCAATTTGGACATTAAGGGCTTAATTTGAGCCGTTATCGTAGCTTCAAGGTCCAATTTTAGATCTGCTACCATATTTTCAACCCAACAAGGTATGCCTGATGCAGAGTTTGGGGTGGGTGACACAAGGTTGTGGTTCCTGGTGTTATTTTTAAGCTTTTTCTTAGTCTTGGGTTCGTTCTTAGTAGGGCCTGTATTCCCTAGTTCTGGCGATACACTAACTGACTTTCCATTTACCCTTAGGGGAACTGAGTCAGGTGACATATTTTGAAGGATTCCCTGAGGTTCAGTTAAAGGCTGGCTGCATGGAAGATCAACAAAGGAGGCGGTGACTCCAAGGCTTAAGTCTAGGTCGACAGTAACATCTTGTAAGGGGCCCACAAGATCAACTGCCGCCTCTTGAGTGTCAGCCAGAAATATTGTTGGCGGCAAGGATAACCTCCTTTCGGTACTAGCGATAGCTGAAGATACTGCCCCAATAGTTTGTTGTAGCATGATGTTAATTGCTGTGAGGGTAGGGACCGGTTGCGGCACAGAATCTTTATGTCTCGTTTTGGAACGTAGAACAGGCATTCTGCCGGTTTTCAAACCCTTCCTTATATTTATGTCAGGGCAATAGGATAGTATCCGAGTGTGAGCAAGGTAGAAAGTCTTAGGATCCTCACCTTTATCTCTCGTTGCTCCACAGGAAAGAGATGTGGCCCGGCCCGGCCTCTTCTGGCCACTGAGGGCCGTAGAGGGCCCGCCCTTTGCCCGGGCTTCTCCCGCGTCGCCCGCGCGCGTCCCGCGTTGCGTGGGGGAAGGCGGCGCGATGTCAGCGCCTCCCCCTGCAGCAGCTGTGAGCACTCGAGCAGGGGCGGTGAAACGATGCACCCTGGGACCGAGAGTCCCACCAGGGTGACAGCACAGTTTTTGCAGGCGTCCCACTCCGCCTCGGGCAATATAGGTCACCAGGTTGCCAGGAGTGAAAAGGAACAAAGCTTCCAAGGGCCCCGCGCTGCGTGGGAGAAGGCGGCGCTTTATAGCGCGATGTCAGCGCCTCCCCCTGCAGCAGCTGTGAGCACTCGAGCAGGGGCGGTGAAACGATGCACCCTGGGACCGAGAGTCCCACCAGGGTGACAGCACAGTTTTTGCAGGCGTCCCACTCCGCCTCGGGCAATATAGGTCACCAGGTTGCCAGGAGTGAAAAGGAACAATGCTTTAAAGTATTTTTATATAGACTTAACACAAGACCATAAATTACAAAAATACACAATATTGTACTTAAAAATGGTAGAATTAGGGGGCGTGGCTTGGCCAGCTACAATGGCGGTCGTGCTTTAGGCTTGCTCCGAATGGCCGCCTGATATCCTGTTTTATATCCTGCCCCTGGATGTCTCGACATTCACATTGAATATCGGAGGTGGCGCCGATCAGCTGTGTGGCCCTCCGCCAGCCTTGGTTGCCCATGTAGAGCGGCGACGCAGCCCGAGGTGGAGTGGCGGTCAGGCGGGAGACGGAGGTGACTGCGCTGGGGCCTCCCGTACTGTGCCTGGTCGGTAGTGGGTGTCTGGAGGTCGGCATGACTGAAGTGGTGCTGCTGCGGGGTGCAGCGCTCCCTATCTCCTGGCGCCGGAGGTGGCCCGCTCCTCCTCAGAGACAGCAGCACTAGAGGGAGCCGAGTGACGCCGCCTGGAGGCCCGATGACCAGCGGATCGGGTGCGGCTTGCCGGCAACGACAGCTTTGTTGGGATGGGAGACACTGAGGGACGCGGCGGCCATCTTTCCCATTCCGGGCCTACCGGGTGAACCCCATTTTCTGGTGCTGGAGGTGGCCCGCTCCTTCCCTGACACAGCGGTACACGAGGGAGCCGAGTGACGCCGCCTGGTAGCTCAAGAAGGGCAGATTGGAGGCGGCCAGCCAGTGGTGTCGGCTTTCCAGGGCTGGGAGGCTCTGAGGGACGCAGCAGCCATTTTCTTCAGACCGAGCCAGCTGGGGTGAGTCCCCTAGATCCTGACATGGGGCTGTGGATGAGGGGGAGCCACGGAGGTGAGAGCGCCCTCCCCCCCGGAGGCTATCCTTTTAAGGTGGCATTGGCTTTGGACCCGGTAGACTCGGCAGTAAGTTCCGTCCGCGGTGGTGGCAGACACTGGGGCCACAGGGACATAATACTGAGGTGTGTGTAACCGGGCCCTGGTGGTGTCTCCTGGGAGGTGGCGACCTTGAAGTGATATGGAGAGGGGCCATCTATGTGAGTGATGGTCGGTTCGGGCCACAGAGGAGAGGGGTGTGGCCCCCCTGCTGGACGCCAAGATCGGGGCCATGGGGTCCGATGTCACCCTGTTGCCACAAGACCTGTGAAATGCGGTAGAGCGCATTACGGGGACTAAGACCTGCATCTCGGAAGTGGAGGACGATGTCACAACCCTAAAGAAGAAAGTCGCGGTGATGGAGAAGGTACAAAAGGGTATGGCTCTGCGGGTCAAAGATGCGGAAGGGCGAGCCCGGCGGAACAACCTGCGCTTCGTGGGATTTTCGGAGGGAAGCGAGGGGGACAACGTGGAGCGCTTCTTGACCCGGTGGCTGGAGGGATGGCTCCCCCAGATACGCTCTCTCGCTGTTTTGTTATAGAACGGGCCCACCATGCCCTTATGCAGAAACCCCCCCCTCCGGGAGCCCCCCCTGGCCAATCATCGCCAAATTCCTGAACTATATGGACCGGGACACTATCCTGCGGCAGGCCAGGGCTAAGTCCTCCCTCACCTGTGACAATGCTTCTATCCTTATATTTCCGGATTACACACGCTTGGTGCAGCAGCAGCGACAATCCTTTTTGATGGACAAGGCGAGTCTCCGGGACCTTAAGCTCCAATATGTGTTGCTGTACCTGGCCCGGCTGAGGGTTATCTACTGGTCCCGCACACTGTTCTTTGATTCTCCGGAAGAAGTCTTCAAATGGACTGATAAAACTGTGAGAGTGCAACCTCATACGCCGCCGGGCAGAGACTCAGAATCCTTGTCGAGTGAAGCGGCCTGTGGGGGGCCCCGGGGCCAGCAGGGAGGAAATAGGAGGTCCCGGTCCAGGCGTAGGTCCCAGTCGGGCTCTGCCCTCCGCCAGAAGGGCTCGTCGCCGGAGCAACAGCCGTTGAAAGAATGACTTTGTAACCCTCTTGCCTAGACGTCCAGATGGGATTGTTCGAACTTAAGGCAGGAATCTCGCTCACGTAGCCATGGACGGGACGGGGTGAAGCCCCCACCCAAAAGTTGTGGGTATTTACATGGGAATCCATTGGAGGGGGTGGTGTTTGTCCCCTGGTTAGGGACTTGGCCACGATCCGACCGCGACAGGTACTTCCATGTTCGGGAGGCATGGGGTGGGGGATGCGGGGGAAACGGGGGGTTTGGGAGTTGGGGGGTTGTTTGATTGCGTATATGGGCTGTTTGATTGCCTAGATTTGTGTGCACTGGGACGGGGAGGCACCAGAGGGGGGACAGGGACTAATCAACATGCCTGACAGAGAGGAGGGAGGGCGGGTAGCCCCTGGTTCCCTGCGCGTGATGGGTCGGAATGTGCGTGGGGCGCTGGATAAAGTGAAGGTAGGGGCCATTCTGCGCTATGCTAAGAGAGCTGGGGCTGACGTGCTTCTGCTTCAGGAAACACACCTACTAGGGCACAAAGGCTCTATGTCTGCAGCGATTTGGGTTCAACCAGGTTTTCCACTCCAGGTTCACGAGGGGCTCACGGGGCGTTGCAATTCTGATACATAGTAGGTTCCATTACACACATGAGAAACTCTGGTCGGATACACAAGGTAGATATATCACTATACAGGGCAGGATTGGGGGCGATATGTTGACGCTCAGCAGTGTGTATGCTCCACCCCCACTACAGTGGTCTCTAGTGCAACGACTTCTAACGCTATGGGGGACCATGCCAGATACCTTTTCCATGGTGGGGGGGGACTGGAACGATACGATGGACCTCGGGCTTGACAGATGGAGGAGTGGGGGGATCCCTACGGTGGGTGGCCCTTCTACCAAACTCCAGTCCCTGACTATGGGTCTTGACTGGGTGGATGTGTGGAGGCACATGCATAGACCTTGCAGGGAGTACACCCATTTCTACATGATTCCTTTTCCAGGCTGGACTATATCTTTGTCCCCAGGGGGCTCACGCACGGAATAATGTCGACTTCTATATTGCCCAGAGCCTTATCAGATCATTTGCCTGTAGCACTTACACTTCAGATAGGTCCGGGACGGCTGCTGCTTCGGTGGCGAATGCCGGGGTGGCAACTACAAGGGGAGGAGTACAGGGAACACCTGACTAAGGCAATAGCGGACTACCTAGCGACTAATGTCGGGTCTGTGGAATCCTCGGCGACTCTTTGGGAGGCTTTGAAGCCGATGCTGCGGGTGTGGATATCTCTTGGTGCGCGGCGGTGAGGAAGGAGCGGAAATGGGACTCGGTGCGTCGGGAGGCTGATATGGAGGCATTAGACCGCAGGGGTCGGGAAGCAGACGGTGGCCCGGCGAGGAGACAGCTAATAGTGGCTCAGCAGCAATATACTGCGATCTTAATGGATGAGGCGCGCCAGGCCTGGCTGGGTACGCGCAGTCAGGTGTATCAATGGGGAGATAAATCTAGTAAGATGCTCCACCGCCTGTGTCAGGGCACCATGCATGCCCAGCCTTTGCCCTGAGTCCTTGACCTGGAGGGGATGCCTATTATTGAGCCCTCGGCTCTTGCTGAGAGCTTTGCGGCGTATTATGAGGGCTTGTATGCACCCCAGGAATGTCTCCCAGAGGAGACTATCCAAAAGTTTATAGACGATCTCCACCCCCGGGCTGTCTCAGATGAGGTGCAGGAGCAGTTAGATAGACCCCTGTCGGACGCCGAATTGGGTACAGGCCTAGGGGAGCTATGCCCAGAGAAGGCTCCGGGCCTGAATGGCTTCCCGAGTGAATTTTTGTAACTTTTTTTCGTGCAGCTGGGGCCCCATTTTAGACCGTTGGTTGAGGAGGCGCATGAGAGCAGCTTGCTTCCCCCGGATTGGTGGAACGCGGAGGTGTTAGTGTTTCTTAAACCGGGCCGACCCCCAGAGCGGCATGAGTTGTAACGCCCCATATCTCACTTTAACATTGAGGCCAAGGAGCTCGCCAAGTCTCTGGCTAACAGGCTTAGGTCATATATCACAGATCTGGTGCATCCGGATCAGGCCGGATTCATGCCTCAGAGGGCAACCCGCCATAACATCAGACGAGCACATTTTGCGATATCGGCCTGGAGACAGCTTGGAGGGCCGGCAGCTTTATTACTAGCGGACATGGATAGGGCCTTTGATTCCCTGACTTGGGTGTACTTGTTCGCTCTGCTGCGGCGCCTTTATTTGGGTCTGCATTTCATGGCCTAATTACGGCTGCTATATACAGATCTCACAGCATCTTTACGGGCGGGGGGCGATATCTCGCTCCTTCCGAATCCAAGGGGCACGCATCGGGGGGCCCCTCCCCCTTACCTGTTCGTGCTCGCCATGGAGCCGTTGGCGGCATGGGTGCATATTGATGCTCAGTTCAAGGGCTTCTGATGGGCACCAGACATTACAGATAAGATAGCGTTGTATGCAGACAATGTCTTATTTTTCCTTACTGATCTTGATAGATCGGGACCGAGATTACTACGAATCTTGCAGGTCTTCGGTGACACCTCCGGGCTCTACATGAACCGGAGCAAATCTACATTGTGGGTCCTAGACAATAGCCAAGGGGTGGGAGACTGGTCTCGGCCTTTCAACTCGCATCTGGGGGGATGGAATACCTGGGGGTCTATCTCTCCGATTCACCAGCTGTATCTAGGGAAAAGAATCTGGCCCTAGTGTGGGAACGCATGCGAGAAGATCTCAGGGCGTGGTCTCGCATGCCCCTGACGATCTACGGCATGTCAGCTATTTTTAAAATGGTGGCGCTCCCTCGTCTTCTTTATCAACTACAGAACTATCTGATTCCGCCACACTGGTTCCAACAGGTCAATTCGGCGTTGGGTGGGTTCCCTGGGGGGGGGAGTCCGTGTAGCCCTGCATACATGTTTCCTATCCACATACACTGGGGGGTTGCGACGTCAGATGTCCTCTCCTACTACCAGGCGGCACGCTTGCTGGTGCTCAATGAGTGGTGGTACGGAGACAGAGGAGATCCGGCTAATGTGGTTGAGCGACACTTGATGGGCACTAGGTCCCTACACACGTTGCTGTACTCCGCACCTTTGCACAGGTGCCTTCCCTCAGCCACGCAGGTGGTATTTCATGTCTGGCGGTGGGCTCAGAGTAGGATGGGGTGGTGGAATGTTCTGACCCGGGAGACACCTCTTTGGGGTAACGGGCAGTTAACTCAGCTGGCGGCGCTTCAGGGTTTCCAGGGTTGGGACTCTCTAGGGATATCGTCTTTAGGAGACGTGATGGCAGACTTGACACTCAAATCCTTTCAAGAGCTTAGAGACGTGTATGGAATGCCGTGGTCCCAATTCTTCAAGTATTTGCAGCTTAGACACGCTTTGACACCCCATCTGGTGGGTCTGGGGTCCCTTCCCGAATTTAGCCCAATAGAGGCAAAGGTGTTTATGGGTGCACTGCCAGACTGCAAGATCTCTCGCATATACCAGACGTTGGTCCATCATTGCTCCACTGACCTGCAGGGGCTCCGGACGGCATGGGAAGGAGTTGTGGGTGCCCTGGAGGAAGAGGACTGGGCAGAGGCTCTGGCAAGCCCGCGTGGGGCAGCCACATCCACACGCTTATGGCTAATAGAATTCAAATATTTGCATTGTGTGTATTTTACCAGAGTGTGACTGTGGAGGGCAGGAATGATAGGCTCCCCTGAGTGTCTCCGGTGTGGGACACATGAGGGCACACTACTACACACAATCTGGGGCTGTCTTGCGCTGCATACATTTTGGAGGGGGGTGTTCTCCTGTCTGTCGGAGGTGTTGGCATGGGAACTTCAGTACACGCCACGACAGGCATTGCTGCATGTGTTGGAGGGTATCAGGGGCAATAGATAAAAATGTCATTTGTTGCTGCTAGGTCTTACGCTGGCGAAGAGGGATGTGGCCAGGGCTTGGAGGGCGCCTAGGGCTCCGCCGCTGGCTGCATGGAGATCTGGGATGGACTTTTGCATGGGGCTTTAGCTGCCGATTTTCGTTGCCAGGGGAAGCCCCGTAAGCACTTTAAGATGTGGAAAAGGTGGGCGGACTATCGGGGGCTGGAGCTTGACCCGCCGTCGGAGAGGGCCACTCTTGTACCTGTCTGAATGGGGATGGAGATAGTGATTTATAGGGTGCTGGACAGACTCAGTGTACTGCTTTGGAAATGTAGTCCTTTGGTTGGGAAGGCATATACGCAATCGGGGGGTGGTTGGGTGGGGGGCTTTGTTTTGGTATATCAATCAATCAATCAAAGACATTTATAGAGCGCACTACCTACCCGTAGGGTCTCGAGGCGCTTGGGGGGGGGGGTGCCGCTACTGCTCGAACAGCCAGGTCTTGAGCTTCTTCCTGAAGGAGAGGTGGTCTTGGGTCAGGCGCAGGTCGGCCGGGAGAGAGTTCCAGGTCTTGGCGGCCAGGTAGGAGAAGGACCTTCCTCCTGTAGTGGCTCTGCGGATGCGTGGGACGGCGGCGAGGGCGTGGCTGGCGGATCGGAGGTGGCGTTTGGGAGCGTAGAAGTTGATACGGTTGTTGAGGTAGCTCGGGCCTTGGTCGTGGAGAGCTTTGTGTGCGTGGGTAAGGAGGCGGAAGGTGATTCTCTTGTTGACCGGGAGCCAGTGCAGGTCTCTTAGGTGTCCGGAGATGTGGCTGTGTCGTGGGATGTCGAGGATGAGTCTGGCTGAGGCGTTCTGGATGCGCTGGAGTCTCTTCTGGATCTTGGCGGTGGTTCCGGCGTAGAGTGCGTTGCCGTAGTCCAGTCAGCTGGTGACGAGGGCCTGGGTGACGGTCTTCCTGGTCTCTGTGGGGATCCACCAGAAGATCTTCCGAAGCATGCGCAGGATGTTGAAGCACGACGAGGAGACGGCGTTGACTTGCCTGGTCATGGAGAGGGAGGAGTCCAGGATGAAGCCCAGGTTGCGTGCGTGGTCCGTCGGTTTGGGTGCGGTGCCCAGGGCGGGGGGCCCCCAGGAGTCGTCCCAGGCGGAGGGTGAGGAGCCCAGGATGAAGACCTCCGTCTTATCTGTGTTCAGCTTCAGGCGGCTCGTCGTCATCCACTCGGCTACTTCTCTCATCCCTTCGTGCAGGTTAGCTCTGGCCGCGGCGGGGTCGTTGGTCAGGGAGAGGATCAGCTGGGTGTCGTCGGCGTAGGAGATTATGTTGAGGTTGTGTTGGCGTGCGATGGCCGCGAGGGGGCTCATGTAGACGTTGAAGAGAGTCGGGCTCAGTGAGGATCCTTGAGGGACGCCGCAGATGACTTTGGTGGCCTCTGACTTGTACGGTGGTAGGTGGACTCTTTGTGTTCTTCCGTCGAGAAAGGATACGATCCATTCCAGCGCCTTCTCCTGGATTCCGACGTTGCTAAGGCGCTGCACTAGGGTGCTGTGGCAGACCGTGTCGAAAGCCGCGGAGAGGTCTAGGAGGATGAGGGCCGCTGTTTCTCCGTTGTCCATCAGGGCTCGGATGTCGTCAGTGGCGGCGATGAGGGCGGTCTCGGTGCTGTGGTTGGCACGGAATCCGGACTGCGATGGGTCGAGGGATCCATTCATCTCGAGGAAGGTGGCCAGCTGTTTGTTGACGGTCTTCTCGATGACTTTGGCTGGAAACGGGAGTAGAGAGATGGGGCGGTAATTCTTGAGTTCGGTGGGGTCTGCTGTAGGTTTCTTTAGTAGAGCGCTGAGTTCGGCGTGCTTCCAGCTCTCGGGGAAGGTGGCGGTGTTGAATGAGGTGTTGATGATGTCCCGCAGGTGGGGTGCGATGACAGCGTCGGCTTTGTTGAAGACGTGGTGAGGGCAGGGGTCGGTCGGAGATCTGGAGTGGACGGAGTTCATCGTGTGGGCGGTGTCTTCGGTGTTGACCGGGGTCCAGGCGCGGAGGGTGGTGGTGGGTGGCGTTGCTACGGTCGTGGCGTGCGTCGGTAGAGTGCTGAAGCTGTAGTGTATGTCCGCGATCTTGTTGTGGAAGTAGGAGGCGAGGGAGTTGCAGAGGTCTTGCGAAGGGGTGATGTCGTTGTTTCCGGCGTTGGGGTTGGAGAGCTCTTTCACGATGTTGAAGAGTTCCTTGCAGTTGTGTGCGTTGTTGTCCAGTCGGTTTTTGAAAGCCGTTTTCTTGGCGATGCGGATCAGCTGGTGGTGTTTCCGGGTGGCGAGCTTGAGGGTGGTCCTGTTGTCCGGCGTGGTTTCCCTTCTCCAGGCTTTCTCGAGGGCTCGGCAGTTCTTCTTGGAGCTCTTGAGTTCGTCGGTGAACCATGGGGCTCTTTTACTGCCGGGTCTGCTGGGCGGGGTCCTCAGTGGGGCAAGTTCGTCCGCGCAGTTACTGATCCACTTCGTGAGGTTGTCGGCGGCCTGGCTGGGGTTCGCTGAGCTGGCCGGAGGGTGCTGGCTCAGGGAGGCGGCGAGCTGGTCGGCTGTGATCTTGTTCCAGCTTCTTCGGGCAACCTGTTGCTGCTGGTGGTGGGTCGTCGTTCTTCTGAAGGTGAAGTGGATGCATCTGTGATCTGTCCAGTGGAGTTCTGTGGCGTGGCTGAAGGCGATGTCTTTGCTGGATGAGAAGATGGCGTCGAGTGTGTGTCCGGCGAGGTGGGTGGGGGTGGACACCAGCTGCTTGAGTCCAAGGTTGGCGAGGTTGTCGAGCAGGGTGCTGGTGTTGCAGTCGTTGTTCTCCAGGTGGAAGTTGAAGTCCCCCAGGAGGATGTAGTCAGCGGAGGGGAGGGCGTGCGGGCTGACGAAGTCGACGATGTCCTCGCTGAATTGAGTGCGTGGTCCCGGAGGTCGGTAGATCAGGGTGCCTCTGAGGGTGGTCTTCGGGTCGGTGTGGATCTGGAAGTGCAGGTGTTCGGCGGAGGGTGGGGTGTTGTCGGTGCTGGTCGTGATGCGGATGTGTTCTTGTGGATGATGGCGATGCCTCCTCCCACCTGGTTGGCGTTGCGGTCCTTCCGGGTGATCTTGTATCCTTCTGGGATGGCGATGGCGATGTCGGGCGCTGAGGAGGCGTTCATCCAGGTCTCCGTGATGAAGGCAACGTCAGGGGCTGTGGTGTCGAGGAGGTTCTAGAGTTCGATGGCGTGTCTGTGGACGGAGCGGGTGTTGATCAGGATGCACTTGAGGTGGTTGCTGCTGGTGTTCGGCATGGCGGGTGCTGGTGTCGGGCAGGTCCGGATGCAGGTGAATTTGCAGGTGTTGCAGCTGAAGGGTCCGTGGACGCGTCGTGGGGTGGCTCTGCAGCATCCCGGGACTCGGCCGGTGTTGAGTGCGATGAGGGTGGCGGCGGTGTACGTCAGGCGGGTCGGTCGGGGTCCTCGAGGGCCAGGGGTCCGGGCACTGGGCGCGGTCCAGGCGCGGACGGGCGCATACGGGCTTACCTTTGGCGCGCCTTCGGAGCACAAACGGCGCGCCCGCTGCGCGTGACCGCTGCGCGTTCGCACGGTCGCCATATAAGGCGAAGTGCGCGGGTGGGCGGAGCAGCTGGGAGGCGGGAGCGGGGAGGGTACAGAAGAGAAAAAGGGGCGGGGAAAGCGGCGGTGGCGGGAAGCGGGGAGGGAGAGCGGAGGGCGGCGAGGTAGGCGGACAAACAGGAAGGAGAACGTATAACACGGGCACAACTATCCTAAGAAAAACAGGCACAAATGGGGGTAAAAACAGGACAAAAAACAAAAACTAGCAACAGTTTAAGGAGAGCCGGCAGGCGAGCACGGACCACGCCGGAGGAGGGGGCGTGGTCAGCGGCAGCGAGGCAGGCAGCGAGGCAGAAGTGGCAAGGCAAAGGGGCACACGCAGCAGCTGGTGGCCGTGCGGCGCAGGGGTGTCCCACAAGTGGGTCACACTCACCTGCGTCGCACGGTCGCCATATAAGGCCAAGTGCGCGGGTGGGCGGAGCAGCTGGGAGGCGGGAGCGGGGAGGGTACAGAAGAGAAAAAGGGGCGGGGAAAGCGGCGGTGGCGGGAAGCGGGGAGGGAGAGCGGAGGGCGGCGAGGTAGGCGGACAAACAGGAAGGAGAACGTATAACACGGGCACAACTATCCTAAGAAAAACTGGCACAAAAGGGGGTAAAAACAGGACAAAAAACAAAAACTAGCAACAGTTTAAGGAGAGCCGGCAGGCGAGCACGGACCACGCCGGAGGAGGGGGCGTGGTCAGCGGCAGCGAGGCAGGCAGCGAGGTAGAAGTGGCAAGGCAAAGGGGCACACGCAGCAGCTGGTGGCCGTGCGGCGCGGGGGTGTCCCACAAGTGGGATAAAAGTCAACGGCATTATTGTTAATACATTGATGTGTGCAGTAGCCTCTGGGTTATGGAGCTATGCAATATATGAGACCTGTGACAAATAAAATCTGTTTTAAAAAAAAAAATGGTAGAATTAGCTTAGTTCTCTTAAGATGTAAATACTTTGAGTTCAATGTACATTTGGATGTGTAACGCTATACAACGAAAGTATTGCAGGGAAGATGATGCGCCGGTTCCTTACACGCAAGAACGGTGATGCGGCGGGTCCCTACTGATGCATAGGGGATGCGTTGGTTCTTCTCGGCGTGGGGAGGTGATGCATCGGTTTCTTACTGCGCTTCTGCGGCGATGCGACCAGCAGCGCCGTGATGCGATGAAGTTCAGGTGCAAGGAACAAAAATGGCATCTTCTTCTTGATGTGACACAATGCGTGCACACCCGATTGGCGTGCGGTGACTCAATGATTCTTCTGAGCCGCGACAGGCCCTGCGATGCGCTTTCCGGTGATGCGGTGGCGTCTGATGCGACATCGACCCTCTTCTCCGGCGATGCGAGGCGCTTCAGCAACTATGCGACAGCTGCAGCGGTGACACGCTTTCCCAGCGATGCGATGACAGCAGCTGCAGCAGCGACTTGCTTCCCCGATGATGCAGCAGCGTCTGGTGTGACGTCGATCCTCTTCTCTGGCAATGCGAGGCGCTTCTGCGTTGCGAATCGACAGCGGCAGCAGCGGCGACATGCTTCTTCTTCGTGAGTCGCACTTCCAGCTCCTTGTGACACACAGTCCCTCAGAAAGCCCAAACCAACTGCAGGCACTTCCCAAAGAACTCTTGGGGAGCTGGTGGGTGAAGTCTGTTGTCCCTGAGACTTTAGCAGGAGGCAAGCTCTATCTCAAGCCCTTGGAGATACTTCACAAGTTGAATGAAAGTAGCACAAAGTCCTTTCTCCTCTCTTTGGCAGTTAGGCAACCACTGCAGGCCAATCCCTCACACTTAGGGATAGTCTCTCCTCAGTCTCTCTGGTTCCTCTCCTTAGCAAAGGTTTCTTCTTGTTTCCCAAAAGTGATCTAAAGTTCTGGGGTCTGGGTCCCCCCTTTTATCCTCAATTTTTCTTTGTTCTCTGAAGGTAAAGAGGCCTATGCCTAGTCCAAACCAGTTCTGGTCAGTTCTGGAGCACTTTGTTGACAAGGTTCCTTCTTTCCTTTCACAGTGCAGGTCAGGGACATCAGACGCACCACAGGAGGTGGAGCCAGCTTTGTGGAGGGAAGGCACAGACCTATTCAGGTCCCAAGTGCAACTCCTCCGACCCATCTACACGTAGATCTCTCTATTCAGCCCTGTGCTGACTCACCCTGTCTCATGGAATCCCCCAGTCCCTGTCACTCAAACTCCAGACAAGGAATACACAACCTAGCAGAGGCAGGCTTGGATGGTTAGACAAGAAAAAATACATACTTTCTAAAAGTGGTATTTTCAAACACAGAATGTTAAAACCAACTTCACTACAAGATGTATTTTATCATTCTGAGTTCAGGCATATTAAACTCGAATTTCTACCTAGTTCCCTGAGTCAGTTAGGATTATAAGATGTAATAATCAAACTGCCCATTCTGGCCTTGGGGAACAGGTATCCTTGCAATAGTGAAAAACAAAAATGGCTGTAATTCACTATTAAAACATGCCACATACACCAGGGCATGTCCTACCTTTTACCTACAATGCACTCCGCCCTTTGGCCTACCATAGGGGTGACTAATATGCAGAAAATTGAAGGTTTAGAGACTGGTAAGTCGGTGCACTTGCCCAGTCAACGTGGCAGTCCATGACTGCATACAGGCTCTGCAATGGCAGACCTGAGAAACACTTTTACAGGCTGCTTCTGTGGGTGGCACAACCAATGCTGCAAGCCCACAAGCAGCATTTGATTTACACACCCTGGGCTCACTCAGTGCACTGTACTAGGGTCTGACAAGTAAACCAAACCAGCCAATCATGGAGTCACTAATCCATACATCAATTTACAATAGGGAGAGCATGTACACTTTAGAACTGATCAGCAGTGGTCAAGTGCCCAGAGTTGTAACACAGCCAACAACAAGTCAGATAAAATACAGGAGGAAAACAAAAAGTTCAGGGATGACCCTGCAAAAAGGGCCAAGTCCAACAGCCAACATACATGTCAACACAAAGTCAACATGCACCTCCCCTTCACATCGCAGAGGGGCACAAAACACCTTCAGCAGAGCACAGAATACAACACATCAGTGATGCCGGAGAGGACCACCACACTGTTAACACCGACGCCTTACAACAGCCCATGTATATCTCACACAACCTCCACGAGGGCCGGCCAGCGAAGCTACTCAGAGGGGAACACTGAGCCTGCAACAGACCACACAACAGGAAACACAGGCTAGCACAGCTGGCCCACAAAATGTCAACCCACCTACACATGGCACCCAATGCCATGTGTCAGCACGCCAAAAGGAGTTGGCCTAACAGGTGTGGGTGGGGACCGAACTCATGGAATGCAAACCAGGACACATATGTAGGTGTCTATCACTCTTCAGGGCCCACCCACACCCCACTAAGGAGACCCACAGTGCCATAGCGACACATGCAGATGCACATTGACAGTACAGAACCAGGTCCAGGTGCGCTCAAATAGCAGTCACACACCCATGTTGGGTCTGCATACAATGGCCCTGGCCACTCCCCTTACAAATTGAGTGGGTGACGACTAAGCTACATTTCCAAGCTCCAACCCGCTGCCTGTGGTGACATATCTGCATCTGATGTACACAGCACAATTTAATGTTGTAGGGCTCTCTTGCATACAACAAGACCACAGGGACATACGCAGATATTATGTTGAACTAGCTATGGGCACATGCGCCTGGCCCCTTTATTGGCAGGGCCACATGTACAGTGACGCCGGTGCTGGATGTGTGCAGGGTGAGTGTAAGCCATTCCACTTGGAATGCCTGGTGCTGTCAACCACTTGAACATAGGACACCATTGCAACGGAAACAGAAAACACATGCATAACAGAATCAACTGCCGAGCAACATGGAGTGAGCCGGAGAAAGTCCAGAGGACAGCCAACATGCAAACAGAAGTGGGTGCACTTGCCAAGTCAACGTGGCAGTCCACGACTGCACACAGGCTCTGCAATGGTAGACCTGAGACACACTTTTAAAGGCTGCTTCTGTGGGTGGCACAACCAGTGCTGCAAGCCCACAAGAGGCATTTGATTTACACGCCCTGGGCACACTCAGTGCACTGTACTAGGGTCTGACAAGTAAACCAAACCAGCCAATCATGGAGTCACTAATCCATACATCAATTTACAGTAGGGAGAGCATATGCACTTTAGCACTGATCAGCAGTGGTCAAGTGCCCAGAGTCATAACACAGCCAACAACAGGTCTCTGCCAGAAACCGGTCCCCGGTAGCTTGTCTCCTTTCTGGTAAAGAATTGGCTTGGTAGTTTAGTCTGCCCTGTTCCCATGATGCACTGGGCCAGGGACAGACTGATTTGCATATAGCCAGGTTCTGAGCTGGGATGGGGCAGTGAGATAAATAACGGTGATGGATCAAGCCCTGATCTTTGGACTGGGTTAGAGTGGTCTGCTCAATTCAGACACTCTGTTCATCACCACCCCCTTTTGTAAATCGATTTTGGCCACTACAGGTGTGGCAGGGTATACTCAGACATGAGTCCCTTTCTCACTGCTCCATCAGGATTCAAGCAAGCCGGGCCGAAGACGGCTGAAATGCCAGAAACCGGTCCCCGGTAGCTTGTCTCCTTTCTGGTAAAGAATTGGCTTGGTAGTTTAGTCTGCCCTGTTCCCATGATGCACTGGGCCAGGGACAGACTGATTTGCATATAGCCAGGTTCTGAGCTGGGATGGGGCAGTGAGATAAATAACGGTGATGGATCAAGCCCTGATCTTTGGACTGGGTTAGAGTGGTCTGCTCAATTCAGACACTCTGTTCATCACCACCCCCTTTTGTAAATCGATTTTGGCCACTATAGGTGTGGCAGGGTATACTCAGACATGAGTCCCTTTCTCACTGCTCCATCAGGATTCAAGCAAGCCGGGCCGAAGACGGCTGAAATGCCAGAAACCGGTCCCCGGTAGCTTGTCTCCTTTCTGGTAAAGAATTGGCTTGGTAGTTTAGTCTGCCCTGTTCCCATGATGCACTGGGCCAGGGACAGACTGATTTGCATATAGCCAGGTTCTGAGCTGGGATGGGGCAGTGAGATAAATAACGGTGATGGATCAAGCCCTGATCTTTGGACTGGGTTAGAGTGGTCTGCTCAATTCAGACACTCTGTTCATCACCACCCCCTTTTGTAAATCGATTTTGGCCACTATAGGTGTGGCAGGGTATACTCAGACATGAGTCCCTTTCTCACTGCTCCATCAGGATTCAAGCAAGCCGGGCCGAAGACGGCTGAAATGCCAGAAACCGGTCCCCGGTAGCTTGTCTCCTTTCTGGTAAAGAATTGGCTTGGTAGTTTAGTCTGCCCTGTTCCCATGATGCACTGGGCCAGGGACAGACTGATTTGCATATAGCCAGGTTCTGAGCTGGGATGGGGCAGTGAGATAAATAACGGTGATGGATCAAGCCCTGATCTTTGGACTGGGTTAGAGTGGTCTGCTCAATTCAGACACTCTGTTCATCACCACCCCCTTTTGTAAATCGATTTTGGCCACTATAGGTGTGGCAGGGTATACTCAGACATGAGTCCCTTTCTCACTGCTCCATCAGGATTCAAGCAAGCCGGGCCGAAGACGGCTGAAATGCCAGAAACCGGTCCCCGGTAGCTTGTCTCCTTTCTGGTAAAGAATTGGCTTGGTAGTTTAGTCTGCCCTGTTCCCATGATGCACTGGGCCAGGGACAGACTGATTTGCATATAGCCAGGTTCTGAGCTGGGATGGGGCAGTGAGATAAATAATGGTGATGGATCAAGCCCTGATCTTTGGACTGGGTTAGAGTGGTCTGCTCAATTCAGACACTCTGTTCATCACCACCCCCTTTTGTAAATCGATTTTGGCCACTATAGGTGTGGCAGGGTATACTCAGACATGAGTCCCTTTCTCACTGCTCCATCAGGATTCAAGCAAGCCGGGCCGAAGACGGCTGAAATGCCAGAAACCGGTCCCCGGTAGCTTGTCTCCTTTCTGGTAAAGAATTGGCTTGGTAGTTTAGTCTGCCCTGTTCCCATGATGCACTGGGCCAGGGACAGACTGATTTGCATATAGCCAGGTTCTGAGCTGGGATGGGGCAGTGAGATAAATAACGGTGATGGATCAAGCCCTGATCTTTGGACTGGGTTAGAGTGGTCTGCTCAATTCAGACACTCTGTTCATCACCACCCCCTTTTGTAAATAGATTTTGGCCACTATAGGTGTGGCAGGGTATACTCAGACATGAGTCCCTTTCTCACTGCTCCATCAGGATTCAAGCAAGCCGGGCCGAAGACGGCTGAAATGCCAGAAACGGGTCCCCGGTAGCTTGTCTCCTTTCTGGTAAAGAATTGGCTTGGTAGTTTAGTCTGCCCTGTTCCCATGATGCACTGGGCCAGGGACAGACTGATTTGCATATAGCCAGGTTCTGAGCTGGGATGGGGCAGTGAGATAAATAACGGTGATGGATCAAGCCCTGATCTTTGGACTGGGTTAGAGTGGTCTGCTCAATTCAGACACTCTGTTCATCACCACCCCCTTTTGTAAATCGATTTTGGCCACTATAGGTGTGGCAGGGTATACTCAGACATGAGTCCCTTTCTCACTGCTCTATCAGGATTCAAGCAAGCCGGGCCGAAGACGGCTGAAATGCCAGAAACCGGTCCCCGGTAGCTTGTCTCCTTTCTGGTAAAGAATTGGCTTGGTAGTTTAGTCTGCCCTGTTCCCATGATGCACTGGGCCAGGGACAGACTGATTTGCATATAGCCAGGTTCTGAGCTGGGATGGGGCAGTGAGATAAATAACGGTGATGGATTAAGCCCTGATCTTTGGACTGGGTTAGAGTGGTCTGCTCAATTCAGACACTCTGTTCATCACCACCCCCTTTTGTAAATCGATTTTGGCCACTATAGGTGTGGCAGGGTATACTCAGACATGAGTCCCTTTCTCACTGCTCCATCAGGATTCAAGCAAGCCGGGCCGAAGACGGCTGAAATGCCAGAAACCGGTCCCCGGTAGCTTGTCTCCTTTCTGGTAAAGAATTGGCTTGGTAGTTTAGTCTGCCCTGTTCCCATGATGCACTGGGCCAGGGACAGACTGATTTGCATATAGCCAGGTTCTGAGCTGGGATGGGGCAGTGAGATAAATAACGGTGATGGATCAAGCCCTGATCTTTGGACTGGGTTAGAGTGGTCTGCTCAATTCAGACACTCTGTTCATCACCACCCCCTTTTGTAAATCGATTTTGGCCACTATAGGTGTGGCAGGGTATACTCAGACATGAGTCCCTTTCTCACTGCTCCATCAGGATTCAAGCAAGCCGGGCCGAAGACGGCTGAAATGCCAGAAACCGGTCCCCGGTAGCTTGTCTCCTTTCTGGTAAAGAATTGGCTTGGTAGTTTAGTCTGCCCTGTTCCCATGATGCACTGGGCCAGGGACAGACTGATTTGCATATAGCCAGGTTCTGAGCTGGGATGGGGCAGTGAGATAAATAACGGTGATGGATCAAGCCCTGATCTTTGGACTGGGTTAGAGTGGTCTGCTCAATTCAGACAC
Source organism: Lissotriton vulgaris (assembly GCF_964263255.1). Classification (NCBI taxonomy): domain Eukaryota; kingdom Metazoa; phylum Chordata; class Amphibia; order Caudata; family Salamandridae; genus Lissotriton; species Lissotriton vulgaris. The sequence goes on along the minus strand of NC_141694.1, from coordinate 1,719,832,583 downwards.
TCTGTTCATCACCACCCCCTTTTGTAAATCGATTTTGGCCACTATAGGTGTGGCAGGGTATACTCAGACATGAGTCCCTTTCTCACTGCTCCATCAGGATTCAAGCAAGCCGGGCCGAAGATGGCTGAAATGCCAGAAACCGGTCCCCGGTAGCTTGTCTCCTTTCTGGTAAAGAATTGGCTTGGTAGTTTAGTCTGCCCTGTTCCCATGATGCACTGGGCCAGGGACAGACTGATTTGCATATAGCCAGGTTCTGAGCTGGGATGGGGCAGTGAGATAAATAACGGTGATGGATCAAGCCCTGATCTTTGGACTGGGTTAGAGTGGTCTGCTCAATTCAGACACTCTGTTCATCACCACCCCCTTTTGTAAATAGATGGCAGATGGAAGCGGTCCTTGCGTGATGGTGTGTGCCTCCTGCGGTGATGCGACGTCCGGCCCGGGCTGGGCTCGCTTTGGTGTGTGAGTCCTGGTGGGACGCATTTGGGCCGAGAGGCTGCGCACAGCGCAAGGTCACAGAGAAATGGAGTTGATGACCCCAAGGCCTACATTTCAGGGTTCATCCAATGTCTCCGGAGAAGGGGTCCCGGACCGGACCAGCACAGAGCTTGTAGCCCCGGATGCACTGCGGCCGTCACAGATACCTAGCCACGGGACAGTCAGATGGGCCATGGGACCTGAGCAGGTCACCATCAATGTCCGAGGTGTATGTTGCAGAAGGTTGCGGGGACAGTGGAAGGTGTCTTCCAGGGCATGACGCCGAAAGGTTTGATTTTATCCGGAAGCAGCAAATGGAGGAGTGGAATGCGACAGCCTCGTTGCCACCACCAATTCGATATCAGCTACATGAGGATGAAAACTGCCCCCTAGTCCATAGACTCAGAAGCCACCAAAGTTCGACCAGAGCTAGGCCGAGAGCAGTGTAGGCCGGAGGCAGCGGTCAGCACCGGCCATTCACCGAGTGTCGCCAGCATAGCTTGGTGGCTCCACCGGCCTGCCTAGTTCAGGTTCAGTGGCACCACTTGTTCGGTCACCTCTGTGACTGTGACCCGGCTCTCATCCGGAATGAGCCGCATCTTCCTCTTACTCCTCTCCGTGCGACCACTGGACTCGGCCATTTGTGATTCGCAACTAGGTGCTGGATGTGAGACCTACTGGTCCACAGGGTAGTCCTCGTCCCTCATCCACGTGTCGCCGGCTGGCATTGAACATGGTTTTTGGTAGCACATGTCGCCGGCTGGTGTTGAACAGGGTTTTGGGCAGAACGTGTCGCCGGCTGGCATTAAACAGGGTTTGTGGCAGCACGTGTTGCTGGCTGGCGTTGAACAGGGTTAGTGGCACCCTGTGTCACCGGCTGGCGTTGAACAGGGTTTGTGGCAGCCCGTATCACCCGCTGGCATTGAACAGGGTTTGTGGCGGCACATGTCGCAAGATGCCCTTATGGAACTATGCCTCACTGATCGGGGGAGGTCTGGTGCTGTGTCCGCTGGCCCGGATTTGGGATAACTGCCATTCAGGAGCGAGGACACAGTTTCATATATGGGACCTACTGGGCAGCAGAGGACGCCAGTGGAATATGTAAATGAGGAAGGAGTAATGTGGGCCAGCGTCGGGGGCCAGCAATGGTCTTAGAGGCTGGCAGGGTCGCAGGCCTCGGGCTTGGAGCTTACACAGGCATGTGGTGGGCCCTCCTTGACACACGCCGGTGTCAGCTGGTGATAAGTGTGGCCTGGCTGCGCTGGGTCGGGCCTGACTGGTTCGTGATCCAGCGGGCCGGGGTACGTCAGGCGCACAGGATCGCAGGTAACTCCGCTAATGAGGACGGTGTTGGCCTCGTGGTGGGGTGGGAGGTGCCGCCCTGGAAGAGACGTTGGGCTTTCTGGAAGAGGACCAGGCCCAGGGCTATGTGCTTTTTATTCACACCCCTACGCTGGTCCAGCGTACACTGGGCCATCCCACTCTGTTCTCGCTTATGGCTGGACATTACAGGGAACATTTCTGCAAGGACTCCCACTGGCTGGGGTGACATGGTTGTGTCCACTGTCCACTACACTCCATACACCAGAGGTGTATGTCACCGTGGATATGGGTGTGTTCTGCATACTGCGGTCTGTCCAGCACATCGCCGCCACTCTTGGCATTGTGTACTTTCCCAAACATGGTTCTACTGCATCCTTCACACATGCCTGGTTGCCACCTTTCCCCACATTCGGCTGTTGTGGGGCTGAGGTGCCATGCCGTTGATTGGTCATGTTCACGGCTTGCCCAGGTTACCATTGTAAGTTGTTCTATCGTATCTGGTGTGTGGGCATGTTGTTGTGCATGTTGGTTGTGATTTTGTGACGTGTGCATTTTCAGAGTTGTGGATTGCATGGTTGTGGAGTTGAGGTGAGTGGGGTGTTATTTGGCACTTGCCATGGGGCTGTGCATTTCCCTTGATGCCATCCTGGGAACGCCGTTTACTGATGATGGACTGTCGGAGGGTGAAGGGATCATGCACACTGGCTGTGTATTTGGAGGTGACATTGGTGAAGGTCCCACAGTGTTCTAATATTGCCTGTACATTGATGTGTGACTTGTGCTTCCTGTTGCCTGATTGTGTGCTGTGTCACCAGGGGAGCACAGGTGGGACATGTGTGCAGTGGATTGCCCTCAACACGCGCTTGCATCCAGATATAGCATATGGTCCTTGCTTGGTCTCCATCGGTTCCTGCACATTGTGTTGCACGTATAGGGACTGGGTTGCCAGGGTGATGGTGATGTCCAGGACAGGTGTGGGGGACTTGGATGTCGCTGGCTGTGAGACTCCGCTGACTCTGGCGGGTGTTGGTTGGGGTGTGCCAGGGACCAAGAGGTGCAACACAGCCATCAACTTGGTGTGGGGTGGGATGTTGGTTGTCCGCTGTGTTGGTGCCGTCGGCCTGTTAGGCGATGATGGCCTGCCTGTAGTGGACATTGACATTGTCAGATGTTGAGCCTGTGGGCAGGTGCATTTCATGGGGGCCGTTGTCTTTGTCTGTGCTGAGTCTGTGGTGGTCCGGGGGGGGAGGGGTTGTTCCAGGTAAGTGTTGTGACCCTCTTGGGTGTCTGGGCTGCATGATGAGTGGCTCCATGGCATCTGTTGCCCTTCCGATGATGCCCTGGGCTGGGCTCCCTTTTGTGGTACAAACTGTGGTCTGAATTTACACCAGGTCAGAGCAGGTATTAATTTCATGCTCCTAACATGCCTTATTGCGTGTTTTGTGTTCTTATCGCAGATCTGGCTGGTTGTTGTGAATGTTGAGGTGTCGTGTTTTCACGGCTTTTGCACAGGAACGCCTACTCTGCATCTCATTAGCGATCTTTGCGGAGGTCCTCTGTGGCGATGTTTTTTGCGGCTGCTATCGCGTGTTAACTGGTGTTGTGAGCTGTTAACACCAGCTAGTGAATGGGGAGGTAAATTTATCATGACTTTGGCCGCGATAAAGTGTCGTTAATTTGGCGATAGCTCCTTGTGAATATGCCCCATAGAGTATACGAAATTGTACATGTGCTGTGTATGATGACATCCGTTCATTAAACAACGTTGCAATACTGTAAGCCCTCTATCTCTTTTTTTCATTGATGCTGTTCCTAACTAGGGAGCTTTGACAATCATTGTCAGTAAAGTGGTGTGAAGTCTATCTTTCTTATTCACATTACATCCATTGATGGAACAGATTATAAATAATACAAATAAAGATAAAGAATGAAGAGCGTCAGGGGTCCATGGTCCTGAGGAAAGTTACTGACCTGTCTGGGTTTTATAGCTAGCTGAAACATGTCCACCAATAGATGTAGGAATAATTTAACTCCTAGCATCTCATATTGGCTTTTAATTTTACCAGTGGCACCCTGAAAAATGTTTGTGAGTTGATCCATTAGATAATTTTGAGCATATAAATCCTAGATCCTAACTTCTACTTAGAAATTTCATCTACAAGCTCTTTTTACATTCTGAGCGTACTCAGGATACTATCTGTCCAGAAAGAGTGGAGGACCTTGTTTTGAAGCATAATGAGGTACTACAAGGGAATACTCTTAGAATACATGCCTCCTCCACACTATAGTCATAGTTTGTTCACTGTACATTTGGTTTGTGTTCATGTTACGTTGGCAAGACGTTTTAGAAAACCCTAATTTCTCTCCGTTTCCCTCTATGTGGAAAGTATTTTAGTAGTCATCAACCTCAACAACTCAGTGTAACTTAGAAAAGGGGTACCTTGACATGACTGAAGACCTGCATGTAAAGAAAATATAATTCTTTATTTTCAGTAAACAATTCAAAATGGCCTGCTTCTAGCAGAGGTAATCTCTGACATGGATTCCCGCTGTGCTGCACAGCAGTAAATTAAGTTGCATGCATTTATTTCCTTTTCTTAATACTACTCCCTTCCTTTGCAGATTGGCTCAAGTATAGGAAGAAGATAGAATGGTGACTCAGCTCTTTAGGTGTGCAAGACTCAGCACATGGGTCCACATGGATCGCCACAGTGCAAACTGACTGAAATATCCAGTGCCATATTGAAGTTGCCATCCCACATCCTGATGTGCTCTTGGTGGAGATACAAAGTAGTTCACAGAAATATTTTTAGCAAACTTATTTAACATTATGAACTAAAAGAGACCATTGATTCTTTTTTTGTTGAATTTCAGTGAAAAATCAAACAATAATGCATTTGGTGAAGGGCAGTGCTTAATTTGAACAGGTGGTTGCCGGCGGTGGGCACTGGCACATATTTTTGGGACAAGCACTTATTTTTCCACATCAGATATTCCCTGTGAGCAATAGCAGGAAAACACAGAAATCAGAACGACGGAGGAAGACAAGGACGAAAATAAACGTCAAAAAGGGAGAAAGAACGAACATGCAAGAGTCAGATAAAGGAGCAGGGAGTGAATTGTAGTGAGTTATGAAAAGGCCGACTTGTAACTGCACCAAACCTCGGACTTCTGTTATAATGGTCAATTAACCATGTATTACTAAGGGTGTTACTTGATGTCTTGAACAATGGAATTTTTCGATCCAGAGCACAGATGTGAAGCATTGACAAAATCAGAAAACTAAAGACTAAACTAATCTGCTTTCACACCTTGGTTATTAAAATGCTCCACAACATTAGTCATGTAGATGGCTGTCTGCACAGCATGAGTTCACACAGATTGCAAAAAATGTTTTTTTTAAATTTAATTTTTTCTTTTTATTAAATCAACAGTTACAGTTTACATCTTGACCAGGTGTTACAGTTGTAACTTCTCTTGTGCAGTTGCAATGCATCATAATTGTTCAACAGTGTTATCCCCCGACCTGGCTTATCTCAGATACCTAAAATACCACATATCTCATCAAGGACAATAGCGCGTAAAGGTCAACTCTGTTGACCTCACTGTGGTGTCCCACGGTTCCCCTGCACTCACAAAAAACGTCCACTTCTTATGCTGTCGTTGTTGGCCTCTACTTCCCTCACAACTCCCACTACTCCATGTGGCTCTCCTTTCACCTGTCCTCCACTGTATTCCCATTTTCAACTCCTCTTTCCTTGCTAATTCGATAGGATTGATAGGGCCCCAGCAGCATTTGAGTTTGCTGCAGGGAGGGGGCAGCTCATTAAATGCATCAGATTGTGTGTTGCAATACATCATGTCTTTTATCAGTCTTCAGTTTTCGGCTTCTGGCCTCTAGTCCACCTTATCTCTTAGCTAGCAGGAGCCCAATAGCTATCAATGGTTGGGTACTTTTCTCCATACCTACGTCATATCCCAAAAGTGCTGTCTTCGGGTCTGGTTCTAAGTCGCACTTACCATGATCCCCAAGTCGTGGAACACCCTGCACCAGTACTCATGCACCCCAGGGCAGAGCCAGGCCATGTGCATAACCCCAGTGTTTTCCTCGCCACATGTCTGGCATCTTGAGTCTTCCCACAACCTGTGTCGGTACTGCCTTTCAGGTGTGTAATAAGCCCTATGCGAAAACTTAAAATGGATAAGCCTGTGCCTCCCATTCATGGAAATCGTTTTAGTTTTGGTGCAGCAATATTGCCATTCTTTGTCGCTGAGTGGGGGTCCCTGAATCCCGCTGCCAGTCTAGCCTGACTTTTAACATTCCCGGCTTACGCGCTTCCTGTGCACTAGTATAAAACGTCGTAATTCGTTTAAATGGCTTTTCTGACTTTATCAGGGTCGAGAGCATGTCCATATTCTGAGGTTCTGCCAAATCCTCCCCTAATACCTCTAGCATTGTGTTTCTAGCTCGATGGTAATGGTATCTGGGCAAATACCATCACATTCTGGGTCCTTCCTTGGATACTGTCCCATCCTCTCATCGCCCCGCCTGAAAAGAAGTCAGCCTTAGTGCTTAATCCCAGGGTTCGAAGCTCCTGTTGCGCCCTTCCTCCTGACCCAACAGAAACCACAGACGCCAGTGTAGTGGGATCTCTGGAGCATATAACTGTGCCCCCACTTGCCTGTTCATTAGAGCATACCATGCCTGCGTTGTTACCCGAGTGAGTCAAAGAACCTGCTGTCTGTGGGAGAGTGGCTGGGGCTGCAGTTTCCTTCGCTAAGTATAGGCGTGGCATGTTTTGTGGGCAAAGAATCCAGTAATGTGCAAACATGCTCTGGGCATCTCTATAGTACATCTCCATGTCGGGAGCATTCAGGCTACCCTGGGCGTAAAGTAATGTGAGTGAGTCCCATCACACTCTGGGCTGTTCCCCTGTCCAGGCAGTCTAATCAGTAGTATGTGCAGCCACTTAAACAGTGTGCAGGGTAGTAGCAATAATATGTTCTAAACAGAAATATAAATCTAGGCAAGACCACCATTTGTATCAATGCTACCCGCCCCACCAGCAATAGAGGGAGTCTGATCCATCTATCTACTTCTTCCATGAGCCTCTGCATGGCCACTCCATAATTTTCAAGGAGTACCACGAGGGGTCTGTGTGAACTCTAATGCCCAGGTACTGCACTGAGTCCGTGGTCCATTGCAAAGTGTACTCCAATCTTATGGCAGTCATGCCAGGAGTAGGGGGTAATATGATTGACTTGTTCCAATTAATGCGCAGGCCTGAGTGACCCCCAAATTGAACCACCTCTCTCAGTCTAGGGGAGAGATTGACTGCGGCGTCCTGAACATATAGTAACGTGTCATCAGCATACGCTGATATAATTATGTTATAACCAGGAAATCTCAGGCCCCTGGGACTGTGATACTCCCGTAGTGCACATGCCAGCGGTTCAGCCACTTTTGCTTATAGCAGTGGTGAAAAGGGGCATCCCTGTCTGGTTCGCCTTGAGATGCCGAAACTATCAGATACTTCATTACCCACTCGCACCCAGGCTGTTGGTGCTGTGTACAATAATGAGACAAGCCTATTTTACAAAGCACTGCAACCTTAAGCCCCACTCTACAGAGTCAAATGCCTTCTTGGCATCTAGAAAAAAAGCAGCCGCCTCAACCTCCGTGTCCACGCACTGTACGACTCCAAATAAAGTCCTCAGATTTTGAGACAAGCTTCGTCCTGGGACAAATCCTGCTTGTTCCAGATGAACTTTCCCTGGCAGTAGAGGTGCTAGCCTATTGGCCAAGATTAATGCATATATTTTGGTGTCTACGTTCAGCAGGGATAGTGACCTGAATGATGAACAGAGGGTGAGTTGTTTACCTAGTTTTAATATCATAACTGTCATGGCTTCTCTTAGGGTGGGTGGCATTGTTCCTGTCTCAGCCATCTCTTCGTATAGCGCTTTGAGTTGTGGCAGTAAGACCTCTTGGAAATCTTTGTAAAATGACACTGTCAGGCCATCAGGTCCTGGCGCTTTTTCAGCAGGCATATCCCGCAGTGCAGTCCTTATTTTGGCCAGTTGGAGGAGCGTCATCAAGTGTTGTCTATACTCCAAAGTCAGCCAGGGCATTTCTATGTATGTCAAGTAGTCTATCATTGCCACATTATCAGTCAGGGTTTGTGAGCTGTATAATGTTTTGCGCTATATCTTCTGGGGTATGCAAGGTTAATCCCTCATTATCAACTATGTCTGTAATCACATCTGAGGTCCTCTGGGTCTGAGCATACAAGCCAGTGCCGCCACTGTTCTATCCCGCTCTCCATAGGCAGATACAGTGACATATTTACCCACATTCTTAGTCTCATCATTTCCTGTCTCTTGGAACTCCACAATTTATTGTTGAATGTCTAACTAATACATGAAAGAACCACAGCACTCCAAAGTGGTTAGAAATGTCATCAATTGGACTGAGGTTGTCAAGTGTAGGGATGTTGAGATGTTCGCCTCCTGACTGAGAGGCACTGAACGTAGAATTCGGAGGAAAATCTTACACTGTGTAAGATAAATCTCGAAACCTCCGTGCGCGTGGGTGCACCTTGAAATGTAAAAATCAAGAAGTAATCTCTAATGTTTTCATCAGATGAGTCTCAAAAAACACCTGCCATATTCTCAAATTTTCAGAGCTAAACGCATTGCATCCACTACCGACATGCTCAAAGCCGACAGTTTGATGATAGTCGACAAATTCCACCAAAGAGGCTACCCAGAGAACATCATCAAATTGGTAGAACAGCGTGTCGCCCTGAAAACCAGATCAGAATTACTTACCACCAAGAAACACACAGAAAATAAAGACAGCCGCCCTTGTTTTGTGTCTAAATTTTCCACTAGGAGTTTTCAGATCAAAGCTTCCCTCATGAAACATTGGCAGTTACTCCAACTCGAACCAGATTTCAATAATGTTTTTCAAACTCAGCCTATTTTTGCATACCAACGCACTAAAAATATCCAACAATTGCTCAAAACCAAGAAAAGTTCTACGGATATCATTTATAACAGAATCTTACCCTGCCACTACTGTGGGAATTGTAACAGCATTATTAAAGGCACCATCATCCAACACGCCACACAGGGCACACAGATTCATCTAAAAGTTAATGCCACATGCGACACCACCAATGTTGTATACCTCCTAAAATGCCCTTGTGGTTTCCCCTATGTGGGTTAGACTGAGAGAAAGATTAAAACCAGACTCACCGCACACCGCAGTAACATTCGGACTAAAAATGCAAAATCCTGTGTAGCGGAACATTTCACCAATCATTCACATAACGTCAGTCAGTTACGTTTCCTGATTCTGGAAGTAGTGAACAAAGTAACAGGAAGAGACAATAAGAAATTCCTTTTACAAAGAGAACTTTATTGGATACACAAACATAATTCCATCCATCCGAAGGGTCTCAACGAGAGACTCGAATATAGCTGCTACTTGTAACACTTTTTTGAACTTTTTTTGTGCTGGCTGATGCCACTGTCTCTGTGTTTTGACCCCTCTGCTACCCTTGTCTGTTCTTTTCTTTACGTCTCATCTTTAACCTTCTTACTGTGCTTTACTTTAATCCCCATCTGTTCCTTCTAGTTCATCCCATTTATTCACTCAGACAACCAATTCTATCCTCTACCTTTATTCTTTTTCACCCAATTGCAGTATATCCTTATACATGTACCCTATGTTTTGTGTTTTCTTTTTTTTCATTTTTACATTTTTGACTCCTTGTGCAATCCTTCTTTGATCGTGGTTAACTTTATGCTTCCGTTTTGTATTCCCTCAGTGTCCTTCTGATTCCGTTTTGCTTGTGAACTTGGTTTCCCATGTTGTACTGCTTTTTCCTTCCTTTATCCTTTACATCGTTTGCAATTGCATTTATTCATTTTTTATCCTCTTGATATTTCTTTATCACCTTCTCACACTATTGTCTTCTTATTTTGTTCTGACTCTATTTTAATTCTGCGTGTCTCTTTTCTATCACTATTTATTTATTCCATTTATCACTCACGTATTTAGCTCTTATTTACAGTTCTTTTTCTCTGTTTACTGCACAACCCGTTTTTAGGGTTCGCCTGTCGAAAGCTGCGCAGCAGCGTTTCACGCAGGCGAAATCTTCTGTTTTGCAGTATATGGGCTTTGTCCCGCCTCTGTTTTCCATTGGCTAGCTCCATAAATGGAGGCTAGCCATTGGAAAACAGAGGCGTCCGTCATTCTGTGAGGCGACTCGTGGGCGTTCCTAAGATTTTTTCTCATCCAGCCCCTTTTAGGACTTCAGTGCGGCGGGGTTTATTTTTTTGGTCGTCCATGTTTCTTTTGGTCATTCAACGGCCGACCGCCGCCGGAGGAAGTCCAGGTCCAGGTGAGTGCTTTTGATTGTGGCCGTTCCCGCCGCCCCCCTCCCGCTGTCCGTGTGCCCATTCCCGCCTCCCCCTCCCCCTCCCGCTGTGCGTGCCTTTCCCGCCCCCCCTCCAGCTGTCCGTGCCTTTCCCGCCCCCCTCGCTCTGTCCGTGCCTTTCCTGCCCTCCCTCCCGCTGTCCGTGCCCGTGTGCCCGTTCCCGCCCCCCTCCCGCTGTCTGTGTGCGGTATGTTCTGCATTCCAAGTGTGGACCCACAGAAGGCCCGAGGCAGATCGGGTCATTTTGTATTTTTACTGCACAGTAAACTTGTTATTTAAAGAGATTGGCCAATCGAGTTTCTACCAAGCTCTGGCTTTGTGCTCCCCACGTCAGCACTCCCTGCAGATACAAAGCTGCCTCTCTGATGAGATCCTTTGTCGTGTACCCACGCCCCATGTTTTGTCAGTCGAGAGACGGTGCAGTGTGAAGCAGAAGGGGCACAGCCGGGGTGTTCCTGCTGAAAACTGAATCCCTTCTTGTCTGAGCCAAGGAAGCTGATCACTTCCTATTCAGTCAAGAAAGTTTCCAGTGACAGAGCTAGTTGGTAACAAACCCAATTAAGTTTAGCATAGTCAGTAGAGACCTGGAAGACCGCACTTCTACGCCTAAACTGCTGTTTATGTTATTCCAATGCGCAGGGCCTATAGGGAAAATAGTAACTACACTAAAATAGCTCCACTTCATAAGCATGTTACCATCATTAATATGCATTGTAACAGTCTTACCAATAATCAACGCTTCAGGATTACTCCAGGCTTTCAGTCCTGGACCGCTCTGATCAATGCACCTGGCAGTGGAATAATAACTGAAAGTCCGCGATAAAAAGAATTCAAAATCTCGACTTCTCTCAAGCAACGTCTCTTATGTGGTCTTTTTGCCATTATTTCCCCAGTGGCTTCAGTCCGCTTCTGTCCTGTGTCTTGCCTTCGTTGCTTCGTCGACCTCCAGGAAAGTCCCTACGCTGTCCGACCTGTTCTCTCTTCTTTATGAATTGCATTGCCGACTTGGGGTCTGTGAAATAGTGTATTTTACCCTCTAGTTTCACTCTCAGTTTAGCAGGGTATTGCATGATGTAGTCCATGTTGAGTTCACATAGCCTCTTCTTGGCGGGGATGTCCAATCGGCATGCCTCCTTACAGGCAATGAAAGTCCAGGAAAAAGGATATCTCTCCTCCTTCAAGGTGCATTGTTCCCAGTCACTGTGATTTCCCTGGAGCTGTGTTGTGGTCTCTATAGTTTAATAACCTAGCTATAATTGGTCTAGGAGCTGCTCCCGGCACTGGGCGCTCCACAACAAATATTTCTGAGAAGGTTTCTCTGCCCAACAGTTCTGCCAACATCCGCTCTACGTACTGCTCCATATTGCTGATGTTGGTCGGGTCTGCTACTCCAAGGATTCTGATGTTGTTCCTCCGTGATCTTGCTTCCAAATCATCAGTTTTAGACTAGAGCAATTTCAGAAGCTTGTCCATTTTTGCGCGCGTTGCAGCTTCTGTTTATAATGTATCATCTGCTTCTGAGACCCTCTGTTCGACAGTAACTAGCCTCTCAGTGTCTCCTGTCCATGGGAAATGTGAGTGCTTTTATTTTGCTGGAAAATTTTGAGAGGCTTTACTGCGTTGTGTGCAATATGTGTTTCAGGTCTCTCTCAGCTAGGGTTCCTGTATCATTAACTTCTGTAACAGGTTCTGCGATACTTGTCTCATGAGACCTGGGGGTCTTGCGGAGATCAAATTGTAGGTTAGGTTGCAGTTTGTCTTGTTTTCCCATATTGCAACCCTTGGTTAACATCGCCTCTGATCTCTCAGCATCTATGCGTTGTCCTCCACACCTAGTGCACTCCTGGCAGTTGGTGCACCCTCTGGTCTCGCTTATTAGGGGACTTCCCTTGTCTTCTTTCAGATCGGTGCAATTGTAGGCCTATTCACTGGGTCACTCCCACTTGCACAGCTTCCCCAGGCCAGGTTTGTCAACTATCACAGCTGGATTGTGTCACTCACCCACTTTAATTTGCGTTTGTACTTGAGCATCTGCTTTGTGCATTTCACTGTTGGTCTCTATCCCCTTTGGTGATGGATTAACTCAGCAGCATTCTCCCATTATTTGGGAACTTTGTGCTGTGTCAGAGACAGCTGCCAGGGGAGGGCACCTCACTCTGCGAGGTTTTCAGAGCCTAAGTGCTTTCAAGGCCCCACTCGTGCTACCGATTCCACTGTCTGCTCTCTGACCGCTCTTCTCTCCGCAGATGATTCCACCCCTTGTAGTCCTCCCACTGGTTAGGGTGAACACTGGGCTTTGTCTCCCCTTCCATTGCACACCCTCTGCTGTGCCCCATGTACCTGGATGGTGCCAATCTTGTGGCCCGTGAACCAATTCTGTGCTCACTACCTCCTCCTATTCAGCTTGTGAGGGGTTCCCAGCTCACTGCTCTCTGCTTGCCTGCTGGGCCCCTGGAAGTATCTTGCTCCTGTCACCGGCTTGTCTTGCGGCATTGCTTATGCTTGGATTTATCGCTGTTCTGTATAACTTTTGATAAGCCCCATCTGCCTCAAGCCTTGATCAAGCGACTCCCTGCCTCTTTTCCTGCAGAGGCATCCATCTAAAAAAGGGGCCTCCCTCCTTCTATTTTCATCGGCCTGGGCTTTTTCCCTGGTTCATGGCCGGATCCACTCTTTAATTTCGACCCATACTGGGTTCTCTCACAGCTCTGCTGCTTCTAGTGAGCACCTTGCTCTGTCTCAACTTGTTTTGCCCTTTCCGGCCTCACTCATCTCCCCCTTCAGGGAAACAATCCTGCTGCTCCTAGGCTCCCACTCGCCTCTCACTTCACACTGTGGAGGGTTTCCAGCACACTGGTCCGTTGTCTGCTAGGCCCCGGGACGTTATCTGTCCTCACTGCAAGCTTGTTTTGAGGCCATGCTTGGACGTATCTCCGATGCTGCTCCTCATCACTGTCCCTAGGCCCCAACCTACTCTGGCTTTGGCCAGCCAACTATCAGACTCTTTTCAGTTGTTTTTCCGGGCTCATCTGATGCATAACTTCTGTCTTTCGAGTCCTTCACCCTGTTTGAGCGATTACTGCGCATAGGGTGCCAGGATTATGCTGGATATTGTCTGCGGTCGTGGGAGGTTTCCTAACCTGCTGCCATCTTGGAGTCAGGCAAGCTCTGACCCCCCCCCCCCACACCGATTGCAAAGAATGTTGACAGACTCACTAACGTTGATAGGAAACTTGATGCAAACACCATGGAAGCTTAAACTGTACTTGTACGCAAACGTAATTCACTGGTATGTTTTCAGATAAACACTTAACCCCTTCGATGCTTGTGACGGAACGGTTCCGTCACGATCGCCGATTGGGCTGTGCTTATGACGGAACCGTTCCGTCACGGCCACGCCCGTTTCTTAGAACCTTCAGGACAGCGTGAAAATTCGCGCCGCGCTGAAGGTGTTAAAGACAGATCCCATTACGGGTTTTCCCTATTTCATGTCCTAAGTAGTATGTTAAGGTAGCTATTTGGTGCAATCATCATTTAGCAATGTATTATGAAAGCTGCAGGTGGTAAGGTGCCCAAAATGTTTTTACATATTTTGTGTAGGGCATTTTGTTGTGATGGTGATGTGTTCTGTTGTTGCTTTGTACAGTGGTCATGTTGTATTCTGGTTTGACTGTTTTCTACTGTTGTGCTGGTTTTCTTTCACGTGTTACACTGCTTTTTTATGTAATGTTATGTTGTTTACTTTAGATATGTCAAAAAATTCTGCTATATTTCCAGACAGAGAGCAGAACGTACCTTTACATTCCTATGGTAAGAAACTACCTACCATGACTAAGGTGTTAAAATGGCGCTGTTCAACGATTTAGACCACCCAGTCAGCTAACAACTGTGGCAGAGACCCTGAACCCAATCTCAAAACGTTTTTGACTGGTGCAGTTTCATATACTTGGTGGTAAGACAAAGCAGTGCTTGTTCCAAATAGCTTTAACCAACAGGATTTTGAGGGTAATAGTGTGTGAGAAAACACAGTTGTCTACATTCGTTATGTCGGATTTTGCTGTGGAGGTGCTGTGGTCCATCGTGCTACTGTGTTATCGTGCTGTAGTATTGCATTTTGATGTTGTTATGTTATACTGCAGTTGTCATATTGTGTTCTGTTTTGATTGTCTAGTCATTTACTTTAGATAAGTCAAAAAATGCTGCCATATTTCCAGCCAAAAGCAGCACGATTTAAAGTTCATGTGACAAGCAACCATTTACAACTGTTTAAGTTGGTAAAACACCCCTATACTGTGGCAAATGCTGTGTCTTAACTTAGCTCTCTCAGTGCTCACTTTATTGTAAACAGTCCTCATTGTTCCAGAGTGCTGACAGATATCAAAGAAATACAGCTTCAACACAGCTGCCCTTCGAAGCAATCATTTTTCTCTGTCAACTTGTGTAGCAATTCAGGATGTTGACTCTGCTCGAAGGCAGGTCGCTCACCACGCCACCACACAGCTGCCAGCTGCCTTGTGTCCAGCTTCCTGCCGCCGCCTGGTTCCCGCCATCTCCCGATCCTTTCCCGCCACTGCGTCCCTGTGACCCCGCCCCCCTGCTCCCCATTGGCCACCCGCTCCCGCCTCCTAGCTGATCCTCCCGCCCTATCCCCCTCCTATGGAGGCCGCGCGACGGCAGCACGCAGCGAGCGCACCAAAGTCAAACCCGTCTGTGGCTGGACCGCGCCCAGCGCCAGAAACCCTGGACTCCACAAACGCCACAACACCAGACTCCGCTACAACGCCAGCACCCTCTACGCATTCAACGGCAGCCTTAACCACACCTGCTTCTAAGCCGCCCGAAACGAACACATGGACCTTTTTCCTGTCGCACCTGCAGCTTCACTTGCGACAGAGCCACCAAACCTCCAAGAACTGGACCCAACCACCTCCCCTGAATACTCCTCAACACCCGCTCCGCACGCAAACACGCCGTCGAGCTCTGGGATCTGCTCGACAACTCCGCCCCAGATATGGCCTTCCTGACCGAGACCTGGTGGAACGACTCCTCGGCGCCAGACATCACCATAGCCATCCCGGACGGCTACAAGATCACCCGCAGGGATCGCGCCAACAGAATCGGAGGAGGAATATCCATCGTCCACAAATCCACCCTCAAGGTTGCCACCCATGCGGACAACACCCTCAACACCGCCGAACACCTGCAGTTCCGGATCCACACCGACCCCAACACCACCCTCAGAGGAACACTCATCTACAGATCACTTAGACCCCGAGCTCAATTCAGCGACTCCATCACCGACCTCGCCAGCACCCACGCACTCGCCTCCATGGACTACATCCTCCTCGAGGACCTGAATTTCCACCTCGAGAACAACAACAACGCCAACTCCGCCACCCTGATCGACAACCTCGCCAACCTCGGCCTCAGACAACTTGTCACTGCACCCACCCACGCCACTGGCCACACGCTGGACCCCATCTTCTCCACAGGCACCCACGTCGCCTTCGACCACACCACCGAACTCCACTGGACCGACCACCACTGCATCCATTTCACCTTCAACAAACCAACCACGCACCACCGCACCCAACAGCAGCTGGAGCAAAGTCACCGAAGACCAGCTGATCACCACCCTCGCCCAAATCCCGCCCACCGACCGCACCAACCCAGACACCGCAGCCCGCAACCTCAGACAGTGGATCGATGACTGCGCCGACACCCTTGCCCCACTCAAGAAACCCTCCAACAACCACGCCAGCAAGAGAGCCACCTAGTTCACTGACGAGCTTCAGACCTCCAAACGCGCCTGCCGGAAACTGGAGAAGATATGGCTCCATGAACGCACTCCAGACAACCACACAGCCCACAAGGACGCCACCCGCAGACATCACCACCTCATCAAAGACCGTCTGGATAACAAACAGACGCTGCCATTTATAAGTACTCTGATTGATTGATTGATTGATGCCGTCGACGTGAACATTCTTATGTCCCATGCTCGCCACAGTCAGGTCAGAGTTGATTTTGTGGCATTAAAAAAAGTGGGAAATGCGCATATTTTCCAATATTGGTAAATGTTACTTAACCTTGCCATGTGTGGGTTTGGGAGGACTAGTTGGGCCCAAATCCAAGATTGTGGAATTTTTATGAAATTTATATATATTTAATTATTGTATATTTCAGTATAATGACTGCAGAATGAACTGTAAAGGAAGTGAAATCTGCTGAGGCTGCATGAGGTATTTTCTGCTTTTAATTTTGAATGGGAGATCTGCAAAACTGGGTTTTGTATGTATTATCAGGAATGCATGCCCACCACACATCTCCTCTGAACCCTCCTTCTGCATAAAGCAATGCTCGCAGAAATGGCACATCTATGACATGTCTGTGGGCCACCCTCTCACTGCAGGTTGCCCACCTGGCGAAATAGATTGTGCACACCACTCTGCTAAATGTTCCATCAGTATGGAGAGGCACATTTTATTGCGGCTTAAATCTTTTTCCATTGTTTTTTACAAAACGTCCTGATGTAAAGTTGAAATTCATGGAAATAAGGTGCCCTTATATTCTGTGAAAGTAATCAGATGGTGCTGGGCAGTCCTCACCACTGATACTACCAACTTTTGAGTTGTATGGTCTAGAGGTATAATTTTGAAACAGTTAATTAGAAAAAAGAAAAATGATCGTAAACTCCCCCAAATTATTAATTAGAAAATGTGCAAAAACATATTGGCTATTACAACATAATTTCTAGTTCTAACAAGAGAGGTGGTTAATTCAAGTTAAAATGTATTTCCTGAATATTTTAGGCTCAAGATATCTCAAATAATTACTGCCAATCAGAATGGCTGAGGTGTTAATGACTACCCTCCTCCCATCTTATTATTATTATTATCGATTTATTAAGCGCGGTTGCTGCCCAGGGGCGTCCAAGCGCTGAGTTTAGACAGAGACGAGACGGAACACAGGAGGAACTAAAAGGGCTTCCTAAATAGTATGGTTTTCAGTTTCCTGCGAAAAGGGAGTAGGTCGGGTGTGGATCGAAGATCAAAAGGGAGTGCATTCCACAGCTTGGCGGCGTTCAGTGAGAACATCCTGCCCCCCGACCTAGCTCTCCTTACTCTGGGTACCACTGCCAGAAAAGCACCGGAAGATCGGAGGTTCCTGTTAGGGTGGTAAGGGGTAACAAGGCTGGTGTTGATTGCTGATCCAGTCTTCCAAAAAGCTCGATGTGTGATACACAGAGCCTTAAAAGCCACTCTCTGTCTCACCGGTAACCAGTGTAGGCTTTTCAGTCCCTGTCTGACGGACTGTGACCGTGGGATTTGGAGTATGGTACGTGCTGCACAATTTTGTACCACCTGTAGCTTTCGAAGAGTCATCTCAGGCGCCCCCAGATATAGGGCGTTATTTGAGTCTAAGCGGGACTGAATAAGGCCTTGCACTGCCACCTTCTTGGCATCTAGAGGTAAAAGTGAAAGAACCTTCCTCAGTGTTCTTAAAAGGCCAAAACAGGTGGCAGACAACTTAGTGGCCTGAGTGGAAAAGGAGAGTTTATGGTCCAACCAGACTCCCAAACTCTTGACACTGACCTTAGGGGTAGGAGGTGCCCCTAGACCAGCAGGCCATAAGGAAGAGAAAGATAGTGGTGAGGCTGGGCCTAAGAGCATGAGTTCAGTTTTCCCACCATTCAGTTTGAGGGAGGAGTTGGTCATCCACTCCCTCACGCTCTCCAGGCATTTCAGCAGGCCGGCCGAGGCTTGCCCACCGTTCTCCTGGGCCAGT
Organism: Lissotriton vulgaris; assembly: GCF_964263255.1. Lineage (NCBI taxonomy): Eukaryota > Metazoa > Chordata > Amphibia > Caudata > Salamandridae > Lissotriton > Lissotriton vulgaris. The sequence goes on along the minus strand of NC_141694.1, from coordinate 1,719,814,548 downwards.
GAAACCACCAGCTGGGTATCGTCAGCGTACGACACAATTTTAATGCCATACGGTTCTACTACCCCAGCTAGCGGTTTCATATAGGCGTTAAACAATACAGGGCTCAGCGATGAGCCCTGCGGAACTCCACAGCTAAGAGGCTTGATGGTAGATGTTGTGTTACCATCAAAGATCTGGAAGGATCTATCAGCCAGAAAGGACCTAAACCACCTTAGTGCGTTTCCCGAAACTCCGATGTTCTGGAGACGGTTCAGCAGAGTGATATGGCTGACCGTATCGAAGGCAGCACTCAGATCAAGGAGGATCACTGCCACTGATCCCCCCTGATCTAGTATCCTTCGAGACTCTTCGGTCACTGCTAGCAAGGCGGTTTCAGTCCCGTGGCCAGGTCTGAAGCCTGTCTGGGAGGTGTGCAGTAGGGAGTGATTCTCCAAAAACTGAACCAGGAAGGCATTTATGTGTTTTTCCAGCACCTTACCAGTCCATGGAAGCAATGAGATGGGGCGATAGTTGGAGTGGTCGTCAGGGTCCAAATTGGGTTTTTTTAAAAGCGCCCGCACCGAGGCTTGCTTCCAGGCAGTGGGCACTGTGCAAGTGGACAGAGATGAATTTAGCAGTTCCAGGACTACAGGGAGGATGGCATCACCTGCCTGCATCAGGATTTCTGGGGGTGCTGGGTCTCGAGGGGATCCCGACTTGACCTGGCGAGCCACTTTCTCTAAGGTGACAAGATCCAGGAGAGGGAAGTGATCCAGAGTCGACTCAATGGTAGACAGGTCTAAACAGGGAGGGTTTTCCGAGTTGGATAGGTCGGATGCCTCATGATTCAGAGCCATGGCTGGAAAGGTGGAATATATGTTCAGCACTTTGTCATGAAAAAAATCCGCCAGTTCATTGCATTGCTCCTTAGTCTTGGGTAAAGGGGGAGCAGTGGGGGCACTCGTGCATTGCTTTACTATGTTAAAAATTTCTTTAGGCTTTGATCTGGCTTCCAAGATTTTGCCGGAATAATAAGTTGCCTGGGCTGCCTTAATCCCTTCTTTATAGCTTTTGATCGTCTCTCTATAAGCTGCCTTCTTTTCTGGAAGAAAGTCTACGCGCCAGGCTCTCTCATGTTGCCTACATCGACGTTTTAGCTCTCTCAGTGAGTCAGAAAACCAAGGAGCTGATGTCTGCACTCGCTTAGAGGACGATTTGCAAAGAGGCAAGAGAGAGTCTAAAGAATTAGTAATCCAGCTAACATAGTTTCCATATGCCAGATTGGGGTCTGAGCAGGATGGCGGACGGGTAGCGTCTAACTCACGCCTCCAAAGGTCGCCGGGGAGTTTTTTCCAGTTTCTTCTCAGCGAGATTTGGGGGGATAATTGGGGGGCTTTATGGGTGGACCAGGTAAACGGCACCAGGTAGTGGTCAGACCATAAGAGGGGGATAGGTTGGGCAGTTATTAAATCCATACTATTGCTAAAAATAGGATCGAGAAGGTTCCCATCTGTGCTGCTGCCAGAGGAAAACACCATAAATTATATAGGTATCTAAGACACTTTATTATCATTACAATGGCATTTGTTTTCCAATGAAAGTCCATGGTTAGAAAGCTGGATACATAAACACAATGATCACAGCTGTGTGGAGGAAAGCTTTTTTAGGAACTACACACAACCTCTGCTCAATCAAAACATGTAATCCTATTTATAGCATTCCATGAATTCCAACCCATGGTGTAAAAATTCAACAGGTGTGTTAAATACTGCCCCATACACTTGAACCAGTAGCAATGTATTGTAATGTGGTCTTGTAAAGCGCACTGCTGCCCTGAGGGGTCTTGGCGCTGTAGACCGCTGGGGAACCCGTCCTGGCTATCCCTGTGAGATGGCCCCTACTGGGTATCTCCAAGGTAAAACCAGGCATCCCTGGTGAGATGGCCCCTACTGGGTATCTCCAAGGTAAAACCAGGCATCCCCGGCGTATGTGGGCAGCCGTTCTAGAGATGAGGAAGCTAATGCCCAGAGTTGGCAAGTGTGATCCCTGGTTAGAGTAGGCACCGAGGCGAGAATTATCGAGTCCGCTGACCCTGGTCCACGACCCTGCCGGCGTCGGGAATTGAACCCTGGTCCCGGGCCGTTCTCTGTTTTCGGGTCTGCCACCTCTAACCAGTGAGCCACACCACTCCACAAAGGTCTATGAGGCCATATCTCCATACTGTGACAGTTTTTGATACTTGATGGAGTTGGGTGCTATAGCTTCACCTTTTTGTCAGAAGTAATATATGTATAAATGAAGTGTGTCTGCCCTGCTACAGCAATTAAGCCGGATATATTTTTAAGGGTGATGGTCTCAATTCATGATGTCTCACTCTGCTTGTTAAAATTTCTTACAAAGAATATTGAAGACACTAAACCTAGTAACACATTTCTGGCACAGATATTTATATCCTTTTTATTAACACTTGTGTTCTGACTATGGCAGCCAATAGTTGAGAATGGCACTATAACATCATGGCAAACATGGAAAGAGAGAGTGTGGCCATGAGTTCCAAAATGTGGTAAAATGGTTTAATTCCAGTAGACGCTTCCCAGATTTCTAGCCTCGTAATTCATTTGTAAAATCCAATGAAACTAAAGCTGGTGCAGCAAGGTTGTGTGAAAAGCAGTAAATGTCACAGTTTAGTTGACAGCGACCTACCAGACACAGTGGTTGCGGTTTTCCAACAGGTGAAGAATGATAATAAAGAATGATAATAAAGGTGGGACGTAGCAAAAGCATTGCATTGTAAGACCAGAATCCTTTCTTTTTTGGGAAATACTTTGGAGAATACATTCTCATTTTCATCACAAGAATTGCAAACTAAGAAATACCTTTTGTTTCCCCTGGCACTCACGAGACAACTAAAGGTGAAGGGGAGAGAGGGATAACCAAAAGACTCCCAATTTAGAAAATAATGAAGAACCTCATTAACTAAGGGCCTTTGTAGACAAAAAAAATCAGATATCTACAGATTCACAATGCCAAATAAAAAGCTGTGAAATTTACATCAGTTGAGTTGAAAGTGTGGATCTATCTTTCAAAGGAATTACTGATTGTGAATCAGAGTTGAATTATGAATTGCGAAATTATGAGAAAAGCCATTTATGAATCTAATTACGATCACTGGGTAAAAATACAGATATGTGATTTGTTTCTATGAACAAACCTGTTCCTTGCAATGCGTTTTTATTTACAAAAAATAACTCAGTGATTAGAAGATTTAGACATGGGTAGACCCCATCACAGAAGCAGGTGCCTTCAGTCCTAGCCTGGCAGCCATTGGATGCTGTTGTTACCCAAGCCACTGTGAACAGGAGTTCAATAAGCAGAAGGGATTGGTTCAGGGATGGTAGATGGAATGGGTGCCATGCTTGCACTGGTGCTTGCATCAGCATCAGACTTTACTTGCTAAAAACACTTTGTATTTGTTTCATGACAACAGGGCTGTACCCAGTGGCGCAATGTGAATTCTGGTATGGAATTGAAACTGTGCAGACGTCCCTGGCCAGTGTGGATTCTGGTATGATTGCCAGTGATGCTGTAGAAATCAGAGGCATGTAGATGCCTGCATTAAAGTAATTCTTCACATACTAGCTATATGGCTTCTGCCAGAGTGCTGGTGTAATACACTACGGAACAGTGTGTAAACGTCCATGACCATGGTTGATTTCCGAGTTGGGGCACCTAAGGGATATCTCTAATATCTGAGGTCTGAGAATAACATTCTTAATACTGCAAGATGGCCCTTGTCATAATAAAGAGAAGTGGACTTTGAGCTTCAATGATCAACCTAGCAGACATCATATTATCAGCAGACGAAACGCTTGGATGAAATCTTAATAGGTGGGAGAACATTGATGGGCATTATATCCTAGCTCAGAACTTAAAATGTTGTAGCTGCCGAACACATTGTATTAAATAGTTTTCATACAATCATTTGCTTGCTGTGCATTCTTTTGATATTTGGCACATAATTTATTTACAGTCACATACATGCTTTCATGATTTGGAAAAGTACTCCTCTTGAGCACTGGGTCACACTCTGTAGTATCATCCTATTCCATCAGTTCTCCTTCACAACTCCCTGTAAATCCTTTCACTTCTTTACAGCATTCTTGAACAAGCATTTGCAATGCAATAGGTCTCGCATTCATGCAAGTTTGAGCTATTGGCATTGTGAATGACAAAACCATTTATTTATGTTTTTGGGTCTTAAATCATAAATAAAAGGCATTCTCATTTAGAATGCTAATAGCTTAAACTCTTGCTTATGCCAGACCTTATGCATTAAAATAAAGGGCCTTCTCAACCGCTTGTTAGATTGTAAATATCAGAGGAAAAGACCGGCTTGCGAAGTCTTCAAAGTAGTGATAAATAGTGCAGTGAAGAAGATGGGTAAGTGTTGTAAATGGCACAGACACAAACTGTGAAGTGGAGTTATATATGATCAGAGCTATAAACACTAACAAAGTGCTCCAAAGCCTTTTGTTCTATGATTACAATATTGTGGCTCATAAGGAAGAGAGGGAGGGGGGCTATTTCCTGCCCTCTCCATGATGGAGTGTGTAGTGTGGCATTGCGTAATGTCATTGATATCTTAGGGCTAATAAAAAAACACTCAGGCTGTAGTAGGGCCCTGGCTCCACCTTCCGGAGCATGGCGGGCTGTGCTTTATGGCAGGCATGGAGGGAGGGAGGGATGTCTCAGCTGCAGCTCTGGCCTCGTACAGTGCCCCTGCTATTACTAGTTAGGGAGAGGCGCTGAGGTGGTGGTATTGGTATTGGTGGTGGTGTTATTGGTATTGGTGGTGGCGGTATTGGTGATGGTATTGTTATTGGTGTTGGTGGTATTGTTGGTGCTGGTATTGGTGGTAGTGATGGTGGTATTGGTGGTAGAGGTATTGGTGGTGGTGATATTGGTATTGGTGGTGGCATTGGTATTGGTGGTGGTACTGGTATTGGTGGTGGTGGTATTGGTGGTGATATTGGTGGTGGTATTGGTGGTGGTGGTATTGGTATTGGTACTGGTAGTGATGGTATTGGTATTGGTGGTCGTGATATTGGTATTGCTGGTGGTGGTATTAGTGGCTTTGGTGGTGGTGGTATCAGTGGTGGTGGTATTGGTGATGGTGTTTTTGGTGATGGTGTTTTTGGTGGTGGCATTGGTTGAAGTGGTTGTGGTGGTAACAGTGGTGGTGGTATTGGTGGTGGTGGTGTTGGTAGTATTGGTGGTGGTATTGGTAGTGGTGATATTGGTGGTGGTGGTGGTAGTGGTGGTAGTGGTGGTATTAGTGGTGGTATATGTTGGTATTGGTGGTGATGGTGGTGTTGGTGGTTGTATTGGTGGTGGTGGAAATAATTAGTGGTGGTGGTGGTATTGGTTGTATTGGTGGTGGCATTGATGGTGGTATTAGCATTGGCAGTGTTATTGGTATTGTTGGTGATGGTTTTGGAATTGTGGTGGTGGCGATATTGGTTGTGGTGGTATTGGTGGTGGTATTTTTGATGTTGGTATTTGTTGTGGTATTGTGGTGGTGGTGGTGGTGGTATTGGTGGTGGTAGTGGTACTGGTGCTGTGGTGATACTGGTGGTGGTGGTATTGTTGGTAGTTGTGGTGGTGGTGGTAATGGTGGTGGTGGTATTGGTCGTGGTGGTATTGGTAGTATTGGTGGTGGTGGTATTGGTGATATTTTGGTGGTATTAGTGGTGGTATTGATGTTGATATTGGCGGTGATGGTGGTATTGGTGAAGTAATTGTGGTGGTGGTATTGGTGGTGATGGTTGTATTGGTGGTATTGGTGGTGGTGGTATTGGTGATGGTATTGGTGGTTGCATTGGTGGTTGTGGTATTAGAGGTGGTAGTGGGATTGGTGCCATTGGTGGTGGTATTGGATTGGTGGTGGTGGTATTGGTGGTGGAGGTATTGGTGGTGGAGGTATTGGTGGTGGAGGTATTGGTGGTGGTGGTATTGGTGGTGGTATTGGTGGTGGTGGTATTAGTGGTGGTGGTGGTATTGTTTGTATTGGTGGTGGTATTGGTATTGGCAGTGTTATTGGTATTGGTGGTGGTGGTATTGGATTGGTGGTGGTGGGAATGGTGGTGGAGGTATTGGTGGTGGAGGTGGAATTGGTGGTGGGGGTTTTGGTGGTGGTATTGGTGGTGGTGGTATTGCTGGTGGTGGTATTGGGGTTGGTATTGGTGGTGGTGGTATTGGTGGTGGTAATGGCGGTGGTGGTTTGGTGGTGGTGGAATTGGTGGTGGTGGTATTAGCGGTGGTTTGAGTGCTGGTATTGGTGGTGGTGGTGGTGGTGGTATTAGTGGTGGTGGTATTGGCAGTCGTGGTGGAAGTGGTGTTGGTGGTATTAGTGGTGGTATTGGTATTGGTTGTAATGGTGATGGTGGTACTGGTGGTGGTATTGGTGGTGGTATTGATGGTGGTAGTGGTGGTGGTATTGGTTGTGGTGGTATTGGTGGTTGTATTGGTGATTGTCATATACGTGGTGGTGGTGGTATTGGTTGTATTGGTGGTGTTATTGGTGGTGGTATTGGTATTTGCGGAATTATTGGTATTGGTAATGGTGGAATGGGATTGGTGGTGCTGGTATTGGTGGAGGTTGTATTGGTGGTGGTGGTGGTATTGCTGGTGGTGGTATTGACGGTGGCTTTGGTGGTGGTGGTATTGGTGGTGGTAGTGGTATTGGTGGTGTGGTGTGGTGGTACTGGTGGTGGTAGTATTGGTGGTGGTCTATTGGTGGTGGTGCTGGTATTGATGGTGTTGGTATTGGTGGTGGTATTGATGGTGGTAGTATTGCTGTTGGTGGTATTGGTGGTGTTGGTAGTGGTATTGTGTGGTGGTGGTAAAGGTGTTGGTGGTATTGGTTGTGGGGGTAGTGGTGGTGGTATTGGGGGTGGTATTGGTGGTGGGGTGGTGGTATTGGTGGTGGTATTGTGGTATTGGTGGGCATATTGGTGGTGGTGGTGGTTTTGGTTGTAGTGTTGGTATTGGTGGTGGTATTGGGGGTGGTGGTGGTATTGGTGGTATCAGTGGTAGTGGTATTTGTGGCGATGGTGCTATTGGTGGTGGTGGTGGTATTGGTTTTGGTGGTGATATTGGTGGTAGTTGTGGTATTGGTGGTATTATTGGTGGTGGTGCTGGTAGTGGTATTGGTGTTGTTGAATGGTGTTGGTGTTGGTACTGGCAGTATTGCTTGTGGTGATATTGGCGGTGGTGATGGAATTGGTGGTAGTAGTTGTGGTGGTGGTGATAATGTTGGAGGTGGTATTGTTTGTGGTAGTATTGGTAGTATTGGTGGCTGCAGCGATCGATTCTGTAATTCACGAGGAGCTATGGAGAATTTTATCTAATATGGGAGCAAATGCTAGGATTCGTTATGGGGTGGGAGGCGAATGCACTAAGCCCTTTAGTATGAGAAGGGGCATGAGACAAGGATGCATGTTGGCACCTTTTTTATTTATACTATATATTAGCGATCTGGGAAGTACGCTGGGGAAAGAATGCCAGGACCTTCCACAAGTGGGTAAGAGACCAATACCAACAATAATGTATGCCGGTGATGCGGTTTAAATGTCCCGTACCCCAATGGGGATGCAAAGGGTTGTTGGTTGTTTTGCTGCTTATATGGCCAAACTAGGTCTAAGAGTTAACATTTCTAAAACCTTTGTGCTGACCTGTGGGACAGGGAATACAAATCTTAGACCCATTTCACTCGAAAAGAAACACATCGACTGCTGAAAAACCTTTTCCTACCTGAGAATTCTTTTTGATGAGATGGGGTCATAGAACCAGGCTATTAGAACAAGGAAGCTGCTGTTTTTCAAAGCGGTAGCCGCACTTTTTAATTTTAGTAAGAAATTGGGGAAACGGGCACCAGAGGTCCTAATACAGATTTACAAGGCGAAATGCATTTCAATAGCCACCTATGGGGCTGGGATCTGGGGCCACGAGAATGTAAACTCACTTCAATGTATTGAAAACATGTTTTTAAGATTTTTATTGGCTGTACCGGTTACCACTTCTACTTATATCTGCCACACTGAATTGGGCTTGCCTTATATATCAGATATATGTAAAATCCAACCTGTACTCTGGTGGCATAGAATCTGGACTTCCAACTCACTGGAGCTCAATAGACAGATATTTAAAGACTGTGGTAAATTGAATGGGGTGCAAAAGATTAGTTGGCTTGAGTACATTAAAAATTGTGTTGGTAATCTCGGCCATCCTGAATATTTCTCGGAGCCCCTCAGTTTACTAGATATAAACAGGAAATAACTTAAAACTAGCTGTCTATATTATCTGGATAATAAGAGAAGACATACAGAATACCAAAAAGATTTGGTTCAAGCCCATCTGTTATTAGTGGCAAGTGACATACTCCAGCCCTACCTAAAAATGTTTACAAGAGAACATGATAGATTCCTGTTGACTCGTTTGAGATTGGGCATTTTTCATCGGCTCGTTATTTTTCCTGCCCAAAACAACTGGTCAAAGGAGTTGTCTAAATGTCCTTGCGATGATCTGTCCTTTCAATCGACGATGCATGTCTTGTGTTTCTGTACATTTTACTCCCACAACAGGCATAGGTGGATTTTGCCATTTTCACAAAATCGAGGCCTAAAGCAATGCCGGCCTGCTTTTCTGTTTTTACAAACACTAGGAGAAGAACAGTTGACCATTTCAATTTAATTATTTTTAAAGCTGGTGATAAAATGTAGAAATTCAACCATGATCTAAAAAAAATATATATATAGGCCGAAAAATTATGCTGTTGTGGTGTACTGAGAAATAAAAAAACTCACCTCCACTCTGGGTCACATGGAACACCATGTTGGAATAAAGATTCATGCACTGAATTGCTGATTTTGAGCATGTTTTTTTGGTCTGTACCGGTTTCAGGTGCTTGAAGAGTCCAAGGATTCAGGATTTGTTCCGTTATATATATATATATATTCACAGAAAAAACCATAGGTTATAGTGGATATATAGTTAGGAATTTGCATTTACAAAACCTTGAAAATTCAATGAAAAAACCATAGGTTATAGGCCATATATAGTTAGGAATTAGCATTTACAAAACCTTATTTTACTCGCATAAAACCATTGAAATTCCATATATAGTTAGCTAACTATAAGCGCTAACTATATATCGCGCACCCGCAATCCACTGCTGATGATGTCACATATTACATCATTCATGACATGGTCAGTGACATCACTGATGACATCACTGATTACAACATCCAGTGACTGTATGTTTCTGTAAAGTTAAAATATGTTTCACATATTGAAGAATGAGTGGATGTATAAGTGTCTGGATGAAGAATTTAGTAGGTGCATGACTGACTGTATGAGTGAGTGATTAAATGTGTCTCACTGAGTGCATGGGTTAGTGACTAAACTGTCTTAATTCGTGCATCAGTATGTTTGTTGTTGTGTAAACTGCTGCTTGTGTTGATCAGTAGCTATAAGAGTAGCCATATGGGTTATTGATTGGTTGCCCAAATATTTGAATGGGAGGCTGAGTGTGTGTGTGGGTGGCTGGGAGGTGCGTGACTCTGTGCATAGATGTGTAAGCAGTTGATTCACTAGGAGTATGAGTTCAAGAGTGCATGTGGAAACAGCTATATGAGCGGTTGACTGTGCATGGGTGTGTTGGTGAGTGAATGGATTTCTCATTGCTACATGTGCAAGTAAGTACGTATGTAAAACACAATACATGTGAGAGTTGAGATATATAAATAACTGAACATAAGAGCCAGTGAATGTGTGAGTGGCTGTATCGATCACTGTGAGCTTGTATCAGGGATTATATAAGAGAGTAAATATGTGTTATTATATGTTTGAATAAGTAAGATGTGTATAACTGTATAGTTGAGGAAATGGAGGTGTGATTGATTCTTTGCATGACTGACTAGGTGTGTGAGTAAGTCCATGGATGAGTGACAGTCTGTGAGTGTCTGTTTATACTGAGTGTATGTAAGGTTATATTAGAGTCTGAAGAGGTTCATTGTATTATCACATGAGTGATGTGATCAGTGATGACAAATGAGATGTCATCAGTGATGTCATTTGAGTTGTCATCAGTGATGTCATTTGAGATGTCATCATTGATATCATTTGAGTTGTCATCAGTGATGTCATTTGAGATGTCATCAGTGATGTCATCAGTGATGTCACTGACCATGTCATGAATGATGTAATATGTGACATCATCAGCAGTGGATTGCGGGTGCGCGATATATAGTTAGCGCTTATAGTTAGCTAACTATATATGGAATTTCAATGGTTTTATGCGAGTAAAATAAGGTTTTGTAAATGCTAATTCCTAACTATATATGGCCTATAACCTATGGTTTTTTCATTGAATTTTCAAGGTTTTGTAAATGCAAATTCCTAACTATATATCCACTATAACCTATGGTTTTTTCTGTGAATTTCATTGGTTTTTTAATAGCAAATATGAAAAGCTTTAAAATGTCAAGTACGTGATAGATAAAAACATTTTCGTATTTATGCACGCTGATGTGCTTTGAACGCTGCCCCCCCCCCCCTCCCCTCTTTTGCCTTTGTTAGTACTCTCTCTTTGCAGATACAGAAGGGCAGTTAACGCAGGCCTTTACCCCCGTTGTAATCCGTCGTACCTCCTTGTCTCTCCATTTGATTGATTGTTGTCCAAGCATTTACTGTTTTAGAATTGGTTCTCTTTGGATCATTCTCTATTTACAAACAAGCACAAAGTCGCAATACTCTGTTTAGTCTTTGCAGATAGTGAAAAATCGTGTAAAAAAATAAAAGTAATCGAGCAAAATCAGTAGGCCACTAATTGGATCTCTTTTTGACCTCGCTAAAATAGAAATATTAGGAACAACCCTTCTTGAGAAATACGAAAATAGTGAGATGAACTGAGCTCCACACCATGAGGGCTGCAAGACAGCTCGGCTCCATCACCCATCCCGCACAAAATAATGACAAACCCTATGCAAATATTAAAAATATAGACAACACACCAGCAAAGAAATAGGGTAAAACATTTTATTAAAAAACTATTTACATAACGTTGGTTTATAAGATGATGTCAGTAGTGGACCGATGTGTGAATAGATCGAAAACAGCACAAGGCTCCAAGATCCGGATAGCAAGCTCCTGGATGTTGGGTGCCATAGTTTAGAGTTCTGAATTTCAGCCTTTTTCAATGCCTGTGCTTTGTTGAATCAAAATGGCGGTTTGACACAAAGCTGACTCAAGCGTTGTTACTGATGCTATGCAGACCAAAACTGGTTTTCAGTTTGTACATTTTTCTAGATTTTTCAATCCAAGTTTGGTTGACTTTGTAGAACGATGGCTTCAGATTTTCAACATACGGTGTGGTGGCGCTGACTGGGAGGGGGCGCTTCGCTCCTGCCCCCTCCCCAAGTAAGATTTTCATACGTGAAAGTACGTTAATGGTTTTGGTCCCCGAGATGCTTCGATGTCACTACCATTCTCAAATAGCATAAGTTCTGGATGTTGGGTGCCATAGTTAAGAGTTCTGAGCAGCGCTTGTAACACTGTCTGAAGCTTATTTCCTCCTACTGCAGCTTCACTATTCTCAAAGTAAGTGAGTGTCGTTTGTGGACCTGACTGCATTAGAAAACAATATGATATGTTACCTTCCTAAACAGCTTGACGGAGGCCCCTGAGGGGCGCTGTGATGGCCATGGACTCGGAGAAGACGCTTGGCTCCGACACCCTCCCCAAGTCTTATAGCACTGGTGTAGCCTGAGATCGCCCCCGACATAGGCGGCCGGCTCCCGGGGTCCGGCGGTACTTTTTGCCTTTTGATGACTCTTCAATTCTGGACCTTGTCCCACAATCCGTTTGACCTGAAGACAAGCTGTAGTGAGGCGCCCCTTTATCGTTTTAGTTGCCATTCCGCCCGCTTTTGCTACACTGTGCCTCTTCCGCCATTCAGCTGTTTTCCGCCCGCTCTTGCGACTACAGCGTCTCGCTCACCATGTAGTTGAGATGCGCCCGCTCTAGCGGTGCAGCGATAGGCGGCTGCCACAGGACTCTCAAAATGGCGGCCGGCTCTTCGGTTTTGGGCCTGGTCCACTAAAATGGCCCTGGGACACCTTGGAACTCGGACGCTTGTCTGCTAGGGCTTGGATCCCATTCTCGAAAAGCGTCCCCTCAGCCGTGAAGATTCTACAAAAGTCATGGGGGCCTCCGACTCCCGCAGGCTTCTGGTGGGGAGCGGCTGCCATGATTGCTCGTGGAATGGCCACGACGGAGCTACGAGATGGTAGTGGTCTCATGCTGACGCCAGCTTTAGTCTGAAACATCCAGAAACACTGTAGACTACCAATTCGATCAGTTCCGGTAGCGCCCCAACATGACCCGGAAGAGAAGAACTTGCCCTCCCCTCTTTGACTGATGGTTCTTGTTGCCTGTCCCCTCTGTTGTCATTTAACAGAACTTTTTGGACTACTGAAAGGGGTTGTGTTCTGAACGCTGGTTGGTGGAGACATTTAGACTATATTCTTGACCTACGTTGTCGCGTAATGCGTTTTATGACACGCCGCGTTAGCGCACCCGGAAGTGATCCGAGGCGCGGCGCGCAGCGCGTAACGTAAGCATAACAGGTCATGTGACTTGTTAATAAAACTTTTCATTGGTTCATTTTACTTTTGTTAATTTAATGATGAAAAGCTTGGTCATATGACCTAAAAATTACGCTTTTTATTATTTTCGAACAATATTTTTTTTTCAAACATATGTTATAATATTCCAGGCTAATGTACTTTCCCGGAAAATTTACAACTGTCTGGCAAGTAAAATATATTCCTTTTTCGAGAAAAAGGGCGTTTCTTCCTTCCATGACGGAGCCGTTGAGTAAAAGAGATTCGACCTGCTGTCTTAGTCGCCGATGCGCCTGATTATCAGATTCTTATCGATCACTTTATGTTGCAGACATGAAAAACACAACTGCCCTTGACCATTTATCTTTACTGCGTTCCTACATATTATACCTTTTATCCGTCATGTAATTGGACTGCTTTATTTCACTTGCCTTTTACTGATTCGAAAACAGTCACTAAAAGTAAAAACTTTACAAATGAAAATACTACTACCGTGTTTTGTTTTAAAAACCTTTATTGTGAAAATGTCAGTATACAAATACGGGCCTATAACCACGTGGGCCGGCCACGGAGCAAACTCAAATCGTATATGATGAGGAGACATTTACACTGTAGAAGAACGTAACGAGCGGGCCATTAGGTGACAAGAACAAAGGTGTCTAACAGTTGCGGAATCGGTGGACGTACATTTTGTAATTAAAATACGACAGGGCCACTTACAATAACATTTTCTAGATATACATTTGCGGGCAAAGAGTTACGAGTCCCATTTATACCGGCGCCATTTTGGGCGAGGCCGGGCAGGTCCAAGATATAGTCAAAATGTCTCCACCAACCATCGGCCAGACCAGAACCCCTTTCGGCCCTTTATGCTACAAGATGGTGTCTTCCATTCAGAAAATATTGGTGGCAGCATTTTGAAAGGAAACAGAAACAGCCGTTCTCCTAGTGAGTTTCACATTGTTACATTTAGGAAGAATGTTGAAGAGTAGTATGTGGAAAATCTGAAGCCATTTTTCTACAAACTCTCAATCAGACTTGGATGGAAAAAAAAAACATGAAGAATGTACAAACTGAAAACCAATTTTTGTCTGTATAGCACCAACAGTAACACTTGAGTCAGCTTTGTGTCAAGCCGCCATTTTCATTCAATCAATAGCGTCCCCCTGCACACATTCAGGGACCTGGTCGTGTCTTCAGATGAAACGCATTGTAGGAAAAGAAGCAGAAAAGAAAAGGAAAAAAGTTCCGCCGGACCTAGTGAAGCTGCAGCAGGTGCAAATAAGCTTCAGACAGTCTTCAACTTACTCTGATTCTTATAATAAACTTCAGATAGTCTTACAAGCACTACTCAGAACTCTCAACTGAGGCACTCAACATCCAGGACTTGCCATTCGGATCTTAGCGCCTTGTATTTTTGTTTTGTTCTTGATGGAGGGGAAACAACAAAAAACAGGCATTGAAAACGGCTCAACTGGAGCAAAAAAAAAATTACTTCTTGGGTGCATTAGGGCATTTATGATTTTCGAATGCCGTATTCATCATGTTGATGCTCATGTTGCCATAGGACAGCATAGCACCACAGTGTATACAAGTTAACTTCATATGTTCAGATGAGGCAGGTGGCATATTTAGCATTCACCTTCTTTGATCCAGGAGGGATGGAGAAAAACTGCCAGATGAAACTTGAAACTTGGCCATCCAGATTTCGGCGCGTTCGACTCACTGTACCGCAACAGTGACCGCAACTCAGCTGGACACGCCGTCTTTCGGCGCAGCATTGTAGGATGGCCACACCAGTGCGGCAATTTGCTAGACACCACCTCGGTGCCATCCGGATCTCGGCGCGTTCGAGTCACTGTACCGCAACAGTGACCGCAATTCAGCTGGACACGCCGTCTTTCGGCGCAGCATTGTAGGATGGCCACACCAGTGCGGCAATTTGCTGGACACCACCTCGGTGCCATCCGGATCTCGGTGCGTTCGAGTCACTGTACCGCAACAGTGACCGCAACTCAGCTGGACACGCCGTCTTTCGGCGCAGCATTGTAGGATGGCCACACCAGTGCGGCAATTTGCTGGACACCACCTCGGTGCCATCCGGATCTCGACGCGTTGTGCTGCCTTCGGCCTATTCGCACATCGGTCCGCTACTGACAGTGACCGCAACTCAGCTGGACACGCCGTCTTTCGGCGCAGCATTGTAGGATGGCCACACCAGTGCGGCAATTTGCTGGACACCACATCGGTGCCATCCGCATCTCGACGCGTTGTGCTGCCTTCGGCCTATTCGCACATCGGTCCGCTACTGACAGTGACCGCAACTCAGCTGGACACGCCGTCTTTCGGCGCAGCATTGTAGGATGGCCACACCAGTGCGGCAATTTGCTGGACACCACCTCGGTGCCATCCGGATCTCGACGCGTTGTGCTGCCTTCGGCCTATTCGCACATCGGTCCGCTACTGACGCCGCCTCACGTGCCAACGGATTTTCTACGCTTTTTGTAGCCCTATGCCGCAGAACAGGTCATGTGACTTGTTTATAAAACTTTTCATTGGTTCATTTTACTTTTGGTTTCCTAAAGATGGAAGGCTTGGTCATATGACCTAAAAATAACACTTTTCATTGGTTTAGAACATTTTTTTTCCCAAACGATGAAAGCCCCACCTTGTTTCTGGATCATTCAGACTGAAGCTGGCGTCAGCATGAGAGCACCACCATCTCGTGGCTCCGTCGTGGTCATTCCGCGAGCAATCATGGCAGCCGCTCCCCACCGGAAGCCTGCGGGAGTCGGGGGCCCCCAAGACTTTTATACAATCTTCACGGCTGAGGGGACGCTTTTCGAGAATGGAGCCCAAGCCCTAGCAGGCAAGCGTCCGACTTCCAAGGTGTCCCAGGGCCATTTCAGTGGACCAGGCCCAAAACCGAAGAGCCGTCCGCCATTTTGACAGCCATGTGGCAGCCGCCTATCGCTGCACTGCAAGAGTGGGAGCAACTCCACAACATGGTGAGCGAGACGCTGTGGCCGCAAGAGCGAGCGCAACTCAGCTAGATGGCCGCCACCTGGGGAGGCCCGTTCACGCCGCCTCCCCCCCCCCCCCCCCGGGCCGCCGCACGCCAATTTTCGGAGCAGCATTGTAGGATACCAAAACCAGTGCGGCAGTTTACTGGACATCACCTGGGTGCCTGTCGTACATGTTGTGTCAGCCATGTGACACTGGACACAGACCGCTACTGACGAGGCCTCCCCCCGCACCACCCGGGACGCCCCACGCTGTTTTTCTGTGCTGCATTGTAGGATCCCTAAACCAGTGCGGCACCCAGGCGACATCACCTGGGTGCCGTCCAGAACTCTGCACGTTGTGCTGCCTTGGGACTATTCGCACAACAGACCGCTACTGACGAGGCCTCCCCCCGCCCCACCCGGGACACCCCACGCCAATTTTCGGAGCAGCATTGTAGGATCCCTAAACCAGTGCGGCACCCAGGCGACATCACCTGGGTGCCGTCCAGAACTCTGCACGTTGTGCTGCCTTGGGACTATTCGCACAAAAGACAGCTTCTAACCATTGTTGCTTTTTGTGTTAATAAATGTTTAAATGTTTTTAGTTTTTGTTCTGTTCATTATCGTTAAAAGTTAATAAAGTTTTATAACCTTACTTTGTTGGAGTGTTATCTATTTTTTGAAAAACGGGTGAATGGGGCCTTGAATCGGGTTATTGTCATGTGTGGGCTTTGGAAGTGTGCTGCTGCAGGATCGGACATTTCAAACTCAAATGCACGTTCTTTTTCTTACCTTTCCGAAGCATGGAGCGCAATAGCAAGCAGAGAAAGGGTGATGCACGTGTTGAACACTACCTGACCTGGCAAGTTGCTGGCAGTGCCCCCCCGCCCGCTCCTGAAAGAGGGCACACACACACCGCCGCCCCGAGTACTTCAGAAATCTTTAAAAGACCATGCGCTTGTTCATGAGGCTTAAATGGTTTATCACCTCTTCTAGAACCCCTACATCGACCCTCTGACGTTTCATGGAAAAATTACCATGTAACACAATACCAAGCCCTATCAGCTGAAACCCCCAAGGAATCGTGGGGCATATTAGCAAGGGGGTTTATCTCCGCTTTTTTGGCTTTAAAAACCATGAAAGCGGAGATAAAATTATTTCCCTATTATCAAGCTGTCGCTAACACCAGTTAGTGACACCTAAAAGGAGATAGCGACCATCTTGGGCCCGGCTTTGCATGTCAGTGATACTTATCACTAATGACATGCAAAGTGGCGTGCCAAGATGTTAGCGACTGGAAACAGTCCCTAACATCGCTACCTTCTATTACCAACTTTTGGAGATATTCGCACTAAGCGCGAATATCTCCAAAAGCTAACACCTGCCCTGAGCAGGTCTTAGCCATGTTATCCAATGGGAGGTGGATAACATGGCTAAGAGCATTAGGTCGATAATACATGAATATCGCTGACTTTTCTGCGATAATAGCAAGGTTTATCTGCGATAAAAATCGCCGATGTGCGGCGATAATTTTTGTCTCTAAACAAGTTATAGACAAAAATTATCGCTAGTTGTTAGTAATATGCCCCCGGGTTTTTGCTTGCAGAAATCGGGAGGCGGGAGACTAGCACTGAAATCAGTACTCACACGCCTGAATCAGGAGAATTGGCATGTCTGAATTCTCTACAGCTGGGGCCATAAACTACATCCGCAGGGGTAGGTGATAGCCTGGGACCAGCCTAGCATCTAAAATGGCTGCCGTGCACGACAAAATTGTGGCATTCGAAAAAAGGCAAGATGGCGCAGCCGCTGGAAGAGATATATCAACATATATCAGCCTCCTCAGCCACCCTCAGGAAACATAGGGGATTAGGATATGTCTCCCGCACCCCCTTATACCTAGTACTTTAATTAACGAAGCACAAAATGGCGAATTCCCGTTTCGCTACCAGTTTGCGGCCCAGTTCGCGGCCCGTGAAGCGCTTCTACCGTGAAAAATCATTTTTTTTTTATTTTCCCCACGGGACCCTTTAATAACCCCAACAACATTCCTAGGGGGTCAAGAGGGGGATACCTTGCCCCCTTTCATTAAATTCCCCCTTAGTTTTTCACCTTTTCTTCTCTCTCGATCCTACCGAGAGACAAGATGGCGGCCGCTCCGGACTGTCACGCAGCAAAAAAAAAAAAAAAGCTCACGCACAGCCGCTGGAAGAGATGTATCAACATATATCAGCCTCCTCACCCACCCTCAGGAAACATAGGGGATTAGGATACGTCTCCCGTACCCACTTATAACTAGTAATTTAATTTACGAAGCACAAAATGGCGAATTCCCGTTTCGCTACCAGTTCGCGGCCGCGCTTCTACCGTGAAAAATCATTTTTTTTTTATTTTCCCCACGGGACCCTTTAATAACCCCAACAACATTCCTAGGAGGTCAAGAGGGGGATACCTTGCCCCCTTTCATTAAATTCCCCCTTCGTTTTCCACCTCTTCTTCTCTCTCGATCCTACCGAGAGACAAGATGGCGTCCGCTCCGGACTGTTTAGAATGTTGACAGACACCGGAGAGCCAATCAGCTTTCTGCGCGCAAAGTTCCGATAAGCGAAAAGTAAGCGGACCGGATCGCTGCCCAGAGCGCTGTTACAGATATATATCTTGGTTTGAACGTTAATTTCTCAAAAACTACTGGAGCACATATATTGAGACCTAGCAAAGGCACATCGGGCTAACAGTCCCTACAATTTTGCCAAGTTTCGTGCAAATCCATTCAGCCGTTCGAGCTAAAAGTGAGTCCAACCGCCCTATGGAAAACTCAATGCAAAAAACGCGTTTTGGGACCCCCCTTTTTTCTCAGCCCCCCCTTGACGAAACCCCACCAAATTTTCAGGAGCTGCTCAGAAACAAAATGTGCCATTTTCCTGAAAATTTCAGCCGATTCCATCCACAAACGCCAAAGTTATTAGACATAGAATTTTCAAAAGTCCCATAGGGAATTTATCCTAACTATATATACCTACTGGCGAACGCCAGTAGGTAATTATATATATATATATATATATATATATATATATATATATATATATATATATATATATATATATATATATATATATATATATGTGTGTGTGTGTATATATATATATATATATATATATATATATATATATAGAATGGAACAATATATATATATATATATATATATATATATATATATATCTTCTTTTAACTCTATCGGATATGACCCGCACTGCTATCGTATGGATTTTTATAATTCTAATGTGTGTTTATATTGTCTCCAATATTGTATTGTACTTTTATGATTACTTTTATAATCGAATAAAGCTGATTGAATTGAACCGGTGGTGGTGGTGGTATTGGAGATATTGGTGGTGGTAGTGGTGGTATTGATGGGGATATTGGTGGTAGTATTGGTGGTGGTAGTGGTGGTGATGGTGGCATCCGTTGTGGCATTGGTGGTGGTGCTGGTATTGGTGGTGGTATTGTTGGAGTTGGTATTTGTGGTATTGGTGGTGTTTGTCTGGGGGTGATGGTTGTATTGGAGGTGGTGGTATTGGTGGTGGTGATATTAGTGATGGTGGTGGTATTGGTGGTATTGGTGGTGGTATTGGTATTGGTGGTGTTATTGGTATTGGTGGTGGCAGTATTGGATTGGTGGTGGTGGCATTGGTGGTGGTGGTGTTGGTAGTGGTATTGGTGGTGTTGGTATTGGTTGTGGTATTGTGGTGGTAGTATTGGTGGTGGTGATATTGGTGGTGGTGCTATTGGTGGTGGTATTGGTAGCGGTAATGGTGGTGGTAATATTGGTGGTGTTGGTATTAGTTGTGGTATTGTGGTGGTGGTATTGGTGGTGGTATTGGTGGTGGTAGTGGTATTGGTGGTGTGGTGGTACTGGTGGTGGGGGTATTGGTGATGGTGGAATTGGTGGTGGTCTATTGGTGGTGGTGGTGGTATTGATAGTGGTGGTATTGGTGGTGGTGGAGTTGGTGGAATTTGTGGTATTGATACTGGTGGTGGTATTGGTGGTGGTGATATTGGTATTGGTGGCGGTAGTAGTGGTGGTGGTATTAGTGGTGGTATTAGTGGTGGTATTGGTGGTGATGGTGGTATCCGTGGTGGTATTGGTGGTGGTGGTGGTGGTATTGGTGGTATTTGTGATATTGGTGGTGTTGGTATTGGTATTGGCTGTGATGGTTGTATTGGTGGTGGTGGTGGTATTGGTGGTGGTGGCGGTATTGGTGGTGGTGGTATTGGTGGCTGTATTGGTGGTGGTATTAGTGGTGGTGGTGGTATTGGTTGTATTGGTGATGGTATTAGTGGTGGTATTGGTATTGGTGGTGTTATTGGTATTGGTGATGGTGGAGGTATTTTGGTGGTGGTGGTATTGGTGGTGGTGGTGGTATTGGTAGTGGTATTAGTGGTGGTGGTATTGGTGGTGTTGGTGTTGGTTGTGGTATTGTGGTGGTGGTGGTGTTGGTGGTGGTATTGGTGGTGGTGGTACTGGTGGTGGTGGTATTGGTGGTGGTGGTATTGGTGGTGATGGAATTGGTGGTGGTCTATTGGCGGTGGTCTATTGTTGGTGTTGGTATTGGTGGTGGTCGTATTAGGGGTATTGGTGGTGGTGGTGGTATTGATGCTTGTTGTGGTATTTGGTGGTGGTATTGGTGGTGGTGGTGGTGGTATTGGTATTGGTGGTGGTAGTGGTGGTGGTATTGGTGATGGTGGTATTGGTGGTGGTGGTGGTATTGGTGGCGGTGGTGGTAGTGGTATGGAGTGGTGGTGGTATTGGTGGTGGTGGTGGTGGTGGTGGTGGTGGTGGTATTGGCGGTGGTGGTATTGGTGGAGGTAGTGGTGGTAGTGGTATTGGTGGTGGTGCTATTGGTGGTGGTCATACTGGTGGTGGTATTGGTGGTGGTATTGGTGGTGGTGGTTGTATTGTGGTAATGGTAGGGGTACTGGTGATGGTTTTGGTGGTGGTGATATTGTTGGTGGTATCGGTAGTGGTGGTATTGGTGGTGGTATTGGTAGTGGTGGTATTGCTGGTGTTATTGGTGGTGGTGTTATTGGTGGTGGTGGAATTGGGGATCATGGTATTAGTGGTGTTGGTGGTATTGGTGGTATCAGTGGTGGTGGTAGTGGTGGTGGTGGTATTTGTAATGGTATTGGTGGCAGTGGTGATATTGGCGGTGGTGGTATTGGTGATGCTGTTGGTGGTGTTGGTTTTGTTGGTGGTATTGGTGGAGGTATTGGAGGTGGTGGTATTGGTGGTGGTGGTAGTATTATTGGTGGTGGTATTGGTGGTATTTGTGGTGGTATTGGTGGTCGTGGTGGTTTGGCTGGTGGTGCTGGTAGTGGTGGTGGTGGTGGTTTTGATGGTGTTGATGGTGGTGGTGTTGGTGGTTTCGGTATTGGTGGTGCTGGTATTGGCAGTAGTGGTGGTATTGTTGGTGATGGTATTGGTGGAGGTGGTGGTATTGATGGTGGTGGTATTGGTAGTGGTGGTGGTGTTAATAAAACAGGCTTTTGAAAACAACCCCTCAGGTGGGTTTAGTACAGATGACGTGTAACACAGGTGTGCTGTTGTCAGCTTCAGCCCATTAGCACAGGATTATGTGCTACCTGGAGTTTACATGAATTAATTTGCTAATCATTTCTTAATCCATTTTTCTTTGGGGGTTGAAACAGCCACAAGATAATGCCTGGTTAAAGGGATTGATTCAAAAAAACTACGACCCACCACCACCGGCAACAGGTCCCCCGCCGATGCTGGAGCAAGATCACTGCCGAGCAGCACACCGCCTCCCTCCGCCAGAACACTCCCACCAGCACAACGGACCCCAACGAAGCAGCCAGCAACCTCACCAAGTGGCTGACTACCTGCGCCGATGACCTTGCACCACTAAAGAACCCTCCCAGCAGACACAGCAGCAAGAAAACCCCCTGGTTCACCGACGAACTCAAGGAATCCAAGAAGAACTACCGCACCCTCGAGAAAGCCTGGCGGCTCAACCACACCACAGACAACAGGACCGCCCTCAAGCATGTCACCCGCAAACACCATCAGCTGATCCGCGCCACCAAGAAAACGGCACTCAAAGAACGACTAGACAACAACACCCACGACAGCAAGGAACTCTTCAGCATCGTCAAAGAGTTCTCCAACCCCAGCGCCGGAAACAATGACATCACTCCCTCGCAAGACCTCTGCAACTCACTCGCCTCGTTCTTCCACCGCAAGATCGCCGACATACACAACAGCTTCGACGCACAGACCACGCACCCCACCACCGAACCAACGCCCGCCACCACCACCCTCTGCAACTGGACCCCGATCAGCACCGAAGACACCACCCGCACGATGAACTCCATGCACTCCGGGTCACCAACCGACCCGTGCCCACACCACGTCTTTAACAAAGCCGACGCCACCATCGCACCCCATCTCCGAGACACCATCAACTCCTCCTTCCACACCGCCACCTTCCCGGAGAGCTGGAAGCACGCCGAGCTGACCGCCCTCCTGAAGAAACCAACGGCGGACCCCACCGACCTCAAGAACTACCGTCCCATCTCGCTCCTTCCTTTTCCGGCCAAAGTCATTGAGAAGACCGTCAACAAACAGCTGGCCGCCTTCCTCAAGACGAACGGATCCCTCGACCCCTCGCAGTCCGGGTTTCGAGCCAATCACAGCACCAAGACCGCCTTGATCGCAGCCACCGACGACATCAGAACCCTGATCGACAACGGGGAAACAGCGGCCCTCATCCTCCTGGACCTCTCTGCGGCATTCGACACCGTCTGCCACCAAACTCTAGTGAAGCGCCTCAGCAACATCGGAATTCGAGAAAAAGCGCTGGAATGAATCATCTCGTTCCTCACCGGAAGAACCCAGAGAGTACGCCTCCTTCCGTTCATATCCGAGGCCACCGAAGTCATCTGCGGCGTACCACAAGGATCTTCACTCAGCCCAACCCTCTTCAACGTCTACATGAGCCCCCTCGCAGCCATCGCACGCCAGCACAACCTCAACATCATCTCCTACGTCGACGACACCCAGCTCATCCTCTCCCTCACCAGCGACCCCACCACCGCCAGAGCCAACCTACACGAAGGGATGAAAAACGTCGCCGACTGGATGAGGAACAGCCGCCTTAAACTGAACTCGGACAAGACGGAAGTCCTCATCCTGGGATCATCACCCTCCGCCTGGGACGACTTCTGGTGGCCCCCGGCCCTGGGCACCGCTCCCAAACCGACGGACCACGCAGGGAACCTGGGCTTCATCCTGGAATCCTCCCTGTCTATGACCAGACAAGTCAACGCCGTCTCATCCTCGTGCTTCAACACCCTGTGCATGCTCCGCAAGATCTTCAGATGGATCCCCACGGAAACCGGGAAGACCGTCACCCAGGCACTTGTCACCAGCCGACTTGACTACGGGAACACCCTCTACGCCGGAACCACAGCAAAACTTCAAAAAAGGCTCCAACGCATCCAGAACGCCTCTGCCCGACTCATCCTCGACATCCCCCGACACAGCCACATCACCGGACACCTGAGAGATCTGCACTGGCTCCCCGTCAGCAAGAGAATCACGTTCAGACTCCTCACCCACGCACACAAGGCTCTCCACGACCTGGGCCCCAAGTACCTCAACGACCGCATGACCTTCTACATGCCCACCCGCCAGCTACGATCGACCGGCCACGCACTCGCCACCGTACCACGCATCCGCAGAGCCCCCGCCGGAGGAAGATCCTTCTCCTACATGACAGCCAAGACGTGGAACTCCCTCCCCACCCACCTCCGGCGAACCCAAGACCATCTCGCCTTCAGGAAGCAACTAAAGACCTGGCTGTTCGAGCAGTAACTTTCCCCTCCCCCAGCGCCTTGAGACCCTCCCGGGTGAGTGGTGCGCTATACAAATGACGTGATTGATTGATTGATTGAAAGAAGGCGCCCATGTTACGGGGGTGGCTGTGCTGCTTAAAAAAACACAAGCGGTTTCACCTGAAGCATGGCATGTCCGCCCTGTAGTAAGAGAAACTCAATAAAGTAAATAGGGCTTACAGAGTAAATAACAGGTCCTGGGTAACAACTATAGTAAAAGGGCCAGTCGCCATGGGAGGGTACAAATGAAGACAAGGCCATTCTAAGGAGCGACTAACAAGCCCATTAACAAATCTGAAGGTAGAATTTACGAAAGACAATGACACAAGCCAATGAAAAATACGGGAGGAGAGGAGGCATGGCTTCTCTCCCACACTCTACTCCATCAGTCTCGCAGAGCGAGCAGTGCATGCGCGCTGCCGCTAGGCTCGCCCTAAAAATGTGCTCCGAGTTGCATGGTTTGTGGCCAAATTTTCTAAAATTCTGTAAAGGTTGGAGTATTCCTACCAAATTGACCAAGTCAGGCTCACTTGCTATACTTGTTCCAATGGTACAGTTCTGAGGCAGTTAAAAGAGTTTTGGAAGGGCTGATTTTCAACTATGAATTCCTAATTAGCCCATTATGGTGTCCTTTGATAGAACATTAGCTATGACTTGTTTCTTTTGCATTTTAAGCTTGTCACTGAATCGTTATCTTGATATCATCCCCAATCTTCGATCACCAGAAACATGTGTAAATTAGATAAACTAATGTCAGTTCAGTTTCAGTTTTTAACATCTTTATTTCGAAGGTTTCTTCACAAAAGACAACAAATAAAATGCATACACATATACAACAAGGTTATTACAATTTTTAAGAAAAACGGTTCTATATAACCATCAATACACTTAAAAAATTTAATTAAATAGTATCACAGACGTTAATGACAGTCATTAAAAAAAGATTCACAATTCATAGGTTAAATCAATGAATGACTACACAGCGTGTGATCTCGCTTATATAGTTAACATACTGATCTCATTTATCTTCCTGAAAGGTGCCTAGCCCTAATGGTCCACGCCCAACCAAGGTATTTCGCCATACCTATGGAAATCCACTCAGCTGTATTGTATCTCAATATAAGCAGTGCTTCTTCCCACACCCGTGTATTAACCCTTCTACAGATGGGTTTAAGCCATTTCCGTCGTGGTGCACAGTATGCCGGACATGCAAAGAGAAAATGCCCCGTGGTTTCCTTTAACTCACTACACCAGGGACAGTGCAAGGAAAGTTGGTTATGCCATTTGTTGGTAAACTCCCTTAATGGTAGTGTGCCAACTCTAAATTGATGATAGTTTCCTATCTGCACTTTTAGTGATGTTGTCCCAATAAGTCCCAGTGTGAGGTACTACTTTATGGACCAAAAAGATCCCTGTCAAGTTAGGTTTCTGTGAAAACATAACCAGATCTTCTTTGACTGTGGCCCAAAACAGTAATTTAAAATCTTTTTTCGACGGAAAAGCCTGGTTTCCCGGGTCCGACCATTGCATGTGAAGACCCATTCTATAAAGAGTTGCCTTCACATTCTTGAGCCAGGTTATATTCCCTGACCCTGGTGTCAATCTCACATCCCGAATTTCATTTGCAAACATGGAAAGTTCTGGAGTAGACCAAATACGTCTCCAAAGGGCTACCATCCTATAAAGTGCCTGGTTTTTGATGGATTGACAGCCCATGTCTAACGCAAGAGGGAGTAATGGTGACGATGCTGGAAGACCTACCAGACTACGGAAAAACTTATTCCGGATTTTATCCAATGAGGCAAGATCTACTTAACCCTACAAATTCGAACCGTAGACGACGGCAGAACTTATTTTGGCATTAAAGATTTTTAATGCTGGCAAAACTCTTTTGGTTTGGGAGCAGCGCTGTTCTTTGACAAGGCAACTCGACAACCGGGCAAATTTTAAATAGAGCGCCTCAATCTGCTCCTTCCAGCGCAGCCTATAGTCTATAACCACCCCTAGGTAGGTCATCACCCCTACTTGTTCCAAGATGGTACCATTCATGGTTACATGACCTCTTAGTGGTTTATTCTTGGTCAGAACCATGAATTTGGTTTTTGAAACATTAATTTCGAGGTCATTTATTTTACAGAACTCCACAAACTTATTTATTGCTGTCTGGAGCCCCATCTGCGTTTTTGCCAAAATCAAAGTATCATCGGCAAAAATTAAGAGGGGGAATTTTGTCCCACCCAAGACTGGCGCATCTGTCGGGATAGATGAGAGAAACTGTACTACTTGATTAATAAAGAGTAAGAACAAGGTTGGTGCCAAGACACAACCTTGTCTGACTCCACAGGTCACTGGGAAGGGTTTAGTCACCTGGCCTTGACGCCCCCATCTCACTCTAGCAAAGTTAGATTCATGTAACCTAATGGTCAGGTCCAATAGTTCAGGCGGCATACCCATTCTATTCAGGGCAACCCACAGCTTCTCTCTGGGGACCAAATCGAACGCAGATTTAAGATCCACGAACGCTGCGTATATGGTGCTTTCATCTAAAAGCACAGTCTTCCAGTAGATCATAACAAAACAAAGTACTTGGTCGACAGTGCTTATACTAGCCCTGAAGCCAGCTTGCAGCGGGGATAAGATATTTTCTTCGCTCATCCAAAATTGGATTCTACCCAGCAGCATTCTGGCAATCACTTTCTGCAGGGTATCGATGAGGCTTATAGGGCGATAATTCCCCGCAAGGGTCTTATCACCTTTTTTAAATACAGGGAGGATTTCAGCCCCTTTCCAGGAGTCTGGTATTCTGGCTCCTCTGGCAATGGCATTAGCTAGAGTGGTTATATAAGGAACCCAGTTAACTATATCAAACTTAAAAATGTCAGCAGGGACACAGTCCATGCCAGGTGCTTTGCCATTTTGAACCTGTTTTAATGCGGCTTCTGTCTCAGTTTCTTTAAAGACTAAATTATCACACATAGCCGCAGGAGTAGGGGACAGGTTACTCTCCCCTGCCTTAGGACTTCCTGTCACCATGCCGCAGAATAGAGCCGCAAAATATTCAACCCAGTCCTCGGCTGAAACATAATTAGCTGGGGTTTGCATGTCACAGGACCCTCCCCACTTCACCACCTGCCAGAATTTGAGCTGGTTAGTGGACAAACTAGCCTCATAAAGCTCCAGCCATCTTTGGTCATCCCATGCTATCCTAGCTTGCCTTAAAACTTTCTTATATTTTGCCCTCTCTATTTTAATGTCCGCTGTACCCTGGTTTTAATAACAGCTATCAAGGAACTGTGTGCAATGCGGCAAGTTTTGTCGTACCATCTAGCACCCAGAAGTTTCCTTTCAGTTTTTGACGGGCCTCCCTTTTTAGTAAAGAAAGATTTAAGTTTTACAAAAAGGGAATCATGAATTGAGCTAATTTGCTCCAGAGACCCCTTTTTTTCCAACAGTGGTTTCGCTTTTTTAGTTGCAGCTGCTACTTCCAGTGATATTCTTTCAATGGTGTCGGGGACTTCTAGGACCTGACCCCAGCGTACCCTTCGACAGTCATTGGCGAGAAATGTCTCAGCTGTAGTATAATTTGTTATGTTTCTATTGAGCAGGCCCCCCTCCACTTTCAGGTTTATTGAGAGGGGATTGTGATCACTTTCTGGTCTAGCGATTATTTCCATGTCCCCTAATAGGCTCCAAAACTCAATTTTAATAAGGAAATAATCTATGCGGCTGGTACTATAGCCATTATCAAATGTGGCTTTTCCCGCCTTGTCAGATATAGACCTCCCATTTGCTGCTCTTAACTCCCACTCCAAACATAACCCAAGCCATTGCAGAACAGCCTCAGTAACCTTTTTAATTGGCGATAAGGCTAAGCTAGGGATATTCCATAACTGATCTGTCTCACCATAACAATTGTCCTCCATAGTTGGCAGTGGCGCAAACGTGCAATTCAGATCCCCTGCCACTATTACACATTTGTCTCGACCTATATTATTCAATAAGACTTCTAGGTCCTCAATAATTCTCGGACTCTTGCCACCTGGTCGACCCCTTGCATATATATTGATTAAAAACAAGTCCTGTGGGTTTGCTCTGCAGAGTTTAAGTCCCTGTAAATCAGCACTTGGGACAGATAACTTGTGGGTCCTGTAATATAGTGATTGCTTGATCCAGATAACAAGCCCCCCAGACGGTCGACCCTTTTACCCTTTGATTGCTGGTTTATAAAAATTCAAGTAACCAAGGCGAAAAACAGCGTCAATTGACCAGCTTTCTTGGAATACTACAATTTCAAAATTCTCTATATATGCCCCCCATTCTATCAGGTCCAATTTTCCCTTCAGCCCCGCGATGTTCCATGATAATATCCTAAGTGTATTAACAAGGACCACCGATGGCTCATGAAATAGAGCAACATTCCCCCCACTTTTCTCACAAAATAAAGGGGTAACCATTCAATCCACTACCAGTTTTGTTACATTGGAGCTATTTCTTAACTGATTGCCCAAAAAGACTTCTGAAACATTACCTCGGCTATCAATGCTATTATCCAACACCTGGGTGCTCATGGTATGAGGGGACATCATTCCAACAGACAATCTAGGCACCCTATTATCCTGTTCCACTGACCTCCCATCAAGTCAGTCAACACCTTCCAGCCCACATAATGGCGCAACCCGATTTGAAAGATGAGGCAGAAACATTGGGTAAGTAGCCACTTCTGGGGGGAATCTTCCTCTAAATCTAGTATTATGGTTGGGATAGTTTTGTTGGTGATAATCTCTCCCTAGTCTGAGTTTAGGGTAAAAGTATTGCAGGGACAACGTTTGAACATCACCCACTCTACCAAACCTTGGTTCTCTACAGATAAAATCTGCTACCCAAGACTCCCTAAAACTGATGACAACACAATCCCCTTCCAGATCTTTTTTACTAAATCCCACCCAGTCTACTCTCCTAACAGTAAGGATTTCGGTTTTAGACATTGGTGGAAGAGGACGATTCTTATTTAACCAAAATTTTACTTTATTGTGTAGATCACTGTGTGTTTCCGTCCTACCCTCTCCCAATGGGGCTACTCCAGTTAAAATTACTGTGTAAGGCAGTGATTCTGGGGGAAGATTCACACATTGTTTTCTAAGCGGAACAGTTTTCCTGGTCTGGGTATTATCAGCTATTGGACGTGTTGGTTTGGGTAGACTTTTAGTAGTGGGCTCTGGTTTATTACCCAAATACACCTTCTGAGGTAAAGTAGTCACAGACGTCTGTTTGTTTTTATCAGTGGCAGGCTTCTGTTGAGTTACTTTTAGGGAAGATGATGATACAGGTTTGGTCATTATCCCCTTGTCCCCATTACTCGTCACCTTTTTCTGAGTATTCGTGTGTACTAGCCCCTTAGTGGTTGTAGAGGTTTGTAATTTTTTCAAGTTGCCCACATTATCCGTCACTAGGGTTTCCATAGAATCCATTTTAACATTAAGAAGCCTAGTTCGTTCAAATAGGGGCAAGAGGAGTGATTTAATCAGCACCTCAATTTTATCTAAAAGTGTACCCTCTACATCATTAACAAGGTTGTTGGTACTCCCTATGGGGAGGACTGTGGTACTAATTGAGGGCAGAGATGTATTGGTTGTTTTCTGGACCTTTTTATGTCCACGTTTTTGTGGCGAATCTTCCCGTTTCCTTTTGCTAGATTTGTACGTATTCCTGTTCTCCAAAGTAGGTGATCGTGTTTCAGGCTCTAGGCTTAAACAGTACTAGATGAAGCTGAAACATCGGACTCAATGTTAACTAAATTTTGGTATAGGGAGCTACTTTCTGAAAGAGAATCTGAAATATCTTTAACAGCACCCCCCTCCAACACCAAGTCAGCATCAGCAGACACAGCATCAATATCAGCAGTACCTGCAGTAATACTGGCCGCGGGATCCAATAGTGTAAGGGGAACTGGGGAAGTATTTTCATCAATTTTCCCTAATGAAGAACGCTTACCCGTGACTATGTCAAGTGATAAGCGTTTTTCAGCGAGTGCAATTTCTTTCTCAAGGATACATGTTGTGCGTTTAAAAAATTGGTCAATGGTGCCTGTGAAGACTCCTTTTGTTGTGGATACTTGGACCTGTCTTTCCTTACCAGAGCGTAGGGGCATTATATATGTTTACTTTGACCAAGCTACCAGTAGACAAAACAAAAAAAGGAACAATATACAATAAAATACAATAAAAGCAACCACTATATATCCAGAAATTTTTACAAAACCAAGTAACCAAAACAAAAAATAAAACAATAAATAAAACAAGGGGGGTGGCCCGACCCGACCTCAACCGGCCTCGGACGGCCACAGACAGCCCCGCCCTTGTCCCGGGCTTCTCCCGGTCGCTCCCACACGCTCCCGCTTCGCGGGTGTAGCGCACAGATTATATAGGGACTGTATAGGAGGAGAGGAGCAGGCAGGGAGAGCGGCCCAGGTGCAGTCAATACGGGCTGGCGGGTGCTCCTGGGAATTGAAGTCCCAGTCCCGCAGCTCGCTCGCAGCCCTGCTCACTACGTTGACACCCACAGTCTTTGTGCCTAATCCAGGTCTGTTACCTCCAAAGATGAAATATCAGCCCCCACGAAGTGCGACCCGCGAAGCGGGTTCCGTGAGAAGTTGCAGGTAAAACGTTGGGTATTCCAATCAGCAAGGTCCCGGCAGTAACAGGTTTCCAGCAGCAAAGCGTCCCAAAGTGAATACAGGGTCTGGGGCTTAAATGCGCGTTGGTGGGGGGGAGCAGGCAGGGAGAGCGGCCCAGGTGCAGTCAATACGGGCTGGCGGGTGCTCCTGGGAATTGAAGTCCCAGTCCCGCAGCTCGCTCGCAGCCCTGCTCACTACATTGACACCCACAGTCTTTGTGCCCTACTCCAGGTCTGTTACCTCCAAAGATGAAATATCAGCCCCCGCGAGAAGTTGCAGGTAAAACGTCGGGTATTCCAATCAGCAAGGTCCCGGCAGTAACAGGTTTCCAGCAGCAAAGCGTCCCAAAGTGAATACAGGGGCTGGGGCTTAAATGCGCATTGGTGGGGAGGAGCAGGCAGGGAGAGCGGCCCAGGTGCAGTCAATACGGGCTGTCGGGTGATCCTGGGAATTGAAGTCCCAGTCCCGCAGCTCGCTCGCAGCCCTGCTCACTACGTTGACACCCACAGTCTTTGTGCCCTATTCCAGGTCTGTTACCTCCAAAGATGAAATATCAGCCCCCACGAAGCGCGACCCGCGAAGCGGGTTCCGTGAGAAGTTGCAGGTAAAACGTTGGGTATTCCAATCAGCAAGGTCCCGGCAGTAACAGGTTTCCAGCAGCAAAGCGTCCCAAAGTGAATACAGGGGCTGGGGCTTAAATGCGCGTTGGTGGGGAGGAGCAGGCAGGGAGAGCGGCCCAGGTGCAGTCAATATGGGCTGGCGGGTGCTCCTGGGAATTGAAGTCCCAGTCCCGCAGCTCGCTCGCACAACTGCTCACTACGCTGACACCCACAGTCTTTGTGCCCTACTCCAGGTCTGTTACCTCCAAAGATGAAATATCAGCCCCCACGAAGCGGGACCCGCGAAGCGGGTTCCGCGAGAAGTTGCAGGTAAAACGTCGGGTATTCCAATCAGCAAGGTCCCGGCAGTAACAGGTTTTCAGCAGCAAAGTTTGACAATTGGAAGTTTAGTGTTTGCTGTGTCTGTCTGTATGTGTTTTGCATTTGTGCTACACAATTGTTCTCTTATTCCTCCTCTTTTAGCTCCTGTAAATAGCCTCAACATTTATGATATCTGATGGCTAAACAGTTTGTACTTGTATTATTATCAGAGTTATTTTAGAGTTCTCTACTTATTAAACATTCTTCTAATTTTTCCCATTTTGAAAGTGGAGAAGTGTGGCTCACTGGTTAGAGCAGGCAGACCCTGAAGCAGAGGTCAGACCCGGGACCAGGGTTCAATTCCCGACGCGGCAGGGTCTTGAGCTCAAATGTCCATGGACTCGATAATTCTCGCTTCGGTGCCTAATCATGGGTTCACACTCTGCAACTCTGGGCATTAAGCTTGCTTAATCTCCACAACGGCCCCCCCTGTGGCGGGATGCCTGGCTTTCACCTTGGGGATGCCCTGTAGGGGCTATCTCACAGGGAAAAACCAGGACGGGTTCCCAAGGCAAGCGCGGAGATACCCCTTCGGGGGTCGATTCTGGCGCTATATAAGAAGCATAATAATAATAAAGCTTCTTAGGCTTTAGACTGCTTGGGCTTTGCACTCCATTGTTTACAGCAATTGCTATTTTTAGCATTGTGGAATAAATTCATCTTCTCTGCATGGTCACTACTGAGTTTGCACCTTCTTCTAAACCATTTTTTAAGCTTGTATAAGACTCTGTACTCTGACACTTCTTTTGAGTGCCACAATGCATGCGCTCTAGCCATAAAATGGTAGTGGTGAAATTGGCTTCATTCAATGTAACTTTCCTGTAAGAACCTAGGACATGGTAGAGAAAATGCAAAGATTGTTAATGCCATATGTGTGCTGTATTTTGTAAGCTCACAGTTCAGGTTACCTCATATATAAAGAAGTGGCACCGTACGCATTTGAAACCTTCCAGAGTAAAAACAGCTTGTAGGCCTTTTGCCCCTAAGAGGCCTTAAAACAGTTTTTACTGTGTACATTTTCCCAAGCACAAGCTTAGGAGTTATGGAACTTGTTATTTCACATCTTTGCCTATGCAAAATCAAAGGTATATTTCATTTAATTTAAAAAACTGGTTTAATAGTAAAAATAGGTTATTTGATAACTTTAGTCGAAAAATAACATTATAGCTTGATACTTTGTGCTGCCTAAGCCAGAACTGGCTTAAAACCAGTTCTCTTAGTCATCGCACCTCCAGAGGCTAATGCACAATCCTGGCCCTACCTGTTGAACACCTATGGAGGCAGGGGAGTTGACCACCTAGCATGGGGCTAGCAGGGCTGGAGGCAGGAATTACAGATGGAGCTAAGGACAACATTGACACTGTCTGTTTTGATTTGGAGATGACAGCCGGGGCTGCTCCTATGGAGTCCCAGAGCCCACGGCTATCTTAGACCCCTTGGCACTAACCCCAGCAGGAGAGAAAAACAGTTTTCACCCTGCCAGAAGAGACCTCAACTAAAAAGGTGAGTTGTTTTGGAAACAGTAATGGATACACCTGATGGAAAGAATCAGCCATCTTAGACTGAGAGCTTCTGGGAATTTTCTTTACAGAATTATGAAGAGGATGTGTTGCAAAAGGGGGTGGGTGCAGGGGAAAAAAGCAGTGATGATTGGTAGGAAAATTCTCTAATCAGTAGTTACTGCACAGGTTAAGACTGACATCTCACTACTACATCCTCAGAACCTGGCCCTAGGAGCACCACTCCTGAAGAAGAAGGCCCTACTGGAAGAAAGAAGTCTCCTGACTTCACCTGGTGCCCATTTACTGGAACTGTTTCCCAAGGGCCAGGAGGGTGACCACATGTTTGGCTGCTGAAGGAAGAGAAAAAGCAGAGGGACTCCTGACTCCAAGTGGACTTGTCTGACAACAGATGACTAGACCAAATAGGTATCCTGAATGGAAATAGATATAGTGCTTAGAAACCTGCCATGTGGACCTGGAGTTATTTACTCAGAAGCTGGAAAAAAGTGGGAAAGGATCAGGGAAAGTGGGACCATGACAAGTTGCTGAGGTTAGCCCAGGGAAATCAACCCGTAATAGTGTATGAAAACCAGATTTGCACGGAGCTTTGTGCCACGATGAAATGAGGTTCTACTACCTCGCTACAGTTTCCAGCCTTGCCCTATTGGAATATGAATTTAAAACTTTGGACTAGGGTAAAGCAGCAAATCTATCTCAATGACAAACCCACCTCTGTAACTACAAAATGCAGCTTTATGCACGCAGAACATTTGGTTCTTATACCAAGAACTTTAGCAGGACCTCAGCAACAACATATCTGACTTTGAAGAACCCTTACTGACCTCAGCCTGAAAATTGCCCCACTGAGGGATTTTGACTTCTATTTCAGAGACTAAGTCCAAAATTAAAAACTTTGACCAGGACAGCCTGATTAATGTATGCATTTTTTATTGACTCTGCACTTGTTTCTAGGCACTTTGGCGTTAAAATGTTAAAAATGTATATCTCTGTTCTCCCTAACAGATGCTTATGATTTCAGTGTAAATATACCTACACTCCTATTACATTTTTTTTTTTTTGCAAAATTGATTTAGGAATGTTATTGTGTTGTGTTATGTGCTCTGGATTATAGCTACTAGTTGACACATTTGTCTGCGAAATTGAGTTGCTCGTAGACTTGTGTTCATACCTAACTAGGGTGTGTTTATTAGGGTTGGTAAGGGCTCCATTGCTACATTTTTGACCCACTTTCTGACAGTCTTCTTATTGCTTTCATGCAGCCTGATTTTAAGATGGTTGCTCTTGAAGAAGTAGTCCCTTGTTTCTTCTGACCCTTTTAAGTTCACTGCGAAATTCTCCTTCTTTTGCAGTCTGGCTCTTCATGCCAACATCCTTCAAACCATCAGTTTCTATCTTGATATCATGAACTTTGTCTCAGTTTTGCCAATCCCAATGCTCTAACAGTAAACTTTTAAACTACAACACCAGCATCAATGTCACCCATACCAGTGCTCTAACATTGGTCTTTGAAACTGCAACTCACCACCTCACTTAATTTTCTTTTAGGGGTGTACCACTTGTGTCAATAAGGTCTAGCAGCCGTGTGTATGTGGTAAACCTTTTTTATATTATTGACATCTTTGATGGGACTTGATACGGGAAGTAGAGGCCATACAAACAATGCAGAGACAGCCTGCTTTCTTACATCAGATGACAAATCTACAGGTACTGTTTACAGTATTTAGGATTCTTGAAATCAATACTCATCTATCTCCTTATCTGACCTAACAATTTTATCATGCTCTACCATAACCTTCACCTCTAAAGTCTTTACTTTCCAGCACAAAATCTTTGTGGGAAAGGGGTAAAAAAAACACCTCTTGAAGTGAGACGCAAAGTTGAAAAACAAATTCTAGGTCAATCGGATCAAAAGTATTAAACAATTTGTGGCACATGTTCCTGCATTGTGGAAAGCCCTTTACAAAGGTTGACTGGACATCTTCCAGTTGTTTATTGCTATATTTATTTCTTTAAACTGGTACTAATGAGTTAAAATCTTTGTAATTGCAGTGTTACCATATGTATTATACGTCTTTTTTCTGCTGGTTATTGTGTGAAGGAACTACTGTAAGAGATGGGGTTATAGATTAAGGGGGTGAAACCCCTACTCAAGAAACAACCACAATCCTTGTCAAAGTAAACCAAAAAGTCACTAAATTAACCTGTGCTTAACCCTCTGGTAGCGTGGCACAAAAGCAGTCAGGCTTAACTTAGAGACAGTGTGTTAAGTATTTATGCAGTACGCAAACAGTAATAAAGTGAAAAAGCAACATCAATCTAGATAAATAGAGAAAACATTAATAAATACAATTATACCCAAATAAATTAAATCCAATTAGTAGAACCAAAATGATGAATATATAACGTTTTTTATGCAAACTAGCGCCAAAAAGACCAAAGTGCCAACTTCAGGTATCTACATGTAGCTGTGGCAGAGTAAAAAAGTCTGAACAAATACGATGGAGTGCAGTTCGGCCATACAAGGTGGATTGGGCCCGGCCTTAGCTTACCATTGAACTTGGAAGAAATGTAGAGGAAAAAGTCCGTGGGGCAAGACATCTAGCAGGGTCCGAGGAAGAGGCGTTGTCATTGGGGGAGTCACTGGATGGACAGTGAAGATTTCGATGTTCGGACTTGTCACTTTTTGGGAAGTCAAAAATATGCAGAGGGACGAAGCTGCAGGCTGTAGCCGATGAGGGCTCCACGAAGCTGGATACCATTGCTCAAAGGTACTGCTGAACAGTATTTGCAGCTGCAGAGAAGAACATAGCAGGAGCTACTGCGAAATCAGGCTGACCGGAGAAGCACCTCATGAAGCGCACCAAGCAGGTAGGTCCTGTTCCCCATTTGGTTCTCAGGCCACTTTTTAATGAACAATTTTCATCAGTTTCAGGTTTTAGGGCTAACAACCAAGTCTGTCGAGGACTGGATGAACACAACTTGGGGGGTAAGCAGTCACTCTAGCAAAGGCCAGTTGCACGTTTGGAGGTCTCTGGAGCATGTTTGTCCCTGTAGCTCACACAGGAGGCCAGCTTGTTGGCCCTGTGAGTCACTCTGGTAGTTCTGGGTTCAAGCAGCAAGGCAGGCCTCAAACAACAGAGCAGTCATATGAGGGTACAAGGCAAGTTTAAGCAGCAAGGCAGTCCTTTGGAGGCAGCAGGGCAGGTGTCTGAGGTACAACGCTGGCCTCAAGCAGCAGGGCAATCATCTAAAATACAAAGCAGTTGTTCTGGGGTCCTCCACAAATCTAGGAGTGTCCTGAAGAGGTGTTTTAGGAGTTACAATATTTATACCTCTTGCCAGTCTTTGAAATGGGGGAGGGACAATGAAGCTATCCCAAACCTGGTCCTGGAAATGTTTTCCCTTTCCCTGCCAAGGCTCCAAGTAGTCTGAGGTGACAAAAGACTAGTGACAGGTTCCATTGTGTGTGTGCTGGAGGCACCTATTTGAAATGTAAGTGGGGCTGGGACTAGCTCCACTCTACCCATCCTTTCAGGATGGCCCATCCTTCTAACACCTAGTCCCCCTATCTCTCAGGATGAATAAACGAAGGCCAACTCCCAATCCGTTGACAGTCATGTGACCCAGGACACTAGCTGCAGACACCAAATGGTTGTCCAACTTTAACATTAAAGATGACTTTAAAGTACAATTCATTTGACTCCAAACTTGACCTTCGTACATGTTCGAATTGAAAAGTCAGCACTAATTAAATGTAAAAAGGTAGTCCAATGGTATCTAAAGGGAGGCATAGTGCTTTCAGTAGTGAAAAACAAATTTAGGAGTTTTTCTCTACCAGATTTAGGAAAAACTTAAAAATGCATGCCCTACATCTTAGATGCAATGCATCCTGACCAATGGGCTGCATGAGGCCTACCTTAGGGGTGATCTATATGGTTTGAAAAGGAAGGATTAGACCTGGCAACAGCTTTTTTTTGCCATGTTGAATTGGCAATTTAACACAGCACTACAGGCTGCAGTGAGAGGATGAGGCATGTTTTAAAGGGCTATCTAAGTGGATGACACATTGAGTGCTGTAGGCCCACAAGTAGAATTTAATTTACTGCTCCTAGGTACACATAGTACCATCTATTAGGGACTTATAAGTTAATTAACTATGCCAATCAGGTGTAAGCCAATTCTACCATGTTTTAAGGAGCGAGCACAAGCACTTTAGCACTGATTAGCATTGGTAAACTCCACAGAGTCCTAATGCCAACAAAACAAATTCAAGAAAACGGGAGAAGGAAAGCAAGCTTAGAGGTGATCCTGCAGAGAGGGCCAAGTCCTACAACCACCATGTGCAAGGTACCTCTTCATGTATTGTGTATGCAATATTCACTCAAATAGAGTGACAAAATAACTATGACATTGTGAGCATTTTGCATAAAACAAAAGCAGAATAAGTATGTGGAAATGAGAATCTATATCTTTTGTCCCACTCTCATTGTGAAACATTCCTCTGAAGACAAAAAGGAAGTACCAAAGTGCTCAGCATATTTTATGTACTGTTTCAGGAACAAGAAATAGACTCACTTCTAGGGAACCACAATATGTTCTATTCACCGAAGGTTGCTATAGAGATTGGCCTTGTTATGTACAATCTTTTGTAAACACAGCTTTCTCCAGGTTGACTACATATCCTATTTTTAAGAATTTAAACTTTCAGTAGCCCTAAGAAATTTAAACTTTCAGTGGCCTTGAAAAGAATTCAAAAGTATTGGGAATTATTTTTCAGATTAATAAAACTATTGCAGTAACATTAATTTTTCAAATA
This sequence comes from Lissotriton vulgaris, assembly GCF_964263255.1. Taxonomy (NCBI): domain Eukaryota; kingdom Metazoa; phylum Chordata; class Amphibia; order Caudata; family Salamandridae; genus Lissotriton; species Lissotriton vulgaris. Next base: position 1,719,776,978 of record NC_141694.1, on the reverse strand, counting down.
AAAAAATGTGGACAAATAACTGTGGAACCCGACTTTATACATTCTGTTTGTCCATTCAACTCCTTTTATTGCCAAAAAAAGAAAAGCTGACCTTTTAGAGAAATTGATTCCCAGACCAAATCCTTCAAATTATTTGTGTGGATTGAAATTGTGGTAAATATCTCCAATTAACCAATGTCTGGCTTGCAGACTTCCCACACAGAAAGCTCAACAGCAGAGCATACAGGATAAAAACGCCTTAAAGAACAAGCATTTGCAGTGCAATGGGTCTCGCCTTTGGGACCTTATATGTATTTAGCTATGCAGCACATTAGCCTGGGTGCTGAAACATCTACTGTTCTTTAATATGGAGGGAAAGAAAGCACCAAACTGCATGACACATAGGTATGGGAACACATTGAGAGAAATATTGCCTTTCAGTGGGAAATGGTATAGTCCCAAGCACTGTTTTTAATACAAATCAGGGCCTTTGATGGTCATATCACTGAAAATACAAGATTTGAAAAACATAATAATGTCTACGGGTGCTCGTGGAAGACAATTTCTATGGACTGGAATCTAGAGAATACTAATTTGATTCTGGTTTTTTACTGACATCTTCTGGTCGTTTTCAATCAAGAAAGTTAAATAGAGACAGTTTCCAGAAAAATTAAAAACATAAAGTCCCTCAGCAGAAAGCAATTCTGGCATTTTACTGACCTCTACTGGTCGTTTCCTATCAAGACAGTTAAATAGAGGCAGTTGAACAGGAAAAAAATACCTAAGTAGAAGCAGACATGTCCTAGGGCTGATCTCCAGAGCCCACAAAGTACATACACATATAAGTATATACTAAAGTGTATATACAAGAGGTCTTGAATGCTCAACCTAAAATTATGATCATTCACTATGCGTCCTAAGTAAGCCCTGGGTCAGTTCCGGGTGAGGCCTGGATGAACCAACACTGAACAAACTTTAAACACCCGATTTGTGAGGTGATTCAAGTAAGGTGGACCTTCAAACTTCTTTTGTGATTCAATTTTGTGGTGGTTAAACCTGTTATTATTTTGTTACAAGAACTGTTTGAAAGGACTGTTTGGGGTGATCTGCCCTATTATTGTGTCTATTATTTACTATGTCGTGGTTGTCCAAGGTACAGTACGGTAAATGATCTTCCTTACCTATCCCCATTAAGTATCTCTTCAATGGTTCAGTAAACTTAAAAAGAGAAATGTTTAAGCCCAGGACTCTTTGGGCAACATGCATCAAAATTGTAAATTGCAAATACCTAATTGCGAATTCCTGAGAATCGCAATTAGGTAATCACAATTTACAATGTATTAAAAGTCAAAGAGTTTCAGATAGAGATTCCTATAATTATTAATATTAATGAGGTAGATCGCAATTTGCCACCCCCTAGGAATCGCAAAAATCACAGGGATGGTAGCCTGCTGGGGTCAGCAGACCACTATGTCCATGATTGCTTTTAAATAAAGCAATATTTTTTTTGTAAAGCCACCAGTTTTCCTTAAAGGAAGACGAGATGCTTTAAAAAAAGGAACATAAAAAGTTTTCTTTTCATTTTATAAGAGTAGCCAGTGGTCCGTGCGACCACAGCCTGCTCTTAAAAAATCATTGTAACAAACATTCATTAAAGGGAAGGGGTCCCTTAGAGACCTCTTCCAATTTGGGAATGAGTTACCACCTACTTAAAATAGGTGGTAAAATGCAAATGTTTTGCAACCGCATTTCGATCACAAAACATTCTTACATACCAGTGCGAATCGGTTTGTTTGTGAAGGCAAAAATGCATGGTGCATGGGCCCCTTTATTTCTATGTTTGAATTAGTTAACTTGATACTTTGTAGAGATTATAGATGACTGTATGCTTAAGGCATGTGCTGGAAATGCACATATCTACAAACGGCATACCTACACTCTCTCTACACTGAAAATTAAGCTTCTATCCACAAAAAATCTACTGACTCACCATTGTCACTAAAGACATATTAACTACAGTAATCATGGTCTAAATGACCCTATCTTCATTCTAATTAACTAAATATATTTTTAAAATTAACCTCACACATTAACACACATATGTTGACATTTTGGGGAGTTGGAACTTGCACTGTGTGTAGTTATCACAATGTCTTCCAGCATGTGTTTCATAAATGTATCTTCTTGTTTCAGTTGGTCTTGTCTCCTGACGAGACAACGGTGCATGCAAAGGCTGCTAGTAAATCTGCCTGGCAGTCTGTGCAGGCTACTTGCATTACACACACCCACATATTTAATATTTGTGCATGGTGTAGTAGCACAATGTGATTGGTTTCGTGGATGCTCCTCCCTTACCTATATTTTGTTTTCTTGAGGATGCAATGGCATCCCTCACTGGAATCATTTATCTGCTCCTAGGAATATCACACAATCGACCAATAAGAGGCCAGACAACACTTTGCCCTGATTGGATGTTATCCAGGATGTTCCGCCTGACAACCCTGAGGCCCCCATCCAGATGGCCTTTCCTGCTACAGACAGTGCCATAACTGCATAATTGCGTAATTTCGTAGACTTGTCTGATAGAGTATTTTTATTTTTACTTACTGGGAGCAGTTTTGCTCCCTACTAACATAATATACTGCGAGGCTGCACTAAACTTGTGGGCAATATGCTACAGGAGTGATGTTTTTTCTCTTTCTTGGATCCCCACAAAAAAACATCTATTCCCAAATTGAGGGCTAGTGGTCGAAGTGGGAAAGGGGAATCTGAAAACAGAGGCACAGGACTTTACCCCTATTGATGGTAGTGAATCTCTACAAGAGATATCTTAAGTGTCTTGTTTTTTTAAGGAACTAGACATAACTGCTAATGTGAATTGATACAGATGAACTCAATCTCTGTACATCTGACTCTCTGTACTTTGATATGGAACAGGTAATTGCTGAAAATTAAACATAAAAAAACAAATATCTCAAATATATATGTATTCCAATTTTCCTTGGTGTGCTTCGGATAACTACTTCAAGTCATTTCAGTACACACTCCCCTGTGGAAGGTAAGTTATAGATTACTTCTATAAAGTACTGTTATTAGCCTGTTGTTCTCTAACTTTAGCAATAGTGTGTGCTAAAATTATAATACCTTAAACATGGCATTCGCAAGACCAAGTGCAATGACCATCGTTAAGATTGGCCCCTGTTTCTTCACTGGGTAGCTTTGTAGAATTTAACCCCAGTCTTTACAGTCCAAGTAAATGTTCAAAGAATAGTTCAAAGTATGTTTCATCAACAACTTGACTTTGGAATTCTTCACTGCAATCCCCTAATGAAGTATGTCTCAGTCGTAACAGTGAAAATAATGTTCAAAAGAATTTAGCGTAAAGTTTGTTTGCATCAACAACTTGACTTCAAGATACTTCTTTGCTATCCATAGGTTTATACAAACTATCCTTTAAGAAGGAACGAGTATCTGCAAAAGATCGTAGTGTGACAGCCCAGCAAAGAAGGTCATAAACCAGGAGGAAAGTAATGCCGGCAATCTATGGTGGCCCTTGTCTCTTTGGAAACATGGAAATGTTCATGGCTTGTCTGACACACAGTTCACTGCCTGTTTTTGCTGGCAAGCACTGCATACTCTGAACATGCATGGCTTCAGTTCAGATAGGCCATCACTCTGTGATGACTGTGAACTTTTCCTTAGTGGAAATGCACCCAGGGTGAGTGGATTTGTTGTATTGTCTCCACGATAAAGGGTCCCACAGAGTGATAAGCAGAGCCGCCAGCCCTGCTTCCAGATTAAAGAAGAGATGGTTACATATTTCCCCCAAATATAGCCAACCAGAATATTAGCAACAGACTACTACCTTCCTAAATCCTAAAACACACACACCTAATTTCCTTTCCTAACACACACAGACCACACACTGTTAGAAATGGGGTTTCTGGTTGTCCGAGTATGCACACTGGACAAGCAGGAACCACCACTCTGGTCAGGGTAAGCTAGATATACACTAAAAGATAACCTGTGCTCACTCTCTGGTAGCTTGACCCAAAACAGTTAGGCTTATCTGAAGTGGCAATGTGTAAAGTATTTGTGCAACACACACAGTAATACAAAGAAGACACCACAAACATACTCCACAAGACCAAAATGACAAAAATCCAAAAAGCATAACTGAAATTATGAATTTGTAAAGATTAAATCAAATTATAGTGCTTAGAGTCAAAAAGCACCAACCAGGGGCATCTGGTTACACTAGACTGGGGTAAATCCAAAGTTCAGGCCAACAGCGATTGAGGGCCGGCTGGCTACAGGACTCACGCAGGTCCAGCTGAAAAAGTGCCTTGAATGGAGAAAGCGTTGGTGCCGAAGACTCAATAGTAGTGATGTGTTTTATCTAGTAACCCGATCAATATTGTCACCACCTTATGCCCCTATACGGTTATAATCAATAAATATCCCTATAATGGCATAAAAATCAGAGCCATATTTCAGTAACTCGCCTCTGCAGTCCATGACACAGCAGAAGCTACTTCCTTAGATTCCTAGAGAGCACACCGAGTTCTTTCGACTCACCAAACCCCCAGCAACCTGGGAAAGCCCCGCTTGCTTTGTTTTGATTAGTAATAGAACTCCTGCGAGCACTGTAAGAACGACCAGTTCTTAGTGACATCTTTATTGACGTCTTATGTCCAAAACCTATGTCAAACTCGGCTCCTTTCAGGTATAAATATACCAACGTTGCCTTAAGCAAATACATAGTGTTGGTGAATACTGGAGCAGAACAGCTGTCACCTTGCAGAGAGCCCAGCAGATGCGAGAAGCCCACGGACGCTGCCCCTCCTCTTTGACGCGCTGAGAAAGACACTGTCTTTTCTCCTGCCGAGAAAATCCAGCTCCGGCGTTTCCAGCCTACCCTTGCGGGTGACTGGGATATCGGGTCCTGAGAGGGAGATACCAGACCTCCTACATTCTATTCCAGAGGTACGGTGCTGACTTAACCCTTAGAGAGAATTCTTGAATCAAACTCTTGGCAAAACCAACTTAACTTAAACTGCTACTTACTTACTCCCTCCCACATATTAGGCTTAGGTCAGGTACACCGGGGTAGGCGTAGTTACAAGCACCAGTTGAGGTCGTTAGCCAATGTATATATGAATGTATATATTTTATTCATTTTAACTATCTTATGGCTAAGAAACGATATCAATGCTTTTACAGTATTATTTCGTAACACTCTTTTTACTGTACTCACTTTTCGTTATAACAAGTCTTGCAATTGTGGCAATTGATTTCTCTTGCATGAGAAGGAAGACTGCTCAATAAATAATACCTTTTATTGAAAACGCCCGTCTCTCTATTCTCTGCACCCTGGTGAAATTAAATCTGCACAACTGACTGAGTGAAATAGCTGTCTATTGTTTCACACGACTCTAGAGATTGACTCTTATTCTGGGGAGCAAAGTTGTCATGCTTATGCAGTTGTCGGAAGCTGAATCCCTTCTTGTCTGAGCCAGGGAAGCTGATCACTTCCTATTCAGTCAAGAAAGTTTCCAGTGACCTCTGAGCTAGCTGGCGCAAACCTAAATTAAGTCTAACATAGTCAGTAGAGACCTAGAAGACCTCAGTCCTACGTCTACACTGCTGTTTATGTTATTCCAATGCGCAGGGCCTATAGGGAAAATAGGAACTACACTACAATGGGCCCAACGTTTGGTAAGGCGATAAAACTAACGCAAGACGTTAGAGTAACTCAGTCATGATCTTTCACACAGACCCTTTCTTAGTAGGAAGAGATTCCTATGTAGAGTTTCTGGCTTATTCAACGTTGAAGGATACAGTGTTCCAAAATATTGTGCACCTAATCTTTTGTTTCCTTGAAACCTGATCTGCAACAAAAAACCCTTCTGACAGTAAAATGCCAGATAGTGATGAGGAAAGGGATGCTGCTATATTAGCAAATCAGCTAATGGAGGACGACACGAGGCTCCTACAGAATGACCAGAATACCATCCTCATTCCGGTCAACATAAGAGAAACTATAACTTTAAAACTTATAGAAAACGGACTGACAGCACGAGGTGGTACAGTCATTTTTGTGATAGAGGCACATGAATATCGGCAGTCAGAGGTATTCTATTCATGGATAAACTTTCCAGTGGCAAACGCTACAACACACGAGTTCCACTATTACAAAATAGAGGAACCATCGGAAGAATATGCTCCTTTCGAGGAGATTGAAATACCATTAAAATACCAAGAGCACCTGCTCTGGTTTAAAGGCGCCCTAAAACATAATGATCACATTACCAGGCTCGGTCCACTAGGTAGAACAGGAGTAACGTGGCCTGTTCTAGCCAGCAACACACCACATCCAGACATTGATAAAATGTCAAGAGAATAACTTTTAGCACAGCTAAAATTATTAATTAAAATACACAGACAGTTAGTCCAATATGTATTGCGGACTGCAACAGTCCAAACAGCTATTAATATTCCACAGCTAACCCCTCATCAGGGGAACACAAATAAAATTACACCACAGAACATACAGTCATGTCTTGAAAAAACACCCGCAAAAACGGGAACAAATTCCATTCTGGCTAGCACAAAAAATAACTCAAATAGAGGCAGTATTCTCGAATACTACCCCTATTGAGAAACACAGAATTCTGACTATCTGCCTTCCAATGGGGGTCGCACACCATGTGGAGGACTGTGACACTTGGGGCACAGTCTTTGCTTCCATTTACACAAAAACACATGGTGTTCCGTCAATGGCGGTAATACCAGATTTGCTAAAACAAATTCAGAATGAATACGGTCCAGAACCTGCTTTAACACTTGGTATGAAATTACTGAAAGACTTCAAGCAGGTCTCGCTATATTACTAGCCAACAAAAAAGGAGACGCAGCATCTGTGGTGATCCGCCAGAAATTGAAAGAAACAGATATAACAGATCAACCAATTGAACTTGCCAGAATCATAGAAAAATGTTATGAAGAATTAGGTAGAGATAGTTTGGGTGGGAAACCAGTAAAACCTCAACTACTTGAAAATCCTGAAAAATTATTTATTAAAAATAATCTAAACACTCCTAAAAAGAGCTGTGATGAAAATAAACAATCCACTCCCAAAGAAAAGGTTTTCCAGTCCAGAGAAGGTCTCCTTGGCGGAGAGAAAGAACTCCGAAGCGAGAACACCAGTCTCCCCAGAGGGAGCACTCTGAGAAAAGATATAACCTTAGAAATAGGGATAACTTGAAAAAACCTGATAGATATCAAAGTATTGATACACGTCCCTCTCGATCTTTTTCGCAGAAATCGGAAAGTAGAGGACGGTCAGAACCAAGGGAAGAGCACACCAAGTCCAAAGACAAGGAACCTGCTCAAAGTAAAAAATTACAATTTCCAAGAAAGAAGGTAGCCAGTATTAGACTAATCGAACATGCCGAGAATACTGAGGACACAGCTAAAAAACGGAGAGTGGGCACAGACAATGCTAGACAGCGCAGCAGAAATCAGCATAGCTCGCAAGATCCTGATGAGTCATCTGGAAACAGTGAACACGAATGAATACATTCAAGTAGAAACTGCAGATACCAGAGTTAGCGAACCTCATAAAATATACGAAATAACACTGCATATAGAGGGAGATAAGACTAGGAAAATAAGGGGTCTATTTTGGGATAACCTCTCAAAAGGCTATGACATCCTGTTAGCCGAGAAAGATTGCCCCCCAGAGTTTGTCAGGGAGTGCCCTCATGGCGAAGAAATGATTATACGTTCAACAAACAATTAGGGAGGGTCTGAGGGCAGGTTTACCGCCCGAACAGATGTAAGCCCCGGATTCAATACATAGCAACAAATAATATCTGGGGGTCAAAGAGTAGGCCAGTGAGTCAAACAAGAAGGACCACTACACCAAAAGCATGCAAAACAGTATCAATGGGCAAATAGTAGTAAGTGAACGGCCAGGTCAAGGCTCAAGAGTATATGGAGAAAAAATATTGTTCCCATCAGAAGCCACTCTGTACCGCCCTTGTTGTCATCATTTGGGTTCTCCTTACCCAGGAGACACGACGGCCGGTAAGAAATTACCGTGACCGCGAAGTGATGTGAGGGCAGAACAGAAAGGTATGATAGTGGCTAATGAAAAAAGCAGTGTCTGGTGATTGGAGTGAAAGAGTGAGGGGTAATGATAAAGGGCCCGATTCATAGAACTAACTTAAGACAAAATCCTAAACTTACTACTTTTGGCATTCACAGAAGTTAGGATTTTGTCTTAAGTTTGTCTTAAGACAGACTTAAGACAAAATCCTAACTTAAGTCTGTCTTAAGTCTGTCTTAAGTCTGTCTTAAGTCTGTCTTAAGTCTGTCTTAAGACAAACTTAAGACAAAATCCTAACTTCTGTGAATACCAAAAGTAGTAAGTTTAGGATTTTGTCTTAAGTTAGTTCTGTGAATCGGGCCCAAAATTAGGTGAATTGGGTGGAAAAAAGAAATTTAATAGTATCCCCCAATCCCTAAGATTAAAAGGCAGGTGTGGGTGCAGGTTTTAAATAATAACCGCACGTGTTGGTGGTCGACATGTTTCTGCATTCACAAGAAAGAAGTTTCTAATGCATTCTTCAGGACCTTAGAGATACACTACTGCTTTGTAAACAAAAAATGAATAATGAAAAAATATCACCTGGACATCCAGGCGTACTCAACCGTATACTGTTAATGCATGGTGGTAAGCGATCCGACATGTAAAACAAACAGACAGACAAACAAAGAAACAAATAGGACACTTAATGTTATTCACATTGTTTCTGTTCGTATTCATAATGTACACTCATACTAGGACATCGTCTAGTGTTCACTCACCCTTAAATGTAGGTTGAGAGGCTTCACCCCACCTGGCTGCAGCGCAGGTAAAAGGAGCACCGCTCTGGGAATAATCATAACGTATTTAAAGAGCGGTTTCATGATATGACACAAGAAAGAGAATAAAAAAGAAATAAAATAGAGTATACTTCGAGACAAGAAGTGGTCTGGACCTCTTGTGTATCAAGTGGTGATAGACTTCTAGACATGCCCGCCCCGATCTATCAGAACCAGTGAGGACGAACACCAAATATATGTATATACAGAGTTTCTCACGTTGTCATTAAATGATGCACATTAACAAGCGAGAGAAAAGCGTGGCTAAGCACAGAAGCAGGCATACCAATGCTACATTATCCTAATGGCATGCTCTTCGTTGAAACTCATTTAGAATGACAGAGAGTTGGCTTCCCAGGCTGTTTTATAGTACACAGTACCTCTACAAAGCACTGATCATGCAATTAAGGAGAGCTCTTTGGAAATGGAAAGTGCTCCATGTAGACGTGACCATTTAGATTTGTGTCAGCCCTTTGAAAAGATGCTTCCAAGTGAGTGCGATTAGCGCGAAGCTTTTTGTTAAAAAATCGGAGTCGCCATTAGCGGCGTATGACTCTCCGTATGAGCGTTGCTACATAATCCTAATGACATGCTCTTCGTAGGAACTCATTTAGAGTGACAGTGAAATGACTTCCCAGGCTGTTTTATAGTACGCAATACCTCTACCAAGCACTGGTCATGCAATTATGGAGAGCTCTTCGAAAGTGGAAAGCGCTCCGTGTAGACGTGAACATTTAGATTTATGTCAGCCCTTTGAAAAGATGCTTCCAAATAAGCGCGATTAGCGCGAAGCTTTTTGTTAACAAATCGGAGTCGCCATTAGCGGCGTATGACTCTCCGTATGAGCATAAGAAAGGTAGACAGCGTGCGCGCAGGAATCGGCGCGCACGGGCAGGGATACACTTACCTTTCCGTCGATGTCTCCGGGCAGTCCTCAGTACTGCTTGGGGGGGCACCGATCGCGGAACACGGTGATGTTTTGTAGAATCATGAGTAATCCCTGGGCGTCATGTGACCAGGGCAGTCACGTGATGCTGAGGATCCTGGGAAACGTAGTTTCCAGCGCATTTCTGTCTATGGTACAGCGAGAACTGCGCAAAAAGTGTTAGAATACACACTAGGCGGCACAATAGAGTGTGATTACTATGTTGTTGTGTGTATGGCAGCTGAAAACCCACTTCATGGTGTGTAAGATAACATTCTGTACGTCATCAAAATTGGAATATGATGTCAAATATGGTATCAAAAATGTACCAATACAGGTGCATGGTAGCTCCAAAAAAAAAAAAAAAAATGTTTTCATAAGATATTTATGGGTGGTAAATGATGACACTATGTAGGGCGACATTCAGAGGGACATCCAGGGTATAGGCTCATTAAGGCCCTCCTTGTCACTGTTGAGGCGGTACACCCATTTTTGTTCAATTTTAAACAAAAACCGGCTGACGTCCGCACATGAGTCAGGGATCTGCGGTTGCTCAAGGACTGTCCAGTAGAAGTCCTCAGGGCCATGACCCTTCTCCAGAAAGTGTGCAGTGAGGCGGGTGGTTTGTTTCCGACAGCGCACCGTGCTTTTATGTTCTTGGATGCGTGTCCGTATCTTTCTGGTCGTCATGCCGACATACTGTAATTGACATGGACATTTAATCAAGTAGATCAGATTACTGCTGTTGCAGTTCGTAAACTTGCTTTGTATCCATGGGCGGTTGGTGCCGATGTCAATCTCAGGGCCATGACCCTTCTCCAGAAAGTGTGCAGTGAGGCGGGTGGCTTGTTTCCGACAGCGCACCGTGCTTTTATGTTCTTGGATGCGTGTCCGTATCTTTCTGGTCGTCATGCCGACATACTGTAATTGACATGGACATTTAATCAAGTAGATCAGATTACTGCTGTTGCAGTTCGTAAACTTGCTTTGTATCCATGGGCGGTTGGTGCCGATGTCAATCTCAGTGGACTTATTAGTCTGGGGACAGACGGTGCAAGTCCCACACGGATGGTGTCCTACCCCTGGTGGTAGGTCCCATAGGGTACCCACTTGCCTCACTTCCTTGTTACGTGGGCGTGTATGGACTAGTTGATCTTTTAGATTTGGTCCTCTCTTGTAGGCAAACATAGGCTGGGGGATGTCATCACCTCCGGTTTTGAGGATAGACCAGTGTTTTCTTATAATTTTTTGCAACTGGTTGGATCGACTATTGAAGGTGTTGACGAAAGCAATGCGATCCGTCTTCTCTTTTGAAGGGAGGACTTCGAGTAGGGCCTCTCTGTTGTTATTGGAAGCCCTCTTCTTGGACCGACGGATGATCTTCTTGGGATAGTGTTTCTCCCTTAGTTGAGCCTCCAGGTTTCTTGAGTGGATTTCAAAAGATTCCTTGTTGGAGCAGTTTCTCTGAACCCTGAGAAACTGACCAAAGGGTAGGTTGTCTCTCAGGGCGCGCGGATGGCAGCTGCCATATCGCAATAGTGCATTCTTGGCCATAGGTTTGCGATATAGCTCCGATTCAATGCCGTTGGGAGTGGCATGTAACTTTATGTCTAAGAAAGCCAGGGATGTTCTGCTGTACTCGATGGTGAACTTGAGATATGTGTTCTTGCCGTTCAACCAACTGTGGAATGACATAAGGTTTTCTTCCGTGCCACGCCACACCACCAGGATGTCGTCAATATAACGTTTCCATACGTGTATCAATGGTAAGTATGGATTGGTGGTTACTAGGACATCTTGTTGCTCAAAGTTGTGAACGTACAGGTTCGCCAGGCTCGGCGCGAAAACACTGCCCATACTGGTCCCGGACGTTTGCAGGTAGAAGGTATCCTCAAAGCGGAAGTAGTTTTCCTTCATAGCAATTTCTGCTAGATGCATGATGAAGTTTGTGGGAGTGATAGATTGATGGTTGTTCTGCTCCAAAAGTGTGCCTACTACTTCTAAGGTCTCAGTTTGCGGGATTGATGTATATAGGGACTCGACATCGAACGATACTAAGATGTCAGTTTCAATGTTATATTGTATCGTTGGAAGGAGTCTCAGGACATCTTTAGTGTCTTGGAGAAAAGTAGGCATTGCTTTAACCATAGGGTTGAGAAAGTAGTCGACAAAAGTCGAAAGTGGTTCTAAAACGGACCCAATGCCTGATATAATCGGCCTACCAGGTGGCGGTCTTACTGACTTATGCACCTTGGGAAGACAGTAGAAGTACGGGATCGTAGGATGTTTTGTGACCAGGTACTGTCCTTCTTGTGATGTTATCCATCCTTCACTTGTAGCTTCCTCTACCAAGGTGCCTATTTTTGATTGTAGTCCTTCTGTTGGATCCGTTCTCAGTGGTAGATAGGATTTGCGGTCACTTAGTTGCCGGAGGCATTCATTTCTGTATGTCTCGGTGTCTAAGATAACGGTTGCTCCGCCTTTGTCGGCCGGCTTGATGGTAATTTTATCGTTGGAAGTTAGTGAGCGCAAGGCCAGTTGTTCCTCCTTAGAGAGATTCATGAAGGGCTTGACCTCTCTTTTGTAGAGGTTTGTGACATCATTCTCCACAGCTGCTTCAAAAGTCAGAACCTTAGGAGGTAAGGTGGCGCATGGTGGATTAAACGTAGAGGGTCTCTTCAATCCAGTGTTATTATCTCTGGTAGTGGTTTCCAAGTTGGTAGATTTTGCGAAGAAGTAGTGCAATCTTATTTTCCTAAACAGCTGGATAGTTCGATTTGGGCCTGGAAAGGATCACCTTTCTGGGTTGCTACGAATCCCAAGCCTTTGTTCAAAAGGCGCTCCTCGTTGGTAGAGAGTGTATGTGAGCTGAGGTTAATCACGATGCTGTCTGATTGCTTGTGCCCGCAGTGTCTTGGGGGACTTTCTTCCCGCTGCGTAAGTCCATCCTCGATTGTTGTGGAGTGTTCGTGTCCGTGTTCCAATGAACTTGTTGTGGCACGACTCCTTGTCTCCTCCTGCCTCTGCCTCGTCTCTGGCCAAACCCTAAAAAAGGAAAAGACCCCGGGCCTTGCTGCATTTGTGGTGGGCAGAAAGGCGGACCCATTTGAGGAGGGCAGTTTGGTCCCATCATCCAAGGGTTGATTGGCCACCATGGTTGGAAGTTGTTAAAGTTCTGTGGTTGACTCCTCCAATTTCTTCTATTCCCACGGCCCCTAGGGGTTTGGTTAGAAGGTCCAGTTTGTGATGTATCTGAATCACTGGAAGTTCCATCTGAACTAGAAGTGCCATACATAGAGCCACCCTTTTTGCCGCCTCGATTGAATGTAGGCGCCGTGTAAGTGTCACTAGAGTATGGGTATACCTTCTCCATTGAAAATCTCGCTAAGTCTTTCTTAAATTTTTCTAATTTAGTAGATAATATAGACTCCTTGAAGTCTTTGTTACTCTTGTCCCTGTCATCTTGTCCCTTTTTAAATTGTCCACTTTTTAAAGTGGTTTTTATCTGGCCCTCGAGTACCTGTATTTCAATCAGTATGGTATCCGCAATTCTTTTCGCGGTTTTTATGATCAGGACCAGCCAATCCCTCGTACACCTCCAAGCTATCATAGCCCAATCCTTGAGAAACTCTTTATCATCAAGGAAAAGGCGTGGTGCATTGTTGACAATGAGGCCTGTAGGGGCACAGTTGCCTCGAAGGTATTGGGCCATGATCATACCATGGACAGATGTTCTAGAGTGGGACTTTTTTAAGATTAGGACTTTATTCCAACTATCATCATTGTTTGTTGCCTGGGGTGGAGCTGGAACATTATCTAATAGGCTAGGGTTTTCATCTAGGATATTTTGTACTTCTGCACTTTCAAAAGCCAAGCCCCAATTGGTGGCCATCCTTTGAAATGACAGACGAGGCGGGCAGGCCACAAAGAAAAGATTCTCGAAGCGAACTCTATTCGCTGGCGACCAAGGTAATCGACCAGTATTAAAAAGACCCACAGCCTTGGCTGTACTAGTAACACGTTCAACAAACAATTAGGGAGGGTCTGAGGGCAGGTTTACCGACCGACCAGATATAAGCCCCGGATTCAATACATAGCAACAAATAATATCTGGGGGTCAAAGAGTAGGCCAGTGAGTCAAACAAGAAGGACCACTACACCAAAAGCATGCAAAACAGTATCAATGGGCAAATAGTAGTAAGTGAACGGCCAGGTCAAGGCTCAAGAGTATATGGAGAAAAAATATTGTTCCCATCAGAAACCACTCTGTACCGCCCTTGTTGTCATCATTTGGGTTCTCCTTACCCAGGAGACACGACGGCCGGTAAGAAATTACCGTGACCGCGAAGTGATGTGAGGGCAGAACAGAAAGGTATGATAGTGGCTAATGAAAAAAGCAGTGTCTGGTGATTGGAGTGAAAGAGTGAGGGGTAATGATAAAATTAGGTGAATTGGGTGGAAAAAAGAAATTTAATAGTATCCCCCAATCCCTAAGATTAAAAGGCAGGTGTGGGTGCAGGTTTTAAATAATAACCGCACGTGTTGGTGGTCGACATGTTTCTGCATTCACAAGAAAGAAGTTTCTAATGCATTCTTCAGGACCTTAGAGATACACTACTGCTTTGTAAACAAAAAATGAATAATGAAAAAATATCACCTGGACATCCAGGCGTACTCAACCGTATACTGTTAATGCATGGTGGTAAGCGATCCGACATGTAAAACAAACAGACAGACAAACAAAGAAACAAATAGGACACTTAATGTTATTCACATTGTTTCTGTTCGTATTCATAATGTACACTCATACTAGGACATCGTCTAGTGTTCACTCACCCTTAAATGTAGGTTGAGAGGCTTCACCCCACCTGGCTGCAGCGCAGGTAAAAGGAGCACCGCTCTGGGAATAATCATAACGTATTTAAAGAGCGGTTTCATGATATGACACAAGAAAGAGAATAAAAAAGAAATAAAATAGAGTATACTTCGAGACAAGAAGTGGTCTGGACCTCTTGTGTATCAAGTGGTGATAGACTTCTAGACATGCCCGCCCCGATCTATCAGAACCAGTGAGGACGAACACCAAATATATGTATATACAGAGTTTCTCACGTTGTCATTAAATGATGCACATTAACAAGCGAGAGGTCCAGACCACTTCTTGTCTCGAAGTATACTCTATTTTATTTCTTTTTTATTCTCTTTCTTGTGTCATATCATGAAACCGCTCTTTAAATACGTTATGATTATTCCCAGAGCGGTGCTCCTTTTACCTGCGCTGCAGCCAGGTGGGGTGAAGCCTCTCAACCTACATTTAAGGGTGAGTGAACACTAGACGATGTCCTAGTATGAGTGTACATTATGAATACGAACAGAAACAATGTGAATAACATTAAGTGTCCTATTTTTTTCTTTGTTTGTCTGTCTGTTTGTTTTACATGTCGGATCGCTTACCACCATGCATTAACAGTATACGGTTGAGTACGCCTGGATGTCCAGGTGATATTTTTTCATTATTCATTTTTTGTTTACAAAGCAGTAGTGTATCTCTAAGGTCCTGAAGAATGCATTAGAAACTTCTTTCTTGTGAATGCAGAAACATGTCGACCACCAACACGTGCGGTTATTATTTAAAACCTGCACCCACACCTGCCTTTTAATCTTAGGGATTGGGGGATACTATTAAATTTCTTTTTTCCACCCAATTCACCTAATTTTATCATTACCCCTCACTCTTTCACTCCAATCACCAGACACTGCTTTTTTCATTAGCCACTATCATACCTTTCTGTTCTGCCCTCACATCACTTCGCGGTCACGGTAATTTCTTACCGGCCGCCGTGTCTCCTGGGTAAGGAGAACCCAAATGATGACAACAAGGGCGGTACAGAGTGGCTTCTGATGGGAACAATATTTTTTCTCCATATACTCTTGAGCCTTGACCTGGCCGTTCACTTACTACTATTTGCCCATTGATACTGTTTTGCATGCTTTTGGTGTAGTGGTCCTTCTTGTTTGACTCACTGGCCTACTCTTTGACCCCCAGATATTATTTGTTGCTATGAAGAAATGATTATGCCTGCCTTCTCAAATTATATTCCAATTCACACTAAATATATATATATGCAAGAAAATGGGCAGTAGCTCAAGCACCTGCACTATATAAGAATCATGTAGGATGGGATGAGGACTCTCCTCCTCACAAAATCCAGTTAAAATGTCAACCAACTGCACAAAGGCAGTACCCAATTAAGCAAGAAGCTAAAAAACAAGTCAGGGAGATTTTAGATCAACTTGAATACCAAGGGGTTATTGAAACATGCACCTCTCAAATGAACAATCCTTTGTTTCCTGTCTCCAAACCGGACGATTCGTATCATCTAGTCTTGGACTACAGACACCTTAACTCATGTTGCAAAACATTTGCGGTACAAAATTCGCACAGTGCGGCACTAATGAATAACATAGTTCTCAAAAAATACAAAACAACATTAGACATATCTAATGGGTACTTTTCTCAAAATATTGCACCAGAAAACAGGTACTTGACCGCTTTCTCAATAATGGGGTCACAGAAAAACTTCTGTAGGTTCCCACAGGGATTCAAGAACAGCCCAGGACTATTCTCAGCCAGAGTAACAGAGTTACTACAAATGTATGATGATGAGGCATTATCTTATGTCGATGACATTTATCTCACAGACGACGACTTGGATACTCACTTGAAAAGAGTGAACACTGTTAGAACTGGGGGTCTCTAGTTGGCAGAGGTAGGTACCACTGTCCAAATAGGGACCCTTGCTTCTAGTCAGGACAAGGAGATAACCCTCTCAGATAACCCCTGCTCGCCCTCAAGGTAGCTTGGCCTGAGCAGTCTAGGCTAACCAGAGGCAATGCGTTAAGTATTTGTACCAACACTCACAGTAACACAGTGAAAACACCACAAACTGATTCCACAACAGTTTAGGAAAATAAAGGTATTTATTCTAAACTACACAAGACCAAAACGGCAAAAATCCAACATACACAGTTCAAGGATATGGTTTCAAAAGGGTTCTTCAGGTTGTAATCAAAGTTCTTTAAGTTGCGTTAAAATAATCCACAGATGCGTGAAAAGTTCACAGTTGCGTCACGTTTACTCACAGTACCTTTTAGATGCAACAAAGTTCCACAAGCAGGAAGCTGGTGCGGTGGAAACAAGCGATGCGTTACTCCTGAGACCCTGGGGAGGCGATGCGACAGCCCCGCTGCAGCAGCGGGCGTGTTGCGACGAATCCGGTCTGTATGGGGAGGAAGGCAGCTTGCGTAGATTCCGGTGCATAGGTTCCGTAGGAAGTCTGTTCTCGCAAAGGCACGATGCGATGATCTCGTAGGGGCTGCGATGATCTCCGGGGCGACGATGCGTGATCCAGCGGTGATCCTCTCTCTCGCAGCTCCTCGATGCGATGGTTCTGCGACGGTGCTCGCAGCGACGTGATGCGGTCCGCAAGCAAGCGGTGCGGCGATCTCACCCAGCGACGACAGGCTCTGCGACGACACTCGCAGCGATGTTCGATTCTCCCGCACCGGTCTGGTGCGTCCCGCAAACGAAGGATGCGACGGCTCCGGCAGCGGCGTCAGGCGCTGCGCCGATCTCGACCCTCGTAGCGGCGGGAAACTTCTCGCACTGTCGGGTTTGCGCTCCGCAAGCAAGCGATGCAACACTTTTCAGCTTCACAAGTTTCTCAGCTTAGTCTCAAGCTTCCCAGCTCAGGTTCAACTTCCAGAGGCCCCACAACTGGATCAAGCACTCTAGGAAGGACAGAACTCTCTCAGCAGAGTTCAGGGAGACTGGGGGTGAAGTCCTTTTGTTCCTGGGACTTCGGAAACAGGGAGCCAGCTCTTCTCAGGCCCTTGGAGATTCCTTCAAGACAGGGGACACAGCTCACAGCAAAGTCCTTCCCCTCTCCTTGGCAGCAAAGCAACAGCAGGTCAGTCCAGCAGAGCAACAGCAGGACAGTCTTCCTTCTTCAGAGTCAGCTTTCTCCTTGGCAGAGGTTCCTTCTTGATTTCCAGGATGATCTAATTTTCTGTTGTCAGGGGTCCTGTACTTATACCCCTAAAGTCTTTGTTCTCTCTGTGCATGTGGGCCCTGAGCCCGGTCTGAACCAGTTCTGGGTGGATCCTGAGCACTTTGTTTTGCTGGCTGCATCTTTCCATTCAGAGTGAGGGGCAGGGTCCTCAGCCGCCCAGCAGGAGGTGGAGCCAGCATTGTGGCAGGCAGGCACAGCCCTATTCAGCCCAGGTGCTAACTCCTCCCACCACTCAGGTTGCAATTGCTTCATTCAGCCTAGTGCTGACTCCTCCAGCCTCTGGGGGAATTCCCCAGCCCCTGTCACTCACAAACCAGACAGTCAATACACAAACAGCCCCAGGCACACAGAAGGGTCAGACAAGAGAACAGCAACTTTCTAAAAGTGCTGTTCTCAAACACAGGATATAAAAACCACCTTTCCTAAAAGATGTATTATTAAATTCTGAGTTCAGGGATACTAGATACTTATGTCCTATCTTGTTCCTATGGGAAGAAATGCTGTTAACCACTGTAGCCAGCATCCCCCATGTTAACCTATGGAGCAAGATAGCCTTACAATAGTGAAAAACGAAAATGGCTGTAATTCACTACCAGAGCATGGTACCTGCACTAGTACATGCTCTACCTTTCACATACACTGCACCCTGCCCAGGGGGGGTACCTTGGGCCTTCCATAGGGGTGACTGATGTGCACAAAAAGGGAAGGGTTAGGCCTGGTCAGTGGGGACACTGACCAGGAGGACATGGTAGTTCTAAACTGCCCGTAGGCGCTGCAGTGGCAGGCCCGAGACACCATTTTAGAGCTACTCCTGTGGGTGGCACAATCAGTGCTGCAGGCCCACTAGTAGCATTTGTCATCACCAGCCCTGGCACACCCAGTGCACTTTACTAGGGACTTCATGGTGATACAAGTATGCCAAACATGTATATCCAATCAGAATAACAATTTACATAGGGAGCACTTACACTCTGGCACTGATCAGCAGTGGCAGAGTGTCCGAAGCATCTAAACCAGCAAAAACGAATCCAGCACAGCATCAAAAATACAGGAGGCAGAGGCAAAAAGATAGGGGTAATCACGCCAAAAGATGTCAGGTCCAACACGTGTCCCCTCCAGCTGAAAGTGGGGAGAACTACCCACCCTCTTGGGAGTTCTCTTCACTAAGGCGGAAAAACCTGGACAGACCATCAGCGTTGGCGTGTTCTGTACCAGGGCGGTGTTCCACCGTAAAGTCCATTCCCTGTAGGGAGATGGACCACCTCAACAGTTTTGGATTTTCACCCCTCATGTGTATTAACCACCTGAGGGGCCTGTGGTCGGTCTGAACACGAAAGTGAGTCCCAAACAGGTAGGGCCTCAACTTTTTCAGAGCCCAGACCACAGCAAAAGCCTCCCTTTCAATCGCACTCCACTTCTGTTCCCTGGGGAGTAGCCTCCGACTAATGAAAGCTACTGGCTGGTCTCCATTCTCCTCAGTGGCTTGTGAGAGTACTGCTCCCACACCATGCTCTGAAGCGTCCGTCTGAACTATGAACTCACTGGAAAAGTCAGGTGCCTTGAGCACCGGTGCTGTGCACATTGCAGTCTTCAGGGCCTCAAAAGCAGTTTGGCAGGCGTCAGTCCAGTCAACTCTTTTGGGCAACTTCTTGGAAGTGAGTTCTGTCAAGGGGGCGACAATGGTGCCATATCCCTTGACAAACCGTCTGTAATACCCGGTGAGTCCTAAAAAGGCTCTCACCTCTGTCTGGGTCTTGGGGGGCTCCCAAGCCAGAATGGTATCAATCTTAGCCTGCAGGGGCGCCACCTGGCCGCTCCCCACCTGGTGTCCCAAATACACCACAGATCCCTGCCCTATCTGGCACTTACTGGCCTTGATAGTGAGGCCTGCCTTTTGCAGGGCCTTCAACACTTCGCAGAGGTGTTGCAAGTGTTCCTCCCACGTGGAGCTGAACACAGCAATGTCATCCAGGTATGCGGCGCTGAATTCCTCCAGCCCGGACAGTACCTGGTTAACCAGTCTCTGGAACGTGGCAGGGGCATTCTTCAACCCAAAGGGCATGACACGGAACTGGAAGTGCCCCTCTGGCGTTGAAAATGCTGACCTCTCTTTGGCCCCATCAGTTAAGGCAATCTGCCAGTATCCCGAAGTCAAATCGAACGTACTGAGGTACTTGGCAGCTTTCTTGGGGACCAAGACCACTGGGCTAGCCCAGGGGCTGCTGGAGGGCTCAATCACCCCTAGCGCCAACATCTTGGAAACCTCTTCCTTGATGCTGGCCCTGACCTTGTCGGCTACCCTGTAAAACTTTTGTTTCACTGGCAGGCTATCTCCAGTGTCCACATCATGGACGCACCAGGTGGTGACTCCTGGGGTCAGGGAGAACAGAGAGGAGAACTGACCCAACACTTGGCGACAGTCATTCTGCTGTTCTGGGGTCAGCGTGGGCGAGAGGACCACACCATCCACTGACCCATCGTGCTCCTTAACTGACAGGAGGTCAGGGAGAGGATCGCTATCCTCCTCCATCCCTGCATCTGTAGCCATGAGCATGGTTACTTCAGACCTCTCAAAGTGGGGTTTGAGGCGGTTCACGTGCAAAACTCTCAGGGGCTGCCTGGGAGTCTTCAGGTTAACCAGGTAGGTTACCTCACTCTTCCTTTCCACCACCTCGTATGGCCCAGACCACTTGTCCTGGAGCGCGCAAGGCTCCACTGGCGCCATCACCCACACTTTCTGCCCAGGTTGAAATTCGACCAGAGTGGTATTCTGGTCGTACCATCTTTTCATTTCTTCCTGGCTTGCTTCCAGGTTCGCCTGAGCGAGTTTCCTGAAGCGTTGTGTCTGGTTGCGGATGGCCAGCACATAGCTGAACACATCCTGGGGGGTTTTCCCACAGGACTTTTCCCAACCCTCCTTCACCAGTGAGAGAGGTCCTCTGACAGGGTGGCCATACAGGAGTTCAAAGGGACTGAACCCTAAGGACTTCTGAGGCACCTCCCTGTAGGCAAACAACAGGCATGGTAACAAGACGTCCCACTTCCGTCTCATGGGCTCCGCTAGGCCCATAATCATACCTTTCAGGGTCCGGTTGAACCTTTCAACCAACCCGTTTCCTTGAGGGTGGTAAGGAGTGGTGAACTTATAAGTTACCCCACACTCCTCCCACAGAGACTTCATGTACCTAGAGATGAAGTTGGTACCCCGGTCGGAGACCACCTCTCTGGGGAACCCCACACGGGAAAAGATCCCCATTAACGCACGGCCCACCACGGGTGCTGTGATTGTCCTGAGAGGGACTGCTTCCGGGTACCGGGTGGCATGGTCCACCAAGACCAGGATGAACCTGTTGCCTAAGGGGTCCAGGGGCCCTACAATATCCCTGTAGGGAGATGGACCACCTCAACAGTTTTGGATTTTCACCCCTCATGTGTATTAACCACCTGAGGGGCCTGTGGTCGGTCTGAACACGAAAGTGAGTCCCAAACAGGTAGGGCCTCAACTTTTTCAGAGCCCAGACCACAGCAAAAGCCTCCCTTTCAATCGCACTCCACTTCTGTTCCCTGGGGAGTAGCCTCCGACTAATGAAAGCTACTGGCTGGTCTCCATTCTCCTCAGTGGCTTGTGAGAGTACTGCTCCCACACCATGCTCTGAAGCGTCCGTCTGAACTATGAACTCACTGGAAAAGTCAGGTGCCTTGAGCACCGGTGCTGTGCACATTGCAGTCTTCAGGGCCTCAAAAGCAGTTTGGCAGGCGTCAGTCCAGTCAACTCTTTTGGGCAACTTCTTGGAAGTGAGTTCTGTCAAGGGGGCGACAATGGTGCCATATCCCTTGACAAACCGTCTGTAATACCCGGTGAGTCCTAAAAAGGCTCTCACCTCTGTCTGGGTCTTGGGGGGCTCCCAAGCCAGAATGGTATCAATCTTAGCCTGCAGGGGCGCCACCTGGCCGCTCCCCACCTGGTGTCCCAAATACACCACAGATCCCTGCCCTATCTGGCACTTACTGGCCTTGATAGTGAGGCCTGCCTTTTGCAGGGCCTTCAACACTTCGCAGAGGTGTTGCAAGTGTTCCTCCCACGTGGAGCTGAACACAGCAATGTCATCCAGGTATGCGGCGCTGAATTCCTCCAGCCCGGACAGTACCTGGTTAACCAGTCTCTGGAACGTGGCAGGGGCATTCTTCAACCCAAAGGGCATGACACGGAACTGGAAGTGCCCCTCTGGCGTTGAAAATGCTGACCTCTCTTTGGCCCCATCAGTTAAGGCAATCTGCCAGTATCCCGAAGTCAAATCGAACGTACTGAGGTACTTGGCAGCTCCTAACCGATCCACGAGCTCATCAGCTCTGGGGATAGGGTGTGCGTCAGTCTTCGTGACCACATTGAGCCCACGGTAGTCCACGCAAAACCGGAGTTCTGGCGGGCCACCGGGGGTAGCAGCTTTCTTGGGGACCAAGACCACTGGGCTAGCCCAGGGGCTGCTGGAGGGCTCAATCACCCCTAGCGCCAACATCTTGGAAACCTCTTCCTTGATGCTGGCCCTGACCTTGTCGGCTACCCTGTAAAACTTTTGTTTCACTGGCAGGCTATCTCCAGTGTCCACATCATGGACGCACCAGGTGGTGACTCCTGGGGTCAGGGAGAACAGAGAGGAGAACTGACCCAACACTTGGCGACAGTCATTCTGCTGTTCTGGGGTCAGGGTGGGCGAGAGGACCACACCATCCACTGACCCATCGTGCTCCTTAACTGACAGGAGGTCAGGGAGAGGATCGCTATCCTCCTCCATCCCTGCATCTGTAGCCATGAGCATGGTTACTTCAGACCTCTCAAAGTGGGGTTTGAGGCGGTTCACGTGCAAAACTCTCAGGGGCTGCCTGGGAGTCTTCAGGTTAACCAGGTAGGTTACCTCACTCTTCCTTTCCACCACCTCGTATGGCCCAGACCACTTGTCCTGGAGCGCGCAAGGCTCCACTGGCGCCATCACCCACACTTTCTGCCCAGGTTGAAATTCGACCAGAGTGGTATTCTGGTCGTACCATCTTTTCATTTCTTCCTGGCTTGCTCCCAGGTTCGCCTGAGCGAGTTTCCTGAAGCGTTGTGTCTGGTTGCGGATGGCCAGCACATAGCTGAACACATCCTGGGGGGTTTTCCCACAGGACTTTTCCCAACCCTCCTTCACCAGTGAGAGAGGTCCTCTGACAGGGTGGCCATACAGGAGTTCAAAGGGACTGAACCCTAAGGACTTCTGAGGCACCTCCCTGTAGGCAAACAACAGGCATGGTAACAAGACGTCCCACTTCCGTCTCATGGGCTCCGCTAGGCCCATAATCATACCTTTCAGGGTCCGATTGAACCTTTCAACCAACCCGTTTCCTTGAGGGTGGTAAGGAGTGGTGAACTTATAAGTTACCCCACACTCCTCCCACAGAGACTTCATGTACCTAGAGATGAAGTTGGTACCCCGGTCGGAGACCACCTCTCTGGGGAACCCCACACGGGAAAAGATCCCCATTAACGCACGGCCCACCACGGGTGCTGTGATTGTCCTGAGAGGGACTGCTTCCGGGTACCGGGTGGCATGGTCCACCAAGACCAGGATGAACCTGTTGCCTAAGGGGTCCAGGGGCCCTACAATATCTATGCCCACCCGCTCGAAAGGGGTGCTCACCACTGGGAAGGGTTGAAGGGGGGCTTTCAACTTCATTCCAGTCTTGCCACTAGCTTGACAGGTTTGGCAAGATCTGCAAAAGGAACCAACGTGCTTTCTCATCTGGGGCCAGTGGAAGTGGGTGACAAGCCGGTTTAGGGTCTTGTCTTGCCCCAGATGTCCTGCGAGAGGCACGTCATGAGCCAGACCCATTAGGAAGTTTCTGAAGCGCTCGGGTACCACCAGCACACGGGCTGCACCGGGCTCAGCAAACTTAGGCTCGCTATAAAGTAGGTCACCTTCCCAGTAAACATAGTGATCTTTGACTGCTCCACCTGCTGCCTGATCTACAGCCTGTTGCCGCAGACCAATGAGGGAAGGGCATTCCTTCTGCGCCTGGCAGAACTCCTCCCCGGAGGGACCACCTTCTTGTTGCCAATGGGTCAGCTCAGGTAGGTCTCCCAGTTCGGCCACCTGTTCCCCTGTAGGTTCCAGGGCATCCCCCTCAGGTTCTGCTTCCTCCTGGACCGTGGGAACGGCTGGGGCTGGTTTCCCGCGCCATCTGCCTCTTCCTCTCCTGGCAGGTCTCTGGGCCACTGTTTCAGGCTCCAGTTCTGCTGATTCACCCTTACTGGCTGCCATAGCACGCGTGGTCACGCAGATCCACGCAGGCAGACCCAACATCTCCAAGTGAGTTCGGTGTTCTATGTCTTTCCATGGAGAACTCTCCAGGTCGTTGCCTAACAGACAGTCCACAGGCAAGGCATCACTGACAACTACCTCCAAAAGACCAGAGACTCCTCCCCATTCAAAGGAAACCTTCGCTAGCTTGCAGAGGCGCACTGAGCTGTCAGCGGCCACTACAGGGCGGAGTACACCATGGATGATTTGCTCGTCCGACACCCACTGACACCTCACGGATGTCACACTGGCTCCGGTGTCTCTCAGAGCCTCAACCTCCCTCCCATTGATGGTCACCTTCTGCCCATATTTCTTAGTGTTAGAGGGCAGTAAGGTTTCCTGGACCATCTCTCGGTCTCCTAGAGAGACAAGGGTCATGACTGCTAACTCTCCCCAGTCACTAGAAACCAAATCCCCACCCAAAGCTACACTAGCTAACGCTGGGGCGGGAGCACCAGTGGGTGCGGGCTTCTTCTTGGGACATTTGGGAGCAATATGGCCCACCTCGTTGCAGTGATAGCAGGTAGGGGGACCCTGGTTATTTCTCTTGTCCCGCCTACCCTTAGAGGGCCATGGCTGTTTAGGCTTGGGGGTTTGGGAATCCTTTTCCTGGGAACTATTTTGGGGCCCTTGTGAGAACTCCTTTTGGTTACCCTTGTCCCCCCCACTCTTCTGCTGGGGACCCTGCCCACCTTTGGCTGTGGTACCCACAATTCCTTTGTGGACCCTGGTACTGGTCCAGCGGTCCGCCTCCTTAGCAAGCTCAATGGGGTCGGTCAGCTTGCTGTCTAAAAGATGCTGGCGCAGCTCTGGAACACAAAGACTACTCAAGTGCTCCCAACTGATTAAATGCAACAACCCCTTCAAATCAGTTACTTTACTGCCCTTCATCCAACCTTCCAGTGCACGCGAGTACCCATTCACACACTCCATCCAAGTCTCAGACTCTTTCTTCTTGGAGTTTCTAAACTGCAGTCTGTACTGCTCTGGAGTAAGGCCATACCTGAGACATAAGGCCTCCTTCATATTGGGGTAGGTCATGGCACCTGTCAACTCTAAAGGCTCTAGAGCACTCCTCCCAGACGCCTCAAAATGTTTCCACAGGCCCGCCCCCCAATACTTGTCAGGCACATCATTCATCTTCAATGCAATTTCATACGAAGTGAACCAAGCATAAATATCCTCACTCCTATGGTAATTCTGTACCAGGTCTTTGGGAATATATACTTTACCCCCATGCACTGGCTGCGCGCTGCCACCATTAGAACTGGCATCCACCTCCTTATTTTTCAGATCCAGCTCTTTTATTCTCAATTCATGATCCAAAAGCAATTTCTTTTCCTCTAAGGCGCGGGCCTCTCTCTTGTCTTCCGCTGCCCTTTCTTTCTCCAACTCCAATTGCCTCAGTTTCATTTTCATGACTTCCAATTCATATTCTCTTATTCTTTGATTTTCCTGTAACTCTTCTGGGGTGAGGCCCCTACCGGAGTGGTTGCTGCCAGCTCCTGAGCCTACTCTGCCCACTGGCAGATCTGTGCTTTGAAAAGCATTTTCTACATCCACATCATCTTCCTCTTGTGCCTCCCAATGGGCTCTCAAGATTCTCTGTAGCTCCTCCTTTCTGTAGGCGCTTTTTATGGGGCACTCAAACTCAAGGCAGAATTTCCTCAGTTGCTCAACTCTGTATGAACACAAATCTTCAATGCAAAACTCTAATTCTGCTTCTGCCCTCTCACTGGGTGCCTTCCCATTCTGAGACATGATGCTTTTCGAAGAGTTACTCAAAAATAGAATTCAAAAACTCAAAAACCAATAGTATGCGGTGGCGTAATGGTCTGCACTCACTAGTGATGTACACCAATTACTGTGGGTCAAGTACAAATACAAGTTCAAATCCCACCGCCTGACCACCAATGTTAGAACTGGGGGTCTCTAGTTGGCAGAGGTAGGTACCACTGTCCAAATAGGGACCCTTGCTTCTAGTCAGGACAAGGAGATAACCCTCTCAGATAACCCCTGCTCGCCCTCAAGGTAGCTTGGCCTGAGCAGTCTAGGCTAACCAGAGGCAATGCGTTAAGTATTTGTACCAACACTCACAGTAACACAGTGAAAACACCACAAACTGATTCCACAACAGTTTAGGAAAATAAAGGTATTTATTCTAAACTACACAAGACCAAAACGGCAAAAATCCAACATACACAGTTCAAGGATATGGTTTCAAAAGGGTTCTTCAGGTTGTAATCAAAGTTCTTTAAGTTGCGTTAAAATAATCCACAGATGCGTGAAAAGTTCACAGTTTCGTCACGTTTACTCACAGTACCTTTTAGATGCAACAAAGTTCCACAAGCAGGAAGCTGGTGCGGTGGAAACAAGCGATGCGTTACTCCTGAGACCCTGGGGAGGCGATACGACAGCCCCGCTGCAGCAGCGGGCGTGTTGCGACGAATCCGGTCTGTATGGGGAGGAAGGCAGCTTGCGTAGATTCCGGTGCATAGGTTCCGTAGGAAGTCTGTTCTCGCAAAGGCACGATGCGATGATCTCGTAGGGGCTGCGATGATCTCCGGGGCGACGATGCGCGATCCAGCGGTGATCCTCTCTCTCGCAGCTCCTCGATGCGATGGTTCTGCGACGGTGCTCGCAGCGACGTGATGCGGTCCGCAAGCAAGCGGTGCGGCGATCTCACCCAGCGACGACAGGCTCTGCGACGACACTCGCAGCGATGTTCGATTCTCCCGCACCGGTCTGGTGCGTCCCGCAAACGAAGGATGCGACGGCTCCGGCAGCGGCGTCAGGCGCTGCGCCGATCTCGACCCTCGTAGCGGCGGGAAACTTCTCGCACTGTCGGGTTTGCGCTCCGCAAGCAAGCGATGCGACACTTTTCAGCTTCACAAGTTTCTCAGCTTAGTCTCAAGCTTCCCAGCTCAGGTTCAACTTCCAGAGGCCCCACAACTGGATCAAGCACTCTAGGAAGGACAGAACTCTCTCAGCAGAGTTCAGGGAGACTGGGGGTGAAGTCCTTTTGTTCCTGGGACTTCGGAAACAGGGAGCCAGCTCTTCTCAGGCCCTTGGAGATTCCTTCAAGACAGGGGACACAGCTCACAGCAAAGTCCTTCCCCTCTCCTTGGCAGCAAAGCAACAGCAGGTCAGTCCAGCAGAGCAACAGCAGGACAGTCTTCCTTCTTCAGAGTCAGCTTTCTCCTTGGCAGAGGTTCCTTCTTGATTTCCAGGATGATCTAATTTTCTGTTGTCAGGGGTCCTGTACTTATACCCCTAAAGTCTTTGTTCTCTCTGTGCATGTGGGCCCTGAGCCCGGTCTGAACCAGTTCTGGGTGGATCCTGAGCACTTTGTTTTGCTGGCTGCATCTTTCCATTCAGAGTGAGGGGCAGGGTCCTCAGCCGCCCAGCAGGAGGTGGAGCCAGCATTGTGGCAGGCAGGCACAGCCCTATTCAGCCCAGGTGCTAACTCCTCCCACCACTCAGGTTGCAATTGCTTCATTCAGCCTAGTGCTGACTCCTCCAGCCTCTGGGGGAATTCCCCAGCCCCTGTCACTCACAAACCAGACAGTCAATACACAAACAGCCCCAGGCACACAGAAGGGTCAGACAAGAGAACAGCAACTTTCTAAAAGTGCTGTTCTCAAACACAGGATTTAAAAACCACCTTTCCTAAAAGATGTATTATTAAATTCTGAGTTCAGGGATACTAGATACTTATGTCCTATCTTGTTCCTATGGGAAGAAATGCTGTTAACCACTGTAGCCAGCATCCCCCATGTTAACCTATGGAGCAAGATAGCCTTACAATAGTGAAAAACGAAAATGGCTGTAATTCACTACCAGAGCATGGTACCTGCACTAGTACATGCTCTACCTTTCACATACACTGCACCCTGCCCAGGGGGGTACCTTGGGCCTTCCATAGGGGTGACTGATGTGCACAAAAAGGGAAGGGTTAGGCCTGGTCAGTGGGGACACTGACCAGGAGGACATGGCAGTTCTAAACTGCCCGTAGGCGCTGCAGTGGCAGGCCCGAGACACCATTTTAGAGCTACTCCTGTGGGTGGCACAATCAGTGCTGCAGGCCCACTAGTAGCATTTGTCATCACCAGCCCTGGCACACCCAGTGCACTTTACTAGGGACTTCATGGTGATACAAGTATGCCAAACATGTATATCCAATCAGAATAACAATTTACATAGGGAGCACTTACACTCTGGCACTGATCAGCAGTGGCAGAGTGTCCGAAGCATCTAAACCAGCAAAAACGAATCCAGCACAGCATCAAAAATACAGGAGGCAGAGGCAAAAAGATAGGGGTAATCACGCCAAAAGATGTCAGGTCCAACAAACACCATAATACTTGGGTTCGCAGCAGAGGGTTACAAATTCAACTTTAAAAAGTCACAAATTGCCCATCTAACAGTCCTATTTTTAGGTTACGAATTATCAAGTGAAGGCAAAAGCCTAGCAGATAACTTCTTAGAGAAGTGCGCTGTACTCCAAGCACCGAAAACACTGAAGAACTTACAATCGATTCTAGGCTTCCTGAATTTCGGAAGAACTTACATTCTAAACTATGCAGAGAGGGTTAAACCTCTCTACGAATTAATAAAACCTGATTTTAAACCAATCAACTGGACTCAAAAACCCACAGAAATTTTGAGATCACTGCAAACAGACATGTTAGCTAAAACAAAATTAGAAACATGTGACAATACACGCAACCTTGTAATCCGGGTCATCCCAGGAAGTTGCGGATTCACGTACCTAACCTCTAATGAGTGAGAAACGTTACCCATAGCTTACAAATCACATTTGTACACACAAGCAGAAAAAACATTCAGTCTCACAGAAAATACTGTAAAGGCAGTTCAAACTGCTGTAGCAAGAGAACGAGCCCTAGCCCAAGGCAAAAGAATAACTGTTTTCACAGCAGAATCAGCCTTCAAGGCGCTATTCAGCCCAGTAAATCTAAAAACAGTGGCACTAGATCCGAAATGTATACAGTGGGAAAATTCTCTTGCTGCAGAAGACGTGACATACTATTTTGTCCCGAACATGAAAAAATTGAATGATTTAAAATATGACAAAGAATATCCTCTGCCAATCGAAATTCTGCCTCTAGAACAGTACTCTGGTATAATCTATACGGACAGATTTGTACAGCATTACAATGTAGATGATAAATCCTACGATGCAGCCTGCGCGATTGTTAAAGGTCGCTGGCTCTGCGGTAAATTCAGACCGAAAATAACAAAAACGGAGTCACTGAGAAAATGTTCGGGTCAGCGAGCTGAAATCAGATCTTTAAAGATGGCGCTTGAAAATGCCGAACGGGAATTCCCGACACTAATCGTGTGCGATTCGCATTTTTGCGTCAATTCTTACAATAATGATTTGCAGAACTGGGTTCAAAATGATTACAAAGATGACACAGGCGCCACAATCAAGCATAAAATGCTGTGGAAACAAGTAGTTCTTTTACAGAAAGAACTACAAAAGACTCACGTGATACACACTCTGAGTCATCAACGTGATGGCGTTCACGTTGCACGGAATTCATTGGCTAATACAACCACATCGGAAGCAACTAAACCGGCTTCCGTAGCCACAAAAAAGCGTTCAGAAAAATACATAGACGGGGAAACCATGCTGGCGGTAAAAACCTCTTCAAGAGGCAACTGTGCAGCACTACCTGTGAACTATCCACTCAATTATACATACGTAATTGATGCAAACTACGTTCCTTTTGCTCGAATCCCTGGAGTGGGGATAGGGTGATTCCAAACACGAATCAGAGAATCTTTTTAATAGCAGACGCACACATGGGATTGGGTTCAAGGCACAAACAGATGAAGGAATCTCTGACAGAATCACAATCAGAATACTGGTGGCCGGGGATGAGCCTGCAACATTATACATTTGTAAAGAGCTGTCCAGACTGTAACAGAGACCGCAGTAACGAGCCAACCGGAGTAATGCCATGGCCATTCTGTAGGTAGCATACAGCTGTTATACACATAAAGGAAATGACCGGTCTTGTATATGTTGCTGTACTAGAACCTGAGAAACACAGGAATCATGCAAAATAATAAAGAGTTACAGCTGGCTGAGATATTCTCATCAGACCACCCTTTGGCGGAGTCTCATCATATGGGATGTTTGTATTTTATCCAATCAGCCGCCCAAACCATCAGATGATGGTGCGGATATGGATATGGAATTGAAACTCTAGCCAAACTGTTACTCAAAGGGTAGTGCTCAAGGTGTGCAGTGCAGTGCTGTGGTGAAAACTTAAAATTAACGACTCAGACATGAAAACATTTTTTTAATAGGATTTGTCTGAGTGTCAAGTTTAAAATCACGCCAGGCAGTCTGAATATATAACTACACTGTGGCGCTGTGCAGGATGGTCAACATGTTTCAGCCAAATTGGAGGTATTTATCCGGCTTTCGTCAGGACCTAGTAAATGAGCTACTGCAGCAAGATAATAGTGAAGGTGCTTAAGTGAAAAGAAATTAAGTGCCAAAATATATAAGGGAAGACTTATATCTACCCGGAACTTGGAGCCCCAATGTTCACAAGGAAGAAGTGCATTCTACTTTAATCCTAAAAAGAAAAAAGCACATAAAAAATCATTTTCGCATGTATAACCAGTATTCACAAGAACCTGTACAGACAACACATAAAATAGAAGTCAATTGTACTCTATTTATTCAAAAAGTAGACTCACTTATTCACAGAAAATGGGAGTAACTTAAACTGTGACTACTCACCTCGCTCTGCATGGGAAATGACCTCACCTCACCCGGCATCCGCTCGGGAATATGAGGCCCCGCTCTAAGGTGCATAAAAGAGAAGGGCATAAGTACTAAAGTTTAAATGTTATGTTATGTTATGTAACGTCTCTTTTATAGTGCACGGCTACCCCGAGGGGTGTCCCGGCGCTTTGGCAAAGAGACCTGAGACAGAAGAACACAACACAGCACTCGCAGGGGTCAAGAAGAATCAAACGGAAAAGAGCCAAGTCTTCAGCTCCTTTCTGAAGGAAAGGAGACTGTTGGCTTTCCTAAGGGCAACAGGGAGCTCATTCCTACAGCGTGCAGCCAGATAACGGAAGTATCGACCTCCGATTCGGGCAAATCTAATAGGAGGAACCTCAGCTTTGGCCAGCAAGGCCGATCGCAGGGTCCTCCTTGGCGCATAAAAAGCCATGCGCTTCCTGATGTAAATCGGGCCAATGGAGTGAAGGGCCTTAAACGCCAGGGTCAAGATCTTAAATGTGATTCTTGTAGAGATAGGCAACCAGTGCAATCTCTTGAGCAATTCAGAAGCTTTTGCTCTGCGTGGAAGGCCAAAGATGGCTCTTGCCGCTGAGTTCTGCACAATTTGCAGGCGAGCCAGCAAATATTTAGGAAGCCCTAAGTAAAGGGCATTGGCGTAATCCAGTCGCGATCCTATTAGCGCCTGAACGACAATTTTTTTGTGTTGCATGGACAGCAGCGGAAGAAACTTTCTTCAAAATGCCAAAACATTTCCCAGCCAGCCCGATGATCTGGGGTCTGAAAGAGAGGCCGTCACCACACAGCACCCCAAGGTTTTTAGCTTGGGTGGAGACCGTATCAGGAGGAAACATGTCCTGAGGCCACCAAGTTTTCCAGCTAGGATCAGGTGGAATTCCGAAAAAAAGCAGCTCCAACTTATCGGAGTTGCATTTCAGGCTATGCCGCTGAAACCAGGTGAAGACCGCACTCAGGCAGTCTTTGATCCTGTCACCATCAAAAGCCTCTCCCTTCCTGCATGTAAACAGGAGCTGGGTGTCATCAGCGTATGATATGATCTGGGCACCGAAAGCCTCCGCCACCGCCGCCAGAGGGGCCATGTAGATATTAAAGAGGGTGGGGCTCAGGATAGACCTTTGAGGCACCCCCACCTCTAGCGACGGCATTTCAGCGGAGAAAGGAGGTGCCCAGATCACCTGTCGATTGCCGGACAAAAAAGGTTTAAACCAGTCCAACACCGTCCCACGAATCCCGATCTCCCAGAGTCTTAAAAGGAGACCGTCATGGGGGACGGTGTTGAAGGCCGCCGACAAGTCAAGCATCACTAAGATAGCCTTTCCCCCGCGATCAAGAGTTTCTCTGATGGCATCGGTGATCTCAAGAAGGGCTGTCTCCGTGCTATAATTAGCCCGGAAGCCCGATTGAGAATCATGGAGAATGTTATTGCTCTCTATAAAGTTGGTATTCGAGTGCTGCACATGTTTCTCAATCACCTTCGCCAGTTCTTAACGTGCACAAGGGGATCTAAAGTGGGCTTTTTGAGTAGCGGCAAGATCAAAGCATGTTTCCACGCCAAAGGAACCACTCCCGTACTCAGGGAGAGATTGAGCATAGGATTAAGCAAGATGTTAACTGCTGTTGCTACTTTACCCAGGCATTTTGCTTCTGGCTATAGCATCCTTATATCTAACTCTCTAAATGCAAACAATGCCATCAGAACCTAGGAAGACCCCATAGGTCTAGGCCAGTGACAAAATGCACACCATGCTAGGTATTCTGAACTCTAAGAATTGTAAAGATCATCAGAAGCACTTTTGCCCATGGTCTAGCTGGGAGGCTGCCTTACCTGTCCGTCGGTACCTCTCTCTGTCGTCCGAGAGGAAGTGGAGGTACCGACTAGGACCAGGCTCCTCCTATTTATATTGCAGCCGATTGATAAAGTGATTAATTATGCCACAAATTACCCGCCAAAAGCTGAGTAATTAGTAAATTGCAGCGCGTATCTAAATGCGCATGAGCGTTGACTGAAACAGATTGTTTATTTAATACGAGGGACGTGCACCAATCAACCGCGAATGCGCACGACGGTGCAAGCGTCATACGTCACGCGCTAGTCAGCCGCGCATGCGTACGAAGGGAAACCGCCACACTAATCTCTCGCGCAGTCGCCAAAGTGTCTCGCTTTAGTGATAGCGTTGAATTCAAATGAAGAGTATATTGCTAATGATGGCATGTAAACAAACCACCAAAAATCAGCAGGACAATAAGTTACATTGGCAGTTTGGCATGGGTAGTGGCTGATGTCTGTAGTTATACGCTAATC
This sequence comes from Lissotriton vulgaris, assembly GCF_964263255.1. Classification (NCBI taxonomy): domain Eukaryota; kingdom Metazoa; phylum Chordata; class Amphibia; order Caudata; family Salamandridae; genus Lissotriton; species Lissotriton vulgaris. Next base: position 1,719,743,626 of record NC_141694.1, on the reverse strand, counting down.
GTTCGCTCATGCGCATGACGATACAGTCGTCGCGCTGACATACTAGTAAACAAAGCAACCTCTTTATTGAATGTGCCCAACTGAGGACTCAATTGGTAACACTGATGTTAGCAAAAGGGATAGACTGACATGGACAAAAATCGCCGCTAAATCGGCGAGGGCAGGAGTGGACATTACAGTCCAGTGCATGTTCAAGAGAACGTCTTAATATGTTTTATCAGAACATAGATTTCAGGGAGTGTACCTTTACTGTTGAACGATGTAAAAAAGGGGGGAGGTATTACATATGTCTTGTGTTCATAGGGCTACTGAGGCATAACCAAGTGGTCGAAAGAGAAATGAATCCTTATTATATATATAATATGGCCAGGACACTGCAAGGGGCCGCTATATATATTCTTTCTCATGTGATTATATATGTAAAATCTCAACATAGAGACGTTACAATTGTGTCAGCAAGTCACATTGAGACATTGAGACAGATGTCAGACATTCAAATTGAGACCCACAGAATAGAATCGTTTAATCCTTTAATGTCACTACGGAGCTTAAAGATCCATTTTTGCTCCTTGACAAATAGGAATCTGGTTTTGTCACTGATATGAGGTGGAATATATGGGTGTTCTAAGATAACCCACTTCAAGTCCTCTGCTCGATGAGTCATAGTCAGGAAGTGGCATACAGCTGTCTACACATGAAATCCAGCGTCCTATTAATTTTTCTTTAAGACTAAACTCACTTAAAAATGTGGCCCCAGCGCTTGGCTGACGCCAGAACTGTTATAAAAGATTTGCAAGTCTTTATTGGCACACACGCAATAGCCATGCTTCATTCTGACCAGGGTCCTGCTTTTAGCTCTCGAGCTTATAAGGAGGCCATGACCAGCATGGGCATTGGGTTGCGGTTCTCTTGTCCCTTCCATCCTGAGGGAAACGGGGTAGTGGAAAGAAAAACCTTCTTACAGAAAAGCAATACCTGTCTTAGCAATCAACGGAACAAGATCAGTTGTACTACCGCCCCTTGCTGGTAAAAAGGAGAACCGAGTTGTATCCATCGACCTGGTAAAACCACAATCATGTGGCCTTTAATAAATAGTAGGCCCAGTGGACTCCCAAGAAATAACAGAATACCCAAATTTGCTAGTTTCCAAGAGTTTCAAACTGAGAGACTAATCACATTTGATAAACCTACAGTGAATAAAAAAGGACTATGCAGAAATGCTATGGAACTTGTGCCTCTTGAAACCCAGATTGAAACAGTTCGTCATGAAACACCAGTCTACAATGATGTAGCATCAGAATGTGCTAATGAAAGCCAAATGGAAAAAACAATTCCAACAATCGACAGAACTGCATCTTACTACTTCATCAATTTCGTTAACTTTTCTGAATAACAAAGGGATCCTGAAGTGACGCCAGCAACAAAGACTTTTAAAGAAAAAGCAACAGAACTCTTTCATCAACTCAAAGAAACCTATCTTATTTCTCCATGGTTAGAATTTTGGATTGGGCTAGGTGTATTTTTCCTCCTGCTTTGGCTCATCATTGTACTTTGTTTGGGAAAATTCATTGAGGGAAAATACAGTACAATGGACACAGCAAGTCAGAACATCAACTTAGTTCTGAAGCCTCACAAGTCATCTCACATCGAGAAAAGAGAACTATCATCAGTGAATGTCACAGCCATTCCAATACCCGGCCGGGTAGTTTGGGACAAAACAGATTACGAAATATATGGCCCGGACGAACTCTTGAAATATCCTCATCAGTTTAAGGTTTCATTAAGTGACCAAGTACATTCTCTGATGATTGGGACTTTGAAAGCATAAATAATATGATGTCGGATTTAGTTTTGTCACCAAAATTTACAGAACATGATTATTTGCAAGGTTCATCGAATTATGAACAGATGTACTGTTTTACTCATTATGCAGACCACTATTTACATAAATCTGCGTGCTTTTAGCTTTACGGCCGCCACTCTCTGGAACACCCTCCCGTTGACACTGAGGTGTAGACAAGATTTCATCCCTTTTAAAAAGGATCTTAAGACCTTTTTGTTCCCTAGAGCTATGTAATTGGTAGCATGCCCGCAGGACAGACGCAGTCTCAGCGCCAGGATACCCTTTGGGTGGCAGCCGCGCTTAATAAGCAAATAAATAAATAAATAAATAAATAAATAAAAACCTAGAAATGTTTTTAAATATAATCAATGGGAACATTGTGCTACTCCACCTAAAAGCAGTTCAAAAACATTCTACAAGAAATTCCAATACTTCTCAGGGTTTAACACAAGTGATGCAGAAACATTTTATTATAAACTGTTAGATAAAACAGGGACAAAAACCATGCTGACAAATACTAAATTGATATATTCAGAAGCATTTTATGAAAAAATGATTACATTTGGTTTTGATTTCTGGAAAAACAACATTGAAACAAAAACCATCTGGGGTACAAAATATTGGCAGGTACAAGGCCTAGAAGCATTATTTCGAGCCTGCATGATCCCAGAACAAATAATGTTCTTGAATGACACAATTCAACAAACGACCTGTCTTGGCCTAGCCAAGATTAAAGACCTTAACAAACCGTCTATTCCAAAGCCAATACCTGATAATGCAACCACAGATATTGAAGTAGACGTATCCCAAATTTTAAATGAAAACAGAACACATCCTGATTGGAAAAAGTGGTTAATCTGGCCTACAGACACAAATAACTGTCAAGACACATTCCTGAACAAAATACAGGGGTTAAAAATGACCAGACCAGACCCTAGATACTCCCAGAGACAACATCCAGGGGTAGTAACAACATACAGTGTAGGGAAACTATGCCTTGAATGGCTACAAACATCCACACTGGCACAAATTAAGCAACACTTGTCTTTACTTAAAGATGGTGCTGACTTGCGCGATTTCATAATGGGACCACGCAAACAGCATCAAAAACGTTTCAAATTGGCCAGTATATATGCTTCTTACAACGAGGCATGGAAAGTGACTCAAATTGAGACAGCAGAGAAAATACGAGAAATTGATCGTATTAATTTGGAAAAATCACTTTCTGTTGTGGACAATGGGTTAATGAATCTGTCCTCCAGAATATATTCACTGGACAGTATTATATCATCTGCTATCGATATAATAGACCAGGACTTGCTAATGTTACAACATGGCCAGTCCCAATTACGTTCTATTGTACAGTGTTGGACTTGGCCCTTATGGAAGGTTCACCCCTAGACTTTTTGCTGGTAATGGTGACCTGGTGATGGAGATTTTTGGGTTCTGCGCACTTTCACTGTGTCCCAGTGGAAAGTGCGTGCGCACTCTGAGTGCATGTGATGAGATAGGCCTGCCCTCCCATAGGAATGCATGGGGACTGTATGTGTCCCTGGTAGTTCCTGATGCGTGGGTTGTACAGGTTCGAATCTGATATGTGCGAACTCGTGAGAGTGAATGCTTCGCAATGGTGTGTGTTGCATGCGTGTGTCATGTGTAGAAGTGCAACTTCTAGGAGTTGGCATTTTAGAGTAAAATATGTCTGTCGTGTGATTGGCTGGAGCAGGCTGGTGAGCCTGGCTCCAGGAAAGCTGGATGGGTCTGCCCGGTGGTGAGTGGGAGATTAGCATACTGATGGCTGGGGAGGAGTGTACCTGTGGCCTGAATGAGGCTGGGTTTTCCCCAGACAATGCTGGCTCCGCCCCCCTGTGGTGTGACTGATGACCCTAGCCCTGCCAGTGATAGAAAGGGGTGGTTGGGCCATCAAGGGTACTCAAGGACCAGCTGCGACTGGGTCTGCCCCCACCCTGTGCCAGAACAAAGGATTTGGTGTATAAAAATGGGGCTGTGTCCCCACAGAAGTTGTTCTCTTCCAGGATCCTGAGGGGGCTGCTGCTGCTGTCCCTGGGCCAGAGGACCGCCACTTGGAGTGTCTCCCTGCCTGGAGACCCAGTGTGCTGGCTCTGGGCCCAGCCTTGCCCCCTGCCTGCCCTGAGGACCTTTTGCTGGACTATGTGCTAGCGCTTGGGAGTGCTTCATTTCTCCCCTAGCGCTTAAGAGCGCTTCATTTTCCTGAGGAGCGCTTGGGAGCGATTTATTGTCTCGCTGGCGGGTGCCCACGCCGCAGATTCACCTTTTAAGTGACTTAGTTCGAGTGCCCACCTCGATTTCGTTCCCGTAATCACTGCTGCAGCCCGGGGCCGGGGAGAAGCCGAGGAGCAGCAGCTGGCGTCACCCGGGAGCCGTGCTGCCATTGGCTGTGGCTGCGGGAGGCTCGCCGGGCGATCGGCGCCGTGATTGGAGGAGCCCTTTATTTTGGATTATAGCGCTGGGAGCGCTGTGTTAATCCCCCTTGTTGCGCTTGGAAGCGATTTATCCCCCAGAGCCGGTGCCCACCCGGCATTTGCCCGCAAATCGCTTCTGCCGGCGCCCGACCAGGAAGTCAGGCAAGCCGTGGCGGGCCTCCGGGACAACCGGAACCGGAAGTGGGAGGGCGGGAGCCTACCCCGCCTCCCACGCAAGAGGAGTAGCGGCTGTTGTGAGCACCGGGGCAGGCAGGAGCCTACCCTGCGCCCCGGTGCACTCCCCCAGAAGACGAGAGGGAGTAGTCCGGCTGCCTGCCTGCCTCTACGAAGAGTGAGGCTGGGTGCGAGGTTCCCCAGGGCAGGAGAGCCAGAGGAGCCCCGCCCGCGCCCCCAGAGCGACCGCCAGAGAAGTGCTGCAGGGAGCGAGGCTCACATGGGAGGAGGAGAGCCCCGCCTGCCAGGAGGAAGCCAGTGAGTGGGGCCCCGGGGGCATTCCTTCTTTGAGCCGGTCGAGGCTCCAATATCCAGGCAGCACCTTTTGTTCATAGAGCCACGAGGGCTCTAGTACCTCCCTGTTACGCCGGGTCCCCTGAGAGGGACCCCACGACCCGCATTTGTTTCCTGAGCCCTGAGAAAGGCTCGAAGTGCCTATTTGCTTTGCGAGCCCAGAGAGGCTCTTCAAGTGCTCCTAGGTCCCCCGCGAGGGACCCCACTGCCCAGTAAGGCGGCAGTCTTGTTCGAGAGCCTGTGAGAGGCTCAGGGGGCATTTGTTTAGAGCTGGTGAGGGTCTACCTTGTTGAGGCACATTGTCGGTGCCCGCGCCCCCCCCCTCCGGTGTTGAGGAGCCCGGAGAGGCTCTAGGGGCATCAGTTATTTTGAGCCTGAGAGGTTCCTGAGGGGCCAGTCCTACGTTTTTCGAGCCCAGAGGAGGCTCCAAGGGGACAGTCATTCTGCAGAGCCTGTGAGGCTCCCCCATCGTGTTGGCCCCATCATTGTGCTACCCAGTTGCCCAGCACTTTGTGGGCAACTGCCACGTTTAGGCCCCCTGACATTGGACACAGGGCGTCCTAGCCCCAACAAAGCCAGAGGGCCTAGGGACAGTCACAGGTGGTGACTTACGTGAGTTTGGCGCAATTGTTCATTTTGCTTAACCTCTGAATGTATGGTGATGCATCATGTGTTCTCCTCCCTTACACCTCTGAATGAATGTTATGCATTGCATCATGTGTTATGTTCTTACACCCCTACAGGTATAGTGATACTTAGGTGGTTGTTTTCTCCCTAGTACAGGTGGTGCTAGTGAGGTCCTGGTTACCAGTGACTACTGGTTGTGTGCTATTTTGTGCTAATGTAATTTGACATTCTAAGTGCTATTTCTAAAAAGTGTTACTTCTAAAAGTGCTGATTCCTGACAGTGGTCCAGGTGGCCCTGTCTTGTAAATATCCCCTGTAAATTCTGCCCGTGCCCCTGGCACATTGTAAAGTGTGTGTTTTTATCTAATGTGTTTTGGTGTAATACAAAGGCTATTTTTACATAACCTTGTGTGGAGTTTCCTTTGTGGTGTGCCTTGGGTGTTGTTGCTGGGGTGCGTGCGCAAATACTTAACTCATATCGCCTCCAAGTTTAGCCTTGCTGCTCGCGCCACGTTACCTAGAGGGTGAGCTGGGGTTATCTTGGCGTGTAACTCCCTTGCCCTGACTTAGGAGTGGTGGTCTCTGACTGACTTTGGCGCAAGCCCTGGCCAGACAGGGATCCCATTTCTAACATACAGCTAGGCTGGACGTTGCAAAACCTGCGTTCTGGCTATGTTCCATGGCGTTTAATCAACACAACGTCATTATTTTCTATCTTTAACCTTACTGATAAACAAATCAGTTTGGCACAGAAAAGAGCAGACTATACAATCCTGAGCATTGAAAAACTTGAGAGATTACCATTGACAATGTCAGAAAGACCTTTCATTGAATGGATAATACACGGAATAATCACAATTCCGATAACAACTTTCCAATTTAAAAATTGGCTAGAGTATATACCAGCAGGCCAGTATGAAAGGTTGGGTAGAGGATACATTAAGTCATCATGGAAATTACCTTATGCACACACGTCTTATAGTGACAATAACAAAAATGTATTTCTTAGTGGTATTGAGTGTAAACAATCACTAAGCGGTATACTTTTGTGCCAAGGTATGAACTTGCATGGGGCCTGTGAGGGGACTTCAAATAACCTTTCATGCCACCAGCATGGCACACCTGCAACACAAATAGAGCCATTCTTTAGGCAACTTTCTAACAGGAGTTACGTTCTAATAACGGATCACAGCTGTTGTGGCTTGGTGCCAGGAAAAGCATTTCTCTTAAGCGTCAGTTCCATGGTCACTTGCTGTATGCAAGCATTGTATCCAAATGGCCCTGGAGATTCAGTGGCTCTGATTTGGCCTCCGTTGAATATCTCTTCTATATGAATTGATACTTTAAGCAGAATGAAGTCTGTGCTTTTACAGACAACAGTGCCCATCACATCATCAAAAGAGACGTATGATCTCCAAGTTGCAAGGACAACTGCAGAGATACATACACTTTTATCAACAAATTGCCCCGTACATTTTGTAGAAATGTTAAGCCAAATCCTAAATATGTCGAATGCCAGTGGTATGTCGAATGTATTTAAGACAATTTTTTCGGGACTGTTAACACCCTTTGAAGCAGTCCTGGGCATCTTTCCCAATTTTGTCCATTCGGTCTTTGGCGGCCTACCACTACTTTTGGGACTCGTAGCAGGGATTTTATTTTTGACCCTCCTGCTCCGATATGGCAAGCCACAACGCAGACATGACTCCGGCAAGGATGGAAGAAACGATCCTAGCAATACGCTACCGGGACCGCATAGCTAAAGTCCTTGGATTAGCCCGGCTAAGAGATCTGAATAAGACCTGGTTTCTTTCATTCAGACCTATATGACAGACCTGCATCTTACCTGTGCTTCGATGTATGCTATGCGGAGAGGAATGCATGTTAGACACCTGTCTTGCACTACAATCAGCAGTACCAATGGATATCAATACTTTGCTAAGTCCAGTAACGGCTCATGCATTCTGTTGTCCCCAGCGGTTTCCAATCCTGATGACGGTATTCGTTGAGACTCCTGCGCTATGATTAGGTGGTGGCAGTGAAGCAAGAAATGAAAGCAACATCACCCAGGTACGACCCTCTGTGAGCATTGCTGATCCTGAAATCGATGATAGCAATCATTCTCACAACAGCCAAGTTACAGCATTATCGAACTTGGTCCAACTGTCACCTGAATATGTAGACCAATTCTTTGCGAGTCTGTCTGAAATGATGTTCTCCCCTGAACAGAAACAATAACTTTTTGGAAAACAATCCGGCACACAGCGTTCCTGTGAACTCTGAATTCGGCCTTCGGCTTTGATAAACAAGAGCTACTGAAAAATGTTTGGAACTATTTTTGCCCCGCTCACAATGAAATTATTTTTTTTTCTTCCAAAAATTCCAAAATATTTACCTTTTTCTGGCACACGTACTTTGCTTAAAGTAGAACTATTCATAAAGAACAGAGCTTCTATTTTTAGTAGATCTAGAGACAAAATATTACCTCAGCCTCTAGCACATTTTACAGCAATTGTATTTATATGTGATGAAATAGTCTCGCCCTTCTTTCCTGTATTGAGAGACATTTCATGTGTAATTTTTCACAAAATCGTTCAACTGAATATATATGCAAATTTTTTTTGAATGATTACTCTGCTTAAAACGTACAGTACCTATTATCATTTTCATGTATTTCGTATACACCATTTCAAATGCAAAATGTATTTTGGGGTGGGTAGGAATACACATGCATCTTATTGCTTACGTTTTTAGTAATTGGATGGACATAAAATCGTGGAGTGGTTGATGTGTTTTATCTAGGAACCCGATCAATACTGTGACCTTATGCCCCTATACGGCTATTATCAATGAATATCCCTATAATGGCATAAAAATCATAACCATATTTCAGTAACTCACCTCTGCAGTCCATGACACAGCAGAAGCTACTTCCTTAGATTCCTAGAGAGCACACCGAGTTCTTTCGACACACCAAACCCCCAGCAACCTGGGAAAGCCCCCTTGCTTTGTTTTGATTAGTAATAGAACTCCTGCGAGCACTCTAAGAACGACCAGTTCTTAGTGACATCTTTATTGACGTCTTAGGTCCAAAACTTACGTCAAACTCAGCATCTTTCAGGTATAAATATACCAACGTTGCCTTAAGCAAATACACGGTGGTGGTGAATACTGGAGCAGAACAGCTGTCCCCTTGCAGAGAGCCCAGCAGATGCGAGAAGCCCACGGATGCTGCCCCTCCTCTTTGACGCGCTGAGAAAGACGCTGTCTTTTCTCCTGCCGAGAAAATCCAGTTCCGGCGTTTCCAGCCTACCCTTGCGGGAGACTGGGATATCGGGTCCTGAGAGGGAGATACCAGACCTCCTATATTCTATTCCAGAGGTACGGTGCTGACTAAACCCTTAGAGAGAATTCTTGAATCAAACTCTTGGCAAAACCAACTTAACTTAAACTGTTACTTATTTACTCCCTCCCACGTATTAGGCTTAGGTCAGGTACACTGGGGTAGGCGTAGTTTGAAGCACCAGTTGAGGTCGTTAGCCAATGTATATATGAATGTATGTATTTTATTCATTTTAACTATCTAATGGCTAAGAAACTATATCAATGCTTTTACAGTATTATTTTGTAATACTCCTTTTACTGTACGCACTTTTCGTTATAACAAGTCTTGCAATTGTGGCAATTCATTTCTCTTGCATGAGAAGGAAGACTGCTCAATAAATAATACCTTTTATTGAAAACTCCCGTCTCTCTATTCTCTGCGACCTGGTGACATTAAATCTGCACTACTGACTGAGTGACATAGCTGTCTATTGTTTCACACGACTCTAGAGATGGACTCTTATTCTGGGGAGCAAAGTTGTCATGTTTATGCGGCTGTCGGAAGCTGAATCCCTTCTTGTCTGAGCCAGGGAAGCTGATCACTTCCTATTCAGTCAAGTAAGTTTCCAGTGACCTCTGAGCTAGCTGGCGCAAACCTAAATTAAGTCTAACATAGTCAGTAGAGACCTAGAAGACCTCAGTCCTACGTCTACACTGCTGTTTATGTTATTCCAATGCGCAGGGCCTATAGGGAAAATAGGAACTACACTACAGTAGTAGTAGAGGAGGTGATGCATCATCGTCCATCCCGTGGATGGAGGCGATGTGTCAATATCGATCCTCACAGTCGATGAAGACTTCGTCAATGAACCCCTTTACAATGCAGGCGGTGGGTGGCTTTTGAGCAGCGCAGTCCATCGGAATGATGTTGTCAAGCGGCAGCCGTGTCGATGGTGAAGGGTGATACATCAGTTCTGATCGGCACAAAGCCGTCGTTGCATCAATTTTGATGGATCAGCACAACAGAAATCATCTTTCGAAGCCCAAGACTGGACTGCCACCATTTGGAAGAGCTGGACTCTCAGATGCTCTCTGTTGCAGGGTTGAAGGAAGTCTTTGATGGCCCTGAGACTTCAGAACAGGGGGCAAACCAGCAATCCCCTGGAGTCACTCTGGGTCAAGTGAGATGGGTTCAGTCCTTATCCTCAGCAGGGCAGTACAGCAAAGCATAAAAACAGTTCTTCCAGAGAAGTCAGGCAGAGTGGCCATCCTTGTAACACATCTGTCTTTACTCCTGGCAGAGTTCTTTACAGGTTCAGTAGTGTGCTCCCTTGGCAGGGTCAGAACCCCAGTTCTTATACCCAGGTGTGCCTTTCAAGTGGGGGTGACTCCAAGGAGGGTCTTTGAAGTGCACACAGGTCCTTTTTTCCCAGTCCTGGCTCCAGACTATTAGTAGGGGTAATCAGAATCATCTTTACTTCCTTTTCGAAGAAGGTAGAGGAGGAGTGGTTTCAGGCGGTAGTGAGTTCCATATTTTATGAGCTAGCCCAGAAAAGCAGCGGTTGTTTGTCTTTTTCTTTGTGAGCTGCATTCTGATAGCTCTTCCTGGGTAGGAAGAGAGGGGCATGCTGACACACCTGAATAGGCAGTGTCATGTTTCCCACATGAAGGACTGATTATAGATTACTTCACTAGTCATCTTTAGTCATTCAGCCTCTTCTTTTTTATGTTGACTCCTCTGGATCATAGATCTTCCATATTTTTTATATAATGTATCTGTATTTATATTTGATTTGTTCCCTGCTTTGTCCTTTTTGCATTTCTCTTATATGTACAAGATGACTGTTACTTGTACATCACTCTGACACCCTAAAGGGTCATGTTTGCGCTATATAGAACTCTGCAAAACAATAAATAAAAGATGAGTTCTCTGTCACACCTACCCTTCCTGTGTTTGTGGCTGTCTAGAGGGAATGCACAAAGTATAACTTTCACCCACCCCAGACGTGTATTGGAGACAGGGTGCAGGCCCACAGAGCATTAGGAATAGAGAAATACCCACTTTCCAAAAGTGGCATTTCTAAAATAATTAAGTGAAATCCAATTTCATGATTAAAGAGGATTTATCATTACCATTACAAGATATAAAACATGATGCAGCTGCTCCGTTCTGATTAGGAATTACATTGTAACAGTGTATGTAGGAATAGCCCATGTTAGCCTATGAGAGGAGTAGGCCTCAGAGGAGTGAAAAGTGAATTTAGCTGATTGTAACTACCAGGAGATGCAAAATTTAAAAGTACATGTCCTACCTTTTAATTACACAGCACCTTGTCCTATGGGCTACCTAGAGCCTACCTTAGGGGTTACTTTTAAATGCCAAGTCGAAGTTGCATTAAACTGCATACAGGCCGTGAATTGGCAGGCCTGAGACAGGTTTGAAACGCTACGTGAGAATGGCACAATCAATGCTGCAGGCCGACTAGTGGCATTTAATTTTCAGGCCCTTGGTATATGCTATTTCTCTTTACAAGTGACTTACAAATAAACTAATATGCCATTTGTGAGTACACCAATGTTACCATGTATAGAGGAGAGAGCACATGCACTTTAGCACTGGTTAGCAGTGCTTGTTAGCAGTGGTAAAGTGTTGAGAGTCATAAAGCCAATAAAAGAAGGTCAGAAAAAGAGGAGGAGAAAGTCAAAACGTTTGGGGTGAACCTTCAGTGAGTGCCATTTTCCAACACACACACACTCACACACACACAACAAAAACAAAACACACACACTGAATCATATCTATCAAGCTTTTGTGTCACCCTTGTGCCATGCAAAGGGGCGCAAGTGTGACGCAAATCCTAAGTGAGATTTATGAAAACATGCAAGGCCACCTTGCATGGCCCTGCATTGTTTAATAAATCTAGATTAACACAAGGCAGCGCAAATCAACGTGTTTACTCAGTGGCAGAGAGACGTGCCATGGGTGGAGCGTCGGTGTTCCCACACATCCATGAGAAGAAATATCTTTATTACGTATCTTTTTTTCCTCTTTGCAGGTAATGAATTCTGCAGCACGTATAGAAAGAGGAAAATGCCTCTTAGGATTGTGTTTGTGCACAAAAACAATCCTGCCTACAGCACAAGTTACCTTGCAACATGATGCAATAATGCCTGCATTGGTGATTGGCAGCCAAATGTGCGCCAGTGCTAGGAAAGGACAGGAATGAGCTGTATAATGGCAAATGTGGTATTATTACCAATAATGGTGATATGGTGTAGTAGAATGTTAGCACAGTAAGCCCAGTGCAGGAATCTCAGCTTTCACGCAATGCAGAGATGGAGGAGGGCAAAATTAAATGGGTCAGTGGTACCAAAACGTAACTTATTTTCTTTACTCATATTTAAAGATCTGCCAACATTTGGCAGACACTTACCATGTTTAGCTTACATATGATATTTGGAGTTTCATTTAAACCCATCACGGCAGGAACACTTAACAGGGTGGTCACAAAATCTGCATTATAAAAGATGTTGCATGGGTTTTAAAAGGTTGACACATTTATAACTTGTCCGTTAAAGCATCATTTGTTTATTTGCTAATAACTTTGGCACTGTTTGACAAATGTACAAGTTATTTAGCAGACACTTGGGGCAAGATGTATACAACCTTTATAATAGCGATTTCCAAATAGATATTTTTTTCACATCGCTATTTGGTAATCAATATTCTAAATGAAACTTTTCTTTTAAAATAGGAGATTCAGAGTGGGTTGTAAATCGATCTACCTTGAGGAAATAAATGTGGTAGGGCCCAATTTGCGACCCACTAGGAATCACTGCAATCACAGGAATGGTGGGCTGCTTGGGTCAGCAAACCACCATGACATGGTGGACCACTGCCGCCTCTTCAATAAACTCTTCCCACTTGTAACTAGGTTAGAATTACATGCCTGTTATTGGTAAAGTATTCCCTGTGAATCCATCTATTTGCAAACTCTAAAGATCTTAGTACATATGGCCTGTGGTATGTTGAGAGTGATCTTATTAGTTTTAGTTTCAAATTTTTGCAGATTTATCAAAAGGTAAATAAGACACATTTTAGTTTGCTTAGCCTTTTCCTGATATTTTTAAGATTACTGCATTAAATCAAGTTTGATGCAGAACCTCTATGGCAGATGCAACTGCAAAGTCACTTGCAAAACTCCATTTCCAGTGTTGGCAGCTCAGTACTGAGGCAGTATAATTATCCATCGCCTGAAACTGAACTCAGACAAGACGGAAGTACTCCTCCTCGGACCTTCTCCCTCCGCCTGGGACGACTCCTGGTGGCCCCCTGCCCTGAGCAGCGCACCCAAACCAACGGACCACGCACGCAACCTGGGCTTCATCCTGGACTCCTCCCTCACGATGACCAAGCAAGTGAACGCCGTCTCATCATCCTGCTTCAAAACCCTGCGCATGCTCTGAAAGATCTTCCGATGGATCCCCACCGAAACCAGGAAGGCGGTTACCCAGGCCCTCGTCACCAGCCGTCTGGACTACGGGAACACCCTCTACGCTGGAACCACAGCTAAACTCCAGAAAAGACTCCACCGCATTCAGAACGCCTCAGCACGACTCATCCTGGACATCCCTCGCCGCAGCCACATCTCTGCCCACCTGAAAGACCTTCACTGGCTCCCCGTCAACTAGAGGATCACGTTCAGACTCCTCACTCACGCACACAAGGCTCTCCATGACATGGGCCCGAAGTACCTCAACAGCCGCCTCACATTCTACACACCCACCCGCCAGCTCCGATCCGCCAGCCTCGCTCTCGCTTCCGTCCCACGATTTTGGAAATCCACCATCGGAGGAAGATCCTTCTCCTACCTGGCAGCCAAGACATGAAACTCCCTCCCCACTCACCTTCGGCTGACCCAGGACCATCTCTCTTTCAGGAAACAACTCAAGACCTGGCTGTTCGAGCAGTAGCGACCCCCCCCCCTCAGTGCCTTGAGACCCTTACGGGTGAGTAGCTCGCTATACAAATTTTGGTGATTGATTGATTGATTGATCCAATGCAATGATGTCACAGTTGAAATCCCTAATAATGAATGCTGCTAACATCCATTGGCAAATCCAACAGTCCTGGTTACATGTATTTGCAATGCAACTCCTTGTATCACATACCTTGATGTTGTGCAAAGACAGAAGGAGGACACATTTGTGATCATCTATGAAGCTTGTGGACTGATAACTAGTGGCACAAAATAGCCCCTCTTCATCAATGATATAGCAATGAACCTCTGTGATACCCCACATTGCTCATAAGCTAGGTCATGTTGTCACATCGAACAGACATCAGTATGGATGTCTCAGGAACATGATACACACCTCTACTGTTAAAATATTGGAAAGGGTTTTCACACATCACCCACATGAAAAAGGAAAGGCTGGGAGGTGTAATTCACACAAGCCACAGTCCACAAAGTGAAGAATCTCTGAAGAAATGGGTTACTCAAATCAGGGGCACTCATGGCAGATGAAGAGCCAAAGACACAGTCCATATTGCATCTGCCTCACAGTCTCCATGTGCACAGCACCTGTGGCATGAGGTTAAGCAGGGATAAACAAAGATTCTCTCAAAGTGGCATGCACGTGTCTCTATAGCAGTTTTCACACATCTGCTAAAAATATGTAAAAAGAACACATATATAATTGGTTACATGTTTTATCAAAGTTCATAATAGGCATGACAATATAACACGCACCATGTGTGGAGAAACAAATACCAACTTTGCACACATGAAGCACATATCCACCCTACATCCCAAGTGCTACTGCAAGCTCAAACACCTGGAAAAAAGGCCAAGAAAGCTGCGATACTTACGATAGCAGATACCACAACTGTAGACACACATCCTAAAATATCCAATGACAGCATTTAGCATCAGTAGCAATGGCAAGACAAAGGTCTTCAAAAACGAGAAGCTGTTTATTAAAGACAAGAAAGGTATGTTGTGAAACAAAAGCCAATGGCCAGTCCAATGTCTTTTTTTATGGTTCAGCACACTGCAGTACCACAATCTTGTCGCCCAAGGGAGGGGAACCTAGTGGGCAGGCCAGGCATCTCAATGATGTCACTCGGTGGGCTGGGGTTGGGATTGTGTGATCTGGGTTGGTCTTTGGGAGGACTGGTATTGGGGTAGAGAGGGCTGGGTTGAGCTGTGGACGGGCTGGGCTCGGGATGGAGAAGGATGGGCTGAGCTGTGGGAGGTCTGGGCTCCAGATAGGGAGGGTTGGGCCAGAACAATCATAGAATTTTATAGCCCTCAAGTGTAGTTATGAGTGTAGGGAGGTTTGGAGCAGTTGTGCTTTTCTAATGCTTTTTGGGTAGGATCTGGGGTGAGGAGGGGATGTGGTCCTTTGGGTTATGGGAGGGGGTGGGTCTGTTGGGGGATGTTGACCTCTCTTTTTAATTTGATTTTTTGCAGCTGTAGAAGTAGAAGTGATAGGGATGGATAACGGTGGAAAACCAGACCTGGGATTGGGAGGGAGCAGGCTGCTGTGGCAGGGGAGAGGTATAGAGCATCAGGGCAAGCTTCTTGGTGAGGCAGAGGAGGAGGTGTGAAAAGGGGTAGGGTTTTGGAGGTAGATGGATGTGAGGTCTGAGATATGGCAGTGTGTGCATGTGTCTCTGAGTCTGATGTATGTGTGTATAATTCGATTTAATATTTAAAATTCTTATGTGTATCTATTTAAATATGGCGGGACTATGACTTTTCTAGTTTATCTGCCGGTCTTGTAAGTAAACTAAGACATTACAAGATGGCGCCCGCATTAATAACTATAAATTGACACTACAAGATGGCGCCCGCGCTGAACGCCGAAGTCGGAACACATTGAACTTACTAACGGTGAGCACAGCGAATTTATTACAGCGAATCTATTATAACTTTAGGACTAGATACTAGGGTAGACACGGAATTCATGAGTGTACCCTCCTTTTTCTTTATTAGACACGGACTCGTGTTGGCGACACTTATAAATACAGAAGTTACTAGAAGATAAATATAAAAAATAAAATATATGCGTACGCGCTGGTACTGGAGTGAGAAGGTGAGGCATACACAGCTGGTGTATATATTGGGTTGAATATTTTGTTTAAACCGTCATATGCCTAATTGATAGTACTGACACAGGTATCAATCCACTTTAGGACTTGACTGGAACAATCCGCAGATATTTGGTTTGGAAGTGAGAATTTGGATAGACTTATACACGTTGGAGATAAATATTAAAATTCCGTTACTATTTGGTGAGTGCAAATATCGGATAACTATACTGGTCGGATCTAATATGTATTGCCTATTATTTAACTTAACAAATGTTGCTTATCCAGTACTGACAACACCATTACGAACTTTATTTATAGGTTTTGGCAAGACAATCAGCATAGATGAAATCAGATATGTCTCAAAGATACTACGTATGGATGAGTTAAGGGTAGACACTTACCAGTTGTTAGGTGAGTTACTTACATGTGATCTGTTAACTATGGGTGTTATCGGGAACCACAACCTTAAACCCATTACTTTGTACACATAACTCGTATGAAATTTGAGTTGCTGATGTTTGGGAATATATCTTCTCTGATTAACGTTGAGATCATGTCTTTGGCACACATATTCCTTCTTTGAGAGATCATTGTGTCAATACAGTAATTATACACTGAACCTTAACTAAGGTTAAGGAATTATTTATTTTGAATGATTTACTGTAATATGTTGACAATGTATGAACTATTTTTGCCTTATGTTTTCAACTTGTGGTAATTGAGACTGACTGTAAATATTTGGGTTGCAGCCCTGAAGAAGTCAATTTGTCCTACACGGACTTGACGAAACGCGCGTTGGCTGCAAGCAATCGTTTGGTGAAAATTTGGATTTGATTTGAATGAAGATTGGACAATAAAAGAAATAGTGAAAACTATATAAAGACTTTTTTTGATAACGTTTGAGTGCTCGGAGGATTACAGTAAATGTTATTGTCCCCTACTGGACCAACATTATTAACACCTCCTTTGCTACAGGAAATGTTCAACTCGGACAAATCACCCCCATCTCCAAAAACCCTAAAGCTGACCCCAATGACCTTAAAAATCTCCGCCCTATCTCCAATCTCCCACTCCTCTCCAAAGCCCTTGAAAAATGCGGCCTCCTCCAATTGGACAATCACATTAACACATTCAACCTTCTTGACCCCCTTCAATCTGGCTTCCGCAAAGGCTGCAGCACTGAAACTGCACTGCTAAACATAGTAGGCGACATTCACTTAGCCCTGGACAAAGGGGAGTGCTATCTACTTATTCTCTTCGACCTCACTGCTGCTTTCGACACAGTCTACCATCCTACCTTACAAAACACACTCAAAGATCGCTTCGGCATTATTGGCACTGTCCTTTCCTGGTTCACTTCATACTTCCAGCTCAGAACACAACAAATTAAAATTCAGAACAGCCTCTCTAAACCTACTCCTGTCTCCCTAGGTGTCCCTCAAGGATCCATCCTCTCCCCTGCCCTCTTCAACCTCTTAATGGAGCCCCTCACCCTTATACTTAAACAAGCAAATATTAACTACCACCTTTATGCGGATGACACTCAACTGTACTATAAAATTAAATCACATGCCGATATCCTTCACCTTAACTCTACACTTAAGAAAGGTATATTGTGAAACAAAAGCCAATGGCCAGTCCAATTTTTTTTTTATGGTTCAGCACACTGAAGTACCACAATCTTGTCGCCCAAGGGAGGGGAACCTAGTGGGCAGGCCAGGCATCTCAATGATGTCACTCGGTGGGCTGGGGTTGGGATTGTGTGATCTGGGTTGGTCTTTGGGAGGACTGGTATTGGGGTAGAGAGTGCTGGGTTGAGCTGTGGACGGGTTGGGCTCGGGATGGAGAAGGATGGGCTGAGCTGTGGGAGGTCTGGGCTCCAGATAGGGAGGGTTGGGCCAGAACAATCATAGAATTTTATAGCCCTCAAGGATAGTTATGAGTGTAGGGAGGTTTGGAGCAGTTGTGCTTTTCTAATGCTTTTTGGGTAGGATCTGGGGTGAGGAGGGGATGTGGTCCTTTGGGTTATGGGAGGGGGTGGGTCTGTTGGGGGATGTTGACCTCTCTTTTTAATTTGATTTTTTGCAGCTGTAGAAGTAGAAGTGATAGGGATGGATAACGGTGGAAAACCAGACCTGGGATTGGGAGGGAGCAGGCTGCTGTGGCAGGGGAGAGGTATAGAGCATCAGGGCAAGCTTCTTGGTGAGGCAGAGGAGGAGGTGTGAAAAGGGGTAGGGTTTTGGAGGTAGATGGATGTGAGGTCTGAGATATGGCAGTGTGTGCATGTGTCTCTGAGTCTGATGTATGTGTGGTTGTGGAAAGTACCTGGTCTGTAGCAATGTCTGATGTGTACAGGGCTGGTGGTGTTGATGTGGTGTCTGGGTGTGATGTGGGTAGTGGCAGTGTCTGGTGGTGTGATATCTTGATTATTGGGTGTAGTGTCTGGTGGTGTGCTGTCTTGTTGCATGTCTGTGGATGCCATGGCAAGGGGTGCAAGTGCCTTGGGAGTGGGTGCATGCCTGTGTTTTTTCCTATGTTTCTGTTTGCTTGTGCTGCGTATTAATATTGAGGTGGATGCATGCTTATGTGTGCTTGTGCTTTGGGCAAGTCTAGGAGTAGGAATTGGGGTCGGAGAAGAGGCAGGAGGTGGGGTGGAAAGTTGGCAATGGTGTAATGCAAATGTAAGTGTAGAGCCTGAGCCTTAAAAGATCCATGTAGGGCAGACATGTCAGTGTAAATTCCATCCAGGTACAAGACCAACAGTGTTAGCTGTCGGCCCGGCACCTGGATGGCATTCAGGACTGCACTCCGACCCACAGAGATCTGCCTCAGGATGTCAATGGCCTCCACATTCAGGCCAGCAGGAGAGCCTGCAATCCTGGCTTCTTGCCAGGCTAAATGAGCTCGCTCCCTTACAGCCACCCAGGTCTGCTGCCCTGCGGGTCTCTGCCCCCTGGTTCACGGAGGAATTAGCCCACGCTCGTAGGCAATGTAAAGTTGCTGAGCGGGCTTGGAGAGTCCAGTATGAGCCTGAGGCCATACAACGCTATAAAATCATGATGAAGTCCTACCACGATCTTATTCTTCAGGGCAAGAAATGTTACTTCGCCAAAAGGATTGAAGACGCAGCTAACTCCTGTAAGGAGATTTTTTCAATTGTGCGTGAATTCACCAGGCCCCGGACAATCTCTACTCAGGGTGCTCCGGTGGAGACCTGGGCTAACACTATCGCCAATTTCTTCACCACCAAAATCAGGCTAATTCAGGATTCTTTCCCGTCGAGATCTTTAGATGACTTATCTACGATGCCGACCGAGACAGCCTCTCTGTCTCCTCCTGGCCCAGCTTTGCTAGACTTTCCTCCCCTTCCGGTTGCCGCATCCTTAGCCTTGATGAGGAACCTTAAATCGGGCTCACCGTTAGATCCGTGCCCAGCAAAATTCTTAGCGAAAATGGCAGACGTCATCAACCCCATAGCTAATCCTATCCTCAATTTATCCCTGAGTCAGGGTTTTCTGCCCCAGGCCTGGAAGCAAGCCATGGTCATCCCCCTGATCAAGAAGCCCAATCTTGACCCAGAGGCGCCTTCCAATTATAGGCCAGTCTTGCTCCTTCCAGCACTGACCAAGATCCTGGAGAAACACGTGCACAGCGTGCTCTCTAACTTCCTGGAGTCTAATGAGTTACTTCATGAATCCCAATCGGGCTTTCGTTCCAACTTAAGCACCGAGACGGCGCTCCTGGAAGTCTCGGAGATCGTTAAGGAGGTGCTGGACACGGGAGGCAGGGTGATGTTAGTCATGTTAGACCTGTCGGCGGCGTTTGACACCGTCCCCCACGAGGATCTCCTCACTAGACTTCATGACATCGGTCTAGGGGGGACGGTGCTCAACTGGTTTTGTTCCTTTC
The DNA here is from genome assembly GCF_964263255.1 of Lissotriton vulgaris. NCBI lineage: Eukaryota > Metazoa > Chordata > Amphibia > Caudata > Salamandridae > Lissotriton > Lissotriton vulgaris. The sequence goes on along the minus strand of NC_141694.1, from coordinate 1,719,723,852 downwards.
TGGCCAACCGCCGGCAGACGGTCTGGGTCCCACCCGGGTCCGCCGAGATGCCGCCATTGGGAGTCGGAGTGCCTCAGGGCTCTGTACTGAGCCCCACTCTATTTAACATCCTTATGACCCCTCTGGCGACATTGGCGGAGTCCTACGGGGCCCGGATCGTCTCTTATGCTGACGACACCCAGCTCCTATTCACCTGTCGTAAGAGCGAAGAGCGAACTCTTCGCTCTTACGACAGGTGCTCGCTCCCTTACAGCCACCCAGGTCTGCTGCCCTGCGGGTCTCTGCCCCCTGGTTCACGGAGGAATTAGCCCACGCTCGTAGGCCATGTAGAGTTCGATGGAAAAAGGATCTGCGAGTGCCTTGGGGCTGTCTTTAGCTGGTTTTCACACAACAGCCTCAAGTGCAACTCAGACAAATCCGAAATACTATTCTTCGGATGCCCATCAGAACCAGATTGGCAGGGATGGTGGCCTGCTGACATGTTCCCTCCCACTCAGTCCTCTAAGTGGGCTAAGAACCTGGTGGTTAAAATTGACAACGAGCTCTCGCTCAAATCCCAGGTTTCTACTCTTACGGGAACATGCTTTGGGATCCTTAGAATGTTACGCAAGTTCTTCCCCCTTCTCTCGGAAGAACATCGGAGGATCACTGTTCAGGCACTCATAGGGTCCAGATTGGACTATGCAAATGTCCTATATCTGGGTCTGCCTGAATACCTCCTCCAGCGTTTGCAGGTTACCCAGAACGCTGCTGCTCGTGCAATTTTTGGCCTGCACCGCCGCACCAGTGCCTCCAATCGCCTTGTATCCCTTCACTGGCTTCCGGTGCGGAAGAGGATACTGTTCAAGGCCATGACTCTCGCCCATAAGGCCTTGCATGGCAATGGTGCCAAATATCTTCAGAGGAGGCTGGATTTCTATCAACCTGCACGATCCCTCAGGTCAGAAGCTTTGGCTTTGGCTCGGGTGCCACGCATCAAAAGGGCTCGGCTAGGTGGCCGGTCCTTTAGATTCCTTGCTCCTCAGCTATGGAATTCCTTACCGGTGTCCTTGCGAAACACCGCAAACCTGCTTGCCTTCAGAAAAGACTTAAAAACCTGGCTGTTCGCTGGATAATCTGTCCCCTCTTTTAGGCCCCTGCTCTTTTACTGTTATGTTTTCCAGCTCTTTCTTTGGTCTGGAGCACAAAAGCGCCGGGACACTCCTTGGAGTAGCCGTTGCGCTATAAAAGTCCCATTTTAACATAACATAACATAACAGGGGTGTCAAGAGAGAAGGATACTTCGCTTCGGCATTATTGGCACTGTCCTTTCCTGGTTCACTTCATACTTCCAGCTCAGAACACAACAAATTAAAATTCAGAACAGCCTCTCTAAACCTACTCCTGTCTCCCTAGGTGTCCCTCAAGGATCCATCCTCTCCCCTGCCCTCTTCAACCTCTTTATGGAGCCCCTCACCCTTATACTTAAACAAGCAAATATTAACTACTACCTTTATGCGGATGACACTCAACTGTACTATAAAATTAAATCACATGCCGATATCCTTCACCTTAACTCTACACTAAACAAAATCCAAACCTGGTTTCATAACAACCATCTTAAACTCAACCCTAACAAAACCGAGATCATCCTCTTCTCTCCCACAAACAACTCCCTCCCCATCCAAACATGGATCGCCGACGTCAACGCCCTAAACTGCCCACTCTCCCTCGCCGATTCTGTCAAATCGCTCGGTATCACAATCACTAATAAACTCACACTCAACTCTCATGTAAAGAACTCAGCTAAAAGTGCACTCTTCACTCTTCGTCACCTTAAAAAAGTCAAACCTTTCATCCCAGCCAATGACTTCAAACTAATTATCCAATCGCTGGTCCTATCCAAAATTGATTACAGGAATTCCCTTCTGTCCGGTACTCCCAAAATCCACCTCGCCCCAATCAAATCTGTCCTCAACCTCGCAGCTAGATTAGCAACCAACAGTAAATGTTTTGACCACATCTCCCCTACCCTCAAGACCCTCAAATGGCTCCCCATCGAAGGCAGATCTCCTACAAAATTGCGTGTATCAAACACAAAGCCCTCTATCGGAACTCTCCAACATATCTCTCATGGAAACTCAAAAAATCTGGCAGAACCTGATCGCTGAGAAGCACTAACACCCTTCTGCTCATATGGCCCGGATGCCCGTCACCCCCTCCCAACACAATCCCCAAGGATGGGAAGTCGGACGCAGGCTTGAACTTTTGGAAGGCGGGAGGGAGTCACCCTCCCGGCCGTATTTATTAAAATATGAAACAAAATTTAAAACATTAAATAAAAGTTTCATAATCATGTACAATTTTACATTTATTACATTTCGATGAAGACATGTTCTTTGGCTAACCTTAACAGATCTCTAATACAAAGGTTTTCCTAGCCGAGTCTAACATCCTGCAAAAGCATACATTGTAAATTAAGATTGTACATCCTAGCATTAAGGGCCAACGGCAAGGTCTTAACCGGTGTCAGATCCCTACTACCAAAACTCTCGCCCTCACGGTGTGAGTGGCGCATGCGCAGAGGACTGTACCCTCATTGCCAACTGTAATTTCCCTTGTCGTGGTGGGGGCCCCCTTTCCACTCGACGCCATCTTAAAGGTCGTCCGAGTTCCCGTGTGAGGTATCTGTAGGAAGGACAGCGTGGACTCCCCCCCATCCCCACACTCTCTATCCGCCGTCGCGGATATCCGGCCCCCGGGAAATTAGTAGGAGGGGCATATAGCCGCCTCCTCCCCTGGGAGGGGCCTATGGCCATCTCCCCTTAGGCGACCCATCCTTAGTGGGTGCCGCCTCCTCGTGGGAGGGGCCAATGGCCGCCTCTGCCCGGGCGCTCCCATCCATTCTGGGTGGCGCCCCCCTCTAGGGACCTTGAAATTACTGCTCACCGATCATGACCTTACCGCCCGACCAAAAAATAAATACGACAGTTGTTTACCTACTAAGGAAGGAAGAAATTCATCATACCTAAGTGTATCAAGACTGTTTACTCCTAAAAAGAAAAAACAGTATCCTACAGACAGAAGCCACACCCTCAACTAAAACATTCCTTTACTTTTCTACAAAGGAAAAAAGGGGCCTAACTCAGCAAAACTTTATTACAAAACAAACATTGCCATAAGGGGCTGGTGGGTGGGTCAAAATTGCTGCTTGTTCCGCCGAGGGCTCACGAGCAACGAGTGGGTGCAGCCTTCAGAGCACAGGAACAAGAGGACGCTTCTTCGGATTTCTGCTCTATTTATTCTTCTGCGGGAGGGCGTGTACCCTCCTCCGGAACGCCTACTGGGCGTGGTAATCGGTGTAGGTGTCTAGGACAACCCCTCTTGGGCAGGAAAAGGCGCGCCCCGGCTACGCCGCTTCGGGCATACCAGCCGAGACACGCCCCCCATCCAAAATGGTTTCCCGGGACGATCGAGGCACCCAACCATACGTTCGGGGGGACCGAGTGGTCACCACTTTCCATATGGCCGGGATGCCCGTCAGGCCCCTCCCAACACAATCCCCAAGGATGGGAAGTCGGACGCAGGCTTGAACTTTTGGAAGGCGGGAGGGAGTCACCCTCCCGGCCGTATTCACTAAAATATGAAACAAAATTTAAAACATTAAATAAAAGTTTCATAATCATGTACAATTTTACATTTATTACATTTCGATGAAGACATGTTCTTTGGCTAACCTTAACAGATCTCTAATACAAAGGTTTTCCTAGCCGAGTCTAACATCCTGCAAAAGCATACATTGTAAATTAAAATTGTACATCCTAGCATTAAGGGCCAACGGCAAGGTCTTAACCGGTGTCAGATCCCTACTACCAAAACTCTCGCCCTCACGGTGTGAGTGGCGCATGCGCAGAGGACTGTACCCTCATTGCCAACTGTAATTTCCTTTGTCGTGGTGGGGGCCCCCTTTCCACTCGACTCCATCTTAAAGGTCATCCGAGTTCCCGTGTGAGGTATCTGTAGGAAGGACAGCGTGGACTCCCCCCCATCCCCACACTCTCACTCTCTATCCGCCGTCGCGGATATCCGGCCCCCGGGAAATTAGTAGGAGGGGCATATAGCCGCCTCCTCCCCTGGGAGGGGCCTATGGCCATCTCCCCTTAGGCGACCCATCCTTAGTGGGTGCCGCCTCCTCGTGGGAGGGGCCAATGGCCGCCTCCCCCCGGGAGCTCCCATCCATTCTGGGTGGCGCCCCCCTCTAAGGACCTTGAAATTACTGCTCACCGATCATGACCTTACCGCCACAGGCTGGATAGGTGACCGACTATCCGGCCCCCCCAACTCCTCCTAAAGGTCATGCTTCCTCAAACCCCTTAGCCATGCTATGAAGTCTCCAATGAGTAAAACATTCCCCTCCCGGGACAGGTGAACCCCATCATTCAGATACATGTGATCACCCCGAATACACCCATGAGGAATGCTATGCAACTGCGCCGAGCGAAACAATCTGCCAATTTTATTGTTTACCTTCTTCACCGAATGGTTCAGTGCAGACACCGAAAGGCCCCCCCGCCATACTTTCCTGGGAATCATGTGGGACCAGGCAATCGTGCACCCCGGGATTCTTTTTGCCAACCAGCTAACAGCAGACAAAACTTGTTCAAACAACACTCGTCTACCCAGTGTCACCAAGTCATTGCCCCCCAGGTGTACTATGAGTACAGATGGCGGTGACCTTTGCCGCCCTAAGAGACCCTCAACAAATGACTCGAATTGGTCAAGACAGAGCCCGCCCTTCCCATGGAAGGTCACTCTGTACCCGTATTCCCCAGCTGCGCGAGTCGCGTCACCTGCTTTGAATACATCCCCGGCGCGCCTCACGTATGAGTGGCCCACGACCCATACCACTCTCTCTCTAGACGGTGATCCAAGACCGCTGGTCTCCTGGTACTGGGTCGACTGCAAATTCCGCCCCGCGTGACAGGCTCGCGAAACTGTAATTCAAACAAAAGACAAGAAGCGTGAGTGCATGTCAATTGACTTTACAACATGTGCAATCGCACATACCTTCTGAAGCAATTCGAGGACCATCGTCCCAACTGTTTCACTTCATCCGCACTCTGACCCCTGGCTGTAGCCTCAGTAGCAGCCCCTATCCTAAAGGAGTGGGTCCCGAAATCGCCCGGGTCCATGCCCGCAGCAGCGACTGTCAGTGCTAGCACCCTCTGGAACTGAAACCTCGTCAGTGGGGTGCCATCATTGTGCCTCAGCAAACTCCCCCCCCATGTATCCGCCCTTAGTGCCAAGTATTCCTCTGTACACATTATCGGGCACGTGGGGGACCCTCGCACGCGCTGCACAACAACACTATTTCCCGTAGCCCCCTGGTCGGTCTTGGACCTGGCTATCGTGACTACCATTGAATCACCCCTAATTAGGATGTGATCCCTGCACAAGCCTCCCTCAACGTCTTTCTTATTCCTTGCGACCAGTTCGCTCACCCGCATAGCCCCGTGGAACGCCAATGCGAAAGCTGCCCGGAAGAGAACTGCCTCGTACTGGGAAGAGAATGTCTCGACTAGTTTCGCAATGAGTATGGACAACCTTTCTAAACCAATCGGGTGCCTCTCATCTTGCTTGCGACCCTCGAGGCGCTGCCAGCCGCGAAGGGCTTTTTTCACCAAAAAGGAACCCGTTGGGTCTTTTATGCCATGCACCTGCGCCATGAATGAAATGGCCGCCCTATGCCTATTGGCCGTTGCCGCTGATCGGCCTTCTCTGTGTAGTGCTACCAAGAACCTCAGGAAGGATTCCTCCTGACCCCAGTTCTGATTCCCTGTATGACCCAAAAATGTGCAATAGGAACGAAACGCTCCTTCGTATGCTTTCCTCGTCCTGGGGGCTAAGCTTGCTGCCACGAGGTCTTGTAATCCGGGGCACCGATTAGCCAAAGTGCTTCGGGGAATGGGGCCGCCACTAGGTCCGCTGTAGGTAGATAACCCCTGAACGCCTGCATATGTGAACGAGAGAGTGCATCAGCCGCATGATTCAGTACACCCGGCACATGTTTCGCCCTGAACTGTACATTCAGTCTCATGCAAAGCAGCACAACTTCTTTCAACAATCTCAAGATCCATTTGCAGCGTGCTGCCTGTTGGTTAATGCATTCGACAACAGACATATTATCAGACCAAAATACCACAGAGCGGTCTCTGAACTCGTCTGGCCATGCCATCAGAGCTACAAAAATAGGGAATAGCTCCAGGAACCCAATGTTACTTGTGAGACCGCTGGAGTGCCACCACGCCGGCCATGTTTGCGCCGACCATCGGTTACCAAAAATGGCGCCAAATCCCACGCTCCCCGCCGAGTCAGTCCACAAACCTAGCTCGTCTGAAGACGCTGGCAGCTTGCTCCATACTACTCGACCGTTGAAGTCCGCCAGAAATGCCAACCAAATGCGCATATCCTGGCGAACCTCTGCAGACAGTCTCGTACGGTGGTGTCCTTCTTTGAGACCAACCATAGCCTGTGCAATAGAGCATGAGAAGGGGCGCGCCATTGGTATAACTCTCAAGGCAAAGTTAAGCTGACTCACTGTTTGCTGTAACTGGTGCAGGGTCACTTTCTCCTTACTAAGGCATAGCTTCAGGGCAGCCCTAAATTTGGCTACCTTTCCCACTGGCAAACGGAAACATCCCTCCACTGAATCGAGCTCAATCCCCAGAAACTCCAGTGAAGTAGATGGTCCAACCGTCTTATCGGGTGCCAATGGGACTCCAAACTCCCTCATGAGGATGCAAAAGTCCCGTAGCGCCTGCGCACATTTTGTGTCGCCGGCCGCTCCTAAGAACAGGAAGTCATCTAGATAATGCATAACATGCCTATGCCCTGTGGCCTCGGTGAAGGCCCTCTCTAGGAAACAGCTGAACTTTTCAAAATAGGCACAAGAAATGGAGCAACCCATCTGCATGCATTTATCCATGTAATAACTCCCTTGGAATGCAAAACCTAGCAAGCGCTGATCCTGTGGGTGTACCGGGACCAACCGGAACGCCGATTCGATATCCGATTTCGCCATCAGCGCCCCGGGGCCCAGGCGATTTAACATGGCAACGGCATCATCAAATGATGCGTACCGCACCGAACAGACTTCTGGCTCAATGGCCTCGTTCACCGAGGAACCCCTTGGAGCGGACAGGTTATGGATAAGCCTAAACTCCCCCGGGTCTTTCTTCGGGACCACCCCTAACGGGGAACAGATGAAATCCGCCACCGGTGGGCGATGAAAAGGCCCTGCCACTCGCCCCAAGCTGACTTCTTTCGCAATTTTCCTCTCTACCACACTTGGATTATGTTGCGCCGATAACTGTTTTTTACAAAAGGAGTCCCCTCGAAAATCCCCCGCCGGGATGCGGAAGCCGTGCAAGAATCCCTTCCTCAACACCCCAGCGGAGACATAATCAGGGTATTTGTTTAACCAAGGAGTCATAGCCATGAGATCAACAGGTGTAGGCAATTGGTCACAATGATCTACCTCACTCCTGCTTGGACCCTCCCTTTCCTCCCGCCCCGTTATTTTACGATCTACATGAACTCTCCGGGTGTGAGGAATTCCCACAGCCCGCACACACATGCTTGAACCTACATGTTTCTTGCGGTCTGTTACAGTTGCCTCGATTGAAGCCCCAACAGACCCCCCGCTTTCCACCATTCCAGCCGGATTTCGGCTGGTGATCGCCACCGGCGCCTGCTCGAAAGGGCACCGTGGGCTTTTGGCGGGAAACCCCTGACCCACTCCCGCCCGGCGAGGATGTACCTGCCGCCCCCGGCAGGAGCTGCTTATGCCATGAGACCGAGTCGAGGCAGTCCCATGTCAGAGAGGCATCATATTCTTTTGCTTTTCGGAATTTCATGTCGTAACCTTTCCATTCCTCTCCCTCATACATTGCATAGAAATCCATAATACGAGTTTGATAGCAAGACAGTTCAGTTAACACTTCGGGATTACGTTCCCCCAAAACTGCAGTAAATATTGCAAAGGCCTTCGCCCAATTCGTTATCGTTTCATCCACCCTGAACTCCGTCATCTTGGCGCGCCACACGCTCGGGTGCCACAAATCTTTCTGGGTTTTGGCATATTCCATCTCGCGATGGTCAGTTAATAACGAAAACATATTGACATACTTGTCTCCCCATATCAACTCTTTTGTGGCCATAGGGATGTGCTGTGCCACCCTCTCCCGCCTTGAGGGTAATGAGCCCTCCCCCGCCACTGGCAAAGCGAGCTTACCCGGTTCGGTCGTTGTTCCCGCCGTTTTCTCGAGACCAACTGCCGGTCCTACCGGTGTCACCTGTGGGGAAACAAGAGGAAGATTCGCCTTTGCGGCATCTCGCGACTGCCGCAACTGCTGTATTAGTAACTTGGCCTCTTCGGCCGTGTCTCCGGGCGCCTTGGCACCCCCTGCTTTCTTATTGAGCCATGCGGCCAACTGGGTGGCCAATTCAGGAGGCATATCCTCATCGTTAGCGGGGGTAATCACAACCGGGATCGGTTGACCCGTGTCTGGGATTGGTACCGGGCCGTCAGCTGGTGTGACCGGGGTGGCCGGGGGCACCGCAGGGACCGGGACCTCCCCTGAAACCGCCCTCCTTTTGACCCGGTTCCTTCCACCCACGGGGACGATTCCCGGCAAGGCCGGGCCTATTACCTTCTTAGGGTTACCCGGATTGCTCAGTGCAGCCAGTTGCTTTTTGATGTCCGCCAGGCCTCGACTGATCGACGGGACTTGTCTGAGTTTCCGCTCCATGCCAGCCATTCGGTTCATCAATAGGCGTAGCACCTTATCCGTCTCGGAACCCTTTCCTGCTTTCTTGCCAGCCATGGTTTCGATTTATCGGCTCCTTTAGACGAGCAACGAGATCCTGGACTCTTCGCCTTCGAGTAACTGAAAGAAAAACAACAAGATTACAAGTTCTAAAAATTGCTGCTTGTTCCGTCGAGGGCTCACGAGCAACGAGTGGGTGCAGCCTTCAGAGCACAGGAACAAGAGGACGCTTCTTCGGATTTCCGCTCTATTTATTCTTCTGCGGGAAGGCGTGTACCCTCCTCCGGAACGCCTACTGGGCGTGGTCATCAGTGTAGGTGTCTAGGACAACCCCTCTTGGGCGGGAAAAGGCACGCCTCGGCTACGCCGCTTCGGGCATACCAGCCGAGACACGCCCCCCGCCCAAAATGGTTTCCAGGGAGGATCGAGGCACCCAATCATACGTTCGGGGGGACCGAGTGGTCGCCCCTTTCCATTCCACATCTTCTAAAAAAAAGCGCATCGAAATCCCGATCCTTCTCAGGCAAGGCCCCTACCATTTGGAACACCCTCCCCAAAGACCTCCGATGCAACCCCTCCTTTGACAGCTTCAAAAGACCTCAAAATCCACCTCCTCACTAAATTCTTGGGTTAATTTGATCCTTGATCCACCCACTACATACCGCCGCCCCCCCCCCAGGAACCTGTATACCACGTCCTCCCTTCTACATAGTATAGCTTATGTTCCCCACTGACACACTGTTCATAATAATCTACCACCTATTACGATCTGATGTAATTTTCCTCATATTCTGTTTATTGTTATTTTCGTCTCCCTATATTTAATGCTGATGTGAAGCGCTCTGATACTCTTGGGTGTATCCAGCGCTATATAAAACCTTTCAAATAAATAAATAAATAAATAAGAACATGCATGATTGCTACATGATCTGTGCACAGTCACATATAATGGTGTCATTACCATTGTAAGTTCCAGCTGCACTTGTGACTTTCTTCCAAATCAAGCCACATGTGTGTAGCAGAACATATCATCAGCCTGTAAACTTAGGCCCTTACCATAGCATAGTTACCTGATGTCATTAAATGGAATGTCCACATGGAATACATCTCTACATATCCACACAAGGCCCTGCAAGAATCAAATGGTAAGGTGCCCCTAACCCACAACATGGAGAACTGCTGGGTACCTGCTACAGCAATGTGTGACTACCAAGAATGAAGTGACATGGAAATGCACACTCCACACTGTTCACACTTCTCAAGTGACGCTTACATTTGTCCACTGCCAGATGACGCAGTTGAGAGCTGCACAAGGGTGGTTTAGCTAGGTGTCATATGTAGTACCGAAGAGTTGAATGGACACATTATGGCTCTAGGTAGTGTGAGATATCAGCACAAATAAGCATTATACATGAGTCTGTCTAGGAACATCCGCAGTCTATAATGCCCCATGTTAGCACACCTTTTGATCATTGTAAATCTCAATGCCATGAGAACACTGAAAGTACATATGGATTAGGAAATATCCAGTCCAGAAAATGGTCTCACTTGTGTCCAAAAGGGAAGGGTTTTCACTGTACCTTTCTAGTCTCGCAACCACTCATAACAATGTTACGCTTAGTGCTGACATACACATATGGCCCCAGCATTTCAACATTCCCTGATGCATGTAACCTGCCAGTATATCATCCTCCACAAATGCACATGTCCATCACATCAAATCATCTGTATGGCATGCAATCCAATATTGCCAGATACTACTGCAAGTCTTACCACCATTTGTGTCATTGCCACACCAGTTTGCCGAGCCTAATGACATCCAACAATGTAATTGGCTATGTGCGGCCCACCCACCCATGTCTCCACACCCTTATATGTGGTTACACCTAATCTGTACATCCATCACGCAAAATCTATTCTCATGTAGACATTGACCAACACATACCCATATGATGGAATCAGAATGAAGTGCATGTAGGCCCTCAGATCATGTATGGAACAGTTCCCAAAGGTACACATGCCAGCATATAGGCATCAATATGGGTGGCACCTATGGTGTCAGCCACATCAGAATACTGTACATTCCCCACTAACCAAGGGAACGTTGTGCCATGCCACAAGTCTGTTGTTCACCTTCACATGAGACACAGTAGTGAGGAAGCATCACTCCAGACACAAGGATTATAAGTGGGCTGTTTGGGCTCACTGTCACACATGGAATCAACTGATAATGTAGGTAACCTGTGACACTTGCCAGCCCTGTGCCTAGTAACTGTTATTTGACTGGACCGGGCTTAGTACTTGGTCACATGGACAATAGTCCACAGGTGTCAGTATGCACCTACTGTAAGACCTACACATGCAACAACTCTCCCATTGTGTGGGACATGAGTCACCTTCAATCTCGCTGTGGAAATTGCTGCCTGAAACAGAAGATAGACGGTTATGCAAAAACGTTCACTCAGGCCAATATTCAACCTCTCCTAGCTTATGTCAGGCTCACAACTGCCCATCAAGGTCCGGGTGTGCCACCGCCAAGATGCAGGCCATCAAGAGGTCAGTGTCCAGCACGTGCCCTTTCTGCCTGGGGGGACATCCCCAGCTGGACCTCCACGATCTTCCATGTCCAGCATCTCAGGTCATCCCACCGTTTTGTGAGTAGACACTGGCTAACAAGCGACCTCCAGGGTCCACAAGTTCCAGACGATGGCTATTCACATAGACTCTAGACAGTGCGGTACTGCTGGACATAGAATCCCGCTATTCAGCTTGCTTCATCCTTAATTCGGCCACAGTGCCGCCGGAGCTTGCACACGTGGCTCCCTCAAGACCACCGTGACGATTCATCCTCTATCCTCCGTAGAAGCCGCCATTGACGCTGCCCTCAGTTTAGTTCCCTCCATCAGAATTGCTGGTTAATAAGGCTCTACTCAACAGGCATAATATCCCATGTCCTGATGATGATCCGCACATTACCCCAATGGATCGAAACGCCATTGACACTTTAAAACCCCTTATACGTCCAAAATCCTCCATTTGAATATTGTAAAGGTGTTCCTTGCGATTTGCTCTCTGACATTGTTAATTGTTCCTATGTAACAAACCACGAGCTTTGCCTGAGCCCCCTGTTGTGTTGCTTTGTCTTGTATTTTATTGGTTAAGTAGGACACAGGCTTGTGTCCCACTTTATGTATTAATGTTTAATCACTCTTTACCTGCTTATAAGTAAATATTAGACCTCTGTCTGGCTGGACATGTCCACCTAATATAGCACTGATTGAGTCTATATTCATTCTTTTGGTTTCCTGTTTCATACTCCTCCAGGCGTCTGCAGGTGCCTCTACAAGAAGCATACGCACCTGCAGACACCTGGAGAAGAACTGGAGAAACACCAAGACAACCAAAAACCACACCACCCACAAGGCGCCATGACAGACTACCACAACCAGATTAGAGCCACCAAAACGAACTTAATCCACAACAAAATCCTGGCCAACTCCACCAACTCCAAGGAACTTTTCAGTATCATTCAAGAATTCACCAACCCACTCAGCGAAGCAACAGAAATCACTCTATCCCAAGACCTCTGCAACAAGCTTGGAGCCTATTTCCACCTCGAGGTCAAAAACCTCTACGACAACTTCATCGACCATCCACCAGGTGCCACAGATGGCCCCCCGCTTCCCAGAAACACCAGCCAGCCCACCATCTCTAACTGGACACTGATCACGGCCGATGACACCACTTCGACCATGAAAAGCATCCACTCGGGGGGCCCCCACTAACCACAGCCCCCCTCACATCTACCACATAGCCGCGGCCGCCATTGCACCCGAACTACAGCGCACCATGAACAGCACCTTCAAAACAGGCACCTTCCCAGACCACTGGAAGTGCGCAGAAGTCAGACCTGCTCAAGAAGCCCACAGCTGACCCTACCAACCTCAAGAACTATTGGCCCTTCTCTCTCCTCCCCTTCGCGGCCAAAGTTGCAGAGAAAGCAGTCAACAGGAAACTGACACGATTCATTGAAGAGAACGCCGTCCTTGACCCATCCCAATCCGGATTTCAAAGCAACCACAGCACAGAAACCATCCTACTCGCCTCCACAAACAACATCCACACCCTCCTGTACCAAGGCCACTCCACAGTCCTCATCCTTCTCGACCTATCAGCGGCCTTCGACACTGTCTCCCACCGCACACTAGTCACCAAGCATACAAGGAACAGACATGGATGGGATCTGATCATTCCTCACCTGAAGAAGCCAAAGGATCAGACTCCCACCCTTCCTCTCCGAGCCCACGGAGATCACCTGCGGAGTCCCACAGGGTTCATCCCTAAGCCCCACCCTCTTCAACATCTACATGGCCCCCCTCGCAGCCATTGTCCGACAACACAGCCTCAACATCACATCCTACACCAACGACACCCAGCTCATCCTCTCCCTCACCAAAGACCCCACCACTGCCAAACTCAGCTTCCAGAAAGAAATGAAAGACGTTGCAGTCTGGATGAATAGCAGCTGCCTGAAGCTCAACGCTGAGAAGACAGAAGTACTCGTCCTCAGTACCACCCCTTCTGCACGGGACAGCACCTGGTAGCCCACCACCCTCAGAAGCCCACCTACCCCTCAGACCATGCCAAGAGCCTCGGCATCGTACTGGACTCATCACTTACCATGAACCGACAGGTCAACACCGTCACCTCCAGCTGCTTCAACACCCTCTGCATCCTCTGCAAGACCTTCAAGTGGATCCCTCCTGAGGCAAGGAAGACAGTAACGCCCACACTCATCACCAGCATCCTGGACTATGGAAACACACTCTATGCCAGCATCAACAAGTCACTACTCCGCTAACTCCAGATAATACAGAACACTGCTGCCAGACGCGTCCTCGGCATCCCCGACACGAACCCATCAGTCAACACCTACGAAGTCTCCACTGGCTCCCTGTGGAGAAAAGAGTCACTTTCAAAATCCTCACTCACGGCTACAAATGCCTACAAAATAACGGATCCAAATACCTCAACAACAGAATCAACTTCCACGTACCCAAAAGAAACCTCCGATCTTCCAACCTTGCACTGGCCGAATCCCCCTGGATCCACAGAGCCAAAGCACAGAGCCAGAGCAGGCGGAAGATCCTTCTCTCACATTGCAGCCAAGACCTGGAACGAGCTACCAGCAGACATCAGACCCCTCCTGAACACCTTCAGGAAGACCCTCAAGACCTGGCTTTTCAGCTAAACAGATCTGCGGACCCCCCTCAGCACCTTGAGACCCTCACGGGTGAGTAGCGTGCTTACAATTCCCTGATTGATTGATTGATTGACTGATAGGTCGCATGAGGAGCTGCATAGTGAATCGAGTCCCAGGCCCAATCCCTACAAAGCAGTGCGAGGGGTGAGATGAGGCCAACGGGCCGTCTCCTAATACACGCTGTGGTCTTGGACTGGTGTGCTCTACGTGGGTCTGCGGCACTTGCGCTCTATCCCCGGGCCCATGAGTGACTGTGGCTATGAGAAGTGAGCGCGAAGAGACGTCATATTGTGCTGGAGCCAGGCGGAGATCGCAGAACTGCAGCGCTCTCCTGTGATCCCTCAGGTACTGCTGGGACACATCAGACTGATCTCAGGTATTGTGGAGGTGGCAACTCTGCCCCCACATAGATGCTAACCCATTCAGTGACTGTTATGCATGCTTGGGGGGGTACAGGCCCAACATTAACAGGTTGCCTGATGAGGAGGCTCACTGAAGACAGGCGCTGTGATTGGCTCATAACAGGCTCCGATGCTCCTGTGGCTGAAGGCACTTGCAAAGAGGCAAAGGCAGAGTTAGCCCATCGTGCGCACCTACTACAGACCCTGATCCCGCGTGAGCAACTACAGTAGGAGGAAGCCTAACAAAACTCAATCAAAGCTGCAATTTGAGAAGCGCAAATCAACCAGACTTCGAGATGATGGTGCAGATGCTGATCTGGGGGAGAAGGGGGCCACTGGACCTGAGCTGGGTAGATAATTTCCTTGCATTTTGGAAGCCATGCAGCAGAGCCTATTCACGATAGATGGTAAGATAGATTCCCTCTCCTATCGCTGGATTGCATGTCGAAGAGGCTGGATAAACATGCAGAAAGAATCAACATGGAGGATCAACAGGTCGAGACCGCGGGTGCACACAAACAGGTGGTGAAGATTGTGGAGTCACTACAGGCGAAAGCTGAAGACCTTGAAGCATGCTTTAGGCACAACAATCTGCGCATAGTGGGATTTCCGGAGTCCACCGCTGCAGGAGTCATGGAACTTCATGTGGAGAATTTACTTACCTCTCCTCAGGAGACTTGACTCCTTTTCTGCTATCTGGTGGAACAAGCACATAGGTCACTTGCACAGAGGCCCTCCCCCCCTGGGGCCCATCCCCGCCCCATCATAGCCCGAATACTTAATTATTCGGTCAGGGATGCTGCACTACGGAGAGCGCTCGAGCTTCAAACACTTAATTACGAGGGCTCTGAGTTGTCACTGTATCCAGACTTCCCCGCAGGTTCAAGAGACGCGTAAACGTTTTGTGCCAGTCAAGCACCAGCTCAGAGAGATGAACATTGACTATGCCATGCTCTATCCAGCATGTCTGAAGATCACAGTTGGGGGGGAAATCAAAGGTAGATGTGGACCCGGGCAGTGCCCAGCAGGCTGTAGTTAGAAAGAGATATGAAGTGTTGCAGTAAGATGCTTGAATATTTATTCAATCCAGTACAGCACCCACAACCCAGCGCTCCCGCTGCGTACCAGTATCTCTGCCAACTGATTAACGTTGACAGAATCCTGGCACCCATCGTTCAGAGCCCGATCGTGGAACCAGTTTTAAACAATGCACAACTCACATCCTCGTCCAGTGTACAGTGCGAGGATGAAGCTAAACACTTAAGCTAAAAACTACAACTTTTCCCCCCCCAACAAAGAATGAGACGGATGAAGGAGAACACTGTAAATAACAGAACATGAGAAAGAAAGCAGTTTTTGAAAACATAAGTATATAGTATAAAGACAACAATTCATGATAAAATATAATCATTGAGCTTGGAAGGTAACTTCCTCAGCCAGGTACCTAGAGCTCCATTCTGAAAGAAAGAATCAACAGCCATCACAACAGCCCTAGAGACAGGACTGTCATGCTGAATGACCTGTGAAGTTAAACACCGAGAAGCAGCAGCTTTCCTAGCACTACTTTCACCAACCGGAGATGGTACGCCAGAAGTGAGATCTTGCAACCAGTTGGTCCAGTCACAACTTTCAGCTACCTGTTTGGACAACTTGAGCAAAGAGGCAACCTGTGCATCAGAAAGATGCACAAGAGATCTTTTATTCCACCATCCTTACCAGCCAAGAAGCTTTGCTCACCTCAGTGACCTGAACAGGAGCAGAACATTTAGACAAACCCTTTGCAACCTTCTTAGGATTTTTAATAAATAAGAACCCAATCATTAACTTTCAGATCCATATTGTTAAAAATGTTCCCAGAATCATGCATAGATTTCATGAGGTTCTGCTTTTGTAACACCCGAGAAACAAGACCTTTGTCAACATGGTTATGATTGTCATGTTTGTTTTATAACCAATTAGGGCACAATTTGGTGTGTACATTTCTACCCCTGAAAAGAGTAAAAGGCCGGGCACCTGTGGTGCAATGAGGTGAAATATTGTAAGACCACAATTTGGCCTCAACAAAATCTTGATATCCTGACCAGAAGACAGAGCTGCTTGAATAGCATCTTAACTAACCTATTAGCCCTTTCAACTAATCCATTGGCGGCTGGAGAATACACTGCATCCTTGAAACAACTGACATCATTACTTTCTAAAAACGTGCATATCTTCTGAGAGACAAAATGAGTATCATTGTCAGTAACGATGGCAGAGGGCGAACCTTCAACAGCAAAAGACCTTCAAAAACTTGATGACATTATGAGCACTAGCTGATTTGCAAAACATGAGATAAATCCATTTAGAATGATAGTCAACAATCAAAATAAGGAACCTGAGATCAAAAGGCAAAATATCATAGGGCCCAGAAAAATCCAAACCAACTTTGTTCCAAGGTCTGTCTGGAAAGGGAACCGAATGCAGAGGTGAGTTCATCAATTTCCATTTCTTATCAGACAACAAGTATTACATGCATGTATCAATACAAAATTTTACCTGAGATTCTAAAGATGGCCACCAATAATACAGCTTGATCAATTCAGAGGTCTTGGTAACATCTAAATGACCATGGTGTGCAGATTTAATGATGTCTTCCCTGGGACTTGTAGGAGGAACAAAAGAATCATGCAGCATGACCATGCCATTGACGAGGGACAATTCAGATGTCACCATGGCAAAAGCTCTTAACTCACCAGAGAGTCTCCTGTTCTCTGGCCATCCTTTAACAATGTATTCCATGACCTGTTGAAGAATTGTATCTTTACTGTAAGCCTCCATCCATAACTACTCAGTATACTGGGACACTCCTTGATTGCATATAAAGCTGCCACAACACACTCTGTGTCCTCAAAATCTTCAAGTTCAGGGCCCTCTGGAATGCACATGCATGACAGATGACCTGCCCTGAAATTTCTACCACGTGAAATATGTTTCATACAAAAATGAAATTCTTGTTACTTAGACAGCAATCTAGCCAGTCTAGCTAAAGCCTTACCAAGCCCCACAACAGTAAGTATATGTGTAAGTGGTTTGTGATTAGTAAACAGTTCAAATTCACATCTCCAAATTTAATTCTTTAATTTATCAATCGCCCAAACGCACGCGAGTGCATCACGTTCGTTCAATGGTGCTGTAGTGATTCTCAGATGGTTTACCATTCTAGAAGAAAAAGCTATTGTGTGTTCCTTCCCAGATACCAATTGACCAAGGACTGCACCTAAGCCCGTGAGACTAGCGTCTAACTTGATCAAATGAAGATGAAGCTTCATCGGACCAGACACATTTTGAACTCTTATGAAGAATAGCACACAAAGGCTCAACAGTTTGGGCATAAACTTTAGCAAAGTGAGCATAGTATTCTGCTAATCCCAAAAATGATCAATGGGTATCTTTATCTTTGGGAGGAGCAGAATGGCTCATGGCCTTAATGAGGGATAACTTGGGTGTAATGCCCTGTTGAGACAACGTGTTACCTAGATAATCTAACTGTTGAGTACCAAATTGACATTTGTCCGTCCTAATGGTCATGCCTGCTTCTTCAAATTTGCACAAAACTCTAGTCAAATTGTTTAAGTGTGTTTCCCAATTATCTGCAAAGATCAGGATATCATCCTGGTAGGCCTGGACCCCCGGCATGTCTCTAAAAAGATTATCCATTATCTTCTAAAGAACACTGGCCGTGGAGGCCAGGCAAAAAGGAAGTCTAAGGTATTTGTACACGCCGAAGGGTGTGACAAATGTTGTGAATTTTTGGGAAGCCTCTGTCAAAGGTATTTGGTGGTAGGCTAAGCGAAGGTCAACAATTGAAAATAAACTTTGCACCGCCCAGACTGACAAGAAGTTCATTAATCTTAGGGAGGAGGTGGCAGTCAATCAAGATGCTTTTAATCAAGGTGCACAAGTCTGTACACAACCTGAACTCCCCAGATTTTTTCCTGACGATAACAATGGGAGACACCCACACCCATTAGGAGAAGTGTGGCTCAATGATTAGAGCTGCAGACCCTGATGCAGAGGTCTAGCCCGGGACCAGGGTTCAATTCCCCGCCTCGGCGGGTCTTGGGCTCAAAATTCCACGGACCTGATAATTCTCTCCTCGGTGCCTATTCCAATCATGGAGTCCCACTCTGCAACTCTGGGCAATAGCTTGCTTAATCTCCACAATGGCCCCCACAATGCTAAGGATGCCTGGCCTCCACCTTGGGGGCGCCCAGGAGTGGACACCTCACAGGGAAAGCCAGGATGGGTTCCACAGCGGTATTCGTACAAGCACCTTGAGACCCTTGTGGGTGAGTAGTGCACTATACAAGTATCAATTTACATTTTACATTTTATTCCGAGTAGCCACACAGTGCAATGACCCCTTCATCACACAATGACTTGAGGACAGACTTAAGCTCATCCCAGGAACTTAGAGGCAATGGGCGTACTTTGTGAACCATGGGTTTAGCATCAGGCTTAAGTCGAATTTGATGTTGGAAACCTTTATCAGTGCCTAATTTGTTTGAAAACAATTTGGGAAAATGATCTAAAACCTTTTTAATATCTATGGTGTGATCTTGAAGATCTAGACAATCCACTTTGTCATGTTCATCCCATAAAAACCCAGCTCCAGTACAACCATGAGGTCCTCACCAAGGGCAATGGGGTTTTCAGAGCCTGGAATGAGATACAATCCCTTTTTTGAGAGATCTTGTCATCCAATTATGTTGCGTCCCTTGAGTGCAACATAAACTTTTGTAAAAATTGATCTACCTAAACATTCCAACCTTGAATTAAAGTAACCCAACATTTCTATGTCAAATTCGCCAAAAGCTTTGGGATTAATATCTGACTGAGTTAGAGTAATATAACCTTGCCATTTTTCATAAAACATTACAACTGACAATATTGTGATGGGCAAACAAGAGTCTTCCATGATTGGGATTTTCACTTTTCCAAAAAATGCAATTCCCAAAGGACCTCTCACATAATGGTTGTTAAAAATAGAATTGCATTCAACTTTTACGACTACATCATGTAAATGCTCTACACAATCATCAAGAGCCTCAGAAAAATTCCACACTCTTAACCCTGGTGATTCCTCTGCCTGATCTACAAACTCATCGGAAATGGCCTATCTTTCTACATAATACACATCTTTTCCGAAGAGCAGGACACCTTGGAAAGTTGCTGTGATGTGGTCTTGAGCCCCACCTATAACAATGTGTATTGCCCTTTCTAAACAATTGTTTAACTGGCGTGTTAATGTTCACGGCATTGGCAGAGTCTCCAGATTCATGTGAAGAGGTCGTGCCTAAATTTAATGATTGATCATTTTGAAGTGCTTTAGATTTGATAATGGATCTCTGAATGCTCTTTGCAATATCAATTGTTTAGAGAAGTGTGGGTTTCCTGCAGCTATGTTCTCGGATTTTCC
Source organism: Lissotriton vulgaris (assembly GCF_964263255.1). Taxonomy (NCBI): domain Eukaryota; kingdom Metazoa; phylum Chordata; class Amphibia; order Caudata; family Salamandridae; genus Lissotriton; species Lissotriton vulgaris. The sequence continues at coordinate 1,719,703,923 of NC_141694.1, read as the reverse complement.
TTGAAAAACAAGAAAAAACCAATTGGTCATGAATGTAGACATCAAGATTGGCTTCAAACTCATAAGTGGAGGCTAAAACTCATAGATCCACAATGTATTAATCTACAGTTTCATCAGCATGCTGTTTCCTTCTGAAAAAATGGTGTCTCTCTAACATTGGTCATGATGTCTTTCTAAGCGAGCTAAAGCCTCATTGTAGGCATTCCAGTGATCCGCATCACCAGCCTCTCCCAGGGGTGTGGGAAAAGGAGGTAAGTTTTCAAAGACATGTTGCGCGGAGAGACCTGAAGAAGCATAAAGAATTGCAACTTTGTGAGCAGGTAAAAACTTAACAGCATCAATTGCCACTATATGATTCTCAAATGCTTTCACCCATTGTCCCCAGGGAATGCTGGGTTTACCTGGATGCTGCAAGAAAGGAGGCGGTTGCACAAATTGCTGAGAGGAGGCCATGAGAACAAGGCAAATAAAACAAAATTTAAAGACGGTAACTTATATGTATTTGCATGCACAAAGTTTAAATGGAGAAAGTACAAAAAATAAAGCAGAACAAGTAAAATAACAATACAAGTAAATATTGTCCACAGTACGATAAATGAATTAAAATTCTGAGAGCAGATGAGGTAAATGCTGTTAAAAAGGTGAGCCGATCACCAGAGATGAAAGCTCAAGGTTATGGAAAAGCCAAAAGGAATATGTAAAATATAAAAAATAAACCAAGTGAGCCTATCACCGAAGCCTCCAATTAAGAGGAGTAGATACATTTTATAACTGTAGAAAGGTGTGCCTGTCACCCTAAACATGGACAGGCAGGGCCTACCTGGATCGAACGAACAAGGCAAACCAATCTAAAATGGCCGCCTGAGTGTAGGCGTGATGACACAGCAGAACAGTAGATCAAACCGTGTGGGCAGCCCAATTCAATATGGTCGCTTGCGTGGTGATGTGATGACGTCCAGCATTGATTAGCTAGAGTGTGATCTCATCAAGTGATCCGACAGAGAAACTACTTGCAATGAGGGTGAGGGCCTCGAAAATGACTGCCAGAAGCCTTGGAGAAGAAAGGGAGAGGTGTGGAGAAGGCTGACTTCTCAGAAGGAGGCAGGGAGGAGCGAACACTCGCACCGTGCCAAGCATGAGGGACTGCAGAAAAATTGCCCCATCGGTGCTGAGTAAGTGGGCTTCAATGATCCTTGCCAATTTTAGTAAGAAAGAGACGTGAAGCAATGCAGTAAGTGGCTTGAAGATTTATTCAATCGTGTACCTCACCCATGACCAAGCGCTCCTGCTGCGTTCCAGGATCTCTGCCAACTGATTAACGTGACAGAATCCTGGCATGCATCATTCAGAGCCTGATCATGGAACCAGGTTTAAACAATGCACAACACACGAGACATCCTCGCACAGTGTACAGCGCAAGGATGAAGCTAAACGCTTAAGCTAAACACCCAGGCTAACCCTGGCAGTGACCAGCAGGCACTAAAAGGCTACACTAAGGAGCAGAAGATTACTCAGCTGGCTGAAGGTGCAGAAGTGGGCCAGACCTCTGGAAGTCCATTGGACTAGACATTTGATACACGCATATGTGTGAGCTAAGTACTTCAGTATTGGGGACGTTCCCAGCAAGGGGATTGTATGTAAAGCGAAGCTTGTTATTCTCCATTGTAATAATGCTCCTGAGATTCCGATGTTTTATGGCACACCTCTTGTGGATGCTGTGCTTTGTTTTTTCAGTTGACGGGTAAGTTGGGGGTTGATGGGTGGGGAGCATATGCCGGGGATTGTACATCATTTTATCAATGGTAGTATGTACTGTAACTAGGCCATCCTACTGGCTCATAGTTAAATGGTGACTGCCTTAAGGGCACTCAGTTAGAAAGTAATATATGTAGCCATGTTAGAGTTTACCATATCTGGCTGGGCACTCTCTGCTCCACAGTGTATTACACATAGTTCAGTAGTGGGAATTTTTGTTTTGTGGGGGGATTTTTTCATCAAGTCAAACGTTAGGGGCTGCGACATGGGCGGGGTGAGAAGGAGGGAACTTCGTACATTTTAGTGCAACAGCAGTGTTTATGACAAGCAGTGTGTTTATTCAGACAGTTATGTATTACAAGTATATGGCATTTTTGCAAACAACCATGAGTGGGGGTACTTACCGCAAAGACACTCAAGTAGAACACATATTTAGCTTTCTAACCTGGAACATCAGGGGATTAAACGACCAACGTAAGGTTCATAATGTGGTTCTATACCTACTTAGGCATCATATCGATGTTGCAGTGTTGCAAGAGACTCACCTTGCACCCACCACCAGACTGTTGTTCTGAAGAAGGATGAAGGGTATATGCGTGGCAATCGGTTTTACTTCCCATGCAAGGGGGTCCTGATATGGGTCAGACAAGGGTCTAACCTCACAATGCAAACAGTTGTGTTGGCCCCCGAGGATTGCTATGTTATAGTGCATTGTCGCAAGGGTATTTTAGACGTTCGAGTGGTGGAAGTGTATGGCCGAATTACGACAATCCTCAATACTATCGCACACTACATACAAACTCCTTGCATATTCTAGAATGCCCACTCTTTGGGGAGGCAACTTCAACTGCGTGCAATCCCATGCACTGGACCGCTCACGGGGTCCACAGCGCTTGGCGATCTGGTCGACCTATGGAGGCACCAGGCGCCAACGGGTAGAGAGTACACACACTACTCATTGGTACACGAAATACACACATGCATAGACTACAGGTTGGTGTCCCGTGCCTTAATATCTTTCGTAACACATTGTACACACCTTCCCCGTACATATTCAGACCATTTCCCAGTCAAACTACAATTGAAAATAGATTATATGCAGCCCAGGGTTCGAACGTGGCATTTTTCACAGTATTCCCTGTTGGATGAGGTATTCAGGGCAAAAGTCTCCCTGGAGATTGTTCAATTCTTCGCTACCAATTTGGGCAGTTTTTCCAAGGTGGCCACTATATGGGAAACATTGAAAGTTTTTATTAGAGGTGTGGTCATCTCAAAATATGCCAGAGTGCTTCGCTCCATCAGGGGTCGACTACATAGGCGTGAGATTGAATTGGCGGAATTGGAACTCCAAGCAACAGTGGACTCATCGCCTGAGGTGTTAAGGCAGATCAGGGATAAGATAAACAACTATAACGATGAAGCCCAGGCCGAGGTGGTGCATCTGGGGAAATATACATCAGTAAAAGTATAGGGAGAGGGGAAACAGGCCAGGTGCAACGCTGGCCTCCCTGACCAGGCTGGCAGGTGGGTCTAATGAGGAGCTGGAGCTACAAAACTACCAATGCACAGTATTGTACAGAGCAGTACAGATAGCGGACAGATTCCAATCCTATTACACAGAACTTTACAGTTCGCAGTCATCTGACTCTAGTGAATCGGATGAAGAATACCTAACATATATAGCCCATTAAATGGCTGACGAACTCACACAGGGAACATTTGAGGGCACCACTACGCCCCACTGAAATGACCACAGTACTGAAATCTATGGTCAATAACAAGGCCCCGGGGTCGGACGGACTAACTGTAGCTTTCTACAAAGCATATCTCGACCAACTGCTACCACACTTGGTGAATTTATTTGAGTAGATGGCTACAGATGGGATAATGCCTCCCAGTATGAGACAAGCCACTCTGATTACTCTCGTAAAGAAAGATAGGCCTTCGAACCAATGCTCCTCATATAGGCTGCTCTCGCTTCTCAATAGTGATACTAAGATATTTGCTAAAATTCTTGCCAACCGCCTCTCTCCCTTACTCCCTATAGAACCAGAACAATTGAGCTTTGTGTCAACTCGATCGCTAACAAGTAATTTGCATACTCTATTTGGCACGATGGCTAGTATCAACCCGCAGACGCAAGCTGCAGTGGTCTTTCTCAATGCAGAGAAGGCCTTCGATTCTATTGAATGGTTCTTCTTGACGGCCGTGGTGAGAAGGGTTGGTGTAGGAGAGGTTTTTATCAAATATAAGTTTTGTATGAGAGTTCCACAGCATGGATGCAGGTTAACGGGTTATTTTCAGAAAGAATACACATCACAAGTGGTACAAGGCAGGGGTGCACTCTGTCTTCTCTCCTCTATGCACATGCGGCGAAGCCCCTAGCCTACGCATTGCGTGAACACCCCGGGCCTCGTGGCTTAAGGTCTCTCCAGTACAATTCAGTAATTGCTGCCTATGCAGACGACACACTTCTATACATCAGAGAGCCCTCGGGGAAATAACACCTATTCTGCAGGAAGTGGAACAATTTGGTCTACATTCAGGGTTACACATTAATTGAAATAAATCTACAGCATTCCCTCTCACCCCATGCACGGCTCTGGTCGTAGTTGACTACCCTGTTGTGTGGTCAATGGAACCTCCTCACTATTTGGGAATCCAGATTCACACCGACCCGGAGGTTGTGGTTCACGAGAACTACAGGAAAGCGATGAATAAACTATCGGAATCCATTGAGAAATGGATACAATTGCCGCTGTCTTTGTTGGGGTGTATATCACTCCTGAAAATTATAGTACTCCTATGCTTTCTGTTCCTCTTTGCCATTGTTCCTATATTAATGCCGAAATCCTTTCTCCGCACCATTGGTGACTGTTTTCTAGATGGGACAGTCAAGCAATGGGACGTGCTTGCCACAGAATTCCCGGAAGCCTCCAGATTTCATTTTTTCCGTGCAAGGCATGCACTTTGGACAATACTGGGTGAGGACATGCTAGAACCACCTGAATTTACCCCTCTAATGTACCTGCTTAGTGCATGAACCCCACAACATATGATTTTGATATTGTACACACTCGCTAATCCATTTGAAGCCCATGTTAGATGTGAAGACATCTAACGTGGGCTTCGATTGGAATTCTATAGAGCATATTATCAAGCCCATTATCGCCGCTTTATCAGCAGTTTTCTGCCGATAAAGCGGCGATAATTTTATCTCCTGTCTAGATAATAAGCCCCTGTGTTTCCTAATAGCGCATCCTAAATAGCAAAGCACAGGATTGCTTTGCCTTGGATGAAGGGCCCAGCACCAACAATAGAGGAATGGCGTGTCGACTTATCATGCTGTAACACACACTCAGAAAACTTTAATGTGCTTATGCCCACTCGCTGCAAACCTAAAAATATTTGGGAACCATTTCGGGCATACTTGACCCGTAACTCCACTGAAGAAGAAGCGGGGGAGGAGCATGAGAGGACAGAGATTTGCTGAAATGGCGGAGATGCTGCTGGACTGCAGTGTGGGCCTGTTTGGGTTGCTGCCTTCTGCGTCACTCTGTATCACGCTGATGAGATGGAGGGATTGGGATGTAACCCCTGATTGTAAAAGTCTGTTGTATGTGCATCAATGTATAACGATACTGCCCCCCCGAGTAAATGCATAGTTGGAAGTACTCATTCTATCGTAACTGACTCTGATTTGTTTCTTTGCTTCTGCCGCTGTATGTCATGCAACAATCAACAGAAATATGTTTGAATATAAAATGAAAATAAAGTTTTTAACTAAAAGTTGGTATGATCAGCTTTTATAGAATCCCCTGCTATTGTCCAGCACCAGCACAACACTAAAAAAACTACCCCTCCAAATATGAAAGGGCTCATGGAGCTAACAATGTCATAGTGGTTTTTGCTCCTATATTTACCTTAAACGTAAACAATATACCCAGGTAATGGTGAGTGGGACCACATTTATTGCACATTACATTTTAAACAGCAGTTTCAAGAGTGAGTGGTTCAGGTTAATGTATTCTGGGGACTGAAAAAGTAGGTCTTTGTGTCTTGGTGATGAATACATATTTATATACATTAATCTCTGACTTCTCATTATGCAGGTTGACTAGGCAGAAGGTGTCTGCACAGAGAAGCTGGACATCTTCTGTGTCACCCACCTCGGAGACCCTGACGCTATCGCCAGTGGCTGAGACAACTTAAGCAACCCAGGCACCACTTCCTTGTTTACTTCAGTTGAAGCCCTAAGTATGATGGGTATACAAAGCTGTGGGTCCCTTGGTCACTGTGCCACAAGATTTAAGCTGAACCCCCTTGAAGAGGCCTGATTAGTTCAAAATCAGTCTGGGGCGTACACATCTTGAGGGGCCTGGTCTTTCACTCCTGACTGCCTTTTATCTACTGCAGCAGACCAAGACTCATTTACATATGGCAGATCTCTATACAGTGTGGCATTGTGGGAAAAAAAAATGATGGGCTGGAACACAGCTTTGAGGGATCGCAATTGGTTTAGATTAATTCAATTCCATCTAAGCATGGGCGAATTTTGCGAATCTCGCGTTCGCGAATTTTGCGGATTTGCGAATTGGCAATCCGCAAAATCCGCGAATTCTCGCGAATTTGCGGATTTTTTTTTTTTGTGTTCGCAAGTGTTTCTACCAGTTCGCGAGGATTTGGTACTAGTTCGCAATTGCGAACTTACTTGTCGGCTCGCAACGGTCGCGACTATGTTGTTTCTACGTCTGGTTCATCATCACAGCCTCCCAGCACCCTCTGTTTCACCACTGGCACCCTCTCTTTGACCCATGCCACCCTCTGTTACATCAATGCCACCCTCTGGTTCATCATCACTGTAGAAGATGGGGGGGGGAAAGCAAGCCCACCTGCCCTGCTTGAACTGACATGAATTAATTTGGGGTTAGTTTATTAACAACACCTGCCCTGCCCCAACTGACAATAATGAATTAGGGGCTAATTAATGTGTCACTGAAAGAATTTCAAGTTCCAGCCTGGCACCTGCTTGTCTGCTCCTTTAGCTGTAAATCAGGACCTTTGTGGCATACAGTTAAGGTCAGAGCAGGGTCACACAATAGTTGCAAGCAGGCAACCGAATTCTGGAGGGCCCCCTCAGGAAGCACTACAGAGAATCGTTACAAATCATGAGGTTGACCTTTTGCACCTGCTCATTGCTTTTGCTTTTGCTGAAATCGTTTTTCGGTTTTTTCGCGCTATTCGCGGGGCGCGGCGTCGTGCGAAACCGACCGCGGAAGCCGCCAATTCGTGCGAATGAGCATTTTATTTTTTTGCGGCTTGTTGTTTTGCGAGTTTTTTTGCAGTATTCGCGAGCCACTTGCAGCGCAACACGCGAATTTACCCCAAGGTCGAGTACGGGCGCGGCCATTTTGTTTGCGTGACGTATTTCCGTTTCCGCCCGCTATGTATAATCTCGCGCAGTAAGCGCATTGCGAGTAGAGGTTCGCACGAGATCACGCGGGAAATCTAGAGGTTCGCACGAGATCGCGAGGAAAATCTCGCGCGAACTTACTTTCGCGCTCGTGAACGGGCGCCGGCCATCTTGTTTTTCATTCATTTCCTGTGTCTGGGCATGGTGTTTAATCCTCTTGGTATCTTTGCCATCCTTTGCTTGTTTTCAGTTTTTTTTTTACGATTTTGCTTCTTATCTATCCCTCTCTTTTCCTAGCTGTATATTTTTGTCTTTTCTGCTATTTTTCTTTACTTTTAAACTACTTTTTTAAACTCTTTTCTTTTCTTCTTCCCTATCCTATTCTTTCTTAATTTTCTACTTCTTCCTACCTTACCTGCCCAGACTATGGTCAAGCCAGGCGCTGTGAAGCTGCCCAGGCACTTGAGGGCCGCAGCGGCGGCGGGGAGTAGTGCTGGACCCAGTGCCAGGACAGCATGCGGGAGATTGAGGGGGGAGCAGGTGACGCGACGGGAGATATTCAGCCCGGAGGAAGTGGGCGCGCTGGTCTACTTCGTCCAGCGCCGCCTGCCCAGGACCATCGCGGGAGGCGGCAGGATCGCGGCCGGCAGCTACAACATGCGGGAGCGCCGGAAGCGGTGGGAGAAGGTGTGCTGGGCCATATCCCACCTCTACGGGGTCCAGCGCACCTACAGCCAGGTCACCCATCGCTGGACGGACCTCCTGGACCGCGAGCGCGACCTGCTGGACCAGCTCGGCTTGGAGATCCCCGGGCTTGGTGAGTAGTAGTAGCCATTTAATCACTCACTACTATGATGTTTTCTCCTGCTCTGTGTTGTTGTATTGCAAATATTTGTTTTTTACATGGAGCAAGCCAATAATGCCGCTGATGACGATTACATTGTAGTTAAATTATATTTCAAAATCTTCTGTGCATTTCAGGTGCACTGCTCTCCTTCTCAGTGGCGTTGCTACTATGCTTATTTGTTTTCTATTTCGTGGTCTCATTGGCCTGAGTAACTATTATGTATGAGTGTACTTTACAGAACTGCGTAATGCTAGACACTAGGGGGCAGATTACATTTACAAGCCCCTTGCGCCACGTTTACGTTTCCGTGCGTGACGCAACAGCGGCGTAAACGTGCCGCATCCCTGCGAGTCATTTACGACATGACGCATCTAAGGAGATGCGTCACGTTATAAAGCCATGGGCCTGCACCACAATGGGTGCGTTCCTAGTACGCAGGGTGGGCGGTCCGGCGGCTGTGCGCCTCGCAAAATTGCCTGCGTGAAATCTACAAGATTTAACGCAGGCACTTCTGCGACGCTGCTACGTCAATTCAATTCCTTATGTCTGCTCGAAGCAGGCAAAAGGACTGACACAGCATGTTAAGTATTGGGTGGCCCTGAGCATTACTGGAGTTGCATTGCGTTGGCGACGTGACTCCAGCGATGCGCCGCTCTTACGTGACGAGATGCGTCACGCAAGTGCCTACCCTTGCGCCAGGGTGCGCCGCATTGTAAATGAGGCGCATCTGCCGTGTCGCAAGGGTAGTTTTGCGTGACGCATTTGATCTGGCGCATCTCTGGAGATGCGCCAGAATGCGTAAGTAAGTATGCCCCTAAGGGGCAGAATTGCAATTACCGTCGCATCCCTGCAAAGTAGCAGGGATGCGCCATTAATTGTGCGGCCCGCTACCACCACCAAACATGGTGCGCCGTATTTGCAATGCGGCGCACCATGGGCCCAAAATGTCACCGAAGCTTTACTGCTGGAGTTGCGTCGCAACGATGGCGCAGCTCCAGCAATGCTCTGGGGTACCCTATCTCCCCAATGCTGGGTCAAGCCGTACGTCTGCTTCAAGCAGGTGCAGGGTTTGTGTGACGCATCATTGTCCTAAAGGTGACTGATTGAAATTTTGTAGATTTCCCTCAGCCACTATTAGGATGTGTTCCAGCGCAGGAATGCCCTCCCTTGCGCCGGAACGCCCCCTGATGGCGCAGGGCTTTATAACGGGATGCATCTCCCAAATGCGTCAGGTTGTTATAATATTATACGCCGCACCATGGCGCCCTTTTTTGTTTAGCTGCTGCGTCACAAAAGTCACGCAAGAACGGCGCAAAAGAGCCGCAAGGGGCTTAAATCTGCCCCTTCCTTTGTACCCCTGACAATAAGAAAAATAGTGGCGGTGGATTGATAGTTTGACTATTTAAATGACTGGTAATGTAGCAGGCAACTGTTAGTGTTGTCACTGATCTGACTGAAATCACAATGGAGTTTGTCTGTCACTTTGCGTCTTGCCTGCGGACTGCTGCCTGCCAGTCCTAGGTGAACGTTTCAGTACTTTGTTTAGTGAGTTACGTGACTTTCGAAGTCACAGGTCCGCAAATAAATGAAAACTAACCCTAATCAATATAATTTCGCGGAAATATTTTGTTATTGTTCTTTTGAAATGTTTGATTTGGTTGACATTGACAAGCAACAATCATCCATGTTTTCTGTTCTTTCTTTCATGTTGTACGTCAGCTCCCCCCAGGGGCGAGAGGAGGACACAGGAGCAGCAGGCGGCGGATGCTGTTCAACAGGGCCAGGATCGGGCAGGCGAGGGCTCCTCTGCTGGCCCCAGTAAGTTTTCATTTTAGACTAGTACCTATTTTTCCGAGCGTTCCTCATTTGACTTTTTTCAAAATTGTCTTTGCTCTTCTTGTAGACTGTATCTAAATTCTTATCCTGCCTCTACTATGACTCCCTGTGGTATTACTAGATTATTCTTATTAGTCTGTCTGTGTAGCTAACTAAGATTGCACGGTTGGCGAAACTCCCATGATTCTAGTCAGCAATAGCTCTATCAACTTAGTGCAGTCCTCTGGGATTGTCCATAATGTCTTTTGAAGTGTTCTATCTGGACTCATGCTTGCAAAAATTGCAAAACCTTTCGCTCAGTCACTCTAGTCTGGACCAAAATACACAGATTGTATTTAAGTTTAAAAGCTTTATTAAAAGTAAACACATTTATTAAAATGAAGTCATAATAAAACTAAACGTTTAACTGATAATGGAAAAGTGGTTAGTGCTGACGATTAATTGAAGACATTTCTTGTGGTCGAGCCGAGCTCTCACCTGGTTTCAACTTGATCTTGTTGTTAGAAGTCCATCTTCTGTCTGTGTGGAGAAAAATGGTGCGTGTTAAAAAAACAGCCTTCATCAGTTGTGCCAAAAAGTGCAGCAAGACAACCTTCCCTGGAAAAAGGGACATTTTTTTTAACTTTAACGTAGACAGTCACAAATTACATTGTTTTCACATGTCTTCATTCCTAGACCAAAGACTAGTGAGTGCTTTATTCTAACATTCTTAAATGTACTTTGTAGGTGGAACATCTGGTGGCGGGGCCAGTGTGGAGGTGGTGGTGCTCGACACGGAGGCGGAGGGCGATTCTTCAGGGGAGGAGGCGGCGGCTGTGAGAGTTGAGACGGTGGTGGTGGCGGCCAGAGGTAAGCTCTTATATATTCCTTACTTATTGAGATTGAAGACTAGCTGGGAAGGCAAGAATATGAGATGCATGGCTGGGTGAATGATGAAGCAATGATGGGTGGAAGGACAACAGCCTGGGTGGGTGACACAGAAACTGTATGTGTCCATATACCTGGATCATGCTACTATCTGACTCTTAGATAGCATATGTGTATCTAGAGCAGGGGTACTCATAGTACGGCCCGCGGGCCGGTGGTGGCCCGGCAAGCCTTCCTTGGCGGTGCGCAGACCTTGCAGACAATCACTGCTCCCCCGGCCCCCACAGAGCAGAGGCTTTTTTGTATTTCACCTGTTAGCGCCCCTGCATCTCCACTCTGACAATCACTGCTCCCCCGGCCCCCACAGAGCAGAGTGGAGATGCAAGGCCACAAAGAGGTGAAATAGAACAAAGCCTCTGCTCTGTGGGGCCGGGCAAGCAGTGATTGTCAGGGTGGAGAAGCAGGGCCGCTACAACAAACAAAGCCTCAATAATATGTTAATGGTCTTTTAAAGACCTGTTAAGTACTTTGGTGTTGTTGTCTGTGTGTGCGCGTTGAGGAAGCGGTCTCAACCCGGGCTGAAGGCTGACACAGATAGACACACACACAGTGAGATGACAGAGGGGGAGGTAGAGGGAGGGCAGGAGGGAGAGAGAGATGGAGAGGGAGGGCAGGAGGGAGAGCAGGAGGGAGAGAGATGTATGTAAATGCTGGGTCTGGTGGCTCAGTGGGTGAGGGCATCTGCTGCAGGGACCTGTGTGCAACCTCATGGTCACAAGTTATCGTTTTGCTTTAGCCCCGCCCCCTCTGACTCCGCCCCCACCAGTGCGGCCCTCGGCCCCAAACTACACTGTAAATGTAGCCCCTGAGAGAAAGTTTGTGAGTACCCATGATCTAGAGAGAGTAGACGGTCAGTGGATGAACTAAGTGTAACTTTGAAGAGCATGTAACACTGCACCCGCACGTCCGTTCCAGTGTAGGAAAGGCAAGGAAAAGAACTTTTAATTTTGTCCAAATACTACCATCAATAGTAGCAGTAGTTTGTATTGCAAGCACTGCATAGATCCGGTTATTACGGTGGCCACTCCCTACCTCTCTTAATAAGTTTAGTAGTACTCAGTCATTCATGTGTGGATGTATCACTGGTCACTCAATAAAAAGCAAAGCACCTAAAGTCATCCCATATATAAGCAAAAACATCCCATGTGAAGTGATAGATAATCAGATTATTTATCTTCTTCAATTTTCCATTTCTAGTACTCATTTCCACTGTAGGGTGAAAGTTAAATTAATTAAGCAGTAGCCCTTGAGTTGTAACAGAGTATTCTCAGTGCCACCCGTAATAGAAAAGTAAGAGCTTCACCACCTGCATGTACTGGACGGGTACAGTAACGCAACGCAAGTCTAGGTCACTCCTCATGGCGTGCGTCTCTTTTTCTCGGGTGCAAGTTAACTGCGCTGGCATTATGCCGGCTTGCAGAAGATAACGTACCAATTTTCCAAAACAAGAGACAAGAAGAAGAATAAGACTGGTGTACTTTCATAGTCGACTCCAATGGAAGTCCATAGTGCTCGTAGAATTTGTTCCTTAAACTCCCACTAATGTTAGAGCAAGGATGAAGAAGTGTGAGGTTAGATAGATACTGGCCTCAATAGTTATGTAATGCGTTTGCAAGTTGCTAGTTGTAGTGCAACACAAATTTCTGCTGAATGATTGAGTTAATCTTAAGGAGCATTGGTTACAGACTATGTCTTTCTTTCTTCATATAGGTTCTCCTTCCAAACGAACAAGGAGGAAGGAGCTGGCTAGAGCGGCCCGGCAACGGAGGATCGATGCCACTGTGGCCGAATATCGGCGGCTGGTGGCCCTGGAGGACGAAGAAAGTGTGCAGTCGACCACAACAACTACGTCGTCTGCATCAGCCTCCGTTCCCCCACGGGCTGCCAGTGCCACCCAGCACAGTGGTCCACCCAGACTGAGCCGGGCTGCCAAAGCCAAACGCCACCGCCGAGTAGCAAGGACAACAGCTACAGCTTCCTCTCACAGCCGTTGCACCTACAAGGCATTGAAGGCACGCCTGCGCCGCAGTACCCTGATGGTGTCCCGCCTCCAGCAGGAGCTCCACCACTTTTCCAACCAGTTGGACGGGCTCCGCGTAGAGCACGCCTTGCTCCGCCAGGAGCATGATGCCCTGGCCCAAAAAGTTGACAGCATCCACCCATAGTGTCCCTTGCCCCTTTTTTAGAGACTTTTTGGGGTGGGAATTGGGAGTTGGGTTTTTGGGGACTTTTCAAGGACAATCGTTGGGGTTAGGGAGGGACTTGCGGTAGATTATTTTGTTAGGGATATAAATATACTTTTTCAAACTTTATCTGAGCATACCCGTTTCTTACTGCTTGCCTGGTGGGTGGGGGTTTAACGTTGACTTTGTTTTCCTGAAAGTTTAGTTCCATTTTCTTCCTTTAAGTGTAAATGCCCAAATGTTTTCAACACTAAGTGCCTCTCACAGGCTAAGTGAAGTGAATCCAAGAGTCCTAGGACTTTAGTAGTACTACCTTCAGTCTCTCGTCTCTCGTACTAATACTCCATTATACCCCCAAACCACCAAACGCTCATCTTACCTGTAATTTGTGTTTGAAAGTAGGGCTAGACCCAGGGCTGGCTCCACGGGAAACAGCGAATATGGTTGGCAATCTTGGTCGGATAAAATTTCCTCATAGCGGTGGTACTAGTGGTGTGACACAGTGGCAGTTGCATGCCTATGAAAAAAAAGAAAATGAAATCTGGTTTGTCCTCCTGAGCAATTCAACGGTACAACTGAGAATATAGCAGGTGACAGAAGTACAGTAGAACAGTGCCACATTGTAGCCTAACAAATGGTAAAGTATAACTACTAATTCGGTTGAAGTTCTTTCACATTAGCAATGGTTCTTTGTCAAGCAGAGTAAGAATATATCCTCGGATTTCTTCACCAGCCTGTTGCTATCACCCTATCCTCCCCAGCAAGTGTGTGGATTTATTGCTGTCATTTAGTCACACATCAATCAAAACCACACAGCCCGGGGGAAGAGGGTTAGGGTTTGAAAAATGGATGGGTACGGGGGTTTTTGGGAAAGGTTTTGGGAGACAAGAAAAAATAGCACAGCATAGACAAACAATGGAACATAAACAATTCTTTGGGTACAAACCTATCCATCAATCTTTGAAAGTGCATACACTACTGCATGCATGTCAGTGAAAAGTAAGTAGTACATTCGACAACTGTGGAAGAAAGAATGCGACAGTACAGGGCCTGTGTGGAATTATTGATAACGATATTCAACATAAGGTCTCTGTACTTAGCCAGATACCCGAGAGCCTTGCTGGTCACTATAAATCCATTCACAACAACACTCAGTGGGGTTGGTCTGGAAGGTATAGTAGATAGAAAAGGAGAAATTGCTTTTTTTCTAGGTGTCCCCTCACTCACCAGGGTTGCCCCTTGGTGACATGCTTCATCATTGGGGCCATCCCAGTCCTCTACGGCCTGGGGCGTGCTGCGACTTGCGAATTACGTAGGAGCACTTACAAATGACTGAGGGCCAGATGTAGGTAGGCGTTTACCGGGTGGTAACGGCCGAATTCGGCCGTTACCGACCGGTAAGAGCAATTTGACATGTAGGTCCCTGTATTTTACAGACTCGGTAAATTTACCGATAGGTAAATTTACCGAGTATGTAAAATACCGAGTCGGTATCATTACGGATTCCGGTAAATTGGTATGTAGGTGGGACTCTTCTGAGTCCCACAAGCAGTACAAAATCGGTATTTTACCATCAAATACTACTTGATGGTAAAATACCGTTTCTGGTGTGCATGCACATGTGTGCATGCACACCTATGCCATATGACAGGCAGACCTGCCCTTAGGGCAGGTATGCCTGCCACATGGCACCCGAGCCTCTTTTGGGGGTGCCAGAGGGTGTCAAAGTGACACCCCCTGCACCCTTGTGACAGTCGGTATTTTCCGATGTGGTAAATACCGACCGGTAAATGCCCAATCAATCCTATGGGCTTCAAAGCCCATAGGAATGAATGGGCATTAACTGGTCGGTATTTCCCGCATCGAAAAATACCGACTGTTTCCGATTCGGTAATTGCACATCTGCATTTACCTACATCTCGGTACTTTTATTTTCCGACCTCTGAAATACCGAGTCGGTATGACTCGGTATTTAAGAGGTCGGAAAATAAAATTTACCTACATCTGGCCCTATGTGTGGTGCAGATGTGATAGAGGAGTGGACTAAGTGATGTGTTAAGGGATCAATTTCGAAGCAGAGAGAGATCCAAGAAATGCAGTCACAGTCAGAGAAAAAGGCAAGGGATACTGTATCTATGTGGTTTTAGTGGTCCTGTTGGAAGTGGTAAGTAAGTTGCCTGCAGAAAAAAAATCCTCCTATTAGCGGCACTCCTCCATTGCAGCCGACGCTTCGTCCATCGATGTTGGTCACCAGAAGACACCCTGTAAAAAAAAGCACAGCATAGACAAACAATGGAACATAAACAATTCTTTGGGTACAAACCTATCCATCAATCTTTGAAAGTGCATGCACTACTGCATGCATGTCAGTGAAAAGTAAGTAGTACATTCGACAACTGTGGAAGAAAGAATGCGACAGTACAGGGCCTGTGTGGAATTATTGATAACGATATTCAACATAAGGTCTCTGTACTTAGCCAGATACCCGAGAGCCTTGCTGGTCACTATAAATCCATTCACAACAACACTCAGTGGGGTTGGTCTGGAAGGTATAGTAGATAGAAAAGGAGAAATTGCTTTTTTTCTAGGTGTCCCCTCACTCACCAGGGTTGCCCCTTGGTGACATGCTTCATCATTGGGGCCATCCCAGTCCTCTACGGCCTGGGGCGTGCTGCGACTTGCGAATTACGTAGGAGCACTTACAAATGACTATGTGTGGTGCAGATGTGATAGTGGAGTGGACTAAGTGATGTGTTAAGGGATCAATTTCGAAGCAGAGAGAGATCCAAGAAATGCAGTCACAGTCAGAGAAAAAGGCAAGGGATACTGTATCTATGTGGTTTTAGTGGTCCTGTTGGAAGTGGTAAGTAAGTTGCCTGCAGAAAAAAAATCCTCCTATTAGCGGCACTCCTCCATTGCAGCCGACGCTTCGTCCATCGATGTTGGTCACCAGAAGACACCCTGTAAAAAAAGCACAGCATAGACAAACAATGGAACATAAACAATTCTTTGGGTACAAACCTATCCATCAATCTTTGAAAGTGCATGCACTACTGCATGCATGTCAGTGAAAAGTAAGTAGTACATTCGACAACTGTGGAAGAAAGAATGCGACAGTACAGGGCCTGTGTGGAATTATTGATAACGATATTCAACATAAGGTCTCTGTACTTAGCCAGATACCCGAGAGCCTTGCTGGTCACTATAAATCCATTCACAACAACACTCAGTGGGGTTGGTCTGGAAGGTATAGTAGATAGAAAAGGAGAAATTGCTTTTTTTCTAGGTGTCCCCTCACTCACCAGGGTTGCCCCTTGGTGACATGCTTCATCATTGGGGCCATCCCAGTCCTCTACGGCCTGGGGCGTGCTGCGACTTGCGAATTACGTAGGAGCACTTACAAATGACTATGTGTGGTGCAGATGTGATAGTGGAGTGGACTAAGTGATGTGTTAAGGGATCAATTTCGAAGCAGAGAGAGATCCAAGAAATGCAGTCACAGTCAGAGAAAAAGGCAAGGGATACTGTATCTATGTGGTTTTAGTGGTCCTGTTGGAAGTGGTAAGTAAGTTGCCTGCAGAAAAAAAATCCTCCTATTAGCGGCACTCCTCCATTGCAGCCGACGCTTCGTCCATCGATGTTGGTCACCAGAAGACACCCTGTCCACTGCCTGCCTGATGCTGAATTGTGGCTCGCTACTGTGAAGCCTGACTCCATCCTTTTTTCCCCATTGCAGAGACTGAAACCCGGCCTGTAATTATTCAACGAAAAACAGGAAGTGATATAATATTACAACACCACTGATAAATAAATATAAGGTATGTAGGCTGTGGAGTGCAAAAAGTCACAATTTGATTTTCCTAGTAGACAGTACAATATTTTTGAAAGTGCGTACTCTGAGTCACCTTTTGAAGGATAAATAAGTATGGGCAAATTAATGTAGCGGATCTTGCCCCTCAAGCTAGGTGTACTGTAAACTGTGTTTTAGAACAAAATTAGATCTTCCTAGCAGTGCTCCCACCCAGACCCTTACTAAAGCCAGTCGCAAAAATGTAGAAGACCCCCAATCAAATCTCATAAAACGAGGCCTAGCAGAAAACTGGTGACAAAACTTACTTTGAAATTAAAAGTAGGCCGAAGTACCCCCTTCCTAATTACCCCTTACCCACCGTGGATTGCATTCAAACCACTTTCAAGCAACCAAGCAAAAGTAGCCATAGCAAGCATCGCTCCAAGACTCGAAATCCCCCCCACTCAAACACATGCAATAGAAATACTGCTAACCCTAACGAACCCTAAGTTAAGAATAGTGGCAAAGGCTTTCTTTAACTATGCCAAATCCCCCCTTTCCCACCATGGATTTTCTTCAAATGACTTGCAACCAAAATTACACATTCTCACGAGTGCTCTAAGACCCCAGAACTCAGTTGCAAAAATCTAGAACACCCCGAAACACATGCAATCCTGCTGCTAGGGCTAACCCTAACGAACCCTAAGTTACAAAAAGTGCCAAAAGGCTTTTCCGCGAGGATTTTGTCCCAACCACTTCTACCCGGTATTAGACCTTCCCAGGAATGCCCCAAGACACGCCAACCCACCCGCCAAGAAGCATAACACCCCCAAACAGGCCAAAAGCATAATCTCATACTTGCAATATTTCTCGGCCTTCGGTCCAAACGCGCTGCGTAGCTAGGCCATAAGTCGGGGTTGCCACCACGGATTTCCTGAAAAGCAAATGCAATCAAGATTAGAGTGTCCCAGCAGTGCTCCCAGACCACGAAACTCACCCACAAACACCAGGAAGCCCCCCAAACAGGCCCCCGAAAACGCTACATTGAGCAAAATTTCAGAAATAGCCCAAAAAAAATCGGCCTGGATTTTGTCCCAACCACTTCTACCCGGTATTAGACCTTCCCAGGAATGCCCCAAGACACGCCAACCCACCCGCCAAGAAGCATAACACCCCCAAACAGGCCAAAAGCAAAATCTCATACTTGCAATATTTCTCGGCCTTCGGTCCAAACGCGCTGCGTAGCTAGGCCATAAGTCGGGGTTGCCACGACGGATTTCCTGAAAAGCAAATGCAATCAAGATTAGAGTGTCCCAGCAGTGCTCCCAGACCACGAAACTCGCCCACAAACAGACGGAACCCCCCCTAAGA
The DNA here is from genome assembly GCF_964263255.1 of Lissotriton vulgaris. Classification (NCBI taxonomy): domain Eukaryota; kingdom Metazoa; phylum Chordata; class Amphibia; order Caudata; family Salamandridae; genus Lissotriton; species Lissotriton vulgaris. The sequence continues at coordinate 1,719,685,801 of NC_141694.1, read as the reverse complement.
GCACCTCAAAGGCAAGCAAGTCATCAAAAACACAAAAAAAATTCCGCCTGGGATTTGGTCCAAAACACTTTTATCCGGTATTAGAGCTTCCCAGCAATGGCCCCAGAGCCGTCAACCCAGGAGAAAACGAGTAGAAGACCCCCAAACAGCCAAAGAGCAAAAGTACAAAAATGGGGACTTAGTCAATTTTTCACAAATTTCCCAAATCACTCCGCGCGCGCTCTGCAGCTAGGCCCTAACTCCCCTCTGCCACCATGGATTTGCTTCAAACCTATTGCAAAGTAAAGTATATATAGCCAGCAGTGCGCCCAGACCCCGAAACCCACCCACAAACACCAGGAAGCCCCCCAAACAGGCCCCCGAAAACGCTACATTGAGCAAAATGTCAGAAATAGCCCAAAAGAAAATCGGCCTGGATTTTGTCCCAACCACTTCTACCCGGTATTAGACCTTCCCAGGAATGCCCCAAGACCCGCCAACCCACCCGCCAAGAAGCATAACACCCCCAAACAGGCCAAAAGCAAAATCTCATACTTGCAATATTTCTCGGCCTTCGGTCCAAACGCGCTGCGTAGCTAGGCCATAAGTCGGGGTTGCCACAACGGATTTCCTGAAAAGCAAATGCAATCAAGATTAGAGTGTCCCAGCAGTGCTCCCAGACCACGAAACTCACCCACAAACACCAGGAAGCCCCCCAAACAGGCCCCCGAAAACGCTACATTGAGCAAAATGTCAGAAATAGCCAAAAGAAAATCGGCCTGGATTTTGTCCCAACCACTTCTACCCGGTATTAGACCTTCCCAGGAATGCCCCAAGACACGCCAACCCACCCGCCAAGAAGCATAACACCCCCAAACAGGCCTAAAGCAAAATCTCATACTTGCAATATTTCTCGGCCTTGGTCCAAACGCGCTGCGTAGCTAGGCCATAAGTCGGGGTTGCCACGACGGATTTCCTGAAAAGCAAATGCAATCAAGATTAGAGTGTCCCAGCAGTGCTCCCAGACCACGAAACTCACCCACAAACACCAGGAAGCCCCCCAAACAGGCCCCCGAAAACGCTACATTGAGCAAAATGTCAGAAATAGCCCAAAAAAAATCGGCCTGGATTTTGTCCCAACCACTTCTACCCGGTATTAGACCTTCCCAGGAATGCCCCAAGACCCGCCAACCCACCCGCCAAGAAGCATAACACCCCTAAACAGGCCAAAAGCAAAATCTCATACTTGCAATATTTCTCGGCCTTCGGTCCAAACGCGCTGCGTAGCTAGGCCATAAGTCGGGGTTGCCACGACGGATTTCCTGAAAAGCAAATGCAATCAAGATTAGAGTGTCCCAGCAATGCTCCCTGACCACGAAACTCACCCACAAACAGACGGAACCTTCCCTAAGAGCACCTAAAAGGCAAGCAAGTCATCAAAAACACAAAAAAAATTCTTCCTGGGATTTGGTCCAAACCACTTTTATCCAGTATTAGAGCTTCCCAACAATGGTCCCAGAGCCGTCAACTCACCTGCAAAGAGGTACAACAACACCCCCACAAGTGCTGAGTCTTTCTTCATTGGGCGTAAACCAGCCCTCTGGTTTGATGGAAATAGGAGTCTGGAGGAGGAGGATAGAGGAGCATGTTCTTCTGAACTTGTGAACCTGAGGAATGCAGACTGCGGCAACTTCAAATCAATTAGCAAACCAGCGAAGACAGTTCTGCTGATGGGCTTGATTTTTTGATTATCTGATTAAAGTTTGAAATATATTAACTGTGCACAAGAATTAACATAGACCTCTGTTGAGTCATTCAGATAGTCCTTCACCATCGACTCAAGGTCCTCATCCAAGGTTCCTCCACTTTGCTTAGCTCTTGCTGTGCCTCTGACCTTTTGAGAACCAAACCCACGCAGAGCTAGCCAATCCTCTTCAGCCTCCAATGTTTCTGTTGTGTTTCGTGCAGATGATCCGGTTGCCGGTGTCTTTAACGGCTGAGAGGTCACTTGTGCCACAGCCACAGGTGCAGAAGTGGATTGTTTTGACTGGGGATGGCCTGCTGATGTACTGCCATTTCCTTCAATTTCCAGCCGTTCTGTTTCAAACCTCTTGGCTGACAAGGCTAGCCAACGTTTGTACTTTGGAACATGTTCATCATCAAAAGGAAAGAATGCTTGGCCTGCCAGCGCCTTTTTGTAGCGTGGATCCAGAATAGTAGCACAAATGTAATGCTGTTCTGAGTGGATCTTTTTAAGACGTTCATCACCTTGTAGGAGCTCTAATAATTGCTCAGCCAGAAGCATAGAGTCTTGGTTTTTGTCATCTTTTTCAAACACAGAACACACCTCCTTCAGTTGGTCCTCCAGCATGTACAACAATGGGATAGCTTTTCCCAAATTAGAGTCCTCCTTGCTGACTGCACACGTGAAGAACTCAAAAGGACGAAGCATGCGTGTCAGGCTTTGAACTATGTTCCATTGCGGCCCACCCATCCTCAGCTCCTCTGTACCCTCTGTAAGGAAATATTGATCGAGTTCCGTATACTGCTCATACAGACGCTCAAGCATGTAGAAGGTTGAGTTCCAACGTGTTACCACCTCCTGGATGAGTGCTGTCACTGGCATTTGACGTTGATATAGCAGGCTCCTCAGCTGCTTCCGGGCCTTAAAAGAATGGCTGAAATGCTTGCACATTTTTCGGTAGGTGTCCAATACACTGTACGCTGCACTGCCTTTATTACCCAAGAATTTTTGGACAACCAGGTTTATACAGTGCGCCAAACACGGCACTCTGAAATAGTAACCGTCCCTCATGGCCTTAACTATATTGGCGCCATTGTCCGTGGAAACATAACCAACCTTGCGTTTTAGTGGGGACAGCCAGTTAAGGACCTTTGTGTTAAAGACATCCAAAATGTTTTCTGCTGTGTGACGTTTCTCCAAACCAAACATGGCTAGTGTTGCATGTTTCCGAGCAGCTTTAAAAACAATGTTCGTGTCAACACCTGTGTTTAGCTTTGCTTTAGCCCCTGAAAAAGAGACCCAGTGTGCAGTGATGCACATGTAATCAGCGCCTGCGCCACTGGTCCACATGTCTGTTGTCAGATGTATAGTGTGAACAGCACTCTTCTGCAAAGCTGCCCCAATCACCTTCAGAAAATCTTCATGTAGTGCTGGAACCGCAACTCGGGCAAAATAGAACCGGCTAGGAACCTTCCATTTAGGGCAGAGCGCTGCCACTAATTCTAGAAAACCAACCCCTTCTACAAAAGAAAAAGGGAGAAGGTCCAGAGCTAGCATTTTAGCCAGCTTAGTGTTATACAGACGCGTCATTGGGTGGTTGCGTTCATATTGCGCTTCTGTAAACAACATCTTTTTAATGTTGCCCTGGACCAAGGATTTACGGGATGATGATGATATCTTCGACCCAGTTACGCTCGCTGATGAACTTTTCCGCATTGATGTCTCACTCTCTCCCACACTCTTAGTGTGGCTCACATGGGGTGTGCTGCTGACAGGGGTACTGGGTGTAAGTGAAGTGTTTGAATCGTCTTCTTCCTCCTCGTCATTATCAGATGAAACAGCATTACGTGCAATTCCGGCTTCCTCGATCGCCTGTAGGTGCGCAAACCATTTGACAGCGTGCTTTCTTTCAAGATGACCTCTCTGGCCTCCGGTACCATAGTTGGAACCCAATTTACCACGACTAACTCGAAGCTTACACATGCTACAAATGGCTACGGTTTCATTTTTTGGGCAAACACTAAAGAAGTCCCAAACTGCAGACTTGAAATGTCTTTGGGGGCCGGAGGAGGCGGCGATACTGGTGGTGGTGGTCCTGCTGCTAATGCCAGATGAAGTGGAGGATGTGGATTGCCGAACTTCAGTACGTTTTGCACTTTCACCACCACGAATTGAGGTCGAGGACGAGGTGGGTACCTTCTTGCGAGGAAGAAATATGGAAGCGGTAGGTTTTGGTGTACTACTTAACTCCAAATCTAATGATTCCATTTCCATTGCCTCCTCGCCGACATCATCATCACGCTCAGCAGCTTCTCGGGATAGGGTCAAAATGTCTCTTTGCTGCATGCCCGGTGGGGCTGCAGTGACCTTTGTGATGACTGGCTCGTCGTCATCGTGAGAGGCTTCATCACCAGCAGTATCTGTCACTTCTTGTTGAGCCTCATCACACTCCATAGGTATGAGTTTTTGGACGACCTTCCTTTTACGCTTAGGTACCTGTGTCAGATCATGGTGTGCCTCACTGTCAGACCGCAGTTGTGGTTCCCAAGACAGATCACTTGCATCAGAATGAGGTGGGCTTGAAGAAGATGTAGACACCCCCCTTGATCTTTTCCTTGCTAGGGATGTGGAAGACAATGAATGATCATCAGGAGGAGTGGCTTCCAATGATACCTCGGCTTCATTGTCGATTTCCTGATGTGCCCCTACTTCGGGAGGAACAACTATTGTGGGCACTTGTGAACCTCCATGCACCTTTGCTTGCGCATCTCCTTTTGCTGCCTCTCCTTCCACATGTACTTGGGCGTGTACTTGCACATGGTGTTGTTGTTGCGGCTGTGGTTGTTCAACACTTGTCAGATGAGTTACAACAACCTGTGTTGATTCAGGGACATTGCTGCTACTTTCTTGCGATGAGCCAACATCACTGGTCGATGGTGATTGGAGAAGTACACTGACTGCCTCTGAAGCACTCAAGGGCTTTGACTTAAGTTGGCGTGGTGGTGGAGGCACTGAACCCAATGGAGCAGGGGTGCTGCTCCAAGCTTGGTCCCCAGCAGATCCTGCTGCTGCAGGCGTACTTTTTTTTTTCTCCCAAAAAACGTGGCGGGTGGCACACCAGCCTCCTTGGTAACTTGCTTCTTATGCTCCTTACTAGCAACTTTCTTGCTAGAGGAGCTACGGAGACCTTTTTTTGGGGCCATCTTCTTCAGAGCAGGCCAGACAGCAGGCCGCAGTTGCACGAATTGTAGAGTTGTCTGAGGCCAGACGTGACGTCGCGTGAGGTTATGCTGCACACACACACCGCTGCAGGACTTCTTCCTGGCACTGGTGGTTCTCTTGAGTCTTGTGCACCTAAAAAAAATGGAAGACAGAGGAACATCAGTTCAGTTATACAGCACAAAAAAATCGAAAAACACTGCAAAATCAGCACAATCCCAATCCATCCATGCCCTCCATAATGTTTAAATTCAAGACAACCCACAGAAAGACTAGGCCCATGCAAGACTCACTACCCCTGGGCATAAATAAAGGTTGAAAAGTAGGCAAAATGGTTGCAGGCCTAACGACAAAGCCTGCATTCAAAATGGCCACTTGCCTGCCAGCACATGGCCAGTGCCTGTAGCTGCACTCAAAATGGCCACCAGCCACATGGCCTGTCCCTCCCCATGAACACCCCCAAAAATCGAAAAACACTGCAAAATCAGCACAATCCCATTCCATCCATGCCCTCCATGATGTTTAAGTTCAAGACAACCCACAGAAAGACTAGGCCCATGCAAGACTCACTACCCCTGGGCATAAATAAAGGTTGAAAAGTAGGCAAAATGGTTGGAGGCCTAACAACAAAGCCTGCATTCAAAATGGCCACTTGCCTGCCAGCACATGGCCAGTGCCTGTAGCTGCACTCAAAATGGCCACCAGCCACATGACCTGTCCCTCCCCATGAACACCCCCAAAAATCGAAAAACACTGCAAAATCAGCACAATCCCATTCCATCCATGCCCTCCATGATGTTTAAGTTCAAGACAGCCCACAGAAAGACTAGGCCCATGCTAGACTCAAATACCCCTGGTGAAAAGGCCACAAGTACAGGCCCAAAAAACGTAAATCACTGAAAAATCAGCACAATCCCATTCCATCCATGGCCTCCATGATGTTTAAATTCAAGACAACCCACAGAAAGACTAGGCCCATGCAAGACTCACTACCCCTGGGCATAAATAAAGGTTGAAAAGTAGGCAAAATGGTTGCAGGCCTAACAACAAAGCCTGCATTCAAAATGGCCACTTGCCTGCCAGCACATGGCCAGTGCCTGTAGCTGCACTCAAAATGGCCACCAGCCACATGGCCTGTCCCTCCCCATGAACACCCCCAAAAATCGAAAAACACTGCAAAATCAGCACAATCCCATTCCATCCATGCCCTCCATGATGTTTAAGTTCAAGACAACCCACAGAAAGACTAGGCCCATGCAAGACTCACTACCCCTGGGCATAAATAAAGGTTGAAAAGTAGGCAAAATGGTTGGAGGCCTAACAACAAAGCCTGCATTCAAAATGGCCACTTGCCTGCCAGCACATGGCCAGTGCCTGTAGCTGCACTCAAAATGGCCACCAGCCACATGGCCTGTCCCTCCCCATGAACACCCCCAAAAATCGAAAAACACTGCAAAATCAGCACAATCCCATTCCATCCATGCCCTCCATGATGTTTAAGTTCAAGACAGCCCACAGAAAGACTAGGCCCATGCTAGACTCAAATACCCCTGGTGAAAAGGCCACAAGTACAGGCCCAAAAAACGAAAATCACTGAAAAATCAGCACAATCCCATTCCATCCATGGCCTCCATGATGTTTAAATTCAAGACAACCCACAGAAAGACTAGGCCCATGCAAGACTCACTACCCCTGGGCATAAATAAAGGTTGAAAAGTAGGCAAAATGGTTACAGGCCTAACAACAACGCCTGCATTCAAAATGGCCACTTGCCTGCCAGCACATGGCCAGTGCCTGTAGCTGCACTCAAAATGGCCACCAGCCACATGGCCTGTCCCTCCCCATGAACACCCCCAAAAATCGAAAAACACTGCAAAATCAGCACAATCCCATTCCATCCATGCCCTCCATGATGTTTAAGTTCAAGACAGCCCACAGAAAGACTAGGCCCATGCTAGACTCAAATACCCCTGGTGAAAAGGCCACAAGTACAGGCCCAAAAAACGAAAATCACTGAAAAATCAGCACAATCCCATTCCATCCATGGCCCCCATGATGTTTAAATTCAAGACAACCCACAGAAAGACTAGGCCCATGCAAGACTCACTACCCCTGGGCATAAATAAAGGTTGAAAAGTAGGCAAAATGGTTGCAGGCCTAACAACAAAGCCTGCATTCAAAATGGCCACTTGCCTGCAAGCACATGGCCAGTGCCTGTAGCTGCACTCAAAATGGCCACCAGCCACATGGCCTGTCCCTCCCCATGAACACCCCCAAAAATCGAAAAACACTGCAAAATCAGCACAATCCCATTCCATCCATGGCCTCCATGATGTTTAAGTTCAAGACAGCCCACAGAAAGACTAGGCCCATGCTAGACTCAAATACCCCTGGTGAAAAGGCCACAAGTACAGGCCCAAAAAACGAAAATCACAGAAAAATCAGCACAATCCCATTCCATCCATGGCCTCCATGATGTTTAAATTCAAGACAACCCACAGAAAGACTAGGCCCATGCAAGACTCACTACCCCTGGGCATAAATAAAGGTTGAAAAGTAGGCAAAATGGTTGCAGGCCTAACAACAAGGCCTGCATTCAAAATGGCCACTTGCCTGCCAGCACATGGCCAGTGCCTGTAGCTGCACTCAAAATGGCCACCAGCCACATGGCCTGTCCCTCCCCATGAACACCCCCAAAAATCGAAAAACACTGCAAAATCAGCACAATCCCATTACATCCATGCCATCCATGATGTTTAAGTTCAAACTAGCCCACAGAAAGACTAGGCCCATGCTAGACTCAAATACCCTGGTGAAAAGGCCACAAGTACAGCCCCAAAAAACGAAAATGACTGAAAAATCAGCACAATCCCAATCCATCCATGCCCTCCATGATGTTTAAATTCAAGACAACCTACAGAAAGACTAGGCCCATGCTAGACTCAAATACCCCTGGTGAAAAGGCCACAAGTACAGCCCCAAAAAACGAAAATCACTGAAAAATCAGCACAATCCCAATCCATCCATGGCCTCCATGATGTTTAAGTTAAAGACAACCCACAGAAAGACTCAGTCCACCCACCACTGAGTACCCCTGGGCAAAAGGCCCCAAAACAGCCCAAAAATCGAAAATTCCAAAATTTTAGTTGCAGCAACTGTAATGCCCCAAACAAACTTACTTGTAAAATTTCTAATCCAACAGTGATCCAAAGAAAGTCAAAAAGGCCTCAAATCCAAATATCCAGAAGCATCAACAAAATGTAATCCTTCCAGCTCCAGATCGAAATGAAAAGTGACCAGGAGATGGACAAAGCACTGGGAGGAGCCTGCTGAACAGGAACAGGAAGTTGAAGACTGTGGGGCACTTCCTTCCTCCCACCCCCCTGCCCCCCTCCCCAAAATGGACTCCTCGCTAAAAAAGTGCAGGCAAATGTCAAACTAAGGAGTTATTCAGATAAAAATCATCATTTCTAGAAGGTTTATGCTGCTTGCTGGTGGATTTCTTGTGCAGAATTGCAAATTTTATATTTTCGCTCGCCGCATCTCAAATCTCGCAATTGCGAAGTACCGCGAGACGTGATCTCGCCATACTCGCGTTGACAAACTATCGCTGGCAAGCCGCGATGACGTAATCGCGCTCGCCAATTCCCGCGGGATCACACAGCAAGATCCAAAATGGCGCAGCACTCGCAAACTATCGAGAAAAACAACTCGGCAAACGATGATAAACGCCGCGCGCCGCAAAAATTGTATCACCAACGCCGCGCGCCGCAAAAAAAATCCGCTGCGTGCGAATTTGCGGATTTTGCGGGAAATTCGCAAATCTCGCGGATTGCGAATTTCCCAAAAATCCGCAAAATCCGCGAGCGTAACGGATTTTCCGCCCATGCTTAATTCCATCCCTTCATTTTTAGGTCTTGCCTGAGCCAGCGCATGCGCTGCACTGGCAAGACATTTAGTGAGTGTGCTTTAAAAATCCGACCACAGCTTTTTGTGTGGCATAGAGAGTGTGGTCACGCGCACAGTTACGAGCAGAGTCGCCATCTGGCTTTCCTCTCGCTCTCCCAAATGCATGCACCTCGCTCCGCCTCTCTGTCTTGCTTGTGCTTTAAAGCCCCTCCCCCTCCCTCACCACAGAGCACATCTCGCGGCTGCAAGTCTTGTTTTTTTGATGTGTCTTGCCAGCTGCTCCAGCAACATTGCGCTTTAACTTGTTTGTGGCTTGCTTCCACCATAAGCCTCTTGCAACCCTAGAGGGCGCTCTGCCTCCCACCACATTTATAAACGCTCTTCACAGGCCTGATAACGCCTTCAGCTGTGTTTTTATGCAAGACCGCCACAGCTCGGCGGCGAGGGTTTGGGTTTGTCACCAGCATATCCCTCTTAACAGAACCCGTTTACTTTATTTTTCTGACCATGTTTATTCGTGCCACTGTAGCTTTACCCACCAGAGACCTGTTTAAACATGCCGGTGGGGCGAGGTAAGTAGTGGTAGTGTCCTGGGCGCTCACTGAGCGCACCCACACCCTGGTGCTCAGACTCTGTGGGCATCCATCCCCTCTGCCAGTCCCTTTGTTCACCCATATCTGTACCCACTCGGCGGGCATCAGACATGAGTGTGTCAACACACCTGTGCATACACGTCTAGGGTTAACTCTTCTCGTTGGCGCACACTTGGCCATAGTCACCAACACTTCACATATATTCGAATGCACATGCCCTAGTGCACACTTGTTTAAGGCCATCAACATGTAAGTGTGCACATGCGGTAACTGAAATCTTAAGGGCAATAGTGTCCTTATATGCATACCTGTCCAATCAGCCCAGTGAGAGAGTCACAAAAGTATCTTCCGCCAGAGAGATTAGACACACCAGGCAAGTAAGTGGTTTTAAAATGAAATGCTCCTTAACATTGTATTCTCGCTATTTTTAATCCATTTCCAATTCAACAGATGTTCTCCTTGTTTGGCCGGACTGTATACTCACAAAGTGCACATTAAATTATACCTGCCTGGAGCTATGCCTTGTCCCTTGTGTTTCTCCAGCTACTGCATACTGAGAATCTATTCCTCACTTTTACTTTAAAAAATATATATATATTAAATCCTACTTACTAAAGACACAAAGTACTCTTATCGAGATCTCGCGAAATATTGTTAACAAGGATTTTGGGAGACACCCTGTCCACATTATAGGCGCACCAGTTGCTTGGAGATGTGCTTGTTACCCTGGGTCATCATCCACATAGCAGATCAGTGCAACCAAAGTGGTACGCAGAGGGGAGAGGGTCAGAAAGTGTAAGCCATTTTTTGCCAAGTTCTTTGATCTTCCGCCCAGCTGTTAGGAAAAACAATTACGTTGATTTACTGTGACTTCGCTTTTGTGCTTTAGTAAAGGGTGGACCCTCCCCATTGTTCCCCTCTTGCTCATTTACGGGCTTCCTAAAGAGTCATATTTTTTTCAGAGAGATCTACTGTAGTACTGCTAAGTACCCTATTTTGTACCGGTGTCTTGGCACCAACTCAACTCCCCCCCCCCCCCTCCACTGACTTTATTAATCTTCTGGTACGTTCAGCTTCACTTCATGATCAATGTGCCCATGTAGGACTCCGTTCACCAATCCTCTCTTGTTTTCGTTTTTGGCTGACATACCTAAACCTCTTTCTGCTTCAAGCAGAGGGTGATGGCCTCCTCTCTAAAATAAGCATTGGCACTCTGTCCACATCATGTTGTTCCCAGATATTTGTCATGTCTCTGCTCACTACCCCTTCGTAATTCTATTGCTGTCTACCACTCTGCTTGTGCCTTCCTGCTGCCACTTGCTGTTGGTCCCATCTCTACCTGTCCCTCTTCTCTACTTGTCCATCTTCTCTGCGCCCTCCCTCCGGCTTTTTCTCCTATTGGATCTCCCTTTCCTGGGCTCAGATTGCCTGCTCCTCCTACTTGTCACTCGGCACCACTGCATGCCTCCTTCACTGTTTGCCTCTGGTTGAACGTCAGCTATACTCCATGTCTGGCCATCTCCGTGTTTTCCTGTCTCCCCTCCCCACCCCCACTCTTCCTGCATCTGCATGCCCCCTCAGTATCTGCCCCTTTTTTATTGTCCGCCATGTTCCTTTCTTAATAAGTTTTTGTTTGCTTTATGTAGTGTAGAGAAATATTAAGCCTTGACCCTTACCGTGTAGGGGAGTATAGAAGAACCTGTAAAATTGAAAGAAGCGCATTGCATTTTATCAAACGAGTAGATGAGCCAGGTACCGAAGCTGCGATCTACAGCTCTAAATGCTGCATGTTCATCTAGATGTTATAAGGTTATAATATTGTACCGCCAAGATTCGATTGAATACAGTTTGCTTTTAAAAGAAGTAATTATGAATAAATAACAGGAAAGCTGGACGTCTAATATCTCCCCCATCAGCATGAAATCCAAGAACAGACCCATGGGATCTCCGGCCTAGTGTTCTTCAGGTTTATCTCTATGCATTTCATGACGTGTTTTCAAATGGACTACGTATGCTTGTATAGTCACGTGCTAGCGGAACTAATGTCAGCATAACACTACACTCTTCAACTAAACAACACTATACTCCATATATTACAGAACACAACATGCAAATCCATAGTGCACCATACCACTCACCTCAAATCAACACCAAATGATACACACGACTCAATAAGGAGATCCACACCAATTTATAACAAGCATTGGCATAGCCAATTGGTCTCGGCTTTGGGACCTCATGAGTGTTTAGCCTTGCAACAGTTGATGTTGTTGCACCAAGGATATTGTGCTGCATAACTAAATACTTATAAGGTCCCAAAACAAGACCTATTGGCTATTCCAATTCTTATTGTAAGTTGGAGTTGACACCCTGAATGTGATTGGTGTGCCCAAACATGGGTCCTGTACTCATTGTGCCACGGGACACAAGTTATGTCTGACTGGCGAGGCCTAGTCAGCCTGGCATTGTTTTTGATCCTATCTGGAGGGAACTTCGCCTGGCAGTTCGGTGGTTGGACAGGCCTATAGGGCAATGTAGTAGCGCAGATGGGCTAGGCTCATGGGTAACTTTGGTGGTGGGCCAGATGTGTGGCTGTATGTATACTGCTGTAATGAGCATCTGAATATAATGAGTATTGTGCAGTACCAGAAAGTACTGTGCAGGCAACAGTAGGTTACACTAGGCACACAATGCCACATGGGATGGGTGTCTCACATGCTACAGAAGGAGCTTCATGAGTCCTTTCAGGTGTCCTGCAGCAGGAGGTGCAGTTCTAATTTGAAAATAAATGAACTACCAATTGACCAATGTATACATACCGTCCCTAAGTTGTCCACTATCCATATCTTTCCTTCTTCTAGTGAGTGCTAAATATGCTACAGACGAATGTCCATTGCCAAATTCCCTTTGAAACAAATGCTAATATCGCTAATTGGCGGGGAAGGGTGCTCATGCCTTGGGTGTTTGTTTGAGTCCCACACACATGGAAAAAGTACTGGAGTGGAGACTCCTAAAAAGTAAGTCACTTTTTTACAACCCAATTTGCCAAGGGGGCGGGAGCTTTTGTTTTGAGGCATGGGGCTATCTGCTGTCCAGGTGTGTACAGTTCCTACTGGAGCAGGACTACAAATGATCTGTACATGGGATATCTCTGTTTAGGGTGGGATGTTTGGCAGAGGACTATGGACTGGAATGTGTCCTCAAATAATTGCCAGTGTCTGAGACTAATTCAAACATTCCATCTGTCCATCACCTTGTTGTTTATTCACATTTAACCATTGGAATTTCCTTTGCTCAAATGATGTCTTCAAAATTGTCCTACCAATGATGATGGTGACCAGCCTTCCTGATTTAAGATGTTACCGGGCTATGAGAGGCATTAGCCAAGCTGATATCAGTTTTCTAGCAGGCTATGGGGCTTCTGGTGAGTTTTCAATTGCTACCAGAGGTTGCACAGGTCAGAGTTATGGTGAGCTCTGCCCACCTCTTTCTGAGGCATCCCAATAATTCACTCATGGAATCATGCACGCACAGAGGGATGGGGCACTTTGACCCACTCCTGGTAGGGAATCACTAAGACTAAAATCCATCTGGAGCACGACCCTCTGACCCAATCAGGAGAACTATCATAGGTTCCCCTATACCTAGAAGGTGGAAAATCACCATGCACTATCCACAGGGGTGCCAATCTTCATTGCTTCCTTCCCAGGACCTTAGACAAACAAGATGGACCTCCAAGCCAGTTACCTATGCACAACAGCCCAACAGGAAAAGTGTTGCAGCACCCAAAATTCCATGAGGTGGAAAACGTGTCTTCCTACATCATCGACGGTGAACAGCCTTTACGACGCAGCTGTTACACCGCCGTGCCGTTACAACGCGGTCTTTTCAACGCAAGTCGTTACCACGACTTGCGCTGGAGGGCGCTGCAGGACAAGGATTTTTTTAATTTACTATCCAGCACCTTCTCTACTGTACGTAGGCCGGTGTTATAATAGTAAATTTAAAAATTCCTAATGCCGCACCCCCCTTCAATGCTAGTGGTGGTAACGACTTGCGTTGAAAAAACCGCGATGTAACGGCACGCGTTGTAACAGTACGCATTGTAATTCCGTACATCCTCATCGACTAGGTAGAGCCCATCATCCCTGTTATGTCAACAAGCTATTTCTTCAATCTAACTTTGTGGCCGTACCAATTAAAGATGATGGGCGCTAATCAATTGGGGGTGGGTCGGATCTACCATGGGTTTTGGCCAAGTCTCTGACGTCTATGACCCTACATCGGTTGGATGGTGATTAAAGGCAGAGGTTTTTCAAGACATAGCTTCTGCCACGTTCCACCAAACTATAAATCTGTGCCTCAGTGTATATGTCAGCGGAATTATTTGAAAGAAGAGACAAATACATTTGTTATAGGAGGATTAACATGCAGTTCCTCACTTGTATACTTTTAGAAGTTTGTCATTTGTTTGAATTCGCATAAACATTGCATATTACTTTCCGAATAGTTTCGAAATCTTTAAACAGTTCTTCGGTCAATTATGCATACATGGTCAATTATACAAAGGCATTTTTTTATTTTAACTTGATAGTATGATTAAGTAAGCAGCCAGATGTGCGCCGGTCTTTAAGCAGTGAAGTGTCAAATATACATGGGCAGGGATTAAAGATTTAATAGCTAGATCCTTTTTTACAACTTTCTCATGTCCTACATTTTGAAGCATTTACTGCACATGTAAAAGTGGGGCTTTTGTTTAGATATTCTAGTCAGCGACAGAAAAATGCAAGGTTTTCAGTGAGAGCTACACAAGAACTCGAGCTGGGCCGGTTTACATGTATCGCACATGTAACTGAAAATGTTTGCACTGATGAACAGGCACTTTTGCAACAGAATTTGCACATATCGACTACTGCAAAATAGTATTTGCGCTCAGTACAATAAGGTCAGTGTACTTCTAAAGTTACTTTCCTTCACAGGTTGGTCAGTGCAAATATTAGGCGAAATTGCCAGGTCATAAGCTCGAAATTGCTTAGACACTGGTGCAGTTCATTAAATTCCACAAAAAAGTTGCCTTCCAGGTTATATTCATGCACATACTCGAATTTACCACCATTGATATACAAAACCCCTTTCCTGGTAATCGAACTAGACATTCATACTCGCAATAAGAAAGACGTTTGGCCTCCAGTTCTTGCTCACATTGGCAGTGTAGTCATTAAGACCTATGGCACCGAGGTGCCAATTTTGGTGTATGCAAAACATCTTGTAGAATGTCACCGGCGCTTCATTACTAAAAGAATAAGGGGCATATTTATGACATTGCCCCGCAGTGCACACCTTGCTGTGCTGCACTGCGTACCAGGAAAAGGGCAGGAATGCGCCTGTTCCCCTGCACTGGCACCGTTTTGGCTGCCTAGACAAACACAATCCTGCTACACTGTTTAGCAACGTCCATTGGAAGTGGGGGCCTTCACTGATGACCTAGTACCTCTTCACCAAGTCAACATCTGGGGTTGCACTGTCAACATATGCCTTTGTTGTATGGGGCCAGATGTACATAGGCCTTATGATGTCGCAAACAACTTGATTCATAGAATCGGGTCGTTTGGGACTACAAAAAATCCTTACAACATGTACCAAACCTTATTTTGCGATTCTGTAACAAATTACAGAATCGCAAAATGGATTAACGATTTGGTATTAGAAAGGGGCGTGTTAAGGGCGTCCCTTCCTAATAGCAACTTGAAGTGGTGCGACTGAAATGCAGCCGTAAAATATTTACATTTTACCACCTGCTTCAAGTAGGAGGTAACCATTCCCAAACAGGAAGGGGATCCCTTCCCCTTTGTGAATGTATGAAAAACATTTTTTTAAGATCAGGCAGTGGCCCCCTGGATCTCTGCCTACTCTTAAAAAATTATAAGACAACTTTTCATTTTTGTTTTTGAAACGCACCCCGTTTTCACATTGCTTTGTTTAAAATAAACACAGACATGGTGGTCTGCTGGCCCCAGCAGGCCACCATCTCTGTGCGTTTATCGATTCTCAATGGATAGCAAATTGCGACCTACCTCATTATTATTAATAAGGTAGGCCGATTTGCAACCCACTGGGAATTGCAAACAGTGTAAAACACACTGTTATACAATTTTCATAAGCTTTTATTCGATTTGAAGGTACAAATCATACAAGCGACATTAAAAATACAACACCATATATATACAATTAATACTCAATATTCGCATTAATGGTGCGGAAAGACAAGCGATATAGGGATATATACAAATGTGTACAGACAGGAAATCAATATATCTAACACACAAGTAGAGTTTCCTGGCAGCTGTACATAAAAACAAACGAAATCCAAACCGCTCAGAGGGCATAAAAAGGTGAATATTTGGGGTGTAAAGAGGAACCTTACAATACATACTATGGACATAAAACACGAGTGACCATTCCATATTTGTAGCTAATAAAAACTTTTATGTACAGACAGGAATGTATTAAATGGTAGCAGCACTATACATTTCCTGGCAGCTGTACATCTCAAGAATTTACAGACAGGTAAGTATAAAGAGGTTACAGTACTATACTTTTCCTGGCAGCTGTACATTTCAAGATATAGGTAGCCACAAAAAAACAGATATCCACATTCTCCATTGAGAATAATAGTATTAATGCGGTCTTTGTGGTTCGAGTATTGTATTTTATAAAAATGGGCTTAAGGTATTTTAACCTAAGAAAATGATAAAATTTACAAAAAAGTAAAAAGTGGCAACAGCTCTGGCGTGAAGTATTGTCACACGGGCAGGGAGTCTCTGATCTAACTTTCTGAGTTGGGAACGCAACAAGGTGGTGAACGATACCCAATCTGACACGGGTTAGTACAAATTGGTGAGATGGGCGAGTCACGTTCACAAGGTAAGATTGTAGCCCCGGAGTTAAATTCAGGTCTTTATAAAACTTCACGGTGGCTAATTTACCATACACCTTGTCACGCTCCACCTTTTTAAAGTTTAAAAATGTGAACTTGATCTCTTTTTTGGGAATGGCAGCAGCCTGCTCTGGATCAAGAAAAACATCGATGTCAAATAGAAGATTATACCAGAAGTGAATATATTGCATCCACTGTATACGTAATGAGTGGTCAAGACCTATACAATCAAGAATAATCTCTTGAGTGAATCGAGTCTCTGACTTAGCCCAAATAGAACGCCAAAATAAGAGTGGCCGAACGGCTGCTAAGTCAGATATAAACTCGATCCCTACCTCATCATGAATCAATTGTACTGAGGCGGAGGGAGGAACACATAACAATCTCTTTAGAAATTTGTTTTCATCAGCTTGGAGCGAAGGACCTTCACTGTGGCCCCATACACCTGCCCCGTACAGTGCAGAAGAGACACAGCGAACGTTATATATATTTATCATGTCTGGGATACTTCTAGAGCCAAGTTTAGAGGCAAATCGGAATATGCTGCTAGTGGACCGCAACATTTTCAATCTGATGTTGTCAAATTCAGAGATCCAGGACCCACTGTTGTTATACGTAATACCCAGGTAACAGAAAGTTTTGACATATGACATTTTATCTTTGTCCAGGAAGAAGCTATGCTTAGCCTTATTTACAGCCTGCCCGCATGCCATAACATACGTCTTGGATTTGTTCACACAGAGCCTCCTATTTTGAATGAACAACATAAAACTATCAATTAGGCGCTGGAGACCAATCTGTGTGCGGGATAAAAGAACAGCGTCGTCCGCATAAAGTAAAAGTGGGATAGGTTTCCCTCCAATCAAAGGGGCATCTGCAGGAATATCAACCAGATTACGGTCGACGCCATTAATAAAAAGGGAAAATAAAAGAGGAGCCAAAACGCATCCCTGGCGAATTCCCCGTGAAACTTTGAAAAATGGTGTACATTCGCCTAGGGTGCCGTAACGGACCTTACATGAAAGTTTTTCATAAAGCCTGGCTAAGAAATGGACTATTTCCTTCGATGCCCCAGATTCGATTAAAACCTCCCAAAGAATAGCATGGTTAACTAAATCAAACGCGCTGCTCAAATCAGCAAAACATAAAAAAAGGTTGCCTTTTTTGGCCACAGTATATTTATTAATAATAAGGTCCAAATTAACACATTGTTCCAGGGTGCCCATACCTTTACGGAACCCATATTGTACTTTAGTTAAAATATTCGAGTCAGTTGCCCAGGTTTCTAACCTTTTAAGCAAAATGCGACTCATAACCTTAACCGAGGCATCCAACAGAGAAATCGGACGGTAGTTGGAGGCCTCAGATTTACTGCCTTTCTTAAATAGGGTAATTATGACTGATTGGCCCCAGGAGGGGGGAAAATTATCCTCTGCCGCGCAATTAAAGATCCGCGCCAGGATGGGGGCCCACAGGTGTGGTTCGGCTTTTAACAAGTCGATCGGGACCCCATCCGGGCCTGGGGCTTTTCCTTCTTTGCTATTGGAGAGCCCATCATAGACTTCCTCCAGTGTTACTCCCAAAGGTAGGGGTATCCAAGGTGTAGCCTCAATGGTTAGTACCTCGAGGGGTATCCCTTCCGGATTAAAGATGTTGGTAAAATGGGTAATCCAGTCATTGCATGCGATGTAGGAAGTTAGTTCCGGGATGTCGTCATTATTGAGAAAAGGGCTGTTAATTGTTTCCCAATATAATTTGCAGTTTTTGGTTTCTGCTGCTTCCTTTAACTTATCCCATGCCTCACACTGCAGGAGCTTTTTCCTGTTGGTGATGGCCGTTCTATAGTTGGCCCTGAATAGTTTTATCCCTTCCCTGTCTCGTGGTTTGGTACCTACTGCCCTCTTTAATTCCCGAAGTGCAACCATGCAAGGTTTATCAAACCAACCCTGTTTTACCCCTCGGGCTGATGAAGATGCCCTAGTGAAAATACCTTCGATAGTAGTATTAATATTAATAAAATTTAACAATAGGGACTCGGGATTAATTGCACATAACTGCAATTTCCTAATAGCGAATCACAAAAATTTGCTATTAGGTAATCGCAAACGGAAGTCTATCTACTACTCCCCATTAATTTCTACAACTGTTGCAAATGTTCTTAAAATGTGCATCATATGCTCAGTATAGGTAAATTAGGAGTTGAAAAATCTACAATACTATTGAGCCAGCCTCCCAAAAGCAACTACTAGCACCAAAGACATGGAGCATTTTTTTTTTGTTTAAGAAATTTTTATTGAGTTTTAGCAAAAACACAAACAAAGCCATACAATAATGTAAGTGATTATAATAATTTAAGACAGGAGGCATTCAAGTTAATAAAAAATTCCAGAAACACCAATGAGGAGAAGAAATAAAAGTAAAGAAAAGAAGAAGAGAGAAGAGAGGAAAAAGGGAAAAGACAAAGAAGGAAGGAGGTGGGGGAGAGAAAGAAGCTAGATGAAAGTTGGGAAAATGCAAGAAGAAGAACAGGATATGAACTCACATGGAATGGGTAGAAGAGAGGTAAGAAACAAAGGGGAGCCATAGGAGATCAGATTTGATTTTTAGAGGGACAGAAGAAGAAGAAGCAACAGAAATTCTATGTTCATCGCATATGAAATTTCACCAAGTTATAACAGAAATTTTAGAATTATCTTTCCAGCAAGATAGAATCACTTTAAATGCAATAGCAATGAACAAATCAAGTAACCGAGCATTAGATGAGATCATATCTATATCATCTGATAAAGAACCTAAAAATACATTTGCTAACGAGAATGGAGCAGAACATTTAAACATACGCATGTATATATCCCAGATAGAGTTCCAAAATGAGAAGACAGAAGGGCAGTCAAACAGTTGATGTTTGAGTGTACCTGGTTCAGAAGAACAAGACCAGCATGTAGAGGGTGAAGCAGGAGAAAACTTGGAAATAATTACAGGTGTAAAAACAACTCTATGATACATGAGTGATGCGTGCAGCAATAGAAACCTTAAATAATTTGGACCATAAACGGTCCCAAACATCAACTGGTAACAAAATATTCAAATCAGCTTCCCAGGCAGGCTCAACAAAGGATTTAGGACGATCTAAAACATTAGAATCCAGTAATCTATATACATGGTCAGCTTTTGGTTGTTGTAAAGAGAACAAAGGGTAGAGTGGGGATGTGGGGGGAAAGGAGGGTAAAACATCGGGCGGAGAAAGGGACGATAAGTGAGAGCGAATAGCATCAGTTATGATGATATACTCCTGTAAACACGTAATAGGCAGTTGATACAGATTTTGCAACTTTTGGAAAGGGAGAATAGAATTATTGGAAAGGAATTGATGTACAAAAGAAATCCCCTTTTCTTTCCAGTATTTGTAATAGAAAGACTTGCCCTTATATTTGAGGAACTTATTATACCACACAGTGGTCGATAAAAAACATTGAAGGGGAGATAGGTCTTTGGTAAAAGCGTCAAGCAGCAGCGACCTCGAGTACTTCAGAACTGGGTGTTTGGACAAAAAGGAACAATTGGACATGAAAACCGCATGTTGAAACGAAAAATCTTTCAACAAGGAACGTTCAGACACCACCCACCTGGGTACAGGCGAAGTCAAAAAATCATATGCTAAAGTGAAGGATTGTTTTATAACAAAAGCAGAGTGATATAATTTAAAGTTGGGAAACCGTACTCCACCTTCATTTTTAGGACGAATGAGAGTTTGCAAAGCAATGCGGGGGTGTTTATCATTCCACAAGAATTTGGTACATATAGAATTCAAACGAGCAAAGTATGAGCACTGAATTTTTATGGGGAGCATAGATACAGTATAAAGAATATGTGGCGTAAACATCATTTTAACAGTATCCAGTCTACCCCACCAGGACAAAAATAAAGGAGACCAACTTTGGAGAAGGGACTGGAGTTTGTTAACAAGGGAATCAAAGATAAACTTAAGGGAATCAGCGAGAGAGGAGGAAAACCAAATGCCAAGGTATTTTATTTTGGAAGGGCACCAGGCAAAATCAGTGGATTGAAACATGTATTGGTAAGAAATGGAGTTGAGAGGAAGGACTTCTGTTTTGGAGAGGTTAAGTTTATAACCAGAGATGGAAGAGTATAAACGAACTTCATCCATGAAATGTGGTAAAGATGAGACAGGGTCAGCCATATAAACAAGGATATCATCTGCATACGCAGATATTTTTGTTTCAATAGATGCTAATTTAAAACCATGGATATTGGAGTTAGTTCAGATACGTTCCAAAAACGGTTCAAGACATAGGATAAATAATAATGGGGAAAGAGGACAACCCTGTCTCGTGCCTCTATTCAAGGCGAAAAATCTAGAAAATTGGTTGTTGACAAAAATACTAGCACGGGGGGAGGAATAAAGGAGTTTATCTAAGGAAATAAAAAAGGGACCAAAAGCAAACCATTGCAAAGACCGAAACATAAATTGCCAGTTGATCCGATCAAAGGCTTTCTCTGCATCTAAGGACAGAGCTGCAAAGGGAGATTTAAATGATTTACTGTGCGAAATAATATTAGCGAACATACGAGCATTATCAGAGGCCAACCTGCCTTTTACAAAGCCAACCTGATCAGTTTTAATCAAAAGAGGAATGAGGACATCTAGGCGAGAGGCAATAATTTTAGCAAATATTTTACAATCATAGTTAATCAGGGAAATAGGGCGGAAATTTTTACATTGGGAGTGATCTTTGTCTGGTTTGGGAATTATGATAATGAGGGCTTCCAGGAAGGATCCAGAAGCTTTGGCAGATGAGATAAAAGAATTAAAAAGTTGATGTAATTGGGGCACAAATATGTTATGAAATGCAGAGTAAAATTCAATAGGTAATCCATCAGGACCCGGGGCTTTAGATTTTTTAAGGGAAGAGATGGCTTGGAGAATTTCTTGAAGAGAAATATCTTTCTCAAGTTGGGCAAATTCATCTGGGAGTGAAGGAGGAGATGGGAGACCCTCAAAAAAAGATGTTAGGTTAGAGTCCGATGGGTGAGTATCATCAGTATAAAGAGTTTGATAGTAATTGTGAAAGACTTCTGCAATGTCCTCGTCTGAGGAAACCAACTTATTAGTTTGGTCATTAAGAATAGGACCAATCGTTTTACGTTCAGATTTGATTTTGAGATAGTTTGCCAGCATTTTACCCGCTTTGTTTTGGCCCCCATGGTATTTGGATTTAATTTTCAATAAGGTGTTACAAGCTTCGATCGTAACAATCTTATTTAACTCAGACTTAGCTTTGATTAGATTCTGAAGAGCATCTTTGGATTTAGAGGAAAAATACGAGTGCTCAAGGGATTTAATAAGCTTGAGTTGGTCGTCATATTTGAGTCTATTAAATTTCTTCTTTTTTTGCAACATAAGAAATAGTAAATGCGCGGAAAGCAGCTTTAAAAGCGTCCCAATTATTAGGAATAGAGGTATCAGAAGGGTGATTAACACCTTGGGTGCTAAGGGAATTCCCGCTGTTACTCCTGGATCCCCATTGTTCATGACAAGGTCAGCTCGTCATAAGCACAGTGTACTGCATGACGAGCTGACATGGAAGGGGTTAAGGAGAAAAAACTCATTAATATAGACCGTAGCTTCCTTAACAAAAGTAGCATCAGACAATAGAAATGTATTGAATTTCCATCGACTGAATTTGGAGGAAGTTGAGGTGAGATCAAAGGACGCATGGACAGGTGCATAGTCAGATAGAAAGATAGAACCAATATCAGACTTTTGGAGTGAGGGAAGGGGAGACTTACTAACCATAATATAGTCTATCCTAGAACGGGTATGATGAACATTGGAAAAAAAGGTATATTCAAGGGTATCAGGATTACATGTTTTTTAAACATCGTAAAGAGGACGCGAGGCAATGGCAGATTGGAAACATTTATGGGTTTTATCAGGTTGAAATTTGTGAGATGAAAGCCTGTCTCCGAATGGATCTAACCATTGATTAAAGTCACCAGCAATTACAATATTAGGGCAGTCCATAGTAGATATAAGGATTTTGATATTGTTCCAAAATTTAGGATCTGGCCAAATGGGACCATAAATGTTTAATAGAATCAAAGTTTTATTTTGGATCACATCCTTTGCCATTACCCAGCGTCCTTCATCATCATTTTGAGACGATAACATTTGGACTGACAACCCTTTATGGAACAACATCGCAACACCCCCTTTCTTGTTAACCGCAGAAGAAAATACCACTTGACCCACCCAATGACGTTTTAACTTAGAAGATTCAACATCTGTACAATGAGTCTCTTGGAGAAAAACAACTTGAGAATTAATTTTAGACAAATGGGACAATGCCTTCTGACGCTTGCCAGGATGACCAAGACCTCGGACATTCCACGTCACAAAATTACACATGATGTAAGGTAAGGATGGGGCAGTACACGTGGGGTGGATACACTGCAAGGAAAACATCTACAAGGGGAGACAAAGCAAAGAAACATGCTACACCAATATAAAATACCCAATAGACATAATGTATGAAAATACAATATACCAAACTCACTGTGAGAGACAACAAGAACCAAAGAAGCCATAGGACAAGAAACAGAGACTGTCCAAGGAAAAAGTAATAGGGGAGAGACCAGAGGAAAGGAAGATCGTTGGAAAAGAGAGAGAAAGAAAGGAAGAAAAAAAAGAAAAAAACATCAGGAGGAAGACAAGAAGACAGATCAAGGCAGAAAAGCCAGGTCTGAGAGGAAAGAAATAGCCAAGACATCGGGGACATGGAAAACGCCAAAGAGGACATGGGTCCCAATGAGCAACAGGAGAGCAAGGACGGGCAGAAAAAGGAAGAAACTACAAAACCTCAAGGGAGAGGGTGAAACATGTAAAAAGCCAAGGCGGAGAAAGAATAACCATATAGCCACAACAAAATCAGGCCTACAAAAAGATAAATCAAACAAGTGAGAGGAGGAAGCATGAGCTGAATCAGGACAGAAGCAAAGGGAAGAATAAGCACAACAGAATCAAGTCTGCGAGAGAATATCAAACATTAGTGTCCATCGCAGGTGAGGAAACAGTTTGTAGATAAGCATGGAGTTTCTCAGGATCATCGAAGGAACGAGTATGTCCATTGTGCGTGATCTTACATAAGCAGGGATGCAGAATACCATACTTGATATTTAGCTGTCGCATTTGAGGACGAAGATTCAAAAATTCTTTGTCGGGCATTAGTTGCGTTGGAGAGATCCTGTGAAACAAAAATATTATGACCCGACCATACAAGACGATGCTTTTAAGTCTGGCAGCTTTGAGCACAGTCATTAGTTCAGTAAATTCAAGAAATAAAACAATAATGCCACAAGGCTTAGAAGCATTTGGAGTGAGGCGCCCTAGGCGATGAGCTCGTTGGATATTAAGAGGATGGGAGGCTGGCTGGAGGTCTAGAAGCTCATGTAGGAACTTTCGAACAAACGACACCATATCAGACCCCTCAATATTCTCCGGAACACCATATAAGCTTAGGTTGTTGCGTCTATTACGATTATCAAGGTCCTCAGTGTGGAGCTTGAGCAAGTGAATCAGTTTTTCCAGTTGGGGAATTTTAGAAGAAGCATCCTGTATATCACTGACTCGTTGTTCTAGGTTTAGGACTTTACCTTCCATAATGACCCATCTCTCCTCAATCTGCTTGAGCTTCTCATTAGTGGCAGACATAAAAGGTTGTAGACCCCTCACCTCCTCCAGTATGGAATCCAAAATGGGGTTTGGAGAGGTGTGAATGGGGGAGGGGGGTCATTTTTTAGTCTCTTTGGTTTTGTGCCAGTGAGAGATGATTTGACAGTACTAGCGTCATGAGACATCGCAGTTACTGGATTACGTGGCAGGATGGCAGAATCGAGTGACTATTAAATGGAATGACGTGAAAATCCAAAATGGCACGGAGAGAGATTCATAAAAGCACAGAATAGAAGGTCACACAGCATATGAAGAAAATAGAAATGATAACTGCAGCACACACCTTGGTCAAATGCCCAGAATCCACAGTAGGCTGAAATATACCAACTCCTGACGAACAAAAGCTCTAAATCAGCCAAATTGCCATGGAGATAGGTAAAACAAATAGGAAACACAACAAGTTGGAGAGCAGGCTGGTGAATAAGACAGTCATTTTCACAAAGTGCGCAGATAATCGAGCGTTTCCCTCTCAGCACTTAAAATGGCCGCCATAACTCAAAGAAGGAATACACTGAGGGGAGAAGTCCTTAAAAACACTGTCAGTAGAATCATTTCTGTGCCATACCTTGGGAGGAAGAATACAACAAAAGTCAGCACAGTACTGGTATTTTGATGCAGGCTGCGTCGACATCCAGGCGAGGCTGACAAGCTGGTGAGAGGACGCGGGCTCAGCGGCACAAAATGGCGGCTGCCCGCGTCCCTTGGATGCCGGAAATTGCCAGAGTGCTCTACACGCGAAAAATGGCATTACAGTCGCCAAAATCGCGATGGAAGGGTGCAGCGCACATTCCGCCGTGGAAACCTTACAAATTCAGGTGGCCATCGGCGGGGAAGAGGTGAAAAAGCAGAGTAGACGCCCGTAGCTCGGCGGAGCTCACGGGAGAGCCGTCGTCACTCCACGGCGCGGAAGCCACGCCCCGACATGGAGCATTTTTACTGCTGAAAAATCATAAAAACATTTATTCCTTAACAAAAGTAGCATCAGACAATAGAAATGTATTGAATTTCCATCGACTGAATTTGGAGGAAGTTGAGGTGAGATCAAAGGACGCATGGACAGGTGCATAGTCAGATAGAAAGATAGAACCAATATCAGACTTTTGGAGTGAGGGAAGGAGAGACTTACTAACCATAATATAGTCTATCCTAGAACGGGTATGATGAACATTGGAAAAAAAGGTATATTCAAGGGTATCAGGATTACATGTTTTTTAAACATCGTAAAGAGGACGCGAGGCAATGGCAGATTGGAAACATTTATGGGTTTTATCAGGTTGAAATTTGTGAGATGAAAGCCTGTCTCCGAATGGATCTAACCATTGATTAAAGTCACCAGCAATTACAATATTAGGGCAGTCCATAGTAGATATAAGGATTTTGATATTGTTCCAAAATTTAGGATCTGGCCAAACGGGACCATAAATGTTTAATAGAATCAAAGTTTTATTTTGGATCACATCCTTTGCCATTACCCAGCGTCCTTCATCATCATTTTGAGACGATAACATTTGGACTGACAACCCTTTATGGAACAACATCGCAACACCCCCTTTCTTGTTAACAGCAGAAGAAAATACCACTTGACCCACCCAATGACGTTTTAACTTAGAAGATTCAACATCTGTACAATGAGTCTCTTGGAGAAAAACAACTTGAGAATTAATTTTAGACAAATGGGACAATACCTTCTGACGCTTGACAGGATGACCAAGACCTCGGACATTCCACGTCACAAAATTACACATGATGTAAGGTAAGGATGGGGCAGTACACGTGGGGTGGATACACTGCAAGGAAAACATCTACAAGGGGAGACAAAGCAAAGAAACATGCTACACCAATATAAAATACCCAATAGACATAATGTATGAAAATACAATATACCAAACTCACTGTGCGAGACAACAAGAACCAAAGAAGCCATAGGACAAGAAACAGAGACTGTCCAAGGAAAAAGTAATAGGGGAGAGACCAGAGGAAAGGAAGATCGTTGGAAAAGAGAGAGAAAGAAAGGAAGAAAAAAAAAGAAAAAAACATCAGGAGGAAGACAAGAAGACAGATCAAGGCAGAAAAGCCAGGTCTGAGAGGAAAGAAATAGCCAAGACATCGGGGACATGGAAAACGCCAAAGAGGACATGGGTCCCAATGAGCAACAGGAGAGCAAGGACGGGCAGAAAAAGGAAGAAACTACAAAACCTCAAGGGAGAGGGTGAAACATGTAAAAAGCCAAGGCGGCAAAAGAATAACCATATAGCCACAACAAAATCAGGCCTACAAAAAGATAAATCAAACAAGTGAGAGGAGGAAGCATGAGCTGAATCAGGACAGAAGCAAAGGGAAGAATAAGCACAACAGAATCAAGTCTGCGAGAGAATATCAAACATTAGTGTCCATCGCAGGTGAGGAAACAGTTTGTAGATAAGCATGGAGTTTCTCAGGATCATCGAAGGAACGAGTATGTCCATTGTGCGTGATCTTACATAAGCAGGGATGCAGAATACCATACTTGATATTTTGCTGTCGCATTTGAGGACGAAGATTCAAAAATTCTTTGTCGGGCATTAGTTGCGTTGGAGAGATCCTGTGAAACAAAAATATTATGACCCGACCATACAAGACGATGCTTTTAAGTCTGGCAGCTTTGAGCACAGTCATTAGTTCAGTAAATTCAAGAAATAAAACAATAATGCCACAAGGCTTAGAAGCATTTGGAGTGAGGCGCCCTAGGCGATGAGCTCGTTGGATATTAAGAGGATGGGAGGCTGGCTGGAGGTCTAGAAGCTCATGTAGGAACTTTCGAACAAACGACACCATATCAGACCCCTCAATATTCTCCGGAACACCATATAAGCGTAGGTTGTTGCGTCTATTACGATTATCAAGGTCCTCAGTGTGGAGCTTGAGCAAGTGAATCGGTTTTTCCAGTTGGGGAATTTTAGAAGAAGCATCCTGTATATCACTGACTCGTTGTTCTAAGTTTAGGACTTTACCTTCCATAATGACCCATCTCTCCTCAATCTGCTTGAGCTTCTCATTAGTGGCAGACATAAAAGGTTGTAGACCCCTCACCTCCTCCAGTATGGAATCCAAAATGGGGTTTGGAGAGGTGTGAATGGGGGAGGGGGGTCATTTTTTAGTCTCTTTGGTTTTGTGCCAGTGAGAGATGATTTGACAGTACTAGCGTCATGAGACATCGCAGTTACTGGATTACGTGGCAGGATGGCAGAATCGAGTGACTATTAAATGGAATGACGTGAAAATCCCAAATGGCACGGAGAGAGATTTGTAAAAGCACAGAATCGAAGGTCACACAGCATATGAAGAAAATAGAAATGATAACTGCAGCACACACCTTGGTCAAATGCCCAGAATCCACAGTAGGCTGGAATATACCAACTCCCGACGAACAAAAGCTCTAAATCAGCCAAATTGCCATGGAGATAGGTAAAACAAATAGGAAACACAACAAGTTGGAGAGCAGGCTGGTGAATAAGACAGTCATTTTCACAAAGTGCGCAGATAATCGAGCGTTTCCCTCTCAGCACTTAAAATGGCCGCCATAACTCAAAGAAGGAATACACTGAGGGGAGAAGTCCTTGAAAACACTGTCAGTAGAATCATTTCTATGCCATACCTTGGGAGGAAGAATACAACAAAAGTCAGCACAGTACTGGTATTTTGATGCAGGCTGCGTCGACATCCAGGCGAGGCTGACAAGCTGGTGAGAGGACGCGGGCTCAGCGGCACAAAATGGCGGCCGCCCGCGTCCCTTGGATGCCGGAAATTGCCAGAGTGCGCTACACGCGAAAAATGGCATTAAAGTCGCCAAAATCGCGATGGAAGGGTGCAGCGCACATTCCGCCGTGGAAACCTTACAAATTCAGGTGGCCATCGGCGGGGAAGAGGTGAAAAAGCAGAGTAGACGCCCGTAGCTCGGCGGAGCTCACGGGAGAGCCGTCGTCACTCCACGGCGCGGAAGCCACGCCCCGACATGGAGCATTTTTACTGCCGAAAAAAAAAATTTGTGATAACCGTCAACAAAATCGGCATGCAGGATCCATGCGCAAATTGAAAATTCAATCTTCAGGGATGCTGCATGCAAAAATGGAGCCAAGCTATGTTAGTCAATACAGACTTTACAGACCCCGAGGCTTTCTTTTCCTTCAGAAATATAAGATGAACTCTGCACAGAAATACCCATCGAGAACATTTTCACAACCTCAATAAATTTAAATAACTTCACATTTGTACCACCGTCAAAATCGCCACCTTATTAAAATGTGTCTAGATTTTACCATTAATAAAAGAAAATGTCATAACTGTGTCTGTTATTGTTAATGCTGCAATAAACATGAATGACTATTACAAATGTCGCAATTTTAGTCTTGACTCAATAAACAGAGACAGCCATGCTTTCATTCTACCATGTTTTCCTCAAATTCCCTTTCTAATGTTGCAATAATTATCACTGAGGAAGTCAGAATCAGAATCAACTTTATTTGATCATAAAAGTACAATAAAAGTACATAAAAATGCAATTAATATCCAATAGAGTATTTTAAAATACATCATGAAAACAGTTCATTTAGAGCACTGTCATACTGTGACATACCCCTATCTTTGACATTCAAATGACAATGTTACGTATTAAAGTTGGGAGCAAGTGTAAAGGAAGGACGTAAAAACCTCAAATATGGGTCTGGTATACGGCCCTGCCAACCTGATTGTCAATCAATCAAATTTAGGAACTTTATTTTGCTACAACTCTATAGGATATAAAGTGCATAAAGTATAATCATATCAATTGTTTAAATTCTAAAAAAAAAAAATTCTGAAAACTGATTCACAAGTTTTTAAAATTTTTAAACAAAAACTTTGCCTAAAACATTCATCTTAAAATGCTTTGCAGTATCATTATAAGAGAGCCAAATAGATTATTATTTAACCTACTATAATTGTTCTCCTACTCTTTACAAAAGACCGTAGAAAGGAGGGCAGAGAGTACCATACAAATGGATCTGCTAGTTGTTGGATGAAAAACAAGGCTACCCGACATTGTCTGAAGTTATGTCTATGCAAAACAGGTAAGATGAATCTTTTCCTCTGGACAATGTAAAAACAACAGTAGAATAAAATATGTAGATTTGCTGGCGATGACACCCTGTCACAAGGACATGGCCGGAAGTCTTCTACAGAATACAGCCTTTCTCAAGGCCGGGTCACCGCCTTGCTCCCCACGCCTGCTGATCGCCAGCCTCCTTGCCAGCCTCCTTGCCTCCTTGACGCCGACACCGTCGCCACCAGCCCCCCGAGCGGCCCAGCCACTGCTGAGCCGGCCGCTCGCCACTTTTCCCGCCGCTGGCCCCCTGCGGCCCCACCCACCACCGGCCCATTGGCCCAGACGCTAGCCCAGCCCAGCTGACCCGCCCTCCCGTCCCCCTCTTAAGGGGAGAGCCTGGTGACCGCGGGAGTGACCGCTGTGCCTTTCTCAAGGCCGGGTCACCCCCTTGCTCCCCACGCCTGCTGATCGCCAGCCTCCTTGCCTCCTTGCCAGCCTCCTTGCCTCCTTGACGCCGACGCCGACACCGTCGCCCCCCCAGCCCCCCGAGCGGCCCAGCCACTGATGAGCCGGCCGCTCGCCACTTTTCCCACCGCTGGCCCCCTGCGGCCCCGCCCACCACCGGCCCATTGGCCCAGACGCTAGCCCAGCCCAGCTGACCCGCCCTCCCGTCCCCCTCTTATGTCGCCCCCGCAGCGACCGCGTAGCGGACGTGCGCAGCGGGAGCACCGATTGAGCGCCGAAAGTGCGCCAAAGGTAAGCCCGTCTGCGCCGTCCGGGCCTGGACGCGCCCAGCGCCAGGACCCCTGGCCCCCGCAGAAACAAGCCCACCCGCCGGACCTACAACACCACCGAACTCCACGCACTCAACGAAGGAAGAATCCCGGGGTGCTACTGTGCCACCCCGAGACGCACCCACGGACCCTTCTGCTGCAACTCCTGCAAGTTCACCTGCATCCAGACCTCCACTACACCAGAACCGACCAAGACGAGCAACAGCCACAGCCACCTGAAATGCATCCTGATCAACACCCGCTCCGTCCACAGACACGCCGTCGAGCTCTGGAACCTGCTCGATACCATTTCACCGGACGTCGCCTTCCTCACGGAAACCTGGATGAACGCCTCTTCAGCGCCCGACATCGCCATCGCCATCCCAGACGGCTACAAGATCATCCGAAGGGACCGCATCAACAACACAGGAGGAGGCATCGCCATCATCCACAGGAACACCATCCGCATCTCGACCAACACCGACGACACCCTCGCACCCGCCGAGCACCTTCACTTCCAGGTCCACATCAACCCCAAGACCACCCTCAGAGGCACCCTCATCTACAGACCCCCGGGACCACGCACACAATTCAGCGAAGACATCGCCGACTTCATCAGCCCACACGCCCTCTGCTCTGCTGACTACATCCTCCTCAGGGACCTCAACTTCCACCTGGAGAACAACAACGACCGCAACACCACCACCCTGCTGGACAACCTCGCAAACCTGGGACTCAAGCAGCTGGTCACCACCCCCACCCACTACGCTGGACACACACTCGACCCCGTCTTCTCATCCAGCAAGGACATCGCCTTCAGCCACGCCACTGGACTCCACTGGACGGATCACAGCTGCGTCCACTTCAGCTTCAGAAGGACCACGATCCACCACCACCAGCAACAGGTTGCACGCAGAAGCTGGAACAAGATCACAGCCGACCAACTCACGACCTCCCTGAGCATGAACCCTCCCACCAGCACACCGAACCCAAGCCAGGCGGCCACCAACCTCACCAAGTGGATCAGCGACTGCGCTGACGACCTCGCCCCCCTGAAGACCCCGCCTAGCAGACCCGGCAGCAAGAAAGCCCCATGGTTCACCGACGAACTCAAGAACTCCAAGAAGAACTGCCGAGCCCTCGAGAGAACCTGGCGCAGAGACCCAACTCCGGACAACATGGCTGCCCTCAAGCTCGCCACCCGAAAGCACCACCAACTCATCCGCGCCACCAAGAAAACCGCATTCAAGGAACGACTGGACAACAACGCACACAACAGCAAGGAACTCTTCAACATCGTCAAAGAGCTCTCCAACCCCAACGCCGGAAACAACAACATCACCCCCTCGCAAGACCTCTGCAACTCCCTCGCCTCCTACTTCCACAACAAGATCGCGGACATACACAACAGCTTCAGCACTCAACCGACGCACGCCACGACCGAACCCCCGCCCCCCACCACCACCCTCCACACCTGGACTCCGATCAACACCGAAGACACCATCCGCACGATGAACTCCATCCACTCCGGATCTCCGACCGACCCCTGCCCTCACCACGTCTTCAACAAGGCCGACGCTGTCATCGCACCCCACCTGCGGGACATCATCAACACCTCCTTCGACACCGCTACCTTCCCGGAGAGCTGGAAGCACGCCGAACTCAGCGCCCTACTCAAGAAGCCATCAGCCGACCCCACCGACTTCAAGAACTACCGCCCCATCTCGCTCCTCCCGTTTCCTGCAAATGTCATCGAGAAGACCGTCAACAAGCAGCTGGCCGCCTTCCTCGAGACGAACGGATCCCTCGACCCCTCGCAGTCTGGTCCCGGGCAAACCACAGCACCGAGACCGCCCTGATCGCAGCCACCGATGACATCCGTGCCCTGCTTGACAACGGAGAAACAGCGGCCCTCATCCTCCTAGACCTCTCCGCGGCCTTCGACACTGTCTGCCACCGTACCCTAGTACAGCGCCTCAGCAACGTCGGAGTCCAGGAGAAGGCACTGGAGTGGATCATCTCCTTCCTCGCCGGGAGAACACAGAGAGTCCGCCTCCCTCCGTTCAGATCGGAAGCCACCAAAGTCATCTGCGGCGTCCCTCAAGGCTCCTCGCTCAGTCCAACCCTCTTCAACGTCTACATGGGCCCCCTCGCAGACATCGCACGCCAGCACAACCTCAACATCATCTCCTACGCCGATGACACCCAGCTGATCCTCTCCCTCACCAACGACCCCGCCACCGCCAGAGACAACCTACACGAAGGGATGAAAGAGGTAGCCGAATGGATGAAGAACAGCCGCCTGAAACTGAACTCGGACAAGACGGAAGTCCTCATCCTGGGATCCACACCCTCCGCCTGGGATGACTCCTGGTGGCCCCCCGCCCTGGGCAGCGCACCCCAACCTAAAGACCACGCACGCAACCTGGGCTTCATCCTGGACTCCTCCCTCTCCATGACCAGACAAGTCAACGCCGTCTCCTCGTCGTGCTTCAACATCCTGCGCATGCTTCGTAAGATCTTCCGGTGGATCCCCACCGAGACCAGGAAGATGGTCACCCAGGCCCTCGTCACCAGCCGTCTGGACTATGGCAACTCCCTCTACTCCGGAACCACCGCCAAGCTCCAGAAGAGACTTCAGCGGATCCAGAACGCCTCAGCACGTCTCATCCTGAACATCCCCCGGCGCAGCCACATCTCCGGACACCTGAGAGACCTGCACTGGCTCCCGGTCAACAAGAGAATCACCTTCCGACTCCTCACCCACGCACACAAAGCCCTACACAACCAAGGACCGGGATACCTCAACAGCCGCCTCAACTTCTACGCTCCCAAACGCCAGCTTCGATCGACCGGCCACGCTCTCGCCGCCGTCCCCCGCATCCGAAGAGCCACCACAGGAGGACGGTCCTTCTCCTACCTCGCCGCCAAGACATGGAACTCCCTCCCGACCCACCTCCGCCGGACCCAGGACCACCTCGCCTTCAGGAAGCAACTCAAGACCTGGCTGTTCGAGCAGTAGCGGACCCCCCCTCCCTAGCGCCTTAAGACCCTTTTGGGTGTGTAGTGCGCGATATAAATGCTGATTGATTGATTGATTGATTGAATACAGATTACTTGGGTAGCCCAACTTAACCTGAACCTCACTAAAATAAAATGGTGCTGGAGGTTAGATACTGTGGCCAAATAAGATTGCAGTTCTTGTGTTATGGGAGGAGTTGCAAGATATGTCATCAATGTAGACTTTAAATTATTAGCTTCCCTTCTTACTCTCATAGCTTTTTCCAGAAAGATTTCCTTAATTCTAGACTTTGAAATAAGGGTGCATGCATGAGGATTCTCATACGGCTCCAGTAAGTCCAGTGACTTCAAAGTGTTTACAACATATTGTAACCATCTTATATTATGTATATAATCTAATTTCTGACAGTCCCTAATAATGCTCTGATTCAATGTTACCGACTTTTTACAAACACTATCATCTATGTGATGTAAGAACTCAATTGCCACCATTCCCCAAACTCCTGCTCCATAGGTGGCCGCAGAAATTTCTTTGGCGTCATATATTTTCTTAATTTCAGGGACAGGTTTGGACCCCAATTTATTAATAAATGTTAGAATTGCCATCATATTTTGTTCTATTACCAGGTTTGTTTGGCATCAAAAAGTACCCACAAATAGGAAAAAGTATCCACCACCTTGAGCCTTCGGTTGTTTATGACAAATGGCAGCAATTTCTTCAGGCGCCCTCGGGAGACTAGAACATAGGTTTTAGCTTTATTAACCGGAGGTTTTCCATGAAAGTCTTGTATACCCCAGCGTCACTGAGGCAGTCAAAAATCCTAGTTATTGTCCATTTTCTAGTTCGTGGGCCTGAGCTGGAGGACAGGGTGCACAAAAATGATAAGTGGCGCATTGCTGAATATCTTCAAGACAACCAGCATTAATGAGTCCTTTCTTTCACAAAATCCTTTCTTCTCTACCTCTCAAGCCCAATTCCAAGAATGGGAATCACAGGCTGATTAGTATGGAGGTGAGACAGCCATCCTAAGCAAGTTTCCTGCCTGCCACATTAGGGTAGCGGGCAGTTTGTTGGCAGTCAGAAAGACCAACTGCCATGCATTCAATATGTCTGGGTTAGATTTACAGGTGAATGATCCAAAACAAATTTTGAAATGTGTACCACCACCGACAAGAAGCAGTATTGGAGCATCGCTGATTTTCTCTCATTGACCTCTCCACACCTGTGATATAGGAAGAAAACTGCCCACTCGCAGAGGGTGTGGCGCACTCAGAGGCTCCCTTCCCGTCCAGAGTCTGTGCCCAGAACAGACCCTGGGTGACATGACTGCCTGCATCACGGGGTGGGCGGAGGGGCCAGTGAAAAGGTAATCAGACATCCGGGGCAGAAACACAAGGTAGAACAGTAACGATGCCTTAAGCCTTCTGTGCAATGCAACCTAAGGCCTTGCTGTGAGACCACAAAGCTCCTGGCAACTCCAGGCCTATGAGGACTAGAGAAATCTCCCAGTGAAGTAGCGCCACATGTGGGGGCAAAAATGATGAGCAGAAATAGTATGGGGTACAGTAAGTGTTAAGCCTTTTTGAATTTTTTACCTTCCCGCAGTTTTCCTCCACCCCCCTTAAGAACTGAGCCTGACCGATAAGGGATGGCATGCTTTGTGATCTGGGCACTCTGAAACTGCACTGGCTGGATTTTGTAGCTTCCAGGGTTGGCATAAGGGGTATCGACATGCGAGTTGCCGTGCCTATGATTAACTATGCCAGAGGAGAGGATTGCCAAAAGGAGTGATACCCCACAATTACCCCTCTCCTTGGTTGCGGTCCACCCCACCTGATCCGGACTAGCGGTGTGATCACAGATACTTTCACAACCTAAGTGCTGTGGAAACCCCATATCAATGCACCCCAATGGGCAAGGATAACAAACCATCCAACCACCTGCAGGGAAAAAGCGATAAATGTACCACGGTGACTCCGCTTCCACCTAGAGACCTGCCTGGTGAAGCCGCTGGTCTCAAACACCATGAGCAGTACCCTCTGCCTCGATCCTACATGCCATCAAGGACTCTCAAGTGACCCATGAGGGCAATATTGATGCAGTCCATATTGGCCTTAACCTTTTCCAGAAAACCACTGACAAGTTGACAGTGGCAGAAGGGTACATCTCGACTGTGGAATACATAATTAGGGGCATAACTCTAAAACCGAGGCACTGTAGCCAGTGATCCACCAGCTGGAGGCATGGGTTGAGGACACAGAGGGCTAATCAAGGGGAAACAACATCAGCATCATGGGCATCCCAGAGGAGATTGAAGTGATGTCCCCCACGAATTTTGTCTCACAATGACTGAAATCCTCGGTCACAGCAGAAGAAGTTTCTGTGCTTCCCGGTGGAGAAAACGCACAAGTCTCTTGCTCTGAAAGGCCCCCCTGATGCGCCCCCATGACCATTCATAGCCCAAATGTCTAACATTTCAGACAGAGATGCCTTCTTGCGTACCTCAAGGAAATGGGTATCCTTGTCATATGGTTCATACAATATCATGATCTTCCCAGACTACACCATAAAAAGGGCACCAACAGAAATGCTCTTTTCTGGATGTGAAACCAAAATTGCACCATGCAAACTCTGTCACTTGCGTTGAAAAACCTTTTTGTTATGAAATGCAGTATTCTTTGTTGATAACCATACCCTATAACTGCTGGGAGGTAGGACCAGGAATGCTGGATCTGTCAGCCACCTTCTTGTAAGATTGCTTTGATTTTCCACTTGTCAAAAGGTGTGAGCATGAGTTTTTCTGAGGAAATGGAGTCTATTATGTACTGCAGGGACAGTTTTTAAAGCCTGTGCGAGATGGGTGGCCATCACATTTGGATGAAAACCATTTGTGCAATAAAATGGTGAAGTAACAATTGCAGAGTGATTGGAATCATTGCACACAATTTCTGCTAACCAGAACCAGTCCAGAAATGATTCAAAAGTGTTGGTAGCTTAGCATTGTAGGTATTGCTTCAATGTTTGACTGAGACGTTCAGTCTGCCTGTCTGATTGTGAGTGATGACAGGTAGAACTGGCTGAGGACATATGTATAGCTGAACACCAAGCTTTCCAGAATTTAGCAGTGTATTGTGGCCCGCTGTCTGAAATTATCATTTTTGTGATTCCGTGAAGTTGAATGATGTTGTATAGCAGGAGCTGGGCTAATTGGGTCGATGTTGGAAGTACCTTGCAAGCAGTGTAATGCCCTAGTTTGCTAAGGCTGTCTACCAAAATTAAGACAACTGTATTCCCTTGATCATTAGGTTGGTCAGTAATGAAGTCTAGTGAGAAATGTTCTCAAGGCTTAGTTGGAGTAGACAAAGGGTGTAATAGGCCTCTTGGTATGGAACGGTCAACTTTTGCTCTAACACATAGTTCTCATTATTTTTGTCCATTTTTTAATATTTTGTGTCATGATAGCCTACCAACAAGTTTGTGCTACTGATTTAAACATTTTCTGGATCCCTGGGTGACCTTCACAGGGATGATCATGGCACCATTGAAAAACACTTTGTTGTAATTCCTTGGTAGGCAGATATAGCTTGGAATTATGGAGTGGCAGACCCTGCACAATATGTCTTCCGTTCTTTTCCTACAGCCAAGACTGCCATTCAAAAACTCTAATCAAATGTTTGACCATGTCTAAAGAGTCTTAAGTGGACAACAGATTTAATACTTTATTCGGATCTATGATGGACTGTGGTTGTCCTATTGGAGGGAGACCAGGGGTATTGTGTTTATTTAAGGCATCTGCCTTGCGTTTAGCTGTTCGAGGCTGAAATGTGACCACAAAATTACATTGTGTGAGGACGATTATCTGCCTCAATTTTTGAGGAGAAAGAATCCTATGGTCTGTGAAGACAGTCACAGTATGTCGAGAGCCAAGGAGATAAAGCCACTATTTCTTGAAGGCTCCACAAATGGCTAAAAGTGATTTTCTGCTGGTGTGTAATTGCTCTGTGCATCAGGTGGTTTCTTTGACATAAATGCTATAGGGTGTAATTGGCCTGTTTCCTCCTTCCTTTGATATAGGATATCCCCAATTGCTATTTCAGAGCTTCAACTATTTAAGGCGCCTGTTTGTTGGGGTGTGCTATGTGCCGAAGTGAAGGCTTTTTTAAGATGGACACATGCTTGATCAGCTTCAGAACTCCAACAAGAAACAATACCTAATTGGGGAAGCTACCTGAGAAAAATGATCAATAAACTTCGAGGAAATATTGCACATCTTGAGTATTCTTTGGTATTCGCCAATTAAGGACATCTTGGATTTTCCCTTCAGCTATTTTCAGTCCTTTTGGCAACAACATCACTCCCAGAAACTCCACCTGAGTAAGATGAAAGTCACATTTACTTAATTTGCAAAACAAGTGGTGCTTCTATAAGGTAGATAGAACTGTGGTCACATGATGTACATGTTATGTTTCATTGATAGAATACATTAGTATATCTTCTATATAGACAATAATAAAATGATCTAAATAGTCACATAGGACCTCATTTAGAAGGTATTTAAATGAAGCACCAGCATTTCATAATTTAAATGGCATTATGGTGTATTCAAACAAACTGCATGTGGTTTTAAAACTGGTCTTTCATGCATTTTCACTACGCATTCTGACTAAATGATGCACACAATTCAGGTCAAGTTTAGAATAGATGATTGCAGTTTTTGCTTGATCTAAAAGTACTGGAATAAGTGCCAATGGGTACTTGTTTTTTACTGTTATTTTATTCAAAGCATGGTAATCAATGCAGGTCTGAAATTCATGGTTAGCCTGATATACAAAAAACTGAGAAACGGACTCAGGGGATCTTGAAGGACAAATGAATCAGTTTGTCTGGAATTTATCTAAGTATGAAAGGTGGTGTTCATTTTCTTTCCCGGACAAGACATAGATTTGACAGTTTGGAAATATTGCCCCTGCTACTAGATCAATCTGACAGCCATAAGACCGACGTGGAGGTAGAATATCTGCTTGTTCTTCATTAAACATAATGATTAAACATATTAATGAATTCATGAAAATGGAAGACTAATGAAACTTCTTTAACTGTTTCTGTTTCTGTTTTGAATGGTTCTGTGAGATCTCTTCACAATGTTGAATACAATATGAGCAAATGAATTGGATTTCTATTATACACCAAACATTGCTGGGATTATGTTTTATCAACCATGACATCCATGAAATAAAACCACATGAGGTTCACCTTGTAGGTTAAAATGAATTTTCTAAGATTGTTGATCTTGGAAGATGAACTCCAAAGCTAGTTCTGATGTTTGGTGAGTATTTGTGCTAGATGTTAAAAGACGCCCATCTACTGTTTGCATAACTTCTGTTTGTTTAATATTTATACAAGGTAGTTGTAGATCTCTTGACATTTTGGCACCCCCAAAGTTTCATGTGGTCCTAGAATCTATTAATGACACTATAGCATTCCTCTGGTTATTCTTTAGAATCAGTGTTTATTTTGAAATAAGGCAAATTATATCCTAAGCTAGAAATAAGCAAAGGGATTCTCTAAGAGCCCAAAAAGTCCCCATTTTTTCATTTTGAGCCTACTAGTTTTCTGTAGCAGTCTCTACTGTGCGGACTAACTTACCAGTTCCTTAGACACAAATGTCTTGTTCTTTGGGAGTTCCTTAACAATTTTCCCTTTTTTCCACAGTTAAGACATTGTCCACTCTGACATCTAAGTTTCTTCTCTTTATTGGTCAAGGATGAGTAGAAGACCCCTATTTCCACAAGTTCACCAGAGGGTTCTGTGGTTGAACATTGTGATATACTCTTGAGTCTTTCAAACTTAAGACCAAATCGCTCTGTGCTTCATTGATTGCACAGGCCTGGTCGCCCCAACGCTCCTCCTGCTGCCTGCCGAGTTCGCCTGCTTATTGCCCAGGGCGACCCAGCCGCCGCTGAGCCGCCCGCACCAGTCTTTCCCGCCGCTGCCTCCCTGAGGCCCCGCCCACCCGCCAGCCCATTGGCCGCCCCGCTCCCGCCACCCAGCTGACCCTCCCTCCCGGCTACCTTTTATGTTGCCCCCACGCCCGCGCAGCGGGAGCGCCGATTGTGCGCCGAAGGCGTGCCAAAGGCAAGCCCGTCTGCGCCCGTCCACGCCTGGACCGCGCCCAGCGCCAGGACCCCTGGCCCCCGCAGATACCAGCCCACCCGCCAGACGTACGACGCCGCCACACTCAACGCACTTAACACCGGCCGGATCCCCGGATGCTACCGAGCCACCCCGCGGCGCACCCATGGACCCTTCCGCTGCAGATCCTGCAAGTACTCCTGCCTCCGGACCTGCAACGCACCCGCCAAGCCGAGCACCAGCAGCAACCACCTGAAGTGCATCCTGCTCAACACCCGCTCCGTCCACAGACACGCCGTGGAACTCTGGAACCTGCTCGACACCACATCTCCTGACGTCGCCTTCCTCACGGAAACATGGATGAACGCCTCCTCAGCGTCCGACATCGCCATCGCCATCCCGGACGGATACAAGATCACCGCGTCAACTAGACAGGAGGAGGCATTGTCATCGTCCACAAGAACACCGTCCGCA
Source organism: Lissotriton vulgaris (assembly GCF_964263255.1). Classification (NCBI taxonomy): domain Eukaryota; kingdom Metazoa; phylum Chordata; class Amphibia; order Caudata; family Salamandridae; genus Lissotriton; species Lissotriton vulgaris. The sequence goes on along the minus strand of NC_141694.1, from coordinate 1,719,646,207 downwards.
TCATGACCAACTCCGACCACACCCTCACAGCCGCCGAACATTTCCACTTCCAGATACACACCGACCCCAAGACCACACTCAGAGGCACCCTCATCTACAGACTCCCAGGACCTCGCAAACAATTCAGCGAAGACATCGCAGACTTCATCAGCACTCACGTCCTCCCCTCCGCTGACTACATCCTCCTCGGGGACCTCAACTTCCACCTAGAGAACAACAAGGACAGCAACACCACCACCCTGCTGGACAACCTCGCAAATCTCGGACTCAAGCAACTGGTGAACACTCCCACCCACTACGCCGGTCACACGCTTGACCCCGTCTTTTCCTCCAGCAAAGACGTCTCCTTCAGCCACTCCACTGGACTCCACTGGACAGACCACAGCTGCGTCCACTTCAGCTTCAGAAGGACCACGACCAACCACAACCACCCGCAACAGGTTCCCCGCAGGAGCTGGAACAAGATCACCTCAGACCAGCTCTCCACAACCCTGAACCTGAATCTTCCCGCCAGCTCAACGGACCCCAACCAGGCAGCCAACAACCTCTCACAGTGGATCACCAACTACGCGGATGACCTCGCACCCCTGAAAATCCATCCCAGCAGACCCAGCAGCAAGAAGGCTTCCTGGTTCAACGACGATCTCATGAACTCCAAGAAGAACTGCCACACCCTCGAGAAAGCCTGGCGCAAAGACCCGACTACAGACAACATGACTGCCCTCAAGCACGCCACCCGTGAACACCACCAGCTGATCCACGCCACCAAGAAGACAGCATTCAAGGAACGACTAGACTACAACGCACACAACAGCAAAGAACTCTTCAGCATCGTCAAAGAGCTCTCGAACCCCAGCGCCGGAACCAACGACATCACCCCCTCGCAAGAACTCTGCGACTCACTCGCCTCGTTCTTCCACTGCAAGATCGCCGACATACACAACAGCTTCGGTACCCAGACCACGCACCCAACCTCCGAACCGACGCCCCCCACCACCACCCTCCGCACCTGGCTCCCGATCAGCACCGAAGACACCATCCACACGATGAACACCATCCACTCCGGATCTCCAACCGACCCATGCCCCACCACGTCTTCAACAAGGCCGACTCCGTCATCGCACCCCAACTCCGGGACATCATCAACTGCTCCTTCGACACCGCAACCTTCCCGGAGAGCTGGAAGCATGCCGAACTCAGCGCCCTCCTGAAGAAAATATCAGCAGACCCCACCGACCTCAAGAACTACCGCCCCATCTCGCTCCTCCCGTTTCCTGCTAAAGTCATCGAGAAGACAGTCAACGGACAGCTTGCCGCCTTCCTCGAGACGAACAGATCCCTCAACCCCTCGCAGTCCGGCTTCCGAGCCAACCACAGCACCGAGACCGCCCTCATTGCAGCCACAGACGACATCCGAGCCCTGCTCGACAACGGGGAAACAGCGGCCCTCATCCTCCTGGACCTCTCCGCGTGTTCGATACTGTCTGCCACCGCACCCTAGTACAACGCCTCAGCAACATCGGAATCCTAGAGAAGGCACTGGAATGGATCATCTCATTCCTCGCCGGAAGAACCAAGAGAGTCCGCCTGCCCCCGTTCAGATCCAAGGCCACCGAAGTCATCTGCGGCATACCACAAGGATCATCACTCAGCCCCACCCTCTTCAACATCTACATGAGCCCCCTCGCGGCCATCACACACCAACACAACCTCAACATCATCTCCTACGCCGACGACACCCAGCTGATCCTCTCCCTCACCAACGACCCATCCACCGCCAGAACCAACCTTCACGAAGGGATGAAAGAAGTAGCCGAGTGGATGAAGAACAGCCGTTTGAAACTCAACCCAGACAGGACGGAAGCCCTCATCCTGGGACCATCTTCCTCCACCTGGGACAGCTCCTGGTGGCCCCCCTGCCCTGGGCAGCGCACCAAAACCAACAGACCACGCACGCAACCTGGGCTTCATCCTGGACTCCTCCCTCTCGATGACCAAACAAGTCAACGCCGTCTCGTCCTCATGGTTCAACATCCTTCGCATGCTCCGGAAGATCTTCCGATGGATCCCCACCGAAACAAGGAAGACGGTCACACAGGCACTCGTCACCAGCCGACTGGACTACGGAAACACCCTCTACGCCGGAACCACAGCCAAACTACAGAGGAGACTCCGCACTACTCATCCTGGACATCCCCCGTAACAGCCACATCTCCTGACACCTGAGAAACCTACACTGGCTCCCCGTCAACAAGAGAATCACGTTCCGACTCCCCACCCATGCACACAAGGCCCTCCACGACCTGGGCCCCAGGTACCTCAACAACCGCCTGACCTTCTACACTCCCACCCGCCAGCTTCGTTCGACCAGCCACGCCCTCGCCGCCGTTCCACGCATCCGAAGAGCCACCATGGGAGGAAGATCCTTCTCCTACCTGGCAGCCAAGACATGGAACTCCCTCCCCATCCACCTCCGTCAGACCCAAGACCACCTCTCCTTCAGGAAGAAACTCAAGACCTGGCGGTTCGAGCAGTATCAGACCCCCCCCCCCCTCCCCCAAGCGCCTTGAGACCCTCCGGGTGAGTAGCGCGCTATATAAATTTCCTGATTGATTGATTGATTGATCGCCCTTTCTTTCATCTAATCGGTGAGCCAATCATAGAGTTAGATTAACAAAGTGCAAGTTTTGGGCTGAGGATCGATTTGGGCTAAAACATCCTTGAGCTCCTCTTTTAATCCTTGATGATAGACTGCAGAGCTTTTTTTCTTCTGGCCAAGCAGTTTCTGCGATCAGAGGGTGAAAATGTTTTAAGTATGAGATCAAGTCTCTGTTCCATTTTCGTCATTCAAGGAGTTATCTATCTACAGAAAGAGTTGCTGCCCCATTTTCTCCGATGGTGCCTGTGCTCAATGGATAGATCAGGGTATTAACTTCCTAGGAGATCTCTACGGTCCGGGAGGCTTCTTAAGCTTTAATACATCAAAAATACTTTATAAAATTAAAGATATTATGTATTTTAAATACATGCAGATACAAGATTTCTTGATCAATAAAATCAAACTTGAGAGAGTAGAGCAATCAGACATTCTACAATGTATCTATTCGAATCATATTAAATCTCTCTTTAGTAAAAGTTACACTATTTTAAATAAAGGCCAAGTTGGTGATTTTGGGAAAATGGTGGACAAATGGACCAATAGGTTGGGAATCAATATTACCTCTAACCAGATTGCGGGCGCACTTAAACTAATACATCGGGTGGTTCATTCCTCAAATCTAAGGTTACAATTCTATAGGACAATCACTCAAATATACTATACACCACAAAGAATTTCTAGCTGGACTTCTGGCAACATCTCCAATGAACGTACCAAATGCTTAAAATGTAATAAAGAAGCTGCTGGCATAGAACATATGCTCTATCAGTGCCCGAAACGATCAACTTTTTGGTTGGGAATAACCGAAGTCCTTAACAAAAAACACATAATATCACCGGCTCTTTCAACCCATTTAGTTCTGCTAGACATACAAGACACCAATAGCAACTTTAAAGACTTAATAACAATTATTTTTGCTTGTGCCAGATTCGCCATTGCGCGGACCTGGATATCGAAAGAACCCCCAAGTGTCATGGATTGGTGGTATCTAATTCATGAAATACACACTATGGAGTTCTCATTGGCTAAACTAAGAGGCCCAAAAGCATCAAAAGGAAGGGAAAAAATATGGGGAACATTTATCAACTTACTGTGTGACCGGCATGCTAGTTCTTCTTTTTGTTATGTTCCAGAGCTTCGTGAATATATATTTTGTAATCTACTGTTTTCTTTTTCTTCTCTTCTTTTCTTTTCTATACACAATGACAATTATATGTGTAGGTAACTATATATATATGTACAACCAATGTGATTTCATTATTGTATTTATTTTTCCTCTTGCAATAAATAAAAATAATAAAAAATAAAAAAAAGAAAGAGTTGCTGCCCTTCTGTCAAACACTTTTTCAAATTTGTTGACAAAGTCCTTACACCTGGTTTTTGGTGTTAAATAACACAAATCCTGTTTTTCAATTTCCAGAATATACACAAATTGCCAAATGTTCATCCACACACTTAGCAAGAGTTTTACTTTTGAATTCAGCCAAGAAAGCCAGCAAAACTCCCTGAACAATGGGAGAAGAAGAGCAGCTAAGAAGTGCTTCAGCACTCCTACCGGGGACGTTGGGCCGATCTCCAGGAGCAGATTGCAGTATCCACAGGACTAGCAATGCTGCCAAATGACTGCAGACTTTGTTGGGAAACATCAGAAAGAGCTCTGCGCTGCAGGAAATCCTTCAAAAGAACAAGCGCTTGGATCAGGACGGGGCTCCTCATACACAGGAAGCCCCGCCTTGATTGGCTGTCACTCTAGGCTGCTATTGAAGTCCCTTGGTAGAACATATATCTTGGACTAAAAGAGGAGGGAAAAATTACGAAGGGTAGAGGCTTAAATAACTGTCTTTGGCTTGTAAGGACCCAGTATATATATCGGAGACTGGTGACAACTGGTCAACAAACAGACCAACAACATCTCAGGCACTTAAGCCATAGCCTACACCTAACCTATGCATCTTGTCACAACTACTATGCCATACTGCTGGGTAAACAGAGGCCAATGGTCAAGGGGCCCTATAGGCACTTTGGGCAATCATGACAAATTTGTAGATGCTACTCTTCCATGCACGTCTTAAGGTCTTATTTGGCAACAAAACGTTATTCTTCAACACACCTGTGATTGCATGGGAATATGATGTGGAGTGTCCTAACTTTCATAATCGCACATATCAAACAGGAAACAACACCGGAACCGGACGCAACCAGGGGCACTGGACCTCACAGCCATGGAGGTCCCGCAAAAATAGCAGGAGACATAATTCCAAAGAGGTATGGAGTGCCACTCCTACTATCCAATGCAAAAATCTCCGAAGATGGGGACCTTATAAACATTGGACATACATCCTCCTAGCTGTAAGATGACTGGGTGCACGACTTTGCCAAAGAGGACCTGCCACACTTTACTGCTCGAACCTATGGTGGGGTATTTTCCATCATATAAAGCCACCCCAGGGATGTACTATTCTCCCTTGTTGTTTTACAAGGGGTAAGGGGATTTTTGATTATGGGAGAAGAGGGAGGGAAGTTGGTACATAGTGCTGTCTTGTTGTTTGGTTGGCACAGTTCCTCGGTTTCTGACACACCAGATTAGGCGAATGAGGGGGGCTTTCAGGAGTTCTAAACGGAGGGTTCCTAATTACTTAGGCTAAAGGCCTGGCAGCCACTGCACTGATTTGATGGAGTCTCTACCATCCATTCACACACTTATTCAATCCTCCCTCCCAATGAGTGACCTAGGTTACAATGAGACAAAAATCTCAAAACGGCTTCTAACCTGGAATGTAAATGTCCTCCTCAACAAAATCAAGAGGGGACAGTCATGAAGGCTGTACGAGGTCACAACCCAGACGTAGCATTCCTACAGGAGATCCACCTGATGGGTACATAGGGGTCATTATGATGGAAGACAGGCTTCAGTCCATCCAACACCGTTGCAGTAGTGGGACCAACCATCTATGAGGCGGCCTACCCACTGACCACATTAGGATGCGACCCCCACCAGGGCAGTCGCAATGCCTATCTACTGTATTGCAGCACGGATGCAGTTAGCAGACCCCGCCGCGATGCAAAAAAATGGCACTTTCACTTGCAGTGCCTGACACATGGTGCATGGAAATGTAGGGGGCACCATACGTGCCCACCACTGCCCTTGCTCCAGGCCCAGGGAGGAAGGGGGGAGTGCTACAGGCCTCCAAATCCGTTTCCGCCTGCCGTTTCAGGGCGGGTTGACCACCGTGAACCGACCGACAAAAAGGGATGTCATTATCCCGACGGCAGTCCCTGACAGCCACGCCTCAATGCTGGGCAATGCAGTTGCTGTGACAGGCGGTTGGATAATTCCTGCCTGTTGGAACCATGGCGGTTGGTCTTTCCGACCGCCAAGTTTCTGGCCGCTATGGTAATCTGACAGGCAGAAAACAGCAGTACGATGGTGATGGGCCTGCCACTGACAGGCTGTCGGTGGTGAGCCCTCCGTCATCGTAATGACCCCTTAAGTGCCCTTCCTCACATGTGTTCCACATAGGATTCACCAGGGGTTCCAGAGGGGTGGCCAACTTGCTTCACCAATAGTTTCTCTACCATGCAATCCACACATGACATGATAAAATGTGCAGCTCTGATTCAGGGTTCTTGAGGGGCAAACCACTCTCTCTGATCAGTGTATATGCCCCCTCCAACTGTTTGCAAGTTTCCTCAACCTTCTTAAAAATCTCCTTCTTAAGCTCCCTACTGGTCCATGGGTCTTAGGCATGGACTTGAACTGGGGTTAACGATCGATCATCTCCTACACTGAATGGCTAGATCAGCCCTACATACTTGCCCACTTTCTTGATCCAGCTGGCCTCACGTATATGTGGAGTGCACCTGACAACTATCGGTCTGACAGCGCCGGGTCGGTTGCCTCACCAGGAACTCTGTGGGAGGTGCTTAAAGACACCTTGTGACGTGAAATAATCAACCACCTGGCCGAGCTGAAAAGGCGTAGACTTCAAGAAGACACAGAGCTGGAAAACTGTATCCTTGATCAAGAGTCAAAATGTCACTCACCTGACAACCTGCCCTTCTCTGAGACCTGCTTTATACGCAAACCACCCAACGCAAAAATGTAATAAATGATGCCAACATAGCCTGGTTGGCCACACAGAGCTTTATTCACCAGTGAGGCGACAAATCGAGAAAAATTAGGTATTGGCTCTGTTCTAACACCCTCAAAAACAGGCATATTACATACCTCCAGAATGGCTAGGGATCAATTCTCTCTGGAGGCAGCCCCATAGTAGATAGTTTTTCAGCTTTCTATACAGACCTCTCTTCACAGACAGTAGTACAGAAATCTGCGGACATAACCTCATTCGTTGCAGAAGTTTCAGTCTAGCAGCTTACGCTCGAAGACAGAGCCATGTTCGAGGCTCAGCTTATGTCTAAGAGCGAGGAAAGGCTCTGGCCCAGCTAAAGTGTACAGGTTGAGACTGAGGACCCCATTCATAGAGGTTTTCCAGGACATGCTGGAGTGGAGTATGCTCCTCCCCAAACTATGCAACACAGATATTGTATTGGTCCCAAAGCCTGGTTGTCAATGACCCAATGTGCATTGTATCACCCTATTTCCCTCTTCAACATGGAAGTAAAGAAATGGGCGAAAGCCCTGACAAAGAAACTGTAATGCGTGATAGGCACCCTGCTACACGGGACCAAGCAGTCTATATGCCCCATCATGCTACAAAGCATAACATCTGCAAAGTATGCAATGCCCTTGTTTTATTGGATCACCTACCTTGGGTGCAGACCTTCATGCTAATAGATTTTCACAAAAGCCTTTGATTCTGTGATCTGGGAATATCTGTTCTCTCTGCTCACCAGACTGAGCTTCGGCCCCTAGTATTTGGCTACGTTATACTGTTATAAATGGCCCTCGTGGACAGACTCTGATTTGGGGCCATATTAAAGAAGCAGCCCGGGGGCGCGACAGACGTTTGCACCCACTTTGCGCAACCCCACGGCACTTTGATATTACAGAAGAGGCCATAGATGCTTGTGCATCCCCTTCTGTAATACTGAGAGTGCTTAAGCACATACAGCATCAGCGCTTCCTCAAGAGGGAGTTCCCTCATTTGGGGGTTTGGACCCATGCAAATGAGGTAATCCCTTTGCCTCTGCATCCACGCCGTATTACAGACACGCGTGCAGAGGCAAAGAAGCTCTCAGGAGGTGCACTGACAGTGCACCACCTAAAATGTGGCACCCTTTCAGTGCGCTCCTGTTTGGAGACCTATGGTGGGGGGAAATTTGTCCCATGGACCCCCGAGACATCCCCTTGCAGGCATGTGCAGGCACTCACTGCACCCGCCAGCAAGGGGATCTATAATCCCTTTTGAAAGTGCTGCCTGCACTGTGCATTGCAACTTCACGGCTGCCCTGGAGGCAGTGCATTTATACAAATACTGTGCAGTATCCTTGATTGCACCAGGTTCCCCTTTCAAAAGGTGTGCCCAGCACAATGAAGGATAATGCGTTGCATGTGTAGTATGGCTCTTGGTCGCATGGTCTCACTGAAGTTTCCTACCAACGAGGTACATGGCTGGGATGTCCATTTCTCACTTCTTCTTTGCCCTGGCTATAGAGCCATTAACAGTGTGGATCCATATTAATGAGCAAATAAAAGGCTTTGAATGGGCACCGAGGCTTGTGGACAGTATTGCACTCTATGCAACATGGTGTCCTAACTTTTATTACTGACCTCGAATGGTCAGGCCCTCGGGTTTTTTAAAATGCTGCATGCTTTTGGTGACTTCTCTGGCCTCTTGATTAACCTAGCAAAGATCCCTATTTATGTCACTGATCCAACCTACTCCCAAAAGGCTGGCTGTGAAACATCCTGGTCTTGACAGATGGGTTCAAATACATGGAGCTATACATCACATGAGATCCCCGAAGATCAAAATAGGCCATACTAGACCCCCATCTAGATAAAATGCTTACAGTTTTGGTCCACAGTAACATTTCTGTAATTGGAAGATCACATTTTAAACAGCTGATGTTGATGTGCCTGTCCTAATGTGCAGACTTTTCACATCCCTATTCCTGTCACATTCTTTGGTAGGATGAACCTGTATTAAGGTGCTTTTAGTTCCTATGGATTGTACTGACCAAATGTTTTAAGTCCACATTTGATAGAGGCATAGCCTCGCTAGATGTAGTTCAATACTATAGGGCATCGTCCAACCTCATAGTGCTTAACAAATGTGATTTAACAGATTTGAAGACCTGGCCTCTGATTGCTGGGCCCTGCAAGATACCCAAATTTCACACCGGCAGTATGGTAGCACAACAGCACTTTGCCACCTGACAGGAGAGGCTCCCCTCTGGACTGGGGCACCTCCTCAAACAGGTAACAGAGCTGCAAGAGTTTCAACAATGGGACCTGATAAGGGACGTGATTGAGAGGGCGACAATGAAAAATGATACACGGACCTAAAAAAAGTTTGGTCTCCACCTTGTCAATTTTACTATTACCTGAAAATCTGCCACACGCACCCTCACTTGACACACTTCTGGACTACAGCCTTCTTGAGGAGAAGATCCTGCTCAAACCCCCACACGATTTTATTAAAAAAATCTACATGTCTTTAGTGCTCAACACACCAGACTTCTTCCCACAACTGCCAGAGCCATGGGAGCCTGACGTAAGTGCGCATGAGGACTGGCAGGAGGCTTTGAGCTCACCCGGGGAAATGGCAATAGGCTCTAGACTCCACGTGATCCAGTTGAAATGCCTCCATTGTACACACATACTTTACCAGAGAGAGGGTCTGGAGAATGGGCAGATTACTTCTCTGCACTGCCTCCGCTGCTCCTCTCAGGAAGGTGACTTTATTCATACCATCTCACACTGCAAAGGCTTGGAGGCATTCTGGAATGGGGTACTGGTCAGTCTGGAGAGAAACCCAGGTTGAACCCTCTCCAGAGACCCTAAGCTGATTTTACTCCATATCACAACAGACCTAGTGGGTGAATGATACAAAAGAACACTGATATTTCTGGGCCTGGTGTTACCAAGCACGACACAGTGCAGTGCTGAAAGAGCACAGTGGGACCGACCCTGTGGGTCTGGAAAAAGGAGTTGGACTGCAGCATAAGTCTAGAAAGGCCCATCTATCAACCCTGCCATTGCCCCCACAAATACAGGAAAGCCTGGAGGGACTGAGGACAGCACATTTGGATCCAGATAGAACCCTTGTTATATGGTAGCTGGCAATGTTCCACTGAGATTTTCCAATTGGATTGACTGTGGCTCTGTGATGAAGACCCTTTGTTTTATTTTTCATTGTGAACGCAGAAAAGCAATAAAATGTGTTAATTAAAAAAATCAATCAATTTCTAATGCAACTAACCACAGCAAAAATACTTTGCAGCACACTGACATTTTCAGCAGTGCTATGCTAATCAAGCAAATAAGTCATAATAATAACATCCCTTATAGATAAATATCTGGCTCGCATGTCATTGTAAAGTGTGCAATTACCATATACTTTTAGTAAATTAATTGCTTTAGTGTCATTTTTCTCCTATTTTTTGTGTTTTCTGGGGATTTGTTATGCTCATTATAGGAATTGTGAAAAGGAAGAGTATTTAATAATTGTAAATTTAAATATATGTATTTATGAACATTGATTATACTTTAGGAGTGATGAATTTGAAACTGTTACCTGTTCAAGAAACTTATTAAAGTCTGGCAAACTCGGAATTTAAAATGGTAGGCCCTGATTCACAAAGCAAACTTACACTTTGAGTAAGTTTAAACTTTTGAATACGTTTACTACTTTTTAGTATTCACAAAGCCTTGGCTTGATTTACAAACTGCACTTGTGAGTAAGTTTACACTTTTGAGTAAGTTTACCATATTCGTTGTTTACAAACTAGACTTTAGTAGTAACCCACACTTTTGTAGTATCTTTCAATTTTGTAGTAAGCCCAGCACTACACAAGCCTAGCCACTGATACTGTAACACCCTCCTGTAGAAAATAATGGACGTAGGGACTTAAAATACATGTCAATAAGAAATAATGATCATAAAATAGTTTAAAAATGTAGATAAAAATAAGTGGTGAAATACACAAAAATAGTACGTAGTTATAACTTTATAAAAAATATTTTAGTAAAGTATTTTGTAGTTAAAAACTATTGTGACATTACATTTTATGAAAAAAATAATTAAATTATATTTTGTTAAGTCTATAGGTCAAGCTTAATAATTATCACTGCATACTAATATAAATAGTGTGTTAAGTGGGTGGATTATTTTCCTAATTTAAACTTCAGATATACTAATTGCAAATAATTTTAATGTATTTCAATTGATTAAAGTTTTAATTCAAAATTTATTTATTAGTGCTGTATGATTGTTTTAAGTTGTTCCACATATAAAGTAAACATAGAAAATGAATTTAGATTAATAATTTACATGACAATATTTGTAAAATTGATTTTTAAGTTAAATAAAGTGTTTTATTTCTCCTTATCATTTACTGAACAGTGATCTCCACCCTGGCTGGGGAGTTCCCTCATGGTACATTAATTAATGGAGATATATTGAATTAAATGAAAATTATTTTTCCGAAGTTGAAATTAACAAAAGAAAAAAAATATTTTTAATATACATAAATACTTAATAAAAGTGATGCACCCAAAGCAAAGTAGTGGACTTTATGGGTCATAAGGTGGACCTCCTGTTATAGCTACACGGACACAACAAGCCACAAGAAGCCTTTTCTTGTAACTCAAACTGCACTTAGGTACCAGTCAACTATGACTGTGGACTATCATTGGTGCGTTGTGCTTTGTGGCACTATTTCTACTTAAAACTTTAAAAATGCATAACTTCTGTTCCCCTTTTTGGATTCTTGGCATTTTGGTGTGCGTTTGTTTATTAAATTATACTCTATTTTTCAATTTCAGGTGGGATTTTCATTGTTTTGCATTCTGACTTTATTACTGGTATGGTACTGCATTAATACTTTAAACATTGTCCAAAGGTAAGCCTGTCTGCTCTGTGCTATACCTACCCAGGGGATGAACTCAGGTTAATTTAGTAACTATGAATGTTCATCCTGAGGTGGGGAGTTACCCTCTTCAAATAATAATCAAATTTATTATTAATAGATAGAACTATAAAAATGAACACAACAGTGGCAATGATAGTAATTAGCAAACAAAATCTTAAATAGAATTGAAACATTGTTATGGCGTTCAATAATTCATTGTGTTAACTGATGAAATCAGTCTTTAGTAACCAGACTCTCCTTTCTACCCGCTAGCTAGAATTTCTTAGCACCAAAGTGCCTATCTAAGGTTCTTAGATGGCCTTTAGTTTGCGTCAGAAAAGGGGGTGGTGATGAACAGAGTGTCTGAATTAAGCAGACCAATCTTACCCAGTCCAAAGATCAGGGCTTGATCCATCACCGTTTTTTATCTCACTGCACCATCCCAGCTCAGAACCTGGCTACATGCAAATTAGTCTGTTCCTGTCCCAGTGCATGATGGGAACAGGGCAAACCAAACTACCAAGCCAATTCTTATACTGGGAAGGAAACAGGCTTCCGGGGACCGGTTTCTGGCATTTCAGCCATCGTCGGCCCGGCTTGTTTGAATCCTGATGGTGCAATGAGCAAGGGACTCACATCTGAGTATACCCTTCCACGCTTATGGTGGACAGAATGATTCAGAAAATAATGATTCATGATTCATGATTCAGTAAATACGGCGCACCATGGGTGATGGTGGCGTGGCGCACAATTACTGGTGCATCCCTGCTACTTTGCAGGGATGCGCCGGTAATTAAAAATCTGAACCTTAGTGTCTAGCATTACGCAGTTCTTTAAACTACACTCACTGCACCATCAGGATTCAAGCAAGCCGGGCTGAAGACGGCTGAAATGCCAGAAACCGGTCCCCGGTAGCTTGTCTCCTTTCTGGTGAAGAATTGGCTTGGTAGTTTAGTCTGCCCTGTTCCCATGATGCACTGGGCCAGGGACAGACTGATTTGCATATAGCCAGGTTCTGAACTGGGATGGTGCAGTGAGATAAATAACGGTGATGGATCAAGCCCTGATCTTTGGACTGGGTAAGAGTGGTCTGCTTAATTCAGACACTCTGTTCATCACCACCCCCTTTTCTGAATCGTTTTTGGCCACTATAGGTGTGGCAGGGTATACTCAGACATGAGTCCCTTTCTCACTGCACCATTAGGATTCAAGCAAGCCGGGCCGAAGATGGCTGAAATGCCAGAAACCGGTCCCCGGTAGCTTGTCTCCTTTCTGGTGAAGAATTGGCTTGGTAGTTTAGTCTGCCCTGTTCCCATGATGCACTGGGCCAGGGACAGACTGATTTGCATATAGCCAGGTTCTGAACTGGGATGGTGCAGTGAGATAAATAACGGTGATGGATCAAGCCCTGATCTTTGGACTGGGTAAGAGTGGTCTGCTTAATTCAGACACTCTGTTCATCACCACCCCCTTTTCTGAATCGTTTTTGGCCACTATAGGTGTGGCAGGGTATACTCAGACATGAGTCCCTTTCTCACTGCACCATCAGGATTCAAGCAAGCCGGGCCGAAGACGGCTGAAATGCCAGAAACCGGTCCCCGGTAGCTTGTCTCCTATCTGGTGAAGAATTGGCTTGGTAGTTTAGTCTGCCCTGTTCCCATGATGCACTGGGCCAGGGACAGACTGATTTGCATATAGCCAGGTTCTGAACTGGGATGGTGCAGTGAGATAAATAACGGTGATGGATCAAGCCCTGATCTTTGGACTGGGTAAGAGTGGTCTGCTTAATTCAGACACTCTGTTCATCCCCACCCCCTTTTCTGAATCGTTTTTTGCCACTATAGGTGTGGCAGGGTATACTCAGACACAAGTCCCTTTCTCACTGCACCATCAGGATTCAAGCAAGCCGGGCCGAAGACGGCTGAAATGCCAGAAACCGGTCCCCGGTAGCTTGTCTCCTTTCTGGTGAAGAATTGGCTTGGTAGTTTAGTCTGCCCTGTTCCCATGATGCACTGGGCCAGGGACAGACTGATTTGCATATAGCCAGGTTCTGAACTGGGATAATGCAGTGAGATAAATAATGGTGATGGATCAAGCCCTGATCTTTGGACTGGGTAAGAGTGGTCTGCTTAATTCAGACACTCTGTTCATCACTACCCCTTGCCTGAATCGTTTTTGGCCACTATAGGTGTGGCAGGGTATACTCAGACATGAGTCCCTTTCTCACTGCACCATCAGGATTCAAGCAAGCCGGGCCGAAGACGGCTGAAATGCCAGAAACCGGTCCCCGGTAGCTTGTCTCCTTTCTGGTGAAGAATTGGCTTGGTAGTTTAGTCTGCCCTGTTCCCATGATGCACTGGGCCAGGGACAGACTGATCTGCATATAGCCAGGTTCTGAACTGGGATGGTGCAGTGAGATAAAGAACGGTGATGGATCAAGCCCTGATCTTTGGACTGGGTAAGAGTGGTCTGCTTAATTCAGACACTCTGTTCATCACCACCCCCTTTTCTGAATCGTTTTTGGCCACTATAGGTGTGGCAGGGTATACTCAGACATGAGTCCCTTTCTCACTGCACCATCAGGATTAAAGCAAGCCGGGCCGAAGATGGCTGAAATGCCAGAAACCGGTCCCCGGTAGCTTGTCTCCTTTCTGGTGAAGAATTGGCTTGGTAGTTTAGTCTGCCCTGTTCCCATGATGCACTGGGCCAGGGACAGACTGATTTGCATATAGCCAGGTTCTGAACTGGGATGGTGCAGTGAGATAAAGAACGGTGATGGATCAAGCCCTGATCTTTGGACTGGGTAAGAGTGGTCTGCTTAATTCAGACACTCTGTTCATTACCACCCCCTTTTCTGAATCGTTTTTGGCCACTATAGGTGTGGCAGGGTATACTCAGACGTGGGTCCCTTTCTCACTGCACCATCAGGATTCAAGCAAGCCGGGCCGAAGACGGCTGAAATGCCTGAAACCGGTCCCCGGTAGCTTGTTTCCTTTCTGGTGAAGAATTGGCTTGGTAGTTTAGTCTGCCCTGTTCCCATGATGCACTGGGCCAGGGACAGACTGATTTGCATATAGCCAGGTTCTGAACTGGGATGGTGCAGTGAGATAAATAACGGTGATGGATCAAGCCCTGATCTTTGGACTGGGTAAGAGTGGTCTGCTTAATTCAGACACTCTGTTCATCACGAATCTCCTGTAAGTGGTGAAGATGCCTCTCTGCCAAATATGTATATTTCAGGCTTAAGTACACTTTTTGATTTCTATAAAAAGACCAGAAAGCATGATAAATATTGTAAACTGTAAGAGTTAGCTTATGAATACTGCTTTATATTGACTAAATTATATTACACATTATAAATTACATTAATGCATATATATGAAAAGTTTAAGTGATATCAACCAACAATAATAATACTAAATAAAGCACGTTTATAAATGGAAAATGTTCACTCAAATACATGATTATAAAATGCAATGGAGTTACATGAGCAGAAAATGTGAAAAACACACGCCATATTCACGGTTTCATGAGTTTATGAAACACTTCATCAAGCCAAAACAGTGCCCATATCACAAGAAGTCCACTGAAAATGTTCACAATAGCAGGCAAAGATACACAGGTTTACATCCTAGGTAACTGACAAGGGATAATTATTTGTTGTCTACACTGCCCTTCTGATGCACAGCATGGTGTCAGTGTCTTCACATAAAATATAATCTGTATTTTGTTCTTTTTTGGATTTATATGCATGTTGTGGAGTGGTGCTATTTAAACACATGAATAGGTAATGACAGGTACATCAATCAATCAGAAAAGTAATGACACAATCAAAAAAATAACATCAGATTTTTGATTGATAGGACTTTTTTTTTAAATCTTCCTTTTTGTATGGCAGTATTTTATGGACTGATTTTCTGGCATAATTAGAATGCTGCTAAACACCTCTCAGTGTTTGTTCTCTGACCCCTAAAACACAGCAAATAGGTGGATAACTGTGGATAAAATTTGGTGAGCTATCAAGATTTAAATGTGCAATCTCAGGCATCTAGCACACTTACACTTCCTTTGTACCTATAAATAAGTTCTCTACAGTTGAAAAGGTAAATGTATTATTCACGATCTTCATTTGAATTTTCATAAAATATCTTTATTTGTGCTGTTCATCCATAAATCTCTTAGGGTTAGGCCAACTGCAAATCCCTGTACAGTCAATAACTTTGATGCCATGCTAGGTGCCTCATCAGGAGTTATTGTCCTGAAAGGGAAATATGCAAAAAGTCACATTAAATCCATTACTCAAAAACATATGTATTGAAAAGATACAAGAATCATTGAATAGATTGTAGAATTTCAACTGCTTAAGAATACCATGGCAAATTACAATCTATTCTTCTGTGGTGCGTTCATTTAAAACTGGCTAACTCACAGATAATAAATGGTCAACTAAATCAACATCAGGAAGCTTAAGTGCCTTGATACCCTCTCGAGTGATTAGTCCAGTATACAAATCAACATAACAAAACATAACAAATATAGTAATTTTTTACATATAAAGTTCCTTGGCTCCAATGTCTCAGCATCAAATGCAAAGACAGAGGCCACACAAACCAAAGGGACAGGGCTCCGTGCTAGACTCAACAGTCACAAATAATTCCCTTAGAGGTCATTTGTCATTCCACTAAGCCTACATACATCAAGTTGCCTCACATTCATTCACCCAATGAAACAGCTGAATACTACACAGATTTTATATCACCAACTTTAATTTAAAAAAACTTGTTTTCTTTCTCTTTCAATAAATCCGTTATAGCAAAGCCCACATCAGTTCAATTCTGAGAAAAGGAGAGATAACACACAAGAAATTCACATTTGTCATAAAATAACGGTAATTTGTAGGAATCCATAACACATTGCCAAAATCAATTTCTATTCAAAATGTGATAGCATGTTTCACAAATTTATAAACTCTAAACGTCAACGCATTTCGGTGGATACTCCAGAATAAAAACACCTTTTACAGGACAACAAGAATATTCTCCAACTAGTGATATTATAATATAAAATAACCGGTGTAAAGCACTCAGGTACAAAAAAATCACTTCACTTAGACCGTTATCAAATATGGGAAGCAGATACGAAGACCTCGTTTTAAGTTGAATGGCTAATCCAATTGCGATGGGAATGTTAGAATGTATCACATAGGTCTTAAAATCGCTATATATTCTTCACCATCCTCATAATGGGAGCACAATATAAGGTCTCCCCAATCTTACTCCAACATCAGTAAAATGAATCTCCCTTGAGATGTCAAAGATAAATAGAGAACCTAGGGGTGAGGAGATGGCCTAACGGCTAGGGCGCTCCACCTTGGACCTGGTGACCTGGGTTCCAGTCTCATTAATGACGCCAAAACATCCTGTGATTCTGGGCAAATCACTTAATCTCTCCTTGCCTAACAAAAAAATGAATGTGTGTCCTCATGTAACGTAACTGGTGCTGTGTAAAGCGCTCGGATACCCGATTCGGGTCAAGTTTGTGCTATATAAAACTAAAAAAAAAAAGATTTCTTGCAGTATTTTTACACACAGGCAGAAAACAAAGTTACTATATCTGTCCAAGTACCTAGAGGCAAAAAAGCTCTCTGTTTGTTCGTTTTCCTTGTGCTTCGTACAAGACGCTGACCACAGGTGGAGGAAAACAAACAAACAGAGAGCTTTTTTGCCTCTAGGGCTTGTACTCATTGTAGACTTTACTTAGGTGTTTAACATAAAGCTCCACTTCGAGACACAAAGCTTTTATCCAGATGGCAACCATATTTTGCACACACTCCTCCAACCTATTCTGCTCCTGAAGACATGCGAGTTAAGGTACTTCAAATTAGTATTCCAAGTAGACATAGGCATATTCCGCACCACATCCTGACACAAAATATGAGATTACCTTCTAAGTTGTCCTTCCCATAGCCCCACTTGCAACTTTTACCAGGTATGGGTGCAGAAGGTAGCAGGAGTACAGAATCAGTTGAGTAGGTTTTCCACTAGTAGTGGGAAAAAGGAGGTACCTGATTTTCATAAACAAGCTTATGGGTAGTCTTGAGGATCTCCATCCAGGAGCTCCAAGTTACGGGAGCTGAAGGGCATCAGTTACCCTGGAAATATTCTCACAAGGTAACTGACCCTTGGAGGAATGCCTTACCCCCTCTTGCACACAATGCAATGCTGTTGAAGAGTTAAGCTGCTCTGATCCCCACTCCTGTAGGCAATCACTTTCTCTGGAAAACACATTCCAGAGAGACACTGGTTAGATTTACTTCAATTGAGCCCGGAGGCGGAAAGACGGAAGAGGTGTTCAAGCTATGGCAATCACCAGATGTGTTTTGCCACAAATGCCTGCACGCTGTGACCAAAGGAAGGCTCAGTGGACACAGGTTTTGCATGCTGACATTTTTCAGCTAATTCTTGCAATGATAAGAGCTAACATACACGTCCAAGAATGCAGCAGGCTTCATAAAAATTTGCCAGAACCTGTTCACAATATGGTACTTAGCAGCAATGAGTGTTCAAAATGTACCTATAAGAAAATACACATAGGTTAGTTTACTCTAAACAGATAATAATGTAATCATCTCAATAACTTTAGGCCTCTATCAGGTCTAATTCACAGAGGCTCCTCTGAATTATGAGGCTAGAGCTAGGCGGGGTGGAAGATCTTATACCTTCTTCATGGCACAACTGTGGAACTTGTTGCCATCTAGTTTGCGGTTCACTTCTTCAGAAAGGATCTTCTGAAAAGGTTTAAAAACAAATTTGATCAGTACCTAAACCGAACGACTCTTTCCTAGGCAGTCCCTGTTTAGTTAGCTCCGGGATGCTCCTCCAAGAGCAGCCATGCGCTCAACAAAATGCCAATATTATTATTACTAATATGTTGAATAACTAAATCACAGGGGTTTAAATGAGCGTTGGGCGACGGACGGATGAACCCAGGCAGAGCCACGCGTGTCCTAACAAATCAAAAGAAACCACGCATAAGCATGGTTACGGCATTTCATGGTCTAGCTGCTGGAATGGTCGGAAGCAGGAAGAATAGGGCAAGAATGTGAGAGGTAAGTGGGGCTGGGGCCAGAACTGGGGGTAGTTTGGTTGGTGGTAGTTTTCAGGGCTGGGAGATTGTGGGGTAGTTGTTATGGCTGCGGGTGGGGTTGTTGTCAGGGCTGGGGTGTTACGGAAGATTTTAACCACATGGCTGCTAGGGCGTTTTCCCGTCCTGCGCTGAAAAACCAAAAGGACCATTATTCATGACGAGCTGGCCTTGTCATCCGCGCACGGCAGGTAAGCGCCATGACGAGCCCAGCTCGTCATTAGCTTCGAAGGGGTTAAGGCTGGGGGATCGGGGCAGTTTTTAGGGCTTAGTGTGGGGTCGGGATGTGTTTAGTGCTATGGCGGGGTCGGGTAGTTTTAGGTCTCAGGGCGAGGGCTTGGGGGACCATTTTAGTGCTCAGAGTGGGGAGCAGGGATCGGGGTATTTACACTTACCTGGAAAGTCTTAACCACTCGTATGTCTTTGTCATACATGCTTTAACAATACATATTTCGTTGTAAAGGCATGCATGGTAAAGTCATATGTATGGCTAAGACTTTGCGTATTTCAGACCGTGTGGAACTGGCATGCATGGATCTGTCACACAACCATGAGTGTAGAGGTGTTACAAGTGGACAACGTAGCCACCTATGATTAAACCAATATGTCATCACTTCTTTTGCTTGTTGTAGTGGGTTATATTTGTGCTTCATATAATTCTGTGAATATTCTAATGCTGTATTTTAAAAATGTGATTGACCAGTGGCTTTTCAATGCCATATATCTGCCTGTGACACCAGTTCTATCTATGTCATGCCATACACCTCACCACTCACCACTCACCTGGATTTCTGGAATCCTCCAACAGTGGAAATAGCCTTTGGTCATCTTGGAAAGCTCCCACATTCTTTCTTTCTGTAGCATTTTAGCATAAGTCAAATAAAAGTCAGGAGTGTTGACTATTGCTTAAGCATTATGTGGAAGACTATTGGGGGGTGCTCGCTGATTTGCATTATGTATTAAACATTATATATTAAACATTAAACATGAATCGCATTAAGTGTCACACTTGAATTCAAGAAACAATAAAACTAGAGAAATTTTTGTAAAACAATATATGTATCACAATTTATTAAGGTACCTCCCTGTTAGGGTTACATTCTAAAATAAAAACCATTAAAAAGACTTAATTTCATATAAAAAACAATGCACGTGAGCATAAAAAACAGTCCGCGAGCACCCCCCCAATAGTCTTCCACATAATGCTTAAGCAATAGTCAACACTCCTGACTTTTATTTGAATTAGAAACCACAGGACTTTACTTTCAAGTGCATTTGCTCCCCTCCCTGTGTATAAAGCCAGGGGAACCTTCCAGTTCATATTTTTGGGCATTTTAGCATAAGTCAGAGGAAGCACTATAAAATTGGGAAGTGGCCAGTGTGGGGACTTTGTTAGGATTGGTTGACAACCCTTCACCAACAATGACTAAGTTACCATTATAACAAGGAAATCAGAGCATTGAGGTCTGATTCACAAAGGTAAACTGAGACGAAAGTGTAAGGACTTTTGGTCTCAGTTAAACTTAAGACCAAACCTCTATGGACTTTTGGTCTCAGTTAAACTTAAGACTTAAGTTTAACAGAGGCAAACGTATAACTTTGCTCCTCGTAAATGCCCTTTGTGAATACCGAAAGTTGTCACATTCGACTTTTGTCTCAGATCACCTTTGTGAATGGGGCCTCATGTTTTAACAAAACTGATAGCAGGCGTTGCGTGAATACATATTTATGATTGATCGGGAGATAACTATACCTCAGTGATTAAATGGCTCTGGTGTGTAGTGCTATCTGGGTAAAAGAATGCAAATGAGGAGTTATTCATTTAGGACAAGAGACAAACAGGGGTGAGAACTTGGCAGTATGAACCTGTCTAAAAGCGTACTAGAGATAATACGAACCGGGAGGTCGTCCCGCAACTTTCTCAAGGCTATTTCCTGTGTAAGAACTAATTTTTCATTGTGGTGATAATTCCAAACCACAGTGGTTTTCTGGTGGGGTAGCATCACAATTCCAAAAGGATTTCACTGGTTCCTATTTCTTCAAGTCAGAAACTCCTCTCAGAGCTTGCTCCAATCTTGAGAGAAGCCTCCATGACGCCACCTCGTAAATCCAATGCTGAGTGCTAGAAAGTCGGGGGACGACCTCCCGGTTGCAACGAAACACGTGTTGGTTGTAGATAATTATCTGGGAAGACTTGCACAAATTTAAGTGACCAACAAAGAAGAAAGAAGAAGAATTTCTTGCGTATTATTTATTTATGTTGGAATTTGTGGAAACATGCTACATACCTATGTTACTCTGAAAATTGATACGTGTGCTAAGGAGTGTCATCAAATTTAAATACAAGGCAAATTAAAGGGAAGTCATTGCAGTTGTTGCAAAAAAGGATAAGTATGTAAAGAGTATAGTAAATTAAAGAGTTTATTGGCAAGTGTTTGGTTAAACTTAACAGACTCAATAAAGTATTTTAGTAGACCAAAATATAAAGAGGAACAGTAGGATATTTATGAAAAAACAAGAGTTTGGAGAAGTTCCAAAGTAGAGAAAGATATGAAAGTCTTGCCATGAACAATAACGAAACAAACTGAAATCAGCTCTTTCTCATAACAGAATCAAGCTGGGCATATAACTCATTGGGGCTTTCATGTTGTTTCTCGTCCCTCCATATAACAAATAACACATAGGCAACTACCACCAATTACAGTATAAAGTGGGCTAAAAATTCAACTCACTGTCTACAAACACATTATGATTAATACATCTCAAGCAAGCCTGCAGCTATTTGCAGCCTAAGTAGTGGACCGAAAATTTGCAAACATGAAAAACGTTATGAGATGTGTTTTGTCTTGGATGAGTCTTTTGTTTGTAACCTCACTCAAACTACCCTCTTCTTGTTCTTAGAGAAGATGCATTCCTTTTTGTCCATTACATATCATAAAATCATATTCCATGTGGTCGTTTTTCGTTCGGTTTGTGCAATAGTATTCACTCTGTATATGCTTGCCAAAACCCCCTTTTCCAATTTAGGTCTACAAATGTCTCCCTACTGAGAACCAAGCACCCAAACATAGTACTTGACAATCTCAGGGCACTAGAGCAGTATAAGGCCTACTCAAGAGAGATAGTGTGGGCTAGCAATCCCAATTCTTTGGCATGCAACAATACTCAATAAATGATTGTCCAGTCAGTGTTATTTCCTTTAGAAAGAAAAATTGCTTCTATTACACACAGTACTAAACACCACACATTAAATTACAAATATATATTCAGATAGAAGGAAATAGCTTTGGGGTCAACCGTATTCCCTATTACACCCCTAGTGGGACCAGATACAGCAGCACAGTATAGGCGGATGTCTCTTTAAGTAAGGCAAGCTGATCACTACATTAATAATATTAACCACATTTTATGCTCTGCCTACGTAACATAGTATAAGGGCTATCAGTAAATATAAAGTAGGCCTACTGGCTTTGTCATTGTGTCAAAACATTAATAGAACGTCTTGTTTATGCATTATAATAGTATTAAAATTAATTAAAACAGTGCAACTAGTCATAAGCATTATTATAATGGTAAATATTAATTGTTCAATATTCAGGTTGTCAATGAAGCACTTGAATGCAAGATCCCATGTGTGTCAGAGTGTGAGAAAGTGGATTATTAGTCGGGCATGATGGTGGTCACCCACAAGTAATTATGTCACTGGGCCCAAATCACAAAAGTAATCTGGGACAAAATCCTAACTTTACGACTTTCGGTATTCACAAAGGGCATTTACGAGTAGTAAAGTAAGGATTCCAAACTTTACTACTCCTAAATGCCCTTTGTGAATACCGAAAGTCATAAAATTAGGATTTTGTCTCAGATTACTTTTGTGAATCGGGCCCACTATTCTTGTTAGGTCGAGTAAAGGTTTCAGTAATTTAAACCTGAGCTCCACCCCTGGTAGTTATGGCACAGAGTAGACAAGCTTAACTTAAGAAAAATGTGTAAAGTATCTGGAAGTGGCAAAACAGTTAAAATGTTGAAAATACAACACATAAAAAAACTCTAAAAATAAAGAAAGACACCAAAACTAAATCTAATGAGGGGAACAGGAGCTATGGATTTGTAAAGATTTAAATAAAAATAGCACCTAAAAGTGTTAAGCACCAACGGCAGTCATCTGGTTGTGCTTGACTGGTGTACAAAAAGTGATGGATGAAATGCTTGAATTAATCTTAGCCCCAAGTAATTGCTTGGGGATCTAGCCCAGTGCATCGTTATTTTGCACATAATACCACCTCAGTTTGGAACCAGCTATATGCAAATTAGTCTCAACCCTGCTCCAATGGGAACAGTCCAACCCGAACTGCCAAGCCAAGTCCTCCCTCAAACGGAGCACAGGCAATCCAAGACAGTTTTCGCCATTATTAAGGGCTCATAAGCCAGGTATAGCTTCATTCCAGAGACACAGTATGCCTTGGACGTAGGCACGTTTTAAGGCCATCCACAATGGAATGCAGGTCAGCTACAAAAACCAGGTTTGACGTGGTTTGAAGTTTGACCTTCAAACTTAGGTGGTCATTATGATGACGGTGACACCGTCACCGATAGGTGGAATAAAGGAGCGAGAGGCCCAGGAGTTAGCGGCATCTACCTGTGACAGGGTAGGCCTCTTTGAAGTTAAAAAAGTTCCTTGGCAGAGGAACAGAACACCTCCCCACAACCAAGGCATTTGTCTCACCTCTGGGAACAAGGTCATATTTCATCAAGTGGCAGTAAAGCTCCTGAGTGATAGTTATAAGCTCATGCAAATGTAAGAAAGAGGTGACTAGCTAAATAGTTTATTACAAATATGACTTTACGAGTGAATTGGGCTTGTATATATATTTTAAGAAAGTCCACAAATGAAGTTTGTAGATCTTTCCTAGGTGGAGATAACATCATTAAATGTAATATTGCATCCCAAAGCTTTCCTATGGACAGCTAACTATGCCACAGTGAAAATAGTTTTTCAGACTTTGCTACTGTAAGGACAAGGTTTACATGTCCAACTTTTAACTACCATGCATCCTGCCTTATTGGCATTAGGACCTGCAATTAGTGCAATTTATTGTACAGGCCCTGAAAATACTATGAATCATCAAATACTTCATGGTAAGTTAACTGCCAATTGGGAATATAGCCAATTTCAACGTGTTTGAGGGGGTCAGAGCACATGCACTTGGGCCTGTTAGTAGAGTCCTAAGGCACACAGTCAAAAAAAAGCTGCATCAGCCCAACAAAAGGGGGGTGATTATGCAAAAGAGATATTTTACTACACTGAGTCATTCTTCACTTGCTACAGTCCACATAATGTAGCCATAGGGCCAACCACCAGGGGTTGCCGCATTCCAGAGCACAAAATCATAAGTGCTTCCATCAATGGTAAACCTCTCACAGAGGTTATAGTTTAAATATCCCTGAGACTTATGAGGAATTTCCCTAAAGCACTCCTGGGGGGTTACTACACTTCCTAAAGTACACTGCAATGCATTATGTAAATGTTTATGGTGCCCCTGCCCAGACTGGGGCACCACAGACCAAGAGGAAATATGTGAATAAAGACCTTGCACCTCATTTTGGGGTGCTCCTAGCATGGTTCCTTGAAAATTAGAACAGTGGGATATTCCTAATAGTGTTTTCAATGTAGTTTCATGCTAATTTTTTCCATTTTGATATTTGGATACCCGATTCCACCTGGGTCACCCACAGACTCCTCTATATGTTGGGGCTTCATGTGGGGCCCCAAGCTCCAAGGTCCAATGCCCCATTGTCTCCCAGAGTACATCCCCTGTGCACCACAGGAGCCAGCATCTTTCTTATGATTGCTGCCATGGGCTGAGCCAGCCCCCAGCCGCCGGAGGCATACCTGAGTACAGGGAGGGTGCCCCACACAAAAAGGGGAAACCCTCAACAAAAACGGGATGATATTTAAAAACAAAGCCTACGTTACACTGATCCTCATTCCTGGTTAATCCTGGGAGTAATTTTTAAAAATATGGCAGCACATTGTGCGCCCATTTTCATCATTTCTTTTTCAAACCAGGCAAATCTTCCAAGATACATAGTTCTGGCCTTATAGGGTGGACTGTCTCCATCCTGGACTCATTGTGCTGTGTCTGGTCAGGCCAAGGTGCCAGGCACATTTTCAACAAGCCCCCTGGCCTGTCAATGGAAGCATTTTGAGTGGAGCTGGAATTTCTGCCTCCCTGGGCCAGCCTTCTCCTCTGCCTGGCTCCTGGTGCTCCTCTCCTGATGGTGGGTGCATCTTGTGCAGACCCTCTGAAACCAGCCAGCAGGAACACCCTCCTGCCTGAACTTCCAAGGCCCCAGAGCCTCCTGGCTTTATTGCAGAGCACCTCCAAGGGGGCAGTGGAGTCCAGATCTTTCCTCATCTGCTACTCTAGGGGCATAAGGGGGCCAGTACCACTCCCCCTAGAGGGACCCATCCTTGTAGGGGGGGTTCAGCTGGAGATAAAGTCTTTCCTTGTAGGGCATCCAGTGGCTTCTCTTCGGCATCAATTTCGCCAGCGTAGCCTCCCAGTTCCATTATCTTCTCAAGTGTCTCTCCCTTGCACAGGGATCTGGAAGTAGGGATGGAAAGTTTAAGAGTCCAGGCACTTCTGAACAATACGGTGAAGCCACATCATCCCTCCATCTTTGTCCTAACCCTTCTGCACAGCAATCTGGTACAATTCAAAATGGCAACTTGTTTCTGGTAAGAACTCTTCTGAAAGACTCAACTCCACCCCGAGCCTACACCACTGCCTGCTCCATTCTGACCAAAACTTCAGATGCAGATTTCCCCCATACTTCTTTCTTCTCCCAGGAAATGGGTCTATCACTGATGAATGCTCCTTTTGAGTAGGGAGGCCTTCGTTCCCTCAGCTGGGGAGCAGAGCAATTAACGTGACCCAGAAGAATCTGATTGTGAGCTCAGCCATAGAACTTTGACATCTTCCTTAACCCCGGCGGCCTAAGTGGAGGGAATCTTCACTTACAGCACTACGGATTTTACTGTGAGCACAATAGACCGACTATATGAATGCTGACTCATATTTTAAGGCCTACACCAGGTCAGTATCCATCTTCTCAGAGTTACTTTTGAAACAAACTACCTGTGCACAGATATCAGGCTGCGCTGGACAGTAGATATACAGGTGTCAGCCAAACGTGCACGCACATGTGTGCACACGTGTTCATGTGCATCCAGCCCACTGCCTCTCACCTTAGATGCACTGCAGCTGCCTTATTTGAAAAGGTGCGCACTGGCATTAAATATGCTCAGTCGAATTACTGTGCATTTCACCATGAGTGAAACTCAGATAGTGAAATTCACTCACAGTAAAAGTTCAAAAAAGAGTAATCAAAAGCAAAATTCCTGGTGAACTAAATTAGCAGAACCCGTTTGTTGCACAGCATGGGCGTGACTCCGAAACAAAGAACATCAGCTTCAATAAACCAAAGCACTCCCACCACTACTTGTAGCAGAAAATATGTTCAAAACATAATCAATCACACCTCCTACTTACGCAGCAAGTCCAGCTACAAGGAAGCAAATACATAGCTGTACTCTGGGTGAATCACTTCTCCACAATCTTCGCAGATAATAATATGACGCCCAACGAAAATAGGATGTGACCTGTAGTGCCTTTAGATATTTCATTGGGAGAGGTGGAGAATGGAATCAAAAATAGTAAGGGCGGTAAGGCCCAGGGGCCAGATGGTGTCCCGATAGATGTCTACAGGGCCCAGCCGCAGCTTTGGGGACCAATACTTACTTTGGTACTCAACGCTGCCGTAACCACCATGATTCCACCAACATGGGGTGGCTCCATCATAGTCCCTATCTATAAAAAAGGGGATAAAGCCCTGGCAAGTAATTACCGGCCCATCAGCCTGCTCGACTCGTCTGTTAAAATCATGAGCAGAGTTCTGCTTTTCAGACTTGAGGAGTGGGCTGATGAGAATGGAGTTCTTGCAAACTCCCAATACGGATTCAGGAAGGGAAGAGGGACCCTTGACCAATGCCTGAATCTAGAGCTGTTGATAGGCAAGTACACCAGAGCCAAATCCGGTAACATCTATCTCTGCTTTGCTGACCTTAGCAGTGCTTTTGATTTAGTTAATCACTCACTTCTTTGGTCAGTTTTGCTTGACATGGGTGCCCCGAAAGAAATTATCTTTTTTCTCGCCAGACTCTATAGCAAGCTAAAAACATGTGTACGATATGGTGCTAGTGGGGAATGTACTAGAAATTTTAATGTGAAACGGGGAATTAGGCAGGGTTGTGTCCTTGCTCCCCTTTTATTTACCCTTTTTATCAATGGGGTCGAAGCCGCCCTGAAAATTATTAAGGCCGATGCCCCACAGGTTGCAGGGGATAGTGTACCAGTTCTGCTATACGCAGACGACGCGGTGCTCCTGTCACGGACACCCGTCGGTCTGCAACGTTTAATGGACAAATTCACTGAATTTATCGGGAGCAGGAGACTGTTGATCAACAAGAATAAAACTCACACGATGATATGTGGAAATAAGGTGGGCAGAAATCACTCCTTCTTTATCGAAGGGGTTAAAGTGCAGAATGTGAATAGTTTTTGTTATCTGGGGGTAACTTTTACCAGTGATGGTAGGTGGGTGCAAGAATTAATGAATGTTCGAACTAAGATGAGCAAAAGCTCTTATGGTATTTTTAAATTTGCATCTAAGCTGGGGGACAGACGTATCAAGGACATGCTGGAAATCTACAAAGCACGCAGTGTATCCATCGCCCTTTACGGGGCGGGGCTTTGGGGTTACTGCAAAACCCAAATGATGAAGGGCGGATCCGAATGGTGACTGATGGGTACTTGTCCTCATCCACGGAGAGCTCTCTGTGTCACTACTTGGTTGTAAGGGTGAGTCCTGGTTTGGTTTCTTGTATATGGGCACACTTACCTTAGACCCTCTGGTACCTTTGGTATATATTGGTTTTGTTGGGGATAGTACCCAGAGCTAGGTCTTTAAATTTCCCCGAGGTCCTCCTCTACCGTTTTGTGTTTGTTACTGCAAAACCGACTGTCTACAGGTCGAAGAAAATAATTTTCTCAAGAAACTATTGTGCCTCCCTAAGTCCGCTCCAACAGAGCTGATTCACAGAGAGGCGGGGGTTTTTCACCTGACTGAGCTCGCCTCACTTAGGCCCTTATTGCTTTATCGTGCAATTTGGCTTAAGGAAGAGACCGAGTTCAATCAACTTATTATCAGGGATTGCCTTACATTAGACAACTGTATGCTGATACCGTGGCTCAAATATGTTGTAGATTGTTATAAAAGTATCTTTGATATTAATTTGTTGTCAGAAAACTGTCCCCCTAGAGGCCTTGTGAAACAGGAATTTAAAAATATCTTTATGTTACATAAAGCCCAAAAACGTTCAGTAATAACTAATTCCCTCGCTACTGTTAAAATTTACAATAAATATATTTCTGTTGAGGGATTTCAATGTTATCTGAATGTTGTAACTAGGCCAACGCACAGGTTTGTACAAACCAGATTAAGAGTTGGCATTGCTCATGTATTAGTGGCCTTCCCTCATCCTAAAAAAAACCCTGTGGGCCCATGCCCATGTGATGGACATTCCAAACAAAGCACAATGCACTTTATGCTTTTTTGTCCCCTATTTCAGAATGTTAGGATCTCCTTTTTAAAACCATTATTTCTTAAGTATGGAGTTTTAAATGTGGAGGGTGCTATGTGTTTGTTATATAACTTGGACCACCCCGACGTATGTTTTTATACTGCCAGTTTTATATGTAAATCGATGGCTTTTAGGAAAGGTATGAGTTTTTAATCATGTTTGTATTTTTAATTCTGTTGCCTGCGTGCTATGCTTTTGTGGTCATTTTTATCATGTACCGAATAAAGCTTCATGAACTGAACTGAACTGACATAGCTGTACTCAAACCCCACAATGGGTAAAAAAGGAAGGATGCGAAAAAGAGGCACAGTTCTACTTTCAGCAAACATTTATAAATGGATCAGTGTTACAGAGGTATTAGAAACCACGATGTATTGTTTCATATTCACTTTGGAACCACTTCAAAACGAGTTTGCTGTGCCTTATTTATTTATTTATTTTATTTTGAAAGTTTTATATAGCGCGAACAAGATCTTTGCAGATATCAGAGCGCTTTACAAGGTCACGGGGGAGATGGAGTAATAGAATGTAATAGTTGAGGTAGTTAGGTACAAGGTGCATAGTTACATGGGTAGGTCAAAAAAAAAAAAAAACTCTTACTCTTGTAGTACTACTGGCTAACTTCTGAGTCTCAGAAATAAACCAGCTGAAAGTTAAGAATACTCATGTATTCATTTACCTTCATCAGGGACTCCCTGAAGAATCTCTGATAAGCGTAACAGATTTTCTCCTGTAAAGTTCCTTGCCATGAGTGCAAAGAAATCTACAATACTAAACCCCACTCACAGGGTAGAGAGTGTGTGGATCAAGGCATACAATTTCCTATATGTTTTTGAACAGCCAGAAGCTTTGTAGTTTTGCTGCATCTTCCCTATTTTGTTTTCTCCACAGGAGCAATTACCTAGAAAGGGGGAGGAGGCAGCCAAGGGTACTGTAGATCAGCTAGCAATCTGCCCTGACACCTGGTATTTTCTTTTCTGATTTTAAGGGACATTGAAAGCCGGTGTACCTGGGAGACTAAAGTAGGAGGGAGGCACCAGTACCTGGGAACCAGAGGCTGGACTAATGGGGAAACAGAAACTGTAAAAGAGTAGAAGACAGACTGTGACTTGAATGTTTTATTTTCTACTGTATGTACACATACCATAATAAAGGCAGCAAGAACAGGAAAAACCCAGTACTAAGCCCATTCATTGTACCAAGCCTTTATCCTCAGCCTGGACCAGACCACACGCCCTGCTACATGCCCATAAATAACTAAACACGTCTAGGCACCCTGACAATGAGTGCCTCCTCGAGGGCGGTCCCCTTAGTACAGGGGGCCCTCTGTAACTGCTAGATCCATGATTTCCCACCAGCGCATGGGCTCAGCTCTCATTATTCCTGACTGCTGTTGGTAGTACCTCACATGCGCAAACTTGATGCCCGGCTGCTCGGCGTGGGGCCTGCCAACATCACCAGCCGCACTTCGGAGTGTTGCGGTTTGCTTTGCAATCCCAGCTGGGGTTCTTGCGTGGCTAGGGGGCAGCTGCCCCAATCCGACTGCATATACCGGTGGCCTGTGCACCATCTGTACCAGGGGTGGGTGGTGAGCCCGGCCCCGCCAGCAGAGTTTGCAGAGTTTTGTCATCTCCGCGCTCTGCTGGGAAAGCAGAGTTTAGCAAAAACTCTGACTCCGCTGCATGGCGGAGCTTGCCCCTGCCGCCCACCCCATGGAGAGGAGGATCAGCACTTTCCTGGGTCTGGCAGACTCCGCCATGCCCGGGCAGTCCTCCTCTGTCCTGGTCTCCTCGGTGGAAAAGCAAACCCCCTACGCTATACTTCTTTGGAGGACTACGCATGCACGCGCATGCAGACTCCTACCAAGACGTACAGCGTAGGGGGATTGCTTTTCCACTGAGGAGACAAACAGAGGAGGACAGTCCGGGCTCGGCGGAGAATGCCAGACCCAGGTTAGTGCTGCAAAGCACGTGGCAGTCTGGGGGTCAGGAAACCTCCAGGTCTGTCGCCTGCATGAAAGGCGGAGAGGAGCGGAGCAGAGTGGAAATCCACTGAGTGTTAGGCTATTCTGTGGAATTCCACTTAGGGCCAGCGCAGCTGCGGGGGGGTTACGTAGTCTGGTGTCCCAGCCGATTCCTTCCCGACGGATACTGAGGGCATCGGATCGCCACCACAGCCTACAAAGCTAGGAGTCAATTCAAACGGCGGTGTCGATTTCCTGACAACGCAGTTGCTACACAGGAGCCTGTCCCCAACCTGCCATCCGCACTTGGTGCACTGGGATCATCACCCCAAGACTGCCTTCGACTGTGGGGATAGCGGCTGGAGCATGCCTGGACCGGCCTGCTGTGCGCGGATCAGTGCTGGGGCCTGGTCGGCCATTTGCGATGAGGGGGAGCAGCTGGGCTGAACTGACGTAGCTCCATGTCCCACATGGAGACCATCGCTTTCCCTTACAGGGCCTGCTGGTTGCCTACAATGCACAGAGGAGGACGCTTAGCTGTTGCCCCCCAGGCCGCCCGTGCCACGCTGGTAGGAGCGGTGGGGCCCGGCGCACTGCAGATGAGTCCTGACGAGCCCAGTCATGGCTGGTGGTGGGCTGGAGGCTCTCTGCTCGCCCCCCCACACACACACACACCTGGGGCAATTGGCGCCATTGGAGGAGCCTTTACCAGTGGAAGAAGCTCCGTGAAAGATGCTCCGTGGGCGAATGCAGGCCCTCTATGGGGGCCAAAGGACTGCATCAGCCCTAGCGCCAGGGGGCGCTACAAAAGACCGTCGCCGGCCAGTCGGAGCCCGCTGGGCCAACCCTCTAACTCTGAGGTAAGAATATGGGGAATAGAAAAATACCATTGCCCGATCAAGGAGGGGATGCCGTAAATACTTTGGACTCTTTCCTCATGAAGGCAGCAGATGACTTATCAAAAGAAATTGAGAAGGCAGATGAGACTTACAGGAGCTGAGATGGATCCGGTGTTGAAAGCACTTCATCACAATCCTGCTATAAATGATCAAGTGGATGCAAATACAGTTCCTACTATGCAAGCAGGTCCCCAGTACTGATTCCAGACTCTCACCCGAATGGTACAGTTTATTAAAACTCTACAGGTTCTCCCTTTGACCCCCGGTGGAAAAAAAAGAAGAGGTAAATTACAATATCAGCCAAATCTAATTATGACTATAGCTGGGGGTAAGGGCCCATCCAAAAAGACTATTTTTGGCCCTGGAAAGCCTGGTAAGTCCCTGCAAGACTTTGAAATTACTCTGACCCACCTGTTACAACTAGTCTTGAAGAGACTTGGAAGCATTGCGGGCCAGTTGGCAAAAATCATTGATAAAGGGGAAATTGTTTGTACTAATGCTAGCACTATGGTACAGAGGGTGAATACAACAGGTGTATGTGAATGTGGCAAATCTGTGCCTAGTGAGGTGCAATTAGTGGCTAGCACTGAGTTTGACCGTCAACCAGTTACACTAATGGCCACTGCCCTATCTACCAAAAGTAGAACGGAAATGGGAAGGAGGGGACAATATACTGATAATACATGTGATAGACACCGGATTGGAGAACCCCTGGAAATGAGAAATGCAAACACTCGTCGTCCTAACATTCAGGTCATTTAGTAAATTATAGTAGTACATCACTTCAAAATCAGCAAGGTATATACCCAAGTAAGGCTACGGCCAGTGGAATCTTGCCCCAAATTCCAGTTCAAAGGGACCTTCAGGGAGGATTTCAACCCCCCCATAAGTTTAATCTCCAGCTCCCCCCAGCGGCATTACCTTATGTAATGATTCTAGTAAATGTCACACCTTTGAAAACTAACCAAACAGAAACCACACAACAACTAATGAATAAAGCCATGTACTGGTTATCCCCATTTGCTATGAACCCAAAAGGTTTGCATATTGGTAATCAAATTAACATGGACAGAAGAGGATCATGGGTGGGAAATACTCTAAAGTCAATCGAGGGAGATTATTTAGTAACACATTTTAAGAATCAGTACTATGTAAAATACCTTTCGGTTATGACTCCTAACTCTCCTGTGGCGTCTACTCAAATCTTTGCTGTACCTTTGGGTTTCTTTTACAGACCTCCATTGTCAAATCTCATGATGATGACTAGGATGAATTGTACCCAGGGGTCTGTTGTTCCCCCTTTCTCTATTCAAGTTGCAGCACCCCCTTTTGTTAAAGAAGCAATGTTTTAGATATACCCGTAACAAATAGGTTTGCGCCCTTGAAGGATTTAGAGGCATGCGATTGACATAGGGATAATGGAGAGACCATGAGCCCTAAAATACATCAGGCGATAACCCGCACTAGAGTAGTTCCCTTGCAGGCTAATGAAAGGATAATATGAAAGTATTGGTTTGGAATATAGAGGGGCTTAGATCTAAGAAAAATAATGAAGATTGGTTATCAATAATTAATGGGTATGACGTAGTGTGCCTCCAGGAAACATGGGAGGTGAGCACTGTGTTTTATGATGGGTCCCTTACATTGCATACCCCCTCAAACCCGTCTCGGTCTGGAAGAGCGAGAGGCGGCATAACAACGATGATAAAGAACACCTTTAAAATTGATTTAAATGTGCTGTCACCGTACTATCACCTATTAGTTCTTAGAGGGGATTGTCAAGCAGACATTTTATTAGTACAGTTTTATAATAATCTCTTTGAAGGCAACATGGCAGATATAACCCTTTCTCTTGGAAATGAAATAGAAAAAGCTACAGGAAGTCACCGCAAACATTTGCACATATTATGGGTGGGTGATTTTAATTGCCACTGCTGTCCAAAAATGATAAGGGCAGTTTGTGGAATAATAGGAGAGGATGATGTTATACCATATCACTTTAAACACCACGAATATGGGGAGGAAATAAATAGACTTAAGGTTACTAGGAATTTGCAGATTTCTAACCCTGTAGAGGGAGAAACTGGTACACTGGTGAAAACTTTCGGGGTTCCTAGTAATAGATCAACGCTTGACTACCTTGTAGTGGCAACAGCCTTCAAGAAATTTTCAGATAGGATTAACTTTTGTATCAAACTTTGGTTATAACGGTGCTCTGGTTTTTACTTTGAAATGGAAGGACTGTTTCAGTAGCAAAATTAAAAAAGTTGTGGCACCAAGTACAGCTAGAAAAAATGGTATAGTGCTTAAATGGATAAAAATAAATAAAGTTACATTAATCCCTAAAGTAATCGGTCAGTCTCTGGAAGAAATTGAGATATGTCTCGCTTTGCAAGGTGATCCACAAAGTATAGTAAAAGCTTTTGCTTCTCTGTTAAATGTGGTGGAAGGTAATTTAAAATCTGACTTCAGTAGACGTCTTAATGTATTAAAGGCATAGCCAAGAAATATTGCTTTGGTGAGCATCTTACAAGGCAAATACAAAAAATGTATAGAAAAATTTCGGTAGCTTCCCTCCTAAAAAGTTTCAAAGATTTTTGGGGGATAGTCAACTCCCCGTTTCTGTGTGAAGACTCAGATCCCTCTATTAGTACACATGTGGGAGAGGAAGCCTGGGTGGACCACCACACTGCAATGTTTGGTTCGGTAAATCCAAATGATGATTATTCTATTAGCTTTAAAACAGATACACAAATCACTTTTACAATGACAGAGGTGGAAAAGGGATTAAAACAGTGTAGCAGTGCTAAGGCTCCGGGTCCCGATGGTGCTCCGATTTACTTTTTCTTTGAGCCATTGGGACTCTAGATTCCACTGTTAACTAATGTTTTTAATGCTATTGCAAAAGGCCCTATACCGGTTTCTTGGAAAACTACGGAAATTATAAAATAAATTTGAAAAGGAAACAAAGCACTGCCGAAAAATCATTGACCAATCTCACTTATAGACGGCACCTGCAAATTAATGGGTCACCTTGTTTTAAACAGAATTGAGGAATGGGCAGCTGGCAAAAATATCTTAATTTCCACACAATATGGTTTTAAAAAAGGGATGGGGACATTAGACCAGTGTCTAAATCTAAACCTAATTGCGGCAAAAATATACCCATGCGAAGGAGGGGAATATATTCATGGCATTCGCCACCACGTTTGATTCAGTTTCACACAGGAAATTATGGTTTATTTTAAAAGAGATGGGCGTGGAGGAAAATATTATTAAAGTGGATGTTATCGATGTACCTAGGGTAAATAAGAAAAAGCTCCCCATACTACTTATGCAGACGACGCCATCTTGGTGGCAAGAACTGGCGTGGCCTTACAAAACCTAATAAATAATTATGTATATTATATGGCGGGTCTAGACTTACAAGTAAATGATAAAAAACATTTGTTCTAGTAGTGGGGAAGCAGCCAAGAAAATTACACATTTTTTACATTGCCTCACGAAAAATTGAAATAACTAAAAAGAATTTATATCTGGGGGTACTTTTTAATAGCGAAGGGACATGGAAAGACATGGTGGTGAACAGATGTAACTCCTTAGAAAAAATACCATGGCCATTTGATCTTTTACTAAAAAATTGGGCACTAAACCGGTAGAACCAATTTAAAAAATCTACGGTGCCAGAGCTGTAGCTTCTGCCACATATGGTGCAGGCATATCGGGTGTAGCTAATACTGAAAAACTACAAAAAAAGGAGGATATGTTTTTTAAAAAGTTATTTGCTATCCCCATAGGGTGCTTCAATTATATTATGCATCAGGAATTACAAGCACCTTTTATCTCTTATCTGACTTTTTTAGCCCCAGTTTAACTTTGACATTCAATTTGGATGAGAGATACAGTAGGACTAACCCAAGCTATCATCCAATATTGTATACTGCTTAATAAGGTAAACCGAGACCCCTGGTTGTGTTACGTTAAAAACACACTGTTGAAGTTGGGTTTAGAGACCCTGTATTTAGATCCATCTGCCTGCAAAGGTGAAATTAAAGCA
Organism: Lissotriton vulgaris; assembly: GCF_964263255.1. Taxonomy (NCBI): domain Eukaryota; kingdom Metazoa; phylum Chordata; class Amphibia; order Caudata; family Salamandridae; genus Lissotriton; species Lissotriton vulgaris. The sequence goes on along the minus strand of NC_141694.1, from coordinate 1,719,610,741 downwards.
TGTGCTAAGGATTTTAGAGAAAAGGAAAGAGAGAATTTAAATTGTGCTAAACCTACAGTGGTACTATATTTAACCCTACCGTGTATATTAGGAGAAATGAATTCATACTTGACATGTGTAACAAATCCCCAACATAGATTTATATTGCTAAGGTTTAGATTAAATGTTATCCGCTGTATGTTAGGTTATCCATCAAGGATCTACTCAGCAAACAAATTTCCAGTTTGTCCCTGTGACAATATAGCCATACAATCCAACTTACATTTGTAATTTTTTTGTAAATATTATTCATGTATTTGGAAAAAGTATATTCGTCCATTACTGCTAAAATATAATTTTATCCAGTGCTGTCCTGCCCTGTTTTTCCTCCAAATGCTCCCTAATCCATATGTCAACTACTGTGTAACATCGTATTTAGGTTCGGCTCTTTTAAAAAGGAGGTTAGTGAGGCATTAGACTGCTTAAAAATGTATTAATTAACATTTTATAATAATTGATTGGGAGGAGTCTAATTTGATAAGTATAGAAAATGTTTTTATGATTCATATATTTGCCATTGCGATGTATTTTATCAATTTAATGGTATTGTTTACGAAGGGCATTGTTAGCACTTGAAGCAGTATGCACTTTATGAGCTACTAATAAGTTAGTCTGAGTAATTCAATGAACAGTATTACTATTTTAAATGGCTCCTTGTCCGTACATCTTTGTGATGCTTTAATTATACTGCTTGTGATGTATCTTTTTTATATACTTTGAATAATGTATGATCTGTATACTTGTATGACCTTATCAATTAAGATCGAATAAAGTTATTAACCAACCAACCAACCACTTAGTAGCACTCCACCAACTTCGCCCAACCCTGATCTGCACCCGAGGACCAATGGGCTCAGCTGTATCCTGATCTGTACCCAGGCCCCAATGTGGACAAAGACAGGGGGCTGGATGGTATTGGGAGCCTCACCTCCTATTTCTCCACTGGCGGCTGCCCACTGGCCCTGCTCTTTATCCCCACACCTGTGGACCCCTGATCGAAGATGGCCCACAGAGAACACACCTGGGGCAAAAATACTGCCAGAAAGAAGTGCTACTTGCATAACTAGAGCTGTGCACTCTTGTTGTGGGGGGTCACTCTGGAATACTCCTTCCCGCTAGCTGATCTGGCTGGACTGTAAGTACACTACACATTCACTGAACTTTGCCAACAGCCTTTGGCATATGTGGCTCTGTGGCCCTGCTGCTAGCCTAGGTGCTTGTTTCTCGCTACAGTGAGGGTTCCTCCTAGCTGATTGCCTGGCAAGATGGTGCGGCGGGCCCTTGCCTCCTTGCTGGGGCAGTACTAGCAAACTGTATCTGACACAACTTCACCTCTTAACACCTTCAGCGCGGCGCAAATTCTCACGCTGTGCTGACGGTTCTAATGAGCCAACAGGCTCATGACGGAACGGTTCCGTCATGAGCACAGGCCAACTGATGCTCATGACGGAACCGTTCCGTCATGAGCATCAAAGGGGTTAACTCACTGCATCTGCTTGAGAAACCAACTACCGTGGTCCGTCTCTTGTGCTTGCACAATGGGTCCTACTTGTGGCTACCCACCCGCATCAGATCATGATGGGGAAAACCAGAATCACCAGAACTCTAACCTCCGAACCTAGGCCAAACTGCCTTTTTGCGATTCCCAATCTGCGATTTTTTGCAAATCGCAAATTGAGATTCGCAAAACGGTATGTAAAGAAAACATCGCTAAAGAAATAGCAATAATAGCAATTCCGTAAAAATCGCTATGTCCATTGCGACATATCAAATAGCGATTCCTCAGTCTAAAAAAATCGCAGAATTGCGAAATTCGCAAATTAGAGAATCGGAAACTCAGGTGCAGCTTGATGACATCACAACCAGGAAGTGTGAATACCCATGCTGCACCTGAGTTTCAGAAGCACAGTGAGAGAGTAGGAGTGGAGGTGAGCTATCACTGCAGTGCTACAAACAATGGCAGAGACTGGAGACATGGCCAGCAAGGACAATCTGCAGCAGGGGGAGACACCCAGAAAAAGAAAAGAAAAGTCCTCTGAAAGTGAGCTGGAGGTCCTGATTCAGGAAATGGTCATCAGCCATGAGTATCTATTTGGAAAGAAGTCTCTGCATGTGCCTGAGACCCGCAAGAGGAGGATTTGGGCTGATATCCAGCACACAAATTAAACGCAATTGGCGTCACCCACAGAAGCGTGGAAGACCTCAGGAAGCGGTGGTACGAAATGCTCCAGCCCTCAAAGGAGATGGTTGCTGCCTGGCTGGAGCAGGCCAAGAAGACTGGTGGTGGGACCTCTTCTGCCACCGGATCAACACCACTCAAGGAAATGGTTGAGGGGACCCTGCTTCCGGAGAATGTAATGTCCGTGGCAGACCTGGATTGCTCCAACCCCCCGGAACCAAGTCAAGGTAAAAAGCATGGCATCACACCCCTGATACCCCCTACTTCCCCGACACACCCAGGAGAGACCCGGGGGCACAACAAAACAAAAAATCCAGTGCAAGTTCACAAGCACACACAGCAATGCATTATGGGAGATGTACACACATGCACAGGACAGTGGAGCATTGACACCCAGCCAGTCCCAAACAGTATGTGCGCATCATGAAAGGCAAAATACAGACAGACAGGACCCATGTAACTCCAAACAGTGAAATTTAATGTATGACAGAAAATTCATGTGTGCATGTACGTCTACAGCATCATAAGAAACACAGGGAACAGCCAGTGGAGGCGAGGATGAATCCCCTAACCCAGAGGCAACAGGGGAAGAGGAGGAGGAGGAAATGGAGGAGGAAGGCAGCCCAGTCATCCAACCGAAACGCAGCAGGCGGAAAGCAGTGCCACCATTACCCCTGCTGGAGGAGGAAGCCCAGGACACTGTGGCGATGTCCAACCAGTCCCAGGACCGTCAGAGCCACAACACCATGCTCAAACACTTGCTGATCCAATGCCGCCAATCCCATCCAGGCACAGGGCACATGCATCCACCAGTGCAGTAGTCCCATGAGATGACACAGTCTTCAGAGGGCTAGAGAGGCACATGTGGAAGTCCAGCGCCTGCAAGCAAGAAATATTAGGTCAATACAGAGGCAAATCAGGGTTGGCTTTATGGGCATTAAGGGTGCCTTGGAGGCACTCTGTGCTGAACTGATGGCGGATCGTGCTGCTAGGCGCAGGGAGATGCAGCGCCTAGACCTCTACACCAGGGCGGTCAACCGCCTTTCCTCAGCGACTAATGTGCTGTCAAGGCGCAGCATTAATATGCAGTTTAAGGTGGCACACAACAGCCAGGATGTGGCCAGGGTCCTGATACAGGTGACGTGTGCTGTGGATGAGCTGCGGGCTGCCTGCATTACAGGCCCAGGAGTCCTCACTCCAACAGATGAGGACGCCCAATCTGGCAGGAGCAGCATTACACCCGCCTCCTCGGATAGGCGCCGTGGTGTGCGTCACGGAAGGGCTTCTGGGACAGGTGAGGAGGGCACCGTGCACCCACAGCCAGGGACAATGGGCCGACAGTGCTGCAGTTGAGGTGCTCAGACTTGGACAAGGAGATGGGTGCAGCAACCCAGTGTACACGGACACTTGGTCCACATTGTTCATTTGCACTGTGATACAAAGTTGTGCTGGGCATTGAAAAATACATTGTGTGCTACAAAGGCTGTGTGCCGATATTAATCCTGTTCTTAAGGAAATAAAACACAGTCTCGTAATTCATATTTAGCATTGTATCATATTTTCATACCTTGAAATACTTCTGTGTGATCTCATATCGCCTCTGGCGCCCAGCAGCTGCACCAATGACACCGGCTGGCATGCGTCCTGGCGCTGGCCCCTCCTCATCTGATGAATCCGATTCACTGACCTCCACTGGTGTGCCTTTCCTTGTGGCAAAGTTGTGCAGCATGGCATATGCTTTGACTATCTTGCAACAGGTCTGGGGTTGTATTGTAGTGCCCCTCCACTCTTATGTAGGCATCTGAATCTGCTCTTGAGTATTCTGAAGGTCCGCTCAATGGTACATCTGGTTGCTATGTGGGCTCTGTTGTACCTCCGCTCCACAGCGTTGGCAGGATTCAGGTAAGGAGTCAGTATGAATTCACATACCGCATACGCACTGTCACCTATGGCGTGGGAGGAATATGGTTAAGCAGTATCTTGCCAATGCTGTTCTTTACTAGTGTGTCATTTGAACAAATGCAATCACCTAGTAGGTATCCCTAACCAAACTCCCCACTTGTGAGTCAACGGTGTATCCCACTGTGGCAGAAGATGAAAGCATTGTGCCTGCTGCCTGGGTACTTTGGGATGATGTCAGTGATAATGTGCTTGGCATTACACACCACCTGTATGTTCAGGAAATGGTAGGATTTGTGATTCCCGAACACATACTCGTTCTGGGCAGGGGGGATATGGCGCCATGTGTCTCATCTATGCATCCAATGACGTGGGGAAATTGTGCAATTTGATAGAACTCCTGCTTGGTCTGGTCTAGTGCCTGTGGTGTGCTGGGGAAGAGGATGTGGTGATGCAGCCTCTGTGCCATAGCATCAAGGAACGCATAGAAAAAGCACGACAATGCACTCTGTGAGACCCCTCCTGCTGAGGCTATCACCCCCTGGAAGCTACCTGATGCCAAGAGGTGCAGTGAGCACAGGACCTGGATGTGGGTGGGGATGGTGTGCGCCCTGCATATGAGGTGTTTAAGTATAGGTTTGAGCTCCTCTATTAATTCCAGGATGCTCTCTTCATCCAGCCTGTAGTTTGTATGGATCTCCTCCTCAGTCCGCTGGAACAGGGTTATGTGCGCTCGAAAGATCCTTTCCTGGCGTCTCCTTCTCTGTGCAGAAGCTCTGAGTCGCAGCCTTCTGGCTATCACAAACAGCCCAGCCATTGTGGAAAAAATCTCTTGCATTGTGGGCTTCCTTAAATAGTTTGCACCTGGTTCCCACCTGCTCAGACTTGGTGGTAATTGCGATTCTCTAAATTGCAAATTTCAACAAATCGCAATTTGCGATTTTTTCATGCATTCCGTTTAGCGAAATCGCAAATTGCGAGCTCAACAATTGCGAGATTCCCTATTGTTGAGTCACATTTTGCAAATTCGCAAAAAAATCGCAAAGGAGTATGAATCGCAAATTTGCCAATCACTGATTTTGCGATTAGCAGTTTTGCATACAGAATGTGTCTCTTACATAGCAAAGCTGTGTTTTGCGATCGTAAGCACCGTTTTTTGGTGATTGCAGTTTATGCGATCGCAAAACTGCTTCATACATATGGCCCCTAGTGTCTTACCACCTTCCTTGACCTCCCCACTCGGCGCAATTTACAAAGGTCTCAGCGCTATCCTGGGCACAAAGACATCACTGGCAGTGAAAATTAATGCAGTATCTTTGGATGTGAACTTGCTGAGGGAGGATCACCGCGAGTTGGCGGACTGTGTGGATTACACAGAATCTGCACTGATTTCCCTGGGCCGTTCAGTGCGGGAATTATACTCCAAGCTGGATGTAGGTCATTTTCTGGGATTCCATAGTGGTCAGAACACCCCAGCACCAAGCTATTCCTTGAAAACTGGCTGATGGCCACCGTGCTGGAGAGTAAGGTCCCCAATTTGTTCTCAGTGGCGCGAGTATACCGCATTCCGGGTCATCCACCTCCACCTGGGGTGCTGCCTTGTTCAATCATTGCACGCTTCATTAGCTATTGCAATCTGGAACTCATATTGCAGTGTTTCAACAATCAGTGTGTCTGGTGCTATGAGAACACCAAAAAAGAAGGTATGCAGATGTAGCCACCGAAGTACAGCAACTCAGGGGCTCCAACATTTAGGTAAAACAACAGCTGAAGGAGCTGCAAGTCGGATATGCACTTCTGTTTCCTGTAAAACTTAAGGTTATGGAGTCCTCTCACATCTTCTATACAACCAAGGATGTTTGGACCAGTGGGCCAAACTGGACTTGCTCCTACAGTTGGAGGAGATATGAACGGCTGTCTACCAGATTGCTCGAAGTAAGACCCTAGGCATTGACAGATTGCCAATTGAGTACTGTGCTGCTTTCCCCACCCAAATGACCCCTCACTTGCTAGAAATGTTCAGTGAGGCCAAAACGCTGGGACAACTCCAAGACTCACTCGGAGAGGCCCTGATTGTGGTCCTTCCTAAACTGGGTACAGATCCATTAGATGTTCTTACTGACTGACCTCTCTCACTGCTGAACCTTGAATGTAAGATCCTAGGAAGAGTACTAGCAAACCGCCTACTTCCTATAGTTAACACACTAGTACATGTCAAGCAATCAGGTTTTATTCCTGGGTGCCGCATCTTTACCAACATTGTTTGTATATTATGCCTCCTATTCTACACTCCCGCCGATGCATTTGGTCAGGTGGCTGTGTCATTAGACATTGAAAAGGCATTTGACACCTTGGGCCGGGATTTTCTCCACCTAACCCTTGCTTCATGGTATTCGTTTTCTGTGTTGGATCTGTACTCTGTACAATATAATTTTGACATGGGTAAAGACTGGCACAGCGGATTTCCAATAGCTTTGTCATTTAAAGAGGCACCAGACATGGTATCCACCCTCACTACTTATTTTTGCCCTTGCCATGTAGCTGCTGTCTTTCCATGTTTGCCAACGGGTCCACTACAAGGGTACTCTGGAGCTAGATGCACAGCACGTAATTTTGTTATATGCAGATGATGCCCTGGTTTACCTGCACCATGTGGAGACCACCCTACCAGGCATCATGTGCCTGTTGGATTACTTTGGGGAAATCTCGGGGCTCCACGTGAGCTGGCCTGAATCCTGTTTATTTCCTCTGGCACTGCGCTCTAATCTGCAAAGGGCTAGCTCCCTGGGGACTTGTCACCAGTGGTGCTATGACACTTTTAAATATCTGGGAGTCCATATTTTCCAATTGGAGAAGGATATCAAAGAGGGCAACGTAGACAAGGCAGTGGGTTCCATCATTTGCACTTGATCATTGTCTCTATCTCCATTAGGTTGCGTGGCGATCTCCAAGATGCTGGTGCTATCCTGATTCCTCTATTTTTTTTGCAGCACTCCCTATAGTGCTCTCTAAACCTTTTTTCGTGAGCTGTACATTGACTGCTCGAACTAATATAGAGTGAGGGTCGCCGTCCTGTTGTGCTAGTCACTCTACAGTGCCCACTGAGTGATGGCGGGTTCGGTGCGCTTAACTTTTAGCGATTGCGATCTGAGAATTTAGGACTAATACTGCAAGGGAATCCAAAAGAGAAATTGCCGCCATTGTAGAAAAACTGGTGGAGGAAATTGCACAATTGGATTATCCTCTGAATTTAGCACTTCTTCCAAAAATCAGAAATATTTTGATTATCACCCAACTCCGACTATGATCCTTTGTCGGCTGCTGGGTGGTATTTTGAACCATGTTGGCTTGTGCTGACACCTGGTATGTATCATTTAGCTCATTATGGCCATCAGTAAGGTTTTAATCCCCCCTGTTCAAAACATTTGTGGCACATTAACAGGTGACAATTTAGTCTACATGGGAATTGGTCATGACAAATGACAATTCTGCGTGAAATAATTTTTCCAGCACAGTGCTGGATCTCAATGATCAAAAGATGGATTGCTATGAAGACTTACTGCAGCTATACCTTCACCACGAATGCTGCAGTTGCTGCTTCTAAGTCTGCAGGAAAAGTATGCTGTTTCATTTGGAGCGAATCTGCTCTTTAATGAAATTCAAACTTTTTCCCATGCTCTTTTTAGGAACTCCCTTTGTACACTAATGGTGTGCCAGGAAAGTGTATCACTGTCATGCTAGTGATGGGTCTACTAAAACCTATTCTTCGCTTCAAGAGAAAAACCCCATAGGAATGTAGTCTACGTCATAAATAAATAATATTCTTTTGTGGTGCTTACTAACTTCGGGGCAGATTTACAAGCCCCGACGGCAAATTTGCGCCACCGTTGCATCACTTTTGTGACGCAGCGGCGGCGCAAAGCCAGCGCCATGCTGCGGGGTTTCTACAACGTGACGCATCTGGGAGATGCGTCACATTGTAATGCCCTGCGCCACAGGTGGGCGTTCCGGTGCAGTGGGGGGTTAGGGGGGGGCGGCGTTCCGACACAGGAACGCCTCCAAAAAGTGGCTGAGTGAAATCTACAAGATTTCACTCAGTCACTTTTAATGCCATGCTGCGTGAAAACCCTGTGCCTGCTTGCAGAAGGCGTTAGGATTGACACAGCATGTTAGGCATAGGACACCCCGAGCCTAGCTGGAGCTGCGTTGCGCTTGTGACGCAAGTCCAACAATGTGTCACCTTTACAGCAGCAGATGCGTCAAGCATCTGTCTATTCTTGCCCCATGGTGTGCTACATTGTAAATGCGGCGCACCCATGGTGGCTCATGAGGTGTCTGCCATGACGCACAATACCTGGCGCATCCCTGCTGATAAGCAGGGATGCGCCAGTTATTGTAAATCTTCCCCTCCGTGTTTGCTATCTAGTTTATTAACCCCAGCAGGATCAAAGCCTGATTTATTACTGATAAAATTCAAAGTTGTGACTCAGGTTCTACCACAGGTGTTAACAGGAAGCCTTAACTTGTTGGACCATCTTGCCAGTAATGTATGCTTAGGGAGTAAGATGACACTTTTTGATTTCATTTATAGATGTGCTTGTCTCATTCATTGTATCCTCCAGCTCCTTTTCCTAGAGCACCCTATTTTAGCACAACCATTACTCAGATATTCTCGCCATAAAGAGTAGGGATGAAATCATGATGTAATTTTTTTAATTTTTTTAACTGGTTCCGTCACTGCAAATTAAATCATTTTGCTAAAGAAAATTTTGTTTTTCTTTTGCATTACCACCAAACCAATAAATTATAGACAAGTATTGATACAAGGATATTTTAATAGTTTAAATAAAACCTATTGGTATTGACACATAAAATAAAAGATGTTGAATGTTGGAAATGTGCCCTTTTTGGCTGGGTATGGAAGTCTGTTCCATGATAACCAGTGGTAAAATGATTGACTATCTTTCAGCATGATGAAATTGGCATACCCCTATTTGGCATATTAAACTTACCTATACATCTCTAGAATGTGGTACTTAAAGTGTACGTAGGGCCTGTAAGTTGAATGAGCCATCTAACTTAAATATCACCAGTGGGCTGCAGCACTGATTTTACTACACCTTGCAGAGACATTGCAAACATGTGCAGGACTGTCACCAGTAGTCTGGTTGTGCAGGTTCAAACTGCAAATTCGGCCTGTCAAAATAACTCCCTTTGTCAGGCCTAAAATCCTTATTTTAAATATTTATGAGCACCTATTAGTCAGCCTTACTGCCTATTTAGGCAGTGTGCATGTCATTTAAAATTAGGACGTGTAAAGCTTAATGTTAAACATGTCCTTACAGTGACAAGCACACCGAAAGTTATTTTCACCATTGCAGGTTTGGCTGTTCTATTGGAAAGCACTGTGGTACATTACATTTTAATAAATGCTATCTCCTCCTAAGAAATAGCTACAAATGTAAGTTTCGAACATCTTGAAATATTTATGACAAGCCCAACTCACTGATGGAGTCAGATTTGTAAAAGATATTTTGAAAAGAAGAATTTTAAAAATCACTGTTGCCCTGCCTGAAGGCCCTGGAAGTTAAATGTGCATTGTACTCATTCCCTTCTGCCAGCCAGTAATTAGGAGGACAGGGGCAAAAGGCCTTGAGTGTGGGAAGGTTATTTACCCTTCACAGGATGGCCTGTGGACTGATCCAAGGACTGTATTAACGACTAAGAGATCTACCCTATTACAGGCAGATGTAGCTAGCACCTAAGCCTGCATCCTTCTTTTATCCCTCCAGGAAGACCAGATAATGTGATATGGTGCATTTCATGAGTAAAAGAGAAGGCCTCACCAAGGAATACATTAATTAATTAATACTCTCACTCTTTCCAATTCAAAACCTCACCATGACTTACGATAAGGTCAACACCAGTAGGTAACAATTCCTATGTGTAAGTGTTTGATATTCTACTTAACTTGATTTTAAAACAGCACCATTGAGGTCTACTTTGTCAATCTCCCCTCAATTTGCCTCACACTCAGTCAGCATCACGTGATGTGGCACGTTCTGGACATTTAATCTGGATGTTTCCACATGGTAAACTATGTTACCCATTACACGCTGAGTGCGATGTTTCGCACTGTAAACTAGCTCATTTAAAATTGAGGACACTTCACACAATGTCTCCTTGACCGGGAAGGATAGCAGATCACCACAGACTATGAAGGGTGGTTTGCCCCACTCCCAAAAGCCCAAAAAACAGCAAACCTCCCCCACTGTTTGTTCCTCAGTGTCTTAACTAACAAGTATACGTAGCCGCTACCTTAAAAAATCAGTCTTTACTAACAGGTACAAAACGCATTGTCATAAGGAATCCCTTTCTTAGTTTGCCATGAATCTAACATCTCATTGTATGTAACAATAAATCCCTCTATAGAAATCATGGTTTTACTCCGTTCTGCATAACATATGTTGTTATAACATTACCCAATTTGGGCCTGTACCTTGTTTATGATAATTACTCTGGTGTTACCACAATCTTCTCTGTGGTTATCTTTTCATCACAATATATCTCTCAGTCATAGCTCAGTGCCTTTCTGCTTGAGTGGTTTGAGTAGAGGTGTAACATAACCTACTGATGGTAAGCAATTACATGAGTTGTATTTTTATGTTAATCTCTTTTCACTTTGTTCATGTGTTTTCTTGCAGTGACCACAGAGGTGCATGATTCACCACATGTTACATTTTCTTGGATCCGATCACCTGTGGGATAATAGATGTACTTTTTGTTGTGACAATATCTACCGTCTTATTTCTATGGATGTTTCTAAGTGGAGACGATGGTGGAGATCCTTACAATTTCTACAGACCGCTGGTGGTACTCTTTTTTTCCATATTAGATATAGTTCCTGATTGATTTAGAGCAGAGTGACTATGCTATTATGGTCCTGATGAATGCCTTAAACCTACAAATAGGGTTTATATAAGGCAGAATCAGGTCAATGCGTTAACCTCTGCATCAAGTTTGAGTTGAAATTCTACCCTTTTTTAGTTGTTTTGGGGATTAACTCTATCACTTTGGGGCACAGAATAAAATGAATTTAAGTCCCTCATGAGGCAATTTTAGCTTTTTATAATTGCACTCTGAATCACTCACTCACATCAGTTTTAACATAGCGATTCCTAAAGATTATCCTGCAAAGTTCTCCTTTCCCCTGAGGGGAAGCTGTAGTCCACACCAGAAGCGACTACTAATTCTGTGAGGAGTAAGCCTAAAATGAAGCATGCAGGTGAGGGTTGTTCATCCTTAATAGAAAAATCTATCACAGATAAAAAAGAGACAAATAATTTAATGATCCTCCCAAAGTGGATGAGATCTCAGAAATAGACTACATTCAGTTCTGCACTTTTGTGTATTAAGTGGGAGCTGTGCGAAGTGGTCTTTAAATTACACAGACTGACCCATTTGCATTCACTAGTCACACACACCCCCCAGTCATCAGAGCCCAATTTTAGTGTCGTCGAAGACTTCAACCATTTTGAAAATACCCAAAGTAGGTAGGGTTAACCCGGGGAACATTTCGGACATTGGTTAGGTTGACCCCAGGGGTTATTCCCCCGCAAGCTTTTACCAGGCTACATTTGACATCTCCAGTCATCCACTTCAGAACACTTAATGACCTGGGGAAGGTCAGAATACAACTAAATCTGTTGTTTGTTTCTGAGAAGAACCCAGGAGGATTAGACATGTATCCAGGACAAACACGCAGACTCCAAGGTTCATAAGGTTGACCTTCCATTAAAACTAAAGGGACACAACAAGCTACAAGAGGCCTTTCCTGAATATGCCTAGGTGTCCAGAGGCAACTGGACATGGACTGGGAGGTTCTATTGGCCTCTGCCTGCCACCCTATAAGTCTCCTAGAGGCATATGCATCAAACTCTCATTTTGCAATTACCAAATAGTGATTTTTGAGGAATCACTTTTTGGTAATCGCAAACGCTATGCATCAAAATATTCGCCTCACTTTAGAAAATCGGTAAAAATTGCAATTTGCGAGTCGCAAAATAGTGAATCAGCAATTAGAGAATTGCTAAAAGCGATTCTGGGATTTGATGCAGCATGATGACATCACAACCGGGAAGTGAAGTATCCCATGCTGTTACCTGTGTACTGTGAGAGAGGAGGAGCAATACTGCAGGAGCACAGCACAAGGAAGCCTTGTGGGACAAGTGAACCTGTGCAAGGACATCAGCATGGTTTGAGGAAACAGTGAGAAGGAGGCGGCTCAGTGCAAGTGGCCAGGAGCCATGAAAAACTGTTCGGAAACTGTCACTCCAGGTCCCTGATTCGGAGAAATGAAAAATATGGCTGGGAATGCAAGCTAATATCTAAACATGGGGGTCACCCAACACACTATTGTGGATCTGTGCAAACGTTGGTATGAACTGCGGAGCCGTGTGATGGAAACAGTTGCTGTCAGGCTTGCTTAGGCAAAGAAAACTGGAGGAGGACCATCAACCCAAACAGCCACTAGACCCTAGAGGACCTGGTGGAGTCAAACATCCGTCCTGAAGCTCTCGTTGGAGTGACGTAGATAGACACCTCTGCACAGCCCAATACGTCCCAAGGTAAGATGCATGCACATGACCATTCAATGCTAAATTAAAAAAAATACCCCTTAAGTTACATCAGGCTTAGTGTCACAAATAGTACTCCAGTACACATTTTATTTGCTACACACAAATGCATTATGGGATTAGCAGTCATTAACTCCAATAGGAAAGGCAAGGAGGGATCCAAACAGCACAGGTGTATTCAAGTTTAACAAGCAAGTGAAATATCTTGACATGTGTGTTGCTAATAAATGTATTAAACAAAACCATACACTATGTGACATACATGTACAAACAAAAACTGAAATTGCTCTGTTTAACATCACAGATGCAGCTGCTCTGGAGTCTGATAAAGGTGAAGACCATGACACTCTGGAGACTCAGGCCCAGTCAGGAGATGAGACCAAAGTGGCCCCATCACCCCATGTGGAGAAGTGTGGCTCAATGTGGAGAAGTGTGGCTCAATGATTAGAGTGTCAGACCCTGATGCAGAGGTCTAGCCTGGGACCAGGGTTCAATTCCCCGCCTCGGCGGGTCTTGGGCTCAAAATTCCACAGACCAGATAATTCTCGCCTCGGTGCCTATTCCAATCATGGAGTCCCACTCTGCAACTCTGGTCAATAGCTTGCTTAATCTCCACAACGCTAAAGATGCCTGGCCTCCACCTTGGGGGTGCCCAGGAGTGGACACCTCACAGGGAAAGCCAGGATGGCTTCCACAGTGGTATTCGTTCAAGCGCCTTGAGACCCTTGCGGGTGAGTAGTGCGCTATACAAGTATCAATTTTATCACCCCCAAAACCTGCACCCACAAGATGCAGGACCATGAGGTACCACTACCTGCATTTGATATAGAAGAGGAGAGCCAACCTGACCCTCAGACAACACAGGCTAGGCATACCCCCACACACCAAGTCCAAATGCGGCACAGCAATGTCCTCATCAGGAGGCGCAAGGCAAGGGCTCAAATGGGAGCTGAAGAAGGCAATGGTTCAACTGGCTTTTGTGGGCTGGAGAACCAAATGTTGAAAGTGCAGTGCCTGAACTGCAAACACATGCATTTCATGCAGGCACAACCTGGAACATGCACACCAAACATGGCAAAGATGAGGGACAGCATGAAGGAGCTCACAACAGCAGTGAAGGAAGGACAGAGGTAAACAAATGAAAACTTTAGGTATGTGATGCAAGCCCTCCAGGATTTATGCAAGGTGATACAGGCAGACCATGTGTCCCACCACAAGAGGCACCATCGGTTACTTGAACACTTAAATGGCTACACTAGGGCCATCAACTGCCTGAGCAACACAACAGCTCTGCTATCTTGTCATGCTGTGGGCATGCAGGTCAAAATGACCCATTGCTGTAGTGACTTGGCCGGGGTACTCATTCAGGTCACCAATGCTGTGGCGCAAATGCAAAATACTTCAGTTGGGGGCAGCAACGTACTGGGTGGAGAGGATAGTGAGGAGGCCTCCAGCCTAAGTATTATCTTGGCACCAGAGTCCACATGCAGGAGACACTGTACAAGGAATACTTCTGCATCATAAGGCTCCACAAAGGATGTGACAGAGCCCACTGAACGGCCCATGGGAGTGCTTGGCTGCAGAAAATAGTGTGGCATTGAGAAAAGGAATGCAATTTGGTGAGGTAACCAGTATTTTCCATTTGACAGGGCTGACCTTCAAGTTCCATGGAAATGTTATACGTTTGTCATTCTTACTGTCACACTGCACGTTTTCAACTAGTATGTGTGCATTAACACTACCTGAGTTTTTGTAGAATATATAACATGATCAATGAAACCATGTAGTGTCTTGTGCCATCATTACCCACCTTAAAAATGATTCTGTGTTATTTCTGTACGTCTCTGTCTCCCTCTGCTGCACTCAGGCCACGTGCTGCTTGTGGTGGTTGTCTTGGCTGATTGCCCTTCTCAGGCTCACTGCCTGATAGTTCCAGAGGATGCCTCTTGAAGTTGCAATGTTGTGCAACAGGGCACAAGTGGGCACAATTTAGCAGCAGGTATCTGGCCTGTACTGCAATGCACCGCCACTTTTGTGTAGGCAGCAGACCCTACTTTTCAGTCAGCCACAGATCCTCTCTATCACATTGCGGGTAGAAATGTGCGCTGGATTGTATCGCTGCTCAATTGGTGCACTTGGAATTAGATATGGCGTCAGTATGACGGAGCACCCAGCATATGCCCTGTCACTTACAAGGTAGAAGGCAACAGATTACTAACTGCTATGTTTCACAATGACCAGAGAGGCAGCAAGACAGTGTTACATATATTTACCGAGCAGGTATCCTTTGCCAAATTCACCCCCAGGGTGACGAGTATGTATGTATGTATGGGGAAATTGGGCTATCTGATAGAAGTCAAATTTGGTTAGCTGCAATTCCTGTGGTGTTGTAGGAAACCTTATGTGGTGGTATATCCTCTGCAACTTGGTGTCCAGGAATGAGTAAAAAAAGTGTGATAGGGCACTTTGTGAAACCCCTCCAGCTGCAGCTATTACACCTTTGAAGCTGCCTGACACTAGGAGATGCAGTGAACATAGGACTTGCACATAAGTGGGGATGGCATGTGTCCTGCGAATCTGACGCTGCAGCCGGAGATCTAATTTAACTATCAGATCATGTCTGCATCCAACCTATAATTGTCATAAGTCTCTTCTCCTGTCTGCCCCAACAACATAACGCACTCTCTAAACATATGTTCCTGTATCCTCCTCCTTCTCCGTGCTGCTGCTCGTAGCCTCGCCCTCCTCGCCATGACGTACAGCGCTGCCATTGTGAAACATTCTGACGCCTTCTGGACCTGTTTAAATAGTTTGCAATGGCTCCCACCTGATTAGATGGTTTTCACCTGGTTACCACCTGATCTGAACTGGTGCTATTTTACGAGTGCAAAATTGTGAATCCCTTTTCATTCACAATTTGTGAATGTGTCATGCATAGGTTTGCAATTACCAAATAGCGAATTCGCTAATACAGACTCGCTAATTGGAAATCGCCGAATGGGTAATCACAAATTTTGTGATTACCAGAGATATTCTGCAAATTTACATGATGCATAGGGCTATTTTACGATCACAACCGGCAATTTTTGCAATTCGCAATGATTGCGATCGCAACATAGCTTGATATATGTTCCCCTTAGTGCTACACCTCAGGTCCTGAGGTGCTTTAGAAGTGTACTCCCGTAGTGGATTGGGAGTTAACAGACTAAAGTCAGAAGGTAAAATCTTTGACCAGGACGAACCTGGTTAGTGTATTTGGCCCATGCTACATCACAGTCAGCATCAAATTGTGGATAGGTCCTGTTCTACCATGACAATTGTTATTGTTTTGCATTTCAACTTTATTGCTGTTTTAGTACTGCATAAATACTTTGTAAGTTATCTCTAAGTTAAGCGTGTCTTCTCTGTGCCATAGCTGCCAGGGGGCTGAGCTCAGGTTAATTTAGTGACGTTATTGGTTCACCCTAACAAAGACTGTGGTTATTACTGAAGGTGGGTATTTGCACCTCTCAATTAATTACCCAATGCCTTACATTCAAGAAGCATGCTAGAACAAAATGCATATATATGTGCATATTATGTAGAAGAATAAAATATGAAACAGAGATATTCAAAAAACTGTATAAGAATATGCACTTTACCAAAAGGTAGTATGCTGAGATAAAATAAAGGGTTTAACTCTGAAGGAGAATGGAGAGAGGCAGCAAGGGGAACATTGTGTGAATAGGGGGTTACAAAGTGTTAGCTCAAAATGTTTTAGAATAAGGTGCAAGTAAGAAGAATAGTAAACACTGGAATGATTACAATATGTATTACATGTAATGCATAACTGTAGGTGCATAACCAATTACAGCATATATAAATGAGATATTGTTGTAGGATAACAAAAAAAGGTTAATCAGTACTTGGACAGTGCAATATGGATCTTGATAGAGATATCAGATATCAGTGACAAAAGGGGTTATGATGACTATATTGACCGTCTTTAGAGAGACACAGATGATAAGAAGGCTCTATCTAGTCTGTGGTTATATAAAACTATATAGTTCCAAGACTGATAATTCATTTTTTTGTTGTTTTTCCAATTTTCGTAATTTGCTGAAAAGCTAATGCCAATTAAAGATTGTTTCTCTTAACACTGAAAGAACCGTAATTCCTTTTCCTGATAAGCTTCCTAGAAATATGTCTTCAATGTAAAACTGTATATTAATTTTATGAACACAATTAATCTGGGCCAGACTTGTGCCCAAAAATTAGAGACAATTTCACAAGAAAAGAGGACAACATTCACTTTATCAGCTGTCCAACATTTAGTATTCAAGTAATTAATTAATTCATTTTATTCATTGTTCTCAGCATTTGCTATAACAAAATAAATTTTGGAACATACAAACATTACTAAAAGAGATAATAATTCACATCACTAAAATCCTCTTAGGAACAAGCAGGAGCACAAAAATCCCTGCTGGAGCAACCACCCTTTTACTATTGATATAATAATGTACGACTCCACGCTGAGAACTTTGCACAGGTTAGGTGTGGTAGCGACGGTTCATTGACAGCTCGATTCCCCGTTGGCAGGGGGGTAAGACAGGGGTGCGTCTTGGCGCCTACCCTGTTTTGCCTATTGACGATTTAGTGGCTGTCAGCCTCAGTTACGGATCTACTGGGCCGTATTACAAGCGTGTCATTACAGTTGAACCTTGTTCATCCTTCAAACTAATGCGATATAGACAAAATATGTGAATAAGCTTAAGACAACAATGAACTATCCTTTTTCCTGAAGATGATGCTTTATATTGTTGTGAATAGCATCGAAACGTCGTCGGCACTAAAAGCACCATATGCAATATGATTTTATAATATTGTAATGATCAATGGTGTGAAAATGGATATTTAAGTCTGTCATAGTGATTACAAACAAACAGACATATCTTATACCCTGCCTTTGGCCATTCTGTTTTTCGTTGGTTTGTCTTGTGTTCTGTGGGTCACGGCTGTGTCCACTTGTCATTTAATGTTTTGAATCACAATCAACTGAACTTATATATAAAAATAAATTCTTGTCCGGCTGGACGAAAGACACACGATCTATTTAAGCGTATGATTATTGTGGTTGTCCATTTTTCCTTCCAAAATAGGGACCACTGTTCTCTAAAACATGTTACTTCCCAAGGTCTCTATGGCATACCTTCTGGGTTTCTCTTGTTTTGTATAATAACCTAAACTGGGTTAAACAGTGAAGTTCTATACTGACTTCTTCACGGTACGCTCCTCATATCTCCCGTCCTCTCACTAGGATTGAGATGTCATATCGACTGTGCCCAATACTTTACAGGTTTAGGCAGGATTCGAAGCAGGTGACATTTTTTAAATACTCCCACAAAGCAAATGTGAAACTCAGTTCAATGTTTCCTTATCCCTTTTGAATAAAAGTCTTACCATACTTGACAGTCTCAACTGAGACAACGCATAGAATTTGGGCTCCTTTTTCCTGGCTACCTGTAATGGAAGCTTATAGGTGTTCAGATCAACTACAATTTAACAATTACCGTGTAACCAATCTAGTCACACAGTAAAGCCCAGAGTTGATTGGTTGATTAAGTATGGATTTATTACAAATTCACAGCCAAGCTGATATAAATCAGTCGCAGAAACATAGTATAAAAATACAGAATCATTAAAGGATATCCGAAACAATGTACAAAATGTATCCTCAATAACAGAAAGCAAATGAGGATTTCTTTGTTGCTGCTATGCTGGGAATGATGGCTTAGTGGACTAATGTGTCCCCTGTAAGTCCCTGCATTTGACCTCATGGTCACAGGTTCAAATCCAGGCAGATCAATCAGCCTTTCATCCTTCTGAGGTCAAGAAATGAGTACCAATGAGTTGGGTAACAATAAACATCTGTTATTAAGTGCCAAGATTCCCTGCAAGGTGAATGTGTGCTTTACAAATGCACATGTTATGTTATACAAAGGATGAGCAACAGTCTGGTTAGTAGATTGACATTTTCAATCCTCCTGCCTATACATGAGGTTGTCTAAGAAACTATTAGGCTCTGTCCTAAATTAGGAATCAGAGAAAACCCCACTCAAGTCAGGGAAGCAGAGCATAGCTGTAGAAATTCTCAAAAGTAAAGAATGTTGTGTAACATGAAGCCATACAACAGAAATGTCGCAAAGAGGTCTGCACCTCTCAAAGTCAGGGAATCTGAATAAAGTCAATTTGTGATCGTCAATTATACCTACTACAGAGCATCTCGTCACATGTCTCATTTTTTTTCCAACTTCACATACTAAAACTTGGCAACTACACTCGAGATTTCTTTTCTTTGGTCCACACATTTGAAAGTCCTTGGTTTCCTCCCGTTTCCCTATTCCACACAAACGGTAGTCCGTCCTTTATTTGTTCAATCTTCTTATCTTTGCCAAAGATACTCCTTTCGAGTTTCACTATCTCTTTCACACATTGTACCTTTCCTTTAACCATGAGCTCATGAAACTGCACCTTCAGAGGTGAGGAAAAAGATTGCATCTAAAGCAAGGAGTCCCTGCACTGACCAATCACCACACCTGGTCCGCTCTCCCTGCTGGCCACGCCCCCCGCCCCTGCGAGGAGAAAACCAACGCTGTTCAGAACCTCCATGGGACCTCGTGGACATCTGCTATTGCCTGGCGCGGGAGCTGACTGCCTCTTGTGCATTTTCCCTCCATCTGCCCCCCCGGGACTGCAAACTGCTCGCCGGACCCGCTTCGCGGGTCCCGCATCGCAGCTGAAGGGGGTGCTCACCTGGACTTGGAGCGGAGCGTGAGGGGCTCTGAAAGAACTGCGGCAGGGCTGCGAGCTGAGCTGCAGGGACTCCGTTTCCCAGGAGTCCCTGCACTGACCAATCACCACACCTGGTCCGCTCTCCCTGCTGGCCACGCCCCCCACCCTTCTCCCTCGCCTTCTTAATTCGACCAGGACACCGCTGGGCGGGAGCGCGCGGGAGAAGCCCGGGACAAGGGCGGGACCGTCTGCGGCCGTCAGGGGCCGCAGGAGGCTGGGCTGGGCCCACTCTCTTTCGCCTGTACTTCCTTGACCCCATTTGGACTTTGATATAGGTTTTGGACATGCCATCACCGGCCCTAGTGGGAACCCCAGTGAAGGTGGGAGGAGGAAACACCGGGACTCTGGACAATTACTTTAAATCGGCAAAGGGTGATGGGGGAAAGGAAACCTCTCTGGAGAAGCGTAGGGCAGAGCGTCGCAGCTCTATTGAGCATATGAAAAATAGGCCCCTCAGTGACATAATTCCCTATCCTATCTCCCAAGAGGAACGTTCCTTTAATGGTACCCAGGATCCATTATCCCAAGAAGGCGTCCCCCTATTACTGCGGGATAACATTCCCAACCCTTGCTCATTCACTGAACAGATCTCGGATGTCATCCCACTCCCAATTTCCAGCAGTATGGCTGTTGACTTAGTCACTCAAACGCCCCCCGTAGTTAAAACTAGGAAAACTAAGCCAAAGCAAATTGTCGTGGCAGAGGTGCATGGCCCACCACCAAACAAGCGCAGAAGGAAGTTGAGGGGCGGGCCAATTAAAACTTCCCTTAACATTCAAAACCCTCCTATCAACGAGGGACCTCCTTTGGGTACTGCTGCTGTCCCCCTTTTGCAGCCACTCATGGCCAACCTAGTTTCAATTCCATCTAGCAATTTTAATACCTTACCTCTACAGCCAGTAGGCCCAGTTTCCCTCGGTTCAGCCCCTGGCACAAACCCTGGGGTTCTACCTAACTCTGTTTTTGCTCCCCTACTCCCTGGCAAGCCTGCTCCCAGACCACAGAGACCCGACTTGCCGCCATAGGCTAACAGCTAAGCATGGGCGAATTTTGCGAATCTCGTGTTCGCGAATTTTGCGGATTTGCAAACTCGCAATCCGCAAAATCTGCGAATTCTCGCGAATTTGCGGATTTTTTTTTGTGTGTTCGCGCGGGTTTCTGCCAGTTCGCAAGGGTTTTGTACAATTTCGCAAACGCGAACTTATCTGTCGGGTCGCAAGTTTTGCGAACTTGTTGTTTCTACGTGTCCAGCCTGTTTGGGACACTCTTCTTCATCACTGCCACTCTCTGACTACTCATGCCACCCTCTGGCCCACCCATGCTACCCTCTGTTTCATCACCGCACCCTCTGATTGTCCAGTGTACATTATTTTCGGCAAAGCAAAGCACACCTTCCCTGCCTCAAGTGACCTGAATTAATTTGGGGCTGATTAATGTGTCACAGAATATTTTTTTAGCTGGCACCTGCTTCCTTAGTGCTTCCTGATTAGTGATCTTTTGCACTTGCTAAGTGCTTTCATTGTTGCAAAATTAGTTACAACACCTGCCCTGCCCCAACTGACAATAATGAATTAGGGGCTGATTAATGTGTCACTGGATTTGAACTTCCAGCCTGGCTCCTGCTTGTCTGCCTTAGCTGTAATTCAGGACCTTTGTGTAACTATTCTGAGGGTCAGAGCAGGGTCACATAATAGTTGCAAGTAGGCAACTGAACTCTGGAGGGGCCCCTCAGGAAGCACTACAGGAAATGGCTACTAATGATGAGCTTGAACTTTTGAACCTGGTAAGTAGTTTCAGTTTTGCTAAAATCGTATTTCTGCAATTTAGCGCTTATTCGCGGGGCGCGAAGTTGAACTGGGAAGCCGCGAACTCACGCGAACAGTGCGAGCAAGCCATAAAATCCGCTGCTCGTGGATTTGCGGATTTTGCGGGAAATTCGCGAATCTCGCGGATTGCGAATTTACCGAAAATCCGCAAAATCCGCGAGCGGAACGGATTTTCTGCCCATGCTTACTAACAGCCTTATGGTGGTTTTGGCGGGTGCTCCCACTCTTGAAATGGGTGAAAGTGAGAACTTCCACTCACTCAAGAGGCTGAATTGGAACAGACCTCTCCCAGCCCATCTCAACAATGAAATCATCATGGTGAGAAGGGTACCTTGGTTGGGGAAGACGAGAAAATCAATAATAGGGGACTGCATTATGGTGACTTTCCGAGACCCTAGGACAGTATTACACATATGCGCTGGGTCAAATAGATCACTTGATTCCACCATACAGACTTTACCAGTCTCTTTCTTCTTCCCCCCTATTCGTATGCATCATGATTTGTCACAAGGTAATTGGACAAGGGTTGAAAGGAGATCCAGATACAGGGGGTATGCTGCACGACCAGTTTACCGACCCCCGGAGACACCTTTTTTTGACTACAATCGTTTTAACTGTTGAATGGACTGGATGGGGTTGATTGACTGTCCTCAAACCCTGACTTAAATCCTGTGACCTCTGATAACGGTTTTAGTGAACCTTCCGTTCCAACTAGACTTACCTCTGACAATGGTCCTGATGTAGCAACTGGTGTAACATCTGGCATTGGTTCCCCCCTCATTTCTACCTCTGTAATCCCCCCCGCTGTTGCTCCGGCGCACCTGAGACTAATCTGGTGGAATGTGGCAGGCCTAGCCAACAAGCTGGACACACAAGACTGGGTAACTTACATCGAGTCTTGGGATGTTTGTATGTTCCAGGAGACCTGGGCAAGGGAAGAATACAGGCACCAGGGCTACCTGTCATTTTCCATCCCGGCTAGGTGGGAGGGCAAGGGCCGCCCCTCAGGTGGACTCACAACTTGGGTGGCATCCCACCTAGGGTGTCAGGCTTCACGCTTACCGGTGCCATCGGACGACATCTTAGTGGTTCTACTGGCCTGGCCAAATCTAGCGAAACTTGCCTTGATAAATACCTATTCTAGGCCAGTGGGAGTTTCGCGAGAATCTCCCACCATAGATGAGCTTTCAGCTTATTTATCTGAAATTCCAAGAGACATACCCTATGTAGTGGGAGGGGATCTAAATTCTCATTTCGAGCCGCTGGCCGGCCTCTTAGAGGGATTTTCCATGGAAGAAGAGTCCAGGTGGTCAGTACCTTCTGTAGTAGCACCTCTACCGAAGGCATGGACACCTGTAGCACTGCAGATCACTGCCCTAACCCTGAAGCATGGAATCAGAGCTTTCAATGGGCGTATCAAGTCTGATGTACCAAGCAAACCCACGTATAACAGAGTGGGAAGAGAGTCCCGCTTGGACTACGCCCTTGTACAGATAGTGAACTGGTCATCTATCCTGGACTTTAGGGTTACCGAAAGATTAGATAGCGATCACAATGCCCTAGAACTAGATCTCATCCACCCCGGTTTAGAAGCCTCTATAACAACAAAGGAGGAGAAGAAACCTGAACTTCTACTGGGTAACAACAGGAGAAGAATCAGGTGGGAAAAATTAGCCATGAGCCAAGTGAAACTCCCGAGGCTCTACGCAGGACTAATTCCTATTTTGGAAAAAGTGGGAGATCTAGCTAATGGCGTGGGCAATAAAGATTCCCATAATAAATTATATCAGGAAAATGAGGATCTTATAAAGGGAGCGGCCTCTGAGCTCTTTAGTAAGGTACAGAATCCGAGGAGGGGGCAGCAACACAAATCCTTATGGTATAATGCAGCCTGCAGGAAGGCAAAGGGAGAACTCCTCAGAAGCATTAAGGAGGGAATAGGCGGAGAGAAGCTACGAGAAAGTAGACGGGCATATAAAAAACTTGTTGCCCACGCTAAAATTGAATGGGAGGAGAACCAATGGGAGGAGCTCACTAGTTCCCTCGCAACAAGAGACTACCGAATGTTTTGGAGAGTAGTTAATGGGGGGTCGGGGAGCCTCCATTCGGCAATAGAGCCAAATATTGCAACAGGGGTGTGGCAGGCACACTTCCAGTCTCTTTATAGTTCTGAGCTGGGAGAAACTACGATTGACATCGGTAATGGATTGGCTGAGTATGATGGGGATTTGATATCAGTGGGGGAGGTTAAGGCAGCAATTGCAGGACTGACATCTGGAAAGGCGCCAGGATTGGACGGCCTCCCCGGGGACCTGTTCAAGCAGGAGCCCGATGTTTGGCTCCCTACCTTGCTGCTGTGTTTAATGCAGTCCTGCACGGTATGGAAATCCCGAGTACTTGGCTGGGGGCAGAGGTGGTTCCTATATTTAAGAAGGGCTCGCCCCTGCTCCCAGCCAATTACAGACCAATCAGTTTAATTGACGTGCCCCAGAAGCTGTTTGGTAGGATACTGTTGAACCGCCTTCAGGACTGGGCGGAAGAGACGGGTGCCCTTAGTCCATACCAGGCGGGCTTCAGGAAGGGAGTCTCTACAGTGGACCAGGTTTTTCGTTTGAACATTATCTATTGGAGGACAGCGATATTCGAAGGTGGCAGCTTATACACTATATTTGTGGACCTGAGGGCCGCCTTCGACCTGGTGCCCAGAGGGAAACTTTGGAGTGTTCTGGCCGAGATGGGGGTCCCCCCGGACATTCTGATAATTTTACAGAGACTGCATCATAACAACTATGCCCGGGTCAGGTGCGGGAAGCTTGGGGAATTAACGGACAGATTTCCCGTTGACAGGGGGGTTAGGCAGGGTTGTGTATTGGCACCGACCCTGTTCTGCCTCTTTGTCAACGGGGTAATCGCCCATCTCAATGGCACTGAATACACTGATGCCCCAAAGTTGAACGGCAGCAGGGTGCCTGCAATCATGTTTGCAGATGATACCCTGCTGCTGTCCAAAACCCCCATGGGGATACAGAGGGTCCTTGATTCTTTTGTGGCTTTCTGCACAGAAAGGGGGTTAGAGATCAATGCTACAAAAACTAAGTTCATGGTCTTGAACCCAACCCAAAGATCACGCCCGAACCCCTTGCTGGGATCATCACGCTTAGAGAGAGTCTCCACCTTCGAATACCTGTGTGTAACGTTGAATGAAACCATGTCCTGGGGAACACACCAGACTAGGGCTAACCTTAAACTAATGCAGACCACTGGTGGCATCGCTCGGATGATGAAAAGTTCCACATATCGACCACTGGGGCCGCTCATCCAGATCTACAAGGCACAGGCCAGGGGTGCTATTATGTATGGGGCGGAATTGTGGGGCCACACATCTTCCGGCAGTTTGTCTATAACTGAGAACAATTTTATTAGACAGATAGTTGCACTCCCGTCTAGCACTCCGCTCCTCCCTTTGAGGATGGACCTGGGACTGAGACCAATAGCAGATGAATTGGGTCTCAGACCCATAGTCTTCTGGCGAAGGCTATGGAGTAGTGAAGAACATTTTACCTACAGGGCGGAACTGAGGGAGTTTCTAACCCACCCCAAAGCCTTACAGATCCCCTGGATAAAATATATAAAAAAGTCCTGTGTGAGACTGGGGCTCCCCGACCTATGGTCCGATCCAGCTAATGCTTCACTAAGGATCCCACGAAGAGCCTTGGCCAATGCTTATCATGAGCAGAAACTAGCTATGGTCTTAGATTGCCAGGGTGAGGGGTCATTAACATCTGTATTCATGCAAAGCAAAGATTCATACAGGCTGGAGAGGGTCCTGGATGCTATGACTCCCGTGCTGGCCAGGAAGCTATTTCTCCAATGGAGATATGGCACACTGCCTCTGCGACTCTACACTAGCTCCTGGTCAACACCGCCCTCTACCAAGCAATGCCCGGCATGCACTTGTGCTGAGGAAAGCGACCTACGCGTGGTCTTGTTTTGTCCAACTTACAAGGCCGCCAGGAAATATTGGCTCCTACCACTCATCAGAAACTTTGGTTGTAGGGAGTACCTCCCGATGTACAGAATTTTAAAAACTGACGTCTCGGGACCAACGGTGTTTGCATTAGCTAAATTTCTTACAAATGTCTGGCATACTCGCACCCGTATTCAAAAGTCGCAGTTCCCCACCTAATTTTAGGATTAAGAATTTTTAATGTATGGTCTTTTATCTGTTTTCACTCTAGTAGTATGTATTTCTTAGGGTGGAATGATTTTATACTGTATAATATGTGTTTGTTGTCTATTTTCGATGGTTTATATTGTTCCCTATGTGGTTTTTTTTTGCATATCTTTGATGGCCAAATCGGCCGAAATAAAGATTGAAATTGAAAAAGCAAAGCAAACATTCACATTGAAAATTAAACGATAAGAAGTCAAAGTCAAAAATACTTTATTCGGTTTTTGAGAGTAAAAAACCATAAAAGTTCACAATAAATACAATTTACAATCCAAATATTAAAATACATTTTTAAGAGACCAAGGTACAATAAAATAGGGTCCCAGACATAAAAATTATTTTCCAGTCCCGGGTTAAGGCAGTATCAGAAGAGTTCATGAATAATCGTTCGAGTTCATAGTAGATCATAGTTACATGTCCAGATATTCAGGGAGGGAAACACAGGTTTAAGGGGTAGAAATCATGTAGATCCCATAATGATATTGGGCCGTCACTTACTTGAGGCGGCCAAGTTTTCAAGTAGGGGACAATATTTTGATCTCTAAATCGCACAAGTACCAGGTCCCCAGCAACATCTTTGGGAAGAGAGCCCAACCAACCCACCCTTCTAACGCTCCTTATTGCTCTGTATAGATTACGGGGCAATGGCCTATTTTTTGACAGCCAGAATTTGGTTTTATTAAGTAAGACGTGTTGTCTCTCAGTTTTACCAGATGGAAGGGCGGGTACACCCGCAAGGATGCATACGTATGGGGCCGCTTCCGGGGGTAAGTGGATAGAATTAAGTTTATTTAGACCTACTCTAGGTGCGGTCGGATGGGAAAGAGAAACTTTTGCGGGATATTTAACTGTTTTTTGCCCTGAAACGCTTGGGCCAGCAAGTTGTAATTGACAGATTTTTTCCTGCACAGGTGGTTTTAAACCTAAGTGGGTAGGAGGTGTATTAGGGCGATTAGATGCGTCACTGCATTTATCAACCAGCGAGTTTGACTTAATAGTTTTCTCTATCCCAGAAAGCCTATCCCCTATCATGGTAATTTTTTCTAACAGTGGGGCTATCATAGCGCTAACCATTTGTTCGATAAGGGGTAGTATGTGCAAAAGGGGAGGGGGTGTTATGGCTTCGGGAAACTCAGCAATCGGTGGGATCGTTGGGGAATTAGCAAAGGATGGGGTACGGCACCGTTTTTGGGTTATGGGGTTGTTTCCACCTTGGTTAACATCGTTATGCTTCCTTTTCGCAGATGGGACCTGAGGGAATTCGATACTTTGTGTGTTCGGGCTGCGGGATTTGTCTGATAACATGAGGGGATCTAAAATGGTATCCATTTCTGAAGTTGTACTAGCACTTTTGATCATGGGTGGAGTTTCCAGTGTAGCATATTTGGTTTTGCATAGAAGGTTTAACTCATCTAGCAAAGTATACGTTTGCCCAGTGCCAGCTTCACCGGTTGTATGGTCCCCCTTGGAGGTCATGGTGGGGATGGGCATAGGGCCGAGTATGCAAGAATCCACAAAGATGGCAATGGAACAATTAGAGGGGGTCTTTACCTTCTAGCTAGTATACCTTTATTATGTCAGCCAAAAGGGGGGTGGCCCGTCCCGTCCTTATCCGGCCTTGGAGGGCCGTAGAGGGCCCGCCCTTTGCCCGGGCTTCGCCCCGGGCTGTGCCCCGCGCGCGTCCCGCATCGCGGGATTGGAAGTGAGATTTAAGCACCTTAGGCGTGGGGGGCGGAACGCCGAGGGAAGAGGCAGCAGCTGGGGATCAGAGAGACTGCTGGACCTTGCAGTCCCTCGTCGTGTGGAGCAGCCTCTGTCCTTTCCCCTTCCAAAAAGTCCCACACAAAGTCACTAGCGCTTAGAAAGCACCCAGATTCCACGTCGTTCCTCCCAGCAGCAAGCACACCGTGAGCGGCACCTGCAGAGCGGGGGCCGCGATAGGTAATTGAAATGAAATGACCAGGCGGGGGGGTGGGAGCGCCGAGGGAAGAGGCAGCAGCTGGGGATCAGAGAGACTGCTGGACCTCGCAGTCCCTTGGCGTGTGGAGCAACCTCTGTCCTTTCCCCTTCCAAAAAGTCCCACACAAAGTCACTCGCGCTTAGAAAGCGCCCAGATCCCACGTCGTTCCTCCCAGCAGAAGTCCAAATGCTTAAGGCCTTTGGTCAACTTAGCGCAGCAAGCATTTCAGTTCATGTTTAAATCCATGATTAGAGATACATATCTAGCTACAATGTAGCGGTAGAACTCTATTCAATGGATACGTTTACATTTTCAATTATAAAGTAAATGCGGAGTATTATTTAAGAGAATACCTGAATATATAGGAATTATAATATTATTCAAAGCACACTAATGCAAATATATGTAAGAACCGCAATTCATTGTTACTGTAAGGGAAAAACTACTATGCACACTCATATAAATATCGAGATAAAACAGTAGCTGCACTTTCTGTGTCTGTTCAAGTGCACTACATTACATTAATAATATTACATACAAGTACATAAGGCAATACGCACACATATATGTCACCTATTTTAACATGAAAGGGCAGAGCCATAATTACGCATTGGTTAAGCAGAAGTGCATGGCAGCACTTATCCTGAGTGGAAACAGCCCTACAAGCAGACTGCAGGTCGGTGTTCTGGTGTGGTGCTCTCTGGGCCAAATCCCTCACCTTATTGTCTTTCTGTGAGTTTCAGCCTCCGGGTCAATCAGAGCTTCACACTTTGGCAGAGGCATACGTTCACTCACAGCAGCAGTACCCGTCTCTTAAGCCTGTTGCTCTCTGTGAGAGAAGAGATACTTGTTCGAGTACAGTCTTATGCTGCTCACTCAGAAATGGTCCCAATTAACCAGGGTGGCCTTAAATGACATGGGTTACTTCTATCTTACCCCTCTTGTCAAATCAACTTTTTTCTGGGCACACATTATGTTAGTAAACAACTAGGCTTCACCTCCTGAACAGTCTCTCCTTCTGCAGGGCCAAGTATACTCCTTGCCTGATTGAGTTGCCAGTCTGGTTTCTAGGCACTAGACATAAGCACAATGATATGCGAGAATTCTGCTCTAAGCAGTCCCCATCCTCCCTAAAGCAGTAATAAGGTAAAATATTTTAAGCCTGACCCAGACCCCTCCTTACTGTCAGAATTCAAGCAAGGTGACAGAACCACGGGGGCTAGTGGTGCTGGAGAATAGGCCAATGGAAGCTGAGACAGGAACTCCAGATGGCTAATTGTTACTGATTTGCATGCACTCACTTCCTTGGTTGACATCCTTTCAGGGTAAAGGACAGCAGAGTAACTCTAAGTCCTCGTAGAACCTTGTAGTCCTGTGCCGGGTAATGATACGTCGTTGCATGGGATTTCCAATTCTAGATTTATTTCACACCCATTTTGGCGTTCTGTCATTGTTTGTGTTTTGCTTTTTGGATTCCCTTTGTTAGCCTAGTCAGATACGCCCCTTGTATTGTTGGTTGTCCTGTCTCTTTTACCTTTTTATGGTCTGACTTGAAAGAGCAGCTTTTGCCAGACAATTGTGTGAGCATTGCTAGAGAGGCACTTTGGCTCCACCCACATATTGGGAGCCAGGAGTACATGTTTAGATTGGTCAGAGGTTGTGTGCTTCCCCAATGAAGTGCTTACCCTCTACACAACTGTGATCATTTTGTTTATTTAGCCAGCTTCCTGACCATGAACTTTCGGGGACACACACACATGACTTGGTAAGGCCATTAATGTGTCTTAGATAACTGGATACTTTATAGTGTTTTTTTTTTCTGGCAGCAGCACAGATGGGAGGAATGCAGTCATTAACCTACAAGGATATTAAGGTCTGGCTTGACATTGCAAGTGTCACTTGACCTTTTAACCTATAACAATATTATTCTACATTTCCCTTCTCTGCACAAATGCATATCCATTCCCATGCTATTTACGTATTTGGCTTCGCGTAACCATCTAAAATTCCTTTAAAGAAGTGTTGGACCTGGCCATCTCTGCAGGGTCATACCGAAACATTTTGCCTTTTACCCTCCACGTTTTGCTGAATTTGTTTTTGTTTGCCATAGGACTCTGTACACTTTATCAGTGCTAACCAGTGTTAAAGTGCTTGTGCTCACTCTCCTAAAAATGATTTGGTTAGCTTATACCTATTTGGCATTTTTAATTTACTTATAAGCCCATTGTGGTGCAGTATGCCACATATTCAAGGCCTGTAAGTTAAATGCAACCAGTGGGCCTGCAGTACTTATTGTGCCACACACTTAAGTAGCCTGCGGAAGGACTCCCAGAGGACTAACTGACTCTTCCAGACTGCTGCTGTACCTGGAAGAACTGCTTTGCTGCCTTGAGGCTGCCTTGAAACCTCATCTGCACCTGCACACAAGACTACAAGAAATGACTCCAAGGGCTAGTTTGCTGGCCTCCTGTTCAGTATATACAAAGGGGGGTCCCAGTGTACAATGTCAAATTCACCTAAAATGTATACAATAAAATAAGATAGCATGAAAGAAATGTTACCACATTGTTGTTTAATCACAATGTGTCTCAAACTTCACATATTATTGTACTGAGTGTAGTGTGGCATGTAATGCAAGCACTTGGTTTTAGTGAGTTAATTATAATCTCACCCTGTTGCCTACAGGTCTCCTACTGCTCTCCATTTCCAATTGTGAGCCGGATGGCCCAATTTTGCATGGTAATTAGTCTTTGACGTTATAGCGCTGTGTGCCCGGCTTTAACTTAATTTTCTAAGTGTTCACTGCCTTACACACATTTCACTTCACTTTTTCAGAATCTCTTGCCCCGCGTCATCCCTTTGTCCTGATGAAGACCCCATTCTAAGGTCGCATTAGTACCTAACCTGTTATTTTGGGGTCGAAATGTCGACAGATATAAACCCGAGCCAGGGTACGCCACCAGCATTTCCACTATTAATATGTGCGCTCATAGCATGGTTGCCTGACATATTATAAAGCATTGATTGCTGTATTTCGTTCACTGGCTCTATGTTGAAGCCAGAATGATGTGGTTTCCTTGTATTTTCATGCTTTGATTATATTCTATGTATAAATGATCGATTTTGCACAACCCTTCTTTTTCACTTGTCACTCTCACCCACCCTCCCTTCCTCTGGGGCACTGATACGACTGTACTGTCTGTAATAATATGTGAAGTTTGAGACACATTGTGATTAAACAACAATGTGGTAACTTATTTCTTTCATGCTATCTTATTTTATTGTATATACATTTTGTGTGATTTTGACATTGTACACTGGGACCCCCCTTTGTATGTACTATCTAGTACCCAGGTCCCAGTGACTTTATTGGGATAACCCCTCTTTTGTAACACGGCCTCCTGTTCAGAGCCACAGGGACATAACAAGCTCCCACTAACTTGAACCAACACCTGGACCCAGTCTTAGTGAATCCTGAGCCTGGAAGAGGTGGCCCACCAGTCCTGGGCCTTTGTTTGGGATGCTAAAAGTGCCCAGATGGGCAATTTCCAAAACTGAGGACTTAGACAACATTTGGCCAAAAAGGGCTCTGAGAACCAGGAGGAGACCGGGGCCAACCTGCTTACCTATCCACCTGAGACGCATCTCTGCTCGGATTCACTTCTCGTTTTCTCATGCCATGTTCGTATTCTTATAAGAAAATCTGTATCTGCAGTCCATCGCCAAAGCGGTATCCCACTTCGAGGAACTGTCTTCAGCTGCAGCCTTCTGCCTTGTCTCACTGGAGTTTTTTTACTTCCATTTCGTTACTTAGTCTGAATGTAAAAACCTTCACTGTATCTCCGACGAAATCCATCCGATGACAATGCTCACTCCTGGGACACCTCCTGCCGCCTTGCCCCACTGAACTTCACCTTCTCGAACACTTTTCTTCAGAAATCTCAAAGTCCGAAGGTAAGCACTAACATGGTCCAAAACACTTCTCGTATCCAAACTGTGCTCCATCGCAGCCAGTCTTAACCTTCGACTGTGACCCCGTCTTGCGGAACCAGATGTCTGCGGTTGGTTCTTTGACATTTTAGGTGGTATTTTGAACCTTAAAATTTAAACATTCATTATTCCGGTTCTACTGACTGGATTTTTGTTGTTTTGGTGGCAAATATTTTATTACAATTTACTCTACTTTTCTAAACTTTTTTAGGATTTTTTTTGTTTTGTGTTTGTGCACTGCATACATACTTTACACATTGTCTCTAGGTTAAGTGCTTTTTGTGCCAAGCTACCCAGAAACAACCTCCGGGTAATTTAGTGACTTTTTGTGATTCACCTGCAAGGGATTGGGGCTGCTGCTTGACCAGGGTTCACACTCCAGTCAAACAACAACTCAATTTCTCACACATTTCTAGTGCCAATACTAATGGTTGTCCTTATATGTGTCTGCTCAGCAGTATCCATGGGCCCAGACTGACACCATCTGCTGATGAAGCCTTATTTCAATTGGTATTTGGTTTTGCTGTCCAACTGGTATTTTATACTTACAGTATGCCCTCTTTCTACCCACTGGTCGGATTCACTTGCTATAGTAACATCCAGACAGATTAATCTGATATTCCTCACCATTAGTGCTTTGTTCTGATACAGCATGGCTCAGAAACAGAAATAGGCAAATCGTGCTCAATATTTCCAAGCTGAACTATCTGAAAATAAAGCACTATTTCATAGGAATATTGGTTAAAATGAATTCACTTTATGCCCTGCTGATGCATAAAACAGGCACTTAGGGGCTCATTATGATGTCCGACCGCCCGCCAATATAACGGTGATGGGACCGCCCACCAGACGAGCGGCGGTCTCACCAGCCCAATTAGGATGCGCCCGCCTTACTGGCAGGCGGATCCTGCCTTTTATCATTGTGGACGGTGCTGCTTCCTGCGGCACCATCCGCAATGGTAAAAGAGCATGCACAGCATTTCCCTGCACCATGTGGCTGGCAGCACGCAGTGCCTGCCACTTGGTGCAGGGAACTGTAAGGGGTACCATGGGTACCCCCCCAGTGCACCCTCCACCCCAGGAGGCCCGCAACAGGCCCCCAAAGCCAATCCCCGCCAGCATTCCATGGCGGTATCACCACCATGGAAAGACCTATACTCACCCATATCCTAATATGGCAGACGGTGCCTGCCAGGCACGTCACCATATTAGTGGCCCAACTCCGCCTGGCCGGCAATCGTGATGATTGCCACTGGCGGACGGACTTTACTTCCGTCGCGATAACCACCGCCATCATAATGTGGCGGTGGGTAATTCTCGTTACGATGGCGTAACGATCACAACCGCCGACTCGGCGGTGGGATCGTTACGCCATCGTAATGAGCCCCCAAGTTCTACATTGTGTCTGAAAAGCTTATCAAAAAATGGGCCCTGCTTTCTCTCTCTCTCTCTCTTTATGAAGTGCACCAACTTTGGTTGCTCCAGCGTGTTACATGAAATATTAGTAAATCTAATCTCAATGTGCTTACATCTATTTGCACTGCATTGTGCCTGCACCGATCCCTCAAAGGGCCATTGTGTGTGCTACTTTCCAATTTCCTTTCTGTGTTTCTATTTGCATATTGATTATGTTAGTTCTAACTAGGCGTAAGCAGAATATTGTTATTTTCATAGAATATCTCTTTACATTTCATATAGAATTCTAAATAAGGGGTCACTCCCTCCCTTTTTTTTGGATCACTGAAATAATATCGAGGGACAAAATATCGACTTGCCAAAATATCGTGGACAAAATATCGACAGTCAAAATATCGAGTTTGTATCTACAAACAGGTAAGTACAAAAATATCGAGTACAAAATATCGTTAACAATAATATAGATGTAAAAAATATCGACTTTATTAAAAACAGTGTTAAATTAAATTAATATTAAATTTTAATTACTAAAATATACTTAAAAATACTTAAATTAAATTATAATAATTAAATAATAAATGAAAATAATAAAAATAATTTTTTACAATCTTATTTGTTGACCCTGAACCCTAAAAATACCCCTTTACCCCAAAACCCAAAACTGACCCTGAACCCTAAAAATACCCCTTTACCCAAAAACTCAAAACTGACCCTGAACCCTAAAAATGCCCCTTTACCCAAAAATTGAAAACTGACCCTGAACCCTAAAAATACCCCTTTACCCAAGAACTGAAAACTGACCCTGAACCCTAAAAATAGCCCTTTACCCATGAACTGAAAACTGACCCTGAACCCTAAAAATACCCCTTTACCCATGAACTGAAAACTGACCCTGAACCCTAAAAATACCCCTTTACCCTAAAACTGAAAACTGACCCTGAACCCTAAAAATGCCCCTTTACCCAAAAACTGAAAACTGACCCTGAACCCCAAAAATACCCCTTTACCCTAAAACTGAAAACTGACCCTGAACCCTAAAAATGCTCCTTTACCCAAAATGTATCAATATTATTTAATTGCCAATTAATTATTAATTAACAATAACAATAAAGTAAATATATTAGCACATTAGCTGTAATTATTTTAATAATTAATATTATTTTTTCCAAATTAATTACTTAAAAATAACACAAAATTATATATATTAAAAATGTACTCTAATTAATGTAATTAACTAATTACAATTAATTAATTACCAATTAATTACTAATACAAAATATGTTCAAAATTATATTAATTAATTAACTAATTAATATTAATTAATTATCAATTAATTATTAATTAAAAATATTAACAAACATATATTAATTAATTAATTATTATTAAATTACTTCCCACCCTATTCCCCTATAAACCCACAACCCGCTACAGAATTACATTACGCAATTATTATAAAAACAAAATTCATTTAATAAAATATTTTATAACATCAAGACACACTTTTTACACATATTATTACATAAAAATACACTATAAAATATTATATATTATTAAAAATTCGATATTTTTGCTATCTATATTTTATACAGTCGATATTACTTCACTTACCTGAAAAACGATATTTTTGTAGTCGATATTATGTCCAGTCGATATTTTGTCCAGTCTATATTTAAAACTCGATATTATGTCCAGTCGATATTTTGGAGTCGATATTTTGTCTGTACACCCTTTTTTTTACAGTCTTGCCTCATTCCTATATCCTTTCAATGCTAAATATTAAAAACATGGTGCATAATTCAGCAACTCAATGACCAATTTTTCTTTTAGGCTGGACACATTCCAGGGCTCTGGATTTGCAATGTAGCCCTTTTTAATACTGCCACTTTCTAACGACGAAATATTCAATTTCTATTTTACTCAACTACATCCTCTTTCCACTAAATCACAGCACTTCTTTTGTACCACTTGTGTTGTAGCTTCATTTCATATTTCTGCTTTTAACTCCGACATTTTTCTGCATTAGTCAGTAGACTCACGCTTCCTTTTTCAGGTGCCTATAATCAGTTTATCGTGTTCTAAATTGTCAAAATGTGAATTCAAACGAATTTCTGCATGAATTAAAAATAACATGCCAAGTGATTTTCCTCTTACGATATAGAATACAGTAATGTGATTTGTTTTCTCTCTCTCTTACTTCATCAACAGATGTGACAAATTAATATGAATATATTCTTAAAATTAAAAGGAATATAAATTCCTATTGTGCGTATTTCCACCTTTGAGTTTTATCAACAAAGTGGTTTATTTTAACAGATGATCTTTTATTTTATCTAATCCCTTATGATTTTCTAGAATGTAATTGGTTTATTTTTGTAATGTTTTGAATTATAACTAAATGGTTATATTTCTTCTAGTTTGGCTTGAGCAGGATATTGTAATCCACACAGGAGAACCTTATCTGTAAGAGTAGATGTGCTGGCCAGTCACATTGATTTTGGCAAATTCGGGCGTTAAATACACCACAACAACAGTAAACAAGTGGTGAATGTCTGAATACCCGGTCCCGTATTGCAGAAAATGCCTTGGGGCGCAACGGTCATGTGTGCCCACTTTGTGCAACCCCAGGACTGTTTGGTGTAACTGAATGGGCTGCAGACGCTTGTGCGGCCCTTTCTGTAATACTGGAAGCCCTGTTGCACATGTAGCACCAGTGCTGTCTCAAGAGGGCATTCCCTCATTTGCATGAAGTGTGACCTCATGCAAATGAGAGACTCTCCTTGTCTCTGTGCCTGCCCCGTATTATGGACTTGGGCACAAATGAGAGTAGGAGCTGTCAGGAGGAGCACTGACAGTGTGCCACAAAAAAGGTGTCTTCCCCTCAGTGCGTCCCATGACAGCAACCCTCTAGAGGGGACTAAGGGTGTCACAATGATCCCCCAGATATCCCCCTGCAGGCGGGTGAAGTCCCTTGCTGCACCCACCTGTAGGGGGGTCTCTGTTCCTCTCTAAAATTCAGGCTGGCCCGGCCTGCACTGTGAACTGCTTGTAAACAGCAGCTACTGTTTTACATTCATTGTAATCAGGAGTACTGTTTATGTTTGCACCCAGCAAACCCGTTTAAAGGTGCACTGTGGCACAAACATGAACAGTGCGTATGATACGTAAGTGACGAGCACCTTACAGAAGGAGAACAACCATATGCAGATCAGCTTTTGTCCTGCACCAATTGAAGCAGTCCAACATGACCTGCCAGGCCACAATCCTTGTGAAGAAGAAAATGCTGTCAATAAGCCACACGCTTTGAGTGGGGTGGCTATGTGTGCAAGAGGCTGGGGTAGTGGTGGGAAAATTATTATCCAATATTTTTCTAAAGGGTGGCCCAGTGGTAGTTTTTAAATATGAGGCTTTAATGAAGCTGTGTACGGCTATTTAGGGAAAATGGATTCACCATCAGCATCAAACTGACTTTCCTGCCTTAAATAAGGCCACCACTGGACAGCAGACTCAGTCCTACTTCAAGAAGAGCCAGGTCTTCATCACTCTTCACAATTTTGGAAAATGTTCAATGACATAGCTGCATTGGAGCATGAACTGAAATTGTATGTATGGATACTATGAACTTGTTTGTTTGAAAAACTCAATAAATTTACCCCAACTTCATTGCGTTAGTACATCATGGAAAAATGTAATTGCATCAACTGCATCGTAGTCCAAGTAACCATAACTCATGCCCTAAGGTGACTATAACTCACAACCTCGCCATGCACTGTTTATTGGAGTGGGCGCAAGTTATAACTACCTTAAGGCCAAACGTCTTGCACACTATGCACCGTGTTCTGAATAGCATAAAGGGGACCAGGCACATTGAGGTAGATCAGAATGCTCAGGTCCAGGATCACACAATTCTGTCAAAGAAAAAGCTGGGAGTGAAATCCAGGTTGGTGGTCGCAAAACTGAATAACCTGGACATTAGAGCACGCCTTCCCCTTTCCCCATTGGGATGATGGTCAGTTCATTAGAAATCAGTAAAGGACACGCAAGAGCTGACCCCAGGTCCAATCAACTAACGACCTGACCCCACAAATAACATCTCAACAGGAATCGTTGAAGACAGTACATTATATTTTATTTGTTGGGCCAGGAACTACCGTCTTGCCTTCTCCAAGAACAATTCAAATAATGGTATAACTTTTAAAGATAGTACACTACGCAGTCCATAATTTCCCTCAGAACCTCCCCGGCTATGGAGGATAAGTCTAGAATAAACTGGGACCGGAAGATTGACACCCCACTCACCAATAAACAATGGACATCCTCTTGCCAGCAGACGGGCAATATCATACCTAGCAGCTGGTTGCGGATTATTAATTTTAAGTTCATACACCAGGTCTACTATACCCCAGAAAGATTGCACAGATATAAATTAAGGGCAGATGACAGATGCAACAGGTGTGGACAGGGTAAAGCAGGCTTTTTGCATCTAGCAAGGCAATGTGCTTCCATACATGCATATTGGATAGTAGTAACGGCTGCATTTTGACAGTTGATAGGCACTTCGGTCCCGATATCCCCTACGATCGCACTCTTGGGATATGTTGAAGAGCTGCCTCATACATACAGGAAACTCCTAGCTTTAGGGTTACTCCTAACTAAATGTAGGGGGGCCTGCAAATGGGGAAGAGGGCGAGCTCCCAAATTCAAAGAATGTCTTACTGATTTTGTACATTGCAAGGATCAACTGAAAACGTATGCAGAACTGCTACCCTTGTCCTCCCACCCTAAAGATATGTGGGATCCTCTTACGTCATATTTGAGCTCACACACAGATTGATTTTATCTGAGGTACTATTGATGGTGGCCCAGCTCCTCTCACATGCTGGATAGTTTCAGTCCATTATAGCTGGTCACGTCTGCCTGCAATGACATGACAAGCCCTCCATAGGACATTCTAGTCGTCACCTGTATAGTTAGACATTATTGAATGTAAAAGGCGATGGTTCACACAGCTGAGATAAGTCTTCGTTCATTGCCCCCCATTATCTGGTACAGTCCCCTGATGAGGCTGAATAATAATATGACGGATGAATCTATTGTAGATTAATCTGAGGGTTGTAATGTATCAAAAAGATGTCAAGAATATACATTGTATGATGGCAAATGTATGGATATTATGTACTTGTTTTTTTTAAAAACTCTATAAATAAATAAAAAAATAAAAATATAGTACACTAGAATGAAGTCATGCCCCTGCTGCAGAAATGTGTCTGTTGCAGGTTTCAGTCCTAGTGCCAGGGCCCCCTCCTGAGTAGGGCACTTGCAGTGTGAGTTATATATCATCAGAGTCCTAGGGTTAAATAGAAGTGATAAAAAAAGAAAGAAAATGTGCATTATTGCAGGAACTAAGAATATGCGTGCCATATGGTGCACCGTAAAAACAAAACAGTAGTGTGCATGATTTAATCATTGTGTGTTGGACACATATGTGGATTGCTGCTTGACAGCGTTTGGGCAGATGTGCAGGAGTATAGCAGGTCAGAGTCTGAGGACTATCGTACACATGGAGAACAAATGTGTACTGTGAGCAGTGTGCGAGTCTGGCACAGGTGTGTGTGTATGTGTGTAAAGTTTAAATCTGCTTTGAATATCAGGTCCCAATCCCCACTCTGCATTAGATACTAATACTATTTGAAAGTTGTCTTTGGTTAAGTGTGCTTTGAAACTTTGTCTTTGTTAGTAATTAAAAAAAGAAAATCAAGGTGAGGGGCAATTAGTTTAAATTGTATCAATTAACTGACCAATATTTACATAGTGTAAACGGGAATCATTTACAACAGCCATTCTTAAACATAGCTCAGATTAGAG
The DNA here is from genome assembly GCF_964263255.1 of Lissotriton vulgaris. NCBI lineage: Eukaryota > Metazoa > Chordata > Amphibia > Caudata > Salamandridae > Lissotriton > Lissotriton vulgaris. The sequence continues at coordinate 1,719,571,869 of NC_141694.1, read as the reverse complement.
ATAATTATGCACAGAGTTCTAGCTTTACTGTAGAAATACACCACTTACTAAAACATTTCAGTTAAAAAGCATATTCATGTGTTAGTCAAAAGAGGCATAACGCAACATCTGCTGCTGTATAGTTTTGTTGGGTGTCTCTTACTCCATGTTGTTATGTTTGTGAGGCATTATATATTTGTCTGAGACTGTGGTTCAGTTGTTACCCCTGAGCATCTTCCTTGTAGCCTGTGTTAATAGATGTGTATCACGCTGGCACTGCAGTTGTGTTTTATTTTTATGCATGTTGCAATCCTGCAGTGTGTGCATCTGATCTATGCCCATCTCTAACTGATGCAGGTGTTACAAGCGTTGTGCCCTGCTTCTCTTTTGCTTATACATGAGGCGTGTCCATATGCAAAGAAAGAAAAAATAACTCAGAGGCTCATGCACCCACTCACAGACCCACTCAGACACTCACAAACTCACTCACAGACTTGCTAACACACTCATGGAAGCACTCACAAACCTACTCAGACACTCTCACACCCACTCACAGACCCTCACTCAAACACTCATGCACCCACTCAGACACCCACCACCCATTTACAGACCCACTCAGATACTCACACACCCACTTACATACCCATTGAGACACACATGCACTCACTCACTCACACACTCGCTAATATTCATCATCATCTTTGTTAGATCATAAAAGCACATTAAACATGAACAATCATATACAATACAACATTATCAATCTTATTTCAATATCACATCAATTCATATATAATACAAGGCGCCAAGCACTACCAAATCATGCATCAATCTTAAAAACAAGCATTTGCAATGCAATAGGTCTCGCATTAGGAAAGTTTGAGCTATTGGTATTGTAAATGGCAAAGTTTTTATTTCTGTGTTGGTTTTGAAAATAGCGAAATTAATAGCTTTGTCATTTACAATGCCAATAGTTATAACTTTCGCAAATGTGACACCGTGCCTCCCACAATGCAAAACAAATACCAACGCTTCAGAAAGCATGGCCCTACAGCCTCACTCGCCAGCTCACAAAGGCAGCAATCACTAGCCCTGAACACAGTAAGCAATGGGGGTCCGACAGCCCAGAGCAGGGCAGTGAATGCGAAGACAAGATTATACAGGGTGCACAAAGGAAGCATGGGGTGGCAGATGCAAACCAGAAAGTGCTGGTCACTGTTTTCCAACAAAACATTGATTTTTAAATGAATACTGAGTTATAGCAGGAAGCGGGGTAGGTCCATCATTTTGAAAAGTGCTGCTTTTCCTAGCAAAGTCAGCGGCAGGGTACCCCAATGGCTACTCTGCTGCTTTTAGCTAAGTACTGTGTCTTAAAAATACTTTTGGCATGGTGCACAACGAAAGACAAATGCGCCTGCAGCCCGTGCGTTTGTCTATGTGAGGGATCTTATATGTCTCTGAACTTGTTACATTGCAGAAATAAGCATTATTAACAATATATTGTTATTAAGGAAGTACACACTAAATTAACCGCTGAAAGCTGATCTTGCGGCGACCCGGAAGCTCTTGCCCGGCCGGCCAATCCGCTCGCGGCCGACCGGAAGTCCCGCCTCCCGAGGTCCGCGAGCTGCGAGCTGCCGGCGCATGGAGCGCCCTGCCGTCCGGGGTAGCCCGGGTCCCCAGGAGGGGGCCAGGGAGAAGGAGGAGTGTGGCGCCTGTTGCGGGGCTCCTCTGACCTGAGGGAGCCCCGATTCAGATGAGGAGACGCGCCGCGCCGTGAGGAGCCCCGCCGGAAGAGCGCAGTCAGTGAGTGGGGACCAGGGCTGATGTGAAGTGCGTGCGTGCCTGTGTGTATGCCTGGGGGGGGTGGGGGAGTGTGTGCGCACGTGTGTGCGTGTGTGCGCGAGGGAATGTGTGTGCGCATGCGTGACTGTGTGTGATTGAGAGAGAATGCGAGGTAGGGGATAGTGTGCCTGTATGTGTGCCGTATGCCTGCGTGTGCATGCGCGCGCCTGTGTGTGTGTGTGAGTGCATGCAGAGGGGTGGGGGCTGCCTGTGTCTGTGTGTGAGGGCTTTGCACCGCGCATGCGCAGCTACCAGACGCTCACTCCCGAGGTGAAATCTGACCTTGTCAAAGCGCGCGTCTGGTAGCTGTCCACATTCCTAAATACGGGCCACAAAAGGTCTGAAGCAGACACTCTCAATGCTCACGCATTGAGAGTAGGTCTGCTCGACCTAACAATTAATTCCATACAAAACCCAAAAATCCTTTGAAAATTATGTTAGCTTATGCCCTTTTAAATATTCAAAGCAAGTAATCATAGAGAAAATTACAGGAGGGTAAAAGCCTCAAAACTGGATCCACCATACAATCTTGTTTCCACTCGCCTAATCTAATACATATTAATTAAAATTAAATGTAAAAACAACAGTGATTAGTATATTTATTATAAGAAAGTCACACAGTTCAGATTTTCCACATGATTCTCCTAACGCTGTTGCCTGGTCAGACAGGACTATCTCTATCCCCTTCCTGGCATAAAAAGCACTTCATAGAAAAGATGACATTCTTACACAGATTTCAATTATAGGTAGGGACTGTAGAAAGAGATAAGCCGGACGACATTGATCAAATTTTAAGGGGCATATGTAACAAGCCCTTTTCCCGTCCGAAATGGGCTGATTCTCAGAATCGGCCCGTTTGCAAACGAGAAAAAGGCCTTTTGGGATGTATCATCCCAAAAGGGCATCGCAAATCAGAGAATCACAAAATGTGTGATTTTCTATTTTGCAATTGCATTTAAGGAATCTCAAATTGCGATTCCTTAAATGCAATGTAGGAAGCACAGAAAAATTGCGATTTGGCCTTAAGGAATCGCAAATTACCACCAACTTCTAGTTGGTGGGTATTTCTGGATTATTTGAAAAATGCACTTTTTTGCATTTTCAAAGTGCCATGTAGTGCACATACATGCCCTTAGAGCATGTATGTGCACCACATGTGCACACATAGATATTTCAGGGGTGCAACAGGGTGTCCTTTTGGAAGCCTTGCAACCTTGAAATTGCATTCTCTTTTTGCGATTCTCTAATTGGTAATCGCAAATTGAGAATGTCTTCCCATTCATTCCTATGGGTCTCCTAGCCCATAGGAATGAATGGGAAGGTATTACTTATTTGTGAATCTCAATTGTCGATTCGCAAATCATAAATATGTAGGATTCGCAAAATATTTTGCAAATCCTACCTACATTGCATTTTGCGATTCTCTAATTGCGATTCTCTAAAAATCGCAATTAGAGAATCACAAAAGTCTTTTTTGATACATATGCCCCTGGGGGTTTTAAAAAAATGTGTATGTAATATTTCCTCCACTTTTTGTAGAATTTACAGAAAAATACAACATGCCTTGTAGTCTGTGTCGAGGCATTATCACAGGGACATTTTGATAGGTTAGAAGACAAATCGTTTGGTTCAGGGAAGGTAACTAAGCAGTGAAAAGTGTCCATTCTAAATCGAGTTAAAATATATCTGTGCTTTTGGTGTGGTACAAATTTAAGGTATAATTACATATCATAGCTGGTAAAAATAAGCTGGTTTCTTAGAACGGAAGGTTTTAACAATTCTGCAGACATCCTGATGTTCTCTAGATGTGCTAAACTGTCAGCCTTTAGATCATTCCTATTTAATTCAACTAGGCATTCGGGGTTGGTAAAGTATTCAGGATGGCCCAAATCCTGACAAAACCACCCCATGTATCTCAACCATGGGATCAGTGTGTATAGGGTTGACTTTAGACAATCCCTTATAACAAGTCGATTTAGAGCAGTGTACTCAAACAACCATAATTTATGCAACAGCAGGATTGCTTGGGTCTTAATTAGATCAACAAGAAACAGTTCACCCAGCTCTGCATGACAGACAAAGGTTGAAGCGGATTTGGGAGTAGCAAGTAGATACCTTAGAAACTCATTCTCCACTAATTGTATTGCCATACAATTTGTATAATCCCATATGCCGGCCGGTATACTGCTTTGCTAACACATTTTGCCTTATAAATAGTAAGTATTTCTCGCGGCGGGTTAGTACCTAATCTTATGGCAAATTTACGTAGAGCCATACAAGCACTTCTAAAAAGCAATGACCTAGTCTTAATGGCGTGGATCCATGTACCATCTTTACCAAATAAGACACCAAAGTACGAAAAAGTGTTGGTATATTCAGTGCTGGAATCCTGAATTCTTATTTCACTGCAGTTACCTGTTTTCCTGCCGCACTTCATTATAAATGTCTTAGCTTGATTCACGTGCAAGTCAAGATCCTGCCTATAATTAACAAAGTCATTAAGTACCAACTGCATGGAAATTGGGGTGTGTGCCATCAAAACAGCATCGTCAGCATAGAGATGGGCATGCACAGGACAATATTCCACCTGAGCCAGATCTTTTGGTTGCAATATCAGGGCAATGCCTACATTATTAATGTAAAGCAAGAACAAAAAAGGTGCAAGGACACAGCCCTGCCTCACCCCTCTTTCTATACTGAACGGCTGTGAACATTCACCCTTAATTCCATGTCTGATCCTGGCCTTGACTCCAGAGTATAAATCCTCAAGAAGGAAATTATCGCAGGGTCCACACCCATATCACTCATAATTGCCCACAGCTTTGAGTGGTTGACACAGTCAAAGGCGGAGGACAAATCTACGAATCCCAAATATAAGTTTCCACCTTTGATCTTCGTGTATTTCGCTACTAACATACTCAAGTTAAGGCTCTGTTCGATAGTCCCCACTCCAGAACGAAACCCGTATTGTAAGTCAGCCAAACCACCCTTTAATTCGGCCCACTCTTAAAGCCTATTCAGGATTATTCTGCCCACTATTTTAACTAATGAGTTGAGCAACAAAATTGGCCTATAGCAGGCAGGGTTGTGTCGATCCCCATTTTTATAAATGGGAACTATTGTGGATTCAGCCCATGTTGAAGAAAGTCTGTAAACAACAGGCCCTTAAGACAACAGTTAAGATGGGTCCCCACAAAGAGATATTAGCTTTGTACAAATCCACTGGAATGCCAGGTGCTTAACCCCCTTTATTAGAAGTTATTGTGTTAGTCACTTCATCTAAGGTAAATGGGGTAATGCTAAGTGACTGTTCCCGATCTATGTTACCATTGATGTTAAAATTGCCAGGGTCAGGGTTAGGGATGTGTTCAGGGTAGATGGCAGAACAATATTTAATCCAGTCATCCTCAGGTTATTGCGACCACGATCCCAAGACCAACATCTTCTCTCAGCGGGACAGATTTTACTATCCACCAGAATGTATTATTATCGTTCTTACTACTTGCTTCACATAACGTAACCCCAGCCTTTTCCCTTAACCGGGTTTTCTGCTGTTTCAGGGCCTGCCTATAAACAAATCTACACTGCTGTACCTCAGCTCTGCACATAGGATTTGAAATGCCTTTTTAAGCCTCTTATTTGCCTTACTACATTGGGCATCAAACCAGCCATTTCTAGCTTTGTTGGTTTTCGGTGCTGAATGTAAATTCTCCTTCACAGTCTTACTAATGATTTTAAAAGTATTTTAAGCCACTGAGGCACTCAAGCGCTCACTCACACACTCAATCTCAAGGTTACAGTTAGAAAATACTTTTTTTTAAATGTTTTGAAATTCACTAAAAAAGCCAAGGGCTACAGGGATATTGTAGTTAGGCAATAACATTACAAAGCCATCTAAATTCACACAAAAAAAACAAAGATTACAGGGATGTTATAATTTGGAAATAACATTAATAAAACCTTAGAAATTCCTTAAAAGGTGTGGGAGTGGCTGTATGGGTTTATGTGTGGCTGTGCGAGTGGCTGTATGGGTCTTTGAGTGTGTTTGTGAGTGTCTGTATGGGTCTGTGGGTGGGGGTGCAAATAGCTATATATGGGTCAGTGACTGGGTGTGTGAGTGGCTGTATGGGTCTGTGAGTCGGTGTGTGAGTGGCCGTATGAGTGTATGAGTGGCGGTGTGAGTAGTTTTGAGAGTGTGTGAGTGGGTATGTGAGTGGTTTGTAGGTGTATAGGAGGGTATATGAGTGACTGGATAGGTATGTGAGTGGCTCTGTACGTCTGTAAGTAGATGAGAAAATGACTGAGTGTCTGTGTGGATGTGTCAGTAGCTGTGTGAGTGACTGGGCCACAACAAAACGTCACCTGTCCCTTTATCCAACAAGAGTCCACAGTTTTGCACCAGCTTCTTTGTTTGTTGGATATGTCCCCATATTCATCGCTTTAAGAAGAGGTCACTGAATTTGGCGGGAAATGCACTGGGAGACCTTTTGGTAAACTGTCCATCATACTGGCAAAAGGCAGTAGGATTTGTGCATACTACTGAGGTGGCTGGGGCCGGGCCAAACGGGCAAGGCTTCCAGGTGATTTTGCACTTTTGAATACTCTTAGTAATTTAAAGGGAGAACCACTATCACTGGCTTTTAGGTATCCCAGAGACGCTGCCAGCGCCAAAAAGCATTTTGTTTTTAAATTTTGCCACAAAATCTCCAATGCATCCGCAAAATCATGGATAGATTGAAAAAAAGCAAGCTTGGTTTAGCTGAGTCTATTGGTGAGCCAGGTCTTTAAAGCATATACAAATATGTGGTTTGGAGAGGGGGATGCATGCAGCCCCCTCCCCATGGCATGACATGGGAGCAAGTGATAGTGAGGTCAGTGAAATATAAGTGGTCAATTTCAGTTTTGTTTTTTTAAACATTAGATTTTACCTTGTTTCAACACCTAACTATAACATCATAGATAGAGCTATAGATATAGATATAGGGAGAGAGAAAGAGAGGGAGAGCGATAGAGAGAGACAGATAGTTGCTGTACAAAATAATTGTTAAAAAGATGGTATAGTTAGATGTAGACACAAGGTAAAAACTAATGTTAAAAAAAATTGAAATTGATTTTTTTAAACATAATTTTATTGCTTTCAAAGTTTACATGTACCATACAGTGGCGCAGTATAGCATAGAATCACAGTGTTCATCTTGCGTCAGTACATACAACATGTTACAACAGTGCCTGTTCCCTGTTCTACAATAACAGATTTGATTGCCTTTTTAATGTTATCCATTTTTTAATTCCTCTACGACTTGACTATTGACAACCCAAATCGTCAATGAAGTGGCATCATGTTAACTTTCCGCATCTGTACTATGCTCCTGTAATTGGTTAAATTACCATCTCATCGCAACAAATGATGTACAAACCCACAACTGTACTTTTCCTTCCTCCCACCCTCTATTCCTGCGTACATACAAGACCTCCATGTTTGGTCATTGGCACTAACATAATTACATCCTACATCCTGCACATTACACTCTGCTCAAGTCTAGGTACATGTTGGTCTGAGTTGTAGTTTTAATCACCTCCTTGTGTGTTGTTAGCAGTGATATCAAAGGCTATGTCCAAGGATCAACAAACAAAGAGGTCCCACAATTGACCCTGATTGGGTAATACGTTCTTATAGGTGCCCAACGTTATGTCTTTGCAAATACCAATCACACATTGTTGTACTTGAAGCTTAAGACTCTATAAGTCTATAAGGCGGCCAACACTTAGATACAGACAGTAATTTTCTGTAGATTTTGTCAGAATTTAGAGAAGGACAAGACATTCAGGTTTTAGAAAAATATAACAACGTATATTTATTTCAGAGTAAAAAAGTAATTCGCAAAACACAGGTAAATAAAAACAATTGATACAGTAGCTAGTTTAAAAACATGGTTAAAATCATTCAGTGATGTCAGCAACAAACAAATAATTCATACATTAAATTTATAAACACAACAGATTTTTCAAAAAATGTTTTACAAGAACAGGGGTCGACGCAGCGTTTCGGTTTTGGGAAACGATTAGGAACCTTCTTCAGGACCAAGTTCTAGAAAGAAACATAAAATTACTTCTTTTGCGTATGACAGATATTAAGTGCATATACATAGCGTTTCCTCTTTTTTTTCTTTCAACAACCTTCTCAACCTAAAGCATAACCTGACAGTTATGGAAACTGAACACTTAGTTTCTATTCGTAGTGGGCCATAACCTGTGTTACTGGGTTAAGTACAGATATTGGTATTTGTAAAGAACATATTGACTTCCAAGCGGGGCATGTCACTGGTGGGTATAAGAGATTGATATATATAATTTATCTCTGAAGTAAGGTTAACAGTGATTACCTTAATGTCAATTAAACTAATTAGGTAGATCAACATATCTAGGTGTACTACACATAAGTAACTTCTTATTAGTCAAATGTTAGGTAGTAGATGTCTCTAACTCGATATAGATTGTTATTTCATAAGGCTGAATTACCTTCAGTGTAAAATAACTTTACTCCCAGTCACTCAGGGGAGATTTTCTGCCCAATTGTATTTTTGAGTTTCAACTGGGTTGCATATTGCCAGGTCTGCATATAATGCGTATTTCCTATGGAAAGATGGTAATGAGAATGTCCACGTTAGATACCAACCATATATAGTGTCTAGGATAAAGGTATATGTAATTGATTGCAACTACCTTGTAGTATCTCTCTTTGGAAGTTCTTACGATAGAGGTAGGAGCCACCGATATGTGTAATTCATAGGGCTGGAAAATAAGTCAATAAGGAGTACTGAGTAGCGATTTTTTGGGGCTTGTCACACTATTGCCAAAAAACAGAAGTATGGGGTATTTAACTTACCCAGATTTTTAATTACTGGATCCCCAATCCAACACAACCTTTTCGTATGGCGCTGTGTTGATGAGCGCTGCTTTACAATACTGCGCTACTCCTTGCTCTGGGGGCGAACAAGAGAGAGTGGTGGGTTGTAAGTTACTACATCAAGTCTTTAGTCTATGGTTTATACTGATATTTAATAAGCATATGTTGTTCTTATTTGTATTTGAGTTATAGCTACAGCAAAAAGAATGCTATTTATCTGCATTTCATCAGTAAATTTAGTCCTATAAAACCATGATCTTTTATGTGATAAGTGGCGATTATGTGGCTAGTTTAATATGCATTAGTACAGCCTAGGGCGAATTTTTATCAATTTGCATGACCAGTTGGCAGGGCGAGCGTCCTTAGGTATTTACATCGCATTGCCTTGATCTTTTGTCGGGTGTATGGCATTACTTTTGCAAATGAAAACTGTCATAGTATAACCTTGAGTGTAATTCAATTGATATATATAGCCTGGTACCAAAAACGAGCATTCTTGGTGTATATACATCGCGTTGCAAAGCGGTTACCTTAACCTATATTATGTTATACCTAAAAAGAGTGCACCACTGAATATGTGTGCCCTCCAACCTCTCTACGTGGTTTCTTAGCTCCATCTATGTGCGAACGAAAGAGATTAAATAAAAGTTCCTACATAACGGTACCCATGTCATCTTCCTTGCATGTCCTCAAATAGCGGTACGAATTAGTGGCTACAGGGACGCAAGGGTATTTAACCTAGTCCCGGGGAGCGGAATGGGCAGATACCGCTGGCTTACCTTTGTATTGAGATTCGGCCTCCCTGCTCCTACCGCTAGCGTCCTTCCGTGATCTGCAATAGACGGATGTGTGGAGATGGTGGCCATCCCCGTCAGTTTTATGCACCGGCGCTTGTGATTGGGCGGCAGATAGCTGCAGTATGATTGGCTCTGCGGCGGTCACGTGTGCGCGGTGATTGTTTACATTCTGATGTGTTTTTTATGTTTTTTTGTTTCTTGAGCAACCGACATACGTACAGTATAATCCGATTATCGGTATGATGCGCACAGGTGAAATGGACATGTATTTGTCTAATAACAGACCAGAGGGTCCGTTCGTTGCACAAGGTTTTTGTTACTCATGGTTATGCAACGTGTGGTTTTATGCACACAGGTCCACATAAATTAAGATCCTATGTTTATCGGGCTGCCTCGTTTACTGCATGATGTTGGGTTTACATTCAGTAGCGAAGATATTAAAAACCAGTACGCGTTGTATGTAAAATAGGAAAGTCTGTTGTTCACACTTAGGGTTAGATTCTAATGTTAGTGAGGCGTATAATATAATGTTCTGCACCCTATATTACTTTCAATAAGGGGGTGAACTAATGTATATTAAAAGTTGAAATCTATATGAAATATATGACATGTTTGTTAAAATTAAAAGACTCGACATAAACTGGCAACAGGTTTCCAGTGTTTTAATGTAAGTTAAGAATCTGTTGTTTTCTATTTAGGGCTGTTTGTTCATCTGGCATTAATACCTATTTGTCTCTCCTCAGTTCTTCGTTAGTTTATATTAGACTATTCTCTCCCAGTCTTCTTTACTATTCAAGCCGATACGGACACTGTTGCATTTTGACATGAAAAATTGTTCTCGTCTCTTTCTTTTCTGTGTCAAGTTCCCGCCTCTAGAGTTGAGGCTGACGTGTTCAACACAGCACCAACGTAGGTCTGTGAGCTTATGTTTTGCAGTTTTCCAGTGCTCTGTTTTCTGTTTTTTGGCAATAGTGTGACAAGCCCCAAAAAATCGCTACTCAGTACTCCTTATTGACTTATTTTCCAGCCCTATGAATTACACATATCGGTGGCTCCTACCTCTATCGTAAGAACTTCCAAAGAGAGATACTACAAGGTAGTTGCAATCAATTACATATACCTTTATCCTAGACACTATATATGGTTGGTATCTAACGTGGACATTCTCATTACCATCTTTCCATAGGAAATACGCATTATATGCAGACCTGGCAATATGCAACCCAGTTGAAACCCAAAAATACAATTGGGCAGAAAATCTCCCCTGAGTGACTGGGAGTAAAGTTATTTTACACTGAAGGTAATTCAGCCTTATGAAATAACAATCTATATCGAGTTAGAGACATCTACTACCTAACATTTGACTAATAAGAAGTTACTTATGTGTAGTACACCTAGATATGTTGATCTACCTAATTAGTTTAATTGACATTAAGGTAATCACTGTTAACCTTACTTCAGAGATAAATTATATATATCAATCTCTTATACCCACCAGTGACATGCCCCGCTTGGAAGTCAATATGTTCTTTACAAATACCAATATCTGTACTTAACCCAGTAACACAGGTTATGGCCCACTACGAATAGAAACTAAGTGTTCAGTTTCCATAACTGTCAGGATATGCTTTAGGTTGAGAAGGTTGTTGAAAGAAAAAAAAGAGGAAACGCTATGTATATGCACTTAATATCTGTCATACGCAAAAGAAGTAATTTTATGTTTCTTCCTAGAACTTGGTCCTGAAGAAGGTTCCTAATCGTTTCCCAAAACCGAAACGCTGCGTCGACCCCTGTTCTTGTAAAACATTTTTTGAAAAATCTGTTGTGTTTATAAATTTAATGTATGAATTATTTGTTTGTTGCTGACATCACTGAATGATTTTAACCATGTTTTTAAACTAGCTACTGTATCAATTGTTTTTATTTACCTGTGTTTTGCGAATGACTTTTTTACTCTGAAATAAATATACGTTGTTATATTTTTCTAAAACCTGAATGTCTTGTCCTTCTCTAAATTCTGACAAAATCTACAGAAAATTACTGTCTGTATCTAAGTGTTGGCCGCCTTATAGACTTATAGAGTCTTAAGCTTCAAGTACAACAATGTGTGATTGGTATTTGCAAAGACATAACGTTGGGCACCTATAAGAACGTATTACCCAATCAGGGTCAATTGTGGGACCTCTTTGTTTGTTGATCCATTCTCCCCTGTCCCGGAACTGACAGTTAAGGGGGCCTCCTTTATTTTTATTTATGTCCAAGGATCAACATGCTTCAAGCATGATATCCCAGTCCGTCTCAATCAGGGTCTTTCGTAACCCTCTTGCCTCCTCCCGCCTCAAAGCAGCACTCTGTGCTCCCCCCATCGCACCAATTTGCTGTGCCATGCATTTGTGTTGTTTTTGACCTCCACCGCATGGTGATCAACCGTACTGCCAGCAGGAGAGCCAGATTCTCAAACTTATATTGCACTTTACATTTGGAAGTTCCTTCTCTTAGCCCCAGGATACAGCCCTCAACTGTAGCAGGTACCTCTCTGTGTATGATTTCCACCATGTGGCTTCTGACCGAATCCCAATACCCTCCGATCCACTGACAGAACCATAACATGTACACTAGGTCTGTTCCTTTTAAATTGCATCTGGGGCAATGGTGTTGCACGGTCGTGTACATCTTGTGCAGCTTGTGTTGTCCTGTAATTTTCACCCCTGAGGCCTTGCCATGTCAACTCTCTCCCTCCCTTGCCTGAGGTGGGCCCCTGCACATGAAGACATGCTGCACACACCCACCTTATCTTCCCTCATCCCCCTCTGTTGATGAGGTCACGAAGACGAGCTGCACGCACCCACCTTATCTTCCCTATCCCTCTCTGTTGACTAGAACAACATGTGCGGACAATCGATCTGTGGCTCCATGTGCGTCATAAGAAACGACCTCCAGCTGATTGCATTATCTGGACATTGCAGAGGCTCCTGAGTCATCTGCCTTACAGCCTTGAGAGACCACCCCCGGTTGATTGCATTATCTGGACAATGTCAGAAGCCCCTGAGTCATCTGTCTTTCAGCCTTGGCCCACCACAGCCCAAGACACAGTGACGCCTCAAACCTGATAAGGAGAACTCCACATCCTATAAATACTGCTGCATGCCCTGGAGAAACAGACAGCCTCTGTAGACTCACCTAGGTGACTCTGGGACTCTATCCGATAACTTGAGTTATACTCTGTATTTTAAAATATCTTGTTTCCCTCCTCACTCTAGAGTGTGCCTCCCTTCTTTGGTAAGAGAAACTCCTGTAGACCCATAGATTTTAGGTGAAGCCCTCCACCGCTAGGGGTCCCATTGGAACTCAGTTCTACACTTGGCGCCCGAACAGGAACTCCATCAGAGGTCTGTGCCCAGCCCGGGAGGCTTCAGGAGGCCAGCGAGTGGAACCCTGAAGGGAGTGCACTTATGCGAATTTGAAGACCCTCGTCTGCATAGCCCGACTGACTTCTGACGCTGTTCCTCCTCCTGCCTCTGGGCCCATCGATGCTGACCCTGACTGGAGTCCCAAGTTCTGGTTTCTAGATTCCTGTTATATAGAGGCAGATCTCTGTGCGAGGACAGACACAAATTATCTGGTAAGGTCGAACTTTCAACACCCATATTTCTGTTATCAGTAGTCAGTAGTTCGGTATATTCGTTATTTGCAAAGACCGAAGGTGGGTACATAGAATCAGTATTAAATTGTACATAGAAGTATAAAGGTGCGATATTTCGCTGTTGATTTTCTGTCTTCAAAATGCCCGCTTTCAGTAAATTTAGGATGTTTTGTTGCTGTTGCTGTCGACCCGACCTTTATGCCTTGGCAGAAAGTCAGCCGGCTCCTCCGGAAGGTACCCCTTCTAAAGAAATGTATGTAAAATGTGTCCTGACAGCGGTAATGTTCAATTCCCTATGGCGCCGTAACACAAAAAAGGAAAAGGAAGTGCAGTGGCCTGAGTGGGGCTCTTTGGAGCCCGCTAAACTCGAAGCCCGTGAGCGTAAATTAGACAAACATCATCCAAGAAATACAACAGAGAAAAAAAGGGAGGAAGCTAGGGAAAGAAAAAGCCTTAAAAACACTACCCACTCTGAAAAAATGCATGAACTTCACCTCCAGGCCCACAAAACAAATGTAGAACAAGCTGACCGACAACATCGTCTAAAAACGATGGGCCAGTATCCGGTCCTTCCTCAGAAAGACCCCCATGACTATCTAGATGGTGAGCTTCTCCTTTCCCGACCTAATCCACCACCTCGCTATCCAATGATGCCCTTATTACCCACCCCCGATCTAGACACTGACTTCCAAGCATTTCCACCTCCTCCACCTCCAATCCCTGATCCATTTGCAGAGGCACCAGCCCAGGCTTTGGCCCCCACACTGAATGATATCCAAAATCCCCACGCGTTACCTAGTTTTTCTCCCGAAGGCAGACTGCCCCGTCTAACGTCCACTGAAAAAACACGTCTAGACCTAAAAGCCCAAACTTTGACCGTGCCAGGTTTTACCAGAGCGGCCCTAATTAAGGCTTTGGATAAGCAACCCATGCATCTCCGCCACCATCTTCTTCAACAGGTTGCCTACCACACACTAGCCCGACTGGAAAAAGAAAGACCCGACCTTAGTAGGCAGCACCTTCAGACCATTTTCACTAAATCGACCCAGGGTTCCTCCACCACAGTTGAACTAGAAACCCTGTGTACATACTGTATCGACCATCGTGGTCAGAGCCATGAGGCCATAGTGAGTTTCCGTTTGGTAGCTGATGTGTAAATATTACAACTAGTATAGGAACTGCACGACATTGCCTTCCCCAGCAGTAATCACCGCCACCCTTGATTTCTTTGCACTGCCACAGAGACGCACGCCAGGAGCCGGCGGCACTGCCTCCCACTCCATACTTTATCCCTTTTGTTCACTCTCAGAGGGGCACGGCAGGAGCCGGCGGCATTGCCTCCAACGCGAGGTATCGCAAGATTTTTTTTTTGTGGAATGTGCCCTATAGTATCCATGTGAGCATTCCTTTTCTGAGGACACTTTCATACAAAGAACCAGGGCGTTATTTCCCGGGTAAGAATACTTCTGTTTTTTTTCTTCTCCAGCCTGCTTAGAGTAGAAGTATGGGGTGCCACTCGCAGTGGTGAGTTGCTTGCAACAGAAGGAGCACGTTTACTTGGGACTGCGAGGACCAGCAGCCTACCTTGCTCACAGCTGTGTCCTCTTCCCCTGTTGTTCCCGCCTCTGCCTGGACTTTGAAAACCGTTCACGGCCCCTGCTCTGCAGGTGCGATTTGCAGTGGTGAGTTGCCTGCATCAGAAGGAGCACGTTTACTTGGGAATGCGAGGACCAGCAGCCTACTTTGCTCACAGCTGTCTCCTCTTCCCCTGTTGTTCCCGCCCCTGCCTGGACTTTGAAAATCGCTAACGGCCCCCGCTCCGCGGGCGCCGTTCTCAGTGGGGAGTTGCCTGCATCAGAAGGAGCACATTTACTTGGGACTGCGAGGACCAGCAGCCTACCTTGCTCACAGCTGTGTCCTCTTTCCCTGTTGTTCCCGCCCCTGCCTGGACGTATTAATTTGGTTACACATTTCCGCCAGGCGGGCACGCATGGCGCGCGCCGGGCGAAGCCAGAGCCAAGGGCGGGCCCGTTTCAGCCCATTCCAGACCGGGAGAGACCGGACCGGGCCACCCCCCTTGCATCCGCCGCCCCACAACAAGGATAGACTTTGGTCTGCATTAAGCAAGGAAACCCCGAGATATTGGACCAGAGGAGAATGGCTGGTCGCGAGATGTGGAGTAAATCAGCAATGTCGGGTGGCTCTACAACAGGTACTAGGGAAAAATTTATTGTTAGAGCCAACTCTCTTTTATCCCATGAAATCACTATACTGGAGCGGCGTCTCTCCCAGGAAATAATAACTCCCAAGAGATCTTCATCGGGTTGTATAGCGAATGCTATAACACCGGAGAGGCGTGTGGACACAACTATAATGGAACTTCCTGAGAGGGTTGATAATAATTTAAATTTAAATGGGTCTCGAACTTCAAGGGACAGTGCACCATTGCGTAATGATGTTGTTCTCCCGGATATATCTGAGAGTATCCTGTTACCTAATATTGCAGTTAATCCATCGATTGACAAACTAGGAAAAGTAAATACTAGGCAGATACAGGGAGATCGGAGGGGGCGGTACCAAAAAGGGAACTGGTGGCCTAAAATCCGACGGGCGAAAGACGAAACTCGCTCAGCAGCAGAGCTGCCCGGTACCCGATGGTAGGACCATTGCAGGCATGAGTGATCCAGCCACCCCCTTAGCGGCAAGTTCACCCACTTTAATCGTAGGAGATTCAAATACTAGTAATTTGATATCAGTTGGAAGTGACTTGTCAATCGAAAGTATGGGTGCACTCCTGCAGTCCCTATTTAATCCCCTAGAGGTAAGACTTTCTAACATTGAAATAAGGTTGTCAAATATAGAGAAAGCCACAGCAGCTGCTGCTGATGGCTTGAGTATGGTTGAGAAGAAGTTGGAAAGGGGAGGGTTGGAGAAGAGTCCGAGGGGTGGGTTAATAGCCAGCACTGATCCTATAGTGAATCTGATCCACCCACTTCAGCATACTCCCAATAGGAACGCTGGTTCTGTGCCACAAGTAAACGTTCCGTTAGTAACCAAGAAGCCTGATCTACCTGCTGAGCAGAAAGTATACGAGGGTAGTACTTACAGAAATAATCTTACATTAGATCTACCCCTGAAGCTAACCCTCTTGTAGTTGTTTTAGTGGGAGTTCCTCTGTCAGATGCTCCAGCCAGAGAATCCTTCGCATCACTCAAAAATAAGGTAGTCAGCTGGCTTAACAAAAACAGATCTCTCCCTCCTCAAATTTCGAGTGAGATCTTGATGGTAAGAAGGCTCCCTTGGGTAGGTGGTACTCCTAAAACGATTAGTGGTGATTGTGTCCTGATTAATTTTAGGGACCCTAGAACTGTCTCCCACATATGCGCTTGGCCGCACCGCGACTCTGATACTACCATCCAGTCCCGCCCACTGTCCTTTGTATATCTGACAGGCCCAGTGGGTGATGACTGGGGGGAGGAGGTGGAATGGGTAAGAGTGGAAGCCAGAGGGAGGTGTAGGGAGTACACGGACAGGAGGGGCCATATGCAGGTGCCTGATACCCTTTACAACTACAATCGCTATAGTTGCCTCGACATGGTCGACTGACTTCATCCCAAACATGTGGGGGCTGGCGTTTGTAAGCAAACGGAGGGTCGAAACAGCATGCTCACTCAACCTAGTGGGAGGCCCACTTATGAAGAAGTAGAAAGGTCTCGAGGCAGTAATCAGATAGAGAGCAATAACCCAAAACGATTGGTATGCTTACCCCCCGACATCACCGACGAGCATAGCTTGGACGACGGTCCAAATGTGGCACCTATTGCGCAGGGCACGCTGGGAACGCTAAAATCAAATATAATGGGCCCCAGAAGTCCCAGGGGGGAACCACTAATAACACCAATCCAGGCTCCCTACTCATACTTTCCTGGAATTTGGCAGGGCTTGCCAATAAGATGGACTGCCTAGAGTGGGGTTCGTTCATAGACAAGAACGACGTATGTCTTTTCCAGGAAACATGGGCCAGAGAGGACAAAACACGTATTGGTTATGCTTATTTTTTGTGCCGACAAGGTGGGGGGGTAAGGGACGGCCGTCGGGGGGTCTTGCAGTCTGGGTGGGTTCCCACTTGGGCTGCATGGCCAAGCACCTGAATACACTATCTGAGGATGTTCAGTGCGTGCTCTTGGAGTGGCCTAATGCCTCCAGGCTTGCACTAGTTAATGTGTATTCTAGACCGGTGAATATCACTGGCGAATCTAGAACCATTGAGGAATTGTCCTTATTTTTAAGCTCCATCCCCAGCGGTACCTCGTTTGTGGTTGGGGGTGACTTCATTTGTCATTTTGAGCCGCTACCAGGTTTGACTGATGGGGTCGCCTTGGATGAAGATGAGTATTGGGCAATACCACCAACGGCGGCGCCCTCCCCCAGGTCATGGACACCTCTTGCTATTCAAATTACGGCATTAACGTTCAAGCACTCAATCAGGGCTTGTAATGGACGTGTGCAATCTGACATCCCCCCAAAACGCACATTTAATAAACCAGGGCAGGAGGCGCGCCTGGATTATATATTGGTGGAAACCCGATCTTGGCACAAGGTGCTTGATTTTATGGTCATTGCCAGAAATGACAGTGACCATAATGCATTAAATTTGGAAATATTTTGCCCTGGTGTTGTTAAAGAGAATCCTAATTGTAATGATTCACCAGACCTGAGAATGATCCTATCTAACGACAGGCGTAGAGTCAAGTGGGCTAAATTAGTGATGCACCCAGAGAAGGTCTTCGAGCTCTATGCCCGAATTGTCCCTGTATTTGTAGAAGTCAGTGATCTAATTAAGCATTCCCACTCTCCCGACATGCATCACAAGCTCGGGGCTCTGCACGGCCACCCAACTAATATGCTGGAAGAGGTGTTTAACCCCAATGTTACAAAGAGGCCGACCAAGGGCAAAAGAGTTTCGTGGTACAATGCCGCTTGCAGAAAGGTGAAAGCCAAACTGGTAACCGCCTTAAAACAGAATGTAGATAAATTAGTGATACATTCTAGGAGATCGGACTATAAGCGCCTTGTCCAACTTGCGAAGGAGGAATGGGATCATGATAATTGGTCGAATCTAACCAAAGCCCTGGCAGCTAGAGACTCGCGCAAATTCTGGTCAATTGTAAATACGGGGTCTGAGGAGCCATTGGAGGCCGTTGAGGCAAATATAGCCGCCAATGTATGGGAGGACCATTTCCGGGCATTGTATGCAGTGGGGAATGTCGATCGAGAAGGGGATTTAGAGGCGGTGTTGTCAAACCCCGCTCCACAACCTCCCGGCGACGACTTCACTTTGGAGGAGGTCTGTGCAGCAATATCAAAACTGGCAGCGGGAAAAGCCCCGGGGTTGGATAAACTCCTGGGCGACCTCTTCAAGCATGAACCCACAATATGGGCTCCATATTTGTTTGTTATCTATAACGCAGTTCTGAGAGGCATGTCGGTACCCGGCACCTGGCTGTGCGCAGAGATTGTCCCTATTTATAAGAAGGGCTCCCCTCTGCTCCCAGCCAACTATAGGCCTATTAGCCTGATCGATGTGCCGCAAAAGATTTTTGGGAGACTGATTCTTGATCGCCTCCAGGACTGGATGGAGGTGAATTCCATATTGAGCCCTTTTCAGGCAGGGTTCAGAAAGAATATATCTACAATTGACCAGATTTTCCGCCTGTCTTTGTTATTTTGGAAAACTGTCAGGATCGAGGGGGGGTGCCTATACACGGTCTTCGTGGACTTGTGTGCGGCATTTGATCTGGTCCCAAGAGGCAAGCTCTGGTCTGTGCTCACTGAGATGGGCATCCCACCCCACCTCCTGAATATTTTAATACGGCTTCATGAGGAAAATTTTGCACGTGTGAGGTGTGGGAGGAATGGTCTCTTGTCTTCTAAATTCCCCGTTGACAGGGGGGTAAGATAGGGGTGCGTTTTAGCACCAACCCTGTTTTGCCTCTACATCAAAGCGGTAATTGCCCATTTAAATGGGATATCAAACATCGACGCCCCCAAGCATGCCGGCAGCGGGGTGCCTGCGATTATGTTTGCAGATGACACCCTGGTGCTGTCAAAATCTCCAATGGAGATCTAACGTGTGTTGGATGTTTTTAAGACATTCTGCGTGGAGCGAGGGTTGGAAATTAATGCCCTTAAAACTAAATATATGATTTTTAATGTCCCTCCAACCACGCGCCCAAACCCGAGCATAGGTACCAACAGGCTGGAAAGGGTTCAGATTTTTGACTATTTGGGGGTGACCTAAAATGAAAGTATGACCTGGGCCCCGCATCAAATCAAATCCCAACTCAAACTGGCCCAAACAATAGGGGATATCTTTAACACTATCAATGCTGCAGCAATTCCCCCTCTGTGCTGAAAGTGCTTGAAATCTATTGTTCATGACGAGCTCAGCTCGTCATAAGCACACGACCAGTGTACTGCATGACGAGCTGAGCTCATCATGAGCATCGAAGGGGTCAAGCTCACCAATACTTCTACAATTAAACCAATTGGCCCACCCATTGAGATTTATAAAACACAAGCAAGGGGGGCAGTTACTTATGGTGGTGATCTCTGGGGACATGTGTGCAGACCTGAGATTGTCACTACAGAAAATAATTTTTTTAGGCAAGAACTAACTCTGCCCTCTAGTACCCCCATTGTTACCACTGAGGCTTGATATTGGCCTCAGACCAATAGATGAGGTTCTGGGACTTAAACCATTAACATTTTGGCGAAGGCTCTGGATTACGCCGGAGCTATTTCAATTTAGACAGGAACTCTTAGAAATCCTAAGTTTACCAAAAGTGGGGAAAATTCCGTGGCTTAACTATATAAAAAATGAATTGGGAAAGCTGGCGATTCAGCAACTATGGACCGACCCGGAGGCAGCCTGTAGTAGGGTCTCACGAAAGCACTTAGCAAAACTTTATTATGATAGTAAATTGACGGTTTCTATTCAGAATGTGCAAAGTGGAACTCTAACTGATTCTTTTCTAATTGAAAAAGATTTTTATCGTTTTGAGTCTGTCCTGGATGATGTTTTTTCTATTTTAACCAGAATGTTGTACTTACAATGGAGATACGGCACCTTGCCAATTAGATATTTTACTAGTAAATGGTGCCCTTCTCCCATAAAAAGCTGCCCTGGTTGCAATTGTGATCTGGAAAATGACTTGCATATCATGTTTTTTTGTCCTGCATATAAAAAGTCAAGAAGGCACTGGCTTGTGCCGCTGTGCAGGAACTTGGGATTTACTCACTGCATGCAAGCTTACAGAATTTTAAAAACAGATGTATGCACCCCAATTGTGTTTGCTGTAGCAAAATACTTGGCAGCAATGTGACTAAAGCGTAGGGTTTTATTAAATAATGTTTCATTTTAAATCTTCGCACATGCACTTTGTAATTAATTGTTACAGATGTTATATTGGCTTTTATCGATGAATTTGAATTTTGTATTAATGCAGATTTTTCTGAGCTGAATTGGAACTATTTATCATCCCGGCCTTGTGTAGATTGTTGTTTTTATCAATTGTGTGAACATCTTTTATGGCAAATTTTGCTGAAATTAAGATATACGAAACGTATCGACCATCTGCACCTTTTAGAACAGGATTCTCATCCTGGCCACGAGTCAGACGATTCTGAAGAAACAAAAGAAGGGTTGTTAAGCAGCACCAACATGCCTGTACGTAAAGCTGCCCCTATGTATGTTCCGGCCAGGGGGGACAGTAGGGGGACTGATGACGCTAATGCCCGTGAACAATTACTATATAACTCGGTATATACCCCGGGATTCGCGCTGGAGTCATGACCCTAAAGTCAGGGATCCCTGACCTCCATACGAATCCAACAGGATTTTATAAGTCAAGTCAAAATATGTGTTTATTGTGACCATAGTCTTTAAACAATGCAATTAGGATAGCACAGAATGGAGTATGACTTATTACTTTTAAAACTTTGTCCATATACGAGGTTTATACACATCATTATCCAAAATACAAAAAATCATTAAAATTTTACAGTTATTTTAAAACTTAATTTGTCCAATAAAAACTATTCCTATCTTATTACTCCGTGCAATTACAGTCTGCTAAAAACTCCTACAGTACTCCATGTTATTCTGTATCTCTCAGATTTTATAAAGAGATGCGACAGATACTGGACACCTACGACCTAACACTACAAGACACCCTACAGATATTTGGCAGTGTAGTACCCCCCAAGATATGGCACTCAATTAGACACACCGACGATGCCCTAAACCCAGGAGATTAATGGACTAACTTGCGCACCCACGACACTGAGTGTAAACCAGGAGAAAAACCACACGCATTGGTTTTAGAACTACTAAACAAATTAATTACAAACAATTGTCCCTGAACGCAATGTTGATTGGCATATGTTGACATCCTGCAAACAAAAGAGTGACAAGACTGTAGACGTTTTTTTCTCTCAGTTAAGTGAAGCTTTCTCTGATTACTGCGGCCAAGACATAACATCTGAGACAGGTCGACACTTGTTAGTTCAAACCTTTGTTGAAAACCTTTTGCCGACTATTCAGAATAAACTCAGGGCTAGCAAAAATACCTGGCAGGTAGCAACTCCCCAGACTATTTTATTGATAGACCAGTATTACAAGACCCTTAAGGACAAGGTCGAGGAAAATAAGGAAAAGCGCAGACAGGAGCTTAAGGAATCTGTTCTTCTCAGCCAAGCGGCAGACGCGCGATACACCAATATCCGTGCCCCGCCCCATCTGCGCAGACCTGACCTTGGCCCTACACCGCCTCCCCAACACACTCGTCAGCAGTATGGAGATAACTGCAATTATAGTAAAAAGCCCGGCCACTTAAAAAATTAGTGCCCTGTGCTAGCAGACTATATACGTTCAGGAAAAACAATTCCCAGAGACAATTACAGCGGCCCCCAGAATCGCCCGGCACAATCGTTCCAACCCCGCTCTGCTAATACTTTTGATAATAGGCAACAGAATGTTCAAGACTTCACATCTGACTTCTCAGAGACCATGGACCATTATTTTCATAGGGCTGTCAAGGGAGGAGTTCCGGACCACTTGAAGTACCTGTCGATCCTCGGGGTCCCTACGTATCCGCCTACTTGGAGGGCACCATGGCGACTTTCCTGGTTGACACCGAGGCCTCTAGGAGTGCCCTGGCGGGTAATTTGGTCCATCGGGCTGCCCCTTCTGGCAAAAGAATAACATCGAATGGTTTTGATGGTAAGCCCTCACTTAACGCTTTATCTCTTCCAACTACGTTCACTCTGGGGAGAGACAGCACTGAATCTTCCTTTCTCTTGTCCCCTGCCTGCCCCGACAATCTTCTAGGTATTGACCTTCTGAAACATTTTAGGGCCACTATTCGTTGTTCCCCTGATAATATTCAAGTGATTCTTTTTGACAATACAACGGGTACTAATCAACTGCCCATCACCATCCAATACTCCATTGACCTTTCCGGCCTCCCGTCCACCCTTTGGTCCCAAAGCGACACTGATGTTGGCACCATGAACATTGAACCGGTCCACATCACTGTCCGTCAAAACGCTCCCTGACCTCGCCTTCCACAATATAAAATATCCCATGAAGGAGAACAAGCACTATTGAACATCATAAATGACCTGATTGCAGTCGAAGTGGTACAGCACTCCTCTAGCAACATCTGTAACAGCCCTATCCTTCCGGTTCTCAAGAAGGGTGCAATGGGAGAAAAGATCTATCGATTTGTTACTGACCTTCGAGAAATTAACAAAATAGTTGTTCCCCAGTACCCAGTGGTCTCAGACATTACTACCATACTGACTATGATCCCACCAACGGCCTGTGTGTTTACAGTCATCGACTTGAAAAATGCTTTCTTTTCTATCCCCATCCATCAGGACTCACGTTACCTTTTCGGATTTACTATCCGGAATAGATTGTATCAAGTCTGTCGGGCTCCTCAAGGTTACACCGAGAGCCCTAGCATCTACAGTCAGGCCCTCAAGAAAGAACTAGATGAGCACACTTTTCCCCCTGGTGTGGCCCTTATCTAGTATGTAGATGATCTCCTCCTGGCCGCGGATTCTATGCCTCTCTGTACCTCTGCCACTTTGTCCCTGCTACATTTCTTGGCCCTCAAGGGCCACAAGGTCTCCTGTTCCAAACTTCAATGTTGTAGACCGCAGGTGACGTATTTGGGCCACCTGCTGTCTAAGGAGGGGCGATCCTTGACACCTGACAGAATACACACTTTGCGCACTTCCCCTATACCACGCACAGAGAAGGATGTCCGGGCTTTGGTGGGTCTCACTTTTTTGCAGGCAATGGATCCCTGCCTTCTCCCAGCTCATCAAACCCCTCCTTTCTCTTCTCACAAATGATACTCCCTACCCTCTCCCGTGGAGAGACGAGCACACCACGATTTTTCACACCCTCATTTAAGACCTGTGCTCCGCCCCTGTTTTAGGAACCCCTGATTACACGAAACCTTTTTTTCTTTTTTGCCACAAACAGGGTGGTTTTGCCTCTTCCATCCTTTGCCAGATGCACGGGCTCTCGAAAAGACCCTGTGCCTACTTCTCTGCCAGTCGCATTTGGTTTACCACCTTGTTTGCACGCTGTGGCAGCTGACGCTGTCTTCATTCGGCAATCAGAAGGGATAGTCTTGGGCCACGACCTTGTACTGTTTGTTCCCAACTCTGTCGACATTCTACTTAACAAAACACACACTCAACACCTCACTAGTGCCCGACTAAATGGATATGAGTTGACCCTCCTCTCTTCCCACATTACTATTAAACGATGCACTACCCTTAACCCTGCCACTCTGTTGCCACAACCTTCTGGGGAGAGTGACCCGCCCTTACATGACTACATTTTACAAACTGAAGCTGACACCAAAAGCAGGGTTGATCTCACAGACACGGCCTTATCAGACACTGACGGCCAGCTCTGGGTTGACTGCTCCTGTTTGAAGAGACAGGACGGCACCACTTCTGCTGCTTATGCTGTAACTACGACCACCACAGTGATTGAAACGGCCCGAATTATACAGACTTCTGCGCAAGCCATAGAACTTGTGGTTCTCACTAGAGCCTGCATCCTCGCTACAGATCTCAAAGTAAACATTTATACTGACAGCCAGTATGCTTTTGGAGTGGTCCACAGTTTTTGATAAACTCTGGAAGGAGAGAGGATTTCTTACTTCCCATGGTACGGCCATACAACATGCTCCTCTTATATCTCAACTGTTGGGAGCCATTACACTCCCTAGCAAATTGGCAGTGATTGAGGGCCAGGTGTAGGTAAATCACATTTACCGATTTTGAAATATCAAATTTTACCGATTCTGTATTTCAAAATCGGTAAATGGGATGTAGGTACCAACATCTGGATTTTTTACCGATACCTTAAAACTCGGTATTTACCGATTCGGTAAATACCGAATCAGTATTTGCTATTGAATCCTATGGGCCTTGAAGACCATAGGATTCAATGCAAATACCGATTCGGTATTTACCGAATCGGTAAATACTGAGTTTGTCAAGGATGCAGGGGGTGTCACTTTGACTCCCTCTAGCACCCCCAAAACGGGCATGTGTGCAATGTGGCACACAGACATGCCCTAAGGGCACGTCTGTCTGTCACATGGCACATGTGTACATGCACAGATGTGCATGTACACAGGAATCGGTATTTTACCATGGATTTGTATTCCATGGTAAAATACCGATTCTGAAAGCCATGTGCCAATGGAAAATTGGCTACCCACATTTCAATTTAGCATTTTCGGTAATTTTACCGAATCAGTAAATATTACCGATTCGGTAAATATTACTGATTCGGTAAATTTACCGATTCGGTAATAATACCGATTCGGTAAAATTACCGAATATGTGCACCTACATCTCCATAGCCCTTTACCGATCGGAAACGGCCGAAAATCGGTATTTTCGGCCGATTCCGATCGGTTAAGGGCTACCTACATCTGGCCCTTAGTGCGCTACCCATAAACGAGTTACTGATGATGTGGGCAAGGGCAATGCTTTAGCAGACGAAACAGCCGGGCTCACCGCCATGACGGCTGAAGCCACTGTCTACGTCACCCGGTCACAGGCAGAAAAATGGAGAGACAGCAGGTCACAGATTCGGGAGATACAGAGCATGGCCACGAATGAGGAAAAATAAAGGTGGGAAACGGAGGGGTTGAGAGATGAGGAGGGCTGCTGGAGGTCAAGGGACGGAACAAAATGGAAGTTACCAGCCGCCTACCTCCTCCAGGTTGTACAATCAGTCCATTTGCCGGCCCATTTAGGGCCTGGTCCCTTGATTTCCCTTTTAACACCTGTCTGGGACAACCCTAAGTTACGATCAACAATGGAGCATTACACCGCTAACTGCCTGGTCTGCCTCCAACATAACATTGGAAAGGGAGTGAAATGTCCACACTCCTGTGGCACCTTTTGAAGTCCTCTAAATCGACTACATCCAGATGGAGAGGTGTCGAGGGACCTACTAGTATGTGCTTTCTCTCGTTGGATAGAGGCTTACCCTGTCAAAAACAATACTGCCATCACCACAGCAAAAGTATTACTTCAGGAATTCTTTCCCCGGTTCGGGGTCTGTAAACTTCTGTGGAGCGACAGTGGGAGTCATTTTATCGAACAGGTCATAAAACACATTCTGGAAGGACTGGGAGTTAAACAAAAATTCCATGCAGTTTTCCACCCACAGTCTGCCGGGTTGGTAGAACGCTACAATGGCATCCTCAAGAATAAAATAGCAAAAATAACTGATCACACTGGCCTCAAGTGGCCGGATGCCCTCCCTCTAGCTCTGCTGTCAATCAGATCAGTTCCACATTCCTGAACTCAGCTGACTCCCTATGAGATAGTGTTCGGACGACCTATGAACATATGGACTGCCCCTAGGCCTGAGAAATTAACAGAAGTCCCAGAAGTTGTATTGAGCGATTATCTGAATGTTTTAACTCATACTCTTGCTTCTCTCCACGATCTGGTCTCTGCCGCCATCCCTGACAAATCCGAAGGTCCGGGCCATGCTATCAGAGCTGTTGACTATGTCTTCGTGAAAACCTTCTCCAGGCGAGGGACATTCGAGCCAAGGTGGAAAGGGCCAGGTCTGGTGTTATTGACGACCCGCACCGCAGTTCGTGTGGAGGGAAGAAAGAATTGGATCCACATCTCACACTGCAAAAGACCGTCCAAACTGAATGAAGACCAACTAAAAAAACAGCAAGACATTCTGACCCTGGACGGGCCGGTCAAAGAGGAGGTGGATCCTGAACCACAAGTGGACCTGATCAACGAACCAGAAGGGGGCTACAATCTCTGTCTCCGATTGAAGAAATAAACCTGACACTTTATCTTTGACCACTTCTTGTGCCCGCCCCCCGATTTTTTTTTTTCCGGCTGTAGTGCTGTGATATTGTGATATTGTCTGGACCAGCGGACCATTGAAACGCCAATAGGGGTGCTGGAATCACTGGCCAGTGAAGCAACCACCAATCACAGACAGCACCTAGGGAGGGGGGGTTCTCGTGGGGTACACAAACATGAGCACAATCAACAAGAAAATGGGACCAGCCGAAACACATAAGACACTTTGTGGTGGGCGGACCGTCCTGCTGCTCATACTTTTGACAATATTTTTCCTATCCGCTATAATTTTTTGAACAATTGAGTTGACATCCCATGGGGCAACGCCACCTACAGTCTCCCCTATTGAACATGAATTTGCTTCACTACCTCCGTTTGTGCAGAATAGACGTAGGGAATTTTGGAACAATACCTTCGTGCAGCTGTTGCATCAGCATCACCTGGCAATAAACAGAACAATCTGTTGGATATGTGGCCTCGTGCCTCATTCTGCCAAAAGAGCAATTCCTTTCATCCCCGTTCCATTTTCTATTCACGGGTCATGCCTGGCCTGGAAGATGTTGATAACACAAGCACTCAATGACAATACTATTTCCGATGCCACTCACTCCCAATTTAATGACGAATTTTAAAGTAACAAGAGTGGAAATAACACTTATCCTTTCTGTCCACATGTGCTTATCAACAACACATTACAGCTAGACATCCCTGAGCAAGAACGAGAAGAAAGGCAAACTTACAAAAAGGTGGAAAAACCATATTCTCTGCACTAAAGACAAGAGTGGCCGAAAGACGAACAGTGGCCCTGTCAGTCGTCAATGTCCATGGGCACGTCTGTGTGGAAGGTGAAGGTAGAAAGGACGTGGGCATCAGCCACTGCACCATCATCCGTGCTCTGAGTAGCAGCAGTCCACCGTCCCTTGTGGCCTTGCCTAACACTTATTTTGTGTGTGAAACAAACGCCTATACTTGGTTACCAGCAGCAGGGAGCGGGGTCTGCTACCTTGCCCTTATCTTGCCACCCACCTACACTGCTCACCCAGGTCATCATCAAAGCAAAAGATCACTGGAAGTGGACCAAACAGACACTTTTGCTGAACAATTTCTGGACGCTATGAAGGGCGTAATTCCTCTGTGGGGCCCAATGATCAACAGCCGGGCTATAAGACACCTGTCCCGGGCTGCGGAAGCTACAAATAACATCACCGCTGGCGTACTGACCAACAACACGGCTGAAATTCAAGCGGTCCGGTTGGTGACGCTCCAAAACTGGATGGTGATGGACTTTGTCCTGGCAGACCGTGGAGGAGTGTGACGCCTCATCGGGGCCAGCTGCTGCATCTACATTCCTGACTACGCCCCTACTGTCTTCAAGGCTATCGAGCGCCTACATCGAGTGTCCTCCGAGATCCACGAAGAAACAAGCAAATGGTCCCCTACCAACTGGTTTTGGGGCCTGATGGCCACCTGGGGCTGGAAGATACTGGCTGGCCTCAGCATCATCACTGGTCTACTGTTCTCGTGCTGTCTTTTGCATCCAATGTGGCCCGGCCCTCTGCTCCATGTGCCTGTCAGCCATTAGGCCAGTCTCAGTGACCCAACAGTTCGAGAACGAGAACATAATGTTGCAAATAGAAATAGACTATATGATGAACATTGACATTGATTAAAAGAAACTGAGAAAGTTGCCATGGCAACAGGAGGGACTGCACACGAACACAAGCTGCACACACCCACCTTATCTTCCCCCATCCCCCTCTGTTGACGAGGTCACGAAGACGAACTGCACGCACCCACCTTATCTTCCCTCATCCCTCTCTGTTGACTAGAACAACATGTGCGGACAATCGATCTGTGGCTCCATGTGCGTCATAAGAAATGACCTCCAGCTGATTGCATTATCTGGACATTGCAGAGGCTCCTGAGTCATCTGCCTTACAGCCTTGAGAGACCACCCCCGATTGATTGCATTATCTGGACAATGTCAGAAGCCCCTGAGTCATGCAGCCTTGGCCCACCACAGCCCAAGACACAGTGACGCCTCAAACATGATAAGGAGAACTCCACATCCTATAAAGACTGCTGCATTCCCTGGAGAAACAGACAGCCTCCGTAGACTCACCTAGGTGACTCTGGGACTCAGTCCGATAACTCGAGTTATACTCTGTATATTAAAATACCTTGTTTCCCTCCTCACTCTAGAGTCTGCCTCCCTTCTTTGGTAAGAGAAACTCCTGTGGACCCGTAGATTTTAGGTGACGCCCTCTACCGCTGGGGGTCCCTTTGGAACCCAGTTCTACACTTGCGTGGTGTAAGATAAGCCCCATGTAAGATCATAGTTTGGATAAACTTGAACCGCGTGTTTCGTGATACCTTCTTGGGGTGTTCCACCACTCTCACCCATTCCTTGTCCCCAAGGGCCTTGCCTATGTCTCCCTCCCAGGCATTACGTAGCGGTGTCAGGTCAACTTGTGTTTGGGAGCGCAATCCTCCATACAACCACTTAATGAGGTGTCGGCCCCTTCCCATGTAATACAGTGTTTTCACTAGATCATTTGTGGAGGGCTCTTGCCTTTGTAGGGCCCAATACTTTCGGGCATATTGCAGTAGTGCTGCATGCAAGAGATGTAGATGGGCCGGTGCACCCGTTTCTCGAACAAAATTATCATGGTCTAGTAACACCCCCTCACTGAAGTGGTCTGCCACCGCAGTGACTGCCACATCCAACCAAGGTGGAAGCCTACGCATCAACAGGCGTCCGCCCTGTAAAGGTATACCAAGTAGAGGTATATTCTCGGCATATGCAGGGGATGCTCTGGTGTACTGTAGAGCTGCCCTTCAGCACTGTAGCACCTTGTGCAAAAGAGGGGGGAGATCCAGCGGGCTCTTGCTATGTGGCAGTAAGAGGGTGTGTCGAACCACTTGTCTTTTGTCCTGTTCGGTTATCCCTATCTCTTGCAAGTTACACCCTGCTGTCCAAAAGGACAGCCATTGAACTTGGCAGGCGTAAAAATACACCCTGAGACAGGCACTCCTAGGCCCCTTCCAGACGTGCTGCACTACAATTTCTTTAGGCTAATCCTCTGCCTACCCGTCCCCCAAATAAGTTCAATTAGTAATGTGTTCATTACTTTAAAAGTGATGCCCGGGAGTATGAGTGGTATCTTTGTAAAATAATAGAGCAGCCGCAGGAGGACCACCATTTTTGCGATTGCTGACAGCTGTAGAGTAGTCAAGAAATGAATGCTAGATCGTAAGGCTCTTAGTGCTCTGTTCAAGTTGCCCTCTAGCATGTCTCTCTGGGTCCTCTAGAAGTGGATGCCTAAATACTTAATTGTGTGAGGTGCAACCTTGACTGTAGTGTGAAAGTCCAGCAAAGGCGCCTGTTCTTTAAAGAAGAATACCGTTGATTTTGTTGGGTTGATCGCGAGACCTGACAGCCGTTCAAAACTTTCAAACATCGCAGCCATGATGTCCGTAGGGGTGCGAAGGTCGAACAGGTATAGAATGATATCATCAGCATACGTCGATAGCAAGTGCATGGTGTCACCCACCATTATCCCCATGTCAGTGATCTCCACCCTGATCTTTAATGCCAAAGGTTCAAGTGGCAATATAACAATAAGTGGCGAGAGCAGGCACCCCTGCCTCGTTCCCCTGCGTATCTGATATTCTGCCGCTATGTGCCCTCCTGTCCGCGCTTTAGCTGTAGGAGCATTATATAGGAGGCGGATCCACCTGAAATACTCTTCCGGCAGTCCAAATCTCAATAGGGCCCTGAATATGTAGTCCCATTTAATGGTGTTGAACGGTTGCCGCATATCTAACGAAACACAGCCCGCATAATCATATCGGTTCGGTGCTTCAGCAAAGAGGTGGTGCAGTTTTCTAATATTCAAGTAAGTGCTAGTGGTAGAAAACCTGTCTGGTCTATATAGATCAGCTTCTGCAGTGTCGGTAGGAGTCTATTGGCCAGGAGTTTATTAAGTATTTTATACTCCGTTGTTAACAGTGATAAAGGGCGGTAGCTAGCCATGTCAGTGAGATCCCTGCCTGGTTTTGGGAGTGACACCGGCAGTGTCTGCGCTGTAGTGAGGGGCAAAGAACCCTCCTTTAGTGCTTCTTTATATAACATTTCCAACTAGGGTACAAGGATATCCGTATAAGTAGCATAAAATTCGGCTGGCAGGCCATCCATCCCAGGGGTTTTGTTTTGGGGGAGACCCTTAATGGCTGCCTTAATTTCTAACTTAGTGATGGGGCCCAGTTACTCTTTCTGTGCGTCCACCGACAACTAGGTGCATGGTATTGTGGATAAAAACTCATCTATGTGTGTACTTGCTTCTTCCCCAGGTTCGCTATATAGTGTGGCATAGTATTGTCTAAAAGCCGCAGGAGGACCACCATTTTTGAGATTGCTGCCCTGCCCGCTACTGACAGCTGTAGAGTGGTCAAGAAATGAATGCTAGATCGTAAGGCTCTTAGTGCTCTGTTCAAGTTGCCCTCTAGCATGTCTCTCTGGGTCCTCTAGAAGTGGATGCCTAAATACTTAATTGTGTGAGGTGCAACCTTGACTGTAGTGTGAAAGTCCAGCAAAGGCGCCTGTTCTTTAAAGAAGAATACCGTTGATTTTGTTGGGTTGATCGCGAGACCTGACAGCCGTTCAAAACTTTCAAACATCGCAGCCATGATGTCCGTAGGGGTGCGAAGGTCGAACAGGTATAGAATGATATCATCAGCATACGTCGATAGCAAGTGCATGGTGTCACCCACCATTATCCCCATGTCAGTGATCTCCACCCTGATCTTTAATGCCAAAGGTTCAAGTGGCAATATAACAATAAGTGGCGAGAGCAGGCACCCCTGCCTCGTTCCCCTGCGTATCTGATATTCTGCCGCTATGTGCCCTCCTGTCCGCGTTTTAGCTGTAGGAGCATTATATAGGAGGCGGATCCACCTGAAATACTCTTCCGGCAGTCCAAATCTCAATAGGGCCCTGAATATGTAGTCCCATTTAATGGTGTTGAACGGTTGCCGCATATCTAACGAAACACAGCCCGCATAATCATATCGGTTCGGTGCTTCAGCAAAGAGGTGGTGCAGTTTTCTAATATTCAAGTAAGTGCTAGTGGTAGAAAACCCGTCTGGTCTATATGGATCAGCTTCTGCAGTGTCGGTAGGAGTCTATTGGCCAGGAGTTTATTAAGTATTTTATACTCCGTTGTTAACAGTGATAAAGGGTGGTAGCTAGCCATGTCAGTGAGATCCCTGCCTGGTTTTGGGAGTGACACCGCCAGTGTCTGCGCTGTAGTGAGGGGCAAAGAACCCTCCTTTAGTGCTTCTTTATATAACATTTCCAACTAGGGTACAAGGATATCCGTATAAGTAGCATAAAATTCGGCTGGCAGGCCATCCATCCCAGGGGTTTTGTTTTGGGGGAGACCCTTAATGGCTGCCTTAATTTCTAACTTAGTGATGAGGCCCAGTTACTCTTTCTGTGCG
This sequence comes from Lissotriton vulgaris, assembly GCF_964263255.1. NCBI lineage: Eukaryota > Metazoa > Chordata > Amphibia > Caudata > Salamandridae > Lissotriton > Lissotriton vulgaris. Next base: position 1,719,539,756 of record NC_141694.1, on the reverse strand, counting down.
TCCACCGACAACTAGGTGCATGGTATTGTGGATAAAAACTCATCTATGTGTGTACTTGCTTCTTCCCCAGGTTCGCTATATAGTGTGGCATAGTATTGTCTAAAAGCCTCATTAATATCATCCTGGGTAGGCACTGTACCTCCTGCAAGGGTAGTGACCTCCTTAATAACAATATTAGAGAGGTCATCCGGCAGTAATTTTGCCAACAGGGTCCCCGCCTTCTCTGCTTCTGTGCGACTCAATTGCGTATATCTTTGATAGTCTATGACACGGAGAGACTCCAGTAATTCGGCATGCCTGATTCTTGCTTCCTGCAAGGGGGCTTGTTTGTCAGCACTCAGCATGGCTTCTTGCTCCAGCCTATATAATTTCTCTTCTACATCTAGAAGGGACTTATGAACCTCTTGTCGTGCCCCTACCATCACCCCTATCGCCTTCCCACGGACCACCGTTTTAAAGGCGTCCCACTCAATCAATCTGGTAGACCCTGTGTTACTATTTTCTGCAAAGTAATGCTGGATAGTGTCTGATATAGTAGTGCGAAACACCGAGTCTTCTTGCATTTGAGGCCACAACCGCCATGTTGGCACTGGGGTGGGTACCCTGCCCCACCCAATCACTATTTCCAATGGGTTGTGATCAGAGAAGGACTTAACCAAGTATGTAGTAGTCATCACCTGCATTGCAATGCTATTTGAACAGAATACATTCTATCAATTATTGTGTGTATCACGTGCACTGGTGAATAGAAGGAGTACTCCCTGTATGTTGGGTGTCTCCTCCGCCAAACATTGCATAACCCCCATCCCTCTTCCCATTCACATAATGCATTTGCTTGTTTACAAACCCCCATCCCATGTAGGGGAGGATGCTACCTATCAAGTGTAACATTCATCACAGCATTACAATCCCCACCGATTATCCATGGGTAACTCTCCCAACCCGCTAGGGCAACAGACAGTGTGCTTAGGAACTTCTCCTCTTCCGAGTTTGGTGCATATATTGAACCCAGAAATACTGGTTGGCCTTCTAGGGTGCCCCTCACCAAAGTATACCTCCCCTGCTGATCTACTCTTTGCTCCACTGACGTGAAGGACACTCCATGCCTGACCCAAATCGTAGCGCTGTGCACAAACCCCAAACATTTGGTAGAAAAAACCTGCCTCTTCCACTTTTTATGAAGTTTCCCAACTTCCAGCTCAACCATATGGGACTCTTGCAGGTATAATATCTGCGCCTTGTGCCTCAGTAGCTGCGCATTAATCGTATGCCGTTTCTGAACCGAGCCCAGGTCCCTGACATTCCAAGTTATTATGGTATATTTATTCTGTATATGCATTGTGGATCTTGATTTGGCCGCCATGCAGCCGATGAGACAGGTGAGGTGCCGTGCCAATCCAAGAGAGTGCACAACACAGGACTATTTCCCTCCCCATTAGTGCCCAATACTCGGTCCGGTCATAGAACTATACCGGACCACCCAACTGAACATAAAAACAAAGAAACCTAAATTGCATCTATACAAAGCCTTCGCATTTTGGGGTGCGTGGCCAAACCTACCCATACAGCGCACACTCCTATTCAGGGTTACAAAGGTATTCAAGCAGCCCCCGGGCCATATTTTCAATGAATTTAATGCCGTTATAACAAGTATATTGGTAAGAATAGAGCAACCATGTACGTTACTCTTCAGTTCCGGGTTCACAATACTGTCCACCCAGCTAGGGAATCAGCCCATCTGTCCGCCTGTGGGGTCACGGAGGGAAACAGGGCAAGGCTTCCATCCGAGTCCGAGTGTCCACTTCGGAAGTGGTCAAGTCGCCGATCTGCGCCATAGTACGGAAGGAAGAAACCGTGAGGAACGCCATTTCCTTGCCGCCCCGCATCTGCTGTGTCGTTGGGCGATGCTGTGTAGTTCTTTTGCGCAGTCGGCGTGAGCTGCATCTTCCTGTTGGCCGACAATCATGCACAGTGGAAATTGAAGTCTGGGGGGCAGCCCTCGATTGTCTTTCTTTCTCCATCATCTCCAGCCATTCCTCCACGTCACCAGGACTTTCGAAGAAATATGTTTTCCGCTCATAAATGATCCTTAACCGTGCCGGGAAGAGGAGGGCGTATTGCAAATTAATTTCCCGTAGTTTTTTTTTAACTGTTAGGAAGGAGGAGTGTTGCTTCTGCACCAGGAGGGTGTAGTCTGGGTATAACGAGACCTTTGGGGCACTTCTCTTGATTTCTGCAGCAGCACGTCTCGGGCCCTGTAATTTAGCAATTTAATTATGAGTGACCGCGGTGGGGCTCCGGGTTTCGGATGGCCCGAAGGAATCCTGTGTGCCCATTCAATGCAATATCGACCTGAAAGGCCCTCCGAGGTGACATGTTCCTTGAGCCATCCGACCATTTATCAGGCAGCATCAGTCCCTTCACTTCCCTCCTGCAGCCCAATTATGAGTATATTGTTTCTCCGCGCTCTCCTTCTGCATTCTCCACACGGTCCATTAGGGTGGCCACTTGGGTCTGTAGTTGTTTGATATGGTTGGTGTTTTGTGTTTGCTGAGGAGACAAGGCATCCAGCTCCACCGCATGGTCCTTCACCTTGTCGGCGAGTTTGGCATGATCAGCCCGAACGAGCGACAAACCAGTCGTGAGGGCGCCAATTTGTGTTTCCATAGCTTTCCTAGAGTCCCGCAGCGCTTGTAAAATTAAGTCCAGCTTGTCTGTTGTCTCCACTGCATTAGTAGGTGTCACACAGCTGGCCTGCTGGGAGGCGTCCATGGATGCCGCAGTATCTGAACCGTGTCCATTATCACCTTCTAGGTGCTTGCCTTTCACTCGCCTCATCTCAGTATTATCAGGAGCCCTGTCCCCTACAATGACGGTGGATCTGTACACTCCATCTCCTTGGGGCTAGACCCATACACTGCCAAGGCGTCTCTGCAAGGCCCCCCACTGCACAGCTGTCCCAGTCGACCCTGCCATCTGTTCCCAAGTTAACCGACAGTACACCCGTCAATCCCGGACCTGCAAGTCTCTGGTCCTCCCTTCACTGCGTAGTGCTGCGCTCAGCTCACCCCCTCTGCAGTTACACAGCGCTGTCTGCCTGCGCAGGTCTAGGTCGCCCCATAAGGGTAGCTTCCCTTTTTGTGGTGTCTCTCTAGTGCCGCCCCCTGTTGGTCATGCCACCGCCAGTATCACTGAGTGCTATGTCCGCCCTTCTTGCTCTGAGCAGCTCCCCTCCGCCGGTCTCTGTGCTGCCCCATTTGCACACCACCAGGTGGCTGCTGGCCCATTCGAGAGTTACAGGCAGCTTTACCGCTTTAGGAGTCTGCCCATACAGCACCGCCTGTCTTCTCCCCCTCAGCACCCTGTTGGAGCCTCCCGCATGCGTTCTGCTTCTTTCCGCCCCCAGGGTGACTCCTCATCACGCCACCAGGCAAAGTAGGCCCGGGTAGGCTGCGCCGCAGCCCCGGTGATTGCGTGGCCCCGTCCCAGGCCGTGCACTCCAAACCTGTTGGTGTTCACCCCTCGGGCCGCGTCTGGTCCCAGGCTGCGCTCCGACTCCTCAAGCGGCTTCGCCAGGTCTCCGCAATTCCGCCCAGAGCTCTTCACCGTGGGACCTCAGTGCACCTCCCGGCTTCATGCGTCTCCCGGCGGGCCTCACCACAACGTCCGCTCGGCCTGCCTGGATCCCTCACCGTCCTACAGGCCCTCCAGCAAAGGGCGGCCCGCTCCACAGCTGGGGCCTCGCAGGAACCCAAATGTTGCTCCGATGGTAGGCACCAGTTTTACTCTGCAGCGCCTGGTCACAATAGACGGCAAGCACCGCAGAAAACGGCTATTACACAGGATATTTACTGCCCGCGTCAGGAGCTCCCTCAAGAGGCGACCGCCATGTTCCGCAGTTGGCCACGCCCCCCCCAAAAAATTAAATTGATGACATATTTCAGTGAGAATACTATATCTTGCTCCCATGCCATGCAAAGCTTAATACATATAACATCACTCATTATATGACATCACTGATGATATCATCTAAGGATAAGATTACTTTACCCTTTCCTTTTTTAGTGAATTTCTATGGATTTTCTAATGTTATTAGCATACCAAAATGTTACTATTTTAAAATTAGCAAGCTGTTATAAGAATGAGAAAATGGGTAGGCTGGGTAAACAGATGTGGAAAGTGGATGTTGTAATTATGTAGTCAACTCTCTCTTGAACTATTTTTAAACATCTTTAAAAATACTTTATGCTTCAAATTAATAAAACCCATACCTCTCCTCACATTTATAACTCTCTGGTTTCATGCCTGCATTAGCATTTCAATACTAATTTATTTCAGCCTGCTCTTCAGGAAAGGGTTTAAAATCAACAGCTTCTATTCAAACAAATGCTGTTCAGGGGTGGCTTACTTTTGCCTTGAATACAACATGGTAGAGCACTAATTGTTCATTATAACTCTGTGGTGATACAGTATTTGATTACTAGATAGATAGCTGCTGTTGGCTTTGAAAGTACATATTCCACTTTGCATGGCAGAATGTTTTACTGAAAAATTAGAAAGATATTTGAGAATTCATTGAAAATGGTACCTTATTTTAGTTTTCTAAAGCACTAACCATAATTTCTATGACAAAAAAAGTCACCCATTTCTTCATTTACAGCTGTATCCTGTCAAGGAAATGGTTTCAGCTTTGATTCCATCAAAATGACAGTCAGGTGTGCCACACTTTTGTCATAAATTCCGAATGTTAACACTATAGTGGCTCATCAGAACTTTTTGGTAAAGCTGTTGTCGATCACAAGGAAGTTAACTGACAGACTGCTGCTAGTGTTGTAAGTGCATGTTTCGGTCTGCATGAAATGTTTTACTGACATGGATGAGAAAAATGTTTTATAACTCTTAGACAACATGTCCGCGTTTTAGCTTTTTTTAGAGCACAAGCCATCATTTCTATGACAAAATAGAAACCCCTCCTTTTTTTCATTTCTAAAGCAAATGCTTCAGGTTTTACAGCTTCAATTCCTTGCACATGGATTCAGGTATAGAAGGTATCACTTCTGTCATTAATACAGAATTGTAATGCTCATGGTGGTCATTAGACCACTATGGGATGCTGCTGTACAACACTGAGGAATCAACTGAATGAGACACTGCTGCTGTTGGAAGTACATGCTTTATTCAAAATGCCAGACTTTATTCTAAAATAGCTTCGGAGTATAGTGTAAATGCACAGAAAATATGCTTTCATTTTAGCTTCTGAAGCATCTTCCATAATCACGGAAAGAAAAACATGAGCGAAAACAGAATTCTCTCAAATACGATCCTTCTAATCCAAGCAGTGGATCAGCATTTTCAAACAAATACAAACAAAGGTTAAAGTGACATTATACTTAGGTATTGTAATAGGAATCTATGCTTAAATTATTAATAAACAGAAATTCACACAAAAACAGAGGTTGACATGACTTTATAGTTAGGATTTGAACTAAAATAAAAACAAATGTTTAAAAAAAAAATCGTCTGGTTCTGCAGTTATAGTTTACTGAGCTAACTATAATGTGTGCTCCGACCATGCACTGCATATAACCTCACATGCTACATTACCCATCACTATATGGTAAGTCTCCAATTTTTTCAAAGCGACTTTCAAATAACCTATTGCCTTGTCTGTTGTCTATGTTCTTTAACCTTGCTACAGGCAAAGGTATCTATCCTCTTTGGTACCAGTTTCTCACAAAATTCACCATTGCATTGCTTTGCTTACCAATGTCGAAATTCTATGGGCCTTATTAATGAAAAGTGACGCATCGCTGCGTAAAATCAGCGATGCATCACTTTTCACTGCGCTCTCCCTGCGACACTAACGATGAGTCATATTTACAGTATTTCTGACGTATCTGTAGGTGCAAAAGTGACGCATTGCTGGAGTGTGTCACAAAAGGGACGCATCTCCAGCAATGTGTACTTTCACATGGGCAACTCCCATGTTGTTAGTGCCTGCGTCAGTCTTACGCCTGGCATGAGGCAGGCGTAAGATTTTGACACATTAGCGTCCAAGAAATGGCAGAGTGAAATCTTATAGATTTCACTGCGTCACTTCTATGACTTTTTCTTGCGTCAAAACGCCCCCTTGCATACATTATACCTGGGGCAGGTATAATGTGGCGCAAGGGTTTACAAAGTGACGCATCTACCTAGATGCGTCACTTTGTAAATATGGTGCAACAAGGCACATTTTTTACTCCGCTGATGCATCACAAAAAAAGTGACGCACCAGCGGTGTAAAAGTGACGCACAGCCTCATAAATGAGCCCCTATGTTCCTTCCTCCTGTCCATCACAACCTGATATCTATTATCCGATCTGACCTGGACAGCATGCTCTTCCACGTACAGCACCTCATGTTCTCTCTGGAGCTTGGTCTGCTCTATGTATTATACCTAAAAAAATACATCAAAGTAGCCTTCACTGGTGGTCGGTGACCCTCAAAAGTGGAGGGTCGTAGAGCGAGTGCCAAAACCAGTGGCAGGACTGTGATGAATCACAATGCTTTTAGGCTCACATTCCAAAGCTCCCCATCCTGGCTCGTTAACAGATTTTATAATGTCGGTGACTGAGCGCTCTGCAATTAAGGCTGAAGGCAATGCAAGTTTTTGACAGTGCCTATCAGCCGATGCTGCTTTCATGTTGCAGATGAGCAGCATGAGAGCAGCACCAGGATTGGCTGGAGCAGGCTTTCTCGATGCTCAAGCTCCTGTGCCTGTCTCCACCCAGCTGTCTGAGACAGCTAAGTGGAGAGGTTTACACTGTGCATATCAAGCTGGCCGATGCCAGGCAGCTGGCCAAAAAGACATGTGCAGTGTAAACTGGTGGAGTGAAAACCATTCCCCTGCTGCCAGTCAGCAGCAGCCCGCCCCCAAATGCTGCTCAGGCTGTAAGCAGTGAAAAATAAAAAGGTAATTCGTTGTATTGCCATTTTATTTTTTACTTTTGCTGCACTGGCTGCAGGGGGCGGCACTCCTCTACCCTAAAGGGGGGCTGCCACTGTGTGTTCTTCAGTTGATGTAAAACATATAATTTATACATGCAATCATTTTCAGTCATGGAAGTACCACAAGGACACCTGCTCTGCTATTTCGGAATGTAAATAGGTGCTTTTGGGCGAACGAATTGAATGAACACACTTATTTTCCCCCAAATTATAATATTACGTAGTTATATTTCCTTTCTTTTCAGACATTTTAAAAAATGTCCACTATCTGCTAATGGTTAAGCTAACTCCTACTGTGCCAAGGCAGTTTTTTTAAAAGTACAGGTATACAATATTTGTACTTTGCAATCTTAACAAAGGTCTGTAGAAAACTTTGCAAGTCTTCAGAAGTTGCAAAGTGTTTCTATTGTTATGTATGGTCTACAACTGTTTTTACCAGTAGCAAAACAATTCTACATAAGATGTATTATGTAAAATACAGATAGTTTGTTTCTGTCGTACAATATCATTGTGCACAGAAAATACCTGCAAAAGGTCAACTTGGAGAAATATGTTGTGCATACATTTGTCAGGATGACTGGGTTCAATAGAAGTTAAAACTACCTTGGTATGCTTCTAAATATTATCCTGCAATAGCCAAAGATACTTTGCAAACTTCAGGAATAAAAAAACTTGGGAATTTAGCAAAATATTGATGTTAGAAAATTCTTTACATGCTCTTGTTTTTAAGAAGACAAATGAATGCCATGCTATTTCAACTGAGATGTCTACATAATGCTCTTTATGTTACATAGTATGCCTAAAATAAACAATATACCTTTTAACTGAAATCTGAATATTTAATTTAGATGTTTTCAACAGTTGTAACAGTTCCTGTTTTAAGATCCTCTTTCTGCTTCAGTGTGCTTAAAAACAAGTGTTCTATGTACCACGATGGAAAGTACATTTTAATTTTTGTAAGAAAATATTTTTGCGACTTCTCTAGAAACGATTTCATGTTTAGTATTAGTTTCTAAAGTTCAGCCTGATACCTAATTTTCCAAGGCAGTTCTGATGTTAGAATTGGCTTTATATAAACAATACAGATGCTCTCTCATTTAAATCTATGCAGAAAGTTCATGGTATTGAATTGATAGAACTAACACCTATACAGAAGTCGACAAAGCTAACAACCAACTTAAGAAAAGTGACAGCATGTGAAAACATCATTCTGTCTGCAGAAGTATACAGTGTACTCAACACACATAACACTAATCACTAAATTCGAACAATTAGTGGCAAAGCCAATAGGTGTGGGTTCCCTTTTGAGTCCTGACTAAAACATCTGAGGAAGCAGCTGCAGTAGTTTTGAAAATAAATTAATGTAACTGACACAATGTTTGAATGTTTTTAGTTGAAAATGTCATAAACAAAACATTGGTTATGATGGTTATTACTGTTCATCTTAGGGTTTCCCCCAACTCTGCTGCTAGGCTCATAACAGGCGCTACAAAATACAACCACATATCACCAGACCTGTTATCCCTGAACCGGCTTCCATATGAAGCTCAGATACAGCAAAAAATTGCATGCATGGCACACAAAGCCATTCATTTCAATACCCCGCTTTACCTCGCACAAAAACTGGAGCTCTCATTTGGTTAGAGAGCCTCCAGAAGCACCAGCACGCTATTGCTCAATGCACAAAAATTCAATAAAAGAAAAACCTACAATCGAGCCTTCTTAGATGTTGCACCGAGGATTTGGAACTCCCTACCCCCGAAAGTCAGGGTGAATCCTTCCATTGTCCTCTTCAAAAAGAAAGTCAAAGTGTTCTTGATGAAAACATTTCTGCCTCATATTTATTATGAAAAGCATATGTTAAAGTCAATAGGCTTTTAAGTGTGGATTGTCATTACTCTGTGTTAAAGCCTAGCTGTAGGTACTTTGTAAAATGTAAGCTCACAGATTGCCGTGGTAGGCAAGGATATTGGCCTTGGCCTCCCAATCACACAAACCCTGTGGGTTTTCACTCTGATGATTCTTGTTAGACCTGTTGAGTAGGGTTGTATATTGTTTGACAAGCTTTCTACACAAATTTCTTTTTAATAACTGTTTGCAAGTTTATGTGCACTTTTTATAGACTAGTGTTGAGTAAGGTGTAAAGCCAATGGTAAAAGGTAAAGGCTTCATTAGTTCATTAAGGAAAGTCATACCACATTTCAGAGGCACAATGTGTTTATTATGAAATGTTATAACAAAGCGGGTAGATATGACCTGCTTATTGTGAAAAGCATGTGTCAAATACAGCAGACTTTTAAGGATGAAATGGTATTGTAATGTATTAAAGCAGTTGGCAGGTATTTCTTCCCATGGGATTTCACGGATCCCCATAGTAAGCAAGGGGTTTGTTGGTGATTCACCTGAACAAACTACAGGGATAGAAGATGTGCACTTTATTAAACCTTGTGAGGCTGTCTTTAGCTGTCTTTGCCATATGTATTTTGTATACATTTGCACATTTATAACTGTATGCCTGATAGTTACCTAGTGGGAAAGCATACGCTCTGATAACAGCTATAGGCTTGATTGGTGTGCAGTGAAATGTTATACCAGAGGTTATGTCTGGCCAGTTTATTCAGAAAAGTTATTACAATGGCAGTAAGACTGGCTTATTTATTACGAAAAGCATATGGTAAATCCAATAAGCCTCCAACATTGGACTCTTGTCAGATTAAATTACAGGCCATAAAAGTTATTTGGTTACATGTAATCTCAGAGATTACCATAATGTGCAAGGGTGTTTGTGTTGATCACTTACTCTGACAAACCCTGGGAGCAGACGTTCTGAATCTTGTTAGGCCTATTGAAAGGGATGGTATATTGTTTTGCCAACTATAATTTTGCGCAGATTTGCAATTTTACAACTGTATGTATGACGGTTTACAGTTTATGCGCACCTCTGCAGGTCTGTCTCTAAACAGTGTCAAGTGATTGGTAAAGGCAAGGGACCTTTTCCATACAGAAGGAACATTTATGTCAGGTTCCTTAGGCGTGACCAGCCAAGTAGGCCTTACTTACTTTTTGTGAAAAGCATGTGTAACAGACAATAGGATTTTGAGGATGAATTGTTATTACACTGTGCTAAAGCCTGTAGGCATTTATTTTGTTACATGGAATTTCACAGAATACCTTAGTAGGCAAGGTTTTTTGCTGTTGATGACCCACACAAACAAACCACGGGGCTGGATGGTTTTCACTATGGTAATACTTATTACGCTGTATTAGCAGGGAGTTTAGATTGTTTTGATAACTGCATAATGTACATATTTGTAATGTAATTATTGTATTCCTTAGGTGTGACCAACCAAGTAGGCCTTACTTACTTTTTGTGAAAAGCATGTGTAACAGACAATAGGATTTTGAGGAGGAATTGTTATTACACTGTGCTAAAGCCTGTAGGCATTTATTTTGTTACATGGAATTTCACAGAATACCTTAGTAGGCAAGGTTTTTTGCTGTTGATGACCCACACAAACAAACCACGGGGCTGGATGGTTTTCACTATGGTAATCCTTATTACGCTGTATTAGCAGGGAGATTAGATTGTTTTGATAACTGCATAATGTACATATTTGTAATGTAATTATTGTATACCCAATAGTTGCCTTGTGTGAAAGCTTTTAACCAACATACAAGATCTAAGTTGGTTATGGTGACAAGCCAATGATAACAGCTACAGGCCCAATCACTAGGAAAACATATTTTTGATTCCATAGGACAGCTCTGCTCATTCTGAAAAGGTATGATAAGCACAGTAGGCTTGATATATTAAGGATTGTTAATTATCTGTATTAAAGCCTACAAATAAGTAAACTTAAACACGCATTAAATGCCAGGGTGAAAGACCAGGAGCACATTAGGGAATCCAGAAGGAATTATAAGAGGGCATTAAAAGAAAGGAATAAAATACTGAAAGAGGAAGCATGGAGTGCCCTGCATGAGGCTTTTATTAACCGAGACTCCACTGCTTTTTGGAAGGCGGTTAATGCGCCATTTCTGGTTGAGAATTACAAAGCAACTATAGAAATTGCTATAACTGAATCGTAGTGTATATCGCATTATTCAAAGCTGTACAACAACCCAACTAGTGACGAACAGGGAACCTTGGTGAATGGGACTGACCTTGAGCCTCGCACCCCCCTTTCAAAAATGATCCCTGAAGTTCACTTTGAGCGAGGTCAATGCTGCCAGAATTACAAACCTTGGTTGTAAGGCCCCGGGAACTGATGGTATCCGGTGGACCTATTTAAATCTAATTTGGCCTTGTGGTGACCACTTTTAACACAAGTTTTTAATGCGTGCTGTACAAAGGGATTTTTAATGACCTGGTATGATGCCATAATTGTCCCTATGTTTAAAAAGGGAGACAAGGCGAATCCAGCCTGTTGCAACCCAATTTCATTATTGGATTCCACCGTGAAGTTATTTCGTCTTGACTTGTGTCCTGTCTGACTTCATCGCTCTTCTTAATCTGTTACCTCTCTTTTCCTGAGTTTATTTAATTTTTATTTTATTTGCCATTTCTTGTGCCCTTTGTGCCCCACCCTGCCCCTGTTTGCTTTCGGTCTCCCGCTCCCCTCCCTTGTGACTTCCCGCCGCTGCGCCCATGTTGCCCCGCCCCCTGGTTTCCCATTCGCCGCCCCACGCCCGCCTCCCAGCCGCTCCTCCCTCCTACAGCCCCTCATAATGAGGCCACGCGACAGTGAAGGGAGAGACCCTTGACCCTGTCACCAGGTAGGTCGCCCCCCTCAGCCGCCACCCGGTCCTCCTTGTGCCGCTGCCCCACTGCCACTGTGCTGATTTTGATTTATTTTTGAGTTATTTCGTCTTGACTTGTGTCCTGTCTGGCTCCATCACTCTTCTTAATCTGTTGCCTCTCTTGTCCTGAGTTTCTTTTATTTTTATTATATTTGCCATTACTTGTGCCCTTTGTGTCCCCCCTGCCTCTGTTTGCCTTCAGTCTCCCGCTCCCCTCCCTCGTGCCTTCCCCCCGCTGCACCGCTGCGGCCCGCCCCCTGGTTTCCCATTTGCCGCCCCACGCCCGCCTCCTAGCTGCTCCTCCCTCCCACTACCCCTCATATGGAGGCCGCGCAGTGGCTGCGCAGCGGGCATGCCAAATGCGTGCCAAAGGCAAGCCCGTCTGCGCCCGTCTGTGCCTGGACCGCATCCAGCGCCAGAACCCCTGGCCCCCGTCGAAGCCAGGAAACCTGATTGAGATAAGACCCTCCCACCACTACCACCACCCTCAACGCATTCAACATCGGACGGCCACCCACCTGCTACCAAGCCACCCCTAGGCGCACCCACGGACCCTTCACCTGCCAAGCCTGCAAATTCACCTCCCTCCGAACCTGCACCCCGCCCTCCGGACCAAGCAACAACAACAACCACCTCAAATGCATCCTACTCAACACTCGCTCCATCCATTAACACGCCATCGAACTCTGGGACCTCCTCGATACAACAGCACAGGACGTCACCTTCCTCACAGAAACCTGGATGAACGCCTCCTCAGCCCCCGACATCACCATAGCCATCCCGGACGGCTACAAGATCACCCTTAAGGACCGCGTCAACCAAACCGGAGGAGGAATTGCCATCATCTACAGAAACACCATCAGCATCACGACCAACACTGAAGACACCCTCACCACCGTCGAACACCTACCCTTCCAGATCCACACTGACCCCAAGACCACCCTCAGAGGAACCCTCATCTACAGACCCCCGGGCCCAGGCACACACTTCAGTGAAGCCATCGCCGACTTCATCAGCCCGCATGCCCTCGCCACATCAGAATACATCCTCCTAGGGGACCTGAACTTCCACCTGGAAAACAATAACGACAACAACACCACCACCCTGCTCGACAACCTCGACAACCTCGGACTCAAGCAACTGGTGAACACCCCCACCCACTACGCCGGCCACACGCTAGACCCCATCTTCTCTGCCAGCAACCACGTCTCCTTCAGCCATTCCACCGTACTACACTGGACCGACCCCAGCTGCGTCCATTTCACCTTTAAGAAGACTACATCCCACCACCGCCCGTAACAGATCTCCCGCAGAAGCTTGAGCAAAGTCACCACAGACTAGCTAACCACATCACTGAGCCAGAACCCACCAACCGACACCTCTGAAACCAACGACGCAGCCCGCAACCTCGCACAGTGGATCACCAACTGCGCTAACGCCCTTGCTCAACTGAAGAACCCCCCAGGCAAGACCGGCAAAAAGGAAAACCACATGGTTCATCGACGCCCTCAAAGAATCAAATAAATCCTGCCGAACTCTCGAGAAAAGCTGGCGACACGAACGAACAACAGAAATCATGATAGCTCTCAAGAACGCCACTCGCAAACACCACCAACTGATCCGCACCACCAAAAGGACATTGTTCAAAGAGCGGCTGGACAACAACACACACAACAGCAAGGAACTCTTCAGCATCGTTAAAGAGCTCTCCAACCCCAGCGCCAGAAACAATGACATCACACCATCGTAAGACCTCTGCAACTCCCTCGCCACGTTCTTCTACTGCAAAATCGCCGATATACACTACAGCTTCGGCACCCAAAACCAACCTCCAGGAAGGAATGAAAGACGTCGCGGAATGGATGAAGCTCAGTCGTCTCAAACTGAACTCAGACAAGACGGAGGTCCTCATCCTCTGACAATCCCCATCCTCCTGAGATGACTCCTGGTGGCCCACAGTGTTGGGCACTGCACTGACACCCACGAACCACGGACGCAACCTAGGATTCACCCTGGACTCCTCACTCTCGATGACCAAACAAGTCAACGCCATCTCATCCTCATGCTTCAACACCCTGCGCATGCTCCGAAAAATCTTCCGGTGGATACCCACCAAAACCAGAAAGACTGTCATCCAGCCCCTCGTCACCTGCCGACTGGACTACGGGAGCGCCCTATATGCAGAAACCACAGCCAAACTTCAGAATCGACTTCAGCGCATACAGAACACCTCCGCACGACTCATCCTCGACATCCCTCACCACAGCCACATATCTGCCCACCTGAGAAACCTGCACTGGCTCCCCGTCAACAAAAGGATCACATTCAGGCTCCTCACCCACGCACACAAACCACTCCACGGCATTGGCCCTGAATACCTCAACAACCGCCTCACCTTCTACACTCCGACTCGCCAGCTTTGCTCCGCCAACCTCGCCCACGCCACCGTCCCACAGATTCGCAGAATCCCCACCGGAGGAAGATCGTTCTCCTACCTGGCTGCCAAGACATGGAACTCCCTCCCCGCCCACCTACGAATGACCCAGGACCACCTCACCTTCAGGAAACACCTCAAGACCTGGCTATTCAAGCAGTAGCAGCACCCCCCTCCCTTCAGGGCCTTGAAACCCTCACTGGTGAGTAGCGCGTTCTATAAATGTACTGATTGATTGATTGATTGATAGGAAGTGACCTACAAAATAGATTTCGTAAGGGCCTGGTGACCATCAATCAGGGACTAAATCTACACATTTTATTAGATAAATATACAAAAGTGAAAGGGGAAAGGATGTTTTTAACTTTCGTTGACCTAACGGTAGCATTTGACTGCATTATCCATGAAAAACTATGGTTGATTTTAGAGAGGCAGGGGGTAGATATTTTATTAATCTCCTTTTTTTTAAGGCAGTTTTAATCGGGGGCAAGGGCAAGGGTGCGCTTAGGGATGGACGGGGACTGTACAAAAAACTTTAGAGTGTTGAAAGGTGTCAGGCAAGGCTGTGTTCTCACTCCATTCTTATTCACATTGTATATAAACAATCTTAATACCACCCTGGTTAAGAAGTGCAGGGATTTACCTTCAGCAGCAACTCGCCCCATCCCTGCACTCCTGTATGCAGATGATGCAATCCTTATGGCCCGGACGCCACTTGGTCTCCAAAGGATAGTTACTTCTTTTAAAAATGCTATGTCTAATTTGGGTCTTACAATTAACTGCTCAAAAACATTTGTAATGAGTTGTGTCAATGGATACTACAAAAAGAGTAATACTATTTTTATTAACACTAAGGCAATAGAGTGCACTAAAACTTTTTCTTATCTAGGGATTTTATTCGAACAATCAGGATCCTGGACCCGGGCAGTTAAATCTAGAAGGCTTTTGTTTCGTAAGTCATTGATGGCACTAACCAATTTCAATAGAAAAATAGCAAAACGGTCTAGGGGGAACTATTGCATATATATAAGGCGAAATGTGTTGAGATTGCCATTTATGGAGCAGGAATCTGGGGTTTTGCCAACATAAATATATTACAGACGGCAGAAAATATGTTTCTCAGATTCCTCTTGCCAGTACCAGACAGTACGTCTAATTTCATCTGCCACCCTGAACTTGGCCTGCTCTATTTGGAGGTTGTGATTAAAATCCAGCCCGTCCTCCTCTGGCATAGGGTCTGAACCACAGATGAGTCTGTTTTTAATTGCCACATAATAAAAGATGCTGTGGGGATATAAGATGGCTAGAATATGTTAAAAGATTTGTACTTCAATTAGGCCATCAAGAATATTATAACGATCCCCATACTATGTGTATCGTGTCTAGAAAGGACTTGAAGTGTAGCTGTATGCGATATTTGAGTAAAATTAGAATTTTGTCTGAAATGAAGAAAACAAAGGTCCAGGCTCACCATCTTACTCTGGCTCTTGAGAACGTTCAGCCATATGTCTTGTTAGTCACTAGTGACTAAGATAGATTCTTACTAACCAGTTTCTGACTAAACATTTTACACAGATCGCTAAGTTTCCCCGTTCTAAATGATTGGTCAAGATCATTATGTAAATGCCCGTGTGATGACATCTCCGCACAATCGTCCATACGTATATTGTTTTTTTGTAAATTTTACTGTATCCCTAGAAAAAGATGGATCATACCAGTGCTAAAATAAATTGGGACTTAGACAATGCCGCCCTGCATTTTTGGCACTGCAATTTTAATGATATAATGAATTTAGTATTGCCTCTATTACCGCCTTTTCAAAAAACTTATTTAAATTGCGTAAATCAATTGTGATATGATATATTCTTGCTTTTTAAAATTGTTCAGGGAATTTTGTGTAATATATGAACTGTGCTTTAATCGTTTACTCTATACAGTAACCAAATAAAGTTATTGAATTGAAGTATTTTGTTAAATGAAATGTCACAAGTTACCTTTGCAAGGAAAGATTTTGGTGTTGGTTACCACCTCTGATGCAGCCTAAGCAGAGACGAGATACACTGTAATAATTCTTGCTTGAATCTCTTCTTAGCTGCCTGCCAGAGTCTTGTAACAAACAAAATCATTTAATATACATGCATCCATATTTAGAAATATATCCATATAGGTACAAAGAGGGCCTTTGGTTCATCATTGTTCTCCATTAGTCTGTTTTAGTGTCATGTACACCATGCTTCCATCCAAGACAGCATACTGCCTAGGGTAATGTCTCAGTCCACAGCAGCCATTGGCGCTCTTGTCCTGTGAATGACTGAATTTTCCGATCACATGTGTACATCCACCTGAAAATGAGTATGCTTCAGTGTCAGGGCTGGTTGTCCAGTCCTTTAGTTTTCAATTTTCTTCTTTTACACTTCTCCTTTCATTTATTTGCTTCTCCTCTTTTTGTTTTAATATTTCTAAAGATGATATTTCAGCTCTCCAGGCAGTGCTAATGGGTCACTTGCTTTTCCCTCATTTTGTCTGCAGTGCACCCAGGCCATGCTATGGCCAATTCCTCTAAACCAGGAGTCCGGTATGTCCTTAGTGTATTATTGTTTTAGCATTCCAAGATGCCTAACACGTCAATTCTAAATGTAGCAGCTATGCTGGAACTTTACAAGAACAATAGACTATTTACCATACCTCTTCAAGACAGACACGATCTGCTATATTTAATTTCCTTGTTGCAAGCATATATCCTTTATGCGTAGACGAAACATGTTTTCTTTTTTCTACTTGCAGTCTTTTAACTTATCATGGATATGTTGTTGAGTTAGGTCAGTGTTTTATTGTGATTGTGTCAGAGGGTTAATGCAAGAATGAGACAGTGGATGGATGAATGGCGTGCAAAGATGAGAGTCAGATTACATGTACGATGATTTATCGGATTTTAAACCCATCAGTGACATTAAAGGCATATTCATTCATAAATCAGACTTGTTGGTATTGGCAATGACTGCTTCTATTTAAAATCTCAAATATATTGCCAGTTGAATGTTTTCTTTATGGGAGGAAATCCTCATGAGGAACATTGGAGTCTGTCTTGTAAATGTGAAATAACTGTAGAAAATCATTGTACTTTGGAGTCTTGGACTTCTTCTCAGGTTTAGCTACTATTTTGCCTTATAAAACGGACGGGAGGAATAAAGTAGCAAGTGACTTTTTGTATTAATGTTGAATTCTTATTCTTGGAGAAAGATATGAAATTCAAAATGACTTCATTATTGACAAAGTGGCAATAGCTACACTTGTGTCGACCACTGCTTTATTACAACTCTCAGATTTAAGGACACCATTTAAGAGTTTGAAGGGAAATGAAAATCCTTCATTTATGATGAAAACTCTAAATATGGAATAAAATCCAGCCCATGTATTTTACTCAGTATTTAGAGTTTCCTGAGGAAATTTGGAGGATTTTCAGTACCCTCCAAACTCAATAGGAGGTCTAGGGCACAGATAGTCATGGTCGTTGGCTTGTGAATTAACTCTTTTGATGCTAGGCCTTTTCTCCTAGAATCCACACCCTTTATTTTGGCTTTTTGGGATAGTTTGCGCTTTGGCCTCCATAATTTTTTTTTGCACTTAAGGTATCAATGCCACGTTTGCATCCTATTTTTTCCAATATCCTGGGAATACCAAAGATACCCAGGTTATGTGGATTTC
Source organism: Lissotriton vulgaris (assembly GCF_964263255.1). Taxonomy (NCBI): domain Eukaryota; kingdom Metazoa; phylum Chordata; class Amphibia; order Caudata; family Salamandridae; genus Lissotriton; species Lissotriton vulgaris. The sequence continues at coordinate 1,719,521,827 of NC_141694.1, read as the reverse complement.
CCTGGAGGGGACTATGAAAATAGCCAAAATTCAGCAAAATTTGGGGTTTTGGGGGAAAATGAAAAATGTACTTCACAAAACAGCTTCTGTTTTTTTTCCTAAAATCGCATCAACACAAACGTTTGCTGTGTTAAAGTCACCGTTTTCCCAGCTATGATTAACATGCAGAGTTGATTTAAAAATTATTTTTTTACAACAGTTTTGGAATTTTTCAAAGCGGTAGCCTGTTTTTATATATTCTTGTGCTTTCAACCTACTTCCAATTGGTGATGGAAACCAGGGTGAAACCCATGGGTTATCGAGGAATGCTATACATTTTTAAAATATAGAATACATTCTAAATTCAGCAAGAGATCATTTGTGTAACTCCCTTAAGTTTTTTTACCAAAGAAACTAAGGTTGAAATAAAAATTAAAATTTTGTAAATGAATATGAAAAAATTGCAATTTGTTACATTTTCATTTGTAACTTCTTGTCACAATGGCCTATTTACAAAAGCAATATACCATTATGTCCACTAAACCCTTCTGGTTGGGGGATGTATCAGGTTTGAAAGGTTCTCCAAGAACCCAAAGTACCCAGAGTCAACATAAAATATAAAGAGTGAAAAATGGATATGTATTTCTAAAATTGCCACTAGATATAGAGTTTATGAGCAGTGGTTTTTGTACATCTCTAAATATATGGGTACCCATACTACCATGTAATTCAGAGGGCAGTTATCGAAATTCCTTCTTTTTTACACACTGTGTAACATTTAGAAGGCACAAATGCAGATAAAACCAATTGACAATAACACATGTTCTACTATTCTGTATTTCCACATGTTTCCTGATAAAAATTGTATCTTACTTGTGCAGGTCAGCCTAATGCCTGAGGCAGGAAAGTGCCCTAAACACAACATTGACACATCACATGTTTATACAATGAAAACTGGCACTTTTTTCCATGACGGTAGCTGTAAATTTTGGGTTTTAGCTTAGCAGGAATCTAGGGAACCCTAGCAAGCCTGTACATGTTTTTAAAACTAGTGGAATCCAGGGTGGGGTGACTTGTGTGGCTCTCACCAGGTTTTCTTCGCCAGAAACCTTTGCAAACCTCAAACTTTGACTAAAAACACACATTTTCCTCACATTTCTGTGAGGAAAACTTCTAGAATCTGCAGGGAGGGTGACACAAATTTCCTACCACCAAACATTACCCCAAGACTCTCAATAAAAATGGTACCACATTTTTCTGGGTAGGTCTAGTGCCCGTGACAGGAAGAGACCCACAACACCTAATGGACAAATCAAATTTTTCCACTAAAAACCAACCCTTTTTTGCAATGCTGCTAGCTGTAGATTGTGGGCGCTAGCTCAGCTGGCACCCAAGGAAACTTAGAAAACCTGCCCATTTTTAAAACTATACAACAAGGGAATCTAAGATGTGGTGGCTTCCATGGCTCTCACCAGATTGTTCAGCAGCCATTCCAAACCCCGAGCTTTTACTTAAAAACACATTCTCCTTACATTTCTGTCATGGATAGTCCTGAAATCTGCAGGCAGTCACAAAATTCCTACCACCTATCATTCCCTCACATCTCCCAATAACAATGGTACCTCACTTGTGTGGGTAGGGCTAGTGCCCGCAACAAGAAAAGGCTTCAAAATACAACATGGACACATCACATTTTTCCACTAAAAACAGACCCTTTTTTGCAATGTGGGTAGCTCTGGTTTTTCGGCCCTAGCTCAGACGGCACCAAGGGAAACCTGGCAAACCCTGTACATTTTTGTAAACTAGACACCTATGGCAATCCAGGGTGTGGTAAGTTCAGTAGCTCTCAGAAGGTTTTCCTACCCAGAAGCCCTAGCAACCCTCAAACCTTCAATAAAAACACACATTTTCCTCACAGTTCTGTAATGTGTAGGGAGACACAAATCTCCAAATATTTCCAGAGTCTCCCAATAAAACTGGTACACTACTTGTGTGGGTAGACCTAGTACCCACGATAGGAAAGGCCCCAAAATACAATGTGGAGGGATCAAAATTTCCTGTCACAAAAATGATCTGATTTGGCAATGGGGGTAGTGACGTTTGTTTGGCTGGGGATCAACAGCCACCTGAGGAAATCAACCAAACCCAGACATTTCTAAGAACTAGACACCCAGGGGATTACATAGTGGAATGCCTCACGTTGATCCCACACAGTTTTCTTATCCACAATGTCTTGCATACCTCAAACTTTCCCTATGACTGCACATTTTCCTTGCATTTCTATGACATAAATTGCTGGAGTTGCGTTGTGCTTGCGACACGACTCCAGCAATGCGTGACTTTCGCGTCAACAGATGCTTCAGAATTTCTGACGCATCTGTCAATCCTTGCACCATGGTGCACCTTATTGTAAATACAGCCCATCCATAGTGGCGCAAGGGTTTCTTAAAGTGGCGCAGGGAACGTGACGCATCTTCACAGATGCGTCACTTTCTTGTAAATCTGCCCCTGCAAGTATATATATCAGATGCAAGCAAGCTGCACATTTTATCACCAAAGGAGTTTAAAAGAGGTTTTTTTCTACTGCTTTCTTTCTGCTTGAGTTCGATAATTGTGTTCTTGGAGCGGATTTGTCACCAGAACCTAATCTCGATGCCTGTGTTGTCAAGTCTTTGGTGGCTGCTAAGACACTCATCACTGAAGAGCAGCTGCAATTAGACCTTAGGCAGTGCAGGAGGGGGTTAACCTTGGCTGTGATCTGGTGATTAAGGAGCTGGCTGTGGCTGTACACTAGGGATTTACAATAACAAATAATGTAGTAAAGTCATTTCCCATATTGAGAAAGTTGTAGGTTTTCCAAATTGCAAGATTAAAAAAAAAAACAGTCAGTGTGAATGCAATTGTTGATCATTATTAGACTTCATGTTTTTAAAGAGAGTTAGAAACTTCTTCATCTCTGGGTCTGTAGCTGTTGAAGGAAAATGAAAGGCATTGCCATCTGGAGGCTGTTAGTGGCTTCCTAAGTTAGATGAGAAGGTGGTCACATTCCAGTGGCAGGTTTTTACATTCCAGTGGCGGGTTTTTAGGTCCCTCTTCTCATGTAGCACTAATTAGCAACCATGCTGACAGATAAGAACCTTTCGAATGATATGAAGCTCATAGAGATGTGCCTGTAGCTATTTGAAAAGAGCAGTTAAGCACCCTCAAATTCTGCAATTCGGATGATGGGTACTCTGGAAAATGATAACATCCAGGACGGCGTAGAGGGATTCTGGCACACAGCGGCCCTCATTACAAGTAGGCTGGAGGGATTGATTTTTTTTACTGTGGCCAGTAAATGCCATTACCCCGGGGTGAGGCATTTATCTGTTGTTATAACTATCTCCCTTTCCAAGTTTTTTATTTGGAAATAAAGCATAAAATGTAGAATATTTCTTTGCCCTCTTACATGCAAAGGTCACCTCCCACCCCCAACCATTACTTTTTTTGACATTAAGTCAGTTTGTGGTTAAGCTTTCATAACTTTTTTTCTCCACAAAAGATATCTAGGCCAAATGTGGGCTCTTTTTCCCCACATGTAAGGTCCTGTAAAGGTGCCCTTAGTTTGAGATTTCACCATCAAAGTCCAACAAATAGCCAAAAGTTGGCAAACCTTTGTTTTATTACAAAATTGAGGCAAAGTGACCAGCAAGAAAGTGTGTGTGGATGTGTTTCTAAACCTGGCATCATTGAAATATTTCCTGTGCCAAGATCCTCTTCTTTTCAGCTTTGGAAACAGGAACAGTGGAAAAGGTTTTCCAATTTTTGATTGAGTGGCCAATATTTCATACTTTTGTGGTTCCTATCCACTTGCAAATAGTGGGAAAAAGAGGTTTTAAAATCATGATTAAACCCATCAAGCTATACATTACTAAAAAGTAACATTTTGAATTTTAAAAGGGGTCTTTTATGTAGATCGCTGAAGGTTTTCCAAAGAAACGAAGGGGCCTATTAGGATGGCGGGCGGACTTTCGTCTGCCTGCCACCCTTGGAGTGCTGGGACCGGCCGCCAGTGGTGAGGTGGTCCCGCACCAGCAATTAGGATCCCACCACCACGGTGGCATCCCCCATCCACAACATTGTGGCGGGCGGTGGATACAGCACCGCCCGCCACAATGCTGTTACTGCACTGTGTGCATTTGCATGCACAACGTGGCAGGCACCACGCGGTGCCTGTCATGCCATGTTCACCCCCCACACCCCCAATACCCTGGCGGACGGTCTTCCTGTCCACCGGGGTCCCCCCGATACTAATGTGGCGGGGGAAAATGGAACGCGGGCAGAGGGTAATGTCTGGCGGATCACCACCGCCATGCGGGCGGTGGCGATCCACCCGACATTCCAATAGACCCCATAGAATTTAAATGAATAAAATGATGAAACTACGACAAAAGATACATAGGTGACATGGTTTTCATTTGTAAGTTTTCCCATGGAAGGTTGATCTACATAACAGTAATGTATACTGTAACATCCATCAGATTATTCTGGTCACACAAATATGTAGTGTCTTTGGTTGCCCAAAAACTTACCATAACCGGAGCCATCAACTGAGCTGCAGTTTACAATGATTTTTCATACATCACTTCATGGCAACAATGTAATGGTTAAAAAATGGGTATAAAGGAACATTATGCATTATTTAAAGATTACCAAGAATCTAATTTTAGTATAGGGATTTTATGTACTACTCTGCCTTCTGAAGCACCCATAATGCTTGCTGATTCTGAGATCATTTTCTCAAAATGTTTTTTTAGTTCACACTCTCTTACAATTGGAAGCCACAAATATAGAGAATTTCAATTCATAATAGGAGATGACAAAACCTTTCTGTATTCTCACACTCATCCCAATAGAGATGGTACCTTATGTGTGGGGGCTGGCCTATCATGTGGAACAGAAAAATCACAAAAAATGTGAGCATGTGAAGTGACAAAATTATGTTCTGTGATGATGGTTGACTGTTGTATTTGGGCCCAGGATCAGTCTGCACCCAAAGACACTGAACAATCTTGAGAGAGTCAAGGGTGGTGTGGCTTGCATTTGTCCAACTCCCTTTTCTTACACAGAATTCCCTATAAATGTCAAACAGGCTTCAAAAATACTATTTTCTCAAATTTCTCTGAAGGAAATTTCTGAAATTTGTAGGGAATGCAAAAATACTACTGCTTGGTGGTTTCATAATTCTCCAGATAACACAGTACTCCACATGTGTGGTTTAACTTATTACAGATGGCAAGAAAGGACCACAAATGCGACATTGGGAAGGCAGGAGAAGATGCTTGGATGCGTTAGACGTTTGTGGTGATGGTTGGCTGCTGCATTTGACCTGGGGTCAGCCTGCACCCTAAGAAACATACTAACCAAAGGCAGTTATGAAACTGGAACGTCCTGGAAGTTCTCCGTGGTGTGGTTCCCAAGATGCCCTGCAAGCATCAAACCTTTGGTGAAATTATTCTCTCATCTTCCTTTGAGGGAAAGTTCCATAATCTTTAGCAAGGTCCTACCTCCCAGCATACTAGAACGATACTCCACTTGTGTGGGTGGGCTCATTTGTTGGAATGGGAAAAGCACAAGAACCTGGCATGGGAACATCCACACTTTTGCTATCAATTACAAACATTCTTGAGATGTGGATAGTTGGTGTATTTGGGCCCAGGATCATCCAGAAAGTGATGGACATCTACCAATTCCATACATTTGTGGCATCTGGACATCTGGAGGAGCCCAGAATGATGTGGCTTGTGTGGAATTGCTTGCTCAGAATGCCTTACAAATATCAAACCTCGAGTGTAATCAAAAAGTTTCATCTCTTTAATTTTAGGCTCTGCTGGTAATAACAAAAAATCCTGCCATCACACATCTCCCCATTAAAACAGTGCCTAATTTGTGTGGATGGTCCTATCACCTTGGAATACCTCAAAAAGCACAATGAATATGTCAAGATTTTGTGTAAGTGGGCCATTTGGGCCTGCAGTCTGCTGACACCCAGGGACACCTACCAACCCCAGACATTTCTGAAAGCTAGGTACCTGTGGAAGTCCAAGGAGATATGGCTATGAAATTAATGCAGTATGTTTGCCTACCTAGAATGTCATAAATCAAATTTGCTCTCACTTTTTATGGGGGCTGGCTGCAGTATTCAGGTTCGATGTTAGCCAGTAGCTATATAACCCTATCAACATTATTAATTTTGGAGAAATTGTGAACCAGGGAAATCAATGGTGGTAAGGCTTGCATGGGTTCCAAAATATTTTCTTAAACAAAATTCCCTGTAAATGTCAGAACTGTGTCTAGAATAAAAAATGTCCTTCAACTATCCATAGGGGATTGCTGCAGTATTTGTATCTGCGATCCGTTCAGCGTAAACACGTATGAAGCCAGTCAGACATAGATCTAACTCATGGCATTTGCAAAACCTAGTCAAAATCCCTTGTACATATATTGGGGACATTGAAATGTTAGCACAAACTTCATGTAGACAAAATAGGAGTTCCTGTGAAACCCTTAAGAACAATGCTGAAGAGTGTGATGATCACCATTCAGTGCTCTCTCGTTTCATTAGTTGGCCACCTAGCCCCATGGGTTAGTACAAAAGAAAAAAGGAAGAGCAAAAAACATTCAGGTGATCTCCTGCTACTTACTAATTGCGCTTAGTGAAGGCTAGATTGCTGCCTTCACAAATAGTACATCCCTATTCTTGCCTTAATTTATCAAGGCCACCTAGAACATATGTGAGGTGTTGAAAATGATTAACATTGGTTGAAGGCCCAATATGCCAAACTTTTAAATTGATCAAATGCTGGTGTCATGTATCTGATTAAAAGAGGAGAGTATGTGAAAGTAACTCTGCCAAGGGTTCAATATCTTTTAGTGGCTTTAATGGTCCCAATAGCCCTCCGCTTTTGTCTGGATAAAAAATCGCCTCCAATCAGAAGCCTTCAAATAACCTTTTTTAAACCGAATACGCACATGTGTTTTTCAGAGGGTCTGTGATGTAATGGTGCACTTCTCTCCTCAGCTCAGTTGTTTCTGTGTGGAGCCAGCCTGGCACCTACCCATGCTCACAGATGTGAAAGTACCAGAAATCATGCTGGGAGCAGACCATGCTCAGTGTCTCGACCGACTACCAGCGTTGGGGATGTTATCTAAAGAGTTACCTTAAGTGATATGTTAGACTAGAGAGGGGTCCGAGACAAATTGCACCATAGGTACTCAAAGTATACCTCACTGATGAGGCCATTGAAAGATGAAATATGTTTAGCAATGTGTGTGCTCCATTCTGAGAGGATGGGATCTAGCAGTTCAGTTCCGCCCGGACTGATGCTCTGGGAGAAGGACAAAAGTTGTTTTGCATTTGGTTGGTTCTCTTACCTCAGTACATAGGTAAGCTAGATCCCAGAGTTTAGGTTGTTTCAACAGATCTGCCCTCAGGGAAAGCTCTCAACAATCAATACAAAGTGCACAGGATAAGGTCCACATGGCTTCAGGAAATGCAAAATGGTGAGAGTGGATCCCCTAGCAGAAGGCCTAAAGGACAAAATAGAATAGAGTTTGGAAGCCAAATCATGGCAGGTGATACATTACTTTTTGTTGTCCGATCGGCATTTCAGCTTCTCCTGTACAACAGATTGTAGTTGTTTCCCACAGATATGATTTTTTGGGAAAACTTGAAATGTGCATTTGACTTCAGGTGTTTTTTTGTCAAATGAATACTTAGAAATGGAACAGTGAGTTCTTCATCTAGGCACAAGGTATACTTCTTTGTGGCACCCATTCCTCATCTTGTTTCGGTTTCCCTGGGGTATTAGATTGAAGGACTTACCTCTCATTTTGCACACTAGGGAAGCAAAAACCTCTTGGCCCCAAAGCACAGTAAAGTCTTGGCTATAGACTCATCCTATTGTGCTCTCTACCCAGATAACCACACTTTACTCTGTGAAAATAGAAGCACATGCGTGGGTGACCATGCAACAATGGAAAAAAAACACCCCAAGACTGCATTCGTTGTGTCCGCAATCCTCAGACCTGCCTAGAGCTAGAGGAGTAACAGCAGCATTAGCATGAGTAATTTAAATCCAGCTAATGGCCAGCCAATTGCCCGTGGCACCAGTCATGCCCCGCGCATGCCGGGCAAATACCGTACTAGGGGGCCCATTAGGATAGCAGGTGGATCACCCCCGATTCGCTGGCCCGGTAGGGGCGATCCACCCGCCATCTATGCCTGAGTGACCCCCTGCCATATTAGTATGGCTGGGGGGACCGCGGCGGACGGAAAGGCCATCCCACGCTCGTCGACCGTGCGGAAAAGGGGCATAATATGGTGGCAGCGTCTACAAGACACCACCATCCATATTATGATGCAGGCGGATATTCGCCTTTCCATGGCGGCATTGCCGCCATGGAAAGGCATGCGGTTCTTGCTTTTGGGGGACTGTTGCGGGTTCCCAGAGTTTTGGAGTGGTGGGGGTGCACATAGGGGGTACCCATGGTACCCCCCCACATTGCAATGGACTACGTGGCAGGCACCACTTGGTGCCTGCCATCTAGTGTATGGCAATGCTGTGCAAAGTCCTTTTACATTGCGAGTGGGTCTGCAGCCAGCAGATCCACCCGCAATGTAAAAGGCACAGGATGCGCCCGCCAGTGTGGCAGGTGCATCCTAATACACATGGCGGGACTGCCACAACTTCGGTGGTCGGTCCCTGGCTCCCTTGTGAAAGTCAGCCCGCCATTGTTATGAACCCCTTAGAGTGGGCCAGTCTTTGCCTGTCATCACCTGGCAGAGGCTGGGCTAGGCCAGCCCCTTTGATTCTTGAGGCACGTCTTTTTGATTTTCTTTATTCAGGGTGACTTATTTCTTTAACTGCTTGTAAAAATGGGGAAGCGCAAGGAAGCATCTACCTAGCCCACATTGCAGACAGGTTCCCATTGATGGGTTTTTAGCACGAGCTGTGGGGGTTATATCAAAAGAAATTAACTTGCTGAGCAACATCTTTCCTCTAAGAAAGAGACACTCTCATCTTTGCCTGCACCATTCTTATTACTACTTCCAAATGCACCATTTGCAGTAGATTTTTACCACGAATAGTGTATAATTACTCAAGGAAGCATAATGGTTTGATGCACGACACAGGCTGCACCAACAAAGGTGAATACTAAAGACTTTCAACTAATGAATTAAAGTGAGTACTACCATGCACTACTTTTATCACAATGCATGGGAGGCAAATTGTGTGCTGGTTTGCTAGACAGTATACTCCCCTTTCTTGATTTTCTCCTTTAAGATATTAGGCTGAATTTTCAACACCATTGCAATTTCTTTGAAAATTGTAAGTTTTCATGAAAATATGTAATTTTTCTCAAACATATGCATTGCCAACCAATTCTATTTTTAAAATACCTCCCAATGTTTCCCCTTGGAAAAGGTAGGTGTAGGGGAGTGATTGACATATATATCCCCCAAGACAGGGAGAGTATAAAAGTCTCTTGCATCTATTTTGTAAATGCCTGCTGATTCTTACAAATATTGGTAACCTTCACCAATTTTGGAGGTTGGATGGGGGAATTAAACAGCCCCTGTCCAAGGGCAAGATGGGGTAGCAAACAAAGAACCACTAGGGGAAAGAGCAAACATAACAAGAACGTCTCAGGAAAAGTGGGAAGCACAGACTATACTCTTGTCTGAGGGTAACAAATAAAGACAACATCTACTCTTGGGCATGTGATGGAAAACATATACTTCCCTCCTCATCGGAAAGGCAGGGGGCTGATACACACAACCCCTACCCTTAATCACTGCAGGCAGCCTGTGAAAGTAAATATCCCCCCCCCCCTTCATACAAGGTGGAGAGAACAATTCTTAACACCACTCTCTTGGAAAACATGGGGTGATGACAAAGATTCTAGTTAAACAACTTGAGGAGATTAAAGCCAAGTATCCCAATTTGGAAGGGAGCTCTTATAATTCATCATGAATGGTCACACAAGATGTTCATGTTGTCTCATCTGTTTACAGATAAAATGTTGGGTAGTTTTCAAGTGAGCGAAAAGGGAACAACAACCAAAAGAGTTGGTCTGTATGGATGAGTGCGTTTTGCATGGAGTGCATATAGGACACACCAATACACTAGATTAACATTTCTTTATGTATCCAACTGGTCTTGAAGAAAGCCAGGTGATCCATGTGGCAATTAAAAGAGCCAACTAAAACATGCCAACCTTTACAGACTTGGGGTAAATAATATTCACCTGGAACGTTGCCTTATGTCTTAGCATAGTCCTAAACCCTAGGAAATAAAAAAATTAAGAAAGGGCCTCAGAGGCTTTATTATAGAGCAGGATGCCAACACAAATAAGATAAGAATTATAAGAACTCCCCCTCACTTATCACAAAAAGGGTTAGGGTTAAGCCCACCCAGAGGGTACTAGAAAACCGGATGAGGACTCAGTGATGAAGCATTCCACACAAATTTCGGATAGGTGAGAGTACTTTTTTACCACAAAGGCCATTTCCTCTATGGACATAGCGATGTGAGAAGGGACACAAAACCATAGTGCAGAGGGTGGTCATTCTCCTTTCTTTTGTTGTGGTTTAAATATTTTTATAAATTGAGTATAGTATGCCAATGATGTAACTTGATTGGCATGAGCAAGCAAAATCACTGGTCTGTCTTTTCATATATATTGCTGGGTCAGAAACTAATATTAAGTTTCAGATATACTCTACATCAACTTCTTCATGCATTTATGAAATCGGGTATTCCCCGACCCAGCCTTAATGGAATTCATGCATTGAACAGCCATGCCGGGCAAGTTCATTACTCTGTTGGCCATCTGACAGTTCAAAGTTCACCACAGAACAAAATGTCTAACACATGAGGTTAGCATTCTCTTTATTTAAGAAAGAGCGGAGTGTAAAATCCATAAACTTATCTGCAGCACCACTCTGTAAAGCACTTGCAGGATGTGCCCACGTGGAACAAAATGACAAAATACAGACTTTTGACTCCACTCACCACAGCACGGGGTGTTCTTTGGAGCTGGTGGGGATTAACTAGTCTAGAGTTACTGAAGTTTGGCTCAGAGAGAAAGAGAGAGAGAGAAAGAAAGAGAGAGAGAAATATATGTCCCACTTTCCCTTTAAGCTGCTATTTTGGTTTCTCAGACTTCTGTGCAAGGGGTAGTAAGACAGCCCTTGGGTTGATCTCTGGTAATGGTAGGTAAGGGGTGAATTTAATAGGTACTGTCAAATTCTAAGATTCTCCCCCTCCATTTTTGAAACCTCTTTACAGGAAAGAACACTGGAAAAGCAGAAGAATGGAACAAGGAAAAGGGCGGACCTGCATGGCCGATGAACCCTCCCTGGACTGTTAAGGACCCACACAACATTTGTACTCCTGGGACATTCAGTGGTCTTTGTCTCCAGAGCTTTAGGAACTAGCTAAACGTCTACCTCTCAAGGCCAGTGTGGGGTAGACTGTGAAGTGAATGTGTCCTTGGGAACATCTGTGGACTAGTGTTGTTTGTGTGTGCCCTGGAAGTGTGTATTACAGAATCCTGCTTGACCCTGAGAGTGTCTGACAACTTTAGTTCCCAGGGAGTGCAGGCAGGGAGAGTGCCCCGACTTATGGACCGTGGGGTGCCAACTTATATTTAAACAATGAAAGGGATAACTACCTCTTTAGCTCGTACTTATTGCTATTTTGTTTCCTGAAGATATTCCGTCGTTATCTGTTAAAGTTAAATATAAGCAGTATGTTTATTGCACCCTTTGATGTTATTATAAGAAAGCAAGAATCTGTATGCATATCAACTCATAATACTGGGTCTGGCAAATATGTAATAAGAAAACTTGTTACAATTCTTAAAGGAACATGTTAGTCTGCTTTCCTTGTCTACTCGACTCTAATAGGAATAGACTCAGAGGCCTGCAATCGATCACACAATCATTACATTTTTAAAAACTTCATAATTCAAAAAAGATCCGGCGGAGGAGGGTGACATTGACCGAGCAAAACACTTTTAGGATGAAGCGGCACACTGATCTCTAAAGAATATGGGCCATATGTATCAAGCACAAATGTGTTCGCAAACGCCGAAATTCGCAGACTTTCGGCGTTTTCAAACCCTTTTGTGCTAAATGGTATGTATGTAGCAAATGTGCGTGCAAAATATGGAAAAGCAAAATTTGCGATTCCTTATTTTGCAATTGCATGTAAGGAATCGCAAATTCTGCGATTCCTTAAATGCAATGTAAGAAGCACCAAAAAAGTGCAATTTCGCCTTAAGGAATCGCAAATGACCACCAACTTCAAGTTGGTGGTAATTTGAAAATTTGAAAAATGCACTTTTTTTTGCATTTTTCAAAGTGCTATGTGAAGCACATACATGCCCTCGGGGCATGTATGTGCGCCACATGTGCACCCATGCTTATTTCAGGGGTGCGATTCAGAAAAGGGGGTGGTGATGAACAGAGTGTCTGAATTAAGCAGACCACTCTTACCCAGTCCAAAGATCAGGGCTTGATCCATCACCGTTATTTATCTCACTGCACCATCCCAGCTCAGAACCTGGCTATATGCAAATCAGTCTGTCCCTGGCCCAGTGCATCATGGGAACAGGGCAGACCAAACTACCAAGCCAATTCTTCACCAGAAAGGAGACAAGCTACCGGGGACCGGTTTCTGGCATTTCAGCCTTATTCGGCCCGGCTTGCTTGAATCCTGATGATGCAGTGAGAAAGGGACTCATGTCTGAGTATACCCTGCCACACCTATAGTGGCCAAAAACGATTCAGAAAAGGGGGTGGTGATGAACAGAGTGTCTGAATTAAGCAGACCACTCTTACCCAGTCCAAAGATCAGGGCTTGATCCATCACCGTTATTTATCTCACTGCACCATCCCAGCTCAGAACCTGGCTATATGCAAATCAGTCTGTCCCTGGCCCAGTGCATCATGGGAACAGGGCAGACCAAACTACCAAGCCAATTCTTCACCAGAAAGGAGACAAGCTACCGGGGACCGGTTTCTGGCATTTCAGCCTTCTTCGGCCCGGCTTGCTTGAATCCTGATGATGCAGTGAGAAAGGGACTCATGTCTGAGTATACCCTGCCACACCTATAGTGGCCAAAAACGATTCAGAAAAGGGGGTGGTGATGAACAGAGTGTCTGAATTAAGCAGACCACTCTTACCCAGTCCAAAGATCAGGGCTTGATCCATCACCGTTATTTATCTCACTGCACCATCCCAGCTCAGAACCTGGCTATATGCAAATCAGTCTGTCCCTGGCCCAGTGCATCATGGGAACAGGGCAGACCAAACTACCAAGCCAATTCTTCACCAGAAAGGAGACAAGCTACCGGGGACCGGTTTCTGGCATTTCAGCCTTCTTCGGCCCGGCTTGCTTGAATCTTGATGATGCAGTGAGAAAGGGACTCATGTCTGAGTATACCCTGCCACACCTATAGTGGCCAAAAACGATTCAGAAAAGGGGGTGGTGATGAACAGAGTGTCTGAATTAAGCAGACCACTCTTACCCAGTCCAAAGATCAGGGCTTGATCCATCACCGTTATTTATCTCACTGCACCATCCCAGCTCAGAACCTGGCTATATGCAAATCAGTCTGTCCCTGGCCCAATGCATCATGGGAACAGGGCAGGCCAAACTACCAAGCCAATTCTTCACCAGAAAGGAGACAAGCTACCGGGGACCGGTTTCTGGCAAAACGCTGTTGGATCTAGCCCTGATCTCTTGACTGGGTGAGAGTATTCTGCTTATTCAGAAACTCTGTCCATCACCACCCCTTGTTTTAAATATTTTGTCCACCCTAAGCGTGGAAGGGTATACTCAGATGTGAGTCCCTTGCTCATTGCACCATCAGGATTCAAGCAAGCCGGGCCGATGACGGCTGAAATGCCAGAAACCGGTCCCCGGAAGCTTGTTTCCTTCCCAGTGTAAGAATTGGCTTGGTAGTTTGGTTTGCCCTGTTCCCATCATGCACTGGGACAGGAACATACTAATTTGCATATAGCCAGGTTCTGAACTGGGATGGTGCAGTGAGCTAAAAACGGTGTTGGATCTAGCCCTGATCTCTTGACTGGGTGAGAGTATTCTGCTTAATTCAGAAACTCTGTCCATCACCACCCCTTGTTTTAAATATTTTGTCCACCCTAAGCGTGGAAGGGTATACTCAGATGTGAGTCCCTTGCTCATTGCACCATCAGGATTCAAGCAAGCCGGGCCGACGACGGCTGAAATGCCAGAAACCGGTCCCCGGAAGCTTGTTTCCTTCCCAGTGTAAGAATTCGCTTGGTAGTTTGGTTTGCCCTGTTCCCATCATGCACTGGGACAGGAACAGACTAATTTGCATATAGCCAGGTTCTGAACTGGGATGGTGCAGTGAGCTAAAAAACGGTGTTGGATCTAGCCCTGATCTCTTGACTGGGTGAGAGTATTCTGCTTAATTCAGAAACTCTGTCCATCACCACCCCTTGTTTTAAATATTTCAGGGGTGCATGAGGGTGTCCTTTTGACACCCATGCACCCTTGAAATTATTCTCAATTTGCAATTCTCAAATTGCGAATCGCAAATTGAGAATGACTTCCCATTCATTCCTATGGGCCTCCTGGCCCATAGAAATGAATGGGAAAGTATTCCTTAATTGCAATTCACAATTTGCTAACCACAATTAAGGAATATTAAGAAATCGCAAACAAATTGAGATTTTTTTCATACATCCCTATTTGTAATTCTCAAATAGCGATTTCTAAAAAATCGCTATTTGAGAATCGCAAATCAGGATGTTGATACATATGCCTATAGACACACAACAACCAGGATTGGAAATGCAACAAATCCGAAGTGCAGTGAAATATGCAATCCACGAACAACGACCTTTCAGAAAAGAAGTACCTCTAAAAAGATAGGGGTTGTACAGACCCCTAATAAGAAACATCGATAGAATGGAAGTGAAAAACAAACATGACTGGCATACTTTTTCACCAAGAAGGACATTCACTCGGTTCGATCCATCAGCATTGGGAATCCCATTCTTAGTAAAATCTGTTCGACAAATAGTGGTAAAGAATGAAAAGACTATTGAGGGGAAAGCTGAGTGAGGCGACAATGTATTTGAAGGAATAAAATGCCCTCTAATACATGTTATATATATTCTAATGCAAGTCACCTCAACTCTGTAAAGGCCTTCATCCTTGTTTATCTATATAGTCGCAGAGTAAAGAGGTGACTTAATCTTCTCGTGGTATATGATAGAGAGTAATTCAGGCATGTGGTCGGGGTACTGTTTCCATATATGAAGCCTTCACCTCAGGTGCGAGAAAGCTGAATTCAGACAAAGGCCAAGCAAGGCCAATGTTGCTCAGCTTGCAAAATTGTGTTTGCAAAGCAGTGAAAGCAAATCACAAAGGAAAGTGGTCTGTGGGCGAAAGTGACGGATGTGACAGCAGGGCCGTTTGTGTCTGACTCATTACAGCTGTGTTTGCGGGCTCTGAACTGAGGTTCGGTATCACAGCTTCCGTCGAGGCGAGTTATGCAATGCACGTGCCCTGTTTTGTGCATGCACTGCTTCCTTTAGTAAGCTATTTCAAAAATAAATGTATTCTGTGACATGTACCTTGTGGTTAATACATTATCCTGTCACTCAGCCATTTTCTCGGTGTAAAGATGTACAGATGGGCCAAAACTCGCTGCATCAGCAGTTTAAACGTGATAATCATCATTTATATTGTTGATGAAAGAAAATTGCCATAAAAGGTGTTGTTAGTATATTTATAATTTAATACTGACTTACAAGTAAAAAGTAAAACATATCATGAGAGGTAAATAAATACTGAAATAAATAATCTTGCTGCAGCAATAAGAAAGAAGCATTGGAAAGCCAATTGGTCTCCTTTTGCCACTACAGTGGCCTTCTGCTATTGGCTTTTAAAATGTGCAGAGCCTGTAGTACAGGACAGCCATCCTGAAGTCTCATTTTTTATAATTATAAGATGGCTTTCACATTGCGTGATGCATTGTGTTATGACAATGTGATGGTCATCTCAAAAATATAGAAAACAATGGGTCGTTTTTACAAAGAATTGGCGTGGGACAGGGCCAAAAACCTATGCCTCACCATAGTAACAAGGAGAAATGTCTACATTTCCCCTTGTTTTTACCTCTTTCCATGTCTGCATCCTGCGCAGGCCCGGACTGGTCGTTGCGGGCACAGGGCAATCCCCCGGTGCACCGGAAGGGTGGGGGACGGTTTTGGGCCACTGGAGGCCATTTTTTTGTTCCAGGACCGTTTTTGCAGCGTTGCTGCAAAAACGGCCCTGTAACAAAATCGGCCGAAAACTGGCCCTGGCAAAGAGCACGGTTGCACTCCAAACCCCCCCTGGGGGTGGGGGGGGGGCGGCTGAGCACTTTGCCAGGGCCGGTTTTGGCTCCCAGTCCGGCCCTGATCCTGCGGCACACGTAGAACGAGGAAAACGCCTCTTGTGATTGTTTTTGTGCAGGAAGATGCGCCTTCCTGCACAAAAATAATTGTGCCAACAGCACAGACGTCCTTGCACCATAGTGCAAGGATGCCTACATTGGCACACAGCTGCAAATTGTGCACTGGCTGAAAGGACAGGAATGCCCTGTATCTTGTAAATATGGTGTTGTTCTGTCCTTTCGACTGAGTATGGGTCAGTGCCGCAAAATGACTTGTGAAGGAAAAACTAGAAAGTGCCCCAACTCCTCATATCTGAATTAAATGAATATTTCAAGAATACATCCAAATAACACAAAACATTAATAATTAAAAATTCATTACATCAATGATTCCAAATAAAGATTTTTTTTTGTTGTTTTTCTTGCATTCCACACACAGCGGTTCTTACATTTAATAAAGACCTTGTGACCACCATTGAGAAAGTTGCGCCCTTACAGACCCTCACCTCCCGCAGATCAAAACCGTCAGCTCCCTGGTTCACCCAGGAATTAAGGGAAAGCAGAAGCAGTTGTAAAAAACTGGAGCGCCTTTACAGGAGAGGGCAGTGTCAAATTGGAAGCCCAGATTGCGGGCAGCTTGGACCGGTACAGGGGGTGGGTCTAATTCAGCCAGCCACCAGAGGCTAGTAGAGATGGGGGATTTCTGATTAAAAAATAAGACTATAAAAATAAGGCCCTTAAAGAGTTTCACAAACTCAAACGCAATAACATGAGTGTATACTTCTCAGAAACAATTGTTAACGCACAAAACTGCTCTAAGGCCCTCTTTAACATCGTTAAAAAGTTTACTAATCCCACTGCTCTATCCGCTCCCGTCACCCCCTCCCAAGCACTTAGTGAAGACCTATCTAACTTCTCCTCTGAAAAAATTGCTAATATTACTGCAACAATCCTCCAGAATCGTACAGAAGTTACCTCAGACCCTGACACCACCTGTACTAAAGCATTTACATCTTTTAAACCACTTGCTAAAGAGTATGCCCTGAATATATTCTTAAAATAAGAATCAGGCTCACCGCTGGATCCAGCCCCTGCTCTGATCCTAAATGAGATTTCCCACAAGTTATTAACCCCCTGCTTGAAATCTGGAACTCCTCCCTATATTCAGGTGTTGACCCTTCCGTATGGAAACACGCGTTGCTAATCCCCATTCAAAAAAAAGCTGGTGTCGACCCATTGTGTCTGAGCAACTACCGACGGATTTCACTCCTACCCAAGCCGGCCAAAGTACTCGAGAAGGCGGTACAAGAACAACTGTCCGACTATCTTGAGTCAAACTTACTGTTCCACGACTCTCAGTCAGGATTCAGGCCGGACTTCAGTACCGAAACAGCCCTACTAGAAGTGTCCAAGTCGACCCGCGGGTGCACGGACAGGGGAGAGGAGGCCATGCTGGTCCTCCTCGACCTATCCGCAGCATTCAACACCATCTCCCACGAAACCCTACTCACACGCTTGCAGGAGGTGGGAGTTGGTGGGACCCCTCTCGCCTGGGTCAAATCATTCCTTACAGATCGATTCCAACAAGTGATGCTAGGCTCTTTCTTTTCCACCAAGAAACCGTTGACATGGGGGGTCCCACAGGGATCTGCCCTCAGCCCTCTCCTATTCAATGTGTACTTGAAGCCCTTGGCAAAAGTGGTAGAGGCATGGGGCATCAGAGTGACCTTTTATGCTGACGACACTCAGCTGGTGTTTTCCTTCAAAGATCACTCTGAAAGCTCTCTGCTCAACTTCCGCAACTGCATGGTAAACATCGCCCCCTGGATGTCCTCAAACAATTTAAAACTGAATACAGATAAGACGGAAGTCTTATTTTTTAATCAGAAATCCCCCATCTCTACTAGCCTCTGGTGGCTGGCTGAATTAGACCCACCCCCTGTACCGGTCCAAGCTGCCCGCAATCTGGGCTTCCAATTTGACACTGCCCTCTCCTGTAAAACCCAAATTAACAAAGTCACAGCATCCTGTTTCGGAAAGCTCCGTATGATAAAAAAAATCATCCCTTTCCTACCGTTAGACTCCCGCAAGACAGTAGTCCACGCCCTCATAACTTCCCATTTGGACTACGAAAACAGTCTGTATGTTGGAGCACCGGCATATCTCATAAATTGACTGCAGACTGTACAGAATTCAGCGGCCAGGTTGATCTGTAATGTTCCCTACAGTCATTCCATCTCACCTCACCTGATCAAGCTCCACTGGCTCCCAGTGAGACTTCGTATCCAGTTCAAATCCTTGACCCTTGCTTTTAGAGCTCTCAATGGTCGAGGCCCCGCCTACCTGAGACATAGACTGAAAATCTCACAAGCATCCCGAAATCTCAGATCTAACCATCTTCGCCTAATGATCTGCCCCCGTTTTCGACTAGCACGAACGGGAGGAAGGGCCTTTGCAGTTGCCACTTCCAAACTGTGGAATCATCTACCAATGGAACTAAGATTCCTGACCTCTGAGACTCTGTCCTGTAAGAAACTTAAGACCTGGCTCTTTTCCTTGATCTAGCCCACTCAGTATCCCCCTAAGCTTCACTGAACCTCATTAGATGTTGTCTTCAGCGCCGGGACACCTCCGTCGGAGGTAGTTGCGCGCTCTACAAACTTCTAAATAAATAAATAAATAAATAAAATAAATAACAAAGCCCTTATGAGGGTTGGAAAATTGGCTATTCGAACCTGAAACGCGTCAGCATATCCACAAGAGTGAATTGTATCATTGATTGATATACTAAAAACAATGTATATTGCTGATTTCTCTTGTGATTGAACTTTGCTTTGTTTATTTTGAAAAAGGAATTGATTTGGAATCATTGATGTTTAATGTTTTGTGTTCTTTGGATGTATTCTTAATTTATGTCTTGTTATGAAGATTGTCTACTTTGTAATGTTATGGTATAAATGTTAATCTCTTTTTTTTGCCTAAAAAACAAGTTTCTCTAAAAAAAGTAAAAAATGCGAGTCAAAGGTATAAATAAAAGTACCTGACCAGGTCGAATTAATTTGTGCTGGTCTTGCTTTGAAATATTTATCCAATTCAGATATGAGGAGTTGGGGCACTTTCTAGTTTTTCCTATGTATAACGGTCCAGCCCACCCTCAGTCCCGATAAGGACCTAACTCCTTTGTGTTCAAAATGACTTGTGGCACTCCCTACGCCAATTCTTTATAAATATGGCCCTGTATTAACAAGATATGGTATAAGCGGTATGCTAGGAGAGAGGCTATCAGTATTGCCACCATTTCCACACTCATGTTTCCCCATTCATGTGTCATGCAGTCCTCTGGACCAGACGCTCCCCCCAAGGACCACAGTTGACATTTGGGGATGTTCTCTTCTCCAGGAGCCCCCTGGATCCATTCTTTCCTCCAGTGCCTCTGTTGAGACGTCATGGTGGCCTGTACAGGGCACTAGGACAGGCGGCACATAAAAATCTATCTTCCCTGCTCAACCAATTAGTACCTTAGTTCTTGCAAGATTTGTCTCTCAACCAAGACCTCACGAGAACCTGAAATCTTTGTTGCCATTCTAGGTATAGTTGAATAAAAACCATGCACATAACCAAACTATCGCTTTGCCTAAATGATCCCAACGGAAAGCAAAGTACCTGAATTACAGGCTGCTGCACTCTGAATTTTTGTGTCTTCTGCATTATCTTTCTTCACCTGAAATCATACATTCCTCACACCTAGAACAAAAACAAGAAGAAACACAGACAAGGTTAGTTTACCTGCTAGTTGGCCCAAAATTAGACTGAACAAAAGTAAAACAGAGAAAAACTAAATGCAAAAGTGCAAGACATACTAGTGACTTTCCTTTAAATACTCAATTTAGCTTATTTTATTGTGACTTCTGGAAAAACAGACTAATGAGTTCAATGCAACTGCGTCAGAATAAGAACAATCCAGAGATAGGGTAGATCTTCGGTTGAAGTTGGGCTAGAATTTGAGAATAAGTCAGAGCAAAATTTATATTTCACAGAAAGGATAACATGCTTGTTTGTTGTTAGTCTTGCAGACTACAGCTTAACTGAAGTCACCAGGAGTGCCAAACTTGACAACTTCTGCTGTTTTACATTTTTTTAAACATATCTTTATTGGTATTTGAAAAAAAGTGCAATATATCCTCAATACACCTTAATTTCAACATATTGTACAAGAATCAGCATCTTCGGAGGTCTTACATTTATGGCATTTGTATAGATGTACCCTCATCTTACTTTCCAAATATGGTTCTTTTCCTCAGCCTAGCTGTTCTGCAGAGTATCCTCCTGCTATGTACAGGAGTATTCTCAATTGCTACATTTTTAGGGTAACAGTGCACTGTAGAAATTAATTGAATTCAATAATATATGCCCTGAAGGCTCCATATACACATGTCTATGGGCCCGATGTAGGTAAAAGTCATTTACCGATTTTAAAATACCGATTTTTACCGAATCGGTATTCTGAAATCGGAAAATGAGATGTAGAGAAAACAAATCGGTAAAATACCGATTCGGTAAAAATCGGTATCGTGTTTCGATACTTACCGATTCGGTAATTACCGAATCGGTAGATACCGAATCGGTAATGGCAATACAACCCTATGGGCCAAAAGGCCCATAGGAATGCATTGGGAAAAGCCGAATCGGTATTTACCGAATCGGAAAATACAGATTCGGCAAATACCGAATCGGTAAATACAGAATCGGTAAATACCGAATCGGCAAGCAAGTAAAAGTGAAACCAATGAAAATAGCCAATGAGGTGGAACCACCCTCCCCCACCCTAGCAGGGAGTGGCTACCCAGGCAGGTGCAACTCATTAGAACTTTCTGGAGAGGCAGCCAGAGCTGAGCAGTGGGAGGGAGCAGCAGAGAGAGTGGTAGCTGATTTTGCAGACAGTGGAAATGGCAAGCAGCTCAGAGAGGAAGCGCAAAGTGAAGTTCAGCAGCATGGAGCTGCAAGTACTGGTGGAGGAGGTGGTGATGGTCCACAGGCAGCTCTTTGGGAGGCTGTCCCTCACAGTCCCTGAGTCCAACAAGAGGAAACTGTGGAGTGCCATCAGTGAGAGGGTCAATGCTGTTGGTGTGACCCCCAGGAGCCTGGAGGACCTCAAGAAGAGGTTTTATGACATCCGGAGCCTCACCAAGAGGAAATAGTCAGAGCTCCACAAGCAGGCAGGTCTGACCAGTGGAGGCAGGAACCCTGCACCCCCCCTGACTGACCTGGAGGAACTGGTGGCCACAACCATCGAGACGGAGAGTGTGGTGTGTGTAGGGGACATGGACAGCTCAGCCAGAGCTACAGCAGATGGTAAGAAGCATGCGCAGCATGACACACCCAACCAGACACATCCCCTTTAGCCTCAATGTACAGCCAAACCCCAGTCCAGTACTGCTAGCACCATACATGAGCAATGCATTATGGGACATGTAGTCAGCTAATGTAGAACCATTTGTTAGTGCACATTAATCTGCAATGCACTTTAAAAAATAATCAGAGTAATGAAAGTGACATGTGCAATGCTTTTATTGTAGTGACTGTAAGACATTTGCACTCAGTTCACAAATGCTTCTTTATACCTAGGGGCGCCATCAGGCAGTGGAGCATCAGCTGCACAAGCGACAGCTCCAGCGACGGCGGACAGTGTGGTGGCAGGGCCAAGCACCATGGATGCGTCGCAGGAGGAGGAGGACAATAGTGCCATGGTCAATGAGGACGACCCTGTACATGCCCTCTTATTTCCCCACTCCCCCCAACTATCACAATCCCCCCCATTGCAGTTTTCGCCTGAGAACTCCCCCTCGCGGTCCCAGCCAGCACCTGCCACATCACCAGCCAGGAGGAGTATTGTGGCCCCAATTACAATCATGGAGGGAGCTGTGGGTCAGGCACCAGCACCCACACCAGCGACACCTGTGGCACAGCAGTCCACCCAGCAGGCCAGCACCAATCGCCGCCGCCCACGCACTCCCAGCAGTGCATGTCCATCAGGAGAGGGCACAGTGTTCCAAGGCCTTGAGGGGAGCATGGTGCGAATCCAGCGCATGCAGGCAAAATCCATCCTGGCATGCCACCGCCAATTGCGTGCACACAACCTGCAGATGGTAGAAATGGCAAAGGGCTTTGGTGAGTTGGTGGCAAGCAACAAGGAGGTGGCACAAACAAACAGAGACATTGCCACAGGACTGGGTCGCATGACGACCGCCATCACACAGCTTTGTGCCAAGATGGAAAATAATGAGCACACAAGGCGCAGGGATGCCCGTATCCAAAACAGGGCAATTAACCGGCTTGCCGCCGCGACGTCCCAGCTATGCCGCCGAGGGGCAAATATGCAAGAGTGCCTGACACAAAACACTGCGAGCTGACCAGGTGCATGGCCAAGATCACCAGTGCCATGGAGGCCCTCATCATATCAAACACAGTGGTGAATCCTGCCCTGGACGTGGCCGAGGCTGGGGACAGCAGCAGCCACAGCAGCCCGGCCAGCGCTGTGTCAAAGCCGCGCAGGAGCACCAGGCGCTCCGCAGAGGCAGCTGGCCATGCAGAAGGGGGTGAGCAGCATCCCAGTGGCTCTGCAAAGCGCAGCAGTAAATGACTCTGCCAGTGTGGGTGAGGCAACCCGGCCCATTTCCAGTCCCCACCTTTCATTTCATAATTTCTTTTGTTGCACATCAGTGCTTTAACGTTGTGCCGCTAAATAACGGTGCTGGATCAAGCCCTGATCTCTTGACTGGGTAAGAGTGGTCTGCTTAATTCAGACACTCTGTTCATCACCACCCCCTTTTTGAATCGTTAACGTTGTGCCGACATTAATAAAAAAATAAATTGACATCCATAACCTGTCTGTGCATCTGTACTCATTCAGAAATAGTTTTCTGTTATCTCCTCACGTCTGTATCTGCCATCACTTGGTGTAGACACCCCAGCAGGTTGTGTTTGTGGCACAGCAATGTCGTCGTTATGGTCCTCGTAGTCTGACAACTCCACCTCAGTGCCCTTCTTCACCGCAAGGTTGTGCAACATTGCACAGACAGCTATTATCTTACAGCAGGTAATGGGGGTATACTGCCTTGCACCTCCACTCTTGTGCAAGCATCTGAACCTGCTTTTCCAGATGCCAAAGGTCCGTTCTACTACATTCCTTGTGCTTTTGTGGGCCCGGTTATACCTCCTTTGGCTGGGTGTTGAGGGGTTGAGGTAGGGGGTGAGTATGAATGAGCGGATGGCATATGCACTGTCGCCTAGAAGGAAAAGGGGTAACATTACTCACATGCATACATGTACTTCACAGTGCTATTTTTGTAATGGGGGTCTGATGATGTGTCTCACCTAGGAGGTATCCTTCACCAAATTCCCCTGACGTCAGCCGTGCATAGATGCCGCTGTTTTGAAATATGTAGGAGTTGTGGGTACTCCCTGGGAATTTTGCCACCAGGTCTGTGATGGCGCACTTTGCATTGCAAATCACCTGCACATTGATGGTGTGCGTAGACTTCCTATTGCGGTATATGTATTCTGTGTCAGCAGGGGGGCAAATCGGAATGTGCGTGCCATCAATGAAGCCAATGATGTGGGGAAATCGTGCCATCTGGTAAAAGTCTGCTTTTGTTTGTACCAGTTCCGCATGGGTTGCAGGGAAAGAAATGTATTGGTCCATCCTCTGTATCATGGCGTCAAGGAATTTGTGGAAAAACCTTGACAGGCTGCTCTGGGTCACCCCTCCTACCGCAGCAACTGCACTTTGATAGCTGCCACACGCAAGCAGGAGTAGGCTGCATAGCACCTGCACGTGCTGTGGGATGGCGTGTGCCCTTGGGGTGGGGTGGTCCAATAGTGGTTTTAGGACCCTGATGAGTTCCAGAATGGTGTCTGAGTCCAGCCTGTACCTCTGTAGGATCTCTGCCTCTGTGAGCATGAACAGGGTGATCCTCTGTCTGTAGACCTGCTCCTCTCTTTGCCATTCCCTCTCTCCTTCCTGCTGTAGCCGTAGCCGTCTTGCAATGACATAAAATGCCGCCATCCTGCAAGTTGCATTGCATTTTGGGTCTAATTTTATAGGTTGCAGTTGGTTACCACCTGATTCCAATCCATGGTAAATACCGATTTTGAAATACCGATTTTGAGCCTAAATCGGTATTTCTGTGCTTCCCTACATCTCTATCTGAGTTTTTGCCTGTCCGAATCGGTAATTTACCGATTCGGTAACTCTACCGAATCGGTAGATGGTCCGATTCGGAATATTTACCATTCGGTAACTCTACCGATTCAGTAAATGGCCCGATTCGGTATATTTACCGATTCGGTATGTTAGCGATTCATTAATTTACGGATTCGGTGTATGTCTGATTCGGTATTTTACCGATTCGGTAAAATTACTGATTCGGCCGGATTTCTGGCTCATACATCCCGATGGCTCGATACCGCTCGGTATTTTCGGCCGTTACCGATCGGTATTGGGCCACCTACATCAGGCCCTATATCTCCTGGCATCAGGTTAGGCACTTGCATTGATGGTAGATATTTGCAGCACAAACCTAACATAGATATATGATGGGGCTAACACTGATAGTTTATACTAGTGTACATTAAGCTGACTTGTTGAAGTGACACAAGGTTATAGAGCAAAACATCAGCAATTCACAAGGCTCCTGAAGGCTAGGCAAATTAATGTAAACATTGCAATGTATCGATCCACCTTGATATTGTTATTTTCTGCATTGCCATACCCTTCTTCATTCCATTGAACCCCACAAAGAGCTGATTTTCAACCCAATCGTGAACAATCAATGTAAAAATTGAAAGTCCTCTTGGGGTTCAAGCGATGGAGCCTCTCCTTCTTTTTCGAAGAATGAGGTGGAGCAAAGAATGCTAGAAGGGTGCTGGGTTATCCAATGTGAAAAGGTTTCCCAATCTTTTGCAGGAGTGCCATGTCCATTGCAGCAGTTTGTCGGGAAAAAGGTGGTGTATGGTGTATGAACAAACAGAGCTTGTAGCTCACTCATACTACAAGCTGAGGTTATCACAATCAGGAAGACTGTTTTGAAAGTCAGTAGACACAAATGACAGCAGTGCATTGGCTCAGAAGGGGTGACCCTAAAAGCAGTGAGAACTAGGCCTGGGCGGAATTTCAATGACACCAGAGTAAATGGAGTAATTTCGTATTTCTGCGTTGCTCTTTGACACAGAATTACAGATAATTATGCAATTACTCCTCCTCCTCAAGTAATTTGAGAGTAAAAAATCCTAACATGAGAGCACATTTAGAGAACACGAGCGGCTGCTCATGCTCGCTATTGATGTTTTCCAGCATTTAGCACTGTTTCCTAGCACAAATATGCATCTTCATGTTCATATTGGAGCAAGGGTGCATTTTGCTCTATGAAAATAGTGGCAAATGTCAGTTGTAAATTGTCCATCCCCCAAGAGCACACTTAGCAAGCACAACAGTCCGCTCACTCTCACACTTCATGTTCTATTGTATTAAGCGATATTTCTCAGCGTGAAATGCACACATTTTTGCATTAAGATAATGGTGCTAATGCAGATAAATCTTCCAATAGAAGCGCATTCTCACAGATGTTTTACGTAATTCAAGTGAATATGCAACACTGAATTACGCAAGTTACACCCATCCCTAGTTAGAACCACATTAAGATCCCACAAAGGATTTGAGCAGAAACAATTGGACTAGACTTTTAGATAATTTATCACACTGGGGCATATTAGCAAGAACCTCATTAAAATTATCACTGTTTTAGCGGCAGTTTCCTGCCGCTAAAACGGCGATAATTTTAACGAGGTTCTTGCTAATAGGATGGGTGGTCTGGAAAACACAAAGAGACAGAAAGGGCTTACAAGTAACCTTTAACACTGCCCACAGCAAGTCCTTCCTGAGATAAAGACAGCGCAAAAACAAATTACCTGGCAACTTTGCATGTAACTGGGCTGTATGGCAGGAAATACGTCATGCCATACATTTATCTCAGTGTCCGGCATAAGCAGTATTCACAGAAGGCTAGAATGAGATTCACTACTTCAGGAGATAGATAGAAAGCTATCAAAGTTTGCAGCTCAAGCGCCATTCATGGAGGTGCAGAATGTGAAGGCCCTGTTGCCATATCTTGCCTGCGGTTGAGACAGAAGGGCCTTAGAAAGTGTCAAGAGAGAGGACAGAAGCAGAGACAGATGCTCAGTACACACTTTCCTGGCCCAGTCGCACTGGTACATTTTCAGAACTCAAGGCAGGAGAGGTAGGGGTGGGAATGCATACAAGATTCCTCTGCTCTACTGTAGGCAGGATGCATCTCTGAGGGAGAGACTTCTTGGAAATTCCTACGCACATAAGTGCTGACACGTGGCTTTCTCAGCTGTGCTGAATGGATCAAGCCAGGCTTCTCCCCACTGTTGGAAGATGCCCTGCACCACCAGTGGGTGTATCTGCCATTCATGATCCACGAGGCATCACCAGCTGAGTTCCTCCAACCTCTCATTCAAAGATCTCACCACGTGGTTCATGACAACAGAGATGCTGTTTTGACTCAACCAGTTCCAGAGGTGCAGAGGTCCCAGCACCCACTCCATCCTGTTTGATGCAATACCACCTGGTGATATTGTTGTCAATGAGAACCAGGACCAAGCTTCCTTTGATGGATGATAGTAATGCCTTCAATACCAAGTGAAAGGCCAGTAACTCCATCATTTGATATGGAGGCGAGTCTCTACCAGAGACCAGAGTCCTCTAATCTCCACCTCTCCCAGAGGGCCTCCCCAACCCAACAATTATGCTTCTGCCATCATCATCAGCTCTGGGTGGGGTAGGGAAAGGGGACTGCCACTGGTCCAATTGTGTTAGAGCATCCACCAGTGGAAGTCTTATTCACTATCTTCTGAAACTTGGCTGGATCTGATAGATTCCCTTAGAACTGAGCTCATTGAGAGCTTGTATGTGTCATCTGGCATTGTCATAAAGTAGGATGCCGGAGACCAAGAAAACAATAAGACTCAAAGTCAGTCTCACTGTGACCTGGGACTGAGGTTGAAACATTAGAATCATAGCCCAAATGTTTTGTGCTCATTGTTCCTGAGGAAGGACCCAAAAGTCCATTGTATTGAAGATGGCTCAGATGAAAGGAGTCAGGTGTTACTTGGCATTTTGATCGAGAACCAAATATGTTAAGAGGTCTTCTGTCATCTGGAGGTGGTCTGGAAGTAGTCTATGACTGACTATGGTGAGCCTCCTCCAAAAGTCCATCTTTGAGGTAGGCTAAGACTGGCTGAAACCAACGCTATCACTTTTTGGAACACCCGAAAGCACTAGTGAGGCAAAAGAGAGCACAGAGAATTAACAATGCTGTTGGCCCACCTTAAGCCGCAGTTAAAAGCCTGTAGGACTACAGGATGGGAAAGTGAAAATAGGTATCCTGCATGTCCAATGGTACCAGAGTAAAAAGGAATTCATCTTCTAATATCCATGAAATGTATTAAGTACAGTGGAAACTAAGTTTACGCGACTCCCGAAAGAACCATTGTTTTTGCTTTACAGTCATACCCAGATTCTAAGGGTTACTGGGTTACCCCATTTTATTTAATGGTACCACCCAGTCTTCGGGATCCAGGGCAGACAGAAATTAGGCCAATAAGAGCACCTTGAACTTGTCTATTTTCAGGAAGAATTTGATAAGGTGAAGATCTCTAAATAGGAGAGAAGGGCCTGGCCCTTCTTCTGCACCAGGAATAGCAGGAGTAACACCCTGTCCCTATTTCTGATGCTGGGACCCTCTTTATGGTTCAAAAAATCCTTGCTCTCCTGCCACCCAATGGACAAATTGTCCTCTGACAGATGCTCTGATGTGGGTGGGATATGCAGCAGATCTGAAAGGAATGATAAGGCATATTCTTGCTGGATTATTTGAAGCACCCATCTGTCAGATGTGATGCTCAGCCACCTGTGGAGGGTATACCTTATCCTGCCTCTAGTAGCGTTTCTCTGTGCCACCAATGGCAAGCCGAAGTGGCTTGGCTTCGATAGTGGGAGTGGCAGGGGATTGGGCAGGGGATTAAGCAGGTCATTGCTCCTGAGGGCCTGGACATTGTCAGCTGGATCAACAACTCCTGCCTCAAAAGGATTAAGGGATCTGTCTCTAGGTGTGAAGTTGGGTCATGGTATTGTCGTTGTGCCAAAACTCTTCTGAATCCTCGAAAGGGTTGAAACTGATGGGGATACTGAAGCATGGATGTGGAAAGGCCAATGGAGTGTGCTGTGACTCTGCTTTATTTGAAGCACTCCAGGTCCAAGTCTGTCCTGTCTCTGAAGAGACTGGTAAATTACATGCACGTTATTGATGCCTGAATGTCATGTGAGAAGCACGTTGATCTCATCCACCAAAGCACCACACTGATGTATACTACCCTGCCCAAGCAGTAAGTGGTATCCAGCACAGATGCTGAGTTCTGACCTTCTTGAATGATCTGTGCAAGATTGGCATGATATTTATCAAGGATTATTGACAAGATCTCATTGAACACACCCCATAGCACATATATCTTCAAAGAGGCTTATTGCATTTAAGAGCGAAGATCGAGAATGGCTGAGAAGAGCACTCTCTTACAAATGCATTCATGAGTTTTTGGATCCCTATAGAGAGGCATAGTAACAGCTGTTAGGCGTAGGGGGCTGTGTAAAGAAAGAAGGGTCATTAGAAGCAGGGCTACGGGGCGTGGCTAAGCACGCAATGGCGACGGACGCTTCTGAGTAGAGCTCCGTAATCAGCTCCCCTTCCCTGAGCCAATTCTCCGGTAATTTCCACTGTGGCTGCCTGAAACTGTGAGCGGACCCCCCCGGAGCCCTTTCCGGCACTTTAGGCGGACTTTCACTTTCGGACGCCGACGGGGCCGACCCCGACCTCTCCTGCAGCCCTCCTGTGGGACTGGGCGCCACCTGAACGGCGGAGCAGCCAGGGGAGACCGAGGCTTGGGCCTAGCGTGCAGGCCCCAACGGACCGCCACGCTGCATTGCCTGGGACCCACGGGCCGCCCGCTGCCCCACCGGGAGAACACACCGGAAGTCCGGAGGCCGACCCGCATAGCCGCGGGACACCAGAGACGGGCCCGGACGGAAAGGGGAACAGGCGCCCCCCGCCCACATTGCGGCCTCCACGCGCTTGCTGCCCCGGACGGAGGTGGGGCACGCCCGGGCCCCCCCCTTGGCACACCCGAAGCAGCCGGGAGGCGGGGACCGACCCGGGAGAGGCACGGGGAGTAGCGGGAGCCCCGATGGACAGCAGCCCTCCCCTGGGACGCCACACTGCAGCCGGCGCCACCCGGGGAGCCCACCATACTCCGACAGACATGGAGGGGTTGGCGAGGAGCGGCCGCCCCCAAGCCCGACACTGAGGACCTGAACCCCCGGCCTGGGAGTCGCGCCACTGCCGGGGACGGAACAGCCACCCCCCCTTGCACCGGGGGCACACGGAGAGACACTTGACGCCGGGTCTGCCCACGGGCCCCCTCCCACGGAGGTGGAAGCTGCCTGGAGGACAGTGGGGCACACGTGGCGGGAGGATCCGTCCGGGAAGGTAACGCCCGGACCCCACGGGCACACGCACTGCACACGCCGCCACAGCCTCTGCTACACCCGGACCGGCGAGGAGCAGCCATGGGGCGGTAGGATGAGGAACCGCCTGACGGACCCCCCCGGACGCGACAACGACAGCCTTGATTGAGGAGGCGGCCGCAGACCACTGAGCCCCCCACCCAGGAGAGAAGTGATTCCGGGGACGCCACCACCGAAGCAGCATAGGCGACGACCCTGCCGGACGGACACCACCTGCACATGTCCGGGGGAGTGCGGACCCGCACCGGGACAGGTGGGGCCCCGCCGAAGGGGAAGACAGACAAACCGCTGCACAAAATGGCCGCTGAGCAATTGGCCACGAGGCTGGACAGCGTGCTGGCAGCTGTGGAACGCATGGAACAGTCGCTTCAGCAGACCAGAACCTCTCTGGAGACCAAAATAGATGGTGTCGCTGTGGACCTGACCCTCCTGCGAGATGACCACAGGGAGCTATCCGACCGGACCAAGACCCTGGAAGGCGCAGTGAAGGAGATTGAGCCCAAGGTCACCCAGACGTACAGGCAAGTGCAGGATCTACTGAACAGAGTGGAGTTCCTGGAGGACAG
Source organism: Lissotriton vulgaris (assembly GCF_964263255.1). NCBI lineage: Eukaryota > Metazoa > Chordata > Amphibia > Caudata > Salamandridae > Lissotriton > Lissotriton vulgaris. Next base: position 1,719,491,145 of record NC_141694.1, on the reverse strand, counting down.
GGCTGAGGACGCGGAAGGGAGGGTGAGACGCAACAACATCAGACTAGTGGGAGTCCCTGAAAAATGGGAGGGGAACCACCCAGCGCAACATGTGGAAGACTGGCTCCGGACCCTGCTACCCAAAGGCTCGCTATCACCCCATTTCGTTGTGGAGCGCGCTCACCGAGTGCCGACAAGACCCCATACCACCGGCGCCAACCCGAGACCACTGCTCTTCAGGATACTGAATTATAGGGACAGGGACACGGTGCTACAGGAAGCATGACGACTGGGAGAAGTACGCATTGACAATGCGACGATCATGTTCTTTCCTGATTATACCATCCAGGTACAACGCCAGAGGCACGACTTCATGGAAGTGAAGCGGAGACTACGCACCGCGGGCCTCAAGTACTCCCTACTTTTCCCTGCCAAACTGAGAGTGGTGGCGGGGGACAACACCTACTTCTTCGGCACCCCTGAGGAGGCCAGTGAGTGGCTAGACGGGGGCACGGACACAGCGCCCAAACACTCTCGTGGAGGTGAGACGAGGCCCAGGCCACGCGGGCCGCGTCGCCGCCGCAGGCACAGAACCCAACAGTCCCAGCAGACGGAGGAAAGGTCGCGCCACTCTCCCCCACTAGACCAGATTCTCCAAGAACAGCGCAATGCACTCCAGAGGGTTTCCCAGCTGAGCAACCCACCCTCCCAAGAGACGGCCCTAGACGACGGCCAGCGGACAGTACCAAGCGATGACGATGAGGCCATATACGGGATCCCGAACTCACAGATCTCAGTGGACTTGCCTGTCGTCACGCCACAAACCTCTGACCTGATTCATTAATTCCGCAGGTGAAGTTTGCAATGGTTATGCCATGGCGGGGGGGCCGGCAGAGATCGACTGGACGATGGAGAGCAGCTGGCACCTGCTACTGCTGGGGGTGTCTCCCTCCCCCCCCTGCCTGCCGATTGAACAGTGGACGCCTGGAACAGTGAGTAATGCCCCTGCGGCACTGGTGGTCGACGGGGTGGGTAATGGCGGGGTTGTCTTTCAGCATGCACCCCACCCTGGTCGTCTCCATGAGCGGGCCTGGGCGGGAGGGGGTTCCTTCCAACAGGGGCCCACGGCTCACAACACATGGCATTCTGCCCCGCGCCTGCAGAGACTCACACAGATGAGGCCTCACACGAGCAGAGCAACTCTGAGCACCGGAGCACAGACGGTGGCCACCAGCACCTTGTATTGTAAGGCTCGGGGAAGGGACTTGATTTCCCTAACTGACTACATATCCTCCTTGCCGAGATTGTGCTTAGCGCACGTTGCCCCTTAGACAAGTAAGGTTGTTTCTCTCACTCGAGAGCATGGACGGTGGCCCATTTTGCCACTGCCCTTTTGGTATTTTAGTGGGGTTTGCCCGCTGTTGGTTACTGTTATTCATTGTTTTTCCCTGCCCTAATGTCTTCCCGAACATTGCTGAGTGTACTGTGGGGGGTGGATACGAGAGAACTGGGAGAACTGATGTGAGAGCACTTGGTGGAGCTGCTGTTAATAGAAATGTTGGGGGGGAGTGTATACTGCCAACATGACTGCGATAAAGCTGTGTACCTGGAACATCAGAGGCATGCACACACCTGCGCGTAGGTATCAAATATACTCCTACCTGAAAAGGCAACAAGTGCAGGTCGCACTCCTGCAGGAAACACACCTGAGTGGGGTGGAGGTGGCTGCGCTGCGGCGAAGATGGAGGGGACAATTATATGCCACTGAATACTCCTCGTTTGCCCGCGGGGCGCTATTGTGGGTGAAGCCGGGCACTCCCTTCACAATGTCAGAAGTTCACACAGACCCTGAAGGGAGGTATGTCCTGGTAAAGGGCCGCATGGACGGGCAACCAGTAGTTCTGGCGTCCATTTACGCTCCTAACACGGACCAGGGTACCTTCCTGGAACGCATTTCGGAGAAACTGGCGCCTTGGCACGGTGTCCCATGGATACTGGGAGGCGACTACAACACGGTACTGGACCCTGTGATGGACCGCTCGGTCCCGCCCAGGCCAGAGGCAACATCCCTGGGGGCCACGAGGGCACTCACACAGTGGGCGACACAGAGGGACCTGAAAGATGCATGCGCGCGCACAACCCCGACGCTAGGGTATACTCATATTTCTCAGGGGTGCACACACTGCACGTCCGCCTGGACAGGTACATGGTGTCTACGGAACTGTTGCCGCACATTACTGACTCCCAATACCTAGGCCGGACACATTCGGACCACAACCCCCACACCCTACACATGGCTTGGGAACGCCCGCACCCACCCATCCCTACATGGCGGCTACAACCTGCTTTACTATTAGACGCCCCCTTTAGGGACTCCCTGCAGGCCTGCGTAGCACAATACTTCACTGACAACTCGGACACAGCGTCCTCTCCGAGAGTGGAGTGGGACGCCTTCAAGGTGGTGATACGGGGACACTGCCTGAGCGCTCAGGGAAGCATACAGAGGAAGTTGGAAGTAGAACTGCGCAGGGTAGAAGCGGACTTACTCCGCTGGGAACAGGAGGCGGTGGGCGGCACAGGAGACCGGCTGAGGGAGGCCCGAGCGGAACATGAAGCATTGCTGGAAAGGCTGCCGCACGTTAACTTCGCGGCCCACTCGGCGCGAGTGCACCAATACAGTGACAAACCCGGGAGGCTATTGGCCTGGCTGGTCAGACAGGAGAACTGCACGGAGCCAGTATCCGCTATCCGTACGGCTGAGGGAGAGATAGTGTACACCCAAGGCAAGATACATCAGGCGTTTGTGGGGCACTACCAGGCCCTATACAAATCACAACTGAGGGTCTCCGCGGCCTACATTGCGGATTACCTTGTGGACATCCCACTGCCTTCCCTCACGGACGCACAGCAGGGCGCTCTAGGGGCACCATTCACCCCGGAGGAAATACGCGAAGCCGTTTTGGCACTGTCCAATGGCAAGTCCCCTGGCCCGGATGGCCTGCCCGCTGAATTCTTTAAGGCATGTTCGGACACGCTGATCCCAGAGATGCTCAAATTGTACAACAATGCGATTGAGGACTCGGCGCTCCCAGACTCGCTCAATGAGGCAAACTTGGTCTCACTACTGAAGCCAAGCAGGGATGGTACGCACATGGGGTCATACAGGCCGTTAGCCATGCTGAACACCGACTATAAAATCTTCACCTCCCTCCTGGCCCGACGCCTGGCCCTAGAGGTCCAGATCCTGGTACATGCGGATCAGAATGGCTTCATGCCGGCGAGGAGCACCTCCCGCAACCTGCGTTCCGGGTTCAGGAAGCGTCCGCAACGCATTGGCCGAGATCGGGGTGTCTGGTCTTGGACCTGGAGAAGGCTTTCGACTCTGTGGAGTGGCCATATCTGGGGGCGGTATTGGATAGATTCGGTATGGGAGATGCCTTCGCAGACATGGTCGGACTGCTCTACCAGAGACCCAGTGTCCGAGTACGGACGGGCGGGCTGCTATCGGAGAAGGTCAGGGTACGCAGGGGCACTCGACAGGGTTGCCCCCTGTCGCCCCTCCTTTTCTCTCTGGCCATTGAACCCCTGGCGGCTCTACTACGAGACAGAGGAGCGGAATGGGGGATCCCGCTGGCCGATGGAATACACACGGTCTCGCTCTACGCGGACGACCTGCTGCTCTATGTGCGGGACCTTACCGCGGTACCCGCCGAGCTGTCGAACATCTTCCAGACCTTCGCGGAGGTCTCGGGCCTCAGGGTCAACTGGACCAAGTCCGGTGTATACTCGTTCAGCCAAGACCAGGGGGAATGCGATGTGCACCTTGGAGGGGCTCGGCTCGCATGGTACCCAACCACGTTCAAATACCTCGGGCTACACATCTACAGAGACCCGCAGAACATACTGGAGGGTAATCTGGTGCATGCTATCTCCTCATTGCGAGCCCAGGTGTCCTTCTGGAAGACTTTGCCATTGAACGTGCCCAGCCGGATAGCACTATCCAAAATGATAGCGCTCCCCAGGCTACTCTACCACTTTGCGAATATCCCAACGTATGTCCCCTCACGGATATTCCGCGACCTGGAATCAATGCTTCGTGGCTTGATTTGGAACACGGGACGCCCCCGCGTGGCTCTGGCTAAGCTATACTCCCCGACTGCGGAGGGAGGACTGGCAGTCCCCAACATGGAGCTATACTAACTAGCTGCACAGCTACAATGGGTGACGTACTGGCTTAGCGACACACATCTCGACGACACGGCCACTGCGGACTACCAATGGACCCACCCCCAAGTGTGCGCCCTGTTTCACCCGTTGACCAAGGGCCCCCGCCCTCTACCCCTACATATGGCTGTGGCCCACAAGTGCTTTGTCCGTAGCCTGAAACTGACGCAGAATGTCAGACCGTATGCCCCGGCCCTCCCCCTGTTGGGCACCCCCAGGAGGTGCGGGATGATAACGCCACGCAACCTGGAACACTGGAATGCAGCCGGAGTAGAGACCATGGGCGACCTGTATGCAGATGGGGCCCTGCTTCCATTTGCGGAATTGTCGGAGGGCACAGGCCTGCCGGCAGGGCAGTTCTTGCTCCACGCGTCGGTACTGCGGGCATATACTGACTCCTGGGGGGACATCCAGGAAGAGCCACCGATGCATCATCTAATCCAATACTTGCATGTCATGGGCAGAGGCTCACACATTACACACTGGCTGGCGCAGGCTCTTCTCATTCACACACAAAAACCCACGCAGCAGATCAGGGACAAATGGGCAGCCCACCGAGGGAGGGACTGGACAGATAAGGAGTGGAACCTAGTTCTAGCCAGCCCTGCGAACGTCCCCCGCAACTCCCGCTTCCGCATCATCCAGTTGTACATATTGCACCAGGCGTACTTAACACCAGATAGAATAAATAAGTATTTTGCGATCGACACTGCCGTTTGTCCCAGATGTGACCTGCTGGGCGCGGACATCCTACATATGCTCTGGCACTGCCCATCTCCGACTACATACTGGGGGGAAGTGACATCACTCCTGACTCACAGCACAGGCTTGCCTGACACGATTGAGGCATGCGTTCTTGGGTTGTATAAAAGGACTAAACTGAATAAAACACAAGCCCGGTTCTGGGATCTGGGCCTCCTCACGGCCAAGCGGCTGCTCACCAAGCACTGGAAGCGACGGGAACCACCTACCCCAGCACACTGGTTTGCGTCCTTCACTAACTGGGCCAGGGCAGAGGGTACGGCACTTCACAGGGAGGAAGTAGCGGGTCTGAGGCAGTTCCCGATCGCACAGCTCTGGGATGGCATCCTGGGGTCCTTGCAGAGGGAGGGCGCGGTCAGAGGGCTCACGTAGAGAAAGCTGTGCTTGGCGAGCGCCATGGGGGCGACAACTCAGTAGGCGGAACCACCACGCATCGTGCCCCTTCCCCCCCGATCCCGACACTGACCTACGCGCGCAGGCCACAGACACGGTCCGCCACCCACACGAGTGCTCTCCAGCAGACGCCACTTTACAATTCGCCCCCAGCTCCAAGCCGTTGACACCGCTCCCACAAGTGCACTCCACCCCCCCCCCCACCTCTTCCCCTCATATGTTCACATGTTTGAAGTATCGGACTCCTGATTCCCAGCTGTAGCCTCAGCACCCTTCCACGTCATGGTGGACAGACGCCACTAGCCGCGCCCCCGACAGCGAGTCCAGGCGCGGGCGACATCTGCTACAACAACAGCTAGGCTACCCCACTTGACTGCTACACACGCCGCTAGCCAGGCCGGCGACCGGCGAGACACCACGGCCCACAGGAGCTGTCCCACTTCAAGTCCGCGCTTATTTGCGCATGCGCACCACTGACCCACTAATATACTGACGCATTATCAGTGTACACTGCACCGTATAGAGGGGTCTTCTTTTAGCACCGTGTAAGCAGGACAGACACGACGCGGTCCAGCCGCGAAAGCGACATTGGGACACGCCGATACGAACTGTTCTGTATCATTTGCTGAATTCATGGTTTAGTTCTAGAAAAATTGTAAAATAAGACGTAACTTATGGAACTGTTTATTTGCTGAACGAAAGTAATGTGACCGTAATACCTGAAGTTTAACATGCCAGAGGTGAGTGGGGCGCAACAGCACGCCATCCCCTGCAGACCCTCACCCTCAGGATCTACCGTCTTTTTGCAGCCGGCCCGCAGGGTTGTAGGCTTTGCTATATGTACTGCACTTTTGAACACTAATAAACGTCTTACAAAAAAAAAAAAAAATAATTTGAAGCAGGGCTAAACCTTCTGGTGACTTGTCTATTTACTGATGGGCAAGAGCAAAGTGCCTATTGATATGTTAGGGCTTCATTAAAAGGGAGAAGTGGTTCTTTAGAAGTCCCATGTTTGATTGCGGATAAACGCAGTGTTTACTCTAATCATGAGGGTAGATGATCCTGCACATAAGAGGTAGTTCACTTCACATTTTGTGGGTGGAGACACAGACAAATACCTTAAGTAAAGAATATTTTGAAGTGAGCAGATGTTTGAACATTATCTGTTTTACTGGTGACTTGGAGGATTGGACATATATGAGAAGTTGGGTGAGTTTATATATAATATTCAAGGTTTAAGCCCACCCCTTATTGGTCGCTTGTTGATAGACTTGGGTCCAATAAACAGTGGCAGTCCTAAAGGTACTAATAAAACACAAAGAAACTACCGGTCTATAAGCAGTGAGACAAAGGTTGGCAGAAAGACTGTACAGACTGGGTCAAAAAGAATACATATTCACATAATGGAAAGGAATCCCATCAGCCCACCATAGTGGCAGAACATCATCATCTGGGATGTGTTGTGGGTTGCATGACTAGTGCAGCACCAGTAGTTGATGAAAGTGCTACACTTAATTCATAACTCAGTGATTGAGACAGCCACAATTCAATTATAATCAGTGATGCTGAAGATTTGCAGTGCAACAAAAGAGGTGAAAAGGTGTAAGAGTTAAAATTGACTACTAAGACACTTCAATAGCTTTAATAAACGCTATCCTAGTGTTAAATCTAAAAACTAAGTGCTGACAGTTTGAAAGAATAACTATCACAGCAGTAAATTAACAGGTCTACGTGTTTCAGCCACAAGGATACTACAACACTACTGCAAATGTGATATTAAACTGTGCAAGAACAAAAATAGCAATCAGAAAATTGGTGCGATACACCCTACCATCTCCTGTGAGTCCCAAATGATGGTCAGATATCACAGGAACATGAGTTAATTCCTAAAAAAAAATGTATAATAGTGAACAGTTCCAAAACCGACCCACAACACACAGTCTCACTATCACTCAGTGTCTCATTATTTAAAACTGGCATTAATGTCAAATTTAACACTGTATTACAGCCTGAATGGATGCAGAAATAAAGGATATTGAAAATGTGTACTCACCGAGCCTTGTGTGGGAGTATGCCTGACCTCACCTGGCATCAGCTCAGTGAATGAGGCCCCGCTCTATATTAAGGGTAAACACACAAGTCACAAACAGAGTACCCCCTTCTCTGCTGTTTGGATAGATACCCCACTTGGGCGGCAAACAGACTCCCTATATGAACCATCTCTAAAGATCATGTACAGATTCGTCAAGCCTGCTTGTTTAAACAAAAACATTTCTTTGTTATTAACAGACTTTATTATACCCCAGCAAAAATTGCAAAGTTCGCCCCACACCCCGCCCCTAAATGCCCTAGGTGTGCGACACCTCTTGCAGATGACATACACATTTTCTATGAATGTCCAGCACTTGTAAAATTTTGGGCTGAGGTGGGAGATAACATACGAGACATTTTTAAAATCATTATAGAAATCAACATGTCTTTGGATAGCAAATAGTTAATACTACATAGGGGAATAGTTCTTCCTCATATGTGAAGGTGGCTTATTTCACATGCGTCGTATAGTCATGTCTATATATAAAGGGCCAACTCTTTTATTAAGCTTTAAGTATATATCTTTCAGAGTGTGTATCAAATAATCGCTTGGTCCCAAGGGATTTCGGAATTAAGTCCATTATTTACCGTGTCAAACATGAAAATGTGATATACTTCCCGTTTTTTTCTAATTTTATCACAGCAGAGCCCTGCAGTTGGTACAATTTTTTCCAATATATACCAACGTATATCATCTGGAGAATGTTGTTTTTCCAGATAATGACTTACTAGTGGTGCAGCCATTTTTTGTGTGCGGATTGCCGATCTATGTTCGGTTAATCTAGTATTCATAGATCGCGAAGTCTCACCCACGTATGCTTTTTCGCATGGGCACAGAAGTATGTAAATCAAATTTTAGCTTTTGCAGTTTGTCATCCCTTTATTTTGAATGGTAATTCCATGATGGCTAAATGATACATTTTCAATGGCCAAGGGACATGATTTACATGTTCCGCATTTGTAGTTACCATGAATAGGTTGTAGGTCTCTAATGTTCAACTGAAGAGGTGGTTTTGTTTTAGGCATACGTGACCTTACTATTAGGTCTTTCAGATTTTTCTTTTTTCGATAGGCAAACATAGGTTTTTGTATTGCCTTAGTAGATGGTTTATTGATGTTTAACAAGTGCCAGTGTGAACAGACAATCTGTCTGATTCTGTCATTAAGAATCGAATGTCTGGTGACAAACACCAGGTTTTGTTCAGAAGTGTTGGAATTGCCTGACAGTAGGTGTTGCCTGTCGTAAAAGCGGGCTCGTTTGTATGCATCCCGAATTATACGATGAGGATATCCACGATTCTTGAATTTGATCTTCATATCTTCTGCTCTTAGGTCGTAATCACTGAGTTTGGTGCAATTACGACGTAATCGCAGAAATTGTCCAAAAGGGATTGCATTTTTTTGGTTTGTGGGATGAAAACTAGAGTGGTGCAAGATGGTATTGCGTGCAGTGGGTTTAGTATATAAATCCACATATAATTGCATTCCCTCATGTTTGATCATAATGTCGAGGAACTCGATCTGATCGTTGCTGACATGTGATGTAAATCGTAGATTTTCATCACAGAGGTTTAGCCATTGTATAAATTCAGACAGAATTTGAAGATCATCATTCCATATAAAGACGATATCGTCAATATAACGTGACCAACAAAGGACAGTCTCGAAAAAGGGGGCCTCCTCTTTGAAAATGTACTGGTATTCAAAATGAGCTACATAAATGTTCGCTATAGTAGGAGCACAGGACGCTCCCATGCTTACCCCTTTTACTTGTTTGTATAGGTCATTTCTGAATTAAAAAATATTTTCTTTAAGTATAATCGCTAAGCAATCAACAATGAACTTGCTATTGCAATCAACTTGGTAGGTTTCAATGAACCAGGTTACTGCATTAATAGCACCTTCATATGGAATGTTGGAATAAAGATTTTCAACATCCAGTGTTACTAGCCATTGGGTCTGTGCATTATAAGGGGTGCCTTCTAAGAGGTTGATTACCTGACTGGTATCTTTGATGTAACCTGGTATTAGCTGGACGTAAGGGTGCAAAATTGCATCTAGGTATTTCGATATGAGCTCAGTAACAGAGCCAATAGTGTTGACAATAGGTCTAAGTGGAGGATTGCCTACATCTTTATGTACTTTGGGGGTACCATAGATGCATGCTAATTTTGGTGAATCTAGATTAAGGTATTCATATTCTTTGCGACAAATGATGTCATCATTATAGGCTTTGTAAGTGAGTTTTTCAATTTTAGATTTAGTTGCATTAGTTGTATTCTTAGTAATTTTTATATAGAACCTGTTGTCATTAAGCATGTTTTCAATTTTTTCAATGTAGTTATTTGTATCAAGGATCGCTATTCCGCCCCCTTTATCACAACATTTAACAGTCAGTTTAGTGTTGTTTTTCAAACATTCGATAGCTTGATACTCATCTAAGGGAACGTTGAAAGGTGTTCTGGGTACATATTTAGTGGCCTGTATGAAGTTGTTATATACTACTTTTTCAAATATGGCCACTTCAGGTGGTATTTGATCCAAGGTTGGAGTAAATATTGATTTGGGAGCTAGTCCTGATTTGTTAATTTCATTGTCATTGCTTTGATTATTCTGAAAGAAAAATTTCAATCTTACTTTTCGAAGAAATGTCATAAGATCTGCGAAAAGTTCAAATTTGTTTATGCCAGCATGAGGGACAAAGGAGAGTCCCTTCGATAGTAATGACATTGTGGATTGATTAAGAACAGTTTTGCTTAAATTGAAGATTGGTATGGTATCTATTGTCTCCAATATTTGGCATTCCTTGTTTCCAGGTATTGATTGGAGTTCCCTTGAGGTGCCTGGAATTGCTGGGGATATGGAGCTTGTTGTTGGTATTGGTTGGGATTCCCTTGGGGTCCCTGGTATTGTTGAGGGTATGAGACTTGTTGTTGGTATTGTACAGGTTGTGGAAATTGTTGATGCTGGTATTGGTGTTGGTTGTATCCTTGGTATCTGGGCCTCCAGTTCGTTCTGTAATTGTTGCGTTTCCCTAAAAAAGGACGTCTAGTCTGTCTTGGGGTATATCCACAACCTCTGGGTTCTGATGTGATTGAGCCATCATCACTACCAGAATAGGATGAATTAGAGAAAGTGGTGACCTTTCTATTAAAACCAGAGTGGATTTGATTAGGAAAAGTATCATTACTTGTTTCAGTTTGTGTATAGAATCCTTCTGCAAGATAAGGATATACCCGTTCTTTACTGAAATTTCGTATATCTTTTTGCAGTTTGTCTGCTTTTCGTTTGACTAGATAGTCATTGTAGGAACTAAGTTCTTTATCAATATCTTCTAAAGCTTTTTTAGCATCTGATATAGACGGAAGAGATTTGATTTTTGATTCTAGATCTTCTATTTCTTTTAGTAGTTCTAAAATGCGCTGTTTTGCTGTCTCTACAATTAACATCATTAAATCTCTTGAACAGCGATTTGCAATACGAGACCATTTGTCCAAAAAATCCTTAATGTGGGCAAAAAGTCCAGGTATATTTTTTATTTGGAGGCCTTGCGGAATAACTCCCGCTTTTAGATAATGTAGCATATATTCGCCATGAAGTTCTATGCGTTTCGTTTTTTTCTTTAGTGCTAACAGCTTGATTAATTCAGAATTATCTCCTGTGTCATTAGTAGTTCTTTTATCAAAGGAAACTGACGAACCTACCATACTCACAAAGTCAGTATCACTGAAACCAAATGTGTCAAAATTGGCCATATTATGAATACTATACTCTTGTAGTAAAAGCGATAAAGGTTCAGAAAAAACAAAAACAATATGCAGACCGTTAATACTCAAAGAGGTATAACATACAATAGAGTTCGTAAATAGAGCTAAGTATAAGCTGTAGTTTTTAAGGGAATATAGCACAGTAGTGTGATTATAAAATCTTAGCTATATACCTATATTAGATGCTGGAATCTAGTTTCTCAAAGGAGAAATTTGTATCTACTGCCCAAGTTGTGATTGCTATATATTAACAAAACAGAGTTCCATATATCTAAATAGGAAAAAAGTGAATAAATGTTAAAATGTGGACAATGATGGCCAAGTCAGCACATCCCCTCATAGAACAGGCTATGAGTTTAGTAAATATTTGGAAAAAGGGGACCCCTATATAATATAGTAGCACTTGCTATACATAGGGAAGAAACAGAGTTAGGAAAGGTCTATAGCAAAGTGACAGACATTGATTAGATAATACAATTTATGGTTTTTTGTAAATAAAAACCTAGAATGAAACAGTATATTAAGTCCACTTGTGTACAGAAACCAATGAGCAAAATAATTTCTGATAGAGCTTTATTGTTTATTGTTGTTGACTATTTTTCTTTTGTTTTCTACTGTTTTTTGTATATATAGTTTTAATAAGTGATTATGTGTTTAAATTTTATATAGTCTTGAAATAAAAAATACAAAAGAGAAAATACAAAATCAATAGACATGAAACATATATACAGTGATGAAGGCAAAGCGGTAGACACCACTACGCGCTTTTCGGCTCTTGAGCCTTCTTCAGGTGACCGTCTATTGTTCTATAAGCAATAAAAAGATATATGGATGAAATTTACAAACACAGACATATTATGTACAATATATAAAAGAAGACATATATACAAATTATTTACATTTCTTACAGTTTTATAATGGCGACAACCTTATTATATACAGTGGACTTGGGACAGATATACATGTTATTTACAGTTATAGCAAATCATTGAGGACAGTATAGGTGTGTCATCATAATGGTAGAGAGTCTTTTCATTTACACTTGTATTACTTCAAGGTATAGTGATTTTACATGGATGTAACATTTCTTGTATACACAGCAAATTTTATACATTACAGTATTGACATGTTTATACACTTTAGAGCATGTTAATAGTTAGCCCTTTACCTGTCAATTACCTTAGATCTCTTTTAGTTTTACATTAATCAATAGACATTATTTGATTATACATTTCAGATCATATACATGGTTAAGCTTTACCTGTTGCAAGGCAAATTTTATACATGACATTATTAACATGTTTATACACTTCAGAGCATGTTGATGGTTAGCCCTTTACCTGTTGATTACCTTAAATCTATTTTAGTTGACATTAATTGATAAACATTATTTGATTCTACATTTCAGATCATATAGATGGTAAAGCTTTACCTGTTGGTTGTCATAAAATTGTTTTACTTGACATCAAAATGATAGACATTATTTGAGTATATTAATCTTGAACTTCAATTCATAAATTGCATTTCATAATAGACAAAATATTGATAAGTCAAGTGTACAGGTTACTTTCTTAAAGCAATACATATATTGTTTGATAACCATATAGTTTTCAAAAATAAGCCACCTGTATAATGCGGAGTATACTTTTAAGGGGGTAGGATAGACTGTATTAGCAAAGGTGGGAATAGGCAAAATAGAGAAAGATGTGGTTTTTAATAATATCCTATATGACCTGTAGTTTAAAGTATTGCTACATTGTTAAGAGAGAAAACAAATGTTGTTAAACCAAATGAAAGCATAGCAATGACCGAGGTTCCCAGAATTTATATAAAAAGGGGGAACTTAGGTTGAACAAAGATGATATAAATGTATGAAGATGCACTTACAGAGTTTCAAAGAGTCCAGGACTCACAGTTAGGTGTGGCGTGGATATAAAAGGTCAGTCGGTAAAGGCAGCTTCTTAAGATCTGGAGGTGTAATATAATTAACAACGATAATGAAAATAGTTATAATACGTATCATTACAGAATTAAGATAGCTTGAGACATATTGGATCATGTAAATGAAGGAGGATTTAAACTGTACATAGGACGAGCTGCATAATAAGTCAGCAATAGGTGTAAATATAGCAGACTGATAGGTAGTAATATCACTGTTAACCCTGTTGGTGTATAGATGACTATGAACTATGAACATGGATAGGGTCATACAGCAATGAGAGTAAGAAGCATAATAAAATTACCTTGAGATGTGGAACGATGTAGTCCTATAGCTTGTCATATGATGTTATGACATCAGAGAAAAGGAGGTGGTAGAACAGTGTAGTGGAGATAGCTTAGATTCAGATCGTTATTTGTGTTGACATTTGTAGAACCTAAAATAAAATAAGATATCATGGACCAGATATAGTTTGCATGTATAATTGACTCTCCATATAAGTGAAAGAGTGCATTATCAATATATAGTTACCTCCACGAGGATAACTTCCAGTGAGTAGATGGTAAGGTGATGAGAGCAATAGTGAAGGAAGCGAGTATTTATCTAGGGATGTAAGATAAGAGGGTTTAGTATATAATGATGCAATATATTGCATCTATAGCGCGATTAAGTATGGTGTCTAATATTACCTCCACAAGTTGATAAAATATCCGGAGGCGAGCAATAATGATGTATAATTGTTAGCACAAATATTTTGTATCCACCTAGAGATGAATAGCGAAATAGAATTAAGTAGTAAACATATTTGTGCAAGGAAATCGAAAGAAATTCAATTTTATTAAAACAACAAGTTGGAAATTTACCTAAAGATAAAGTAGAAAGGATGTCCCAGGAGCGGAAGATACTATGGAGGATGATCTGGTCATAGCATTGCCTGAGAATAATGTATATAAAGATGAGAGTTGCCGTATCTCTATATTGTGTTTAGCTTAGCAGAATTAAAACGCCAAACCAAACATACTTATTAACAGGAATATCTTTCACATTTGATTGGGAAAGAGGATAAGCATATCAGTGTAGCTATGCTGTGAAATAGCGCATATAATATAGCATATCTAGCATTTATACAAAAGAGAGTTGCCATATCTCTATATAGTGATTAGCTAAGCATAATTAGTCGGCCGAAACAAACATACTTATTAGCAGGAAGATATTTCACATATGATTGAGGAAGAAGATAAGCATATAGATGTAACTATGCTGTGAAATAGCGCATTTGGTGTAGCATGAGGATATATAAATAACCGAGCTAGACTAAGCATGACTTCTAAAGTTTCATCTTAAACAGACTCACCCGTTAGGTTTGATGAAGATAGTGACGCTCCTGGTAGAAAAGGACTGGTAGCAGTACTCGACCGCCAAAAGACCGCACACCGGTATGCTAGAATGCAAGCAACCGTGTGATAGGAAGCAGCCGCTTTATAAATGGTAGATGATTGGACGGAAATACTCGGAGTGGAAATAGAGGAAGGACTTGTTCGTGCTAGGTCACAGTGATTAAAATAGAAGAAGGACTTGTAAAGTAAAATCAAATAAAATAAAGAAAGGACTGTTCTATGTCTAATGGCAACATGAGGCGATATCAATGGTAGACAGGGTTAGGTTATAAGAAAGACTAATATGTGGCGGAAACAATACTAATAAACGATCCTAGTAGAAAATTGCAAAGATGCAAAGATGAATAGAACTTGATTTCTAGAATTACAAAGATGAAGGATGATTTTAATGAGCAGAAAAAGTAATATTTGTGACGATAAATAGCAGAACACAAATTATTCAAGAAGTACTGGGAGTGGAAATCGAGGAAGGACTTGTTCATGCTAGGTCACAGTGATTAAAATAGAAGAGGGACTTGTAAAATAAAATAAAATAAAATAAAGAAAGGACTGTTCTATGTCTAATGGCAACATGAGGCGATATCACTGGTAGACATAAGATGCAGGGTTAGGTTAGAAGAAAGACAAATGTATGGCGGAAACAATACTAGTAAACGATCCTAGTAGAAAATTGAAAAGATGCGAAGATGAATAGAACTTGATTTCTAGAATTACAAAGATGACAGATGACTTTAATGAGCAGAAAAAGTAATAATTCGTGACAATAAATAGCAGAACACAAATTATTCAAGAAGCAATAATACCTGTAGGTGCTGTTTTAAGTAATAAAATTGAATAAACAAATAAATACTATAGAGGCGCTAACCTAGTTCTTAAGTAGGGTTGAAAAAAGAAGATCTGTTGTAATAGTCTTAATTTCTTTGGATCATGACGGGAGGAATCTGATAATTAAAGGGCGAAAAAAGTAGGTAGGATAGCAAATAGTTAATACTACATAGGGGAATAGTTCCTCCTCATATGTGAAGGTGGCTTATTTCACATGTGTCGTATAGTCATGTCTATATATAAAGAGCCAACTCTTTTATTAAGCTTTAAGTATATATCTTTCAGAGTGTGTATCAAATAATCGCTTGGTCCCAAGGGATTTCGGAATTAAGTCCATTATTTACTGTGTCAAACATGAAAATGTGATATACTTCCCGTTTTTTTCTAATTTTATCACAGCAGAGCCCTGCAGTTGGTACAATTTTTTCCAATATATACCAACGTATATCATCTGGAGAATGTTGTTTTTCCAGATAATGACTTACTAGTGGTGCAGCCATTTTTTGTGTGCGGATTGCCGATCTATGTTCGGTTAATCTAGTATTCATAGATCGCGAAGTCTCACCCACGTATGCTTTTTCGCATGGGCACAGAAGTATGTAAATCAAATTTTTGCTTTTGCAGTTTGTCATCCCTTTAATTTGAATGGTAATTCCATGATGGCTAAATGATACATTTTCAATGGCCAAGGGACATGATTTACATGTTCCGCATTTGTAGTTACCATGAATAGGCTGTAGGTCTCTAATGTTCAACTGAAGAGGTGGTTTTGTTTTAGGCATACGTGACCTTACTATTAGGTCTTTCAGATTTTTATTTTTTTGATAGGCAAACATAGGTTTTTGTATTGCCTTAGTAGATGGTTTATTGATGTTTAACAAGTGCCAGTGTGAACAGACAATCTGTCTGATTCTGTCATTAAGAATCGAATGTCTGGTGACAAATACCAGATTTTGTTCAGAAGTGTTGGAATTGCCTGACAGTAGGTGTTGCCTGTCGTAAAAGTGGGCTCGTTTGTATGCATCCCGAATTATACGATGAGGATATCCACGATTCTTGAATTTGATCTTCATATCTTCTGCTCTTAGGTCGTAATCACTGAGTTTGGTGCAATTACGACGTAATCGCAGAAATTGTCCAAAAGAGATTGTATTTTTTTGGTTTGTGGGATGAAAACTAGAGTGGTGCAAGATGGTATTGCGTGCAGTGGGTTTAGTATATAAATCCACATATAATTGCATTCCCTCATGTTTGATCATAATGTCGAGGAACTCGATCTGAACGTTGCTGACATGTGATGTAAATCGAAGATTTTCATCACAGAGGTTTAGCCATTGTATAAATTCAGACAGAATTTGAAGATCATCATTCCATATAAAGACGATATCGTCAATATAACGTGACCAACAAAGGACAGTCTCGAAAAAGGGGGCCTTCTCTTTGAAAATGTACTGGTATTCAAAGTGAGCTACATAAATGTTCGCTATAGTAGGAGCACAGGACGCTCCCATGCTTACCCCTTTTACTTGTTTGTATAGGTCATTTCTGAATTCAAAAATATTTTCTTTAAGTATAATCGCTAAGCAATCAACAATGAACTTGCTATTGCAATCAACTTGGTAGGTTTCAATGAACCAGGTTACTGCATTAATAGCACCTTCATATGGAATGTTGGAATAAAGATTTTCAACATCCAGTGTTACCAGCCATTGGGTCTGTGCATTATAAAGGGTGCCTTCTAAGAGGTTGATTACCTGACTGGTATCTTTGATGTAACCTGGTATTAGCTGGACGTAAGGGCGCAAAATTGCGTCTAGGTATTTCGATATGGGCTCAGTAACAGAGCCAATAGTGTTGACAATAGGTCTAAGTGGAGGATTGCCTACATCTTTATGTACTTTGGGGGTACCATAGATGCATGCTAATTTTGGTGAATCTAGATTAAGGTATTCATATTCTTTGCGACAAATGATGTCATAATTATAGGCTTTGTAAGTGAGTTTTTCAATTTTAGATTTAGTTGCATTAGTAGTATTCTTAGTAATTTTTACATAGAACCTGTTGTCATTAAGCATGTTTTCCATTTTTTCAATGTAGTTATTTGTATCAAGGATCGCTATTCCGCCCCCTTTATCACAACATTTAACAGTCAGTTTAGTGTTGTTTTTCAAACATTCGATAGCTTGATACTCATCTAAGGGAACATTGAAAGGTGTTCTGGATACATATTTAGTGGCCTGTATGAAGTTGTTATATACTACTTTTTCAAATATGGCCACTTCAGGTGGTATTTGATCCAAGGTTGGAGAAAATATCGATTTGGGAGCTAGTACTGATTTGTTAATTTCATTGTCATTGCTTTGATTATTCTGAAAGAAAAATTTCAATCTTACTTTTCGAAGAAATGTCATAAGATCTGTGAAAAGTTCAAATTTGTTTATGCCAGCATGAGGGACAAAGGAGAGTCCCTTCGATAGTAATGACATTGTGGATTGATTAAGACTAGTTTTGCTTAAATTGAATATTGTCTCCAATATTTGGCATTCCTTGTTTCCAGGTATTCATTGGAGTTCCCTTGAGGTGCCTGGAATTGCTGGGGATATGGAGCTTGTTGTTGGTATTGGTTGGGATTCCCTTGGGGTCCCTGGTATTGTTGGGGGTATGAGACTTGTTGTTGGTATTGTACAGGTTGTGGAAATTGTTGATGCTGGTATTGGTGTTGGTTGTATCCTTGGTATCTGGTCCTCCAGTTCGTTCTGTAATTGTTGCGTTTCCCTAAAAAAGGACGTCTAGTCTGTCTTGGGGTATATCCATAACCTCTGGGTTCTGATGTGATTGAGCCATCATCACTACCAGAATAGGATGAATTAGAGAAAGTGGTGACCTTTCTATTAAAACCAGAGTGGATTTGATTAGGAAAAGTATAATTACTTGTTTCAGTTTGTGTATAGAATCCTTCTGCAAGATAAGGATATACCCGTTCTTTACTGAAATTGCGTATATCTTTTTGCAGTTTGTCTGCTTTTCGTTTGACTAGATAGTCATTGTAGGAACTAAGTTCTTTATCAATATCTTCTAAAGCTTTTTTAGCATCTGATATAGACGGAAGAGATTTGATTTTTGATTCTAGATCTTCTATTTCTTTTAGTAGTTCTAAAATGCTCTGTTTTGCTGTCTCTACAATTAACATCATTAAATCTCTTGAACAGCGATTTGCAATATGAGACCATTTGTCCAAAAAATCCTTAATGTGGGCAAAAAGTCCAGGTATATTTTTTATTTGGAGGCTTGTCGGAATAACTCCCGCTTTTAGATAATGTAGCATATATTCGCCGTGAAGTTCTATGCGTTTCGTTTTTTTCTTTAGTGCTAACAGCTTGATTAATTCAGAATTATCTCCTGTGTCATTAGTAGTTCTTTTATCAAAGGAAACTGACGAACCTACCATACTCATAAAGTCAGTATCACTGAAACCAAATGTGTCAAAATTGTCCATATTATGAATACTATACTCTTGTAGTAGAAGCGAAAAAGGTTCAGAAAAAACAAAAACAATATGCAGACCGTTAATACTCAAAGAGGTATAACATACAATAGAGTTCGTAAATAGAGCTAAGTATAAGTTGTAGTTTTTAAGGGAATATAGCACAGTAGTGTGATTATAAAATCTTAGCTATATACCTATATTAGATGCTGGAATCTAGTTTCTCAAAGGAGAAATTTGTATGTACTGCCCAAGTTGTGATTGCTATATATTAACAAAACAGAGTTCCATATATCTAAATAAGAAAAAAGTGAATAAATGTTAAAATGTGGACAATGATGGCCAAGTCAGCACATTCCCTCATAGAACAGGCTATGAGTTTAGTAAATATTTGGAAAAAGGGGACCCCTATATAATATAGTAGCACTTGCTATACATAGGGAAGAAACAGAGTTAGGAAAGGTCTATAGCAAAGTGACAGACATTGATTAGATAATACAATTTACGGTTTTTTGTAAATAAAAACCTAGAATGAAACAGTATATTAAGTCCACTTGTGTACAGAAACCAATGAGCAAAATAATTTCTGATAGAGCTTTATTGTTTATTGTTGTTGACTATTTTTCTTTTGTTTTCTACTGTTTTTTGTATATATAGTTTTAATAAGTGATCATGTGTTTAAATTTTATATAGTCTTGAATTAAAAAATACAAAAGAGAAAATACAAAATCAATAGACATGAAACATATATACAGTGATGAAGGCAAAGCGGTAGACACCGCTACGCGCGTTTCGGCTCTTGAGCCTTCTTCAGGTGACCGTCTATTGTTCTATAAGCAATAAAAAGATATATGGATAAAATTTACAAACACAGACATATTATATACAATATATAAAAGCAGACATATATACAAATTATTTACATTTCTTACAGTTTTATAATGGCGACAACCTTATTATATACAGTGGACTTGGGACAGACATGCATGTTATTTACAGTTATAGCAAATCATTGTGGGCAGTATAGGTGTGTCATCATAGTGGTAGAGATTCTTTTCATTTAAACTTGTATTACTTCAAGGTATAGTGATTTTACAGGGATGTAACATTTCTTGTATACACGGCAAATGTTATACATTACAGTATTGACATGTTTATACACTTTAGAGCATGTTAATAGTTAGCCCTTTACCTGTTAATTACCTTAGATCTCTTTTAGTTTTACATTAACCAATAGACATTATTTGATTATACATTTCAGATCATATACATGGTTAAGCTTTACCTGTTGCAAGGCAAATTTTATACATGACATTATTAACATGTTTATACACTTCAGAGCATGTTGATGGTTAGCCCTTTACCTGTTGATTACCTTAAATCTATTTTAGTTGACATTAATTGATAAACATTATTTGATTCTACATTTCAGATCATATAGATGGTAAAGCTTTACCTGTTGGTTGTCATAAAATTGTTTTACTTGACATCAAAATGATAGACATTATTTGAGTATATTAATCTTGAACTTCAATTCATAAATTGCATTTCATAATAGACAAAATATTGATAAGTCAAGTGTACAGGTTACTTTCTTAAAGCAATACATATATTGTTTGATAACCATATAGTTTTCAAAAATAAGCCACCTGTATAATGCGGAGTATACTTTTAAGGGGGTAGGATAGACTGTATTAGCAAAGGTGGGAATAGGCAAAATAGAGAAAGATGTGGTTTTTAATAATATCCTATATGACCTGTAGTTTAAAGTATTGCTACATTGTAAAGAGAGAAAACAAATGTTGTTAAACCAAATGAAAGCATAGCAATGACCGAGGTTCCCAGAATTTATATAAAAAGGGGGAACTTAGGTTGAACAAAGATGATATAAATGTATGAAGATGTACTTACAGAGTTTCAAAGAGTCCAGGACTCACAGTTAGGTGTGGCGTGGATATAAAAGGTCAGTCGGTAAAGGCAGCTTCTTAAGATCTGGAGGTGTAATATAATTAACAACGATAATGAAAATAGTTATAATACGTATCATTACAGAATTAAGATAGCTTGAGACATATTGGATCCTGTAAATGAAGGAGGATTTAAACTGTACATAGGATGAGCTGCATAATAAGTCAGCTATAGGTGTAAATATAGCAGACTGATAGGTAGTAATATCTCTGTTAACCCTGTTGGTGTATAGATGACTATGAACTATGAACATGGACAGGGTCATACAGCAATGAGAGTAAGAAGCATAATAAAATTACCTTGAGATGTGGAACGATGTAGTCCTATAGCTTGTCATATGATGTTATGACATCAGAGAAAAAGAGGTGGTAGAACAGTGTAGTGGAGGTAGCTTAGATTCAGATCGTTATTTGTGTTGACATTTGTAGAACCTAAAATAAAATAGGATATCATGGACCAGATATAGTTTGCATGTATAATTGACTCTCCATATAAGTGAAAGAGTGCATTATCAATATATAGTTACCTCCACGAGGATAACTTCCAGTGAGTAGATGGTAAGGTGATGAGAGCAATAGTGAAGGAAGCGAGTATTTATCTAGGGATGTAAGATAAGAGGGTTTAGTATATAATGATGCAATATATTGCATCTATAGCGCGATTAAGTATGGTGTCTAATATTACCTCCACAAGTTGATAAAATATCCGGAGGCGAGCAATAATGATGTATAATTGTTAGCACGAATATTTTGTATCCACCTAGGGATGAATAGCGAAATAGATTTAAGTAGTAAACGTATTTGTGCAGGGAAATCGAAAGAAATTCAATTTTATTAAAACAACAAGTTGGAAATTTACCGAAAGATAAAGTAGAAAGGATGTCCCAGGAGCGGAAGATACTATGGAGGATGATCTGGTCATAGCATTGCCTGAGAATAACGTATATAGAGATGAGAGTTGCCGTATCTCTATATTGTGTTTAGCTTAGCAGAATTAAAACGCCGAACCAAACATACTTATTAACAGGAATATCTTTCACATTTGATTGGGAAAGAGGATAAGCATATCAGTGTAGCTATGCTATGCTATGCCAAGGTACAACCCTACGTTATTGCTGCAAAGCTACACTTGCCCTAACTGCCATTTTGCCCTGCAACCGGCGAGTACCAATTCATGCAAGATCACCAGCGAGAGCTGCTACAGCTCCCTTTCTCGTGATGTGAAGGCTTGTTTAGTCAACTGCCGCTCCCTGCCTAAACACGCTAGTGACATCTGGCTCTCCCTCTCTACTAATGCCTGGGACCTGCTGTTCCTCACGGAAACTTGGACCAAAGAACACTCGCACCCCGACATCGCCCTAGCTGTCCCCCCGAACTATCAATTTGCTGGGCTTGATAGACCGGGTTCTAAGACAGGTGGTGGAATAGCTATCATTCTCAGAGCCCACTGGACAATCTCCTCTAGGAAACTAGACAATTTGGGCCCCATTGAAGCCATGTATTTTTGTATTTCCGAGGCAGCTCTTCTTATCTGTGCAGGGGTACTTATCTACAACCCCCCGAACACCCCCCCCACTCATATTACGGAATTAATATCAAGGTTAGCTGACCTCTCACTAAAACACCCGCACTTTACTGTCTTGGGGGATTTTAATCTACATGCAGATGACCGTAACTGTACTAAGGCATGTTCCTTGGTTGAGACCTTGGAGGGTTTCAACCTTCTGCAGAAAGTCGTTGGCCCTACACACTCGGCAGGGCACACGTTAGATCTGATCTTCACTAACCTCCCCGGTCTCTCCTCCGGTACCCCTCTCCCTGTGACTTGGTCAGACCATTTTACGATCCCTTTTAATCTAAAACTCGCCACGACTCTGTCCTCAGTCTGTAGGCCAGAGAGGACGGGTAGAAAGTGGTTTAAAGTAACACTCGAGGAGCTCGAGCCCGCCTTTGCCAAACTGGAATGGCAACCCTCCGCTGATATCAATGAGGATGTGACTAACCTAAACCAATGTATCATCACGGCCATTGAAAATATCGCCCCCCTCACTACCCTTTCCTCAGCCAGAACCAAGCCCTCTGCTCCCTGGTTCTCTCAGCTGCTGCGGGAAGAAAAAAGCAAATGCAAAAAGCTTGAACGCCTCTGGCGGCGTGCCTATGATCCAGATGCCAAAATAACGTACAGAGGGGCACTAAAAAATTTTCATAAACTTAAGCAAACTGCCATGAGGGAATACTTTGCTAGTAAAATCAAAGCGGCAGATAACAGCGCCAAGGCACTCTTCCAAGTTGTAAAAAACTTCACTAATCCCCCTGTCCTTCTACAAAAGACAGAGCCCTGTCAAGAACTCTGCGACAATCTATCCAATTTCTTTCATGAGAAAATTTCTCCCATCTATGCTACTTTTAATACAGGACTCAACCTCGATACAGATGTCACCCCCCTTACTGACGTCAGCCTCGAGGACAAGAGGTTTACAGCGTTCAAACCCATCACCTTAGATTCTGCACTATGCAAACTCCATCTATGTAAATCAGGCTCTCCCCTAGATCCGATGCCTGCCCACGTTTACTCCACAGTTGCTCCTGTGATCGTGCAACCCCTACTATCAATTTGGAATTCCTCCCTTAGATCAGGACAATTTCCGGACATTTGGAAGCAGGCAATCCTCATCCCCCTGTTAAAGAAACCCGACGCGGACCCGGCTGTCCTCAGTAACTACCGTCCGATATCCCTGCTACCAAAACCGGCCAAAATTTTGGAAAAAATAGTACAGGAACAACTAGCGGACTATATTGAAAATCAGAACCTGCTACATGACTGGCAATCCGGTTTTAGGACCGGCTACAGCACGGAGACGGCATTACTAGAGGTGGCGGAGACGGTGCGGGAAACCGTGGACAGGGGAGAGGTGGCTATGTTAGTGCTCCTCGACCTGTCTGCGGCCTTCGACACGGTCTCCCATGCCATCCTCCTGGGGAGACTCCGGGAGATGGGGATTCACGGCACCCCTCTGGCGTGGATCTCCTCCTTCCTCACAGGCCGCACACAACAAGTCTGGTGCCGCCCTTTCTGGTCCAGGGATAGGAAATCACTCGACTGCGGGGTGCCCCAGGGCTCTTCCCTTAGCCCCCTCTTTTTCAACATTTATGTTGCACCCTTAGCAAAGGTAATCGAGTCTTTAGGGGTAAAAGTGATATCGTATGCTGACGACACTCAGCTTATCTTCTCCTTTAAAGACCACTCATCCCCAGGTTTCGACAATTTCAGAAACTGTCTTTCCAATATCGTGGCCTGGATGACCTCTAACACGCTAAAATTAAATACAGATAAGACTGAGGTGTTATTTTTCAATCAGACACTCCCCCTACCCCCCTCTACTTGGTGGCCTGCGGAACTCAGCCCTCCATCTGCCCCGGTGAGGGTGGCCCGCAATCTCGGAGTTCAATTTGACAACGACCTATCTTTTAAGACTCAGATTCAGAAAGTCACCTCAGCATGCTTCGGGAAACTCCATATGATAAAAAAAATGTCCCCCTTTCTTCCCAAGGAAGCTCTGAAAACAGTGACACATGCTCTAATTACGTCACACTTGGACTATGCGAACAGCCTGTACGTGGGACTCCCCGCCTACCTGCTACACAGACTGCAAATTGTGCAGAATGCTGCTGCCAGGCTGATTTGCAAAGTCCCCTATCGTCACTCAATCTCCCCACACTTGAAGAAATTGCACTGGCTACCGATCACTGCCCGGGTTAAATTCAAAGCCCTGATACTAGCCTTTAGAGCTCTTAAGGGGAAAGGCCCTAAATACCTGAGGCACAGACTAAAACCAGTGCATTCCACTCTTAACCTCAGATCGAACCACCTTCTCCTGCTGTCAACTCCCCGATTCCGTTTTGCGAGAAAGGGTGGTAGAGCCTTCACAGTAGCAGTATCCAAACTGTGGAATTCTCTGCCCATCAGCCTTAGGATGACCGACACTGAATCTCAGTTTAGGGGCAAACTGAAAACCTTTTTATTTTCAGCCCACTAAGTCAACAATATAAACTTGCTACTGCCACTCCCTCCTGCATTCCTCAGCGCCGGGACACCCCCGTTGGGGGTAGCTGTGCGCTCAACAAATGTCAAATAATAATAATAATAATAATATGCTGTGAAATATCGCATATAGTATAGCATATCTAGCATTTATACAAAAGAGAGTTGCCATATCTCTATATAGTGATTAGCTAAGCATAATTAGTCGGCCGAAACAAACATACTTATTAGCAGGAAGATATTTCACATATGATTGAGGAAGAAGATAAGCATATAGATGTAACTATGCTGTGAAATAGCGCATTTGGTGTAGCATGAGTATATATAAATAACCGAGCTAGGGTCATCGGACCCCAACTCTCCCTCTCAGGCATTCTGGTGTACAGACCTCCTGGCAGACTGTATGATTTCACAACCAGCCTGATAGAAGCCACAGCACACCTAGCAATAAGGAAAAGCAGATTGCTGGTGCTTGGTGACATGAACGTACACTTTGACGATCCCCTCGATATAGAGGCTAAGGACATCAGGTCTGAACTCCTTTCTCTACAGCTCGACCTTATAAACCATGACCCCACACACAGACTGGGCCACCTCTTAGATCCTATCTTTATGAATGGTTCCGGAGTACAAGCCACATCCCCTATTCCGGTACCCTGGTCTGATCACTTTATTATTCCATTTGTCATTCAGTTATTTGAGTCTGATCCTAAACCAGATTGTAATCACCGATACCTGCGGCGGAACTGGAAAAAAATTTCCTATGATACCTTTAACAAGTTACTCGAAATAGGAGGTCCCTTGGGAGGCTTAGACTGTGAAACAGCCTATAGTCACTTGCAGAACCACATCTTAAAGGCCCTAGATAGCACCGCTCCTATTCGGAAAATGAAAAACCCCAACAATGCGAGGAAATCAACCCCGTGGTACACGCCTGAACTTCAGGCAACTAAATCTGCCTGTAAGAAATTAGAACGTGAATGGCGCACCAACTTCTGTCCTACTATTAAAACACAGTACAAAAATGCTCAAAAACAATATAATAAAAAAATCCGCTCCTCTAAAGCTCTTCACTATAAAATCCGCATTGGGGAGGCAGAGAACTCCTCTAAAGAGCTTTTCAAAATCTTCAAAGAAATTTCGGTGCTTACCAATGATAACCAATCCTGTAACGATTTGGTGGAAACCTGTAATAAAATAGTGCAATATTTCTCTGGGAAAATCACCACCATCTATGCTAACTTTTCTGGGCACCTGACTTCTGGCCACGACTTTAAGGAAAGCTCAGAAATGGATCCTATGGAGCATTGCCTACAATGTTTTTCGGTACCCCCTCCGGAAACGCTTATAAACATTTGCAAAAGCGTCAAATCGGGTTCTCCCCGTGATCCAGCCCCTCCGAAAGTACTTAACACTAGCTTACAAGTACTGGAACCTTACTTTAGGCATGTCATTCAAGTATCCTTATCCTCTGCCTGCCTCCCGGAGGATTGGAAAAAAGCTATAGTATTGCCCATTAAAAAGAAACCCAATGTGAGTCAGGATATATTAGAAAATCTGCGACCTATTTCCCTCCTTCCATATCTTGCGAAAGTGGCCGAAAAAATAGCCAACAAGCAACTTATGGCCCACTTAGAATCCAATAATTCCTTACATGGATCCCAATCTGGTTTCAGAACGAACTATTCTACTGAGACAGCCCTCCTAAGAGCGACTGAAACCCTTCGGGCAGGAGCTGATGAGGGTCACACTATGGCACTTATCATGCTGGACCTCAGTGCTGCGTTTGACACTGTAGCACACTCCATCTTGCTACAGTGTCTAAACAAAGCTGGGGTCACCAAGACGGCACTAGGTTGGCTAAAAGCTTTCCTCTTAGGCCGCAGCTTTCAGGTCCAAAGAGGTACTTTCCTCTCAGACAGCATTGCTCTTGAACAGGGGGTGCCTCAGGGCTCTGCCCTGAGCCCCACCCTGTTCAACCTTTATATGGCCCGCTGGCAGATGTGGTACAATCGTACGGCATAAAATTAGTATCCTACGCCGACGATACCCAACTGCTCATCTCACTATCCCAAGCCCCTACCTTAGCTGCAACCAACTTCAAAATTTGCATGCAGGAGCTTGCAGGTTGGATGAACCAACACTGCCTGAAACTCAATGGCTCCAAAACAGAGGTTCTTGTGATAGGTGGTAGCGCTACCAGCTGGACGCAGGATTGGTGGCCTCCTTGTCTGGGTCCTTTACCTACCCCCGGCAAGGAAGCCAAGAACCTAGGGGTTTGGGTTGATCCCAAACTCTCCTTTCACAGCCATGTCCACAAAGTAGTAGGGAAGTGCTTTGGGGTGCTAAAAACCTTAAATCGAACTCTGGACCTCCTTCCTTTAGAGGCCTGACGCACCCTGACCCAAGCACTAGTCATCTCCTGTATTGATTACGGTAATGTGCTACTCCTAGGGACAACAGAAAAGAACATGAAAAAGCTACAAGTCCTCCAAAATACGGCAGCACGGTTAGTCCTTAGGCTACCTAAAAGAGCTCCATCGAAGGCCTCCTTGGATGCTCTCCATTGGCTTCCTATAAAAAAGAGGATCCTTTTCTAAGCACTTCTCATATGCTACAAGATTAACTCTATGAAAGCCCCTGAATACCTTAAGGATCTAGCCATTCCCTATGAGCCCAACAGAGCACTTCGCTTTATGGGAACTGGTCTCCTCAAAATTCCTCGAATAAGGAAGGCCAGAATGGGAGGACGATCTTTTCGTGTGTTGGCAGCCAAAAACTGGAACTCCCTCCCTATGAACATTAGACTAGCTGGAACAGAAACAATTTTCAGGAAACTTTTAAAAACTTACTTGTATACCCTTTAATTTCGCCCTCTCTCCTGCTACTCTCTCCACAGCGCGGGGATATGCCGGGATGGCGTCACCAGGCGCTTTATAAACTCCTTTATTATTATTATTATTATGAGACTAAGCATGACTTCTAAAGTTTCATCTTAAACAGACTCACCCGTGAGGTTTGATGAAGATGGTGACGCTCCTGGTAGAAAAGGACTGGTAGCAGTACTCGACCGCCAAAAGACCGCACACCGGTATGCTAGAATGCAAGCAACCGTGTGATAGGAAGCAGCCGCTTTATAAATGGTAGATGATTGGACGGAAATACTG
This sequence comes from Lissotriton vulgaris, assembly GCF_964263255.1. Lineage (NCBI taxonomy): Eukaryota > Metazoa > Chordata > Amphibia > Caudata > Salamandridae > Lissotriton > Lissotriton vulgaris. The sequence goes on along the minus strand of NC_141694.1, from coordinate 1,719,463,108 downwards.
GGAGTGGAAATAGAGGAAGGACTTGTTCGTGCTAGGTCACAGTGATTAAAATAGAAGAAGGACTTGTAAAGTAAAATCAAATAAAATAAAGAAAGGACTGTTCTATGTCTAATGGCAACATGAGGCGATATCAATGGTAGACATAAGATACAGGGTTAGGTTAGAAGAAAGACTAATATGTGTCGGAAACAATACTAATAAACGATCCTAGTAGAAAATTGAAAAGATGCGAAGATGAATAGAACTTGATTTCTAGAATTACAAAGATGAAAGATGATTTTAATGAGCAGAAAAAGTAATAATTTGTGACGATAAATAGCAGAACACAAATTATTCAAGAAGTACTGGGAGTGGAAATTGAGGAAGGACTTGTTTGTGCTAGGTCACAGTGATTAAAATAGAAGAGGGACTTGTACAGTAAAATCAAATAAAATAAAGAAAGGACTGTTCTATGTCTAATGGCAACATGAGGCGATATCACTGGTAGACATAAGATACAGGGTTAGGTTAGAAGAAAGACTAATGTGTGGCGGAAACAATACTAGTAAACGATCCTAGTAGAAAATTGAAAAGATGCGAAGATGAATAGAACTTGATTTCTAGAATTACAAAGATGACAGATGACTTTAATGAGCAGAAAAAGTAATAATTCGTGACGATAAATAGCAGAACACAAATTATTCAAGAAGCAATAATACCTGTAGGTGCTGTTTTAAGTAATAAAATTGAATAAACAAATAAATACTATAGAGGCGCTAACCTAGTTCTTAAGTAGGGTTGAAAAAAGAAGATCTGTTGTAATAGTCTTAATTTCTTTGGGTCATGACGGGAGGAATCTGATAATTAAAGGGCGAAAAAAGTAGGTAGGATAGCAAATAGTTAATACTACATAGGGGAATAGTTCCTCCTCATATGTGAAGGTGGCTTATTTCACATGTGTCGTATAGTCATGTCTATATATAAAGGGCGAACTCTTTTATTAAGCTTTAAGTATATATCTTTCAGAGTGTGTATCAAATAATCTCTTGGTCCCAAAGGATTTCGGAATTAAGTCCATTATTTACCGTGTCAAACATGAAAATGTGATATACTTCCCGTTTTTTTCTAATTTTATCACAGCATAGCCCTGCAGTTGGTACAATTTTTTCCAATATATACCAACGTATATCATCTGGAGAATGTTGTTTTTCCAGATAATGACTTACTAGTGGTGCAGCCATTTTTTGTGTGCGGATTGCCGATCTATGTTCGGTTAATCTAGTATTCATAGATTGCGAAGTCTCACCCACGTATGCTTTTTCGCATGGGCACAGAAGTATGTAAATCAAATTTTTGCTTTTGCAGTTTGTCATCCCTTTATTTTGAATGGTAATTCCATGATGGCTAAATGATACATTTTCAATGGCCAAGGGACATGATTTACATGTTCTGCATTTGTAGTTACCATGAATAGGCTGTAGGTCTCTAATGTTCAACTGAAGAGGTGGTTTTGTTTTAGGCATACGTGACCTTACTATTAGGTCTTTCAGATTTTTATTTTTTTCGATAGGCAAACATAGGTTTTTGTAGTGCCTTAGTAGATGGTTTATTGATGTTTAACAAGTGCCAGTGTGAACAGACAATCTGTCTGATTCTGTCATTAAGAATCGAATGTCTGGTGACAAATACCAGATTTTGTTCAGAAGTGTTGGAATTGCATGACAGTAGGTGTTGCCTGTCGTAAAAGCGGGCTCGTTTGTATGCATCCCGAATGATACGATGAGGATATCCACGATTCTTGAATTTGATCTTCATATCTTCTGCTCTTAGGTCGTGATCACTGAGTTTGGAGCAATTACGACGTAATCGCAGAAATTGTCCAAAAGGGATTGCATTTTTTTGATTTGTGGGATGAAAAAATAGAGTGGTGCAAGATGGTATTGCGTGCAGTGGGTTAAGTATATAAATCCACATATAATTGCATTCCCTCATGTTTGATCATAATGTCGAGGAACTCGATATGATCGTTGCTGACATGTGATGTAAATCGAAGATTTTCATCACAGAGGTTTAGCCATTGTATAAATTCAGACAGAATTTGAAGATCATCATTCCATATAAAGACAATATCGTCAATATAACGTGACCAACAAAGGACAGTCTCGAAAAAGGGGGCCTCCTCTTTGAAAATGTACTGGTATTCAAAGTGAGCTACATAAATGTTCGCTATAGTAGGAGCGCAGGACACTCCCATGCTTACCCCTTTTACTTGTTTGTATAGGTCATTTCTGAATTCAAAAATATTTTCTTTAAGTATAATCGCTAAGCAATCAACAATGGACTTGCTATTGCAATCAACTTGGTAGGTTTCAATGAACCAGGTTACTGCATTAATAGCACCTTCATATGGAATGTTGGAATAAAGATTTTCAACATCCAGTGTTACTAGCCATTGGGTCTGTGCATTATAAGGGGTGCCTTCTAAGAGGTTGATTACCTGACTGGTATCTTTGATGTAACCTGGTGTTAGCTGGACGTAAGGGCGCAAAACTGCGTCTAGGTATTTCGATATGGGCTCAGTAACAGAGCCAATAGTGTTGACAATACGTCTAAGTGGGGGATTGCCTACATCTTTATGTACTTTGGGGGTACCATAGATGCATGCTAATTTTGGTGAATCTAGATTAAGGTATTCATATTCTTTGTGACAAATGATGTCATCATTATAGGATTTGTAAGTGAGTTTTTCAATTTTAGATTTAGTTGCATTAGTTGTATTCTTAGTAATTTTTACATAGAACCTGTTGTCATTAAGCATGTTTTCCATTTTTTCAATGCAGTTATTTGTATCAAGGATCGCTATTCCGCCCCCTTTATCACAACATTTAACAGTCAGTTTAGTGTTGTTTTTCAAACATTCGATAGCTTGATACTCATCTAAGGGAACGTTGAAAGGTGTTCTGGGTACATATTTAGTGGCCTGTATGAAGTTGTTATATACTACTTTTTCAAATATGGCCATTTCAGGTGGTATTTGATCCAAGGTTGGAGTAAATATCGATTTGGGAGCTAGTCCTCATTTGTTAATTTCATTGTCATTGCTTTGATTATTCTGAAAGAAAAATTTCAATCTTACTTTTCAAAGTGATGTCATAAGATCTGAGAAAAGTTCAAATTTGTTTATGCCAGCATGAGGGACAAAGGAGAGTCCCTTCGATAGTAATGACATTGTGGATTGATTAAGACTAGTTTTGCTTAAATTGAAGATTGGTATGGTAACAAACAAACAGAGTAAATATCTCTGTATGGCAGTTTACCTTCTTCATAAAAACCTTGTTACTTAGAAACCGAACCGACCATGGCCCCCTATTTGAGATCTCTCTGTACTACAAGATCTTATGACTACTAGAGTATTCTCTGAGTACCAGATCGTATATCCTAGCAAGGCATCTTCTCCTTTTACATTTTTGCACAATACGATGTAGCGGTCCGTATCTAGTGGATAGCATACTCCTGTCACTGTCCTGAAGGTACTTCATGCCAAAATCAACATAGATAAAACTGTGTAGCCTTAAAATTTAAAATCAAATCAATGAATACCATTGTTTAGCCACTAAGGTAAAAACATTTTTTTTAAAAGGCTTAGTTGAAAATATTTCATAAAAATATTACCTTTTTCGGGCCACAAAGTCCAGCCATAGACCAACCACTAGAGGGCCCCACAATCCAGCTGAAGAGCATGCAGCTCCAGCTAAAATATGGTAAGCTCTCCTGAGGTCATTGTATTCAATCACCCACAAGTCTTATTTTGTTCTTTCTTTTGTATCTGAGGGGGCTGCTGCACTCACTGCAGCCCCCCCCCCAACATTTAAAAACAAATGGTTGATTTTGCGCCTGCCTCTTCTAGAGGCACCACCAGGAAGAAATAATGTAATTTAAAAATGGCCTATGAGACTGTGTAGCAATTCTTGCCACAGTGCCACAGTGTCCAAGGGATGGGGTCCCCAAGGCACTGCAGCTGTATTGGGCCCGGGAGATTGATCTATGGCCTGGGGAAGGGGTGGGCCAGATACCTCCTCTTCAAAATTTAAAACTTAGACGGGGGAATGGGTCCCTGGGGTCTCTAGAAGTCTCAGGTAGGGGGACCGCACACCCCAACCCTATAGGGGAAGGCTCAGAATGAAAATATCAAAAGTTTTTTTATTGAAAGCCAAGGATAACAAATGAATTTTGACACTGTGGCGTCCCTTTGCCTCCCTCCCACCAGGCTTGTGGACTTAGTTTCCCTATCATGCCCCATCTATTTTTTTTTCTTCTGGAGAGGGGACTGACTCGCTGAGTCATAAAATGTCTGTCACAACATCTTTGTTGATGTGGTGGCAGCCAATTAGATCATATCTTTTCACCTGTTAGATCAGTGAATCTAGGAGGCAGTAGCAGGAGTGCAGGAAGCCACCACAGCAACATCTTTAGCTGCCGCATATCTTGATGCTGCAATCCCTTCCACCTCTGCAGCATCGGCTGGACCTCCACCACCACCCATTCCATCTGTTCTACCCACTGTACCAGTGCCTGTCCACCTGTTGAGTCAGTATCGCAATATTGTGGATAAGTAAGCAAATTTGCCAGCTAATGCCTACTATGTCAAACAGTGATTGTTGTTGCCAAGACAGATATGAACATTAACTAGGCAATTGTTATCACTCACCAGTGTCCTCCCCAACATCCCTAGTTTTAGTTTTTCCCTCCCCTTCATTCTCCTCCTGTATCCACTCCATCTGTTTTTGTTCTGTTTTTTATGTTGACCTTTTAGAAAAAAAAATAACAATCTCAGAAAAAATTATAAACAATAAAAAGAAGAAAAAAAGGTTCTTTTAAGAACTATCCAAAGAGTTCTAACAATAAGGGCTTGTGTTAATATTAACTTCTTCGCTGCCAGGTCTCCCTCCTACGCAACGGCCAATTTGGATATTTTGGACAGTTTGTGATTAGGCCCCCATTACTTTTTGTCCACATAAGGTATCCATGCCAACTTTGCATCCTTTTCTTTTAACATCCTGAGGATTTTAAAAGTACCCAGGGTTTTTGAATTCCCTTGAAGGGGACCGAGAAATTAGGCAAAATACAGCAAAAATGTGGGATTTAGGTGAAAAAGTGCTGCAGAAGACATCATCTGTTTTTTCCCTGAAAATGGTATCAACAAAGGATTTGTAGAGCTGAAATCACTACCTTCCCAGCTTTCAGGAACAGGCAGACTTGTGTCAAAAAACCAAACGTTGTTTCACAGTTTTGGCATTTTACTGGAACATAGCAATTTTTCATATCTTTTGTGCTTTCAACCTCCTTTTAGTTATTGGTGGAAATGGGTATAAAACCAATAAGGGATCCCAGAAAGCTATACACTTTGTCGAAGAAGACAAAATTCTGAAGTCAGCAAAGGGTTATTTGTGTGGATCTTTCAAGTTTTTCCTGTAGAAAGAAACAGTTGAACTAAAACAATATTAAAATTGAGTTTAGACAAATTTGTGCCTGCATTTTCACCTGTAACTTCTTCTAACTTTACTAGATATCTGAAAGGAATATACCGTTACATCCATTTTGGTTGCGGGGATATATCGGGCTTGTAGGCTCACCAAGAACCTGAGGTACCCAGAGACAACAACTGAGCTGCACCTGGCAATAGTTTTTCATTGTGTACCGGGTATACAGCAATTAATTAAGCATGGGCGAATTTTGTGAATTCGCAATTCGCGAATTTGCAGATTTGCAAATTGGCAATCCGCAAAATTCGTGAATTTGCTGATTTTTTTATTTTTGCATGCTTGCGGGTGTTCGCGAGGCGCTTTGCGTGTTTGCGGGTGTTCGCGAGGCACTTTGCAATTTCGCGGGGTTTTTTGTTTTGGCTGCTTAATCACTGCCACCCTCTCGTTTTTTATGCCCATCTGCCCTCTGTACCACTCATTTCTGTGCCCTTCTGCCCTCTGCCCCACTCATTTTTGTCCCCTTCTGCCCTCTGTCCCACTTTTGTGCCCTTCAAGCTGCCAGCTGCCAGAGCCATTCTAAAATAGCTAGAAATAGCTTCAACAGGAAGCACTAATAGATAAAGTAAAGCAGGTGCTCCAGTTGAAGGTCAAATTAAGTTACAAAATCATTAATCACCCCAAGTTTGGGGTGATTAATGATTGTGTAACTGAATTTGAGCAGCACCTGCTTTACTTTATCTATTAGAGCTTCCTGTTAAAGCTGACTTTTGTAACTATTTTAGAATGGCTCTGGCAGCTTGCTGGCGCCATTCTAAAAGAGTTACAAAAGTCAGCTTGAACTTTTGAACCAATCCGTTCCGCTCGCGGATTTTGCGGGAAATTCGTGAGTCTCGCGGATTGCGAATTTACCGAAAATCCACGAAATCCGCGAGCGGAACGGATTTTCCGCCCATGCTTACAATTAATTTGGAAAAATATAAAAAGTGAAAGATAGGTATCAAGGAAACCAATTTATTTCCGAAATGGGATCAAAATATGTGGTTTAGAAGCAATGGTTACTTGCACATCTCTGTATTTGTGGTTAGCCGGACTAGCATGTGAATTAGGGGTTATTTTTCAAAATGTCTTCTTTTTTACACACTGTCTTACATTTGGTAGGCAGAAATGCTTAGAAAGACAATTGGTAATAACACTTGTGTGGGTGGCCTAGTGCCCACAACAGGAAATGGATCAAAACACAACATGAACACATCAGATTTTTCCACTGAAAACTGACCCTTTTTTTGCAAAGTGTCTGTCTGTGGATTTTGAGCCCTAGCTCAACTGACACCTGGAGAAATCTAGCAAACCTGTACATTTTTTTAAAATTATACACCCAGGATGGAGAGACTTGTGTGGCTTTCACCAGGTTCTGTTACCCAAAATCCCTTGTAAACCTCACATTTTGTAAAAAGATAAATGTTCCACACATTTCTGTGATGGAAAGTTCAGGAATCTGTGGGGAGTCACAAACATCTACACACCCAGCATTCCCGAGGTCTTCCGATAAGAATGGTACCTGACTTGTGTGGGTAGGCCTAGTGCACACAACAGGAAATGGCACAGAATGCAATGTGAACGTATCACATTTTTCCAAAGAAAACTGACCCTTTTTTTGCAAATTGCCTACCTGTGGATTTCGGACCCTATCTTACCCAGCACCTAAAGAAACCTAGCAAACCTGTACGTTTGTAAAAACTAGACATGCAGGGGAATCCAGGATGGGTTGACTTTTGCAGCTCTCACTCGATTCTGTTACCCAGAATGCCTTGCAAACCTCAAACATTGTAAAAAGAAACACATTTTACTCACATTTCTGTGATGGAAAGTTCTGGAATCCCCAGGGAGCCACAAACTTTCACCCACCAGCATTCCTCAAAGCCTCCCGATAAAAATGGTAACTCAATTGTGTGGGTAAGCCTAGTTCCCACAGCAGGAAATGGCCCAAAACGCAACATGGACACCTCACATTTTTCCAGTGAAAACAGCCCTTTTTTCGTAATGTGCCTAGATGTGGATTTTGGGGCCTAGCTCAGCCAGAACCCTATGGAAACGTAGAAAACCTGTACATTTTTTAAACCTAGACACCCAGGGACATCCAGGATGGGGTGACTAGTGTGACTCTCACCAGGTTTATTTACCCAGAATCCCTTGCAAACCTCGAACTTTGTAAAAAAATCAAAAACATTTTCCTCACATTTTTTATTTTTATTTTATTTTTGTAAATGAAGGTTCACTTTGACATACACAGCGAAATGCCTACAACCCTGAGGCCAGCAGCGATAGCATTTAAGGCACACCTCAATGCAGCGCATCCCACATCCCGGAGGCCGGTTAGCGCTGTGCTCAAAGATTTTTTTTTTTAACAATGCCTGTCAGTTTATCACGTTATTTCGCTGCATGTCAGCGCTCTTATCTGACTCTCAAAAATAACACAAAGTTTTTTTAGTAAGGAAAAACACGCCCCCCAAACGAACATTGAGGTGTCAGGCCAGTCAGTCGCTCACAGGACTCTAGCTTTTAACATTAATACGACTATGAGGTGCTAAATAAAACACCAATCCATTCCAGATCCCCCCAGTCATCATCATCACACTCAATCTATGTCGACCTTCCGTTCCACCCCAGTTTTCAACCTGTACATGGTCAGACCCTCTGTCGGTGGAACCCCTCCACCCCTTCATGATTCCAAACACCTCAGGGTGTTGGAGTGCTAATACCCGCCTCTGCACCAGTCCTTGTCATTGTGGCCACGTCTCCAACCCCCATCTTAGATATGCAGTGTATAGCCCCCAGAAGTTCTTTGGTCTGCTCCGCAGTGAGAGGACTCAGAGTTCGCTGAAGCTTTCAGATTGCATACAACAGTAAAGAATGTCTTGTGACCATTGCGACACCATGGGTAGGGGCCCCCTTAGCCAGCAGAGTGCCACCCTGCGCTTTGCCATCATAAGTCCTAAGTCTACCAGTCTGCGCGCAGCCTTTGGTAATTTCCTAGAATATCCCAGCAGTCCCATCGCCGGATCAGGTGGGACCTCCAGCTCGGTAACCACACCTATCTCTCGGAATATGTTTTCCCAGAATGTAGAGACACCTGGGCAACTCCACGCTAAGTGGAAAAAGTCCGCAGTCGAGAAGCAACATCGTTCACATGCTGCGTCCTCTCGTAAGCCATACCTGTGCAATCTCTCTGGCATGTAGTATACTCTATTAATGTATTTATAGTGGATCAACCTGTGTTTGCCATGCAAAGATATTCACTTTGTGTTGTTGCAGCAGTATGACCACATGTCATCATCAACTGTGATGTCCAAGTCTCGTTGCCAGGCAACTCTGGCTTTGGTGTACTGATTGGCTCTTTGGGACATTGCTAGTTTATATAAATTGGAGACCAGGTTGCGGTGAGATGTGGTTTTAATGAGGTACGACAGTTCTGGGATCCCAGGTGGCTCCTCCATGTCATCCCCAAGGGGTTGTCTCAGGGCTCCATTCACCCAATGGAACTGAAAGCGCTGCAGCATAGTGGGAGTCCCCGCAGTGGCAGTGATTGCATCCCAGTTTTTGGCGACACCGTCTATAAACAAGTCACCTACTTTATGAATGCCCAGCTCTCAGAGGGCAAGGACTACTCCCTTATCTTTACAGGGGTTCAACCAGACTGCCCAGTCCAAAGGCATCTCCAGGTAGTATAACAATGCCCCCGCTGTCTGCTATAGTATGCAGCTCCAGGCATGTAGAGTCGAATTTAAGGAATCCAGGATCCCAGTGCTGCATTCGACTGGCTTTAAAAAAACAGGCTGGAGGGGAAGAAGGTCAGCAAACAATCTCTCCAGCTTGAGATATGGTATGTTAACTGCGCCGTGAATCCAGCTATGTGCCTGCGCTGCCCTATAATACAGCTCAAAGTCTGATGCACCCAACCTGCCGAGATGGTAAGGCAAAGTAAGAACTCGCCATTTGACACAAGCTTGTTTGCCTGCCCAAGCCAGCCGCACCAGGGATTTATTGAGTCTGGTGAAAAAGGAGCGCAGTACCACTATTGGGACATTAGTACACAGAAACAAAAACCTAGGCTGCACTAACATCTTCATGATGGATACCCTACCGATCAGAGATAGGGGGAGCCCGATCCAAGTTTCCACATCATCCTTAAGCTTGGCAACCCTGGTCCCATAATTTTCCATAAAAAAATTTTCAGAGTCCGTATGTAACATGATACAAAGGTATCTGACAGAATCATCCGACCACTGCAGTGGGTACTCCATATCAAATGTTGAAGTGGACGGGGTGAGTAGAAATGCTATGGACTTAGACCAATTGACCTTTAGTCCAGAAAGAGCCTCAAAGTGCACCACTTCTTTTAGGACCGGGGACACGTTGTTTTCGGGGTCTCTCACATAGAGCAGGGTGTTATCCGCATATGTGGAGACCACGATCTGATAGGTGGGAAACCTTACGCCCCTGTGACTGTGGTATTCCCTGAGCGCAAATTCTAAGGCCTCAGCGACCAATGCATATAGTGTCGGCGACAAAGGCCATCCCTGACGTATCCCCCTGGAGATGGGAATAGCGTCCGTGACTAAGTCCCCAAGCTGGATTTGCGCATTGTACGGTGCCCCGATCATTTGTAATCATTACTTGTCGCATAAATGGCCACTCCACAGAGTCAAACGCCTTCTCCATGTCCAGGAAAACGGTGATCGCCCTTTTATCTCCACAGAGTCAAACGCCTTCTCCATGTCCAGGAAAACGGTGATCGCCCTTGTATCTCGCCGGACATGTTGCATTGTGCCAAAGACCGTACGCAAATTATAAGTGAGGTTTTTGTCAGGTACACACCCTGACTGTTTCGGAGCTACCAATTCCGGGGTCAAAAGGGCCAGGCGAGTAGCTAAGATTTTTGCAAGCAGCTTAGTGTCCACGTTTAGCAAGGAGAGCGGGCAATAAGATTCACATTCTTCTGGTGGTTTACCCGGTTTGGGAATGGCCACCAAAATGGCTTCTCTCATTGATTGTGGCATCTTTCCCGTTACGCACATATCATCAAACAGCTCTGCTATATGTGGGAGCAAAAGATCTATGAAGGTCTTGTAAAAGGTCACTGCAAGGCCGTCGGATCCTGGGGCGCTATTTGCCTTCATTCCAGCTAATGCTTCCAAAATCTTGTCTCTTTCTAGGAGGAGAGACAGGAAGTCCCTATGTGTATTGGTCAGGAAGGGTAACTGAATGTGCTCCAAATAATTCAATATTTCCCCATCCATATCCGACTGACGTGAAGCTCACAAAGTCGAATAATACTGTTTAAAACTATGAGCAATGTCTGCCTCATCGGTAAATAGATCACGCCCCTCCGAGCGGATCATGGGGAAAGAGGTCTTTCTCCTTCTAGCTTTCAGATTGTTAGACAGCACTGATCCAGGCCAATCGCCCTCACCATACGCACAAGATGTGGCATGTTTTCCCAAGTGTTGCACTTCACTGTCCGCCGCCTCATGATACTCCTTCAGCAGTGTCTTCATTACCTCTGTGGACTCCTCATCCAGCCTTGACTGCTGCCTGGCGGCCAAGTCACCCAATCTGCGCTCCAGACTCGAGAGTCTCTGTCGTATGTCCCAAAGTACCCCGGAGTGCTTAGACATGGCCACCCCTCTAATGTACACCTTAAATGCTTCCCAAACCATCTGGAAGCTATCCACGGACCCTATATTAGTAGCAAAAAATGTCTCTATCTCTTGCGCCATCGCTTCTTTAAAAAGGGGGTCTAACAGCGAGTAAGGGGGAAAATGCCAAGTGAATGGACGGATAGTCTTCTCAGGAGTGGACAGGACCAACAGAAAAGGAGAGTGATCCGACAGAGTACGCGGCAGAACCTGTCACGAGCGAATGTGAAACATAAGAGATGATGACATAAGCCAATAATCAATACATGTATGTAGATTATAGTAAGCGGAGTAATGTGTGAAGCTTCCCTTGCTAGGATGCAGTTCTCTCCATTCATCTATGAGTGCCATGCTGATTATTGCCTTATCTATGGCTCTAACTGCCATCACCGGCCTTCCAGACGGTCCACCTGATCTGTCCAGACACGGGTTCCTAACCAAATTGAATTTGCCCCCCATAGCATGTAAGTCTTCCCACTTGTTCCCACTATGCTGGCCAGCGTGGAGAAGAACTCTGGACAGTCATAGTTGGGGCCGTATACATTGACCAATATAAAGTCAAGTCCCCTACCCTGACAGCGGGATATCACAAACCTACCGCCGGTGTCAGCTGTCCACAATTTCAGCGTATAGTCAGACCTGGGATTGACGCATATCATTACTCCCCTTGTGTGAGTTGTGAAACCTGCAGCATTGACATTCCCCATCAGGCCCCTGGAACGCATCATTGGGCTCTAGAGTGGGAGGTGTGTCTCTTGCAGGAAGGCTATGTCGACGGTGTGCCTAGTGAGGTAGTGTAACACTTTGCGTAACTTGCGGTGTCATTAAGGCCCCTGGCGTTCCATGTCACTGCTCTAAGGGAATCTACTGGCTTCTGGGGAATGGCCTCTGTAGTCGTTACCATCCTGTCTATCGTGCATTATATAGCGTCCTGAATCACGCATGTGTCCTTTGTCCTGTGCGATGTATGACAGTATGCCTGACCTAGCAAACCTCCTAACAAGAAACTGTGAACCAAACCCTTCTCCCCCCTCCCCCCTCCCACCTCCCATGGCTGACCACCCACAACTCGGTTGCGCTGCATCCCGTATAGGGACTTCCCACACCACCTCCCTCCCACCCCCAAATAAGTTAACAGAAGTGGTGGTTTTCACTTGCGGGCGGAGGTCGCTCTATGCCCACCCACTAATTAGACGACAATTTGTACACTGTCTCGACCTCCGAGCGCAGAATGCTATTATAGCCCCTACCACCAATCCACAATTCGAAACAACAGATATCAATGTGTGACCCCCAGCACAGTGTCTAGTACCATCTGACAATTCACATACCAATGTAACTCCCTGTGACCCAAAGAGAAACTGTCAAAGAGTCTCCTAATTACTGTACATCAACCGCATAGCTAATGACAGTGGCCAGTCTAACATGAAATACGCACAGTGGAGCACCAGTAATTGTCCGCTTCAGAACACCATTATATACAATACCAACAGACCATCCCCCGCCCCGACCTCCCAGCACACACAATACTTTGCAAGTGTCTGCCGTCGAACCAGTCTCAGTCTTGTTCCTCTAGTGATCCCCCCGCTGCCTTATCTAGTAGCTGTCGCTCCAGACTCTGCTTCTGTTCTTTGTTCCAGTCTTTCAGCGTCTTCTGTAGAGCCTTCGGATCAACGAAGATATGTGATCTTCCCCTCCTGTTCACCAGCGGCTTGGCCTGGTACAACATCGCATAATCTAAACCCAACTCCTGCAGCTGCTTCTTCATGGGGATAAACTGCCGATGCACCTCCGGCACTCGGGAGGTAAAATACGGATAGAGTGAAATGTTTGAACCCTTATAGTGCAAAGTTTGTTTGTCTATCACCACCTGCAAACCCGCATCTCTGTCCAGATAGTTCAACAGTTTGGCTATGATTGGATGCGGCGGGCGCCTGGCTAAGGCCTATGTCCCAAGGAGCGGTGCGCTCTTTCCACCACAAACATGTTAGAGAACTCATCTGCGCCCAGCAGATCCACCAATAGCTTCTCAACAAAATGTTCCATGTTCCCCATTTGTGTTGTCTCCGCCAGGTCCGTAATCTGTAGTGTACAGCGTCACGTACAGGCCTCTAGGTCCTCTGTTTTGTCCTGCAGCACCTGCATGATCCTGCCAAGCTTTTTATGGTCGGTGTCCAACATAGTTTGCGTTTCTTTTACTTCCGTGAGTCGTCGTTCGGACATGTCAAGCCTCTCGGCATGCTTGTCCAGCTGTTACCCCATCCTGTCCATCCAATACGAGAGGGCATCAATCTTCATGCCCAGAGAAGAGATACCACTCTACAATCCTTTCTCCATTGACAGCAACAAACTGTGGCTATCTTGCTCATCATCTGTTGCGGCAGGAGGTCTCGTCTCCTCGTCTAGGGCAGGGTCGTGGGATTTAGAGCGTTTCTGTTCAAAGGTCAACTTGGACTGAATCCTGTCTGATTTGCCCATCGTCCTTACCGACACAGAGGATTTCTGCAGTAGCCAGATGTTAGAGGGTGGCCGGAAGTCCTCCACTAGAGCTGGAGGCCGTGAGGCCCCTCTACACGAACATGCTGCATGATGAATATCTGCAGCGCTGCCAATCGATCCTGCTGCAAGGTGCTTCGCCTATTTCTGCTTGCCGCTCCACCAGACTTTGCGCCACCACCTCCACAGGAGCCACCAGGTTGCGCCGCTCCACCCACGACTGCTCAGATGGACAGCAGAGGGTGTCAGGGAAGGAACTCTGTGCTGCGCAGCACCCTAGCTTTGCCTCCCAGACGGGGCCCGAAATGAGATGAGTTTTGCAGTCAGGCACGTCTGTGCATGAGGAGGAAGTCCAACTCCCACTGTGTAATCCCACCGTGGCACCCACCTCTGTCCTGCACAGCCTGGTGTCCCAGGCCTCACCACAGAGTAGCTGTGTTGTCTGGGCCTGCTCCTCTATTTGTGTCTAATTGAGACCTCAGCCGCTCTTCCCCAACATCCAATGCCGGCCAGAGCAGCTCTCCGCAGGATCGTTGGCCCCGTGCCTGTCACAAAGTCATGAGCTGGGTAAAGCACAGGCTTCGACTATGTATACACCAGGCAGATTCCCCATCCGAGTCCCACACTCTGCGTAACCTTCCTGTGTCCCAGCCACTGCAGCGACCGTGCAGTAGTCACACGGTGCCCCTCCACAATATTGTCCCCTGCTCCACTATGCAAATAGATTCCTGCACTCAGGTGTTGCACTCCTGCATTTCTCCTCCGCTAGTCCCTATGCCATTAGTAAACCATGCAGTACTGTGCATACAGACCTTGAAGGCACTCGTGCAGGCTGAATATTGTATCCCTCCCGGCTCTGGGTAAATTGGCGGCTCCCATGTTCACTAAACAGTGACCCAGCATTCAGAGCTCCAGATGGTCGCTGGAGCCCCCTGCACCACTGTGCACGGTCCTACGTTCTGGGTCCCCCTGTGAAGATTGCGGCTCCAGATGTACCGGTCTCGTTGGAAGGGAGGGTGAGGAAGGCGGCCGGGCTCTTTGCCGCTGCAGGGCTTTGTAGACAAGGGCTCCCCGCAACACAGCAGCAGTCCCCTGCTCCCGCTATCCGCCCCCAGCAACACCGCAAGTGCTTCAAGGTGTAATCTTCTCCGGTCTGGGTCCTGAGTATAGAAAAGGGGACCGGGCCAGTCGAGTTCACGACACCGCACGCACTGCGACGCCGCTCCGCCCGCTCCTTACTTCAGCACAGGGTTCGGTGGCCTCTTACTCCGCTGCTGTCGAACACTGCATCCTCGGCTCGGGAGGGGGCTCAGGGTCCGCGCTAGAAGTCCCAAGTTGCCGCAGATGTTCTATGATGGGGTCACCGACTCCAGCCGCGATTCTGGCAGTGTGAGGCAGGATAATATCAGGATAGGTTATCTACGCTCTGGAGCCCGAGGCTCAAGCACCCATCTTCGCCGCAAGCCAAGCTCAACCCCCCTCACATTTCTGTGGTGGAAAATTCCGGAATCTGTGGATAGCCATAAACTTCCACCCACCCAGCATTCCCCCAAGTCTCCCAATAAAAATGGTAACTCACTTGTGTGGGTAGGCCTAGTGCCTGTGAGAGGAAATGCCACAAAACACAACGTGGACACATCACATTTTTCCACTGAAACCGACTCTTTTTTTGCAGTGTGCCTAGCTGTGGATTTTGGGGCCTAGCCCTGCCTGTACCTAGGGAAACCTAGAAAACTTGTACATTTTTAAAAACAAGACACCCAGGGGAATCCAGAATGGGGTGACTTGTGTGGATCACACCAAGTTCTGTTACCCAGAATCCCTTGCACACCTAAAACTTTGTAAAAAAAACAAATTGTCCTCACATTTCTGTGATGGAAAAGTTCTGGACTCTGCGAGGAGCCACACACTTCCACCCCCCAGAATTTTTTCAAGTCTCCCGATAAAAATGGTACCTCACTTGTGTAGGTATACTTAGTGCCCACAACAGGAAATGGTTCAAAACATACTGTGGAGACTTCAAAATTATCAAAGACATAGTTTTGCGAGGGAGTCACCTGCACTTTTAGTCTCTGGCTTTGTGGCCATCTAGGGAAAAGTACCAAACCCAGCCATTTATAAAAAAGCAGAGACCAGGGGCAATCCAGGGAGGTGTGGCTTGTGTGGATCCTCCAATGTTTTCTTACCCATAATCCCCTAAAATTTTAAATGTTGCTAAATAAATTACATTTTCCTCACATTTATGTGTGGGAAAGTTATGGGATCACTGGTTCAACACAAACTTCCTACCACCCACTGTTCCCCCAGGTCTCCCGATAAAAATGGCACCTCACTTGTATGGGTGGGCCAAGTGCCTGTGACAGGGAATGGCCCAAAACATACAGTGGATACTTCAAAATTATTGATCACAAAAAGACATGGTTTTACGAAGGAGTCACCTGCAGTTTTGGTCCCAAGCTAGGTTGCCATCTAGGTAAATCTACCAAACCCAAACATTTATGAAACCTAGAAACCCTGGGGAGTCCAGGGAGGTGTATTTGCTTGGACCCTCCAACGTTTTCTTACCCAGAATCCCCTGCAAACCTCCAATTTTGCTAAACAAAATTACATATTCCTCACATTTCTGTGTGGGAAAGTTGTGGGATTACTGGGATGACTCAAACTTCAGACCGCCCAGTGTTCCCCCAGGTCACGGGATAAAATGGTATCTCACTTGTATGAGTGGGCCAAGTGCCAGGGGCAGGGATGGGCCCAAAACTTATTGTGGAGACATCAAAATTACCTATCACAAAATGACCTAGTTTTGCAAGGGGGGCAGCTGCGTTTTTGTTCCTGGGCTTGGCAGCCATCTAGGGAAACCTACCAAACCCAGACATTTCTGAAAACTAGACATATCTATCGAAATATTATATATACATGAAACCATAGAAATCACCTATACTTACAGTAGATTTCTAAAAATGCCTTCAACCATGCTAGGCCACACAATGACCTATCTACTGAATCATGCAAGTCCAACACTAAAGTAAGCTTCTAACTTTATAACAATGGTAATTTCTTAACTTAGTATTTAGAATGTAAAATAAAAAGGTAATTGCTCTGTTAATTTTTTTGGCAGTGTATGCTTAAAACCAAGAGTATTATTACCACATTCTGTCCAGCCGGTGTTGTTCTTTAAGTAGTTGGTACAGAATCCTTCTGCTGCAGTCTCTCCATGATGAAAAATAATAGCACTACTAATAAAAGTGTGCCATGAAATAGAAATTTGAGAAGCATTAAAGATAGAAATAGATGTTTTGATTTTCCGGACATTCACAATACATCTTTGAATAATTGAAAAAAGATATGTTGTTACCATTGTTAAATTAAGGGTTAAGGCAAATTCTGATTACAGCTTAAACATCATTTTCGTTGCACAGGTTTATATATTAAATAATTTTTAAATGGAATTGATTTCCAAACAGCTGTAATTATATATAGAAATCGCACCCTCTATGAGCTACCCCGTTCAGTATTCGGCGAACTTAATCAATTAATCAACTAACAACAATGCACCTATGGCAGGGTAATAGATATAGGGTGACTTTAGTCACTTTGAAACTGGAGTGGGAGAAAGGGGGCACGGAAGTCCCAGACTTCAAATTATACTACTTTGCTGCACAACTACAATACACAATACATTGGCTAGACGGAGAACCAAACTGGGAATGGGACTTATTAAACGGTACATATGATGGGTACCAACTAGGGGAACTACTAATGCAAGGGGCACGGCTCCCCACAGCGCTGCCCCAGGTGATCCAGCCTATTGGGAAGATCTGGGAAAGAGTGATCCAGTGGATATTTAAGAGAGCCCCTTACGCTCCAGACATGGATTTTTGGTCAATAGTACCATTTGCACGAATTGTGCAAACAATGACTATAGCTAAATGGCAGGAAGGTGGTTGTTTGATGCTCTCCTACTTATACCTCGGAGATAAATGTATTACTAGGCTAGAGGCTCAGGAAACATCTAATTTAGGTACTGGCCAATTTTTGCAATATTCCAAAATTGCAGCAACAGCAAGACAACTATGGCCCATCCACTCGCATGTTGCTTACCCTCCTGAAGATGGTGGGGGCCGCAAATTAATAACTCATTGTATTGAGCACTTCAATCTGACAAACAATCACAAACCCTCCCAATACAAAATACCTGGCAACACCAGGTAGAGGACCCAATCTGAAAACGTGAATGGCGCAGAATCCACACAGGGGTGAAAAGGGCATTGATTAGTGCCAGTTTTAAATTGATAAAATACAACCACATACACTTGACCTATCCTACCTCCAAACGCCTACATGATATATATCCTTCCAGACATCTACAATGCCCAAGATGCCTCACAATAACTGCAGACTGTTTGCACATGACATGGCACTGTCCTGAAATCTGTTGTTACTGGACATACATTCTGGGCCAACTACAGGAGGCCCTGGGCTGGCGAATCCCACAATATATAGAGGTATGTCTTTTGGGTCTTTTCCCTGAGAATCTAAAAAACAGACTAGTAGAAAATACGCCTAACCAGGCCTACTTATAGTGAAAAGACGATTCGCCATTCACTGGATTAGTCCACAAGCTCCAACAGGGAGGCCTGGGAGACAGATATGGGGGAATCGGACGGGGTAGGGGAGGCACACATGCGACGAACTCGGAGGCATCCCAAGGCACAGGAACAGGAAACTCTAGTAGCATGGGCAGAGATGACACGAAGCTCGCTTACACGTGCCAGCTCACAAGAGGGTGCCTTGCATCCAGTCGAGGAGTGAATACGTAAGAGATGGAAAGGCTCTGTGAAACATATTTGAGTGTCGGTGAGGGATGTTCTGTATAATTAGGTGAACACTTACATTGCCTCACAATAACTGCAGACTGTTTGCACATGACATGGCACTGTCCTGAAATCTGTTGTTACTGGACATACATTCTGGGCCAACTACAGGAGGCCCTGGGCTGGCGAATCCCACAATATATAGAGGTATGTCTTGTGGGTCTTTTCCCTGAGAATCTAAAAAACAGACTAGTAGAAAATACGCCTAACCAGGCCTACTTATAGTGAAAAGACGATTCGCCATTCACTGGATTAGTCCACAAGCTCCAACAGGGAGGCCTGGGAGACAGATATGGGGGAATCGGACGGGGTAGGTGAGGCACACATGCGACGAACTCGGAGGCATCCCAAGGCACAGGAACAGGAAACTCTAGCAGCATGGGCAGAGATGACACGAAGCTCGCTTACACGTGCCAGCTCACAAGAGGGTGCCTTGCATCCAGTCGAGGAGTGAATACGTAAGAGATGGAAAGGCTCTGTGAAACATATTTGAGTGTCGGTGAGGGATGTTCTGTATAATTAGGTGAACACTTACATTGACTCAGAGGAATAAATGGTACATTAGAAATCAGCCTGAAATACTATCAAGGAAGTTAGTTAACCAGTTTGATGTCATGTATATTGATATACAGAGATGGGGGGTCTCACTGAGGGACAGCAGTTGCATCTTATCATGATTGTATTGATTCTAGAAAGTATACCTAACTGCCATTTCAAATGGACTGTCTCCATGTTTTTGTGAACATTTGAAAATTAAGTTAAAAAAACAAAGTGTATATAGATAAATCATTCAAATTGAGTAACAGTGGAGCCTGAATGTTGATAATGAAAGCATTCATGTTTCCAAGAGTAGCTTTGACGAAAAAGGTCTTAACTTGGCTAAGTCTTGTTAGCTACTATTTGTAGAATAGCCATAAAGAATTCCTGAGCATTTTGTTGTGTATTGATAGAAAGCTGAATAGTACCTCTACACATAGCTACATATCTCTAATGCCACTCATAGAGTGGCATGTGTGGTTATTTGACAGATTTGTTATATGAACATTTGTCAAGGTCTTACAGAAAGTTTGATGCATATGTTGGTTTATTAACAATCCCATTGCGATAGATAGCAATTGATGCCTTTCTGAGTTTGGAACTGATGTTCAGTAATTTCTGTGTGTTTTGTTTTCTGTGTTTTTTTTTAGGTCCTTCTAATTCTTGTTTGTTATTGTAGTTTAATTGATTTCGCTTGAAAGTCAGTTTGGAGTTTTGGAAACTGGTATATTCACCATTATGAGGAGCGTATCTGGTTCGCAAGCGATTGTATTCGCTGATACAGCCACTGTCTGCATTAATTCTTAACACTTTAAAATCGCTAATGTATAGTCCTGTTAGTGTTTTAACACAAGACCGGGCAACATATGCCATTTCCACTTTGAATATTGTAGAGCCAATGTTATTTAGTGCACAATCTAAATTTAGCCCTGTTCTCTAAAAATATAAGTTTTTGACAAGTAAGAATCCTGCTGCACACTGAGAGATTTGTTTTTTTCTGTTGAATGTGGTCACATTTGAGCACAGTAAATGCAATCTTTTCATTATTTGCAGAAGTCACAAAGTCCACCACAAATCCCATGGCTCATTTACTAGTTCTTCTTCTACATGTAAATTTCCACATCAAATGACACGACAATTTTTACATAGCTGTTAATCTTTTTCAAACTCTGCTGTATGTGAAACTGATTATTTCCATCTTTTGCAATTTTGTTGCTTAGGTTTTGACTATAGGAATGTTGAGTCTGTGACTCTTCTCTTTATTTTTGCAAGAATGATCTACAATTTCTTCATTATTCAAACAAGCACATTCTTCAACAGTATGCTTTAAAAAATCCACGGGTTGTGATTGTGGAAGAAGGTCATGCATAACTTGAGCAGGTGATTGACGGTTCAGAAATAATTTACTTGTGTTTCAGTCCTTAGCATAATCTTTGCTTCTTTTTGTCACAAGGCCATGCAAATGTCTTTCAATATGTTGGCATATTCCTCATTGTTAGCTTTCCTCATATTCTGTATTAATTCCCTGTAGATGAAATGCAACCAAATGTTCACATTGCCTATACTTCCCAAACAATTCCGTGTTTGTTGCTGCAAATGTTTGTTGAAAATTAGTTCACCTTTTACAGCTGTTAGTTGTAGTAAGTCTCCAAAAACAAATATATGTTTTCCCCTAAATAGCACATCATCAGAAGTTCAGAATACTTCTTACATATCAAATGAACAAACACAAACATCAAGTTTAAAAAAATGGTCACTTCATCTGTGAAAACGTTCAATTTTTTAAAGACTCTCCCATATTGTTGGCATGTATCAGTATTCAATTTTAAGTATTCCAATTTGTTATTATGTTTCACACATAGTATGAGTAGACAATGTCAGGTAATTCCTTTGATTTTTTGTGCTGCCAAGCTAGTGGGGAGCTGAAACAACACAAGCTAAATTTGATGCTGTAACTTTATGCAAGTTCACAGTTATTACTTTAATAAGAAAGTTTCAGCCAGTTCCAGCTTGACCTCTCACATATTGTAATGTAGTTTCAAATGTACAACATTCACATAATCCACTTTCAAGTTGAAGTCCATGATCGACTGTCTATTTTATGTCTTGGTATATGTGTAGTTGTCCACTATTTATTGAGCTAAGTAATCCAAACTTTCTGCGTCATTTTTCACTTCATCCATTGCATGTTGAACCTCGTCCATGGCAACCTATTATAATAGTTGGTTGCCCAAGTAGGTCACCAATGCTAGAAGTGCAGGTATTATTAGCTGATGCAGTATTGTGTTTGATTTCTACATTAATATTCTTCCCTTCCTATATTTCTTGTTCCAACATTTGTAAGTATGTGAGTAATTGAGA
The DNA here is from genome assembly GCF_964263255.1 of Lissotriton vulgaris. Lineage (NCBI taxonomy): Eukaryota > Metazoa > Chordata > Amphibia > Caudata > Salamandridae > Lissotriton > Lissotriton vulgaris. The sequence continues at coordinate 1,719,441,682 of NC_141694.1, read as the reverse complement.
CAAGGCAATGTCATTGTTATAAACATTGAATGCATCTTCATAGGACACAGAGGGTCCTATAATTTCTTTGTCTTTGCACCATGGTGTAAATAGTGCTAAATAATACAATACATTCTTTTCTCCTGTGTTCCAACCCAGTTTCCAATGATTAATAATAGTAGGCTTCAAATGATGTATTAAACAGCAATTGGTACCGTCAACTTTGAATTTTTCTGAGTTAATATCTACTGTTATATTATTGTGTAGAACAGAGCAACTTCACAGATTTATAGTTGTTCTAATAATGGACTTCTATTTGGGTAAGATGTGGGCAACATATTTGTTTTCAAAATGTCTTTATTTGTAGGATCAAAATGTGCAAGGTATTTAATTTCAGGTTTGCTTTTCAGAAATCTTTGTTGTGATGATGTGAAGCCTGAACTAAGCCACATGACTGCCGGTGATTTACCATATAAGCTTGAGCAACACAAGCGGATACATACTTCATAGCTACTAACTGCATGATGATATAGCATTTGGAGGCTAAATTTTGGTTAATGATGGATCTGCAGATATTTCTTTCTGAACTTTCTTCAAATCAGTTTTTTGTGCCTTTGTAATGTAGGAACCAATGTAACATGTAACTGCTGTCGAGAAAGCTTCCACAAACCTTATATCCGTGTTAGCATCCTGCATATGTAGAATTAAAGGGTTGTAATTGCTTATCCGTTGTGATGCATGCGGGCTCAAAGATTGTAAATTCTTTTTGATGTTTTGCCAGTAACCGCATGGCTTACAGACAACATAGAGGGCATCATTATGATGTCGGGCGGATTCACGTCCACCCGACACCGTTGCGTCTCGCGACTGACCGACTTCTGGTTGGCGGTACCAACACAGCAATTACAATGCAACCACACATGGTGCGGTGGCATACTCCCATTTTTCTATCTGAGCTTGTGCTGTGGCTGTAAACCAGCCTTAGCACAAGCTCCCGTAGAGAAACGGGAGCCTGTGGAAATACCAGCACGTGTGGCAGGCACTTCACAGTGCCTATCACACGGTGCAAGGCTTTACAGGGGGCCACCATTGGTGCCCCAAACTGGAAGGCTAGGGGGGAAGGGTCCATGAAAGGCACTTTCCGAGAAGAAATCCATGTCAGATAGGCCGTCATGGATTTGCTCTCTGAAAGTGCCATCATAATCTCGAAGGCGGAAACACCTTCTCACGGGATTATGCAGCCCTTCTGACTGGCCGACGTGCTCCTCGAGCCCATTGGAAGTCACCTGGATTGACCCACCATTTTGAATTCTGACCACCGTGATTGGAATATGGCGGTTGGAAGTCAAACCACAGAGGTCAGTCAGAAAGCCTCCAACCAGCAGTCGCAGGCTTTTCGACCAAAATCCCAATTAACCCCTAAATTGGTGAGTCTTCCTTTCAGTAGAATTGGTCTTGGGAATCCATTAAGAGATTTATACATATTTTCTTAAGCAGTATATGTGATGGAAAACGTAAAAGTTGCTCAAATAGTTTCCTGTTGATTTTACAAGTTACATGACATTCAATAAAATTTAAAACCGATTCATCGCAATAGTAATAATAATAATAATAATACTGGATTTTATACAGCGCGAACAGCTACCTCACGAAGGAGGTGTCCCGGCGCTAGTAGAACACAAACTTAGGTCCATCTTTCATCCAAACAAGCATATGAATGTGTGGTGCAACTCATGCTTGCTCCACTTTTCTGCATACCAAACAAGTTATTTTTCCAACTAGACTTTTCTTTTTTTGGTTAAATAGTGAAGCATAGTTTGAAATTTGTGGTTGAAATATCTGCAAACATCGGCAGAATACAAAGAACACAATTCAACAGGAGCTTTGCAGGTAATGTCTGGAATATCAGCATTTGCTTTGAGAAGAAATTAATACAAATCATCCCATCTGTACTCAGCACAGCTTAAATTATTAAAACGTAAGCGATCCTTCATTTACGAGCATGCATTTTAATTTTCAGTGTCTTCAAAACCTTATGCTGATTAGTCCCTCGTTGATATGCCATAATCTTGATCAAAATTAGATTCTGGATGGTCATTCCTGTTGTGAAAACTTTTCAACACAATCCTCTGCCTTTCTACTATTAAAGCCAGTCGAGTTTGCATAACATGTGCAACAGCATAAGAAGTGACTGAAGGTTCAAGTTCATAGAGCAGTATGAAAGTATAACAAATAATTTGTTGAAAGCGTGGATCCTCTGAATATAATCTTGTAGCTCGGTTCTTAGATGCAGAAATTTGTATTGGACAATCATCATAGCATCCGACTATTCCAATGAGGAATAAATGTGGATAGTATCTTGACTCTATTGTTTTTTATAAAACCCTATTCAGATCTCTTCTAGCTTCCATCATCTGATACAGTTCTAAAACATTACACATCATGTCTTTGGAGTGTACTGGGTGTATATAATAGTGTTCATATATTTATTTAGCTTGCTCCTCAGTAATCTGTTCAAACTGTCAAGTTGGATTTTCTTTTCCAAATAATAAGTATAGAGGTGAGATGAAGTTAGCAATGTTCACATTTTTAGGTCTCGGCCTGATCCAGCGCATGCCCTGGACTGGCTGAGACATTTAGTAGCTGCTTTGAAAAGTGCTACTTACCCAGCGACCAGCTTACTATCACGGTCACAAGAGTGTGCGCATGCCCGTAATAGCAAGCTGGTGGCCGGCAAGGTAGCACTTGCGGTGACGTGCGTGCGCACCACTTGCGTCACCACTTGTGTGTTTTTGGTTTTTTCGTTTTTTTTGATCGCGCTAGGCATGCACTTGTCTCATTTATTTCTACCAACTTTATTGTGCTTTTTGCTGCCCTAGAGTCCGATGTTGTGGTTGGCCAAGGCAAGGACATCCTATGGAGCTCATTGGCCAGCTCGATGAGCCTGATAGGAAGTCATTTGCCATACTTAACCTAAAAAATGGAGCATGCAACTTGTAGTCAATGTATCACAAAGCCATGAAGCTCGCAAGGCTTTAGAATTCAAGTTCTCAAAAAAGCTTGTGTACTGTAGATTTCCCAATAGTGGTCTATGAGAGGTCAATTATTGACATGTGGAGACATCTGGTGATACCGTGCCACACGTGCCCTTTAAAGGAAACTGTAATAACCATTCTTTTTTTGTTAATATTTGGAAATATCAAATCTCAGACATTTATTGTGTTGGTAAACTGTTCCTCGAATATCTTTTTTCACAAAGAGGAATGTTTAAAAAAACAGATAATTTATAATATCGTTTTTTGAACCTACGCATAAGTATAAAAGTGCATGAACATGTGCAAAATTGCACAATACTACCTTCATATTTCACATGGGGTGGTTGGATGTGGAGAAAGAATCCTTCACATGAAAAAACATTTAATTTCATAACTAACCGATTTCTACAACTATGTACTTTCTCCAAAGTAGCCCATCCAAAAAGAAATGGTCAAACAAGTGTATTAATAAATAATTACAAAATGTCACCTTTGTTTGGAAATGCCTGAAGTGTTCGTGAATCATGTTTGGAGTTCTTAATCCAATCATACATGGACTAAAGCATATTCATGCTGAGGTTTACAGTATCTTTGTGAATCATCTCCTTAAATATTAGATAAGTTAATTAAAGACTTCAGCAGTCTTCCATGTACAACATCACTAATGAAGCTCTCTTTGCCAATGAGGAAGTCGTTCATATGCTTTACTTAATGCTTATTTTGTCTTTGTCTAGACTTAACAGGATCTTGAATGAGCCCAAGACTATGCAGTAGTTCCTTTGTTATACCAATCAGGCTGAGTTTGTCACTTTTTTCCACAAAAAATTTCGTGATTCAGTGGAGGATCGTCAATAAAATGTATGGATCTTTGTGCAAGGTCATAAGTGTGTAGCTTGTTGCTGGACTGTCTACAGACCCTCGAACCGTCTACCTTAATAGTTTTGAGGGAACTTAATATTTGGACTAGATCCATTGTATCAGGTCTATAAGAATGTATAGAGTTAAAAAAGAGTTGACATGCTTCCAACTATGAAAGATTTCCTCCACTTTTCACTGGCAAAAGGATACTAGTTTAGTCATTCAGGTTTATTTTAAATTATTCTATTCGTACTTCCTACGATAAGCGAAACATGACACATGAAGTCCTATAAGTTTAACAGGAGGTGCATAGAACCAAGACCAGTTTTCCCTACAAAGCTATTATGGTCAGAAACAGATAGAATTACCTCAGAGTTATCTCTACACACTCAGTGTCTATGGATATTAGCAGGTGACAGACTTCTTCTAACTCTTTCTCTGTAAGCATGGATAACATAGGGAGCTATGGAGCTCATTAAACACTAGTGAGCAGTCCCGCTGAACCTGACACTTACAGGTGCTAACTTAAAAGAACAAGCATTGGCATAGCCAATAGGTCTCGCCTTTGGGACCTTATAAGTATTTAGTTATGGAGCACAATAACCTTACTGCAACAACATTACCTGTTGCATGGCTAAACACTTATAAGGTCCCAAAGGCGAGATCTATTGGCTATGCCAATGCTTGTTATAGTATATGTTGTAGATCTCCAAGAGGAATGTAGGCATCATAAGGCCCAGTTTTACTGCTTTCTGCTGACCAGGCACGCACTTATGTCCTTTGTTGCCAATACCATAGAGCTTGCATACTTCAGTCCTATAGAAGTTCAATTACTACTAACATCACCTATACGACACAAACTATCATTCATATATAGGTCTCTGATTACACACACCCCTGACATGTTTCAGACACTGTGGGATGCATGGGTAAAAGACCTTGGACCACTGGAAAACGACAACTGGCGAAAGACCTTAGGCTCCCAGGAGACTCAGTCTTAGCTGCTCAATACAGACTAACACAATTCCAATACCTGCATAGGGTCTAACTTACTAGTGCCAGGCTATGGTGAATGGGGGTAATCACCATTCTACTATGCCTATGCTGTTCCACACAACAAGGAGATCTTGTACATGCAACCTGGGGATGCCCAGTCTTAGCCCCAATCTGGACAGGAGTCCTGTCATGTCTTGGGAAGGTCCTGGGGTGGTCTCTGCCCCTGATCCCAAACTTGTCCCTCTATATATTGCAGACAGTATAGACTGCTCTGGCTAGGTCTTGTGGTAGCAAAAAGAGATATAGCCAGTAATGGAATACTACAGACCACTCCCTCCTTGCCAAATGAAACACAGGGGCACATTGATAATAAGGAAGTGAAGAGTGTCATTAAGCCAAGAAGGCTAACAACACAATTTGTCACGTTAGAAAAGCAGGACTGCACCATATTTACTAGAATATGTTGCAGTCCTGCATTTCACCCTGCACTGGCTATAAATTAAGCTGCCTAGCGCCAACGCAGACACCCTTGCACCATAGTGCAAGGGTGCCTGTGTTGAGGGGAAGATTGTTTATGTGCAGGAAGGTCCTCCTTCCTGCACATAAACAATCTTTAAATGCCATTGTGTGCTGCTTAATGTAGCACACATTGGAGTTGGATAATGGCATTTTGAAAACATGATTGTTTATGTGCAGGAAGGGGGACCTTCCTGTACATAAACAATCATAGGCAATTTGCTGTTTCTATGTGAGCTGCACAGGGCAGCATGCATGTAATCAGCAAAAACGAGGAGAAATAAAGCATTTCTCCTTGTTATGCCTGTATAAGACCAGGTTTTCCCTGATCTTAATTTTGGCGCTGCATCCTATTTACGCTGCCCTTGTAAATAGGGGTACAAAAGGGGGTGGTGATGGACGGAGCATCTGAATCAATCAAACACTCTCACCCAGTCAAAAGATCTGGGTTTAATCCATCACCGTTCTTTAGCCCACTCTGCCACCCCAGTTCAGACATGGCTATATACAAATCAGTCTGACCCTGTGCCTCATGGGACCAGTCCAGCCCGAACTGCCAAGCCATGTCTTCCCTGGACCGGAACCAAGCTTCCGAGGACCGGTTTCTGGCATTCCAGCCGTCTTCAGCCCGGCTTGCTTGAATCCAGTGGCAAAGTGAGCAAGGGACTCACGCCTGAGTATATCCTGCCACACTTATGGCGGCCAAAAGCGGTACAAAAGGGGGTGGTGATGGACGGAGCATCTGAATCAATCAAACATCTCACCCAGTCAAAAGATCTGGGTTTAATCCATCACCGTTCTTTAGCCCACTCTGCCACCCCATTTCAGACATGGCTATATGCAAATCAGTATGACCCTGTGACTCTTGGGAACAGTCCAGCCCGAACTGCCAAGCCATGTCTTCCCTCGACGAGAAACAAGCTTCCGAGGACCGGTTTCTGGCATTCCAGCCGCCTTCAGCCCGGCTTGCTTGAATTCAGTGGCAAAGTGAGCAAGGAACTCACGTTTGAGCATTCCCTGCCACACTTATGGCGACCAAAAGCGGTACAAAAGGGGGTGGTGAAGGACGGAGCATCTGAATCAATCAAACACTCTCACCCAGTCAAAAGATATGGGTTTAATCCATCACCGTTCTTTAGCCCACTCTGCCACCCCAGTTCAGACATGGCTATATGCAAATCAGTCTGACCCTGTGCCTCATGGGAACAGTCCAGCCCGAACTGCCAAGCCATGTCTTCCCTGGACTGGAAACAAGATTCCGAGGACTGGTTTCTGGCATTCCAGCCGTCTTCAGCCCGGCTTGCTTGAATCCAGTGGCAAAGTGAGCAAGGGACTCACGTCTGAGCATACCCTGCCACACTTATAGCGGCCAAAAGCGGTACAAAAGGGGGTGGTGATGGACGGAGCATCTGAATCAATCAAACACTCTTACCCAGTCAAACGATCTGGGTTTAATCCATCACCGTTCTTTAGCCCACTCTGCCTCCCCAGTTCAGACATGGCTATATGCAAATCAGTCTGACCCTGTGCCTCATGGAAACAGTCCAGCCCGAACTGCCAAGCAATGTCTTCCCTGGACCGGAAACAAGCTTCCGAGGACCGGTTTCCATGTCTGAACTGGGGTGGCAGAGTGGGCTAAAGAACGGTGATGGATTAAACCCAGATCTTTTGACTGGGTGTGAATGTTTGATTGGTTCAGATGCTCCGTCCATTACCACCCCCTTTTGTACCGCCTTTGTAAATAGGGGCAGCGTCAAGATCAATGGGTGTTGCAGTGAAATGCCCACTGCAACACCCATTGCCCTACCCTTTCATGCTAAACGCAGCGTGAAAGGGTGTCTTATTTGGAAGGCAGCGTTAAGCCACATTGTGAGGCTTAACACAGCCTTGTAAATAAGGTGCGGCCCCTATCGCCATCTCAGTGTCACTGAAAGTGACGTTGTGGTGGCGATAGGGGCTTGTAAATATGCCCCACAGTCTTAGATAAATGGATGACCCGGTGAAGCCGATCTTTGCTGCCAGGGGCTTCCCACAGAAACATGTAAAGGTTTGGGATATTGGGCCAACTACAGGGGCATACCAGTCACTCTGGACATTAGTATACCGCAGCCTGTGACAGACGTAATATGGGCTGGTGTCACTTGAAGCACAACCTCAGGCCACACGCCATGGGGAGTGGGGTTGGACTCGGAGGACAGGAAACCAGGGACTGGGAGGGATATGGAGAAAACCACCGGGGACATGACAGTATTTGTTTGGTAATTCGACCCATGTCGGGGAAGGGTTTGAACTGTATCAACTTCTTGGACAGATTATGTTTTTTGATGCGGCAGACAACCAATAAAGTATGTTGTAAAAAGAAAAGTGACCCAGTGAGCATTAGGACACACACAATAAAAGTACAAAAACACCAATAAATAATAAATAAGAGACACGAGCACCCCCAAAATGCCCTGCCAGGGCTGTTTGCACTTTTTTTCTCCAATTGGTGATCTCTAGAAAGGGCAGGGCCACCACACACCCTTTCTTTAATGATGTGGGGAGCAACAAGGAGTGCAACAGCTCCAATCAACAATGAAAGAAACTGGAATCCTTGACACCAGGAGAACTTATTATTTTTTTCAAAAGCACTCGTAGTTTAAGTTCTTTGCTTTTGAGCTGGAGTGCAAGGCCCTCTTGTGGTTTTTTTATGATAGTACTTTGCGAAATGAAAAATGTTAAAAGAAGGACTCAGGGATATGTTGCTTTTATTTTTTTTTAAACCACATTTCTCATAGTCCTCCTTTTAATAGCGGGAGTAGGGCACTCGCACCGCGTTGGGTTCATGGCTTGGCCACAGGTCATGTGCAGCATGGGTCTGGATGTGGATGATGAGTAATACACAAGGCCGGCTGTGGCCAATTCCATGCCAGGCACTGCCCAAAATATTTGATGATTCTACGATTCATTAGATATACTGGGGACTATCGGGAGTTGGACTCCAGTTCAGGGAGTTGGATATCTGCCACATTTTTGACCCAGAGTAACCCACTTGCAAACTGTAAATCAGGGCCTAAGTAGAACTGTTGACTGGGATGACCTGCTTGGTGAATCTGACTTTACCTCTATCTTGGTCGCCCTGAAATTTAACCCTCGGCGAAGCACTACGCTACGCTCGCGTAGTTTGTGATGTTTACGCAATTTCGCACTACGCGAGCTGCACGTAGCACAGTGCTAACACACGTAGTGCAGCTTAGTGTGGTGCAGCGGTCAGTTTTTGCTTGTTCGCGGTCCTCAACGTCATGTTCGCGACCGCGAGCAAGCAAAATGACATCCCGGCGAGATTCTCAATGAGGATAGGTCAGGTTTCTCATTGCGAGTGGTTGCGCATGCTCGCGACCGCTCGCGATGAGAAACTACCAGTTCGCGCTGAGAAAATTGCCGCTCGAGTAAACATCTACTTGAGCAGCAGAAAACTACAGCTCGCACTGTGCAAGATGCCGTTTTCAATGATTGCACAGTGTTGGCTGCTTGTCCGCACTGTGCAATCATTGAAAACGCATCTTGCACAGTGCGAACATGCTACTACGCAGCGCTATACTCATGCCCTAAAGTAACTATAGCTTGCACGGCTTAAGATTTCACATACTACATCACTCATAACATGTTCTATGGCATCCTTAATAAAATCACTGCATCATCTGAAATTATATCATTGACAATAACACTGTGCATGGCGAAGGCACTAGTAATAGTTGCTTGAGATAACTAACTGGTTAAAGAAATGTTGTTTTAGATTAAAATGTTACATCTTCAATGACATTTTCATCAAACAATAACGTTTCTTTAACCTTTCTTTCTTTCTTTTTTTCAGTTCTGGTGGCTTTGTCAATTCTTATTGCATTTTGTGCTCGATGTAACCTAAAGAATCAGTGGTAACAACATGTGTAAACATGAGCAGGCACAATTAGTGCTCAGCTGATAATAAGTTAAAGCTCAAGAGAGGCCCAGGTTCCACCTACGTCATTCTTTTCACTGAATCCATGGTTTAAATTGCCATATTAACTGTTTGATAAACACTTTTAGAGCTGTCAAGAACACCGATTTCCTTTCAACAGTGTGTTGTCTTGGTTCACTTATATCATTACCATGTAAATACTTTGGGCCCAGAGAGAAGAAAAGCGCTGTGGAAAGGAGCAAAGGATGTTTCATTTCAACTCATGCATCAGCAGAGATAAGGCAGGACACGGGCTGAGCTTGATGACGAGAGCTCACTCCGATATCAGCCCACTGAGACATCCCACCTGTCACTTGCCACTTCATCCTAATTCAAAACGTTAACCAACACATGTGTACTATAAACAGAGCGCTGCCAATCTCACTAGGGTTAAGATTAAGAAGTGAAGGAAACTTTTCCAAAACGTGGCTGAGTCAGCTCATTAACAGTCCGGGTGAGTTGTTTTGTCATCCTCTTGCTGCAAATTGTGCACATGGGAGAGGAGAGACAATCTGAGGTCTGCACAAGCTGGAATCTGTACACAAGCGCATATGACTGAAACCCATTCTCAGGGAACCAACATACAGCAGATGGAAATGGGATCAAAAAAGTGACAGGCGTTTGGGGTGGCTAAAGAAACTGTCAGGGTTTCTTCTGACATAGTTGCCTGTGGCCAAGAAGCCAGCATCAACCACCCAAGGACATAAGCCAACAACTGACATCGTCCCTGTCGTCTAATTACACCCACAACTCACATATTACAAATCTCATTAATGTTCCAAATACCCCTAATCATGAATTGCAAAACTTCCTTACCCTAAATCAGGCTTACAAATATCTCCTATGCAATAATATTAATAGAGCATTCTCCTTTGTCCAACCATCTTCGTCCACCCACACCTCAACCATCTAACTTTATTGAAAGGATTAGCCCAATGTGTCCCAGCCATAATTACAACCTTAAAAGACCTGCCCCTTACACAACTAAAAAACTGGAATGGGACTCTGTATCAGTTGTGAAAGGAGCTGCCGTTTCTTTATCTTCTGGGCACCCAGACGTGTTTGACAAACTGCGTGTTGCACTCATGCAATCAACAATAAATAAGCTGATAAGGACAGTTCACGCAGTCACACAGCACAGACACTGTATCATCCATGCCAATGTCCACCATTACTCTACCTCTTACCACTACCAACGTTCTTTCGCCAGAAGAAGGAATTCTGGCCGCGTCCCCTTGCTAGGCAGGGATCATTCCAAATGAAACTCGTGAATTCACCAGACATATTCTAGATTGGCCCAAAATAGGCTGCGATTCTACGATTCGTTAGATGTGCTCTGGGCTTTCGGGAGTTGGACTTCAGTGCTGGGACACTTCGTCCGAAGTAGCCATGTGCTTTATAAGTCGCATTATTATTAATATTATTATTTTTTTATGTCTTTATACTGATATTGATTTAGGTTTCTTCCTTGCTCAGCTTCAGTGCCATTTCTGCAAGTATTTGAGCAAGGTATGGTACAGTCGATTTATACTTTTTCACTTGCAATGCTCTCTGGCTCACTCGGGCAGCCTTCTTCTCTTTCACAGAACTTATGTATCCATCTAAGCTTTTACTCATCCGTCCATAGAGCTCCATCAAGGGATGAACTCTGCATTCTGCTGTAATTTGATGGAACCTTTAAAAGTGTTGATGTGCATTTTTGTGGTATTAGGGCTTATCATGACATAGAAGGCAGAACTGCGCATAGCCGGACAGCAGGAATTGAGAAGTTTAGGATGATACATAATTCAGGTGGCTCCGGTTTGGGGACTGATCTCAGTGCCAATATTGAACCACTGAGCAGCCACAGGTATCTAATGCTCTATTACTTACCGGTAATCTTCATTACTCCTGGTCCCGTTGTCCTCGGCCCATTAAGAACTTATGGAGATAACCATCTCCTGACAGAAAATAAAAACAAGAGGAATGCTGGGATATCCCTACTGCCCCTCCCCCGGGAGTACAAAGGTAGGATCTACCCAGCAGCCCTCCTGTACAAACAAGCCCAGACAGGAAGGCCGGCCGCCCGGGAGGGAGGGAGGGGCGTATGAATGGGCCGAGGACAACGGGACCAGGAGTAATGAAGATTACCGGTAAGTAATAGAGCATTACCCCCAGGTCCCTTATGTCCTCGGCCCATTCAGAACTTATGGAGAAATACCAAAGCAGAAAAAGCCAGCCTTCCCAACCCAACAGAAGCCAACCCAGGAAACCACACCAAGGCAGCAACCGCAGAAGGAAAAAGGAAGAACCGGGGAAACCCCAGGCAGAGCCCCCGACAAGAGGGACCCCCACCAGACCAGCAGACACCCAACAAGAGCAAGGGCGCACAGCCAGACGACCAGACCGGCCACCACAGAGGCCAACCAGCCCACCGCAGGAACACCCGACAGCCAACCAGCGACAGGGAGAGCACAGACACCCAAGCCACCACAGGCAAGGGGACAACAGCAGAAGAGAGGCCAAACAAAGAGAAAGGCCAAGAGCCACCAGGCCAACAAGCCAGAAACGGGCAGAAGAAGACAACCCACGCCAGAACAGGTAGGAGACAAGCGGACCAGAGGAACCAAAGGCCCAACAAAGAAGAACAGCGGAAGCCCACCAGAACCCAACCCGGAAGGCAAGACCGAGCCCAAGGCCAGGGAAAGAGAGAAAACCCAGACACAAGGGAACGAAGAGCAAACCCCAGGAAGCCAAGCCACCAGGTCCCGCAAGACGAGGACACAAGGCAAAGGGAACCAGCACCTCCAGGAAACCCGAGCAGGAATAACCAACAAGGGCAACCAACCAGGACAAAGAGACCCGGAAAAAGAGGAAAGGGAACCGAAGGAACCCCAGGAACCCCAAAACAGAACTCCAGCCAAAGCGGAGGAAACGGGAGCAGGAATCAAGAGCCCGAAGAAGGCAAACCTGAACACCAAAGCAGGAGTGCAACCGGACGGGCCAAGGACCCGGAGGACCCAAGACAACAGCAAGGGAACCACGAAGGACACAACAACCACAGCCAAGCCAAGCCAAACCAGAGACAGGCCAGGCACAAAGACCCCAAACAGCCCAAGCAAAGGACCGGGGCAGAAACCCAGAGGCCAGAGAGACAGAGGCAAAACCACCCCAGAGGACCTCACAGAAGCAACCGCAGCCAGGGAGGAAAGCACAAGCAAACCACACCCCACAGCCCGGCAAGACCCAAGGCAGGGCACGCACAGGGGACGAACCCCGCACGGCGAAAAGCCGCAACTAAGGATACAGACAGGAAGCCCAAGCCGAAGCCAAAGCAACCCGCAGAACCAACCCGAAACAAGGGAAGGACAAAGAGGGCAAGACCCCAACAGAGCACAGGCCCGAGAGACAACAGCCCCGCCGATGCCCCAACGAACCCCAGAAGAGGCAAGAAGGGAAAACAAGAAGGCAACAGCGTGATGGCCAGAAACAAGAATCAGACCGGAACACACCACACCCACAAGCAACCGGAACCCCACGACACAGGGACCAGCCACCCCACAGGCAGACAGGGCACCCGCAAAGAAGTGCCAAGCCACCCATGAAACTCCCAGAAGAGACTCAACCAGGCAGCCCAGGACCGCAGAAAGAGCACAACCAGGCAACCCAGAGCAGGCCGCACAAACAGAAGGCAGACCAGCCCAGAACAGGAGCCAACAGGGAGGAAGCCCAAGGCAACAGGCCACCACAGAAAGCCACGGCCGAAAGCCAAGCAGAAGCAAACGCAGGCCACAGCAACCAGCGCAGCGCGCCTCCCACACGGCCAAGCAACGGGGAGACGCGCAGAGCGACCCGGAAGAAATGGGGAGGCGGCGCCCCCGCCCCAAAGGGCCGAGATACCGGAACACCGGCCAGGAGGAAGCCATGCCGCCCAGCAAGCCCGGCAGGCCGGGAGGCAGACCCAGCAGACATCCTGCGAGATAAAAACCCACAGGCCCAGGAGAGGCAACAACAACGGCCACCCCGCACCACCACAAAACCAGAAGAGGCAGGGAAGAAAACCAAAGGAAGAAGCCAACCGCACCCCGCAGCTCCAGGCGGCCAGGCAGAAACCAACCAGGCCAGACCAAGCAACCGAGCAGACATCGGAGCGTGGGAACAACACACCAACCCCGAGAATAGGAGGCATGACAGGACCCGGCAGCCGTCAGGAGGCCCCAGGCAGTCAACACAGCAGACACAGGAGGGGATGCCAGGAAACAGCAGAACCCAGCAAAGGGAAGGCCACAGCACCAGAAGGACCAAGCAGGCCCCCACCACGCACCACGCCCGACAACAGGCGCAGGCCGGGAGGAACAGAACAGCCGGACCCAAGGCAGCACAAGCCACCCAAGCAGAGGCAGAGGGGAGAGAGCACCTCAAAGAACCAACGGCACCAACGAGAGGAACCAGGCGCAGCCAAGGAAAAGGAGGAACAGGACCAGGAACCAGGAGCCCAAAAAAAACGGCCAACTACACAGAGGCCAGGAAGGGGAGAATCAGGACCCCCAAGCAGGACAGAGGCCACAACAGCCAGCCCGCAGCTGAGGCAAGGCCACCAAGGAAGAATAGCACGGCAGGCCCAGCGGAACGAGGGGAGCCCACAGGAACCCCCCTCCCCCACCGCGCAGCAGCCCCAGAAGCAGGAACAACGACCCACCACCAGACGGGGCAGAGAGCCGGAAGCAGAAGGCAACCCAATCAGGCCGCCTCAGCAGAAAAAGAAGCGACACCGACACCAGAGCACCAGAGGGCAAGGCGCAAGCAAGCAGGCAGGAAAACCCCAACCATACAGGGAACCCAGGAGCAAGCAAAGGCAGGAGCAGCGAAAAGAACCAGACACCACAGAGGCGACCGGGACCCCCGCCAGCACGCGTCAGGCCAGAAACAGAAAAGGCAAACACCCCCAGAGGCGCCAAGAGCAGGGGAACACCCCGAAGAAGAGAACCAAGGGAACAGACCCACGGAACGCCCACCACCGGAGAACCCGGGCCAGCAGAAGGCAGCGCGGACCCCCAAAAAAGCAGCAGCAGGAAACCCCAAAAGGGAAGGCAGCACAGAGCCAGCAAGCAAGCCCCGACACCAAACAGAGGCTCACCCAAAGCCGCACATGGGACCGGAGGACCGACAGAGGGCAAAGCGCCAACCAACACAGCAAAAGAAAGTGCCAGTCAAGGCAACCCAGGAGGCGGACGAGCAGCAGCATGGCAGCGAGGAGCCCACAACAAGGACAAAGGCACCCACACCCAGCCGCAGCGAAACAGCCAGGCAACAAGAACAAGGAACGTACCCCGCACAGTGACTCACACAGATCCCTGCACAACAAGCGTACAGCAAGGCCAAAGGAAACCTCACACCCAGAAGGGAAGAGGGCCACAGAGCCACCAGACCCAGAACAATACAGACGCCAAAGAACTGCCAAACGAGCCAACACAGTAGGCAGCAGCTCACACACCCATCCAGACCCGGGCGCAAGAAAGCACACCAGAAAACCCGGACCCAAACCCCCGCGCTGCAAACGCAAGCGAGGCGAGAGGACAGGAGGCCTGAACCAAGGGTGGCAGAACAAAAGTCGGCAGAGCCAAAGACAAGAGGGCAAGACCGACAGCGTGCCAGGGACAGAGCAGCCCTCACCACAGCGGCAGGCAGCAAACCCCCCCAGACCCGGGCCCAATAGAGCACGGGACAAAGCAGCGGCCCAGTAGACACGCAACCAACCCACAGCAGGAGCAAAAAACAACCCCCGTCGCATACCCCCAACTAAGAACGCCCACAACGAGGTGAGCAGAGGGGGCGCAGGGCAGCATGTATTGCAGCATCCACACAAAAGGAAGCTCCGGACATAAGGAAAACCTCCGGGACCACAGCCTGCAGCCAAGAGAGCAGACCAGAAAGCCCCTGCAAACATGAAAACGAGCATTAGGACAACATAGGACTAGTAGGCATCCAAACGCTGGTAACACAGTCAACACAAGCCGCTAAAATCAGACTGCAAAGCCACACTTCACGAACACACCGCAGGAAGAGAAGCATCAACTGAGCAGCCACCGGGTGGACAGGCAGAAAAAAGCAGCCCGAGACCGAGCATCTCGCTCCGAAGCAGGCCACATCAGCAGCGGCAGCCTCGAGACATCCGGTACAGAACACAATCAGCACTTCCGAAGTAGTGTTTCGAGGAAGCAGGCGCCGGTCCGGCAGCGTTGTACTGAGACACCCAGCCCAAGTGCGGAGATGGACAGAGAAACAGCACCACACACTCAAATAGGGTAAAAAACACCGCAAAGCGGGACTCACCCGGAGCGGGGGCCCGAGCAGCAACAGAAAGGCCCCCACACCAACAGCCGGATCCGGGAACGAAGAGCCAGCGCAGCGCGTCTCCCACCCGGCCAGGCTCGGGGAGACACGCACAGTGACCCGGAAGCAACCGGGAGGCGGCGCACCAGCCCCAAAGGGCCGGAAACCCGGAACAACGGCCGTGAAGAAGTCAATCCCCCCCAGCAAGCCCGGCAGGCCGGGGGGGAGACACATCAGGAAATCCAACCCCTGCCCGCGAAGCCAGGCAGCCGGGCAGGAGGAGCCAGAAGAGTCTGCACGCCACTCAAGCCCAGCAGGAGCCGGTGCAGCCCCTCATCACCAACAGCATCCATCAGCCATTCTGTCGAAGACAGAAAAAAAGAACAGGAGGGCTGCTGGGTAGATCCTACCTTTGTACTCCCGGGGGGAGGGGCAGTAGGGATATCCCAGCATTCCTCTTGTTTTTATTTTCTGTCAGGAGATGGTTATCTCCATAAGTTCTGAATGGGCCGAGGACATAAGGGACCTGGGGGTAATCTCCCATCACTGAATACACTGGGGCGAGTCACTGACTTTTCACACAACACAGTACAGCAACCAAATTGCTGCACTGAAGGGAGAGAGCAGAACTGTGCCACATCTAAAATATGGTGCTGTTTTCTCCTCTCCCTGCGCCAGGGCACTTTATGCTGCCACGCACAAAACAAAAAAGACCTGTCAACGATAGGCTTTACACTGGATGGGGAGCCTTCCTGTATAAAAACTTTGCTTTAATATTTCTCACCTTGAATGTGTGCTGTACAGTGTAGCACACATGCAAATATCAAAAGTTTGGAGAGATAAACAAATTCTCCAAGTTGTTCCTGTCTCACGTTTGTTTACTGGTTAGATTGAAGGAGATACCAAACACTGCACAGTGTAGGGACCTCCCCAGCCCGGGAGCATGAAAATGAATACGCCACACATGCAGTTGTGGATTGTACGTCTTTATTTTTCCTCATACAATCACACACAGCTCTCCGATTAAGTCATAGCAGTTAATAACCACACATTAACACCTACCAGCAGATTACGTAATCCCTCTGTTGAGTCAGCCCAGAACCGCAAGGGTGTCAGCGCACAGTCTCACGACACTACATAAAGTACTATTATATAATAAGACATATATATATCATTAGAATTTATATGTTAATACATTACAGTGATATTTTTGATATTCATAAAGAATCATATTTTATTTTCTATTTTAACATATCCAAATATATATTTTATTACATTCCAGATATTAATACGCTACACACATTGACAGTTTTTTAAATGTCCTTAGTCATATACCTAAATTGGTGTAGATGCTCACAATTCTGGACTTCTGGAGCTTCCCAGACCCTAGACACCAACAGGTATATACATACAAAAAAGGTCATTCACAATCCCCTAGAATAATAAAAAAAATCTCTAACACAGAAGCAGTAAGAATGTGAAAAATACATTATAAATACATCCAAAGCCTACAGTGAACTAGGCCCCAAAATATAAAACACACCATAATATGAAGACAATTCTGGATAAACTTCACAAAACCACTAAGAAAATTAGAGACTACTGTTAACCCCAGGCCTCCACCATCCAAAAATATCCATTAGCCTTTAATTTCACATGGACCTGCCTCTTTAACTTAAACTTCAGGCCATCAGTGACAAACAAACAAAATAAAAAAAATTACAAAATGGTAAAAAGTTAAAAATAGCTGCAGCGAGATTGCAGACATAGGAAGAGCATGCTTTCCCTCCAAAATCCAAATCCAAAATGATCAAGGGTTGGACAAAGCACTAGGAGGAATCTTCAGGAAATGGCCGTTGCATTTGTTTGTATGTACAGCAGCCTCACTCTCTATGTTACCTGCTCTGTGTAAACAAAACCACAATTTGTTTTTTAAAAAGATGCATTTTGCGCTGAAAATTTACCCAGGCTGTTCACTCGGGTAAAAAAGTTAATGACTTTACATGTTAATTTATTGTTACCCGTGTTGAAGAAATGCTGCTCACATTCAGGTCAATCATATTGTTGCTTCACATCAATCTCCTTGTTTCCTTGTTCCTGTGCTCTCATCATAGGATTTATTCCATCTCAATTACGCAATGCGATATCCTGCAAATTATGCAACATTACACCGTCTTAATGAAAATTACGTCTGGCATAATAAAGCAGATGGGATATCTGTCAAATCTTTTACCCAGAATAACCTGCTTACAAACTGGAAATCAGGGCTTAAGGAAAACCTTTGACCGGGATAACCTGCTTGCTAAATCTGACTTCAACTCTTCTGTGGTCGTCCTGAAATTGTGCCTACGTCTGGTTCACTGCAAACTGTTGTTAGCATCACTCTCATCTAATGTTTTATGCTCATTTTCAAGTGTGTAAAAACATCAGCAAAATGAAATCTGTAGATAATTTTTATTTTAGCATTGAAATGGACTCAGCATATTGCATGTACGTGCATGCATGTGTGCAATGGCATGCGCTTTTGGTGACTGATTTATTTGTCATCATCAAACTTTGACTCGGAGTAAGAGAGTGAGAGGAAGTAAAGAAAGAGGAGAATGATAAGAAAGCAGTGACAAAGGGAGACGCAGGATAAAAAAAGAGACTGGAAGTGTAGAGCGTTGGCTGAAAAGATGTGGAAAGAGACAAGGCATTCAGCAACTCCGGCACAAGGCAACAGAAGTCTTTTAAGAAACACTTTAGTTCCCAAAACTTGCACTTATTTTTTTGAAACATTTTTAACCTTTAAGTACTCAGGCACAAATTTATAGGACTTTGTACCAGGTTTGCATTGCAAAAGTGATGCAAACTGGCACATAGGGGTCGATTCCGATCTCGCTCGGAAGGGCTCCGAACACGATCCGGACGGAAAAAGTACAAGCCATATGTGTGTTTTCCGACAGACTCGTATGGGTGTACGAGTGAGCACGTACGATGCGAGAAACATGAAATCGCTGACCGAATCATTTCCGGATCCGAACCACTCCGTACGTCTCATCCGTAAACAAACCGTGCCGTGTAATGGAGGCGATTTCTGACCGAGCCAGTATGAGGCACGATTCTGACAGCCGGATCGAGTCGGAGCCTCTGGCACGTAAACGCTCTGGGAAGCAGACTTCGGGGGTCCGTGCCAGACCCCCCTTCACCTGTAGCCTCACGAGTCAATCACAGGGGGACCCAAGGGTCCCCCTACACATGCATGTACAGTGCGGGTGGCACAGACGTGTCCCCACTACAAGAGGCGCCCTTGTCCACAACATAACTTTTTCATCAATGGGAGCCTATGTACACGTCGTACAACCATCTCCCATCGACTTCAATGGGGCTCCGAGCAGCCCATGTCCATCAGTGCTTGTTCACATCGTACTCGGGCGCTCGGAGCCCCGGAGCACGAGTCGGTCGGAAAGATTTCTGGATCCGAGTCGGACGGAGCCTTCTCCCAGCGAGATCGGAATCGGCTCCTTAGTGTGGAATTTGGAGCCCTGGAAAGTAGGCCTAAAGTAAAAAAAGAAACGCTATGAAATACTTTGAGCTACTTTACTTCAAAGGGATGTACCAAGAATGGCAAAGTAGCCTTCAGATGCAGGAACTGGTGGTTTTTAATACATAGCCTTGCCTAATAAAAAAGGTAGACAAGGCTTTGCACTAAAAATGAATGCCACCACGAGGCAGGCATACATTTTCCAACTTTGCATGTGTGCTGTAATGTATGAGCATAGTATGTTATACTGGAAGCGTACCCTTGAAGCACAAAACCCTTGCTAGACTATTGTGCAAGGGAGTGTGAATGTGTAAGAATTCCTAATGTGCGTCAGGGCATGGTGTGAGAGATAAAACACCATAATGTGAGAAATTGGTTTGTTGGTGGAGTAAGGTGTTAACCTTGCTCAGGCAACAGCCACGATCCCTATCAGGGTGAACTACAAAAGTCACTAAATTAACCTGTGTTTAACCCTGTGGTAGCTTGGCACAAGAGCAGTCAGGCTTACCTTTGAGGCAATGTGTAAGTAGTTATGCAGCACACAAACAGCAATAAAATGAAAATACAATACAAGAAAAATCCCCCACCAATTTAGAAAAATAGAGCAAATAATAATACAATATTTAACACCAAAACAACAAAAATACAATCAGTAGAACCGGAGTTATGAATTTTTAAAGTTTAAGGTAAAAACTAGCACCTAAAAGATCAAGTTGCCAACCGCAGACATCTAGTCATGCAAGACCTGGTCAAAGTAGAAAAATATGACCGACTGCGATTGAGCGCAAGTTGGATACAAAGAGTGAATTGGGCCTGGTCAGCACTTACATTCAAACTTGGAATGCATTTTAAAGTAACTGGTCAGCATGGCACTGCTGCAGGCATTGTCTCAGGAGGAGGCATCTTCGTTGGTGAGTTGTTGGACAAAGTCAGGGTACAAATTTCCATATTGAGCCGTAGTCTGTCTTTTGGAAGTCTAGAATCTCTAGCTGGACATGGCTGGAGGCTGTAACAACGAGAGTCCCATGGCATTCGCATTGGCAAAGGACCACTGAATAGGATTTGCTGTAGTGCAAAAGAATGTAGGGGAGCTGCGATGAAGTCAGGCCGACTGGTGAAGCACATTAGGCAGATAGACGAGCAGGTTTGTCCCAGTCTCCCCTCGATTCTCAGAGCTCTTTTTAGCCAAAACATTTCTAAGTCCCATGTTTTGGATTTTGACTACCTGGTCTCATTTAGGCCACTCACAAGGGTCCAGTACTGGGGAGACACCACTCATAGGGTTGGGATTCACTCAGACTGGGTCCAGGTGCAGGCCAAAATGAAGTCTTTTCTGTCACTCAGAGTCTTATCAGGAAGCCAGCCAACTGGCCCTTAGAGTCACTCTGGACGTGCTGGGTTCAATTAGAAGCAGGGCTCAAGCAGCAGGGCAGACCTGTGGGGGTGGGTGGGAGGTGTGAGAGCAGGCTTCAGGAATCTGAGCAGTTCTTCTTGGTGCAAAAAAGCAATTTTCTTAAGTACACAGCTGGCCACAGCAGCAGGCAGTCCTCTGAGAGTCCTTCCACAGGTCCAAAAAGTGAACATAAGAGTGAGTATGAGGTTCCTATTTTTTAACTGCTGCCTTCTTTGAAGTAGACGTATCTAGAGAATTCCCTCTGAAGTGCTCGAGGTTTCCTGCCTCCCCTGACCTGGATCCAAGCTGGCTGCATGAACAATGTAGTGGCTTCAAGTCTGTTGTGTTAAGGCAAGGTGCAGTCTATTCAGTTGCATGTGAGGCTGCAGTTTCCAAATAGGGCATATAAATGCCAACTTTCTAAAATTTACATTTTCAAAATTGTAATGTAAAATCAAACTTTACCATTAAAGAGAGTTTTACATTTAAATTTGAAGGAAATGTTCACCTGTTCCCAGTCAAAAGTTAGCACTTATTAAATGTGATAGGGCAACCAAATGTTATCCTATGGGAGAGGTGGGCCTCACAGTAGTGAAAAAGGAATTTAGACGTTTCTCACTACCAGGACATATAAAACTTAAACGTACATGCCCAGCCTTTCAAGTACAATACAGATAGCCCTTTGGGCTACCTATGATCTCGCTTAGAGTTTACTTATATGCATTAAAAGGGGAGTTCAAGGCTTGGCAAGAGGGGTATTTTTCCAAGTCAAATTATCTGTTTAAAACTGCATCCAGGCTGCAAAAGCAGGCATGCACCATGACTTAAGGAGCTACTTAAGTGGGTGGCACAGTAACTGTTGCCTGCCCACTGGTAGCATTTAATTTACAGGCCCTGTGTACATGGTATACCATTCTACAAGGGACTTATAAGTAAATTAAGTATGCTGATCTGGTGTAAGCTGTTACTGTGTTTTAGGCCATGGACACAACATTTTAGCACTGGTTGGCAGAGGTAAAGTACACAGATTTCTAAGACCAACAAAAACAAAATTCAGCAAAAATAGGAGACTGAAGGAAAAACGTTTGTGAGACAACCACCCTAAGGCTGACAGGTCCTATATAAATATCTTAATAGATTTGGTACTTGTGTTGTGCTCTCTCCCGTTCACGCAGTGGTGCTTAGTAACTTTGGTTGCTGCGAAGCGTTGAGTGAAACATGAATACGTTTTTTCCCTGAGTGCAAAGTATGTTCTGCTCAGTTTAAGGCTTTGCCAACATACACAAGGAATAACAGTTCCTTTGGAACTTCTTTTGTCAACATCACTTAATGCAGTAAAATCACAGACTTCAAGAAGAAACAAAGTAACCTAATGAGCAACATTCATGTTATTTTCTAAATAAACGACTATGGATGTCGCCTTACACTGAAAAGAGACCTCTGAGCATGCACAAATGATGTCTATAAAAGCAATGAAAATTCTCAGAGCACCCAGAGGAACTGTTAGAATGTCAAACGAGCAAGAATAACTCCAGAGAGGCATACAAACCCCTAATTTATTTTCTGGACTCAATTCCCACGATTACCATAATTAGATCCAAGTTCATTTGTTTCCATAGTTTATTTCCCTTTTAAATTGTCATTGCATTTTCCTAAAATATCTACATTACAAAGTGAGCCTGAGGGTTTCTTTATTTTCTATCTGCGTGGGTCAGAGCATAAGCAGAGTTTGGAGATCTGAGCAATATTGGGGTTGACAAGGACACGTGCAGCGTGAAGATCACTTCACACGTGGGGCAGTGAACAAATCTGTTAGCATTTCCTCCTAGGAGAAATCCAAAATGGTGAAGTCTGCCGAATGGATAAATCCTGCTCCTCTCTCTCCCCTGTGTGGGCCATAAAGATTAGGCTGAAACCTCCACGGAACACGCACTCCGTGTTTCCTCGCATTCCATTAGGCAGCTGCTAATCCTCAGCAGCGGCGGGGGCCATTTCGCTGCAATTTATGTCAGTGCTGCGCTGTCAGTCCCTTATTATTGGCTCTGTGGTGCACTAAACATTTCCTTCCCTATTTATGGGCTGAGCTTACACGAAATGAGTGATTCTTGAGAAATGTCATTAGGCATTTGTTTTTGGAATTATCTCGGATAATTAATTACACAGCGCGTGATTGATAGAATAGATTATTTCGGGTTGTACCAGCCTGGTTGAGGGCGATGACGAGGAAGATCTCTACTACACAGCACACACTGAACGAACCAATCCGAGAACGTTCAGGGCCGGACTAGGAACCCAAAGCAACCTTGGCATGTTTGAGGAACCAGGCCCTTGCTGCTTTTGTTACTGGGGGTAAAGTATGGCAGCAGCTGCAAAACCGCCCCCCAGTAACAAAAACGGCCCCTACCGCTGCAAAATCGACCCCCCACCCGTCCAGCCTCCTGGGGGAAACGCCCGATGCCCGCTATGGTCAGTCCGGCCCTGCGAATGATATGTTCCTTATACAAAAGTCCCTCAGCTGCTGTGCTGTGGTTGTGGCCCATGAGAGTTAGCAATTAAAGAAAACCTTGGGGCCCAATCCCAAAAGCCTTTGTGAATATGTGACGGCAGGATCGGGCTGGCCTATAGGGCAATCAGGCAGTGCCCTATGGGCTGGTCTGACAGGTCAGGGTGTGGGACTTTTTTTTGACAGTGTATGGTTCTCTTTTATGGCCAGGTGAGCGCGTTTTTACTGTTTCCTTTGATATTACTATAAACATTGCCTGCAAATAGCACAAATGCATGCATTCCCCCCTATATATTGCAAAATAGATATACAGCGTGCCTTTACAAGTTCACAACCAGTCTGATTTGCAAATGTGGGTCACTTTTTTAGCTATTTGCTTCACTAATGGGAGCTACATTTATTTTGGTGCAACAGACTATTTTTTGTCCTAGTCTGGCCCAGTATGAAGGAGCACTACAGTACTGTTTTACATACCCTGATCTGCCTTAGTGAGTTGGCCGAAACATCCAACTCCCTATCAGTAAAAGTACACTGAGGGCACAGACTTCTCCTTTTTTTGTGAATCCACACCCATATAACGTCTAGCGTCAGGAATTAAAACCATACAGGTACATGGGATATGATACACCATTTACATTTCCAAAGTGCACTTATACCAATAAATGCTCAAATTGGTTTTCATCTATCTCTTTGATATTGTCTTGGAGATGAAGATGAGGGTTAATATTCACATCAAATTTAGTACTGAAATGCAGGTATTCCAAAAAAAGTGTTCTCCACTGCCTTCAAATTATACAGATATCTGAAGCTATAATACGCTACCACAACCCAATGTGAATGCTAATTATCCCACTACTGCTCTAACCTCATTGTAAAATGGTCTAAAATTGTTGATGTTTATTTTGTGGGTTACGTTCTGTGTAGTTCTTGTCTTATTTGTACTTACAAATGTTGTTGGCTGTTGTATCGCATATTCCTTGTAGTGGTTCTTCAATTCAAACTGCAGTTCTATTCAGTATCAATAGTTTGGCTGAAAGTTCATCTTTGGAGTAGGAGTTGGCGAAACTCGTGGAGTTTCACGCCACAGAATTCTGCAGAGTTACAAAAAAACTTTGCAGGATTCCACGAAATTTGGTGTGTGGGCAGAATTCTGCATGCTGCAATGTCAGCGCTGATTTTTAGCACTGGGAGCTTGTTCAGCGTTGTTAAATCAGCATGAACTGCAGCACGTGGTGCACCAGATGATGCTGCGTCTTTCTGCTTCTTGAGTAGATTTTCTACTTGAGTGGTAGCTTTCCCAACCTGAACATTCTTGCCAGGAGGTGTTCTAGTGCTTGAAAATCATGCTAGCGGACACAAATTCTCACTCACAAACTTAAAATGGGTGAGCAAGCCGCGCTCGAGAAAAAACTCCCACCCATAGTTAGGAGCTTTGTATATGTACGCTACTCTATCAACTGGCATTGCCAACTTAAAGCGACAATGGATGCAACCAATTTGTCTACATTAAGTAAATTTGTCCATATTGGTCTCTGATTAGATTGTATGTGACTGCCTCACCTTCATATCTCACATCTTGCGGCTCTTGTCTTTCACATCCGATTTCAGGAATCTCCAGCTTTGGCAGGACCTAGAGAAATTGGAGGGAGTGGGCCATGTGCCTCAGTGTCTCCAGGGCCTTGAATTTGGATCTGGCATCCCTCCGTCACCAGGATTACACCTTGAGTGAGTCATAGATATGATTGAGAGCTCCTTATCTCATAGAGGCCTTAAACACAAAGACCTCAGGAAGTGACTGAGAATGGATACTCAATCAATCAATCATGATTTGTAAAGCGAGGCTAATCACCCGCAAGGGTATCCAGGCACTGCTTTTGCAGTGTCTGTTCAGAATAAATAACGATTAGGAACATCTACAAGGATTTTTTATTTGATTTTTTGGATCCCTTCTTACATCTTAAAAAACTACTCTCTGCAAACAGGGAGCCCATTGTCCCCATAATATTTTCGGACGAATGTAACAAACCCATTGAAGAAGCATGTCACCTACATTGGGGAGTGAGGTTTGCTTTACAATTGTTTTTCGGAACCCATATAATTGAAACATCGGAGTTTCCGGGGCTAATGTACTATCTATATGGAGAACACTTGTCATTCTGATTGCCTGTTTTTATTTATTAAACGAACATTAGGGAGGAAGCCGTCAATGATGGGTCACTCCTCTTGTTTGCCAATGTTTTGTTTTTGAAAAGTTCCTTTTTATGGATTACACCAGTGTGCAAGGTTGTGTCCACCTTTCTTTCCGTGACGGGCCAATAGCGGTTACTGTAATCACAAGGTAAAACCACTGGGCCACAGACCTGCTTGATTATTCCTGGACATTGAGATTAATGCTGTTGTGCTGTTGAAGGAGCGTGCCACATACCAAAAGTTAACTCCTTAACCGCGGTACGAATTCCGCCGTGGTGCGGGCGTTTTAATCAGTGGGCAGGGCTGCGTCGGCCAATGGACATGCGCAGCACTAACTAGGAAGTGCTTGCGATGGCTGTTGGCCGACGCGCCCACAGAACGGGTTAAAGTCAAGAAGGTCAGAAGACACATAGCAGAATGCCTTCCAGCAATGAAGATAACTATTTATCGGCTTCAGGTTTCGATGGGCCAGCTTAGCTTTGCTCTTTACAATATCCCAATGGGTCACACATTTTACCAGTCCATTGCCAAGACAAATTATCAGTTCCCAAGGCTAAGCATTCATAGGATGTGTGTTAAGGTCAGAGAAGATTAGAGAATTTGGGGCCAGATGTAGGTAGCCAAATATCGGTTGGTAACGGCCGAAAATACCGAATTTCGTCCGTTACCGACCGGAATTGGCTCCTTGAGATGTAGGAGTCAAAAATACACCGATTCGGTAAATACGAGTCGGTATTTTACCGACTCAGAATTTACCGAATTCTTATTTACCGAATTCTTAAATATCGATTTCTAATTTACCGAATTCTTATTTACCGAATTGGTAAATAAGAAATGGTAAAAAATGACCAGTGAGATGTAGGAAACCTCAAAAATACCGAATTTCATGAAATTCGGGATTTAAGAGTCGGTATTTACCATGGAGTGAAAGCAGGTGGTAACCAGGTGCCGGCTATAAAAAAGGACCCAAAATGCAACAGTTTGACCAGAATGGCGGCATTCTACGTCATTGCAAGGCGGCTACAGCTACAGGCAGCAGGAGAGAGGGTCTGGAGCAGGGAGGAGCAAGTCTACAGGCAGAGGATTATGCTTTTCCAACTCACTGAGCCAGAGATATCGCAAAGGTACAGGCTTCACCCCCACACCATCCTGGACTTGATCAGGGACCTGCACCCACTCCTGGAGCACCCAACACCAAGGGCACACGCCATCCCACCCCATTTGCAGGGGCTTTGTAGCCTACACCTGCTTGCATCTGGGAGTTACCAGAGTGTGATTGCTGCGGTAGGTGGGGTGTCCCAGAGCTGCCTGTCCAGTTTCTTCAGGAAGTTCCTGGAGGCCATGATGCAGAGAATGCATCATTACATTAGCTTCCCTGACACACATGCGGAACTGGTGAAGACCAAAACTGATTTCTATCAACTGGCACACTTCCCTCACGTCATAGGCTGTATAGATGGCACCCACATCCCAATCTGCCCACCTGCAGCCACAGAATACATATACAGGAACCGGAAGTCAACACACTCAATCAATGTGCAGGTGATATGCAACGCTGGCAACATCATAACCGACATTGAGGCCAAATTCCCTGGGAACACCCACGACTCCTACATATTCCAGAACAGTGGGATTTACACACATCTTGCTGCTGGAGATTTTGGGGAAGGATACCTGCTAGGTAACTAACTGTGACACACCCTGATAGTTACTGCAGATGAATGTATAATGAGTATGTAACTAATGGCACTCTCTTTTCCACCTAGGCGAAAGTTAGTATGTTGTGCTGTCCGTTGTGCTCACCCCCTACCTTAATCCATCGACCAGAAGTGAGAGGCATTACAATGTGGCACACAGAGCAACAAGCAGCGTTGTAGAACGTACATTTCGACTTCTAAAAAGAAGGTTCCGCTGCCTCCACAAGAGCGGAGGTGCACAGCAGTACACTCCTATCATCTGCTGTAAGATCATTGCAACCTGTGCCATGCTGCACAAACTTGCCACCAAGAAAGGCACAGAAGTGGAAATGACATATCATGAGGACATTGATGATGGAACTGAACAGCCAGAGCCCTATGCAGCAGGAGCAGCGCAAGCGACAGATGGGAGACTGAGACGGGCAGAGATCACACACAGCTATTTCTAAGTAAGTAAGGAGACACAGCTAGGCTTTGTACTGGAATTACGTAGTTTAATGGAAATTTACTGATAGCACACCATGCTACTTCAATGTCTGAATATCCCACTGGGTGGTCACAGGTTACCTAACCGTGACATGTCCTGTGGGTTGTGGGCATCATCATTGTTTGCGCCCACCCACAACAGTGTGGGATGCATGAGGCTGGGTGGCAACGGTGGCAGTGGAGCCTGGGTCAGCAGATTGGCGCCTGCTGTTTCTTCGAATGTCAGGAATAGGAGTGCTACAGCTATTGTGTCCCCAGCAGTGGCTGCCTGGTTTGTAAGTAGGAGTTCCTTGGCAGAGGTTACTCTCCCCATCTCCCTAGACAAATCCGTGCAACAGTGCACAATGCCATCTTGCATGGCGACAGAGCGCCAACATAGCAGGGAGGTTGCTGTGGCAAGCCGGTTCATGGCCTTGGTGTGTTGCCGCATGCACTGTCGATCCCGGCGCCTCTCTGTGTGGGCAGAATCTAGTTTCTCACAGAGAGCAATTATGCACTGCGACATGTCCCTCATACCCTCTGCCATGGACTTCATGCTCTCTGCCATGGAGCCAATCCCCCAGTCAATATTGCCATCCTGGTATTCAAGTGGCGCACCTGTCTGTGTACTGCTAATATGCCCTTTGCTTGCAGGCGCTGGACTTTGACCATAGTGGCCTCCAGACCTCAGAAGACCCCCTCTCCATCCTGAGCATCACCTCTATCCCGTACCCTTCGGCGTCTGGCACTGGTACGCACACCTCCAGATGCGGTCTGCTGCCCAGTGTTGTCTGCCTCAAGTGGATCTGTTTGTGTGTCTTCCTCCCCATCATCCTCATCGGACTTCTCCAGAACCCTGAGAGGGGGCACATCATGCCTCCTTGGCCTTACCAGTACAGATGACACTGAATTTGGTGTGGGGGAGAGTGCTGGTAGTTCCAACTGTTGTGAGCCAAACAGCAGAGGTGACAGAGGCTGTGGTGTGGTGGGTCGCTCTGGTGTTGTTGCTGCCTGCGCTGTGGGTGTGGGTGGCAGAACAGTGCTTTGCCCTGCACTTGTGGCTGCGTACTCACTCCTCTCCATTGCTGGTGCCCTCTCTTCCCTTTCCTGCGCTGTACTGTGCGATGACTCTCCTGTGGACAGATATGAACATTGGCTCAGTGATGATGTACACCTGTGTGTCATTATTAAATCACATTCCAGTCACACAATTGCATAGTCCTTAACTGCTTACGGATGTAGTGTGTGGCATGCCTTGCTGTTTTCTGTGATGACTGTATTGATGTATGTTTCTATGACTACGTCTCCCATGATGCATTGCAGGTAAACTCGAGTGTGATGCACACAACCACATTGAGGAAGGGGGACAGGGAAGGGGGTGGGGATTGATGTCTATGCGGCTTACCTTGTTTTTTTGCAGCTCTGGCTGAGCTGTCCGCATCCCCTATCCCATGTACACTCTCTGGCTCCAGGTTGGACTCCACCATCAGTTCCAAATCTGTTAATACAGGTGCACGCTTCCTTCCTCCACCTGTGGCACCGGCTTCTCTTTTCTGGGCTGCCAGCTTTTTTTAGGTAATGATCCGAAGATCATACCACCTTTTTTTCAGGTCATCAATGTCCCTGGTTGTGACCCCGATGGCATTCACCTTGGACTGGATCCCCAGCCAGTTGTTCCTTTTAACAGACTCTGCAACATGCAGAGACTGCTTGCCAAAGAGCTGGGTGTGGTGTCTCACCACCTCCTCCACCAACACCTGCAGTTCAGCTGTGCTGAATTTGATTTTCCTTTTGCGCTCAGCTCCATCCTTCTGGGCATCCTGGGACTCCATTGTGTAGCTCAGCTCAGCTCTGGGCAGCCTGTTCCTTAGTGTCTCACTGCTCTCAATGCTGTTCAGTTGCTCTGCACCTGCATGGGTGTGGCCACTTCCTGGTAGTGGGGTGGGATAGATGCATTTGATTGGTTGGTTCCTCTGTTGCTTTGTTGTGGGGTGTGGTGAGTGTTCCTGATTGGTTCACAGGCTCAATTGGGTGTATTTTGTATTTCTGAATCGGTATTTACCGATTCAGTATTTACTGATTCGATAAATACCGATTCGGTAAATACCGATTCGGTAACTCTCATTCATTCCTATGGGCTTAGAGGCCCTTAGGGTTGAATGGGTGTTACCGAATCGGTATTTACCGAATCGGTAAATAACGAATCGGTAAATACCGATTCGGACTATCCGCATTTTACCGAATCAATATTTTTTACCGAATTTTTTCCTACATCCCATTTTCCAAATCTAAAATACCGAATCGGTAAAATTCGGTATTTTATAGTCAGTAAAATGGGATTACCTACATCTGGCCCCTAGTTTGTTGTGTTTTTTGCAGGTATTTAATGGCAGTGTTTGGCCAGCTCCAAGGGCATCAAGTCAGGGTATGGGTTTTTTCACTGATGTTGCTGACAATGTTCCCTTAGAGGCCATATTAGATAACTAATGGTGGGGGCAGTGAAGATGCCTGGCCAGGTTTACCACAGGTCAGGTTTGTTCAAGAATGTGATACTTTTGGAACTATTGCACATTTGGACGATCGATTTAGGGATTATTCTGCTCTTTTCTGGTTGGGCAATATGGTAGTGAATGAATCCATCCAGACATTAACAACATGCAAAGTGCAAGCTGGTGCCCAGGCTGCTTATGCAGGTGGTATTACTGTGTTATGTTATGTTATGTTATGTTATGTTATGTTATGTTATGTTATGTTAAAATATTTGTAAAGCGCGCTTATACCAAGCGGTTTCATGGCGCTGGCAGCGGGGTGGCAGCGGTTGTGGAAAGACGGAAGCTTACTCGTATGCTTGTGAAAACAAGAGGGTTTTGAGACGTATTCTGAATTAAGGCTAGGAAGCTACAGATCTGAGTTCATTTGGGAGGGAATTCCAGAAATGGGGAGCCAGAAAGTAAAATCTGAGGCCGCCATGTTTTTTCCGTTTAAAGGAGGGAATCGTGAGCAGGTTGAGGTGGGAAGAGGGAAGTTCGCGTGCAGGGGTATAGCGGTGAATCCTAGAGGAGATGAAGGCTTGGCTCTGGCCAGCAAGGGCTTTAAAGATGGGATAACCCAGTTTGAATATGCAGCGTTTAGCCACTGGGAGCCAGTGAAGGCTCTTCAATAAAGGGCATACATGTTGATGCTTAGGCTGATGGAAGAAAAGCCTAGCTGCTTGGTTTTGTACCAGCTGGAGGCGGCAAAGTTGGTATGCTGGGATACCAACATAGAGTGAGTTTGCATAATCTATGCGGGAGATGACCAGGGCCAAGATGACGAGAGTGAGGGCCTCAGTGGTCAAAAATCTACAAATCTTCCCGATTCTGCAGAGGTGGAAGAAGCAGGAGGATACTACTGCACCAATCTGGGGCTTCACGGACAGATCATTGCAGATTAAGACCCCAAGGCTTTTTACCGTGTCCACTGGACAGGGGGGGTTGCCCAGGGGTGGCGGCCAGAAGCTGGAGTTCCAGGGGTTTGCAGCACCTCCAGTCAGGATTAACTCTGTTTTATCCGGATTGAGTTTCAATTGATTGGTGTACATCCACTCGCTAATTGAGGTCATGGTACACTGGAAATTGGTGACTGAGGTATTAGACGAGTCAATGTCGAACACCAGCTGAAGGTCGCCAGCGTAATTGAAAGTTGTAGCCGAGCTATACGTAGGGACACAATAAGGGGTTGCATGTAGAGATTAAACAAAAGAGGCGACAGGGAGGAGCCCTGGGGACCCCACAGGTCAGCCCTATTCTTTTGCCAAAAAATTGGGAAAATGGACTGCCTGGAATCGCTGATGTAGGAAGGAGGAGATCCAAGTAAGGGCCAGACCCTGGATACCAGCGTTACTGACACGGTCAACCAGGAGATCATGATCGACCATGTCAAAAGCGGCGGACAGGTCTAAAAGCACCAGGGCCTGGTTGATGCCTTTGTGTCACGTTTTAGGCGCTTTTAGAGAGACTACATCTCCCAGAATGCTTGCTGTGCAGTCTGTTCTTGCTTTCTTCTTACTTTCTCCTTCCTGCTTTCTATATCTGTATCCCTCAGTAAGCCCTCGGTGCTTGTCACCTGTGGTGTTGCCATTCACTTGTGCTTATCAAACCTGGATCCTTGTTTACGGAGTACGGCGTTACTCTGTTCTTTGGATATTATTATCAACTGGATTCGCGCTGTGGAGCCGCGCTAGAGGGTTTTGCCTTCGTTTCATGTTTCCGCGGCGTTTGGTGACCTTTAACCCCCTCCGGGAGCCGCGCTGTGAGAGCTGAGTCAGAGGCTCACTATTCTCGCGGAACAGAGACTCAGATCTTGGTTTATTTTACCGCAAAAGTCCCGACGTATACGGACTTTGGCTAGTGGAGTGCTAGCATTTAGAGCATACCTTCTGCTCTTCTATTTTTGTTTGCTTATGTATCCATGTTTTTGGGGCTTGGCATTCGGCTGAAAATTTTGGATTCTTCGGAGCTGTTGAGTGGCTCGGATTTGTTTCTTGGAGAACGCGGGGAGCAAGAGTCATTGCATTTCGTGTTCCACTCAGCTGAAGAGACAGAGACTACATTGAGAGAAGATAAGTAGCGTTTATCATATGACTGAGCGTTATTACGGATAAAGTATCTTTATCTTTCCAGAACTGGGGTTCTTGGGCAGTTCCCTGTTTCGTTTGCTATTTACTTTATTTTTTCCTATTTTGCCCTTTTCTGATTGGATGATTGTGGCAGCCTTGTTACGTAAGTGAATTTCTACACCTTCATATATATTTGATATTGATCCAGAGAGGAGTGCTATTATTCGTGTCCTTGTGTCTCTATGCAGGAACCAGAATACAGATCCAACGTATGGTGTCTCTCCTGTTGTCGAGCCCTGTAGATGGTTTATGGCTGCCAGTCCTTTATGTTTTATTTATCCACTTTCCCCTTCCCTGGGTGAGGTCCTCATAGGGGAGTGTTTATATATAAGACTCACTTGAGGTGCCGTTCCTAGGGAGGAGAGAAATTAGCAACTACATTGCTCCTGCTGTACCTGATGCTTAAGGTTAGTCAATCTGTATGACTTTGTGACAGAGTGACAAGCCCACGTACTACTACGGCCTGAGCGATGGACACCAACACAGTCCTGACGTCTATGCTAGAAGCCCTTAATGCGTTGCATGTGGAAGTAGACGCAGTAAGAGAGGAGAATCACGAGATGAGGAACGAAATGAGTACCCTTCGACATGAGGTAGCGGGAATTGCACGATCTAGTCCCACCAGTTCTAGAGGAGCCCATTACATCCGGGACGCCACATTACCTCCACCTATGCAGACAAAGACCCCCATAACTCAGGGAGCCCAAGGTCCTTCCACCATACAGGTTATACAACCAGTGCAGTTACCATTGGCACCCCGGAAAGGTTTCTAGGAGATCCTAAGAAATGCGGCACATTTCAGGGACAGTGTAGGTTGCATTTCATGTGCAAACCCATTGTCTTCCCTGATGATCATTCCAAGACGGCGTTTATGTTGTCGTATCTAGGAGGTAACACGGCAAGTTGGTCGTTTGAACGAAATGATCCAGTCTTGAATGATTTCGATGAGTTTTGTGAAGAAATGCGTAAGCTTTTTGATTGCAAGGCTCACATGCTATCTCTAGATAGGGAGCTGATTACGCTTAAACAGGGATCACAAGACTTGTTGTCTTATATAACTAATTTTAACCGTCTTCTTGTTGAAACTGATTGGCCATCCAAAAAGAGAGTCTCCTTGTTCTACCAAGGATTGAGAGGGGAGTTGAAGGATGTTCTGGCCCAGGTGGTGACTCTACCTACTACTTGTGAGGAGGTAATAGATCTCACAGTACAGCTGGATCACAGACTGCAGGAACGAAAAGGCGATAAACATCGATTTGAGATACGCTTTCCAACATCCAAACCTCGAGCAGCATCGGAGAGTGCTCCTTCTACCGATACTACAGAACCTATGCAAATAGGAGGAATGAGGGGTCCTTTGAGTCCTGAGGAGCGAACTCGGAGACACAATCAGAAACTCTGCATGTATTGCGGAAAGCCTGGGCACTTTATCAAAGATTGTAGAGCAAAAACCAAAGGTGCAAGAAACATTCCTGTGGTTGAATATCCCTTCAATGCTTCGGGAAACGAGAATGCTCAAACGAGTCAGAGACCCCTTGTTTGAGCCAAAGTATGGAGAAAGAGGTCTACCACACTGTAGCAAACACTATGCAACCGTCTGTGCCCCATATGAACTTGTGTGTTACCATAAAATGGCCAGGGGAAACACCCGTGATGGTCCACGCAATGCTGGATAGTGGAGCTACG
Organism: Lissotriton vulgaris; assembly: GCF_964263255.1. Taxonomy (NCBI): domain Eukaryota; kingdom Metazoa; phylum Chordata; class Amphibia; order Caudata; family Salamandridae; genus Lissotriton; species Lissotriton vulgaris. The sequence continues at coordinate 1,719,407,896 of NC_141694.1, read as the reverse complement.
GGCAATTTCATAGATCTTCAATACGCCAAAAGATTGGGAGTCCCGTGTATCCAGAAAGAAATTCCTGAAGCTGTGAAAGCTGTAGATGGGTCTGATTTAACATCAGGGCCGGTATGTTATCATACACGCTAGTTAGTTAGGCAAGTAGGACAAAACCATTACGAACTCATTTCCTTTGATTTAATTGATGCTCCTCGGATTTAAGTTAATCTTGGGAATGCCGTGGTTAACGCTGCACGATCCTGTAGTGAAATGGGCTGCTCGTACAATCACCCTAAGTTTGGATTACTGTGCTGACCATTGTACCGTTCCCTGCATTCATGAGGAAATTCGGATGGAAACCCCTGCAAGCACTCTGGCAAGCGGAGGAAGGACCTTGAGGGTTAACACTATCTCTACCCTTCCTGAGGTCTACAGGAGGTACCAGGATGTCTTCAACGAGAAAGAAGCCAGCAAGTTACCCCCACACAGGGATTATGACTGTGTGATAGAATTGGAACCAGGGGCCAGCATTCACTGTAGCAGGATATATGCCCTTACAGAGGGGGAGAATATCTATCTTCAGCAATATTTGAAGAAGCTCTTGGAGTCGGGATTCATACGTCCCTCTACGTCCCCTGCATCGTCACCTCTGTTTTTTATTTCAAAGAAGGAGGGGGGTTGCGAACATGCATCGATTACAGAGCCATTAATAGAGTAACCAGAAAGAACAGGTACCTTCTCCCTTTAATACCTGTTTTTTTGGACCAGTTGAAATACGCAAAAATATTTACCAAGCTTGACCTGCGTGGTGTGTATCATCTTGTGAGGGTCCGCCGTGGAGATGAATGGAAGCCCGCTTTCCGCACTAAATACGGGCTCTATGAGTACCAGTTCATGCCCTTCGGCCTGTGCAATGCCCCTGCGGCATTTCAATTCTTCAAGGATGAGGTATTGAGGGGCTTGCTGGACGTTTCATGTATTGTTTATATCGACGATATTCTCATTTACTCTTTCACACGAGAAGACCATGTTAAGCATGTGATGGAAGTGTTGGAAAGGCTGCAACGCCATGAGTTATTCTCCAAATTGGAGAAATGCCTGTTTCATACCACAGAAGTGGAATTTCTAGGATACATCATCGGTTCGAACGGGTTACGGATGGACCACAAAAAGATTCAAGCCATCATTCAATGGGAATCTCCTTCTAGTGTGAAAGCTTTGCAGAGCTTTCTAGGCTTTGCAAATTTTTACTGACGATTCATTAAAGATTTCTCTAGAATCATCCAACCTGTAACACATCTGTTGAAAAAGGGAGCTATCTTCAAGTGGACGGACCCTGCCGAGCGCGCTTTCCAGGCTCTGAAAACCCGTTTTACCACCGCACCCATCTTACGACATCCAGATGCCAGTCAGCCTTTTGTGATGGAGACTGATGCCTCTCTTTCTGCTATAGGAGGCATTCTATTTCAAAGAAACCCAGACACGCGCCAACTCCATCCGGTGGCCTACTTCTCCAGGAAATTGTCCTCCAGTGAAATAAACTATAGCATCACGGATACGGAGCTGTTGGCCATAATGCGAGCATGTGAGGAATGGCGACATCATCTTTTGGGGGCCAGACACACTGTTGAAATCTTTACTGACCACCGTAATCTCCTTTTCTTGAAAAGTGCGAAGGCGTTAACACCACGTCAGTTACAGTGGTATTTGTTTTTCTCGGATTTTGACTTTGTGATAAAATACCGTCTCGGCCCACAAAATGGCAAAGCAGATGCTTTATCAAGACCAGAATCGGTATTAAGGGATCAACCTTTAGATGAAGAAGATCCTCCCTTCCTTCTAAACAAGGCCTCATTCAGTCCGTCTGTATCAGCTATTACATGTCCCTCAGAATTCCTGAAGCAAGTTGAAGAGAAAAGCGACATGGTGGATGCACAATCCTGGATTGCCAAAGAGCCCTTACAGAGGATATTGAGAGGCAAGATCCTCCTCAGAGATAAAAAGTTGTATCTTCCTGAGCATGAATTACAGACTCAAGTCCTACAATGGACACATGATTCCTCCTTGAGTGGACATCCAGGAGTACACAAGACATTACTGACCACATCCAGATACTTTTGGTGGGAAACGATACGGAAAGACATTGAAGAGTACGTAGCCAGATGCCCCATATGCATTCAAGCTAAAGCACAGCACCAAAGAAGTAGTGGATTACTACGTTCTATACCGATACCTCCAGCTCCATGGCACACGGTGTCCATGGATTTCATCGTAGAAATGCCTCTCAGTTTCGGCAACAACACTATTCTAGTGGTTGTAGACCATCTCACCACGATGGGTCATTTCATTGCACTGACTAAGTTACCCACGTCAGGAGAATTAGCCATAGTCTTTTTGCAAAACGTGGTACGCTTACATGGTGTTCCCTCTGTTCTTATTACGGATAGAGGAACACAGTTTACCTCTAAATTCTGGAAGGCTCTGTGTGACATTATGAAAATTGATGCTCGATTGTCAACGGGCTACCATCCGCAAATGGATGGTAAAACGGAAAGACTTAATCAGACGCTAGAGCAGTATCTAAGGTGCTTTACCCTCCAACAGGATGAGGAATGGAGAACGTTGTTGTGGATGGCGGAGTTCGCCTACAACAACACTACTCATTCTTCTTTGGGATGCTCGCCCTTCTTTTGCCTTAATGGTTATCACCCCAATTCACTGCCTTTTGAACAACAATGTCCTTCTTCTCATCCTACCATACAACAACATCATGAGCCCCTACTTTCCATTTTGCAGGATGCCAAAGAGCATTTGGCGGCAGCCAGAAACCGCGACAAAGTACAGGCCGACAAAAAGAGAACTCCTGAGCCAGCATACTCAGTGGGTGATAAGGTGTGGTTGAGTACCAAACACTTGAAGCTTAAGGGGAATACACATTTGCAACCTAAGTTTGTGGGTCCGTATCCCATCATGGTAGTGGTTAATCCTGTAGCCATGAAATTGAAACTACCTTCTTACTGGCACATCCATCCCGTGTACCATGTGTCTCTATTGAAACCGTATGTGCAGGGTACCAGGTCTGTAGCAAGACCTCAGCCTTTGGACACTGAAGGGGATGTTGAGTATGAGGTGAGGGCAGTGCTTGACTCCAGACGTGTGAGGCGTGCCTTACAATATCTGATTGACTGGAAGGGGTATGGACCTGAGGAGCGCTCTTGGGAACCTCTCGCTAATCTGCATTGTCCTGGGCTATTAAGGCGTTTCCACTCCAGGTACCCTTCGAAATCTGGCAGACCGCCTGGACGTCGGTCATTGAGAGGGGGTTCTGTCAGTTTTAGGCGCTTTTAGAGAGACTACATCTCCCAGAATGCTTGCTGTGTAGTCTGTTCTTGCTTTCCTCTTACTTTCCCCTTCCTGCTTTCTATATCTGTATCCCTCAGTAAGCCCTCGGTGCTTGTCACCTGTGGTGTTGCCATTCACTTGTGCTTATCAAACCTGGATCCTTGTTTACGGAGTACGGCGTTACTCTGTTCTTTGGATATTATTATCAACTGGATTCGCGCTGTGGAGCCGTGCTAGAGGGTTGTGCCTTCGTTTCATGTTTCCGCGGCGTTTGGTGACCTTTAACCCCCTCCGGGAGCCGTGCTGTGAGAGCTGAGTCAGAGGCTCACTATTATAGCGGAACAGAGACTCAGATCTTGGTTTATTTTACCGCGAAAGTCCCGACGTATAGGGACTTTGGCTAGCGGAGTGCTAGCATTTAGAGCATACCTTCTGCTCTTCTATTTTTGTTTGCTTATGTATCCATGTTTTTGGGGCTTGGCATTCGGCTGAACATTTTGGAGTCCTCGGAGCTGTTGAGAGGCTCAGATTTGTTTCTTGGAGAACGCGGGGAGCAAGAGTCATTGCATTTCGTGTTCCACTCAGCTGAACAGACAGAGACTACATTGAGAGAAGATAAGTAGCATTTCTCATATGACTGAGCGTTATTACGGATAAAGTATCTTTATCTTTCCAGAACTGGGGTTCTTGGGCAGTTCCCTGTTTCGTTTGCTATTTACATTATTTTTTCCTATTTTGCCCTTTTCTGATTGGATGATTGTGGCAGCCTTGTTACGTAAGTGAATTTCTACACCTTCATATATATTTGATATTGTAATCCAGGGAGGAGTGCTATTATTCGTGTCCTTGTGTTTCTATGCAGGAACCAGAATACAGATCCAACGTATGGTGTCTCTCCTGTTGTCGAGCCCTGTAGATGGTTTATGGCTGCCAGTCCTTTTGTTTTATTTATCCACTTTTCCCCTTCCCTGGGTGAGGTCCTCATAGGGGAGTGTTTTTTTATAAGACTCACTTGAGGTGCCGTTCCTAGGGAGGAGAGAAATTAGCAACTACATCGCTCCTGCTGTACCTGATGCTTAAGGTTAGTCAATCTGTATGACTTTGTGACACTTTGTCGGCTCCTCTTCTATGCTCATCCATGACTGCCAGAATGACAGACTCTGTGGAGTGGGCTGGTCTAAACCCCGCCTGCCGAGGGTCGAGAAACTGAGAATGCTCAATGAATGAGCTGAGGCAGTTCGTAACATGGGCCTCCAGTAGCTTGCTGAGATAGGGGAGCAAGGAGATAGGGCGAATATTGCTCAGTACCGATGGATCGGCATTAGGTTTTTTTAGGATCAGGACGATCACCGCTTGTTTTAAGGTGTCTGGGACTATGTCTAATTTGAGGGAGTTATTCAAAAGTGAAAGGGGCGGGTCAGGACAAGCAAGGAAGGCCTCTTGTAGAATGTGGGGAGGACAGCAGTCATTGGGGGAACCGGATTTCACCCTTTTTAGGAGGACCAGGAACTCCTCTCTGGAGATCGGGGGGATCTGGTCCAGCATGGAGGGGTTTTTACATGAGATTGGAGGGGAAGTAAGGGATATGGGGGTAGGAATATTGTTTTTAATAGCAGTGATTTAATCAATGAAAAACAAATTCAGGGAGTTGCATAATTTTTGTGAGGGGGCAGTTTTGGCAATCACTGTCAGGTTGCACGAGCTCATCGACTATTGCAAAGATGTCTTTAGTTTTTGTGGCTGAATTTGTAATCTTTGAGGAAAAATAGGCTATCTTAGTCTGGAGGATGGACTCCTTATAGATTTTTATCAAGGCTACATAGATGGTTCTTTCCCAAGGTACATATGCTCATCTCCATCGACGCTCAGCTTGTCTAAGTGCTAATTTCTTCTTTTTCAAATCACCAGAAAACCAGTGTTGGGCATAGTGGGGGCATTTTAGGTTGGTTCTCTTAAAGGGGGCAGTCTTGTTACTGGATGATTCAAGCCATTGATCAAGGTTAGATGCCTGGTGGTAGAGGGAGCCATGATCAGAAGGGGAGCCTTGGTTAGAAGGGAAGGTGGCTGTAAGGAGTGTGCAAAAGTCGCCAACATACGTTCGCTTCCAGTTTCTTGCCAGAAGATTACCCACGGGAGGGGCTAATAGGGGGGGCATGGAAGATACTAAATGAAATAAAATGATGGTCTGACCAGGTGCACGGGGAAACTAGTGGGCATGTAATTTCGAGGTTGGATGTCCAGACCTGGTCCAAAATGTAATCCTTGTCATGAGTGGCCTTATGGACATGTTGAGTGCAGTTCATGCCTATTAAAATATCTGTGAATTCAACAGAGCTAGCACTTTCCTGTGGATCAGAGGGCCAGTAATTAAAATCTCAGAGTATAATAATTCTTGCGTGGTTAATGACTAACAGGGAGATGAGTTCACCTAGTAGTTGAGGAAATGAGGGCATGTAATCTGGGGGTCGATAGAAGAGGCTACAGATAAAGGGACTTTGTGCCCCAGGAACAAAGTAGTGTCTAGAGCAAAACATGTACTTGGGGTTTTTAATAGCACTACCATCTCCTGGAACATTGCGGGGTTGGTGCTAAGATTCTAAACCCCGTTTGGTGTGAGTTTATAGACAGCACTGATATCTTGTGCCTACAAGAAACATGGGAGCTGGAGCCAGTACATATTACGGGCTTCATTACTTACAACACCCTGGCGGTGAAGGTGCCGGGAGGAAGGCCCAAGGGAGGGTTATGCACGTATATTTCAAATTTGCTAGTGGTGGATAAGATTGTTTTCTACGCTGGGGACTGCTATTACCAGATTATTCAAATGTATATAAAGAACTCAAAGAGAGTGCTTATAGTAAATTTTTATAATAATGTTCCTGCAGGAGAGCTGGGGACGGAGCTCTTGAGGATTGGTGAGTCCCTGGATGCTATTTGCAATTCGAGCTCCATGGACACTGCGATTATTTTTCTGGGGAATTTTAATTGTGCACTGTGTAAAACAGCTAACTCGAAATTATGTGGTATCCCTATTGAAGAGGGGGTTCTCAATTGTAATTTTTTACACACAAAGGCTGGGGACCTTTTCAATGAATTAATGTCCCGTTACGATCTGGGCTTTGTGAATGAACTTGTCCCCTCCCCTGTGACTATGTCCCCGACCTTTAATGGCAGAGGCCTTGTTTCCACCATCGACTTCATGCTGGTTTCACATACCATTGTCCCGGGTTTGTTGTCTTTTATGATATGGAGTATTGCCCAGAGCGACCACTATCCGGTTAGTCTTAAGTTACATCTGTCTGCCCAATGCACTGGGGGGATGAATCAAGCAAACCGGGTGATGGGTACCCTAGAGCTGAAAAAAATGAATGGGTACGCTCTTCGCTGGTCCAAAGTAGACCCCGAGGTACTGACTAAACAGCTCATTCTATCCTGTAAAACTCCTTTTGACATCTGCTTTAATGAGCTCTCCACTGCAGACAACATAGTGCAATCATTCCTTGAGATCACCAAAGACGTTAGGAATTTATTGAGTGCTCAACGCCGGCATGGGCCGAAAACCCCTGGCTGGTCTAACAGCACTTTTACAAAAGCTTACTCTAGTTTGAAGGCAGAGCTCCACAGACAACCCAGATTGTGTGAGGGAATAAGGAGGGCTAGAGCCATCTACAAGAAAACAATAGCTGAAAGAAAGAGGTCTCTGAGGGAGGAAGCCTGGGAGTCGCTTTAAGCTGCTGCCCAAAAGAAGGACTCTGTGGCCTTCTGGAAGGTTTTAAGGGCCCTGCCCCTGAGTGGGGGTGGAGGTCCTCCATTGAGATTACGATCCCAGAAAAGGACTGGATAAGCCACTTATCAGCATCAGTCGCCAATGAGCAGCTAGACCTGGGATCGCACTCCTTACATTATGGCAACCTTTGTGTAACGCTGGACAAAATGGTTTTGGCTCTTGCCTGTAGCCAGGGGGGTAAGGCTACGAGCCCGACGGTGTGCCAGTTGACTTGTTTAAGTCAAATGTCCTGCTATAGGGCCCATTACTAACCCAACTGGTTAACGCCTGTGATCGTACCTCCTTCCTGAAGACACTCAGTTTTCTAATGTGTAGCATCCCTACAAGTTATCCCAAAGAAAACAGATTCTACTGTGGGTTTATACATTCTTTTAATCGCCCTACTAAAACATGCAAACATTTTTTCCCAAAACATTGTCAGCTTGGGACAAGAAAAAAAAAGATGCCGCTATACCCCTTCCGCTAAGGTGCCACAACGAAAACAACTATTAGCCACCTCTGGATACATTTTATTTAATCTTCTGAAGTGTAACATGCCATCCAGTGATACTAGAAATGCCATTCTTTTATAGTTTTGTGAAAATGAGGAGATAGGTTCTAGGACGCGGGGTCAGCTGGACCATATAATACTTTTTGAAAAACAACTCAGTCTTATTTCTAGATTTGTTCGATATAATTTATTTATACCCTTTACTTTTTCATTTATTCAAATAGAAATTATTTTGCATGAGAAAAACATTACATTTAAACATTAAACATATACATAATTCATAACATTATACATACAAGCAGCAGTTCATTCAATGAACATTACATATACATTGCACCATTGTTATGCAGCAAATATTCGATCTTTGCATTGTATTTCATCGCATATTTAAAGGATAAAGCCATGTTCAAAAGGGGAGGGAAACAAATTTGATAAAGACAAATGTATTTGACTAAGCGTATTGATCCATATTATAGTCAATCCGAAAGTTAATTTGCTCCTTTCTGCCAAAAGTTAATTTGCTCCTTTCTGCCGACACGTTTCGAACTCGTTATCTCATTCTACGGGTTCTCATCAGGGCTTTATCACTTGCTATCTGCAAATTGTGTGCAAAAAGAAAAATAGAACTAAGTTGGTCTATATTTCATTACCATCCCTTTCATATTGCACTGTGCTACTTTGTCACCAGCGGTGTACCTTTATTACGATTTGTAGCAGTTTTCCGGGGTTCACTCAGTATCTTTGTCTGTGTTAGAAGTTCTGAAAAGTGCCAATAATCTAGAATTAGTCATTTGCTTAAACGCGTTGCCTGTGGCGTTGCCTGTGGCGTGGCGCTCTAAATACTCTTATGTCCTACCTTTTAAATGTGGTCATTTCTATCTCGAGGTCACCTCTCTTAGTTGTGTCAACACGCCGAGAATGCACTTTTATTCGTCTTTCTCAAGTTCGTAGGTGCCCACAGGGTTCTTATGCATCTGCCAGAAAAGAATAATCTATGTAACTGCGGCGTTCTTGTTAGATGTTGAAACGCCTTGCCCCCAGCAGTAAATATGTACCTTTGTCTTTAAGCTCAGTGTGCTCGCTCAAACTCTTCTTCGATGTGGCGTGTTCTACACTGTGTCCCTTACGTTCGTGGTCTGATCACGATCCTGTCAAAGTTGTAAACATGCGGTTAGCCGCCGGTTGTTTTACCCTCGCTGTATTTTAACCACTATAGCGTTTATTTCAACTACCCGGTATCGTCCCATTCAGCGCTGCTACACTCAGTCACCGCGGCTCTCCGTCAGTGCGCCATGTTTGAAAGCACGTGGTATTTACCTACATCACATGATTGCTGGAATGCTGGGATATGTAGTCCCTCCATGTTGAGCTATGCTGTGTTGGGATTTTGGGTGGTGGGTCTCTCGTGTGGAGCATCATACACCTATTTGCGATGCCTTATAACTTTATAGTCTGGAGATTTCAGACATGGTATTCAGACCAGTCTGGATGCTGTTGAATCGCAATATTAAGTATGCCTCCTTTCTCAATAACACATCATCCACATCTTTGATGTATTTTGTGTGGGTCATTGTATACAGAACCGTCCATTTAAAATCGGTTTCTGCATGACCCCTTTCTGTGAAATGTTGGACGATTGGGGCATTCATCACTTTCTTTTTTAATCGTGACCTGTGTTGCGTAATTCGAGTATTCACCTGCTAGTTAGTTTTTCCAATGTACAATTTGTTGCAGCCACAGTTGATTGCGTACACAACGTTACGGGTCCTGCAGTAGGAGAATCCTTCATTTTTCCATCTTACGTTCTTGTGAATGAATTCACTGCCTTCAATCATTGTGTCACAAGATACACAGTTTCCACATCTATGATGTCCCTCAATCGGCTTCAGGCCCCATTTTGAGAGGGACTACATCTAGGGACGACATGGCTTGGCAGTTTGGGCTGGACTGTTCCCATGAGGCACAGGGCCAAGATTGATTTGCATATGGCCATGTCCGAACTGGGGTGGCTTGGTGAGCAAAATAACAATGGATAAAATCCAGATCTGTGACTGGGGGTGAATATTTTGCCATTGTGCAACATTCCGTCCATCATCTTGTGTGTTTTGCCGTTCACGCTATGTGGGAAGGGTATGCCCAGACGTTGGTCCCTTGCCCACTAAGCCACTGGAGTAAAGCTATCCTGGCTGAAGATGGCTGATAGCCAGAAACCGGTCCTAGGATGCTTGATTCCCGTCCAGGGAAGACATGGCTTGGCAGTTCGGGCTGGACTGTTCCCGTGAGGCACAAGGTCAAGACTGATTTGCATATGGCCATGTCTGAACTGGGGTGGCTTGGTGAGCAAAATACATATGGATTAAACCCAGATCTGTGACTGGGGGATGAATGTTTTGCCATTGTGCAACATTCCGTCCATCATCTTGTGTGTTTTGCTCTTCACACTATGTGGGAAGGTTATGCCCAGACGTGGGTCCCTTGCTCACTACGCCACTGGAGTCAAGCTATCCTGGCTGAAGACGGCTGATAACCAGAAACCGGTCCTAGGATGCTTGATTCCGGTCCAGGGAAGACATGGCTTGGCAGTTTGAGCTGGACTGTTCCCATGAGGCACAGGGTCAAGACTGATTTGCATTTGGCCATGTCTCAACTGGGGTGGCTTGGTGAGCAACATAATGAAGGATTAAAAAACCCAGATCTGTGACTGGGGGTGAATGTTTAGCCATTGTGTAACATTCCGTCCATCATCTTGTGTGTTTTGCTGTTCACCCTATGTGGGAAGGGTATGCCCAGACGTGGGTCCATTGCTCACTACCCCACTGGAGTCAAGCTATCCGGGCTGAAGACGGCTGATAGCCAGAAACCGGTCCTAGGATGCTTGATTCCGGTCCAGGGAAGACATGGCTTGGCAGTTTGGGCTGGACTGTTCCCATGAGGCACAGGGTCAAGACTGATTTGCATTTGGCATGTCTGAACTGGGGTGGCTTGGTGAGCAACATAATGAAGGATTAAACCCAGATCTGTGACTGGGAGTGAATGTTTAGCCATTGTGTAACATTCCGTCCATCATCTTGTGTGTTTTGCTGTTCACCCTATGTGGGAAGGGTATGCCCAGACGTGGGTCCCTTGCTCACTACCCCACTGGAGTCAAGCTATCCTGGCTGAAGACGGCTGATAGCCAGAAACCGGTCCTAGGATGCTTGATTCCGGTCCTCCAGCGAAGACATGGCTTGCAGTTCAGGCTGGACTGTTCCCATGAGGCACAGAGTCAAGACTGATTTGCATACGGCCATATCTGACCTGGGGTGGCTTGGTAAGCAAAATAACGATGGATTAAATCCAGATCTGTGACTGGGGGTGAATGTTTTGCCATTGTTCAACAATCCGTTCATCATCTTGTGTGTTTTGCTAATTGACCAAGCTAGCATCTTACCAACCATTTGACTTTCTTCTGCATAGTTGTCTGAGAGCTATTTACTTCTTCTGCAACAAAAAAATCTCTAAGTGCCTTCTTGGCCTGTTCCAACTGACCCCGAGATGAGGAGCCCACCAGTTTAGAAGCATTAACCAACGACTGCTGAAGCAGTGCGATTTGTCCTAATCATGCCCTAGGTTTTCCTGGCAGAAGCAGCTATCATCTGTCCGCGGGCTGCAGCCTTAAAGCCACCCCAAACATAGAAAATATCAGCTGTCCCTTCATTTATATATATAAAAACAAAAGTATGTCTGTCTGTCTGTTTGTCCTTTATTCAGTACTACACCATCCATCCGATCGCCATGAAACTTTGAGAAGTTGTTGAGTACACTCCCGCGAAGGTTTCTGTCAATTTTTCTTTTTTTAAATCGGCCCCCCAGGGCCCTATAATCTTTTGAATACTGAAATAGACAGCGAATTTGCGAGCATCGTCGACAGTTATGACCTCCAAAGGGAAATCGATTGGTCAATCTACATCAGAAGCACAAAAGAAAAAGGCATTAAGAGCTTCAGAAACAGACGAGCAACGGGAAGCAAGATTAGAAGCTGTTCAAATACAAACTGCTCAAGCTCGTAATGCTGTTCGAATACAAACTGTTTAAGCCCGTACTTCTCAAAGGAACGAGCAAAGAGAATCAAGATTGGAAGCCAATCGAGTACGCACTGCTCAAGCCCGTTCTTCTCAAATGAACAAGCAACGAGAATCAAGTTTGCAAACAGATCGATTACGCACTGCTCAAGCCCACTCAAATGAAACAGGAGAGCAACGAGAATCAAGATTGGAAAATGATCAATTACACACTGCTCAAGCCTGCTCGAATGAAACAGGAGAGCAACCAGAGTCAAGATTGGAAGACGATCGAGGACCCACTGCTCAAGCCACACTTAGAAATGTTTTCAAAAATAAAATGAATAAGTTTTAATAACAATGACACAATGTAAATTTAATATTATCATAATGAGTTTCCTTGAATTTCCTTTCTTCTGAGATCGCAGCAACGCGCGACGGGTAAGTTAGTTAATAATAAAATAATCGAGTAGCCAAAGTCCAAACTCTTCAAACCGCACTGAATCTTACAGAAGAAGACGACCCATCTGCCACTTGGACCGGCTTTTTTTGGAATAGCCCATTTCTATGACAACTTGGACATACGAAAGATCAGAAAAGGCAATCATGCCGATAGCTGCGTCCCTGAGAGACAATGAACGTGAAATCAATAAAAAATCAATTCGGGATGCAGTTTGATGTTGACGTGAAGAACAAGTATATTCACGAACAGTCTGATTAAGCAGATGCCATGCATCAATTAACTGAAGATCTTCTAACACAGCCTTGAACACCTTCTTTGTCTTAGGTTCAATTGTTTTTTCCCCCTATTTGAAGTATCTATTTGAAAATCCTTGATATAATTAAAATCACCCCCAAACACAATTTGTCCAGAGACCCCAACAAGGAGTTCATAGAGTGTATGTAATGCAAATACGTCATCAGTTATTGGACCATAATAGTTAATAAGATTTAGAAGCTGTCCATCCAATAAAACCTGTACCCAAATCCACCTCCCCTGGGGATCTCTTTGTTCCTGAAGAAATACCCAATCAAATTCCCTAGAAAAATAAATAGCAACGCCCCGCATTGCAACACCTGCAGAAGCAAAAAAAAATCTCGAGAACATTTTGGGGTGTTTGTTTTCAGATGAGTTTCCTAGATAAAAAGAATTTGAGGTTTTGAAGTAACTAACCACCTAATTAATCCTCCATATTTACGCCTATTCAAAATTTCATTAACATTTACAGATAGTATCTGACATCTACTAAGTAAACTCATTCTAGGAGATAAAAAAGACGAAAAATAAGAAACATTGTAAAAAACATTATGAGCTGCAAGTCTATACTCAGTTGATTCCTACACCATTTATCACTTTCCTTACAGCACCTGCTAATGTTTTCTGTTAACCCAAGCCACCTTAACCCTTCCTGCACAGCTACCCTGAAAACCACCCCTCTCTTAGGAAATGCATCATGCCCCGCTGTCCGCATTCTTCCCCTCCCAATGCACGTGCTGCTGCCCTGATATAGCACCAAGAGTGACCTACCCCCTTCACAGAAACAAAATCAAATCCTCCTGATCAGAATCTGCAGAGTCCCAAAAAATAAGAATTTAGAAGAGACAGCAAAATCTAAATGCGTATTTCCTTGTTTAAACTTGAAATAGCATTATGGAAAAACAAGACAGAAGACTAAGAGTAACCAGTTATTTTCCAACTGAAATTGCCTTCAGCAGCTCCTGAACCTCTTCAATACGAGTAAACAAATGAAACTTCCCCTGCACAAGGACTTTAAGTTTCGATTGTTGTGCAATAGAAGCTTGTGCCCCTTGTGCTTTAAACAGATACAGTAACTTGACAAACTCTTTGCGCCTTCTTGCCGCCCCGGCAGACATGTCAGAGAAAATTCTACATTTATTTCCATTTTCGATTTCAAACTTTCTCATCTGGATTGCCTGGGACAGAATTTTCTCCTTTATGAGATAATCCGCAAAATTAACAAGTATAGTGCGAGGGAACTTCACGTTGGGAGGAAGATGAGCAGGGACCCGATGAGCCCTAGTTAGTGTTAAGTCACCGAAAAAAATCAGGAATCACAGTCTTCTTCATAAAAGATTCAACCCAATTGAGTGTATCTGCTCCTTCAAGCTGCTCCGGGACGCCAACTATCCGAAGATTGGAATGACATGAAAAGTTCTCAAGTTCCTCAAACTTGTTTTCCATAATTATTTTTTCCCAGGTGACTGAATCCACTTGCTGAAAAATACCATTCATTTGATCCTCAAGAGAGGAAATCCTTGATTCTGCCTCCTGCACACAAATAGGGAGACTAGCGATTGCTTCCTCTATCTTCCCCAATCGCTGCTGGATGGCTACTATTTCAACTTGTTGCGATTTCTTCATGTCCTTAATTTCTTCAAGAATCATATTTAACATAGTTTTTATATCCATCTGGTATGAAACAACCTTCTCATCCTGGAATGCGAAATAACATTATTTTGCTCCATGCAGAGACTCATTATTATCTGCAATGGCCAAAGGATCTGATAAAATAGTACTGCTAGTCTTCGATGAAGCTGAAAGCGTTTGTTGACCTTGCTGGACATGCTTGCCTTGCTTATCTAGTTGACCTTGTGGTACCATTGGGTTGAATTAAAGAGTCATTGACGCTGGTGAAGAGGAGAGAGGGCGGAGACTGAGGAAGTGAAGTCGCGATAGCCGCCACCAAGGCCAGCGCATTAGTTTGAAGTGGGGCCGAGACAAGCGGAGCTGTCAGCATCTCTTCTACTTGTACCTGTGCTCCCTGTAAGCCTGGGGAAGACGCCCCTGGAGGAGAGGAGGATAGTGGCCGAGAAGATGGTGCTGGCTCTAGCGATACCGCTTGCGCTTGCGTTAATGAGTCGCCTGCTGCCTCCGGAATCTTTTGCTCAGAACAGTCTCGGCTGGATTTATCTGTCGAAGTAATGGGGAGTAACATCTTTTTAACAAAAAGAGGAAAATCTCTAGCATTTTTCTGCTCTTGATTTTTCCGAGCTCCAAGACCTCCTGGCGATGTATCCAAATTTTTATCCCTTCAAAGTTGACTCCGAAGCTTCGATCAAGTTAATCTCTTTTAATGAGGGATCATCAGTTTCAAAGCTTTGAGAGCTGAAAGAGGACTCGCCATGATGCATTTTGCTTCCTGCTTTCGTTAAAGTCTGGTTCAACTTGGCTTTAGCTAACCGTGTTTTAGTTTTTGTGGCATTCACAGCATCCGCTTTAGCAGCTGCAGCAGCAAGCTTCAGCTGTTTCTTCATTGTATAGCCTAAACTCTCTCCACCACCTTTTTAATTACCAAATACAATCTGTGGAAGTGTCTAGTCAAGTCTCTTGCCATCAACTTCAATCGACCACAACCCAACTTCCTGCCACTCTCCTCCTGCCTCTGCTTGATTTTCCTCCTTTAACAACCTCCTAGCTCTTCCAGCGTATACCCAGGATTTTTTTTCCCCAGCATTTTTTTTGAATGACAAGTTTGCTTTAGCTCGCTTTATTCCACTTTATTCCGCCACATCAGCTTATTAATGGCAACATTCGAAATTTACATCACTGCAGGTAACTAGCAAAGTCTTTAGTCATCAAATTTCAATCCATCAACACTCACCGCCCTTCTGCCACTCTCCTCCTGATTTTTTATTAGCCAGCTTTTAGCAGACTTCCAACTCACCCAGCGTTTTCACTTTTTAAACAGCAGCTGCACTTGGAAGCCACACCATTCTCTTCAATTTCCTCCAAGCCGGAGCCTCTGCAACCCCGAAGCCTCTGCAGCAGCTAACCAGCAGAAGAGTTTTTAACGATGGTTTCCAGGGCTAAAGAGAGCTGACTGATGCAAAGCGAACAAAGCCTCCTCGAAGAAAACATCCAGTGCCGCGTTAACTTTTACTGCCGTCAGGACCTGCTCCAGAAGCAGATGGGGAATGGCACACGAAAAACCACGCGAGCAGCCGGAAGCTAATGCCGCTCCACAACCAGTTTGCAGACGTCCTGAGAACGCAAGGAAATTCACCTGCAGCGCCCGACAAGAACGCTCTCCACGCACAACCCGCGGACCCGCCATCACGGAGGGCGGGGAGGAGCATCATCAAAGGTTATGCGCTAGAGGGAAAGCGCCATAGCTAGGACACTGGGCTGTATGTATCTAGATATTCTCATTCAAGAACCTTTTCACACGTCCCTTTTTGATTATAAATATAACATCTTATTTATGTTTGTTCAGTTCGAAGACCTGTAGATGATTTCCATTCTTTTAACATTTCATGTGCATACAAAAATGGGGCAGTGCTCTCCTGTAAGTTGTATGTATAAGTGATACTAAGGCAGTGAGACTGCTGCGGCCGCACTCAGCGCTGACCTCAGAGGGGGGTGCTGACCTTAGAGGGAGCGTGACATCAGAAGGGGGGCACTGACCTCAGAGGTGGGGCACTGACCTCAGAGGGGCCTGTGTTTAACAATAAGGAAGGATTTAAAAGCACATGTTGCCGATATCCTTGTGCGTCAAGGTTTCAAGCAGCAATTCAAATGTCATGATAACGGTATACACCTGTTACAACGCAACTTTTACAACTACCTACTATTACAACGCAACTTTTACAACGCATACCATTACAACGCATTGCGCTGGGGGCGCTCTAGGATAGGGAATAAGTTTAATTTACTATCCAACACCTTCCCTAGTGTCCACGGGGACTGGAGTTGGAATAGTAAATTATACTTACCACTATTCAGCACCTCTAAGCGCTATGCGTTGTAATGGTATGCGTTGTAATGGTCGCGTTGTAATGGTAGGTAGTTGTAATGGTATGCGTTGTAACATGGTACATCCCATGATAACTCTTGTGATCAATGTTCATGCTAGAGAGAGATCAGAATGTTGTCTAGTAGCCGTTTTGACTCACCAAACTAGTGCAGAGGGTTAATATGCATGCTGCAAAGAACATATCTGAATTATATGCGGACAGTCGAGTGGATTAGTAAAGCCAGCCTTTACCAGCGCTTTTAAAACAAGCAAA
Source organism: Lissotriton vulgaris (assembly GCF_964263255.1). Classification (NCBI taxonomy): domain Eukaryota; kingdom Metazoa; phylum Chordata; class Amphibia; order Caudata; family Salamandridae; genus Lissotriton; species Lissotriton vulgaris. The sequence goes on along the minus strand of NC_141694.1, from coordinate 1,719,391,227 downwards.
ATGCATCTGAGAGAGGCTATGGAGAAATGAGGGGCACTTTAGCATAATGGTAGTGAGGGAATCCGAGGAGAAGGTCATATGGGGGGAAGGGTGGAGGCACCAAAAAAGATTGTCGCACAGGTTGCCATCAGCCCTGAGTGATATGGTCATGCTTGGGGTGCAGTCACTCAAGAACAGTTATTATGCTAAATCTTCAATATTTCCAGATAATGAAAATGCCAAAAACCTAACTGCAGTAGAATTGTAAACCACTCTTCAACCATTTCTTCTTAAATTCACACAGTTCTCCAAATTATTTTTGTAAACAGATTCGATTATTTTGAAGCAGCACATTAGCAAAATGTTGTCCCATTTGACTGTAGGTAAAGCTCATTTTATCATGAAAAAACGTGTATGCCACAAAGAAATAATTATATCAACAATACTTTGCTGGTTTCTAGCTTATCATTTTGGAGAAAAGGCCATTCAACACATTTTAGTACATCAGATTGTGGAATGGATGTGTACAGTGACAGAATAGAAGCCATGAGTATCAGTTTTATTCCCTGCCAGTTCATCTCGTGGGTGGCCGCTGCTGTTGCTGCTGTGGTGGATGCTGGTTTGGCAATAAGATAGCTGTTGACACTGCTGTACAAACAGTTGTGTAGGGTGGTACTGTGTTGCTGTGGTGACAGATGTGGTTGCTACTGTAGTTGCTGCAGTGATCGCAGGTGCATATACAGTTGTGAAGTCAGATGCAATTGCAACTGTGGCGAGTGCTACCTTTCGATTCGAGCAGGCAACTATCCTTCCCGGTGTTTCCCTGCTGTAGTGGCAGTTGTGGATCTGCTGTGATTACAGCGGTGGTTACAGCTCTTGTCCATGCTGTGGTTCCAGGTATTATTGCTATAGTTGTCCCTGTTATGGCAGCTCTGACTGGAGCTGTCATCACAGCTGTGGCGCCTGTGATGGCAAGTTTTGAAGCTGCTGTTGTCTCTGTCATGGAGCGAGCAGTAGTTGTTGTGGATATAAGTGTGGTCACATCTGTATTCCCTTGATGTAGTAGCAATAGTGGTCAGTTCTGGCATCCCTGCTGTCATGCCACTGATGGTGGCTGTGGTTGCATCTATCAATACTGCTGCCCTCCCTGCTGTGCTGGAAGCTGCTCTTGCTATTGTGGCCCTTGCTTGGGGAAAACTGTTGCCACTTCCATCATCCCTGCCAAGGTGGAAGTTGTGATCACTGCTGTGATAAAAGCTACAGTAGCTGCTATTGTTCCTGCTGTAGTTGCAGCTGGTGTTGCCACTTTTGTGGCAGCTGTAGTCACCGCTGTACTCTCTGCTGTAATAGCAGCTGTGCCACATGTCTGGGACCTGCTATTGATACAACTGGCTGTTAATGCACCTTTGGTTATAGTCTGGATGGGTTCGACTATGCTTAAGGCAGATACCCCCAGATGCATCAAGAACCCATTTTGCTATTCCTTAATAGCGAAAAATAACGATTTGCTATTAAGAAATAGCAAAATGCAATGCACGAAGAAATCACTAAAGAAATAGCGATTTCTTAAAATTCCTTAATTGCGACTCGCAAATTGCCTAGAGGCCCATAGGAATGAATGGGAAGACATTCTCAATTTGCGAATCGCAATTAGCGAATAGCAAATTGAGAATGCGATTTTAAGGGTGCAGGTGTGTCCAAAGGACACCCTGTTGCACCTCTGAAATTGATCTGTGCACATATGTTGCGCACACACATGCCCTTAGGGAATATGTGTGCGCAACATGAAACTTTGAAAAATGCACTTCAGTGCATTTTTCAAAGTTTTTGCAAATTACCATGAAGTTCAACTTCATGGTAAGTTGCGTGCCCTATTAGCGAAATCGCTTTTTTTAAAACTTTAATGCATTGCATTTAAGGAATCTCAATTTGAGATTCTTTAAATGCAAGTAATCGCAATTTTGCGATTTCTTAATTTGCGATTTTTGCATTTGGGATGATGCATCCCAAATGCAAAAATACCAGTCGCAAAGGGGCAGATTCTCTTTATGACTGGTATTTTTGCGAACTGATTTTACCTTCATGAATCTATGCCTTAGTGCAACATCAGCAGCATCTGGGTGGTCCAAAACAGCACTCTAAATGAGGCAACAGGTGCAATGTTCAGGGAGATGATTCTAATTCCTCTGACAAAGAACTCTCCAGCAGAAATTTCCATTTCGGAGTCAATTTTCTTAGCACTATATTTTGAGTCAGGCTATGGGACTCATCCATGAAAACATCCTCTAATTCAGTGGTCCCCAAACTTTTTTCGGCAGGGACCACATTAACTTTCCTTTCCCCGATGGGGGGCCGGGGTCAGTCTTATAGCAGGAAATTATATGGACCAATGTGACAACCAGTATTATTGTCGAGATTATAATGACATTTTTTTGCAGCTGCCCTTTGCTGGGCCTTGGCGCCACCTGTTGGTTTAGCCAAAAAAGTAATAGAAAGTCTTGTTGTGTTTATTTGAAGTACCACTGATACTCTTTTTATTTTATAGATTAGATTCAAAAATAAAAACACAAGCTGATGATAATTTTTTTGCCACACAGTGAAATAACATTAATACAGAATAATTGAAATAAAGAGGCTGACTTTAGGGTGGTCCTGGAAGCATGCAGGCCCTTCAGGGATGACAGATAAAAAAACACAAGCAGCCCATCAGCAGATGACATGCTGCAGTCTCATTTTGTATGTGACATCACTGTTCAAGAAACATGTTGCCTATAAAAAGAGCATTACTATACTGACATTTTTTCATATTCATAGTTACTGAAATCAGCAGGCTTACCATATCAGTGTAAGCTGTGGGCTTGCTTCTAACTGGTGAGGAGATTGATGTCAGGTTCCATTCCAGTTACAGCCAGTCTCAGAGACTGATGCAGGTGTTGATCTGAGAGTCTTGATCTTGTCGGATTTTTTATCAGCTTCATGCGTGAAAAAGTTTGATCACAGATATATGTGCTCCCAAAAACTGTGGACATCTTCATAGCGTGCTTTCTGATGTTGGGGTAGGTCTCGTTTGGGAGGGAAACATAGTACTCTATGAGACAGTTGGGCTTGAATGCATCTTTCAGCACATCACAGGTCTGCAACTCAGCCAGTTCAAATTGAAGAGAAGGCAGGGTGTCATTAATGTCGGCAGCAAAATAGTTCTGGAATATGCGAATTTCTTTAACGTGGGCATGAAGCTCACGGAACCGCATACTGAACTCCGCTCTCAGCGTTCCCAGTGCATCTGTTGTAAATAGCATTTCATCATCTACTATCCTTTAGTAGTCTGTTACAGTCTTTCTTGTGTGACTCATTCATAGAATCTCAATGTGTTCTGTATGTAATGTTCTCATTTAGTTAATGTTCTAGGCTGATCAGTTGGAGCCTGGTCAGCTGGTGGAATACATGTTCTTTTACCTGTACTGCAATACATGGAAGAAGATGACTTCTCTTCTACCTTCATTGGATCTTGTATTATTTACAACAGAATCCTTGCACTTCTTGGTTGGAAACAGGACCGCTGGCTCCACAGCTGAGAGGCTCCGAGTAGCAGGGAGATGAGTGAAGTCTTGTTTTTGCACTTGTCCATCAAGCAGCGCCGTTTTAACCTCAAATGCTTTGACGTGGGAATACATGTCACTGATTAATTTTCCCTTGCCTTGGAGCTGTAAATTTTGGCCGTTTAAAATTTCTGTCACATCTGTTAAAAAGGCAAGGTCCCATTTCCATTCTGTGTCGATCAGTTCTGGGACAGTTTTTCCCTTTGTCAGGAGAAAGGCATTGATTTCAGGTAGCAGCTTGTAGAAGTGCTTCAAAACTCCACACCGGCTTAACCATCTGACTTCAGCGTGGTAAAGCACGTCTCTATGGGCAGTCTCCAGCTCGGATAGAAAAGCTTGGAACTGCCTGTGTTTTAAAAGCTTGGAACTGCCTGTGTTTTAGTCCGTTTGCTCTAAAAAAGTTTATGCAAGACACAACCACCTTCATGACAGATTCCCACTTCAGAACTTTGCAGCACAGTGCTTGCTGGTGAATCAGGCAGTGGACTTGTAGTGGGGGGGGTGAGACCTTGTTCCTCCATTTCTCTTTTTATGCGCCCCACTAGCCCCCGCGACGCACCAACCATACTTGGAGCACCGTCCGTTGTGATGCTAGCCAGCTTAGCCCAGTCTAAATCCAACTCTTCCATCATTTGGCGTACTTTACAAAAAATATCCCCTCCTGACGTAGTATCCGTGAGACTTTGTAGAGCTGCCAGCTTCTCGGACACTTCAAAAGTTGAATTAACTCCCTGAATAAAAATCAGCAGTTGTGCCGTGTCCTGCACGTCATTGCTCTCATCCATTGCCAATGCAAAACACTCAAAATCTTTAGCTTTCTCTTTCAGCTGGACATGTACATTATGCCCCATTTCTTCAATTCACCTGGTAACTGTAGATGCGAATAGATTCACTGCGTTCAGGGCATCTTTCTTATCCGGACACACCTCCTCCGCGACAGCGTTCAAACACTTCTTGACAAACTCCCCATCACTGAATGACTTTCCACAGCTTGCAATCAGTTTAGCTACCTTGAAGCTGGCCTGAACGGATGACAGGTTCGCCAGTGTTTGGCGTAGCATTGTACTCTGCTGGGCAGCAAATCCATTTTGTAGCTTAGCCACCTTGTCTCTCCTCACTTGGCCCAGCAAGCTAGCATACTGCCCTCCATGGCGGGTTTCATAGTGTCGACAGATATTAAATGCTTTAAACACTGCCACTGTCTCTTTGCAGATTAAACAAACTGCCTTTTCCTTGCACTGGACAAAAAAACAGTCATCTGTCCACTGCTGTTTAAAAACTCTGCACGCTGAATCTATTTTCCATTTCCCCAACAGTTTCGACATTTTGTTGTCTGTCTTTCTCCGTTCTTCTCAGGCTGGTAGGGGAAGTAAGGGAGACCTGATTACAATGGGCACAGAGAAAGCCCTCTCTATGTTTTCTTCTAGTGGACATGCAGTTAACAGCGTTTACCTTGAACTTAGGAACACCAAGTGAGAAGAAGTTGTCTATAGTGGTTAGTTAGAAAACAGCGCTCCTGTGTAGAAACGAAAAAAGATAAGCGCCCCAGCGCGTAATCAAAGCGCTCCAGCATGGTGCTAAAACAAACCACAAGTAAAGCGCTCCTGTGTGGTGCCAAAACAAACTTAGGATAGCGCCCCAGCGCGGTGCCCAAACAAATGACCAAACCCCAAGTAAAGCGCTCCAGCGCGGTGTCAAAACAAATCCAGAATAGCGCTCCAGCGCGGTGTCAAAACAAACACAGAACAGCATTCCTGCGCTGTGTCAAAGAACCTCAGTAAAGGTCGCGAACACACGGCCTCAGAAAACACGGTTCTTACTTGCGTAGAAGCAGGCAAAGCACAGGCATCAATCCAAAGCTCTGTGCTGGTGGGAACTTCTGTGTTAAGCGATTTCCCCCCGAAAGCGCTGTGAGACGCCTCGGCTGTTTCCGGTCGCCGGGAACTAGACCGCCAACCGCCTGCTACCTGGAAGTGAGGAATACGTGTCTCCGCATGAGTCAAGAAGCAAAGGATTGCTTGGGATCATTAAGTGGGCCTCTTCAGTTGATTAGATGGGCCCGATGTGGCCCGGGGGCCGTAGTTTGGGACCCCTGCTCTAATTCAAAAATCAGCAACTGAAATTATAATGTCAAGTTTTCCTTGGTATCAGGACACCCTCCAAGAGATGGTTTAGTCCTCAGAGTCATCACACCAAATGTGCCCCAACTTCCACACTAACTCTACTATTTTTTTCGTACATTGGGGCCAAATCACAAGGTATCTACAAGTACATGAAGTTGTACTGCATGAGTACTACTTCACATACACAGAAATTCCTTGTGAATTGACATCGAAATGTCCAACTTCCCATCTAAGGGCAAAGAGGGCTCAGTTCTTCTTATTTGTTGTGATTGTATTTTAATATTCTCTGAATATTTGGGGGTCAATTCACAAATTCATTTAAAAGTATGTTAAGTAGGACTACAGGAATACTGCTGCACCCAGTCTTGAATACATTTGTGTATTGGCTCAAGGATACCGTTCCTTAGCTGGCAGGTCAGGCCTTTCAGCAGGGATGGCATTGGAATATTTCTTACATTTTTTAGATAACATAAAAATAGAGCACTAATAGTTTCAGTATGAGAGAATATCCAACATTGTCAGCCATCTTGCAATGTAACAGATTAGCTGGACTATAGCACTGATGTAATAACTGTGCATAAGAAAAGGGAGCACACATGCTGTGGGCCTTTGTCTTACCTGATGGAAAAGCGTGAAACTGATCCCATGCATCCATGGGTGTTGAGGTAGAGGGATGTAGATTGCCATACAATCTACAGTTATAGAAAAGTATATAAAATATTTGTGCCGGACACTTATACTTAGCATGGAGGATCCTTCCTAATCTAGGAGCGACTCTGCTCTTGGACAGCAAAACGGCTATGGCAGTAAATTTACAGACGAATTTCAGCATTTCTCGTATACTACCCAGAAGGGCCTGGAGGGGATTTGATTAAATCTTGTTTTCTCTCATGTTAGAAAGGTCACAAAATATTGCATCCAGTTTGAGGTAATCACCGGGAAGGACCACGTTAGATGTAGAAAATCAGCTTCTGTATAATTACAACAGGTGCATTTAGAGTCTGCTCGTAGGTCCTGATTTTTGAGGGCCATAGATGTGTGATACACCCTGAGGAAAAATGCATAATGTATGACTCTGGGTTTGCTCTTTATTGAAATCTCCCTACCCTGCATGCAACAATGCAGCCATTGGCTGTGCTATGTTCCGGATTCATTCATGGCATGCCGACATACTGAGCAGTGGTGCCGCAGACCCATCGGGTGAGATTAATTTCACCCTGTCATGTTAAATGAATGAGGCCCCTCTCCTGCCCCCACCACAGAATTGGGACATCTTCCAGCCACCTGATGTGGGAGAACCTTGACATCTCTCTGGATTCGTTTGACCCCTCCAGGGTACCTCATTAGGACCCTCACCTTAGACTTTCCCATTGAGACCCCCCTCAGAAGTTGTCTCCAAACTGCCCAATACCAGAGTTGTGTTTCCGTGACACCATCCCACAACAGAATCGGACCAAAGGGGGTGCAGCAGAGACCACAAACCAGTTTATTAAGTGTGAAAAAGACCTATCCCCAAACCGGCTGCCTTGTCACCCCACCAAAATAGTGGCTGGTGACCTAAAACGGCTGCTTACATTTCACCTCCAGCAAAAATGCAGCCTAACAAGCCCGGGCTGCACCACTGGCCCAAAACCCTCAGGGGAGGCAGGCATCCCGTTGGTCAGCCCCCCCCCCCCAACGCCCTATCCGCTAACCATGGGCGGAAAATCCGTTTCGCTCGCGGATTTTGAGGATTTTCGGTAAATTCGCAATCCGCGAGATTCGCGAATCTCCCGCAAAATCCGCAAATCCGCGAGCAGCGGATTTTGCTCGCACTGTTCGCACTGTTCGCGTGAGTTCGCGCCCCGCGAATAAGTGCAAAATTGCAGAAATACGATCTTAGCAAAACTGAAAGTAACTACTTACCAGGTTCAAAAGTTCAGGCTCATCATTAGTAGCCATTTCCTGTAGTGCTTCCTGAGGGGCCCCTCCAGAGTTCAGTTGCCAGTTGAAACTATTATGTGACCCTGCTCTGAACCTCAGAATAGTTACACATATGCCACAAAGGTCCTGAATTACAGCTAAGGGAGACAAGCAGGAGCCAGGCTGGAAGTTCAAATCCATTAATCAGCCCCTAATGCATTATTGTCAGTTGGGGCAGGGCAGGTGTTGTAACTAATTTTGCAACAATGAAAGCACTTAGCAAGTGCAAAAGATCACTAATCAGGAAGCACTAAGGAAGCAGGTGCCAGCTAAAAAAATATTCTGTGACACATTAATCAGCCCCAAATTAATTCAGGTCACTTGAGGCAGGGAAGGTGTGCTTGCGTTGCCACAATAATGTACACTGACTGGACAACCAGAGGGTGCTGTGATGAAACAGAGGGTGGCATGGGTGGGCCAGAGGGTGGCATGAGTAGTCAGAGAGTGGCAGTGGTGACAGAGAGTGGCAGTGATGAAGAAGAGTGTCCCAAACAGGCTGGACACGTAGAAACAACAAGTTCGCGAAACTTGCGACCCGACAGGTAAGTTCGCAATTTGCGACATTGTAAAAAACCCTCGCGAACTGGCAGAAACCCGCGCAAACACAAAAAAAAAAAATCCGCAAATTCGCGAGAATTCGCGGATTTTGCGGATTGCGAGTTCGCAAATCCGCAAAATTCGCGAACGCGAGATTCGCAAAATTCGCCCATGCTTACTATCCGCACCCTTGTGAACGTGAACTAATGACTGATGCTTAGACGCCTGGATTTATATACCCTGCCCGAACCTGTCCATGTACCACAATTACTCCAGGCAGCCGTTACTCAATGTTTTGTTATCTATGTCCTGCTGATGACATCAAGTCATTAAGGTCAAAATCCTGTTGACGTGCACAAGCGAAGATTTTGGCTTTGAAAATACATGATTTTATATTTCAGCACAACTGTACTGATTCATGCATGCCTTCAGTTTGAATTCTGGTCCAATACGCTCTAGCATTTTTTCTTAATATTTCTTCACTGGTTTCACTTGCACCGTTTATATGTTTTCACAAGCACAAAGTGTTCACTATTCAATTTAGCACACAACCATAAAAAAAGGGTTGAGGCTGCAATTTGATTCATGCAAATCTGATCTGGTTGTCCTTTTCTGACAATATTCTGTATTAAAGTATGTTGTTCTGACTATTTTTGTTATCATTAAATGTTTATTAAAACGATTTCATTAAGTGTATCCCCTTATTGATTCCTGTTGAGACATTGATATATGTTACCATATTTACCCAGGTCCCCACTGATAATACGATTGTCTCCTGTAGTTGCTTACACACCGTTGTCTACCTGACAGTGCCAATCCAATATCTACTCTCTATTTTGCTCTAGACTGCAGTGGAGCATTAGATTTAGTGAATAGCGTTGTATAGTATGTCTTGGAAATCATTTGTTTGGACTAGGTGTTATTATTACATGTGGGAATTGAATTTGTTTCTAGTGACCTTTCTCAAGCTGGTAAACAACATTTCTATGGTTGACGTAGTGGCAGTATCCGCAAATCGTGAAGGGAGGTGAACGTTTTAACTCTATCCTGACTGTAAGGATGCCCAACACGGTAGCTGTTGACTATCTTTAGCTTCAGTCGCCGGCTTGAGCTAAGGATTACCACTAAGGGGGATATGTGGCGAGTGTAACTGCTCTAGATCTGACTCGAGTTAAGGCTGGAATTAATTGCTACAAAATCATTTATCCTCCCGACCAGACTAAAGCTGCAGTAAAACGGTTGAAGCATAACACTATTGAACCTTTCCCGGATTCCCTTTTTGTTGATCAATTTTACAATGGTCGTTTTGGGAGGCTCAAAAACGATTTAATTTTCTTCACTCACGATACCACCTCTTGGCCACCAGCTTATATAATTCCCTTAACGTCACCTCCTCCTCCTCTATCCCTCTTGGGAAACAACAAAATATTTCCCCTCTGCATGTTTCAACGGCTACCTCACTATCTCACTCTATAACAACGGTACTGTCATGATCCAAGGCAAAGACACCCGTCTCTCGCTCTTTGACCACCTCTTCCCCTCCCTTCTCCCCTCCTCTGCAACCGGGTTATCCCCTGACTCTTCATCTAGCTCCACCCATTACTCCCTTTCTCCTCCCCTGACCCCCCTACACTCCAATAGCCTGCACACTCGAGAAGTACCGGTCGGCCCTCTTCCCTCCCCTGTGCCGTCCTCTCCTATTCCTCCCCCCTCACAGTATGCCCCCCTTCATCACTTCAGCCTTACCTCTAGCTAATACGCTCCTCGTCCAATCTGCCCCATCCAGGTACTCCAATCTCTTCTCCTCACCCATATTCCTACCTGCCACCCCCCTTTTTAGTCCACCTCTCCTCCAACCTTCTCCCCAGTTAACTTTCCCTACGCTCCCCTTATTCCTCCCTCCCCCCTCTTCTCTACCCCCTCCTCCCCTCGTTACTCACACCGAGTTCTCCACAAACCCATTGCATCTCTCTCCTTCCCGCACTCCTCCAGCAATGCTGTGCTACCCCCTTTCCCTCCTGGGTAACCCTTTCCATTTCCCTCCCTCGGGCCCAGCAGAACCACTTCCTTTCTTCAACTTCCCTTTCTCCGAAACCCCCTCACTCTGCCAGATGCCCGTTCCCTCACAGCCACCTCTTCTAGCTGACAGGACCTCTTGAACAACCTCTCCTCTTTTCTTCCCAAGCCTCCTACATTTCCATGACCCCACACAGTCCTCCCCTCTCCTTCTATTCTACCCTACCGCCTTGATCTGCACCCATCTCCCCCTAAATATGTCCTTAATTCCTTTCCTTCTTGCAACACAAACAAAGACAACTCTCCCTTCACCTCTAATTCACCAACTCCCGCTCTCAACCTCCACCTTTCCCCACTTTTGAACCCTATACCCCAATCTCCTCCTGTCCCCCCACCTCTCCCTGCCTTCCACCAACAATTCCACCCCCTCCTGTTTCCCTTGAGCCACCCAACCTTCTGTGCTCTGCCTTACTCTCTCTGGAAAATAAGCTAGACTCTATTATCATCTCCATCTCCCAGCTTGTAGCTGCCATTTCACTTTTAAGCTCCAAGATTTCCACCTTTCCATACACCTCTATTCCTTTGGAAAACCCTCACCTTCCCACAAGATGCACCTCGCCCCCTCACCCCACTATAGATAAGCTCAACCTGTCGTCTGCAAACTTCGTTAACTCACACAAGCCCTTGAATGCCACCCTTCTTCAACCTGCATCTCCTTGTAACCCCACTATCTACACTATTCTGACCATCTCCTCTGTCAGAACCAAGCATCCACCTAAACCCTCCTGAGCATCCCGTATAAGTACAATATCCTGATCACCCTTCAGAGCCCAGGTGCCCTGTCACCAAAACAGTCTTGACAGAGCTGCACTGTCTGCCCCACAACTGCATATCTGCAGTAAAACACAAACTTGAAATCTCCGATACCATCACCCTTCACAATATTGACATGCTCCACCTCACAGAGACCTGGTTCAACTATACCTCTCACTCTATGTTTGATCTCCTATTACCACCTATTACCCACAGGCTATTCTATATTTAGGAATGACAGAATTGACAACGTTGGGAGAGGTGTTGCTGTCATCTTTAGAAACTCCCTTCAAATAAAGACTTTTCCTATCAGCTCCTTCCACACTTTTGAATGCCTTTCTCTTGAGCTTCAATTGCACCACCGCTCACCCCTCAGATTCCATGTCATTCACCGCCCGCTTGTAGCGGCTCTTCGTTTATGGAGGAACTCACTGACTTCATCAGTGACCAATACTCGCAAAGTGACAATCAGACCTTCGTGAGTGACTTCAATTTCCACTGGGTCTAACCGCAAGACTCTTCAGGGAACTCGCTGGCCACCTTCATCTCTGCAAACGATCTTATCCAACACTACACAGAATCAACACACTCTAAGGGCTCAATCCTCGACCTTGGTATTTCTAAAGCAGACATGCTTTCTATCACTACCCCTATTCATGTAGACTGGTCTGACCACCTCCTCATCCCATTCTCTCTTCACCTATCACACTCTATAACTCTTGGCCAACCTAAGAGGGCTACCTCCTGGTTCATGATGTTAAAAATGTTGATGTTGGTTCCCTCTGTGAATCAGCTTTGTTATCACTTCCAAGGCTAGGCCAGAACCTAGATGTTGACAAACTTACCTCCCAATGCTTCACAGACCTTGTCGAAATAAATAATGTTGCTCCTCTCCAAAGCAAAAAGATAAGGCCCACTCGCTCAGCACCTTGGCTCAACAAATTTCTCTATGAAGGAAGCAGCTAAGATTCCTGGAGAAACAATGGAGGCAAGCGCCCTCCACCGATAATTGGGCCACGCTTCATTCAGCAAGATCCAAGTACCACAAGCACATCTTCCTTGGAAAAGCGTCGCACTTCAGAACCCTCCTTGACTCAGCCAAAAATAGACCCAAAAAACTATTTGACCTTATCAAGATTCCTAACTGTCTCCCCCAACCTCCAAGTTGGAGGATTCTATAAAGAAAGCAGCGGATGTTGCTATATTCTTTGATGAAAAAGTGAAATCCCTTGTGGATCAGGTCGCTCATCTTACCCCTCCAGAGGAGCGCAAATCCTTAGCTATTTGGCAGAACTTTGACCCCCATCTCTGAAGATGCCCTCCTCAATTGCATCCTCGAAACAAAGCCCTCCAACTATTCTCTTGACCCCATCCCCAGTGCCATTGACATTGACTTCTATTCCTATTCTCTTTCTTATTGGACCACTCTGGTCAACCTCTCCCTCTGTCAAGGCTCCCTTCCTGTCTCCTTCAAAACTGGGCAGGTCACCCCTCTGCTCAAAAAACCCACTGCTGATGCCAATGACCTCAACAACTTCCGCCCCATCACTAACCTACCCTTTCTTGCGAAGATCACAGAAAGATGTGTAGCGAAACAACTCTCTCAACATATCAAGGACAATGATCTTCTTGAAAATTGTCAGTCCGGCTTCATCCAAGCTGCAGCACTGAATCAGCCCTACTGCAAGTGGTTTATGGCGCACTGAGGATACTCGATTCGGGGGTCCTGTCTTCTAATTCTCCTTGACATTTCTGCAGCCTTTGACACTGTCAATCACAACACTCTCCTCAACACTCTGCAACAGAGAATGAGCATGGAGGGCATTGTGCTTAAATGGTTTGCTTCCTTCCTCTCTGATAGATCCCAAATGATCAAAATAGCAAACAGTCTTTCATCTCCTTTGGTGGTAGGTCAAGGTGTTCCTAAAGGCTCTATACTTGCACCCACTTTGTTCAATCTCTACTTAGATCCACTGGGAAATCTCCTAAGTAAATCCAGGATCCACTATCCTCTCTATGCAGATGACACTCAAATCTACCTCAAGGTTGCCTCCACCCACAATCTCGCCATCCAAAGATCTACTCTTGACTCCATTCAAAACTGGATGTCAACTCATCAACTTATTCTGAATCCCTCCAAAACTGAATTCCTCCTCCTCTACTCCTCACTTTCTCCTCCCCCAGTTCAATCATGGATGGATCAAGTCAAGTCAAGTCAAGTCAAATAATGCTTTATTCGAGATTTCACTCATAAAAGCATGAACAATCAAGAATATAAAATCAGATTAACAATCATTTCTGTTACAAGATAAAACTTTCAGTTAAAAAATAGGACTTGATTACTATGAAACAGATTAAAACTTGGATTATGATGCAGAGTAAAATTTTATAATAAACATTTTTTAAATGCAAAGATAACAAGTATAAAATGCAGACAGACTAACAATAAAAGACAATCATGTGACTAACAATCTCTGTCTAATAGACCACGCCCATCCAAGGTACTTAGCTGTGGCTATTGCTAGGGGCATTAAAGTGCTGGTGCATATAATACGTAGAGCTATGGTGCTACTAGTGGTACCCAAGTTCTTGCGCGTTGGAGTTAGCCGAATGCGTCTTGGGTCAGCATAGGCTGTGCAAGAGAATAGGAAATGTCCAATTGTTTCTTTAGCGGCACCGCAAGCGGGGCAGCTATCAGTTGATCCGCTTCCCCACCTTCCTGTCAGAGATCTAAGGGGAAGTGTGCCCGCTCTTAATTGGAAAAGGAGCTTTCTGTCACCCGGTCTAGTTATAGCGTCCCAATAGGGTTCGAGGCAGGGATACAACTTGGCTTCTAAAAATCCTTCGGCCATGGACGCTGCCTTAGAACTATTCCAGTTCCGAGCAGCCACCTTCTCCCAATAGATTACTTTTATGATTTTTTTAGTAGGAAAGATGGTTCCTGCTGGATCTTCCCAAAGCGACCGCAGACCAAGTTCGCTCAGAATTGTTCTAATTGTTTTAAGCTATCCGATTTTATGAAACACATCCACTTTGATGATATTTAAAAACCCCTCAGCATAATGGGAAAGCTCAGGCATAGTCCAAAGCCTTCGCCAGTATAGAATCAGGCGAAGCTTGACCAAATATGCAACCGCTTTTCTGCCCAAGTCGTACCTAAGAGGCAGAAGTGGGGTGCTCTTAGGGACACCGGTAATAGCCCGAAAGAACTTGTTTTCCGAAGTTTGGAGTGCCACTACCTTCTTGAATCCCCACAGCTCAGCGCCATAAAGCGCAGAGCCGAGAGCCTTCGATTTGTATACCTGCAGAGCTGGCTTTATTGGTTTCGTCAAAGATTTTGTGTGTTACGAACCAAAAGCTCCAGCCAATTACCTATGCCTTAATGTGGCAATATCTATGTGCTGGGACCATTTGAGATCATCAGATACATGGATTCCCAGATATGTAAAGGCATTCACTACTTCTAAAGAACGACCGTTCATAGTCAACTTAGATTTGAAGCTACGGTGGGGGTTAAAGACCATAAGTTTTGTTTTAGCCACGTTCACTTCGAGGCCATGCACCCCGCAAAATTGGTCAAAAATAGACAGAGCACTCGGGGTCTTAGATAAAATCAGCGTGTCGTCTGCGAACATTAAAATAAGTATTTTAGTGCCAGCTAAGGAGGGAGCATCCACATTCGAAGACAACATACCAGCCACAACCCCGTTGATATATAATGTAAAAAGCGTGGGCGCCATCAAGCACCCTTGTCGGACACCCCGCTCCACCGGGAAGTCTGCAGTCACCACTCCCTGGCCCCCCCACTGGATTTTAGCGAAGTTAGCTTCGTGGAGCCTCATGATCATTGTCAGCAATTCTCCTGGTAGACTCTGGTTCCTCAGCACCTGCCACAGCTTGGACCTAGGTACTAGGTCGAAGGCAGCCCGCAAGTCGACAAAAGCCGCGTACAGGCTGCCCCCGCCCAGCAACACGGTCCTCCACTGCAGCAAGGTGAAACGGAATACCTGATCCACCGTACTAGTAGACCTGTGAAATCCCACTTGGAATGGGGACAGAGTGTTGTTCTCCTCAGCCCAGTCAAGGAGCCTGTTTACAACCAATCGACCAACTACCTTTTGAATGGTGTCAATTAGGCATATGGGCCTATAGTTGCCTGGGTGGGATCGGTCACCTTTCTTGTATACAGGTATTATTACTGCACCCTGCCAGGATGTCGGAATGGATGTACCCTGAGCTATTGCATTGGTAAGGAGATTTATATACTTACACCAATGCTCTTTGTCATTTATGAAGACATCTGCTGGCACGCCATCTAAACCTGGGGCTCTACCACTGGGCACTGTACTGAGGGCCATCATCATCTCACTGGTACTAAAAGAATTAGCTTTATAGTAAACAGGACTTAAGTCGACCGCCACGGTGGCAGGCTGTGTCTCTGCATACTGGGGTTTAAAATAATTGACCCAATCCTCCTCGGGTACGTTATTATAAGGATGGTCTGGTACTCCCTCTCTTCCCCACTTTACGATGTTCCAAAAGAACCTGGAGTCTTTCCTATCGCTAGCTGCTTTTAACTCTAACCAATGGAGCTCGTCCCACAGTTTCTTTGCCTTTATTATTCTATCTTCATATTCTTTCCTGGCCGAACGAATAGCCACAGGTTGTCTACCTTTAATGGCAATTCCTAGGGCTAAACGTGCCTCCCTACATTGGGAGTTGTATCATTTTGCCTGCTTGTGGGTTCCCCCTCTGTTGTTTTTCGCAGGTTTCAAAAAACAATTCCTGATGGCACCAAACATAGTATCATGGATTACAGTGACACAGCTCGTTTCTGGATTGGACAGATTAATTTGTTTGATGGCCAGTATTGCTTTGTCAGCTTCAGTGTTAATAGTGGCAATGGCCTGTTGATTGGTTTCAACGTGTGCCCATCTTAACCTGCGCATGTCATTTGTAGGGACGATCGAAGGTGGGGCAATCCCCTCAGTGTTTGTGATCACATTAACAGGTGTCCACCATTTGTGCTCTACGCACAATGGGTTGTGATCACTTTCGATCCTCCATTTAACCTCCATATCACAGACAAGGCTCCATATTTTTAAACTACATAAAACATAATCAATTCTACTACTGTGCCGCACATTATCGAATGTACTGGTCACAGTCTTATCACTCAGAGTCCTTCTATTTAATGCCCTAGTCCCTTTTCGTAGCATATGGCATTCATGCAAATGACATCCTCAGACCAGCGAGAACCTGCTTTCAGGTCTAGTTTGGGGACGCCCCATTGTCTGTCCTCTTCGTACCCAAGGAAATCATCGTCAATTACCAGGGGTTCAAAGGTTCGATTTAGATCACCAGCAATCACAATATTATTAACTTGGGAGTGGGTTTCAAGGAGGAGACCCAGAGCCGCTAAAACTTCTGACCTCCCACCCCTACTATCCCTTGCGTAGATATTGTAGACATCGATCTGACCCTGAATACCTGAGTCTAATCTAATAAATTGGATGTCTCTGTTTCTGTTGTCTATCACCTTAATGGTTAACGGAAGGCTCTGGCGGACCCAAATTGTTAGACCACCCATAGGTCTTCCCTTTGTACCCTTGGATGCTGGCACAGAGTAGTTTAAGTATTCCTGGACAAAAGATGGTTCCCATAGCCATGTCTCTTGAAAAATGCACATTTCAAAACTGTTAACAAAATTTGGCCAGTCCTTGGAATCTTGTTTTGAAGGCAACCCAGCAACATTCCATGACACTAACTTCCCCGCACCATCCTTGATACCATCAGATGGTTTTAACATAGTAATTACAGGGGTATCTATAGGTTTCCCTTGTTCTAATTCATATGGCATCCCTTGGTACTGGTTGATTTATTTTGAAACCAGCCCTGCATCTAGTATTAACCTCTAAATTGGGGCTCAATGGAAGGGCAGCATCCCATGGTACAATCCCCGCTACCTCTATTGTTTCTGGTACTTCCAAGCATACCCCACCATTCGGGTCCACCAAATTTCCACTACCTGCTGTCGGAGAGACAGATGTTTGTCAATCATTGTTGTCTAACCCAGAGCAGCTCCACGCACTTACTCTTCCTGTGGCGTTAGAAGTGGGCACCAAAATATGGGGACATGTTTTCCTTAATTGGATCTGTGATTGGGATGGTGCACTGGATCTGAACTCCAGTGTAAAGAGAGTGTCAGCAAGGAATGCATATTTTAAAGTTAACTCTATAGAGTCACATGTTAAATTTGGGGAACTCAGCCTTTTTGCAACTAAAATATCCTCCCTAATCACCGAGCGGCATCCTCTAACATGGCGCAGCCAATGAATGGCTTTGTTAGTTAGAGAATCTGGGTGCTCCTTATTACCAGATTTCACAATCCTTAATTTAGGAACATTAGTCATATATATTTTGTTCCTTTGGGGGAGAGTTTTATTGGAAACGTTATTCCCCATCAAACCCGTGGCCAGCCCAGTTGCTTTTATCTGTTCTCCTGCTAGACCAGTGGTTTTTTGTCTTGACATTTGTCCACTTCCCTCTCCTCTAGGTTGTTCGGTAAGCAGCCCTTCCTTCCTGGCTTTCAAAGGTGGGAGGCCAGGACTAAGAACTGCAGCTTTCACCGTCAAATGATCACTATGCTTGTTCGAGGCTTTGGCTAGATGTACTTTGCTTTCTTCATGAGTTTTTGTGGGGAAGAAATTACGTGCTGCAGGTGTCACATTAGACGTGGACCTTGTTAAGCCTTCGCATTTATCGTTAACTGTGGAAGTTAGATTAATGATCAATGCCCTCAGTGACTCTATTTTGTCTAGTAATAGAATAACAAGATTAGTCAAAGCACCAACTTCCCCGGTCATTGCCTTGTCCATGCTATTGTTGGTAATTAAGGGGGCGGGGAGTTGATTATGGATTTCAGCCAGGACCGCAAACCTATTACCAAGAAGTACATGGGGGGCGGGTGGCGATAACAGGTTCACACTCTCGGGATCAAGGTGGATAATCGGACCTTCATTGTTTAGAGACTCGTTAGATATAGTTAGGCAGTCCCCAAAGGAATTAACCATACAATCCTTACGTTTCCTTTTTGCTTTAAACATATCTGGGATTGTTGGTGGTTCGACAGGATCTTTTGCTGGCTTTAAGGGAGCCCCACCCTTATCACTCGTGGCACCCTCGCTGGTATAACCTTGGTCAGTCACAAGGATCTCCCTGCACTCATCCACAAGTGTATCAATACGATCCATTACACTGTTACCAGCTGACTGGGTTAACATTTTTGATGATTTCTTCCTTTTGCGGAGCTTCGGGGGGTTACCAGTTCCGTTCCCCCCCTCCATTGATTTGCGTTTCACCATGGGGCCTGGATACAAACAGTTATTGCTGGTACAAACAACATGGCAGCTAAACCCCAACCACTAACAATCACAAAGTAAATAACTAGATCCTCTTACAATTTTTAGCGTTAGAAGTCTTTTTAGGCAGATGTTAGGGACAGTACCCCTTAAGTTCGAAAACCAAATGAAATGGGGGTGGCCCGGCCCGGCCTCCTTCGGCCCCTGACAGCCACAGACGACCCTCCCTTTGCCCGGGCTTCGCCCGGCGTCCTGCGAGGCGGGAGTCGCGCTGTTTTAATGCGCCTCCTGGCGCTGTTGAGGTGTGGGTGGGACGTGCTGCTGCTCGGCCCGCCGGGAAATGCAGTCCCGGGGCTGCGGTGCGAGTGGTGCTGCCTCAGATGACTCTTGGCGGTGTCGGCGTGTCAGCCTTCTCTCCTGCGGCCCCCAAAACCAGGTAAGAGGCACCCCCGCTCAGCCACGGTCGCACTGTTTTAATGCGCCTCCTGGGGCTGTTGAGGTGTGGAAGGGACGCGCCGCCGCTCGGCCCGCCGGGAAATGCAGTCCCGGGGCCGCGGTGCGAGTGGTTCTGCCTCAGATGACTCTTGGCGGTGTCGGCGTGTCAGCCTTTTCTCCTGCTGCCCCCAAAACCAGGTAAGAGGCACCCCCCGCTCAGCCGGGGTCGTGCTGTTTTAATGCACCTCCTGGCGCTGTTGAGGTGTGGGAGGGACGCACCGCCGCTCGGCCCACCGGGAAATGCAGTCCCGGGGCCGTGGTGCGAGTGGTTCTGCCTCAGATGACTATTGGCGGTGTCGGCGTGTCAGCCTTCTCTCCTGCTGCCCCCAAAACCTGGTAAGAGGCACCCATGGATGGATCAGATGAATCTACCTAACAATAAACCCATCATTGTCAACAGCGCAAAGTCCCTTGGTGTCATACTCGACAAAATCTCAATCTAATCTCCCACATCAATTCCATTGCAAAGTCTGCTTGATACGAACTTCGCCTTCTTTGGGGAATTCGTCACTTTTTCCAGGAGCAAGACCTTAAAACCCTGATGCAATCGCTGGTCCTCTCCAGACTGGACTACTGCAATTCTCTTCTTACTGGCCTCCCGAAATCCCACCTATCCCCCCTTAAATCTGTTCTCCATTCAGCAGCTTATTTCATTTATGGGGCCAAAAGAAGCAACCACAAACATCACACTGATGTTATCCACCCTCCGCTGGCTTCCCATCGAGGCTAGAGCTATCTAAAAGACTGCCTGTATCACTCACAAAGCCTTGTACTCCTCCTCTATTAGCTACCTAGCGAATAAACTGAAACTCTCTGGAGGCTCTAGACCATCTCGTAATGCGGAAAATGTACTGCTTGAACCTCCCACTTTCAAGAAGGAAAGATCGATGGCCCAAACCTTTTCAGGCAACGCAGTGAGAATCAGGAACTCACTTCCGCCTCAGCTCCGGACCACCACCTCCTCCCAGGCCTTCAAAACTGACCTCAAAGTTCTCCTCCTCCAAAGACACCTCCAAATTTAATTCACGCCCTCTCTATTATCTGAAGGAAGACCTCCCATTATTGAAAATTCTATTCTCCATGATTATGGAAGTGCCTTCACAGTGTGTTCTGCCATTTATTGCAGTATTATCCTTCTACCTGTGTTTGGTACTTGTTTGTAACATGCATATGTCACTTTTCTCTTGTAACACACTGTTTGCTACCTCTCCCATTTTGTGTGCTTTAGAAACTTGCACAAGTGCCACCATTGCCTACGTAACGTTTGTTCTTGTGCTGGAGACTGGAGTGTCTGCCATTTATTGCAGTATTATACCTCTACTTGTACTATGTACGCTTTTGTAACCTGCACACATATCACTTTTTCCTCCTGTAATGTAGCGTTTGCTACCTCTTGTATTTTGGTTGCTCACTATTGTCACTTTTGCCTCATGTAATTTAACGTTTGCTTTTGTAATTTGTTCACTTGTAATTTTCTCCTCATGTATGATTACTGTTCCTATTGTGAAGCGCTCTGACACCTTCGGGTAAAGTACGCGCTATATAAAAACGCATAAATAAAATAATAAATAAAATAAATGTAGTCATGACAGGGTTAACAGCCCCGTGCAGAATTAACCGTGCGCATGCGTGGTGAAGTGCTGCAGGAGCAGGGACCGGAAGTGAGTAAAGAATGCCCGCTCGCCAAAGCAGCACAATTCTATGTCGAGGTTTTAACAATTTGGTCCTGGAATGTTTCTCTACCCAAATACATTTCGTTAACAATGACTTTAAAGTATTAATACAATACTGAAACGAGTACATGGGTATGTTGTAAAATATACATTGAAATGTAAGCAGTTCCACCCGTGCCTTGCAATACTTGACACGATTTGACGCTCAGCAGAGAAACATGGGCGGCAACATGCCACAACTGATGGGGATTTAGCAGTGGCGGCTGGTGACATTTGAAAGTGGCGGGGCGTAGCGCACGTGCCCGACCCCCCCCCCCCTGCAAACTCGAGTGGACATATGGTCAGTGCTGCTGTTAAACCACCATAATAAAGGAAAGCGCAGGCAAGTTCATAATATTAAACAAATGGAGCTCTCTCCATGCGTACACCCAGGAAGAGCCTTTCTTCCTCTCGGGCTCGTTACAGCGTGGACAGGTCAACTAAGAAATACTCGCAGCTGCCGTTTAAAGCACGAGGAAACAGAAGCAAGTGAGCGAACATGCAGTGTAGAAAAGCACATTTAATTCCTGACGCAAATGGTGATAAAGGTAATTAACTTAATGTCCCAGTGAGGGTCAGGCTTTTCACTAATCATTCCAGTAACTGGGGTACGGTTTGTAGTATGAAAAGAGAGAATGCACGTGGTGTCCTATAAACAGAACACACATTGGGGCAGGCTTGGAAGAAAAGGGCTGGAGGGCGAGGGGCACCATGGAAAAGTGGGGGCAGCACGGACAGTTAGGGGCAGCGTGTAAAAGTGAGATCAGAGCGGATGAAGGGAGGGTCAGCGTGTTTGAAGACGGGGCTAGCATGAATGAATGGATCTAGGAGGGGGCGAATATGTAGATGCAAGAGACAGTGGGATTTTCCGAGGCGTTTTCCATGCGGGAATCATTCCTTCTGCATCTCACAAGTCGTTCTTTGATCATTACCGCCTTAGCGAGGCGGTCGTGGCCTTGCTGGATTTCCGCATTATGGGTGGTGGGGAAGCGGGATAAATAAAATAAAATAGCATACAATTTAAATGTCAAACTTACCTACTTTCCGCCTTCACCGACTCCGAGACTCCCCAGATTCCCGCCGACGCCGTCCAGTTCTCACTTTCGAATTCCTCGTCGTCATGACTCACGCAGGAAGGCTGCAGGCAGCCTGCCTCCACCACAGCACAGCGCTGCGATTGGTTCGGCCGGCTTCCCCAACACCACGTGATTTCTCTGTATGCTGCAGCATACAGAGAGCAGGGAGAGTGGGAGGGGTTACTCGAGGGCAGGGGGGAGCGGCTTTCTTAATACAGTTAATACTGTCTGTTTGGACAGCCTCTGTGAGGCTGCCCAAACAGACAGTATTTACAACAGTGGGAAAGCCACTCCCCCCTGCCCTCGAGTAACCCCTCCCACTCTCGCAACCAGGAGGAACTTCATCTTTCTCGCTGTGCGAGAAGACAGAAATAAATGGTAGTTCTCTACAATTTGTTTCTGCCTTCTCGCACTGCGAGAAAGCAGTGGGGCGGCGCCCAAACGCCCCCATGGAGGATCCGCCTCTGGGATTTAGATATGCGTGACCCCGAATAACCCCCAGAGGCCCACCAAAGCAGAGTTTTTATGGCCAGCCGAGCCACGCACTGCAAATGGGCGAGATTGCTTATAAGTAAACTATTTAAGTGAAACTGAGAAAATATATCTTGTGAATTACTGGCTGCCAGGCCTGTGAGTCGGACTAGTGTAAACCAAAGCGTGGTTTATTGATGGCCCATAATAAAGGGGCTGAGGAGTTTTTAAAGCAGAGGTTTTTGGGGGTTCTGTTTATTATCATTACTATTTAAATGGGTAAGAGGTTCATCTTAAGAATGGACAATGCTTGCCTTGTTCAGAAGTGTTTTAAAGCAACCAACTCGGGGTTTTGCCTCTTTCTTATCTACAACACACCAGGAAGCAAAAAAAAAGCAAGAGGTGCTGGATAATGTCCTTCTCGGAAACTGCAGCAGACAGGTCACCGCATTATTTAAACAGTGATAGTGTCATTTATTAAATCAAAGGCTTTTTATGTTGTATTTGGATCTCTGGCGCCTTTTTTGAAGGCTCCATAACACGACAGTAATTAGCCGTCAAGGGCTACATGCAGGACAGAGGGCCAAGCTGGTGGAGCTGCTTCTTTTCAAAGTGTGATCATGACATCATTGTGTACATTAAAGTTAGTATTGTCTGGGGATGTGATGATAATGCAGGCAGACTTCAAAACCCAGTGCCCTGCTGTGTGGCCCTTACAAAGGCTTTGAATGAAGAAGTCGAGCTGGCCAAAGACTCGACTAAGGACATCAGTGTTCAGTTTTAAAGATGACTGCCAGTCGTCCTTGCAGCCACGTCAACGCATCTCAGGCGCACCTAGGACCGGCTTTAGGGCAGTGCGACCGGTGAGGCTGAACTGGGCGCTGACCTTTGGAGGGGACGCTGTGACCTCAAGGGGGGGCGCTGTTTTTAGCAATATCTTATGATTGGAGTGATGAGGGGCACTTTTGCAAGTGGTAAAAAGAGAATCTGAGGAGGCGGTCCTGGGGTGTAGGGGAGCCAAACGTGATTGCCGCACAGGGCGCCATCAGCGATAAAGCCAGCCTAGGTCTCACCTTCAACTTTGGTTAGGATTCAAAAGTTTCCATCATTGTATTTTCCTGAACACATTTGTAGGTTGCAGTGCTTAATTTGTAAAATGTGAAGTGCAGGTGTTCAAATCTTTGTCAGAGGCCACACCTACTTTTCTTTGGATCCACCCACTTACTCTAACAGCTCCACCTACACCCTCAACTGGCACTGAGAAAAGTCAGATGAATTTCAGCAAGGGAGCCTGCCTTCCTCATAGTAAGGTTTTGATAGGAGGGTCCCCTGCCCTGTGAACATTTTGAAAAAGTTTAAATCAAAAGTGCATTTAAAGCACAATTTTGGAATAAATTACATAAAATCACTAATGCATTGAAAAGGGACAATTCCAGTGCTCTATGTTCTGATTTGGGGAAAGGACAATACTGGAGTAGGTAAGGACAAACATAGCAAATGAGCCTTGAGCAAAAAATGATGGATTTAGGCCCAGTTCTCTGTACTGGGTTGAATGTATGACATTGTTCTGCATTCTGTCCATCAAATGTTCTTTTGCATTTGTCACCCTGAATGGGACGGGTATGCCCAGACGTGGGTCCCGTGCTCTCCATGCCACTGGAGTCAAGCTATCCTGGCTGACGAGGGGTGAAACCCCGAAACCGGTCCTAGGAGGCTTGTTTCCAGGCTTGTGAGGATCTGGCCTGGCAGTTCGGGCTGGACTGTTCCAATTGGGCGTAGGGTCAAGACTGATTTGCATATGGCTGGGTTCAACCTAGAATGGTATAGATTTAGGCCCAGATCTCTGTACTGGGGTGAATGTATTACATCGTTCTGCATTCTGTCTATCAATTGTTCTTTTTGTATTGATCAACCCTAAGTGGTCATGGGAAATTACAGTTGCCATCACGATGAGCTGCATACTTTGCCCCTGCAACCAGATGTCATGGACTGGGAATTCTTGCAATAAGTAAAGGGGAGTATGCAGCTTGTCATGCCTCACATGCAGAAGGTAATCTGTAGCTGCTGAGTTTAGTGCTCACTGCTCTGGCTGCAGCTGGAACATTTACATACTCACTCATGTTGGTTTCTCTTCACTACCAGTATTTTAATTTATTTTTTAAAGAAACTACAGACCAGATTCACAAAGGTTTAGCGTTGTGTTAGCATTACTTTTTTAATGCAAACCCGGCACTGAAACTTTTTGGGGATGTACAAGCCAATGCAAATTGGTATTTGTGTTGGTTTATAAGGAAAAATAATGAAACCACTGCAAACTGCTGCTTTGCATTACTTAGCATCAAGGAGGTGCTGCATGCATGGTACTTGGGCATTCCCATGGAACCACCCTTGCGCATTGACGCAAAACCCTATCTACTAACATTATTAGACAGGGGTTTTCATCAATAATTAATACCGCTGAAAAGCAGGCGTTAAAAAGTAAAATGTTTACATTTCTTCTTGCTTTTCTGACTTTGCATGTGGGCTGCACTGTACAGCAAAGTACAAAGGTAAAAGGTTTGAAACTTGTCTAGCCGTAGTATTTTGTACAAGAAGGGTACCCTTCATGTGCAAAGCCTATGGTCGACTCAGGCACGCACCCTAGCACTATAATGCTAATTTGTGTGCCTGGGGCACACCAGCTAAAAGCTGCAACTGTGCAAGGGAGAGGGGTGGAAAGAGCCATGTCTTTGTAGATATGGTGCTGTCATGCTACCTCCCTGTTACGCAACTCAGCCCAGCATTTTTGGCTGCTGCGCTGCTTTGTTTGATTCTTTTGAGATTATGGGCCAGAGCTTGCCAGCTGCACAATGGTGAATCTGATAAAAGTTCAGTGCTGCAAACTATATTGATTTGCAACATCACACACTACCAAAGTTGAAGATAGGTCACACAGCAAGTTAAACAATAACAATGACTTATAATTGCAATAATAAGAAATATTAAACATAATTTACCACAATGATGATTTCTAGGTGCTGACAGCACCTGAACTGCAGCGACTTGCTTGGCAATCAAATGTAATGTAACAAATTCCCCACCTTTTTAACTGCTAACCTGGCAAAAGTTAGAAGAATGTGCAAACTTGGAACGGGAAAACTTTGCTACTTCACACACTACCAGGATTTTGCAGTAAGAAAAACATCAGCATACACAAAAAGTTATAAAATTCATTTAAATACAAATAATAATTTAAAAACAAATATATTTCGTACTACAATTCCATGGTGTCAGAACCCTCCCCTTTAGCCCAGTGCCACTGGGGTTGTGCTCGTCTTGTGAGGTGGTACTGTTTGTGAAATGGTGCTCGTCTTGTCAGATGGTGCTCGCCTTGTGAGGTGGCGCTTGTCTTGTGAGGTGGCGCTCGCCTTGTGAGGTGGTGCTCATCTTGTGAGGTGACACTCGTCTTGTGAGGTGGTGCTTGTCTTGTGAGTTGGCGCTTGTCTTGTGAGGTTGCGCTCGTCTGTGAGGTGGTGCTCGTCTTGTGAGGTGGCGCTTGTCTTGTGAGGTGCCGCTTGTCTTGTGAGGTGGTGTTTGTCTTGTGAGGTGGTACTGTTTGTGAAATGGTGTTCGTCTTGTGAGATGGTGCTCGCCTTGTGAGGCGGCTCTCGTCTTGTGAGGTGTCGCTCGTCTTGTGAGTTGACGCTCGTCTTGTGAGGTGGCGCTCGTCTTTTGAGGTGTCGCCCGTCTTGTGAGGTGGTGCTTGTCTTGTGAGGTGGTGCTCGTTTTGTGAGGTGGAACTGTTTGTGAAGTGGTGCTCGTCTTGTGAGGTGGCGCTCGCCTTGTGAGGTGGCGCTCGTCTTGTGAGGTGGCGCTCGTCTTATGAGTTGGCGCTCGTCTTGTGAGGTGGTGCTCATCTTGTGAGGTGGTACTGTTTGTGATGTGGTGCTCGTGTTGTGAGGTGGTGCTCGTCTTGTGAGATGTTGCTCGTCTTCTTCAGTGGTGAGGTCTCCTACTGGTGGCTCATCTCCCCAGGAGATCCCCTGAACACATGTTCCGAGATGGGCCCGCCTCTCCAGAAGTGGGTAGCCCTTGCCTGGACTTCCACCAGTTCTTGGCGTAGAAGAATGATGCTTCCACACAATAAAAGGCTGTAGTGCTTAGAACATAACGCCCTTTAAGTATGTTCCGTACTTTGGTGAAAAAAGATTTCACAACTTTTCACAAGCCTAGTGTAAATATACATATTCTTTTGTACATTCTGCTTTGAAAGTCGGCGCAGTCTGCCTGCGTTTCAATTCATTATTTTGCGGTTGGGCCTCATTGTTAGTATTTTGACTCCAGGATCTGTTGCACACATAGCCAATTAATCAGACCGTCTTTGCCCTGGCTATCATTTACACCGGAATTGTTTCAGATTATTTCTACATTTTTTTTTTTTTAATAAAATTTTTATTTTGATTTTGCATAGGAGAACAAGCATAGGGCTGCGGAGAATCCGCACAATACTCAAGACCGGGTCAACCTCAGATGCCACAAAACAGCAGAGTCCCAATACAGTACAAGCATATCCAGTCCAGGAGCGAAGCATCATATCTTTAAAAGGACAACATTGCAAAGTGTCCGACATGCCAGTCAGTAGGCCAGATCAGTTAGGATAGCCAACACAGCAAAAAGCTGGACCCCAATCCTGTACTTCCAAGCAAGCCGGTCATGTATCCAGGCAACAGGACCTCCACAGCCCAAAAGAACCAAAACATTAAACTCCCACACCCCTCCCCCTCCCTCCCCCCAAGGTGGTGACGCCATTCATACCAACACTCATTCCACAAGCACATTAAACTTGGAAGAGGTGCAGCGACCTCATGAAGCAGGACACACAGCCGAAGGCAACCCCTTAGAAAGGAAATTAACCAGGGGGCCCCATTGATATCGGAAATTCTTGAATTGGCCAAGGAAGATGTCCGCCACCCTTTCCAAACTGAGCAACCTCCAGAGTCGCGCGTGCCACAGAGAGATCGCCGGGGCTTCCTTCTTTTTCCAGGCCGCGGCCAGTGTGAGCTTGGCAGCTCCGAGACACAGCCACAAAATCTTTTTATCCGCCCTGGTCTGATAAGCAAGTCCAGGGTCACGCAACCCTAACAGGACACTGGCCATGGAATCCTCAATGGGATACGCCAATATATCCCTGATATGCGAGAGGATTTCCTCCCAGTATGGTCGGATCACCGGACAATCCCACCAGATGTGGCGGAAGTCTCCCAGAAGCCTGCAGCCCCTCCAGCACTTATCGGAGGTTGCCGGGTAAATGCGGTGGAGCCTAGTCGGGCACATATACCATTGCATGACCGTCTTGAGGTGGGCTTCCCTCAAATGCAAGGAATGGTTAAAGGTCGTCAGGTCCCGCCAGAGCGCCGACCACTCCACTTCCGAGATATCTCTCCCCAACATTTCTTCCCATTGCCCCATATAACGAGGCCGAGGAGCCACCGTCGATTGAAGTAATAGCTGATACAAGAAAGAAATGGCCCCCTTCATGGTGGACGTCCGCAATATAAAGGCCTCAAACGGCGTTGGCGGTCTCGTAGCCGCCTCCAACACCCCGGGCGACGTAGCCCAGTGAAGCAGCTGAACATGCCGGAATTGCTCAGTCCGGGGGACCTCATAGTCTCTCATACAGTTAGCGAAAGTGAGGGTGTCCAAGCCATGAAACAGATGGGTCAGGGCCCGACAGCCCCCCTCTCTCCACGCCTCAAAAGGCCCCTCAAAAAGCGCCGGCTGGAAGGCCGGGTTGAAGTGCAAGGGCGTGAAGGGCGAGGGGAACGTAGTCCAGCGGTCATCCGCAGCTAGTGAGTCCCACACCTTCAGTGTCGTGCTCGTAGGTGTGCTGATATATGCGTTGAGGGGGCGGTCCTTTTTTGGCTTCCAGGCTAAGTCCCATATCGACCTGCCAGCCACGCACTGGTCCATATGTAGCCAATGTTTCTCGGAGGTTTGTTGCTACCACTCCACCAACACTCTCAGCTGTGCCGCTTTGTAGTATAACTGCAGGTCAGGGAGCCCCACTCCACCCTCGGATCTCGGACGGCGCAAAACCGCATAGGAAAAACGTGCCTGACCCCCCTGCCACACGAAGCGCCATATATGAGTCTTGAGCCGCCTAAAAAAGTCGCCGTCTATGGGGATAGGCAGTGCTTGGAATAAATACAAAAATTTAGGGAGGAGAACCATCTTAACGGCATGGATTCTGCCCATCCATGACAAAAATTTTGGTTTCCACCTGTCCAGTTCCGCCCGGGATTTCGCCAACAAAGATGGAAAGTTGGCCTGGAACAGCCCGCCCACTGTCGGGGTCAGATGGACCCCCAGGTAAACGATCGAACCGGTGGCCCAGGCCAACGGAGTCAGCGGTCGTACCCGATCCATTTCGGCCTGTGAGAGGGTAAGATTCAGAATGTACGACTTGCTGTAGTTGACCTTGAAGCCTGCCACCTCCTCAAAGTCCAACAAGACCTCCCTAACGCACTGCAGCGAGCGTTCCGGGTCAGTAATTGAGAATAAGACATCATCCGCGAAGAGCGAAATCTTGTGCTGCTCCCCCGCGAATGGTAAGCCTCGGATCCCTTCATGTTCACGTACCGCCACTGCCAGTGGCTCAATGCTCAGCGCAAACAAGAGGGGGGACAGAGGGCAACCCTGTCTAGTGCCTCGAGTGTGAGTAAAGAACGCTGACATATGGCCATTCACCGCAACCCGCGACCGGGGACAGCAGAAATTAGCCCTCACCATAGTGATGAACGTCTCTGAGAAGTCGAAGGCCGTCATAGTATTGAACAAGAAACCCCAGTCCACCCTATCGACGGCCTTCTCGGCGTCCAGACCAACAAGGACTGCCGGTATACGGAATCTGTCCGCCTTTTCTATGAGATGCACCACCCGCCGCGTATTGTCGTGCGTCTGGCGCCCTTTGATGAAGCCAGATTGGTCCGGGTGTATTAGCGCCGGCATGAGGTCCTGTAGCCTACGCGCCAGGATCGCCGAGTATAGTTTGGCGTCTATATTAAGAAGCGCTATCGGGCGGAAGGAGGCGCAATGTGCGGGATCCTTCCCCGGCTTAGGCAAGACCGTAATCATCGCCTCCGCCAAGGAGCCAGTAGAGGAACCAGAAGTGGCCATGTCATTAAATAGGGACACCAAGAAATCACACAGTTCGGAAGCATATGATTTATAGAACACGGCGGTGTAGCCGTCCGGGCCAGGAGCCTTGTGAAGCTTCAAGTCCGCAAAGGCATCTAGCACCTCCTCCCTGGCAATCGGGGCCCCTAACAGCTCGTTCCATTCCCTGGACACCTGAGGAAGGGGCAGGCGCCCCAGATATTCCCTCTGAGCATCTGCTTCCAGCCCATCTCCCTTGTATAGGTCCGAGTAAAAGCGGCCGAAAATGGCCACCTTCGTTTCGTCCCGATGTTGCAACAGTCCCGCCGCGTCGCGAATCCCCCCGATGTACTCACGTTCCCGTCTGTCGCGAAGTTGACGGGCCAAGTGCCTTCCCACCTTGTTTCCACAAGAGTAGGTCTGTCGGCCCAACCTCAGTAGGGTGAATTCCGCCCTGTTGTTATAATGTGCTCTCAGTTTCCCCCCTACCGCCGTCAGAGGCCGGAGGGTCACCCTCGAGGGGTTGAGTTTATGCGCCTGTTCGAGGGGGGCTAGCTCAGCCTCCAAGGCCTCCCACTCCTTGCGCCGCAACCGATTGAGTTGAGCATTGAGGCCCAAGGATGTGCCCCTGATGGACGCCTTAAAGGCATCCCATGTGTTGGAGACTGAAGTATCGGACGCCGGATTGAGGGCAAAGAACTCCCTAATGGCCGATCGCAGCGCCTTATTAGAAGCATCGTCCCGAAGTACCGAAGCCGGGAAGTACCATTTCCGTTGCCCGGTGCCGGTCGAAGACCAGCGCAGGGTAAGCACCAGCAAGCTGTGGTCCGAAACTGAAAGCGGCAGAATGGCAGAGTCAAGGACATCTCCTCTAAGAGCCTGGCTAAGAAATATATGGTCTAATCTTGAGTAGGAGTGGTGCATATGAGAAAAAAATGTGTAATCTCTCGATGTTGGATGTAAAAACCGCCACCCATCAACCAACCCCAGCTCCTCAACCTTTTGCTGCGACAAAGTAGAGAACACACCAGTATCAGCCCTGTGAGTGCCAGAGCAATCCATCGCCCTGTCCCACACCAAATTAAAGTCCCCCATGAGGAATAAGTGCCCCTCAACAAAATCACCCACTTTGTGCAGTAAGCTATGCAAGAACTTATTCTGACCAGCATTGGGGAGATACACCACAACGAAAGTACACAGCCTCCCCTGTACCAACCCCTTCACCATCAACCAGCGGCCCTCCCTGTCCGTGCGTATCGCAATAGGTTGAAAATGCAGCGCAGCGCGAAAGAGGAGAGCCACTCCCCTATGCTTCGTGGATGCAGAGGATCTATATATCAGGGGATATGCCTTATGCTTTAGGCGCAGCTCATCTTTGCGAGCCAGGTGAGTCTCTTGAAGCCCCACTACATCCAATTGGTGGTCAGTTATATATTTCCACACCTTCTGCCTTTTCTGCGGAGAATTCAGCCCCTTAACATTCCAAGTCCCTAAGCTAACAGGCATTCTAGGACAGGAAACATGACCCCTCTATAGACACCGTGGCAGGCCCCCCTCCCTCGCCAGAAGGTCCCCTGGCTACAAGCAGTACAAAGAACGAGCCGCCGCCATCCCCCCACCCCGCAGCCCCATCCTTGAACCAATCGCCACACCGCCACGCATCTCCTCCACCAACAATACACCCCATCCACTCGCCCACAGCCACCCAGCACAATCCACAGCACATCCGCGTCACCACCAACACTCCCCCCCACCCCCAACACCCCAAACCGTCCCCCCAAGGCCCTCCCCCCCCCAGAAATCCCCAAACAAACCATCGCACAGTTCAAAAGTCCAAAAAAAACCTTCACGGGCTGGCGAGGAGACACCAGCCGGTGCCCCCCACAGACGTCATACCGGGGCGTCTTCCCACAAAGTACATACGAACCCACGGTACCTGCATGGGTGCGTCCCTCCGACGTCAGTCAGAACAACCTCCAGAAATCATGCCGCCCCGGAACCAAGCTGAGAGGCAGATAACGTGACAGTGGCAACCGAGGCCACCGCGTCGTCACGTTCTTGCAGGCTGGTGGCCCTGTCAGGTACCCTCCTCCCCCCCTCCCCGCCCACTCTGTGCCAGGAGGGGGATCTTCGCCGCCCCCTTGCAGAAGGGCTCCTATCGCCAGGCGAAGTTTCCGGTTCATCAATTCCCAGGAGATCCTTTGCCACCTGAAGAGATCTGATCTGTTCAAGCCTATTGTGCCATCGAAAGATGATGCGGAACGGGTGGCCCCAGGAATATGCGATGTCGCGCTCCCTCAAAAAAGCAGTCACAGGTCGGAACTCACGGCGTTTCCGCAGAGTGGAAGCCGCCAAATCCTGGTACAGTTGCGGACGATGCCCACGAAACAGGAGAGACGAAGCCTCCCGTGCCTTCTTCAGGATGCGTTCTTTCAACTGAAAATCGTGGACGCAGACTAGGATGTCCGGTGGAGGGCCCCCCCCGCGCCTAGGAAGACCAACCCTATGGGCCCTGTCCATCCTGATGTCAGTAACTTCTTCGTCACCCAAGACCTGCTGGAACAGCGCCAGGACATAGCCCCTCAGGTCACCAGACTCCCCGTCCCACGGTACCGCCTTGATGCGAATGTTGTTCCGCCTGGAGCGGTTCTCCAGGTCCTCCGCATGGGTCTGCAGGTCCAGATTTTGTTCCGTGAGGCGCAGCACATCTTGCTGCAGCTGATGGACGTCATTCGCCAGATTAAGATCATGGTCCTCCAGGGTGGCCGCCCTCTCGCCCACTCCATCCAGGTCCCTCCTCACTTCCCTAAGGTCAGAGGCGAGCTGGGACCGCAGCTCGGAGATGTCCTCCTTGATGGATGCAAAAAGCTCAGTCATGAATGCTTTGGTGACCGGAGCCTCATCCTCCTTTGACGCGGACGAGGAACTCGCCCCCGGGGACGGCGGGAGTTGGGAGCCCCTGGTCAGGCCCTCCTTGCCATTCTTCCCCCTCCTCGGATTGCCCGCCATTCCGGTAACGGTCGTGTACGCCTCACCAAGCTGGTCGCAATCCACTGTACCTGGCGACGTCCGCCCAGCGGAGCACCCGGGACGTGCCTCCTCATCTCTGCCCCACACCGCCCGGCCTCACCGAGCCCGTCCTCAAGGTGCTGGGGCCGTTGCAGCGGGCCTGCTCCACTCTCACGCCGTCACTCCGGACTTTCAATAGCCCCCTCCAGGTCACCGCTCGTCAGCGTGGGGGCCCCAGGAGACAAAATGAAGCACCTCGATTCCGGGCCTCTGCCGGTCCTCCCGCGCGATGGCGCCAAGTCCGTAGCCCACTGCAATTCTCCTGACCAGGGCAGCACCCGGGACTAGGCCGCAACGGCGGCTCCAAGGATCCGCGCCCTCTCCGCTTCAGCAGGGCAGCCGCGTTAGAACATCCATGGCATCAGAACCCACCGGTTCCAGGCGCACTGCGCACGAAGGCCACTCGTGGCCACAGTCCGCCACGGGCCCACTCTGATGGCCGCCCCTCCGGAGGAGGCACTTCGCTTCCACCAGCTCTTCCCTTCCACTTGGCCAGAGCGAGGCGCCACCCCAGCGTAGATTCTGCCGTGCCCCGGTGGCCCCCTCCGCTCTCCAAAGCGGGAGCCAGTGCCCTCTCCGGCCTCCTCCAGGCGCTCACCTCCGTCCGCTCGGCGATTCCTCCGCTCCGCCGGGTCGCGCCCACCACAGCCGATCCGTGCACTGTTCCCGGCCCCCAGCACTCCGCTCCTCTCAGCACCACACGGGGGGGGCAAATGGGGGGGACTCAGCCCCTCGACAGCACCGGCGACCACCAGGCTCCGCACCAGGACACGGGCCGGTCTCCACTTCCCCTCGGCGTCCGCCTGCCTGCACTTCCGGTTTGGCGTCCACGCCTACGCCAGGCCGGTTATGGCCAGGCCCTCCTCCGCCGCCGTCTCAGCAACGCGCCTCTCCATACAGAACGCTCCGGGGAGCGAGCGCTTCCACCAAAATGTCGCCTGTAATAACCGGTGCCCCTTAGCTACGAAACCGCTGGCCAAGGCACAGTTCCGGGGGTGCTTTTCGATGCTTTGTCAAGGTCGGCGCCAGAGGGATCGCAAAGAGCGTCTCACTCCGCCGCCATCTTGGCCACGCCCCCCATTTTTATTTTTTTAAATAAAACGGGTGCTACCTATGCTTCAAAGTGGGCACCGCAGATCTACAGGTTGTGACCAGTCCGCGGTGTCAGGTTTGCTCATTGTTTCCTGGAGTATCTTTGTATCAAAAGATATCACTGTGGATTTGCACTGGCTTCACGTGCATGAACCTGCAGATTCACTTTTCGCTCCAACCAAAATCAGAAACGAAACCCTGCACAGAAAGCAGAATCAAAGCAAACGTTCTGTTTAAAAACTGGAGGCACACATTCACCTATGTGCAAAAGGCCTTGAGTTTATGGACCGTTCTTTTCTAGAAGCAGCCGGGCGCTTTACCGAGTTGTGTCAGAGCACTCATACCTGAGCTACAAAAGAACAAGGCCCAGTTTACACCCGGGCAAAGGCACTGCCATCGGCCGAGCATGGTCACTGCCGCCGCCAGGTCTACCAGCTTCTTTCCATGGCGCTGGCAGGTTTGCCCTTTAGATAGTGGGGTGACAGTATGTGGTGGGAAATTGGCAGGATAGGGAAGGACGTGGCTGCACAAGGCACATCATGCTGACAACCCTAACCTACCTAAAAGTAAGGGTGGGTGGAATCTCCGCGAGCATGCAGAGTTCTGCGAACACGCGGAATTGCTGGTTCCACCCGTTCGCGTGCTCGGGAGGAAATATCTTGCGAACATGCATTTTAAATTCCGCAAAGCCGCGGATCCTGGAATTTTTGGTAATTCCGCATTCTCCGGGTAACGTGAAATTACCCGAATTCCACAAATTCCGCGAGCGGAATGGAATTTACCACCCAGGCCTACCTAAAAGCCCAGCAAGGTCACTGAGCAGAGCTGGCGTGGTGCCTGACACAGACCATTACAAACTCGAGTTTCTGTATCCAGAACCAGACTGGGTTTCTTGTACAGGTGAACCCAAATTAGAGAAACCAGCTGTGAAGAGGGAAACATATCATGTTCACAGTTCTAAACAGCCTACTATGCAATTTTTATTTTTATTTACTTCTGTAACTTTTTTTTTTACTTTTCACACATATGCAGTTTCAGCAAAGGGGTGATAAGCTATTTGCCCAACCTCATTGTTTTTTGGTCATGTGCAGAAAGACGGGTTAACACCCAGGTTTCTAAAATCTTCATCACGGGGGGTAACTCATCGAGAAAATAATCAAACATAAATTTAATACAGTTTTGGCTTGGATGAGCACGATGTCAGCGATTCTCCGGAGAATGGCAAATTAATATTTAAGGAACTAGAAAGCCGGGGCCTGTAGCGCAAGAGCTAAAAGTGGCTTCTAATATAATCGTGTGGCATTTGCCTCAAGAGGTAACATATGCCAATGTTGCCCCAACATCCTGGGACTGAGCACATCATTTGGGACAGCCCTGGACACATACAATCGTCACTCACCATTGAACACCGTGCAGTCACATGCAGCCGAGGAAAGGGCCCGATGAGAGACGGGTGAGCTCCAAGCATTCGCAATAGAAGTTGATCCCGGCGGCGCACTCAGCTCCGCGGCATAATGAGAGATTAAGTTTTACGCTGGGGAATATTGTCATCAAATATAGGAGTGGAAACAGTGACGTGGGCAACGCAAAACCTCACACCTGTCACCGGCCGCGCCTGGTACTTCATCTCGGCCGAGTAAAAGGGAGCGCTGTCTCCCTGCTTCTCCACTGAGCCCTTAAATCCAGCGCCATTTGGGGGTGCTGACAGCCATTAAGAAACAGAAATTGCAAATGTATTTTCAAACACTCACTCAGGAGCAGGAGGAAAGAGTTCCAAAGACAAGATTTAAAGTGGGAGAGTTGAGGGCTGGGAGGTGCAGATGGGAGGATTTCAACCACAGCGACCACATTTCTTTGGGAAACTTTTCTTTTGGTTGAACATGACGTCTGTCGTGCGTTTTTATTTGTGTGTAGTCTGCGATATAACCCGGGCGGGACCGCTATTCAAATAATTGACAAGAATTAATAAGATTTTGGAGACATCATTCCAAAGTGTGCGCAAAGTGGGTGGACTCAAAAATCGCCTATTGCTGATTTGTGTGCGGGAAGACACTTCCAGGTCCCACCTGGAGGGAATTGAGCATGCAAAACTGAGCAATATTAGCAAAGAATCAGTAAAAACAGTCATCAATGAAACTTTTGCTAGTTATTCCCCATGTTCCTCCACAAAAGTAATCGAGAGTAAAAAACACAAACAAATGTCACACTCAACAATTTGAACCAGGCGTTTAGCTCCAGAGTTTGCTGCGCAATATGGAAGATGTTCCAAAGGACATTTTTGTACCAGGAAGGACTTGGTTGTGCAGTGGGCTTTGAGCTCAGTTTCCCAAATTGTGTCTTGCCTTCCTCTGCTTGGGGCACAAAGATGATTTGAGCTGCACGAGTCTGCCTGAAGCGTTTTCATTCACTTAACAATTGCACGTGTGTAAAGGTGCTTTAAAAGTTGAAATTGACCAACGGTCTGAACTGCATAAAAAGTAAATCTGAAAAAATAAAATACTATTTGCTTTTGATACAAAACTGCACGTCTGCCGTTTCTTAGTACTGTAAACAACAGATGCTTCTAATATACAAGTTGTGTAATTAATTGTATCCTCGGAATGATATACGTCTTGACGAAATTCAAACACAGGATCACCAGAACACCGCATTTGTCAGTGGCGAGTGTTCACATCACATAGAATTCTCCCCCATGAGGTAACGATTTTGTCAAAATTCCTTGACGGTTGTATGCTCTTTACCCACTAAATTCCCTTGTGTGTATTTGCGCTTGCGCATGCAATTTATTTTTAATTTTAGGCACTGGATTTATTGTATGAAAGAAAGC
Source organism: Lissotriton vulgaris (assembly GCF_964263255.1). Classification (NCBI taxonomy): domain Eukaryota; kingdom Metazoa; phylum Chordata; class Amphibia; order Caudata; family Salamandridae; genus Lissotriton; species Lissotriton vulgaris. The sequence continues at coordinate 1,719,354,961 of NC_141694.1, read as the reverse complement.
CGGACGGAACGCAGTTCATGAACTTTTCTTCTTTGGTTCCTCATTTGTTGCTTTAAGTACCGTACATTTATTGTGATTAATTGAAAAGCACGATTGGATATCTGCAATTTTCTGCATTTCTTAGACGAAATAACAGTAAACCGTATTTGGGTTTAAGCTGATTCAATATTTTACGCAATAATTGAGAGGAAATTATTATTATGATGGTTTGGGGAGTCGACTACATAACCTTATACTTAAGAGGGATTTACCATTATTTTTTAAGCGTAGCAAATTAAGGGATCATTAACACCCGGCGCAAAGGCAGCTAACTGCTGGTAAGAGAGGCTGCAGAGGCTCCGTGTATTACTGGATGCTTTTTTAAAACTTTAACAGATTAATTGTTATTTTAACATTTGTAGTGGTCGCTTCTCAGCGCTATGTCATCCTGGTACTATTGTTGATCTTAATAACATATTTACCTGCACTTGATCGCCGCTCTTGGCGCAACGTCCCTTCATTTGCGCAATCATTGTTTTTTGCACTACGCTGTATTTGGCTCCTGGCACCGATCCGCCACGGCTTGTGCCGTTTGCAGCGGCGGTGGCCACACAAGCGCGACCTCACTTCCGCCCTACATCCTCACTTCCGCCCTGCTGGCCAATTGGCAGGTTAGCGGACTAGTGAGTGGAATAGCTGGTACTACTTAAATCCAGCGTTATCGTCAGTCGGGGCTAACTGCTGGTAAGAGAGGATGCAGAGGCTCCGGGTATTACTGGATGCTTTTTTAAAACTTTAACAGATTAATTGTTATTTTAACATTTGTAGTGGTCGCTTCTCAGCGCTATGTCATCCTGGTACTACTGTTGATCTTAATAACATATTTACCTGCACTTGATCGCCGCTCTTGGCGCAACGTCCCTTCATTTGCGCAATCATTGTTTTTTGCACTACGCTGTATTTGGCTCCTGGCACCGATCCGCCACGGCTTGTGCCGTTTGCAGCGGCGGTGGCCACACGAGCGCGACCTCACTTCCGCCCTACATCCTCACTTCCGCCCTGCTGGCCAATTGGCAGGTTAGCGGACTAGTGAGTTTCTTCCCCTGAGTACTTAATGACACAATGGCGGAAGCGCAGCGGACGAGCGCAGCGGGAGCGCCGACTTCGCGCCGAAGTCGTGCCAAAGTCCTGCCCGTATGCGCCCGTCCGCGCCAGCAGGGGCCCAGGGACCATTCCCCCTGTCTGTGATCCTATTACATACTCTCGCACTGCCTTACTGAGGTTACGGCGATCGACTTGTTCCTTGGAAACTGTCCTAAACTGTCAAGATGCGCCCACTATTTGCTCGACTTGCTCCCTTGCAATGGACTCCTTCACCTCGGTCACAGATTGCACGTCCTCCACTTTCTGGACTATTCCTCTTCCTATGCACCCTACTTCTTCTATCTCGCAGAAAGCATGTTCTTCCCTGAATTTTATCAGCATTAACTGTCGATCTCTCTCGAAACACAAGAGAGATATATTTGACCTCCTGGAGACAGCTAGTCCAGCAGCCATGTTTGTCACAGAAACGTGGTTAAATGATAATTCTGGCCCGACATCGCCATGGCTCTCCCCAATGATTACACCTATGTGGGGCGAAACCGGGTTCTCAAAGAGGGCGGGGGAATTGCCATTATCTTCAAGAGAGAATTTTCATGTAAATGGGAAGACCTTGATTTCCCAAACTGCGAGGCTGGTTTGTTTAAACTCCTTCTTTCTCCCCATTTTACTTTAACTGGAACACTGATCTATCGCCCACCGGGCTCAGCTGGTGGATGGGCCTCCTCTTTTCCTGAACTTATTGCCCCCTTAATAGCACAATCTACTAACTTTCTTGTTGCTGGTGACCTAAATATCCATTTTAACTCAGTTTCGTGTGCCACCACTACTCGTCTTTTACAGGATCTTGCAGAATTAGATCTTCACCTTCATAACTCCGGCCCTACGCACAAGGCCGGCAATCTATTAGACCCCATCATTTCCAACCTTACTGACATTTCCTATCAATCTTCATCTCCGGTCACCTGGTCTGATCATTTTATTGTTAATTTTTCAATTAAGATATCTGTGGTTAACTCCTCTACTACTGCTTTCCCTCATAAAGCCAGTAGGAACTGGAAACGTTTAGATATAGACAAACTAAACACTCTTCTTGTCAACTCGAAACCTACGTTTTCCAGTGTGACTGTTAAAGAGTTACCCGTTGTCAGATCATGGCTGACAACAGCCCTGGATTCCTGCCTTCCAACTCAAAGAAATAAATCACAGATCCATCACCTGCCGGCACCATGGTTCAATGACTCTCTTCGCCAAGAAAAATCCAACTGTAAAAAACTAGAACGCATATGGCGTTCCAATTACGGCACAGATCATAAAGTAAAATACAAGGCTGCCCTAAAGCTTATCATTCTGCCTGTGATATCGCCAGAGCCAACTATGCTAACAGCTCCATACTCACGGCTCAAAATAGGCCGAAGGCCCTGTTTAAAATAGTCAAAGATCTCTCTGGTGCGTCTTCTATTTGATATTTGATATTTGGGGGGTATTTTTAGAGCGCAGCGTTCGCTCCGAAGGGAGCATCTTGGCGCTAAGAATCCTGAGAGAGCTAGTCCAAGGGGTTTAGATGGCTGCTTACCTAAGGACCCCTGCCTGGACACTGCACAGTGTAATGCCCTGGCTAATTTCTTTCATGAGAAAATTGATAGGATCTATGATATCTTTAATGCTACTCCTGCTGCATCCACTCACCCTGATCAAGTTTTACTCACTTCCCCTCCTGATGTTGTCGCCAGCTCAACGCCCGCTGCTCCCCTACTCCATGCTTGGGAACCTATCTCCCCTTTGCTTCTAAAAAAGTATCTTCAAGACATAAAATCTGGTTCTCCCCTTGACCCGATGCCTCCTCTAATTCTGAGTACCCTGGACCCAGCTTTACTCCACATTATTCTGGATGTCTTGAATGCTTCATTAACCGAAGCTGTTGTTCCTAATGAATGGAAGCACGCAATGGTGGTTCCATTATTAAAAAAGGCCAACGCTGATCCCAACAACCCTTCTAATTTTCGCCCTATTTCTTTGCTTTCATGTTTCTCTAAAATTCTCGAGAAGCATGTCAACTCCTTGCTCAGCTCTTATGTTGAAGCTTCTAATCTTCTTCATGCCTCTCAATCCGGGTTCAGGGCTGGCTTCTCCACTGAAACCACTCTTCTTGGTGTGTCGGAGACCATCAGAAGACAGGTGGACAATGGGGAGACTGTGGCACTCATCTTGCTTGATTTGAGTGCCACATTCGATACTGTCTCCCATTCCATCTTGTTGTCCACCTTGAAATCTGTGGGTGTCGATGGTTCCGCCCTGGCCTGGATTGCTAATTTTCTTTCTGATCGCACTTTTCAAGTCTTCTCCTCTACGTCTGTTTCTTCAATACTCACCTCCCCTCACGGTGTTCCCCAAGGGTCTATTCTTAGCCCTCTTTTCTTTAATCTGTATGTGAGACCCCTTGCTTTTTTGGCAGAACAAGCTGGTCTCACAATTTACTCTTATGCTGATGACACTCAAGTCATCTACTCACTTTCTACCAATAAAAATCTTCCTACGTCCTCCCTACAGTCCGGACTGAAACAGATATCTGACTGGATGTTCAAACACAAATTAAAACTAAACCGGGACAAAACCGAACTGCTCCTGTTTGGTCCAGACACTTCACTCTGGGACCCGCAACACTGGCCTCCGGAGATGGGCCCTCTACCTACTCCAACTGTGACAGCCCGCAATCTTGGGGTCCTCCTTGATAACCAACTATCTTTCAAGCAACACGTTGTGAAAGTCTCCGCCACCTGTACCACCATCATCAGGTGGCTGAGGAAAATCACGTGGATGCTGCCTGCTGACACCCTGAGGACTGTAGTCCATGCTCTTGTCACCTCACGCATGGACTATGGGAACAATCTACTCCTGGGTGCATGAAAGGAGGTAACTAGGAAGTATCAGGTGGCACAGAACATGGCAGTTCGCCTTATGTGTAACCTGCCTGCCAGATCCTCGGCCGCTTCGCATATGCGTAAACTGCATTGGTTACGAATTGAGAGCCGAGTTAAATTCAAAGCACTCTGTTTAATGCACCGGATCAAGACTAGTAAAGCCCCGAACTATCTATCCTCTTTGGTGCAGCAATATGTTCCCCCCCGCACACTTAGGTCCTCCACTCAGAACAAGTTTAGGATACCGCGTGTTAACAGAGCCAGAATGGGAGGGCGCTCGTTCTACTTGCTAGCACCTTCCTTATGGAATTCCTTACCCCAATTCTAGTGTTCTGAAATGTGTTACCTGATATTCCGTAAAGGAATTAAGACCTGGCTTTTTAATACTTAATCTTCTGTTTCTATGTTCCTCTCACCTTGCTTACCTTTTTGTTCACTTTAGCGCCGGGAAACCTCCGGGTAGCTGCGCGCTTAACAAATGTAATTATAATAATAATAATAATAATGAGTGTAAACCACCGTTGTGCACATCGCAGAGTATACATATATTTTAAGTATAGTTGTAAATGCAGTTGTGGGATTAATTTTTATTACATCACTGACACCTTAAAAGCACATCTGCGTTGACCTCCAATTAGTGACTGGTGGTACCATGGGCGTAAGAACTGACGATAGGATACCCCCTGATTTTGGAAGGGGGGCACAGAAGACAATCTACCTTCCCCAGATTTTTAAGTGGAAACTGATTTTAAACTGTGACGGATCTTCTCCCCGAAGCCACTTGCACCCTACACTTCACTCCTTAGGCTGTAGCCGAAGCCGGGAGTTACACAGCTCTGCCCATTTTAATACACTCACGGAAATTGATTTTTAAAATCTGTATTTTAAATTGTATTTCACCTCTGCTAACACCCACGAGCATTTTCGCCGTATTTTCATTCATTTCCGACCCTTTTTAGCCCATTAGGCTGCTGAGGGAGTTGGGGGCTTGGAGGTGGCTGGCAAATTAGAGCGGCCATCTTGGGTTGGGTTGGAGGCTGGTTGGTGCTCTAGACTCGGGGGAGCAAGTTAGTGACATGCGCTGTAGCGCATAAATTGAGAAGTCCTTCACTCCGCGCAGCGGACGCGTTAGCGGTCGCGCCGAAGGAGCGCCTAAGGAAAGCCCGTCTGTGCCCGTCCGTGCCAGGACGGGCCCAGGGGCCGGGAGGATGGAGGCGACTCCTGGTTTGGGAGCAGGTAGAATCACGTTTTGTAGAAACCAGCTATTGAGGTTCCGAGATGACCCCGCAGTTCCCTGTCCCCATGTGTTACTCCCCTTGAAGGTAATGATTCCCTGTCCTCTCTGTAAAGGTTTGCTGGGCCCGCAGGAACTGGGTACTCCGTTACTCCCTAAGCCCAAAAATATACTCTTTACTTCTCATTAATTGCCGTTCACTCCCAAAACATGCACATGAAATCCGCATGATATTGGAGGAGCGTGAGCCAGATGTCCTGTTCCTCACGGAAACGTGGTTAACCGAGGCCTCTGACCCGGACTTAGTCTCTGCCCTCCCCCCGGGTTTCGTAATCTGTAGGAATGACCGGCAGATTGGGCGAGGAGGTGGGGTGGCAATTATATATCGAAACTCTTTTAGGTGCCGTATCTCTGAGAGCCCGCTCGCTGACTACGAGAGCCTCTCGTTTGTATTAACCTTTTCCACCACATGTTCCCTTTCAGGGATTGTGGTGTACAGGCCTCCTGGATCACACACCAATTTTTTGTGACAATCTTCATGATAAAATCACCCATATCATCAGTAGCGCCCCCAATTTCTCAATCTTGGGAGATTTTAACATACATTTAGACGATCCATCTGCCCCTTCTTCACAAGCTTTATTGAAAGGACTGGGGATGCTACAACTCAAACAAATTGTAGCGGGACCTACCCATTTGGCAGGGCATCTAATTGATCATTTCTTTACTAATCTGGATGAGATTATTTGGGATGAGTCACTCTTTGTCCCTTGGTCAGACCATGCGCTGCTATCTTTCACTTGGACCCCGGCCAATGTCAGCCGTCCGACCACAACCTCTAAGAGATTGGGGCGTATTTGGTCGAGACTCCCTTTAGAGGAATGGCTATCCATATTAAATAAATCTCCCCCTCCCTTCTGTGCCGATCCTATCGCAGTGAATGACGCGCTCAACAGGTGACCTCTCTCGATCCCTTCCTGCCTGTAAATGAGATTAATCATCGCACCGGCGGGGATAAACTGCCTTGGTACTCCACTGATCTGAAGGATCTTAAACGGAGCTGCAAGAGGGCAGAGAGAAAGTGGAAAAAGAACTTCTCCCTCGAGAATAAAAATGAGTATAGGATGGTTCTCAGGGATTATAAGAAGCACCTTAAAATGGCACAATCATCCTATTACCAAGGAAAAATTGCTGATGCCGCCAATTCACCCAGGGAAATGTTTAAAATCTTTAAATCTCTAGTTACTCCCCCATGTCCGTCTATTGAGGTAAATGATCCCCAGAAACGGTGCACCGAATTGGCCCACTTCTTCGCCAAGAAGGTTGCCAACATATACTCAGCTTTTCCACCCCCACCTGTCACCGAGTCCACGATCCCTCCCTCTGGACCGACCTCCCTCATGAAACTCGAGTCCTTTCTGCCACTAGATCTACCTACTGCTGAAGGGCTCCTCAGGAACCTTAAATCTGGCTCCCCCTCTGACATTGCCCCGCCTTCAGTTTTAAAACAGGCCTCTGACATGGTTGTTCCTGTTATCAAGGATGTTATTAACTCCTCTCTGGGGGCAGGTGTAGTTCCCCCTCGGTGGAAGCAGGCCAGTGTCCAAGCTCTGCTAAAAAAACCTAGCCTTGATCCAGAAGAATGGTCCAATTATAGACCTATCTCTCTCCTGCCAGGGGTTAGCAAAATGGCAGAGAAATATGTCAACCGCATACTATCAACATTTATTGAGGATGAGGGCGCCTTGCATGTCACCCAAACGGGTTTTAGAACGAGGCATGGAACTGAGACTGCTCTCGTCGCAGTAGTGGAGGAAGCAAGGAAAATTGTGGATGGAGGAGGCTGCGCTGCGGTGGTCCTTTTGGACCTCAGCGCAGCCTTCGATACTGTAAACCACACACTCCTTCTCTAGCGGCTGCGGGAGGTTGGCATTGTGGGGACCGCCCTTAATTGGTTTCGGTCCTTCCTTGCTAACAGATCCTTTGCAGTTTTCGAGGAGGAAGCAGCATCCAAACAATTCCCACTGCATTACGGCGTACCCCAGGGATCCTCATTGAGCCCGACCCTATTTAATATCTATATGAGGCCCCTGGCTAATGAGGTCCTTCCCTGGGGAATCCAATTGATCACCTACGCCGACGATACGCAGTTGATGGTTTCCCTGGCTAGGGCAGATGCTGTGGATTCCGGGGTCAATAACCTTTCCCCGTGTCTCACTAAGGTCCTCGATTGGATGGACGCCTCTTTTCTGAAACATAACGGTTCAAAAAAAGAGATTATGATGCTGGGATATAAGGCCCCCATCAATCTTGACGCTTGGTGGCCCATATGTTTGGGTCCGCCCCCTCCCCCGAAGGAGCAAATTAAAAGTCTGGGGGTGTGGCTTTATCCCACCTTTAGTTTTCAAGTTCAAGCCCGTAAGGTCGCCGCCAAGTGTTACGGCCTTCTGAAGATCCTACGGAAGGTCCTGACCCTTCTTCCGTTCAAGGCAAGACGGATCCTGGTTCAGTCCCTGATCCTCTCGCGGCTTAACTATGCGAACTAGGTCTACTTGGGGGCACCATTAGGGACCATTAAGATACTCCAGTCAGTCCAGAACTGCGCAGCCCGAATGCTTATGGATGTCCCTAGACACAGCTCGGCGAAGACGGCCATCCGGGCTCTACACTGGTTACCTGTTCAGGAAGGGATCCAGTTTAAGGCCTTGTGTATGGCCCACAAATCAATAATCAACAAGGGCCCTGCCATCAAGAGCCCAGAGCTCTTAGATCCAACCAGCGCAATTTGCTCTCTGTCCCGAGGATCAAGCGTTCTCGTACAGGGGGCCGACGTTTTGCAGTACAGGCAGTAAAAAGTTGGAATCAGCTGCCCGATTACCTGCGGCTTGAGCCTAATCATTTTCAGTTTAGAAAGCGGCTGAAGACCTTCCTGTTCTGCTAAGTGATTTGTCTGAGACGGGTCTAAAGCGCTGGGATGCCCCCGGGTAGCCAGCGCTATACAAATCTGTAATCATTCATTCATTCATCCGAAGCCTCCTTGAAATGCTGTAACCTGATGAGCAAACTCTGTGGGATATCTATTACCTCTTTGTTTTGTGTATTATTATGTAATTTAGGTCCTTGCGGTGTTGAGCCTCTCCTAAAATTGTTCTGTTTGTCAAGCCAGGGGAACCACCGGAGTAATTGAAGGTAGGAGATGTTATTGTATGGTACTGTTACTTCTGGCTTGGCGGACTCTGGCAAAAATGATTTCAGAAGAGGTGCTACATCTAAATGAGCATCATTAAACAATTAGCAAAAAACAGGTCTGCAAAGCCCTACAGAGTTTGCTCCTGCAGCCTCATTTCAAACAGGCATGTACTGTCACTGTGATACAAATGATGGGTGTGCGCAGAATGATAAAGTCCAGATAGCAAAGTAAGATTTACAAAATGTCTTTATTGTTTAATCGATATCAAAGCTTTAGATTCCAGCCAATGCATTTCGTTCTTCCTGGGAGAACTTCATCAGGGTTGAAAAAAGGTATAAAAATAACATTCAATATATACACAATCAAATAATATAACAAGGGGGAAAAAAGGCAAAAAACAAAAAAATACAAACACAGAAAAACACACAGAGATACTATCACATGAGGAGTTAATAAACAAGACATGACTATATATAACAACACCGCATTGATGACAACAATATAATAACAAAATATAAATTCACATTGGATAAACACGAGAAGTGAACAGTCATATGTGACATTTTAGACATATAATCCACAAATGGAAAATGTGAACCCTGAAGGGTACCTCATTTCAGTCTTGTTTGGAAATAGTCAGAAAGCAGCGACTAGTCAAGTCAAGTCAAGAAAGCTTTATTCGATTGTAGAAATAATCATAAAAGCAGACAAACAATTTAAACAAGACTAATTCCATAAAAGCCATAGTAATCACAATATACATAATAAAGTAAAAAAAGTAATTACAGTATAAATCCTAAAATTATTAACATCGTACTGTGCAAAATAAGCATTCAGATGGCCATAAACGTCCTTTGATAGAGCACTTTTTAAAAAAGGGATAAAATTCTCAGAACACAATTCACATCGGCTAATAACTGTAAAAGTAGAAGTGTCGGGCGACATTGTCGTAATCCTGATCTCCTCAAGAAAGGGACCAGAAACATCTGCCTATCACTGGAATAAAACTTACAAAATAAAATAGCATGAATTGTGGATTGGGGGAAATAGAATCACAAGGGCAAGGTTGAAGATCGTGTGACCAGTCATTCGTAACAGGGAAAGTAACTAGAATATGGAAGGTTCCCAGCCTAAAATGAGTTAATAAAAATCTATCGTAGGCTCCTGGGACGAAAAACAGATAGGGTTGAATATTAAAATTTGTTAAAATTAATTGATGATGAAGGACCGAGGGCTTTAAAATCTCCACCATCATTCTCTGGGTGTCAAGCAGCGTTAAACACTCTCTTCTCAAGTCCTTCCTGGATTCTGCTTCACTGGAAGAGGGATTCATATAATAGTGTAACTGGCCCAAATCTTTAAAAAAGTTATGCACATATCTCCGCCAGGGAATCTTCATTGCTCCTTCCAGTTTCAATATGTCTAAAAGGATGTCTCTGTTTAATTTAGTCTGGGGATTTGTCCACAGCCTGTGCCATAATAGCACAGGCGCTATCCTTTAAAATCAGAAATGAACTGAATACCCATTTCGTCATAGCAGACACCTCCCGAGGTACTTTTCGGTACAGCTAAAATGTATTTTAGGAAGGAGTTTTCAACTATCTGTGTAGGGGAAAGATTTGCAAACCCCCATATTCCACTCCCATAAAGTACAGCAGAAACACATTTGGCTTTATATACTTTAATTAGTTCTGCTGGTGGTCGCTTGCCAAGCTTCCTGGCGAAGATGATAAGTGCAGAAGAAGAAAGTAAAAGGGCTAGTTTTTTAGCAGCCACTGCTTGTACCCAGGAGTCATTCTGGGAAAAAAGAATGCCCAGATAGAATAATTTTTTTACATCCTCTATCCTTTTACCTTCAATAAAAATATCTTTATTAATCCTAAAGCCAGTGCCACAACGCATAATAAAAGTTTTAGTGGAATTGACCCTTAGGCCCAGGTCTTTCATAAAAAGGGTAAAGCTGTTCACGACTTGTTGCAGTCCCACATGGGTTCGAGACATTAAAACCGCATCGTCGGCATATAATAGAGCTCGTATTGGGCGGCCATTAATCTGAGGAAAGTCCTGGTTATCTTTACATAGGGCTTCTTCCAGCCCGTTTATGTACAAATTAAAAAGGAAAGGAGCCAGGACACAGCCCTGCCTGACACCACTCTTAATCGGGAATGCAGCTGAACACTCACCCTTTACCCAGTAGCGTACGCGTGCCTTGGCATCGGAATAAAAACTTTTAAGAAATTAAATAATATTTACATCAACCCCAGATCTCCCAACAGTTTCCATAATTTTGAGTGGACCTCACAGTTTTATGTTTATGTTTATTAAAACTTTTGTAGCGCGCTCTATTACCACGGGGTATCCTGGCGCGGTCAAATGAGAGGTCCACAAATGCTAAAAACAAATTCCGTTTCTTGGTCCTTGAGTATTTGCCAACCAATAAGGAGAGATTCAGGCCCTGTTCTACTGTCCCTAGTCCAGCTCTGAAACCATATTGCAGGTCAGATAGGATCGAATTATCATCGGCCCAGCCTAGTAAACGCTCTAGTACAACCCGACCTGCGACCTTCGCGGTGGAATCCAAAAGGGAAATTGGTCTGTAACAACCCGGGTCGTTCCTATCCCCTTTTTTAAATATAGGAACGATTACAGACTCAACCCAGGTCGGTAGAAGTCCTGCGTCACAACTCGTATTGAGGACCTGGACAAGAAGAGGCCTCCACAAAGATGTAATTGATTTGAACAAATCAATGGGGACCCCGTCTGGTCCAGGAGCCTTTCCGCCCCGACTGGCATGTAAGGCTCTTTCGACCTCCTCCAGGGTAAAAACTAAGGACGTAGAATGAGGAGGATCACTTGGAGCTTGAATCCCTACTAGAGTTTCAGCTCCTCCATATACCTGGGTGAAATGCTCTATCCACTGGGTTTCCGGGATAGCTGACTCTATAGTAGGGTTAATATCACTGGATAGGAAAGGTGTTCTAATTACCTTCCAAAAGCCGGCACTGCCATTATTTACTGAGTCTGAGTGAAGAGCCTTCCAGGCCTCATCCCTAAGTATATTCTTCCTATCTTTCAGGACTTGGTTATAGGCTTGTCTAGCTCTCTTGACTTCTGAGGCGATCCTTGGTTTCCTATGAAGTTCTTATTTTAATAACGAGTGTAGTTTAGTACACTATGAGTCAAACCATCCCCCCTGTACCCTCTTGGTCTTATGTTGTCGATTAAGACATTCACTAATTACCTTAGTTATCTTCTGAAATGACACTAATAGTGCCATGGGGGTAGTGTCTTCATTAAGGCATGTCTCTATATCTGTAAAAGATTTAGCGATAATTTGTGTAAGCATCTCTGTATGATTCACCATTGCCCAGCGCAGGGAATAACCATTCGTGCTGGCAATAGATAAATTCTCTAACAGCCTGTCTCTGTTGTTGATAGCTACAATGTTCTTAGATGGCAGTGTGACTATTAGGCAGAGCGGAAAATGGTCGCTGAGAGAATTATCCGAGACATGAAAGGAGTGAAGTCTAGGAGCATGACTACTAGAGGCCAACATAAAGTCAATAGTAGAACAACAACCCCGACCACTAAAGGTTGATGTCATGGGGACAGGAGGTGAGCATAATTTGTTGGCAAAACCGAGATCAAAACTATAAATACATTCATTCAGTAGGTCCCCTAGAGCAGAATGATTAAAATGTAGGGAGCAAGCACCATCTTCACATAGAGCCCCACAAAGATTAGTCCCAGCATTAACACATACAGTACAATTAAAGTCCCCCACCAATTACTTTTGCTTAACAGGCTCAAAGATTTGTGCATATTCTCGAATACGGCGCGTAGTAGGCCTGGGGGAATATTATTATAAAAGTTTACCATAGCTAAAGAAAATGTTGGGTCAAAGTCCAGGACTAACAATTGATGATAAGAATCACTAGCAAGCTCAGTAATCGATTTCAGGTTTAGAGTGTTCGACACATACACACACAGGCCACCCTTTGCTCTGCCACTCCGGGATTCAATAGCAGGAATGTGGTGCGTTCTGTACCCATTTAAATGAATGGCTTCCTCAGCCCAAGTTTCTTGGAAACATAGGACTTCATTGTTTCGAACAAAGTCCCACCATAATTGGATATTAAGTTTAGAACCTATACCAGAGATGTTCCAGGATGCGATTCGACCGACCTGGTGCTCATCGACAAGGGCGAGGGGTACAAGGGAGATCACGTCCTCGGTTGGAGTCATAATAGCGTGTGCAGATTGAGCTGGATCATTACAACTATCATGTTTACTATCTACAAGCTCGTTGCCAAGGTCATGGGTCTGGACTACGGTAACACTCTCTACGCAGGTACCACCGCCAAACTCCAGAAGAAACTCCAACGAATCCAAAACGCCTCAGCCAGGCTCATATTAGACATCCCACGCAACAAACACATCTCTGGTCACCTTAAAGACCTCCACTGGCTACCCGTCAATAAAAGGATCACTTTCCGACTGCTTACCCACGCACACAAATCACTCTACGACATCGGACCAGATTGCCTCAACTCTCGACTATCCTTCTACACCCCCTCCCGCCAACTACGCTCTTCCAGCCAAGCCCTCGCCACTGTACCTCGCATCAACAAGACCACCATGGGAGGCAGATCCTTTTCTTACCTGGCTGCTAAAACATGGAACTCACTCCCCGCTTACCTTCGCCTCACCCAGAACCACCTAGCGTTCAGAAAGCAGCTTAAAACATGGATATTTGACAAATAATCTTCCTCCCCTTCCTAAGCGCCTTGAAACCCTCTGGGTATGTAGTGCGCTATACAAATTTCATGACTTGACTTGACTTGAATGTGACCTTCTAATCGTTCAGACTCAGTAAATCATCGCTTCCACGCCATTCCTTAGATTTGAAACAGGGCGCGTGGTTAAGTCAGTCATTGTCCTCCAGACCACTAAAGACCTCAAAACGATTGTAAGTAGGTAGGTAGTGACTAGGCTGTCCAATTCCCCAGTGTCTCTCTGGAGCACAATTGAGGCCAGGATTCAATGCAGGTTCTGGGGGGCGATAGAAATATCCTAAAGGTAGAATATTTATGTTGTGTGAGGTGACCGGCCCATTCCGCCCCCTCTTTATAATGGAGCGTACCAGGTGTGGAGCCCTAAAGGTTATAACTACGCAATCACCTCTTAACAATTATGGGGAGGGGCCAACCCAGCCAATCCTGCGGACCATTTTGAATTCCGAAAAGAGGCATTCCTTCAGGCCTGTCCTGGAAGTCAATAAGTGGAGAGCCTTATTCCTTAGGGTTGACCAATGTTCGAACACATTAGTAGCCAGTTGGGGGACATTGGACAGAACCACTGTATACGGAGTTGCTTCTGGGGGTAGATTAAAGTTTTGTGAGGAATCATTAGGAGTCTCATGATAACCCTGCTGTTTATAGTCAGTAATGGCGGCATCAGTACTTCCCCCTACAATTGCCCTACTCTCAAGGCAATCAGGGTTATTGGTGGTTATAATAGAATTCGCGGCCTTATTCCTCGTTTGCTCTGGGATTACCACATTAGAGGATGGGCCCGCAACGAGCTCTTTCCCTATGCCAGGAGGAGTATAGACTACTGATTTAGAGGAGGCAGACTGTATCAGTTGATGGGTGCCTTGTGACAGCTCCTCTATCTTTGATAACCGGGATTCTATATTGAAAACTTTTAGATGGATAGGTTCCAAAGTAGTTACCAAGATAGACTTAAATTTACCCCAAAAGCATCGTCCTGTAATAGGTTAGCAGTGTTAGCTGTTGCTATCTGCTTAGTTGGACTGCCCGACTCACCTACACCCTCTGCCAGTTTCCTTTTCTTCCCCTTCGGGCAGATAGCATTCTTGCTCTGCCTGGGGGTATTTTTTCTTTTAACCTTAGCAGAAGTGGAAGGAAGTTCTGAGTTGAGACTGTGTTGGCGTTTACATTTAGCCTTTTGGCCTCTCGTTGTGACAGTGTGTCTAATCGGACTATGTTCTGGAGATAATATTGAGACGGGGTTCTCAGGTGAGTCTGTTACACTTAATAGTGGGGGACAAGTAATAGATTCGGGGGATAAGGGAGAAACATTGTTGGAGTCTATGCTCGGTGCCACAAGATTAGGAGTCAGGAAGAGTCTGCTCTGAAGGAGTGACCGTTCTAATGACAACCTGCTTTCGTTAAGTTGAAATTCTCGAACAAGGACAGACTCAGCCCTCACCAAAAAGGCATCAAGTGTCCCCACCACGGTCCTGCTTTTGTCTTTATCCATGCTAGAGACACTTCTTACCGAAACCCCAGCCCAATAATGCAGGTTAACAACTTCTAGATAACATGAACCACCCTATGTTATCTGCTGAGGAAGACGAAGTAACAAACCACAGATAAAATTAAACACACGATGGATGAGTGAATGTGCATACACTTAGCCAAAAATCCTTTGAAACAGAATATGAAAAGAATTGGCAAGTCACTGAAATGTCCCACTGGTTGGTGCTATTTGAACCTTCTTGTAGCACGATACAATACAAACAAAATCCCCCTTGTATTCAGAATCTAAATTAATCAATCAATCAATCAATCAATCAATCAGAGACATTTGTAGAGCGCACTACTTACCTGGAGGGTCTCAAGGCGCTTGGGGGGGTGGGGGGGTGCTGCTACTGCTCGAACAGCCAGGTCTTGAGCTTCTTCCTGAAGGAGAGGTGGTCTTGGGTCAGGCGCAGGTCGGTCGGGAGGGAGTTCCAGGTCTTGGTGGCCAGGTAGGAGAAGGACCTTCCTCCTGTTGTCGCTCTTCGGATGTGGGGGACGGCGGCGAGGGCGTGGTTGGTCGATCGGAGGTGGCGTTTGGGAGCGTAGAAGTTGAGGCGGTTGTTGAGGTAGCTCGGGCCTTGGTCGTGTAGGGCTTTTTGTGCGTGGGTGAGGAGACGGAAGGTGATTCTCTTGTTGACGGGGAGCCAGTGCAGGTCTCTCAGATATCCGGAGATGTGGCTGCGTCGGGGGATGTCGAGGATGAATCTGGCTGAGGCGTTCTGGATCCACTGGAGTCTCTTCTGGAGCTTGGCAGTGGTTCCGGCGTAGATGACGTTGCCGTAGTCCAGTCGGCTGGTGACGAGGGCCTGGGTGACCGTCTTCCTGGTCTCAGTGGGGATCCACCGGAAGATCTTCCGTAGCATGCGTAGGATGTTAAAACAGGACGCGGAGACGGCGTTGACTTGTCTGGTCATGGAGAGGGAGGAGTCAAGGATGAAGCCCAGGTTGCGTGCGTGGTCTGTCGGTTTGGGTGCGGTGCCCAGGGCGGGGGGCCACCAGGAGTCGTCCCAGGCGGAGGGCGAGGAGCCCAAGATGAGGACTTCCGTCTTGTCTGAGTTCAGTTTCAGGCGGCTGGTTGTCATCCACTCGGCTACATCTTTCATCCCTTCGTGGAGGTCGGCTCTGGCTGCGGCGGGGTCGTTGGTCAGGGAGAGGATCAGCTGGGTGTCGTCAGCGTAGGAGATGATGTTGAGGTTGTGTTGGCGTACGATGGCCGCGAGGGGGCTCATGTAGACGTTGAAGAGGGTGGGGCTCAGCGAGGATCCTTGAGGGACGCCGCAGATGACTTCGGTGGCCTCTGACTTGTACGGTGGTAGATGGACTCTCTGTGTTCTTCCGTCGAGGAAGGAGATGATCCATTCCAGTGCCTTCTCCTGGATTCCAACGTTGCTGAGGCGCTGCACTAGGGTGCGGTGGCAGACAGTGTCGAATGCCGCGGAGAGGTCTAGGAGGATGAGGGCCGCTGTTTCTCCGTTGTCCATCAGGGCTCGGATGTCATTGGTGGCAGCGATGAGGGCGGTCTCGGTGCTGTGGTTGGCTCGGAAGCCAGACTGTGAGGGGTCGAGGGATCCATTCGTCTCGAGGAAGGCGGCCAGCTGTTTGTTGACGGTCTTCTCGATGACTTTGGCTGGAAACGGGAGGAGCGAGATGGGGCGGTAATTCTTGAGTTCGGTGGGGTCCGCTGTTGGTTTCTTGAGTAGGGCGCTGAGTTCGGCGTGCTTCCAGCTCTCCGTGAAGGTGGCGGTGTCTAAGGAGGTGTTGATGATGTCCCGCAGGTAGGGTGCGATGACAGCGTCGGCCTTGTTGAAGACGTGGTGAGGGCAGGGGTCGGTTGGAGATCCGGAGTGGATGGAGTTCATCATGCGGGCGTGGTCTTCGGTGCTGATCGGAGTCCAGGCGCGGAGGGTGGTGGTGGGGGGCGGTGGTTCGGTTGTGGCGTGCGTCGGTTGAGTGCTGAAGCTGTTGTGTATGTCCGCGATCTTGTTGTGGAAGTAGGAGGCGAGGGAGTTGCAGAGGTCTTGCGATGGGGTGATGTCGTTGTTTCCGGCGTTGGGGTTGGAGAGCTCTTTCACAATGTTGAAGAGTTCCTTGCAGTTGTGTGCGTTGTTGTCCAGCCGGTCCTTGAATGCAGTTTTCTTGGTGGCGCGGATCAGTTGGTGGTGCTTCCGGGTGGCAAGCTTGAGGGTGGTCATGTTGTCCGGTGTTGGTTCCCTTCTCCAGGCTTTCTCGAGGGCTCAGCAGTTCTTCTTGGAGCTCTTGAGTTCGTCGGTGAACCATGGGGCCTTCTTGCTGCCGGGTCTGCTGGGCGGGGTCCTCAGTGGGGTGAGTTCGTCCGCGCAGTTGCTGATCCACTTCATGAGGTTGTCGGCGGCCTGGCTGGGGTTCGCTGAGCTGGCGGGAGGGTGCTGGCTCAGGGAAGCGGCGAGCTGGTCGGCTGTGATCTTGTTCCAGCTTCTTCGAGCAACCTGTTGCTGGTGGTGGTGGATCGTCGTTCTTTTGAAGGTGAAGTGGACGCAGCTGTGGTCCGTCCAGTGGAGTCCGGTGGCATGGCTTAAGGCGATGTCTTTGCTGGATGAGAAGACGGCGTCGAGTGTGTGTCCGGCGAGGTGGGTGGGGGTGGACACCAGCTGCTTGAGACCGAGGTTGGCGAGGTTGTCGAGCAGGGTGATGGTGTTGCGGTCGTTGTTGTTCTCCAGGTGGAAGTTGATGTCCCCCAGGAGGATGTAGTCAGCGGGCGCTGGGGAGCCTGAGAGATGTAGTCTCCAGACCCAGGACAGCCTCGCGAACGGCCGGCACAAGCAATGGAAAGACGCCCGTGCAGGACCCTCTCCGCACCTCCGACTACGTGGTGCACAGTCCTTGACGAGGTTCTCCTCAGGTATGGCAGACTAAGGGCAAAGTAGAGCAAAACAGGTCCTGCGCTGTGGGAGGCGGCAAGATGATTTAAGCGCCTCCAGGTTCCTAAAGATGACCTCAATGGTGCGCGCGCTGCCGCTGGGGAGCCTGGGAGATGTAGTCTCCAGACCCAGGACACCCCGCGAACGATCGGCACAAGCGATGGAAAGACGCCGGTGCAGGGCGCCCTCCGTGCCTCTGACTACATGGTGCACAGTCCTTCACGAGGTTCTCCTTAGGTAGGGCAGACTAAGGGCAAAGTAGAGCAAAACAGGTCCCGCGCTGCGGGAAGCGGCAAGATGATTTAAGCGCATCCAGGCACCTAAAGATGACCTCAATGGTGCGTGTGCCACCTCAGGGGATCCTGGGAGATGTAGTCTCCAGACCCAGGACAGCCCCACGAACGGCCGCCACAAGCAATGGAAAGACACCGTTGCAGGGCCCCCTCTGTGCCTCCGACTACGTGGTGCACAGTCCTTGACAAGGTTCTCCTTAGGTAGGGCAGACTAAGGGCAAAGTAGACAAAAACAGGTCCCGCGCTGCGGGAAGCGGCAAGATGATTTAAGCGCATCCAGGCACCTAAAGATGACCTCAATGGTGCGTGCGCCGCCGCTGGGGAGCCTGGGAGATGTAGTCTCTAGACCCAGGACAGCCCCACGAACGGCCGGCGCAAGCGATGTGAAGACACCAGTGCAGGGCTCCCTCCGCACCTCCAACTATGTGGTGCACAGTCCTTGACAAGGTTCTCCTCAGGTAGGGCAGACTAATGGCAAAGAGGAGCAAAACAGCTCCCGTGCTGCGGAAGGCGGCAAGATGATTTAAGCGCCTCCAGGAACCTAAAGATGACCTCAATGGTGCGCGCGCCGCCGCTGGGGAGCCTGGAAGATGTAGTCCCCAGACACAGGACAGCCCTGCGAACGGCCGGCACAAGTGATGGAAAGACGCCGGTGCAGGGCCCCCTCTGTGCCTCCGACTACGTGGTGCACAGTCCTTGACGAGGTTCTCCTCAGGTAGGGCAGACTAAGGGCAAAGTAGAGCAAAACAGGTCCCCCGCTGCGGGAGGCGGCAAGAAGATTTAAACGCCTCCAGGCACCTAAATATGACCTCGTTGGTGCGCGCGCCGCCGCAGGGGAGCCTGGGAGATGTAGTCTCCAGACCCAGGACAGCTTCGCGAACGGCCGGCACAAGCGATGGAAAGACGCCGGTGCAGGGCCCCCTCCGCACCTCTGACTACGTGGTGCACAGTCCTTGAAGAGGTTCTCCTCAGGTAGGGCAGACTAAGGGCAAAGTAAAGCAAAACAGGTCTCCCGCTGCAGGAGGCGGCAAGATGATTTAAGCACCTCCAGGCACCTAAAGATGACCTCAATGGTGCACGCGCCGCCGCTGGGGAGCCTGGGAAATGTAGTCTCCAGACCCAGGACAGCCCCGCGAACGATCGGCACAAGCGATGGAAAGACGCCGGTGCAGGGCGCCCTCCGTGCCTCAGACTACATGGTGCACAGTCCTTGACGAGGTTCTCCTTAGGTAGGGCAGACTGAGGGCAAAGTAGAGCAAAATGGGTCCCGCGCTGCGGGAAGCGGCAAGATGATTTAAGCGCATCCAGGGACCTAAAGATGACCTCAATGGTTCGCGCGCCGCCGCTGGGGAGCCTGGGAGATTTAGTCTCCAGACCCAGGACAGCCCCACGAGCGGCCAGCACAAGCGATGGGAAGACACCAGCGCAGGGCCCCCTCTGCGTACGTGGTGCACAGTCCTTGACAAGGTTCTCCTCAGGTAGGACAGACTAATGGCAAAGAGGAGCAAAACAGGTCCCGTGCTGCGAGAGGCGGCAAGATGATTTAAGCGCCTCAAGGCACCTAAAGATGACCTCAATGGTGCGCGCGCTGCCGCTGGGGAGCCTGGGAGATGTAGTCTCCAGACCCAGGACAGACCCGCGAACGATCGGCACAAGCGATGGAAAGACGCCGGTGCAGGGCCCCCTCTGTGCCTTCGACTACGTGGTGCACAGTCCTTGACGAGGTTCTCCTCAGGTAGGGCAGACTAAGGGCAAAGTAGAGCAAAACAGGTCCCCCGCTGCGGGAGGCGGCAAGAAGATTTAAACGCCTCCAGGCACCTAAATATGACCTCGTTGGTGCGCGCGCCGCCGCAGGGGAGCCTGGGAGATGTAGTCTCCAGACCCAGGACAGCTTCGCGAACGGCCGGCACAAGCGATGGAAAGACGCCGGTGCAGGGCCCCCTCCGCACCTCTGACTACGTGGTGCACAGTCCTTGAAGAGGTTCTCCTCAGGTAGGGCAGACTAAGGGCAAAGTAAAGCAAAACAGGTCTCCCGCTGCAGGAGGCGGCAAGATGATTTAAGCACCTCCAGGCACCTAAAGATGACCTCAATGGTGCACGCGCCGCCGCTGGGGAGCCTGGGAAATGTAGTCTCCAGACCCAGGACAGCCCCGCGAACGATCGGCACAAGCGATGGAAAGACGCCGGTGCAGGGCGCCCTCCGTGCCTCAGACTACATGGTGCACAGTCCTTGACGAGGTTCTCCTTAGGTAGGGCAGACTGAGGGCAAAGTAGAGCAAAATGGGTCCCGCGCTGCGGGAAGCGGCAAGATGATTTAAGCGCATCCAGGGACCTAAAGATGACCTCAATGGTTCGCGCGCCGCCGCTGGGGAGCCTGGGAGATTTAGTCTCCAGACCCAGGACAGCCCCACGAGCGGCCAGCACAAGCGATGGGAAGACACCAGCGCAGGGCCCCCTCCGCGTACGTGGTGCACAGTCCTTGACAAGGTTCTCCTCAGGTAGGACAGACTAATGGCAAAGAGGAGCAAAACAGGTCCCGTGCTGCGAGAGGCGGCAAGATGATTTAAGCGCCTCAAGGCACCTAAAGATGACCTCAATGGTGCGCGCGCTGCCGCTGGGGAGCCTGGGAGATGTAGTCTCCAGACCCAGGACAGACCCGCGAACGATCGGCACAAGCGATGGAAAGACGCCGGTGCAGGGCCCCCTCTGTGCCTTCGACTACGTGGTGCACAGTCCTTGACGAGGTTCTCCTCAGGTAGGGCAGACTAAGGGCAAAGTAGAGCAAAACAGGTCCTCCGCTGCGGGAGGCGACAAGATGATTTAAGCGCCTCCAGGCACCTAAAGATGACCTCAATGGTGCGTCTGCCACCTCAAGGGGATCCTGGGAGATGTAGTCTCCAGACCCAGGACAGCCCCACGAACGGTCAGCACAAGCAATGGAAAGACGCCGTTGCAGGCCCCATTCTATGCCTCCGACCATGTGGTGCAGAGTCCTTGACAAGGTTCTCCTTGGGTAGGGCAGACTAAGGGCAAAGTAGAGCAAAACAGGTCCTGCGCTGTGGGAAGCGGCAAGATGACTTAAGCGCATTCAGGCACCTAAAGATGACCTCAATGGTGCGCGCGCCGCCGCTGGGGAGCCTGGGAGATGTAGTCTCCAGACCCAGGACAGCCTTGCGAACGGCCGGCACAAGCGATGGAAAGACGCCGGTGCAGGGCCCCCTCCGCACCTCCGACTACGTGGTGCACAGTCCTTGACTAGGTTTTAATCAGGTAGGGCAGACTAATGGCAAAGAGGAGCAAAACAGGTCCCGTGCTGCGGGAGGCGGCAAGATGATTTAAGCACCTCTAGGAACCTAAAGATGACCTTAATGGTGCGCGCGCCGCCGCTGGGGAGCCTAGAAGATGTAGTCTCCAGACCCAGGACAGCCTTGCGAACGGCCGGCACAAGCGATGGAAAGACGCCGGTGCAGGGCCCCCTCCGCACCTCCGACTACGTGGTGCACAGTCCTTGACGAGGTTCTAATCAGGTAGGGCAGACTAAGGGCAAAGTAGAGCAAAACAGGTCCCGCGCTGCGGGAGGCGGCAAGATGATTTAAGCGCCTCAAGGCACCTAAAGATGACCTCAATGGTGCGCGCGCCCCCGCTGGGGAGCCTGGGAGATGTAGTCTCCAGACCCAGAACAGCCCCGCGAACGATCGGCACAAGTGATGGAAAGACGCCGGTGCAGGGCGCCCTCCGTGCCTCTGGATACATGGTGCACAGTCTTTGACGAGGTTCTCCTTAGGTAGGGCAGACTAAGGGCAAAGTAGAGCAAAACGGGTCCCGCGCTGCGGGAAGCTGCAAGATGATTTAAGCGCATCCAGGCACCTAAAGATGACCTCAATGGTGCGTGGGCCACCTCAAGGGGATCCTGGGAGATGTAGTCTCCAGACCCAGGACAGCCCCACGAACGGCCAGCACAAGCAATGGAAAGACGCCGTTGCAGGGCCCCCTCTGTGCCTCCGACTATGTGGTGCAGAGTCCTTGACAAGGTTCTCCTTGGGTAGGGCAGACTAAGGGCAAAGTAGAGCAAAACAGGTCCCGCGCTGTGGGAAGCGGCAAGATGACTTAAGCGCATTCAGGCACCTAAAGATGACCTCAATGGTGCGCGCGCCGCCGCTGGGGAGCCTGGGAGATGTAGTCTCCAGACCCAGGACAGCCTTGCGAACGGCCGGCACAAGCGATGGAAAGACGCCGGTGCAGGGCCCCCTCCGCGCCTCCAACTACGTGGTGCACAGTCCTTGAAGAGGTTCTCCTCAGGTAGGGCAGACTAATGGCAAAGTAGAGCAAAACAGGTCCCGCGCTGTGGGAGGCAGCAAGATGATTTAAGCACCTCCAGGCACCTAAAGATGACCTCAATGGTGGGCGCGCCGCCGCTTGGGAGCCTGGGAGATGTAGTCTCCAGACCCAGGACAGCTCCGCGAACGGCCGGCACAAGCGATGGAAAGACGCCGGTGCAGGGCCCCCTCCGTGCCTCCGACTACGTGGTGCACAGTCCTTGACGAGGTTCTCCTCAGGTAGGGCAGACTAAGGGCAAAGTAGAGCAAAACAGCAGCGACTAATAACCACACATGAAGGGAGAGCATTTGGAAGAGGTCATAAGGCAGCTCCCACTTGATTGTGAAAAGCTTGTCAGGGTATTTGTTGGATACACATCATAACACAATGAAGCTCATAAAGGGGCACACAACTAAGGGTTAGACTGTTCCCATGAGGCACATGGTGAAGACTGATTTGCATATAGCTGTGTCTAAACTGGGTTGGCAAAGTGAGCTAAAGAACGATGATGGATTCAACCCAGATCTGTGACTGGAGATGAGTGTCTGAAAGGTTTCAGCGCTCCGTCCATCATTTCCTTCTCTTTGCTTTGTTTGCCCTAAGTTGGCAGGGTAGGCCCAGACGTGGGTCCCTTGCTCACTTTGCCACTGGATTCAAGCTAGCCTGGCTGATCATGGCTGTTTACCCCAAACCAGTCTCAGGATGCTTGTTTCTGGTCCAGGGAAAACATGGCTTGGCAGTTTGAGCTTGACTGTTCCCATTAAGCACAGAGTCAAGACTGATTTGCATATAGCTGTGTCTGAACTGGGGTGGCAAAATGAGCTAAAGGACAATGATGGATTCAACCTAGATCTGTGACTGGGGGTGAGTGCCTGAAAGGTTTCATCACTCCATCCATCATCTACTAGTGTTTGCTTTGTTTGCCCTACGTTGGCAGGGTATGTCCAGACGTAGGTCCTTTGTTCACTTTGCCACTGGATTCAAACTAGCCTGGCTGATGAGGGCTGTTAGCCCGAAACCTGTCCCAGGAAGCTTTTTTCCGGTCCAGGGAAGACATGGCTTGGCAGTTTGGCCTGGACTATTCTCACGAGGCACAGGGTCAAGATTGATTTGCATATAGCCGTGTCTGAACTGGGGTGGCAATGTGAGCTAAAGAATGATGTTGGATTCAACCCAGATCTGTGACTGGGGGTGAGCGTCTGAAACGTTTCCGCGCTCTATCGATCACAACCTTGTGTTTGCTTTGTTCACCCTAAGTTGGCAGGGTATGCCCATAAGTGGGTCCCTTGCTCACTTTGCCACTGGAGTCAAGCTATCCTGGCTGATGATGGCTGATAGCCCAAAACTGGTCCTAGGATACTTGATTCTATTCCAGGGAAGACATGGCTTGGCAGTTCGGGCTGGACTGTTCCCACGAGGCACAGGGTCAAGACTGATTTGCATAGGGCCATGTTTGAACTGGGGTGGCGTGGTGTGCAAAACAACGATGGATTAAACCCAGATCTGTGACTGGGGTGAATGTTTTGCCAATGTGCAACATTCCGTCCATCATCTTGTGTGTTTTGCTGTTCGCCCTATGTGGGAGGGGTATGCCCAGACGTGGGTCCCGTGCTCACTACGCCACTGGAGTCGAGTTATCCTGGCTGATGACAGCTGATAGCCAGAAACCGGTCCTAGGATGCTTGATTCCAGTCCAGGGAAAACATGGCTTGGCAGTTCGGGCTGGACTGTTCCCATGAGGCACAGGGTCAAAACTGATTTGCGTATCGCCTTGTCTGAACTAGGGTGGCGTGGTGAGCAAAATAAAAACGGATTAAACCCAGATCTGTGACTGGGGGTGAATGTTTTGCCAATGTGCAACATTCCGTCCATCATCTTGGGTGTTTTCATGTCCGCCCTATGTGGGAAGGGTATGCCCAGACGTGGGTCCTATGCTCACTACGCCACTGGAGTCAAGCTATCCTGGCTGATGACGGCTGATAGTCAGAAACCGGTCCTAGAATGCTTGATCCCGGTCCAGGGAAGACACGGCATGGCAGTTTGGGCTGGACTGTTCCTATGAGGCACAGGGTCAAGACTGATTTGCATATGGCCATTTCTGAACGGGGGTGGCGTGGTGAGCAAAATAACGATGGATTAAACCCAGATCTGTGACTGGGAGTGAATGTTTTGCCAATGTGCAACATTATGTCCATCATCTTGTGTGTTTAGCCCAAAACCTGTCCTAGGATGCTTGATTCCGGTCCAGGGAAGACATGGGTTGGCAATTCGGGCTGCACTGTTCCCATGAGGCACAGGGTCAAGACTGATTTGCATATGGCCATGTCTGAACTGGGGTGGCGTGGTGAGCAAAATAACAATGGATTAAACCCAGATCTGTGACTGAGAGTGAATGTTTTGCCAATGTGCAACATTCCGTCCATCATCTTGTGTATTTTGCTGTTCGCCCTATGTGGGAAGGGTATGCCCAGACGTGGGTCCCGTGCTCACTAGGCAACTGGAGTCAAGCTATCCTGACTGATGACGGCTGAAAGCCAGAAACCGTTCCTAGGATGCTTGATCCCGGTCCAGGGAAGGCACGGCTTGGCAGTTCGGGCTTGACTGTTCCCATGAAGCACATGGTCAAGACTGATTTGCTTATAGCTGAGTCTAAACTGGGGTGGCAAAGTGAGCTAAAGAAAGAAGATTAACCCAGATCTGTGAATGGGGGTGAGTGTTCTAAAGATTTCAGCGCTCCGTCAATCATCTCCTTGTGTTTGCTTTGTTCGCCCTACGTTGGCAGGGTATGCCAAGATGTGGGTACCTTGCTCACTTTGCCACTGGATTCAACTAGCCTAGCTGATGAGGCTGTTAGCCCGAAACCGGTTCCAGGATGCTTGTTTCTCGTCCAGGGAAGACATGGCTTGGCATTTCGGGCTGTACTGTTCCCATGAGTCTCCGGGTCAAGACTGATTTGCATATAGCTGTGTCTAAACTGGGTTGGCAAAGTGAGATAAAGAACGATGATGGATTCAACCCAGATCTGTGACTGGGGATGACTGACTGAAAGGTTTCAGCGCTCCGTCCATCATCTTTTGTTTACTCCTGAAGCTGCAACCTGCGTTTTGCAGTATTCCCGTGAGGGAAAGTGTTCTTCTGATCGGCATCATTTGTACCGAGACTCCATTGCTTTTTCATTGCCATCTCGTGTCAAACACTTCCACATGACCCACCTGGTCATTTCTGCTGATGCCTGAGGAAAATCTAAATAACACGACAACCGCCATCTTGCAGCCTGCATTTCTGCCCAGGAACTGTCGCACACCCAAGCCCCCCTGTTCTTGCAGTTCAACAGAAAGCCAAGAGACACTTACACCCTGTGTAAATGATTTGTTTTCCATCTCCTGCTCCCAGCCTGGTAAACATCTTTGACACCGTGATCAGGTTACCTGGACAATGGTCTGACTGCTGGGCCTGGATCAAGGTGATTAAACAATTACCTGAAAGACTGAGCCTTGATCAAGCCGAGTGAACAATGATTTGTGTACCAAGCCTTCACCAGGTCACCATCTACAAACGGATCTGGTTATCAACT
Source organism: Lissotriton vulgaris (assembly GCF_964263255.1). Taxonomy (NCBI): domain Eukaryota; kingdom Metazoa; phylum Chordata; class Amphibia; order Caudata; family Salamandridae; genus Lissotriton; species Lissotriton vulgaris. The sequence continues at coordinate 1,719,329,129 of NC_141694.1, read as the reverse complement.
AAGCATGGGCGAATTTTGCGAATCTGGCGTTCGCGAATTTGCATATTTGCGAACTCGCAATCCGCAAAATCCACGAATTTGCAGGTTTTTTTTGTGTGTTCGCAAGGGTTTCTGCCAGTTCACGAGGGTTTTGTACCAGTTCGCAATTGCGAACTTAATTGCCGGCTCGCAACGGTCGCGACTATGTTGTTTCTACGTCTGGTTCATCATCACAGGTTCCCAGCACCCTCTGTTTCACCACTACCACCCTCTGTTTCACCCATGCCACCCTCTGGTACATCAATGCCACCCTCTGGTTCATCATCACTGTAGATTATGGGGGGGAAAAGCAAGCACACCTGCCCTGCTTCAACTGACATGAATTAATTTGGGGTTGATTTATTAATGTGTCACTGTTTTAAAATTCCAGTCTGGCACCTGCTTCCTTATCTGTAATTTGCTTTCTGTGGCAGTGCAATTTTTTTTCCAGGACCTTTGTGGCCTACGTGTAGCTATTCTATGAGCCTGCTGTGAGGGTCAGAGCAGGGTCATACAATTGTTGCAACTAGCAACTGAACTCTGGAGGGGCCCCAGTCAGGAAGCACTACAGGGAATGGTTACTAATGATGAGTTTGAACTTTTGCACCTGCTGAGTGCTTTCAGTTTAGCAAAACTTGTTTTTCTGCAATTTCGCGTGATTCGCGGGGCGCGAACGTGCGCGAGATCGAATTCGGAAGCCGCGAATTCGTGCGAATGTGCTATTTGTTTTTTTGCGGCGTGTTAGTTCGCAAGGTTTTCTGCGTTTTAGCGAGCCGCTTGTAGCGCAACGGCGCGAAGTTACCCTCACGGTCGTTCACGGGCGCGGCCAACTTGTTTGTATAACGTATTTCCGTTTCCGGGCGCGATGTGTATTCTCGCAAAGTGTGCGGCTCGCTAGTACAATTTTGCGGGTGTTCGCGAGGAAAATCTCGCGCGAACTTACCGACGCGGTCGTGAACGGGCGCGGCCATCTTGTTTCTCATGCATTGCTATGGTTCTGGGCATGCTTTTTCTATCCTCTCTGAATCTCTGCCATCCTTTGCTTGTTTGAAGTTTTTTTTTATCTATTTTACTCATTATCTATCCCTCTATTTTTCTAGCTCTATATTTTTGTGTTTTCTGCTACTTTTGGTTAATTTTAAACTACTTTTTTAAACTCTTTTCTTTTCTTCTCTTCCCTATTCTATTTTCTTTATTATTTAGCTTCCTTTCTGCCCAGACCATGGTAAAGGGAGCCTGGAAGCATCCCGAGAAGGGGAAAGGTCCCGCACCCCGTGCCCGGCTCCCGTGCGGGTGTTTGAGGGGGGAGCAGGTCGCACCCCGGGAGATCTTCAGCCCGGAGGAGGTGGCCGCACTAGTTTATTATGTTCAGCGCCGCCTCCCCAGGACCATCATGGCAGGCGGCACGATCGCTAGCGGGTACGGGATCCAGGAGCGCCAGAAGCGGTGCGAGAAGGTGTGCCGGGCCATGTACCAACACTCTCGGGTCCGGCGCACCTACAACCATGCCACCCACCGTTGGACGGATCTCCTGGACCGGGAACGCGATCTGCTCGACCTGCTCAGCCTTGAGATCCCCGGGCTTGGTGAGTGTAGTAGCTATTTCTTTACTATGTTTTCTCCTGCTCTGTGTGTTATTATCTTGCAAATTTTTGCCAAGAGCAATAATGCTGCTGATTACATTGTAGGTAAATTATATTTCAAAATCTTCTGTGCATTTCAGGTGCACTGCTCTCCTTCTCAGTAGCGCTGCTACTATGCTTATTTGTTTTCGATTTTGTGCTCATTTCATTGGCCTGTGAAATTATGCATGAGTGTAGTTTAAAGAACTGCCTAATGCTAGACACTAAGGGTCAGATTTTTAATTACCGGCGCTTCCCTGCAAAGTAGCAGGGATGCGCCAGTAATTGTGCGCCACGCCACCACCACCCATGGTGCGCCGTATTTACAATGCGGCGCACCATGGGCCCAAAACGTCACCAAAGCGTTACGCATCTATGCCGTAAAAGCGGCGCATTGCTGGAGTTGCATCGCAATGATGGCGCAGCTCCAGCAATGCTCTGGGGTGCCCTATCTCCCCAATGCTGTGTCAAGCCGTACGTCTGCTTCAAGCAGGCGCAGGGTTTGAGTCACGCATCATTGTCCTCAAAGTGACTGATTGAAATCTTGTAGATTTCCCTCAGCCACTTTTAGGATGCGTTCCTGCGCAGGAACGCCCTCCCTTGCGCCGGAGCGCCCCCTGATGGCGCAGGGCTTTACAACGTTATGCATCTCCCATATGCTTCACGTTGTTAATATATGCCGCACCATGGCGCCTCTTTTGTTCTGCCGCTGCGTCACAAAAGACATGCAACAATGGAGCAAAAGAGCCGCAAGGGGCTTCTAAATCAGCCCCTACAGACTCAAGTCCAGTCCTTCCTTTGTACACATGGCGATAAGAAAGAAATACTGGTGGTGGATTGATAGTTTGAGTATTTTAATGACTGGTTAATGTAGTAGGAAACTTTAGTGTTGTCGCTGATCTGCAATCACGATGGACTTTGACACTTCGCGTGCTGTGGACTGCTGCCTGCCAGTCATAGGCAAACCTTTTTAGTACTTTGTTTAGTGAGTTACATAAGAACTTTCCAAGTCGACGGTCCGCAAATCAAACAATACTAATAATGTAGTAGACCACATGAGATCGGTCAATATATCCCGTGGAATAGTTGTCTATTTGCTATTTCGCCAAAATATTTTGTTATTGTTCTTTTGAAATGTTTGATTTGGTTGACAAATATCATCCATGTTTTCTGGTCTTTCTTTCTTTCATGTTGTACATCAGCTCCCCCCGGGGGCAAGAGGACACAGGAGGAGGAGGCTGCAGTTCGCCAGGATGCAGGCCAGGATCGGGCAGGCGAGGGCTCCTTTGCTGGCCCCGGTAAGTTTTAATTTTAATATAGAGTACCTATTTTTTCCTAGCGTTCCTCATTCGATTTTTTCTAAATCGTCTTTGATCTTCTTGTAGACTGGATATAAATTCTTATCCTGCCTCGACTATGACTCCCTGTGGTATTACTAGATTATTCTTATTAGTCTGTCTGTGTAGCTAACTAAGATTGCACATTTGGCAATTCCATTGGACTCCCATTCTAGTCAGCAATCGCTCTATGCACTGAGTGCAGTTCTCTGGGATTGTCCATACTGTCTTTTCAAGTCTTCTAAATGTTTATGCTTTGACAATTGCCAACAATAAAAAGGTGAATGACCACCAAGAAAGAATAAGATACTACTTTACTTTTGGTTTGGATAGGAGGACAATCCATTCTACTACTGTTGCAGGGACAAATCTGCACAAACAGAACTATGGACACTAAATAATGCATTGCTTAGCTTATCAATTATAATGGGCATTGTTAGACTTTCCACATACCTCAGTGATAACAGACTTTGTAGTTGAACCCCCAATCTCCTTACTGACTAGATAGTGTGGCAAAGTCATTTAGCTCCCAAAGTCACCGATGATTGATCCCCAATGATGATTAGATTATCCAACTCAGGACAAGAGTACGGAGTCAGAGTCAAGAAGTGTCAGAGGCACGGACTCATGCTTGCAAAAATTCCAAAACCTTTAGCTCAGCCACTCTATTCTGCAGGACCAAAAACCACAGAGTCTATTTAAGTTTAAAAGCTTTATTAAAAGTAAAGATTCAGAAAAGGGGGTGGTGATGAACAGAGTGTCTGAATTAAGCAGACCACTCTTACCCAGTCCAAAGATCAGGGCTTGATCCATCACCGTTATTTATCTCACTGCAACATCCCAGCTCAGAACCTGGCTATATGCAAATCAGTCTGTCCCTGGCCCAGTGCATCATGGGAACAGGGCAGACTAAACTACCAAGCCAATTCTTCACCAGAAAGGAGACACGCTACCGGGGACCGGTTTCTGGCATTTCAGCCTTCTTCGGCCCGGCTTGCTTGAATCCTGATGGTGCAGTGAATCATTTTTGTCCACCATAAGCGTGGAAGGGTATACTCAGATGTGAGTCCCTTGCTCATTGCACCATCAGGATTCAAGCAAGCCGGGCCGAAGACGGCTGAAATGCCAGAAACCGGCCCCCGGAAGCTTGTTTCCTTCCCAGTATAAGAATTGGCTTGGTAGTTTGGTCTGCCCTGTTCCCATGATGCACTGGGCCAGGGTCAGACTAATTTGCATATAGCCAAGTTCTGAGCTGGGATGGTGCAGTGAGCTAAAAAAAACGGTGATGGATCAAGCCCTGATCTTTGCACTGGGTAAGAGTGGTCTGCTTAATTCAGACACTCTGTTCATCACCACCCCCCTTTCTGAATCATTTTTGTCCACCATAAGCGTGGAAGGGTATACTCAGATGTGAGTCCCTTGCTCATTGCACCATCAGGATTCAAGCAAGCCGGGCCGAAGACGGCTGAAATGCCAGAAACCGGCCCTCGGAAGCTTGTTTCCTTCCCAGTATAAGAATTGGCTTGGTAGTTTGGTCTGCCCTGTTCCCATGATGCACTGGGCCAGGGTCAGACTAATTTGCATATAGCCAAGTTCTGAGCTGGGATGGTGCAGTGAGCTAAAAAACGGTGATGGATCAAGCCCTGATCTTTGGACTGGGTAAGAGTGGTCTGCTTAATTCAGACACTCTGTTCATCACCACCCCCTTTTCTGAATCATTTTTGTCCACCATAAGCGTGGAAGGGTATACTCAGATGTGAGTCCCTTGCTCATTGCACCATCAGGATTCAAGCAAGCCGGGCCGAAGACGGCTGAAATGCCAGAAACCGGTCCCCGGAAGCTTGTTTCCTTCCCAGTATAAGAATTGGCTTGGTAGTTTGGTCTGCCCTGTTCCCATGATGCACTGGGCCATGGTCAGACTAATTTGCATATAGCCAAGTTCTGAGCTGGGATGGTGCAGTGAGCTAAAAAACGGTGATGGATCAAGCCCTGATCTTTGGACTGGGTAAGAGTGGTCTGCTTAATTCAGACACTCTGTTCATCACCACCCCCTTTTCTGAATCATTTTTGTCCACCATAAGCGTGGAAGGGTATACTCAGATGTGAGTCCCTTGCTCATTGCACCATCAGGATTCAAGCAAGCCGGGCCGAAGACGGCTGAAATGCCAGAAACCGGTCCCCGGAAGCTTGTTTCCTTCCCAGTATAAGAATTGGCTTGGTAGTTTGGTCTGCCCTGTTCCCATGATGCACTGACCAGGGTCAGACTAATTTGCATATAGCCAAGTTCTGAGCTGGGATGGTGCAGTGAGCTAAAAAACGGTGATGGATCAAGCCCTGATCTTTGGACTGGCTAAGAGTGGTCTGCTTAATTCAGACACTCTGTTCATCACCACCCCCTTTTCTGAATTATTAAAAGTAAACACATTTATTAAAATCAAGTTTGTCATAAAACTAAACGTTTAACTGAAAATGGAAAAGTGCTTAGTGCTGATGATTAATTGGACACATTTCTTGTGGTCGAGCCGAGCTCTCACCTGGTTTGAACTTGATCTTGCTCATGTTCTTAGAAGTCAAGCTTCTGTCTGTTAGGAGAAAAAGTGGTGCGTGTTAAAAATAAAAAGCAAGCATTCATCAGTTGTGCCAAAAAGTGCAGCAAGACAACAGCCTTCCCTGGAAAAAGGGACATTTTTACTTTAGAATAGACAGCCACAAATGATTACATTGTTTGCTGTTTTTTTAACATGTCTTTCCTAGACCAAATATTATATAGTAGTGAGTGGTGTATTCTAACATTCTTAAATGTACTTTGTAGGTGGAACATCTGGTGGAGGGGCCAGCGCGGAGGTGGTGGTGGTGGATGAGGGGAACACTTCTGGGGAGGATGCGGTGCAAGTGCCGGGAGACACCAGTGTGCCTGTGAGGGTTCACACGGTGGTGGCGGGCAGAGGTAAGCTATATATTCCTTGCTTATTGAGATTGAAGACTGCAGAGTGTGCTTTCTGCAAGGGTGTATTATAAATCAACCAGGTAGTAGCCTCCTCTAAATGTACTTCGCCTTAGCTGTGAAGTTTTTGGCAAGAAGAATCCCAATCAGATCTGAGATGAACTTGATGGATGGGATGAACGAAAAGCGAAAGAAGGGTGTAAGTAAGTGTGGAAGGACGAGAAATTTAATGATGACTGGCAAAGAAGAATGATATGTGTTTGCTTGGTCCCCGAGGTGGCTGGGAAGGAAAGAATATGATATGGTGCATGGCTGGGTGAATGATGAAGCAAGGTTGGGTGGAAGGAGAACAGCCTGGGTGGGTGAAACAGAAACAATATGTGTGCATATACTTTGAATCGATGGATGCCTGGATCATGGTACTATCTGACTCTTAGATAGCATATGTGTATCTAGAGAGAGTAGACGGTCACTGGATGAACTAAGTGTTACTTTGAAGAGCATGTAACACCGCACCCGCACGTCCGTTCCAGTGTAGGAAAGGCAAGGAAAAGAAGTTGTAATTTAGTCCAAATACTACCATGAATAGTAGCAGTAGTTTGTATTGCAACTGCAAGCACAGCATATATCCGGTTATTACGGTGGACACTCCCTACCTCTCTTAATAACTTTATTTTAGTAGTAGTACGTCATTCATGTGTGGGTGTATCACTGTTCACTCAATAATAAGCAAAGCACCTAAAGTCATCCCATATGTAACCAAATACATCCCATGTGAATTGATAGATAATCAGATTATTTAGCTTCTTCATTTTCCTTTACTAGTACTCATTTGCACTGTAGGGTGAAAGCTAAATTAATTAAGCAGTAGCCCTTTTAACAGAGTATTCTCAGAGCCACCCGTAATAGAAAAGTAAGAGCTTCACCACCTGCATGTACTGGACCGGTACAGTAACGCAAGTCTGTCTCACTCATCATGGTGTGCGTCTGTTTTTCTCGGGTGCAAGTTCACTGCGCTGGCATTATGCCGGCTTGCATAAGATAACGTACCAATTTTCCTAAACAAGAGAGAAGAAGAAGAATTAGACTGGTGTACTGTCATAGTCGACTGTAATGGAAGTCCATAGTGCTCGTAGAATTTGTTCCTTAAACTCCCACTAATGTTAGAGCAAGGATGAAGAAGTGGGAGGTTAGATAGATACTGTCCTCAATAGTTATGTACTGTGCTTTCAATTTGCTACTTGTACTGTGACACAACTTTCTGCTCAAGCATTTTGTGTTAATCTTAAGGAGCATTGGTTACAGACTATGTCTTTCTTTCTTCATATAGTTGCTCCTTCCAAATCAAACAGACCATCAAGGAAGGAGCTGGCTCGAATGGCCCGGCAACGGAGGCTGGATGCCACTGTCGCCGAATATCGGCGGCTGGTGGCCCTGGAGGAGGAGGACACGCAGTCTACCAGTACAACATCCACTGGGACAGCTGCATCCTCCTCCGGGCCCCCACGGGCTGCCAGCCAGCGCAGTGCTCCAACGGTACAGAGCCGGGCTACCAAAGCCAACCGCCACCGCCGAGCAGCAAAGACAGCAGCTGCCCCCCACAGGAGTCGCAAGGCACACCAGCACCGCTTATGCCTCAGCGTGTCCTACCTGGAGCAGGAGGTCCTAACGTATAAGACCTTGGTGGGGGGCCTCCGCTCCGACCATGCCACCCTCCGCAAGGAGTATGATGACCTGGCCGCAAAAGTGAACAGCAGCCTGCCGTAGTGTCCCTTGCCCCTTTTTTAGAGACTTTTGGGGGGTGGGAATTGGAAGTTGGGTTGTTTTTGGGACTTTTGAAGGACAATCGTTGGGGTTAGGGAGGGTCTTGCGGAAGAATATTTTGTTAGGGCTACAAAAATATACTTTTTGAAACTTTATCTGAGCATACCTGTTTTTTACTGCTTTTGAGTCTGGTGGGTGGGGGTTTAACAGAAAGTTTGTGTTACTGAAACTTAAGTCTGTATCATTTTCTTCCTTTAAATGTAAATGGCTAAATGTTTTCAACACTAAGTGCCTCTCACAGAGTAAGTGAATTCAAGAGTCCTAGGACTTTAGTAGTACTACCGTCAATCTCTCGTCTCTCCTAATACTCCATTATACTACCTCCCACCAAACGCTTATCTTACCTGTAATTTGTGTTTGAAAGTAGGGCTAGGCCCAGGGCTGGCTCCACGGGAAATGGTGATTAAGGTTGGCAATCCTGGGTGGATGAAATGTCCTCCTCATTGCGGTGGTGCTAGTGGTGTGACACAGTGGCAGTTGCATGCCTATGGAAAAAAAGAAAATGAAACCTGGTTTGTCCTTACTGTAGCATTGCAACGGTACGATAGAGAATATAGCAGTTGACAGTACACTAGAACAGTGCCACAATGTAGCCTAACAAATGGTAAAGTATTGAAAGTATAACTAGTACTAACGTTGAATTTCTTTGACATTGGCTCCTACTACAAGAAATAGTACTGAAGCTGAGTAAGTCTAGAATATATCCTCTGATTCCTTCACCAGCCTGTTGCTATGACCTTATCCTCCCCAGCAAGTGTGTGGAATTATTGATGTCATTTAGTCACACATCAATCAAAACCACACAGCCCGGGGGAAGAGGGTTAGGGTTTGGAAAATGGATGGGTATGGGGGTTTCTTTTTGGGTAGGTTTTGTTGAGAGAAGAAAAAAAAGCACAGCATGGACAAACAATAATTGAAGATAAAGAAATCTTTGGGTACAAAGCTAACCATAAATCTTTTAAGTGACATAAAGGAAGTGCATGCACTACTGCATGCATTGTTACTGAAAAGTAAGTAGTACTTTCGACAACCGTGAATGACAGAATACGACAGTACAGGGCTGCAGCGTTTTCACTTGCCTATCTCTGAACTCAGAGAAACACTTCTTACATTAAATTAGGTTTAAAAAATAGCCGAAGTAAAACCTATAGAATGGCTGTAGGGATCAATTTAGAAGCAGAGAGAGTTCCAAGAAATGTAGTCACACTCATAGAAGAAAACAAGGGATACTGTATCTGTATGTTGTTGTAGTCAAGTCAAGTCAAAAGGCACTTTATTCGATTAAATAAAAATCATAAAAGTATGCTATACAAATACATAAAAACATCATACAAAGCTGTAAAAATACTGTACATTTAAAATTCATTAACAAAAACCTATACATATACAAATACATATACATACACAAAGACATATTCATTAACAAATACATATAGAGTGACCTAGCACACAGGAATTACACTGTTATCAAAAATAATTCATATTCCTTTATAAAAATATATGTGGGTTGGACCAGAGCCTAGAAATTAGTTCATACTATCAGGTATAGGGCAAACATTTACATTAACTCCATCTAGACTCGTATGGAGTCTCTTCCGTCTAGCACGGATAGATGCAATCAGAAAATTGGCTACACAGAACATCACCCGATGATTTTCCATTAATTGTAAAAACAATAGTGCTGGTTTCAGCTGTAGGAACCCCATTTCCCTCAGGAGAGGCTTAATATACTTTACCCTGCCTTCCGAGAAGAAGGGACAGAAAAAGATAAAATGTATCAAATCCTGATCGGAAAAATTATAACATTCACATGGTGCATTTTCCATTGGAGTGCACCAGTTCTCATAGGTACCCAACAGAAAGTGTGCCTGATTAAATCTAAATTTAGTTAGCAACCAACGATGATAAGGACGTGTAACAATAGTCAGATACGGTTGCATTGACATTGAGTTAATCAGCATAAAATGTGATCTTACTGTCGGTTTAAAGATTTCAATCGACTCTCTATCCATTTCTCGGGACCTAATGAAATTTTGTTTTACCCAGTTAATATCCTCTTTGATCAAATTTTCCGGATTTAAATATAGTTCCGGTCGACCCAGGAGTGCAGTGGTTGTTTTGATGTATGCCAACCATTTAATATCAGCCACTCTATCCCGCCCCAAACAGTCCTTAATAATTTTATGATTCAATATAAGTTTAGGGTTAAGCCAAGTTCTGATCCATAGTAAAAGCGGTGCTGTTGTAGTTGTCCTGTTGAATTTGGTAAGTAAGTTGCACGCATCAAACAATTCCTCTTATTAGCGGCACTCCTCCATTCCAGGTGACGCTTCGTCCATCAATGTTGGTGACCAGTCCACTGCCTGCCTGGCGGATGCTAAATTGCGGCTCGCTAATGTGAAGCCTGACTCCATCCTTTTTTTCCCATTGCACAGACTGAAACCCGGCCTGTAATTATTGACGGAAAAACAGGAAGTGATATTAGAACACCACTGATAAATAAATATAAGGTATGTACGCTGTGTAGTGCAAAAAGTCACACTTTGAGTTTCCTAATAGACAGTACAATATTTTTGAAAGTGCGTACTCTGTCTGAGTCTCCTTTTGAAGGATAAATAAGTATGGGCAAATTAATTTAGCGGATCTTTCCCCTCAAGCTAGGTGTACTGTAAACTGTGTTTTAGAACAAAATTAGACCTTCCCAGCAGTGCTCCCACCCAGACCCTTACTAAAGCCAGTCGCAAAAATGTAGAAGACCCCCAATCAGATCTCAAAAAACAAGGCCTAGCAGAAAACTGGTGACATAACGTACTTTGAAAGTAAAAGTAGGCCCAAATACCCCCTTACCCACCGTGGATTGTATTCAAACCACTTGCAAGCAAGCAAAAGTATCCATACCCAGCATCGCTCCAAGACTCGAAAACCCCCCCACCCAAACATATGCAATAGAAATACTGCTAACCCTAACGAGCCCTAAGTTAAGAATAGTGGCAAAGGCTTTCTTTAACTATGCCAAATCCCCCCTTTCCCACCATGGATTTTCTTCAAATGACTTGCAACCAAAATTACACATTCCCACGAGTGCTCTAAGACCCCAGAACTCAGTTGCAAAAATCTAGAACACCCCGAAACGCATGCAATCCTGCTGCTAGGGCTAACCCTAACGAACCCTAAGTTACTAAAAGTGCCAAAAGGCTTTTCCTTATGGATTTTGTCCAAACCACTTCTATCCGGTATTAGACCTTCCCAGCAATGCCCCAAGACCCGCCAACCCACCCGCAAAAAAGCACAACACCCCCAAACAGACAAAAAGGAAAATCTCATACTTACAATATTTATCCGCCTTCGGTCCAAACGCGCTGTGCAGCTAGGTCATAACTCCTGTTTTCCACCACGGATTTCCTGAAAAGCAAATGCAATCAAGATTAGACTGTCCCAGCAGTGCTCCAGACCCCAAAACTCACCCACAAACACCCGGAACCCCCCAAAGAGCACCTCATAGGGAAGCAAGTCAGCAAAAACGCAAAAAAAATTCCACCTCCGATTTGGTCCAAACCACTTTTACCCGTATTAGAGCTTCCCAGCAATGGCCCCAGAGCCGTCAACTCAGGCGAAAACTAGTAGAAGACCCCCAAACAGCCAAAAAGTACGAAAATGGGGACTTAGTCATTTTCTTGGCAATTCCAAAATCACTCCGCGCGCGCTCTGCAGCTAGGCCCCAACTCCCCTCTGCCACCATGGATTTGCTTCAAACCTCTTGCAATCTAAAGTATCCATAGCCAGCAGTGCTCCCAGACCCCGAAACCCACCCATTAACACCAGGAAGCCCCCTAAACAGGCCCCCGAAAACGCTACATTGAGCAAAATGTCAGAAATAGAAAAAAAAATTCTGCATGGATTTTGTCCAAACCACTTCTATCCGGTATTAGACCTTCCCAGCAATGCCCCAAGACCCGCCAACCCACCCGCAAAAAAGCACAACACCCCCAAACAGCCAAAAAGGAAAATCTCATACTTACAATATTTATCGGCCTTCGGTCCAAACGTGCTGTGCAGCTAGGTTATAACTCCCGTTTTCCACCACGGATTTCCTGAAAAGCAAATGCAATCAAGATTAGACTGTCCCAGCAGTGCTCCCAGACCCCAAAACTCACCCACAAACACCCGGACCCCCCCCAAAGAGCACCTCAAAGGCAAACAAGTGAGCAGAAACGCAAAAATAATTCTGCCTCCGATTTGGTCCAAAGCACTTTTATCCGGTATTAGAGCTTCCCAGCAATGGCCCCATTGCCGTCAACCCAGGCGAAAACTAGTAGAAGACCCCCAAACAGCCAAAAATCAAAAGTACAAAAATGGGGACTTAGTCATTTTCTTGGCATTTTCCAAAATCACTCCGCGCGCGCTCTGCAGCTAGACCCTAACTCCCCTCTGCCACCATGGATTTGCTTCAAACCTCTTGCAATCTAAAGTATCCATAGCCAGCAGTGCTCCCAGACCCCGAAACCCACCCACAAACACCAGGAAGCCCCCCAAACAGGCCCCGAAAACTCTACATTGAGCAAAATGTCAGAAATAGCAAAAAAAAATTCTGCATGGATTTTGTCCAAACCACTTTTATCCGGTATTAGACCTTCCCAGCAATGCCCTAAGACCCGCCAACCCACCCGCAAAAAAGCACAACACCCCCAAACAGCCAAAAAGGAAAATCTCATACTTACAATATTTATCGGCCTTCGGTCCAAACACGCTGTGCAGCTAGGTCATGACTCCCGTTTTCCACCACGGATTTCCTGAAAAGCAAATGCAATCAAGATTAGACTGTCCCAGCAGTGCTCCCAGACCCCAAAACTCATCCACAAACACCCGGAACCCCCTCAAAGAGCCCCTCAAAGTCAAGCAAGTCAGCAAAAACGCAAAAAAAATTCCGCCTCCGATTTGGTCCACACCACTTTTATCCGGTATTAGAGCTTCCCAGCAATGGCCCCAAGACCCGCCAACTCACCCGCAAAGAAGTAGAACACCCCCACAAGTGCAGAGTCTTTCTTCATTGGGCGTAATCCAGCCATCTGCTTTGAGGGAAATAGGAGTCTGGAGGAGGAGGATAGAGGAGCATGTTCTTGTGATCTTGTGAACCTGAGGAATGCAGACTGCGGCACCTTCAAATCAATAAGCAAACAGTTGAAGACATTTCTGCTGATGGACTTGTTTTTGTGATTAGGTGATTAAAGTTTTAACTATATTAACTGTGCAAAACAAAGAAAGACAGACACACAGGAATAAAAGTGAAAAAAGACGAAAAAGAAAGTTATTGATTCATTGGCTCATTTTCAGGGGTCGGTGTCAGAGAATAAGAATAAGAATTCGTCCTTATACTCTGCGAATTTAGGCAGGAGTAGGTCAGTGTCACCTAACAGAGAAAAATTCCCTCATCTAAGTTGCTGTCCTCGTCTTCATCCGGCGTTTGTTCTCGTACGTTGTAATCTGGTGGTATGAGGTGCTGATTCATCTTGATCATTGTTAACCTCTCCACATTTTTGGGCGAGAGGCGGGACCGTTTGGAAGTTACAATGCCACCAGCAGCACTGAAAACACGTTCAGAAGACACGCTTGCGAGTGGGCAAGACAAGTAGTTTATAGCCAGGTTGGAGATCTGTGCCCACAATTCTTTTTTCCCATGCCAATACGCCAATGGGTCAGCATTAACATAGACCTCTGTTGAGTCAATCAGATAGTCCTGCACCATCGACTCAAGGTCCTCCAATGTTCCTCCAATTTGCTTACTTTTTGCTGTGACCTTTTGAGAACCAAACCCAAGCTGAGTTAGCCAATCCTCTTCTGCATCCAATGTTACTGTTGTGTCTGGTGCAGATGATCCGGTTGCCGGTGTCTTTAACGGCTGAGAGGTCACTTGTGCCACAGCCACAGGTGCAGAAGTGGATTCTTTTGACTGGGGATGGCCTGCTGATGCTGATGTACTGCCTTTTCCTTCAATTTGCTGCTGTTCTTTTTCAAACCTCTTGGCTGACAAGGCTAGCCAACGTCTGTACTTTGTAACATCTTCATCACCAAAAGGAAAGAATGCTCTGCCTGCCAGCGCCTTTTTGTAGCGTGGATCCAGAATAGTAGCACAAATGTAATGCTGTTCTGAGTGGATCATTTTAAGACGTTCATCACCAAGTAGGCGCTCTAATAATTTCTCCGCCAAAACAAAAGCGTCTTGTTTTTTTTCATCTTTTTCAAACAAAGAAGACACAGCCTTCAGTTGGTGCTCCAGCATGCGCAATAATGGGATAGCTTTTCCTAAATTACAGTCCTCCTTGCTGACTGCATGCGTGAAGACTTCAAAAGGACAAAGCATGTCTGTCAGGCTTTTAACTAGGTTCCATTGCGCCGCATCTAGCCTCAGGTCCTTCTGAGCTGTACCCAGTGTTAAGAAATAGTGATTGAGTACCGTATACTGCTCATACCGACGCTCAAGCATGTAGACGGTAGAGTTTCAACATGTTGCCACCTCCTGGATGAGTGCTTTCACTGGCATTCGACGTTCATGTAGCAGGCTCCTCAGATGCTTCCGGGCCTTAAAAGAATGGTTGCACATTCTTCGGCAGGTGGCCACTAACTCGCACGCTGGACTGTCTTCATCACTCAAGAATTTTTTAACAACCAGGTTTATACAGTGCGCCAAACACGGCACTCTGAAATATTGACCCAGCTCCATGGCCTTAACTACATTGGCGCCATTATCCGTGGAAACATAACCAATCTGGCGTTTTTTTGGGGACAGCCAGTGGAAGACCTTTGTGTTAAACTCATTCAAAATGTTTTCTGCTGTATGATGTTTCTCCAAGCCAAACATGGCTAGTGTTGCATGTTTCCGAGCAGCTTTAAAAACTTGGTCCGGGTCAACACCTGCGTTTAGCTTTGCTTTAACCCTTGAAAAAGAGACCCAGTGTGCAGTGACGCACATGTAATCAGCACCTGCGCCACTGGTCCACATGTCTGTTGTCAGATGTATAGTGTGAACAGCACTCTTCTGCAAAGCTGCCCCAATCACCTCCAGCACATCTTCATGTAGTGCTGGAGCCGCAACTCTGGCAAAATAGAACCGGCTAGGAACCTTCCATTTAGGGCAGAGCGCTGCCACTAATTCTAGAAAACCAACCCCTTCTACAAAAGAAAAAGGGAGACGGTCCTGAGCTAGCATTTTAACCAGCTTTGCGTTATACAGACGCGTCAGTGGGTGGTTGTGTTCATATGGCACGTCTGAAAACAACATGGTTCTAATGTTGCCCTGGACCAAGCATTTACGGGATGATGATGACTTCTTCGACCCAGTTACGCTCGCTGATGAACTTTTTCGCATTGGTGTCTCACTCTCTCCCACTCTCTTAGTGTGGCTCACATGGGGTGTGCTGCTGACAGGGGTACTGGGTGTAAGTGAAGTGTTTGACACGTCTTCTTCCTCCTCGTCATCATCAGATGAAACATCAATGTTTTCTTGACTTGCAATTAGGGCTTCCTTGATCTCCTTTAAATGCGCAAACCATTGGACAGGGTGCTGTCTCCTAAGATGACCTCTCTGGCCTCCGGTACCATAGTTGGTACCAAGCTTACCACGACTAACTCCAAGCTTACAAATGCTACAAATGGCGAAGTTTTCTTTTTTTGGGCAAACACTAAAGAAGTCCCAAACTGCGGACTTGAAATGTCTGTGGGGGCCGGAGGAGGCGGCGATACTGGTGGTGGTGGTCAAGCAGCTAATGCCAGATGAAGTGGAGGATGTGGATTGCCGAACTTTAGTACGTTGTGCACTTTCACCACCACTAATTGAGGTCGAGGTGGATGGAGGTCCCTTCTGGCGAGGAAGAAATATGGAAGCGGTACGTGTTGGTGTACTAGTTAACTCCAATGATTGTGGTGTTTCCATTGCCTCCTCGTCGACAACATCATCACGCTCAGCAGCTTCTCGGGCTAGGGTCAAAATGTCTGTTTGCTGCATGCCCGCTGGGGCTGCAGTGACCTTTATGATGACTGGGTCGTCGTCGTGAGAGTCTTCATCAGCAGCAGTATCCGCCACTTCTTGTTGAGCCTCATCACACTCCATAAGTATGAGACTTTGGACGAGCTTCCTTTTATGCTTAACTACCTTTGTCAGATCATGGTGTGCCTCACTCTCAGACGGCAGTGGTGCTGGTTCCCAATTTTGATCCGTATCATCAGAAGGAGGTGTGCTTGAAGAAGATGTAGACACCACCCTTGATCTCTTCCTTGCTCGGGGTGTGGAAGACAATGAATGATCATCAGGAGGAGTGGCTTCCTCAAATGATACCTCGGCTTCATTGTCGATTTCCTGATGTGCCCCTACTTCGGGAGGAACAACTATTGTGGGCACTTGTGACCCTCCATGCACCTCTGCTTGCGCATCTCCTTGCGCTGCCTCTCTTTCCACATGTACTTGGGCTTGTACTTGCACATGTGGTTGTTGTTGCGGCTGTGGTTGTTCAACACTCGTCAGATGAGTTACAACAACCTGTGTTGATTGAGGGACATTGCTGCTACTTTCTTGCGATGAGCCAACATCACTGGTCGATGGTGATTGAACAACTAGACTAAGTGCCTCTGTAGCGCTCAAGGGCTTGGACTTAAGTTGGCGTGGTGGTGGTGGCACTGAGCCCAATGGTGCGGGGGTGCTGCTCCCAGCTTGGTCCCCAGCAGATCCTGCTGCTGCTGCAGGCGTACTTTTTTTTTACTCCCAAAAAATGTGGCGGGCGACACACCAGTCTCCTTGGTAACTTGCTTCTTCTGCTCCTTACTGACAACTTTCTTGCTAGAGGAGCTACGGGGAACTTTTTTTGGGGCCATCTACTTCAGAGGTCAGAACAGCAGGCCGCAGTTGCACGAGTTGCAGAGTTGTCTGTGGCCAGACGTGACGTCGAGTGACGTTATGCTGCACACACACACCGCTGCAGGACTTCTTCCTGGCACTGGTGGTTCTCTTGAGTCTTGTGCACCTAAAAGCAATGGAAGACAGAGGAACATCAGTTCAGTTATACACCCCAAAAATCGAAAAACACATAAAAATCAGCATAATCCCATGCCATCCATGCCCTCCATGATGTTTAAATTCAAGACACCCCACAGAAAGACTAGGCCCATGCACCACTCACTACCCCTGGTGAAAAGGCTACAACAACAGCCCAAAAAAACAAAAAACACAGAAAAATCTGCACAATCCCATGCCATCCATGATGTTTAAATTCAAGACATCCCACAGAAAAACTAGGCCCATGCACCACTCACTACCCCTGGTGAAAAGGCCACAACAACAGCCCAAAAAAATCGAAAAACACAGAAAAATCAGCACAATCCCATGCCATCCAGGCCCTCCATGATGTTTAAATTCAAGACACCCCACAGAAAGACTAGGCCCATGCACCACTAACTACCCCTGGTGAAAAGGCCACAACAACAGCCCAAAAAAACGAAAATCACAGAAAAATCATCACAATCCCAAGCCCTTCATGATGTTTAAATTCAAGACACCCCACAGAAAGACTAGGCCCCAAAATGGCCCCCTGCCTCCCAGCACATGGCCAGGGCCTGCCTGTAGCAGCACTCAAAATGCCCCCCACCCACATGGCCTGTCCCCATGAACACCCCAAAAAATCAAAAAACACAGAAAAATCTGCACAATCCCATGCCATCCAGGCCCTCCATGATGTTTAAATTCAAGACACCCCACAGAAAGACTAGGCCCATGCACCACTCACTACCCCTGGTGAAAAGGCCACAACAACAGCCCAAAAAAACGAAAATCACAGAAAAATCAGCACAATCCCATGCCATCCAGGCCCTCCATGATGTTTAAATTCAAGACACCCCACAGAAAGACTAGGCCCATGCACCACTCACTACCCCTGGTGAAAAGACCACAACAACAGCCCAAAAAAACGAAAATCACAGAAAAATCAGCACAATCCCAAGCCCTCCATTATGTTTAAATTCAAGACACCCCACAGAAAGACTAGGCCCATGCACCACTCACTACCCCTGGGCATAAAGGTTGAAAGCTAGGCAAAATGGTTGCAGACCTAAGAACACTGCCTGCATTCACAATGCCCCCCTGCCTCCCAGCACATGGCCAGGGCCTGCCTGTAGCAGCACTCAAAACGGCCCCCACCCACATGGCCTGTCCCCATGAACACCACAAAAAATCGAAAAACACAGAAAAATCAGCACAATCCCATGCCATCCATGCCCTCCATGATGTTTAAATTCAAGACACCCCACAGAAAGACTAGGCCCATACACCACTCACTACCCCTGGTGAAAAGGCCACAACAACAGCCCAAAAAAACGAAAATCACAGAAAAATCAGCACAATCCCATGCCATCCAGGCCCTCCATGATGTTTAAATTCAAGACACCCCACAGAAAGACTAGGCCCATGCACCACTCACTACCCCTGGGCACAAAGGTTGAAAGCTAGGCAAAATGGTTGCAGACCTAAGAACACTGCCTGCATTCAAAATGGCCCCCTGCCTCCCAGCACATGGCCAGGGCCTGCCTGTAGCAGCACTCAAAATGGCCCCCACCCACATGGCCTGTCCCCATGAACACCCCAAAAAATCGAAAAACACAGAGAAATCAGCACAATCCCATGCCATCCATGCCCTCCATGATGTTTAAATTCAAGACACCCCACAGAAAGACTAGGCCCATGCACCACTCACTACCCCTGGTGAAAAGGCCACAACAACAGCCCAAAAAAACGAAAATCACAGAAAAATCAGCACAATCCCATGCCATCCAGGCCCTCCATTATGTTTAAATTCAAGACACCGCACAGAAAGACTAGGCCCATGCACCACTCACTACCCCTGGTGAAAAGACCACAACAACAGCCCAAAAAAATGAAAATCACAGAAAAATCAGCACAATCCCAAGCCCTCCATGATGTTTAAATTCAAGACACCCCACAAAAAGACTAGGCCCATGCACCACTCTCTACCCCTGGGCATAAAGGTTGAAAGCTAGGCAAAATGGTTGCAGACCTAAGAACACTACCTGCATTCAAAATGGCCCCCTGCCTCCCAGCACATGGCCAGGGCCTGCCTGTAGCAGCACTCAAAATGGCCCCCACCCACATGGCCTGTCACCATGAACACCCCAAAAAATCGAAAAACACAGAAAAATCAGCACAATCCCATGCCATCCATGCCCTCCATGATGTTTAAATTCAAGACACCCCACAGAAAGACTAGGCCCATGCACCACTCACTACCCCTGGTGAAAAGGCCACAACAACAGCCCAAAAAACGAAAATCACAGAAAAATCAGCACAATCCCATGCCATCCAGGCCCTCCATGATGTTTAAATTCAAGACACCCCACAGAAAGACTAGGCCCATGCACCACTCACTACCCCTGGTGAAAAGGCCACAACAACAGCCCAAAAAAATGAAAATCACAGAAGAATCAGCACAATCCCAAGTTATCCAGGCCCTCCATGATGTTTTTATTAAAGATACCCCACAGAAAGACTCAGTCCACCCACCACTGAGTACCCCTGGGCAAAAGGCCCCAACAACAGCCCAAAATTTGAAAATTCCAAAATTGTAGTTGCAGCAACTGTAATGCCCCAAACAAATTTACTTGTGAAATTTCTAATCCAAAAGTGATCCAAAGAAAGTCAAAAAGGCCTCAAATCCAAATATCCAGTAGCATCCACAAAAGTAATCCTTCCAGGTGAAGAATCCGAATGAAAGTGACCAGCACATGAAGAAAGCACTGGGAGGAGCCTGCTGGACAGGAACAGGAAGTTGGAGACTGTGGGGCACTTCCTTCCTCCCACCCACCCCCCCCTCCAAAAAATGGACTCCTTGCAAAAAAAAGTGCAGGCAAATGTCAACCTGAGGAGTTATTCTGATAAAAAATCATCATTTTCAGAAGGTTTATGCTGCTTGCTGGTGGATTTCTTGTGCAGAATTTCAAATTTTGTAATTCCGCGAGTGCGAGATTGTTGCTGCTCGCCGCATCTACGTGTTCGCAATTGCGAACTCTCGTGATGCATGCTGTGCAAGGTGGCAAGCCGTGATTACGTAATCGCGGTCGCCAAACTCCCGCGGGATCCCGCAGCAAGATCCAAAATGGCGCAGCACTCGCAAAATATCGAGAAAAACAACTCGGCAAACGCTGAATGGCGGTAAGTGAACGCCGCAAAATTGTATCACCAAGAAAAAAAAATCCGCTGCGTGCGAATTTGCAGATTTTGCGGGAAATTCGCGAATCTCGCGGATTGTGAATTTACCAAAAATCCGCAAAATCCGCGAGCGGAACGGATTTTACGCCCATGCTTATTATCAACTGCAAACACTGCCCTGATTGAACAATGAACTAACAGCCAAAAGACTGAGATGAAAAAGTATAAAAGGCTAGTAAGCTGCGGAGTAAAGCAGCAGCCTCCTCTGTCTTGTTTCTGACAAGCTTGGGACTCTGTTCCATAACCCGGGCTATTTGAATAAATCTGGGTTCCTCCTGCAGACGAAGGTTCCTGCGTCTCCTTTTACTACGTATAAAGGGTATGGAAGACTTGGGTGGTTCCCCCGCCGCCGAGACCCAGTAAGTGGGTTAATCTGGTTCTTAAAATGGCGCCTGAACAGGGACTCCACGAGCATGAAGGTCAGGCCCGGTGGATGTGAGGAGGTGCACGGAGAGACTTCGACGGAGGTACCCTACCCGAGGGATTCTTGCAATCCGGTAAGCCGAATGATATATCCGCTGTTCCTCCCCACCCGGTCTGGGCAACATGACCGCGTTCTTGCTGGAGCCCACTAGCAAATAATTTCTGGAGCAGGACACAGCCCTACGTCTGCAGAAGAGAACTATCTCTGTAAGGTAAGGGTAGACTGATCACCCACCAAGTCTGTATAATTCTGTTATTGACTTTCGCAAAAGCCAAACTGTTATTGACTTTTGCCAAAGCCAAACAAGCGAGGTGAGTTTTTAAAACCCGCTGGTTTTTATTGACTTTTTGCAAAAGCCAAGCAAGCGAGATGAGTTTTAAAACCTGCTAGTGTCTGTTATCTGTTTTCAAGCATGCCAGTCAGTAGTAAGTTCAAGAGATTATGTTGTTGTATGTGTACACAGGACTCCCAGCTGGAGGCGGCTTGTCCGCTTCCTCCAGAAGGGACCCCTGACCAAACGATGTATGTTAAACATGGCCCTTCTACTATAATGTTTTTCTCATTCTGGGTAAAATATATGAAACAAAGTAACGTAGAATTACAGTGGCCCCTTTATGGCTCCTTTAATTCCCAAGTTCTCGCCAACCTAGAGGAACAATTAATGAAAAGAAAAACGCACCTGTCTATGTTTGAATCTGTCCGATTTTGGAGGAAAGAAATAGAGCAGAGAGCTAGAAAGCAGAAGGCTCAAAAAAGAAAACAAGAACGTATGTCAATGGCCGACTATAACGGAGAAAATTTACAAAATCAAATGACAAAATCAGTAGAAATAGCCGATAGGGAGCATGGGGCCTGGGTACAAAAATGTTATCCAGCTCGTGAGGAGAAAGGAAAGGGCCATATGGAAGGGTTAGAAGAAGGTGATTCCTTGCTTGATACTACGCTAGAAAGCCCTCTTGCATATGCCCCAATGTACCCTGCCCTGATGCCTCACACCCCACATGTCCCCGTCACCGCCCACTCCTGCCCTGACTGCCCCTCTTACTGTTCTCCCTGTCACACCAACCCTCCCGATTTTTCCTAGGACACCAACCACGCCCGCTAACCTTGTCCTTGCTGCGGGAATGACAACAAGTCTCCATCCGCCCAACCCCTGCGGCTTTACCCTTACTCGCTCTTTTCCTACTTCCCCGTGGTCTACAGTTAAACAGGATTTATATAAATTGTTGAATTACCCCCGACTGGCCTCCTTGCGCTCTGCAGTCAGCTTTTCGTCCCTTCGAGAAAATGACCTACAGAGGAAACAGTGTGAATGTTGGATATTTATGCCTTTAAAGAAATATGGTCCACCTTTTCCCAGTGGATGATTATGGAACAGACCACCTGGGCTGAATACATGTGTACCCTGGTCATGCAAAGATTTGAGAATGCGCTTATGCAGATACCCACCGGATTAATGGACCTTAGGTCGCAAATAAAAAGAGGCGCTGTTCAGGGAGAGGGGATGTTTGGCACTATGTCTGCTTTAATGGCTTACCGTGATATGACCACTTTTCCCAACACCCCTCTAGAAACAGCTATGCCAATGAGAGAGGCAGCCCCTGTCTTTGTTAACGCACTTACCGATGCCCAAAATAATCGCTGAGGGGCTGTTGAGGCACACTAGTGCAGGCTTTGGGTTCATGTTCCTTGGAAAAGGTCAGAAGTAATGCAGTTAAAAGGACAATTACCAGATCCCCAGAAGAATCTGGCTGCCTTTTACAGAGAATTAGGTCAGATTATATCTGCAGGTACTCTCGTTCTTGAGGATGTAGATTTACTTTTTGGTACAGTTGTCCTCACTGAAATTTGGGACAAGATTCGACATACTGATCATAAAGTGGTGTTGGGAGGTAAATGGGCTTACCTAGAGGCTATGGAAGAAGCAAGGGTAAGAGGGACTAAACTAGAAGCTGCCATCCTGACTTTGCCCAGTGAAATAATGACGTTTATGAAAACACTTTTGCCGGAAACTGTCATTAACTGGGATAAAATAAATGCCTGTAGGCAGCTAAAAGATGAGAATGTGGCTGACTTCTTTACCCGTTTTGAGACAGAATACAAGGGACATAGTGGTTTGGATCCCCGGACCCCAGGTTCTGGCCCAGTATTTGTTAATAAGTTTGTCAGCAACTTGCTTCCTGAGATCTCCGCCAGGCTTAAGAAAGTTGAAAGTACGTGGTCTGCCCAAACTATGAATGATATCTTGGCCATGGCACAATATCACGAGAATAGGGAGAATGAAGATAGAGACAAGGAAAGTAAGAAGGTTAGGGATCTTAAGACTAAGGCACTTCTGCAGCAGGCTTACCCTCCCCGAGGTCCTGATGCCCGTGGGAGTTTCCAACCTCAATTCCAACCCCCTCCGAGGGCTCCAAACAGATCAGTGTGCTTATTGTAAGTGGTACGGCCATTGGATAGATGAGTGTCCTGTGTTAGCGGAAAACATCCGAACAGGGAAGATTCAGCCTCGCGTTCCCAGGGAGGGAAGGCCGACTAGGTACCATGACCCGCCCCATCCACAGGATAAAGAACGCAGGCCCAGGGATGACGCTCCCAATCGGCAGCGCCCGGCCAATAGGCTTGATGGGTACGAAGCAACACACACTTATTACAATGATGATTATGATGAAGTTGATGAGACAGGGTCCTACCAAGCATAGGACAGCCAGGAAATGGGTATTACCAGAGTGTAAATTCCAGTGGATTAAAGGGGCCCGTATGTTCAAATGTCAGTTGTGGGGAACAATCAGAGTTTTCTTTTGGATACTGGGGCCACCAGGTCTTCTATTGCACGTCTGTCTGTCCCGGAGGCACCCCTTTCTGGCAATATGAATGTCTCAGTGGGTTTTGCAGGAACACCTGTGACCAGTCCTGTCTCTGAACCCCTTCCTCTCGATATTGGCCCTGCAGATGTAGACGCTCCCTTGGTCCTTACTACAGGTTGCAGTGAAAACTTGTTAGGCATGGATTTACTGAAAGCTCTGTATGCGACCATATCATGTAGTACCCAAGGTTTATCCCTAACAATTTCCCCCACCGCAGCTTCCTATATGTATCTATCAGGTCCCCTCCCACCATAGTTGCAGTCTTTACCTTCCTCCCTCTGGGCATCATCAGACACTGATGTAGGGTGTCTAAACATATCCCCTCATGTGGTACGCATCCAGCCAGGTGCACTTCTCCTCCGCCTCCAGCAGTATCGACTGCCCGCAGAAGGAGAAAAGGCCCTTTTAACAATAATATCTGAATTAATGGACAAGGGCGTAGTGGAGGAGACACGTGGCAATATCTGTAACAGTCCCATTATTCCTGTTCTTAAAAAGACCAATGGAGATGCTCTCTCCCCTAAAATATACAGATTTGTGATTGACCTGAGAGCCCTTAACAAGGTAACAATCTCCCAATATCCTGTTGTCCCCGGCATTACAGCCCTCTCAACGATGGTCCCTTCTGAAGCCACGCACTTTTCTGCCATAGACCTGAAGAATGCTTTTTTCAGCATTCCTATACATCCTGACAGCAGACATTTTTTTGGTTACTCCCTTGGTGGGGGAGCTTTGGATTCTGCCGCGCCCCTCAAGGTTTCACCGAGAGCCCCAGTATCTATAGCCAAGCCCTAAAAAGTCAACTAGATTCCTTAGAACTCCCTGATAATTCCACACTATTACAATTTGTAGATGACCTCCTCATTGCTGCAAATCCTGCCCCAGCATGTAAAGAAGCTACTCTCTGTTTGTTTTGCCACCTTGCCCTCCATAAACACAAAGTCTCTTTAAAAAAGCTTCAGTTTTGTCAAGAGAAGGTGACCTATTTAGGTCAAATTAAGAACACATATAAGGAGGCACAGAGAAAGTATAAAATTACACTTTGAAGAACTAAGGCTTTACATTATAAAAGTCGTATTGAGGAGGCAGATAATTCCTCGCGAGAATTATTTAAAATGTTTAAAGAAATCTTTGTAGTAGCTAATAGTAACACTTCAGAAAAATATTCAGTCGAGGAATGCAATAGAATAGCGACTTATTTCGCTGGAAAAGTCAAAGATATCAACGCCACCTTCTCAGGCGATATAATCTGTGGGCGAGACTTTGAAGAAAATGTAGAAGCAAGCAGGGTAGAGGACTGTCTCAGAACCTTTGTGGTACCCCCTACAGAGATACTCACCAACATCTGTCGGAGTATCAAATCGGGCTCTCTGAGAGACCCGGCACCTCCTCGGGTGTTGGGGGAAAGTATCTCGGTGCTAGAACCTTATATCAGGCATGTACTTCAAGTCTCCTTTGCCTCCGGTACTCTCCCTGCTGATTGGAAGAAAGCAATAGTTCTCCCTATCAAAAAGAAACCAAACGTTAGTTTGGATGTGCTTGAAAACTTGAGACCCATTTCACTATTGCCCTACTTGGCCAAAGTAGCTGAGAAAGTGCTCGGTTAGTGTTGAGACTCCCCAAAAGAGCAGCATCCAAACAAGCCCTGGCGTCGCTACATTCACTTCCAGTCAGAAAGAGAGTGCTGTATAAAGCACTCTTAATCTGCCACAGCATTGTTTGGCATAAAGCTCCATCCTTTCTCTCTGACTTGGTTCAGATCTATGAACCTATCAGAGCATTACGCTCAGTCGGAGCAGGGCTACTAAAAATTCCCCATGTCAAAAAAGCAAAAATGGGTGGACGCTCTTTCAGGCTGCTGGCAGCCAACAACTGGAACAAACTTCCTGTATAATAACTAATCCTCCTGGATTATCGCTGGATCCATGCCCGCTATCTGTATCTTTCTCTCTCCGTAGCGCGGGGACACGCCGGGATGGCGTCACCAGGCGCTTTATAAATCCCTTTATTATTATTATTATTATTATCTCCTCTCGAAGCAGGGAAGGCAGCTCACCGCTGATTGTGTAGCCATTATCAATGCTATGACGGCCCCAACCAACACAAAAGCAGGTGCGAGCCTTCATAGGCCTAACCTCATACTGTAGAGAGCGGATTTCTAATTTTTCAACCATGGTCAAACCTCTTCTTGCCCTCACTACTGAAGACATATCAGACAGTTCCTTTCCTTGGAAACAGAGAGCATGCACAGGCCTTCCAACATTTTAAAAAGGGCTCTGTGTACTGCTCCAGTCCCCGGTACTCGTGATTATAACAAACAATGTTTTCTTTTTGTACATGAGACAGGCGGCTGTGCATGCGCTGTCTTGACCCAGATGTTCGGAGGTCACCATCAGCCATGTGCCTATTTTTCAGCCACCTTAGATCCTGTTGCAAGGGCTCTCCCAGGTTGCCTACGAGTGACCGCTGCGGCCCCCCTCATGGTCCGTCAGAGTGCGGGGATCATCATGAGCTCCCCTCTGACTCTGATGGTCCACCAGTGTGTAGATACCCTCCTGTATGTATGTATGTATAGGCATTTATATAGCGCACTACTTACCCGTAGGGTCCCAAGGCGCTTCGACCGCTGCGAAACCCTTCCTGGTTTCCCTGAGAGATGGTCCCTTAATGGGTATCTCCAGGGTGAGACCAGGCATCCCCGGCGGTCTGGTGGGGCCGTTAGTGAAGATGAGGCAA
Source organism: Lissotriton vulgaris (assembly GCF_964263255.1). Classification (NCBI taxonomy): domain Eukaryota; kingdom Metazoa; phylum Chordata; class Amphibia; order Caudata; family Salamandridae; genus Lissotriton; species Lissotriton vulgaris. The sequence continues at coordinate 1,719,303,095 of NC_141694.1, read as the reverse complement.
GCTAATGCCCAGAGTTGCCGAGTGTGATCGCTGATCAGAGTGGGCACCAAGGCGAGAGAATTATCGAGTCCGCTGACCCTGGTCCAGAAACCTGCTGCGCCGGGAATCGAACCCTGGTCCCGGGCCGTCCTCTGCTCTCGGGTCTGCCGCCTCTAACCAGTGAGCCACACTACTTCAATGACTCAATAACACCAAGAGACAGTACCTCACTAGCGCACGACTCAGAGGATATGAACTGACACTCTTTGTCAGCCACATTAACATTAAAAGATGCACTGTACTAAACCCTGCCACATTACTCCCATTGGATACTCAGGATGCCCGCTTAGACCCACATGACTGCATATTAAGGACAGAGGAGGAGACGAAGGGACGGGTTGACTTACCGGATACCCCAATAGCAGAACCAGAAGGTACACTGTATGTGGACGGATCATGTCTCAGAGGGCCAGATGGTAACACCTCTGCCGCCTACGCCCTCACGACATTAGGGCGAATAGTAGAAACAGCTCAGTTTCTGCAGTGCTCTGCTCAAGCAGCGGAATTAGTGGCCCTCACTAGAGCCTGTGCGTTAGGCAAAGTGATGACGGTAAATATTTATACTGACAGCCAATATTCCTTTGGGGTGGCCCACAACTCTGGGAGGTTATGGAAAGATAGGAATTTCCTTACTTCCCATGGGACCAAGATTCAACATGGCCCTCTAATTCACTGATTGTTAGACTCCCTGACACTCCCCAGAAAGGTGGCCATTATAAAATGTAAGGCCCATAAGAAAGTGACAGATGATGTTGGGAAAGGCAATGCCCTGGCTGACCAGATGGCCAGACAAACAGCTCTTAGGAAAAGGGAAGTAATGTATGTAGGAGGTCCCGCTAGGTGGGTGGCAGACGAGGGCATGGTTGAAAACAAAGTACAGAGTGTGATCGATATTCAGTCCCATATTACTCCTGAGGAACTAAGGGTGTGAAAGGAGCAATTAGCAAAGGAGGGAATTGATGGTTGCTGGGTCCTTACGACTATGGAAAGAAAATGGATGTTACCTGACAGTCATGTGATACCAGGGTTACGATGGCCCATGGTCCTGATCACATCAGTGCAAAAGGGATATGTAAATTGTTGGAACCAACATGGTACAACTTTAAGATACCAGCAAATGCTGACAAACTGGTCAAAACATGCATGATTTGCCTAATGTATAACCCAGGAAAAGGCACAGTTACTTCTAAGGGAGTATTCTCTCCTCCTACCTTCACTTTTGAAGTCCTCCAAATGGATTACATCCAGATGGACAGATGTAACACTTTGAAATATGTCCTGGTAGTGGTCTGTAAAAACAACAATTGATGAACAGAATGCCGAACAATGTCATACATTCACCCCAATAAAGAGATCTGGGCTTAAATCCATCGTTTTTTTGCACTCCACACCACCGCAGTTGAGACATGGCCATATGCAAATCAGCCTTGACCCTGTGCCTCATGGGAACAGTGCAGCCCGAACTTCCAAGCCATGTCTTTCCTGGACCAGAATCAAGCATCCTAGGACCGGTTTCTGGCTATCAGCCGTCTTCAGCCAGGATAGCTTGACTGCAGTGGTGTGGAGAGCATTGGACTCACGTCTGAGCATACCCATCCCACTCGGGGTGACAAATGCAAAAACAATTGATGGACAGAATGCAGAACAATGTCATACATTCACCCCAGTACAGAGATATGGGCCTAAATCCATCGTTTTGTTGCACTCCACACCACCCCAGTTCAGACATGGCCATATGCAAATCAGCCTTGACCTGGTGCCTCATGGGAACAGTCCAGCCCGAACTGCCAAGCCATGCATTTCCTGGACCGGAATCAAGCATCCTAGGACCCGTTTCTGGCTATCAGCCATCTTCAGCCAGGATAGCTTGTCTCCAGTGGTGTGGAGAGCATGGGACTCACGTCTGAGCATACCCATCCCACTCGGGGTGACAAATGCAAAAACAATAATTGATGGACATAATGCAGAACAATGTCATACATTCAGGAAACAGAAAGGGAGCACACTCCTGACCTCTTAACCGGGTCGCCCCATCGCATTGTGGTCAATGCAGTTCGTACACCTCAGGATACAGTTCATGGGTATAACACTGAGTTGGTGCAAGCAGGTGCTAGTACATGTTGTCTCTAGACGCGAGACATGGCTCGCGTTTCTGGATAATATCCGTCATCAGTAGAGATAAATCCGGGGTGGTTAAGAGGCTGCAAACAATCCAGGCTTCGTTGCCTCTCGGGCGCGGAGGTGCATCTCCTACGGCTCGTCAGCCAGGAGGCTCGAGGGAGCCCCAGAAACAGGAAACAGAAAGGGAGCACACTCCTGACCTCTTAACCGGGTCGCCCCATCGCATTGTGGTCAATGCAGTTCGTACACCTCAGGATACAGTTCATGGGTATAACACTGAGTTGGTGCAAGCAGGTGCTAGTACATGTTGTCTCTAGACGCGAGACATGGCTCGCGTTTCTGGATAATATCCGTCATCAGTAGAGATAAATCCGAGGTGGTTAAGAGGCTGCAAACAATCCAGGCTTCGTTGCCTCTCGGGCGCGGAGGTGCATCTCCTACGGCTCGTCAGCCAGGAGGCTTGAGGGAGCCCCAGAAACAGGAAACAGAAAGGGAGCACACTCCTGACCTCTTAACCGGGTCGCCCCATCGCATTGTGGTCAATGCAGTTCGTACACCTCAGGATACAGTTCATGGGTATAACACTGAGTTGGTGCAAGCAGGTGCTAGTACATGTTGTCTCTAGAAGCGAGACATGGCTCGCGTTTCTGGATAATATCCGTCATCAGTAGAGATAAATCCGGGGTGGTTAAGAGGCTGCAAACAATCCAGGCTTCGTTGCCTCTCGGGCGCGGAGGTGCATCTCCTACGGCTCGTCAGCCAGGAGGCTCGAGGGAGCCCCAGAAACAGGAAACAGAAAGGGAGCACACTCCTGACCTCTTAACCGGGTCGCCCCATCGCATTGTGGAGACAACATGTACTAGCACCTGCTTGCACCAACTCGGTGTTATACCCATGAACTGTATCCTGAGGTGTACGAACTGCATTGACCACAATGCGATGGGGCGACCCGGTTAAGAGGTCAGGAGTGTGCTCCCTTTCTGTTTCCTGTTTCTGGGGCTCCCTCGAGCCTCCTGGCTGACGAGCCGTAGGAGATGCACCTCCGCGCCCGAGAGGCAACGAAGCCTGGATTGTTTGCAGCCTCTTAACCACCCCGGATTAATTATCTCTACTGATGACGGATATTATCCAGAAACGCGAGCCATGTCTCGCGTCTAGAGACAACATGTACTAGCACCTGCTTGCACCAACTCAGTGTTATACCCATGAACTGTATCCTGAGGTGTACGAACTGCATTGACCACAATGCGATGGGGCGACCCGGTTAAGAGGTCAGGAGTGTGCTCCCTTTCTGTTTCCTGTTTCTGGGGCTCCCTCGAGCCTCCTGGCTGACAAGCCGTAGGAGATGCACCTCCGCGCCCGAGAGGCAACGAAGCCTGGATTGTTTGCAGCCTCTTAACCACCCCGGATTTATCTCTACTGATGACGGATATTATCCAGAAACGCGAGCCATGTCTCGCGTCTAGAGACAACATGTACTAGCACCTGCTTGCACCAACTCAGTGTTATACCCATGAACTGTATCCTGAGGTGTACGAACTGCATTGACCACAATGCGATGGGGCGACCCGGTTAAGAGGTCAGGAGTGTGCTCCCTTTCTGTTTCCTGTTTCTGGGGCTCCCTCGAGCCTCCTGGCTGACGAGCCGTAGGAGATGCACCTCCGCGCCCGAGAGGCAACGAAGCCTGGATTGTTTGCAGCCTCTTAACCACCCCGGATTTATCTCTACTGATGACGGATATTATCCAGAAACGCGAGCCATGTCTCGCGTCTAGAGACAACATGTACTAGCACCTGCTTGCACCAACTCAGTGTTATACCCATGAACTGTATCCTGAGGTGTACGAACTGCATTGACCACAATGCGATGGGGCGACCCGGTTAAGAGGTCAGGAGTGTGCTCCCTTTCTGTTTCCTGTTTCTGGGGCTCCCTCGAGCCTCCTGGCTGACGAGCCGTAGGAGATGCACCTCCGCGCCCGAGAGGCAACGAAGCCTGGATTGTTTGCAGCCTCTTAACCACCCCGGATTTATCTCTACTGATGACGGATATTATCCAGAAACGCGAGCCATGTCTCGCGTCTAGAGACAACATGTACTAGCACCTGCTTGCACCAACTCAGTGTTATACCCATGAACTGTATCCTGAGGTGTACGAACTGCATTGACCACAATGCGATGGGGCGACCCGGTTAAGAGGTCAGGAGTGTGCTCCCTTTCTGTTTCCTGTTTCTGGGGCTCCCTCGAGCCTCCTGGCTGACGAGCCGTAGGAGATGCACCTCCGCGCCCGAGAGGCAACGAAGCCTGGATTGTTTGCAGCCTCTTAACCACCCCGGATTTATCTCTACTGATGACGGATATTATCCAGAAACGCGAGCCATGTCTCGCGTCTAGAGACAACATGTACTAGCACCTGCTTGCACCAACTCAGTGTTATACCCATGAACTGTATCCTGAGGTGTACGAACTGCATTGACCACAATGCGATGGGGCGACCCGGTTAAGAGGTCAGGAGTGTGCTCCCTTTCTGTTTCCAATGTCATACATTCACCCCAGTACAGAGATCTGGGACTAAATCCATCGTTTTTTTGCACTCCACACCACCCCAGTTGAGACATGGCCATATGCAAATCAGCCTTGACCCTGTGCCTCATGGGAACAGTCCAGCCCGAACTGCCAAGCCATGTCCTTCCTGGACCGGAATCAAGCATCCTAGGACCGGTTTCCTGACTATCAGCCATCTTCAGCCAGGATAGCTTGACTCCAGTGGTGTGGAGAGCATGGGACTCACGTCTGAGCATACCCATCTCACTCAGGGTGACAAATGCAAAAACAACAATTGATGGACAGAATGCAGAACAATGTTATACATTCACCCCAGTACAGAGATCTGGGCCTAAATCCATCGTTTTTTTGCACTCCACACCCCCCCAGTTCAGACATGGCCATATGCAAATCAGCCTTGACCCTGTGCCTCATGGGAACAATCCAGCCCGAACTGCCAAGCCATGTCTTTCCTGGACCGAAATCAAGCATCCTAGGACCGGTTTCTGGCTATCAGCCGTCTTCAGCCAGGATAGCTTGACTGCAGTGGTGTGGAGAGCATGGGACTCACGTCTGAGCATACCCATCCCACTCGGGGTGACAAATGCAAAAAGAACAATTGATGGACAGAATGCAGAACAATGTCATACATTCACCCCAGTACAGAGATCTGGGCCTAAATCCATCGTTTTTTTGCACTCCACACCACCCCAGTTCAGACATGGCCATATGCAAATCAGCCTTGACCCTGTGCCTCATGGGAACAGTCCAGCCCAAACTGCCAAGCCATGTCTTTCCTTGACCAGAATCAAGCATCCTAGGACCCGTTTCTGGCTATCAGCCGTCTTCAGCCAGGATAGCTTGACTCCAGTGGGGTAGTGAGCACGGGACCCACGTCTGGGCATACCCTTCCCACACAGGGTGAACAGCAAAACACACAAGATGATCGACGGAATGTTTCACAATGGCAAAACATTCACCCCCAGTCACAGATCTGGGTTTAATCCATCATTATTTTGCTCACCAAGCTACCCCAGTTCAGATATGGACATATGCAAATCAGTCTTGACCCTGTGCCTCATGGGAACAGTCCAGCCCGAACTGCCAAGCCATGTCTTCCCTGGACCGAAATCAAGCATCCTAGGACCGGTTTCTGGCTATCAGCCGTCTTCAGCAAGGATAGCTTGACTCCAGTGGGGTAGTAAGCACGGGACCCACGCCTGGGCATACCCTTCCCACACAGGGTGAACAGCAAAACACACAAGATGATGGACAGAATGTTGCACAATGGCAAAACATTCACCCCCAGTCACAGATCTGGGTTTAATCCATCGTTATTTTGCTCACCAAGCCACCCCAGTTCAGACATGGACATATGCAAATCAGTCTTGACCCTGTGCCTCATGAGAACAGTCCAGCCTTAACTGACAAGCCATGTCTTCCCTGGACCGGAATCAAGCATCCTAGGACCGGTTTCTGGCTGTCAGCTGTGGTTTTCGCCCTAGATATCGAAAAAGCCTGCATAAAAATATTGATCAATAATGTTTCGCAGGGGCACAGCCCCAGCTGTATAGAGTTGGAAATAAAATGTGGTGAATCGAGCCACTACTTCCTCAGGAGAGGCGCTTCTATCCGGACCTCCAATGCCTTGATCTCCCCCTCCAACCTGTCCTGGGCACCGCGAATGGAGTGTAGCACACCGGATTGCCTGGAGATGCATTTACCTTGGCTCTGAAATAGCAGACGGACCGCTTGCTGAGGGAGGAGATGATGAAAGTCAGTGAGTGCCGCCACACGCGGTGATGAGCAATGAAAGCTGCACAGCAGCTCCGCAGGCCTTAGAGGAGGAGAAGTGCCAGCACTGGAAGTCCGGTGCGCCAGGCGGCAGTGGTGGGGGGCTGGAGGCAGCCGCACAGACCCTGGCCTCTGCGGTGATTGCTGCAAGAAGCCGGAGCCCGTGGGGGCAAAGGCAGTGAGGAGACTCGGGGGCACGTCGCCCACATCGTGGGGCCCGAGGAAGGCAACTGGAGGTGATGGGCCCGAGTGGCAGCGGTAGGCACCAACTAGACAATGGGAAGGCCCTGTCCCCGCGGTAGGGCGCATGCGCCCCCCTACCCTTCAACAATGCAACTCACCGGGGTCAGGAGGGTCTTGCTGCAGGCTGGCTCGGATGGGGCGTTCCAGTCCCCACGGAGCGGCACAGGCGATGAGGAAATGTAACAGCGCCACAGCAGCACAGCGCGGGCACCAGCCGCCCGCCAACAGAAAGACCCAGCGGCCATGCCTGGACTCAACAGCAGAACTCTGTGCAGCGATGGTGACGGGGGCCCAAAGGGCGATCGATCGATGCCCCCGGGTGAGGAGAATCTGCCGGCTTAGCCACGCCCCCAAACTTTCCTGGGAGATTTAGCACATTGCTTACCAGCTCATGTGAAGACATTGATCAAATGTGACTTGTACTGAGGCCTTTTTGTTTAAATCAATTGTGATTTCACATGATTGTATTATATGGCTGCATGTCTTTCTTAGAGGTAAATGCATTCCTCTTGACACTGCAAACGCTCCAGGTAGAATGGCCTAAGAATGGGCGCCAGTGTCCCTTAAACTGGTAATCGAGGGCAAAGCTAACCGAAACGGAGATTCTCATACCCAAATATTCTTTCCAACTTACTGTGAATAAATTCAATGAAACATCTTGTGTTATTGTTTTTGTTAGTTATCTACGAGCAAGATGCCTTCTAAAAAACGTTTGTATGATCTCACCTCTTTTGCTTTTTCTTTCTCTTTCTCCTGCTCTTTCTCTTTCTTTCTTTTTCTCTCTTTGTTTCTGTTTATCTTTTCATTTATCTATGCTGTATTTCTCTTGCTCTCTTCTCTCTCTCTCCTCCCTCTCTGTTCTCTCTCCCCTTCTCCCTCTCGCCTGAAGACCCTGGCGAGTCTCCTGCAATTATCCCAGGGGAGGTGGAGAAAGTGAGAGAAGTGTGGCAGTGACCCTGGGCCTCTAATTCTTCTAGCCTCAGAGGGAAATGTCCAAATGGTTAAAAGACCAGACCAGCCCCGGTTTGGAGCAATTGTTCAGTTGAGATTCATGTGTCTCAGTAGGTCTAAATTATTATGTTTTTTGGGGCGACCTGTTATAATGTTAGTTGTAATGCTTATTCCCTTTTGATTCTGTGGAGATTCCCTCTTCTGAGACATCTACTAACTCTTTCGCTGTGAGCCTGAAGGTGTGCTGGGTTTGGACGCCCCTCTTATTGGAATGGTTTCTGCTATTGCTTCAGTTTGTTTTATGTTACTGGGTACCCCGAAATCTCGTGAGATTCAGTCATTGACATCGTTCATGCTGGTGTGCTACTGGTGTTTCGAGGCTGTGTTGCCATTATAGAAGCCTGGCATTCCACATGAGATGATGCCCAGAGAGTGATTGGCAGTATTACTAGACAGCCTCCACATTATGGAGATTGTTGAATTGCTAGCTGCTGTATATTCTTCAGGCTATCCTCACAGGAACACCACAGGGTAGTGTTTCATTGCAATGCAGTGATCTGCAGAGCAGTTAATTTGCTGTTTGCAGGCAGTCATCCCAGGGACCCTTTTAGAATTGGCTAATGATGCCACTGACAGATTGGACTTTGCCAGCTGAGGACTGATCCACATCTCTGCCTCTGCGCCCGCCCTCCTTAGACATTCCTATCCAATGCATGTGGAATTGCGAATACATTTCCCAGAAGTTACTTTTGAAATAATGTAAATAATTGACACAGTTGGCCTTTAGAAACCCTAAAATATCCCTTAATTACTTTTCCCTCCCACTCACTGTAACTGGATGCTCATTTTGCTTGATGTCACTGGTCCTGAATGACAAAAAGCTTTACATGCACATTTTAGGAGGAGAAGCAAACACTTCTCCAAGTTTCAAACACATTCGAGGCCTGCTGACATATTTATGACTGAAATTCTTGCCAAATTTCTTGTATATTTGACGGCAAACTATCAGATGTTTTGTGTATTTTGTCTTGAAAACGTCACAAGATTGCCCTCATATACAAAATCGGATGCTGTATATTGTAAATGGAAACATAAATCAAAAACTTGTTTACATCTCATTCTCGGTGGTGCCCAAGGCTTTGACAATGTTTCGGAATAACAGGTGAAGATGGATATTTCTCTCTAAGAAAAACACCCTGCAACATATTTTGCACATTTATCAAAAAAGCACGCAGCGCAGAGCAGCAAGCCAACTTGCTGCACTGGTGATAAGGAATGGTCTGAAATGCACTGTATTTAACATTATACAGCACATGCCTGACTTTTTGTTGCGCTGGTGCACAATGTGCTGCCTCGCGCCAATGCAGACACACTTTCACCATTGTGGCTTGATACATCTTACTGGGTTGTGTTGCCCTTGCTCCCCATTGCGTGGTACAAAAGGCAATGCAACTGCTTGATAAATATGCTCCATCCTCATGCTCACTTTCGTTATTTGGCTAGGTTTGTGGACAGAAATAACATATAAATACACACATGCATAAATTTGCTCAATAGGCTCCTTATTGCATACAACTTCCCTTTTAGAATAAAACAGACACAGGCATAAACCACAGAGTAAAATACTTAAATATAAGGTCACACACTGAATGTAGTCTTCAAATACAGTAAAAACAACTGACCCCTCAGCAGTGCTTAATTTGAGCCAGTGTTTTCCAGCGCTTAGCTCTGGTACTTAATTACCAACACTGGCACTTATGACAGTCTGCCACATGGTGGCATTGTTTGTATTACTCAGAGATGAGCACACCAACAGTTGTTCAATAAACTCAATACACATTAAAGATGACTAATACCTAAAACCCAAGTCATTCTTATAGCTTTGGGGGCCTGGTATAGTCTAAATTGTTATACTTGTAGGAGTGTGTGGTTAGTAGACGTGTTTGATCTTATAGTGCTTGAAGGGGCAATAGGTGTGGCAGGCTGCAGTGGCCTTCTGACAAGGACCCTGGAACTTATTATTTTACAAATTAAGCACTGCCGCCAGGACAGCCACATGAATGGTCACACACACATTACTTCCTTGAATATACTGTGCAGCAATCTTCAATTTAGGGCCTTGTCAAATTTAAGTGAGACAATTAACTAAAATAAAGTGGACTTTCAGAATTCCTGCAACAAAGTATGATCACCGCAAGAAGGCACTGACTGACACAGGGATCTCATTCAAAGTTAGGCCTTTAGGCACTCGTTCAGAGTCAACCAGTATCATCGGCTCATGGTCGAATTAGATTTTACTCCCGAATCACGGTAAAAGTCTTGACCGCATTTTGCATTTATCTGGTCAATTTCCCACACAAATGCAACCAGTTGAAACTTGCTGAATTTCTACAAGGAAAGAACGCAAGATCATGGATTTTGCTGATTAGAGCAGGGGAAAATGTACAATGTTACTGTGTAATCCCCCATTCCTAACTTGGGAACTGGTAATAGCAAGGAAATATTCAACATAGGAAAAATGCTCCCGCACGGTATGGGGATTTTCCTGGGAAGGATTACTGCACTCAAACACCTGTCAACTTGGAAGGAGTACCTTACATGTCTGTTGAAGATGTTGCATTTCTTGTTATTCTTTAAGATGTTTGCCTGTTACAATTTCAAAGTTGCATAAAGCCTCATGGGCAGTATGGGATTCGTAGAGGGTATTTTAACACAACATAACATAACATAGCATTTCTGCAAAGCTAACAAGCTTGAAAGGGGTCACTTAACTCCCTTTCATCACACACAGTTTTTCCATCCCCCAGCTTTGAACCTACACATCAGTGATATCGAGAGTGTTAGCTTAACTAGTGTGATGAAAACAAACCATGATTGCAACACCCAGAATATCTTAGGTTATCACATGAGAAGACACTGGAGATAGTGTTTGTGATGCCATGGGGTCATGTGATCACCCTACTTGAATGACTCATCCCCTCAAAATGGAATGGCCGAAACTCACATCCACAGGTTATTGCTTGTTCGTTTCTTTCTGGAAAATGACTACAACTGGGAAAGTTAGGAGATGCGCTTTTTGATCCTTTCCCTGTTCCCTTCAGCATTCACAAGGGATTTAAGATTTCCCCTTTGCTCTTGAACCCCTCAATTAATATTTTGCTGTGTTGATCAATTTCAAAATCTTCAGAATCTCTTTTAACAAACTTGGGCACTCTGTTGCTTCTGAGAATTGACGGCATAGATGGTTTTGTCACTCTGTACCCTCCTTAACCAAACTACAGGCATAGATGACTTAGATCAAAATGAGACTCAATCCTATATAAAACTCAGTTCCTCCTTCCCACTCAGAGATCAAATGACAACCTTCACCCTGAAAGAGTGGAGAATCATCTTATTGTTCCAGTCTATACTATGTGAACAGTACTTTATTTGAAAAAGAATGAGTGCAGGGTCCTAAAACTCTGTTCCCAAGTCCATGGTCGCTTCAATTAAATGTTGGTGCTGAATACCAAGGCGGTGCAGTCTTAAATCCGCTTCATGCCTTGTAAAACAATAAAAGACAACCCATGCCCCTTATCTTACTCTTACACGTTCCTTCTTTCTCACTTTCTGATTTTTTTTCTCCATCTTTCTCTCACTCCATCTTCGGGCTTTGTTTGTTTTTTCTCCTCCTGTCTAGGTAAACGTCTGATGTAGGAAAATACGTGGCTATCCAATACAATGAGTGCCTATGTCCCCCCACTTACAACCACCTGCTCAAATTAAGGACTATATGTGAGTATTACCTCATTCCATAGACAGTATTTACCAAACGTAGAAAATATCAAATTCCTACAAAAGTAAGGTAACTTTATACCTTATACCTTTATACCCCACCCTGAGCCTTAAACGTGCAACTAATTAGAACCACTACATTTTGTTTCTGTCTCGTCTTGAACAGTTCATGCCTGACTTCTGTTGGTAAATTTACATTTTTCTCTATGTGTTTATTTTTATGTCTGAATATTATATTCAGTGGCTGTGAATTAGCCAAAAATCTGCTATATTGTATTGTTTTTTTTAAGTATATAACCTGCATCAGAGTCCGAAATTCACGGTCACTGATTCCGCACTACGATCTATTTGATTAGAGAGGGTTTTTTTCTTTAATCCTATCAGTATGAGTTAGTCATTTCAACATTAAATGGAGGAAAAGGAATTGTCTTTGTCGAGCAGATCCTCTTGTGTCACAGCTTGAACCTGTGCTTGACTCTTGATTGGTGTCAGTCCTGTGAGACATCAGGAGTCTCTGTGAGTTCATTTCCTTAAGTATTGGCCAATGAGGAAAGCATTATTGGGATTCTAATGATAAGTGGAGGTGGCTGCTGGTCATTTATCGTGTTCAAACTCTGACTAATGCTATGGAGCCTACAAAAGTGACTCGAGAAGCTCAAACATGCCTCCTTTTCCAGGTATTGGGGGTAAATAAGCTTCCGTCCTTCTGGACTCCCTTCTATTGTCTTGCTTCAGCAAATGATCAATAATGCAGTATCTGCAGCTCTACAATAAACAATAATGCTGCACATGCAACCCTCAAGCCAGAAAGAGGTCTCCTAATCCTAAACAATACAAATGAGAGGAAAAGCTTGATTTGAATGGTGGGAGCCTGATGTCTGAACTAAGCAAAGTATTACACCACATCTTAATTTAACCTTACCTAACTCAGTTTAAGATGAAGGGTAAAATCATTATTTTTCACAAACCAGTAAAAACATAAGAGCCTTCCGTTCTACAACACAGAGTGGAAAGTGCTATCTACAGAATGGAGAGAAGTGGAGAGCCCTTTGTTTCCCATGCTTTTTTCAAAGCATTATCCCTTGAATTGATTTAATGAAGAGTATCCATCTGTAGTGAAAGTTCATTTACTGGTGGCTGGTCTTTCCTCTCAGGGTTCTATCATAGTGGAACATGCATCTCCTGTTGACGTGCTCAACAGCAAAATGGAAGTAGTTGAAAGAATATCTTTATCAGCTTCAGATTTTGCAATAACTAACAACACATATCACACTTATGCCATACAATCTGTTCTCAGAAGCTTTAATTCCTTGGGTGAAGAGTAGCAACAGGGTAATGACTGTACTGCTATCCTTTCAATGATGAAACAACAGGTTACATTTTTATCTGATGTATCCTTTGATTGCAGTGTATAGATTCAGCTGAATTTGGTTGGTTCTTCTGTGACAGCCCACTGTAACATTTAGAAACAATTGTGTAGAGCTTATAATTCGCCCGAGTGCGGACATAAAGATAGTGTTTGTAAATGCTTTCTGTGAATTGCCAAAGTCGTAAACCTAGACATTTGGTCTACGTTTAGAGCAATGGTTACCTTTGTGAATCAGGCTCTGACAGTTCTAGTAGTAACTAACCGTTGTGAATACCGAAAAGGAGTAAAGTTAGACTTTTGGTCTAAGTTAGACTTTTGGTCTAAATTCACCTTTGTGAATGCGAAAAAGTAATAAAGTTAGACTTTTGGTCTACCTTTACCTTTTTGAATCAGACCCTGTATGTTTATGTTATTACTTTTTTTTTCTTTTTCCTTTTTCTGTATCACTTAAACAATCCTTTAATTTAAGATTCACTGGCAGTTATCATAAATATCATCTGTAGATGTGATCACTTGTGCACTATGGTTCAGTAGTTTAATAAAAAGAATTCCCTTCAGTCCTGCAACCAGGGCAACATTTCTGCCATATATATATATGTGTGAGTGTGTGTTATTATATTATAATATATGTACTCTGGGTCTGATTCACAAAGGTAAACTTACACTTTTGTGTATGCTTGCGAGTGTTTCCTATTCACAAAGGTATTTTACAAGTAGTATCTTTGCTATTGCGGAGTCTCCTAAGTTTTTATGTACAGAGAATCTGTTGTTGTAAAGGTACCACTCGTAAAATATCTCTGTGGATAGCAAGCATTCCAAATTTACATCAACTTGTACATTTACCTCTGTGAATCAGGCCCAATATTTTATGTATGTATACCACTGTGTAGTCGTAGTTAAGTCAGAGTTTCCACAGAAAGAGTGTTTTGTTTTATGCTATGACTGTGGCAGTTTTTGACGAATTTACATGAAACTTTAAAACAAAGTTACTCCCCTTCATCTTCCTGGAGAGTTTTGTGGTGATGCATCAAGTGGGAGCAAAGAAAAAGGAGGGATCCACGAGTTAATTCCCATAGCAAATTTTGGGAAGTAATACAGGAAAACACAGCTGAACAGAATTACACTAAATGTAGCAGAAAGTTAGAAATGTACTCACAAATTGTGTGTTTATTGTTCGGTGTAAATCCTTCCAGCTGTTTTCGAGAAATTTGCATTTAAAGAGGTGCCTGTCATGTGAATTTTTAATGTGTTTTTTATACATATGTGTATTTATTGTACATTCAGTTGAATGTTTTTTAACTTTGTAATAAACAGTCTGTTTTTTATAATTTTGGTGGTATATAATTTTTCCTTTGCAAATGTTTCACTATTGATTGATGTGATTTCAAATACTGAATGGTTGAATAATTTGAATGTTAGTTGTGTTTCATGATATACAAATAACCCTAAGGGAAAAAATCTGTTTTTCCATACGGTCAAAGCAAGTGCCAGAATGTGAAGAGCCATGTGGTATGGATGTTAATGGACTTATCTGCCCAAATGACACTGTCAGCTGAAAGTGGAGAGAACTCTTGAAAATATATGGCAAAGGGTCCATTGGTATGGCACAGATTATCTTCAAGCATTGCTTGAACGCTAAAACAAAAAAAAATTAAAATGTTGTCCAGGGACTCATCAATGAGTTGCCATTGAGAGCACACACAGAAGCTAATGAGAAGAAAATGTATAGAATGCCTAAATCCTCCATCTAGGAATAAGACATGAAATAGGAGACTATGAGAAATTGGATTGTTGGTTGACTGGGCTGTTAAGCAGTCAGGCGTAATGTAGAGAACAATGTGTAAACTATTTATGCAGCTTGCAAACAGTAACAAAGTGAATACACAACATAGAAAAATCCAACCAGGCCAACCGGTTATGCACCATGGATGGATAGACAAGCAGGTTGGTCTTTGTTTTCCCTTAGTTCCCAGAGCAGATTTTAGCCAAAAATGTTCTTAGACCTAAGTTTTGGAGTTCAGCTATCTAGACACCTTTAGCACCACCACGAACACTGGAAGGGCATCACTTGGGGGTTAGGACTCACTCTGAGTACAGGTGCGAATGCAAGATGGTGGGAGCCAGTTACATCCCTGTGGCTCTGAAGAGGAGGCCAGTAAGCTTGCCCTTGGAGCCCCTTGGGTAGTCTTTGGTTCTTATCTTAACTTATCTTAAGGGGGTTTTGTATAGCGCTCTGTCACCATAAGTTTCCTGGCGCTGATTCAGTGCTGAGAGGTGTAAGCACGGGGGTCTAGCCAGACTGTGCGAAAAGAAAAGTTTTCAGAAGTTTTCTGAATTCCAGAAGAGAATTAGAAGATTTGAACGGAAGAAGCAGCGGGTTCCAAAGGTTGGGGGCTAAGTGAGCGAATCTGCGGCCACCAAATTTCTTACGCTTAATTAGGGGAGTAGCTAGGAGCAGGTGATGAGAGGATCGTAGATTGCGTGCCGGGCGGTAGAGGGTGACCAAGGATTTGAGAAAGGTGGGAGAAGTTCCAGAGATAGCTTTGATTGCTAGACAGCCGATCTTGAATGCAGCCCTCCGTTCAACCAGCAGCCAATGAAGTTTGCGGAGTAATGGCTTCGCGGACTGCCACTTCGTGGTCTTATAGGCCAGTCTGGCCGCCTGGTTCTGTACTATTTGAAGCCTGTGAAGAAGGGATTTGGGTAGGCCATGGTACAGAGAATTTGAGAAGTCCAGACGGGACAGTACCAAGGCGATCAGGACTTGTATCAGAGCCTGGGGTGTAAGGAGATGGGAGACTTTCCTGATTTTCCTAAGCTGGAACATACATGAGGATACCACAGCACCCACCTGGGGCTTCAGGGAAAGCTCTGAGTCAATATTGACCCCAAGACTTTTTGCTGATTTGGCTGGAACGGGTGGGGGGCCAAGCTCCACTGGCCAGAACTGTGGACCCCAATACGTGGGGCTGTTACTTGGGAGAATTAACTCTGTTTTCCCCGGGGTTAGCTTAAGCTGATTCAGGTACATCCATTGTTGGATGTGTAGCATCACCGTTTGACAGTCAGTGGCTGCATTTGGGGTGTTAAGAGGGAAAATAATTTACAGATCGTCTGCATAGTTGAAGACGGTGATGTCCCACCTCTTCAGGGAGTGAATGAGTGGTTGAAGATAAAGATTAAAAAGCAAAGGGGATAGGGAAGATCCCTGAGGCACTCCGCAGGTCGATGGCACCTTGGCAGCCATAAAAGGGCCCAAGCGAACCGCTTGGGTTCTGCCCGACAAAAAGGATTTGAGCCAGGCAGAGGCCAGGCCCTGGATGCCGGCCTGCTCGACACGGTGGAGAAGGATGTTATGGTCCACCGTGTCGAACGCTGCTGACAGATCTAATAGGACGAGCGCTTGAGGTATCCCTTTGTCGGCATTGTCCCTTAGGGAGTCCATAACTGCCAGGATCACAGCCTCGGTGGAGTGGGCTGGTCAGAAACCGGCTTGGTTGGGTTCGAGGTAGTTGGAGCACTCGATGAATTGAGAGAGGCAACTGGTGACGTGTGCCTCCAGCAGTTTGGATAGATAGGGCAGAAGGGAAATAGGCCGATAATTCGCAAGGTCCTCTGGGTCAGCACCAGGTTTTTTTAGCAAAGGCACCAGAACTGCCTCCTTGAAGGAGTTGGGCACCGTGCCTGTCTCAAGGGAGGTATTTAACAGGGGTAAGATACAGTCCGGCAGAGCCCGGCAGATATCGTGGAACACAGAGGGGGGACAACAGTCGTTGGGCGAGCCCGATTTGACTCGAGCGGTGAGTTTAGCTAGAGCGTTGGAATCAAGGGTGGGGAAACTAAGAAATGAAAGTGGGTTTCCAGGGGTAGAGGCTGATATGGCAACAGAGGGGACAGGGGGGATAGTATTCTTGATCTTCGTGATCTTATCAATGAAGAAACTGTTTAAGGCATTACAGGACTCTTCGGTGGGGGTCTGAGAAGGGAGGGTTCTAGCATCAGACGTGAGCTCGCTCATGACTGTAAAGATCTCTTTAGACTTATTTGGGGCAGTAAGAATCCTTTCAGAGATATGTAGCGATTTAGCTGCCAGGATTGCGCTTTTGTGTTCAGGTGAAGAAGCAGAGTTCAAACTGAAGGGCAGGCCTCTGAGGGTTCAAGGCAGGCTCCAGGCAGCAAAGCAGTCCTTCCAGATGCAGCAGTGTTGTGGAGTACACAGCAGACCAAAGTAGCAGGCAGTCCTCTGAGAGTCTCTCTGTATGTCCAAAATGTAGGGGAGGGTGGAACTCGCAGAATTTCACAATGATCTTTCCATCAAATCCCCAGAACCAGGCAAAGAGAGGTAGAACTCTCCACAGACTTCGGCAAAGTAAATATCTAGTTAGGATTAAACCTATATTTTCATTAATTTCAGTGGGAGTTATTTAGGCACCAAACATAAGATAAAATATGTGACCAGTAAGGGGAGGTCCCCTCACAGTAATATAACTAACTTGGGCTTCTAAGTAGAAAGTCATCCAATGGAAATATGCAGCCACTGTGCTCCGTAGTTTCCCTGTAGACATTATAGGTTGAGCTTGTGATCCTTTTTAGGGTCTTAGTAAATAATTACAAGAACACACACTCAATGGAATCCCAGCTTCTGCCCTTATATCTAGTCTGAACATAGTAGAATGTGGAAAGGTTGGAAAGAGCAGTATCTTTATGGAGTATATGCTGTCATGAGAGAACGTAGGGAGCTGAGTAGAAGTGTCTTCTAGCTGAGGTAACACTCAAATAGAAAAGAGCGATGATCCACATACAAGATAGCTAACTGCACTGCTTGGGAGAATGGTGTACTTACCACTCAACCTGTCGGATCATAGGTGGATACCTTGGCGATAAGATTCGTAGCCACTTTTCAGGGTAAGTCTAATGACAGGAAACCTAAGACAATTTTCATGCTCCCAGTTCAGAGAACCCTGAGTTTGGGGAGCAGGTCATAGTTTCTGCATTTGGAGGAAGTCTTGAGTGTTAAAGATGCCTGAATTGGCAGATATATGAAAGGAAGACTGTTTTAATATTATTACTTTAGAATCAGTGCTGTGTCTGAAGTTTAATAGGAGAGATGATTGAATACTCACTGTTATACCTGTTGACCTCAGGGTGGTCTTTCCTGACTTATTGCCTGCTTACCTCTACTTTTTGCTTTATCATATTGTTGGCCTTAGGACCCCAAGCACTTTGACACTGCTAACCAGTGCTAAAGTGCATGTGCTTATCAACTAAACATGGTGACATTAGTGTATACCTGAGTGGCATATTTCGTTTACTTGTAAGTCCCTTTAAAGTGGTATATCATATACCCAGGGCCTGTAATCTAAGTGGTACTAGTGGGCCTGTAGCACTGGTTGTGCCACCCAACTAATTAGCCTCACAGACATGTCTCAGGCCTGCCATTGCAGGGCCTGTGTGCAGTTTACTGTCACATCAACTTGAAATTTAAAACCATTTGCCAGGCTTTAAACTCAACTTTTATTACACATAGGTCACCCCTAAGGTAGGTCCTAGGTGTCCCTAAGGGCAAGGTGCAGTGGAACTAAAAGGCAGGACCTGCACTTTTAAATTTGACATATCTTAGTAGTGGCAAACAGATAAATGTGTTCTCACTGCTAAGAGGCCACCTCTTCTCATAGGCTAACATTCAGAATTCCTTAAAACACGTATTAATCTGTAATTCCTGATCAGAAAGGAGTAGCTGCATCAGGTGTCATGTCTTTGGAATGGTGGTGATAAATTCTCTTTAGTGGTAAAGTTGGATTTGACATTGCCATTTTCGAAATGCCACTTTTAGAAAGTGGACATTTCTCTGCTCTTAACTTTGCTCTGTGTGCCTGGAGCCTGTCTCCAATACATGTCTGGGCTGGGTGACAGGTACATTTTGTCCATTCCCTCCAGACAGCTGCAAACACAAGAAAGGCTGGATGTGGCAGAGGACTCATCTGCACTTATCTGGATTCTGATAGCCTTCCTGGGCAGGAAGGGGGAAAGGTGGCTCACACCTACATCAGAATAGGTTGTGTCCCGTCCTCACACAAAGGGCTGATTACCCCCCACAGATAACTTGACAGACTGGACTAGGTTGAAAGGGATACTTGTGTACTCAGGCTCATAGTCTTAAAAGGAGGGCTGTGTTAGCCTGCTCCCAGCAATTCTGAACCTGCTCTCATGCATGAGAGCAGATCCAGGATTGGTTAGGTTTATTGAATCTTCACTTGAATGTAGTCTGTGTAACTCTATGGCTGACGCGCCTTATGCATGCAACGCTACTGGTGCTCTGTTCATGCGTTTTACTGGGTGAAACAATTTCAGTGCAAGTGCTACAGGGTGAGCTGTATCATCCAGTGAGTGAAATTAGTGAATACTGGTGGTCTCCACGGGCTGTATTAGGTACAGGTGTGGAAGGTTGCCAGTACTCGGGTCGGGTCATGAAATGTAGTGGGCGAAGTTAGGTGTTTTTTTTATGCAGAGTGTGCGGAATGCCGGAGGAATCACTGACTCCGAGCACTGATACATTAGATAACTTATGCACATTTAATTGCATTAACAAATATCGTCAAACTATTAATAGGCCGAATAATTTTGGAACGAGTAGCGGTGCAAACAACGAGGCAATGACAAAGTCATAACTTGTTTGCTAATTCCGTCTTTGAAATAAACTCACAAGCGCATGACTAGAGACACTTTGGTTAACCGTAAATCATGGAGAGTTAATAACATTGAGGGGAAGGCCAGCCCCGGGTGCTTTCACTGTTATTCTCCTTCCTTTACCCGTGTTTTTCTGAGTGCTTTCTCCTGCTTTGGTCGTATTTCGTTACTGGTTTCTCCATTCTTTTACCCTGTTTTTCTGACAACTCTCTCCTGCCTTTGCCTCGTTTGCTACAGCTTTCTCTGCCCCCCTCTCTTTCTACTGCTTTTGCCTCGTTTTCAATGCTTTCTCTGTGAAACAGCTAGCAACTCCAGCTTCTTGAGACCCTCACAGGTGATTAGTCGTACTTTATAAACCTTGATTGATTCAATTCCATTACCCGCATTCACTCTGTTGATATTGCATAGAATCTTAATTTTCACTGTTTATTTCACTTGGAGCCAATGGAGTTCTTTCAAGGCCAAGGTGATGTGATGTCATTTCATCAAATTCAGGCTAACCATGGGTCCTTGATCCTGAATTCTATGGAGGTTCAGGATCACATTGCATGATGTTTTTTCTTCCACTACTATGCAAATATCTATCTGGTTATCTATCTCATAAGAGTGAGGGCTCTGATGAGTTCGGAAAATGAAGTTTAGTTCGACTGCAAGTACATATCAAAGAGGTGAGGTGAGGGTAAAAGAGGAACACCATAGGAATCAATATGGTCTTTGGTGTAAAATAATGTGCACTAATTGGTTAGCCCCAGACTGGCATAGACAAACAAAACTAAACATAACCAATGCAAAGCTGTGCCAGATATGTCAGCTCACTTTTATAGGCAGTCACAGAGATTCTCATGGTTCACGGTTTTGTATGTGGCTGACAGGTTAGGCAGGATCAAGACTTATAGCCTCATTTAGAAATTTGCCTATGAGACATCTTGTCTCTGCCATGGCAGAATGTAGGTGCTCCCCTGGAAGATGCAATACATTGGGTCATTGGTTGCATGGGGAGGTAGCCCTACTCAGGCAACAACCCACAATCCTTATCAGAGTGAACCGCAAGAAGTCACTAAATTAAACTGTGGTTAACCCTCTGGTAGCTTGGAGCAAAAGTAGACAGAATTTAGAGGTTATGTGTAATATAGTTGTGCATTACTCAAAAAGTAATAAAATGAAAACAAAACACAATAAAAAACACTAACCAATTTAAAATGATACCGGAATGAGAAAAATACGTTCAGGAGTTTGGCCTGCTGAGAGTTTGCACCTTGTGTCCTTTGTGTGAGGTCTGTGCAGCTGTGCTCTGTGAGGCTTCTCGTTGCTTTGTGTTGGTTCCTATGAAGCCTTCAGCTGTGCAGCAAATCCCTGCAGGATTTTGCATCAGTTGGCGTTAGTTCCTATGAAGCTGTTGAATGTGCAGTGATGCTTTGCAGGGCTTTGTGTCGCTCTGTGTTGGAATCCATGTAGTTTTCATAAGGAACCCACACAGCATGTCCCTGCAAGGCTTTGTGTCGCTTGGTGTCAGGTCCGGTAAATCCTTCGATACCAAACTGCGCAGTTTTGTGGGTTCCTGCATCTCTTTGCGCTGGATTTGAGGGAACCTTCAGTTAGGCAAGGAGTGCTTGATGATCCTTTGTGTGGTGGGACTCTCTATCCTGCCCCAAAACTGGTTCTAGAATTTTTTTTACCTTCCCTTGGAATCATCAAGGCTGTCCAGGATGACATAAGTCAGGGCAGGTCTAGTGTCAGGATTCTTTTTGTATGCAGTAGGCAAAGCCCTTTGAAGTGTAAGTGGGGCTGTGTACATCTCCTCCCCAGCCATCCAACACTAAACACCCTTTGTCTCACTGTCTGGAAGTACTATACAAACCCCAACAGGAGAGCCATTCTCTGTCTTGTGAGCAGGACATTGGCAGAAAGGCATTGTTGTTTAGGAAATTAAAATGTCAACTTTCCAAAAGTGGCCTTTTGAGAATTTTAACTTAGAATCTGACTTTACCTAAAAGAGAGTCTTACATTACAATTATTGTGAGTGTCGACGACATATCTCCATCTGTTCCCAGTCTGAAGTCAGGAATTATCAAATGTAAGAAGGTAACCTAGTATTAGCCAATGAGAGATTAGGCCTTACAACAGTGAAAAACTACTTTAGGAGTTTTTCACATGCCAGAACATGTAAAACTTAAATACTGATGACCTACTTTTCAAATACAATGCAACCAATCCAATGAGCCTTTAGAGCCTACCTTAGAGAGTAAGCACAAAAACTTTACCACTGGTTAGCAGGGAAAAAGTGCACAGAGTCCTAGTGGTTACAAAAATTGGTTCAGCAAAAGAAGGCTAAACTCTAAGGGTGACCCTGCAAAACGGGGCAAGTCCAACAGAAGATTATATAATGTCATCCATATTTACTGACAATTATGTCATAAAGAGAAGGATGGGCTATGAAAACAGTGGATGGCAAGGTTGGGAAGGATAGAAAACAGAAGTCAAGTACCTAATATTATTGAACAATTTGTCAAACCATACAGGCAAACTTTAAACAATGAGCTGCAACTTTTGCATCACCTGAATAGCAGGGCAAACCACCTAACCAAATAATTTCCTTCAGAGCAATCAGAACATGGCCTCGCTGCTGTCACATTAGCACCATGGCCATCAGTGAAGAATAATTGGTTATAGTTGAGGGTGAATGAAATCATCTCAGGAAGAGTCACAGCATTATGGGGCACATGTAGACAACAGCCCTCAGTGAGCATTTTGCAATTCGGAACAGAAAAACGAATAGAGTGAATGCTGCGTTCACAGTGTGATGTTCACAGGATGAAATCCATAAGAGATGGAACAACTTCCCAGGGAGAGCCCTTTGCCTCTATGTTTGATCCTAAGCCCCTCAACCTAGTCTCCAAAGAAAAAATGTGCTGTTCCTTCAGATAGTTCAGGTTAACACCATTTGTGTACCATAGTGTTTGTCAGGTTAGACAGGATATTGAAATTATCAGAGCAACAGCCCTCATCCACTCCAAGAGGTGGCATGCTTTATCATTGGGCTAGCTCCTAGTTGGGCTGGAGCTGCAATTCCCAATTGTTTCCAGTATAAGGGCTTCTTGCTAAATATCTTTTCTCAATGGGTGCTGTCAGAGTCTGAAGAATCACAATATTGCCTTAATCTGAAGATTTTTAAACCAGACATTAAAATTAACTATGATATCCCTCCAAAAGTACTTTCCTGCAAATGTCCCTGTTAAAAGTTAAAAAAACAAATCTGGAGTATAATGGTAAATAATGTCCATCTATATTCACCTAAAGGGTCTGCATATTTCTGGCCTTATTAGTCTCAGCCGATATACGGCAATTCTTCATGACCAGTTCACCTAATCCACAAATAGCTTTTACAGGGACCTTTGCAACAAATAGCTTTTAACAGAGTATTTTCACAGGTATACCCACTTTCCCAAAATTATTAAGAGAGGAGTGGAAAACATATATATTGCTTTAATAGGTTGGTAAGTTTAGTATAGAAATGTGAATATTTAAATTAGTAATTAGATAAAGTTAGTTTAAACGGGTCACATATTTTAGATTACATTTTTTTTATTTTGTATACATTAAAAAATAAATGTTTATCTGGATGCACAACTTTGTTCAGTTTTACATAAAAGTTTACTTGCATGTTGTTTTTCATATTTTTTTACAAGACGATTTTCATGTTCATGTATTTTTCATTTATTTTCAAGTATTTTTATGTATATTTGCATTACTTTGTTGATCATTTTTTTAAAACCTTTTTATATTTTTACAATTTATAAACATTTTGTTCATTTATCAGGAAATATATTCAATACTTGCCTTTATATATTATAGTGGTTTCTGGCCTCAAGACATCTGTTTTTAACTGCTTCCTTTATTTTGTAGTCTGTTTTCATCCTTTCTGACAGCTGCAACTCTGTGGGTCAGTGATTTCTTATCCTTGTTACTGTTCCCTGGTAAAGAAAGGGCACATTTTTTACTATTTTCCAAGGTTAGAATGGGTTATGGAAGGATGGAAGTTGTTAGTAAGGGTAGTATTTGTATTTGATTTTTAGGTTATAGCTAGTGTGGGGTCTTATCATACTTGTTTGAGGTGCGTGAATTAGGCTAACTCTATTATATTTCCTATATATTTTTATCATAAGAAAATGGTTTCTATTTTTAATTATCTTTTGGAATTTTTACCTGTGTGTTACCATTTATGTAGGGTATGTTTGTTTTGAGGGTGTGTTTTTTTACACATGTTCTTATTAGTTTGCCCTCTATTTATTTTTATATTACTTATTTGTTGTGTAGTATTAATTTATTGTATTATCTTTGTTTATATTTTTCTATTCTGTAATAGTGTGTCACCCTATTTTGTTGCATTATGTACTGTTTTTGATCTACGTAGGCTGTGCATTTTTTATGTTTATTCAGTTATTTTGAGATTTTTTAAGAAATAATTATTTTTCACTATTATAATATTTTATTGCTAGTGATAGAAATTAAGCAATTCATTATTTTAAAACTGTTTAGCATGTTGTTTGCATTTTTATGTTAGTTTATTTTGTGAATTATTTTCTGGTGATATTTTGTGAGTAGTGTTCTGTCTATTATTTCAAGGTAGGGTAGACCTTGGTTAATAGTGAATATTAACATTTTGATTGTTTGCATTTCATACATTTGTTAAGTTTGTATGGATATTTTTGGATTCAGTTGTGCTAGGGATTGTTCAAGGCAGGTTTTTTAGAGTATTTTCTGAAATTGTAGGGTGGCTTCTTTCAAGTATTCCTTGGAAGGAATGATGTCACGCTCCTATTGTACTGTTAGCTTTTGCTTCTTGGGAGATGGTGCTATTATAGTATTTTCCACCATGGAGTGTGAAATTGTTGTAGGTGCCTGCTTCCTGATTGGTGCAGGTGACCAGTGCAACAGTCTTCAAAATAGTCTATTAGTGGTAAATGTTCTTATTACTGTTTTAGTATGGGGATTTTATCAATTAGTGTTTGGATTCTGATGTGACAGTGATATGGGCTAATAAAATTAAAAACATTGTTTCACATGAAAGCTTGCCATTTGTTGTATATTCTGTACACAATGTTAGTTGTTGTGTAAATTGATTATAATGGAAGTAGGACCCTTGGATTGCTGTGTCTGGGTATGCTTTATTCATTGGGGAAATCATACTTTGCTCAAAATCAAGGTATGGTTGATTAAATTATTCACTTTTTTTATTGGTGTTAATACTTAACTGTAGGGAGCACTTTGCATCTTTGGTAAGTGCATATACTAAGGGTGCATTTGTGTAGTGGTAATGCTGATGTACAGTATGTATTTGTTTGAATGGTGCGGAGCACTATTTACATGTCCGCCCATCATTCATGTGTTACATACATTGTATTTGAATTAATAGGTTATTGTTAGTTAAATAGACAATGATTCTTTAGTCATTATTTTCATTGTCATGCGGTACGAAATCTTAGTTAGCATATATTATTATCATATTTTCGTGGATTTCTATCCCTTTGCACATTCTGGGTGCTCTTGGTATTTCCCTAGTAATTCTCATTATTCTACTTATTAGTCGTATATATACATAATATGCTATTAAATAGGTTGTGCGCCTGCTTTTTAACATATGTGACATTACTTACTTAAATTCCATTTTTGTTGATTCTATTTTTCTTTTTATTTGTTTGCTATTTTTTTCTGCCTTTCTTTTTCATCTTTTCACTATTCTTCTATTTTTCCTTTAAAGGAGAAATGTTTTAATTATTGAAGTTTCATTGATTCTGTATGTTTTTTTTGGCTATTTTTAAATTCAAGAGCATTTTTGTCATTCATTTATTTTATGAATTATGCTTTATTGTGAACTTTTATTTATTCTACTTACATTGGATTTCCCTTTGCTGCAATATGATTATTCTATAATTATATGGCTTGTTTTTCTTTTTGTGTTGTTTGGAATATTTTTTGCAGTCCTTGTACTTGTCTTTTGGAGAATTTATGTTTAAATAATTGCTAGTTATTTTTTTCTATAAGACAATATTTAAATAAATTTTGATTAAAAGTTGAAGCTATGTTTTAATTTAGTACTTACTTTGCAATGGCAGGGCTGTATTTTATGAGAGTGTTGCAGCCTTTCTGTGTACAGTTTCAGATGGGCAAAGTAAAAAAATTCTGCAGCAGTTGTTTTTTTGTGCAGCAGAAATTGCATATTTTTGTTTCCTAGTTATAATGTTTATAATTGGTAAATTATTTCTACTTCCTGGCAGTTTTTACATTTAATTTGTTTGGTTAAAAGGCTAGCAGTTTTTTATTTAGTTTTATTTTTTAACCTTAGATGGTAATTGCTAATTATGTTTTTGCTGGTATCTGTACATGTTTAACTAATATATGGTCAACACATTAAAGATAAACATGTATATAAATATAATAATTGTTTTATATAGAATTTTAGCAATATTTTAATTTACGGAATTTTAGCTTTCATGGTTTTGGTTATTTAATTTGTTGTATTTTGCTGATAACATTTTATATTTCTATATTGTTCTTTTTGATATTTAGTTACTCTCAACATTTTTACGACTACATTTATATAGACGTTATTTGTGTTTTATGTATAATTGGGGATATCTTGGTTCTCAATATTGTTTTGATATCTCTGTTGATATGTCATGGAAACGTGGATGAGACTCTCAGGTTCAATATTTCAAGGTCAGGGAATAATGGCAGAGCCATAATGTTATCCATGATAGTGGTTTTAGGAGGTGCTTAGCTGTATGACTCATCATATAAAGATGTATTTGCCCAGAAATTCAGGTACATAAGATGATTTCCTACTCCACCCAAGGGCTAAATTCTTCCATCAGAACGCTCTTTTCAGAAAGTGCTTAGATGGGTAGAAATTTGATTTCACTCTAGCCAGCTGCAGAAGGAGTGCATCTTGGAGAGGAATATCGGAGGTAGCAAGGTTTGTTCTTATAGCTATGAAGGCTCAGGTGTGAAATGCTGATTTGTCATATCCTCCTATCAGGCGTGAATTTTATGTCTTACAAGCGAAGAAAATGAGAAGGAGGTATGGGCTGTGAACCCAACGTGTAGTGGAAAATACTAGACACTAATGTTTATGGTTCCTACGAGGCTAGTGATGTGGAGAGTGAAGAGAGTCGTGTTGCAAGAGCCTCAGAGAGCCTGCAGTTGCTAATATCAGGCAGCAAAAGTCCATTTTATGAAGAACAGATAGTGTCTATGAGTTTGCCAATGATGTTGCCAATCTTGGTGAAATGCAGCAATCTTTATGTTTGTCAATATTAGTAATGTGTATGCTAGCAGGTGTTGATTTGTCTATGAATCACAAACTATATTTTACATTTCATTTGTTCCTTTTCCTATCTGTCTCTCAGTATTTGTATGTTTGTAAGTTTAAAGCATTAAACTTACATTTCACACAAATGCACATATAGTGATGTGTTTGCACACTATTATTCTGATTTAGGCCCTGCTTACGAGTATGGCGGTGCAAAGAAAAGCCTTTTTGCGGTGGCGGTTCGACCACTGCCACACTGCGGGCCTAACTGCAGTATTTGGAGTTTGGCAGTTAGACCGCTGCAGGACCACTGCGTCTGCCAGGGATCCAGGTTCCCATGACCGTGGCACACCGGTCAGAGGCATCATTATGCTGGTGGTGCAGTGCCGGCACTGCAGAGCATACTCCGAGTTGCCTTTCCACATCCCTTTTCATCGCAGTGAGCCCCCCATGAAATGGATGGCAGAGTGGCAACTAAGGCGGCCGAACAGGCCTGCTGCCTCTGGGATTGGGGGTGCATGTGAGGGTGCGCATACTGTGCCCGATGGAATTGCACCCCATTTCCTGCAGAGTGGCATACACTACATGGTGCATGGCACGCCGTGCAGGAATGTGCAGCCAGCCCTCTCATGGCGGTGGTCTGTTACGCACTCTTATGAGCCTAATAGACCGTCACCGTGAGACTGCCTCCGCTCTACTCGCCCGACCAGGATTATAATCGTAATTGGAGGGCGGTCTAACCATGGCCTGGGCTGTCCTCCTGCCAGTGCGGCGGTGGCAGTGTTGGAGGAGGACCACCAAAGTCATAATCAGGCCCTTTGCCTAATTTGTACTTTTAATTCAATTCGGATGTATGATCAGGTCTTAAAAAACAGAATTGCATCTGATTTCTTTCTACAGAATATATGCATGATTGTGTTTTTCCTTGAATACTCATATTTCTCAGGCCAAACACCAGATAGTTTTAAAAAAGCATATGAGTTTAATGTACTAGTTAAACATATTATTCCTGGCAGTGCTTGTTGGTTGTAAATACATGTTCCTCTTTTACTTTAGGGAGACAGGCATTCCATTATTTTCCCTATACCTGCATTTTGTTGAGAGGCACACGATGTGCAATGGGGTAACAGGGGCTGTTCTTGGGAGTCATGGAGTGTTGAGGTTGTATGAATTCCCAGTTGATTGAGCTGTGTGAAAATCACATGTAATTTAGATGAGCATTGATAGGTGTTCCCGGCTTTTTTACAGTATTGAGCCAGTGAATTGTCCATGGGTGTTTTTTTTAATGTAATTGCACGATTGTACATTTTGTGTCATTCTGGAGGTGGTGTGAATAGCTTCCTTGGATTATTGTGGGCCTTATCCTGTTGAGTGTTGGCATGTAACGTGACTGAGCAGTGAGGTTGGCCACACATACACACACATACTCAATTTCACCTATCCACATGCACACTCACTCACACCCATCCATTCACAGGCACCCACACATCCACCCACCATTTACAACACATACACATGAGCACACCCATTCACAGCGCGCACGTGCGAATAGGCCTACATTCATACTGGCACGCATGCAACCAAACATTTAATAGAGGTACTTAATGGGTCGCATCAGTGATGGTAGGCCCAGTGGAAGGGGAAGAAGAATGCACAAGAAGGAGCTGGACACTGTGGGAAGGGAAAACAAGAAGATCCCTCCACCTCCTCTCATTGGCTGACCTTGTCATTCATCAGCCAATGAGAGGAGCGCCTTCCCTCACTCATCACAGAGTGGAATGGGAACAGTGAGAGTACTGACCCCACCCCACTCTATGTCGAGGTGCCACTAACTAATAGTCAACACTGGTGTCCATGTCCAAGCCTGTAGGTTACATGCTCTCAGCAGCTTTGCTGGGTTGAGGAGTTAACGCTCTCAGGGCTTTAAACCTTCAACTGGGCAAAGTGTGTGTGTGTGTCTGTGTGCGTGTTTGTGCGTGTTTGTGTGTGTGTGTGTGTGTGCGTGTTTGTGTGTGTGTCTGTGTTCGTGTTTGTGTGTGTGTCTGTGTGCGTGTTTGTGTGTATTCTGTGTGTGTGTTTGTGTGTACGTGTGTGTGCGTGTTTGTGTGTGTGTCTGTGTGTGTGTGTGTACTCATGCTCAGGCACTGCTATCGATTCTGGTGTCCAGCTTGCCACTGAGCTGTGCTAGCTGTGCAGTAGTCTGGAACGCACACACAAACTATTAGTTGAGGAATAATCACAAGAGGGCTGGGCCACATCCATTATACTTTTAGATGTGCATAAAGAAAGAACATAGATGTAGACCACAGTTTTTCCGTCCATGTGGACCTATGGAAACTAGGCGACAAAATATGAGCAGCATAGTGTGTTGTTTTTATTTCATTTTAAGCTGTACTTCATTCCATTCTATTAGGAAACCTGTTCATTGTGTTACCAATAAAAGGACGAATACTTTTAGAAGAGGGTGATCAGTTCATAATATATCTTCACATTTTTCTAAGTCGAAGAATTTCACAAAACGTTCCTGCAAATGAAGAATCAAACTATTATAAAGCTATTCATAAGGGAGTCTCGTTCTCAAAAAGTATGAGAATGTGTGATTTTCTTTTTCTTTCCTCCTTTGAAATTTGTTAATATTTTCTCCATTTTATATATCTATAATTTACATTTACGGCGCTTAGCATTGTGGATCCTGATGTGGAATCAATGTGTGTTTGATTTATATGTAATGAGAAGAATGCACTGCAAGTTAGCTTCTACCCTGTGCAACAGTCAATCACAGTTTTTCCATTCATTAGCTTGCCTTCTGTGGCATCGGTTTGGCCATTATTTAGCAGAATAATGTCCTAGAAGTCTGTTTTAATTAGGACATTTGTGTCGCCATTTGGGTTTTGATAGCATCATGGCTGAACCCCTGCCTGGCCCTCACACAGGCAATCCTTTAAGTATAATGTATCACCACTGTGGAGCATGAGTCTTCATCGAGGTGAGAGAACAGGAGAAAGGAACACTGATCATCTCCCTTGGGCATGCGCACAAGTAAGCTTAATTGCTTCTCCAGATGCCCAGTGTGCTTGCTCACAAAAACTAGGACATGTTCAGGATCCGATTTCCAAATTTGTTTGCCTCCACCCTCACCTCCCACTTGGGCAATCATAGAGGAAGTGTATTATATGCTGTGATTTGGAGTCTCCGGTAATGCAAAGAAGGCAGTCCACCACTTGCCAATGGCTCACTTACAGCAGCACAAAGAGCAGCAGAATTTATTTGCAAAGCAACCAATCTATCAACGTCCACGAGTTGCTCGCAGCACGTGCTGATCATTTTCATTATCATTAATTTATTTTCCGAGGTCTCCAACAAGGCAGAACACAATATCTTTAGCTACAGCAGGCAATGTTTAAGGTGGTCTCATGGGGTGCTTGTGCTATTATGCTCCACATACATCATTTGATCCGCAGCCTCCTTTCATAAAAGCCCACCACACTTGGCTTCAAATCATAACTATGTGGCATGCTCATTTTATTTAATGAAACTTCATATACTTGGAGTTTTATAAGTATAATCCAATATTGTAATTTGAGTATGTAATGTCAAGAAACCTTTTTTTGTTGAAACTGGAAAAATGGGAAGGAATGGAAAAGAGTTGAGGTGGCAGAAATGCTTGGTTTGTTTTGCACTACTGTACTCATCAAAAACTCGATTTTGTTTGTATCAACCTAGCTGCAGAAGGAGAAAACTTCCAATCAGTTTAGTGCCACAGAGTTCATTATGGCATGCATGACCATAAAGGACCAGAGACAACATTTGTTAGGTATGATGGCAAAGGTACTACGCTCTACAATGAATGTGTGTGGCTTACAGCACCCCAGACCTTAAAAAATTGCTCATAGGTGATCTGCAAAACATCCTTGGCTAACTTGCCACCTTGATAACGCAGACAGATGACGGCCATGCCTGCAACTTTTGTCATGACATGTAGGAGCATAAAAAAAGACCAGTGACATCATCTGCTAAAAACAAGCATTGGCAAAGCCAACAGGTCTCACTTATGTGAAACCTAGTGGTTTTGCCAATCAATAACTTTTAGCACTGTGGCTGGCAGGCAGCATTATGAAAAGTTAGAAAAAAAGATTATTACATGGCCATAGCGCGTACTTTTTTTTTTTTTTGAAGAGTGGGCAATACAGACAAATGGATGGTGGGAAAGAAGCAACACAACAACAGGAGGGTGAAGAGGTATATAAGAAACGACATGGAAAACGGGAGGGTGGAGGGAGGGGCTGGGAGGGAAGAGGCAACACATATAAGGGTGGGATTGGAAGGGGAAGAAGCAACATGGACAAGTATGGATGTGGGATGGTAAGCAACACGAACAAGCATTTACAATGCAATGGTTTTGCCTTTGTTAAAGTTAGAGCTATTGGCATTGCTCTTGACATTATTTTTATTTATGTTTTTTTAACATAAATAAATGGCATTGTCATTTACAATGCCACTAGCTTTATCTATCGCAAATGACACACACAAACACACACAGAGCCGTCCCACACACACCCCCACACAGAGCCCCGCACACACAGCCCCCCACACACACAGCCACACAGAGCCCCCCACACACACAGCCACACAGAGCCCTCCACACACACAGCCACACAAAGCTTCCTACACACACAGCCACACAGAGCCCTCCACACACACCAACACAGCACAAGCAGGCAACAGGGGCAGACGGAGGCACAAGCAGGCAACAGGGGCAGACGGAGGCACAAGCAGGCAACAGGGGCACACAGAGGCACAAGCAGGCAACAGGGGCCCACAGAGGCACAAGCAGGCAACAGGGGCCCACAGAGGCACAAGCAGGCAACAGGGGCACACAGAGGCACAAGCAGACAACAGGGGCACACAGAGGCACAAGCGGGCAACAGGGGCACAAGGAGGCACAAGCGGGCAACAGGGGCACAAGCAGGCAACAGGGGCACGAAAACGGAGGCACAAGCAGGCAACAGGGGCAGGTGGAGAAAACACAATTTTCAACAGCCCACTTGGCTCTGCAACAGTTGCCTTTGAAAAGCAATACGGCGTAATGGGCATGATCAAATCCCGTCCCCTGCATAAAAAAAAACAACAGCCTGAGGCGACTGCTAACACAGATGTAGTACAAGGCATTACACGGCAAGGGTGCTGCTGCCGGCAATTATCCTGGTATTTAAACAAATCTCTCTCTCTCACACACAGAGCCGCCCCACACACCCCCCCACACAGAGCCCCGCACACACAGCCTCACAGAGCCCCCCACACACACCGCCACACAGAGCCCTCCACACACACAGCCACACAGAGCCCTCCACACACACCAACACAGCACAAGCAGGCAACAGGGGCAGACGGAGGCAGAAGCAGACAACAGGGGCACACAGAGGCACAAGCAGGCAACAGGGGCACACAGAGGCACAAGCAGGCAACAGGGGCACACAGAGGCACAAGCAGGCAACAGAGGCACAAGCAGAGCACAAGCAGGCAATAGGGGCACACAGAGGCACAAGCAGGCAACAGGGGCACACAGAGGCACAAGCAGGCAACAGGGGCACAAGCAGGCAACAGGGGCACACAGAGGCACAAGCAGGCAACAGGGGCACACTGAGGCACAAGCAGGGGCACACAGAGGCACAAGCAGGCAACAGGGGCACACAGAGGCACAAGCAGGCAACAGGGGCACACAGAGGCACAAGCAGGCAACAGGGGCACACAGAATACACACATCGAACGGAGGTGGCATACATTCCCGATATACCTACAGATACTTGGGATGTGTCCCTCTAGTATGAATATAGAAACGTTACGCGTATGGCATCCTAATGCGTGCTGGCTCACAGAAAAGCCCGCCACTCTAGCAGACCGGAGTCCGTCACCCAACGACCTAATTTGTGAGACATGCTAGTGAAAACTGAAATGGGGGGAACCCAAAGCACAGTCCAAGCTGGGGAAGAGGTATAATGGCCTGAAGAAAATTCCGGGTGTAAAATGAATACACCCTAACCTCCCAGAGCTACTAAATGGTAACCCAGATTCACAAAATTAGATTTTTTACCAAAATTGGACGATATTGAATATTAAACAGATAAATAATGAAATTATAAAACCATCCCGCCACGCGATGGCGGGAATCGAACACATGCTGCAAGCTGTAGCGACCCCGGCACTAACCACCGTGCAAATGGCCTAGCTCTCATGAGGAACCCGGGAGAGGAATGAGATGGCGGGCCGGTACTGCATGCAAGGCTGCGACAAACCCCGCCACCAGCACTAGCCGGGCACCGTAGGCTATACTACAGAACCTGTTAGGAACTGCTGAAATGCCCCATAATTTTAATACAACAACGCTGGTTTGCCCCGTGAAATATAGCAGTTCCCAATGAAATTGCGAGTACCACACATAACCAGTACCGCATAACTGCTGATCAGTGCTGCAGCTGTAAGCCCCATAAAAGACGTGCCTAAACCGTCCCAATAAAAGTGAATCAACCCTAAGAAGTGCTGGTGTGAAAAGATCCCTTCCGTGAAATGCTAATGCCAATACCATCCCGTGAAAACAGCATCCTACAGACCGCTAAAGTAAAACCTCATGGGAGGGCCGAAGAAAAGTTACAAGTACGAGGCTAATAAAATTGCAACGACTCCCCTCCGAAGGGCAGACACTGTCCAGACGGCAAGGCTCCCGCAACCCTGAATGCCCGCGCTCCGAATGACTGGCAAGTCGAGCGCGGGCCCGCACAAGAGACCTCCCATGCCCCCACGATAGTGTCAAAATTGCCCAAGCAAAACGAACCCACACGGGCTGGAGTGCTACGCTCCATGCTAACAGCACCCTGCTAACCACCTCATGTGCCACAGGGAAGTTACAATGCAGATGCCTCGCACCCGTGACCGACCTCCCATGGTGCAGGGCCCCGACCATAAAAAAGGAAAGAACACATCACTCGGTCCCACGTGGCGGAAAGCTTCTTCACGCCCTCCAAGGCCTCTCCGTGAGATCCCGGACCAGCGCCCACGCACAAACGCAGGCCCAGCACACATGCCCCCGAATACCCGCGACCGGGCACTGGAGCAGGGCATAGGCCTCTGAACCCGCGCTGTCCCCTCACCCTCACCCGAAACGGCAAAATCAACAAAACCTTCACCAAACCGACTCACCGCAAGCTAAGCCAAGCCTTGGCCCGCTGGAAACAGCACTCCGACGCAGCGCCTTCTCGCTGGAGGGGAGGGGCGGGCACCGACGCCCCCTCTCCCTCGAATCATGCTAACCACCTCATGTGCCACAGGGAAGTTACAATGCAGATGCCTCGCACCCGTGACCGACCTCCCATGGTGCAGGGCCCGACCATAAAAAAGGAAAGAATACATCACTCGGTCCCACGTGGCGGAAAGCTTCTTCACGCCCTCCAAGGCCTCTCCGTGAGATCCCGGACCAGCGCCCACGCACAAACGCAGGCCCAGCACACATGCCCCCGAATACCCGCGACCGGGCACTGGAGCAGGGCATAGGCCTCTGAACCTGCGCTGTCCCCTCACCCTCACCCGAAACGGCAAAATCAACAAAACTTTCACCAAACCGACTCACCGCAAGCTAAGCCAAGCCTTGGCCCGCTGGAAACAGCACTCCGACGCAGCGC
This sequence comes from Lissotriton vulgaris, assembly GCF_964263255.1. NCBI lineage: Eukaryota > Metazoa > Chordata > Amphibia > Caudata > Salamandridae > Lissotriton > Lissotriton vulgaris. The sequence continues at coordinate 1,719,268,595 of NC_141694.1, read as the reverse complement.
CTTCTCGCTGGAGGGGAGGGGCGGGCACCGACGCCCCCTCTCCCTCGAATCACTCACCGGCTCAGTCTCTCCGTAGGCTGCGGGGACGCTGGCAGTCTCCTTCCTCGTCCGGAGCTTGGCTCTGCCGCTTGTAGTTGCGGGTGCCCTTGCTAAGCTCGTCGCGCCCTCCGCCGTCCTCCTGTCGGCACCAGGCACAGCCCATAAGCCCCGTCTCTTGGCTGAAGCGCAACCACGGGAACTCCCGGAGCCACGAGTCCTGGAAGGAGCCGGCGTGCAGACTGTGCAGTAGCGATTGCGGCCGGGCAGGAGCCAGAGCACGGCGCCGCACCGGCTGCTCCACCGCTGCCTCCACGTCCTGCGCCTCGGCATCGTCGCCACCATCCCCGGAGGGCCGCCCGCTGAGGCCGCTCCCCGGGCTGCCGGTCGCGGATGGCAAATGAACAACGGACTATGCCCACAATGCAACGGGGCGGCTCGAGCTGGCCGGGTTGGGGTGGTGAGAGACGCAGAAGTGCCGGCAATGCCGGACCAGACACGGGGGCGTTCCCGGCGTCCCGTGACGTCGGCAAAAGCCAAAGAATGTCGGGAACGCCCCCGTGTCTGGTCCGGCATTGACGGACAGGCCCCTCGTCCAATGGCAAGGCTCCGTTTACGGAGCCAGCCAATCAACGACGAGGGCCGAACCAAAGCACCCTACAGTTCTCAACAGGATTTCGCCTGCGCGAAAAGCTGCGCAGAAAGCGCAGCTTTCGCTAGGCAAAACCTAAAAAGGGGTTGGAGAGGAAGCAGCAACATGGACAAGGGGGGCTGAGAGGGGAAGAAACAATACAGACCAGAAAATGGTACCTCAATCACGCCACGAGCAGCAGAAGGACAGTAATCAAGATGCAGCACTCAGTACTTGGTCCATACTCCAGATGAACGAAGAGGAAGTGACGCTGACACCTGCTGTCCAATTAGTAAGCAGCAAAAAAGAGTGACACTTATGCTAACAAATGGTAAGCAAGGAGTGCCCTCCTACCTGCTTGTACACAATATATCTTATAAGCGACACCGCATGTGTACTGTCTTAAGTGAGACCTAATTCTGTCTTGCCCATGCTCAGTGACAGTAGCATTACACACACATCTATTTACAAGCACATGCTTAATTAACTCAAATACTTGAAAACCTACTGCAAAGGCAAACTCTGAACTGTCACCAGCAGATAAAGATTGAACAGAGCAAGAATGGCTGATTATATAATTTGCCTCATAAATTCAAACCAATAGTAAGAGTCGAATATAATATTTCAATTGCGAAGCCGTGGTGGTTAAGCTTCCAACTCTAAGGGCCTCATTACGATGGCGGAGGGTCCGCGACGACAGCCTGTCGGTGGTGGGCCCCCCACCATTGGAATGAGGTTTTCTGCCCACCAGATAACTATGTCAGGTGGACAGGTGGTGGTTGGGAAGACCGACCGCCACGGTACCGACAGGCGGTCTTTCTCCGACCGCCTTTTGGACCTCCCCGGAAGGCCAGCATTACGGCGGTGCCAGCAAGGCACCGCAGTAGGGATTATAATATCCCTTTCCGCCGGTCGTTCTGAGGCGATCAACCTGCCACAAAACGGCTGGCGGAAATGGATTTGGGGGCCCCTAGCGGACCCCCCACAATTGCTGGGGCAAGGGCACTACTTATACCTGCACCATGTGGCAGGCACCACATGGTGCCTGCCACATAGTGCAGGGATATGCAAGTGCCTCTTTTTTGTCATAGTGGCGGGAGCTGCTGACTGCATCCCTGCCGCAATGCAAAAAATAGGGCCTGCATCGTAATTCGGTTGGTGGGTAGATCGCCTCATAGATGGCCGGTCCCACTAACGCAACAATGGGGGTCAGTCTAAAGTCCGATCACCATCCTAATGACCCCTTAAGGACAGACACAATCAGAACAAACTAGAAGGAGATATTAATTACAGGATTCTAAAAAGCTTCTTTATTGAATCTAGCTTTTTATTGAAGGCTTAACATATCAATATTCTGTGAACCTGGTATTACCCACCATTTTTAATAAATTAAGTGTATTTTCTTGTTTATATTATAAAACTGATCAGACTGATTATGTATTTTGCAGTATGTTTACAGACCTCTTTTACTACTAAGTTTATTTTAAAGAGCCTTGTGTGGGTCACCAACCCCCAGTTAGAGCCACATATGTTAGATGAGTATTGTTTCTATTTTACTTCTGTGTTCTCTCTCTTTGTTCCTTTAATTTATTTAATGCCAGCATATATCAAAAAGTAATGTGAGAGAGATAATATAGTCAACATGATTTTATGGAAAGAAGAAATCATTTTTATTGGTCTTACTATACATTAATCAAGTGTTAGTGTTCACTTTACTGGTGCAGAATATCTTGATGGAACCTTAATGGCATTACTTTGGAAATGTAAATGATTGCCAAATCTAACTGGTCTTGCTTTGCTAATACTTGATTGTAGATATTGACTTTACTATTGTTTGTTTAATAGCAATAAGATTGACAATACCAATAGCAGGAGCCAGCGACCACTGATTGCTGTATAGTTCCAGGATGTCCACCATGCTTTGTGTATGAAACATGGTGACCATCTTGAAACTATACAGCTTGGAAGTACAAAAGGAGAGTTGCAGCATAGCTGAACATACTATTTCATACGTCCCTGGTATTCAACATGTTGCATATGTATCCAACCTGATGACCATTATGAAAGCATAACAATGAAATTCCAAGGTATCCAGCCACCACTACAGGATTTTGCAATGCCAGCTTCAAAGTGATATGTTCAATGGCAAAGCCAATATTGTTGATGAGTAGTGGAAATTAGTGAATAGGCTGCAGCAGCCATGGTGGAAGACTGAGTAAGAAATACTGATGAAGTAGTGAGTGAAGGGTGGAGATGAACAGAATGATGGACAGTGGGAAGAGAGAGAAGAAGTGGTGCCGAGGGAAAGAGCATAAGCTCATTAGGGAGAGAAAAAGAGACAGAAAAGGAGAGAGAAATTAAGAGAGAGAGAGAGAAAGGGGGAGAGAGAGAGAGAGAGAGAGAGAGAGAGAGAGAGAGAGAGAGAGAGAGAGAGAGAGAGAGAGAAGGGAGCGTGCCATACAGAGTGATAATTCACAAGGGTTTAAAAAAATTGCTTTTTTACATCAGCCTCAGAGGATGAACTCCTTGAATCAAATATAAGGGTTAGGTACTCAATGGGCGGGGCAAACATAAGTTTGGGGGGCAAGCCCATGCACTTATGTCATAATGCAGAATCAATTTTCACTTTTGAAGCGAGAGTGATGATGTAGGCATGCACTTGCAATACCATCATGACACCAAGGCCTCTTTTTTTCTTATTTACCATCATTGCATGAAGGTAGACCACTCACTGCACTGGTAAATAAAGAATTTATCAAAATGTTCAAAGCGCGTTAAATGAAGAGAGCTTACTGGTAGCAAATTGAAGCTGCTAGAACCTTCCTACAATATTTAAAAACATTACAATTGGGGGCGTGGCCAGGCAAGACGGCCAGGTGAACGTCATTCACTTCGGAGCCTCGTAGCTTTTCATGTGTACTAACCGATGTAAAGGTTAGCCAAAATCCACCCAATTGGCATCTGAAATTCCTTGATACTGACGGGCCATGCAGGAGTGCTAGCGCAAGCTGGGAGCAGAGGGAAACGCGGTCAAAGAAGAAGCGAGAAGGAGCGGCCGAAGCTCCCAATATGGCAGCGGCAGTCAGGGAAGAACTGACTCCATGTCTTTGTTGAGGAGGAGCCTTAGGGGCCGCCGGAGTCAGCTTGTAATGAGGGTTGATGAGAGGAGGGTTACGCGACCGGACGGGCTCCCAGCGAGAAGTGATTGCGCCATGGTGGAGAGGGCCGTGCTCGCCACCTTTGCCTCGATGATAGATGGTGCGAGGGGAGGCAGACGGTGATGCCGGTTACCCCACTGCGAACCGGGGGTCCCGGGCTGTAGTCCTTGCGACCATTTGGGCAATTTTGTGGCGATATATACAGGAGCGAGGTGCCAGCCTTGACCGACTCAGGGGTGTAACCCAATAACCCTCCGAGGGGGTGGCGGATTCAGCTTTTGCCAGGAAGATGGGGTACACCCCTGAGTCGCCACTAGCTGCCGGAGGAGGAAGACGCACCTGGTGAAGGTTGCTCACTAAAGGGGGGGAGCGACTGGCCTGCATCTATACCACCGATGAAAGGGGCAGGCAAAGTTTCCAGCTTCTTCACCCCCACTGAGAAGAGACAGGCACTGGAACAAGGGGGAGAGACCGCCACCATGACACTCACTAAAGATGATCTAATGGCCTCTCTTAGGGAATTCAAGGCTGAACTCTGCTCTAAAATCAAATTGGATATTAAGTCTTCCATGGAACAACTCAAATCAGATCTATCTGAGTGCATGTCCGTTCTCCAACAGGATGTAGACTCCATAGGCACTAGAGTGCTGGAGGTGGAGTCCTAGGCACAGGAAGTAGAGAAACGAGCAGCGGCCACGCATGACAAGGTGCAAGACCTTCACACACAATTACAGTTGGCTCTGCTGAATACAAAGGACTTGGAAAACATCAGAATCAAAGATCTAGAGAAGGGCCCAGACTTGGATGCCTTTATTGAAGGTCTCTTTGCGGAAATCTTGGGGCCTCGCCCGTTGAAAATCAAGATCGAAAGGGCTCACTGCGTAGGGATTCAACCGACGGGGGAACGTCATCGCACATGCGACATTCTTGTCAAGCTTCATCCCTTTAAGGTAAAGGAAGCAATCTTGCAAGCAGCTAGGAAAAAGGATGAGATCTCCTTCCAGGGTTCCGGTGCGTGCTATATCAAGATATGGCACCTTCTACACTACTGCGGAGACAACAGTTCAGGCCCATCACGACGAAGCTGAGAACCGAGAGTGTTAAATTCAGTCTGGTCTTTGAGCTCAACAATAAAGTGTGTCACATCACGGAACTAGAGGAGGGCCTGAGAGTTTTGGGACTTACCCCCATTGCAGATGAGCGCACCCATGGAACTTTGAGGGGGAAAGAAAGTAGTAAGCCCTACCAATGGATCACAAGCTCCAAATGTAGACACTCCAAAGATTAGAATGGGATGGAGCAGTGGGGGCCCAGCAGATGGGGCTCACTTCAGACAAGAGAAGAGGCAGGGGAGAGAAAATCATCCAGGAAAGACAGGATGAGCTACGGTACAAGTAAGCTACCGCTCTCACTTACTCTCGACCCCAGGTGGTATATGACACGTTTTGGCTACCTACATTCTATACGAGAGACAGCCAAAGCTATGGACACTGGCCAAGGTGCACATAAACACAAACCCAACATTCAATAACATTTTGACTGGCCACCCGGGACAGGTTTTTTTTGAACAGTTGTTTTCAATGCTTGTGGGGAAGTTTTAAGGGGGGCTGGTGGTGGTCATATAGTTGTAAGAGTCATGCAGTGTCACTGGTTCATAAAGGACATCCAGGAGTCATGAGCCCTTTGAGATATCCACGACAGAAGAGATGGGAGGGAGAGGGGAGCTAACACTACGAGGTCCAATTGCTGTGGGAGGTCGAGACTAGAGCTATGTCGATTTCCATAGTTTCATTGAATGTGGAAGGGTTGAACTTGCCTCTCAAGAGGCATAACATTTGGAAGTATCTGGCAGATCACCACTTTGATGTAGTGGCGCTCCAAGAAATGCACCTAAGCGCTCTGAGGAGCTCCGGCTGCGCCATAAAAGGTACTCACTGATCTATAGGTTATCGGCTGGTGCAAAACAGAGGGGAGTGGCTTTATTATTTCACAACTCTACAAAATTCCAACCAGAAGCCATAAAGTCAGATAGGGAGGGCAGGATCATTATGGTGAAGGGGAGATTATGGGATCGATTACGCACGTTCATTTCGGCATATGCCCCCAACACAGGGCAACCAGCATTCCAGTCCTCCCTGCTAAATATGATAGGCAGATTTGCAGATGGCCAGACAGTCCTAATGGGGGGTTTTAATCTCACATGGCACATGGAAATAGATAGCACCCACCCCCCACAGAAACGCCACATGCAGCTTCCCCAAAGGGATTAAGCAATCTCTACATACTCTTTGGCTTATAGACACATGGAGACTTCTCTACCCTACTACCAAACATTATACATTCTTTTCTCACGTACACCAAACGTATTCATGACTTGATTATATTTTTATAAGCCAAAGTCTACTGGGGTCCCTTCAGGCGGGGAAAATCCTTCCGATTACTATGTCTGATCACAGTCTCGTCACGATCTGCTTTACCTGGGGTAGCGCCGCACCCAAGTCACCAAGATGGTATTTGCCTGTCTCTCTGATGAGAGATAAAGTGTTAAGAGAAAATTACAGGGGGGCATCAAAGAATTCTTTCAACTAAAACGGTCTCAGGATACCTCTCCCCTGACTAACTGGGAGGCATTTAAAGCAGTTCTGTGGGGTAAATGCCTGGTGCTCAATGATACATTGAATAAACAGAGAGTCAAAGAGAAGGGATAATTGAAAAGCAACATAAAAAGACCCCCTTGTGGGCGTTGCAACGTAAATTGAGCATCCTTTCCAGGGAAAATCACAGTGATCTACTCCAAAAGAACAGAATACCCCCTCTTGCGGCTTTGTCAAATCTCATACTCACAGGGGAACAAAGTGGGAACTCACCTAGCGAGACAGTTGCGGAAAAAAAGGGAGAAGGAACACAGCTGAGGCTTATGTGATAGAGAGGGCTATTTAGCACATTGAGACACTGACAAGGCTAACACATTTGGGACGTTTTACAAGGAGCTTTATACCAGTGAACCCACCGACACAGCAGCACAACACCAATACCTACAATCACTGGAGCTGCCGCAGGCCTCCCAGGCCTGGAATGATGTAGTTAACACACCTATAACCGACGAGGAGATAGAAGGCGACCGCGACACTTAAAACCAACAAGTACCCCGGGTCTGATGGTATGAAGGCCCACTTCTATAAAACATATGCACCAGACATCATTCCGCACCTCACCCATCTGTTTAACGCTATGGCAGAGGGCACATGGTGTCACAGTCAATGACGGAAGCCTTGATAACTGTAAACCCCAAGCAAGGAAAACATTTGCAGAACTGCGCCTCATCTAGGCCAATTGCACTCCTAAATCTGGATGCCAAACTATATTCCACAATATTAGCAGCAAGACTGGAGGACTTGATGCCAATTCTAATTCACCCTGATCAATCAGTCTTCATAAAGAGGAGGCAGACCCATGACTATATATGTAGGACATTACATCTGATAGAAAAAGTAACTAAAGACAAGATCCCGGCTGGGTCTGGATGTCGAAAAGGCCTTCGACAGGATGGATTGGTCATTTCTTTTCCTCACGCTTGAACACTTTGCTTTCGGGAAGGCATTTATTGACATGATCAAGGCTAATTATGCGCAAGCACACTCTAGAATGCAGGTCAACGGGACCAGCTTAGCTCTGTTCCCATAGGAAAGAGGAACGAGACACGGTTGCCCACTCTCACCCCTGCTTTTCGCTCTAAGCATAGGACCACTGGTGATACGGGTCTGGACGACCCAAGGATTCGGGGTATTATCTTTGGGGGAGAGGAACATAAATTAGCATCATTCATGGATGATGTCCTGATCACGCTCACTGCTCCTCACCACTCGCTGCAGGCCATACAGGCAGAACTATGGGAATTTGAAGAGGTGGTGGGTTGTAGCGTTATTCTGTCTAAGTCGTCCATTCTAAATTTCACGGTAGCAGAGGAAGAGGCCAACCTACTCCGTGGGTGTACCCCCTTTCAGTGAGCCAAGGACACCCTTCAGTACCTGGGCATCCAACTAATACAACGACTAGAGGACCTTTATAAGGCTAATTACCTGACACTTCTACTTCAACTCCAGCAGAACCTCAAATGCTGGAAACCTCTCTTTATCTCTTGGCTGGGGTGCATACATGTGATAAAAATGACAGTGCTACCCAAATTTCTATATTAGTTTCAGGCCCTGCCGATTGATCCAGATGGGGATTTCCTACCCAGGCTGCTCTCCCTTATTACCCTATACATTCGGTAGAACGGTAGGGCTTGTCTTACCTTCCACACCTTAAGATGCACGAAAAATTAGGGGGGGTGGCTCCACCTGATTTTAATCTATATTACAAAGCTGCCCAAGTGAGGATTTTGGTAGAATGGTCGAAGAGGGAATCAGATAATCACTGGTTACACATGGACTGGGCGATAGTGGTGAGAAAATTTGGGACATGGTTTGGAAGTCTAAGAAAGACATACCCGCAAACGCCTACATCAGCACGCCTAAACGGACCACCCTTAAGGTATGGGACGAGGTGTCCAGAGGGTTGGGCTGGACTACATTCCCATCATACTATACTCCGATTCATTAAAATCTGGACTTTCCCCCACACTACGCGAAGGTCCGTTTGATGCTTGGAAGGAGGGAGGCTGCCTGACCTATTCCATAACCACAACATTCTCACCTTTAAACATTGTCAAAGTAACTTTCATGTATCCTCTAGCGAGCACTTCCTTTCACTTATATTCAAGTTAAACACGGGGCCCTACAGTCACAGGTTAGGGAGGCAGCAACACGGGAACGAACACCAATAGAAAACTTTGTGCGGCGGGAAGGCTGGATGAAGGGTGTGATCTCTTTCTATACAGCTTACTGATCTCCACTTTACACTCACCGAGGGCCCGATATATGAACACCTGGCAACATATGATAGGAAGAGAAATCTCGGACGAGGAGTGGAGGCACTCGTGAATGGATATTGTCAAGGGCAACCACTCCCTGGATATGAGGGAAGCCCATTATAAGTCTCCTTTTGATTGTACATGTACGCAACAAAACTCAAAAAGATATTCACAGAGGCCTCCGATCAGTGCTGGAGAAGGTGTGGTCGCCTAGGGGATTTCCCCACAATTAAAACATTCTGGGAGGAAATCTTGGTTCACATTAGGGATATCCTTGGGTACCTCATTTCGACCTCCATGTAGGGAGCCCTCCTGGGAGAAGAGACCCAGAGCTATAACATGAAATGAAAGTGGATAGGGCTATAATGTGGACATGTCTAGGGGCCGCCAAATTTGCAATTCCTGCAACATGGAAGAATGAAGGCTGCACTGGTGCTGTCCCAATGGCACTCACGCCTCTGAATGTTATTCATCATGAAAAGGATGGCAGATATTTTCAGGGCAGATTACAAAAATGTTGAATACAAATGTGGCCCTCTAGTCGAATATCTCACGCGGGGGCTCCCCATGGAAGTTTGCCCAACCTCATTATGGGCTATGCACTTATTTCAGTTCTAGACCAGAAGGATCCCTTTCTATGGATGTTTGACCCGACCTCGGAGCACCACAACACACTTTTTGAATCACACACCAGGTTCAGTGACCAGTGTACACACCATTCAGCTACCACCACCATTACTCTTTAGTTGTTTATTAGGGGTGGGTTGAGGGATCGGGGGAGGGACAGTTGGGTGGGGAATATAAAGTTCTACGACCTACGATGCTCAACGCTCAAGAATGGTAGGGTTGGCTTGTAACTAGTACTCCACTAACAATAATGGCTCCCTCATGTGAAGAATCTGTACCTTCATTGTTTAACAATTGTGGGAAGTGTTCTTTCCTCTTTATGGTAATGCCACCCTGCATACTGCTTATGTTTAATAAAAAATTATTTTGGCAAAAAACTTCACAATTATAAGGAACTGGGAAGGGAAGTGCAAGAGACTGGGTTGTTATTTGACGGGGATGCGAACCCTGGTCAAGCACAAAACCACAATCCTTGTCAGGGTAAGGCACAAGCCAACCCTAAATTAACCTTTGCTCAACCCTCTGGTTGCTTAGAACAATCAGGAGTAACTTACATGCTATCTGTAAAGTATCTGTGCAACTCTTTAGAAAAGTGAAAACACTCCAAATTAGAAGAATAGAGCTTCCTTTAATAAATAAAACAAGACCAGAATGACAAAAATCCAATCAGAGATATGGTAGTTTAAATCGGCACACACAGGCAGCAGACCAGTAGATTGGCAGAGTGGCAGCCCTTTTAGCAGTGCAGCAGTCCTTCCTTCTGGCAGAGTACCCATAGGTCCAGATGTTTACTGAAAAGTTGATGTCTGAGGTCCAGTATTTATACTCAGTTGTGCTTTCGAAGTGGGTAGAAGCTTCCAGAGGCATGTCTTTTGAAGTGCACAGATGCCCTGACTTCCTGATCCTGGCTCCAGACTTATTACAAAGGGTATGCAGCCGTTTATGAGGAGATAGGACACAGCCTATTCACGTGGAAGTGGGGCTGGGCCCAGCTCCTCCGTCCAATCCTGCCAGTGATAGCCCTTCCAGTCACACCTAAGCTCCCAGTTGTGTTGGCTGTCTAGGAGGAAAACACAAAGCCCAACTGTCAACTACATCCAGTTTGTGACACAGAGACAGGTTGCAGGCTCCAAATGGTTGACAGGAAAATGTTAACTTTCTAAAAGTGGCATATTCAAAAATGTAATCTAAAATCTGAATTCACAATCAGTTATGAATTTTTTCTTTACAGTTCCAAAGACACCAAACATGAAATGGTTACCTGTTCCCATTTGTAAAGTACACTTATAAAATATAATAAGGTAATGCCAATGTTATCCTGTGGCAGAGGTAGGCCTTGCAGTAGTGAAAAAACAAATGAACGAGTTTTTCACTACCAGAACATATACAACTTAAAAGTGCATGTCCAGTTTTTCAAATAAATTGCACCCTGCCCTCTGGGCTGTCCAGGGCAAACCTTAGTGTTGACTTACATGCATTAAAAAGGAAGGTTTGGGCCTGGCAAAAGGTGATTTTTTCCATATTGACATGGCAGTTTAAAACTGCACACTCCGGCTGCAGTGGCAGGCTTAAGACATGTTTAAAGTGCTACTTGAGTGGGTGGCACAATCAGTGCTGCAGGCCCACTAGTAGCATTTTATTTACAGGCCCTGGGCACAGGTAGTGCCCCTCTATAAGGGACTTGCAGGTAAATGTAATGTGCCTATTTGGTGTAAGCCAAGTCTGTCATGTTTTAAGGAGATAGCACAATCTTATTTGCACTGTTTAGTAGTGTTAACGTGTTGAGTTCTCAGGCCAGCAAAAACGAAGTCAGCACAACAGGAGGTCTGAAGTAAAAACATTTGGGGAAAACCCACAACAAGCACGCCAGGTCTAGCAGTGTGTAGCAATGGAGGAGTGTTAGGGTACAAGTCAACATTGCTGAAGACCAGCAGTGTACAGGTAGGGGAGCAATGGAAAAGCAACGGGCAGTATTAAGAAAAGCTGAGGCAGATGAGAAGGACTGGGAACAAAATTAACAAACACAGGGCTGTGGTAGTAATACAGACAGTACAGGTGGCAGGTGACGTGAAGTGGGAAGTGGCACTCATAGGGGATATAGCATGAAAACACACAAATTCCCTTGGAGTTCTGAAAGAAATAGAATCAGCCACTGTCAAATCCAATAGCTCTTGGCTAAGAATGGTCTAACTCTTGGTTTTGCTAATACATTTTTGACTGGTGTAAATATAGGTAGTAAGGTGTTCAGCTCAACCTGTTTTTTGGCTCTAAACAGAATAACTTATGCTTTAGAACTGTTAAATTGGAGATGAATAGCATAGATCCAGTTCAAAACTTTGCTCAGAAGTTCCTGTAATTCAAGGACTGAAGTAGACTTCTTTGCATAGGAAATCTAGACTTGTGTGCCATCTACACAGAACTGGACCCACACATGCCAGCCATCATAAAGGGTCATACATTGAAGCCATGGAACAAATATGCAAAGGAATGGAACCACTTATGGGGTTGGGTGCTAACATGAGCCACTAAGGACCAACTTTTCTGCAAGTTCCATTGGTTCCGCCATGTGAAAGGCTGATGAAAGGCCCAGCATGACTAGGCGGTAGCCTAACTCACCCTACAGGGCATCATCCCAAAATCCAATTAGTGCACTCTCAGTGCTGTGTTTTGAGGTAAAACTGGACTGATAAATGAAGGGACAGTTATGGTCATCCGGATATGGTTGGAGTAGGAAAGAAAATATTTTTTCGAAAAATGTCACCAGTTATGGAATATATGCTCAGACGTGAGTCCCTTGCTCACTTTGCCACTGGATTCAAGCAAGCCTGGCTGAAGACAGCTGAAATGCCAGAAACCGGTCCTCAGAAGCTTGTTTCCGGTCCAGGGAAGGAATGGCTTGGCAGTTCGGGCTGGACTGTTCCCATGAGGCACAGGGTCTGACTAATTTGCATTTGTCTGAACTGGGGTGGCAGAGTGGGCTAAAGAACGGTGATGGATTAAACCCAGATCTGTTGACTGGGTGTGAGTGTTTGATTGGTTCATATGCTCCGTCCATCACCACCCCTTTTGTACCAAGTAGTGCTGCGCGAGTCCTGGACCCCTGGAAGTGGGACTGAAGGTGCTCTGCCAACCCAGCTGTGTTCCCAGCAGAACTGATGCAGCTTGATGGACCGCCTCATTGAATTTCCCATTGGAACTGCTGCCTGGTGCATCCCCAACACAGGACTTTTCATCACAACACAGCAGCTCATCAGAACGCTGCTGTGTGACACATCTCCACACGAGGAGATGCATTGCCCACCAGCTCTTTGGAAACACCACTGTGTGACATTTCTGACTCAAAGACCTCACATCACCAATCACAACTTCTGTCACTGTGTGATGCATTTCCACGCAAGGACTTCCCATCGATGCTTTCTCAGAACTGCTTTTGCACAATGCATTTCTTTGCAAAGTCCTCACATTGCCTCTGCTGCACAACGCATGCTCGATGCAGGACTCCCTATCTCTCCACAACCAGGATTTAAGGTACCTTGTTTAGCAGGTCTGACTCGGTCCCTGTAGCCAGCCTGCGCTTCATTGCTGTCGACCTAAACTTGTGACTTTGTCCTGGTGTAGCGCAACCAGATAACCAGATTTCGCGATTTGTGCTTTTTGGCAAGATTTTGATATAGATATTTAGAATTGCATGTCTCTGGATCGACTGAATTGCTTTTTTGGGGTTTGCTTATGACTTCACCCTGACTAGGATTGTGTTTGCTATTTGAGTAGGGTAACCAGTAACCCAATTTCTTACAATTAGCATTTTAGCTTAAAATGACTGTCTTAATTTCGAGTATGCCAGTAGACAACTATTTATTTGATTTAAACCTATTTTTTTTTTTTATTGCCATGCATCACTTGACTGCAGAACAGGGTGATAATATTGGACTTCAGGTTTGATCATAGTAAGTTTCTGATATGTAATTGCCTGAATGCATTGCAATAACTCAGAATATAATTTAATTTTTTGCCTAGTATACTACTATTCTTCTTTGCAGATAACACATATTTACATTGGATTTAAAATGTTATAACGAGATATCCCGCCCTTTACCCATCCACAGTCTTTTCTTTCCCTATTGCCCACCTGCCCTCTGCCTCCTTATCCCAGTTTTTTCTCTCCTGCCCTCTGCCTCTTTACCCTAACTATTTCTCACCGTCTTGATCCTTTAAAACCTCCTACATTCCACTACCTCTCAACTCTCAACTCCCACACATCTGTTGTTACATCTTCCTTTGCCTATTCTTTTATTTCCACACACCACCTATGTACAATGGACATATATACTTATCTTTCACACAATGCAGGGCAGCAAAGTTGCTGCTTTGTGAGAAAGGTAGATTGCAGAAATGCTCCTTATGTACAGAAATATGGAGCATTCCTGTTCTCCCCTTGTACTACAGAGTTGGTTTTGCCTATCGCCAACACAAGCATCCTTGAACGTGTCTTTGCAGGCAGGATTGCTTTTGTACCAGAAGGGAGACCTCCATGCACAGAAACAATGCTTAGAGGCATTTTCCTCTTTCCACGCATGGTGAAAAGTGCAGCATGCATGGAAAGAGGAAATAATGAGGAAAAATATAGATGTTTCTTCTCAGTACACCTCACTGGGAATGTGTCGCGTAGTCTGCCAGCCTTGTTCTAAACTTCATGTTTACCACACACCTAAATATTACCGCAGGTCGTCACTCACACCATCTCGCTCACACATGTCTATGAATCCCATGATGCCCTTTGAAACTTCAGATCAATGTGGGATCTGTAGTGTGATCAGATCATCATGTACACAGGGTTTTCTGTTTCAGTTGACACCAATAAACAAAGAAAATAGCCCTTATCAGTGTAAACAAATACTGATAAATACAGATTCTCCTCCAATCCAACACTGTTATTCATTCTTACTCTGAAGAAGAGGAGCAGGCACATACAATTAAGTATATAACTGAACGACATTCAAAGAAATGAATGAAATGAGATAGATACCTTTTTTTATTTCTAGCAAAAGAGCTTAACCCTCTTTGGCGTTTTAAAGAAGGCAGCAGGTAAAGGTCTACAAGGTTTTTATTTTGTTGTTTAGGAATGTCACAAAAATGTTGTTCTTTTTCCTTTTATTGCTCCCACTCTCTCCTCACAGGAACCCATTCTTACCAGTGGTCCTACTTATACATCATGAGCAAGCTTTGATGCTATTCTCTCGATGCAGACTGCCAGCCCTGCCTTATCATATAAACTGACCACCACGCGGTGCCTTCCTCCATCGAAGACCCTTCACAAAGACTCAATGCATCAACATCAGTACTGCTGCCTGATGTGATGCTATAGTATTGTAGACTCATAATGACATCATCAGCACTGCTACCTGTCCTTTGTTAGATGATTCAATTCACCTTTTCAGTAACTGGGTCATAGATGTCCTAAATTCCTTCATCTTATTCAAACTTTAACCCCTTCGATGCTGATGACGGCCCCCAGCCGTCATGCACTACGGTGGGCGTGTGCTGATGACGGCTGGGGGCCGTCATGAACCCGCCCACTCGCGATTCTCCCCCACAAGCGCAGAATCGCTGCCGCGCCCAAGGGGTTAACAGAAATTTAATAATTTTGTAGAATGGATACATAAAAACAGCACCTATCAAGTGGACAAACTTTTTATACAACAGACAATAAACTATACAGCACGTTCATTCAGATCCCAAGAAAGAAATGAATGCCACACATCTCACAGAATCCAACTGCTCCTTCAAAGAACGCTTGAAGTTCTATGTGTGAGTGCTTGGGACATGCAATGAGTTATAATGGCACTTTGAATGTGTGAAGAGTAGTATTTGATGTGAGATTAGTTGTGTTGCAATATTCCCAGTAATGTAAGTATCTTTTTACAGTTTTTACATTTATTATACAAATATTTTTTTAAGTATTTGTCAATTTGATGTATATAAGCATATGCAATATAGAAGTTTTTATAACAAATGTTAATGCATTTTCTTTTTATTTCATATGTTTTAATATTGTTATACTTTGCACATGACTACCTAAAGGAATATGACAATCTTTAGTGTTTTTAAGCATTGGCCTTTGTGTTGCTTGTGGTATTTCCACCCTCTATTAATTTGTCTGTGGCTCCCTTGCAGTACCTATGAGGGGCAACTGGTGCACTCTTTTAAAGGTGTATTTTTGTGTTTGCATGTCTCTGTCTGGGTCCTTCCTTAGTTTTATCTTTGATTTAAATTGGCGCAGGTTTGTGAGCTTAGAATACAATGAAAACGTGGGATTTTGGGGGCCAATTTACAAAGGTACATGAAGTAGTACTTCGATAGGACCACTTCATTAACTACTAAATGCATTTCACTAAGGTGAAAAGTGAAGATTTCTGCTTATATCAGTCCTATACATTGGGTCAGATTCACTAAGGGCATGAATCACAAAGATTTATCCTTGTAGTAGTCATGGATTTCAGGACTAAGCCAGGAGCAAGCTGGGAGTGCTACAAAATGATGTTTGTTGCAAATCTCTACGTTATACCCTAATCATTCTAGGAGCATTATAGATCAAACTGTCTCATATCTACCCCATCAGAGCATTGGAGGAAGAACAACATCACAAGTGGACACTCTCAGGTACTGCAAGAGAATCAGAGACAAATCAGTGGGGGCAGGGAATAACTCTTCCAACATAGAGGGCAACACAAGAAAAAAGAAATGAAAAACAAACAAAGAAAAAAACTAAGAATCAAAAAAACAAAGAATGAAAGAAACAAACACAGAAACAAACAAGCAAATACTCAGGTTGGTTGCACATGGGTGGGATTGTGTAGATAACAGAGATGCCAAACTTGGCAACACCTGTATCAAAAACATATACTGCGTACACTGCATTCATGTATGCAGTTAATGTCATTGTTGTGGCTGCATTGAGATAGGATGAGCTTAGCGTGAATATATTTGGGAAGTCATTTCAAATGTGAATTAGCTAAACTTATCTACCAGTCACATTACCACATTGTCTAGCAACCATCTGATATGCAAGACCCTACTGCTGGAAAATGTAGCTGTATTGTTTGTATCCAGGAAAGCAGCATAGAAATCAGTGAATACCTTATACCCGAGGGAAGTAGGCAATGTCATAGATTTCTTTAGCCACCCATTCCATTCCACTGGTGAGTGTTGCATTTTTATATACTGGTGCTCTCAGTTGACGAAGTGCCATTGTACATGAATAACTTGCCTGTGAAATACGCTCATGTCCCCAGTGACCCTCTGAAAACATCCTGTGACTATGAAGTGGCTGAAAAGTGGAGCACAGTCAGGATTTTCCTTTCATTTTTGATCGCCTATCAGGAGTTTGACCTCCAGTGGATTAAACCCAGGAAGGACCGTGAGATTAGTGACATATGACATTAAGGCATGACAAAATTGGAGATATTTGTAGAACTGGCTACGTGGTATGGATAATTCTAATTGAAGTTTCTGAAACGATTCAAGAGTATGGCCACGCATAACATCTCCCAAGGAGGATATGCCAATCTGATCCCAGCCCTGAAAGCCCAGGGAGGAGCCTATTGCGCCACAGCTATGTCTCCTGTGTAAGGCAGCCCCACTACCCCATCCTACATAGATATTCTTTCCACACTAAGATCACAACCCTACAGTCAGTATTTTAACATGTGCAGGTAGAGTCTGGAAGTAAGCTCCTGCTCCCAGTCTGCAACCATACCAAGGATAACAGTGGGAGAGAAGCAGTAGCTTGCCACTGCTGCTTTCGTGGACATGAAAAAGATGTTGCTCCTCTGCCTGTACATCCTCTCTCCTACACAAGTAGATATTCTTCGAAATGAGTGGCGAAGCAACAAAAACATTTACCAACATAGTGGAAAAATGTTTTGGATATGGCTCACTTAAGGTGTTTTCCTATTTGGACAGGTTTTGTGTCATTTGTTGTTGGTGTAGTGAGTTTCACCTGGTGATGGTTGTCTTGTGTCATGGCTGTTGTATCTCCTACCCCTGTGCATTAGCATGTGTGCTGAATGGTAATGCAGCCTTGTTACTTTATGTACTCTCTACTGTCTCATTTTCTGTGTGGAGATCTCTACACATATAGGTCTCAGTAGTAAATTTGGGATTGGCTAGAAAATACTTCTCACACCAAAGTAGTATGGATGGATTTAGGGAGTGGTAAGTTGGGTTTTAAGGAGGGACATGGAAATACAAACTCTCACAAAAGTGTAAGCTCATTCCTACTTACAAATTACACTTCTAAAGTTACTACAGACAAAAAAGTCAAAATGCAATAGGAAATGCAGTCCATCCCACCTTGGAGTAAGTCCGGAGCCACGTATTGCCAGTCATAGGTGCTGCAACACACTTCCATGGAAAATGATGTAGGCACAGACTTAAAAAAACACCCCATAGGAAAACAATTTTAAATAAAAAAACTTATTTAGAATTTTGAAATAAATATATAAAATATTAAAAGTAGATATAAATAATCCATAATTACTATATTATTATAAAATGGGATAATGCACTTATCTTAATATAAATATTGAATACATTCATGAATTTTGTTAAAAAAAAAATAATTAAAATTATTCCATTCTTAACTGTTAATAAATGTTATTATGTACTAAACCCAAATACATATTTTACGGTAGGTAGGCCTTTTAAAATTATTCTTTAAAACATATTATTTTATAATTAAATAAATATTAATATATTAAACACATTTAACCAAAAATGATGTAACACAATTTTTCTACTTTTATGTTTGAAATAAATATACATTATTTTACATTACTATTTTATATAAAAATGTTGGTAATATTTTTTTAAACAATAATACATTTATAAATCTTGGTCTAGGAGGCTCCTTGAGGGGGTGGAGACATGCAAGAGTGCACTTAGGAGATGTTGTATAGCAAAAAAGTATAAAGGGATGATAGATTTAGAAAATGTATATTAAAAATGTATTAACAAAGCTGATAATTTGCCTTAGGTATTACTGTAGAAACATAGTAAAATGTTACATAGTCACAATATACAATGCACAAGCCAGTCATGTACATTGTTAGGCTTATGTTTAATTTCCCCTTAACAAATAGAACCTGTAGAAATTGTTGTACCATGCACAATGCTTTTCATATCTTGACCTTAACATGACTTACTGAGATTTTGTCATAACTGCAGAGTGTTCAGGGTTTACAAAATGTATTCCTTTCTCTAAACTACATATTCTTAGAGCATTTGTCAGCGGAAGCGACGTGGACACTATCCATACCTGAACTGTAATAAGGAGTACCACTGCCCAGGAAGAACCGGCACGAGGAGTCCGCAGACCGCGAGCACCAGGCACGCCACCGCCGCCTCGGGACTACAGGTCCCGGCAGCCTTTGCGGCGGAGGCGCGTTCCCTGACGCCGATCCAAGGCGTCAGGAGGGGCGTAGAAATACAACCAGCCCTCGGTGAAGCGGGGGGAGCTCTCCTTAGAGCATTTGTCAGCGGAAGCGACGTGGACACTATCCATACCTGAACTGTAATAAGGAGTACCACTGCCCAGGAAGAACCGGCACGAGGAGTCCGCAGACCGCGAGCACCAGGCACGCCACCGCCGCCTCGGGACTACAGGTCCCGGCAGCCTTTGCGGCGGAGGCGCGTTCCCTGACGCCGATCCAAGGCGTCAGGAGGGGCGTAGAAATACAACCAGCCCTCGGTGAAGCGGGGGGAGCTCTCCTTAGAGCATTTGTCAGCGGAAGCGACGTGGACACTATCCATACCTGAACTGTAATAAGGAGTACCACTGCCCAGGAAGAACCGGCACGAGGAGTCCGCAGACCGCGAGCACCAGGCACGCCACCGCCGCCTCGGGACTACAGGTCCCGGCAGCCTTTGCGGCGGAGGCGCGTTCCCTGACGCCGATCCAAGGCGTCAGGAGGGGCGTAGAAATACAACCAGCCCTCGGTGAAGCGGGGGGAGCTCTCCTTAGAGCATTTGTCAGCGGAAGCGACGTGGACACTATCCATACCTGAACTGTAATAAGGAGTACCACTGCCCAGGAAGAACCGGCACGAGGAGTCCGCAGACCGCGAGCACCAGGCACGCCACCGCCGCCTCGGGACTACAGGTCCCGGCAGCCTTTGCGGCGGAGGCGCGTTCCCTGATGCCGATCCAAGGCGTCAGGAGGGGCGTAGAAATACAACCAGCCCTCAGCTACGCGGGACGCGTGCGGGACGCCCGGGGCGAAGCCCGGGCAAAGGGCGGGCCCTCTGTGGCCCTCAGAGGCACGAAGAGGCCAGGCTAGGCCTCTCCCTTTCACCTGCCGGCTGGAACATCAAGGTACTGTTCTAATCTGTTTTAACATTCTAGCGTCCTTTTATGCTGTGACGTATTAGGCCTGTATCAATATAGATACTGTCGTTTAGTCACATAGGCTCTTTCCTCCGTGGCTATCTGGTTGAGGACAAGCCCTCTGTAAGTTGTCGAACATTCTGACGAGGCAATGGGGAAAAAACGGTTACCTGCACCGGTGGTGACAGTGAACACTATAGACTCATACATGGTACAAGTGGTAAATGACATTAATAACAAGCGAAGGCAATCCCTTGGCCTTAGTCAGTCACCCATCATGCCTCCTGAAAGTCCATCCACAAGTGTACTTAGTGCTGGGGCATCTGACACACCGCAAGTTAACCCCGCAATACATCTCACAGACCTGACCATTCACTCTAATGGTTTTGAGGACATCAATAATGTTGATGATAATCTTCAAACAGTTAGAGTAGACCCAGCGGATCTTTCATTAAACATCATTAACGATCCAAATCATCAGTCATCTATTACGGAAGTAGAATCTCAATCACCGCGGCCAGCAACACGGGCGGTTAGAGCCTGCCGCAAATCTACATCTAAACGGGGGGGGAAACATCCAGGCAGGAAAAAGGCCACCACCCCACCTCCGAAGCGGCTAGGGAAACAGGCTGACTTTGATACCGTGATCGAGCCTAGAACTAATAATGATGACGACCTCTTTAACAGAATCCAGGAAATGATGGACATTAAAATCAAGACCATAATTAAACCCCTGATTGGGAAACTGGATAAATTAACATCTGAGGTCAAAAAACTGGGTATTGCCCATAGTAAGTTGACAGAAGAGATGGAAAACTTGTCCTCTCTTGTTTCAAATTTGATACCTACTAATGAGGAGCACATCTCTAGTGCAAGTAACCCATTACCTATTCATCAGGGCTCTTCGCTCCCACCCTCTTCACTACCAATCTCATTGCCTGTTATTGGACAAGTCGTGGATGCAGCAGACCCCGGCACTAGTACAACCCCAGCCCCTGTGGGGATTCAGCAGGAGGATTTCTCTGCCCAATTTATCCTTGAAGCCTCACCGGTAGTTCTGGTGTTGGCAAATGTCCCTGTCTTAGCTGAAGGCAAAACAGAGTCCAATCAGGATTTAAAAGACAAAGCGCTGTATTGGCTCACCAACAATATGCACATGTCAGCTCAAGGTTACGATAAGTTGGCAGGAGATATCGTTATGTCCAGGAGGGTATCCTGGATAGGAAGTAAGCCCAAAAAGTTCACAGGGGATTGCGTTATTCTAAACTTCGCTAACGCGGAGGTCCTTCCAGATGTTTTGAATAATGTCTTTCCGCCTCAACGACGCAGAGGATCTATAGTCCCTCTCACTCTCAAGTTCTTTTATGACAAGTCAAAATTTCGTACCTTACCTAACCCCAATGGTTACAATAGACACACCAATAGGAATAATTGGAGAGACGCTGCCAGACCCCGACATCCGAATGATTGGCTCCAGCCCACAGCTTATCAGGACTTTGGAAAACTGTATCGCCCAACAGACCTGAACACCAGGTCCGTCCTGGGACGAGAGCCAAGAGGTAGTGCCTGGGATGGGGGCTTGCCGGGTGAGGTTCGTAATGCCTGGGGTTTTAGGCAAGATCAGTGGCAGAGAAACGTTCAGTTATCGCATTACCCCAACACTCCTCTACTTACATGGAACCCACCACAATATGGCCAGGGCCAGGTAGCTACTCCGCTTGACTGGGGTGTTAGCACAGGTAACAGGTTTGCCCCTCTATCGGATCTAAACATATGTGATTGACTTGAAAGTGATTCTAGGCAAGCCAGGGAGGCACCGAATGAGCAACCACTAGTAAGTGATGCTTTGGCTTTACAACATCTAGCCGGAATAGTCCCAGCAGTTCCAATTATCCAAAAACCATCATCGTTTGTCCCATGTAAGATCATAAGCTGGAACGTAGCAGGGACACATGCAAAACGTCAGGACAAAGCCTGGCTGAGCTTTGTCTCAGAATATCATATCATTGCACTACAAGAAACGTGGGACACTTCCAACAGTTTTTGGCTAGATGGGTTCTCTAGTTTCGTCAAACCTGCAAGACCCAGTAGAGCGGGTAGAGCCAAAGGAGGCTTGGTGCTTCTATTTTCATTAGCCCTAAAAGGTACCTACAGGCAGATAAGCACTGAATCTGATAATATCCTGATAGTTGAGAGGGTGATAAACAAAGAATGCAGGACATTGTTTGTCAATTTCTACAATTCCGGGAATAGTGACTACAGCGGCCGCAACATTGCTAATTTGGAAAATATTTTAAACATAGTCTCACAAGATATCGATTTTTCTTCTGAGTTAATTCTTTTAGGCGATTTTAACATTCACCCATGTGGGTCTGATTGTAAGGGAAGAGATGTCGACGAGGCTGATGATGCAGCCACACGTGGACCCCATTTTGAACATTCCGCTGAGGGGCAGGAGCTCGAGGAGCTTTTGGCCTATTTTGACCTACACGAACCGGACTGTGGGCAGAGAAATCCAACCTTTAACGGAGTTCATCAGGGAACAGTGATTGATTACATTTTTGTTTCATCAGGCATCTTGCAGCGGTTCATGGCCTATCGCACAGTCCCTACAATCCACAGTGATCACAACCCAGTCCTGCTCGAAGTGGCATGGGGAGCTCATTTGGGGCCACCACCAGTAAAGCACAAACCTGCCCATTCCCTGAGGCCCACAGACCAAGCCAGACGCATTAAGTGGGCTAAAGTCATCCCGGAAAACTTTTATGAAAAGTGTTATCCAAAAATTAAGGCACAGGTGGAGCAGTGCAGAGATCCGGGTTCCCAAAGGCACAAAATCATCGCAGCATACGAGGCAATCTGTGATCAGGTCTCGAAGGATTTACTCGCCAAACCAATCCAGGGTGCCGATGGACACAAGCGCTGGTTTGACCATGCATGTTCCAAAGCTCACAGGGAATTATTGGCGGCCCTCAAATCTGTGCCCAGGGTCAAAGAGGACATCGTGAGCTTAAGGAAAGTCTACAAAGCGGCCATAAAGAACCGCAAAGAAAATATTAAACATGAAACATGGGATAATCTCCTCTCGGCAGCAGTATTGAAGGACAGTAGGAGATTTTGGGAAATAATCAAACAGCCTTTATTCCTTGATGATACCAACGATCCCATGGACTGCGTGATCACTGACGAGTCTTGGTTGTCCTTCTTTGAAAAGGTATACGGGGGTGATGACGAAGGAACAAAAAAAGACTCACCGTTGAACAGCGATGGCCATCATATCACTTTTAACCCCCAAGAAGTGGAAAAAGCCCTGATGGCAACCACAAAAAACAAGGCTCCTGGGCCAGACGGAGTACCTGCAGATTTCTTCTTGTTCTCACCTAAACTCTGGGCCGAGGTCCTGACAAAAGTATTTAATGCAGTGAACGGAAATTCAGCCCCCGCTTCATGGGCCCAATCTATCATCGTCCCTATTTTTAAAAACAAAGGACGGCGGGACGACCCAGCATTTTATAGGCCAATATCCCTCCTGGATTCAACTGTAAAAATCTTGGGCCGAGTACTTCTAGCAAAATTGAGGGAGCATGTTGAGGCCTGCGGGGGGCTGTCCGAACTGCAATACGGTTTCAGGGAGAGGAAAGGGACCATCGAACAATGTTGCAATCTGCACTTACTCATCTCCAAGTACACAGTCGCCAAGGAGGGTTCCGTATTCCTCGCCTTCATGGACCTCTCGTCGGCGTTTGATCTCGTAAATAGATCAAAACTGTGGGCGATTTTATTAGAGTTGGGTATTGACAAAGCTTTGGTTTTATTCATGGCTGCGTTGCACCGGGAACTATTTGCTGCAGTGCGTGTTTCAAACAATGGCAGGTGCACCCCCATGTTCAAATCTTTAAAGGGGGTAAGGCAAGGGTGTATCCTGGCCCCTACACTTTTCACCCTGTATATTAATGGCCTAGGAGAACACCTGCGCGGTCAGGGCGTGGACGTTCCGCGTGCAGGAGATGTGCAAATACCGGCACTCCTGTATGCGGACGATGCGGTGCTGATCGCTCGTACTGGCGTCGGACTGCAGCACCTACTGGACGCCTTCGGCTCCTTTATGGACAATTTGGACTTGAAGGTGAATGTGTCAAAATCTCACACGATGGTCATGGGGAGTGAGTGCACTAAAAAACGTCATAAATCATTCTTTTGTAATGGGGTCCCCGTCTCGAAAGTCACTACGTTCCCCTACTTGGGAGTCTTGTTTGATAATAAGGGAACATGGGGCCGCAGGTAACAGCAAAAAGATTGGCGGTAACTAGGTCTTCCTTAGCGATCCTTGGCTTTGCGGGTAAGCTGGGGGCAAGGCCAATGGAAGCCCTCTTAAAGATCTATAGGTGCAAATCTGTGGCCATAGCACTTTATGGATCTCCGCTATGGGGATATGTTAACCTCGAGCCTATTCAGAGAGCGGAGAATAAATTTATTAGATCTCTCCTCTCCTTACCCCAGTCAGCCCCAACTTACTCAATACATCAGGGGGTGGGCCTACCCTACTTGTCGGATCTATTATGCCTAGCGCCGCTGATCTCATGGCTGAAAATATGGTTGAACGACGATCTCCCATTGAACCATACCATTTTGAAAGATGTACTCTCCCTAGATAAATCTAAGAGCATTCCATGGCTGTCCTATTTAGAGAAATCATTTACCGATTTAGACCGCCCAGAACTTTTCTTAAGCCCAGAAAAAATTAAGGCATCAGATATCGTCCATATAAAAAAGGCATTTATGGAAAAGAAGGCAGCTTGTCGAGAGGATGTTGAATTATTGAAACCCTCAGTTAGGGCACACAACCTCCTGGTCAGCACTCCCTTACTTGCCCCTTATCTCAGCTTTGTCACCCATCCCTATCACAGGTTTTTACTAACAAAGTTCAGGTTTAACCTGATACATTTTTACCTGGGTTCTTTTAAGAAATGGCAGAAGCCAGAGTTAGCCCCACCTTGTAGTTGCGATGACTTTTCGGCGCAGGACACAATGCATATCGTCATGTTCTGTTGCCAATATCAGGAGCCGAGGAAAAAATATTTGCTCCCCATCTTGAGAGAAGCAGGGTTTACTCAGGTGCGCCCAGCGCTGCTCTATTTACAGCTTGCGTCAAATCCACGTATAACATTTTGTATTGCAAATTTTTTAGTGGCCGCAGCAAGGGTGAAAGCTGCTGGTCAAATTTCGCCTTCTTAAATCATTGTATATAGTACTTTTTAAACATTCAACTGTATATATGTATTTTATGCCATGTGTTTTTTATTGTTTATGTTTCTTTGTATGACTTGTATAAAGTCGAATAAAGATATCTTGACTGACTACATATTCTTATTGTACCCACCTTGAACTTCCTATCTATCGCTTGTTCACATAATACTGTATAGAGAATCAGACATTTTAACAATAGCTCTCACCTATGTGAAATAAGAAAAGCATTAACTAACTAGAAATGTACAACCACATTTTTCTGTCCTTAGTGTAGTTCATTCTTACTCAGTGAAACATTGATTACATGGTTGAATAGGCTTTGCATTACACTTCTTTGGGAACCAAGGTTAGACGTCATCAGATACCCAAATGTTTGGTGATGCTGATTACATATTTGATAAACGACTGTGGACTTCATGTGTTTTCCTTGGGAAAGGAAGAATGAAGATTGCTCACCATTGAAAGATGTCTTCCCATTGAACTGAAGTGATCTGACCTGCAGCATTGTTGTTCACACATGTTCATGTCTTTTATGTTAGTGCATGTTTCTAGTTAGGCTCAGAGTTCTCCTTCTGGGATCTGCGATCTGCATTCTAACTGTGGCAACTGCTGATGGATTTTGCTTTTGCCTGCCACTTTGGAGGTGACACTACCTTATATTTTCCTATCCTGTCGGACGTAGCCACTGCTGCCTGTGTTTCCTCAAATGTATCTGCTTAGGCTTATTTTGAACATTTTACTACTGCACCTGTATGCTGATGCTTTTTGGAGATTGAAACTCTGCTGACTGTCATAAGCTGCGAAGTGTCTTTGCGTGGCTTCATAAATATGATTTGGTGGTTTGCGCCGCCGAAGCGTCACAAAAAGTAATGCGACGGTGGTGCGAGAGGCTCATAAATATGCTCCTGAGGTCTGTTCTCAAATCAAACCCAGGTTATACTCCAATGCAGTATAATTGCTCAGCAATGGGTGTGCACAGATACTTGAGCATACATGTGCTGTTTTTCTTTGTTAATTCATTGCCCAGGCCATCATGAATTCTCATTGCACAAGATATGTGTGCCATAATCCATATGTACAAATAAATTAAATACTTTTAATACACACTAAATGTGTATGTTGAGTTGAAATAGTTTCAGAATAATTCCTTGCTTCCCAGTAGCGACAGGGTAGTCACAAAATGTTATACATGGCACACAATTAGTGGCTTGTATTGCTTTAAAACTCTGGAAAAGTAAACTCAGTTGTAGAAACTTGAATTTCAGTATGATGCACATTAATGTTTAATGGATAACTTATAGCACTCACATTTATTCTTTCAGCAAGTAGCTTATGCCGTTTCACTTGTGTGCCTCAAATCTTGCGAACTGTGGTATTTATGATATAGGTGATGGCCTTTAACAGCTGCAATATAGCAATGTCAACTGGCCTAATCCTCGAGCAACTTCAATTTAAATGGCTAATTGCTCTCAAATTGCTCCTCATAAACTTTAAACCAGCTCCCTGTGTGCCATTTTGCTTAAGGAAAACAAGTAAATGTGATTTAGTGACGTGCTAAATATAAACTATAAATTCTACTTAGACCAGCTCCAGCCAGCATGTGTACAGTTTTGCTACGATTATGTACATTCTGTATTTCTTTCTCACTGTTGAAAGCCTAAACTAGAACCAGACTGCACTGAAACCAACTTCAGGTTCTGTCATACTATTTCCTAAGATTATAAACTGAACTGAAAAATGGGGAAAAGCACACTTTACAATATTTTCTTAAGGGAAGTCATTATTGACACTTGTAAACCACACTGCATAAACAAACACCGCAACTCTGTAATTTCCTTCACTGTTTCTTTATTTCTATCATTGTCTGTATATAGTTTATTGATGTGCAGGTTTCAAGTTGCTTCAAGGCGCCTACTTCATATGTGGGTCTTTTCCATGATTGTGAATTTGTATCTACAAAGAATATTTTTATTTAGTTTGCACTGGTTGCAAACTGTAGGCTGTAAAAGGTTACACCTTATGGGTAATGATTTAATTCATATTAGTAACTGCTTTTGCAAATTCACGCTTTACGCAGTCTTTCATGCAATTGTTAAACTGTGTAAAACTACATTATCCCTTGAAAACTCCATTTCACAACTTTGAGTATGGTAAATACTGTGAAATTAACCCACATTTTCGACCGCCAATAGGAAAATTACGGGCCATATTATCAAGACCGGCGTTAAAATTATCGCCTCTTTAGCGTCAGGAAACTGCCGCTAAAGCGGCGATAATGGGGCTTGATAATATGCTCCTGAGAATTCCAATAGAAGCCCATGTTCACACCAGAATATGGGCTTCGATGGGAATTCATAAAGGCATATTATCAAGCCCATTATTGCCGCTTTAGCTGCAATTTCCTGTCGCTAAAGCGGCGATAATTTTAACAGCATTTCTTGATAATATGCCCCTACATTCCCTCCAGTAGGGGTATCTCTGTGTTTGTGGTAAAGTTGCAGCTACTTTGGATTTCACAAAGACTTTCAGGAGCGCTTCTGAGAAGCTACAATAGCTTCAGCTTTAGATGAGCCCTACATCTGTAAATATGTACGCATGTGTATGTGTAAATATTTTTCAAAAGTGCATTATCACTTTAAATATATTTGGTGTTTTTTGTACTAAACTAGGAAAATACGTTTTCTCATGGGGAAATCCATTTAGTCCAACCAGTTCTTGTCCTGGATACAGATTTACTCCCACCTTTGCCCGAAGGAAATCACTAAACATATCTATGGTTCTAAAAAATGTGGGTGCTTGCCTACTTTACTTATCACCCCTTCCCCCTGAGACATCATAACTCTGGGTAGTACGTGCATTTCAAGTGTGAATTCATTTTATTTTTAAATCAAGATGATGAAGGGACATTGATATTAATTAAATATTTACGTCTGTATTCTAAGTTCCTTGGAATTTTACATTTGCATGAATAAGGAATTCTGAGTGAAGGGTAATTTTGCATGCAGTACTACCACACACGAAATAATGTGAGGATTTATCAGCTGAATACACCAGGTCAAACCTGCATGACTTTGCCCTACAATAATGTCCACGAATATAAGCATCACTTGCAGAAATCCTTGAAAAGAGGGACTTCCAATGTTATTCCATTTCCAATTCAGGAAAATGTCTTATCTTGTGGTAATGTTGCACCCCAAATTTACAAACACTCTCAGTATTGGTAGTTTGTGGTTCAAACATATTGCATTAGTAGTTCAAGAATGATGGCTTTAGGTAGACGAGCAAGAAAAATATACTGTGTTGGACTTACATACAGAGAGGTCGAGGCAGACAATGCACTTAAAACATACAACTTCCTAATGCCACGTAAACAAAGCAACAAACCATAATACATTTTCTAGGACAAGAATCATAAGGCAAAAAACTATACAATGAAAGTCATCACTAAAACATAAAAGCAAATTGCAGGAAGAACAACAAAAGGCTTAGTTGCATTTTGATCTTTAGCACTATATAAAAATTGCTTCAATGACTGATTGAAGGCAAAGTGATTAGTGAAGATCAGCACATCACGCCAGATTACGAAAACCTACAAACGAAATTGGGACTTGGCTGCAGAACTTAGCTTTATCTTTCTTCCTCACTCTTGCGAACCATTCAGCATTCCAACCAATTGTCCTACAGCAACAAACTTAATTGCCTGATAGTGAGTTTGGCGGTCCTCCTGTCAGCCCGCCAACACCGCACCGACAGGAGGGTTTACCAAGCCCGTAGTGTTTAATCTACGTTGAGCGGTTGGTGCTGCGGCGGGCTCATGGTGGTGGTCTGTTAGGCTCATAGTGGCACATGCATCATAGTAAGGAATTGCGATTCCTTAATAGCGATTTTTAAGGAACTGCTATTAAGGACTCGCAATTCCTTATGCATGTAGCAATCACTAAATG
Source organism: Lissotriton vulgaris (assembly GCF_964263255.1). Taxonomy (NCBI): domain Eukaryota; kingdom Metazoa; phylum Chordata; class Amphibia; order Caudata; family Salamandridae; genus Lissotriton; species Lissotriton vulgaris. The sequence goes on along the minus strand of NC_141694.1, from coordinate 1,719,239,657 downwards.
AATTGCGATTCCTACACATTCACTCTTAGCGAATCGCAAATTGTGATTGGGTATTAGGGAATGCCTTTCCATTCATTCCTATGGGCCTAGAAACCCATAAGAATGAATGTGAAACCATTCGCAAATTGCGATTACCAAATAAGTAATCGCAAATGGGTGCTAGGGGGCTAAAAGGCCACCCTGATGCACCCCCAAAATTGGCTTGTGTGCACATGTGGCGCACACATATGCCCTAAGGGCATGTGTGTGCACCACATGACACTTTGAAAAATGCACTTTTCTGCATTTATCAAAGTTTTTGCAAATTACCATCAACTTGTAGTTGATGGTAATTAGCGTTTCCTAAATGCAAAGTCGCATATAGGAAAGGCTTGTTGTATCCCAAATAGGGAATCACAATTTACGATTCCCTAAAAGAATTCACAATTTAGGTAATCACAATTAATTGCAATTACCTATTTTGCGAATGCAATACCTTTGATGCATCTGAAAAGGCATTTTTCTGATCGCAAGCGGGCCGATTCTGTGAATCAGCCCGTTTGCTAATGGGAAAATGCTTGATGCATGGGAGAGCCTAAAATTCAGACCACCATATGAAAGTGCCTGCAGCACGTTCCTGCATGGTGTGGCATGCACCATGTTATTCATGCCATGCTATGTAGAAACGGGGATGCAATCCCAAGGGGCACAGCATGTGCCCACTGCATGCACCATGAGGCCCAGGAGCGGCAGGGGGCCCTGTTAGGGCCCACTTAGGTTCCTCTCCGCCACCCTTTTCATGGCAGGCTCACTGCCATGAAATGGGTGGTGAACAAGCAGCTCGTAGTATGCTTGGAGGTACCGCAGCAGCACTGCCAGCTAATCACAAAGCAACAAAGCATAATACATTTTCTAGACCGCCACACTCAAAATACAGCGGGCAGACCCGCAGTGGTGGTGGTGGCGGTGGTCGGACTGCCATCTAGACTGCCACACTCAAAATACAGCGAGCAGTCCCGCAGTGGTAGCAGTGGTCGGACTGCCGCCACAAGCATTGTGGCCCTATGAACTACCGCACTCGTAATCAGGCCGAAGTCTCCATTACTTCTTTGACTATGCTGCTAGCCCAAATGTTTGAAGATTGTTTTCAGTAAGGCAGTTGATTTTGGCCCAGATAATAGTTATAGAAGACCTGGATCATTATCGAAAGGTTGCAACCCACATCCTTTTTAGGTCGAGCCTTGGCAACGCATGCACTGTCGCTCCAAGACACTCTGTAATCACTCTACTGGCTTTCAGCCCACCCGTTGGCTTTTTATTGGTTACTTCAATTGTCGTGTTTAAAGTCTTCCTTTCTATTGGCTAATGTGTCTTTTTAGTGCCTCCCTTTTGCTGTTTGGTCCCGCCCAGAGAGCAGAAACTAACTTCTGAGAATTTTCCACTTTTGTGTTGAAATGTTTGGTCTTAGAACTATTTTCTTTGTTCCTTGTTCATGTTGAAAGTATGTGTATGTTTTGTTTGCATCTCCTCCTTGTTTTATTTTGGAGGTTGCATGCCTTTTATTTGATCAGCACGGTAGTTGTCAGCACGCCCCCGCTTCATTTGCCATCGCGCTCCATGTTTCAGCATGGCAGCCGCAAACATAACTTTACTTTTATCTACACAAAGCACACTTGTTTTTTTTTTTGCTTCCCAACATTGTTGCTTTTTCCTTCATTTCTTTTTATTAAGGGAGCATTGGTTCCTCTTAACCTGAGGCCGGTGGAGGCTTGTAGGTGTCCATATTGTCACCTTGTGCCCTGGTGCAGCACCAGCCTGAGCAGACGATGAACAGCATTAACTAGGCATGCAGGGTGCCCTTGAGGCATTCAAAAAACAGTCAGCCTTACTAGCTGCATCTTCTTTATTGGTGTATGTGGTTGTGATGTGAGTAATGTAATGCCCTTGCAGCGGGCCTGCATAACCAGGGTGAAATCCTTGCTGACTCTCACCTCCTGGAGTTTGTCCAGTTCTAAAAAGTTTCCCTTATTCTTCTCCTAATTGTGGGAGGAAGCAACTGTGCCTGCCTAGCTCAAGGTGGGCTTTAATAGTTTTGGTTAAATTAATTTCAAGTCTGAAAATGTCTGACTCACTATAAACCACCAACCAAGCAAAGCACTACTATCTCCATACATCATGGCACATGCTAATCTGTGTGGAAATCTGTTTATATACAGCAGAGACACATGTGGTCTCACTAGCTAATGAGCACGTGGATTTTAGTTCAGCACTCTAAGATTGATCGAGGAGCCTCCAATACTCCAATCCCAGGTCAGTTTATGCACTAAGGGCCCGCTGCCGCACCGCGTACCCCATGTGAGAACTGCCCGCTGTATTATGACTTTCTTAGCCACTGGTGGGCTGTTCCTTTGGTGTTCCCATGGCAGTGGCTCTAAAATAAGCCCCGCAATGGGAGCAACAAAGGAAGTTCCAGCACGGCATGGACTCTGAAGTCCATGCCGTGCTGGAACTGGGGGGCATGCACACAGAGGCACATGTTGTGCCCCCGTGTGCATCCACATGAAGTGAGACACAAGGGGCCTTTTAGGACCCCCTTTCTTTCCTTACCAACACTGTTTTCATGGAGGAAAGAACTCCTTTAAATCAGTGGTGGTGAGGAAAGTCGTAATATGCTTGGCAGGATCGCGGAGGCCTGCCAAGCTTATTACTGCCTCAAGACCGCATGACACTGCCATGGAACGCCAGTTCCATGGCAGAGTTGGAAGTCCCAGGGCGGCACGACCACCAAGAAGATAATGTGGTGGTCGGAAGACCGCCGCCCCACCATGAGTCGCGTGGTCCAATGACCTCCAGACTCATAATTAGTTCCTAAGTATCCTTCCCACTCCCTTTCGACACCCAAGATATTCTTGACTAGTGGACTAGCTGTTGTGCCATCTGGAAGTTCTGAAATTACAGGAAAACATAATCCACCTGGAAATAGGATAAATTGATCTGTGATTTTTGTATGTAGTGGAGAAGTAGCCACCGCAGGTAAATGTACTTGCAATTAAGAAAATACTAAAACATCTTTAGTTACACAGTTCCGCCTCTGCACTTCTCAGCAGAGATGCAGTATGTTAATATTTAATCCCTGCACTTTAACATAGGACTGTAGTATTTTCATTAGGGCACTTTTGCATTTCTCAACAGGGATGGCGCGTTCTTAAGGACTTGTCAACCTCTATTGGCTTGTAAAGACTGATATAGACCAATATTTAACTAAGTGCAACCACATATCTGCCAAATTCAATGAAGTCATTCGTTTATATCGCAGTTTATGTACATTTTGATCTGAAAAAGGCTGCAAGCGAAATACAGAATTTCCTGGACTCCCACCAACACCATATGTGCAGAAAGCTATACAAACACTCCCTGCAACTTTACAGGGGCCTTTGCTGAAAACAAAAGCGGACCTGAGCCTCTTCAGTATCAGAAACAAAATGGGTGTCCTGATAATTTCGAAGTTCAGTTTAATTGGCTGATGAGTAGTTTATTCCAGGGCTTCTAAGGGAGTCATTTTATTTTAATTAAATACATCATCGTAGGTCGTGCATCACCTCTCCAGAGATGTTCATTGCTAAATTCCATTATTTTTTTTCAAAAATAAAATTTTGGAACCTAAATAGAAGGAGGAGTATATGCATTACCAGTAACAGGTTCTTGTTAGTAGCAGGTACAATATAGTCCAGTTCGGATTCCAATATCACACTTAGGGCCCGATTATGATGCAGGCTGAAATGGCTGCGACCATCAGTTGGAGCCCTTCAGACCGCATCATATTTGGCTGGTCGGATTCCTTTACCACTGACTAATTTTAATGCGGTTGGTCACTGGTCAGAAGGGAATCAGAATCAAATTTCCAAATGGCCTCCGACGGCTTGGTGAGCCCGTCTGCCATTTGAAAAGTCTTCAGTAACCCTTCGTCCGGCTCTTTCTGGCAGAGGGATTGCAATGACAGATTCCCAATGGCTTTCTGTGCTGGCCTTGATTACACAGAAAGGCTTTGGGAATCTGAATTTGGGGGCCCCCAGCATGGCCCCCATGGGTGCTAGGTCGCCAAATGGCTGCCTTCCTGTTGATCCCTGTACCCGGTGACAGGCACGTTGAGGTGCCTGTCATGAGATGCTGGGATGAACTGCACCTCTGCGCTTTACAATGAGAGCATGCATTCCGTTTGGAATGCATGTTTACCATTGTAAAGTATAGGAATGTGACCGAGCAATGTTCGGTTTCATCCTAATTGTTGGGTTGGAACCTATGACAGGAGGTCATTCGGTCCAACTTCCCAGACGATGTCGGACAGACTCAGATCCGTCTGACATCGTAATCGGCCCCTTTTGGGAGTCCGAATATTAAAATATTTATTTACATAGGATACTTAGACATTAATAATGTACTTTCTGTAAATGGTTCTCAATGTTCTCTTGACGAAGAAGAACTAAAGAAAATAGATTGACAGATTCATCGATACAGACTGAAAGTTGTACAAAAATAACACTTTATATAAGTGCATCTCAATGCAGTGCTATAATGTGTCTATTAGTGTCAAAGCTTCTTCGGTAAAGAAATACACTTTTTTGAAATTTAAAGAGGCTTTATCATATTTTCATTAAATAGCACGGAAGCTCATCCTTGGGTGTGTGTTGCCGTTTACCAGTGGCACATAACGTAACAGTAGATGTTGTAACACCCAGGCTAATGTGATGCATATTTCCACAGCAAAACTTCACACCACACAAATCCATGCCACACAATTTAACAACAAACAATTCCAATTCAACATGTCTCACCCTTGCACTTACATAACCCTGTCAACTCACCCGCACACACCCACTGACCCTCTCATCTCTCCCTCACACTCCCACTATGCCCTATCATCTCACAATCAAATCCCCCTCATCCCTCCCTCACACTCTGTATCTCCTCTCTATACTACCTGCTCACACATACCAAGCACAGTTTCTTTCCCATGCCTTTTCAAGGTTTCCGCTCCTCAAACCCATGCTCTTTTTCTCTTCTTAGGGTATCTTCTGCATACACAGGTTCTATTTCTTTAAGCGTCTGTGACCTGCTGTCCCCTTCTTTCTCTCTTTCTCAAACACTCTTTCTGCTCTTCTGTCTCGAGTTCATTCACCACTTTCTGCACAAACTACCTATTCCTCTCTATCTTCCTTTCTATCTATTCAATGCAGCTCTCACCCCTATCTAATTATCATGCCACATAATTCAGCTACACAAATACACTCCACACCTCACAATTTCACCCCACACAATTCCACAACTAACAATTCCAATACAACCCACATCATTCCCCTCCACTCCAAACCAAAACACATCGGTAAAAGACATTGTCATTCAAAAAGCCAATAGCTGTAACTCTCGCAAATGTGAGACCTACTGCATTACAAATGCTTGTTTGTTTATTCTTCCACTATGTACAAGCTAAAGGGTGAATGAGAATGCTAAATAAGTCACTAACAATGGCATTCAGTTAACATAATTGCTCAATGTGCAGGAAGGTAAATAAATAGTGACTTCAGCCCTGAAAACTTCATCAAGTATTTGATCTGCAAAATGTCTGCAGTTGAGCAAACAGAAGAAGAAAAACACTCCATTCACTATATCGGTTAAGAAGAGCACGTTGACACCAAAGTCAAACTTAAGGATGCTAAAGCACTTCAAGTACATTTCCCATAACATTAAAAAGCTGAATTGGGATCCATTACTATATGCAGTAAGTGGTGTTCATTACTGCCTGCTGTTATTTGGGTATATTTCTGCCTGGTGACATTGAGGTTTATTACTGTCTGTGGCCGGTGGGGATCTTTAATGCCTGTGGCCCTTAAGGGCAATTAATATCTGAGGTTTGTGTGTGTTCATGTCTGAAGATCTGCAGATCTGTGTATGTAGTAGTCGCATGTGTCTATATGTGCAAGGATATATGTATATATATTGTTCTTTCTACATTTGAGCAGGAATGTATGATCCTTGTAAATGCATGAGAGGACATTTGTATTTCTGTGTGATTTTGTGCCTACTATATACAAAAGTCAAACCTTTTGACACTATCAATGCCTGTTTCTTTACTTGTCAGTACACAGTGTGCTCATGTACCAAAACCTAAATGTGCAAATCAGGCCACATAAACAATGCTTTAATAACGCTATGCAAATAGTTAGGAAAAATAGGCTCACTTGTTTATACTAATCCTTTCCACTTTGCTGTCCGGTGCAAAATCTTTCCCTGCTTGTACTCCACCCAAAATCAATCTGTCCATGTTTGTCTTTGGCACATCCATTTGATCTCTCCACATTGACATGCATAGGGCCCTACAGTACCAACAGAAGCGGGCAAATTACCACCCCTTTACTGTCTACTTTACGTACATGGTACAGTAGACTGTGTGAAGGACCACTCTTTATGGGAAATATCCTTCAGATTCCCTACAAAATCTCAAGAAAAATAAAATATAGCATAATTCATCTATCTTAAAGTCTGTATATAGTTACATTTATTTTAAAGAAAAACTACATTATTACATGTTTATTAGCAAAACCATCCTTTCCTAAGTAGGTATTAAGATTGCATTCCCTACAAAGATGGAGATAGGCTTAATGATCCAGGCACAAATTCCTCTCTTGATCCAGGCATACAATGTTCTGTCTTTGTGGAAAAGCACACCAATTCCTCATCTTTTTTATGAGTGCGTGAGAAGGCACGACATTCATTGAACAATCTTTTGAATGAAGAGAAAGGGGAATGTTATAGCTATGGTTAAAATAGAAATATTTTCAATTAAGAAAAACATCAGTTTAAAAATATTATTGGAATTTGCCAAAGTTCTTATTCTACGCATATAGAACCTAGCCCATGTGGTGCTCTACACAGGTAGGATTAGGAACAGCAGGTGCATTTTCAAACAACTTTTAAGAAGTCTCCTTTTTATTATTGGGAGGTGGAAAGATGGCTCCAGATATACCACACAAGCTGGTAACATGACACATTCAAACTGCCTTTCAGGTGCAGAAATATAATTGTATTTTCAGTTAAACTTCCAACAGACAGGCTAAACAACCATAATATTACAATATGTGATCAGGCTACAGAGAAAAGCAGATATAGAATATAAGCTAATGCACCTCTATAAACTTACTCTGTTGCTTCTTCTACCAGTATCACAGAGCTACATTTAGTGGCAAACATATTTACTGCCATGCACATGTGGGTTCGTGCAATAATGTAAACCACATAAAAGCATATTTCAGCAGCTCTCAATAGAAGCCCTTTACAAAATAGAGTAGAGTGTGACAAGATTTGAAAACTGCTGAAACAATTTGAATTTGAAAAGATTTAGCAATGCCTCCGAATCACACAACATAGTAGTTACAAGGTGCAGGCCTATGTCTTTCGATTTTTTCAAAGCTACCTATTTTATGGGAATCACAAACAAGACACTATATTAACTCCTAAATTTACAAAATTAATAAATGTCTGCACATATACCGAAACCTAAATGGCTGGTAATATAGCCAAAAGAAATCCTTTTGTTCAATGTGAAAGTGTCCCTACCGGAAACATATTCATCTAAGTATATTTTACCCCCTAAATAAGTGAACGACATGTGTTTTTCACACTCTTATGTGACCCCTTTTGAAGCTTTAACGCTCAAATGCTGTGAAAATCCTTGAATAGGTTTGTGGATACTCTGGATGGTACAATTGTGTGTCCATTACCCCCAGGTCCCTCCTGTCCTTGTCGCATTCATGAAAGAGTGAGATAGTACTATCTCACCAAAAGAAAACAAGCATTTACAATGTAATGGTCTTGGCATTATTAAAGGTAGAGCTATTGGCATTGCTTATGACATTTTTATTTTTATTTTTTTAAATCATAAATAAATGGCATTGTCATTTACAATGCCAATAGCTTAATCGCATGCAAATGCATGACCTATTGCATTTAGACCCACACAGAGCCACACATACAAAGCCACCCACACACACATACAGAGCCACCCACACAGAGCCACCCACACAGAGTCATTCACATAGAGCCACCTACACAGAGCCACCCTCACACAGTCATTCACATAGAGCCACCAACACAGAGCCACCCTCACACAGACAGAGCCACCCACACATAGAGCCACCTACAAAAAAAGCTATCCACACAGAGCCACACACACACACACAGCCACACATATCATATATCATATATGCTCAAGATATTTCTGGATTCATCAGTAGCACTTGACATTCCCCATCATGAGATTATTCTGATTACGTTCCAAGCTATTGGCATAGTAAATGACAAATTTTGTATTTATGTGTTGGTTTTGAAAACAGATAAATAAATGGCATTGTCATTTACAATGCCAATAGCTTAATCTCTCGCAAATGCGAGACCTATTGCAGTGTTCGTGCAATGGTATTGTCCTTGGTGCATCATTGGCTCACTATTCTAAGATGGCTGAGATATTGCTTCTAAATGAGTTGCCATGTTGGATCCTTAAAACAATGATAAACTATACACTATACCATTCCAAGATGGCCACCCACAGTTATGTTTACCTTATTCTTTAATGCAAAGCATATTATAACCCCTTCGCTGAGGCGGCAATTCCGCCGCAGCGCTAGGGGGGGGGGGGCCGAGCAGCGCTCGCATGCTCGTGACGGAGCGGTTCCGTCATGGCCCGCCCGCATAATAGAACGCGCCGCGCAGGCGCGGCGGCAGGGCCATGACAGAACCGCTGCGTCATGAGCTCAGCGCAACCGCGGCTCATGACGGAGCCGCTCCGTCATGAGTATGCAAGTGGTTAAAACTTTTTTCTGCTTTTGTATAAATGTATCTTGCATGTTTGCTTACATTGAGTGTGTGTTTTACTAATCAGGAGTGAAATAATGAATTCGGGTGAGTGGGTGAATGCAATAATGAGTCAGAGAATGGAAGGATGCATGTGTGGAAGAAAGATCTACAGGGCACATGTGTGATGAGTTAGTGAATGAGTGCCTAAACTCATAGGAGACTGAATATTCACGTTTAGTTATAAGTCAAACAGTGGCATTGCCATTGCCTGTTTTCAATAGAGAGCACAAGCATGCCTCAGAAAGGTTTATGTTCTACAGCACAGACATTCTCAGCAGGGCTCGTGTATCTTAAACTGAACACCACATGCAATTCTCATGTGCCGGTCTATGCCTTTAGTTGGAGAGTACCAGAATGTTTCTGCTGTGCTTTCATTTGTACGGTGCCTGCACTTTTCAGAAAGACTGATGTACTTTCAGTTGGACAGTACAAGCACTTTTCCATAGGGTGGGTGTACTTCGATGGCGATGTGCTTTCAGTTGGGCAGGACCAGCGCATCCGAGCAGGCAGCTGAACTTTTCAGACTTTACCTCGACTGATGTCCTTTAAATTAACCATTTGCTGCCCTCTCAGCGGAGTTTCCTTTCTATCAACGGGACTGAGCAGGCAGACTGCTCTGCTGTTTAATAGACAGTGCCATCTCTTTTAATAGGCCTGTTGTACTAGGGCACTTCCATTCTCAGCCAGGCAGATGTATCATAGCTCAACAGCAGAAGCACCTCTTCTCCTCGGGCACGAGCAGGGGGAGGGAAGTCTCGAGGGGGGTGAGGGGGAGTGGGTGTAAGAGCGGCGGGGGAGATTAAGGGTTGGCTCAGTGAACAGGAGTGGTGATCAAGCGGCAGCAGGTGGTAGGGAACTGGGGAAAATGTTGGTCGTTCGGATGCAATAGGGCTCAATTGAGGTGCTATACCAGAGAGTTCGATCTGAATTGGGGGTGCTCAAACGAAAGTGTGGTGTTTTCATGGAAAGCGGATGAGCGACTGCGACTCGTGTCTATCCTGTGTCTGGGGCTCTCACAGCCGAGACACTCGGGGTGTCTCAGGGCCACTCGGATGTGATAAGGGGCAAAGGCTCTATTAGGGTGCAGAGGATACGCAGGGGTGAGGGGGGTCTTTCGGGGCGGACTGCAGACATGGGGGAGCTCAGGCAGAAAGAGGGGTGTTCGCGCTGCAGAAGGCCCCATAACGTCCCTGCCGTACACTGTGCCAGAGCTGCTGAGAAGTCTCGGGGTGCGGGCGTGGGGGTGCACCAGGGGTTCCCCGGGCAGTGGCAATGGTGTGAGGGTTTTACCTGCGAGAGGGAAAGGATATCTGGGCGCGATAGGGGCAGGCAGCGGCTGCAGAGCTCAGACTTCTGACTGTGGCCGGAATCTGGAGCTCAGTTGTTCCCGCAACAGAGCCACCAGATGTTGTTGGTAAGATGGCGGCTGTTGTGTGGATTATCCCGCCTTCTCGGTAACAGAGGCTGGCATTGGCAGAGACTGCAATCTGGGACGCCCAATCAGCTGCAAGACCATGACTTGAGGATGGACGAGTCCGAGGAGCGGGGACAATAACAAGCGGAGTGCTCAAAGTCCATCGGCGGGGACTGACCGGCCGAACGAGCATCTTTGGACCCGGATGGGTCGGAAGCGGCCCATAAACTCGTTGAGGGCACACAGTGCCTATAGGAGCCTCGGTCATGAGATTGATATCGCGTGGGCTGGAGAGGGCTGCGGCTGGGTGTACAGATGCGCTCATACCAGAGAATAAGCGCACAACCATAACCTGAATCGCAAATAAACACTTATTTTGTTTACTTTTTTATTTATTTATTTAATGCGTTTTTATATAGCGCGGACTTTACGCGAAGGTGTCAGAGTGCTTCACAATAAGAACAGTAGTGAAACATGAGAATCCGGAGTGCGATGAATTCAGAATTCCACAGGACCACAACCACGTTTCTCCAAAGCGAGGCAGAAATGCCTCGGAGAAAGCAGGGTCATTTTTTGGATTGAGGGGCGTGTGTTCGTTCTCTCCTCTTCCCATTGGCTGGAAGGTAAAATTCCAGCCAATGGGAAGAGGAGAGAAAGTAAATAGAAAGAAACGAAAAAACACACCCCTCAATCCGAAAAAGACGGGGCTTGAATGGAGTGATGCCCCTCTCCTCCAATGGCTGGCCTCTGTTTAGGAAGCCAGCCAATGGAGAAGAGGGGCGGGTTCTAGGAAACATTAAATCTCGGAGCTCCGCCCACACTGCTACGCAGTGCAACGCAGTCCTCGCCCTACCCCACCCCCTCCCCCTGGGAGTACAAATATGTACATATCCCAGCCTTCCTCCTGAAACAGCAGGCAGGAGGCAGTGGCAGTGTTTCCAACCTGCTTTGCTAAGACTGGTACAGCGCTACTAGCGACTTATGCCGGAAAACAATCAGGACTTTTAACTTCACCATTGCTTTGCGCGCACTTGTGCAATTTTAAAGTGTAATTACCGTGTGTATTGATTACGAACGTGCACCTAGCTTTTGCTTAACCTGAATTTCTTGTGCTGAATACTATGCGCTAGAAGTCATCGCGCCGACTCTCCCTCATTTGTTTTGAATATCAGGGAAGCAGCCTCAGCCAGTTACACGCCCATGTGACAGCGAGTAGTGGTGGTTCAACTCTACTTCCTGTCCGCCTCGTTCCGACAGGGTAACTAGTACCGTTGTGCGGAGGGCGGACAGGTGAGAGCCATACACTTCAGGCACTTCCTATATTCACTGGAGCGGGTAGCGCTCTAGTGGTTAATCTCAGGGGCTATTTAGGCTGAGCACCAGACACAGCGCGTCCGCGGCAGGAGGCGGTGGCAGTGTCTCCAACCCGCTTTGCTAAGACTGGTACAGCGCTACTAGCGACTTATGCTGGAAAACAATCAGGACTTTTAACTTCACCATTGCTTTGCGCGCACTTGTGCAATTTTAAAAGTGTAATTACCGTGTGTGTTGATTACGAACGCGCACCTAGCTTTTACTTAACCTGAATTTCTTGTGCTGAATACTATGCGCTAGAAGTCATCGCGCCGACTCTCCCTCATTTGTTTTGAATATCAGGGAAGCAGCCTCAGCCAGTTACACGCCCATGTGACAGCGAGTAGTGGTGGTTCAACCCGCCTCGTTCCGACAGGGTAACTAGTACCGTTGTGCGGAGGGCGGACAGCTGAGAGCCATACACTTCAGGCACTTCCTGTATTCACTGGAGCGGGTAGCGCTCTAGTGGTTAATCTCAGGGGCTATTTAGCCCTCGCCCCCTCAGGAGCGCGCAGCGATCGCGCGCAGCCGAATTCCCGCCGAAGACCCGCCAAAGAGCTGCCCGTCTGCGCCCGTCAACGCCCGGACAGGGCCAGGAGCCCGGCGTCATGCACTGCGCGACCACCCCACAGAGAACTCTTAGGTATTCCGTTCAAGAATTGTTGTCCTTGAAACCTGCCCCCTTGCCTAACTGTATTAATGACAAATGGCCATTTCCAGAGGATCCATTCTCTTGCAATACCTGTCATTTTCAAGCAACCTATCTAAATCCCTCAGAACCATCGGTCACAGAGGCAGGCAAACTTAAAGAAGGACTAAAATGCCTTCTAATGAATGTACGCTTTATGCCCAAACATCAACTTCAAATATGGGATCTACTCCAGACATCACATTCATCTATCTATCTATGTTTCCTCACAGAAACGTGGCTTAAGCCCCATACAACTCCTGCTATCACATTAGGGGTTCCTACAGGGTATAAGTTCCTAAATATGGATCGACCCATTAAAACAGGAGGCGGTCTGGCCATTGTTTATAAAGAACACCTGAAAGTTACTATACTGGAGAAAAAATGCAGTCCCAAATTAGAAATTATAACTTTCAGAATTAACCTATCTACCAAAATATCCAAGAAAGGTGCACTCATGTATCGCCCACCAGGACCATGTTCAGGGTTTTCTCTCTCCCTAATGGAACTGCTAGCTCCTTACCTCAGAGCCAAAGAAGACTTTGTTCTCTTGGGTGATTTTAATATGTCAAGTCAAGTCAAGTCAAGTGATTTATATAGCGCGCTACATACCCAGAGGGTCTCAAGGCGCTTGAAGAAGGGTGGGGAAAATCCATGTTTTAAGTTGCTTTCTGAATGTTAGGTGGTTCTGAGTGAGGCGAAGGTGAGTGGGAAGTGAGTTCCAGGTTTTAGCTGCCAGGTAGGAGAAGGATCTGCCTCCCATGGTGGTTTTGTTGATGCGGGGTACAGTTGCAAGGGCTTGGTTGGAGGATCGTAGCTGGCGGGAGGGGGTGTAGAAGGAAAGTCGTGAGTTGAGGCATTCGGGTCCAAGTTCGTAAGGTGATTTGTGTGCGTGGGTTAGGAGGCGGAAAGTAATCCTCTTGTTAACGGGGAGCCAGTGGAGGTTTTTCAGGTGGCCAGAGATGTGGTCTTTACGCAGGATGTCTAGTATGAGTCTGGCTGAAGCGTTCTGGATGCGTTGGAGTTTTTCTGGAGTTTTGCGGTGGTACCGGCGTATAGGGTGTTTCCGTAGTCCAGGCGGCTCGTGACCAGTGCGTGGGTGACCGTTTTTCTAGTTTCGGTGGGGATCCAGCGAAATGTTTTTTTGAGCATGCGAAGAATATTGAAGCAGGATGATGAGACGGCGTTGACTTGTCTGTTCATAGAGAGTGAGGAGTCCAGGATGACACCTAAGTTCCGTGCGTGGTCCGTCGGGATGGGTGCTTTTCCAAGGGCCTCTGGCCACCAAGAGTCATCCCAGGCGGAGGGGGAGGTACCTAGGATAAGGACTTCTGTTTTGTCTGAGTTCAGTTTTAGACGGCTGTGCTTCATCCACTCGGCTACTTCTTTCATTCCTTCATGTAGGTTGGTTTTGGCTGTGTTAGGGTCTTTGGTGAGTGATAGTATCAGTTGAGTGTCATCAGCGTAGGAGATGATGTTGAGGTTGTGTTGGCGTGCGATGGCCGCGAGGGGGCTCATGTATACGTTGAAGAGGGTGGGGCTGAGTGAAGATCCTTGTGGCACGCCGCAGATGACTTCGGTGGCTTCTGATTTGAATGGTGGAAGGCGGACTCTCTGAGTTCTTCCGGCAAGGAACGAGGTGATCCATTCCAGTGCTTTTCCTTGGATTCCGATGTTTCTGAGGCGTTGTATTAAGGTGCTATGACAAACTGTGTCAAAGGCTGCGGAGAGGTCGAGGAAGATGAGGGCGACTGTGTCTCCATTGTCCAGTAGAGTTCGAATGTCGTCTGTTGCTGCGATGAGGGCGGTCTCCGTGCTGTGTTTGGCTCGGAAGCCGGATTGTGAGGAGTCGAGGGATTTGTTGGTTTCGAGGAAGGCGGCGAGCTGGTTGTTGACAGCTTTCTCGATGACTTTGGCCGGGAATGGAAGGAGTGAGATGGGGCGGTAGTTTTTGAGTTCGGCGGGGTCAGCTGTGGGTTTTTTCAGAAGGGCGCTGAGTTCGGCGTGTTTCCAGCTTTCCGGGAAGGTGGCGGAGTTGAGGGAGCAGTTGATGACGTCTCGGAGGTGCGGTGCTATGATGGAGTCTGCTTTGTTGAAGATGTCGTGAGGGCATGGGTCTGTGGGGGATCCTGAGTGGATAGAGTTCATCAGGCGGATGGTGTCCTCAGTGGAGATTGGGTTCCAGTCATTGAGGATGTTCAAGGGGGGTGGAGGTCCTGCAGAGGGTTGGGCGGGTTGGTCTTCGGGTCAGATGTCGAAGCTGTTGTGGATGTCTGCGATCTTGTTGTGGAAGAATGAAGCTAGGGAGTTGTAGAGGGCTTGAGAGGGGGTGATGTCGTTGGAGTTGGCTGAGGGGTTGGTAAATTCCTTGACGATGTTGAATAATTCCTTGCTGTTGTGGGCGTTGTTATCTAGTCGGTCCTTGAAAGCGGCTTTCTTGGCAGTCCGGATCAGTTGGTGGTGTATACGGTGGCGTTTTTGAAGGCGTCCTTGGTGCTGGTGTTTGGGTCTTGTTTCCAGGCCTTCTCAAGGGAGCGACAGAGTTTCTTAGATTTCTTAAGATCATCGTTGAACCAGGAGGCTTTTTTGCTGCCTAGTTTGATTTGACGTTTTTTCAACGGTGCTAGGATGTCGGCGCTGTTGGATAGCCATTGGGTGAGGTTAATGGCTGCTTGGTCGGGGTTTGAGGAGTGGGCAGGGGGGTTTTGAAGAAGCGATGAGGAGATCTGGTCGATGGTGATTTTGTTCCAGTTTTTTCGCAGAGTGGATTGAGGATGGTTGTGGGTTGTGGTCTTATTGTAGGTAAAGTGAACGCAGCTGTGGTCCGTCCAAAGTAGAGCTGTGGTGTGGCTGAAGGAGACATGTTTGCTGGAGGTGAAGATAGGGTCGAGTGTGTGACCTGCAGTGTGGGTGGGGGTAGTGACAAGTTGTTTGAGTCCGAGGTTGGCGAGATTGTCCAGAAGGGTGGTGGCGTTGCGGTCGTTGTTCTTTTCCAGGTGAAAGTTGAGGTCTCCCAAAAGAATGTAATCCTCGGAGGGGAGGGCGTGTGGGGTGATAAAGTCTGTGATGTCTTCGCTGAATTGTGCACGGGGTCCTGGAGGCCTGTAGAGGAGGGTGCCTCTGAGTGTGGTCTTGGGGTCGATGTGGATCTGGAAGTGAAGGTGTTCTGCGTTAGCGAGATTGACGTCTGAGCAGGTTGAGATGCGGATGGATTTCTTATGGACGATAGCGATGCCTCCTCCGGTTTGGTCGGTGCGGTCCTTATGGATGATCTTGTAGCCTTCCGGGATGGCAATGGTGATGTCTGGGGCAGATGTGGCGCTCATCCATATTTCTGTTTGGAAGGCGACGTCTGGAGAGATGGTGTGAAGTAGATTCCAGAGGTTGATGGCGTGCCTGTGGGCCGAGCGGGTGTTGAGCAGGATGCATTTTAGGTGGTTTGTGTCAGAGAACTGTTTTGTGTCTGAGGATGAGGAGTTGTTCTTGGTGCCGTCGAACTTGCAGGAGTTGCAAGAGAAGGGTCCATGGATGTGTCCAGGAGCGGCTTGGACGCAGTTGGGGAGACGGCCGGGGTTTAAGGCTAAGAGAGTGGTGGCGTCGTATGTGATGCGGGTGGGGTGGGTGGTACAGGGGCCAGGGGGTCTGGCGCTGGGCGCGGGCTTGGCGCGGACGGGCGTAGACGGGCTTACCTTTGGCGCACCTTCGGCGCGACCGCTGCGCGAGACCGCTGCGCTAGTATTCATCTATCATATGCGGATAGTGGAGGGGAGGGGCGAGGGAGGAGCAGCAGGGAGGCGGGTGCGTGGTCGAGGGGGCGGGCTCCGGGCAAAACAACAACAACACAGATAATGGCGGCTGAAAACGCGAGTGCAGACCGGATTGGGAGAGAGTGATAATGTCAATTACAATAAATAGACCAACGATGCAGCAATGCGGGCTAGGCAGCACAGGCACACTGATAAAATGAGCAAATGCAGGCACAGTCGAGCTAGCAGGCAGGCACGCCAAAAGTAATGAAATAAAGTTAATGCACACAATAGAATAATGCTATAGGCACGTTCAAGCGCTAAAAGGGTCAGCAGCGCGATGCACACGTTAATGAGGTCCACAGCGCAAGGGGGACACTTTCTAGACTTGCTCTTCTCGAACTGCATTACTATTCCCTGCAACACTGCCATCCAGCTGGATTGGACAGACCATTACCTGGTAGAATTTTACCTACCTATAACTAACAAACGTCCCCACAAAAAAATCCTTCCTCCAATTTGGCGCCGTCAGTGGCACAAAGTCACAGTAGAAGGGCGGCAGAGGATTTGGGAAAAGCCCACATTTCTGGAAACAGATAAAGTGGAAGACACACTGAGTAAATTCAATAATTCCCTCATAGAGGCAATAGACAAGCTGGCTCCACTGAAACTGCATAAACAATTCCCCATAAACAAACAGGAGAAATGGTACACAGAGGCATTGAGAACTGAGAAGCAAGGATGTAGAAGACTAGAAAAAAAATGGAGGAAGACACATTTTGAAGAGGATAGGAAAGCATACCTAGAAACACAATCAAAATACTATAAAAACATTAGAAAGGCCCGCAAGAATAGCCTGGCCCAACAACTGGTAGAGGCAGGAAATTCCTCCAAGGAATTATACAAAATACTGGAAACATTTGTCAAACCCACAGCCTGTGTTAGCTCGGATGACTTCTCATTGCCATTATGCAATGAGATATCACTGTTTTTTGAGAGCAAAATAAATACAATTTATGAGAAAATCCTGAAAGCTACTAGCTCTAACTGTGGTATCTCCATCC
Source organism: Lissotriton vulgaris (assembly GCF_964263255.1). NCBI lineage: Eukaryota > Metazoa > Chordata > Amphibia > Caudata > Salamandridae > Lissotriton > Lissotriton vulgaris. The sequence continues at coordinate 1,719,222,506 of NC_141694.1, read as the reverse complement.
CTATTACACCTAAACAAAAGAAAGCATCCTTACTAACCTTTCCACCAAAATGACACAGATCTTCCCCTCCTTACTAGCCACATAAAATCAGGCTCCCCTAATGATCTCGTACCAGCCAAAATGATGGCCCCTTTAAACTCCCTTTTAGGTCCACATATCCAAACAATAATAAATCACTCCCTCAGAGAAGGACATGTACCATTAAAATGGAAACAAGCTGTGGTCAATCCCATTCGAAAAAATACTACACTTCCTTGGACGGACCTTTCCAACCTCAGACCCATCTCCCTTCTACCCTATCTCAGTAAACTCACCTAGAAGCATGTGAACACTCATTTGTCGAAATACATCGAGGCAGCGGAGGGCCTGGACCTATCTCAATCTGGTTTCAGGCCCAATCACAGCACTGAATCAGCCCTCCTCTCAGTGACCGATAACATCAGGATGTCATTGGATAGAGGGGGCTCAGCGATTCTGGTGCTGTTAGATCTGTCTGCTGCCTTCGACACAGTGTCACATGAACTTCTTCTCGAAAGACTGAGTGATGTGGGTGTAGAAGGAGCGGCTTTATCATGGCTGCAAAGCTTTCTCTCGGGCCGTACACAAGGTGTTAGACTGGGTTCCCATTCTTCACTCTCAAGGGAGCTCACTAAGGGAGTGCCACAGGGCTCATGCCTAAGCCCCACTCTTTTTAACGTGTATGTGGCCCCCTTAGCAAACTTGATAAGATCTTATGGATTCACCCCGGTGTCATACGCTGATGACACCCAGCTTTTGTTTCCTTTCCAAACTCTCACACCCGCAATTCAAACAACTTTTGCGGATGGATTGAGAGCAGTGGCACATTGGATGGCACAGAACTACCTCCAATGTAATGTGTCTAAAACCGAGGTCATGCTATTTGGAGGGGCAACTCTTTTATGGTCCCCAGACTGGTGGCCCCTGGAGCTGGATCCTGTCCCAAGCCCTAAACCAATAGTAAAAAACCTTGGTATTAAACTAGATCAGGCACTCTTACTTAAGGAACACACCACCCAAGTGACAGGTGCCTGCTTCCATGTGGTGGGGCTGCTTCGACGCGTCTTCCCTTTCTTGCCAGACAACCACAGGAAAACACTCATTCAGACCCTAATCATAAGCAGAATGGACTATTGTAATGGCCTATACATATCGGCAAATGAGGAACAACTGGATAAACTACAAGTAGTCCAAAACACGGCAGCAAGACTGGCTCTTAATGCTCTTCCCAGAACTCCCTCCCGTCCTCTATTACACCAACTTCACTGGCTGCCAGTAAAGCAGCGTATCAAATTCAAAATATGCTGTATGATACACAGATGCCTGTTCGGTACTGGCCCCAAATACCTAAAGGAAAAATTTGTTCCATATACCCCCGGACGCACACTGCGCTCAAGCAACCATCAGCTGTTACAGGTCCCAAAAATCAGGAGAGCCAGACAAGGTGGTCGAGCTCTATCATATAAAGGACCTATCCTTTGGAATTCCCTACTTCCTGCACTGAAACTGATCACCAATCTTGAACCTTTCAGAAAAAAACTCAAAACATACCTCTTTACGTTGCCATAAATTAAACTAACCTTCCTTATCCACAGCTGAAAGTATATAGTAACTGTACAGTGAAAGCAAAAGCGCAGAGATATCCCTTCGGGAATTGAATCAGGCGCTATATAAGCACATAAATAAATAAATAAACACCAAGCCAGCGAAGAAGTCTGACAAGTTCAGCAGGGAGGGTAGCAATGAATGGGACCAGGACAATGGGGAATTACTGTTAAATAATAGGGCATTTACTAACATATTAATCATCACACACTGCCCCAATCCTGGAAAATCAAGTTTTCAGCCTAAATATAAGCTTACTGCTACAGAAGAATTATTAGACCTGGTTATTTCAAGTCAAGGGAAAGAAGAGGTGAGGCTAAGGGCCTTATTATGACTTCACCGCCCGCCAGATTACGATTTGTTTTTTAAAGTCATTGGCGGGCAGTTTTTTGGCGTTCCCATGGCGGTGTCTTTGAAATAGGCACTGCAATGGGAACTTCAAAGTATGTCCCTGCACGGACTAAAATGCACAATGTTGTGCATTTCGTTCTGTGCAGAACATGGGATACATGAATAAAGGGGGCCACCATGTGCCCCCCTGCACTCACCTCATAGTACAGAGGCACAGAGGGGCCCAATAAAAGGGCCATTAGAAATTTTGCGGTGAGGAAACTCCTAATATGCTTGGTGGTGCCACAGCAGTGCCGCTAGGATATTAGGCCCTACATAATTTAGGACGTTGGATGACACAATGTATGCAGTAAGACATGAAAAAAGTCACCAAGAAATGTTATTTTCTGCTACATTAAAGTGTAATCAATGTTACATTTAACGCCAGATAGAGAGATTTTGGTTTACATATTATATTTTGGACATAGCATATAACTCATAGGTCAAGGGAACAATAAATATTGTTCAGTTGCTCTGCTTAGGGTACCATGTATTCTCATTGACCAGTGCCAGGACTAACACAGCAATGTGGGTGAGAAGACATCTGTGTGCCAGGGCTCAGGTCTCTAATTTCCAACCTCTTTTTCATGTTGGGGACAAACCTGAGACCAGACCCTGCAAAGGTTGCCTGGAGAAGGAAGACCTGCCTGCTGGATACAAGAGATTGCTAGGATGCAGTCCTTAAAGATCAGCCTGTATTGTGGAGTCACCAGCCCAGTTACTGGACAGCCAGGATCTGTGCACAACATGTGGGCCCTTGCCCTGCTGGATGAGCTGTCTCTTCTTAGAAGGAAGAAGCTAACTCAGAATGCAGATGGGTGTCATAGGTTTGCTGTTACAGATGGATTCCCTCTGCAAAAAGATTGTAGAAATGCAGTAAACTGAGACCAATGCTATGCAAGGTCTAGGTGGAGCATTATTCTATAGCATGGTCCTTGTGATGAGCCCATACTCATTCTGTCCATGGCCAGAATCAGCCAGTACATTTGGAAATTTTAACTTTGATATGTATCTTTTTTAGTTATGACCATTGGAATTATTGTGCTGTGAAATGACCTGACCACACTAGGGCCTGAGTAAGAGCTTTGGTGGAGAGAGAGTGGGCAGGATGCCACTGCCGCACCCCAAGACACCCTGCCACCCACTGACCAGAACTTGACCTAAAAGTGGTCTGGCCACCAGACGAGGTGGCGGTCCCATGGCGGTGCCTCTTTCAAAGGTGGCGGTGTCTTTAAAAAACGCACTGCATTGGGACAGCACAACATGGTTCCTGCACGGCATGGTTTCAAAAGTCCATGCCGCGAAGGAACTGGTGTGCATGCACACATGGGGCACATATTATTCCCCCTGTGTGCATCCACATGCTGAGGGGGCTAGGGCCCACTTTGTTTCTTCTCTGTCATGGTGTAAATGCAGGAGGAACCTTCATGACACCACAGGCGGAGAGACAACTCGTAATATACTTGTTGGGACTGTGTCGGTCCCACCAAAAGTATTGCAGCCTCTGCCCGCTGCAAACCGCCAGGGAACAGTAGTTCCTTGGCCACAGCGGTGAACCCAGGGCAGCCAAACTCCCAGCTTACACTGCGGCTGTCAGAACACCGGTGTGATGGTGACTGGACCGCCACGCCCTCGAGTCTAGCGACCCTAGGACCACCAGACTCGTAATCAAGCCTTAAGTGGTTCAAGAAGCATCTCCTTTTGAAGTCTTAACAGCAAAGACAATCTGTAATATGTTTAGCAGTGTCAGAAATATAACTCTTTTCATTGTTTGCCCCCCCCCGCCACTGCCAGTCCCGTGGATCTTCGTACATGGGCACCAGGGGACAACACCACTTCCCCAGTGGAAAATAGTTTTCTTTTTTAAAGTAAATGCACAACTGGCTGGATTGTTAGCATTATTGATGGTTATTATTGTCTGTGCTGTGTTCTGTGACTCTAGCTTGTACACAGAAGTAATTCATTGAAAGTGCTAAAGCTAAAGTGTACATTGCATTTAAACGTGAACAAGAACATGGACCTAAGGCCTGGAGGTCTAATGTACAATAGGTTTTTGCAATTTCAAAGTATGTAATTCACAAAAGGGAAGGCTTCTGAATTGAAAAACTTGAATTGCTTTGTATTACAGGTACATTAGAAATTGCTTACAAAGCACACATTGCAACTCCTTAAGAAATGGTAGGAAAGGGGACCTGAAGAGTCGTTCCTTCTTCATAGTGATTAACAATAAGATGTCTTAATCATGTGCAGTTACAATTATCTTTGCAAGCCATTGATGAATACTGACGCCTGAAAAGAAGTGAAATCTGCCCACAAAATGGAATCCTTCCACGTCGCTGTCTCCCTCATGTTGCAAACTCTCTCTTGCTTCTCCCTCACCAAACTACAGCCTTCACACACTCTGATCCGTGTTGCTTTCACACTCATGTGTGTCTCCCCCATGTTGTTCTCCCTTTTATGTTGCTTTGTCCCCTCACTCCTCATTGCTTCACCCACCTGCTCCTCCATTGCACTCTACACCCACCGACTTTAAACATTTCTTTTATTTATTTGTTGTTGTCGAGGACCATACAACAAATTGCTGCCAGCCCCTCCGTCAAGAAAAAAAATCACTTTTGCACTACTTGTATTTCATTTCTGTGGGAAATGGTTCTTTCATGGTGTTGTTCGTCTTGTAAGTTTGGCAATGTCCAAGAAAAGATCTAAGCATTCATCATGTCAATGGACCACATTAATTCCAAATTTTTATTGGGCAGCCCTTAGGCATACATGCTATAGAAGTAACATTAAATTAACATGTAAAGCGGATGTTAGATTTAGCCTGAGTAAGTTGGATAATTAATTTTGGTAGGATATTGGGCACATAAATAGCATTTGTCCCACGTATCTTCGTGAACTAAATGCGTTAACAACATTTCCTACAAAAGTGAAACTTAGAGCCTTAAATACATTTTGCACCATCCAGTGAAACAGTAAAAGGGACACAATCCCATTTCACATCCTTTCAATAGCGGATTTGTTTTGCCAGATATCTAATAAATGTCCCAGTGCATTTTCTTTGCGTGCTTTATTGTTTGGTTAAATTTTAATAGGGATAAAATATCTGGTTGGTTGATTCGGACTTTCCTCGGTAACTGATTCTCTTTAGTTCTTTAATAATCCATGGATAAAATATTTCCTAGGGATATTCCTTCCCCACTTACCTCTCATTTGGTTAAAACTTGACAAAGTGTGATGGCCTTGTCTATTGGGAACTGCTGTTTAACAACCTGCCTCTAAAGATAAGTTCAATTTGGAACAGATTCGTTTTTCCGGTTCTTATTTTACACCTTCACCAATTAAGATTTCATAAATTCATATTGTAATTGCATGAGTTCATTCATATTGAAATGAAGAAGTAATTAAAACCTAAAGCTTATAAGTGTTTCTGGTTTTCAGCTTTCCTCTAACCTCGAAATGGTTATGATTGGTTGCAATATCATTAATTAACAACAGCCTCAAATAAGCCCTTCCATTTTAATGTTAAGCCTGTCATAGATCAGACTGCAAAATGTGCTGAGGAATCTTCCTCTTCTAAAATACACACAGTAATGAGTAAAAGAGAATTTCTTATTACTTACAGGTAATCTTCATTACTCCGGATCCCGTTGTCCTCGTCCCCTTCATACTGAAAAGTGAGATAACCTATCTCCATGACAGAAAAAAGAAAAGCAGGAATGCTGGTACACCCCTCCCCCTCCCCACTGGAGGACATAAGGGTACAATACCCAGCATTCCTCCTGAACCACCAAACCCCAGATGAGGGCAGGAAAGCCCGGGAGGGAGGAAGGGATGGTATGCCGGGGATGAGGACAACGGGACCCGTAGTAATGAAGATTACCCGTAAGTAAAAGGACATTTCCCCCAGGTCCCTCCTGTCCTCGCCCCCTTCATACTTACAAGTGAGAATACCCAAGCAACAACCGGCCATCATCACACAACAAACCACCAGGACACAGAACCATAGCAAACCCAGCAGTTTATTGAAAACAGCACAGTATCAAAGAAAAAAAGGGAATCAGGAACACACAGCCCAAAGAACCCCCAAACCAAAGTTATTGTCATCCCCCAGAACATTCTGAATACGGTAATGGCTAACAAAGGTATTAGCAGAGGCCTAAGTAGCGGCCCTACAAATCTCAGAAAGGGACACACCACAAATCTCCACCCAGGAAGCAGCCCCCCCGCGTAGAACGCCCCTGAACCCCAGCCAGGGGAGGGGATCCCAAAAGCAAATAGGCCAACACAATAACCTGCTTCAACCAACGGCCAATGGAGGAAGTGGAAGCTCAGCAACCCCTGAAGACCACCCCAAAGGAAATAAACAGGGAGTCAGTACGCCGAAAGGAACGAGTATGGTCCACATAGACACTCAAAGCACAGCAAACATCCAGCAAGGACCAGGGAAGGTCGTCCTCATCCACCTGAACAGAACACAGAGCAGGCAAGACCAGCTCCTGAGAGCGATGGAACTGGGAGGAAACCTTAGGAACAAAAAAGGAATCCAAACAAAGAACGACCCCATCTGCAGAAAAAGAAAGAAATTACTCCAGATCCATCAAATCCCCCAGCTCCCCCAGGCGACGAGCAGAAGTAATAGCCACCAAAAAACAACCCTAAAGGTGACAAACTTCAAACCAACCTCCTACAAAGGCTCAAAAGGAGCAGCCACCAAGGCCCTCAAAACCAAAGGGAGGTCCAAAGGAGGAAAAGAAGGCCGAACCACAGGATGGGAATTCGCAAAACAGCTCAACAAACGGGAAACCAGGTCATCCACATCAGGCAGATTCCCCCAAGGGGCATGGAAAGCCCGAATAGCAGACCACTGGGCCTGAAGAGTCGAGACAGACAAACGCTTCTCGAACCCATTCCAAAGAAACTGCAGAACATCAGGCAAAGAACAAACCAAAGGAGACACCAACGCTCTAAGTTCCCCCAATGCCTGCCATAGGACCGAAGAGTAGAAGTCTTGCGGGACCGCTGAATAGTCAAGGCTAAATGCTCGGGGAGACCCCTATTCCTCTACCCCTGCCTCTCAACCTCCAAACCGACAGCCGAAGCCGCCGGAGGGACAACATCAGAGAGGACCGCAAGGGAGACGGAGGAAGGGGAAGAACCAAGGACCCTGAACCGCCAACAACTTCAGAGTCTAAAACCACGACCGGCGGGGCCAGAAGGGCACCACCACCTCCCAAACCTCCATCACCAACCGAGACAGAAAACAAGAGATCAGAGCAAGGGGAGGAAACGCATGCAGCAGGCGAGAAGGCCACAGGAGGGTCAGGGCATCCACCCCCCAAGACCCCACGTGAGGAACCCGGGACAAGAACCAGAGAAGCAGAGCATTGAGCCGGGAAGCAAATAGGTCCACAAAGGGAAGACCAAACCTCACGCACACCAGACGAAAAGCCACCGGAATCTGATCCAACTCCAGGGAGGTGAGAATAAACCGACTCAGGGCATCCGCCACCCCATTGTCCAACCCGGACATGCACAGCCGCCAGAGACAAAAGATGGCCCTCCGCCCAGCAAAACAATGGGGACACCAATGCGTTCAGGGACCGGGACCGGATACCCCCTGGTGATTCAAGTAGGCCACGGTCACCGAGTTGTCTGACCAAACCAACACATGCTGGTGCAACAGCAGTCTCTGAAACGCCAAGACTGCCCGACACACAGCAGACAACTCTCACCAGTTGAAGGACCGCCGACCCTCCATCAGGGACCAACGACCCTAAAGGAACTCCGTCCCCAAAGTCTCCCCCCAACTGAGAGCACTGGCATCCGTCGTAAGGACCACCAGACGAGGAGACTACAGAGGCAAGCTCCTGGCCAAATTGTCAAACAGAGTCCACCAGCGCAGTGCAGGAAGGATCGACAGAGACACCGGAACCAAAAGGGCCAAATCCCAAGACAAAGGATCCCACCGAGCCAGCAGGTAAGACCAAAGAGGCCGAAGATGGAAATGCGCCCAAGGCACAGTGAACACCGTAACCGCCATCAGACCCAGAAGGCGCAGCCAAAGACGGACCAGGAAGGACCGACCCACCAGAAGCCAATGAGCCAGGAAATACAGGGTCACCGCCCGAGCAACCTGCATGAAACCCCAATTCAGATCCATGCGGAAACGTGCCCCTATGAAAGCCAGGTCCTGAGACAGCAGAAGTTGAGACTTTGGGAGATTCAACAGGAACCCATGAGCCTGCAAGGCGGAACACACCAACCCCTGATCCCTCAACGACTGAACCTCGGAGGGAGCATGAAGGAGCCAATCGTCGAGATAAGGGTAAACCATCAGCCCCTGAAGATGCAAGTAAGCCGGGTGGGTACCGTTTTCTGCTGAAGTGATTGACTTTGTTCCACCCAAGCGGGATTTCTTAATTGCATGTTGGGACAGGTTTTTGGCTAACTGAATGTAACACCATGGTTGATTACTGATCACCTTGGCAATTAGCTTTTGGCTCCGCCTCCATCTCAACCGTAGACAATATCCTTCAAGCCTGCCATATGTTAACACTCTTAAGGCCCATATGAGAGACCTTGCCCTTTAACTATTAGGCAGCACACAATAACAGCAAAAGTACTTTGCCTTTCTAAACACTGTTCTAAAACACACCGCGGGGCTATCATAATGAGTTGTGGACACCGCTCTTCACAAATCTGTAGTCTGAACATAGACTACGCACCATAGGAGAACTGCAGTTACCTACATGCTCGATTTGGACACGCGCAGCACAGCCCTCTATGAAAGACGAAGGTTGTCAACCGGAGGGATAATGAAATTGAAGTAAACAAACGTGTCAACACCATCGTTCCCCACATGCATTTCTGTGACGCACAAATTAGTGCCCTATACAGGAGATTTGGGTTGCGGGTTCTAAATTAAACAGATTTATTCTGCGTTCATAAAATCCGAAATTTTTCTAGTGTACTCCTTATTGATAGATTGAAGGGGTTTTGATAACGCTTTTTCACTTTTTCGATCTCGCCGTGGCCTATACGATAGGCGAGAACTACAGTTCCCTACGTGCATTGCCACGAATCGCCCAGTTTAGCCTCAGGTGCTGTGACCCATTCACATCACTGCTGTTACACTACAAAGATGGCGCCGCTAACCGGTCATGTACCTCCCCAAGTCGGTACAGAGGGACGCCCGGAGTACCGACGGTTAGGTGAGTTTCTATGAGTAACCGTGTTAAACTTTACAGCACTGCAAGCTTTGCTGCCAGATTTCGAGCGCAAAAAGTCTTTTTTGTATTTATACGAGCACAGCGAATACCCCCGAGTCTCTTTTTTGTATCTATACGGGCACAGCGAATACCCCAGAGTACATTGGCATTCTAAGAAGGGACAGAGTGAGATCATTATCAGGAGGCGTACACCTTTGGCGAGATAAGCACTCTGGCAACCACAGTGGAAGGAAAGCAGCCCGACTTACTCTGACAATAAGACTCATAGGGCACTACCCTGCTACCTCTAATAATACACTGAATTTGAGAATTGAGAACAAGGTGATGATACGTGTGGATGAGTCTCACTTTAAATCCATAGTTCTATGGATATACCGAGACCAGAGGGATTACAACACAACGCCATAATTTGTGAGAGGATGTTGAAACCCTCTTAAGACTACATACTTTTCAGTACATCAATTATCACCAGATACATCGGTGATTTTTAAGAACTTAGAATATTTCTAAACTGTGACCATTCCTTTTGTGTTTATGCTTTTTACTTTTATTAGAGCAGTGCTCTAGCTACCTGAGCTGCAGCAAGGTGAGGTGTAGTACCTTCCTCCTACCTACCAGGTGGGCGGATCAGGGCTGTAACATAGAGCCCTAGATGTACATATTATGACATCGCTTGGGGTAAACTACATTTACACCTACAGTTGGTAATATTTGTTTACCCTTATTGACATATATCTTTATTTGCCTTTTTGTTGTTTGTGTCTTTGTCTGATTGTTTTATTTTCCCCCCCTGGATCTCCTGTAGTACCTAGGAGGATGTATACTTACCTAAGGACCTCCAGGTGACACCTCAATCACGTTAAGTAAAAAATATTTTACTTCATTCTGTTTTTAAGCGGTAGTGAGATACGGTCCTGATGAAAGCAGTGGACACCTTTATGGGTCCATGGACTGCAGAAACATGTTGACCTTATAATCTACATAGTAGCTATTTGTTCAACCTACTATGTTCCCGCACTGGTTTTTAAACATTGGAAACATGTGAGGTACCTAATAAATCATTTTCCTCCCGGTTCTCCAATTTTTGAGTTTACACTTTATTCACACACTCACTATTATTTTTCCTCACGCACTGCTTTGTAGTTATCAGTACATGGTCACCTTCCTTAAAACCCTCAACACACTGGGGCACCCACTTAAAAAATGTTCATAGTGGCTGCAAGAATACTCTCCTTGGTGTGAGGAGGCCCAGATGATGACAAGGGCGGTACTGGACGATAACTGATAGGTACTTTCATAACATGGAAGTATCTTGTTGTGCTTGAATCACATTTTTCTTGGTTTTTCAATCACATTTAGAATTGAGTTGCATATCAGACATTGCTTCACGGACAGCCTGTTTAGACCCACAGCTACTCGTAGTCTTTTTTACTGTCTTTTTCTGGGGGACGTATCTGTGCCTGGTCTTAAAATGTTCCCCTTGGACCCTCTTCTTTATCGATTTTTGTTATGATGCAAGTAAGCCACCAAGGGAGCCACCACCTTGGTAAACACCCCGGGGCCGATCACAGGTCGAACGGAAGAACCTGGAACTGATAAAGGACACCCAGAACACAAAACCCCAGGAAAGGATGAGAAAGGGAGTGGACCGGCACGTGATAATAGGCATCCTGAAGGTCCAGAGTGCACATGTAATGACCCCGGAGAACCAGGGGAATCACTTGCTGAAGGCTCTCCATCTTGAACGGGATTCGCAGCACAAATTTGTTCAGGGCCTTCAGTTCCAGGAGAAGACGAAACTCCCCTGTCACTTTGGGAACCAGAAAAATAATGGAATAAAATTCCTGAACCCTCTCCCCGGGAGGAACAACCTGTACCGCCCCCTTGTCCTGCAGAGACCTGACCCCAGAGACAGCTCCGCAAGCTTGGAGAGACAAGATGGCCAGGGAGTCGGATGGACCCCCGAGTCTGGAGGAGGGGACGAAAACTCCAACAGGTACCCCAACCGGACAACGTCCAGCACCCACAAGTCTGAACAGGAGGAGATCCAGGCTGGAAGAAAGAACAAAAGCCGACCTCCGACCAAGGATCCGTCGTCGGCAGCTAGATAGTCAGGAACGAGGCTTTGCAGGAGAAGACTTAGCCTTCTTGTCATGGCCCCTTTCAGACTAAAATGAACCCTGTCCCTGGAAAACTGCCTGCGAGATGGAGGATGGAAGAAGGGCTTAGGCTTTGAAGAAGACGTCACAGAGGAAGACTGCTTGAAAGAGGAAGAATGCTTCTTCCCCCCAATTCCTCACCAAACAACATAGAACCCTGAAAGAGCAACCGAAGAACAGCAGATTTCTAGGTGGAATCTGTCTTCCAGTCCTTCAGAACCAAGGAACGATGAGCAGCCACACAAACACCCCCAGAGAGGGCCGAGGCATGCACCACATCGAAGGAAATGTCAGACAGAAACTAAACCTGCCACTCAACCTGAGCCAGTCGACCCGAACAGTCAGTGGCATCATCCATAGACCCATACAAAGATTTCAAGTCTGAAAGCAGAGACTGAACCACATAAATCCCGTAAATGCCAGCCTGGAGCGGCAGATGAGAACCAGAATAAACCTTCCGCAGGGAAGTGTCCACCTTTTCGTCCACTGGATCCCGCACCACTGCATCCTCAGCCAAAGAAGTGCGCCCAACGAGACTAGCCACAAAAGAATCCACAGGAACAGAGTCCGGCAAGTCCCTGGCCATATCCTGAAGAGGATAGAGCTCAGCCATGAAGCGAGGGAGCAGGATGCGATCTGGATCCTTCCATTCCCGATCAAGTACCTCCTTAACACAAGGATGAACTGGCATAACCACAGGAGCTGAGCACTGGAACTGGCGAAGCAAGGAACCCCCAGAGGTACTAGGGACTTCATCAGCTGGAAACCCCATATTAGCCTCAACATGACCCAACAAGTCCGGCAACATGTCCTTGACCACATACTTGCGCTTCTGAGCATCACCACCCAACCATTCATCCTCAGACCCAGAGGAAGAAGGAGGAGGTGGATCCCGACCAGCGGACTTGGACCTGTGAGCACCCCCCATCTCCAAGAAAGTCTCCTTAATCAGCCGCTTTATCCTGGCATCAGCACCCCAGGAACGATGCCTGGAACAAGCAGGAGAAGGAGATGAGGAAGATGAAGCCGAGGAAGAAGAGGACATAACCACATACCTGCTCATCTTCGCATGTTTACCCATGAGTGCAGGAGCACAGGACAACGAGGTGCAGCAAGCCACCCCAGGAGCACGATAAAAGGCCACCAAAGTACAGCCAGCCACCACAGGAGCAGGACCTCAGTCCACCTGCAGCCCAGGACCACAGGGAAAGCGTACTTCCAACAAGGGTGCAGCCCAAATGAGGAATAGGCAGCAGCAGAAACGACCCCAAAACAGCAGACCTGCACAAGAACCAGCCAACATAGAAATGCAGCAAAAACAGCAACAAGGGCCATATAAATAAAGAAAAAACACTACGCGGTACTTACAGATAGGGCCGGCAAGCGCCCCATGCAACCGCCGCCAGCAGCCATCAAAAAATGCCTGACTTCCTGCTCCAGACAAAGGAAGTAAGGAAATCCCCGGAGTAGGGCTCTATAACCTTAATGTGCAGACGGGGGCCTGTTCTGGTCCTGTGAGCTGTCTGCTTGGGTGCCTGCTACAGGCTTTACCCAGTGTTTGCTTAAGGTCCTGCTATCCACCTGCTCTGGGGCCTCTGCGTCAGGGTAGGGTCACAAAGAGAGCCCTCTTCTCTCTTCCTGGAGTGCGACCACCTCAACAGCTCGATATCTCTTTTGGGCGCCATATCGTCAGACTCCACCTTGAGACCTCAAAGCTTTCTTTGGAGGACTCACCTTGCATCCTTCGCTTGTTCTCGGCTCCCCGTTCTCATCCCGCCTCATTTTTAGATTCCACCTTGGAGCTCTCACACTTGCTGTCTAATCTGTGTCTCTCTTCTGTTCTCACATTCCACCAAGGGCCTCATATCTCCTTATTCTGTGTGTGTGTGTGTGTCTCTCTTTCTCTCTCTCTCTGTGTGGCTCTGTGTGTGTGTGTGTGTGTGTGGCTGTGTGTGTGTGCGTGTGTGTGTGGCTCTGTGTGTGTGTGGCTGTGTGTGTGTCTGTGTGGCTCTGTGTGTGTGTGTGGCTCTGTGTGTGTGTGTGTGTGTGGCTCTCTGTGTGTGTGTGGCTCTGTGTGTGTGCTAAGCATGGGCGAATTTTGCGAATCTCGCGTTCGCGAATTTTGCGGATTTGCAAACTCGCAATCCGCAAAATCCGCGAATTCTCGCGAATTTGCGGATTTTTTTTTTTGTGTGTTTGCGCGGGTTTCTGCCAGTTCGCGAGGGTTTTGTACAATGTCGCAAATTGCGAACTTACCTGTCGGGTCGCAAGTTTCGCGAACTTGTTGTTTCTACGTGTCCAGCCTGTTTGGGACACTCTTCTTCATCACTGCCACTCTCTGTCACCACTGCCACTCTCTGACTACTCATGCCACCCTCTGGCCCACCCATGCCACCCTCTGTTTCATCACAGCACCCTCTGGTTGTCCAGTCAGTGTACATTATTGTGGCAACGCAAGCACACCTTCCCTGCCTCAAGTGACCTGAATTAATTTGGGGCTGATTAATGTGTCACAGAATATTTTTTTAGCTGGCACCTGCTTCCTTAGTGCTTCCTGATTAGTGAACTTTTGCACTTGCTAAGTGCTTTCATTGTTGCAAAATTAGTTACAACACCTGCCCTGCCCCAACTGACAATAATGAATTAGGGGCTGATTAATGGATTTGAACTGCCAGCCTGGCTCCTGCTTGTCTCCCTTAGCTGTAATTCAGGACCTTTGTGGCATATGTGTAACTATTCTGAGGTTCAGAGCAGGGTCACATAATAGTTGCAACTGGCAACTGAACTCTGGAGGGGCCCCTCAGCAAGCACTACAGGAAATGGCTACTAATGATGAGCCTGAACTTTTGAACCTGGTAAGTAGTTACTTTCAGTTTGCTAAAATCGTATTTCTGCAATTTTGCACTTATTCGCGGGGCGCGAACTCACGCGAACAGTGCGAGCAGTGCGAGCAAAATCCGCTGCTCGCGGATTTGCGGATTTTGCGGGAGATTCGCGAATCTCGCGGATTGCGAATTTCCCGAAAATCCGCAAAATCCGCGAGCGAAACGGATTTTCCGCCCATGCTTAGTGTGTGTGTGTGTGTGTTTGTGTGTGTGTGTGGCTCTGTGTTCGCTAATACTCTCTACTACTCTCTAATGCTCACCTATTGCCATTGTAAATGACAATACCATTTTTTTTTTTTTTTATGAAAAAATGCCATTTGCAATGCCAAAAGCTCTAACTTTAACAAAGCCGAGTACATTGCATTGTAAATGCTTGTTTTCAACGTAATGTTCATAGCTTTATAGCCCATTTATTCTGAGAAAAGAGATTTTTAAGATTTGGAAAGTCAAAAACAGGAGGATCGAGTTCTTGCTCTCATGGATCTCGCTTTTACTCAAACATTCATGGTTGAATGATAATGAAGTAGGGCTAGCTTTTATGGTCCTTAGCAGATGTGTCCTATGTAGGTCCAGATAGTTAGATCCATGTCAGATATGCAGGATATCCACAAAAGACTTACATATTGAAATACATTAATTAGTCAGTGACATTCCTGGACCTCCTTTAGACATCATGTCCAAAGGTGGTCCAGGTATGTCCAATGTTTTGTTTGTTTGAGTTCAATTAGTGCTTGTTTCCTTTGTTTGGGCCCTTTGTGGGCTGCCTTTCGACACCTTGTCTCCATATATTTAATGTTTCTGTTGCTGGAGTTCGATTAATATGTGCTTCTTTTGTTTTACTTTCTTCTTTACGCGTCACTTGACAAAAAGGAGACAGCTTAGTTATAGATGTTTAGAAATAATCAAACTTTATATTTTTGCTGCCTGACTAAAAATTTGTGTCTCTACGCTTGAGGAAAACAATTTGTTTTAAGCAAGATTTGACTAAGCCAACAAGTTTCAACTGTGAAACCTATTGGTACTGCAAATGCTTTTTTCTAGATAACTGTTGCGAAAGTGTGTGCATCTGCAATAGTCAACTTTCAACGGGTGTCATAAAATATTACAAAATGCATAAATAGTTGGTTGTTATGGTTGCGTGCATCCATGACAGCCTTCTTTGAATGCAATTTGTTACATTCTAAGAAAGCCCATTTAAATATGCTTACCATTGTTGTGTTCTCTTTGAATAGTGGGCATGCATGCCAACATTTTAAACTGGGAAGTGGAAGATTTTGAAAAACAATTGGGGGAATGTATTTTCCACATAGAGTTATATAGAACCAAAGGCAATTATAGGCGGGAAACACCAAAAATAAAGCCACAATGAGCATTACAAATTAGGAGTCTCCTGTTGAATAAGGGCTACTGGCATGTATAGTGTGCCTTAAAACTTTAAAGACTGTATTCATAGATGGCTGCGCGAATGAGGCTGCTTATCCAAGGTGACCATTGTTTTATGAAATTTTTTATTCTCTAGGAAAACCCATTCAAAGATGGTCACTGTGGATGCAAAATGAAATTTCTTAAAATATGAAAATTCGCATTCAAGCAAACCCACTGCACATGTCTGCACATCGCATGGTTGAATGGCCATATTGGAATGGTGAAAAAACTTTTCCAGATGGCTGCCTGCCAATAAAAGCACAAGGGGAATCGGACACTGGGTGGAGTAGAGAAAAGGGGAGGGTTACAACAAGAGGGGGTGAAGTGAGCAGGCAGAGCGGGAAGAGAGAGGGGAAGAAATCAGTTCTCCAGATCCAATGTCTTTCATTAGGACTGGAAGAACAAATCATTCAGTGAAAACACTATGGGCCTCATCACGATGTCGGTCAGTAAGCCTCCAACCGCTCATCAGAGGTTCACCAACTGACATCGTAGATTTACAGTCAGACCGCCTAATTACACTTTAAGCAGTAGGAGTGTAAACCGGCCAGTCAAGTCAAGTCAAGTCAAAGGATCTTTATTCGGATAAAAACCATCCATAAAAGTACATGTACATCACAACAATTCATCCTAATAAAAGCAATAAAAGAATCATTTAAAAGACTGATAAAAAGTGACACAATTAATTTCATGAGATAGGCTTTGAGTGACATTATTTTGAGGTACAACGTATAATATGTTTAGCCAAGCTTGCACTACGATAGAGGCAGTACAAAGACTAATTAACCACAATATGTGCAAAAATACAATCACTAGTGCAAATATACAAAGGTGCAAACTATGCAAAAATAGTGCAAACTTTATCAGACCTTATTCATTGTTGCTCGAGAATGAACAGCGGATTGGAAAAAGCAGCTAACTCTGAAGATTACATCATCAGTGCCTAGCATCAATAGATCTCTAAATGCTAAGTTAAAATCCATCAGGGGGTTCTTTCTAAAATATGGGATTAGGTAATGTTTAGTGTACTTTACATAAAAACCACAGAAAAACATAAAATGTAAAAGGCTTTGTTTACCACCTAAATTACAGGGACACCTTAAATTTTACAGATTTTTATTAAAGCCTAATGGGAAGCAAAGTAGATTTTTAATGCTCCCGTCCCTAAAGCGAAACATCAAGCTCTTATTCCATCTGCCCAATTTTTTCCGCAAGTAGCCCTGAGGCATATTGTTAAACCTACCAAATGTTTCGAGAAGGGGGATATACTTTATAATAGTAGGCTTTACAAGCTCGGTCCTTTCCCTCTCCTTTCTATACTGGTCATACAAAGCCCTTTTTACTAGGTTTTTAAGGGAGCAATCAATAGTTAGGGGTGATTAAAATAGATGCCCCTTCTCCACACTTACTAAGCATTTCTATACTACTCTGAGCCAGACCGACTGGCTTCTGACGGGCTCGACCAGTCAGAACCGCAACATAATCCCTTTAGGACAGGATTTCCGATGTCAGTTTCAGACAGGCTTTTCATGTCGAGCTTTCCAATATGAAAAGCCTGTCAGAAAGTGACTTTTGGGAGCCCTAGTAGGGTTCCCATGACATTGTGGACTGTGGTTGGGGGCCTGAAGGGTACCTATGGTGCACCCCTGTAAATCCCTGCACTGTGTGGCAGGCACCTCACCCTAGCAGGGCCCACATGCCTCTGTGGCCTTCAGTTGGTGGTCTGGAGGGGCACCTATAGTGCACCCTTTGTGCAAATACCCGCACCTTGTGGCAGGCATCGAGAGGTGCCTGCCACATGGTGCAGGGATTTATACAATCTCCCATTTCTCAATGGAAGCTTGTGCTGCAGGCAGAAACCACCCACAGCACAAGCTCCTATAGATAAATCCAAGTTTGCAACTGCACCATGTGCGGTTGCATTTTAATTAGGTGGTTGGAACCACTGACCTACAGTAAGTCGGTTCCAACACCAAAATGGTGTTGAGAGGACAGAAGTCCTCCCAACATCGTGATAAAGCCCTATGTGACCAAAATACTTCTTGGCAGGACAAACACAATGACAGGGGAAAAGGTCATGTATCTTGAAGTTAAGTCAATTAACAAAGCCATTTATTCTTGAGCAAAAAAAAGGCTGACAGAAGT
The DNA here is from genome assembly GCF_964263255.1 of Lissotriton vulgaris. Taxonomy (NCBI): domain Eukaryota; kingdom Metazoa; phylum Chordata; class Amphibia; order Caudata; family Salamandridae; genus Lissotriton; species Lissotriton vulgaris. The sequence continues at coordinate 1,719,204,650 of NC_141694.1, read as the reverse complement.
CATTTCTAATAATATGTGCTCTACTGGAATCTATAGGTATCCAATAGGTATCTGTAGCTGACACCTAAAAGCGTTACCAATTTTGTAAATACCCACAAAATATTAACTCCAAATAGCTGTTGTCTTCTCCGCCCTACACTGGAAACGCCTATTTCCCCACCTGAACTGAAGAACTGTTTCCCCAACTGAACTGAAGAACTGCAACTGATGAACATTTTGCACACTTGCTCATTTTCTGAGGACACAAGTTTTTCCTGTATGCATTTATGTCTGCGGATCCTAATTCAAAAAATGCAATCTGGCCTTTGCCCATTTGGATGTCACTTTTTAGGCCACTAAAATTTGGCTGCATGTTCCTTTCCCTAACAATACAATGTCAAACAGAAATAAAGCTGTTACCATAAGAAACTGATGTGCTGCACCAAGTAGCTCGGCCTTTGTCATTTCCTGTTCATTATTTTTTTTAATAATTTTAATATTTGATTCATATAAACCAGGTCACAAATTACTGTTAAATATACCTGATTCACACCCCTGTCATACATTAAAGCTTGAAAACGTGAGTACAAAAGATCCACTTTAAAGCCTGTTCTACAAATGTTAAGGATATAAAAACATGGGAAATGGCCACTACAAAGTGGCCGTTTCCACGAAAGGCTTTACCACGCATGCATTAGAACGCATGCGTGGTTACCACGAAAGCCTTTACTACGCACACCTTTACTACGAGATTCGTAGTAAAGGCATGTGTGGTAAAGGCAAAAAAAGGGGGCATCGGGGGCCTACCCAATCAAAAAAAAAACAGTGAGAATAAAAAGAGGGGTTGGGGGTTCCCCCATCAAAAAAAAAAAAATGAAATGACGAAGCAAAATGGAGAAAATCAACAATCTGCATCATTAGAGAGGAAACGGAAAGAAACTTCCCCTTCCTCTTTATGACGTTGAACGTCATCAAGGAAGATGAAGGCGAAGAGACAATGACATGAAAAGGTAAGAGGAATTTAAAAAAAAAAAAAAAAAGAGATTGAGGGTTAAGGGCAGGGGTAAATAGATGGTGGTTTGGAGGCTGGGGGACACATAAGGGTACAGGGGAGGGGTCCAACCTTTCCCAAGAGTATGCCCTTACCATGCATAAATTAACAACGAAAATCGTTGTTAATCTATTCGTGGGAAAGGTTATGCGTAAAAAAAGAATTCCGTTGTAACGCATGCGTGGTAAAGGCATGTGTTGCATCGGAATTCGAAGTAACGACATACACCCTAAAACTATTATTATTAATAGAATCTGACAGGCAGCAAAATGAGAACACGTGTGTGATTGGATGGCTCATAGATATCAGTGTGTTTCCGCTGGTCATTGCAATCCCTGGGCCTCATTTATGAGGCCGTGCGTCACTTTTACGCTGCCGGTGCGTCACTTTTTGTGACGCACCAGCAGCGTAAAAAATGTGCCTTGTTGAACCATATTTACAAAGTGATGCATCTAGGTAGATGCGTCACTTTGTAAACCCCTGCGCCAGATATAATGTATGCAGGGGGGCGTTCTGATGCAAGAAAAGGTCATAGAAGTGACGCAGTGAAATCTATAAGATTTCACTGCGCCACTTCTAGGACGCAAATGCGTCAATTTCTTACGCCTGCCTCACAGCAGGCATAAGACTGGCGCAGGCCCTTTCACATGAAGCTTGCCCCATGTGAAAGGCCACATTGCTGGAGTTGCGTCACTTTTGTGACACACTCCAGCAATGCGTCACTTTTGCGCCATACAGATACGTCAGAAATACTGACGTATCTGTAACTCCTTGCGACATGATGCGTCATATTATAAATATGACGCATCCAGCATGTCGCAAGGAGGGCGCAATGAAAAGTGACGCATCGCTGTTTTCATGCAGCGATGCGCCACTTTTCATAAATGAGGCCCCCTGTGCTCTACATGCAGGGCCCCAGAAAGAGTTCAACTTCTAGACATTAAACCTGACAGATTCTTGATTCCTAGAAATGCGGAGCCTGGCCCTTTCAAAATTCTAAATGAAGATATTCTTGTAAACTGAGGCTGAACCGTGAAAGCATTGCCCTTTATTGATGTCAATTGGTAAACAAAGTCCTCTTCACGATATTAATAGGCTTGGCACTTTACCTTGCTCTTACTTCACTGTTTTATATACCTCGCTCATTTTGGTAAATGAGTTCATTTGATACTAAGTTTGTGCTCAAAGTTTATGTGGAAAATTTAAAGGACATTCTGTTCTTCCTCTTGAAGAAACAAGCCCTTCTTGTATAAGAGGCTGCTTTTAGAAACTGCTTCGGCTGTCAGTTTTCCAGTCCTGCTTTAAATTCCCTTTTCACTGGTTCTTTTGTGTGATTTCCATTATAGAAGTATTCCGCGTTCATGATGACCATGAAAATATGGGCCAGATGTACAAACCATGTTTTCGGTCGCAAACGAACGGCCGCCTGATTTGCAGAAAAATTGAAAAATGTTTTTTCAAATGTGCAAAATATGATCCACTTGTTTCTAAAGCGCATTTTTCTTTTGTGATTCGTTATTTGGAAAGGGCGTGCTCAGGGCTCCCCCTTCCAAATGCTGGATCTGTATGGTATATATTACTGTTTTGAGACCGAATTCCTGTCGCAAAACAGTACTACTTTACCAAAGGTTTAAAACTGGTGGTAACATATTCGCAAAAGGGTACGGGGACCTAGTTTGAGAATGTAGTAAATAATATTTTTTAAGAGCAGGCAGTGGTCTCAAGGACCACTACACATAAAAAATAAAACTGAAAGGTTTCATTTTTAGGGATTGCCTGCACAGCGCTTGCACTGTGCTTTTGAAATCTGTTGTATTTAATATATCTTAAAAAGGGGCTCTTATCAGTTTCCAATGGCGAAATACTGGGTTCTTACGCTTTTGTGTAGAACTTATTTTTTGTTAACTTCCACTGCCTGCATGCATTTACGATATTTCTACTAAAGCTGTTCACACTGTTAAAGCCCCATTCACGGTCGAGATAAAATCTCTTCCCATCTCCCAAAGGCAAACATCTTCTAACAGTATGCTGGAATGCTTGTTTTTTATTACTTAGTTGTGAAAACACATGCTTTAGAATTTTTGTGGCATTTCCTAGTCATGGCTCAGTACCTTTTTTTGCACTTTGGAGGCGTTATTGGATTCATTTTTTCAACTTAATCTATTTGGTCATCATGATCAAATTTTAAATGTTGTAATAAACATCACAAGTTACAAATAAAGTTATTATATAAGAACGATGCTATATTTTATTCTTAGACTGGCAATCACAAGTTCAGTTACCTTACAGACAACAGGGTCATGATTTGAATGGTGCAGCAGGTGCATAGCACAGGGCCCAAAAGTTGTTAGAACTCTTCTAAACCGTAATATTGCTATATTTGGCTACTAAAAAAGCAGTCACAATTGCAGTTATCTTGCAGTTACAAAGGGCTTGATTTTAATGGCCCAGCTTGTGCAGTGGCACTGGGACCAAAAGCTCTAGGGACCCCACTAAACCCAGATTATTGCAAACGTTTACTACTAAACAAGGCAGTCACAAGTGCATTTATCTAGCAGGCAATAGAGTCATGCATAATTTGATTGGTGGAGCAGGTGCAGTAGTACCAGGACCAAATGCTCTAAGCACCCCACTAAACACCTAATTTTGCTATATTTTACTACTAAACAGGCAGTCACAAGTGCAATTATCTTGCAGCCAACAGGGTCATTATTTCAGTGTACTGCAGGTGCAGTGGTACCAAAGCCAAAAATTTTCAGAACTCCTCTAAACAGCAAATATTGTTATATTGTGCTACTATATAAGCAGTCACAAGTGCAATTACCTTGCAGGCACTGGTGTCACGATTTCAATAGTGTAGCAGGTGCAGTGACGCCGGGGCCCAAAGCTCTAGGGACCCTTCTAAACACCAAATATTGCTATGTTTTACTACTAAACAGGCAGTCACAAGTGCAGTTACCTTACAGGCAATAGGGTCATGATTTGAATGATGGTGAAGCAGGTGTAGTGGCACCAGACCCAAAAGTTGTCTGAACTCCTATACGCACATAACATTGCTATTACATCAATTAATTCTATTATTTCCGTCTTTCATTTCATTTTTCAAAATGTTGCTATTACTTACCTACAATATACCACTATTAACAGCACAATGTTATGCCTTTTGTACATAAACAAGTCATGACACTTTAACACACTTTCTGTAACCTATACTGTAAAAACCACTCGGCAAGCTACAACTTACCAAAAAAACTGCTTATTATTTTTCACATAGTCGAAACCTAAGGCATTCACCAATGCTTGTTTTCTTTTTTAATTCTTTCCGTTTTCCTTTACGGAAATTGGGCTGCTTAAAAAAAAAAGACTGTTTCATTAAAAAGCAATCACAGACATTATTGTCTGCTGACTTCAACAGGCCACCATCCCTGTGATGGCTTTGATACCTAATGGGTCGTAAACTGCAACCTACCTCATTAATATTCATGAGGTTGGTCAATTTTGCGTCCCACAAGGAATCCCTAAATGAAACTCAATAAGTTTCATTCATTAGAAATTCAGATTTTCTGATTGCGATTTAGAGAGAATCTCAATTAGGAAATCTGTTTTCCTAGTGTTTTGTACATCTGGTCCTTTGTTCTTAAAGAATTTAAGAAATGCAAAGATGTATTTCCTAGGTAATGTCTACAAATATAGTTTTTATTTTCAAAATATTCCACAAAAGTAATTTAGGAATGTGGCACAGTCTGTAGTAATGTTGTTTGCAGATATGGGTGAGGAAAGCTAAGATGACATGACTTCCATCACCAAAGTATGTCTTACCCAGAGCACCATACTACCACCATACTACCACACACCCCCAGTCTCCATATAAGAATGTTTAGGTGCATCCAAAAACATTTACCCAAACAGTCCTAACAAGAGTATTTCCAGCCCAATTGCCTATGCAAGATCTGGGCAACACAATGCAATGCTGAGCCTCCACAACTCAAATGAAGGCAGCAAATAACACCAAAGTGGTTTGGATGCACAGATCTACAAAGTATCAGGAATTACCATGGGATACTGACAAACTGCCTCCACCGACCCGCTGTCCCACATTCAATCAGAAAACTCAAAGGTAACCTTGTGGGCATCTTGATCAACCTGCCAGTAGTCACTCACCTGAAGTGGCAGATGCCATTTCTCCCATGCCTCAAGCCATTACAGGACAGGAAAATGATGCACAAAAATGTGCAGCATGTGATCCAGAATGTATCACGGTCATGTTGTTCATGTTCCACTGTAATGGTGCCTGTGAGCCATCGGGGGACAAGCCAGGAGTCAGGAGACCCTTACCTGCACGCCAGCACACGCCTGCACACAGCGCCAGTCCCTGGGTGGGGAACGCTGTAAGTCTCGCCGCCATCACTCCACCAGTGCGGCTGGAGACTACAGCTCCCAGCGGGCTCAGCGCGCACTTCCGGTTTCCCGCTGCCTTCGCGCCCGGAGGCGCTACAAAGGACAGGCTCTCCCTCGGTGGAGCGGGGGACAAGCCAGGAGTCAGGAGACCCTTACCTGCACGCCAGCACACGCCTGCACACAGCGCCAGTCCCTGGGTGGGGAACGCTGTAAGTCTCGCCGCCATCACTCCACCAGTGCGGCTGGAGACTACAGCTCCCAGCGGGCTCAGCGCGCACTTCCGGTTTCCCGCTGCCTTCGCGCCCGGAGGCGCTACAAAGGACAGGCTCTCCCTCGGTGGAGCGGGGGACAAGCCAGGAGTCAGGAGACCCTTACCTGCACGCCAGCACACGCCTGCACACAGCGCCAGTCCCTGGGTGGGGAACGCTGTAAGTCTCGCCGCCATCACTCCACCAGTGCGGCTGGAGACTACAGCTCCCAGCGGGCTCAGCGCGCACTTCCGGTTTCCCGCTGCCTTCGCGCCCGGAGGCGCTACAAAGGACAGGCTCTCCATCCGCGTCGCGGGACGCGCGCGGGCAGCGCCGGGCGGAGCCCGGGCAGAGGGCGGGCCGTCTGTGGCCGTCCGGGGCAGGAGGAGGCAGTGCAGGGCCACCCCACTTACATCTACCGTACCGGTTTCAACCTGTGGTACCGCTTCTCAGCATGTCTACACGCTCCGGTAAGGCCTTGAGGGGTTGCGGGGAGAGTGCCCCCGGGGGTGCTATGTTTGGCTCTATGGACAAATTCCTGACAAGGGTGGCGGCTGTCATAGACAATGAACTTGCCATATCCGAACGGCGCCTTTCACTTGACTTCCCTCTTGCTAAAAGTCCATCGCCAGCAATAGTGTTGTCCCCTCTAAATCCTACTCCCCCTGCACCTTTGCTTGGGGACTTACCTGGGGATTCCGTTATTGCACCTCCAATGGGTGGTTTGGAGGGGTTCGAGAGCTCACTGATTGGTGTCCACAGTACCAGTCCCTGTACTGTGCTTGTGGATCCCTGCAATGAGCTCTCTCTAGTAGGCTCACCCGGCATACAGTCCCTACACTGCCCTGAGGTTCCTGCTCCCGTTTCACAGGCTCCGACTAAAAAGCAACCCATCCAGGAGCCTATCAAAAGGAAGGGGAAAAGGGCAAATTACACTAGAAAGGGTTGCCCATCTAAGACCACTAACCATCCCAGGTACCCGCCCCTGAGGGGTCCTCCCCCTCAGAGCAACGCAGGACCGGTATCCACAGGGACAGCCATTTGCGCTCCGGCTGTCATTGATACAGTACCACCTTCCTTGTTGGCCCCACTAACGCCTGTTCAGGACAATGTGGGTCACTCTATGGAGGCGTTTGAGAAGATGGTCAAGTCTCTTGTGTTACCACTTATAGACCAGATCAAGAGGTTGGGGGAAAGGCTTGACTGCTTTGAGCAGGCTACTAGGGACAATTTCTTTGTCCTAAAGAACCTTCTCAAGCACCAGCCAAAGTCCAGTAAGGATAGGCCCGATAGGTTAGATGAGTCCAATAGGGTAGAGGTCCCAGTGATACCCCCCCTGGGAGACCAACTGATGCAGCCGCCCAAGCACCCTGCACCTGGGAATACGATCTTGCCTGCTCCAAAGGTCAGTCTTAGACAGATAAAGCCGAAGGCTCCAACTTGTGTTGCCCACGTGCATGCTACCCTTCCCCCAGCAGCAATACCGGCGGTGGCTACCCAGGCCCCAAGGCAACACAAGAAGGGAGGGACGGGCCCTACTTCGCAACCTGGGGTTGTCATATCTGATGCAACTAGTGGTGTCGCATCAACTCCTAAGGTTGCATCTATTCCCGTCCCACCTACAAATCGGCTCCCTTTGGGTCCTCCCCAGAACAGTAGACGTAAGTGCCCTCCAGTTAACCTCCCCCCTGAGTGCCACCCGTATGTTGTCATCCTTACGAAAGTCCCCCCTCTTGGGAGTACCCAGCGGGAAAATCATCAGGCACTAAAGAATAAGATCATCCACTGGCTGAAAACCAACAGGCCCTTGCCTGCGGGAGTGGATGGAATTATTCTTGGTGTACGCAGGGTGGGTTGGATTGGACATGGGAAAAAATCGCTTGAAGGGGATTGTGTGGTTATAAATTTCCAAGATGCTAGGGTTGCCCAATTTATATGCTCCCAAGGTCAATCCACGGCTGGTTCGGGTATCGACATAGTCGATTTGACATTTTTTTACCCACGGTCTATTATGACCACCCCCTCCATCTACCTTGGACAATCCTCCTTCATGGGCAGCCCAGGGGGCCAATTTCTGACGGAAAATACTGCCCACGGCCCTTTGAACCCGGGAGTGCTTTCTCAGCAGCTATGCCCAGCTCCAGTGATATCAAACTGGGGATCTGGGAGTTGTTGACTCAGTTATACTCCAGGGGAGGATGTTGTGGCCCCAGGCCTTGTCGCTGGGTCAACACCATACCACAGATCCAAAGGCTCCTCCTCCCCACTGCAGACTCTGGCTACGGCCGGGTCTGTAGAGAGGAAGGGGGAGTCTGGGGCTTCCCATAATTCTCCCCCTGGTCCCCTTGATGTGGGTTCTGCGGACTTGTCACCCCCTGTTGAGGATTGTAGCATTGCAGCTGTAACGGACCCCCAGATTAGGGTTTTCAGCTGGAATGTTGCGGGCCTCGAAAGGAAGTTGGCGTTACCGGATTGGAGCGAGCTTGTGGAGCAATACTCCATTTGCCTGTTCCAGGAAACCTGGAGTCGGGTGCCCCTTCACAAGGCGGGTTATTCCACCCACTTTTTGCCGGCAGTAGAAAGTGCAACTGGTAGGGGCCGTCCCTCTGGCGGTTTGTTAATCTGGGTATCCACTGAACTTAACTGTAGGGTGGAGGAGAAGGACACTAACTGCCCTGACCTCCTAAATATTGTGCTTAGAAATCCCCAGGGCAGAGTCACTCTAAACATTTTTAACATTTATGCCCGTGGCACTAAGGGGGGAAGAGAATCCCCAGTTATAGCTTGCTTGGAAGCGCAACTCCGCTCATCCCCATACAGGTCTTGTACACTGTTGGCAGGTGATCTGAATTGCACTTTCGAGCCTCTGGATCTGGACATCCTAGCAGATCAAGAGGATCTTGATAATGGGTGGGGGATTCCTCACCTCGAGCTTGGCCCTGTTAAAAAGTGGACAGAAGTGGCCCTCCAGATCAACTCCATAGTTATGGAGTTTGGGCTTAGAGCTGCCAATGGTAGAACCAGGTCCGACAAAGCAGGGGCGCACACCTATAACAGGCCAGGACACACGTCACGGATTGATTTTTTCCTCCTTGACATACACCTGTGGGGCATGGTGGAGGACATGGTAGTTATACCTTCTGTGGAGAGTGACCACAATCTCCTGTCCCTCACCCTCTCCCACAGGTGCGTTAACAGCACCATGAGTGGTTCTCCCTGCAACTCTGCTCCAGACCTGTCAGTGGTCACTAACTGTGGGCGAAGGTTAAAGTGGGCAAAGCTGGCTCTTTCGGAGGAGAAAACCTCTGTGATTAGGCAGCTTCTGGTTTCAGCCCTGGCCAATCTTGACTGTCAAGAGGAAGGGCTGATGGAGGTGGCACCTAGGTTTTGTGTCATAATTCAGGCCATTGGCGACCTCTTTGTAGTCCCAGCCCACCCGAGCGGAAGGAAACCCAGCCTACGACCAGGTCAGGGCTGGTACAACCAAAAGTGTAGGGAGGCGAAATCACTTCTCATCGAGGCAGTCAAGTCCAAATTGCCGCTTAGGACTAGGGAGGCCAGGAGACACTACACACTCTGCCAGAAAAATGCTAGGAGGGAATGGGAGGACAACTTCTGGCAGGTCCTCCTGGCTGCCAGTCGAGGGAAAGATGCTAAAGGTTTTTGGGACATGGTGGGCAAAAGGAATCGTCCTGACGATTCCCGGAGGACTTGTGCGATCAATGCCCTGACTTGGTTTTCCCATTTCCAAAATCTTTACTCTCCTGTTGAAGGCCCCCTTAATGATCCCTTTAAAATCCCAGCCTTTACTTTAGACCGCGACCTGGATCTGTTTTCCCCCCTTGATGTAACAAAGCAGATCAAAACTTTGGTCCCCTTGAAAGCAGCTGGTCCGGATGGCCTACCGGGGGACATCCTCCGTGCTTACCCGGAAGAATGGGGGGCTCTAATCTCTGCACTCCTCAATGCAATCATGGGGGGAGGGCTTGTGCCGGACTCCTGGAGAGGTGCGGAGGTGGTCCCCATTTTTAAAAAGGGCAGTCGGGAATTACCCGGGAACTATAGGCCTATAAGCCTAATAGACTCCAGCCAGAAATTGGCCGGGAAAACCATCTTGGGGAGAATTACTCAATGGGTGGACGACAATCACATTCTGTCCGACATGCAGGCTGGGTTCCGTTCAGGTACAGGAACTATTGAACAGGCCTTTAGGCTTCTGTTGTTACACTGGAAGGTGGTGGTGCTGGGCAAAGGCAGTCTTTATTTGGCCTTTATCGACCTTAAGACTGCCTTTGACCTGGTACCAAGGGAGGAACTTTGGAGGGTGCTTCATGGTTTAGGGATGCCCCCGTACCTATTGAACCTCCTCATTAACCTGCACACCAACACCTATGCCCAGGTTAGATGGGGTCTGAATGGGGAAAAGACCGATAAAATCAGGGTCGAGAGGGGAGTAAGACAGGGCTGTGTTTTGGCCCCTACCTTATTCTCCCTCTATATTAACGGGGTGGTAGATCATCTAATGGGCGAACCATCAGACGCTCCAAGCTTGGGTGGAGTAAAAATTCCAACTCTGTTGTTCGCCGACGACACCCTCCTCATCTCCAAAACCCCCCAAGGTTTACAGTCTTTGCTGAACCGCTTCCAGGATTTCTGTACCACTAAAGGCCTCGTCATTAACATAGACAAGACCAAGTACCTAGTCATGCACCCACCCCGCAAACTTGGTCCCCCCCCAATTCTGAACTCCATACCTCTAGAAAGAGTGGCGGAATTTGATTATCTGGGGATCCGTCTTAATGATGCAATGAGCTGGACTGCCCACATTGATAAAATGACTCTGGCCCACAAAAGGGTGGGGGGCGCCCTTCTTAAAGAGTACAATAACTCCTCAAAACATTGTGTTGCACCCATACTGGAGATTTACAAAGCTCGTGCAGTCCCTGCTTCTCTTTATGGATCGGAACTGTGGGGCTTGGGCAAAGTCGACTCACTGAGTAAGGCCGAAAATAAATTTATCAAGGACCTTCTTGCTATTCCATCGAGCAGCCCGACCATCCCAATGCTCTTGGATACTGGCTGTAAAGCCATAAGGGACCAGGCTCGGCTTCGTCCCCTTCTGCTCTGGGCACGCTTGTGGAGGGTCCCGGAGCTACAATCGTATGCCAATGGGCTGGCAGAAGTAATGCATGCTGATGGTTGGAGTAGCATCAAATGGCTGAAGGACATAAAACATCTTTTAGGGGAACTGGGTTTGGCCTCCTGCTGGCATAGTCACTCCGCTCCACCAAAGAAGATTCTAAAAAAACTTTTTTGGGAGTGGGTTGACGTGAAGCGCTCTAGTAGCCAGCAGCATTGCAAAACCACCGCAGCTTTCCTGTTGTTCAAAGACGTTGTCCTGTATGAGCCATATATGGATATTATAACAGTTGCTTTGGATAGGTCCTTGTTCATTAAATTTCGGCTAGGAACCTTGCCCTTGGCGGATCTCTGTTCAAGGTGGAATAAAGCCCAGCCCACCTCACGCTTTTGTGCCTCTTGTCCGGACAAATCAGAGACGGTGCCACACTTTCTTTTCGAATGCCCGGACTATGGGCGCCCCAGATCACGTTGGCTTGCCCCCATTTGCAGAGAACTGGGGACTCGTCAGCACTCTGTTGCCCTCCGGATCCTTTTAACTAACACAGCCCCTCCTATTGTTTGTGCTGTTGCAAAATTTTTAAAATGGGCTTGGTTGATAAGACTTAGAAGACTGTCCATAACAATTTAATTCCTTTTTATCTAATTTATGCTGACATACCTTGTTTTAACTATCATTCCATTTGTACAGTCTGACTTATTTCGACATGTTGTTTTTATCTTTTTGTACTGCTTTTATGATATGTGCATATCGAAATAAAGCATCAATCAATCATGATTGCCACTTTCATTTTCAACACCTCTACACCAGACCCTTCCAAATACATCTCCTGTGCATGAGTGAGTGAGTTATAACATGTATTCAGCATACCGTATGGGCACTAAAGCCATTGCTACACACTGAGCTGTCCAGTTGTCCACACACTGCCATCCAGAGTCAATGTACTTGCCTTCTGGCCAAGTACTGGATGTTTGGTCATTCCTGCCAGGCACGCTCTGCTCCACTCTGCTCCTAAACCACACAAGTGTGTGGGGGCGGAGCCAATTGAGGATTTAAATAGGACAGTCTGTAACATGAACACACTTCACGTTCAGTTACGGATCTGCCTAGCCTCGCCGCATTCCTTTGTATTTATCTGACTTGATCCGTGTTTCCTGCTAGCCAGGTGTTCTCTGTTTCTAGATGGTCAGGCTGATGAGTTCCTAACTCTGGACGCTCGGAGCATCCCCTTCTGGGTCACAGCTCTTCCTTGAGCTCTCCTTCTTCGTTTCCGAGGGACTCCACTTTCCCTCGCCAGACGTCCGCATCTCCTGCACTTTCTCCTCGCGTCTGTCATTCACTGCCACTCCTTCTGTCTGAAAAGTAACGAGAGGAAGAAATCAACATTTCCCTGTCACAATGGAAGGAAAAAAGTACTACATGTATTAATTCACTGACATAGGTATTTATCTGAAGTGACTTTTCTGCGGTGAGTGGAGATTTGTTTAACATTTTGCATTTGCAACCATTGCTGGTTGAAAATAGAAAAAATACATATATTAGTTTCCTGACTTTACAAGTAGATACTTAATATAAATTTCTGGCACTACACTTTTTTGTGTAGGTTTTTTTCTTTCACATCCTGACTAGGAGAATATGTTTTTTTGATTTTTCCTAGCATCTAGTTGGATGTACTTTTTGGGCCTAATTGGATTGTTACCTGCTATGTGTCAATGTTAGCTACAACCATCACTTTTATGTATTTATGAGTACAGGTTCAGTAAACATATTGTCTAACACTTCGTTTTTCTGTAATTAGATATATCACTCTATATCCATTTCCTGTTTTTCTATACATGATTCTAATTAGAAGAGGGATGTTAACCTGATAGCTATACGTAGAGAGTATTGCATTATAAATATAGATTACAACCTCCAGACATATAAATTTAGTATAACTCTTATATCTAATTTTTACCTTGGAGGTGTATACAACCAGTCCCATCCAGAAGCTGTGCAAGACGTATCACTGTGACAGATCTCCTTCTCCCTTTCCTTATTTTGATTCCCCTCTCCCCCCACTTCCACCTTGTTGGCTTTGAATCTGTTGGCTGATTCTGGTGGATGTGGGAAGTTGGGACCCAGCGTCAGGTCTTCCATCTCGCTCCTGCGGAAACATCAGGTGAGACTCACAATTCCCCCATCCTGCTTTACATTTGGCCAATAATTCGACCTGTCATGTGGTTGATCCCTGTCCTAGTCCAAGTGGGATTTCACAGCAGCGTAACATGTTAATTAAAAACCAAATGGTTGTGCAATAATTTTCTCTTGTCTTTGTTCTAGATCAGATTACTTCATCCTATCACCTTCATTAACTATACCGTTTTTAGATATGTTGGGTAATCTGCTGAGTTGTCTTTTTTTGGACCCTTAGTTTATAGGCAGGGGTAAAGCTCTTCAGTAATGTTAAGGCCTCCTGGTTGTGTACTGTCGAGATCTAAAATATATCTGGTTTCCAACCTTCATGGTGCCTTTTCCCTGCCACCGCCCTGTTTGTATGGTGGAATAGCATCAATTAAGAAATATTTCAGTTCTCTGGGGTCTGCATTATGCTGTTCCGCAAAAACTAGTGCTGAATTAATGAACTACACTGTCACTGCAATGCGCACATGAACTAGACATAAAGTTGCATTCATTTGAATTCAACATAATTGAGAGAGCATTTTTGTGCAATTACTCTGATTTAATAGGATGCATACCATGCACGATTTTGATGCGCTAACCACAAGTTCGGGTGACAGAGTTTTATAGGTGACAACCTTGCACAATGATTCACGTTTGTTTTATAATTTTGTATCCTTTGTACAATATCACAGCTCTTCTATGCTCACTAAACATTATGTCATTGTATGATGCGGATGCATGTACCTTTAAGAACTCCATGGTCCACTAAGGGGTCATGTGATCAAGACCACGGCTGTGGTCGAAACAAGTTGTTTGTTTTCTGCCTAAATAAACACCTTTACTTGGATCAGTGGGCTGGAGAATCATCTTTGTTGGAGATGCAACGTTTGGGAGATATTTGGTGGTGGCGCCCACCTTCGAGCCCCGACTCGCTAGGAAGGGCGTTCCTAGTCTGTCCATCTTGCATGTGGATATATACATTTATATAATTCACTGCAAAAACCAAAGGTTACAGGGATGTTAAAGCTAGGGAATACAATTTTAAAAAACTTTAAAATTAATTGAAACAACCAAAGATTACAGGGACATTATAGTTAGGCTCATATTTCACTCATACAAAACCCATGAAATTCAGCTGTTTTAGTTACCTAAGCTAACTATAACTTACGCCCCTGCGATACACTGCTTATGACCTCACATATTACATCACTCATGGCATGGTCAGTGACATCACAGATGGCATCACTGATAACATCTCAATTAACATCGCTGATTGCATCATTTATGACATCATCCAGTGAATGTGAGGGTTTTCTAAATGTTTATGAGTTTTAAACATATATACTAAGCTACCACAAACTGTAAATTATTATTGTCTGTGTACTACAAATGAGTGATTCTATTTGTAACATATTTTATATGAGTGGCTGTGTTACTTTGAGTATCCATGTATGTGTAGGTGTATGAGTGGCTCTATGGGTGTATATGTGGGTGTGTGAGTGGCTTTATGGGTGAGTGAGTGGCTGTGTGAGTGGCTGTGTTGGTGAGTGAGTGGGTGCGTCAGTGGCTGTATGGGTGACTGAGTGGCTTTGTGAGTAGCTATATTGGTGAGTGAATGGGGGTGTCAGTGGCTGTATGGATGAGTGAGTGGGTGTGAGTAGCTGTATGGGTGACTGAGTGGCTGTATGAGTCAGTGACTGGTTGTGTATGTGCCTGCATGGGTGAGTGAGTGGCTGTTTGAGTGTGTTCTTGGTTAACTGAGTTAGTGAGTTGGTATGTTAGTGGCTATTTTGGAGACTGTGTCTGTGTGAGTGGCTGAATATGTGAGTGAGCAGGTGTGTGAGTGGTTGTATGAATATATAAATGAGTATATAAGTGGCTGTGTGGGTGTGTGAGTGAGTGTCTAAGTGGTTGTATGGGTGAGTGACTGACTGTGTTTTGAGGCTGTGTGGGTGAGTTAGTGGGTGTGTGAGTGGCTGTATTTGAGAAAATGTGGGTGTGTGAGTAGCTGTGTGAGTGAGTGTGTGGCTATGTGACTGGCTGTATGGTGAGTGACTGGTTGTAGGAGTGGCTGTATGGGTGAGTGAATGGTTGTGTGAGTGGCTGTACGAGTGAGTGATTGGGTGTTTGAGTGGCTCTATAGAGGAGTGATTGAATATGTGAGCACTGCTATGGGTCTGTGAATGGGTATGTAGGTGGTTGTGTGGGTGTGTGAGTGGGCATATGAGAGTTGTATGGGGTGTGAGTGGTTCTGTGGATAATGTCATCAGTGATGGCATTTGAGATGTCATGAGTGATGTCATTGACCATGTCATGAGTGATGTAATATGTGAGGTAATAAGCAGTACATTGCAGGGGCATATGTTATAGTTAGCTTAGGTAACTATAACTGTTGAATTTCACTGGTTTTATATGAGTGAATTCTAAGCCTAATTATAATGTCTTGTAACCTTTGGTTTATTCAGTGCATGCACCATCCAGGGGGACTTCATCCCCCCAACAGCAGTGCACCAGGAGGTGCATTTGCAGATTGGTAGAGAAAGGGGCCGTGGACTCCGAAGTACCTCTCAGCAATCCTACTGGGTGGGACTTACTGGAGATAACATAAGGGCTTGTTGGCCCCCAAGGACCACCTGGAGCAAAGGGAACGTTATCCCCAAACCAGCACTGCGCCAGGTGGTGTGTTTGCAGAGTGGTGGAGAAAGGGATTGTGCCCTCCAGTGATTTGCCGGCCATTTTTTTTATTCGGGGAGGAGGGCATTTTGACTCTGGGGACCACATACCCCGGTGCCTGGCCTTTTGATTTGAAAAAAAATGTTTATTTGAAAGGAGGGGGACCAAGATTCCTCACTCCCTGGGCCCATTTCAGCCCCAGGGTGCCATCGACTGGGGCCCAGTATTTTTAAAAAATATTAATATACTTAAAGGGTTGGGGTGAGCGGCCACATCTGAGGGTGCCCGGCCTTACCTGTGAGTGCCCTGGTCCCACTCAGGGCACCCACTCCTTTGGGGTCCACAGGGGAGCCTGAAGGCTCCCGCAGTCCCTGTTGGCATTAATTTTGGACTGAGGGAGCTGCCGAACATGCAACTCCCTCTGCCCAAAAGCAATTCTGCTCTGCTTCTAGTAAGTGAGAGCATTTTTTATGCCCTTGCTTGTTAGAAGTGGAGAAGAATTTGCTATGACTTGGTGGGAGTGGTACAGCTCCCGCCAAGCCATAGCAAACTGCAATGTCCAGGGGGTGGGCACCCTGGGACAATGCAGGAGCCGGCCCTAGGGGGTGGCAGTCCCCAGGGCCATTATTGGCTCCAGGAGGGGGGGGTGGACCCCCTCCTTTTTTAGGTCTCGCTATTATATCCTGCAGGTATTAATAGCGAGTATATAGCAGGCGAAACAAACTCTTGACCAAGCGCGGATTACGTGCAGTTCATGAGACGCGCGTGGACGTCAAACCCATCAGCCTCGCTTCAATGGAATGCCTCCCAAGCTGCTCCCCAGCCCGCCATCCCACAAAGCAAGCCAAGAACATCAAAGCAACCGTCCGCTTTGAGTCCATTTGCCACCATCCACTTCACGCGCTCGGCAGGTCATAAACAGGACCATCTGCTCGTGAATCAGGATGCTGGCATGGTTGCCCAGCCCCCCTCCTAGCTCTGCCTTTCCTCTGCCGGCTACTTTTCACTCTTTTCTTTTAGTGCTTATCCGCTTATCCTCTTCTCCCCCGCCTTATTTCTTCAAGCAGATTACTTTGCATCATTCTTGTTATTTCACATTTATTGTTGCCTGTTACTAGGATAAAACAACAACGCTTATTACTGTTGAACATTTTAAACTAAGCATAACAAAGCATTGTAATCACCTTCAAGCGTTTCATTATGTAACTCTTCTTTTAACTTATCGTTTTAGGTAAATAAGAGCACATTTTCTAGGTTATCCATGTTTAGAAACGTAATCAAGTGATTAAATTTCATAAACCAATAGATGTTTTCTCTCTCTTTAATTATTTCTTTTCACTTTTCAAGTTTACAGATCACTTCTGCCTGCTTTTTCGATGCAGCGAAAGATCTCACGTTTCTCGCTCATTATTTAATTGCACATTTATTAATATTAGTATCAAATATCCCATTTAATATGGAGAATTGATAGAGGAAAATCGTCTTTAATCTTTTACGCTCCATCAAATGGATTCATTGGTAATTCTGGACTCTCATGGTGAGTGTCTGTGACATTTACCATGTGTGTTAATGATAATTACCATGATATTGTTGAGCCAAATGAATGTGCGATTATTTTACACTGAATAACCTGCAAGTTACTACTGGAGGCGGGGTCATTAAGCCGGGATTGAAATGCAGTGGCTGGAGTGCCTTTAAATCCTGCTGCATCAGCCCTGCTTTTAGCCAAAAACAGAAATAAAGTGGTGACATTTCTAGAACGTTTCATAACCATCATAATTAGAACCCAAAACACCTAACAATGGTGTGCCAGAAATTATTTTGCGTACCCTTTTTTCAATAATATCTCATTCATAACATTCTATCCTCATCCGAAAGTTCCAGGTACAACGTAAAATATGCGAACCTTGGAAGTAATATTTATATATGTTTTCAACATCCGAGAACTTATGATTCAGTATTTTTCAGTGCTCAATACAAATTTGGAGTACCTCTTGTTGTCATTTTCCCTGGGAAGGTGGTCCTCCCCGGGGTTGGGGGGGGGGAGAGGACCCCCTTAACAAAAATTGAAGAAGCACTGGGGAGATGGTGGACCCCGGGGCAGTGGGGGAGGCTGTACAGGCCTCTCCCGCTTTTTTATAATAAACAAGCCCCTGGGAGTTTTGTGGTCCCCGGGGTATTTGTAAGCCCCAGGAGAGGGGGCTGTGTCCCTTGAACCTGACCCACCTGGGGGCTAATTACTAATGAAGTGTGGGAGCCCAATTTAAAAAAAAATCAATGGGATTCGCGGATCATGCGTGACTTTCACCAAAATCATTTTTTTAATGCTTTTTTTGGCCTGCACAGTCCCAGAGGGACCACAGTACCACGTCTTGGGGGTCAGGGTATTCTTACCCTGCCCCCTTTTCTCTTTTTTTAAATTTCTTTTGTGACTCGGTTCATACCAAGTCACAAGATTGCTGCCAACACTTCCTGGTTTGAAGTGTTGGCATCTAATCAGATCTCGGCATGAGATCTCAGGAGGGGTCTCAGATCCTCTGCGCCCCCAGGAGTATATCTGAAAATACTCTAAAGAACTCCTCAACTAGTGAATGGATTTACACCAATTCACAAAAATGTAGCTTTCTGGACCAACAGCTACCTTTCTGCCAAATTTGGTATCATTTTGTTCAGCAGTTTGGGATGTAGCCTCGTCTAAAGTTACTATGGAAATGAACATGGAGAAAACGAGTTATTGGAACCCCCCCTTTTTTCTCGGCCCCTGCTTGACAGATCACCCCAAAATTTTCAAGACTGCAGCTGAAGTGAGCGTTGAACTAGTTTTGCAAGGATTCGGCAAACAACACCAAACTGTGTGTGTGTGTTTGTGTGTGTGTGTGTGTGTGTGCGCGCGTGCGTGCGTGCGTGTGTGTGTGTGTAAAAATTCACAAGCAATCCCATTTCTTCCGGAAATAAGAATATGAACAAGGCCTTTTCTTCTTTATTTATTCATATACACACCAGTAAAGTCAACAAAACTTAGCTCTCATATGTCCAATGAAGTGGGGGAGCGTGTTCTTAACCTCCTTGGTTTAACGACACGCTCCGCCACTTCGGAAACACAAGGCTGCAACACATTTACAAGAACGTGGTGCAGCCTTGCGTTTCCTCCTGCAATGGCGCTAAGTTTAACAACCTAGCGCCAACGCAGGCACCCTTGCACCAGAGTGCAAGGGTGACTGTGTGCAGGGGAGGATTATTTATGTGTAGGAAGGTGTCCCTTCCTGCACATAAACAATCCTAAAATGCCATTTTGTAACTTTCATGTGTGCTGCTTCGTGCAGCACAAATGAAAGTTACAAAATGGAATTTTTCTAAAAGTTTTGTTCATGTGCAGGAATGGACACCTTCCTGTACATAAACAAAACATGGCATTTTGCTTTTTCCATGTGTGCTGCACAAGGAAAAAGCAAAAACGAGGAGAAATAATTAATTTCTCCTCGTTTCGCCAACTTAAGTTTTGGCGCTGCCTCCTATGTCCACCATCCTTGAACATAGGGGGCACCATCAAATGTAATGGGTGTTACGGTGGAACCCCCACCATAACACCCACTGCAGGCCCCTTTTACGCTAAGTTAGCGTGAAAAGGTGCCCTATGTACAAGGCAGCGTTAAGCCATGTTATGTGGCTTAACGCAGCCTTGTACATAAGGCAAGGCCCCAATTGCCACGGGAACATCACAAAAAGTGGTGTTCCCGTGGCGATAGGGGCATGTACATATGACCCAGAGTCTCTTTGGCTCTTTCCTGAACTGGAGCACATGGTACATGTGTGCATCTACTAAAAAACAGTAAAGTGTATTTGCATTTGTATTTTACTCTGCCATGTTTTTCTGCCCGTCCTTGTTGGTCTGTTTGTTCAAACTATGTCTTTGTGGTACACTAATTCAAAATCGTTTCTTTCTGCTGCTCCTTTCCTGTGATGTGCATTCAAACTGAAAAGAGTTTCTGCGCAGCTGTGCTATGTTATGTTTTTTTTAACCTTGTTTACATTTATATCACAACCAATCGTGCTATATTTATAGCCAAAAGCAGAACATGCTTTTAAAGTGCCTGTGACAAGCAACTATTTACCGCTGGAGTGGTAAACTAGCCCTCTCTAGGTCTTTATCTATTTCGGACACCGTTCAGCCCAAAACTGTGGCCTATAATGTGTCTTCCAGCTTCTACGTATGTGTCTTCCAGCTTCTACGTATGTGTCTTCCAGCTTCTACGTATGTGTCTTCCAGCTTCTACGTGATATGGCCCTGGTGTCCGCCGGGACGTCTGGTACATTTTAATTCGCAACAAAAAGAAATGGTGAAACAGTGTTTTATGTTTTATGTCCATGTAGCTGTCACTGGTCGAGTTACTTACACTTCGCCCTGCTACAATGACTTCTGCTGGAGATTTTTACAGGAATGTCGCGTTGTAAGCATATACTAGCTAGACAAAAATAAGGCTTCTTTTCGGTAACTCGTTCATCGAATGTAGCAGGGTAGGGACGTGATTCAGGGTTATAAAATAATTATGTTCTTATTTTAAAGGTGCGTAATATTGTCTACTGGTTCCATTTCATATGTTTCTTTCCAGTAGAACCTCTCTTGTTTTCTCAGTGAGGCCATACAGTGCATTGTCAAAAACACCACCCTGGTTCCACTAAAACCATTTGCAACGTCAGCTGGAACTTCCACCAGGGTGCGCTGTGTTGCTCTTTCATCCTATGCGACAATCTCCTCGAGTTCAGTGCTCGCGGGAACTTTAATGATAACTTTAGAACAAGATCAGGGGCCTGTTGTAAAAACACAAGCATGCGAATCTCATTAGGCGGCGGTGCCGCCTCGGTCACTCCCCCTCCTCCTAGCTGATATCCCTACCAAGGATTATTTGGACTTTTCAATCACCTCTAGTTGTTGACGAGACCGGCCCGGCCAGCAGCGCGCGCCCCCATGTTTACTCTGTTGACGCTTTGTTGACGCTGCGTCCTAGGCGGGGGGCACTCCTCCTCCAGTGCTGTGGCCTCCTGGCAGCCCGGAAGAGACCTCGCGGCGTGAGGTTACATGTTTACACAGTGTCCTGCTCGCCTGATGGGCCTCAGCCCTCTAAACCCGTCGCGGCAAATGATGCCCTTATCACTAAGTGATTGTAACAAACTGCTACAAATAAAGGTTTGCTAATGACGCTGCTCCTTGGTGGTCCCAGTTGCATTTTGAAGGAAATAATGCCGCATCCTTCGTTCGCTTAAAACGAGGAGACCCTTAGGCATAAACTGACACCCTGAGCTTTGCTAGGGCCAGTGCAACATAATGCAGCCGTTTACCTATAATCCTGTCTAGCAGCATTGAGGCGTTGAAATGTATTGAAGAATTTTAGCAGCATCCCATTCACTGACCAGACTCAATCTGTAGCATCGTTTGCACAAACAGACCAGAGCAAAGGTATATTTCAACTTGCTTATCAGTGTAGGAATTACAATTATGCTGAGTTAAATGCAATTTTGGTCAGTGAACGTACTTGTTCAAATTTGGCTGGTCACTAATGCAAATTTGCCCTGTCACCTGAACAGTGCATGCAATTGTTTGGCAACTAAAAGTGGGTTCATTGGGATATTTTTTGGAAGGAATTGGACTGGGGGAGGGGGAGTGGCTGGTTGGGGTGCCTGGAGGGCAGGGCTTTGATAATGGTGACTAGGGGCATCGTTTGTAACCCGTTGAAGCACAGTGTTAATGACCCTGTCTCACAATAATCCAGTACGTGGTAACACTAGTGTAAAACATCCAACACTCTCGCCCAACATGCTTCTAAGTGTGATATTTTATGCTGAGCAAGCAATGTGTGTTTGTGCTGCTAGAAGAGCATAATTTGCACCCAGATTATGAGTAGACCCACAGTGGTGCGAACACTGGTGAATCATGGCAGTTAGCATCACCAACCCATTAGCACTTGAGCATTCAGTGCTACGGCAGCACCCTTCTTAACACAAGAAATGGGCCGCAATTCACTGCACTCATAGCTACCAACGGTCTATTGACTCACTCGTCATAACGGGACAAAAACAAGCACTGACAAAGCCAATAGATCTGACTTTAATGTTGCAATGCATATAAATACACAGATATACGAATGTGTACAGACTACATCTGATTGCCTCCTGCAGCCAGCTTCTTTCAGTTCCTCCAGCATTTGTACCTTATTTTTTACTTGCCAAACGTGAGGTGCTGCAAGGCGGAAAACTGTGCCAGGAGACAATATGTCAGACTCGTTTGATGTCCTCTTCTGCTTACAGAGGTGATGTTGCAATCTGTTTGGAAGACAGTGGTGGAGCAGAGGACGGTTTCAGTGAGTGCAATAGTCTCAAGGTCAAAAGCTTGGCTAAGGACAGATGGGGACATTGCTTTACAAACAGGAGACCTACAGTTTAGCAGAGCAGCGTTTAAGCAATGTGCAGGAGAGAGAGCAGGTAATCCTTCTAAGACTGCGTGGGCATACTGATTGTTAGCTATGTTTAGGTTATTTAGTTTTGGAGATTGTTTGTATTATGTGTACACCGTGCAATTCGCCCACCACTTAACTCTCCCCACAATCATGGCTCAATGAGTGACAACACAGTTTGTGGGTCAGCCACGGTATAATCTTTATTCACATTAACTTTGGTCATTAAGCAAGCATAAACGTCATCAATAATTTCTTAAAGTCAGATGAAGGACAATCAGATGCAAACAAGAGCCAGAAGGTTACATTAGATGAAAGACTGTATTTACATTATTCACATTGCAGCAATCATCAAGAACACATACATTGTGGTGAAATCTCCTGTGCTGATTGTGCCAGCAGGTCCCAACTTTCACTGGCCCCCAAAAACAGTCCCCAGCATACGCTAGAATTACAGTCCACATGTATGTTAAAGCCAAAGTAGACAAACAATCAATCTTCTTTCGATTCTCTTTTTTTAATTTCTTTTTTCGTTGTAATAATACTAAGCCAACACGTGTTTCATCGCCCGGTGGGCACACTGCCCCGTGACTTTTTCAAGGCTAGGACAACAAATAAAAACACATACGAATATTAGGTGTACATTTCAAAAACAATTTACATCACAGATTGGGTAGTCCTTCTACTTCATGCTCAGAGTGGAAACCTATGCACTTCCCTTAAATCATCAATCATTATATCATTAATAGTTTGAGCCAAATGAAATAAAACATCGAAATGTCACTCAGATAGTATGAGAAGTTAACCAAGGTAATATAATCCTACATTATTTGTGATTTATATGGGTTTCTACCGTGAGCATGAAGAAGAAGGAATGCCCAGTCTGTGATTGGGCTCCATAAGTCCTGGTGAAGTAAATTGTTTTCAAAATCTACACCTAATATTCGTATGGTGCCACAATAGCTTGTGTTTTTAATTGTTGTCTTACCCTTGAAAAAGTCTTGGGACAGTGTGACCACCAGGCGACGAAACACGTGTTGGCTAAGTATTCGTTGCAACGAAAAAAGAAAAATAGAAAAAAAGAAAAGAGAAGCATGTTTCTGTTGTTGTTCAGTTGGCCTAGACTACGCCATAGGGAGAAAGGTTTCTCTCTCTACCCTGCAGCACCGCTGACAACACTAAGTACAGGGCATTTCAGCTTGTGAATTTTCCCAGAGGCACCAATTCTCTTTAAAAGCACCATCCAATCATAACAAAACATTGCACTGGCCCTCTCCTGCCAGCCCGATGCCCCAGTGAACGCTTCCCCTGTAGGTGGGTCAGTCAGTCCAGGCAAAAAGTCCACTTCTTGGTATCCCACACAAATTTGCCGCCAGGGGCCCGTCGCTCTAGGGATGGGTGGTTAGGAAAATTGCTGCTGGTCCGCCCAGTCCTGGATACGCTGTAGCGGACGAAGATGGTGTCCCTGTGCTATCTTGTACCTTATATGGGCCCTGGTGAACCTTGTGCCCCCCCAATGACGTCACTGGCCGGCCTTGCTAGGAATCCCTTTCGGTGTTATGGGAGGGAAGGGCTCCAGCCATTAATGGAACTAAAGGCTCCCCACCCTGAAGTGCAAGTGGCACCAAACATAGGATGTGTTGTTAGATTTGTGATTAGAGAGTATGTAAGTGTATGAGGTGCATAAGTAGTATTGTGCATGGAGTATGTTCTGATATCAAATTCTTTTTCTTTTAGGCATGGTAGTCATTATGAGATTGCACAAACAAAGTCTAGACCATTAATTTTGAGAAGCAGATTCAGTACAGAACAGTCGCAGTATGCTGCCACAGAATATCACACAGTATGAATAGAACATGTGATAGTAATATGTCACATTAGGCACAAATGGCGTGCATAAATATGACCTCACATTTGGTTCAAAATTACCCTTGACGTAACATTGATACGTCATAGAAAAATCTCCGGAGGACAAAACAGATTTGAGTGCAAAATCAAATTTAGCTTCCACATTCACTTCTATGTGCAAAATCTCCCCTAGTTTCAAAATCGTGAGTGGAATAAAGTAAGCAAAATTATGGTATCACGGATGGGAACAATTCACTGTGTTTGGGGGTATAATGTTTGACAAGGGGTACCATGCTCCGTGGTGACTGTTGAACTTTCTAAATTATTAGGACATAAATTATTGCTGTTACATGTAAAAATAATGAAGGGTAAACCTGCTACCACCTTGCTTATTACCCTCACCCCTTTCCTGATAACCAACAGTCTCTAACCTTATATCTGCACCCCATATAGGCAAGCAGTGTGCATCACTGGAACTGCTATTTCTAACTCACCTCTCCTATTGCGAAGTGCATCCAACTTTCTCTTCCTTATCCATTCCATCCACCAGCTAGATCCCTGTCCACTCCTATGTATCTTCCTGACACCATGGTGCTTTTACAATCTATCGTATTAACCTGCTTGCAAGCACTCACCTTCTTTGTTGGCAGATTGGCGCTCCACAGTGCCCATCCATTCATAAATATATTTTTGAAATGCAAGGATGTTGTCTGCAAACATCAGTTTGCTAATTTCTGGGAATAGACACACATTGCTATCAATTTATTATGACCAGTCCTAGGTTGCCTGTGTTCTGATTCAATGAGTGTATCAGGGATTCTGCTCCTACACAGAACTGTGCATAGAGACTTGGAACCTCAGTGAATTAGGGTGTGCCAAAACTCACCTTAGTACCAAATATCCCCTACCAGACTAGCATCTGTGTCTCATTGGCTCTTCCATACCACCAATGATTAGACAACCCAGAACATGGAACTTAGATGACCTCAGGCAATGTGGAACACATGAACACTCTTTCGTTATACTCTCATACCAATCCAAAACAGGGAGTAAATAGAGACATGTGCAAGTTTGAAATATTTATTTCAAATGCTGTTTTCTCCTGCGCAGTATTTAAGCTAATACAAGCAGACATATTATAATCAACACGATTATCAGCATAGTTATTATTCCATAAAATACAAAGGGAGAAAGCATGTTACAATGCTAAATGGAAACAGGTTAGAATATACCTATATCTCACCCTCCCTTGCTCGTAGGTTATTTTATATCTACAGAAGGTCTCTTGGGATTACAAGGGCGTCCCCATACCTCTGGTCCTAGCAGAAATGGATCACATCAGTTTCTGCACTAGCTCTCTGCATGCGAATGTTCTCCAAGTGTGTGTGGTCATGCCTAGACAGTGCATTATTAAAACGCGCCAAACTCAGAGGTGGCCACAGCTGCACATATGTAATGTCTAGAACGTGCGCTGATCAGTCGGAACAACAACCATTGTGTTGAAATAACCTTGAAGGCCTCAGCACTCACTGTTCAGACAAAGCTTACCAAGCAAGTCTGCTAATATAGAAAAACATATTATTCTCGTGTGAAGAAAAACACTCTGCTAAACTCTAAACATTTATAATAATGTGTGCCATGTGCAAAGGCAGCAGATAATACAAATGGGGTTTAAACTTCTAATAGGCTCATGCCAACTTAACACAGTGTAAATGCAAGGCTCATCCCCATGACCGGAGGACCTGGCCTGGCAGTGCAGGCAGGACTGTTGCCTTTGAAGAAGGCTTAAGGCTAATTAGTATATGGCTGGGTCCAAACTGAGTACTTGGATACAGTCTAGAGTAATCATGAGAGATGAACTGATTCATGTATTTCTTCCATCACTGTTTTGTATACTTCAGTTTGTCACCCTAAGCGGGACAGGTATGCCCAGATGTGGGTCCTGTACATATTGTACCACTGGACCCAAGCTATACCTGGCTGATGAGTGCTAACTGGTGCACAACTTGTCTTGGGTTGCTTGTGTTCCAGTTCAGGGAGGACCTGGCTTGAACTGTTCCCATTGGATCAGGGTCATCACTGATTTGCATAGGCCTAGGTTCAAACTGAGGAGGCATGGTTTGCAAATAACAATGCACTGGGATGCGGCCTGAGTGATTAATTGAAACATTTCATCTATCACTTTTTTGCATTCTTTAGTTCATCAAATACATCACAGCACAATCAGTGCCACAAAGGCAACACTTATTGAAAAGGGGCAGTGAATGTTCAGCCAGATTTTGAATAACCTGAGATTTTTCGAACAAATTAGCCGTTTCTTTTCCATAAGATAATAGGCTGACAAGGAACACATAATTGAAAGTGTAGCACAGTAAGGGAATAATTCATACATCCATAAGGCCATAGGAAATGGGTTTGCAGGGCTCTATCCAATAGGCCCAGTTTTTATTACTTTGCATTGGTTCAAAGTTTACAACAGCAGTAGGAATGCAGTTATCCCTGCACCTCACGTAAGCATGCCTATAGTCCTCTTCAAACTCACTCTTCTAATCTTGGTGAAGACGTACACGCATCAACACTGTGAAGAGCCACAGTATCAAAATAGAAACCTTTTGGGGTAAAATATTTTTTATTTTATATTTTCCTCTGATTGTGGTTCAGTGAAAATGCCGCATTTTTGATTTAGTACCAGTCTTGATGGTATGTGTGCTTAAAATGTTTCTTTTATAGGCATAAAGAATGCATGCAATGGCACAGTGAACATTGGGAATACCCATTGCATTTAGGGTGTCACAGCAAAGTATATAAAAAGTGATGGATGGAATGCTTAAACTAATCTCAGCGACTGGTAATTACTCAGACCAGTCCATTGTTTCCATTGAACACCATGTCTCCTCAGTTTAGACCCAGACATATGCAAATCAGTCTTGACCTTGCTCTAATAGGAACTGTCTCGCCTGAACTGCCTCGCCTGAACTGCCAGGCCAATCTGGAGCTCTTTCAGGTGAGTAAATGGAGCTAAAAAGAGTGTCCAACTCCCTGGCACCCCCATTAGCCCCACTATTGACAAGGCAGACAGGCAGCCTTTGTCTAACCTGGATACCTATGAATGGCGGGTCAGTGGAGGGAGTAAATCTCTATCCCGATCTGACATTTGCACAGGAGGATGAGTGCAGAACTGCAATGAGACAATTTGTAGGCCCATTCTCACTAGTTCTGATTCCAATGTACACATGCTGACATTAATACTGGGGACAGTCCTCCTGTGAAGAGTCACACCTACCGGAAATGAGATAAGGTCCAGGAGTGCCTTAAAGCAGAACTGGCCAAGATGTTGTTCGCAAAGTCATTGAGAATACTGGTTGCCCATGGCAAGGCCAGTGGGGCTGGTTCCTATGCAAGATACCACAGACTTTAGTTTTTGGGTAGACTACCTTAGTCTTTATGAGAACACCAGCACCAGTGCTACCAGAGATGAACTTGTGTACAAGCTCGATGCTGCGAGATTTGTGAGCACCTTTGATTCGACCAGTGGCTACTGGCAGATCACTAGTAGCCATTGAGCTAAGGAGAAAACTGTATTTGAACCCCCAGTGAGACTTTACAAATTGTGTGCTGTGATGCCTGGGATGAGGAATACCTGCCACCTTTCAACAGTTAATAAGAACTAAAATGGAATACCACTCTTCTGCTGATTGTACACACTGTAAATAAATGTTACCATTACCCAATTTTATGGTTCTGAATTTGCCAATTTTCCAACTCTCAATCCTGTGCCTCAGCATCCCAGAAATATACAAATAAAAGCCTGTGACTGTCTGTTCGATATCCCTCCAACTGCAGTTTATTATGTTAATTCCAGATGCTCTGAAGAATTAAGTGATCCTGGGCACAACCATTAGAAAAGATGTACCTTTCTGTATGGATTTTGCCTAGAATGGGGGGTGCCTTGATAAAGTGGGTGGGAAGGGTATGAGGCCTGGACTATAATGCAGCCCATTCCCAAGGCGATTATACAGGCTAGATTTTCCAGGTGGTAAAATTGAGTCTGTTGTTTCCACATCCAGACAATCTAGGTGCAGGAACACTGACCAATTTATAATTAAATGTAGCAGAAATACATCCTGAATGCTGGTTAAGTGTAACTTGTATATGGGGCATAACTCTCAGAAAACACTGTTCAGCGATCAATAAGGCCCGGTCAGTGCTGTTAACTGCTTAGAAGATGGCAGGGGACCAGAGCTTTGTGGAAACCATGTGGGAGGATTTGTCGACTGAAGAGCCCAGAACAGTCGTAAATGCAGGCAGGTTAATTATGCATGATTAAATAAGCCAAAGTTATTTCTCAGCTAATGAGATGGAAAGAAATCCATCAAAGCACATTTCAGAGATTGCAATGAGCACATGCCCCCCTAGCACCTCTCAGGCTGTCAGCATTCGTGTTTCCCCTTCTAAACACATCTTAAATTTCACAGTAAGATTTGCGTCCTTTTATAGCACTGTGGTAGTTCTTAGAAGGCTAGAGGTGTGGCTGCTGGAGGCTAAAGACAAAAGAGAGTTCAAAAGGAGAAACAGGCTCAAGAAAGACAGAGAGTAAGAAGAAAACAAGCTTTCCAATGCTCTGGAGATGCAGAAGCTAGAATTAGAACCTATAAAGGCAATACCTGCATTTTTGTGGAATGTTGCATCTCCAAGAAGCTTTAGGCTGTCTCCATATCCTTAAATTTACAGGGCCTGATTTATATCCTGGAGGATGAGCCGTTTCTCTACCAGGGCAATGGACAAAATGGCTCTGTCGCCCTGATAGAGATACCGCCCACCAAATTTAGAAATGTCCATCAGGCTGGTAGATATTTCTAACATCAGCAGGAAATGTTGTCACTTAGGTTGCTTTGACGGGGAAGGCTCTATTGAGCATGACAAATCCCTCAACTTTTTTTATTTTAAAAAGGAAAATCCCAAAGCAGAAATTTCTTTAAAAAAAACAAATATTGCCCCCCTCGCCATGGGAGTCATTTCACATGAAGAGGGGTGAAATTTTTGTATTTTACTGCCCCTAACTGCCAGGGTTTTCCTTGTGATGACGGACACTAAAAATGGCTATGTATCAGCCCATCTAAATTGGATAGGGTGGACTTATTGCCAATTCTCTGATGGCCCTCACTATGTCGGGCTGTTATGGAGGTTAGACCACGGCTGACACGGTCTAGTATCCGCCATCTTCAAACTATGGTCCGCCCATATCTAAATTCAGTGGGCGGACCATTATGTTGGGGAGAAAGAACTCCGCTGCAATGGAGTTCTCTCTCTGCCAACATATAAATCATCCCCTAAGTGAGGCTGTTTTGGAATTGAATAACAGCAACAGTACCATGTAAGAATACATTAAAGCTGCATTTGCACAAGATTTGGGTTGCCCTCAGCTCAATGATAAAAACACATTTAGAGTGCAGTGAAAATTATGAATGTGAATTGGGAGGCAATTATGCATGACACTACTGAGACTTTGAGTAGGAATGTGAAAGAAAGAAGATAGCAATTGAAGGCCTGTTTTATCCTCTGCTAATAGGAAACATTTTGAGTTTCTGCCCACAAGAGCTGTGCCAGTGTTAGAATTTGGAACACATGCACACATGTGGATGGCAATTTAGGTGGAACTAGATGGCCAGGGTACTCAGATGGTCAGATGGCAACAGACCATAGTGACAGGGTACCTCTCAGTAGTCCTAAAGACGATGAAATGCACTATTGTACGTATTAAAAATCTCAGTTAGGGCTCATAATCACAATATATACCTGAAACTACACATGCCCACTCCACCCCTCTTCTATCATGAAAATACTGAGACATAACACTTAAGTCTACAGTTTAAAGATGTTGGCTCAGATTTATCAAGCCTTTGTGTTGCATTTAAGTCATGCAAGGTGACACAAGGACAACACAAAGGTTTCAATAAGGTGGCTTTGGAAAGAGATGAAATGAAATGCAAGCAGAGTAGAAATGCTCCATATCTTTGTAACAATGGTGAATTTCTGCTCTCTACCTTTCACGCAATGCAATGCAGCAACTTTGCTTGGGGCCCTGCGTTGTGCTAAAGATTAATAATTATGCCTTATTATCTTTAGTAATGTACACATACCCATATAAAAGAATTGGGGGCATATTATCAATAGATGGCAATAAATATCGTAAAGCGCCCTTAGCGCTTTTTTATTTAGTGCCGTCTATCGCTGGTATTTATTGCCCTGTTAGGACGTTATTAACAACGCGTATCACAGAGGCGATAATAATTCCAGCGATAGCGGCTTTATTGAGGGGATATCACGGGAAATCCAGCGAAATTACTACATAGATGGCAAAAACGTTGTTAATAGGTCAAGGTGCACTTAGCCTTATGATCCACCTGCCGTAGGATAACTAGGGTAAGCCAGCATTTAATCAGACGTTAGTTTTTGGCAAAAACTGTGGTTTTCTCCAAAAACAAGTCTGATAACATGCTGTGGGCCGCCTTGTAAATATTGCGATGTGCACTTAGCGATATTTTACATGTCTTTCTGTGTGAGGTACACCCAGTGACGCCCACTTTGCATCTCATCAGAGATGCAAAGCGAGGCATCAGGAAAACGGCTGCTAATATGCGCTAATACATGTTAACACCGCCTTGTAAATAGGGCGAAAAGATTATCTCCGCTTTTTTGGTTTTTAAAGCCAGAAAAGCAGAGATATCATTTTTTTCTGGCCTAAAACGTTCTAATTGTACATACTTGCACAATATATACAATTTCATTCCCCAATGGAGCAACAACTGACCAGTAACCCATGCCACTTGCACTTTTCCTTGGCTCCCTATCACTGGCCAAATAACAAGGCCAGATCTCTGAGCCATGAACTATTATCACCATTGAAATTACTCCCAAGATGGCGGTACCCAACTAATATGATGTCAGTAAACTGACGACAAATGGAAACATTATCTCCAATTTTTCAAAATCTGTTTCCTGTTTTCATCAGTTCTTTGCTGACCGCATGTTGAAAAATATGTTCGAGGCCTCACTTCCATCCAACCTGCCTAATTCACTACTTCTTGCCCCTCCCACATTTTACTTTACTGAATTTCCACCAACCTGTCATTACACAAAGTTGACACTTTTCTGACCAACCATGCACGTACTACTTTACTTTGTTAGACCTTCATGGCTCGCTTTCCTAAGACTTGGTCATTTCATGCATGATTGCAAACCTAACCTGTTTTCCACTTCACCTACAACCGGACATGCTAACCAATGAGTTCCCCATTGAAAGAACGCTTATTTGCTTAGCTATATCTTGATCTATTTCCATTTGCCTCTAATTCTGACCTTCTATGAATAACAATTATAAGGGATCATTATAAGGGACCAGATATATTTAAAAATGAGAAAGTAATCAACTTTTATTTTTAGCAATTTTCTTCTTCATCAATTTTGATAACTATGATTCTGATAGTGACACAATTTTGAGACCATGAGCACCTGTAAATTATTTCATTGTTCCTGTGTGTTTCATGCTTGCTGTGCCTCACCAGTGTGAATCACCTAGGACAGCGCTGATTTACGTTTTAGTAGTTTTTTTTCTATTTTATTAATTTATAACTTTCACATAATGTTTTTCTTCATAAAACATGTCAACTGACTATTGTTTCCATAAACCTCCAGCCTTAAAAAGACCCTAGTCCATGAAACCTGAGTTGGCTGTCACTAAAAGTTAAGAAAATCTCACCTGAAACTGGAAGTAGGTTCTGTACACAACCTCCAAGCGAACATATGAAGAAGAACATACAACATCAAAACCTATTGGTTTTGTATTTATTGTAATTTGGCAATATCATTCTACATTCAATTTTTTTTGATTATCATAAATGAAGTTTGGTTCCCAATATTTTGACTCTTGTGCACTCATTACATAGGAACTGTTCCTTCTATGATTCTTGCATGAACACATGAAGATGAAACCAACATCTAGCCCGGTTCTACTATCTGTCCAGTTAGGTGGGTCAGACGGTGGAGACCTAAGTCCAGGACTCTCTAGTTGCCAGCGGATGGTTTTATTCTGTTACTGACCAGTCCTCCAGGTCAGCTCTTTGTCTGGGATCAGTGTCCTTGCCTGGATACAACAACCCTCTTGAATGTTTTTTCATCATCAGATAGCATCAACTAATCCCCCTAGCACCTTAGAATGGACAAGTAAAACATTACCCCTGATGTGTATTTACTCACCTAATCCAAAGTAGTGGATCTGGGGATCTCACCAGGCCAGACTGGCATATAGGGCAGGTGGGCAGCCTTTTACTGCTGACTTCTCTGCTATTACCACTTTTTTTTTACATCTGCTTTGATAATGGGGCCACTTTTATTTTGGTTCCTCGTCCTAATTTTTGTCCCAGTCTGAACCTGGTTCCCACACATTTTCACATTTCTTAGGGCGACCTTTGGCGTATGCTACAGGTTCTTTGTAGTTAATGTTTTAAGCTGCATTTTAGTCTGCCATGTTCTTCAGCTGACGTGGAATGTTAAGTCCATCTAAAACTAGCCGATGAATAGCTATCTCAAGCTGGTGGGCTGCTTGGCACTTAACGACAACCTGGGAGTGTACCACAAAGGGCTCTGGTATTCCCAACCTCCCTATGGTCAAGCCTCTAATATATTTTCAAATACTATTTGTATGTATGTTGAGATCCTGAATTGAGTTTAGGAATGTAAAGGATACAGAAAAATAGCCTCATTGGACGTGGCCAGAAGATCTACTTACTTACCGAGATTTATTGCACAGAAAAGCAACTAATACAACTCCAGCCGTAATTTTTTCCTCATGTGGTCCAGTTTTAGATGTTAAAATTACAACATAGCAGAATCAGAAACAATGACATCCAATAATTTTGCGTGTTGAGCCAGGATAAAGAAATATTATCATCTACCAATGATAAAATAAAACCATTGTAAAAATATTCACAGTAGAAATAATGTTAGAAAATTGGAAAATGGAAGGATAATGGGCTATGAACAGTATGTTACAAAATAAATGAACATTGAGTTGCCCACATCTCATAAATCAACCACTATTCGCCTCAGAAGCTTTGTGAAACAGCACAAGGCTAATGAAAAACTGAATGGGAGTTAAGCAAACTACAAGCCTGAAAAATGAGTACTATTAAATAAGTGTTTTGTGGTCCAAGGGCAGAAGTATGAAACATGTTTGCAGTTGCAAACGGCATTCTTCACAGAATCAGGCCGTTTCCAACCCTAAAGATGCATTTTCGTATGTATTAATTCCAAATTGTGATTTAGTAGAATGTTACTGAATCGCAATTTGGAATTGCTAATACATAACGATTTGGTATTTTGCTGATAACCTCATCTGGAATGTGTGGGTGGTGACTACTGATAAATCGTTCTTAGGGTGGACATAGTGTAATGGTAATACATATCATCAGCATTTTGTAGTGATAAAATAGGCTAGTAGCTCAGCAGGACTTTCTTTGAGCAGAATTAGCTCTCACTACAGAAAAGGTTGGAGACCCCTGTTTTATACACTGATGCCCTGGTTCTGGAAGGTGGGAGAAGCTTCTAGACAGTGGCTCTGAAGTGCATGGATTTTCCTGACCCCTCTTCTCTGGCTCCACGCTGGCTGAGGTGGCAATGCATTGTTGTTAGGTCCTTTGTGTGGAGGCAGGACACAGCCTCTTCAACTAAAAGTGAGTCTTGATCTGGCTCCTCCCTTCCATCTGCCAGTGATGGCCCTACCTGTCACACCTAAGCTCTCATTGTGAGTGGCTGTCTAGGAGAAATACACAAAAACCTAACTGTCAACTACAACCAGGCATATGACACAGGAGGGAGGCTGCAGGCACTAAATAGCTAGGGCAAGTAAATGGCAGCTTTCTAAAAGTGGCATTTTCAGAATTGGAATTTAAAATCTGATTTCACCATGAGTTAGGATTTTAAATTGTGATTCCAGGGATAACACACTAGAAAGGGCAAGCTCTTTCCATTTGGAAATTACAGTTATTTTTTTATTCTTTTATTTTTATTTATGGTATTTTATACATATACATACAGTGAAAAAGGGTTTACTTCGTTTTGGGAAGTCCGCTGGTGAGGATACAAGGTGAGTCGTACAAGTTTTCTCGGCAGGCCCCCTTTTGTTGCTAGTAGGAGTAATGTAGAAGGAGAGAAAGAGAAAGATGTGAATAAGTAAAGAGAGAGAGGAATTATGGCTTCGGCCTGGCAACATCCAGGTATCATTGTGGCAGTGGAGTACATTTCTGCTGGCTAGTCTATCATTCAGATTGTTAGTATATCAGGGTGGGTCAAAGGATAATAGGCACTTGTCCAATGATTTCCATAAGTCTCTGAAGGTGTTCTTCCAGGGTGAGTATCTTATCGCGAGTGAGTCGGCTCCCCTTAGGTAGGTGACCCAGGTGAGCCAACCGTTGTAAGCCACTTTGGAGGTGGCTTTCCAGTTTGAGAGGACTAGCTTGACTGCAGCGGTTAGGAGGAGGTCCAGGAGTTCTCTTTCTCCCTCTGTGGGGGGTCGGTTCGGATGGAGGCTGTGATGATCGAGGGGTAGTCCCTCGTTATTCTACATTTAAAAACCTTGTCTATAAAGTCAAAGACACTCCCCCAAAACCCCATGAGAGTCGGGCACAGGAAGATCAGGTGTTCCAGGTCTCCCTTAGCGGCGTTGCAGTTCCAGCACATGTGGTTGTCCCTAAGTCCTAGCTTGTGTAGATGTTCTGGGGTCCAGAATGTTTTGTGTAAGAGCCATAGTTTGGTCTGCGCCAAAGCTGGATTGATCTTGGCTTGTGTGGCTGATGATCATAGAGTGCTCCACTCCCGGTCGTTCAGTGGTGGGTGTATGTGGGTGTTCCAATATTTCTCTGTCTTTTCGTTGGTGTTGGATTTTAGCGCAGTGAGCGTTTTATATATTTGCAACATATTGGAGTATTGAAGGCTTCGAGTTAGATATTTTGGATCTTGTCAGGGCTGTTTTTATCTTTAGGAACCTGTATAGGTCTGAGTATTCAAGTTGGAGGGATGTTTTTAGGTTGGCGAAGGTTAGTGGTGCAGAGTTCGTTTCCAGCTGGTATGTGTGTGAGATGCCCTTCATTATCCAGTTGTCGAAATAGAGTGTTTTGCCCTTGTATTTTATATTGTTGTTCGCCCATAGGGATTCGGCCATAGAGCCCTTAATGCTCACCTCCAACTCTTTGTCTAGCTTCAGCAAAGCTAACTTAGTGTTTTTCATTATTGGTTGGCCGCGTGTGGGTGTGCGCTGGCAGTGAGAAGGGCAAGTGGGTTGAGATTTTTTAGTATTGCTCTTTCTAAGTGTAGCCTGACTGGTACGTAATCTGTCGTTTGCTCTATCCAGTGCGTGCCCTGCTTGGCCAGGAACGCCAGTTGGAATGTTTTGAAGTCTGCGAGATTTCCCCCCCCCCTAGTTTTTGGGTCTTCTTATTTTTTTCAGGCTTATTCTAGCCTTTTTGTCACGCCACAGAAATCTGGAGCACATTTTGTCTAGTTTTCGGTGGAAATCGTCCGATAGGAATATTGGGAGCATGCTTGAGAGGTAGTTAACCAGCAGGGTGATCATAATTTTTATTGTTTCGATTCACCCTCACCAGGACATGAATTTGGGAGACCAAGCTTCAAGTTGCTTTCTGATCTTGTCTAACACGAGCTTCTCGTTATGTCTAAGGGTGGAGAACAGGTCCGTACTGAAGTAAATGCCCAGGTATTTGCTATGGCCCGGCTGTCACCTGATTCCTGAGGTGCCCAGCACCTCTTTTTTGCAGTGGCTGTTTAGCGGTTTGCATTCTGACTTATCATTGTTAAGTTTGTACCCTGAAAGTGTGGCGTATTCATCAATTGTGGTCATGAGGGCTTCTATCGAGGCCCTTGGTTGTTCTGTCATTATGAATATATTGTCTGCGTAGGCTGCTACCTTTACAGTAGTCTAGCTTATACATATCCCCCTTATTCTCTAGTTTATTTTAATGTCTTGGATTAGGGGCTCTAGAGCTAGGAGGAAGAGGGTGGGCGACAGTGGGCAGCCCTGTCTGGTACCTTGTTGGAGGGGCAGCCGGTCTGATAGGGACCCGTTTATTGTGATGCATGCCGTGGGTGTCTGGTATAGGGCCATTGTCATCTTTATGTATCCCTCTCCTAGGTTAATTTTCCATGCATTGCTCTAGGAAAGCCCATGAAATGTTATCGAAAGGCTTTTTCTCCGTCTAGAACTATGGCAACAGCTTGGTGTGGGCTCTTTGAGGCTTGCTCTAAGACATGACATAGAAGGCGTGTGTTGTCACTGGCCAATCTGCCTTTCATATAGCCTACCTGAGAGTTGCTTATCAGTTTGGGCAGTATCTTGTGTAGCCTTGCTGCTAGGATCATTACATAGATTTTGCAATCTACGTTGATAAGGGAGATTGGTCTGTAGTTTTTCGGTAGTTGCTGGTCCCTGTTATCTTTTGGTATTACTGTTATGGTAGCTCTTGTCATGGTTGCTGGTATTCTCCCTGAGTGTGCCGCATGGTTGAATACTCTTTTCATGAGTGGTGTGAGTTGCGGTAGAAAGGATTTGAAGAAGTCTGCCGTGTACCCGTCTGTAATATCGTAGAGGGTCTCCCCAATGATCACACGCCACTCAGGACCTTCCCTCAGTTAACTTTATTCTTTGTTATGTTACAGCCTCGTGCATGTGCGTCCTTCCCCTGTCCCCCTCCCAGTGCTCTGCGTCCTGCCCCCTGACCGGATGTGGTGTCCGGTGTCCTGTCCCCAGTGTCCTTGACCCGTGGGTCGTAGTGCCCAGCTGTCTGGTCACGACATCTCCCCCTTTGTTGCAAACAAACATTGTCCATGATGTGGCCTGCGGTCACTGCTAGTGAGTGCTGATAGAGAGAGAGACATATATATATATATATATATATATATATATATATATATATATATATATATATATATATATATATATATATACACATATATATATACATATATATATATATATATATATATATATATATATATATATATTTCACAAATTATCACAAACACAGTTAATGCGCTCTCAGGAAATGAGTCCAGCAACACGATTCAGTAGACAAACAGGTTTAATCCACACAACGCGTTTCGCCTTGCAGCTTGTTCACGTGTAGAGGTCACAGAGACCAAACCACATTAATAAAGTTAGTGAAGGAAACATAAAGGAAGGACCAAAAGTGCAGTACATGGTAGCCATCTTGGAGTGGTGTCAAATTAAATACATAGCAAAACCGTAAACATTGAACCATTCAGATGTGAATGATGACAATAGATAAACATAAAACCCCACAAAATAAATGGCAAGTGCCCTAATATTTAGAGGGAAATGATGTCAGAAAAGTACAGAGAGCTATGTAAAACTAGTAGTACCTCTAGTCGACATATTAGAGTCATGAAAAAATCAAACATCAAGAATATAAACACTTTTAAACACATTAGCGGTGAGAGAAACCTATTTTACCTCACGAAATTCATGGCAAGTGCCCTAATGGTCAAAGGAAAATACGGTAATGTCAGAGGAGTACTATGAGTTACAGTTCAAAAAATGTAACTAGAGTTAACTCTCAAGTCAACAGGAATTGGCTACAACCATGGAGAGGTTATTACAAATCAAGGTCCAAAAGCATCAAACGTGATGTTCCCAGTAGTACAGATAAACGTGACATACGTGATCTCTGAATAGGAGTGCAAAGGGTAGGTAAGCCCGTGAAAGTGAATGTTCGTGAATGGGCCACTTCCTTTCCTCCTGTAAGGAAAGAAGAAAAGCAAATCTTTTCTATAATTCTCTAATTTCCTTATCCTTCTCTAATGTATCCTTCTCTAATTTTGTATCCTTCTCTAATTTTCTTTTCTTCTTTCCTTACAGGAGGAAAGGAAGGGGCCCATTCACGAACATTCACTTTCACGGGCTTACCTACCCTTTGCACTCCTCAGGGCACTTGCTCTTACACTTACAGAATAAACTTCTGCACTGCTGACACTTTCACCTGTGTAATGGCGTTCTTGATTTAGAACTGAATCAATTGTGGAGAGGAGGTCTACGCCCGTTCATGACCGCAGCGAGAGGCGGTCGGGATTCTTCTGATATATATATATATATATATATATATATATATATATATATATATATATAGAGAGAGAGAGACCTGGTCACATTACATCTCTTCAATCAGTCTCTGCGGTCTCTTGCACGTTCTTCTCGGTCTTATGTCATTTTCATTCCCTTGTCCATTGTCTTTTTACTTCGCTGCCGTTGTGGTTGTGTTCAGAGGTTCTTCTTCTTCGGTCTTCAATTCTCTGAAATGCGAACTTTTCCTTGTGATGTTGTATCGCCGGGCCTCCGCGGTTATCATCGGTCCTTTCACTTCAATCACAGTCAGCGGGTCTTTCGAGAATGTGCTGTCTGATTTCCTCTGCTGTTGTTGCCGCACTACCACTCTGTCGCCTTCCTTTATGTTTGGTTTGGCGGCGTGCCTCCGTTGATCAGCGTAGGCCTTCATCTTTGCCTTTGCCTCTCCATCTTTGACAGCTATGTTGCTTCGGTCTGCGTTCATCGTTGCTTCCATTTGTGGCAACCTGGTCTTGCTCGAGCGTCCTATAACTAGTTCGGCCGGGCATCGGCCTGTGGAACTGTGAGGGCTGTTCCTGTAGTCCCTCAGTATCTGGCACAGTGCCTGTCCTATTGATATTTGTGTTAATTTTGCTCTTTGGACTGCCTTCTTGATGGTCCCCATGAACCGTTCCGCCATTCCATTTGCTTGTGGCCACAGGGGCGTTATCTTCCAGTGTCTGATTCCAAGGTATTCCATGAACTTTCGGAATTCCTCTCCCGAAAATGGCGGGCCATTGTCAGTCTTTAGTGTTTGGGGCGAGCCCCATGTGGCGAACACGTCATCCATTACTGGAAGGGTTGCATTTGCTGACGTTAATGCTACTTGTCTGACTATTGGGAAACGGGAGAACTCATCAATGATGACCAGTAGATAGTTTCCTGTCTCTAGTGGTCCATAGAAATCTGCCACTAATTTTGTCCAGACCGCCTTTGATAGTTCAGACATTTGAAGTGGCTCCGGTTTTGGTGGTGGCCCCATCACCTGGCAGATGTGGCAGCGCATGACAATTGCTTCAATCATGCTATCTAGCCCTGGGAACCACACTTTTTTCTCAGCATTTTCTTAGTTACCACTATTCCTCTGTGAAACTCGTGTGCCAGTTCAATTGTTTGCTTTCTCAGCTTGCGGGGCATTGCTATCCTTGTTCCTCTCTTCAGGATGCCATTTTCGGTCTCTGAGAGTTCTTCATTAATCTTCTTGAATGCTAGCAGCTCCTCCTTTATCACTCCTTCATCCACAATGCTGTTGTTGTTTATGTGCCTCCACCTTTGTTGTCTGGTCACTTTCTGAATGGCTTGCATGGTGGGGTCTCGTTTTGTCTCCTGTTCCAACTCTGACATTGTTTTTGAGGCGGGCGTGTTGTGCTTTAAATGAAATTCAGATATTCCTCTGCCATTGTCGTAGCCTCAGCTTTGTGTGGCAATGGGTTTCTGGACATATAGTCAGCTGGGTTGTGTTCCTTGCCAGGCTTGTGTACTATTTTGAAGTTATAGTCCATTAGCCTTATTCCCCACCTCTCTATTCTTGGCGGTATCTTGGCATTCGGGTTCCCATAGATTGTGATTAGAGCTTGGCGGTCCGTTACTATCGTAAATGGTTTTCCATATATGAACATGTGATAATGTTCGCAGGCCCACACAACTGACAGGCTCTCTTTCTCCGGTTGAGAGTATGCTCTCTCAATGTCTGACAGGCTTTTGCTCCCATAGGTCACTACGCATCTTGGTGAGTCCTTTCCTGGTCTGTGTTGCGCCACTATTGCCCCCAATACTACTGGGCTTGCGTCTACTGTTAGTTCGGTACACAACAGTGGATCAAAATATGCTAGATGATCTATGGCAGTCACGGCCTCTCTTATTTCCTCAAAGGCCTTGCTGCAATCTTTTGTCCATGCAAAAATCTGTCCTTGTTTTGTCAGTTCCCGCAGTGGTGCACTTACTGTCGCAAAGTCTTTGATATACCTTGCACAGTAGCTGGCAAGACCAAGGAATGACCGGACTTCTGCGACATCGCTTGGTGGCTTCGCTTTTTCCAACGTATCTACCTTACTGCTATCTGGCCGCATTACTTTTTTGAAAAAATGTGTTCAAAGAACACCAGTTCATCTCGTCCCAGTTCACACTGGTCTTCATTTAGTGTGAGGCCAGCCTGTTCTAGCTGGGACCATACTTCTCGCAACGCCTTGTCGTGCTCTTCATCTGTCTTAATACCAGGATGTCATCGCTGTAGTTCAGACTGTTTTTCACTGGCCTTATCACCTGTCTGATGGTCTCTTGGAATATTTCTGCTGCTGACGATATCCCAAAGCTCAGACGTTTATAGCGGAACAAACCTAGGTGTGTGGAGAATGTTGTTATGTATCTTGATTGCGGATCCAGCTCTAGCTGCTGATATCGCTTGCACAAGTCCAATTTCGAGAATCGACTCGTACCTGTCAGGCAGCTGATCATGTCGTCAAGGTGCGGTCCAGGGTGTCTTTCTCTTTCAATTGCCATGTTTGATATCCTCATGTCGACACAGATCCTGATCTTTGATGTGTTTTTCTTTGGTACGGCCACTATTGGCGACACCCAGGGTGTTGGTCCTTCTGCCGGCTCTATGATGTCCTGTTTCAGAAGTGATTCTATTTCTTCCTCTACCTGTGGTTGCAGGTGTATTGGTACTCGCCGGTGGTGTTGAGCTACCGTTTTTTTTGTTTTGTCGATATGTAGCATAATTTGTCACCCTTTTAGCTTCCCTAGTCCTTTCAGTAGTTTTGGATATTCTTTCAGGATGCTTCCTTTTTCTGACATGTTGTATGTCATTTCCAACAGGCCCATCACTTGTGCTGTGACATTGCTCAGCAAGAATGGTGCCGGAATGTCCCCTCTCAACACATGAATCTCCTCTTTTATCGTTTGGTTTTTGTACGTTAGGTTTTCTCTGAACTTCCCTAGGTTCGTTACTGGTTTCCTTGAACCCCATGTGAATACCTCAACTCTTGATGGTTGAAGCGCTGGTTTTATTTCCATCTTTTCATATTCCGATGCACACATGATGTTGCATGTGGCGCCGCTGTCAAGCACAAACCATGCCTTGTGTGGGCCGACGTCTGTTGTCACAGATTCTGTCTTTTTGATTGTTTTCTTATCCACCAGGCGAATGCTTTCCTCAGTTGTGCCTTCATCTGTGGACATGAGGTAAAGTTGCTTCACTTATTCTTCTT
Organism: Lissotriton vulgaris; assembly: GCF_964263255.1. Taxonomy (NCBI): domain Eukaryota; kingdom Metazoa; phylum Chordata; class Amphibia; order Caudata; family Salamandridae; genus Lissotriton; species Lissotriton vulgaris. The sequence continues at coordinate 1,719,163,301 of NC_141694.1, read as the reverse complement.
CTTCCTCGTCTCCTGACTCTACTGATGAGCTTCTGTTTGTTGTTTCAATGTGCCTGACTTGTCTGCTTGTCACCATCCGCTGTCTTCCTGGTCTTCCTTTTTCATTTCTGAACTGCATTCCTTGGCACACACTGGCAAATTGGTTGCTCCGTTTGCATTTTCTGCAAGTTTGACCAAACGCTGGGCATGCGCCTCTATGTGGAAATTCCAAACCGCATCTGTAACACTGTGACTCTTGTTGTTTCTTTGTTGTATGTTCGTTTTGTCCCTTCCTCCAGTTGCCGGCGCGGCTGTTGTCTGTCATGCGGTGCGCCTGTTCAATTTGCCTTTACATTTGCTTTGATTGTAGTTTTGCTCTTGCTTCTGCTCTTGCTAGTGACAGGATGTTTTCTAGCGATGTAGGTTCCTTCAAGATTTGTGTGCGGAACTCGGTGTCACAACACCCTTCAATGATTTGTAGGCGAATTGCTTGCTCGTTGTCATACTTATCGAACTTGCAGTGCATTACTAGCTTCCTTGGTCGCGTAGCAAAGTCATCCAGCGGCTCATCTGTATGTTGGAAAGCTATGGTGAAGGTATATCTTTCGAAATCAATGTTTCTTTGAGGTTCAAATTTGTCTGTCAGGCACTTGATGAGCTTTTTGTATGTTGATGTCTCACTTGCTAGTAAGGTCACTAGTAGTTCATCCACTTCATCACCCACTAAGTTCAGAAACAGGCCCAGTTTCTTGGCCTCTACTACGTCAGTAGCCTCCATGTATCTTTCAAATCTTGCGATCCATCACTCCCATCTTATTCCTACTTGTGGCTCTGATAAATTAAATGGGAGTGGACTGCGATATTGGGCGCTCTGTCTTGGCTCTGCCATATCTATATTTTATGTCTTTTTCTTTGTTACTTCCTTTCTTAGTTTCCACCTCGTGGTGCTCTTTCTGGCAGTTTTTCTTTTATGCTCTTTCAGGCCTTTTTTCGCTCTTTTTTTCCTCGTCTGGAGCTCTTCCTTGCTCTTTATTTTGTTCTTGGCTTTCTTTGCCACCTTTTCCTTTGCTTTTGGGGCTCTTTCCGACCTTTTTTACAACCTTTTTCACTTTTGCCTGACTTTAAAATGGCTGCTGGCTCTTTCTGCCTTCTGATCGGCTCCTTCGCCTGACTTCAAAATGGCCGCCGAGATTCCTGCGAGATTTCGCGACCAATCGGGCTTTGCCTGACTTCAAAATGGCCGCCCGTCTTTCCTGCGCGCTGATTCGTTGATTCTGCCTGACTTCAAGATGGCCGCCGAAACTCTCGCGAGAGCTCACGCCAATTTTTTTGATTTTGCGCTCTTTCACACAGCGCTTACTGGGCACAGGCGATCGTGTTCTCACAGCAGTAGGGGTGGGCTCCCGTGTTGCTACTCTTCCTCACGGCGCCCAATCTTCTTCACTTTGGGCACGACGGACGCAATCCAGGGTGCGCTCCTGGTTTAATCGCGATGCGGGCGATCCAATCCAAACGACACACGTGGCCTCTTCGAACCTTCATCGCCAGTTGTAATATCCTATAGGGTCACCCCAATGATCACACGCTACTCAGGACCTTCCGTCAGGTAACTTTATTCTTTGTTCTGTTACAGCCTTGTGCATGTGCGTCCTTCCCCAGTCCCCGCTCCCAGTGCTCTGCGTCCTGCCCCCCTGACCGGATGTGGTGTCCGGTGTCCTGTCCCCAGTGTCCTTGAGCCGTGGGTCCTAGTGCCCAGCTGTCTGGTCACGACATCATCCGGGCCGGGGGCTTTGTTCTTTTTTAGGGACCTGACTGCCGTTACTATCTCTGTAGTGTTGATGTCTGCCCCCAGATTCAAGCTGTCCTCACTGACTAGTTTCGGTAGGCCTAATCTTTCTAGGTATCTTTTGCATGCGTCTTTATCTAGTTGCTTGTCGTTTCTGTAGAGGTCTGGGTAGAATTGCCTAAAGATTCTGAGGATGTCTTTGTGTTTGGTGTATGTTTTGCTATCAGTGTCAGGGATCGCTGTGACTGCTCTCTGGTTGTTTTTATATTTCAGGTATGACACCAGGAGTTTCCCTGCCTTATTGGCTTCGCATAGGTTTAGTGCTTTACATCTGTTGAACCAGAGGCCAGGCCTTTCGCTAATGACTCGGTTATATTCGTATCTGGCGGTCGTTAGTGTATGAAGGGTGGAGTCAAATCGGTTGTCTTTTATGAGTTCGCTTTCTAATCTTTTGATTTCTGCCTCCAACTCGGTTAGTCTTAAATTCGCCTTCTTATGTATCCTGGCCGATATGTCAATTAGCTTCCCCCTGATTGTGGCTTTCAGAGCATCCCATAGGGTGTCTATGCTGACCTCGCCATTATCGTTATTGGCCATGTAGTCGGAAAGGGCGTCTATGATCTTTTTTCTGTGCGCAGGGTCTGTGATGGTACTAATTCGGAAACTCCATCTACGGGTCCTCGCCTCGCTGTGGTTACCTGCCAGTTTCAGGCTTACTGCTGAGTTGTCTGATATTAGCCTTGGTTCTATTTGTGCCTCTTCCATCATGTGCGTGTGGGTCCCTGAAATTAGGATATAGTCTATTCTTGTGTGTGATTTGTGGGGTTTTGAATAGAAGGTGTAGTCCCTCGTGGTTGGATGTGTAAGTCGCCATGCGTCTTTGAGGTTGAACTTCGTGCATATGCTAAGGAGGGAATTATGGGAGCTTTTAGGGTGGTATTGGCAGTGTGATTGTCTGTCTAACAGTGGGTCTAAGGGCATGTTGATATCACCTGCTACTATCAGCAGTTCGATTTGCGGAATTTTGACAATGGAATCAGCCACTTCTTTCCAGAAGGGGAGAGTGTCTGAGTTGGGGCCATACAGGTTCACCACGTGGAGCAGGTCGCTCCCTATTAAGATGTTGGTTATCAGTAGCCTTCCTTCGCTGTCATGCGAGTGAGAGTTTATCGAGAGTTTGGAGTTCTTGGAGATGAGCGTGATGACGCCTCCTCTCTTTCGGGTCGCCGGAGAGCAAACCGAATGGGCTATCCACTTTGCCCTAACTAGTTTGTAGCTCTCATCATCCAGTTTCGTCTCCTGTAAAAGGACTATGTCACTCTTGGATTGTGCTAGGTATTCGTTTACTTTCCTGCGCTTAATGGGGTGGTTTAGGCCCTTAATGTTTAGTGAGGTTATTTTTAGATCAGTCGCTAATGCGACATAAGTGTTGCTAGCCATTATCTAGGTGGTGGAAGTGCTGCTCTCTGTGCCCGACTCTCAAGATCCTATTACACAGTCCCACTGCCTGGTTCCTGAGGTAGTTTAGATTGAATAAGTGAAGACAAGAAGATATGAAAGTTAGATTAAAGAAGAGTCCTCTCATGCCTCCCCCCTCCCCTGTCTCTGTCCCCCCCTCCCCATCCCCCCTCTTGTTCCCCCCCTCCCACTCCCATCCTCTAGGTTCTGGAAGGTGCGATGGCAGGATCGCCATTGAGCCTCCCGGAGCTAAGTCGGATTTGAGTCTTTGCATTAGGTAATTTCAAAAGCAATAGTTTTGTACAGCGATTCGCCGGTTAAGGCGTTGCATAACAGTGGATGACTGGACGCCTCACTTATTGAGGCTGGCAGCCGTGGTTGTAAACAATAGCGTAGGGGTCTAACCCTGGATAAAAAGGATACCCTGCGATTGTCCTGTCGAACATATCATGCGGGCAGTGTTAATGGTTCTTTGAGGTCTGCACGGTACTTTCTTCTTTCTTTGAGGTAGGTCCCAATGTTTTTGTTTACTATGGCCGATTCGTCATGAGGTAGCCGAAGGTTGCGTGGTTTGTGGAGGTTTGAGCCGCTTATAATGTGTCCTTACTCACTGCTGGGATCAGGAGATGGCACTCTTTTGGCAGTTCCAGGTGTTGTCACGTCCATCTGTGAGGTAGGAGGGCCTTTTAGGTATTGGTGCAGGTCTTGTAGACAGTGAAGAAGTGACTTTTGCCCCTGTCGGTTATTTTAAACTTGTCCGGTGTAACAAAGGTAAATTGGATCTCTCTATTTTTGAGTGTTTGGCGTTGAGCGAGGAAGCCTTTCCTGATGTCTACTGTTGTCTTTGAGTAGTCTTGTGTCAGTATGATTTTTTGTCCTTTCCAGATGATCTGGTGGTTCTTTCTGGCATAGTTGAAAATCTCCTCCGCATGTTGAGATCTCAGCGGCCTGCAGATGATCGGTCTGGTAAATTTTGTTGCAAGTTGTCTTGAGGCTGGGACTCTGAACACCTTGTCCAGTTCAAATTGTCAGTCGAATTTTAGGTTCGTGATCTTCGAAATGAGATCTTCCAAGAATCTGGTGTAAGACCCAGCCTCCTCTTGGGCCCCTTTAGGGATTCCCAGTATTCGTATGTTCCCCCTGCGGCTCGTGTCTTCCATCTCGGCCGTTAGTCTTTGCAGGTAATCCGTTTTTGTGGACAGCTCTTTCACTTCTCTTTTTGTGCATTGACTAGAGTCCTCTGTGTCGCTGATGCGTTGTTGTGCCACTGCGAGCCTAGTATTTACCGTGTTCAGGTCAGCCCTGACTGCAGCTAGTTCTAGTTGTATAGATTCAGTGGTGAGTTTTGTAGACTTCGGTAGGTCGTACCCCTCTGCCAGTTTCTTTAGAATAATGTCAAGTGTGGTGTTAATATCCGGCTTCTGCTTGATTGGTGAGTCCGATATCTGTGGTTCACCCTTACTTTTTTTCTGTAGCTGGGCTTGTAGTCTGGATTCCCTGTCAGCCATGTTTCTAGTCGTGTACACTCTGTCTGTGACTGGGTGTAGCGGTACTTTACTCCCTGCGTCACTCGGGTTTGTGGTCCTTATTTCCCCCGCCTAACCTAACACTCTCCACCCTCGCTGTCCTTTCACAGGTAGGTATCTTGTCTCTAGTCATTGTCTGCCATTCCTCTTAGCGGTCTCGATATGCAGTTTGCTGGACCCCCTTTGCTCCAGTTTTGGGGCCGTCCCTGAGCGTGCGTCGATTCCTGCTTTCACGGTTGCGCTTGCTTCAGTCCTTGCGCTCGCTGGCTACGGTCTCTTTTTCTCCCTGATAGGCACGCCTCGGTTCTCTCAGAGTTCAGGTGCGAGAGTGGGAACCGATAGCTGAGGGCCCCTGCCAATTTGTGACTCTTTACCGCCTTTGTGCGCGGTTTCCCTCCCACTCACCATTCTCCCGTCTCCGGGTTTTCCAGCGAGGCAATGCGGGGATGCGGCGATATCTCGGCAATCCAGATTGGTGGTTGTGCCCCCCGGTCAGACAGTGTTGGGTCTCGCGGGCTTTTTTGGGGCTTCTCCTGACCTTGGGGCTGTTACTCGCTGTGGCTACTGCTGCTTGCTGGCACCATCTTGCTCGGCACAGCTTGTTTGTCATTGTTGGATTGCAAGGGCAGAGTTGGAGTTGGATTTGGTGAGCGCTATCTCCTGTATGGGTGTTCTACACCTGACAGTAATTCCAGCTCGCTGGGTTTCTTACTGGGAAGGGAGCGGCCGCTTCACGTGAGTCATGCCTTAGTTGGAGTAATAGGAGGAGGGCTGGTATCGACCCTGAGTTCCTTCTTTGGGTGTTGTGGTACAGTCTTGGTTGAGATCTTGGTGAAGGGGGGTACAGTCTAAGGTCCGGTTATGTGCGCGTGGAGGCGCTGGGATGTTCCTGGACCTGGATCCCGCTCCGCCTCGCCCCTCCCCCACGTTGCTGTGATGTGATGCTGTGGGGTTCGGAATGGGGGGTTTGCGGTATCTGCTTCCCTTAGGGCTTGTGGTTTTCCACACTTCTCTCTAATAGCCGGGGTTATTTTTCGCAGTACTTTCTTGTTTAGGTTAGATGGTTGCTGGTGGGACCGGTTGCCATCTTGGATCACGGTCACACCGCCACCCCTCTCCTCCTATGTCGCTGGGCACCTCTCCCAGGTCGTCTTGGTTGAGATCTTGGTGGCAGGGGGTATCGGATAGACTCCGGTTCTGTGCACTCGGAGGCGCTGAGATGCTCCTGATCCGGTCCACTGGTGCCACGCCCCTCCCCCGCTCTCTGGCCTTGCGTTGCTGTGATGCCGTGGAGGTCGGGATGGGGCGGTGAGGTGGGAGCGGCAACAGGGTTTGCGGTACCTGCTACCTTTGGGGCTCGTTCTTCTGCCCTCTTCGCTCCGATAGTCACTGCTGTGTTGCCCGGTGCCTTCTTGTTTTAGGGGCGATGTTTACTGGTGGATCCCAGTGGCACCATCGTTTACATCTTGGATCCCAGTGGCACCATCGCTCCTCTCCTCCGATATCTCTGGGCACCTCTTCTGGCTCATCCTCTGTCCTCTTTTAAGTTGCTCTCTGTAGCTGCTACGTTCCGATCACTTTTGATGTGCTTTTTGTTTGATAAAGCTCAGTTTTTCGCTGGTAAAATCCGTTCGCTGGCTCTGTTCTGGCGCGACGGCTCGATCAGGCAGCCATTAGCTACTGCCGTCCAAGCCACGCCCCCCTGGAAATTACAGTTATAAAATGTAATATGGTATCCTCAATGTTATCCTATGGGTGAGATATGCCTTGTAGTAGTGAAAAAAAAGTTACATGTTTTTCCCTTCCTAGGACATGCAAAACTTAAAAGTACATGTCCTGAATTTACATACACTGTGCCCTGCCCTGAGGGCTGTCCAGAGCCTACCCTAGGACTGACTTATATGTAAGAAAAAGGAATATATGGACCTGGCAAAAGGTTTATTTTGACAGATCGAAATGGCAGTTTAAACTGTGCACACTTTCATTGCAATTGCAAGCCTGAGACACGTTAAAGGGCTACTCATGTGGGTGGCACAATCAGTGCTGCAGGCCTGCTAGTAGCATTTGATGCGCAGGCCCTACGCACATGTAGTGCGTTTTACTAAGGACTTATAAGTAAATCAGATAGGCCAATTGAGTACAAGCCAATTCTCTCACAAGCACTTTAGCACTGGTAAGCAGTGATAAGGCCCACTGAGTCCTAAGACTGAAAAAAATGAATTCAGCAAAAAAAGGAGAGAAGGCTATAGGTTTTGGGGATAACCATGCAGAAAGGGCCTTTTCCAACATGTACATTATAACGATATGGAAACTCACTTTGGAGTTCCATATCCTTATATTGCACTTTAAAGGTACTCATGCATCTAAATGTTCCTGAATGCCTTATTCTCTTACAATATCCTAACGGAGTAGTTTGGGGTAAATTATCCTGCATGTGTCACATGTATAGTGCTTTCACACTATTCACAAAGCCCTATATCACTTCCTGGGAGGACGAATAAGTAGCTATTCATCTTTTTATGCATTGTTGAAAGATTGCATGGTGTTGCGTGTGAGTTTCGGAAGTGTTCTCCAAACTTGTTGTGAAAAACTTGGGGCTGTGCTTAAGCGTGAAGCGAACTGATGTGACAGGGACGAGAAAGATCTGCATTTGGTTATTCTTACTATCTTCGTATTGGACCATAAAAGAACTTTCTTGAGCATGTTTTTTTTAACAGTTATCCTTAAATGTTGTTCTATATTGTCGCCTATATAATTTGACTATTGTTTCTTCCATTAATTGTATTATTTTATGAAATCTGCTAGTTTTGAATTCTGAATAAAAACTAAGTGGGCCATGTGAGCAGAATTCAATCTGCTGCAGGTCAGGGCTGACGAGCACTTTCGTGGGTACCAGGTTGGTATGTAAAATGGTGTGTAAAATTAAGCTGGATGATACCCACTGCCCCATTGTTTCGCGGCAGAACTACAGGTTAACATATATCCAAATTGGCAATAAGTTATTCTGTGCTGCGTAAATGAAGTATATACTGTCATGGGTGGAATTGATGTTTTTTCTGTAATACATATCAAGTGCAAAATAAAATGAAAAAACATTTTGAATACTGGATTTTTTTTATTACAAATATGTTTTTTGTTTTATTGGGTATGTATGTTTCAACTCAGCACAGTACTTCTTTGTCATTTGGAGTAGAGATGCAAGCTAGTAAATGCAGCAGGGTTAAGGTGATATTGTAGCTTTTGGAGGTAATAGAAACCCACCAAATATGTTTAAATAGTATTTAAAAAATATATGTAATATATAATTATTTAAACAAACACACACACACACATATATAGGTATGTGAATATGTTTATATACAAATACATAATGTAAAATTATTATAAAAATATTAATTTTAATTTTAATTTAAATTATGATATTCTCCTTTTTTAATTGACTATCATAACAAGTATATATATATATATATGTATATATATATATATATATATATATATATATATATATATATATATATATATATTAAATCCAAAATTCTCCGCGATATATATATATGCGCCAAACAATTCCCACCACTTCCGTTTCCCGGCGAAGAAGGAACTCAGACCACCACAGCAATTCAGGCAAGATGTTCGTTTATTTGCGTTTCCCACGCAGCCTGCAACGACGCGTTTCGGGCTTCAGGAGCCCTTGATCACATTCAGCATATTTCACGTCACTGTTACTTTTTATACATCTTTTACCACAATGTGCACACCCCCTTGTTTGCGTGGACTACAAGTCACGTGATGAATGAAAAGGAACAAAAGACTACCATGTGTCTTGTGATCTCCCGGAGTCTCACATTAAAAATAACTGCTTAAATGCATTTTAGAATTCCATGATGAATCATATGCTTGATTTAACACAAGGCAAAATTGTACACTTTCAATAAGCTGAATATCATCTGACAGGATCAATCCTCATTTGATATATTTACACTATTATCCTATCAGGGTGTATGCTAAAATTCAACAGTGAACAAATTTGTTTGCCGAAATCTTTGTTATTTATGTGATGTCATTATATTGTTTAGATCCCCTTCAATCAGACAATCACAAAAAAAGTGCTTAAGTGCTACTTATCTATAAATAGTGCAAGGTTATGAAAAAGTGCTACATGATGTGCAATGGTGCAAAGATAATAAATATAAAGTGTCCTGTGTGCATTTTATATTAACATACTCAACAATATCCAAATTCATAGCAAGTCAATAACACATATATTCATTGATAAAAATGGTTTTCTCCAGCCGGATTTAAAAACCTGTATTACAAATGTACATAAGACGTTAAAATATGCCATGAAAGATATATCTTGTCAAAACAGTCAATATAACATTTTATTAATTATATAGAAACAATGAAGAGAGTAAAAAGAGTAAAAATGGCAGATCTGCTCTGCATACCCATGGGCAAATGGTAAAGTGCAAATGCAGTGTTCCTACAATACACAACGGTACATACATGTATATATATTTGATAGGAACTGTTACTGTTTTATGCTATTTACAAGTATGTGCACATATCCTCCGAGTTGTTCAGACCCCGTGGCCATTTACTATCTAGTTCTAAGATGAATTTAGTCTCCAGCTGCCTGAGTTTCCTTTCTCTATTGCCACCTCGTTTGCATTTTGGAACGGCGGCAATAACAAAATAAGAAAGGCAATTGATGTCTTTGTTGTGGCATTTAGAAAAGTGCCTTGCCACGGGATAGGCAGCATCATTATGGAGGATGGCCCTCAAGTGTTGTAATATCCTGACGTGCACCTGTAGCTTTGTGCTTCCCACATAATTTAAACCACAGGTACATGTCAGGATATAAACAGCAAAATCCGTTTTACAATTGAAGCTCCCCTTGATGGCAATAGGGGAAGTATCGAATGGGGTCTGATAAGATGACTTATTGCAACCGAATTTACAAGCACGACATACAGTGCATTTTTTGAAACCCTTTGCAGGTTGTAACAAAGGTATCGGTTTTATCGTCTCGGGGGAATTTTTATCCAAATCGTTGCCCATGGATCTGCCTTTTCTGAAGGCAACAACAGGGGGAGTAGTTAGCCAGTCACCCAGGACATTATCTGTGAGGACAATGGGCCAGTGTTTTTGGACAATAGCTCTAATTTTCCTTTCTTGTCGTGAATAGGTCAAGATTAATCTAGGGTTATCAGAGTTGGTATTTATATCTCCAGATGTAGATTGGATAGACCCCTCTTTAAATAGACTAGCTCTTGGACGTTTGTCAGATTTACTGATAGCCTCATTGATGAGTTTATTGCTATAGCCTCTTATTCTTAACCTGACACGCATGTCTTCAACACACTTCTGAAAATCATTCTCATCACTACAAATGCGTTTGAGTCTGAGGACCTCACCGTAAGGTATACTGGCGATGAGGTGCCTAGGATGTGAACTGTTGGCGTGTAATGTAATATTACCAGCCGTGGTTTTTCTATATAAGGTACTTTGTAGTCTGTTGTTAATGACCTGAAGTTTAACATCCAAGAACTCTATTTGAGTAGTGTGGATGTGGGAAGTGAAAGTTAAATTGAGGTCGTTGTTATTGATGTCATCTATGAATTCTTGTGCAGATGACATGTCGCCGCGCCAAATAATGAAAACATCGTCAATGTATCGAAGATATAACGCCATTTGTTGCTCGTATACTGACCTATATTGGCGCCTAAGGACCTGTTCCTCCCACCAGCCCACGTGTAAACACGCATAGCTGGGGGAGAAACAGGCCCCCATAGCGACACCCCTCAATTGTTTGAACAGGGTGTTATTGAAGAGGAAAAATTATTGTTCAAACACCAGTTAATCAATTCAATAATCATTTTGTTGTGTGCGTAGAGTTCAATGGGTCTAGTTGCTAAGAAATGTTTAATCGCCTCTAGTCCTTGTGTATGATTGATACTTGTATACAAGGATTCTATGTCTAAAGTTATTAGACACAGATCATTAGACCACTCTACATCTTTTATTTTTGTCAAAAAGTCCCCAGTGTCCTTTACAAAACTTGGGAGGGATTTTACCAGATCTTGCAGGAAATGGTCTATGTATTGACCAATGTTTTCGCTAGCGCTGTCTGTAGCAGAGATGATGGGCCTGCCAGGAACCGGTGTTACCTGTTTATGTATCTTAGGAATTAGATACAAAACAGGCAGCACTGGCTGTTCTTTAAATAGAAATTTACTTTCATCATTGGATATCAGGCCCTCCCTTCTCCACTGAGCTAACATTTTTTGCAAGATCATTCTAGCATTCTCATATTCTTTGAATGTGGCTTTCTGGTAACATTGTTCATTGCCTAGTAGTTTCTCAGCTTCAGCTATATATTGTTTTTTAGGCCATAAAACAAGGTTTCCCCCTTTATCGGATTTTTTTATCACAATATCACAGTTTTCACCCAGTTTTTTAATCAATTTGTCATATGCTAATCTCCTAAACACAGAGCCACGTTGACGTTTATTTTTCTTAATACTTATGTTAAGTTGCTTCAAGTCCTTTATGATCATGTCATGGTAGGTGTATGTCGAGTCTTTTGGCATTAGCGGAACAAAACTTGATTTATTCTTAAATGGACTCAAACCCGCCCCTTGTTGGACAAAGTCTATTTTGCGCAATCTTTCTCATGTAGAAAAATCAATCGAGTCCATTGGTTGACTATCACTAGGCTCTTCTTCTTCAAGAAGGTCATGCATGGTTACTACCCCAGGAGCATCAGAGGCTTGTAAAAACGGGGTACCCTCACAATCATACACAGTATTATCAGACGCATTTGTTTGTTTTTTGTCTGCTTTTAATGTGAAGTATTTTTTAAGTTTCAGTTTCCGTATGAAACAGAATACATCAATTCGAGTTCGTGCATAATTGAAATTTTCACCAGGACAAAAGTTCAAGCCTAACGCCAGAAGTTGTTGCTCTGCTTTGGTAAGAACTACATTAGTCAGATTGATGATGCTGTTATCTAGTTGCGTTTGTTCTTTCTCCAAAATGTTTTCTTTTTTGTGGCGGTTTTTGAGCCTTTTGCGCTGTTCTCTTCTGCGTTTATTCCTATGTTTTCGTCTTGCTTCCTTTGTATTCTCGGACGCAATGTTTTAAGTCTTTCCTCGACTAAAATATCAAGCTCCTCACTCATATTTAGGATTGGTATTTTGTAAGAAATGGTTTCACAGATGCACTTGAAATACTCGAACCACTCGTTACTGACAATGTGTCATTAGAAGCATCTTCATTGGCACTTTCTGCTGGCTCTACACTCTTAGTTGCGGTTGAAGTTTTATCACTGTATTGTTTCCTTTTGGCCAGATCATATTTCCTTGAAAACGTGAAAATCTGACCGTTTTCATAGTCAGCCAAGTCTCTAGCAAATTTGTGGGCTTTTCTCGCCTTGATCTTGTCTTCATGTTTTTTGAGTCTCTTAGTAATTGCTGCTTTGGTTTTGGTGATGTAATCCGTTGGTGGTAATTTGTCAAGTTCACTTATGATGCCTTCAATTTCTTTTAGAATTTCTATGCGATCTATTTTGGCATATTTGCACAGAATTCTCACCAAGTTCATCGATGCCTGTAGATTGCTTTTTCCCCATTCACGGAGCATTTCCGGATTCGGTCTATCAAAACTGGGGGGCCAACAGGATTCTCAACCCTCGAGGGACTCGCCCCACTTTGCTATATTTGGAAAGTGATTTATTCTCCCACCACTTTGTGATTTCCAGTTTGGATTTTGCCTCGAAGAGTTTTAGGAGCGCTTTGGCATCTTTATCTTTATCGGGTTCCGTGGCCGGCGGCTGTGATGTATTGCGCGCCCCTGTTGGTTGAATGCAGAACATGCTTTCTGCCGCTAACTCTCTCTCTTGTTCTATCTCCGCTGACATGGCGGGCTGCTGTACAAACGCTGAAATGCTTAACAAACTGACGAAAGTCAATTTTGTGCCTCGTCTTGCCTATTGCTGCCTCTCCCTTCCTGACACTGGAGAAATGCCCCCACTCACCGGCGTTCGCTGTCTTCTTACGAGTCCTCTGACTCGATCGAACATGCTCCGACACCGGTCTGTTTCTGTGGCAATAACTGTAGTCAGGGGGAAGCCACCGAAAAATTCCACAACGGATCCAACAAAATGCGGTTGAGGGCGGCTTCCAGCTTGTAGGGAGGCGGTCTGGAAACAGAGGCAACCTACCTCTGTAACGATGTGCGCCAAACAATTCCCACCACTTCCGTTTCCCGGCGAAGAAGGAACTCAGACCACCACAGCAATTCAGGCAAGATGTTCGTTTATTTGCGATTCCCACGCAGCCTGCAACGACGCGATTCGGGCTTTAGGAGCCCTTGATCACATTCAGCATATTTCACGTCACTGTTACTTTTTATACATCTTTTACCACAATGTGCACACCCCCTTGTTTGCGTGGACTACAACTCACGTGATGAATGAAAAGGAACAAAAGACTACCATGTGTCTTGTGATCTCCCGGAGTCTCACATTAAAAATAACTGCTTAAATGCATTTTAGAATTCCATGATGAATCATATGCTTGATTTAACACAAGGCAAAATTGTACACATTCAATAAGCTGAATATCATCTGACAGGATCAATCCTCATTTGATATATTTACACTATTATCCTATCAGGATGTGTAGGAAGGTGGCTACCTGACTATGGTTACCCCAGATTTTTTGCCTTGTGTTTAGCTGGTTTTCGACTTAGTTGGCCTGGTTCCCTGCTAATCAGGGCCCCAGGCTATCTGCTCTCTCTGTAAAATGGATTCCATGCACCCTAGGTGCATAACTAGATTGGCTTGGGTCACCTTATCAGCCCCTGTACAGAGCACTATAGGTGCCCAGGGCATAGGTGCATCCAAGGCCTACCAGGGGCTGCAGCATATCTTTTGCCACCCCTGGCTGGCTATCTAAAATTGACACAACTGGCTGATCACTCAGCTGGGGCAAGGTGGTGTAATCACCCCTTGCTTAGATATAGTATGCCTATATCTAAACCTATCTGGACACATATAAACCTGTGAGCCACTCCTATGGCAGGCCTTAACAATCCTGAAGGCAGAGTGCGTGGTTTAATGTGAGATGGTGCTCTAGCATGAGCTGAGCCTGTCTGCAGCTGTCGGGACCAATTCCCTTAGCTGTTCCGGGATAATGCCAAACCATATATTATTAAGTGCATTATAATCCTCGCGGTTATATGTCAACTTTGGTTTGGCTTTATCAAAACATGTCGTGTAAGGTGTCATACGATTTGGAATACTACCCCCTCGCCAGTCCTGGCGACGGGGGTAGCATTCCACCCCTCTAGAGGGGACGACATGTTACTTTTGCTAAAACGCGGTTGATTTTTAAAAGAGCCTCAGATCCACAAAATGGATGCTTCTGCCACAGACACATGTCTGACCTCCTGCTGCTGACCGAAACTCAGCAGAGGAGGCCTGGACAAAGGATTTCCTGTCACAGGGAGGTGTGACACCACCCCAGACAGGAGATAGTGGATTGTAGCAGGGAGGTTTGAATGAAACCAGACAGTGCCTGGGGAGCACAAGGCTTCCCCTTGCATAATCCGGTCACACCGGTTCTGGGGCAGCCCAGCCCCAGCTCCAGTGAGACCTGGACAAAGGAAAGGGGGTGTAACCACCCCCCTTCCTGGTCCCACCCATAGGGGAGGGACCTAGCAGGAGATCCACCCCTCAGATTGGAATAAGAGGGGGAGCAGTGCCAATGCAACTCAGATCATCCTGAAGAAACATAAGAAACGAATTCTGGACCCTTCGGCTTTCTACACGACGTGAGAAGACTGAAGAATCTCCCTTGTGGTCAAGGAGTGACCACCCTGTGCAAACAGGTACCATCCAGCCCTCGACCCTTGCTTTGTTGCAGTCCCCGCCGGGACTCGAGCGACAGAGATCGACGAGATCAAGCTTGCCTGCCTTCTACCTGCCCGATCCACAGTCCCTGCAGAGCTGAGACCCGTGGAGGCGACCGGAAGCGTGGGGCACGCCATCTTGAAAAGGCCACGAGACGCTGACCGTGCAGCCCACGAGTGACCCTCGAAGCTGTACACCGGGGTTTGAGAAACCCCAGCCCCGAGCTCCACTTGCACCAAAGCTCACCCCTCCATACTCGACGAGTGCTGCGTGGGGCCCTTCTGCTTGTGTGCGCTCGACGCGTTGGCCCGGTCACTTGCCAGTTGGCTTGTGGCCCCTGTGCCGACGAAACTTGAAATACGACTTGCTTTTCTGGTTGCTCCAGATCTGCACCAGCTCCTGTGAAAAGGAGCACCCACTTTGACCCTCCTGGTTCGAGTGATAAGCAATCTCCCGGTTCCGCGTGGATTGCTTTTGCCAAGTGCTGTTTGCTGCAATCTTGAAGCCGACGGTGCTGACGGCGAGAGCCTACGTGGGACAGATCGTGACCTGCTCCTGGACGTCGCAGATGCCCCAGAGCCCACGTGACAGCGGAGAGAAGCCTATCGACGACCGCCTGATTGCGCCCGACATTGCCTGGTTCCGTCCTGGTTCCACCCTGGTCACTGCTGAGTGACCCAGACTCTGTCCCCTCTGCTTTCAGGTACTTTTCTACTTCGATCCACCCTTGGATCGCACCGGACACTTCTGCTTCACAGCGCCTGCAGCTGCAACAGCTCCAAGCACCAAGAACCTGCGTGACAGAACCCGACGCCACTTCGACCCTGTGCACCCACGGCCTGTGGGTGAGGTAACTTTGCAACGCCGGTGTCCTTACACTGGTACACACCTCTAGGGTCTGTGACTAAAGTTTTGTGTTCCTAGGTTCAGCGGAAGTATCATTTAATTCACTTTATCCAACTTTTACGCACCATTGACTTTACATTGGTGCGCGCCGCACTTTCCGTGCTGCACCCGTCTCCTGTGGGCTACTCCCGACTTCAACTTTGCTAGTCCTGACTGCTCCCAGCGAATCTCTAGGCCCTAGGCCTAACCACTGCTCGAGAAGTGTTACTTATACCACTTTTTTAGTATATGGTTTGAGTGGCCACCCGCCCTCATCCATAATTGTGCAACTTTATATGTTTAACAGTGCTTTTGATTTAACGCTTGTGCCCCTTTCCTCATAAAGAGTACTGGGGAGTAATTTAGAAATAAATACATATATTTTTACAATATATACTTGTGTGGTGTCCTTTCATTTGATTACAGGATTGTATGTGGTAAAACAGCTCGCTTAACACGACCTCTTAAGTTAAGCCTTTAAGGCTGCTTAGTCCATGCTACCACTAGGATAGTTTGTCTACAAGGTTGACTTACAACCTGACATCTTTGGGGTTTGTTTGGACTGATACCCAGTGGTTCCAGAATTGGAAACACTACATATCAGGCCAACTTCTCACATTGGTGTGCAGCGGTGCGGATTTGAGCTTGCTGTTTGTTTTACCATTGCAATCTTTATCAAATTGAAAGATCACATCAAGTACCTCTAGGTACATATAAATCAAAAGCTTAGCATATTAAGTTCTACTGAACTTAGTAGTTGTAGATTAAAGGGATTAGCACACCCTGACTACAACTCACTAGCAAGGTACAGTAGGAAAACACTCAGTGTAGGTAAGTGCATCACTTACACCTCACTAGCAGTCATGTCTGATACAGGTAGAGCCTCAGGCTCTGCTCCTGTAATAGTTGATCCTATAGGGACAACATCCAGATATGACAACCTTAGCCACAAAGACCTGAGTACCTTGTGCACAGCCAGGGGGCTAAAAAAGGGCAGAGGCCCTACCATTCCTTCCCTAGTAGCTCTCCTAGAAAAGGATGACCTAGATAAGGTGAGTCAGGCTCCCTTAGAATCAGGTGAAGGGATACACTCCCCTGAGAATGAGGATCTTCCTGAAGATGAAGTAGAGGAGGAGGAAGAAGAGGAAGAGGAAGGCTCTGATTTAGAAGAGCCTGAAGATCAGGATCAGAGGGGAAACCAGGTACAGGTTGCCAGGCTTAACCAGGCCAACTTGGACCTACATGAGAATGGAGAGGGCCAGCACCACTCCAGATCTCATAACCAAATTCTCCCAGTTAACAGGAGGGTGAGATCTCCATCAGGGGACTCTCATCTTTCTAGTGCCTCAAGAGAATCTCAAAGAGGGATGACTCCCTCCCAGAGAAAAGAGCATAGGGCCAGAATGAGGGCTGTCCAACTCCAGATAGAGAGGGAGGAGGTAGCTCTGGCTCAAGCTAAACTTACCTTGGCTCAAGCTAAACTTACCTTGGCAAGGGAACAGAAATTAAGTGGCTTAGATGCCACTGGTGGCAGCAAAATTCCTAAAGAGAAACCCAGGTCCTATGATAGTAGAAACCTGACAAAGATTGTGCCCCCCTATCAGGAAGGGGATGACATCCACAAATGGATGACTGCTCTGGAGAGAGCCTGCATGGTACAGCAGGTTCCTGAGGAACAGTGGGCAGCAATCTTATGGTACTCCTTTTCAGAGAAAGGGAGAGATAGGCTCCTCACTGTCAGACATGAGGATGCCAGCAATTACAAAGTCCTGAAGAGTGTCCTAATAGATGGGTTTGGCTTAACCACTGAACAGTACAGGTTAAAGTTCAGGGACACCCAGAAGACACAGACTCAGGACTGGACTGATTTTGTTGATTGTGCAACTAAGGCTCTGGAGGGTTGGCTAAATGGCAGCAAAGTACATGACTTCAAAGGATTGTATAATTTGATTATGAGGGAGCAGATCCTAAGTAATTGTCAGAACCAGCTCTTACACCAGCACCTGGTCGACTCAGATTTGACCTCTCCCCAAGAATTGGGAAAGAGGGCAGATAAATGGGTCAGAACCAGGATTAGGCCTAAGAATCAGGACAGTAACCAGAAGAAGGAGTCTACCAAGCCTCAAGATAAGGGTGGGGATAAAAGTAAAGAAAAGACTTCCCCAGGGCCCCAAAACTCCAAGAATGGGGGTGGGTCCCAAGACACTTCATCAACTGAGAAAAAGCCTTATTGTCATGCCTGTAAACAGGTTGGGCATTACAAAACAGACAGCTGTTGTCCCAAGAATGGCAATAAAGAAAACATACCTCCAAAGCCAGCTCCAACACCTCCTGTTACTGTCAGCAGTAATCCCCCAGGAAGTGGGAGCACACCCAGGAATCTGGGTGGGTTTACTTTTGGAGCCCAAGGGGACCCTGGCCTATCCAGGTCCCCATCCCCAAATGCTCTTGTTTATGAGACTGGCATGGGGTTTGCCAACTTCTCTGTTTGCCCAAATACCTTGAGCAAATATAGACAAGAACCCATCATCAATGGTTTGAAAGTTGAAGCCTTTAGAGACACAGGGGCTAGCATCACCATGGTGGCTGACTGTATAGTCCCCTCTAAGCAACTTTTACCTGGTGCCACATACCAGGTAACAAACATTGATGGCATCCAAACAAATCATCCCATGGCAGTAGTAAGTCTCAGCTGGGGAGGTGTCATTGGCCCAAAGAGAGTGGCAGTGTCACCAAACTTGCCTGTAGACTGTCTACTGGGTAATGATTTGGAAATCTCAGCCTGGGCTGAGGTTGAACAGGAAATCCATTCTAGAATGGTAAACTCCAATGGAAAGGTTAGTGGGGCTGTACTGGCTATAGCCCCAATTCAAGATGTCCTTCCTGAAAAGGTTGGTAGGGCTGAGCAACTCTCTGCCCCATCTTTACCAGAAGCTCTTCCAAAACAGAATAGCAAAGCTGTTATGATAACAGCAGAAACCCAAACTGAGTCTCCTCCTGAAAAGGTTGGTGGGGCTGTGATGGCCACAGCCCAAACTCAAACAGATATGTGTGTTGTGAAGCCTGAAATGATGGATCACTCCACCCAAACTGAGAGCATGGAGGAGGAAGAGAAATCTCCCCCTCACCAGACAGTAGGACAGGATCAGCCTCCTCAGGGAACTGATCTTACCCCTGATGAAGGAACTGCCCCAGAGGTTGTTAGGCCTGGCCTGACAGAGCCTCTGATGGCAGTGGACCCTTCTCAGTTGGGATCCAGTCTGGCGCAGGTAACCTGCCCCTCTCTACCTTGCCTTAGTCAGCCCAGGGCTGCAGAGGACAAGAAGGACAGTGAGACCCGGAGGGCCCCCTGTCAAATAAAGCACCCCCATCAACAGATTAGGGGCACCAAAACTAGTAGGCCTAGTAAGGTGAAAACTTTAAAAACTCCTGAGGGAGCCCCCTTAAAAACAGTTAGGGACCTCCCACAGATGGATTCTGTTGGGCACAGCCAAACCTGGGACCCAAAGGGCCCAAACCTGAACTGTCCCTCCAGCAAGCCAAACAGAGGGACCCAGCCTCCAGCTTTAGGTAGCCAGAGGTTGACCCTGAGAGCTCAGTGCAACTCAGTTGAAGAAAGAAAGGCACACATGGTGGAAGATAATTGGAGGAAGTTGAGCCCAAAAATAGTGGAGCCTCACTTCAATGCTCCATATCCAAACCAGCCTTTAACTTTGCATAAACACACCCAAGGTAGTGATTCCCTATGGTGGAGACCCTCTAATACCCCTAGGGTGAGGGACTGCTTAGTGGACCATGAGACAGGGGGTACCCATGCTAGTGCAGGTACTTCCTTATATGGCCACTCAGGCAATATAGGCTTACCTGGCCAAGGATAGCCTTATCTCCTTTCGTTTGGGGGGGGGGTTATGTAGGAAGGTGGCTACCTGACTATGGTTACCCCAGATTTTTTGCCTTGTGTTTAGCTGGTTTTCGACTTAGTTGGCCTGGTTCCCTGCTAATCAGGGCCCCAGGCTATCTGCTCTCTCTGTAAAATGGATTCCATGTACCCTAGGTGCATAACTAGATTGGCTTGGGTCACCTTATCAGCCCCTGTACAGAGCACTATAGGTGCCCAGGGCATAGGTGCATCCAAGGCCTACCAGGGGCTGCAGCATATCTTTTGCCACCCCTGGCTGGCTATCTAAAATTGACACAACTGGCTGATCACTCAGCTGGGGCAAGGTGGTGTAATCACCCCTCGCTTAGATATAGTATGCCTATATCTAAACCTATCTGGACACATATAAACCTGTGAGCCACTCCTATGGCAGGCCTTAACAATCCTGAAGGCAGAGTGCGTGGTTTAATGTGAGATGGTGCTCTAGCATGAGCTGAGCCTGTCTGCAGCTGTCGGGACCAATTCCCTTAGCTGTTCCGGGATAATGCCAAACCATATATTATTAAGTGCATTATAATCCTCGCGGTTATATGTCAACTTTGGTTTGGCTTTATCAAAACATGTCGTGTAAGGTGTCATACGATTTGGAATACTACCCCCTCGCCAGTCCTGGCGACGGGGGTAGCATTCCACCCCTCTAGAGGGGACGACATGTTACTTTTGCTAAAACGCGGTTGATTTTTAAAAGAGCCTCAGATCCACAAAATGGATGCTTCTGCCACAGACACATGTCTGACCTCCTGCTGCTGACCGAAACTCAGCAGAGGAGGCCTGGACAAAGGATTTCCTGTCACAGGGAGGTGTGACACCACCCCAGACAGGAGATAGTGGATTGTAGCAGGGAGGTTTGAATGAAACCAGACAGTGCCTGGGGAGCACAAGGCTTCCCCTTGCATAATCCGGTCACACCGGTTCTGGGGCAGCCCAGCCCCAGCTCCAGTGAGACCTGGACAAAGGAAAGGGGGTGTAACCACCCCCCTTCCTGGTCCCACCCATAGGGGAGGGACCTAGCAGGAGATCCACCCCTCAGATTGGAATAAGAGGGGGAGCAGTGCCAATGCAACTCAGATCATCCTGAAGAAACATAAGAAACGAATTCTGGACCCTTCGGCTTTCTACACGACGTGAGAAGACTGAAGAATCTCCCTTGTGGTCAAGGAGTGACCACCCTGTGCAAACAGGTACCATCCAGCCCTCGACCCTTGCTTTGTTGCAGTCCCCGCCGGGACTCGAGCGACAGAGATCGACGAGATTAAGCTTGCCTGCCTTCTACCTGCCCGATCCACAGTCCCTGCAGAGCTGAGACCCGTGGAGGCGACCGGAAGCGTGGGGCACGCCATCTTGAAAAGGCCACGAGACGCTGACCGTGCAGCCCACGAGTGACCCTCGAAGCTGTACACCGGGGTTTGAGAAACCCCAGCCCCGAGCTCCACTTGCACCAAAGCTCACCCCTCCATACTCGACGAGTGCTGCGTGGGGCCCTTCTGCTTGTGTGCGCTCGACGCGTTGGCCCGGTCACTTGCCAGTTGGCTTGTGGCCCCTGTGCCGACGAAACTTGAAATACGACTTGCTTTTCTGGTTGCTCCAAATCTGCACCAGCTCCTGTGAAAAGGAGCACCCACTCTGACCCTCCTGGTTCGAGTGATAAGCAATCTCCCGGTTCCGCGTGGATTGCTTTTGCCAAGTGCTGTTTGCTGCAATCTTGAAGCCGACGGTGCTGACGGCGAGAGCCTACGTGGGACAGATCGTGACCTGCTCCTGGACGTCGCAGATGCCCCAGAGCCCACGTGACAGCGGAGAGAAGCCTATCGACGACCGCCTGATTGCGCCCGACATTGCCTGGTTCCGTCCTGGTTCCACCCTGGTCACTGCTGAGTGACCCAGACTCTGTCCCCTCTGCTTTCAGGTACTTTTCTACTTCGATCCACCCTTGGATCGCACCGGACACTTCTGCTTCACAGCGCCTGCAGCTGCAACAGCTCCAAGCACCAAGAACCTGCGTGACAGAACCCGACGCCACTTCGACCCTGTGCACCCACGGCCTGTGGGTGAGGTAACTTTGCAACGCCGGTGTCCTTACACTGGTACACACCTCTAGGGTCTGTGACTAAAGTTTTGTGTTCCTAGGTTCAGCGGAAGTATCATTTAATTCACTTTATCCAACTTTTACGCACCATTGACTTTACATTGGTGCGCGCCGCACTTTCCGTGCTGCACCCGTCTCCTGTGGGCTACTCCCGACTTCAACTTTGCTAGTCCTGACTGCTCCCAGCGAATCTCTAGGCCCTAGGCCTAACCACTGCTCGAGAAGTGTTACTTATACCACTTTTTTAGTATATGGTTTGAGTGGCCACCCGCCCTCATCCATAATTGTGCAACTTTATATGTTTAACAGTGCTTTTGATTTAACGCT
The DNA here is from genome assembly GCF_964263255.1 of Lissotriton vulgaris. Taxonomy (NCBI): domain Eukaryota; kingdom Metazoa; phylum Chordata; class Amphibia; order Caudata; family Salamandridae; genus Lissotriton; species Lissotriton vulgaris. Next base: position 1,719,141,398 of record NC_141694.1, on the reverse strand, counting down.
TGTGCCCCTTTCCTCATAAAGAGTACTGGGGAGTAATTTAGAAATAAATACATATATTTTTACAATATATACTTGTGTGGTGTCCTTTCATTTGATTACAGGATTGTATGTGGTAAAACAGCTCGCTTAACACGACCTCTTAAGTTAAGCCTTTAAGGCTGCTTAGTCCATGCTACCACTAGGATAGTTTGTCTACAAGGTTGACTTACAACCTGACATCTTTGGGGTTTGTTTGGACTGATACCCAGTGGTTCCAGAATTGGAAACACTACATATCAGGCCAACTTCTCACAGGATGTATGCTAAAATTCAGCAGTGAACACATTTGTTTGCCGAAATCTTTGTTATTTATGTGATGTCATTACATTGTTTAGATCCCCTTCATTCAGACAATCACAAAAAAAGTGCTTAAGTGCTACTTATCTATAAATAGTGCAAGGTTATGAAAAAGTGCTACATGATGTGCAATGGTGCAAAGATAATAAATATAAAGTGTCCTGTGTGCATTTTATATTAACATACTCACCAATATCCAAATTCATAGCAAGTCAATAACACATATATTCATTGATAAAAATGGTTTTCTCCAGCCGGATTTAAAAACCTGTATTACAAATGTACATAAGACGTTAAAATATGCCATGAAAGATATATCTTGTCAAAACAGTCAATATAAAATTGTATTAATTATATAGAAACAATGAAGAGAGTAAAAAGAGTAAAAGTGGCAGATCTGCTCTGTATACCCATGGGCAAATGGTAAAGTGCAAATGCAAATGCAGTGTTCCTACATTACACAACGGTACATACATGTATTGTTCAAGTTCAAGTTCAAGAATTTGTATAGCGCGCTACTCACCCAGAGGGTCTCAAGGCGCTTGGGGAGGGGGTTCATTATTTATCGAATAGCCAGGTTTTAAGTTCTTTTCTGAAGGAGATGTGGTTCTGTGTGAGGCGGAGGTGAGTGGGGAGTGAGTTCCAGGACTTGGCCGCTAAGTAGGAGAAGGATCTACCTCCCATGGTGGACCTTTGGATACGCGGGACTGTGGCGAGACCTTGATTGGAGGATCGTAGTTGGTGATTGGGTGTATAGAAGGATAGTCGAGGGTTGAGGCATTCGGGTCCTCGTTTGTAGGGGGCCTTGTGTGCGTGGGTGAGGAGGCGGAATGTTATTCTCTTGTTGACGGGAAGCCAGTGGAGGTCTTTCAGGTGGCCGGTAATGTGATCTTGGCGAGGGATGTCCAAGATGAGTCTTGCCGATGCGTTTTGGATGCGTTGGAGTTTTTTCTGTAGTTTGGCTGTAATTCCGGCATAGAGGGTGTTTCCGTAGTCCAGTCGACTCGTAACCAGTGCGTGGGTGACAGTTTTTCTTGTCTCGGTGGGGATCCAATGGAATTTTTTTTGAACATACGAAGTAAGTTGAAGCGGGAGGATGAGACGGCGTTGACTTGTCTGGTCATCGAGAGGGAGGAGTCTAGGATGAAGCCTAGGTTGCGTGCCTGGTCTGTGGGTATGGGTGCGGAGCCCAGGTCCGAAGGCCACCAAGAGTCGTCCCAGGCAGAGGGGGATGATCCTAGGATGAGCACTTCCGTTTTGTCTGAGTTAAGTTTTAGGCGGCTGTTTTTCATCCATATGGCTACTTCTTTCATGCCTTCGTGAAGATTGGTTTTGGCGGTGTTGGGGTCTTTGGTGAGGGAAAGGATCAGCTGGGTGTCGTCAGCGTAGGAGATGATGTTGAGGTTGTGTTGGCGCGCGATGGAGGCGAGTGGACTCATGTAGACGTTGAAGAGGGTGGGACTAAGTGATGATCCTTGTGGTAAGCCACAGATGACTTCAGTGGCCTCTGATTTGAATGGGGGGAGGCGTACTCTCTGGGTCCTTCCGGCGAGGAACGAGATGATCCATTCTAGGGCTTTACCTTTTATGCCAATGTTGTTGAGGCGTTGTATGAGGGTGCTGTGACAGACAGTGTCGAAGGCGGCGGAGAGGTCGAGTAGAATGAGGGCAACTGTTTCTCCGTTGTCCAGTAATGTTCGGATGTCGTCTGTTGCTGCGATGAGGGCGGTTTCGGTGCTGTGTTTGGCTCGAAAGCCGGATTGTGATGGATCGAGGGAGTTGTTGGATTCCAGGAAGGTGGCGAGTTGGCTATTGACGGCTTTCTCAATGACTTTGGCCGGGAATGGGAGGAGGGATATGGGGCGGTAGTTTTTAAGTTCAGAGGGGTCTGCTGCGGGTTTTTTCAGGAGGGCGCTGACTTCCGCATGTTTCCAACTTTCTGGGAAGGTAGCAGAGTTGAAGGAGCAGTTGATAATGTCATGGAGATGGGGTGCAATGGTGGAGTCTGCTTTGTTGTAGATGTGGTGGGGGCATGGGTCGGTTAGCGAGCCAGAATGTATGGAGTTCATTAGGTGGATGGTGTCTTCAGTGGTGATTGGGTTCCAGGCGTTGAGGTGGTTGTAGGGCGGTTTAGGTTCTGAGGGCGGTGGAGAGGATTGTTCGTTAGAATTGTTTTCGAAGCTATTATGTATGTCGGCAATTTTGTTGTAGAAGAAGGAGGATAACGAGTCGCAGAGGTCTTGGGAAGGAGTGATGTCGTTTGAAGCTGCGGTGGTGTTGGTGAATTCTTTGACGATGTTGAAAAGTTCCTTGCTGTTGTGGGCGCTGTTGTCGAGTCGATCCTTGAATGCTGATTTCTTGGTGGATCGAATCAGTTGGTGGTGTTTGCGGGTGGCTGCCTTGAAGGTGGTCATGTTGTCGGTGGTTGGGTTTTTTCTCCATGTTTTCTCGAGGGTGCGGCATAGCTTCTTGGATTTCTTGAGGTCATCGTTGAACCAGGGGGCCTTTTTGTTGTCTTGTTTGATGTGATGGTTTTTCAAGGGTGCTAATTCGTCAGCGCTGTGAGTGAGCCATTGTTTGAAATTGATGGCAGCTTGGTTTGGGTCCGATGAGAGGGCGGGTGGATTCTGGTTGAGCGATGTGAGGAGTTGGTCGGTGGTGATTTTGTTCCATTTTCTGCGGGGAATAGGTTGTGGGGGGTTGTGGGTCGAGGTTGTTTTGTAGCTGAAGTGAACACAACAGTGGTCCGTCCAGTGGAGAGCTGTGGTGTGATCGAAGGAGATGTGTTTGCTGGAGGTAAAGATTGGGTTGAGCGTATGTCCGGCTACATGGGTCGGGGTGTCAACAAGTTGTTTGAGGCCGAGATTGGCCAGGTTGTCCAGAAGAGTGGTGGTGTTGTTGTCGTTTTTCTTTTCCAGGTGGAAGTTGAGGTCTCCTAGTAGAATGTAGTTTTCGGAGGCGAGGGCATGTGGACTGATGAAGTCAGTGATGTCTTCGCTGAATTGTTTACGGGTTCCTGGAGGCCTGTAGATGAGGGTGCCTCTGAGTGTGGTTCTAGGGTCGGTGTGGACCTGGAAGTGGAGGTGTTCGGCGGTTGTAAGGTTATCGTCGGAACTGGTCGTGATTTTGATGGTGTTCTTATGGACGATGGTGATGCCTCCTCCTGTTTGGATGGTGCGGTCTTTCCGGACGATCTTGTAATTGTCAGGGATGGCAGTGGCGATGTCGGGTGTTGATGTTATGTTATGTTATGTTATGTGAATTTATATAGCGCACGGCTGCCCCAGCCAAGGGGCGTCCCGGCGCTGTGAACTGACCAAAGGGAAGAATGAAGATGTACAAAAAACAGAGTTATTGAAAAAGATGGGTTTTGATGGCTTTCCTAAAGGCTAGAAGATCATGCATCCCCCGTATGGTTACAGGCAGGCTGTTCCATAGCTTGGCGGCAAGAAGGCTGAAAGAGCGTCCCCCAACTCTGGCAAGTCTGGTGCGTGGGATGGTCACTAGATGTTGTCCCTCTGAACGGAGAGATCTGGTGGGTGTGTACTCAGACAGGAGGGGGCTCAACAGTGGGGGAGAGGCGGTTTTAAGGATCTTGAAGGCTAAACATAGAGCCTTAAACTGGATCCTTCTTCCCACCGGGAGCCAATGCAGTTTCCTTAAAGTTCCTGAAACAGAAGAGTGGCGAGGTAGGCCAACCAGGGCTCTGGCAGCCGCATTCTGGACTCTCTGCAGTCTGGTGGTTTCGGCCAGGTTTGCTCCTAAAAGGAGAGAGCTGGCATAGTCCAGTCTAGAAAGGATCGTCGCCTGGACGATAAGCTGGCGGGTGCGGCAGTCAAAGAACTTCAGGATGGGCCTGATGTTGCGTAAGATGCCGAAGCACGTGGCGGCTACTTTCTTAGTGTGGGTGGTGTATTTTAGAGCCGAGTCAATCCAGACGCCTAGATTTTTAACACAGTCTTTCGGCTTGGGGGGAGAGCCCAGAATGTCAGGCCACCAGTTGTCTCCCCAGGAAGCGGTGTTCTTTCCCAAGAGGAGAATCTCGGTTTTACCGGCGTTTAGTTGGAGAAAGTTCGCCGTCATCCAATTGGTGATGTCGATGAGTGTCTGTTTGAAATGACTGGCTTCCAGACCATTGTTGTTATTCAAAGCCACCACCAACTGGGTATCATCTGCATATGATACCAAGGCCATTCCATTCTTTCTGGCCACCTCCGCTAAGGGGCGGACATAGACATTGAACAGGGTAGGGCTAAGGGACGAGCCCTGCGGCACTCCCTGTCCAATGCTATGCTCCTTCGAGATGTAGGGGGGGGTGGAGACTCTGATGATGCGTTCATCCATGTTTCGGTAAGGAAGGCGATGTCCGGTGATGTGGTATCAAGTAGATCCCAGAGTTCGGTGGCGTGTCTGTGGACCGAGCGGGTGTTCAGCAGGATGCACTTCAGGTGATTAGAGTCGGAGTTGTGTTTGGGGTTAGTGGATGTGGTATGGCTTTTAATGCTGGTAAATTTGCAGGAGCGACAAGCGAAGGGGCCGTGGGTACGTCCTGGGGCAGCTACGTAGCATTGTGGTGTGTGTCCGGGGTTAAGGGCGAGGAGAGTTGCGGCATCATATGTGAAGCGAGAGGGCTGGGTAGGGCGGGGACCAGGGGGTCTGGCGCTGGGCGCGGTCCAGGCGCGGACGGGTGTAGACGGGCTTACCTTTGGCGCACCTTCAGCGCGCATGGGGCGCAACCGCTGCACGTGAACGCTGCGCGCAAAAGCATCTGTCATATGTGGATAGTGAGGGGGGAGGTGCGAGGGAGGGGCAGCTGGGAGGCGGGTGCGGGTCGGATATCCGGTCAGGTAGGCACAACAATCTCAACAAAATGGCAGCGAGCCAAAGCGGGCACACACATCAACAAAGCAAAGCAATTGAAATAATCGGACACTAAAGAAAACAGCAGGCAGCGCAGCACAACTGAAAAGCACACTTTGGCAAACTAGCGCTATGAAATGTTCAGCCAAGCTAAATTAAAATAAGCAAAAATCTGGCAATCTTGCGCTGCGATCTTAATTGTAATAATGAGTAATTAACTCAATATTGTAGAGGCGCGTTTGTGTGCAAGGCGAGGAAGCGGTATGCAGTCAGGCTGAGAGCGCTACGATACCGTGCAGTCAGGCAGGGCCGGGAGCAGTGTGTGGAGCGGCCGCGTCTGAGAGGATCAGGGCGGTCACAGCGAGGCCGTGGGAGCGCAGGGCCTACTGTATCAGTGGGAGGGAGGGGCAGCTGGGAGGCGGGTGCGGGTAGGATTTTATATTTGATATTTGATAGGAACTGTTACTGTTTTATGCTATTTACAAGTATGTGTACATATCCTCCGAGTTGTTCAGACCCCGTGGCCATTTACTATCTAGTTCTAAGATGAATTTAGTCTCCAGCTGCCTGAGTTTCCTTTCTCTATTGCCACCTCTTTTGCATTTTGGAACGGCGGCAATAACAAAATTAGAAAGGCAATTGATGTCTTTGTTGTGGCATTTAGAAAAGTGCCTTGCCACGGGATAGGCAGCATCATTATGGAGGATGGCCCTCAAGTGTTGTAATATCCTGACGTGCACCTGTAGCTTTGTGCTTCCCACATAATTGTAGTAGTGTGGCTCACTGGTTAGAGGCGGCAGACCCGAGAGCAGAGGACGGCCCGGGACCAGGGTTCGATTCCCGGCGCGGCAGGTTTCTGGACCAGGGTCAGCGGACTCGCTAATTCTCTCGCCTCGGTGCCCACTCTGATCAGCGATCAAACTCGGCAACTCTGGGCATTAGCTTGCCTCATCTTCACTAACAGCCCCACCAGACCGCCGGGGATGCCTGGTCTCACCCTGGAGATACCCATTAAGGGACCATTTCTCAGGGAAGCCAGGAAGGGTTTCGCAGCGGTCGAAGCGCCTTGGGACCCTACGGGTAAGTAGTGCGCTATATAAATGCCAATACATACATAATTTAAACCACAGGTACACGTCAGGATATAAACAGCAAAATCCGTTTCACAATTGAAGCTCCCCTTGATGGCAATAGGGGAAGTATTGAATGGGGTCTGATAGGATGACTTATTGCAACCGAATTTACAAGCACGACATACAGTGCATTTTTTAAACCCTTTACAGTTTGAAATCAAGGTATCGGTTTTATCGTCTTGGGGGGACTTTTATCCAAATCGTTGCCCATGGATCTGCCTTTTCTGAAGGTAACAACAGGGGGAGTGGTTAGCCGGTCACCCAGGACATTATCTGTGAGGACAATGGGCCAGTGTTTTTTGACAATAGCTCCAATTTTCCTTTCTTGTCGTGAACAGGTCAAGATTATTCTAGGGTTATCAGAGTTGGTATTTATATCTCCAGATGTAGATTGGAAAGACCCCTCTTTAAATAGACTAGCCCTTGGGCGTTTGTCAGATTTACTGATAGCCTCATTGATGAGTTTATTGCCTCTTATTCTTAACCTGACACGCATGTCTTCAACACACTTCCGAAAATCATACTCATCACTACAAATGCGTTTGAGTCTGAGGACCTCACCGTAAGGTATACTGGCGATGAGGTGCCTAGGATGTGAACTGTTGGTGTGTAATGTAATATTACCAGCCATGGTTTTTCTATATAAGGTACTTTGTAGTCTGTTGTTAATGACCTGAAGTTTAACATCCAAGAACTCATATATATATATATGCTGCAGGCTTCCTTCGTTCAAAAAAGAAGATCGAGCCACACCAACCAGGTACTTTCCAAATCGATTTATTTCAGGGCAAAAAAGACGCGTTTCGAGCGCACAGCTCTTGGTCACATATATATATAAATTAATTGTGACCTGCACCCCTTTAAAAACCTGAGCATTGCATACTATCGTCCTTCTTTACTGTTTTCAAACTAAGTGCATTTAAATTTAGAGTTACCTGTTCCTCACAATGCATATGATTAAAACCGAGTGCGGTTGAAGCACGTCATGCTTTCACTTCTACACTGCCTGTTGGAATAAAATCAACTTTACCTACCTCTCGGCTGGATGGGCTTGCGAAGGCAGAGTGACTCTTTGTTTGTTGTGTTAAGGCGGTGACGTCGCCAGCAAGCCTCGACCCGTCTGGCTGAGCATCCACCTCGTCAAAACTTCATTTGGATTTATATATATATAGATATATTCACTGAAAAAAACATAGGTTTCAGGCACGTTAAAGTTAGAAATTAGCATTTAAAAAACCTTAGAAATTCACTAAAAAAACATAGGTTTCAGGGGCGTTATAGTTAGTTGGACATTTCACTCATACAAAACCATAGAAATTCCCCCGTTATAGTTAGTTCAGCTAACTATAACTCGCGCGCCCGCAATGCACTGCTGATGATGTCACATATTACATCACTCATGACATGGTCAGTGACATCACTCATGACATCACTGATGACATCTCAAATGACATCACTGATGACATCACTGTTGACATCATCCTTGTGATAGAGTGGCAGACCTCCTCTCACCCTAATATAACCTTTGGTACACACACTCAAAAATACAAGCTAACTTTTTCAAAACACTGGACATACCAATACCAGTTACAACACACCAATTCAGTAATTCCAAGATCTACACACACATCCACTCATTCACCAAGAGTCCCTATACAGTCACTCATACATGTACTCACTCATCATTTGTACTCATACACCTATACATCCTGTTACACACTGCCACTCATCCATAGTTACTCACACACATAGTCACACATGCAAACAAAGTATCAAACATCCATTTACTTGCATATACAGTTATACACACACTACCAAACTTACTTCTACAGAAAGGTACACATACTTACTCTCTTACACAATCACTTATAGAAACACCTACCTATTTATACAGGAACTTTTCCAATCTCTCACTCTCAAATATACTCACTTATATACACCAATACTCACATAAACTAGTTTAAAACATATGTAGTTATTCACGAAGACACTATTGAGACAATCATTCACTCACAAACACACACCCATACACACACTCATCCACTTATACAGTCCTGCACACATGCTGACTTCAATACATGAAAACAGTGAGTAAGCATGGGCGGAAAATCCGTTCCGCTCGCGGATTTTGCGGATTTTCGGTAAATTCGCAATCCGCGAACGCTCGCGAATTTACCGAAAATCCGCAAATTCGCACGCAGCGGATTTTTTTTTCTTGGTGATACAATTTTGCGGTGTGCGGCGTTCACTTACCGTCATTCAGCGTTTGCCGAGTTGTTTTTCTCGATATTTTGCGAGTGCTGTGCCATTTTGGATCTTGCTGCGGGATCCCGCGGGAGTTTGGCGACGCATCGCGAGAGTTCGCAATTGCGAACATGTAGGTGCGGCGGGCAGCAACAATCTCGCACTCGCGAAATTACAAAATTTGCAATTCTGCACAAGAAATCCACTAGCAAGCAGCATAGACCTTCTGAAAATGATGATTTTTATCAGAATAACTCCTCAGGTTGACATTTGCCTGCACTTTTTGGGATTTGAGGCCTTTTGACTTTCTTTGGATCACTTTTGGATTAGAAATCAACTTTCACAAGTAAGTTTGTTTGGGGCATTACAGTTGCTGTTCTGCAGAAAAACTAGTTTTGCAAAACTGAAAGCACTCAGCAGGTGCAAAACTTCACTCATCATTAGTAACTATTCCCTGTAGTACTTCCTGAGGGGCCCTGTGGCATCCTTGTCCTGTGTGTCTCTGCCTCATGACACAGCTGCGCTGATGTCATGAGACACTGGATTCTCTGATGGAATGTTATCCTTTGATCACTAAGCAGTTGCTATCCTACTTTATTGCTGGCTGGATGTTCACCTGTGGATGGGATCTTTTCTTCAAATAAACCTCTACTTTTTATCTTCAATTTGTGGATCCTTATTTTACATTTGGCGACGCAGGATGGGAAGAAGAAGATAAGATCTCAACACCTATCTCAAGATTTTTTTTTTTTAAAAAAAAGAACTTGTTCCTTTTGAAATTCCTGATACTTGGAACAACCTGAGATACTTTGGTGACATTCAACTTTCAAGATGGAAGATATTTGATTTACCTTGGACTGGATTTTAGGACTGCATCTTAAAACAAAAGAAACTTCCATTTCCACTTTCAGGGTAAGAAGAATTCAACTTAATTTTAGCAAGAAAACAAACCACTTTGTTTTCTTCCTACATATTTCTAATGGTATAACCTAGCGGTGTTAACTTTTTTTGAGCTTTATTGGCTTTTTAATTACTACTTTGGACACTTTTGCGACTATTTTAAACAGCACATTCGATCTCTGCAAGTTGCATCTTTCGATTCTCCTACCTGCCAACGTCCTCGCAAGCGTCTCCACGAGCGAGCGTCCTCACGAGCGAGCTGCCTCTTGCAAAAGAACGCCATTGCCAGAATATCGAAGCTTTAGAAAACAAACATCTTGCTTCGCCTCGCTTCTGGACTCTTCGCAAAGCCGGCCGGGAGGCACGCAAACGTGCCGCAAGGCATCCTGGGAGTCACGCAAACGTGGACGCCATCTTGGATTGGTGAATTCTTCGGTTTTCACCTCACAACATACGCGTTACTCTGTAAACGCGTTATAAACACCGCTGGTCATCGCTATTCTTCCATTTTACCCTGAACTTTTGTTATCATCACATTTATGGTACAAACTTTGCCAAGTTCTCTCAACGATTTAAAGGTACTGTTTTATTTAATTCTTTCTCCTGACACACTCACTGGGAACTCCTGTTGTGTATTCTACCGCTGTGACACACACACAATTTAAGCAAGCTGTTGTGTGTCCTGCCACTTGCTCTTGTGTGTCCTACCACTGTGACACACACACATATTAGACAATCTGATATTAGTCAACCTGTTGTGTGTCCTGCTACTGTGACACACACACATTGTAATTGGATACACTTACTTGGAACTGACTTTGTGTGTTCTACTGTGACACACACACATAATAGACATCTCTTTTCTTATTTTCATTTTGTGCTCTATTTCTTTTTGGTTAACAACAACATGCAAAATGTCACTGCTCCCCCTTTCTTTTTGTCCTCACCTGGGGATCCTCCTATTAGATGGAAAAAATGGCGTAAAGTGTTTGAAAGGTATGCAAGGGTGTGTGGTTCTAGCTTGAGTGCTGAAAGGAAGACAGCCCTACTTTTACACTGTTTGGGGGCAGAAGGACAAGAGGTATTCGATCATTTGCCTGACATTGATGACAGTACTTTAAATGAATACGAAATTTGTATTGCAAAACTAGATGAGCATTATCTTCCTAGAGTCAGTACAATTTTAGAAAGATATCATTTTGGTCGAAGAACACAAATGGAAGAAGAAACCATTGAGAACTATATTACAGCTTTAAGGAAACTTGCTTCCTCATGTAAGTTTGGGGCAAGTCTTGATGAGCATATTAGAGATCAGTTCATGCTTGGGTGTTATATTGAAAAGGTGAGAGAAGAATTGTGGCAAAAGGATGAACCTTCTTTAGAGGAAGTTCTTACTATTGCTAAGAGGATAGAACATTCTATTAAATGTGTAGAAGTCATCAAAAAGAATGGTGACAACAAAACTACGAAAGAAACTGTGAATGTTGTGAAATCTACTGCTAGAACAAGTGAAAATCAGCAAAAAGACTCTAAAAATGAAAATGTTTCCAACAAAATTTCGTATAAAAAAAAGGAGAACACTTTGGATTTCTCCCAAGTAAGATGTTACAGATGTGGTAAAATGGGGCATTTTGCCACAGATAGACAATGTTCTGGTTGGAAAGCTTATTGTAGTAAGTGCAAAAGGAAAGGACACTTCACCTCATGTTGTAAAGGGGGAAACTATAGAGGTAGAGTGAATGAGATATTTTATGATTTTGAAAATGAAGATAATCTAGATGAACACCTAGATTGTGGGCAAATTTATATTCAAACTGAGGAAGCAAAGAATTCCCCTTGTGATGAAATTTTGGTGGAAGGTTATCCCACCAAAGTTTTGTTCGATTCTGGGGCAAAAATTACTATTGTAGCAAAAGATTTTTTTTTGAGTAAGTTGGGACATAAACTTGAGCTCTCACGCCCCGATATAAGACCATTTGGTTATGCTGGTCAACCCATTAAACTACTTGGGGTTTTTGAAGGTATGATTAATTATAAGAATAGGTTGGCCAAGGCAAAAATTTATGTTTCTCAAAAAGGAGATAGCATAATAAGCTGGTTTGCTCTTAAAGATTTGGGTGTTATGCTTGATCCAAACTCAACACCTCCTATTCTTCTAAAACAGCCCTTTCCCTGCACACCTCAGATTGTTTCAGTAGTTTCTTGTGATTTCACTAGTGAACTGAAAGCCAGATTTCCTAAAGTTTTTTCGGAAAATTTAGGATGTCTTAATGACTATTGTCATCGTATCATCTTGAAGAAGGATGCTGTACCTGTCTGCTGCAAAGTGCGAAATGTACCTGTAGCAGTCAGAGAACAAGTTAAAGATGAACTTGATAAGCTGGTCAAGGGAGGCATCATAGAAACAGTAGAAGGAACGGAGTGGGTTGCCCCGATTGTCGCAGCCAAGAAATCGGACAACTCTCTCCGTCTCTGTGTTGATTTAAGAGAACTCAACAAGTGTGTAGTTACTGATCATTATCCTCTACCCAAGATTGCGGACATGCTTATGCTACTTAAAGGTGCTAAAATTTTCAGCACCATTGATCTAAGGTCCGCGTACCATCAGATTAGGTTGGAAGAAGATTCGAAAGACTTAACCTCTTTTGTGACACCTTATGGCACTTTTAGGTTCGTTAGACTACCATTTGGTTTAGTGTCAGCCGCATCGGTTTTTCAGAGGGCATTAGAGAAGGTCTTAAAAGGTTTACATGGTGTTAGAGTCTATCAGGACGACATTCTTGTGTTTGGCATAGATAATCCTCAACATGATTTTAGGCTATTTGCTGTTCTAGGGAGGTTGTGTGATGCAGGTTTGACTGTCAAGATTGAGAAGTGTAAATTTAGAAAAACTTCCATTGATTATCTAGGTCACACTATTACAGAAGGAGGAATTTTGCCTAAGGAAAATCTGATCTCTACAATTTCTAAGATGTCTCCCCCACAGAACAAGGAAGAGTTGATGAGTTTTTTGGGACTTGCTGAATATTATAGCAAGTTTGTGAAAGACTTTGCCTCTTTGTGTGCCAATATGAGGTATTTGTTGAAGAAGGGTGTAGATTTCATTTGGGGAGAGAAATGTCAGCGTGAGTTTGAGGTCATCAAGGAGAGGCTAGCTTCTGCTCCGAAATTGAGCAGTTTTGATCCTTCTGAGAAATCTATTTTGATTACTGATGCAAGCCTGAAAGGTTTAGGTGCGGTGCTTGTACAGAAATTTGAGGGCATTGAGAGGGTCATTCTTTTCTTGTCAAGGAGTTTAAAGGGAGCTGAAACTCGATACTCAGTGATTGAGTGTGAAGCTCTTGCTGTTTACTGGTCAGTCAAGAAGCTTAAAAACTTATTGTGGGGAACCAATTTTGAGGTCAGGACAGATCACAAGCCGCTTTGTGAAATTTTAAAGAAAAAAGGTATAGATGCGGTGTCTGGTAGAATCACAAAATGGGTTGTTGGTTTACAGGATTATGATTTTAGTGTAAAGTACCTACCTGGAGTAGAAAACAAAGTGGCTGATGCTTTGTCCCGCCTTGTTCCCAGTTCTGAGGTTGAGGATGAGGAAGATTGTGATGTTGATGATGAGATGGTTTGTGTTGTAGAAGAGGCTGTCATTGATAAAGAGAGGTGGTTGAAGATGCTTCAGGAAGATTCGACTCTGGTAGAGGTACTTAAACTCCTAATGACAGGATGGAAGATTAAACCCAAATGTAATGAAGGTCTTAAGAAATTTTGGCATGTCAAGGATCAGCTTTCTGAACAAGATGGCTTACTTTTTAGAGGAACTAGATTGGTTCCACCCCTAGCTCTTCGGGATGAGCTTATGTCTTTAGCACATATCGGTCATTTAGGAATCTCTAAGACTAAGGAGATTTTAAGGAGCTCATATTGGTGGCCAAATATGGATTTGGAAGTAGAGCGCAAAGTTAGGGATTGCATTGACTGTGCTCTTAGTGAGAAGGTAGCAAAACCTAAAGTCCAACCCATGGTGATTAGAGACAGACCGGATGCGCCCTGGAAAGAAGTGGGTTTGGATATTTTGGGGCCTATTACATCAGCTGGTTGTGAGTGGTATGTTCTTGTTCTTGTTGATTTCTTTTCTAGATGGCCAGAAATTGCCATAACTCGTGGTATCGAGACTAGGCATGTGGTGGATTTTTTAACTAAACTTTTTGCTAGAGAGGGCATCCCTAACGCCATCCTCACAGATAATGGTCCCCAATTAGTCTCTAAAGAGATGGAAAATTTTCTGTTAGAGCAAGGGGTTAAACACAAAAGGTCTTCCCTTTACCACCCAGAAACCAACGGTATGGTTGAGAGATTTAACCGTGTCCTTAAAGAGACTATTAGAATGGCTAAGTCTGCTGGCACAGATTGGAGAACAGATGTCTTTAAGAAGGTTAAGGTTTACAGGTTATCTCCCCATGCCGTTACTGGAAAGACTCCTTTTGAACTTTTTAGATCACGCACTCCTAATACCCTTGTGGTACCGGCATGGGTCAATGACTTGCAACCACCTCCTCGTGATGACTCTGATGAGTGGATGTTGCGTGAACTTTCTAGAATTGAGTCTAGAAAAAGGATGTTTGATGAGAGACATTCTGTTAAGGTCACACCTGTTAAAGTGGGAGATTGGGTACTTATTAAGAATCCCTGCAAAAACAATAAGGCTCTTTCTGCTACCTTTAAGAAGCCTATTCGTGTCATCAAAGTTTTCAAGAACGCCATCAAAACTGCTGATCATCGTGTTTGGAATTTGAACAGGGTGGTGGTGGTTAGCAATGATCTTGTGGAAGCTTCTTGCAGTCGTCATTCTCAAACTCCTGGAGTTGAGTCCTCCTCACTTCTTCGCAAGTCTGCAAGGGTTTCTCATTCTCCTAAATGTTTAAAAGACTACGTCACTGTGTGATTAATGTTTTAGCATTGTTTTGTTTTCTCTTATAATTTTCTTGTTGTTGTTAGAAGGGAGATGTGTGGCATCCTTGTCCTGTGTGTCTCTGCCTCATGACACAGCTGCGCTGATGTCATGAGACACTGGATTCTCTGATGGAATGTTATCCTTTGATCACTAAGCAGTTGCTATCCTACTTTATTGCTGGCTGGATGTTCACCTGTGGATGGGATCTTTTCTTTAAATAAACCTCTACTTTTTATCTTCAATTTGTGGATCCTTATTTTACAGGCCCCTCCAGAGTTCAGTTGCCTATGTTTGTTTGGGGCATTACAGTTGCTGTTCTGCAGAAAAACGAGTTTTGCAAAACTGAAAGCACTCAGCAAGTGCAAAAGTTCAACTTCAAACTCATCATTAGTAACCATTCCCTGTAGTGCTTCCTGACTGGGGCCCCTCCAGAGTTCAGTTGCTAGTTGCAACAATTGTATGACCCTGCTCTGACCCTCACAGCAGGCTCATAGAATAGCTACAAGTAGGCCACAAAGGTCCTGGAAAAAAAATTGCACTGCAACAGAAAGCAAATTACAGATAAGGAAGTAGGTGCCAGACTGGAATTTTAAAACAGTGACACATTAATAAATCAACCCCAAATTAATTCATGTCAGTTGAAGCAGGGCAGGTGTTCTTGCTTTCCCCCCCAATAATCTACAGTGATGATGAACCAGAGGGTGGCATTGATGTACCAGAGGGTGGCATGGGTGAAACAGAGGGTGCTGGGAACCTGTGATGATGAACCAGACGTACAACCAACATAGTCGCGACCGTTGCGAGCCGACAAGTAAGTTTGCAATTGCGAACTGGTACAAAATCCTCGCAAACTTGCAGGAACCCTTGCGAACAAAAAAAAAATCAGCAAATTCGCGAGAATTTGCGGATTTTGCGGATTGTGAGTTCGCAAATACGCAAATTCGCGAACGTCAGATTCGCAAAATTCGCCCATGCTTAACAGTGAGTCACTCATTCATGCATCTATGCACTAAGTAATACCCCCACCGAACCAAACAGACACTCAGACACTCATACTGATACTCAAAAAAACAGCTAATAACCCATATAGACACTCGTGTAGCGACTCACCAACCCATGCAGCCACTTATACACATGAGAGACTGATACAGATATTTACATATTTAAACATTACTCACTGACCATACACAACAGCTTCAGCACACAACCGACGCACCCTACGACCGCACCAACGCCCCCACTACCACCCTCCGCGCCTGGACCCCGATCAACACCGAAGAAACCATCCGCACGATGAACTCCATCCACTCCGGATCTCCAACCGACCCCTGCCCCCACCACGTCTTCAACAAGGCTGACTCCGTCATCGCTCCCCATCTACGAGACATCATCAACGCCTCCTTCGACACCGCTACCTTCCCGGAGAGCTGGAAGCACGCCGAACTCAGCGCGCTCCTGAAGAAACCTTCAGCTGACCCCACCGACCTCAAAAACTACCGCCCCATCTCGCTCCTCCCGTTTCCTGCGAAAGTCATTGAGAAGACCGTCAACAGACAGCAAACCGCCTTCCTCGAGACAAACGGATCCCTCGACCCCTCGCAGTCCGGCTTCCGTGCCAACCACAGCACCGAGACCGCCCTCCTCGCAGCCACTGATGACATCCGAGCCCTGCTCGACAATGGAGAAACATCGGCCCTCATCCTCCTGGACCTCTCTGTGGCGTTCGACACTGTCTGCCACCGCACTCTAGTACAGCGCCTCAGCAACATCGGGATCCAAGAGAAGGCACGGGAGTGGATCATCTCCTTCCTCGCCGGGAAGACACAGAGAGTCCGCCTCCCCCGTTCAGATCCGAGGCCACCGAAGTCATCTGCGGCGTACCACAGGAGTCATCACTCAGCCCCACCCTCGTCAACGTCTACATGAGCCTCCTCGCAGCCATTGCACGCCAACACAACCTCAACATCATCTCCTACGTCGACGACACACAGCTCATTCTCTCCCTCACCAACAACCCAGCCTCCGCCAGAACCAGCCTACACGAAGGGATGAAAGACGTCGCCGAGTGGATGATGAACAGCCGCCTGAAACTGAACTCAGACAAGACGGAAGTCCTCATCCTGGGATCGTCACCCTCCGCCTGGGACGACTCCTGGTGGCCCCCGGCCCTGGGCAATGCACCCAAACCTACGGACCACGCACGCAACCTGGGCTTCATCCTGGACTCCTCCCTCTCCATGACCAGACAAGTCAACGCCGTCTCCTCGTCATGCTTCAACATCCTGAGCATGCTACGGAAGATCTTCCGCTGGATCCCCACAGACACCAGGAAGACGGTCACCCAGGCCCTCGTCACCAGCCGATTGGAGTACGGCAACTCCCTCTATGCCGGAACCACTGCAAAACTCAAAAAAAGACTCCAACGGATCCAGAACACCTCAGCTCGGCTCATCCTGGACATCCCCCGTCACAGCCACATCTCCGCACACCTGAGAAACCTGCACTGGCTCCCCGTCAACAAGAGAATCACGTTCCGACTCCTCACCCACGCACACAAAGCCCTCCACAACCAAGGCCCAAGATACCTCAACGACTGCCTCAACTTCTACACCCCCACACGCCAGCTCCGATCGACCAGCCACGCCTTCGCCGCCGTCCCTCGCATCCGGAGAGCCACAACGGGAGGAAGATCCTTCTCCTACCTGGCCGCCAAGACGTGGAACTCCCTCCCCACCCACCTCCGCCTGACCCAAGAGCACCTCGCCTTCAGGAAGCAACTCAAGAACTGGCTGTTCGAGCAGTAGCGGATCCCCTCCCCAAGCGCCTTGAGACCCTCCGGGTGAGCAGCGCGCTATACAAATGCCGTGATTGATTGATTGATTGATTGATTGTATTCACTAAGATACACTTAATCAGTCAGTTGTACAATCAATTGTACCAAACAAAATCCTCCATTTAGACACTTATATACCCATTTCTTCTTCCATCAGCCTTGAGATATACATATATAAAACATGTTTCATTCTCAGAAAAACACACATTCACTGGATGATGTCATCAGTGATGTCATTTGAGAAGTTGTGGAAATTGGTTCAAGGCCTTTTTCTGGTGTCCCATTATGCACCCTATCCGCCATATTATGGGCCGGGTCAACGGTGAACGAAATATGAGTGCCCTCCTATTATTTCTAACGTCCCTCTGTTTTCTTGTGTTTAAATGCTGGCACGTACGAAACATGGTGGCCAGCCATCATGCTCTTTTTCAGGTTTTGTCCTGTCCCATTACTCGCAAACAGACTCAGTGGGATGGTTGTCCCGCATTTTCATTCTTCCTGACACTTATAATGCTAGCAATACTATCACGGGACAAGCAGCTCTCACTCTGTGCGGCTAGGATGGGGGGAGTTGCAAAACAAGCATGTGTCAATGACCATCCCGCTTTTGGAGGACGTTCAGCCCTCTATGTGCCCTGATGTTGAAACAAGGACCGCACAATGCCTCGTTTCTTCCACTTTCAGATACCAGTAACCCTGTATCTTGCCACAACAATGCTTTGTACTTGCCGCTCCAGACATCCTGGCACCAAACTGTTTGCTCCTATCTAACAAACAAGCCTTGGGCTATTCCTTAACAGCTGAACCTACTATGACTCATGTATGATTGTATCACAATGAATTGAAATGTGTTCGAGGTGAGCTCCTCCCTTTTTGTTTGTGAAGGAATGTATAAAAATGTTGGCATTGTAAAAATAAACCAGACTACTCCTGAGCCTTTTACGGTGACGGAGCTCTCCCTTAACTCGAGTTACTGAATAAAGACTCCTGAACTCTAACTACCACGGACTCTGCTCTTCATACTTGCTCCCATTGCTATTATAGAAATTCCGAATCGGTAACAAGAAATTATTTACCACATTAATCTGGTGCCCGAACAGGGACTTCCCTTTCTCCCCACCCGCCGGAGATGTGGACCCGAACCGGCACCTCCAGTCGCTGATGGACTTCAAGTGCACACTGCAGGGTGTTCCTGCCCGAACTCCTTCAGGCCGAGGGGGTACTGTGTCGTGGCCTGATTATCCATACGAGGCGGTGAGGACGACAGCAGATGTCCCGACCAAGAGCCCGAACACTGTGAAGTTGGCGAGTCTGAGGTTTTTCAGACCCCAATAAGCCCCTTTGTCAAGAGCGCAGCGCTACCATTCCGGTGACCAGGTCTTCAAGTTTTCTGCATCTCGGTGAGTACTGCTAGAGATGTATCAAGACAGGTTCTGATTAACAGGACGGTAAAACACCGTCATTCCGCATTTTTTACTCCGCATACCTTTACTCCTCATACCATGATAACGCAGATACCGTTACTCCGCATAATTTTACAACGCATGCCATTATATATTATATGCTTTTACCACGTATGCTTTTACAACGAAATTCGTTGTAAAAGCATGATTGGTAAAAGCATATGTTTTTTATATTTAAGTGTAAGGTAAGTATATGGTTTTAGTTTGGGGGTGTTGGAGTATATGTTTTTGGGGTTCAGGGGTATTTTAAGGGTGGGTTTGGGTTATGGGGTGCAGGGGTATTTAAGGATTAAGGGATAGGTATGGGTATTGGGGTATAGGGGTATTTTTAGGGTTTTGAGCTAGGTTTGGGTTTTGGGGTACAGGGGTATTTTTAGGGTTCAAGGGTACGTTTGGGTTTTGGGGTACAGTGGTATTTTTAGGGTTCAGGGGTAGGTTTGGGTTTTGGGGTACAGGGGTATTTTTAGGGTTCAGGGGTAGGTTTGGGTTTTGGGGTACAGGGGTATTTTTACGGTTCAGGGGTAGGTTTGGGTATTGGGGTACAGGGGTATTTTTAGGGTTCAGGGGTAGGTTTGGGTTTTGGGGTACAGGGGTATTTTTAGGGTTCAGGGGTAGGTTTGGGTTTTGGGGTACAGGGGTATTTTTAGGGTTCAGGGGTAGGTTTGGGTTTTGGGGTACAGGGATATTTTTAGGGTTCAGGGGTAGCTTTGGGTTTTGGGGTACAGGGGTATGTTTAGGGTTCAGGGGTAGGTTTGGCTTTTGGAGTACAGGGGTATTTTTAGGGTTCAGGGGTAGGTTTGGGTTTTGGGGTACAGGGGTATTTTTAGGGTCAGGATAGGTTAGTGTTTAAGGGTGCTGGGGTATTAATATAGATATAAATATAATGTAATTTAAAAGAAATAATGTTTCATTTTAATAAAAAATATATATGTGTGTATATATATATATTTATATATTTATATATATATATATATATATATATATATAATTTTTTTTTAAATAAAGTACTTTTACAAAGTATATGACTTCACCACACATGCATTTGCGTTGTAATTGCATGCGTAGTAAAGTCATATGCGTTGTAAAAATTTGAGGAATTATGGCTTGCGGAGTAATGGTACTTGCGTACTAAAAAATGCGGAGTGATGGTATGCGGGATTTTTGAATGCAGAATGGGATCATATATTCTAACAGGACACGGTCAAGACGGGTCCTAATGTTAAATTAGGACACGGTATGATTATTTTTGTTGAAACTGTTTAACTATCAAGTGAAAAGATAAGTCTTACAAAATGCCTCTATTCTCGAAACTACATAAACTAGGCACCCGGAGGGGTTTACTGGAACAACCTGTACCACTCCCCCAAAGGATACCCCAGGCTACTTTATGTACACGAAGTACGGAATAGGTGCCATCTTGTATCTAGACCTCTGGGTGGATTATACCAAGGATTTAGAGAATGTAGCTAGATGGCCACAGAGTGGTACTTGGGACATGAATAGTATCATGGCAGTAGAGGGAAAAGAAAGCAAGACCTTCGATGTTAGAAAGTATCGAATTATGGCGAAAGGAAGCACATCGAAGGGTACAGAAGGAACAAGGCAAGTTAGAGAAAGGAAAGAGAATGTCAGAAGCACGTAAGGTGAAACAGTGACAGGATCAAGATAAAGATATTGCACATGAACAAAAGGAACAGGAGGCCTCGGCTTCCATAATGGGTATATATCCCGTTCTTTCACAAGAGTTAGTGTCTAATAACACTCCAGACCCTGACATGTCCGTCATTCCCACGACACAGAAGGTTTTTTCCCCACCTCAAGATTTCCTTTCCACTTATTTACTAGAGCCTCCCCCAGTATATACGAACCCAGGGTTAATAAGACGACAACCTGTGCATGTTCAAGAGCAAACGGAACAAATTTCGATCCCGTCAGACTTCCCAGATATCCCCCGCTAAAATGCAAGTACGACCCGACACCGGAGGAAGGACCACAAGCGGAAATTTCCCGCCGCTTACGTACAGCCTTAGAAGGTCTGGAGAACGTCCCAAATATTGACTTCTGGATAAACTGAATATATGAAGCAATAAGGACAGGGAACAACCTAGATGTCTTTTTAAAAGCCATCATTAACAGACCTGTGGCCCTGAAGCGATATCTTACGCGAATCATGGCTACCTGTTTTATCCGCCTGCTGTCAAGCACCGAACAAAGAGTGCCCGAGGATTTAATCCAATTAGATGAAGCAGTAGTTAACGGAGATTATAAAACACGGAAGGAAATAGACCTTTTTATTCCTCTGTTCACTGACAAGGTTTCCAAGTTTCACAAAGGAGAGGCACAAGCAGAAAAGGAGGGAGTCGATGAAACGGAGTTCCAAGGAGTGGCACGAGGCTGCCTCCCTCAGAGCCAGAATCACAGAATACTAAGAAGCAGAGCTAAAGAGCCATTAGTGCCTTCAGACAAACAGTTTCAACAGACACAGACAACTGTAGATGACTTGTTAGTCCAAGAGCCTCCTCTCACCCCACAAGAAGAAGAACTAGCCCGTACAAGCACGCAATGGGTGTCTCAACACCGCATCTATGGCCCAGATATAATTGCACAAATGTTCCTAGCCCTACCGGTATAACTTCAAAGATTGGCTAGTGTCTACACGGTACAACACCTCATTACCCTGTATGAGGGTACTGGATACCCACCCAAATTATTACACCATCTTATGCACGACTGCGTAGAAGGACGGTGGCGGCCCAGGAACAGGAATTCCTTAATATCTTTCTAGAAGAACGGCAACGATAAGTACAAAATCTTTCTGATATTTATAATCTAAATACCCCAGACTACGATCGGTGACAATACCCTTTACGTGAGGTCCACCCTATTATAGACACCGCGGGAAAAATGCAAAGAGTATTTGTTTACACCCCGTTGACCAAGTTAGAGATCTTGGAAATGAAAAAAATGGTCCCACCACATGAGAAGGACCCCTCTGGTTTCCATAGGGAACTTAAGGACATCCTCCAAACGGGGTCATTCACTTACAAAGACCTCACGGTGGTCCTGAAGGTCCTATTACCGGTGGGGGTATACGATAAATTAAAGGATTGGGATGTCGAAGGAAAATCAATAAAATGGACCGACCTAGAAGCAGAAGAGGCCCTCCGCCAGGCCGGGGACGGCCTGGGACCTTTGGTCCTGGAACTACCCCACCCGCTCCCAAAAATACTATCCCAACTATTGACTACTAAAAAGGAAGATTGGGATGCTATCTCCGCATGTAAGCAAAAACCAGACGAGGAGGTAGGGGATTATTACATAAGATTAGAGAAATGTTTTCTCATTAATAGCGGCCTTCCTACAAAAGTAGACGCTTATGGTCGATTATTTGTTTCCAAACTTGTTGAAAATGCATTACTTCCGATTAAAAATAGAGGGGCATATTACCAACAAATAGCGATAATTTTTGTCTCTAACTTGTTTAGAGACAAAAATTATCGCCGCACATCGGCGATTTTTATCGCAGATAAACCTTGCTATTAACAAGGTTTATCGCAAATGCGATAAAAAACGGCCGAAATGCATGAATATCGCTGAAAAGTCAGCGATATTCATGCATTATCGAGCAAATGCTCTTAGCCATGTTATCCACCTCCCATTGGATAACATGGCTAAGAACTGCTCAAGGCAGGTGTTAGCTTTTGGAGATATTCCCGCTTAGCGCGAATATCTCCAAAAGTTGGTAATAGGAGATAGCGATGTTAGCGACTGTTTTCAGTCTCTAACATCTTGGCACGCCCACTTTGCATCTCATTAGTGATAAATATCACTGACATGCAAAGTGGGGCCCAAGATGGTCGCTATCTCCTACTAGCTGTCGCTAACTGGTGTTAGCGACAGCTTGGTAATAGGGAGATAATTTTATCTCCGCTTTCTTGGCTTTTAAAGCCAAAAAAGCGGAGATAAACCCCCTTGATAATATGCCCCAGAGTACTCAAAATTGAGAGTACCTGGCAAGCTAGTTCCCCTTCACAAACACTCCAAATGCTCCAATACCATCAGAATAGAATTAGAGAAGAACAAGAACAGGAAAAAAGGAGAATTAAAGATACCAAGATGAAGGTCCTGGTAGCACAAACAACTACAATCCCACAGAATCGTAAACAACAACTACCTCAGGAAAAAGCGACCTGTAACTACTGTAAAAAGGTTGGTCATTTCGTACGTGAATGTCCAGTCTTACAACACAATATTGCTACTTGTAAGACACAACCCCGTACCCATCCACCTCGTACTTCCACATCGACTCCGGCTACCGGCCCAGATCTTACGGTAGACACCCAGCTCTACCAATTTCCCACGCCACCATATCCGGAATTCCCTGAGTATTCATGAGACAGTGAAGAGGGACATGACAGTCACCCACTGGTCCCGGTACCAGTAGACCAAAAAGGTCCTTATGTACATGCCGATGTCTTGGGGAATGACACCAAATTTCTCATTGACACCGGGGCCAGTAGAACGACAGTAAAGCATGAAGAAATTCCCGAGGTATCCCTCTCTGGCACACACAGTATTTCCTTGGGTTTCTCTGGCACCCCAGTCATCAACAAAGTCTTGGGGCCAGTGTCTATCAAAATAGGCCCCCTCGAAACATCAACTGATCTGGTATTGACCAAATCCTGTCCTGAAAACCTGCTTGGTATCCAGACCTTGAAAGAATTAGGTGCGGTAATATGTTGTTCCCCAGAAGGGATTCGACTATTACTTCGAGATTTTAAGGGCCATTATACAACAAGAGAACTAGATAAAAGATTGAGGAATATTCCAGCCACATTATGGGCACTGATTCGACCGATGTAGGATTCATGGATATTACACCGCATGAGGTCACGTTAAAAGAAGGTGTCATCTTGACCCGCATCCGCCAGTATAAATTACCGCCAGACGCCGAACGAGCCTTTGACCAAAATAATTGATGACCTCTTAGCAAAGGGAGTGGTCAGGGAAGTTCCGTCCAACATACGTAATTCGCCAGTTCTGCCGGTGCGCAAGAAAATAGAGGATAGTATGACACCTGTGTACAGACTTGTAGTTGATCTAAGGGAGCAAAGGGAGCAAAGGGAGTGGTCAGGGAAGTTCCGTCCAACATACGTAATTCGCCAGTTCTGCCGGTGCGCAAGAAAATAGAGGATAGTATGACACCTGTGTACAGACTTGTAGTTGATCTAAGGGAGCTTAATGAATGTGTGATACCTCAATACCCTGTCGTCTCGGACATTAGCTCTTTGTTAGCAGCTGTAGACTCACATGCTACGCACTTCACTGTTATTGATCTCAAAAATGCTTTTTTCAGCATACCCATCCACCCAGATAGCCAATATCTCTTTGGATTTTCACTACAGGGAAGTAGTTTTTGTTTTACAAGAGCTCCTCAGGGATACACGGAAAGTCCTAGTATCTATAGTCAAGCACTTAAAAGACAGCTGGATGGTATTGTCCTACCAGAAAATACAACGCTGTTACAGTATGTTGACGATCTACTAATCACTGCGCGAACAGAACAAGACTGTGTCCAAGCATCACTTATTGTATTGACATTTCTAGCACAATATGGCCATAAGGTATCACCCTCCAAGTTACAATTTTGTTTACAGCAGGTGGCGTACCTAGGGCACCTGCTGTCAAAGGAGGTTAGGGCACTCACACCTGAAAGGATCCAACTCATTTTCAACATTCCTGTCCCTAGCACGCAAAAGGAGGTCCGTGCCTTCATTGGCCTTACTTCCTATTGCAGGCAATGGATCCCTCAATTTGCCTATCTGGTCAAGCCCCTGATACACTTAACCACATCTGATTTTTACTTCTCATCCCCGTTGCCATGGACGCCTGAACATACTCTCGTTTTTGATACCCTAAAACAAGCATTATGTTCAGCACCTGTCTTAGCCATTCCAGATTTTGCCAAACCTTTTGTCCTCTTCGTTACTGAACGAGGAGGCACAGCTTTATCGGTACTAACACAGACACAGGCTAACCATCGTCCCTGTGCCTATTTCTCCAGTATACTTGACCCTGTAGCACAAGGTCTGCCAGCCTGTCTAAAATCTGTAGCGGCCACTGCCCTGGCGATCCGACAAAGCGACTCCATTGTACTAGGACACCCTCTCGAAGTTCAGGTCCCGCATGCAGTAGAGTTATTACTGAATAGCACGCAGACACAACACTTGACCATAGTCCGTCTCACTGGTTACGAAATCACACTATTCCAGCCTCACATCGTCATAAAATGATGCAATGTTCTAAACCCAGCTACATTGTTACCATCCATCCCAACGGATGGTCCACTCCATGACTGTCTAGAAATAGTTGAACAGATCACGAAACCACGACCTGACCTTGTCGATGTGCCCTTAAACACGCAGGAACACACACTCTTTGTAGACGGCTCTTGCATGCGTCTCACCACAGGTGACCTATCAGCAGCATATGCTGTCACCACAGAAGATACAGTTCTCCTAACAGCTAGAATACATGTACACTCAGCCCAGGCTTCAGAACTCATAGCCCTTACAAGAGCATGTGAATGGGCAAAGGGAAAACGGATTAATATCTATACTGACTCAAAATACGCCTTCGGGGTGGTACAAAAGTTTGGAATATTATGGAAGCAAAGGGGTTTTTTGACCTCTCATGGAACCAAAATACAGCACGGAGACCTTATCCTCCAGTTACTGGATTCAATACACAAACCGGCTGAAATAGCCATCCTAAAATGTAAAGCACACACAAAGAACACAGATTCTGTCACGAGGGGAAATGCCCTGGCAGATGCTACAGCCAGAAACACTGCACGAAGTGAAACACTACACACTGAAAATACTGCTAGCACTGTTTATACAGTTACAGACCCAACCAGAGATGTATTAGACATTCAGGACCAGGCTAACGAAGTAGGGAAAAAGAAGTGGGAAGAGGAAGGGGGTTTCCAAACCAATCAGGGTTGGGTAACGAAGGATAAGTCTAGGTGGTTTCTTCCTGACACCATGGTTCCTGTGATGATAGAAACAGCCCACGGTCCAGCACATCTTGGTGAGAAAGGAATGTTAGACAGCATACACATAGTCTGGCATAACAAACACTTGTGGGCAGCAGCTAAACAAAAGTTACGAACATGCATGATCTGCTGTCAGTTCAATCCAGGAAAGGGTGTCCCTGTAGAGCAAGGGGGGTTTAACCCCCCTAATTTCCCTTTCAAAGTCCTTCAAATGGACTATATACAGATGGACCGATGCCGGGGACACAATATGTCCTCGTGGTGGTCTGTACTCTGACACGATGGACTGAATCATACCCTGTTCCGGACTATGGTGCCCAGACAACAGCTAAACAACTAGTGAGGGAATTCCTCCCCCGCTATGGGTTACCAAGGGTCATCTATTCAGACAATGGGCAGCCTTTCTCTTCTAAACTAATGGAGGCTGTCTCTCTTCTACTGGGATATTCCTGGAGGTTTCACTGTGTCCGACACCCTCAAGCCGCCGGTCTGGTAGAACGACATAACCAAACTCTGAAAACCAAACTGCCCAAGATATGCGCGGACAAAGGGATAGACTGGGTCACAGCTCTCCCGGTCGCTCTCTTTTACATGCGAATGGTGGCGCATTCCCGGACGGGTCTGTCCCCCTTCGAAATAACATTCGGTAGGCCTCCCAACATTTGGGGTGTCCCTTCTCCTAGGAAATTAACTGATATTGTTTCTAATATGTTGACAGATTATCTGGCCTCCTTTATGTCTGCACTTCACTCTTGTCGTTCACAGGTTGCTGCAGGTTTTCCAGATCGTACCACGCCTGAGGAACATACCATCAGACCTGGTGACTGGATCCTTGTGCGTAATTTCGATCGTATCAGCCTGCTGGAAAGGAGGTGGACGTCTCCTAAGCTGGTTCTTTTGACGACAAGGACGGCAGTCAAGGTGGAAGGAAGGAAAGGATGGCTCCATGCCAGTCACTTTAAGATGTTTTTTGGACCAATACCGACTGACAACATGTCCAAACCAGTGGCTATAGATACTAAAATAACAAACAACATTTCTCCCCTTCCTGAGCTCACTCCTCAGCAAGAATACAGATCGCGGCTGCGATCTCACCAGAAGTAGGCTAAGGACATTACACCTGATCCTAACCAACCAGTAGCTAATTAAGTCCAAAAACCAGCTCTTGGTGAAGCGGCTTCTGGAAAGCGTTTGGTCTCGTGTATAGATACATTGGACATTGACTAGTAGACAATATGAGGAATAATGATGTGGTGCATAAATTGAAGAGGTCTAATTATGTGAAATTACTACATAGCAGGTTCTCGATTTTTTTATTATTAATGTTCCTTATTTGCGGTTTTTCGGCTTGTCTGGGTAGGATTTTACATATGACTTTCCCTCCGCCTTCTTCCACGCTTGTAAATAATATAACTATGCATTCCCACGTTGATCTCCCTCCACACCTCGAGGACAGAAGAAAGGAATTTATAAATAATGCGTTCATTTCCACTCTCCATCAACACCAACGAATCCTCAATAAGACAAACTGTTGGGTTTGTGGCTTGATGCCACATTCCGTATATAGGGGAACGCCCTTCTTCCCTCACCCGTTCAGTTATTCGGGATCTGCCTATGCATTGTCTATGATATTTTCTGCTTCCGTTAGAAACATTCCCCAGACCAAATTAAAAAATGAGAGTAATTGGAATGAAGTAAAGACTAAGGTAGCAAAGGCCGTTTCTAAAATGGCGGATCTTACTACGACCTGGGAACAGGCTAATGATAACGAAAATATCAGTTACTCTCTGTTCCATGATACCACTTCCTTTAGGGAAACGTTTTCTGTCAAACTAAGACAGACGGACAAGGGAGGTTGGGCGGTACCCCATCAGGGTTTGTTTTGTATCAGAGGGAAAGGGAAGGGGCAGATGATGGGGAACAGCGAGTGTAACAGAACATATACACTGCCCGGTCCCGATTTTCCAACAGTAGTAACTGCTCCAAACACTTACTTTATCTGCGGTCCCCATGCGCGCACTTGGTTGCCACAAGGTTGGTCTGGGAAATGCTACATCGCATTCGTTTTACCACCAACTTACACAGCCCCCGCCAATTATCATCTGATTGACCCGCTGACCGAAGTTGGAAGACAACGAAGGAGGGTCATAGATGCGGAAGATACCACAGGACAGATTGGAGATTTTTTCAAAGGTCTCCTCCCTTTCTGGGGACCGATGACCAACAGCCGCCACATAAGGCAATTAACTTGTGTAGTCCAAGCAGCCATAGATGAAACAACTGGCGCCTTAAGTAACATCACAGCTGAAGTGGCTTCTGACAGACTCATGACCCTGCAACACCGTATGGTTTTAGACATCCTGTTAGCCGACCTTTGTGGTGTATGTAAAATAATTGGGTCTAGCTGCTGTGTATATCCCAGATAACGCGCCATCCGTTTACTCCGCTATTTCCCGCCTCCATGTACTTTCCAATAAATTGAATATGGACATCGGCACGTGGTCCCTGACCGGCTGGTTGTGGGGCCTCCTGTCTAGGTGGGGATGGAAGATACTCACGGTCCTAGGCCTTATGTTGGCCATTGTCCTCACTTGTTGCCTCTGTGTCCAGTGTGACCCTGCCCTCTGTAGGCTGTGTGCCACTGCATGTGTTCCTCAACCACAAAACAAAGGGAAAGAAAATGAAATGATCATGTTACAAGAACAAGTGTATAATTTAATGAACATAGAATTTGATTAAAATATTTTGAGATAGGGTTTACTATGGGACAAGGAGGGAATGTGGAAATTGGTTCAAGGGCTTTTTCTGGTGTCCCATTATGCACCCTATCCACCATATTATGGGCCGGGTCAACGGCGAACGAAATATGAGTACCCTCCTATTATTTCTAACGTCCCTCTGTTTTCTTGTGTTTAAATGCTGGCACGTACGAAACATGGTGGCCAGCCATCATGCTCTTTTTCAGGTTTTGTCCTGTCCCATATCTCGCAAACAGACTCGGTGGGATGGTTGTCCCGCATTTTCGTTCTTCCTGACACTTATAACGCTAGCAATACTATCAAGGGACAAGCAGCTCTCACTCTGTGCGGCTAAGACGGGGGAGTTGCAAAAGAAGCGTGTGTCAATGACCACCCTGCTTTTGGAGGATGTTCAGCCCTCTATGTGCCCTGATGTTGAAACAAGGACCGCACAATGCCTCGTTTCTTCCACTTCCAGATACCAGTAACCCTGTATCTTGCCACAACAATGCCTCGTACTTGCCGCTCCAGACATCCTAGCACCAATCTGTTTGCTCCTATCTAACAAACGGGCCTTGGGCTATTCCTTAACAGCCGAACCTACTATGACTCCTGTATGATTGTATCACATTGAATAGAAATGTGCTCGAGGTGAGCTCCTCCCTTTTTGTTTGTGAAGGAATGTATAAAAATGTTGGCATTGTAAAAATAAACCAGACTACTCCTGAACCTTTTACGGTGACGGAGCTCTCCCTTAACTCGAGTTACTGAATAAAGACTCCTGAACTCTACCTACCCCGGACTCTGCTCTTCATACTTGATCCCATTGCAATTATAGAAATTCCGATCCGGTAACGAGAAATTATTTACCACAATTTCATCAGTGATGTCATGAGTGATGTCACTGATCATGTCATGAGTGATGTAATATGTGACGTCATTCTCAGTGCATTGCGGGCGCGCGAGGTATAGTTAGCCGAACTAACCATAACGGGGGAGTTTCTATGGCTTTGTATGAGTGAAATGTCCAACTAACTATAACGCCCCTGAAACCTATGGCTTTTTCAGTGAATTTCCAAGGTTTTTGAAATGCTAATTTCTAACTATAACGTGCCTGAAACATATGTTTTTTTAAAGTGAATTTCTAGGTTTTTAATGCTAATTTTTAACTATAACGTGCTTGAAACATATGTTTTTTTCAGTGAATATGTATATATTTATTATACAATGTATACATGTGAAAATGTCTCAGTCCGCCTGTTTGCCTCTGTGGTAATTTAATTATTACCCATCAATCGGAATTTCAATAATAATATCAAAATGCAAAGAAAAGAGGAGTCCGTGGTGCAGAGTTTAAGGCTTTATTCCAAAACTCGAGTTTAGGGAGAGAGCTCCGTCACCCAGCAGGTTCAGGAGAGGTCTAAGGTCAGATTGCATGGTTACAACATTAAAAGCTCTTGTCACACACACACACACAGGCGAGGCGCTCGGGGCAGGGGCGCAGGGAGGAATTTTTTTATGGCAGGAAGAGGTTGGATAACAGCGCGGCTGCAAGAGAAGGGGAGGTGTGATTTCGCAAGCTCTAAGCCTCGGGTGCCAGTTGCAGGGTGCTATCTATGTGGGCAGTTGATCCGGCTTGACCACAATAATGTGGGGGGGAGGGTCTGCAAACAGGATGCGAGGCCTGCTCATGTCGAGGTGAAGCAAGGTTTCGTGCAGTGGATGGTATGTCTCCTGAAATGGTGGCAGGAATACGAAATGGAGGGGGGTTATGTCAAGGATGCGGGGTGGGTGCATATACGGGATATTTTAATTTCTTCATTCCCTCCTTTGACCCACCCACCATTCTTCGCCGAGTCTATTTTCATAGTCATCAGGCCTTCAACGTACTCGGAGAATAGTACCTTTTCATTCTCCACATTCTGTACGTGTAGATTTGGAATGCAGGCCGTCAGACACAGGTAACACAGGGGTGGTCTACAGTGCATGCATAGGCAGTAGCTCGTAAAAATCTGCAAAACAATGCCTTCTGCAGACATAATTTTCAACCCCATCCTGACACTATGGACCGGAACCATCCCGACCAAGTCCGTCTCCCCGTCTCTTGGTGTATCTCAGTGGCTATCTTGTGGAGCTTAGTTATAGCCTCATACACGGACGGAGAGTTTATCTGGGATAATACTGACAAAACACAATGGTAATTGGAGGGTGCCAGGAAGACTGGGGGAGGGAGGAAAACTATATAGCAGGTCCCGTTCCAGCCGGGTGGTGGCCGGGCATACATTGTTGGCCCACATGTGAAGTAGGTGTGGAGGGAAGCTAGGAAGGATGAGAGCCCTTTATCTTGGAAACCAATGGTAACATTACATTTACTGTGGCTTATCGGTATAGACCCATTTTTCTGTAATACAGAGGTATCCTCTCATTGGTGTCACTGCTATAACGGGACAACCTGTACTCTTTTTGGGATTGGAATTATGGGAAGAAAGGGAGGGGGAAAAGGGCATACTCCCTTATCCCTGATGCGGCGGATGTCGGCCGCAAATCCAGTAGTTGGTAGTGTTACAGACTTCATGAGTGTGGTGTAGCATTTGTATAAAATATTTATTCTAATAAGCCACTCGGTGAGCCTTTTCTTAAGCTGATAGCTCGCTGTGCAGATAGGATCTAGGCCTGAAGGGAGTTCTAGAGGGAAGACAACATGCAAGACCCAGTCTACACCTATTAGCATAGTGCATAAAATCAATATTATGCATAAACAAGTCCTCCAGCCACTGAACATCACTTTAGATGTGTCTTTTCGTCTTCTAGTCCTTCGGGCCTTCCAGGAGGCCATTTTTCCAAGATCCGCCACCATCGCTCCAACCACTTCACCAGCAGACCGATGTCCTCCCTGGACTTAATCAGTCGGAATCGAGGGGGATGACCGCAGCTTGGATTTGTATCTCTGCTGGGGGGTAAGGTCTGAAAAAACAGGGGCAGTGTCTACAGTGTTCTCTGGTGCGGGCTCTTTTTCTTCCTCGGGATTGTTGCCAAAGTACTTTTTACAGTGGCTCGCATGAAGCCACCCTTTCCGTCCTTCAACCTTGACGGCAGTCCTCGTAGTTAATAGCACCAGCTTCGGAGACTTCCATCGTGGTTCCAGTGCACTGTTTCTGTCAAAGTTTCTGATGAAGACCCAGTCTCCCGGTTGGATAGCGTGGTCAGCAGGGTTGGTCTTGTCAGGGAAGGCAGCAGCAACCTGGGAACGGCAAGAGCGGAGTGCAGACATCAAGGAAGCCAGGTAATCTGTCAGAACAGCGCTATCAACATCAGTAATGGACTTTGGTCTGGGTATTCCCCATATGTTAGGGGGTCTGCCAAACCCTATTTCATAAGGGGCTAGTCCTGTTCTTGAGTGTGGGATCATTCTTGCATAGACCAGTGCCACTGGAAGTGCTGTGACCCAATCTACCCCTTTTTCTGCCACTACCTTTGCCAGTTTAGTCTTGAGGGTCTGATTATATCTTTCTACCAGTCCTGCAGCCTGCGGGTGTCGGACACAGTGGAACTTCCAGGTATAGCCTAGGAGGAGTGAGACGTGTTTCATGAGCTTTGAAGAGAAGGGCTGGCCGTTATCTGAGAAGATGGTTCGGGGCAGCCCATATCGGGGGAAGAATTCTCTGACCAATTGTTTAGCTGTCGTAGCTGCTGTATAATCAGGGACTGGATAGGCTTCTACCCATCTGGTCAGGGCACATACGAACACCAGGACATATTTCAGTCCCCTATATCTATCCATTTGGATATAATCCATCTGAAGAACTTCAAATGGATGGTCTGGTGGATGGAACCCACCCTGCTCGACTGGTGTACCTTTCCCTGGATTGTGCTGGGAACATATCATACATGTCTTTGCTCGTTGCTTTGCTGCTGCTCTAATGTGCTTGTTGTACCATATATCTTTTATACTGTCCAACATGCCTTTTTCCCCCAGATGCGCTGGTCCATGTATGGTATTGATGATAACTTGGACCATCGCATCCAGTAGGTACCACACAGCTCTTTCTGGAATCATCCATCCCTGTTCTGTCTGTACCCCTCCATTGTCTCTCCACTCCTGTATCTCTGAGTCTGTGGCATGTCTTTGTACACTGTGTACGTCTTGGAAGGGATTTCGAACTGCATGTGCTTTGTTGTTCTGTAATATCAAGAGTTCCGTCTGGGCTGTTTTCTTGGCTGTGAGGTCAGCAAACTCATTTCCCCTAGAAATATCATCTGTTCCCTTGATGTGCGCTTTGCATTTAATTACTGATATTCGTCTAGGCAGGTGTATAGCCTCCAACAATTGTGTGATGAGTTCGGAGTGCTGAATTTTGGCTCCGTGTGATGTGAGGAATCCTCTTTCCTTCCACAGGGTGCCGAAATTGTGTACCACTCCAAATGCATACTGGGAATCAGTATAAACATTGATGGATAGATTTTTCCCTAAATGGCAGGCACGTATAAGTGCTACCAGTTCAGCTGCTTGGGCTGACAGTAGGAAAATCCTGTGTGATTCTAGAACAGTAGTTCCATTGGTGACTGCGTAGGCGGCCGTTAGTTCTCCTGTTACAAGGTGCATACAGGAGCCATCCACAAATAATGTTTGGTCTGGGTCACAACATGGGGTGTCTAGTAGATCTTGTCTAGGTTTGGTTACTAACTCTACCTCAACACTGCAGTCATGTATCGTTTGTTGTGTGTCATAAATGGGCAATAGTGTGGCTGGATTTAGTATGTTACATCTGTGAATCGTTATGTGTGGCTGAAAGAGTGTCATTTCGTAACCCGTCAATCTGGCCACCGTGAGGTGTTGGGTCTGAGTTCTGTTTAAGAGCAATTCCACCGAATGAGACACTTGAACAGTTAATGGGTGTCCTAGCACAATGGAGTCACTCTGTCGGATTGCTTGAGCTGTGGCTGCTACTGACTTCAGGCATGCAGGAAGAGCCCGAGCAACTGGATCCAAGATACTCGAAAAATATGCACACAGTGTGTTTCTGCCTGCCTGATCCTGTGTCAGGACGGACAAGGCGGTGCCATCTTTTTCAGTTACAAAGAGCGTAAAAGTTTTGAGGTAGTCAGGGGTTGCTAACACTGGAGCTTGACAAAGAGCATGTTTATGGGTCTGGAAGGCTTGTTCATGTTCCTTCAGCCATGGTAACTATGGGTGTTGTGCAACCTCAGATGTGGTAAGACTAATGAGGGGTTTAGAAATTAGGGCGTATTGCGGAATCCACTGTACGAAGTAAGTCCCACGAAGGCCCTGACTTGTTTCTGTGTTTGAGGTCTTGTCATGGTGGCTATGAGTTTGATGAGTTCTGGTGTGAGTTGCCTACCCTCCTTTGACAGCAAGTGCCCTAGGTAAGCCACTTGCTGTAAACAGAATTGTAACTTGGAAGGTGATACCTTGTGGCCATTGTCAGCTAGGAATTGGAGGACCGTGAGGGAGGCTTCACAACATTTTTGTTCTGATCGGGCTGTAATGAGGATGTCGTCAACATATTGTAGTAGTGCTGTTTCAGGAGGGACATGTACTGTGTCCAATTGTCTTTTTAGGGCCTGACTATATATGCTCGGACTTTCAGTGAAGCCTTGAGGTGCTCTTGTAAATTGGAAGCTCCGTCTTTGTAGGGAGAAGCCAAAGAGATACTGACTATCTGGGTGAATGGGAACACTAAAGAATGCATTTTTTAAGTCCATCACCGTAAACCACGAGGCTTGTGCATCAATGGCAGTGAGTAGAGTTAAAATGTCGGGAACCACTGGATGTTGTGGTAACACGCATTCATTTAGTTTTCGCAAATCCACTACTAATCTGTACACTGGAGGTGAATCAGGCGCCGTCCTCTTGTGGACCGGCAGGACAGGAGAATTACAGACATTGAAAGGTGTTTCTTTGACTACCCTTGACTGGATAAGATCCTCAATTATTTTTAGGAGTGCTATTTCTGCTATGGGTGGTATCTTGTACTGTTTGAGACGTGGCAGTGTGACACCTTCCTTTAACATGACCTTGTGGGGTGGGATTGCCATGCATCCTACGTCCGTCGAATCTTTGGCCCACAAGTGGTGTGGTAAGGATACCAGCCTGCAGTCTAGGTCCCTGGTAGTATAATGGCCCTTAAAATCCTGTAGGAACATTCGCACATCTTGAGGTGAGCAGACTATGACGGCTCCTAACTCTTTCAATTGGTTTATGCCTAGCAAATTTTCGGGACAGGAGTCTGTCAGGACGAGGTCTGTCACGGTGGTAAGGGGTCCCAGCGTCAGGGGCAGGGGTCTGGAGGTCTTGTTAACTACTGGTTGTCCTGAAAAACCCAGAGATATGTTTTGTCGGCCCGAGAGAGGAACCTCTGGAAGTTGTCTATGACTGACAGTTGATTTGCTTGCGCCCGTGTCCAATAGGAACTTCCGTTCCTCCCCCAGTATCGAGACAACTACATAGGGACCCTTCTGATCTACAGGAATGGGTATCAAGGGCGGGGCATTCTCACTATCTCTCTCTGGGCACCTTCATGAAAAATCGGGGTTCGAATCAGCAGTGAAGTCTTTTCCGGCATACATCTGGGACTGGATGGGTGTTGCGTTATTTTGCCCTGTCGTGATGCTGTCTTGTCGGGGAGGGTAGGTGCGGGGTTTTGTCTTCCCGGTGGCAAGATTATGTTTGAGTATTGGGCACTCGCGTACGAAATGTCCTGGCTTCTTGCAATATTTGCAGCATGCCTTATCCTGTCCTTGTCCTCCCCCTCTTTGTGTTCCAGGAATCGTCACGGTCTGTGCTACTAATGCTTTTATCTTCGTCTCTTTCATTCTGTGTTTATCTGGTTCGCTTTCTTCGCGGACCCTAGTCTGGTGGTATTGTAACATTTGCAGCATCTGGGAAGCGGTGTTCGCCTGCCAAGTGCTTTCTACCTTCAATACTCTATTCTTCACCGGAGGTAGTGCATTCTCTACCAATTTGGACACAAAAAGGTGCATGTAAGACTCGCTGGATGGGGTGAGACCGCTATTGGCAGTGAAACATCGTTCTAGCCTAGTATAGCAATCCCCCACATCTTCGTCTACCTTTTATTTGCATGCCGAAATAGCTCCCCAGTCCTCTTTTTTCATAGCCAATAGTTGTGGGAGGACTGCCATTAGAGCATTTGGTAGTGCATTAACCTTGTCACCCAGCGGTTGGCCGGGTGCCCGGCCAGCATCTTCTGCCTCTAACTCGGCCCATTTTATTGAATGTGTATCCACCTGCCAGTCCTTTTCCTTTAATTTGCCACGGATGCCCCCAGGCAAGAGTATCGTGAGTAGAGCGAGGATGTCCGGGAGAGTCAGACTGCCCATTCGTAGGACATCCCGAGCTCCCGGAAGAAACCTACTGGATTTTTTTCATGGGCAGGGACAATTTTCTTCATTTCGAGCACTTCTAGCTTGGTCAGAGGCGTGTATACAAAAACTCGTTCAAGCGCCCCTGCAGTAGTTACCCTCGGGTGTACTTCCCGGAGAGGGTAGTTACCTCGAGTCAGCCCTGGGCCCTCATCATTAAGTTGTTCGTGGCATTTAGCTCGGAGTTCGAAGAATTTATTTAAAAACGACGGTGCGTTACGCAAATATTTGTCATGTATATAGTCTTCTAATAGTTTGTTCAGGATAGGCTTATTTCGAGAACACCGCATCTCCATTAGGGTGATGAGATTTTGGGTCATATATATACTTGCTAGCCTTTGTTCGCGCGGAATTAAGGCGGGGTACAGTTGGGCTACCATATTGTCTTGATACATGAAGGGACAAGCAGCCCATTGGGCTTCCACCCGGGCCACTTCATTATCGTGGGCTGTCAACACAGGTTCCATATCAAGCCAGTCGTCTAGGGCTAGTACAGTGTTCTCAAAAATTTCCTCGGGCGATGGTCCTTCTGTACAATATGTCTGACAGGGCTGGGGAAACCTATTGTCCCTGTTTCTATTATTTTCTGTTTCCCTAGGTGTCCCTCTCTGTTTCTCAGTTAGACGGACCACGAGTTGTGAGGCCCCTTTTTCTGTGTCTTGGTGGTATGCGAGAACCTGTTCAGAGAGTCGGGTAATGGCGTCCTTTATGTTCTCTACCTTGTCATAATCTGATAAGGTATAGAACAATGTGCGAAATACCGTGGGTGCTTCGTTACCTTCAGTTTTTATCTGCCTGAGAAGACAAGAGACGAGGAACGAGAGTACATGTTGTAGTTGCACCTTTCCTCGGCTCTTTGTCAGGGCCCTAATGGCGTCTTGATTTACCCCAGTTCGCATGAATTCACTGGCGGCGTCCAGTAGTTTTTTACTATCAATTAAGTTCCTTAAAGCCGCCACGTTTTCTCTTAAAGTACGTGATATTATGGCGTCAGGTCCCTCCCCTGGAGTCGGGTCATAGTCGCAGGGCTCCATTTCTTGTTTCGGGAGGGGAAACAATAGGTTTGAGTGTCTCCTTGTTACTGTCTACACCCTCTGCGGTCCCCACCTGATTCCCGGGAGGTGCTGGGATAATAGGCATATGCGCATAGGGAGGTGGTGGGTTTTCGAGAAGAAGGGTCATTGTGGGGTCTTTCATTGGAACAGAAGGCACTTCCCCTTCCCCGGTCTCTTGGTCAGAGTCAGTAGGTAAGAGGGGGTACAACCCTGTCGTCTGGGCATTAGTATGACGAACCTGTTCTTCTGCTTTCTTTTCTCGCCCCAACTCCAGTAATTTTTCCTCTTTGGCCTGTTCTGACATTCTTCTCCCCTTCTCTAACTTACTGAATTCTTTCTGCTGTCTCCTATGCGCTTCCTTCCTCCATAGATCTATGGAGTCCAACTGAGACTGTCTAGCTTTCTTTTTCCACAATTGCTCTTCTATTTTCATAATACTTTCCATGTGAAAAGTCCCTGCCTCAGTCCACTTGTATCTATTCTCTAAACCTTTGGTATAATCAATCCACAAATCAAAATACATCACTGCTCCCAGGCCGTGTTTAACATACATGAAATAACCGGGAGTGTCCTTCGGAGGAATGGCCACTTACTCCTCGAGCAGCCCCTTCCTTGTTTTCAACCTATGTATTTTTGAGAACCACGGCATGGTAGCAGGTCTTATTCAATATAACGATGCAATTAATTAGAATTACAAACTCTACCGTGTCCTATCTAAACAGGACCCGTCTTGACCATGTTGGCACAATTACCTATACACGTCTTGAACTTTAAATCAATAAACCTGCCACTAAGTTACTCACCAAGTGCAAGTATTCAGTTGCCAGAAATCTCGAGGTACTTGACGCTGCGCAGGAAGGGATCTCGGGATCTCGGGACCTCGGACTCGTCCTCTTCGCTGGACTAGGGCCTGGGGTGAGACACTCCGCTGTCTTCGTCACCGCCTTGTGTGGGTCCTGGAGTGGCCGCGACTCTCCGTTTCCTCCGAGGGAGTTAGCGAGAAGACCTCGTCAAAGGGCACTGGAAGTCCGTCGGGGGTGTTTGGGATTGTCGGGCCATGTCCTGCACCTCCGGCGAGTGGAGAAGGGGAGCGTCCCTGTTCGGGCGCCAAAATAATGTGGTAATTTAATTATTACCCATCAATCGGAATTTCTATAATAATATCAAAATGCAAAGAAAAGAGTAGTCCGTGGTGCAGAGTTTAAGGCTTTATTCCAAAACTCGAGTTTAGGGAGAGAGCTCCGTCACCCAGCAGGTTCAGGAGAGGTCTGAGGTCAGATTGCATGGTTACAACATTAAAAGCTCTCGTCTCACACAAACACACACAGGCGAGGCGCTCGGGGCAGGGGCACAGCGAGGAATTTTTATGGCAGGAAGAGGTCGGATAACAGCGCGGCTGCAAGAGAAGGGGAGGTGTGATTTCGCAAGCTCTAAGCCTCGGGTGCCAGGTGCAGGGTGCTATCTATGTGGGCAGTTGATCCTGCTTGACCACAATAATGTGGGGGGTGGGTCTGCAAACAGGATGCGAGGCCTGCTCATGTCGAGGTGAAGCAAGGTTTCGTGCAGTGGATGGTCTGTCTCCTGAAATGGTGGCAGGAATACGAAATGGAGGGGGGTTATGTCAAGGATGCGGGGTGGGTGCATATACAGGATATTTTAATTTCCTCACCTCTGTGGCATGGAAAAAATGGGTGGACTGACGTCAGCACGCCGACGAGGTCCGCTTATGGTGCCGATGATGTCCTAAGGTGTTGCGACTGGAGCTGTGCTATTATGACATCCTCGTCGATGTGGGAGAGCCAGGAAAGAATTTCCGTGGAATGCTGGTTCAGGGGATATTCACATTAGTGTTCAGGCTAGTCCTTTGGGAGCAACTGTTCATGTTGCCACTCCAGAAACCGAAACCAGTGATCTGAGGGCAGAGGCCCTGCAGATGGCACATGAGCTGGGGTGCCCAGTCATGTGAACCGGCAGGGCAGCAAAGTGACAAGCACCACAACCCACAAAAAAGGTAATGAGGGCACTAAATAACACAGGATCTTCTCTTTGTATCTGGCAGGAACAACAAGTTAAACTGCCCTGGTACCAAAATGTAGAATTAGTGCTACAACGGTCTTCAAAAGGACCTGCGATGCAGGTTCTGCCTCCCATACCCTGGAGGTGGCACATGGGTCACGTGGTACGGTCATACTGCGGTGGAACGCACATTCGTTACCCTCTCATGGCACTGCTCCACACTTCAGGGAGGACGTTTCCCATTAGCTATGTTTTCAGATGACGTGTCGCGCCGGCCCCGCCCAACAACAGAACTCCTTTAGATACAAACAGACTCTTCCACTCTCTCACCAAAAATGAAACCAGGCCACGCGGACACTTTCACAATACAACAGCCGGGAATGCACTTTTCGGTAAAAAAAACACATTCCTTCCTCCTAATTAATCCAATAAACTTTTCACTGAAGAACAGGGGCCAGCTTCGATCGGTTAACAGCCATTACAAGGACTTTTTACTTTGCAATACCATTATAACGCATGCATTACCACGCATGCGTTGTACTTTGCGAAGTCATTACTACGCATTTCTTTAGAACGCATCCCCATGTACCACACAAGCCTTTACAACTAATTTTGTTGTAAAGGTATGTATGGTAAATGACCATTCGTTCTAAAAAACATGTAGACAATCCAGATCATTGTAAGGAAACAGAGGCTGTTCAGTTTCCTCACAATGACGTGCACTTCCCCTCAGAGACAACATGAAGCAGGAACAATGAGGATAGAGGAACCATGAAGAGTTAGAGGTAAGGGGAATTTGGCATGGGGTGGGAGTTTCTTTTCTAGAGTTTAGGGTAGTGCAGTGGTGTTTGGGTAGTGTAGGGGCTCGTGCTGGGGTAGTGTTTTAGGGTTTAGGGTAGTGCAGTGGTGTTTAAGTAGTGCAGGGGGTCATGCTGGTGGTAGTGTTTTAGGGTTTATGGTAGTGCAATGGTGTTTGTGTAGTGTAGGAGGTCATGCTGGGGTAGTATTTTATGGTTTAGGGTAGTGCAGTGGTGTTTGCGTAGTGTAGGGGGTCGTGCTGGGGGTAGATTTAGGGTTTAGGGTAGTGCAGTGGTGTTTGGGTAGTGTAGGGAGTCGTGCTGGGAGTAGTGTTTTAGGGTTTAGGGTAGTGCAGTGGTGTTTGTGTAGTGTAGGGGGTTGTGATAGGGTAGTGTTTTAAGGTTTATGGTAGTGCAGTGGTGTTTGTGTAGTGTAGGGGGTAGAGCTGGGGGTAGTGCTTTAGGGTTTAGGGTAATACAGTAGTGTTTGGGTAGTGTAGGGTTTCATGCTGGGGGTAGTGTTTTAGGGTTTAGGGCATGGCAGTGGTGTTTGGGTAGTGTAAGGGGTCGTGCTGGGGGTAGATTTAGGGTTTAGGGTAGTGCAGTGGTGTTTGTGTTGTGAGGGGGTAGTTCTGGGGGAAGTGTTTGAGGGGTTAGAGTAGTGCAGTGGTGTTTTTATTTTGTAGGGTGATTTAGGGTAGTACAGTGGTGTTTGTGTAGTGTAGGGGGTCATGCTGGGGGTAGTGTTTTAGGGTTTAAGGCAGTGTAGTAGTGTTTGTGTAGTGAAGGGGGTCGTGCTGGGGGTAGTGTTTTAGGGTTTAGGGTAGTGCAGTGGTGTTTGGATAGTGTAGGGAGTTGTGCGGGTGAGTGTTTTAGGGTTTAGGGTAGTGCAGTTATATTTGGGTAGTCTAGGGTGTCGTGCTGGGGGTAGTGTTTTAGGGTTTAGGGTACTTCAGTGGTGTTTGGGTAGTGGAGGGAGTAGTGTTTAGGGTTTAGGGTAGTGCGCCCAACCAGCCACAATATCCATGGACAAAGGGGATCCTGACTCTTTTGAACGCTCCGCCAATTGAATAATTTGGGTCAAGGGCCTACCACGTCCAATACCTATCATTTCCTTTCTTGGGATCCCTCATATACTTGGAGAAAAAGGTACATAGTTTCTCATCAAAAAGAAACTTGGGTCATCCATTTAGACACTAATATACTTAAATACCCATTCATTCTACCATCGACTTTGAGATATACATATATAAAACATATTTAATTTTCAGAAAAACACACATTCACTGGATGATGTCATCAGTGATGTCATTTGAGATGTCATCAGTAATGTCATGAGTGATGTCACTGACCATGTCATTAATGATGTAATATGTGAAGTCATCAGCAGTGCATTGCGGCGTGCGAGTTATAGTCAGCTGAACTAACTATAACGGGGGTATTTCAATGGTTTTGTACGAGTGAAATGTGCAGCTAACTATAACGCCCCTGTAACCTATGGTTTTTTGAGTGAATGTCTAAGGCTTTTTAAATGCTAATTCCTAACTATAATGTACCTGAAACCTATGGTTTTCAATGAATTTCAAAGGTTTTTTAAATGCTAATTTCTAAGTTTAACGTGACTGCAACCTATATTTTTTAAGTGAATTTTAAAGGTTTTTTAAATGCTTGTTTCTAACTATGCCTACAGAGGTAGGACATGTGAAAAAAGGAGATAAAACGCACAGAAATAGAAAAAAGAAATGCAGAAAGAAGCATTTGAAGTCCTCAAAGATGAAGAAAAGTGCAGGAAGAAGGAAAACAGGCAGTAAGAACAAACAGAGGAGAAGAAATACTTGATACTTGTATAGCGCACTACTCACCCGCAAGGGTCTCAAGGCGCTTGTACGAATACCGCTGTGGAACCCATCCTGGCTTTCCCTGTGAGCCG
Source organism: Lissotriton vulgaris (assembly GCF_964263255.1). NCBI lineage: Eukaryota > Metazoa > Chordata > Amphibia > Caudata > Salamandridae > Lissotriton > Lissotriton vulgaris. The sequence continues at coordinate 1,719,099,687 of NC_141694.1, read as the reverse complement.
TCCACTCCTGGGCACCCCCAAGGTGGAGGCCAGGCATCCTTAGCGTTGTGGGGGCTGTTATGGAGATTAAGCAAGCTATTGCCCAGAGTTGCAGAGTGGGACTCCATGATTGGAATAGTCACTGATGCGAGAATTATCAGATCAGTGGAATTTTGAGCCAAAGACCCGCCGAGGCGGGGAATTAAACCCTGGTCCCGGGCGAGACCTCTGCATCAGGGTCTGCCGCTCTAATCATTGAGCCACACTTCTCCACTTGTTGAAAAATCATCCTGTACCCTCAACTTTTTCAGATGGGTACTGGTGGTAACTGAGTCTAACTAACCAGTCCTAGAGCCAGTGCTATGCTAAAAGACACTTAGAATACAGTGAAAACACCTACATACACTAGGGAACACTATGCGTTACGATACCCCTGTGATTACCATGGCCTCCTCTGTAAGACCCTAGTACATAATAAGGCAGGGGGATTAAAACTACCTCTTAAAATGCACCACAGGGAGCGTTTGCACACTGGTGTTGGGAGGGAGGTCGTGAGGTATAATTTGGGGGATAAAGTCCCCTTGAATCCTGAAAGTCCCTAGGGTCAAACTAGCCCACTAGGTACCTCCAGTAAGCGCCGTTGCAGAGAGGTGTCAAAAGGGGCACAGCCTGGACCACCTCTATGCAACGCAGCGCAGTAGCCCTTACTGGAAGCACCTAGTGGGCTAGTTGGCCCCCAGGGGCCCTCAGGATTGAAGAGGAATTATTTCTCCAACTTAAAACCCACCACAGGGCGTGTTTGCACATGTCACCTCAGGCCCCGTCCCTTCCCTTCACCACTGTGTAAACGCGCCCTGTGGCTGTTTTAAGTAGGGAAATTAAGTCCTCTTGAATCCTGAGGGTCCCTAGGGTCAAACTAGCCCAATAGGTACCTCCAGTAAGCGCCACAGTGCTGTGTTGCAGAAAGGTGTAAAAAGGGACATTACCTCTAAACACCTCTCTGCAACGCAGCCCCCTGGCGCATACTGGAGGTACCTGGTGGGCTTTTTGGCCCTCAGGGACCCTCAGTATTGAAGGGGATTTAGGGCCAGATGTAGGTAGGCCGTTACCGATCGGTAAAGGCCGAAAATCCCGATTTTTGGCCCTTACCGATCGGTAAACAGCCATCGAGATGTAGGGCAATGAAAAAACTCAAAATCGGAGCGAAAACCGAATCAGAATGAGTACCGAATGGGAAAGAATCCGATACGTACATACCGAAAATCGGATATGTAACGAATCGGTAATACACCGAATCGGATGCAAATACCGATTCGGTCCACGTTCCGAATCGTTAGTGACACCGATTCGGAAATTATCCGAATCGGTCCACGTACCGAATCGGTAGTGACACCGATTCGGAAATTAACCGATTCGGTCCACGTACCGAATCGGTAGTGACACCGATTCGGAAATTAACCGATTCGGTCCATGTACCGAATCGGTAGATGAACCGAATCGGACATAAGCCGAATCGGAGAACCTACCGAATCGGTAGAATCACCGATCGGGAAATTCCCCGATTCGGACAGATGGGGAGATGTAGGGAGGCACAGAAACTCCGATTTCGGCTCAAAATCGGTAGAAATCACTCGGTATTTACCATGGATTACAATCAGGTGGTAACCAACTCCAACCCATAAAAACAGCCCCAAAATGCATTGCAACTTGCAGGATGGCAGCTTTTTATGTCATTGCGAGGCGGCTACGGCTACAGCAGGAAGGACAGAGGCAATGGCTAAGAAATGAACAGGTCTACAGACAGAGGATAACCCTGTTCATGCTCACTGAGGCTGAGATCCTACAGAGATACAGGCTGGACTCTGACACCATACTTGAGCTCATCAGGGACCTCAAACCATTGTTGGACCACCCCACCCCAAGGGCACACGCCATCCCAGCACACGTCCAGGTGCTATGCAGCCTACACCTGCTGGCGTCTGGCAGCTATCAAAGTGGAGTTGCAGCGGCAGGAGGAGTGACCCAGAGCAGCCTGTCAAGGTTCTTCCACACATTCCTTGACGCCATGATAGACAGGATGGACCAATACATCTCGTTCCCTGCAACCCACGCAGAACTGCTACAAACCAAAGCTGACTTCTACCCGATGGCACAATTCCCCCAAATCATTGGCTGCATAGATGGCACGCACATTCCGATATGCCCACCAGCGGACACAGAATACATATACCGCAATCGGAAATCTACACACACCATCAACGTGCAGGTGATCTGCAATGCGAAGTGCACCATCACAGACCTGGTAGCAAAATTTCCAGGGAGTACCCATGACTCCTATATTTTCCAACAGAGCGGCATCTATGCACGGCTGATGGCTGGCGAATTTGGTGAAGGATACCTCCTAGGTGAGACACATCATCAGACCCCCATAACACACAGTAGCTAGGTGGAATACATGTATGCATGTGTGTAATGTTACCCCTTTCTCTTCCAGGCGACAGTGCATATGCCCTCCGGTCATTCATACTCACCCCCTACCTCAACCCCTCCACACCCAGCCAAAGGAGGTATAACCGGGCCCACATACGCACAAGGAATGTTGTCGAACGGACCTTTGGCATCTGGAAAAGTAGATTCAGATGCCTGCACAAGAGTGGAGGTGCAAGGCAGTATACCCCCATCACCTGCTGCAAGATCATAGCTGTATGTGCAATGTTACACAACCTTGCGGTGAAGAAGGGCACTGAGGTGGAGTTGTCTGACTACGAGGACCATGACGACGACGAAGCTGTGCCACTGACACAGCCAGCTGGGGTGTGTACGCCAAGTGATGGCAGATACAGACGTGAGGAGATTACTGAAAACTATTTCTGAGTGAGTACAGATGCAAAGACAGCTAAATGGTTGTTGTGAAAAAACAATTTTTAATACTGTTGCAACACAGTTACTGCACTGATGTGCAACAAAAAAATGGTGTAATGGAAAACAAAACAAAAGTCCAAGGTCCAGGTTGCCTCACCCGCCCTTGCAAGGCTATTTCTTTGACCGCTTGGCAGCCCCACTGGGGTGTCCCTCAGCCCCCTCTGAATGACCAGCGGCATCTGCGGAGCGCCTGCTGCTCCTGCGTGGCTCAGACGCAGCGCTGGCCGGGCTGCTGCTGCTGCTGCTGTCCCCAGCATCCCCCAGGTCCAGGGCAGGATTTGTGGCAGTGTTCGAGATGATCATGGCCTCCATTGCAGTCGTGATGCGGGCCATTCCCCTTGTGAGCTCTGCCGTATTTTGACTGAGGCTAGACTCCATGTTTGCGCTGCGCTGGCAGAGTTGTGCCGTTGCGGCAGCAAGGCGGCTCAGGGAGCGGTTCAGCACCCGGGCATCCCGCCTGCGCACCAGTTCATGCTCCTCCTGTCTGCTACATGATTGGGTTATGGCAGTGGTTAGCCTGCCTAAACCTGCTGCCACCTCCTTGTTTGATTCCACGAAGGCCTGAAATCCCTTTACCATTTCTCCCATCTGCAGGTTGTGCTGCAGGAGCTGGCGTTGGCAGGCCATCATGGATTTTGCCTGCTGCCTTTGTATCTTGACCATCTTTCCCTCGAGGCCCAGGAAGACACTGCCCTCCCGTGCTGGTGCAGCAGTGGTGGTGATGGCACGGCGCCGGGTACTGCTGCTGCCGGCCTGCTGAGTGGGCTGGGGTGCCACTGGTGGGGGTGTGGTGCTGGCCGGGCCCTGAGCCCCTGCTCCCAGGACAGGTTGTACTGGTGCCAAAGCCATGGTTGTGGCAGGAGCTGGTGTAGGTGGAAGGAGGTCCCTTGTCGGGGAGTTCTCTGGGGAGAACTGCAAGGGGGGTGTGCTGGACATTTGTGGGGAGTGCAGTGCTTCAAAGTCTATCACCAGGTCTCCCTCCATACCAAGCCCTAGGGTGTTTACGTCCTCCTCCTCCTCGGCAGCCTGGCTGGTGCTCGGCCCTGCGAGTGCAGTGTCAGATGGTGCTGCTGCCTCTGTTGACATAGTTTGTCCGCCTGATGGTGCCCTAGGTACAAAGAAGCATTTGTAAATTGAGTGCCGATGTATTACAGTCAGTACAATTAAAGCATTCCACATGTCCTTGCATCTCCTTAGACTGTGTTCCACTGTTTCCTGTCTTGTGATTCTGCACTGCCATAGTTTGCTAACTTCTGCTGACTACATGTACCATGATGCTTGTCTCTTGTATGTTGGTTACAGTACTGTGCTGGGGTTTGCCTATGCATTGTGTATAATGGGGAGGTGTCTGGTAGGGTGTGTCATGGTGCGCATGCTTCTTACCTGTAGCTGTAGCTCTGGCTGAGCTGTCCAGGGTCCCAATTCCAGTAACACTCTCCCTCTCAATGGTGGTGGAGACCATTTCCTCGAGGTCTGTGAGGGGTGGCGCCGGGTTCCTGCCTCCACCAGTGCCTCCAGCCTGCCTCTGGATCTCTGCCATCTTCCTTTTTGTAAGGCTGCGGATGTCATAGAATCGCTTCTTGAGCTCATCCAGGGACCTGGGGGTGACACCCACAGCATTCACCTTTTGGGCGATTTCGCTCCAGATCCTCCTCTTGGTGCTGTCTGGCACATTGAGGGACAGCTTTCCAAATAGCTGGCGGTGCACCCTCACCACCTCCTCAACCAACACCTGCAGCTCGGTGGTGCTGAACTTAGGCTTCCTCTTCGGGGAGGACTTCTGGCTCTCGCTCTGGTTTGCCATCTTCTTCACTACAGTTCACAACCTCCTACTCCCACTGCTGCTAACTGTGAGTGTTCAGCTCAGGCTGGCTCTCCAGAAACTTCTTAATTAGCTGCACCTGCCAGGGTTGCCACTCCCTGTTTGGGTGGGGGAGGGGGAGCCACCTCATTGGCTGAATCGGCTTCTGCCGAATCGGCTTTTACCGATTCGGATATTACCGAATCGGTAAAATCCGATTCGGTATTATCCGATTCGGATTTTACCGGATCGGTGTCTTCAATGCATTCCTATGGGCTTTTTGGCCATGGGTGTGTTTTCATAGCTACGATTCAATAATTGCCGAATCGGATTTTACCGATTCGGCTATTTCCGATTCGGTGTTAGCCGATTCGGCTATTTCCGATTCGGTGTTGGCCGATTCGGTACTTTCCGATTCGGTGTTAGCCGATTCGGTACTTTCCGATTCGGTCCGTGCCGAATCGGAACGTACCGATTCACATTACCGATGCCGACCGAATCGGTATTAATTCGCCTTTTTTTTGCTACATCTCGTTTTCCGATTTCAGAATACCGATTCGGACCGCCTCGGTATTTTGAAATCGGAAAATCCCTTTTACCTACATTGGGCCCTAAATTCCCCAATTTACATCTCACCAGGGGGCATATTTGCACAATGTTGAAGGTAGGGGGCGGGGCCTGAGATGACATGTTTGCAAACACGCCCTGTGGCGCGTTTTAAGTTGGGGAATTAATTCCTCTTCAATCCTGATAGTCCCTGTCCAGTATGTGTCAGAGAGCTGCGATGCAGAGAGGTGTTCAGAGGCCACGCCTCTTTTTACAACACTCTGCAACGCAGCTCCGTGGTCTTACTGGAAGTACCTGGTGGACTACTTGGCCCCCAGGGACCCTCAGGATTGAAGAGGAATTAATTCTCCAACTTAAAACATGCCACAGGGCGTGTTTGCACACATGTCACCTCAAGCCTTGCCCCCTCCCTTCACCACTGTGCAAATGCACATTGTGGTGCGTTTTAAGTTGGGGGATTAAATCCTCTTGAATCCTGAGGGTCCCTGGGTGCAACTAGCCCACCAGGTACCTCCATGTAGCGCCACAGAGATGCGTAGCAGAGAGGTGTAAAAAGGGGCATGACCTCAAAACACCCCTCTGCAACGCAGCTCCCTGGCGCATACTGGAGGTTCCTGGTGGGCTAGTTGTTCCCCAGGGAAACCCAGTAAAAAAAGGGGAATTAATTCCCCAATTTAAAACATGCCACAGGGTGTGTTTGCAGAGTGGTGAAGGGAGGGGGCGGGGCCTGACGCATGATCGCATCTTTTTTTCTATTTTGCTTAGAACCGAGGCACAAGATGGCTACCAACACTTCTTGGTTTGAAGTGTTGACAGCTAATTAGCATAAAGCTTGGGATCGGGAGGGTGCGCGGATCCTGTGCGGCCATAGATATCGAAACTTTTTAAATTTTGATTTTCTCAGCAACTACTGAACAGATTTACACCATTTAACAAACAAGGATCTTTCTGAACCAAGGGCTGCCTTTTTGCCAAATTTGTGTAATTCCGTTCAGAAATCCGGGCTGTAGCCGTGTCTAAAGTTTCCTATGGGAAATTGCATGGGGAAAACACGTTTTGGGACCCCCCTTTTTACTTGGCCCCCGCTTGACAAATCACCCCAATACTTTGAAGATAGGAGCGTACCGGAGTAGGCCAGGAGTTTTGAAAATTTAGCATTAATCGGCGCCAAAGTTATTGGGAATAGAATGTTGTGATTTTCCTATGGATAATAGGTCCTAACGATAACTATCTACTGACGACCGCCATTAGATAAGATATATATATATATAGTTATTTATAACTATATATCTATATACAGACCAAAAAATTAAAAATGAAGCAAATAAACTGGAAACAAAATAAAAAAATTCAACTCTAGGAATAATAAATATACTATTCCCACTTCAATCTGTACAACAGTAGGGAAAGCTTTGGACTCAAGAGGGGTACATTTTACTATTCCCATAACAGTATGTGCAACAATAGAGGAAGTGTGGGACTGAAGAGGGGTAAAATTTACTATTCCCACTCCAGAGTGTGCAACAGTAGGGAAAATGATGGACTCAGGAGGGTTAAAATGTACTATTCCCACTCCAGTAGGGAAAGTACTTCACATTAAACACATACCATATTTTAATATATGTTTTAATTTAACAAAAATATAAAACTATTTATATAAAGTAATTGACATAATTATATATTGTATTATAATTAATATCAAATGAAAAACGCTATTAAAGGATTATATAAAAATAATCCCATGTACCTAGCAGCCCACATTCAAGATATATTTAAAAACATATATTTAACTCAAATAACATATTAAGTAATAAATAAAATAATTAAAAAAAATGAATAATTAATCATTAATTAAGTATGACCTCAATAACTTCCCACCCTATCCTCTAAAAACACAACAGCACAAACACCTAGGGCTCGATTCCGAATCGGGAAAATGAGCTCCGAATAGCTGTACGGAGCGTATTTTCGCATATGAATCGTACACCTTCAAGTTCCCCGTATGTACGATCAATTCCGATCCAAACCCAAAGCACATCCCCGTACGAATCGTACCAAACACCGTACGACACAACAATACATACGATATGTATCCGGGTCACGCAGTACGCTACGCCCGTACGTATACAAGCAGCAGTTTCCGGCCCAGCAAGTACGATTCGTCTCTGCGACACTCCGTGCGACCCTTTTTCTACGGGACCCGAAAACAGCTGTAAAAGCAGAGTCCGGCCCGAACCGCACCCCGGTATGCGACCTACACGTCATGAACCCCATCGTTCGTGTCATCCCAGTCATGTCAGCGTACACCACCATTGCATAGTGATATGACCCGCACACACGCCCTGAAAGTTGGGGTACGGTGCGTCACATGCGCTCGCGTATACCACCATTTCAATAGTGACACCATCCGCACACACGACCTGAATGTTGGGGTACTGTGCATCACACACGCTCGCGTATACCACCATTGCAATAGTGATACAACCCGCACACACACCCTGAATGCTGGGGCACGGTGTGTCACACACGCTCGCGTATACCACCATTGCAATAGTGATGCAACCCGCACACACGCCATGCATACTCCCAGCATAGGCCTACAGTATTGGGGTGGGTGGATATGACTCCCAGCATAGGCCTACAGTATTGGGGTGGGTGGATATGACTCCCAGCATAGGCCTACAGTATTGAGGTGGGTGGATATGGCTCCCAGCAGTGTTCTGACATATGAGAGGTGGGTGCAGAGGAATCCCAGCAGTGTCCAGACATATGAGGGGTAGGTGCAGAGGACTCTCAGCAGTATCCAGACATATGAGAGGTAGGTGCAGAGGACTCCCAGCAGTGTCCAGACATATGAGGGGTGGGTGCAGAGGACTCCCAGCATTGACCTACAGTATTGGGGTGGGTGGATATGACTCCCAGAATAGGCCTACAGTATTGGGGTGGGTGTATATGACTCCCAGCAGTGTCCAGACATATGAGGGGTGGGTGCAGAGGACTCCCAGCATAGGCGTACAGTATTGGGTGGGTGAAAATGATTCCAACCATAGGCCTACAATATTGGGGTGGGTGGATATGACTCCCAGCAGTGTCCAGACATATGAGGGGTGGGTGCAGAGGACTCCCAGCATAGGCCTACAGTATTGGGGTGGGTGGATATGACTCCCAGCATAGGCCTACAGTATTGGGGTGGGTGGATATGACTCCCAGCAGTGTCCCGACATATGAGGGGTGGGTGCAGCAGTGTCCAGACATCTGAGCAGTTGGTGCAGCAGTGTCCAGACATATGAGGGGTGGGTGCAGAGGACTCCCAGCATAGGCCTACAGTATTGGGGTGGGTGGATATGACTCCCAGCATAGGCCTACAATATTGGGGTGGGTGGATATGACTCACAGCAGTGTCCTGACATATGAGGGTGGGTGCAGAGGACTCCCAGCATAGGCCTACAGTATTGGGGTTGGTGGATATGACTCCCAGCATAGGCCTACAGTATTGGGGTGGATGGATATGACTCCCAGCAGTATCCAGATATATGACGGGTGGGTGCATCGGACTCCCAGCAGTGTCCAGACATATGAGGGGTGGGTGCAGAGGACTCCCAGCAGTGTCCAGACATATGAGGGGTGGGTGCACAGGACTCCCGGCAGTGCACAGATATAGCGGGGACATTATCATCATCATACCACAACTACATGGGTGTATGTTTACATCCCTAACCTGTGAGTGTCCTGATAGTGCCATAGCAACATATCACTTACAGCAGTGTCCCACTACATGGAGGATAGATTTCTGTCACACACTGCGTGACACAACACATGTGGGTGTGATGTCAGATTCCACATGCATATTCACCCATGGAGGTTGCAGACAACCTACACACCCTACCATCATGACACAATAGTGTTTTGTCATGTAACAGCCCAACAAACAAAGAGAGCGAAAGGGAACACACACTGTCATGTACATTCCTGGGCTGATATGAATGTCCAGGTGGTGGTGAGACCACCAACATGTACTCTCTCATGGAAGGAATAGAGTTGAAAGCCTTTAGATACAATGAACAGCAATGTGAGTCATGTGCACAAATACCCTGCATAACAAATCCCAACATAGGGGTAGGCTGTGATTACACATCTGCATAGTGGGAAAAAGGGTGAATGGGTCCATGAAGGCATTTCTACATACTCCAAACACAAAGTACAGTGAGTAGCATGGATGGCACAGACTAATGAGCAGTAGTCATCTGTGAGAAGGCATTGCCATTGCTGAAGGGAACGTTTAACAAAATAGGAAATCTGCACACATGTCAGCACAACAAATGTGCAACTGTCTGTAGTGAAGAAGATCTCATGTGTCACTGAGGAAGGAACACTCCTTGGGACAATGTCTCTAGCCAAACTGAACACACACAACCAAATTGCTGCGACATTGTGATGGCACATAGATACCATGGTCCACCTCATTACCATCATAAAATATACATCTTTCAGAACCGCAAAACATTACCATGACACCAACTCCTAGGCCCACAGCACCTAAAGCAAGTACCTGAAATGCAATAGTTTTGAATGTAAAATAAAATGCTTTATTCAGCTTCAAAGCAAAATGAGTGAAAAAATGAGTCCCGGCTCAAACAAGGCCAATGGCCAGTCCACATGAAAGGCTGGTTGGGGACGTTGGGGAGGTCGTCGACCCCAAACTTGCCTGCACATGATGGAGCTAAAGGGTTGTTTACCCGTGGGCAGAATCATCTGGGTCAGGGCCAGGCACCACAGGGACAGTAGAGGGAAGGGTAGGTGTTGTGGGTGCAGGGGGGAGGAATCCTCCTCAGTGGCTTTTGCAGGACCAAAGGTGGAAATAAACTCGGCGCTGCACACTGCTGCCAGTTTAGCCAGACCACTGCCTGCACCCGGGGACACAATGGGAGTGGAGGTAGAGGGCTGTGAGTCTTGCGGACTTTGTCTGTGGCTGCGTGACTGCCGTCTGACCCAGTCCCTGGGGGTGTGCCTGCATCCCCCTGAGATTGCGTGCCAGTAGATCTGCGCTTACACTTCCGTGGTGGTGTGCTGGTTGTGTCCGTTGGTGTGCGTGATCTTGTTGATCTGCGTGTGCTCTGGACAGGTATGGGAGAGGGGGGTAGGGATGGGTCCGAAGGAGGGGGGGGGACGGACTGCTGCAGGAGGGAAACTGCTGCCATCAGTGAGGAGTCCATGGATGATAGAATCCGACGTTGGTCAGACATCGTAGCTGACATGCCCTCCATGAATGACAACAACTGTGTCAGTACAGTGGTGTGGCCATGGAGGACAGTCAGCATTGATGTCTGACCAACCTGAATCTGCCAGAGTAGGTCCACAGACTCGGCTGCGGTGCCGGGCCGAAGGTGACATGGGGGTAGCACGGACAGAAGGGACCCTAGCAACTGGGAGGGTGTAGATGGGTCTGGAGGAGGCGGGGCAGACACAGTGATTGGAGATGGTGTTGCCGCATATTCCCCCTCCTCCTGGGAGTCATAAGACGATCCGTCCGCATGGTAAGAAGTGTCGCCTTCCAAAGGGCCGGCCGCCTGACTCCCCTCACCCTCCGTGCCACTGGCTCCCTCCAACTCCACAGCTGTGGTGGCACTGCGGCTGGGTCCCTCCTCTTGGTCTGTGCTCATGTCTTCTCCTGTGTCGGGTGATGATGCTGTGGACAAAGAGAGAAAACAAAAATGCATCAGTCACCTGTACACATCTGACACATGAGCACTCAATCATTTGGTCACACTGCAAATCATGGCATGTATCATGAGTAACAGCCAGATAGCTCTGCACATAATTGAGACTAGTACTATCCAGTTGGTATAGACACAATGCTACTTGGACACAAGGATCCAAAGAACACACCAGGCCACAACTTGAATGAGAGTTACACTGAGAAGCTTCTGTTTGTTTACAGGAGAGCAGATTTATACAATTAAGTGATGCCATCTCAAGTTCACAAGGAAATAAACTGTTGTGGTGCCCCTCAGGGCAAACTAACACACCTCACCCCCAAGGTGACACCACACTCAGAGCCCTGTAAGTACATTTGGGTGAAAAATAATGTCACAAATTGTTGGCCTCTTGGGACTCACCATACTTCACACATTCAACATGTATTGAATGTGTTAATTCGCCATCTTGTGAAGATAACACGTATGTGCCTGCATGAAAGATCTCTCACAATTAAATGCACCCAAAAACTTAGACACATTCATTGAAACAGCTGGCACACTTTAAGATGAAACACTGTTAGAAACAAATGGCGTAGCAGATTTGCCATATACGTGGTCCAACGGAGGTCTTGATGGCTTGACACACATTAGTTTGTACAATTGACAACAAAGGAGTCTCAAGCACTCAAGACCACTGTGGGCACATGTATATGGAGATCAAGGCACTACATTAATCACTAACACTGGCCTCCTTCAAAGGCTGCCTTCTTCTTCTAAAAAATTTAAAATGTTGTTTTGTGTGCACTACCTTGAGAGATAACTATAATGCAGGCACATAAGTGTAACCTACACAATTTGTCATATGAACACATTCTAAACATAAACAACTCTTAACAAGTGTTGGGAGTGCCAAGTTACATTCATCAATCTGAGACAACTTCAAATGTGTCAGTCCTCACAGGGGCATCAATTACCTGATCATACAGTTGCTAGCCCACACGTCCCAAATCAGGATAATGCTCAAGCTAATGGTCCAGCAATTGTGAAGAACAAAATATTTGCTGCATCGTGGACACACCATGATCCCCATACGAAATGTCAACACAGTAGTGTGCACAATAAGACAAAACAGTGTTGCACCAGAACTACATACATGTGTCAAAAATGAATTAGGCACAATCATGTCTGGAAACAAATGGCATAGGCTGTCAAGCCCCAAATGAAAGCACTGGGTACCATCACAGGGGAAGTGCATGGTAAAACATCGACCAGCCAATTCTCACACACAGGTCACAACTGCCAAGGCCAGATCAGGCAGGCCCATTGGACCTCTCCTGCACAACACCCCCATCCCTCAGTCAATGTGATAGATACAGCTCAAGAAGTGAGAACTCAGAATCGGGGAAACAAAAACTGTGCACCAACATTTTAAAAGGTAACCCAAGCTCACCTTGTGGGGCTGCCAATCCATATTAGTCACAAACAACCAACAACAGATTGTTGTGAATAGGCACACAGGCACTACTCAGTGTGAGTATGCACAAGCCACATTTTGTATCCATGTCCAGTGGGAACATGTAGCAGACACAGGATAAATACAACCTATGCCAGGGACCAATGCCACTGAAGCAGACCCATGCTGCACCCACATAGAATAGGCACAGTGTTGGGTGACACACATGAATAGGATGCCAGGGCGTCTCAGGGGACTGTGGTGGGCACACTGATCCGTGGTCTGGTATGAGCTGACTGTAACATTAAGAACCGTCATGGCACTATGCATATCTCCCAAATAATGTACATCATGTCTGACAACACAACATGGGTCATGCATGCTGCAAGGGTGTGCAGTTGAAAACTCACACTCCTATGTTGAGATTCTTAATCAGTGCAAACAAATCTGCAGACCTAACACAGTGCACAGCTCATGGCACAGGCAAGGTCACAACACATGTCACAGACCACCCTCCCACATGATGCACTAATCAATGTGCAGTATAATTAACTTGCACCCTAGATGCGCATGTGCATATTTGAATACACACAGACCAGGGGACACATGTGAAGGAGGGTAAAGGATGAAAAAGAGCACCAGCTGATTATGGGGAATCTAAAGTACACTGCACATATAACCTGTCTGACCAGACACCCCAACTGTGGGAGTGTTTCCAGGCTTCAGAGCACCTCAAGAAGCAGGTGACACACAACACAACAAACAGCCATGTACCTACCCCCTCCTTGCTGCTGTCCCTCCTGCAACTGCCTATCGAGGTCGGGTAAGACCACAGCCAGGACCCGGAGCATGTGGGGGGTGAGGTGACGGCTGCTGCCATGCCGGCGTGGAGCTTCCAGCTTCAGCTGGACCCGGGCGATACGCTGGGTCCAGCACCGGATGTCCTGCCACTTTTTTTTAATGTTGTGCAGCTTCCGGCGATGGCCCCCACAGTCCTGACAACCTTGACGATCTCCAGCCATTTCTCTCCCGTCTCGTAGGCAGATACCTGTCAGGAAGACAAAGTTAAACAACATCACTACACCTGCTCCATCTCCCAGAGACACACACTTGCACACCATTGATAATGTGAACAGGACATAGGATGCTGACAGGACTTGCATCATTGTCCATGTGAATTAGGCCTGTGGGCAAACCCCAATGCACTACATGGCATTGAAAGTCAACAGATGGAGTAACAGATTCAAAACACACACTGATCATGGCACACACTGGAGAACACATGCAACTGCAGGGTGTGGGACAGCACCTGGCAAGCAGTCCCATGTCTAACTCCACTTAACAAACCTCAGCAGACCAGACCGACACACCCTGGCACAGATCACTCACCTGTCACTGACAACAGTGGAAACAACCCTCACTTAGCACATGTGCCACTTGACAAAGAGATGTCACAGGTGTTGTGCTAACTTTGCAAGTCAGGCACACACCACTGCTTACTAGTCACATCAGATGGCTATAGCTGCTGCAAACGCCATGCATCTATGGTGCAACACTTCACATACACACTCACCCAGATGACAAGGAACATTCACACACTGCAATGTCCATGAGATTAAACACATCATTTGTACAATATCACCACAGGTTCCCACAAGGCATACAAAGCTGTGAGTACAGTCAGCTGTCACTCTGGGGGGAACACTGTTACACATCAGGACCTTTTGGAATGAAGACACGGCTGAATGTGTCACGCACTATGCAGTGAATAGCACAGTAAGCACAATGCAAGTGAGGAATAAACACACATGAACTACATCATGCTCGGCATTAGAGACACCACCATGTACACCCCCTGGGACACTCTCAAAACCACATTGCATCTCTGTATCACCAATGCACAATGCCTGTTGTGACACTCACACAATAGGTGTACAGTCAAAGGTACTGCAGTCAGCACTCACCTGCTCCCCTGGTCTCCCATACAGCTTGCTGTGCTGTGGTAGGAGGGCATCCAGCAGGGCCTGGTTTTCCTCATCAGTGAATGCTGATGCCCTCTCCATCGTACGCGACATAAGAGTCCAGGGAATGCAGAGACAGCAGCAGTGTGGTCCACTCCAATGTTGTACAGGCAAGTGAACTCTCACAGCCACATGCAGCCTTAAATCAGTGCTGCTGAGGGGCTTTCCGTCTCAGGAGTACAGTGTGATAGGCCAGATTACTTTGCATCCTACGTTTCATCCAATCACTTTAAACCTAATGCCCTGACACACATTTGCATGGTTCAAAATGTTTGCTTCAGCTCCACCACAATTTTGCAACATTGTATAGTTTTGCCCAACTGACTTTTGCAGGACACCTGTAGCACACACTCAAATCTCAGTATCCATGACAACCAGCCTGCATTCTGGGCCTACTACTCGTCCCTTAGGTGTCCACTATGTATTTTTTGGGATCCACACACGTGTACGGTGCGTTTTACGTCGCGTATGGCACCATTTTAATAGTGAAACCTGTGCACACATGCACGTAATGCCGGGGTACGGTTCGCTCGCGTATGGCCCAATTACAATAGTGAAACGCTGCGAACACACGCACGTAATGCCGGGGTACGGTTTGATCGAGTATGGCACGATTAGAATAGTGAAACGCTGCGCACACATGCACATAATGCCGGGGTACGGTTCGATCGCGTATGGCGCGATTTCTTTAGTGAAACGCTGCGCACACACGCATTTGTGTATGCTGAGGTACGATGCGTTTCACACGGTGCGTTTCACATGCATTTGTGAATGCAGGGGTACGCTGCATTTCACACGCTCACGCATGGCACCATTACAATAGTGATACGAGGCGCACACATGGCAGGGATGTCGGGGTACGCTTCAAACAAGGATGTGTATCAAGTTCTTTTCATTTCATACTTACATGTGCAGGCCCTAGGTGTGTCATGCATTGATACAGCACAGGGAATATGATCTAATTGCACAATTGATGTGTGCTGACCTGTTGACACATGTCATGTATGATGGGCCACTATGTGGTACACATGACCTTTACACTTGTCACATGTGTACCATTATGCAGATGTAGCCATGCACATCTATACTGGGATGGCACAGTCATCACTATGGGCACCTGTCTCATGATGCCAGGGACCGGGGCACTTTGTCACTTGACATTTCACGCTCAGCATGACCCTATGTGACTATGTCCAGTGTGTGTCATGTCAAACCTTGAGCTTGTTGTTTGTGTAACGTAAACTGCATCTGCTGTTGGTGCATCTTACATGGGTCTGTGTTGAGATGAGGAATGGTTTCACATGTACGCTCACCATGCCACATGTGCATTTCTACGGCTTTTGGGTCTGATATCATCAGACAGCAATTTTCCCAAGGCACACATGTCTGCATCCTGACAAGGGCTGAGTCGGTTTTTTGTCACATACACACCTTTATCGCTATGTGTTTGAGATGTACTTTTGATATTCCATCTGACCTGTGCATGTGTCTTGCAGTCAGCTGTCTGGATGGGTTGACAACCTTCCACTGCAGGATTTGTGACGTCTGTCACTCAAGTGATATCTTGGGTTCTTCACTCAGACCAGACCAGCAGCCTGTTTCAGGGCATGTCATGTTTATTGAGGCAAACAACAGGTGTATCTGGGTTTTCGTAGGAGTGCCAGCAAGCTGGCATATGTGTACGGGATGTATTGCAAACGCCAGGCTCCATAGTGACATGATGTCTGATAGCAGTTTTGCATGTGATATGTACCTTGCCATTGATGTAGTTTTACGGTTATTCTCCATTCTTCCTATGTCCTGCAGGGCACCGCATCTACCAAGGCCATTTCCAGACTTAGCTACCATGAGGGAACGTGACTGCATCCGATGTTATAGATTCACTAGAGCGTTTATTCAGGACTTGACGAACAAGCTGGCACCACATCTCCAACCGCAACACAGGTATCCTACTGCTCTAAGCCCCAAGATAAAGGTGATGGCAGCCCTCCATTTTTTTGCTACAGGTACGTTCCAATTAACCATAGCTGATGTAGGTGGAATGTCCCAAACAATGTTCAGCCGTGTCTTGCGTGATGTGTTAGCAGTCATGTTGGAGTATATTGATGAATTCATCAGATTTCCTACTCCTGAAGAGTTGAGAGATGTCAAGGGTGATTTCTATGCCCTGGGTGGGATGCCACATGTAATTGGGTCCATTGATGGGACACATGTGGCTCTGGTGCCACCGCAGGCTCAGAAACAGGTTTACCGCAACAGGACACACTATCACTCAATAAATGTCCAGGTGGTCTGTCTTGCTAACATGCGGATTTTCCATGTTTGTGCAAGTTTTCCAGGATCGTTGCATGATGCATTCATCATGAGGCATAGCAGGGTGCCAAGAACGATGCAACGATCTGGCATGTCTTGTTGGTGGGTATACTCTGTGTGTCCTGTGTGTTTCAGTATCCTTAGCTCTGCCTGCATCTCATGAACCACTTATTGACATGATGTATATTTGCAGGTGACGCAGGATATCCCAACATGCCATGGCTGATGACACCTCTCCGAACCCAAGAACATCTGTAGATCAGCGGTACAATAATGCACATGGCAGACCAGGCGAGTGATAGAGCGGACGTTTGGCCTCCTGAAGAGCCGATTCCGGTGTCTCAATAAGACTGGTGGATCCCTCCCATATGCCCCAGCCAAGGTATGTAATGTCTTCATTGTGTGCTGCATGCTGCACAACATGGCAGTTGAGAAGGCAGTCCCACTCATCCTGGATCCTGAGGAGCAGGAACATCCACCCGTTAGTGTGAAGGGCTTGGTCCCGATGCAAGTGATGAGGAGGAGGTGGATGATATTCGGAGTCAGCTCTTACGCCAATTCTTCTCATGATGATGAGTCACTACGAATGAGTGTGCAAGCTTGTAGCATTGAGTGGCATGTCTTGCAATGTGTGTGTCCAGCAGACTGTATGCATATTCACTTTTATGTGTGTTCTGATGTGTCACGCAAGTGCTGATGTCATGCCACACTGAAATGCACAATGACTTAGCTATCATTTTAGATGTGTCCTACATTGTTCGTGTTTTGTTCCTGCCCATGTCTTCAGCAAAGATTTGTAACAGTGAGCCCTTGTGTGTCTCTCATTCCCAGGTTGCTGTGCCTGTTGTCTGTTTGTGTCATCTCAGTCCTCCTGCTATTCCTCATGATGATTGCAACGTGGGCCGAATCAGCGTTCCATGCACGGACATGTGTAAATGTCAGTTCAGGTAAGAGAACTAAACAGGCTTTTTGTGTTGTTATGGTTTTGTAAGGTGTGGGAACTGTTTCTGTTCATGTTGAAGGCCCATCCATACATGTCTAATCACCATGGATCAATTTACATGTTGCACCACTCCCATGACAGGACAGTCACCCTTCTTGACAGTCATCTGTTGATGGAGTATTGACTCTGGTGAAGGCACCAATGTGTGTCAACCTTGATCCTGACACATTGCGGATTCCACGTGTTGACATTGTGTGGGACATCACAACCACAGGCTCCATGGTGAATTGCAGCATCACTGTGTGCAGCAGGATGTGTTTGGCACAACCACTTAATCTTGTGTGCCAGTACAGTTTGATTTGTAATCAACCATGTTGTGAAGGTGTGGGCCAGTGTATGTCCCACATGTTCTGTCAAGTGTCCTGTGAGTCTGTTCGTATGGATGCATTGCCCCTTGTGCCACTATGTCATGTCACTGTCACGTTGCTTCCTCAGGGCCGGTGGAGAACACTGCTTTGCAAGCCTTCTCGGTCAGTTGATGTTAACTTTCTATTCCCATGATGCCAGGAACGTTGCGCTGATGACCTCACAATGTTGTGCTGTAGCTATTGTAAATGCTTACGTTGCACCAGTCGGGTGACGTCAATTCCAGGATTCTCTTGTGGCGTGCTGCATATCCTGGTCACGGTAGGGTTTGTTTTGTGGCATTGCTCCTCATTACTTACTGTTGATTGCCGGACCAGCAGCTTGTTATGTTAGACATGTCAAAGCCCAGTTGGACTTGACAATGACTGTCTATTGTGGGGCCTCCTTGTGTTTACAGAATTCCCTCCCTTGTTGGATGAGCTTCTTAAGGCTCTTGCGGATGATGTATAATTTCACTTCTTGACCCTCACAGATTGCCAGGGGTGACTACGAATTGTTACCATTCTGTGAGTACCACTGCAGCGCTTTAGTATTTTTAAACATTGGAGCATTATTCCTACACTGTGAGTACCTTCGTTACTGCATGGCTCTAATTGCATAGAAGCAGCCTGCACAGCGTTAGACACCCTTCATTTTGGCTGAAAAACTCTGCTACCTTTTATGTGTCTATGTTGAAACATCAGATCTAGTAACATTTTCATTACTGTGATGCCAAGTATAATACAGTGGCTGTTGTTTTCCTTTACAGGTGTAACGGTTACATGCTAGGTCCTGAGGTATTCTGTGAATCAGTGGCAAGGTGTCTTGAATGCCTATGCTTGTTTCTCTTTGTTTCTGGTCTCCTTCCCTGCTGTTCCCTTGAGGTAATAGAAATTTTCAGGTACCAATGTGTCCCCTCACTCGCACCCTATCCATGCACCCATGTTCCTTGTATGTCGTGTAACTTCTTTTCTGTTCATGATAGAAAGACGCAAATACATTTGCGTCCAACGTTAACATGTCAGCTATCCAGTCATGCATAAATATCTTGTTAATTAGGCTTCTAGGCCTACGGTGCCAACGTCTTTACATGGTACACTTTCACGTTTTCTTCACGTTTTCTGGCCTAGTCGAGTCAGACCCTTAAAACGAGGCTCCAAGTACTTTTCTGCCTCTGAAAGCTGCCGTTTAGGTATGCATCCCTGACCTCTGCCTTACATCCTGCACAGACGAGCGGTGCCCGGCTCGGCCCGTTTGCCTGCCAAGACCTACAAGTTATCTGTTCAGCCTCCTCGAAAACACATTCCAGTCTAGTGAAATAGGTAAACATATTCCCGGCTGCAGAGCAAAGGGCCCTGCCGCCCTGCCTTCCTGTCTCCATGCAAGTAATTTACTGCTCCTGTTACCATGGTAGGCCCATGGCCCCCGCACTCTACATGAAGATCCATATGCACGCACTAGCATTTAGTGATGAACAGCCTCTGCCCGAGAAACCTTTTACTCCAGACACTACATCCTCAAAACATACGATATCAGATATGCTGTATGTACAGGTCGTTCTGACATCCCAGACATCAGTCTCCTCTACTCGTGCAGAAGTCAAAGCCCCTGCTCCCCCTGCCATGCTTAGTTGCGTGCGCATACAGGTTATAAGTTTCTGCTGATTCTGCAACTTTCTCTATGCATCCACCCACTTGTGACGTTTCATGTGACGATTCTCTGACATGTCAAGTACACGCCCATGTGTACGCCTTTCTACACGCCTCCTGTTACGCACATGTGTTCTTATCACCTCTCTTTTCACCTGTTACGCCTACTGTATTCACTTCCATGTATACTGTTTTACTATATATAATGTGTGATGCTAATAAAATGTTGAATGTCCCTTCCTGAACCTGAGTGGTGATGGAACCCAATGTCCCATGCTTCGAAGCATTCCATTAAAGCCCGTATGACTCAGATACCACGGACTCTGCCTCTCATTTGATTGAGCTATCCTTATGTCTTATTAATTATATGGAAAAAACTATACGGTAAAATATATTTACCACATAATCTGGCGCCCGAATAGGGACCCCCCCCTTCCCCACTCGCCGGCGATGTTACGCAGGCTTTGATCCTTCTACAGCTGCGACGGACTCCGTGCACACCTGCGGGTTTTCCTGCTATCTCCCTCGGGCCCACGGAGGAGACGGAGACTGCGGTCCGGCATCCAGACGAGGCGGTGAGGAATGGGGAGGATCCCGACCAGAGCCCCTAGTCGAGCGAGCAAGGTCCGAGGTATCCGGAGGCCCACCTGTTCCGAAGCGCAAGCGTAGTAGCAGCCAGATGTCGTAGCAGTCCAGATGTCCAGTCCAGTCTAGATTCCGAGGCCTTCAGTTCTTGCTTCCCGGTGAGTACCGTTGTTGGGAACGCATCTAGACGGGTTCATTAATTCGTGCCCGGTCAAGACAGGTCTGGGTACACAGGCCTGGTCCAGACGTATTCACTTAGGTAAATACGGTCCGACGTGTCTCTTTATGGGACCGGTCTGTACTGTTTTAGCAGTGCATCTAGTAATCTAGTAATCCAGTAATCCAGTAAGTCAGTAATTCAGTGATTCAGTATTCTAGTATTGCAACTCGAGATTTCAGTGTTTATATGTTTTCTATGTATCAGGTAAAATGTTTCCATGTGGTTTTAATGTCGTGGTATGAATGATTGTTTTTCTTGCTGTTCATTGTTGAGTTTACTGTGTCCACGTTTTAAAGTAATCCGACCATGCCACTGTTTTCGAAGTTACGTCAGATAGGAACCAGGAAAGGGATACTCGAAGAAGCAGTTCCTGTTCCGCCTAGGGACACTCCTGGACATTTTATGTACAATAAGCATGGCTTAGATGCCATACTGTATCTAGATTTATGGGCAGATTACACCAAGGGTCTGGAAGAAAAGTATAGATGGCCTGTCTCAGGGACATGGTATGCTGATTGCATCATGAGAGTAGAAGAAGCGTTATGGAAAAAGAAAGCCAGACAATCCCAGAAAGATGCCATAGAATTGTGGCGTAAAGAAGCACACAGAAGGACAGAAAAATAACTCAGAAAAGTAGAGAGAAGTAGAGAAGAATCTGAAAAAGCTAGGGAAAAAGAGTTACTAGAAGAAGGAGAACGAGTCAGAATAGAACAACAAGACAGACAGAGAAATGCACTCATCACAGGACTGTATCCAGTCCTTACCGAGGGCCTGCCTAAGGCAACCCCGGAAGAACCTTGTAACTTGCCACCACCATTGGTTCCGACTAAACTCCGTCATAAACAGACCGCAGCAGATATTTTCCTTTCCTCTTATTTAGATGATGTAGCTCCAGCGTACACCAATGTACGTATACTACCTGCACCTGCTAATAATGCTCCTACTGATAATGTTCCGCAACAATCTGTTCAGGTTGATACAACTCTTTCCACTCCTCCTGCTACTGTTCCTCCTGCCATTGGCCCTGGTAATCCTTTATGGACACCAAGCGTTGCCACAAGCTTTGCCACAAACATTGCCTGCTCCTATTATTACTACTTCACCTACCCGATCAGTTCCACCGATGACACAGCCAGTTCATGCTTTAGCTTCCGCTTCAGGAGGCGCTACAGGGGGTCATCTTCGTACTCCGCCACAAGTAAAACGAACAACGCTTAGAGATCTAGCATTACTACGTACACCCAGGGCAGCGACATTCGTAGCCCTTAAAGAGTATGTTACAGACTGCAGATATGACCCAGTACCCGGTGAGGACGGGATGGTTTTATATTCATTACGTTTACGGCAAGTAGCAAACTATTTGGTTCTTTTACCAGAAATGTCAGACCATTTAGACAGAATATATCATTTTATAAGAACAGGAGAGAGACCAGAATGCATTCGCGAGGCCATGGCACATCAAAAAGTCGAGACACAAGGTATGATCTTACGGTTCCTGATAAATTGTCTAATACGGGAACGAGATCGACCAGAGACAAGCAAAGAAGAAATGGATATGTTAGTATATTGGAGTAATAACATAGCTGATGGTAAACATGATAGACAGAATAGCATAGAAGCCATGTACAGAAAGATTCGTAAAGAAATCGTAAAAATCCATGAACATGAGAAAGAGGCTAGGGAAGCTGAGAGAGATGAAAATACAGAGGAAGAGGATGATTTATTGGATACAGAGGAAACGCCAGAAACCATAGCATATGTAGGGAGAGCGAGACTTCCTAAACAGAACCCTTTTGACAGACCCATTCGCCTAGAAAACAAGAAACGTTTCCTTTCTCCCATACCAGAACAATGTTCTCTTGAACAGGTATTCCAAGACACTGATAAAATATTGAAAGAAAGAATAGGTTACCATGAACTTAGCACAATGCGAGATCAGGAATTAGCACGGTCAGCAGTCCAATGGGCTGGTAATGATAGCATATATAAAGACGACTCAGTAGCGCAAACGTTTTTGACTCTTTCCCCAGACGAACAGCGATTGGCTGGTATGTACATGATCCAGCATCTCATCACGCTGTATGAGAGTCAGCATTCTGATCCAGGTCCTTTATATAATATACTGGAAGAATTGCTCCTAAAAAGATGGAGAGGTCTAGGTACCGATTTAATCAATACCATTCTAGAACAACTGCATAAATACAGAACTTTCCTGACTCCACATTTTGTTCCTGCTCCACCCCCAGTAAGGCAACCATTTTACATAGACAGACAGAATCCCTTACGAGAAGTTCATCCCGTCCAAGTCCCAGGGGGTGAGCCACAACGAGTATTCGTATATACACCCTTAAGCAAAATGGAATTATTGGAAATGAAAAAGATAGTGCCCTGTCATGATAAAGATCCGGCAGGTTTCCATCGTGAAATAAAAGACATGTTACTCATGGGAGATTATACATATTCCGACATTCTGAAAATGTTAAAAGTATTGTTGCCTGCGGGTATTTATGAAAAATTGAGAGAGAAAGAATGGGAGGTGGGAGATAAGAAGATTAAATGGACAGAATTAGAAGGCGAAGAAAACTCACGAGTCCCAGGTACGGGTCTTGGGGATAAAGCTAAAGCACTGCCAGGATTATTAGTCCAGGTCTTGCCGAGGTTATTGGCAACTAAAAAAGAAGACTGGGATGCCATCTCAGCCTGCAAACAGAAACAAGACGAAGACACTAGTGATTTTTATTCCAGATTCGAGAAATGTTTCATTATTAATAGTGGCCTGAAAACAAGTAGCGAATCATATCCACATCTTTTTGTAACTAAATTAGTCGAGAATTCCCTACCACAAGTTAAAAATAGAGTATTAAAAGTCGAAAGCACCTGGCAAGCGAATACCCCTTCTCAGATGTTACAAATGTTACAGTACCACCAGAACCGAATCAGAGAAGAACATGATCATGAACAGAGACGTATGAAAGATACGAAAATGAAAGTATTAGTTGCCCAGTCCGTCCCAGCTGATGGTCAGAAGAGGGGTACCACACAGACTAGTCATCCTGCGGCTCCTGTTAAAGGGAACTGCAATTATTGTAAACAACCAGGTCATTATATTAATGAATGTTTGGTTCTGAAACACAATATTGCTACAGGCAAAACGAAAGAGAGACCGCGTCCTCCTAGACAAGAACATGTTCCACAGCATGTTCCACAGAACGTGCAACCTCCACAGAATACACAGCAAACAGTCGCTGTGCCCCAACCCCAACCTATTGCTGCCACGCAGCATGTTACACAGCAAATGTACCAGTATGCACAGTCAGATTACCCCGATTATCAGCAGTACTCATGAAACAGCCTAGAGAGGGAGGTTGGCTTGCCTCTTATCAAGGTTCCTGTAGATCAAGAGGGTCCCTATGTACATAGTCAGGTATTAGGGAAAGACAGAAAGTTTTTGATTGACACAGGGGCGAGCAGAACTACCATCAGTCATGACGAGGTTCCAGGGGCACCCCTCTCAGGCTCACAGAATGTTTCCCTGGGTTTTTCAGGAAAGCCTATTGTTAATGAAGTGTCAAAGCCAGTTCCCCTTGCAGTTGGTCCATTGTCCCGTACTACAGATTTGTTACTTACGAAAGCATGTCCTGAAAATCTGCTTGGTATTAAAACGTTGAAAGCACTAGGTGCTGTAATATGTTGTTCTCCGGAAGGAGTGAGACTATTTTTACGTGACTTTAAGGGACATTATGTGTTACGAGATTTTGATCCAAGATTACAAAATTTACCAGCGCATTTATGGGCTCAAGGTCCGACTGATGTAGGTTGCATGCACATTACACCTTATCGTGTTACACTCAAGCAAGGAGTTGTACTGCCTAGAATCCGACAATACAAATTGCCACCCGAAGCTGTAATAGCATTATTGAAAATTATTGACGAACTGATTGCCCAAGGAGTAGTTATTGAAACTGACTCCAATGTATGTAATTCTCCAATCATTCCGATTCTTAAACGGACTGACCCAAATGCACCACCAGTCTACCGATTGGTGATTGATCTTCGTGAATTGAATAAATGCATTATTCCACAGTACCCAGTAGTCCCAGATATTTCATCATTATTGACTGCCATTGATTCCGAAGCAGCCCTCTTTACCGTAATTGACCTCAAGAACGCTTTCTTTAGTGTCCCCATTCATCCTGAAAGCCAGTATTTGTTCGGATTCTCTTTAAATGGCCGAAGCTTCAAATTTGCACGTGCACCTCAAGGGTTCACGGAAAGCCCCAGAATTTACAGTCAAGCCTTGAAACGACAACTAGACAGTATCCACATGCCTGCTGACACTGCTCTGCTGCAATACGTAGATGACTTGTTAATCACTGCACGGACCGAACGTGACTGCGAACATGCGTCACTGACTGTTTTGTATTTCTTGGCCGAAAAGGGGCATAAAGTGTCCCCTTCGAAGCTGCAATTCTGTGCCCAGCAAGTGGTATATCTTGGGCACTTGCTGTCCAAATGGGGGAGACAGCTGACACCAGAAAGAATCCAGTTAATTGCACATCTGCCACAACCCAAGACACAAAAGGAGGTACGGGCCTTTATTGGCCTCACTTCTTACTGTAGACAATGGATTCCTCAGTATGCATATCTGGCTAAACCACTCATACAGTTGACAACACAGGAGGCAGTGACTTTGACTGTCCTCCCTTGGACTCAGGAACACACACAAGCTTTTTACGAATTAAAGAAAGCCTTATGTCAAGCACCTGTTTTAGCGACACCATGTTATAGTAAACCTTTTACACTTTTTGTCACAGAACGCGATGGTACAGCATTATCTGTACTCACACAAGATCAAGCAGGACGCCACAAGCCTTGTGCTTATTTTTCTAGTACATTGGATCCAGTGGCCCAGGCTCTGCCTGCGTGCCTTAAATCAGTTGCAGCGACAGCTCTAGCAATCAGACAAAGCGATTCCATAGTGTTAGGACATCCCCTGACAGTACAAGTTCCGCACTCAGTGGAAGTTCTCCTGAACCGTACCCAGACTCAACACTTGACGATAGCCAGACTGACAGGCTACGAATTGACATTGTTTCAGCCACACATAGAAATCAGACGATGCAACACATTAAACCCTGCCACATTATTACCCTCGAGCACAACTGACCCGACACCACATGACTGTGTAGAAGTCATCGATACTGTAACGAAGCCCAGACAAGACCTGACAGATATTGCATTACCCGACCCAGACCTGACACTTTACGTGGATGGTTCATGTATGAGAACAAACACAGGAGAGTTAGTGGCCGCCTATGCAGTGACCACTGAAACTGAAGTTATAGAAACACATCGTATTGACACCCTGTCTGCTCAAGCGGCAGAACTCATTGCTCTGACCCAAGCTTGTATCCGAGCCAAGAACAAGAAAGTAAACATATACACAGATTCACAGTATGCATTCGGAGTCGTTCACGACTTCGGTATCCTCTGGCAAGAAAGAGGTTTTTTAACTTCTCATGGCGCCAAGATACAGCACGGTCCTCTTATTCAAGCTCTGTTGGAAGCAATACACTTACCTGCATTCATTGCCATCATGAAGTGCAAAGCACATACGAAAGTCACAGACACCATTTCCCAGGGTAACGACCTGGCAGATCGAACAGCTAAACTCACAGCTCAGACTCAAACAGACATCCCAACAGACATGGCAAAGACTGACGGAATATCAAAGACACATTGTATGACCGTGAAGGATCCCATTACAGACGTACTCGACATACAGACACATGCTACTCCCGACGAAATCAAGAAATGGACTGAACAAGGAGGGATCCAGACAGATCAGGGATGGATGATGAAGGGAAGAGCCACATGGTTCCTCCCCGACTCTATGGTTCAAGTAATCATTAACACAGCACATAGTCCAGCACACTTAGGAGAAAAAGCCATGTTAGACAGTATTCAAAACCTCTGGTTCAACAAACATTTACGAGCAGCAGCAAAACAGAAAGTGCGTACTTGCATGATCTGTTGTCAGTTCAATCCAGGCAAAGGTGTTCCCGTGGAACAAGGTGGATTTCATCCTCCTGACCATCCTTTTGAAGTCCTCCAGATAGATTATATCCAGATGGACAGATGTAGAGGTTTTAAATATGTCCTCGTAGTTGTATGTGCCCTTTCCAGATGGACAGAAGCATATCCAGTCCCAGATTACACTGCCGCGACCACTGCCAAGCAGTTGGTTCGTGAGTTCTTCCCGCGATACGGATTGCCTCGTGTCGTATACTCTGATAATGGACAGCCATTCTCGTCCGAGCTTATGAAACAGGTTTCCCTTTTGTTAGGTTACCAGTGGAGGTTCAACTGTGTACGACACCCCGAAGCAGCTGGTCTCGTTGAGAGACACAATCAAACTTTGAAAACACGATTAGCCAAAATTTGTGCAGAGAAAGCTGTAGATTGTATAGTAGCCTTGTGTGAGATTTCGGACCGGGGTTGTGTCTGTACTGCGGGGCTCTCGAAAAGATTCGCACACACTGGGTTTCTGGGTAGTGCAGGTTTTATTGCTTTGTACAAACGTCGTTTGCGAACAGGCACTCTATAAAAGGGTAGGGGTGACTCCGCCTCCTCCGTCCTGGACCGTCCCTGTGTTGCTCTCCAGTCCCAAGGTCTTCTGGGTGTCGTAGGCCTTTTCCCCGCCGTCCTGCTGGTCTTTTTGCGCCGGTACCCCAGAAAAGAAGGAAAAGAAAAAATGTCCGTCTCAGTAAAGGTGCTGGGATGAGGGTCTCTCAGGGAAGGGAGTGAGGGGAATCACACGTGCAACCTCCAACCCTGACTGTGGGACGTGAACCCTTGAGAAACCACCAAGGGTGTGCAGGGGTGCTTGCTTTTAGGCGGGCTTCCCTCGTCTACCACCTCCCCACGCTATGTTGTCGGACCGTACCTGGGTGAGCCACACTTCCGTGTTAGTGTGGCTGGGCGATGCGCGTCCCGCAGAGCCCCCTGGCTTCCCGCGGTAATCCACCTCAGGTTCGCTGTCTGGTCCCGCCGCCGCCTTCCTGGTTGGAGTCGTCCTGTAGCTTTGACTCGTCTCAGATTCCTTCCGGCTCCACCTCCCTGCTCTCTCTCCGCTGTCCTCGTCCTCCGATCTTCCTCCGTCCTCCGCTTGTCGTCTTCCTCCGTCCTCCGCCCGTCGTCCTCCTCCTCCGTCCACTCCGCTCCGCTGTCTCTCCACTCGCTCCACCAACCTCCAACTCCACCTCCGGGTGTCTCGCACACCTGGCTGGACTCCGGAATGGGCTTTACGTCGTCAGGAAGGGCGTGGCGCCAGTCCGTCTCCGCCCCCTTAAAGGTGTAGTCCCGTAGGTGCACCGCTTCAGGCCGTCTCCGGACGACGTCGGGGGTATTCCACGCCTCGGTATTCTGGGAAGAAAAGGCAGACACATTACTAGGCATACCAGGGGGGCCCTCGTCGGGGTCCCCCGCGTCACACATCCCCCCCCTAGGAATCTCCCGATCGGGGAGAGGGTACCGAGAAAGAAAGTCCGCATGGACGTTCTCGGCCCCCTTCTGGTGCCGGACCTGAAACCGAAAGGGTTGTAAGGCCAGGAACCACCGCATGACGCAAGGGTTGTTCGAAATGTTTCTCGCCATCCATATGAGAGGGGCATGGTCTGTGTACAGCAGGAAAGACCGCCCTTCAAGGTAGTAGCGTAGCTTGTCCACCGCCCACCTGATGGCCAGGCACTCCTTTTCAATAGTCGGGTACCTAACCTCCCTAGGAAACAGCTTCCGGCTGATGTAGAGAACGGGGCGGAGACCCCCCTCCCCGGTGTCCTGGGACAACACCGCCCCGATACCAAAGTCAGAAGCATCAGTGTGCAACACAAATGGCTTGTTAAAATCGGGTGACGTAAGAACCGGCCTGGTGGTGATGGCCTTTTTAAGGGTCTGAAAGGCAGTCCACATGGCCGGTGTCGGGTTGTGGAAGTCTGGGCGGGTCTTTGTTTTCCTGAGGGTATCGGTCAGGGGTGCCGCGACCTCAGAAAATGAGGGTATAAAACGCCGGTAATACCCTACCAAGCCCAAAAAGGCACGCATGTCCTTTAGAGTCTTTGGAAACGGGGTTTCCGCGATAGCCCGCACTTTTTCCACCTGAGGTTCAATGATGCCATGACCTAGAAGGTACCCCAAATATTTGACTTTATGGTACCCGATCCTGGACTTCTTGGAATTGACATGTAGACCCGCCGATTCGAGCAAATTGAACACGGCATCCAGATGTTGCAAGTGAGTCTCCCAGGAGGGACTAAAAATGATGATGTCATCAAGATAAGCGGAGCAATATTGATGATGACCCTGCAGTACCGTGTTCATGAGTTTCTGGAACGTGGCGGGAGCCCCATGTAGACCGAAGGGCAGAACCGTAAATTCGAACAGCCCCTCCGAGGTGGAAAAGGCTGTTTTTCTCCTGTCTTCTTCGCGCAGGGGCACCTGCCAGTACCCCTTCGTCAGGTCCAGAGTACTGATATATTTGGCCTCCCCGAGTTTCTCGATGAGCTCATCGATTCGGGGTATGGGGTAGGAATCACAAGCCGATACTTCGTTTAATGCCCGGAAGTCCATACAGAAACGGCTGCTGCCATCGGGTTTAGGCACCATAACTATAGGCGACGACCACTCACTCCTGGAAGGCCGTATCACCCCTAACCTGAGCATTTCTGCCACCTCTTTCGCTATGGCCTCCCGTTTAGCCTCTGGAATCCTATACGGTCGTTGCTTGACCACGGTACCAGGAGGCGTCTCAATTCTGTGCTCAGCCAAGGTGGTTTTCCCCGGAAGGTCGGAGAAGATGGGTGCGTGTTTCCTCAGCACATGACGGAGCCCCTCCTGCTCACCTTCAAACAATTCCTCACTGATAACCAAGTCATCCATCGTGGAGGTGAGGGATTTTGTGGGATTAAGCACCAGATTAGCTGCCACCGGAGGCGTTCCAAGCCATTTTTTTAACAGATTTATGTGAAAAATCTGGGTCTTTCGGGTGGTGAGTCGGAGACGATAGGTCGTTTTGCCTATCGTCTCGATGACCTCATAGGGGCCTTGCCAGTCATTACTGAACTTTTTGGCTATTGAAGGCAGCAATACCAGGGCCCAGTCACCTACTTTTAGCGACCTCCATTTTTTTCCCCTATTATAATGGGTCTGTTGGTGTTTCTGGCTGTCCTCCAAGTGTGTAAAAGCGAGTTCCCTGATCTTTCCTAATTTGTTCCTCAAATTCGAGCTGTATTCGAGAAGAGTCCTGGTTTCTCCGCCTTGTTCCTTTTCCCACATATCCTTTGTCATATCCAGCAAGCTCCTGGGTTGTCTCCCATAGAGCATCTCGAAAGACGAACACCCAAGGCTGCTTTGTCGCTGGCCTCTTATCACATACAGGGCTAAGGGCAACAAGGAGTCCCAGTCGGAGTGGTTTACCTCCACCATTTTTTTTAGGACCGTTTTTAGGGTCCGATTGTATCGTTCAACCAACCCATCCGTTTGAGGGTGGTACACGGACGTCTTGATCTGGTGTAAACCCAACATTTGGCAAACCTCCTGCATAACCTTGGACATGAATGGGGTCCCCTGGTCCGTGAGGATTTCTTTAGGGAACCCCACTCGAGAAAACAACTCAAGAAATTTGTCAGCAATGTTCCTGGAGGTGGGGGATTTTAGAGGAAAGGCCTCAGGAAATCTAGTGGCGTAGTCCACAATAACGAGGGCGTATCTAAACCCTTTTCTTGTGGGGGTTAAGGGGCCTATCAGGTCCATCCCCACTCTCTCGAATGGGGTCCCGATGACTGGCAGAGGTTGTAAGGGCACCGCCGCCGGACGTTGAGCATTCTTCCGTTGACAAAGGTCACAGGTTTGACAATGTTTTTTTATGTCGCTGTAGATACCAGGCCAGTAGAAGTTCCTGAGGACATTCTGGGTCGTTTTCTCACTCCCAATGTGTCCCGCCAGTAGGTGGGTATGGGCATAGTACATTATTTGGTCGCGAAAACAGGCCGGTACCAACAGTTGCATCGGCTCATCCTTAGAGGCTACTCTATACAAAAGATCATCCTTTATCACAAACCGGGGGTAGGAGGGATTGGGACTGGTTAAATTAACATGTGCCTGTTCCCAAGCATTGATGAGCGTCTCGTCATTGGCCTGGGCGAATCGGAAGGACCTGTCTCCTTCCCAGGGACCTGTGGATAGCAAGTTGTTTACTGATTCTCCCTGTTCATTGTCTCGGCCCAACTGGCCCTTGAAGAGGTTCAGGAAGTTCGGATTATCGGTGCCCAGGATCAAAGGTTCGGGTAGAGTATCCATCACTCCTACTTTCACTACCATCTTTTCCATACCCTCTAGGCCTAGGGGGATGTTAGCCACTGGATACTCCTTCACGTCCCCATGTACGCATTTAATGTACACACTGTTCTCCGGTACTAACTGTTTTGGTGTCACATATATCCCTTGTATGACCGATTGCTTACAGCCAGAATCAAGGAGGGCCCTGACCATCACCCCATTAACAGTAACACTCACATGGAAGGAGCCTCCTAGTTCAGCCGAGTACAACACCGATTTTGGAAGATAATTAACGTCCATTGGCTCTTCGTGCGCTCTTTTCTGGGGGCACAAACGGGCTATGTGGCCCCACTGGCCACAATCGAAACACTGTGGGCCCCGAAAAGGGGGGTGATCGCCAGCCGTGGGTCGGGGTGGAGGAAGGAGGGGTCCCGGGGGTGCCCTCACTCGTCGCTCGGGTCTTGTCGGTCCTTTGCTTGGTTTCTCTGGTTCCGCACTATGTAGACGAGGTTGGGCCCGGGCGTAGGTGGTGGCCATCTCCATGGCCTGAGCCGTGTTCAGATTAGAGTGCTGGCGTAGCCACCGCTGTGTCCCATAGGGAAGGGCTTCCAAATACTGTTCGAGGTATATTCTGTCCATGATTTGCTCTTTGGTGCTCGTGGATGGGGTGAGCCACTTGTCCGCCGCGGTTTTTAGTCTAAAGAACAAGGTTTTGGGGTTGTCTCCCGCTTGTCCCCTCTCCTTGCGGAACCGAACCCTATAGGCTTCAGAATCTAAGCCGAGGTGATCCAAAATCACAGTCTTGATTTGGGCATATGGGGTGGTACCATTGTTGTTCGCTACCTGATAGGCTGCCTGTGCCTCTCCACTCAACAATGGTGCCAAAAAAAACGGCCACTTGTCCACAGTCCATCCACAAGCAAGGGCCACCCTTTCAAAATTTGTTAGAAAAGCGTCTGGGTCCTCCCCCGGGACATATTTTTGCAAGGAAATGCCCGCGGGTGTAGGTGTAGCCCTGGTTTCACGTACGGTGACAGTGGCGGGGTCTCCCGTAACCCTCATTCCTTCCAGTTGTTGTACCACGGAACTTCGGAAGGTATCCCGGTCCAATTGGGCTGCGGCTAGCTGTTGCTCCACGGCCCATGCCAGTTGTTCTTGGCCCTTCACGAGGGCTTGCAGGATCGCATCCATCGTTGTGTCCTCGATGTTGCTCACTGTTGATATGCCCGCATTCTCCACCACTTGTGAGATTTCGGACCGGGGTTGTGTCTGTACTGCGGGGCTCTCGAAAAGATTCGCACACACTGGGTTTCTGGGTAGTGCAGGTTTTATTGCTTTGTACAAACGTCGTTTGCGAACAGGCACTCTATAAAAGGGTAGGGGTGACTCCGCCTCCTCCGTCCTGGACCGTCCCTGTGTTGCTCTCCAGTCCCAAGGTCTTCTGGGTGTCGTAGGCCTTTTCCCCGCCGTCCTGCTGGTCTTTTTGCGCCGGTACCCCAGAAAAGAAGGAAAAGAAAAAATGTCCGTCTCAGTAAAGGTGCTGGGATGAGGGTCTCTCAGGGAAGGGAGTGAGGGGAATCACACGTGCAACCTCCAACCCTGACTGTGGGACGTGAACCCTTGAGAAACCACCAAGGGTGTGCAGGGGTGCTTGCTTTTAGGCGGGCTTCCCTCGTCTACCACCTCCCCACGCTATGTTGTCGGACCGTACCTGGGTGAGCCACACTTCCGTGTTAGTGTGGCTGGGCGATGCGCGTCCCGCAGAGCCCCCTGGCTTCCCGCGGTAATCCACCTCAGGTTCGCTGTCTGGTCCCGCCGCCGCCTTCCTGGTTGGAGTCGTCCTGTAGCTTTGACTCGTCTCAGATTCCTTCCGGCTCCACCTCCCTGCTCTCTCTCCGCTGTCCTCGTCCTCCGACCTCCGATCTTCCTCCGTCCTCCGCTCGTCGTCTTCCTCCGTCCTCCGCCCGTCGTCCTCCTCCTCCGTCCACTCCGCTCCGCTGTCTCTCCACTCGCTCCACCAACCTCCAACTCCACCTCCGGGTGTCTCGCACACCTGGCTGGACTCCGGAATGGGCTTTACGTCGTCAGGAAGGGCGTGGCGCCAGTCCGTCTCCGCCCCCTTAAAGGTGTAGTCCCGTAGGTGCACCGCTTCAGGCCGTCTCCGGACGACGTCGGGGGTATTCCACGCCTCGGTATTCTGGGAAGAAAAGGCAGACACATTACTAGGCATACCAGGGGGGCCCTCGTCGGGGTCCCCCGCGTCACACCTTGCCAATTGCCCTTTTCTATATGCGCATGGTTGCTCATTCCAGAACCGGACTATCTCCTTATGAGGTGGTCTTCGGGCGGCCTCCCAATATGTGGGGTACGCCTATGCCTCGTAGAATAACCGATGTTGACTGTAATATGCTGACAGATTACCTAGCTTCCTTGATGTCTGCACTACAATCATGTCGTTCACAGGTTGCGGCTGCTTTCCCGGACAACACCCAAGTAAAATCGCATGAAGTCATTCCGGGAAACCTGGTGTTTGTGAAAAACTTTGATCGCTCAAGTCCGCTGGAGCCGAGGTGGAAACAGCCCAAGTTGGTGTTGATGACGACGAGGACCGCAGTGAAGTTGGAAGGAAGGAAAGGATGGCTGCATTCCAGCCACATTAAGAAATTTCACGGACTGTGTCCAGAAACTCTGGTTAAGGACTGCCCCCTATCGGACTCTGACTCTAAACTTCCCCTGACAGAGAAAACTCCCCAAGAGGAGTACCGTTCTAAGCTAAGGTCTAGTAAGTCAGACAGCGTTTAATTGTTTAAGTCCCCCCTGGGTGAAGCGGTTAGACAGGTTTCTGACATGTATCAGTTAGACCCAAGTAGTCAGAGAGATAGGCGTATCAAGAAACGAGAGCAATATTGTAAAAATGTGCACAGTCGATGTGTAATAACTTTGATTTTTATGTTTCTTCTGAGTCTTACGATCATATGCATAAGTTTAATGTTACATATTTTTTTCCCTCTTGATTCTCATGTACATGCTTCCTCTAATGACACTGTAGAGCACACTTTCAGCGACCTGCCCCCCCATGAACTGTCCTATCGATTAGCAATGCGCAACAATACCTTCATTCGTATGTTACACCACACTCACCAGACCAGCAATGCTACCAATTGCTGGGTATGTGGCCGACTCCCACCTTATCAGAAATACAAGGGAGCTCTGCCCCTCTTTCCTTACCCGTTCACACATAATGGTTCATGTGGTGCATGGTTTGCTTTAATGTCCTCCCTAGACAGTAAGTCCAAAGTTTCCCAAGGCAATTGGATTTGGGGGAACCTGAATACAGTCATGAATAAAGCGTGTTTCCCAGACGCAGACGGTCTTCCCCAAAGGATAGTGACCGATCTAGAGAATGAAGTGTATGAATTAGGTAATTTTTCACTCAATCTCATGATATTGAACGTCCAGTCCGAGACTAATTCGAACTTGCCGTTTATAACAGTTTTGCCAGTGAAAGGCGAATTATGTGTTAGAAAGAATGGTTCTGTACATCTAGGACACAGTGATTGTAATACTGTAGTCGAATTCAGTGACAAAAGGAAGTCTACTTTCAAAGCCTCTCGCCATTCTTATTTCATTTGTGGTCACACCGCTTATGTACATCTGCCCCCTGATTGGGATGGGACGTTTACATTGCGTTCCTATTACCACCCGTTTTTCTAGCTCCACCTGATTATCATAGGAATTCACGTCTTGTGAATGTCAGACATAAAAGGGAGATCAAGACCCCAATTGTCGATCAGACTGAGACAACGTGGGAACAATACTCGGATTTCAATAAAGGATTCTTTTTTTTTGTAGGTCCTGTCCAGAATAGTAAACTAATACGCAAATTAACTAGAACTTTGGAAGCGGTAGTGAACGAAACTACTTCTGCTTTAGGTAACCTGACCGAAGAGCAATCTGCTATGAGAATTGTTGTTCTTCAAAATCGCCTTGTCCTTGACGTCATCCTGGCCGATAGGGGCGGGGCTTGTAGAGTCATCGGATCCAGTTGTTGCGTGTTTATTCCTAATAACGCGCCGTCCGTGTATAAGGCCATAACACGGCTTCACGAAATTGCTCACCTGATACACCAGAATCCAGGTTC
Source organism: Lissotriton vulgaris (assembly GCF_964263255.1). Lineage (NCBI taxonomy): Eukaryota > Metazoa > Chordata > Amphibia > Caudata > Salamandridae > Lissotriton > Lissotriton vulgaris. The sequence goes on along the minus strand of NC_141694.1, from coordinate 1,719,064,657 downwards.
CTGGACTTGGTCCGGTTGGCTCTGGAGTGTGATATCTGCCTGGGGATGGAAAATATTGTCATTTCTAGGAATAATACTGCTTATCCTATTCAGTTGTTGTCTATGTCTGCAATGTGGGCCAGCGATTTGCAGCTTGTGCGCCACAGCTTGTATTCCAGGTCCTAGTTCCCGTTCCCGAATAATAAAAGATGAACAAATGATGTTATACGAACAGGTAGATGGTCTCATGAATATAGATATATCCTAAATAGGTGTAGTAGGGGCCAAGGAGGGAATGAGGTAATAAAAATTTTCAGGTACCAATGTGTCCCCTCACTCGCACCCTATCCATGCACCCATGTTCCTTGTATGTCGTGTAACTTCTTTTCTGTTCATGATAGAAAGACGCAAATACATTTGCGTCCAACGTTAACATGTCAGCTATCCAGTCATGCATAAATATCTTGTTAATTAGGCTTCTAGGCCTACGGTGCCAACGTCTTTACATGGTACACTTTCACGTTTTCTTCACGTTTTCTGGCCTAGTCGAGTCAGACCCTTAAAACGAGGCTCCAAGTACTTTTCTGCCTCTGAAAGCTGCCGTTTAGGTATGCATCCCTGACCTCTGCCTTACATCCTGCACAGACGAGCGGTGCCCGGCTCGGCCCGTTTGCCTGCCAAGACCTACAAGTTATCTGTTCAGCCTCCTCGAAAACACATTCCAGTCTAGTGAAATAGGTAAACATATTCCCGGCTGCAGAGCAAAGGGCCCTGCCGCCCTGCCTTCCTGTCTCCATGCAAGTAATTTACTGCTCCTGTTACCATGGTAGGCCCATGGCCCCCGCACTCTACATGAAGATCCATATGCACGCACTAGCATTTAGTGATGAACAGCCTCTGCCCGAGAAACCTTTTACTCCAGACACTACATCCTCAAAACATACGATATCAGATTTGCTGTATGTACAGGTCGTTCTGACATCCCAGACATCAGTCTCCTCTACTCGTGCAGAAGTCAAAGCCCCTGCTCCCCCTGCCATGCTTAGTTGCGTGCGCATACAGGTTATAAGTTTCTGCTGATTCTGCAACTTTCTCTATGCATCCACCCACTTGTGACGTTTCATGTGACGATTCTCTGACATGTCAAGTACACGCCCATGTGTACGCCTTTCTACACGCCTCCTGTTACGCACATGTGTTCTTATCACCTCTCTTTTCACCTGTTACGCCTACTGTATTCACTTCCATGTATACTGTTTTACTATATATAATGTGTGATGCTAATAAAATGTTGAATGTCCCTTCCTGAACCTGAGTGGTGATGGAACCCGATGTCCCATGCTTCGAAGCATTCCATTAAAGCCCGTATGACTCAGATACCACGGACTCTGCCTCTCATTTGATTGAGCTATCCTTATGTCTTATTAATTATATGGAAAAAAACTATACGGTAAAATATATTTACCACACCCTTCCTTTACTTCCCTCGCCTGATCACCCAATTGTTCAGAAATTCATACTCAGACCAAGAGCTATCAGGAGGTGGACCACAATGATCATCGCACCTTCAGGAGGAATCAAGGAAACAACAGTCCCAGGCTGTCGTGTGCACATTGTCTCACCAGCATTACATGTAAACTCCTTGCATAAGTGTTATTTTCTTCTGAGCAATGGGACTAGACATGGACATTGGCTAAAGCAGCATGGGCTCCACACAAAACTTAATCCATTTGTATAGCAAATGTGTCCCACACAGTATAATGTGCATCATCACAGTGACCGCAGAACTCTTGCCAGTTTGCATGCATCACGTATGGCATCATTGACAAAGATTTTGCATATGGGAGTATGTGTACTCTGGCAACATGAATGGTGTTCATCATAACTATCGAACCTTATTGTGCATGAAGTACATGGTTGTGTATGTATTGTTGCCGCTTGCTACACACAACGGGCAGCCCACACCGGCTTACGCTGTGTGTCCTGTGCGCAGCTTGGCCTTTTGGTGCCTGATCCTGTGCCTGACATATATGGGGATTGTTATTTCATTTCAGGTCTGTGACCCATGAGTCACCAGACACTCCTTCATTTCCATACACCGGTTACATTGTGCCTTTCAAACTTCCTTCTCTTTCTGTGCTAGTTTTTGCATGGTGTCTCACCCCTTCCACCATCATGTGTTCACCCATTCCTGCTGCTGCCTCCCCTGCGGCATCACCCTACTGAGTGCCCTTATTCTGCAACACACACACCTCCCAGATGCTTCTCCCTCCCTCCCTCCATTGGTAATGAAGGCATCAGCTTGTCAGTGCCACTGTTGCGCCACATCTGTGCCAAAGGCAGGACCGTCTGCACCTGCAACGTGCACAGTGCAAAGCCCTCTGGTCCTTCCATGACACAGGTAACCCAACAGACTCATGCTCCAGCCACCCTCTAAACAAGGAACACAAGAGAAGTGTGGCTCACCGATTAGAGTGGCAGACTGGCAGACCCTGAGGCAGAGGTCTGGCCCAGGACCAGGGTTCAATCCCCGTCACGGCAGGGTCTTGGGCTCAATGTCCTCAGACCCGATAATTCTAACCTCGGTGCCTACTCTAATCATGGGTTCCACTCTGCAACACTGGGCAATAGCTTGCTTAATCTCCACACCGGCCCTAACAACGCTAGGATGCCTGGCTTCACCTTGGTGGTGCCCAGGAGTGGACACCTCACAGGAACAGGCCAGGAAGGGTTCCACAGCGGTATTCGTACAGCGCTTAGAGACCCTTGGGTGATAGGCGCAATAGAAATGCAAATTACATTTACATTTACATTTACAAGACATTCATCCACCTGCTATCAGGCAACCCCTAAGCGCAACCATTACAGCTTTGCTGGCTGTGTGTGCAACTCCTACTGCCAACAACGTGCTGCCCCGCATGACAGACCATGTCCGTACAACCAGGTCATGTGCCTCCTACTGCACACCCGCTACATCCACCAGCATGCCATTGGACTATATCACCTCAGCCAACACAACAGCTCCACACATCTCCTTCATTACAGTGACCTGTTTGAAGGCATCCTCAGCACACTACATCAACATTGCCATCACAGATGGATACAAGGTCACCCAAAGGGACTACACCAGCACCCCAGGACGATGACTAGAAATGTCATCATAAGTACCCCCTCAGAGTCACATACTACACCAAGGACACGCTCAGCATTGTCAAACATCTGCACTTCAAGTTTCACACCAACCCCCAGACCACCCTCAGTCTAAATATCATCTACAGATCTCCAGGCCTACACCCACAATTCTGCTACGCCATCTACAATTATTATAATAGTCATGTATGAAGCACACATGTAAGCCAACAGGGTTGTCCCAGCGCTGTAGTGTGCCGAAAATGAGGCAGCATACGGGAGAGCAACTAATCTAGCAGGCTAAATATCCAGGTCATAATGGCTTAGCGAGAATCACATTCATATAGAATCAGACGCAGCGGAAGAGGTAGCTTAGTCCAACATTGGGTGGTTCCTCCTAATTTAATTTTAGCTAAGCAAGGGACTAATGAGCAAGTGCTTGTCATTTGAACATAGAGATGGTGATTGACAATAGGGACGCAGTCTCCTCCTAAGTTAGAACGGACCATGGCCTTGTCCTGCACAGAAGACGAGTGTAAGCGCATTGAATTCTATTTGTGTAGCCATGGCAGGCAATGGAGTAGTCTTTGACACGTGTAGATATGTAGTCAAAGTGAAACTCAACATACTAGCCAGGCTGCAGCACTTGTTCCCCCTCTGCAGTATACGGAGCAAGCCTAATGTGATACGTGCGTATGAGACTTCCGCGTAGTGTAAATGGTAGGTAATCAGTGTTAGAAGCACGGTTTTGCGGATTACAATGTGCAGATAGTGTATATTTCCCTTGATGATTTTAATCTTGCAAATACAAGCGGCACCCGCCTCTTGTACCTGTGTGGCAAGGGATAGCTGATTGCCCCATCTTACTCCCAGATTCCTAACCACGTCCTTGTGTGCCGGAGAAATGGCCAATTCCTCTGGCCACCACAGATTGGAAGAGAGGGGAGAAGGTTGGTTAAATGAAGAGGAACTCTGTGTTAACTGTATTAAGTTCTCAGAATTTGTGGTACATCCAGGCCACAATAATCTAGACAATATTTTCTAGTGTGTCAAACATTAGTGGCACACACAGCATTCTAGGTGAATAATAACTGAGGCTCATCAGCATATGATATGAATTGGACTTCTGACATGGCAATCGATGCAGCCAGCGGGGTTAAGTAAGTATTACAAGACAGAGGGCTCAGAGCAGAGACAAGCAGCACGCCCGACTTCAGTGATTTGACTGTGGAGATGGATGGATATGTCTGGACCGGCTGTGTGCAGTCAGATAGTACGGAAGATATACAGTTCACCATGAAGCCACCCACGCCTATGGTCTTAGGGAGGTTCAGGAGAATGGGATGGGCGGCAGTGTCAAATGTTATAGACAAGTGTACAGCACCAACACCGCCTTGGAACCTCCGTCAACCGCCCAGCGTATAGAGTCTGCCCTTTCAATGAGGGCCTTATCCGTACTATATCTGGGGTTGTAGCCGGATTGATAGTCATGAAGGAGGCTATTATCTTCAACAAAGGCCATCAGTTGCTGCAAGGAATTGTTCACTTAAGGCTTGGCCGGAGCTGGTACGTGCGAGGTCTATGATTGCAAGGAGATACAGGTTCTGCGTTGGCTTTCCTTAAGATGGGTAGGAGGAACACGTGTCTCCACATATCAGGATTACAGCCCAATTTGAGGGAAAGCTTCCAGATGGAGCTTAAATGGTGATTGGGACTCTTTGCAAGGATGTTGTATAGTTTGGTGGCAAGGGGTCAGTAGGGTAACGTGATTCACACATCTGCAATTAGAGCAGAGAGGCTTCATATGAAAATGTGTAAGATATACTGAGACCACAGAGATGGGAAAGGGCTTTACATTTTGGTCCTCAGACATTGTACAAGTACATCAGGATGCAGGCCCTCACCTACACAGACAACATGGGTCAGGGATACAGAAACTCCTGGCTGGAGGACAACCATAGCACCATCCTGCATTTGTACAACAACATTTGCATCCAGTTGCCCAAAGAACAACATACTGCACCACACTCCATTACAGATCCACCAAGAACAATTGACCAAAGTCAACACAAACAAGCTGTGTGGCACCCTCACACAGGACACTCCAACCAACGACACAGCCACACCATGCAATCGCACACACTGGATCAGCGACTGACCCAACACTCTTCCCACATTGGCAGATTTTCATGTGTAGCACAACAACGGTTAAGCCACCCGGGACAAGGCAGACCTACTGGACTCATACACGTCTAGCCAGACTCATGTGCAAATCTTGTAAAACAAACAACCATCAGTTACCTTTCTGCCCTGAAATCCACAACACACAGACATCAGATTATCATCAGCACGGACAAGAGGACAACCTCCAGGTATAGCCTAGGCACCAACACACACAACATGAATGACCTCTTTGGCATCGTGAGCGGACTATCTGACCCCAGATCTCCATCCAAGAGATATCCCACCCTTGCAAGGCCAAGGGGATCCCTTGCAACTTACTACCACTGCAAACTCGTGGACGTACACGACAGCCTGGTCACACAGAGGCAGTCAGTGCTTTTTCCACAGGACATACCCCCCCTCAGTTCCAGGACTCCCATCAGCAACAAAGACACTACCCGGCTCGTGTACACGATCCACTCCGGCTCTACATCTGGACCCTTCCCACACAACATCTCTATCACAGCATACACCATCCTTCAGTCCCACCTCCAGGATATTATTAATGTCTCCTTTGAATATGCCACTTTCAATGGGAGCGGTAGGCATGCTGGAAGCCAGGCCCTTCTTTGACGACGTACGGCTGTACCGCAGGAACACCTGGAACGTTACCCTGCTTCCATACCCGGAAAATGTAATCAAGAAGACAGTCACAAATCAAATGACCATCTCACTCCAAGTAAACATCTCCAGGCAAACCGCACCAGACCATCTTCCACAGTAATCACCCCACTGCAACAGCCCTCATTGGCACCAACAACAACATCTCGGACCGTGCTCAACAATGGTGAAAACACAACCCTCACCCCCTTTGACCTCTCACCCAGCATTCTACACCATGTGGTATCACGTTGTCAGTTCACACATCTCCAACACTGGGACCCAGAGGAAGGGCCAGGATGAAAGCCCCAAGTACCTCACCAGCAAGGCCCAGGGAGTCTGCCTCCCCCCTTCGGCGCGTAGTACACTGGGGTCATTGGACCCAGGCGTCATCTCGCTGTGTGACTATCTACATTATCTCCATGACCCCCCTCACCAACATCACATGTACACACGATCTCATCATCATGTCCTCTGCCATTGACACCCAGCTGCTCCTCACCCTCACCAAAGACCCAGCCACTATCAGATCCAACATTCAAGAAGGCATGAGGTTCATTGACATATTGAGGTACCTCAGCCACATGAGGCTGGCCTTGGACAAGACTGGTCTCATCATCTGAGGAATGTCTCCTTACGGCTGGACAACTCCTTATTTCACAGCAGCCTCAGCAGTGCACAAGTACACATTGGCCACACAGGGAAGCAGGTGCTCATCGTACACTCCTCGCTCAAATAACCATGGAAATGAACACCATCTCTACCTCATGCTGAAAGTCCTTACGTATGCAACAAATGTTCATCAGATAGATCCACTCCTAATCAAGACAGACAGTCACCCAGGCACACAACACCAGCCGGCTCTACTACAGCAAAGCCCTCTACGCAAGAACAACAGCCAGGCTCCAGGAGGACTTGTGCACATACAGGGTGCATCGGCACACCTCATCCTCAACATCCCCTGCCACAGCCACATGACTGTCCACCTGAGATACCTACAATGGACTCACTGTCAACAGCAGGATCACCTTCATACTCCTCAGCCACACTCACGAGGCACTCCTCAACCCCAGCCCCGAACACGAACATGGACGTCTCTCATCCAACACCCCATTGCACCAACTCTGTTCAGCCAACCTTGCCCTGGGCACCATTCTTCACATCCACAGTAAAACTGCATGCGGAAGATAGTTCTCCCACATCAACATACAGACCTAGTACTCCCTCCCTGGGCACCTCCACATGATCCATGACCTCTACACCTTCATCACACTCTTCCAAAACTGTCTGTCTGAGCAGTATTGCAGACCCCCTCTCCTCAGCAGATTGAAAACATCACAGGTGAGTATAGCGCTCCATGTATGTATGTGATACGACCTTGTGACCTATGTGTGTCCTCGACCGGACTCAGATCCCAGTGTATGGATGGGTTGTGTTTGTTCCACACTCTGGCATACTTTAACATATCCCCACACGTATGTTGTATAATGATTGTAAATGACTGCAACATCAATTTCAGTAGTGTTGGTTTTGTTTATTTATCGTTCTTGTGCGTGAAACGTGAGTTAGTGATGGGTGCTGTACAAAAAGGGGGGAATCCAATGTTCACAAAGGGAGATGTGATGCCTTGCAGTTTGAGTCACCAGAGTCCAGATCACAGTGCTTGGCATCATTGGTCAGACTGCAACCAGCAAGTCCATGTCGGAGAGTAGGACAGTCAATGAGGTGATGCTGTTGCACACAGACTCCAGGTGCCAGACCAGGTGTCCTGGGAGAAGCGCATGTTCCACTGCCTCTCACTATCTTTTCCGTGGACGACCCACTTTCCTTGGGGGACCCTCATGGAATCTGGCGTTTCTCGTGCTCTTTCGCGCCCGCCGCAGCAGTTGGCCCCAGGTGGCGTCGGGGATCTCTATTTGGAGGTCCAGTTCCCATTTATCTTTCAGGGCAGTGAGCGGCTGCAGGGATTCACATATAATTCGGAAATACAGACAGGTCACTGCCTTAAAAGTTCCCGCCGCCATCATCGTATATTGGCAGACCATAGAAGTAGCAGGTTCCTGCAGCCCTTCTCCCCAGTGCTCTTGCATGGCTCCAGTCACTGCCGCATGCAGTAAATAATCTCCCCTGGGCAAGTCGAATTGGTCCTGCAGAGCCTGGAACGGAAGCAATGTCCCGTCCTCATAGAAGTCGCCCAACACCTGTAGCCCAGCCTCCTCCCAACCCTGCAGTCTTGACCAATCCCCGCCATGAGGTAGGGCCGTGATCATGCCCAGCGGGATCTCCGGTGCATACATTCGCCGGATTCCCGCTCGTCTACGCGCCCGGTTCCAGCAAAGCCGAAACGTCTGTTCCTCCACCGTCAGGTCTCTGACAAGCAGTCTCTGATGAAGGGTAACATACGCAAGCACATGACGTGGGGTGCCCTCGTCTCTACCTTGGTCTGGGCCTCGGTAGACCCTCGCAACCTCTTGGGTAAAGGTTTGCAGCTGTGCCGCCAGGTAATAACCCTCTAAATCAGGAACCGCCATACCTCCCTCCTCTTTGGGCTGCAAAAGGGTATCTAAAGCTATCCGTCTCCTACCTGTACCCCAAAGAAACGCTATAACCAGCGATCTCAACCGGCGGAAGACGGAGCCGGGTATCCAAACCGGCAGGGTTCGGAAGTAATATAACAGCCGTGGGAGTGCCACCATCTTCAGCAAGGAAACACGGCCCGCCACTGAGAGTGGTAGAGTGGCCCAGAAGTCCATGCTCCCTTTCAGGGCGTTAATGCAACGGGTGATGTTACCATCCAGCATATCTGCTGGTGTATGGTATATATAAACCCCCAAATAGTGTAGGCAATGAGGCTCCCATCTGAGCTCCTGAGTGGTGAGAGGGCACGGTTCTCCCTGTCGCAACGGGAATAGACAAGACTTGGCCCAGTTGACCTTCAGGCCCGACAACCTCCCGAACAATTCAAGGAGGCGCCTCGCCCCCTCTAGTTCCTCATCTGCATTAGCCAGAAACATCAGCAGGTCGTCAGCGTACAGTGAAATAGCGTGTGGTCTGGCCCTATAGGCCAGTCCTACATAATAACGTCCCGATCTGGCTTCCGCTGCGAAAGGTTCCATCGCCAACGCGAATAAAAGGGGGGAAAGTGAGCATCCCTGTCTAGTGCCGCGGCGCACCGGATATTGTCCCGAGATCAGCGAACCCACTCGAACCCTCGCCCTGGCCTCCGTGTACAGCACTTTGGTCCAGCTGATGTAGCCCTCCCCTAGCCCAAAACGCCTCATCACTCCGTATAAATAATCCCACTCTAGACTGTCGAACGCTTTCTCGATATCTATGGAGAACACTAGGGGTGTAGTCTCATCTGACAACCGAGCGCCCAGCAGCCGAGTCAGCCTACAGATGTTGTGGGTGGTATTTCGCGTAGGGATGAAACCGGACTGGTCTTTATGAATCAGGCCTGTCATGTGAGTTAACAATCTGTTAGCCAATATTTTACTCAGAATCTTATAATCTGTCGTGAGCATAGATAATGGGTGATAGGAGGAAAGGTCACCACTCGCTCTACCAGGCTTCAACAGAGGAACCATCAGAGCCTCACACATGGAGTGAGGTAGTCTCCCTCTCGCCTTCTTTTCGTTGTAAACCGATTGCAACTGCGGAGCTAAGTACTCAAGATATTTACTATAGAACTCGATCGGCAGACCGTCAAGCCCCGGGGTTTTATTCCGAGCCATCTGTTTCACCGCACAACCTATTTCTCCAATCGTTATAGCACGGCCTAGCTCCTCCGCCTCCGTTTGTTCCAACTGTGGTAACTGCAGCCCCCAGAAAGGTGTCAAGCTCCTCCTCCCCGCCCACCGGCCCGCTCTTATACAGGCCCTCATAATATGCCCTGAACCTATCCAGGATCCCGGCCTGGGTGTGGCAAAGCCCGCCCCCTTCCACCTCGATAGACACTATTGGAGTACCTCGCCAAAGTGGGTTGGCAAGCCAGGCCAACATAGTCCCCGCCTTATCGCCCTCCGCATGCGCCCTAGTCAGGTATACCTTGTGATTGAAACTGCGCAGTCGCTCCAACTCCACCGCCACTGCTTCCCTGGCTTTACTAACCTCTTCCTGTAGTTCGGGATGGTTCGGGCGCTCCCGTTCCAACTTCCGCAGTCCTCGCTCCACACGTTCGAGGTCATCCAATAGTGTTTTGCGGGCACCCGCAGTGGCCCCAATACAATGCCCTCGGACCACCACCTTAAAAGCATCCCACTCCATAGCCCTGGTGGACGTAGTGCCACTGTTCTCCTCAAAGTAACGAGTCACTCGCTCCCCCAAGGCTTCTCTAAATAACAGGTCATCTAGTGTATCTGGCTGCAATCGCCAAGTTGGGACACAAGAAACCTCCACCATCCAGTTCAGGGACAATAACAAAGGATTATGGTCAGACAATGTGCGGGCTAGGTATTCCGCACTTCCTACTGCCGCGAGCACGGAAGAAGAGCACAAGAACACATCCAGCCTGACATGCAGGTCGTGTATATCCCTCGTCATGGGGTGCAGTGTTCTCCAAGCATCTCCCAGATCCCAGCTCTCCTGCCAATCCAATCTTCGTTTCGCTAACCTATGTACTGGTGACGAGTGTAACGGGGGGTGAGACCTATCCAATGTGGTGTCCACTACCGAGTTAAAATCCCCTCCCATGATCATTGGGCCAGCCAAATAGCTCGCCAGCCTGCCCAAGAGTGTTGTCAGGAAGGCGGGTAAATCTACATTCGGAGCATACACACTACACAATGACACTATACGCCCCCTGAGTCTCCCTTCTACAGCCACAGACCTGCCTTCTGGATCTACCACTTGTTTGGTGACCTGAAAGGGAACCCTAGCACGTATCAATATCATGGCGCCCCTTGCAAAGGCCGAATACGTTGTATTAAACAGCTGCCCCCTCCATCTCCTCTGTAGCGCCACTCCCTCTTGTTTCGTGAGGTGTGTCTCCTGAAGAAAGGCTATATGTACTCCCCTGCGTGTCGGATAAGCATGGACCTTGTGTCTGCGCACCATGGTATGTAGACCCCGCACATTCCAGGTCACACATTTTAAAGCCCAGTATTAGCCATAACCCCCTGCATCCCCGGACACAACAATGACAGTTTCCAACCATGCGCTTATGCCAACGCAATGCTGAACCCCCCACTCACTCCAAACAACTGAACCCCACACCCTTCCAACCCCAACCTGAGCTTCCCAAACTACTCTCGGTTCCCACCCCCCCAGGACAGGCCCCAACTCGATCAGAAGAGAACCCATCCAAACTATTGTAACTAGGTAAACCTCCCTCAAAGAAACACACTACAATTCGCAGCCTCCACTGCGATGACCTTAAGGGCCAGTAGGGCGCGGTCCGATACCGAAGGAGTTCGTCAAATCTGGTTAGCCCCGCACATCCCGCCCGCCATCCCCTCATGATCACTCACGAAGTTCCATATTAATGTCAATCTGCATCTACGGGCACGGCATCCCTGTAGCAGACCACCAAACCGTTCTCCAAAACAAGTCTCTCAGGCCTCGACGATCTCTCCCGATGTTTGTGGCGTCATAATAGAGCCCTTGGCGCCGCCAAATTCTGAAAGGCCTGTTTCCGACCCCGTACCCTGCTCCTCCGAGTCTGTGCCTTTCTTGGACTGGCTCCGCACCGTCCCTGAGAGATCCACCACCGCCTGCAAAGCCGCCTTTCGCTCCTCCTCAGTCTGCGACACTGTTGGTTTCCCAGATCTGTGCCGATTCTTCCGAATCCGTTGCGATTTCCTGGTCGGTGGTTTCCTCTGTGCTTCTTCCGCCCTAAATCTGGCCCCGTCTGTCCCGGCCTTATAAGTGTCCCACCATGCCCAAGCGTCCGCCGAAGTAGTAAAGAAAAGTGTTTTATCGTCTACCACAACCCGTAGCTTCGCTGGGAAGAGGAGGGAGTATTTGATGCCTTCAACACGGAGTTCACGTTTAAGCGAGAGGAAACTAGCCCTGAGTCTCTGCGTTTCGAAAGTATAGTCCGGGAACAGGGTGACCTTGTTGTTGCCAACCTGGAAGGGCCCTGCCTCCCTGGCTCTCTGCAGTAACCAGTCCCGGTCCTTATAATGCAGCAGTTTAAGCACTACAGGGCGAGGGGGCAGACCAGGGGCTGGCGGTCGGGCCGGGACTCTGTGGGCCCGTTCCAGCGAAAAGAAGGCAGAGAGCCCCTCCGGTGCCACTTCAGTGCATAGTCAATGATCGAGGTAGCCTACCATGTCGTCCCCCTCGGTTTTTTCCGGAAGGCCTACCAGGCGAACGTTGTTGCGCCTACTCCTGTTTTCAGCGTCCTCCGCCCTCCTCTCCAATACTTTTAGTCTGTCCAGAGCATCTGCCATCTGGCCCCCCAGTGTCTTATGTTCTGGGGCCAATTCTTGCAGGGATATCTCCACGATCTTGACCCGGTCTTTAAGTTTATCGTGCTCAGCTTTCAGGAGACCTAGGCCTGTCGTTACTTGGGCAATGTCCTGCTGCAGAGCATCCTTCGTGGTTGCGATAGCCTCCAGTATACGGTCCTGCATACGTTGGAGAGCAGAGTGGCCGTGGTCCGCTCCATCCATCATTTCTGGGTCAGCCGCTCCGTCCCCCTTCCCTTTCGGCTTCCCCATCCCAGTGCCAGCAATCGTTGGCCTCGGCAGCCCGATCAGCCGCTATGTTCCTCTATCGACCAATCTCCACGCAGTCCGTCAGCAGTTCAGGACTCTCTTCTCCGGAGAGTTCCCTGGAGCAGCAGGGCTGGAGATCCGGAACACTCTTAAGACACCGAACGCTGTTCAGGCCCCTCTCACGGGGTCGGTCCGTACCCCGGACTCCGCACGCCGGTGGCGGGGTCCCCGATACCTCGGACCGCACACGGAGAGTGTAATGGTCGCCTCACAGGTCTGCCGCCATTTTAGGTCTTCCTCGGCAAGCTCCCCTGCCCCCCGCTCCACCGTCGTATCTTCCCCAAGGTGAGAAGGCGGGTCACCCGAGCCGTCTCGCAGGGCCGAGGGCAACCCTCCGATCTAGCAATCACCACTGGTTCTGGAACTCCAGAGGTGCAGAACGGCCAGTCTCCCTCGTCCTCTGCGTCACCAGCTCAGGCCTCAGGACGCCATCTTAGATCGAAGCTGACCGTTCCTGCAGTACTTGCTAAGTTCGATTTTCTGGAAGATAAGCAGCCGTAGTCCGCAAACCCAAGACGCCGAAGCCTCCGTGACACCTTCAGCCAATGAATAATCCAATTTCCATTGGAATTCGCGTGGAATATCAGCATAATATCTGGGATCGGGCACGGAGCTCCGGGCTCACGCTGCCTACCTCCTCGGCATCCAAGCCACGCCCCCCCCCATTACCTAGAATCCCTTGCAAACCTCAACATTTCTCTGATGGAAAGTTCTGGAATCTCCGGGAAGCCACAAACTTCCATCCACCCAGAATTTCCCCACATCTCCCGATAAAAATGGCACCTCACTTGTGTGTAGACATAGTGCCTGTAACAGGTAATTGTCCTAATAGTACAGTGGAGGCTTGAAAATTATCGATCATAAAAAAAATGGTTCTGCAAGTGAGTCACCTGCATTTTTGGTCCAGGGCACGGCGACTATATAGAGAAATCTACCAAATGCAGACATTTCTGAAAACTAGGGGGCAGATTTATGTTAACTGGAGCATCCCGAGGGATGCGCCAGTTAACGTGCGCCACAGTGCGCCACAGCTAAGCCACCCATGCTGCGCCGCATTTATAATGCGGCGCACCATGGTGCAAAAACGGCACAGATGCGTGACGCATCTGTGCCGGAAATGTGGCGCATTGCTGGAGTTGGGAGCTCCAGCAAGGCTCGGGGGTGCCCCATTCAACTAATGCTGCATCAAGACCTACGCCTGCTTCAAGCAGGCGCAGGGTTTTGACGCAGCATTGGCCAGGAAGTGACTGAGTGAAATCTCATAGATTTCACTCAGCCACTTTCAGGAGGCGTTCCTGCGCAGGAACGCCCCCCCCTGCGCAGGAACGCCTCCTTATGGCGCAGTGCTTTACAACGTGACGCATCTCCTAGATGCGTCACGTTGTAAATAGGGCACATTGTTTGCGCCGCAGTTGCGTCAAAAAAAGTGACACAATTGCGGCGCAAAGAGGCGCAACGGCCTCATAAATCTGCCCCCAGATACCTGGGGGAGTCCAGGGAGGTGTGGCTTGCAGGAATGTCCCAAAACTTTCTTGCCCAGAAACCACTGCAAACCTCAAATATTGCTAAACAATTCACATTTTCCTCACGTTTCTGTGTGGGAAAGTTGTTGGATCAACAGGCCGATACAAATTTCCTACCACCTACGGTCTCCCCAGGTCTCCAGATTACAATGGTACCTCACTAGTGCGGGTGGGCCAAGTGCCTGCTACAGGGAAGAGCCCAAAACATATTTTTAATACATCAAAATTATCTTGCACAAAACGACCTGGCTTTGCAAGGGGGCACCTGTGATTTTGGTCCCTGTCTCGGCAGCCATCTAGGAAAATCTACCAAACCACTGACATTTCTGATAACCAGACACCCAGGGAGACCAAGAATCTGTGGCTTGAATGGATCCCCAACTTTTTCTTACCCAGAATCCCCTGCAAACCTCAAATTTAGCTACAAAGGGTCTATACTTAGACCTCAGGTCTAAAGTTAGACTTCCAGTCTAAACGTAGACGTCTGGTCTAGACTTAGGGCTTTATTATGAGTTTGGCGATCAGGACCACTACACTGGGACTCCTACTGGCCTATTACAAGTAGGGTGGTTGGACCGCCATGGGACCGCTGCTGCAGAGAGGAATCCGCAAACCCTGGCAGCATTGCAGTGGTCTGAGGTCCCTAATATGCTGGTAGTGCCACTGCACTACCACCAAGCATATTAGGAGTTTCCTCACCACCACAGTTTTCATGGCGGAGAGCTCGCCTTGAAAAGTGTGGAGGTGAGGAAACAAAGGGGACCCTACAGGGCTTGCTGTAGCCTCTGCACCTGTATGCATGAAACCCCCAGTTCCTGCAGACCATGCCCTTCGGGGATTGCCTTTGACGCTTCCATTGTGGTGCTTTTTTCATACGCACCTCAGTGGGACCGCCAAAGAACCGCCCGCCAGAGACAAAAAAAAGTCGTAATTCGGCCGGCAGTTTCTTGTGGCTATAGCCGTCTTGGAGCAGGGTGTGGGGTGGGTGCCCTGCTCCAAGACAACCAAAGTAGACTTCAGGTCTGAGTTTACCTTTGTGAATCGGGCCCAAAGTTTATGTTGCTTGAATGGGCCATTCATCAAGTGTTTGAATGATTTGGGTTCCCAGGTGGATGGACACCCCTTAGTATAGCTACCCACGGTTTGCAGGGGACCGTGTTATTTTTGTGTTTTGCCACTCAGCCCTCATTTGGTTTGGAACACTAATTACAAGGGTAATGCATGTTTCTGCTATTCTCTACATCAGGGTGCTTAACACATTTCCACTTCAGAACAGATGTAAATAAGCCCAATATGGTAGTTCTTTTCGTTCTGATGGCGCAAGAGGGAGAAACAGATGGTTCAATTGTATGATTTTATAGCGCACAAAGGCCAGGGAGTGTGGAAGCAAGCTATTAAATCTATTAAGATATTAAGAGTAAAATATATATAATGCATATTTCTATTTTCACTACAACTGACAAAATTTGCTTTACACAAACTGTTCGATATTAAAAATGTTAAACCTGCTTTATAGTTAGGAAAAACCTGGTATGACAACAGAGAGTAAAACCTTATAACAGGCTATAAAGTTCAAGTGGTTTATTGGGAATATATCAAATGCTGTGCACAACACTTTTGTTGCATGAAATCTGTGGGCCTCTATTGAATGGCTTGTGTCTATGCTGAAACTACACTCACTCGGCATTTAACAGCTTAAAACACAAGAAAAGTAAAATAAAAACAGTGTGCAATAAAACAGAGATTATTTTCAGCTGGGCCATTAATGCATTTTATCGAGGCTGCTTTGCACACAATAGCTCTGCTGATATAAGTATAATATTTTCCCTGGGCATGGCAACATTTTCATTTGTAACTGGGAACACTTGATTGTAAAAATATGTTTTCCACAGAGGTTTGCATTTATATTGATTTCCTAATATTAGTTTCCAGGGAAATTACTCTGAATTGTAGAACTTTCCCTAGAGGACAATGTGCAGTGTTATGATTTATAGTAGATGAATGCGTTCCTTCCAGCCAGAACAGCTTATGGACTCAGTAAAGTCATACAGGCATATGTTTAACTTACTTCACCGTTCCAGCAACTAGAAATGAAAGCATTTGCTATTTAAAAACAACATCCACTAACAATCACCATGACTGCTAGATGCATGCAGTGTCGAGACCCTTTTTATACGCTGCTCATTCGGGATCGCGTGCAAGCATTGGAGCGTTGCACGTAAAATAATCCTGAATTTAAAAAGTGCTAAGGTCACATGAAGTGAGGTCGGTGTACTGTTGCAGCACAACAAGCAATAGCAGAGCATACACCGCACATTAGTGTAGCCAATGATCACAAATAAACATAATGGGCCATATGCATCAACACATTTTCCCATATACACAGAATGGGAAAAACCCTTTGATGCATCTGGCCCAATATTTCTTATCTCTCTCCTTAGTGGCACTCAGATATACACTGGGTGCAGTGGAGAGTATTGTAAGCACACAGAGGTTACTGTATAGAAGCTACTGATGGCAGACTACAACCCTACCCCTAGGCAATAGGGCCATATGCTAATCTTTACATAGCAAACCAGCAGCTCTTTGAGTCTCTGTTTTGATGAGACCCTAGGTGACTGTCTAGTGCTGTCTTGCTGTAAGCCCACTGATCATGTGCAAAAGCACAGCGGTACAAAGGGACTGGTGCATGTCAAGAGGATGGTGGTATCACCTGACACTCTCCTAGGGTGCATTGGAAGACAGGGTGTGGGGTGTTTGTGTTTACATTACAGATTTTCTGTTCAGTAGTAATGGCTGTGGACAGGCTGTGCCAAAAGATCTTCCTCTCTGAGTTCTCAGCAACTGACTGTCACCTGAGAAGAAAGTTGCACCCAGCACAGGTTACACAATTGCTTATGCCGCGACCAGCCAGGGTTCCCCTTATTTACGAAGAAAAGGCCCCTATGCAAAAATGAATCCTCTTCAATGCAATGACGAATAAACTGTTATTAGACATTGATAAATTCAAAAGAGGCCACGCAGCAACTTTTGTACTACCACATTGTGTGGTGTAGCACAGGTTGTCCACTTTTGCACCACTTTTAAGGGTGCTTAGCTAGTTAAGGAAAATATTATACAGCCAGTTTGAGTTACAATCAACTGCATGACAGCTGAGTATTTTAGTATCAGTATTACTGAGGTCTAGGAAGTAGCTTTGAATCTAAATTACCATATAATATTCAGCCTAGCAAAGCCTCACCCTATGTAACTTATCGTTTTTTTTTGTTTGATGTACCGCCCTAAGGGGCAAGGGCATGCCAAGACGTGCGTCCCATGCTCACTTTACCACTGGAAAGCTACACCCGGCTGACGAGCAGCAGCCAGCATAAAACTCATTTCAGGTTCCCTGTGTTTCTGTTCAGGAAGGACCCGGGTTGGCAGTTTGGTCTGGAATGTTGCTATTGAATTAGAGTCAAGACTGCTTTGCATATTGCTGAGGTGTCATGGTGGGCAAAAGAACAACGGGTTGGAATACTACTCTGAGAGATTGCCAATGGTTGGACAAATTGCAAACATTCATCCTATCACCTTTTGTGTGTTTGATAAACTTAGAGATATCCTCCATATGCCATGTAATTAGTCAAGTGAGCTAATGCTTTAAGTCCACCTTTCTTTTAGATTCAGCATTGAAGTCCTAATAATCTTAATTACTTTTTTCTCAGTTTTATTTATTGTGTCATTATAATAAGTCCTCTTTCTAAATCTTGACTTCATGTCTTTTATGTTTCTGACAGATTTATTCTTCTCACTTCAGTTCCTCCGTGCTTTTATTATTTCACCCTCTAGGATCGTTTTAGGGTGAAGGCTAGAGCCATATACCCCCACATGCATCAATCTAGGATTTTGCATTTCTCAAATAGCGAAAATTAAGGAATCGCTATTTAGGAAATGCAAAATGCTATGCATCATTTTTTTCGGTATTTCTTTGTGATTCGGTAAAAATCGCATTTTTTACCGAATCCCAAAGAAATACCGAATTCTTAAGTTAATTTTCGCAATTTCCATTGATTCCTATGGGCCAAAAGGCCCATAGGAGTCAATGCAAATTGCGAGTGGCACTTAGAAAATTTCATGGGTGCAGGGGGGGGGTCCAAAGGACCCCCCCCATGCACCCCTGAAATGTATTTTTCGCATCATGTTGCACACACACATGTCCTAAGGACATGTGTGTCCGTAACATGAATGTTGAAAAAAAAACATTTAAAGCATTTTAAACACTTTTTCCAAATTTACCGAGTGGTTCAACCACTCGGTAAATTTGGAACCCTAAGTGCGAATTTTCACTTGTCAAAAGTGATGATGCATTGCTTTTAAGAAGTCGCACATCTGCGACTTCTTAAAAGCACCCGCAATTTTAGAACTCGCAACAATGTTGCAATTTCTAAAATTGCTTCATGCATCCCAAAAAGCACTTTTGCATTCGCAAACGGCCGATTTTAAGGAATCGCACCGTTTGCGAATGAAAAAGTGCTTGATGCATGTGGGGGTAAATGTATTATTAGACATGCAAGTCTTAGAATAGTCTCCCCCCAAAACATTTGGCCTTACTCCTCCATTTTCTATTGCTGATCACATTTTTGTTGGCCTCAGGACGCTGTGCCCTGTACCACTGCTAACCAGTGCTAAAGTTTGTGTGCTTTTCCTTGAAACATAGTAACTTTGGCTTACACCCAATTGGCACATTTAATTTACTAATAAGTCCTTAGCAAAGTAGTACCACATGTGTCCAGGGCCTGTAAATTAAATACTACCAGTGGGCCTGCTGCACTAATTGCGCCACCCAGTCAATTAGCCTGCTAAACGTGTCTCAAGTCTGCCATTGCAACCTGTGAGTTCAGTTTTAAACTGCCATTTTGACCTGGCAAGATAAAACACTTGCCAGGCTTAAATCTTCCTCTTTAATATATATGTCACCTCAGGGTAGGCCCCAAACAGCACAGGGGGCAGTGTTTTTTAAAAGTTGGACATGTACTTTTCCGTTTTACATGTCCTGGGATAGCATTGGGTTACCTTATTACATTTAATAATTGATAACTTCCAATTGGGAGCAGGTAGGAAGTTTGGCGTCTAAAGAATTATTTTTAAAAACCTTCTTTAATGCTGAATTTGTATTTTAAGTCACAGTTCTAAAAATTCCACTTTTAGAAAGTTAGCATTTTCTGTCCTTAATATGTGGTCCCTGCAGCCTACATCCTGGGTCAAATGACTAGGTGTTAGTGGCAGTTGGTCTTTGTGTATTGCTCCCAGACAGTACAACAAAGGAAGAACAGGTATTAGAAGATTGGGCCATCTCTGACTTGTAATGGGGCAGAGCTGTTACCTACAACAGTTGCACATCACAAAGTTTCTGCCTTAGCGCACTCGCAAAGGATTTGACACTAGTCTTTTGTTCCCCCAGACAACCTGCGGGCAGGGCAGGGAGGCAGGAAATTCCAAACACCTCTGTGAGTGGAAACCTTCAGATCTTTCTCTTACTTCAAAGCTGACACCAAGTATAAATATTGGACCCTCAGACCCAACTCCTCAGTACTCTTCTGGACCTGTGAAAGACTCAGAAGGACTGCTGTACATTTCTGCTTCAAGAAGGACTGCTACTCTGCTCCTGCAACTTCGCTGCCCTGCTGCCTGAGTAAAAAAAGGTATGGACCTGCATCTAGAACCCAGGACCACAGTGGCTCCAAGGGCTAGTTGGCTGGCCTCCTGATCAGAGCCTCATGGATGGAAAAGGTTGCAACCACCTTCAACCCAGCACCTTGACTCTGTCTGCTGTGAGTCTTGCCATCGAAGGGGTGCCACCCCAGTCCTGGACTGTTGGAAATGGGCCTGACAGTGTTCTGCTAGCCCTGCTGTGTTCCAAGCAGAACCTACACTGTGCAAAATATTGCCTCACCGCCCCACTTTGGATGCGCCAATGCGCCACACATCCCTGATGCAGGAGCCCACAGCTCTTTGGAGCAGCCACTGCGCGACACCTCCTCAATGCAGGATATCGCTTCGCAGCTTCCCAGAATCACTGCTGTGTGACACATACCCCACATGGAATCACAACACTCAGCAGCCCAGATTTAAGGCTTTGTTCAGTGGGCCCGACATGGTCCCGGTATCCAGCTCACGCTCCATTGCGATCAGACTGAACTTATGACTGTGTCCCCGTATGGCACGACCAGGTAAACATAGTTGGCCCTTTGTGCTTTTAGGCACTATTTTTACTTGCATCTTTAAAATTGCATATCCCTGTTCTACTGATAGAGGTTTTGTTATTTTGGTCTCCAATAATTTATTACATTTTGATATTTCTTTAATTGGTGTGGGATTTTTCTTGTGTTGTATTATTGTTTGTGTGCTGCATAAATACTTTACATATTGCCTCTAAGTTAGGCCTGACCGTCTTGTGCCAGGCTACAAGGTGGTTAGGCACAGGTTAATTTGGGATTTGCTGTGACTTTATCCTGACAAAAATCATGGTTGCTGCTTGAGTAGGGTTTTATCCCCCTCAACCAGTATCCCAATTTCCAACATGTATAATTATAAGCTGTCTGTTTTCTATTCATCCTGCTGTCAATCCAGTTATGTTATACTTGAAGTTCCACATCAAGAAACATAATTCTCTCGAGGAGGAGCCTAGCGACGAACGAAGATGGCCACATAAGCTCTCGGCTCCGTCGACCTCCTCCTGCTGCTTGAATATCCTGCTACAAATCCTGCTTTTTCGCCTCGCCCCCGTGTGGGTGACCCGTTGCTGATACTGGCGGTGTGGTCCTGGGAAACGTACGACCCGGATTGCCGGAGTTGCATCGAGTGGAAGTTCTTGACCTAACGCTGACCGAGAGCCGGGACCTCGAGTACTGACCCTGCCGGGTTGCAGTGCAACAACGGTGGCCGGGGGACCCAGACACGGTCCGGTCGATAGAAGTGGAGAGCAACCTGCCCCTGGACTGGTGGCGAGCCTGCGGTTCTACCCACATTGAGGAGGTGTAATGATCCTGTGAGTGGCTGAGTGGCCGGGGGTCCCCTTCTCGGCGTTCCCTTCCCGCCGGGGTGGGGCCCCCATCCAAGAGGCCCTATCGCTGCTGGACTGTGTGCCTCCTGCCCCCGCCTGCCCTCATCGCACTTCGGTCCCTGGGAGAATCGGGTGACCCGAAGGGCGCACTGATGTCTGGAGTCGATCAGTTTGCGGCGGTGCGGGGTGAAGAACAGCCATCATTGCGAACCGTGATGGCCGCCATTCAGGGTCTGTGGTCCTACATGGTTGCTCTTTCACATAAGTCGATCGCGGATGCCACCGAAACTGCCCGATCGCATAATGACTCTGATCTGTCTGGTCCCCCTAAGCGAGCCGTTTCCCCGACTTTGATCCCGGAATCTACGACTCGAGGCCCATCTAGTGTCGAAGCATGGATAGCAATGTCTGTACCGCAGTGTGCGGCTGAATCCGCCGCCATGGTGTATCGCCCGCCCACGTTGAAGAGTCCGCCTGTGGTCGTGTTCACGAGCTCGTCCCCTTATGCCTTTATTGAAACTGTGACCCGACGGAAACAGCGAACATCTATCGATCGTGTGAGCTGTGCAGTGTGGTGGAGTATGGGTTGGTCGGGATCTGGTCGTACCGTGGCGAGTGTCATGGTGGCTGAGGATTGTGGTGGACTGTGGATATCTGTTGGACTCGCCGCACAGATTCGTGGACTGGCTGGACTTTTGATTTATCCTGTGAATAGGCGGATGCGGTGTGCGGAACTCATGGTGAACACTCGTAGAGGTCAAGGGTGAGACTGGTGTTCGACTCGGATGCTAGGGGTTTGTGAGGGACCCGGGATCCACCATTTTCTTGTATTGGGGGCGGGGCTGTGTAGGACGTCTTTCCTGGGTTCTACCGAATCTACTTTGCTTTGTTGCTTATTGTTTAATGACCAGGACTGTACGTCGCAGGAGGGGTGCAGTGTGACCAGGAATGTGTGATTCTCCTCCTCCCTTAACTTTTCTTTTCTTTCTTTTTCTGTGTTTCCTTCCTTTATAAATCTCTTTTCTACTATATTTCGGGTTTTTGGCCGCTGGGCGATAGGCACGCTGCTAGGGGGTAGGCCGTAGCCATCTGCAGGGGTGCAGGGTGGGGGGTAGGGGGTGGGGTATTTTTGTTTTTCCGTTCTCTGTTTCTATGGCCTTTTTCTCTTTTTTAGTTTGACTGGACTTTCCTTTTTCCTCTCTCCCTGGGTTGGGGGTCAGTGTATCGGGTTACTGTTTGGACTTTTTGGGTGGTGCTGGGACTGTGGCCGCTCAGCCTCTCCTGTCATTGGATTCATCGGGTGGGGCATTAGTCGGGAGTATTCAGAAATGTATGCTTGCTTATATTGTTCGCTTCAAAATGTGGGTGTCTCTGCAGTTGGACATGCTTCCCTGCCCACCCGGTGATTGTATCTACTTTAGATCCCGTAGCCGGCCTCCTCCTGTTTTCTTTTCTCTCTCTTCTTTTTGTTAACATATGGAACTGTATTACATATATACCGTGTATATCCTGTTTTAATTTAAAAAATGTACCTCTCTTATCCTGAGAAGCTCTCCTGGGTGTGCCGAAACAGTTTGATGCTCTAATTTTGCTGCCATGCATCCGGGATGTTTGGCTGAATAGCTGTGTGCACCCTTTCCTAAATAAAGGTCTTCCAAAACTTTAAAAAAAAAAAAGAAACATAATTCTCTCTTTATCACAGCTATGTGTAAACTGCATGTTAAACTGGTACCAATTTAGATGCTCAAAATTTTTCAAAAGCTGTTCCAGCTCCATTAGCGTTTCTGTGCATATCAATGAAAATAATCTAATTCTCTCCCCAATAGTATATTTTATCAGTTTGCTTATTATCCATGGGACCCCAGTTGTGATCCATCTCAAATCACTCCATAAAGAGGTTGGAGTGAGAGGGAGCACATCTACATCCCATGGCAGTGTATTGGGTTTGTTGATACATAGGAATAGATGTACTATTTTTCTAGTTGTAAATAGTGGTTGCAATTTGTAACCAGTCTTGTAATGACCAATAAGGAATTTATAATGACTAAGTTGGTCACATATTGTGACTCACTTCAATTGGTCTATATCGCAGGGTTGGGGGCCTGCAAGGGTCAGCAGACTTCTTTTTCTGTGATTGATTTGAAATAGGTGAATGTTTTATTTCATGCAGTCTGATATCCTCTAAGGAAATAGGGCCGCTTTTAAAATATTTTTAA
Organism: Lissotriton vulgaris; assembly: GCF_964263255.1. Taxonomy (NCBI): domain Eukaryota; kingdom Metazoa; phylum Chordata; class Amphibia; order Caudata; family Salamandridae; genus Lissotriton; species Lissotriton vulgaris. Next base: position 1,719,041,226 of record NC_141694.1, on the reverse strand, counting down.
TATTTTTAAAGTTTTAGTCAGAGTTGGCAGAAGTGCCCTGGACCACTGTCTACTTACCTGAAACTTTTACCCTGGTCCCAAAGGAGAAAGGGTGCAAAGGGGACCCCTACCCTTTTACGAATACGTTTCCAGCCCAACTTGGGAGTCAGTAAGCTTTCAGTGGTTTATAGCTTTATTTCAGTTTCTAAATGACTGATACATTTGGCACCGATTTGTAATTTACATGGGATGCCCACACCACACCCTTTTCATATTGTGAACCTTTCATGGGAGTTAGTAAACGTTTACCAACTCTTAAAATAGGTGTTATTCATAAGAAGCACCTATTTTCTAGTTAAAAAGCTATCATTATTGGAATCAGAGTGCTGATGATCGCAAAATAGGTTAGTACATCTGGTCCCTTATTTCTTCTTGTAAGAATACATGATATCTCAAAACGATATTTGGCATATCCAACAGCATCTGTGTGTGCGCTTAATAGTAAGCAGAACATTTATTCAATAAAAATGTCAGACAGGTCACACCCCACTTGTGATCAACGTTGGTATATAGTGATACAACATCTAAGGTAACAAAGAGCATGTTGTCTTCCCAGGTCAAATCATTCCTCATATGTATATGTTGTGTATCACTTATGTAGGACTGCAAGTTCATTATATATGGTTCTAAGAAACCAGCTACATATTCTCATGTACGCAAAATATTACATAAGTTATTGGTCCCGAGGTGGGATGTCTAGCTCTTTGCACTTTGAAATAGCTGCATTCATCATCATTCAACAAAGTTCCTACCAGTTATTCAATTGTGCATTAGTCATGTTACTTATCCTGGTTACGTGAATGTATGATCTGACTTGAAGTAAATCTCCCGATTGTACAATGGAAACAATTACTATGTGTTGTAATCTCTAGAATGTTACCCCCTTACTCACTTCATTCATTGTGAATGTATCATCAATCTGACATTTGCCTTTCTTTGTAAGTTAGAGTGGATCTAATAATGTAGGATCGCTTTTTTCTTGTTGCTTTTCCTATATGTCAACATCACTAATTACTGATTTAAACAAAGGATCAAAAGCATAAGTTAAGCAGTGAATTTAAAGTGACATTTTATTCACTAGCTGGCTTATGGTACTTTGTATACCTACATCTGTAAGTAATCTTGAAATATTTATGGGATTTCAATCCTTTTCTCTGATGGATAATAAAGTAAGTGTATCCAAAACATTCTGGACGTATCACTCAGTTCTTCATCAAAAGTATTCACATTTTTATGACATGAACATTTGCCTGGATACAATTTCCTCAATTTACCTTTATATGAATTTTTGTGCCCATTTTTAGTTTACTAAAATCACAAAAGGTGGTAGGATAACATCACATACTTCTATGGCAAGTTAACAGTAGAAATATGTGACCGTGTTAATTTTGAGTGGTTAACAGTACATGACCCCTTGATTAGACATCGTAAATTTCACATTGACTCAATTTTTGTTTCTCGTCCATGGCCTTCTTTGTATATGCTTTCTTTCTTTGTGTGTTTCTACCTTTCATCTTCCTTCTCCATCAATCAATAAATCAATCAATCCATACTTGTATATCTTGGCTTATCACCTGCTTGCTTTCCTGTTTGTTCCTGTAGCTTCCTTTTATACCTTCTCGGTCCATTATTATTCTCTTTACTTCTTCTAGTTAATGTAGAAGGTTTCCCCCTGGGTCAAATAGTTCTCCCAGTTCAGTATTTATAGTTGTTTAGCTGCGACTCTCACTTATGCAAGTTTTGCAAAATTACCAAATCCTATTGCTAGAGCCCTGCAACAATGCGAACGGACAGAATGCTGCACATTTTTTTTGCATAAAATTCAACCCCACATTCGATATCTGCAAGAGGATTAATTTGTACTAAAATATAGCTCTTGATGCCAGATTTGTATTTGCATATTTGTACTTAATTTATCGAATGTTTGTGTAAATGACATAACACAATTAACAAAATGCCCACAGTCCTGGTTTTTAGGTAAAGGTTTGAAAGGGTGAGTGATGGAGGTAGTTATTTTCCAATTATACATTCTAATAGCTATGCTCCTGCACAGTGAGTATAATGCAGTGATCTGGTGGGTAATTTTGTAGAACTTCTGGTGCTAATAGCATTCCTCAGAAACTGTTATCAATGAATTACTCATCTAGTGAGGTGAATCAATTTCTAAGGCTAGCTATGTAGAATATATTAGTGAGAAGTAAAAATGTAAAGGTCATAGTATATTTTTGACAAATAGCACAAAATGTAAATACGTTCTGCCTGAACCCCATTCAGGTCGTGCAAATTGCAATTTAATATTATTTGCCTACAAGACCCTCGTCAGATTATATCTGCTAAAAAGTGTCAAATAGTGCACAGTGCACAATTTGCAGAAGGGAAAATAGAACATGTGCAATTTGCACTTTGGAATGTCTGACTTTGAATCCCATTTCAGTTTGCGCCAAACATGAAATTACCTGACAGTCCAAATCAGGACTTTAGTGAGTAGTGAGTTTTGGAGCGGAGTCCATGTTTTATTGTACTGCTTTTCAAACTGTATATTGTATGTAATTTAACTATAAAATAAAGATATTGCATTTTTATCTTCATACTACACTTATGGCAGCGGTTTATTGTATGCTGTAATAGTGTCTTGATGGATTGCTTTATGTATTTTTTTACATCTTCTGGTGAAGATTGTATTTTTCTCTATGAGTTCTAAAGGGGCAACAAGTAGGAAAGATTGACTACATAAAAAATAAGCAGGAAAAACTCAGGTTAAAAAGCCATATGTAGATGATTAATGTTCTAGCCTGAAAACTGCAATGGAAACCAAGAAATTACTCACAGCCACTGCACAGTTCGAAGACATTTTCCTTGTCTAGAGCCGACCTTATGGAGAGTGCGGCATGTATGGTCAGTGAAAGATGGACCTAGCCTGCCACTTTGCTTCTGGTACCTAGCATCAGGTACGGGAATCTAGTGACAGCTAGGGTGAGAGGGGCATAGCACCAGCCACTGCCTATAAAGGGTACGGTGAGGAAGAGCGCTGTTTCCTTGTTCCTGCCCTCACCATGCAGGCACTTCCATCACAGCCCATATTTGGAAGCCACTGCAGGTTGGGAAGTTTTTCTTCTCCAGCAACCCATCTCTGTTTTTACATATTTCCAGAGTGTATATTAATTGTATTGATTTAATTTGGTTCCTATGCAGGTAATGAGTTTTATCTTATGTTGTAGGGGTATTCGCAGCATTTACTAATGTGTCCTTTTACTGGCGGTTTGGTCAGTTGCTAATGGGGCTTTCCCTGCCTTCCGTACTTGCTCTTGGCTCCAATTCAGTGGCACATTGGGATGCTGGGGTTTGTGGTCTGCACCAGGAGATCAAATTATCTCTCCAGTAGGTGCTAGAGGGTGGGTGGTTCTGGGGGTTTGGGCATCTGGCTTAAGTGAATAGAACCTGGGTTCACATACAAGTGGTGTGCTTTTTCTCTGATGTGTGGCCCAAACTGGGGGCAAAAAGGATAGAGATGCCAGGGGGGACCATGTGAAAAGACATACCATGAGTCCACAAAAATGTTTTGATTCACAAGGAGGGATTGGGTTGTATGTAACTCAATGTCTATCTGACAATGCAGTTGTGGAATTATTTTGTAAAACAATCCTGTAAATAAGTGTGCTGTGCGATGTCAAGCAAATAGTGAGTCATGGTAATGGTATTCTTTAACCAAAACCATGAAATGGGTCTTTGGTTTTCATTTGATGGTAGTAGAATCAAGAAGGGTTGGGTGGTGTCCTGTGTCAGATGCAATTGACATGTCCCCTCCATATATGGCAGTGCAAGTCCACAACAATAGAGCTCGCTGGCGACAACGCTTCACGCTGCGTACGCCAGGCTCGACCTAAAAATGGGATAAGCGATAGAGACAAAAAACAGGTGGCATCATAATGGTGTGGTTAAAGTGTCTCAGGCAGGTAAGACTCATCAGGCAAAAACTCACACACTCCTGGTAGTCTCCGAAAAGAAAAGTATAGATAAAAATTATTAGACTGAGTAACCAAATCTGAACCCTCATACAGAATACTCCAGTTTGAGACGTACATGGTCTTGCAAGAGAAGCACAGGAAATGAGGAGAAGAAGTACTGTCAGCGGCATCTCTAAATACGAGAGCCTCTCAGTGCTTTCCCCTGAGATTCAGGGGACTTTAAAGCATCCTCCTGCAATGGTTCAGGCACTAGAAATGGTTTGAAAACTTTTGAAAACTTTTCCTCCAGAGCTTCCGCAGAATCAATCAGGAAAAGTATCTGATCGGCAGTTTCACAACATCAGATTGAGTTTCAGTTGCATCCTGTGAGGAGATCTCTGTACCGACAAAAAGAAAAAAAGCCCCAGTCTGAGTTGGGACGTAGAACATTTTCAGCAAGAGATCTCAAAAGCTCCAGATCCTCAGGTGGAGCGACATGTCTCAGGAATTTGGAATTCGGTTGGATGGTGGCACCACCATTTTAGCAATGTCCTGTGCAATAGGATTTTCAGCTTACAGACTCTCAATAAAACTGATTCACTTGGTGTAGCTAAAGCGCACTCCATTGTGGTCAGCCTCAAATCATGCATAGGTCTGGTCTGCTGTAACCATTGACTACCATTAGCGCTTTGTGCTTTTTGGTGCTATTTTCACTTAAGACTTTAAAAACTCATAAATCTGGTTCCTCTTCTTGGATTTTTAAAATGTTTGTGTAATTTTGTTAATCAAATTATACTCTATTGTTCTAATTCGTTAAGGGTATTTAATTGCCTGTTGTTTTGGCTTTTTTCTGTTTTGGTACTGCATAAGTACTTTACATATTGAACCCTGTGAGCTCTGTGCCGTAGCTCAGCTTGATTTCAAGAAGTATTATAAATTCTTGAGGTGGGCAAACACCCACAGTCACCAACCCCAAATAATAATCCACTTTCCTACACTAACCATAATCTGGGAGCCGAAGGTATTTATTTTATATGAATTTTAATAAATAGTTGTCTATAATCTAAACATCATACTAACTCAACCTTTAAATATTTTAATTCATTATAATTGCATTTAATTACATGGTTTATTGCCCTTATCTAAATCTATACTTCCTAAAAATACCCTTAATTCAATGTAAATACATTATTTAAGTTAAAATAAATATTTTCTTACTCAAACACTAATACTACCTGAGATTTCGCAGACAGCTAAAAACATGGCTCTTCTAGACGTGTATTGCCCTGCCTGGTCTCTGCTAGGAGGTTTCTCTGCAAGCGCTCTGAGACCTTCGGGTGATTTATGCGCTATACAAATGTAGAAAATTGAAATGGAAATGGAAATTATTTTCCCTTACTGAGCCCTAATGCTAACACTAATCATTAATTAATGAAATCAAATTAACATGAACAATTTTCATTATCTTAACCCTAATACTCGCCCTTTCTTAATTGAAGATATATTACATTAAATTAAATTAAATAATTATCCTTAGTGTTGCACCTGTCATCCTTAAAGTGGTCTTCCCCGAACTTTATGCCTGCTCCCCTCCATTTTCTGCTGTATTCTTTAGCTGGCCTTAGGACTCTGAGCACTTTACTCCTGGTGACCAGTGCTAAAGTACACATGCTTCTCCCCTAAATATGTTGACATTGGAGTATACCTTATTAGCACATTTAGTTTACCTGTAAGTCCCTTGCAAAGTGGTAAACCATTTACCCAGGGCACGTAATCTAAATGCTACTAGAGGGCCTGCAGCACTGTTTGTGCCACTCATACAAGAAGCCTTTCAAACCTGTCTCTGGGCTGCCATTGCAGGGCCTGTGTGTGCTGTTTACTGCCACTTCAACATGGCTTGTAAATGTAAATGTATTTGAGCTTATATAGCGCACAGCTACCCACAAAGGGTTTCCCGGCGCTTGCTTAGGGAACCCGTCCTGGTATTCCCCTGTGAGATAACCCCGGCAGGGTATCCACAAGGTGAAAGCCAGGCATCCCGCCGCGAGGGGCCGTTGTGGAGATTAAGCAAGCTATTGCCCAGAGTCACAGAGTGTGAACCCGTGAGTTGAGAAGGCACCGGAGCGAGAAGTATCGAGTCCGTGGAATATTTTGAGCCCAAGACCCGCCGAGGCAGGGAATTGAACCCTGGTCCAGGGCCGATCTCAGCTTCTGGGTCTGCCGCCTCTAACCCCTGAGCCACGCTTCTTGCCAATCCATAAACTCCCTTTTTATTACACATAAGTGACCCCTATGGTAGGCACTAAAGGACCCTAAGGGCAGGGTGTTATGTAAATAAACGGCAGGACATGTACTTTTAAGTTTTACATGTCCTGGCAGAGACAAACAGCTAAATTAATTTTTCACTGCTGTGAAGCCTACTCCTTCAATAGGCTAGTATTGGGCATTCCTTAAAAAATCTTTCAAGTTGTAATTCCTGATTGGAAAGGAGTAGCTACTTCATGTTTAATATCTTTGGAATGTTGGTGAAAAATCCTCTGTAATGGAAAATTTGGATTTAAGATGACCATTTTAGAAATGCCACTTTTAGAAAGTGGAAATGTTTCTCCTTCTAACTTTGCTCTTTGTGCCTGCATTCTGACTCCGATACAAGTCAAGGCTGGGTGACAGCTACACTTTGTGCATTTCCCTCTAGACAGCCACAGCACAATAAGGGCTGGGTGTGACGGGGTATACATCTGCATTCGTATGCCTACTGGGCAGGAAGGGGGAAAGGTGGCTTACACTTACAACTGAACAATGTTATGACTGATCGTCTGAGCTAGTCTGGAGAGTCATGTAGATTTAGCAGGGATAACTTTATGTTTGAGGACAAGTACCAGGCATCAGGGTCGATAGGAACCACAAGCAATTTCACATCGGGCACTACTAGGAGGACCCTACAACTTCAAGAACTGAGACAAAGCCAGATAGTACAAAATGGGGACCGGCAGCCTGTCGATGTGGATTTATTTATATGTTATATTTATTTATTTATTCATTCATGCATGTAGGGGGGTTTGTACTGTCCTTGACATACCTCTTTGATGTCACTGCATATCGCATGGTCCGTGGTGAAAAGAAAACGGGGAGTCATCTCAGGTCATCCCCCAGGATGGTGCAAATCGCTCAGCGATCGATTACTATTATTTATGCAGCTACGCATCAGATATTGGATTTTGGAAAATACCTCCCAATGTTATATAAAGATATACTCACAACTAGAAGTCCCAAATCGGCAAACAATATTTGGAGCATTGTAAAAGACTGCTGGCCAAAACAAAAGTAGCAAAAATCTAAAAACTGAACTCTAAAAACTGAACCCAGTTTTATAAATCATCTTGGACTTTTCACAGAAACTGGGTAAGCAGGTTAAAGTGATAAATAAATACCAAACCAAACCTATTTTCTTCCTGTCACCTATAAACATCCTCTTCCCTAGTGATCCAAGATCTCTTCTTGTGTTATGTTGCCATCTTGCCTTGTTCGATGGTACTATTTTAATTGGTATCCCCAGGGGCAAGGGTTTAACAGGCCAAAGTTTTTGTTTGCTGAGCAACCTCGCCAGTTTGGAATCAGGATTGTTTTCAAGGTAATTAGTAAAGTGACCTCACATTAACTGCAATTTATTGACATTTTGGACAGGCCACCTGCCTCTCTGGGAATCTCTAAACAAGACTAAATAGGGGTGGATGTTTATGAGAAAAAGGAAACAGCAAGCAACTGGCAGGAAAGCTTACAGGGGATGGAATGCAATCAGAGGTTGAACTTAGAAACCAGCTAAACGATTCAAAAACAAAGGGTACATTAGCACTGATGTGCTCGGTGAATTAGGAGGAGAAATGATTTACAAAAACCTGCTGCTGACATTTTCTAAACGCAAATAAGGGTCTCTTTGTCCAGTACTGCCTCTCGAAAAATCTCCACCAATGGGCTTTCTAGAATATAATATTTCTTTGTTTGATGACGTCTGCTTGTGTTTTGATATCATCATTCAACTGAATTCGCATTTCAAACCCACGCTAGCAAAACAGCACTGTTTTTGTTCAGATGTGCAGAAATTGTGCCCTCGTGAAATAGAATGGAATGAGATTTTACATTTGGCTGAAATGCTTCGTGTATGAACCTTAAGATTCGGATGCTCATTCTGAACTTCTGGGAAGTTCTGCCCAGAACATAAATATGTCAGGTAATTGGGCCTCTTTGGAGCTTGGCACACATTTCTCGAAATGCCAATGCTTTCTGAATGTAGTATCCCATACCTCTCCTTTCTACGAATGTCTCCTGCGGCAACTTGCGGTAAATGTTTGTAAGTAAAAGTGTATGTGTAATGTTAATACCAGACCTGCTGTTACCGCCATGTTTAACAGCACCTTTAACTTATTGTGGGCAATCAGTTTCGGTTCATTTTCACATACATCTTTACAATGTGCTCAGCCAGCTTCGAGGCACTTCTGCTACTTGCTAGATAAATGACAAAGGAGAAAGCAAGTCAGGATGCGATTTTCATATAGTTCATCTTTTCGTTGGACTACCTAAGTCCAAGAAGTGCAAGTTAGTACAAACCAATGAAAATCATGGATTCCTACGTGTTCGATTAGACCGAAAATAGTGCATTTTCTGGTGGAAAAGCAGCTGGTTCACTTTTACATTCAAAGTGTCAATGCGCCTTAACTTTTTTTTCTACACCCGGGGAGCATGTTGCCATGCTAAGCATCTCTCCCCCTCTCCACCCAGGGGATCCCGTGTTTGCCCCCGTTTGCAACACACACGAGTATTATTTCTCCCCAAGCCACATGGTATGTGCAAAATGTGTGCAATCGTGATTCGGGCTGAAACTAACATTAGCCCCCATCAAGGGATTAACGGGAAAGGGAGGCCCTAACTCCAGGTGTTTGAACTGGGGATGTCAAACTAGTGTAAATGTCTGTGAATAAACACAAGCAATTAGTTTGTGGGTATGTTTTCCTTCAGAATGGCCTCTCCTTGCCATTTCCAAGAGAACGCTAATGTCCGATTGCCCTAAATTTATGACAGCAAAAAAAATGTTAGTACAATCTTGTTCTGTGAATCAGGCATTGCTGTTCACATCTGCAAATTCAACAGTTTGTGCACCTAAGGTGATCGCTGCGTGTATGAAATGGAGACAGGGTGACCTGGCACTTTGCCTAACATCACCCAATATTTGTTAGTGGTGAATCCAGAAGTATAATTTAGCTAGCCAACTGTGCTCCCAGTAGCTTAATCGCTAATTCACAGACCACCATTTTATTTCAAAAGAGTAGCCATATCTTTCTAAGGGGTCCCATAGTCTAGCTCCAGCAGTTGGCACCTCAGGCTATTCGCACCCCAAGTTTGTTTTTCATTTCAGTTTTTTTTATTCTATTTTTTTACTCAAATTTGGGACTCCACTTAAGTCGCTGACCCTGGTGACCGCCTTCAAAGCACCTTGGTCTGTGCAAATGTATAGCCATACAAATGTACTATTGTGCTGCAACAGGGACACTGTCTAGTTTTGGCTGTACTACCATTCAGACTTGTATTGTATTGTAATTGCATTTATATAGCGCTTACTAACTGATGAGTCATAGAGGCGCCTTACTTGCTGTAGTGAATTGGGTGGTGGAGGTAAATTTCAAAATGGCGCTGTGTCTTAGAAATAAGCAATGCAGCCAGGACTTTCCACACTACTGAGCTGCATAAGATACATTTCTGAATAAGCCGCTATGTCCTAATTGTAAGAGCCCATCGGTAACAGTGTGCTGCATACAGGAGCTCTCCCTGCCTCGAGCCGCTAGCCTTGGGTGAAACTTGCACAAGTTGTGTTAAAGGGGAACAAGCCCATTGCTCTCTCGGAGATCATGATAAACACGCCTGATGGTTTGCAGCTGGGCTCATCATCTGTGCATATTTAGCAATAACATTTTATGAGGCATCCAGGCCCCCAGCTGTTTTTATTCACTTGGACATACTATTACAGCTTTCAGTTGTGGGTCTGCTACATTTCCCCCTGCCCTCCCCTCCATCATAACGTAATACGTTTTTTATTAATGCGAGTGTTTGGTGTTATCATGCTGGGAAGTTACAGCTCCAATGTTTACAGCCCCCCCTCCTTCTCCCCCGCTCTGTGTCTCTTCACTGTAAATAAGGCAGCTCTTGCTCTGCTAACAATTTCGGACTAGCGGGATCTCACCGCTGACACGTCTAAATGGGATTAAACAGAGATCTCTTCCCTCTGACTTGTAATACTCAGTAGCTAACTCTGGCTGCTCTCAGGGCGTTTGTCAGCAACAGAGATCTCTTCCCTCTGACTTGCAATACTCAGTAGCTAACTCTGGCTGCTCTCAGGGCGTTTGTCAGCACCTGGAAGCAGCCTTTTGACAAACAAGCACTGGAAAAGCCAAGAGGTTTCGCCATTGGCAATGCCCTTTGTTCATGCTGTACAGCATGGAGAAAAATAAAAAGAAAGGTGTCATGAAATATGACGTGGACGCCATTTTTTTATTTAGCAATCTGAAATGGATCGGTAAATAAAGAACATATCAAAATGAAGTAATATAAAAGCGCTTTGATTTGGGTGTGGAAGGACAGGCTAAAAAAGGTTTTGCCTAATGGAGGAGTGGGCCCATCCCTTTGATTCCTTCCACTGACACATTTGCAGTGGAATTAAGGTGAACATTTAATGGCATTTTTACCACACATATCGTATGCCTCATGTCACTCGCAGTCATTTTGTGATTCTTTTTTTAGCTTCACCTATAAGTGGCTCCTCCTGTCCTGATAAAGACCCCTATTTAAGGACCAATCGTTTCCTCGATAATTTCGGGGTCTAAACTTTGAATGTACCTAATTGTGTACCTGTACTGCTTCTGTCCCCACAGTTAGATAACAATGACTGATTGACTGTATCTTTAGAAACTGTGAATCATGACTAAACTTTGATCACTCAGATAGCCAGACAGGTCTTTGTATATAGATTGTAAATATTGTATATTCCTCTTATCTTTCCCTCTGATTCCTTTACATGAGCACTATTCCTAGCCTGCAATTATCACTTTCCTTTGGTGCACCTCTTATGCAAACTGTATTGATTACTTGCAATGTTGATAAAATACTCTTTTGAATTGGAAATCCAAATGATTAATGTGGTTTGTCTGGGTGACATGACTATAATGAATAAGGTTTTTCCACTGTGACCACCTATTTCTGTACTGTATCATGGAAGCAGCACATGTACAGCAAACAGAATTTAGTATGGACAGCAGTTGACCTCAACTGCAGCACGGATATGTGACAACGAAACAAGAGCTAGCATTTGGAACAAAAATGACAAAATAATATGCTATAGTCTAGCATATTTTTTCATCTGTTAGAAAGAAAAGAAAATGTATAAAAGCTCAGATTTTCCCATTACAATAAAAATTAAAAACATTGATTTTGTATATTTTTATTTGTGAATTTAAAACGTATTTCATACTTTGTGTATTGGCTTGATGTATACTTTTTTCTTGTACTTTTTGGTATTGTTTTGAGGTTCAACTAGTAGAAACTGCTTACATCAGATCAACCTACAAATGTCTTGTGACAAGGATTACATGACCAGATAAAGAATCCCAGCAACGAAAACAACATTCTAAAAAAAAAAAAAATATGAACAAGGTCATCCGTATTTCCATCTCAGGTCAGTCTGTGCTATCTGTTTACTCATGTTGCTTCTTGTTTTAGGGAATCAGAAAGCTCTATAAAAAGTAGTGTATTTTAAAGGACTATTTTGTGCAGGTGTCCTTCACCCTCACTCAACTGGGTGACTCAGGTCCCAGGATTTCTTGATAATAATTGTGCAACTAGAAGAAAATCTAGACAATGCCCTAGTCCCATCTTCCAAGCCTACGCAATGCAAACGGAGGCATAGATTTGGTGTTTGTAGACCGTCTAAGGAACTAGACAATACTGCTATGTTTTGTGGTTTGAAGGCGTCTATATTATCGGTGCAGGGTATGCAATATAAAAATTAAACGTCAGTCAAGACACATTAAGTGTCCTTGAATAAAAACGTTATAGAATTGAAGGATGGCTTAACACAGATAAACATTATTGGTTTGGGGGCAAAAAGCTGCTGCTGAAAAAAATAAAGAACTCACCAATGCAAATAAAAATGTATGCACATTAATGTAGCAAGATAACGTAACACACAGACATCGCAATCATCAGGTCATAGGCAAATAAAAGGGTTTCACAAGATCTGTGTTTTGGCTGAGAAATGCTTTAGCAACCCTATTTCACCACACAGCCAACATGCAGGTTGAGGTGGTTTATTGCTTAGTAGAAGTTATCAATGCTTTAGCTGCTAGCACAAGTAAAACATTAAATATAACCCCCCAACTTATTAAGTACTATGCATTCTGTTCTATGGGTACTTAGGGCCTACCTTAGGGGTGATTTATAAGTATTAAAAAAAAGTTTAGGCATGGCAAAAGGTTCATTTTCCAAAAGACCTGGAGCGGATTCTCGCCCCAAACCTGATGCACAGCTTACTTCACATTGCATCTAACAAAATGCCACAGAGTTGTTTCTTTTCCATATTTATTTAATCTTTTTTTTCACGTAATCCACATGTTTTGTAATCTTGATATTTTCCACTCACATCATAAGAGAGGCGCTTATGTATTTACGTAATTCTTAGTGTTACAGGCGCGCCAAAGGCAAGCCCGTCTGCGCCCGTCCGCGCCAAAACCGGGCCCAGGGCCACATCCCCTGCCCAAAGCGACCCTGAGAAAAGACTACGGAAATACTCCAGTCAAGAACTTCAAGAATTGAGACCATGCGTCTCATGTGCCCGGATAGAACCACACAAAGAAGGTAAAAAATGTCCAACATGCTCACAAGTCTTTGACTTTTCCCCTATTAGGAATCCGGCTAATACCAGAATACCAAAATATAGAAATTACAATCTGAAAATCGCCTTGCTCAATGTCAGGTCCTTAGTCAAACACAACATACAAACAGCGGAATTAATAGATAATCATAATATTGATATACTATTTGTTACCGAAACATGGGCAGACGAAGCGTCCGATGCCGACCTGACCCTGGCCATTCCGGAGGGTTACAAATAGTGAGGAAAAGGGACCCCCTCTGGAGATACTTTCAGGTCAGGGAGTAGAGGGGAAAACAGAATCTAGAACAACAAAGAGAGAGCTCCCTCTTAACCTATAATTGCTTATACCATAGGGATTACCTCTTAGACAAAGGGCATAAACCAACAATATCTACACAACTTGTATAGTTTTTCTCATTTTATTTCATTTTTGTAGTTAAAAAATCTTTTTTTCTTTTTTTTATATCATGTTTGTCAGATTCATCAATTATAAAAATATATACATTTTACACGGTGTTTGCAAAAATTTACAGTACATTTAGAGTTTGCAAATATATATCCTTAATCCTTCAAATTCATATCCAACACAAGATCAATTAAATATGTACACCAGGTAAAGAGCCACACATACAACACATACATACTCCTAAACATCCATTCCATCACAAAAATAACAAAAAAAGGGGAGTTCCTATAGTATTGGAACTGTAGTCCAATTAATGACCAAAGTCATTTAGATTTTAACCCCTTCGACGCTAATGACAAAGCCAGCTCGTCATGGGTGTTACCTGCCCTGCGCTTATGACGAGCTGGCTTTGTCATGAATAATGGGGATCTTGATATTGCAGCACCCAGCGGGAAAACCCATAGCAGCCAAGGTGTTAAAGGAAGAAGAAAGGTCGACGCGTTTCGGTGGAGATATCGCATTTGGGACCCCCTTCATCAGGACCGCACAGAGACAATACAGCATAGGATCTCTGAACCTGGGGTGTAGATCTGGAACAATATGCACAAAAGAAATAATTTACCAATATGCCCTATAGTACATAGTCATTTTAATTTGCATTTGAGACAACAATATGGACCACAAACACACTCAAAGACCAATCAACTTTGCACCCACTTGTGAAACCTTATATCCCATAAAGCTCAGTGTGATACTACAGAATACAGAAAACAAGAGAAGGAAATTCATTTCTATGTTTTCTACTTCTCAAAAGGTGGTGGCATCTTATGGCACACTACTGGGACCCCCTACTATGAGTACCTTTCCAGAGCATTTATAAACTATTGGGAATACGCCTACTAAATTGCGCACATTTTAGCCCAATTCTAATGTAAGGAAACCTTGACATTTACCATTTGTCAGTTGAACCTGGTCCCTAATGGTTACCTTAAGATTTGTAAAGGTCCACGAGGCAAGATTTGTATGTCTTCTATGGTGTTGAATAGAACAGCTGAATGCTGAAACGTATAATAATAACAGCAATTGTAGTTACACCCTCAACAAGTATCAATATATACAGAAGCTACTAGCCTGTCTGCGAAGCCTTATTTTTACCTGTAGCAAATACAAAGGAGCCGAATGCAGGAGACGGCTTATCAGTATCTCTAAACTTGATTTATTCTTCCTCGCAATAGTTGGCCTCCCTCTTTATATATATCTTTTTACAAATGTTCCCGTTATAGGCATTCATATTACTGAAACACATTTTTCCAGGAGGATCAGGTGTCATTTAAAAGAGGAAAAGAGGAAAACATTTTAAAGTAAGTAGGCCCTATATATATATTTCCATACCATAGAAGACATACAAATCTGGCCTTGTGGACCTTTACAAATCTTAAGGTAACCATTAGGGACCAGGTTCAACTGACAAATGGTAAATGTCGAGGTTTCCTTACATTAGATTAGGCTAAACTGTGCGCAATTTAGTAGGGGTATTCCCAATAGTTTATAAATGCTCTGGAAAGGTACTCATAGTAGGGGTCCCAGTAGTGTGCCATAAGATGCCACCACCTTTTGAGAAGTAGAAAACATAGAAATGAATTTCCTTCTCTTGTTTCCTGTATTCTGTAGTATCACACTGAGCTTTATGGGATATAAGGTTTCACAAGTGGGTGCCAAGTTGATTGGTCTTTGAGTGTGTTTGTGGTCCATATTGTTGTCTCAAATGCAAATTAAAATAGACTATGTACTATAGGGCATATTGGTAAATTATTTCTTTTGTGCATATTGTTCCAGATCTACACCCCAGGTTCAGAGATCCTATGCTGTATTGTCTCTGTGCGGTCCTGATGAAGGTGGTCCCAAATGCGATATCTCCACCGAAACGCGTCGACCTTTCTTCTTCCTTTAAAATCTAAATGACTTTGGTCATTAATTGGACTACAGTTCCAATACTATAGGAAATCGCCTTTTTTTTGTTATTTTTGTGATGGAATGGATGTTTAGGAGTATGTATTTGTTGTATGTGTGGCTCTTTACCTGGTGTACATATTTAATTGATCTTGTGTTGGATATGAATTTGAAGGATTAAGGATATATATTTGCAAACTCTAAATGTACTGTAAATTTTTGCAAACACCGTGTAAAATGTATATATTTTTATAATTGATGAATCTGACAAACATTATATAAAAAAAAAGAAAAAAAGTTTTTTTAACAACAAAAATGAAATAAAATGAGAAAACCTATACATGTTGTGTAGATATTGTTGGTTTATGCCCTTTGTCTGAGAGGTAATCCCTATGGTATAAGCAATTTAAGGTCAAGAGGGAGCTCTCTCTTTGTCATTCCGGAGGGTTACTCCTTCTCCAGAGCTGACAGAAAAATAAAGCGTGGGGGAGGATTGGCAATTATAGCAAAAAAAGACTATAAAATTAAAACTTCAGACAAAGGAAGTACCCCAGACTGTGAAACCTTAACTTTCCAAATAAAAATCACAGACAAATATACGTTTAATGGACTACTAAAAACCCAGAAACAGACGTGTAGAAGAGCGGAAAAAAAGTGGAGAACTAATTATGATACTCACCTCAAACAAGAATACAAAGCTACCTTAGCATGCTATAAAAAACTAATAATAACAGAAAAAAGTAAATACTTTATCCATAAAATCAACAAATCTAAAAATTCCAGCAAAACCCTTTTTGACACTGTTAAAAAATTATCAAAATTTGAGAAAAACAACCCAGAAGCACTATCATCAGACTTCTGTAACGTGCTAGGTGAATTTTTTGTTAGCAAAGTTTCATCAGTTTATGACTCCTTTAAAAACCATAGCACAGAAACAGCTAAAAGGGATAATTTACAGACAACAACCCCAGTGAGTAATCACCCAGATCAAACTACATTGTTCCTCTTCACTCCCCCGACAGCAGAACAGATACAAAAAGAGATCCACACCATTAACTCAGGTAGCCCTATGGACCCCTGTCCATCCAAAATAATGCACATCTGCTCCGAACAGCTGAGCATAATACTAGAAAAACTATTTTCCCAAATTATCAATGCCAACATCTTCCCCGATGATTGGAAAATGATATCAATCAGGCCGCTTCTAAAAAAACTAACTTAGACTGCGAAAGCCCAAACAACTATAGACCAATAGCCAGGATCCCTTTTGCCGCTAAAGTTTTAGAGAAACTATTAAATAAGCAGCTATCCCGATACCTATTGGACCGCAATTGGTTGGATAATTCACAGTTTGGTTTCCGTGAAGGACATGGAACAGAGACTGCTCTTATCACAGCAGTGGAAGAACTCAGGCAAGTACTGGACAACGGATCGAAGGCCGCCTTGATACCACTTGACTTATCGGCGGCCTTCGATACAGTCAGCCATGAGAACCTCATAACACGCCAGAAAACAGCACAATTACATGACTTAGCTTGTGCCCTCATTGCTTCCTATTTAGAGAACAGAACCTTCTCAGTAGAATCGGGAGAGGCAAAATCCAACCAATTCAACCTACCATGTGGAGTCCCGCAGGGCTCCTCAAGGAGCCCCACTCTTTTTAATCTGTACGTAACTCCCCTTGCACAAATAATAAGGAACTGTGGCTTCACCCCAATATCCTACGCCGACGATACCCAAATCGTGGTCTCAATAAATAAAGACGTAGAGAACACAGCAGAAAAATTTCAAATCTGCATGTTACAAATCAGCCAATGGATGAGAACAAACTGCCTAAAACTAAACGGGGATAAAAGTGAGGTCATGATACTAGGAGGGGACACAAAAATATGGTCCCATTCATGGTGGCCAAAAGAACTAGGAGGATGTCCCGAACCATCAGAAAAGGTGAAAAACCTGGGAATCACTCTAGATACCAATCTTTCCTTTGATGCCCAAGCCAGTAAGCTGGCATCATCACTTTGGTACATCCTAAAAATGATCAAGAAAATCCTACCTTTCCTACCACATGACTCACGCAAGACAGTGGTGACAGCATTAGCCTTGTCCAGACTGGACTACGGGAACGGCCTATACGCCGGAGCCAGAAAGAAACTCCTACACAAACTCCAATGCCTGCAGAATGCAGCAGCCAGGCTGATACTAGGGATACCAAAATTTGAAGCAATCAGCTACAAACTAAAAAATCCGCACTGACTGCCAATTGTAAAAAGGATACAATTCAAATCACTATGCCTAGCATATAAAGCAATTAATGGAACTGGATCACAATTTCTAAAAACCCATTTAAAACTATATGAGCCAAATAGGCTTCTTAGATCCAGCCAAATGAAAATAATCAGGGTCCCAAGATTTAAGAGAGCTAACTGGGGCGGAAGAAGTTTCATGGTGCACACGGCAAGAATCTGGAACCAACTACCGCTAGACATAAAAAACAGCCCATCTTTGAAATCCTTCAGAAAGGAAGTTAAAACGTGGCTTTTCTCCACATAGCCCTAATCAACATCTTCAAGAGCCAGCGGTATCTCACAGCGCCAAGACGCCCTTGGGCATTCGCGAGCTCTACAAACAGATAAATCAAATCAAATGCCCATCCAGGCCTTATCTTGCAACCCGACTGTATACATAAGTTTATCCACGGTCATAAATCATGTGTTTCCCAATGCATTTCGGGCCCATTGTCCCGCCCTTCGTCAGGGGTTTTCTACAAATGTAAAATACATCAATTAGATTTGCTTATTTATCTCAAAATGACCTTTTATAACAAAACCCAAACATCAATGTTTTTCCCGCTAACAATCGTGATTCTACACTCCCATGTTATGGCTACCCACTACATACTCCCTTCACCCTACGTTCTTACTCTCCTAACCGTCCTCTATCTCAATCCCGTGCTCCCTCCTCTGTACTATTCAACCATCTGCCACTTAAGAATTAGTTAGCTCCCCTCACTGTTATGCTTTTATTATAATCCTTTACCTTTCAAAACCGTCCGTGGACGCAGCCTCCTGTCTCCTTCATCGTAAACACTCCCAACTGAACCAAACGTTCAGCTGTCTTTCTTCCCTGCTTTTAACCTTACTTGTCTCCGCCCCTCCCATTACACCTGCGCATACTTGCACATCCTCCGATCTCAATGAGTGCCTATACTTCCCAAACTCATCCCGATCTCACTAACCCTTCATTCCTAGCTGCATCTCCCATAGTGGCCCTTGTTCTTCTAACCTAGCTGAGCTGATTCAAAACACCATTCTCCCTCCTTACCCTTTACTCCCACATCATGAGAAATGTTCCAAACAATGCCCCACCCTCCCGCTGATATCAACAATGTTGACTGTGCTTATGTTTTAACAAAATGATCTCAACATCATAAATAAGGTCGTGTTTTACTGCAGTGGACTCTGCTGATTTAAATAAACACTCAAATGTCTCAAGTAAAAATTGCAATCTTCATGAGTATGCCATTCATAAAGTTCTATTTAAACGAAAAATGTTCGTGCGATTGACTCTCTTGGGACGTTTTTAGGTTTGTCAAGTTCATCATTTTCTTCCAATGGGTGCTACTCGTCTGGTGGGCCAAAAGTAATATTATCAATTCTTGAAAGACGACAGAATGCACACCTGAGTTTCCAAAATCTTTTCATCTTTCAGCTTGGTGTCCGGGTTGCACGCCTTGGATGAAAGGAAACAAAGCAAGCTGAAAGATGAAAAGATTTTGTAAACTCAGGTGTGCATTCTGTCGTCTTTCATGAATTGAAAAGGTTCATTTTGGCAGGTCGAAGTGGCAGTTTAAAACTGCAAATTCAGGCTTCAGGGGCAGGCCTGAAGACATGTTTTATAGTGTTACTTTATGGGGTGGCACAATGAGTGCTGCAGCTCACTCGTGGCATTTACTTTACAGGTCCTAGGTACATGTAGGACTATATGTTAGGGATGTTGAGTAAATTAAATATGCCAATTAGGGAAATGTCAATTTTACCAGGTTGAAAGGGAAATCACAATTACTTTACCACTGATTATCAGGACTAAAGTGTGCAGAGTTCTATGGCAAACAATAACAGGCTCAGTGAATGAATACACACATCTGGGGGAAAACCACACAAAAGATGGTTATTTTTAACAGGCACCAAGGTATCAGAGTGAGAGGCAAAGGCACTACATGGAAAGCTCTGAAGAAGTTTGACAGCAATTAGGGTATTTCTCCGCTTCCTCCTCCTCACCAATGACTATGGTGTCGGGGCCCATGAAGCCACATGTGAGAGGCCAGGAAAAGAGAGTCTTCACAAAGAAGAGTTCAGCCAAGCAGACATGGGCACTATTATCCTGACGCATGTCTATTGCAGAAGGCTATGTCATAGGCTTGGACCCCAATCCTTCAAATTCAAAGCAGATTGCAAACAGTTTCAAGAAAGACCATTCCTTTTAGAAACACAGTGAAACAGAAAGAGAGATGCATAGATAGGACCCAAGAGCTCTGAAAATTAATAATCCTGAGATGCCTTAAAAGATTAATAGCAGACAAACAGAGTCAAGGAAAGTGTGTAGGTGTCAGGAGGACATAGTTAGCAGCACTTATTTTGATAATCCAAGTACAATGAAACTTCTTCAACACCACCTGTGCTCACTTTTGGTTGATATCTTAGCGTGAAGGTGGTTTCATTAATTTTTTAAAATGTTGCAGAGCCTTTCATAGTAAAAGGTGGAACACTGGATCTGCGTATATCCAATCTAAGGGTTGGTCTTAAGTCAATGGTAAACTCAAATTCAAAGTTGGCTTCCCAATACATAGGGCCAATCAGTCCTAAAAAGACGTATTTTCATTTCAGATGTGGAGATGGTTGTAGAACTATATTATCAAAGTAACAATATGGGCTGAAATAAATCAGATCATTTCTTTATTTGCTGGTCCCAGGAAAGCTCCCATAAGAGGCTAAGATGCATTTTCTCCAAGATAGTGAAAAGATCAGACTTCTGCTGGCGGATTTCCATAGTGGAGTAGGTAACCAAATGTGATTATTCTTTTAGCAAGGTTTTTGGCCAGCTCACCCCATCTCAAGTGAAAATTAGAGGCAGACTGATTTCCCCCACGAGTAATATCAGGTTCTCTTATGCCCGAGGACAGGCAGGTGAAAATGTAGACATTTAGGGGCTGATTACGATCTCGTTAGGAAAGCATTTCGACCTACTCAGGTCCAGAATGCTTTCCAAACGAGTAGACCCCGAGCTCCCCGAATGACAGAATACGATGGTTTGCATGTTAACTCCGTCAGACTAGTCCGGAGTTCAATCCGTCCGACCGATCTTTCCAGAAGTCAGCCTGAAGCAACCTGACTCATACTTGAACGCAGAAATATAGCATTGTGGGCATGAATCGGACTCATTTTTACCCATGAACACAGCCATACCCACCAATCCACCTATAAAAAGGACCAAACAGATGACCATGATCCTTTGCAACCACAGAATGCCTTAGAGGACACATACATAACCATGGATTCACTGGCCTCTGCCTCCTACACACACTTCACCCACCACACAACTTGCACACATTTTACTTTTTTTGCAAAGGACACCCTCAAACACACACTCTTTTACTTATTCACACTCACGCTCACCTTCACAATCAACCTCTTGTCCAACTTCACCCTAAGCCTCACCATGCCCCCAAAGAAGCACCCAAGGTTCAGAGAGAAGGAGTTGGAAGTGCTTGTAGATGAAATTGCCAGAGTAAAGCCACAGTTATTTGAAACCTAGTCCAACAGACCCCCCTGTCCCAGAGAAATAGGATGTGGGAGAGGATAGTCAACAAGGTGAATGCTCAAGCACCTTGCCTGCACACAATGGAGGATATCAGGAACAGGCACTATTATGTGCAAAGAAGGGGGAAGAACCTGATTTCCAGAGAACACTCTCAGAGTCAGCAGATTTGTGGTGGCCCTTTTGCACCACCCATGCACTTCACTTCCTGGGAGGAGAAGGTGTGTGCCATCCTTCCGCATGAGGGCATCCATGGAATACAAGGAATAACAGAGTCTGGTCAGTACCTACTCAACTGGCCACTAATGCCACCAATTAAACATCTGTGACAACACTGTCAAGGATCCAGTGATACAAATGACTGTCAGCAAAGGGATAACAATCTAGAGTAAATGAGATTGTGATGTGTATGCCAGATTGACAAACAACATACCTGCAATGAAATAGAAAGTTTAACATTATGCTAACATGTAAATACGTCTTACAAACTCATAGCAAGACTTTGGGCCCCAAAAAACAGTCACCTGCATCTGCCATATTGCCAGCACACATTCACTAACTCAAGGGAAAGCTGAGTCACAGGAAGGTTGGTTGGGATGGCTAGAAAGGTGGGCGTGGGCACAGGTGGCAGTTGTAGTCACACCTAACACTCCCCCTCCCACATAGCCCAACAATCCCACATGGTACTATGCTTTCCTCACAGTGCATGGAAAAGTATTGGCAAGATGGCTGACACTGGGGACTGATGTGAAGAGCATAAGGCCTTGATGGGAGTTGGGGTCAAAACAAATAGCAGGCACAAGTGCCAAACATCTTGAATGCACACTTCACTCATTATCAGGACATCACTCTTCCTGATGGCCTGGTTCGGCAGCCTAGGGGGTGGAGGAGTGTCTGCACTGACTACATCTACCATCTGGCTCTGTCCTACACACATATTTCCACCAACCTCAAACAGCACACCTGGGACCAATCAGTCCTTGATGGTGAGTGGAAAAATACTGGCAAGATGGCTGACAGTGGGGAATGGTGTTTGATCTGCACACAACTCCCATCAAGGCCTTGTGCTCCTCACACCAGTTCCTAGTGTCAGCCACCTTGCCAGTACATTTCCATTCACTCTCAGGGACTGCATACATCTAGGTGTGCTGTTTGGGCTGGCTGGGAAGGTGTGTGGAGGAAAGAGCATGATGGAAGTTGAAGTCAGTACAAATACTCCTCCTTCCACATAGGTCAACAAGCCCACCTGGTTCTATGCTTTCCTCACAGTGAGTGGAAAAGTACTGAAAACATGGCTGACACTAGGGAATGGTCTTCTGGACCACTAGGCCCTGCTGGGAGTTGTGGGCAAATAGGCACCAGTCATCAGTGTCACACCCTTGCAAGTACATTCCCACTCAATCAATCAATCAATCAAATCAAGCTTTATTCGGGTGTATGAGAAACGGCCATAAAAGCACAATACAAATCATGTACAAAGACATTTTTCAATGGGGTTCTTCTTCATTAAAAAAGCAAACTGATAAAAAACAAGGGTAGACTAACTACAAAAGTTAAAATTTCATGGTGTACATCAAATAATTTCGATACATAATAAATACGGTTTCACCCGGAGTCAAGCTATATAAACAGAATAAAAAAGTAGAGGTTTAAAATTTTCTAAATGTTTTTTCCGTGTGAAGAAATTACAGTACTGACAGTAATTAAAAGAAGCTAGTTAAGGAGGGTGTACGGTCCTAGTTCAACCCAGAGTTTGCCTGTGTTTGATGACAAGCTTCAGGAAAGTCGCTACCCTTCTAGCAAAGAATTCGACGTCTAGGAATTGAAGAGCAAGGTAAGCCGGGCGGCACCTACGCAGGCCCATGATCTTGAAGATTGGCAGAAACCAATGGTGCCTCAGTTCCTGATAGAATTTACAGAAGAGTGTGATATGAATTGTTGATTGGGGTGAGCTGTCATCACAAGGACAAGCTTGAAGAGGTTTTTTCCAGGTGTTAATGTGAGGAAAGGTAACCAGATGGTGAAAGCTGTCTCGTCTGAACCTGGTTAGTAAGAATCTCTCATAGCCCGTGAGGTTGAATGTTAAATAGGGCTGGACCTTAGGTGTAGTTTGGATCTGGAGTGAGTGCTGGGTCGTAACTTTCGAGACTTCACTGACAAGTCGGAGGGATTCTAGGTGTGCCAGACAGATCTTTTTAAACTTCTTGCGGGGGATTACAGCTATTGTGGTGGGAGATTGAAAGTATTGGGTCATGCCTAGATCGCTAAAGAATTTTCTGATATAAGCAATCCAGTTGATCTTTTGTGACCTATCAAGGGAGATGCAATCCTCTATAATTTCCCTGCAGAGGGTCGTCTCACATGCTGACCAAATGCGATGCCACAGGAGAAGGGGTTGAATCCGAATCAAGTCTGATAAATAGGGAGTGCTCAATTCCAAGTGGCAAGCATATGTGGATGTACCCTGCGGTACTGCCAGAAGGAAGGGTAGGAAGATGTTTTCCACCTTTTGCACCTCATCAATTTTCGCATGCCCCCAAACACCTGCCCCGTAGAGTGCACTTGATGTGCACTTGGTTCTGTAAATTTCTAAATAGTTCTACTGTAGGGCGCCTGCCCAGTTTATTCCCGAACTTAACCAATGCAGCAGTTGTCCTAATAAAGGAGAGTTTCCTGGATTCTATGGCGGGCTTCCAAGAGCTTATCTGATCAAATATTATTCCCAGATAAGGATACGTGGGAGTGTTCTCAATCTTTTCTGAATCTACGAACACTGGCTTGATGTTATGAATCCTCGATCCTGCAACCATAACAAAGGTTTTCTTGATATTAATCTTTAGGTCGAGGCTATCCATGTGTGTGCTGTACCTAATAACAGCACACTGTAGTTCCATGGGAGTGCGAGCCAGAATTACTGCATCGTCCGCATAGAGTAAGACCGGGATTGGGCGATTTTTTATTATAGGGAGGTCCCGGCTACCCATCAACATTGCCTTTTCCAGGCCATTTGTGTACAGATTGAATAAAAACGGGGCCAGGACACAGCCCTGCCTTACCCCACGGTCTACTCTGAACGACTTTGTTAGTTCTCCCTCTGTGCCTTATCTAACTTTGGCAGTTCCATCTGAGTATAGTTCGCGGAGGAACATTAAAATAGGAGACTCTATACCCATATCTGCCATTATTGACCAGAGCTTATTGTGGTTGATGCAGTCAAAAGCTGCGGAAAGGTCAACCCTCCTTTGGCATTGACGTATTTCTCTATTAATAGGGAAAGGTTAAGTGCTTGCTCAGTAGTTCCTAACCCCTCGCAGAACCCAAATTGCAGGTTGGAAAGGACTTTGTTTTCTGAGGCCCACGATTGGAGGTGTTGTAAGATGACATGTCCTGCCACTTTCCCTAGTGAGTCCAGGAGGGATATTGGCCTATAACAAGATGGAGATTGCCGATCTCCCTTTTTGAAAATAGGTACTAGGATTGACTGGGACCAGGAATCTATGAGCCCCAAATCGCAAGTTGCCTGCAGGACTAGGTCCATAGGTCCAAATTGGACTTAAAAAGATCAATTGGGGCCCCGTCGGGGCCTTGGGCCTTACCATTTTTACTAGCCTTAAGGGCAAATTCCACCTCCTCGTGAAGTATGTGAATAGGCAGCGGGAAGTGTGTCTGACCCATCCCAGGTGGGGTAGGTTGGTTTGCAGTTGATGAAGAGCGAATATCCGCTCGAAATGCTCGACCCACACATGCTCGTCAATCGCTAAGTCCATACTGGGCTTATCTGTAGTGTCTGTTAAAAAGGGAGACTTCACCACCTTCCAAAAAACGGCACTGTCCCGCATAGTGCAGGATTTATGAAGTTGCGTCCAGAGTTCTTGTTTAAGGATCTTTTTCCTGGTCTTTAGGGCCTGATTATAGGTCCTTCTAAGAACTGCGATATCCTTGGGGTTTCTGTTTTTGTTGTTTAAGCTACTTTTAGGTTCTGGTATGCTTCCCACTCACTGCCAGGGAAGCTGAGGTACAGGTAGGTTTTTAGTGCTGGGTGGCAAGGTGAGTGTGGGACAAGGCCTGATCAGAGTTGTAGCCATTGCAAATACTCATCCATACACACAGCCCTTCTAACTCTCCTGTGCCTATGCTTACCCCATAGTAAGGAGAAGTGTACTGACAAGGTGGCTGACACTGGGGCCTTGTGTTCAACTTAAAGCCAACTACCATCAAGGCTCTGTGAGAAAAACACCATGCAACAGTGTCTTCCATCTTGCTAGTACACTTCCATACACTGTCAGGTAGCCAGAGGTGCAGATGACCCAGTTTGACTTGGTGGGGTAGGGGTGTTTGCACTGACTATATCTACCTTCAGACTCTATCCTACACACACCTTCCTACCTACATATCCCAAATAGCTTACCTTAAACACTGCTTTCCTGACAGTGAGTGGCAATGTGCTGCCACGATGGCTGAGACTGCTGCATGGTGTCTGGAGCAGAAGCCCTGATGGGTGTTGCAGACAAGTCAAACAACAGGCACCACTGTCAGACCTCTTGAATGGAAACTTCTACTCACTGGTAGGTAAGCATGGTTCATGATGGGCATTATGGGCTGGGTGGGAGGAGGAGGAGTGCTAGCCCTGACTACATCTCCCAGTAGGCTCTGGTCAACACACACTATTCCCACCCACCACAAACAGCACACATGGAACTCTGCTTACCTGACACTGAGTGGAAATGCACTGACAGTATGGATGATACTGAGGAATGGTGTTTGGAGCACAAGGTCAACTCTGACAACAGGCACCAGTGACAGAAATCTTTACACTACACTTCCCACTCACTCCTGTCCGTCTGTATGTGCTGGCTGGGAATGTGTGTGGACTACAGGGCCTAATGGGAGTTGGAGTTATAGCAAACACTCCTACCCACACACAAAGCAACCAGTTCATCCAGGCCTATGGCTACCTGAAGTGCACCAGCAAGAGGCTGGCACTGTAGCATTGGGTTATGTGCTCAGGGCTTTGTTGGGAGTTGCCTGCAAGTTTAATAAAATGCAGCAGTGTCAGCCTCCTTGCTACAATGCTTTCCCTCACTGACAGTTAGCCATAATTTCAGAGGAATACGCTGGGCTGGATGGGAGGAGAAGTATTTGTAAAGGCTATAACTCACATCAGTCCCTGTCCAACATACACCTTCCCACCCTGCACACACAGTCCAACGGAAACAAAGCTTACCCACAGTGTGTATAATTGTACTAGCAGGATGCATTTCACTGGTCATTGGTTCCTGACTTTGCCACAACTACCAACAGGGCCTTGAACTACAAACACAAGGCATCAGTGTCTGATCTCTTTGTCAGTACATATCCACTCACTCTCAAGGATACCATAGTTCCAGGGGCGTTTTTGGTTGTTGGAATTTGTGTGTAATGCAGGGCCTGATGGGAGATCTGGCCATTGAAAACACTCCTCCCTGCCGAAAGAGGCCATTCTATGTACATAAATTCATCCTTAGTTTAGTAGCCCATTTAATGTGTATGATTTGAGGGGCTGTGGGCATTCACATAAACAATCATTGTGCCTTTTACGTAACCACAGGGCAAGTTAGGAACAACTCTGCCACAAACCAGGATAGTCAGTCCCAGACTCTGGTTGACCCTGAGCTCTCCAGCGTTGAGGTCTCTCAACTATCTTTGGATGGCAATGAAACTACCTGGCACATCAGGTGTTGGTCAGCACGCAGCATCAGCAACAGTAACATCAGCACCCTCTGTGACTTCTCCCGCCTCAGCTGACAACACCCAGCTGACCCCTACCCTAACGGACACACCAGCAATAGCCACCACTGAAAGCACAGCAACACAGGGCACTCTGGAGTTAGCGGACAACACCACCACTGTCAACGAGGAAGGAGGCTTAGTGTCGACTGTGCCAGGTCCTGTTCGGGTGGGTAGGGGTGGTGGGAGGGGCCATGGGGACATGCACCATCATGCAGCTGGTGCTGCTGCTGGATTTGAACCACACCTATCCTGAATCCTCCATGTGTATGAGGGTTGCACAAGATTATGGCCAGGCAGTTGGGATCTTCAGAACCATGCAACAACAACAGGCAACCTACTGTGACAAAATCGATGCCCTGACTGCGGTGCACAGGGACATTCCACTTGACTCTGCCAAAATGTCCACTCCTCCTTGTGTGCCCACAACATCTGGTGTATCAACATCTGCAACTGCCACAGGGTGCACTCTCGTGGAGAGCCCCCTGCACCACCACTGTCTGAACCAACTGAGGGACACCCCAACAAATGTGGGAGGGGTCGTCCGAAGAAGGATTCCTGAGAAACCGAAGGCTACGCATAACCCCCCGGAAGTGACAACCTGCTTCTGATATTCTCAAATGTGTGCCAAGCATTAACATTGTTGACTCTCATTAAACTCTCCCACATTCGCTGGAGGGTCTAATATGGACTTTGAACTTAAATAACTGTGGATTTACTTCTGAAGACTTCATCTACAAACACCACCAACTCATCTCTGCACTCTGTTATCCATGTTTTCTTTGAGCACTACCCCATTATCTGAATTTTTATCATCAAACCATGTATTAAAATAAATCACGTTGCACAAAATACTTGCTTTTGTCGTGAATTTGAAACATAAATGTACAGATTTAAATGGTGCACTAAATAACAAAGAAAACAATATCAGCAGAATTGGATAAGTAATCAATTCAGATGTCAACTACTGGCTTGGGAGTAAATGTAACATGATAGATTGACACAACCAGGTTATCACACAACACATAGTACAGGGTACTGATGCAATTGGAGTTTACTGTCTGCAAACATATCACCATTTGCTAGCACAAACAACAATCTTTCTCACCAAAACAGATCATCATGGAATATGTTTTGTTTCAGGATAACCTTTGGATGTGTGCAAACAGACAAGGCACATCTCAGTGTGGAGCACAGGTTTATTCAAATGATACAACCATGCACATTAACACAAACATCACACAGTAACAAAAGGGTCACCAGTAAAAGTAATTGATTATCATTTCAGAAGGAAGTGTGGTCCAGGGATTTACACAACTGTTCATTGTTGGAGTATGGTACAGCATCATGGATCTGGTGAGGTCACAACTCTGAGTTGACATGGTGAATGATCCTCGTAAGGAGAAACATAGAATAGAGCCAGGAACTCAGGAATTATGTTGCTTAATGTTGCTATCTGTCTGAGCAAAAGCATACACTTGTCAGTGTAAACACAAGCTAGTATTAAGTGTAGCATTGTACATGTCACATGCAACAGTTGATTTAGAAACCCAGTCCAAACATATTGAAGAATAACATACACTCAGCAGCATACATGCACCTAGGACAACAGAAACACACAAACAAACATTTTGGGGTTGACACCTCTCATTGAATACTCACATTTAGGTGAAGAAGTTGCAGATAAGTTGTTTTCGGAGATCACCAACATCATCCTCATTATCACGGGCATCATTTCCCAAGCCTGGATCCTACCTTGCTGGTGGCTGTTGGTCTCCGGCTTCCAGTATAAGTGAAATTTCCTTCCGGATTGCGAGGTTGTGGAGCATGCACATAGCTGTGATAACCTTGCTCACCTTCAGGGGGCCATATTGTTGTGGTCCTCCTGTGCGATCCGGACACCGGAACCTTGTTTTCTGGAGACCAAATGTCTACTCAAGCACTCGCCTGGTACAACCCTGTGCCTCATTGAAACCCACTTCTTCAGAGGTGACTGGGTTGCACAGAGGGGTCAGCAACCAAGGAAGGTTGGGGTATTCAGAGTCACCTACATAGAACACGTGAAAAAGATCAGTTGTCTGACAACAGAGCACTATCTGACATGCAATCACCACATTACAACATACACATGAAACATCACCAACAATCCAGGCACAGTCACGTTGCAGCTGGTACACCATATGGGAGATGACGCTGTTCCTCAGGATGTAAACATCATGTGCCGAGCAAGGGAAACGTGCACATATGTGGGATATCAACATGTCCGCCAAACACACCACCTGTACATTGATGGAGTGAAAGTGCTTCCTGTTGCAGTACACCTGTTCGTTGGCCTGTGGTGGTACCAAAGCAACTTGGTTTCCATCAATTGCTCCAATGACGTGGGGTACTTGATGTACTGGTCCAGGTGATGGAGCAATGCCTCCAACATATCAGGCAGGACATGGCTAAACATAGTCTGTGACGTGCCACCAGATGTTCCAACAGTATACTGGAAAGAACCAGTAGCATAGAAATGTGAGACGACCATGACCTTCACCTTGGGGGTCAGTGTGGTCAGATATGTGTGACCAAGCATCAAATCTGCTTTAAACAGGTTAGCCAACTGTTCAATTATTGCCCTGGTGAAATTATATTTGCAAATTTGGTCACTTTCCTCCCTGGTCTGCATGTTTGGTAAGGGCCTGTAGACTAAGCATGAGCGGATTTTGC
This sequence comes from Lissotriton vulgaris, assembly GCF_964263255.1. Classification (NCBI taxonomy): domain Eukaryota; kingdom Metazoa; phylum Chordata; class Amphibia; order Caudata; family Salamandridae; genus Lissotriton; species Lissotriton vulgaris. The sequence continues at coordinate 1,719,011,675 of NC_141694.1, read as the reverse complement.
GGATTGGCAATCCGCGAATTTTGCGGATTTGCGGATTCGCAATCCGCAAAATCCGCGAATTCCCGCGAATTTGCGGATTTTTTTTTTTTTTGTGTTCGCCCGTGTTTCTGCCAGTTCGCGAGGGTTTTTACAATTTCGCAATTTGCGAACTTACCTGTCGGGTCGCAAGTTTTGCGAACTTGTTGTTTCTACGTGTCCAGCCTGTTTGGGACACTCTTCTTCATCACTGCCACTCTCTGTCACCACTGCCACTCTCTGACTACTCATGCCACCCTCTGGCCCACCCATGCCACCCTCTGTTTCATCACTACACCCTCTGGTTGTCCAGTGTACATTATTTTCGGCAAAGCAAAGCACACCTTCCCTGCCTCAAGTGACCTGAATTAATTTGGGGCTGATTAATGTGTCACAGAATATTTTTTTAGCTGGCACCTGCTTCCTTAGTGCGCCCTGATTAGTGATCTTTTGCACTTGCTAAGTGCTTTCATTGTTGCAAAATTAGTTACAACACCTGCCCTGCCCCAACTGACAATAATGAATTAGGGGCTGATTAATGGATTTTAACTTCCAGCCTGGCTCCTGCTTGTCTCCCTTAGCTGTAATTCAGGACCTTTGTGGCATATTGTAACTATTCTGAGGTTCAGAGCAGGGTCACATAATAGTTTCAACTGGCAACTGAACTCTGGAGGGGCCCCTCAGGAAGCACTACAGGAAATGGCTACTAATGATGTGCCTGAACTTTTGAACCTGGTAAGTAGTTACTTTCAGTTTTGCCAAGATCGTATTTCTGCAATTTTGCACTTATTCGCGGGGCGCGAACTCACGCGAACAGTGCGAGCAGTGCGAGCAAAATCCGCTGCTCGCGGATTTGCGGATTTTGCGGGAAATTCGCAAATCTCGCGGATTGCGGATTTCCCGAAAATCCGCAAAATCCGCGAGCGGAACGGATTTTCCGCCCACGCCTACTGTAGACTAGTGGTCATCTGTAATACCTATGTGTAGAGTGTAAACACAATTGTTGTCAGATACAAATATACAATATAACATGCATCATTACAAACAGAACATGACACTTGAGCCAAAAATAGACTATGGGTTATTTGGAATACATGTTTTAAAGTATATGATTGATCTTGGATATATATCACATCATTATGACCCTTGCCAGATCTGTTACCACTGTATAGTCACCCAGTACCTTGTGTGCCATACTGACAAATTCAATTCTGTCTATCACCGGTCATGTCAATCAAGCATCACATACAAAACTAATCAACACAATATAAGCTGAGAGATAGGTGTATGACAACAATTAAATGCCTAAAATGTATCCACATAAGGGTCAAGAATTGACAGATATGTGGAACACCTAGCTGCCCACTCTGAAAATTATGCACACTACTATCCAGGATGTACACTGTGATGTTGTCAGGTCAGCACCACACATATAATTACATACCTAAACCATGAACTTCTTGGGAGTTGCATATTTGATGCCTTCATACACTTGAGTCAGGGACAACAAAGTTACACTGGTAAAACACCCAACACACACATCATTTGATTGGGTGCATATTGTCACGGTCTAATCATTCAAATGTCAATGCTTGAACCAGGAATCAAACACTTTTGTTTATAGTCAGAAATCACAATGATTGCGCACTGGGTCACAGACTCACCTAATGCCATGAATTTGTCAAAATATGGACCTGTACATGCCCATGGAGTTAATGGCACAGTGGTCAAGAAGGGTAAATGGAAAACCTAGGTAAATTGTTGGTATTAGCCACAATTTCAGTGTATAATGTGCTCCTCAAATTTACCTCCTCATGGGTGTGTGAGCTATGCATATAAAGGACCATTTTAGTTTGTAAAAATATAAATATACCCAAGGAATGTTCAAAACATACAACAATCACAGAGGTTCCTTACCTGCAGAATTAACATTCAAAGGACGTGGCAGCCGCATCTGAACCGAATCTGTCACAGGCATTGGCTGAAAGTTATTATGGTGACAGAAGCAGTTATTATTCAAAGGACGCGGTAACAAAGGACGCGGTAGCCGCATTCGAACTGATTCGATAACAACCATTGGCTGAAAGTTATTATGGTGACATACGTGGGTGAGTATTCAAAGGACGCGGTAGCCACATCTAAACTGAATCAGTCACAGCCATTGGATGTTGGTTGTTATGGTGACGGACGCTCATTTCAATTCCCATTGCCATCGCGTGGAAACCGACTCAGAAACCTCCCATCAGCAATATATTGAAATCCCTTGTGGTCTGATGATGAGTTTTTGAACATCGAGGTAGGCGTGTCGTTTGCAAGCAATGTAATCCTTTTCACCAATACGAAGAATGCGACCAACGTAAACCTATCACTTTTGCAGCATGAATTTGAGATCGCCTATGCTGTTTAGATATAAGTCTGTCTGTTCTCTAGAGACTTCACTTGCCTGCGCTTTCTGCATCATTCCTGCACCTCCCTAGATCTCTGCTGCTGTTACCACATCCTCTGGGAGCTATCTACCATAGCGCATACAGTGGACAGGGCCCCAGCCTTCAGCGAGGAGGAGAACCAGGCCCTGTTGGACACCATCCTGCCATTGTACAGCTAGATGAATGGCAAATAAGAGGAACAGGTAAGTGATGATCGCACTGCATTTTCATTGGACATGTGCAATCACCCTGCTATACTACCATTAGGAACCTCATTTGCAAGCATGTAAAATGCTATCTGTGACTTCAAAAGTGTGTAGATAACTGTTGTGGGCAGGTACACTGCTGTAGAAGTGTATGCACTGGGCTGAACATCTTATCACTGTTCTCATGGAACAGAATCATCATTGAACCCAGGACAACTGCACAGAATGCCATATTCCTAGCACTTAGATATTGTTGCCAAACTGTGACTTTAGTGCCATACTCATGTGATAACCACAAATCACAGAAACTTAAGCTTCTGGAGTAATTCAAATGCCCAACATGTGCCAGCACATTGACTAATGTATGACCTGTTCTCAGTGTGGTTTCCACAAATGTGTAAGGTGTGTTGTTATTGGAGCAAACAAGTGTGAATAGGCCATGCTATGCATCACTGCAGCGGGAGACATCAAGATTGAGGCCTTGTTGAGTTCTGCTTGCTCATTGTGCCACTGTTAGGTCCCAGCTTTGCTTCTCTGTGTTATTAAATGTATCCCATAGGCCAATTACAGGTATGCTAACTCTGGTCATACTGGCCTGTCACATGATTGTGTGAAAGATTCAATTTACTCCATTCAAAGGAGTGGATGGATGTGTCTGACTCTGTAACACTGACAACGGTATTCACCTGTTACAACGCATTTTTTACAACGCACTACCACTACAACGCAGGCATTACAACGCATACCATTACAACGCATAGCGCTGGGGGGCGCTCTAGGATAAGAGGTAAGTTTAATTTACTATCCAACACCTTCCCTAGGGTCCACGGGGACTGGAGTTAGAATAGTAAATTATACTTACCACTATCCAGCACCCCAAAGCGCTATGCGTTGTAGTGGTATGCGTTGTGAATACCGCGTTGTAATGGTATGCGGAGTAAAAGTATGCGTTGTAACGTCATACATCCCTGACAACACATGCCATTCACAGACAAACACAGGTGGTCACTGCTTGAAACATGACTGAAATTGTGAGGTCTGATGTTAGATACACATTCAAACAGTAGCCATGTGAGTATCTGCTGTTGACTATACATACTTGGGCCTTTGTTAAGCATGTGTATGATGCATCACTGTCAGCCTGAGAGGTGTGAAATATCCATTGTTCTGAAGAAAATCAAATAAATGAGATGGGAAAGAAGAGCAATGTAAGCTGTAGGAAGTGTGCAATATGTCTAATGAAAGTTGTGGACATTCAGACTTGGGCCATTCAAATGGGGACCTCAGCAGTTTAGACAGGATTGGAACACAGGGTTGACTGGACTCATGAAGGGTGGAGGTTCAGTACTTATAGTCTGTACAGACAATGTACCCAGATGCGCCATTGGCATGGTGTTCCACCAGAAGCATTGTGAAGATGCAGTCATTGGACTTGGAAGCGTGCAGACCATTGTTCATATTTGTTTTTTGTGAGCTGTTTACAATGTGCACAACAATCTTATTCATCATCATGACACTGTACATAATGACACAAGACAGTGGGCCACATGCCTCTCAACCTAGCTATGTCTACTACCTTGGTAAATCCTCAATCACAGTCAGATGTGAGACCTGACAGTAAAGTACCTACGTTTCAGGACAATCAGCCCAATCACTGTTATCTGTGTGACATGGCTCATGCAATGAGTACACAAACTTAAAGTTGGACATGGATGTCATTTGACCTGGGGCATTGGAGCCAATGTTTCCCAATTTGATGACTAGGGATTGCAGAATGGATATCATGTCTCAATTCAATTGTGTGAATCCTATTCCCATTGTGAGCTCTATACTCCCTTGCAGTAGAAGAGACAGGTATATCAGGACACAAGACCGTCAGATGCCATTAATAAAAACATCACCTGCTACATAGTGAAGTAGTCGCCAAGGTGGTTGTGTCAATTGATGTTGCTTAACCCAATGTTGGAGATAGCCAAATGTATGAGGGAGCAATGGTTAACTTGCAGATTGACAAGTATGTATGTAAATGTATGACAAGTCGATAGCACGAGTCAAAATGATGTAGTTGGTTAAACTGTGAGGTTTTCCAATGTTACCTATGTGTCAAGTACATACAGATGACTTATGTGAATCTTTTGCATTTTTGTTCACAGCATCAGCACTGGCCAGAGGAGGAGACAGTGCTACGGGTGTAGACTAGTGGGAGCAGTTTGCTTGTCTGGGTACAGTGCTGATTCGGACGAGGAGGCATCGACTGGCGGGGAGGATCAGGGGAGCCACACTGAGGGCAAGTCTGCAACTACATCTGCAGGATCCGAGGACCAGTCAAGATCCAATGAATACTCTCTGGTGGTGGAGGACATACGAAAGGATTCCTCAACATCAGAGTCCACCACCACCACCACTGCCATCCTCCCAACTACTCCCAATGTCCATGGCAGGTCCCATGGCAGGGGACAGCTCTACTTTGCGCACCTCACCTCACCTCACCCCCTGCCCCTTTCTCCCCTGCTGCCCTCAGTGTGGAGGCGGTTGACGTCCTGAGGCAGATCTCTGTGGGACAGACATCCGTGCTGAATGTTCTCCATGCACATACCACTCTTTTGACACAAATGGTGTCATACATGGAGGGTATTCACTGTGACATGTGTGCCTTCCAGAGATCCAATCAGGCTCTGGTCTCCACACTGATGGCAGCAGTGTCCCAGCTCCAGCAGTCCCTCCCCCCTCCTGCCTCTTCCCCTTCCACAGTCCCAACTCCCCTATCTGACTCAAGCACATGCAAACATGCACATGCACCCTCTCCAACAGCCTATGCAGCACACAAACACACAGTCACAAGCACAAACCCACGCACAATCAGGAGACAGACAGCATGCACACCACCAGGGACCTGCCAAAAAAAGACACACATGCATCCACAGACACTCCCCAGACATCAAAACCCTCTGCCTCCACAACCCCTCCCTTAACTCTCCTGTTCCCCCTCTGCCCAGAGACTTTTCTTCTGCGACCTTGGCCTCTTCCCTTCAGACCCAGCCAAAACCCTTCCCAAAAGGAAGAGGCAGGCAACCCCCGCCCTGACATCTCAACATGCCCCCACATCCCAAGAAGAGGAAGAGCACCTTGCTCCCATACGCAAATCCCCCAGTTCTGCCAAGACCAATTCCCCTCCCCCAACACATACTTCCCCAGACTAGTACCTCCCGCACCAAGAAACCCCCTCCCAAAGAGTCAGAGTCCATCCCCATCCCTGTTTATAGCATCCATCACTACGCCATCTCCAAGAAGCTGAATTCCAGACCCTCCCCCCTCCATCGAGCCCTCCCTTTATACCTGCCCCCACCAATCTGTTCATACCACTGCATTGTACCAATCACCCCCTCCATCTGGCCATCCACTGCAGTGGACCAACCACCCCCTCTAAACTCATGGTGTTCATTACATCTATAACAGCCTTGAGAAAGCCCTGGTCCGAATGACAGCTAACGGGTGAAACACATGAATGTCCAGAAGTAATCCCTGTAACACTCTGGAGATTGATGGAAATTCATCAGTCAAGAATAAATATGAAGAATAAAAGTAAAAAATACAAATTGAAATCTTGAAGTTTCTTTGTTACAAGTTTACTAACATTCGCTAATGAGGAGTATGTAGTCACATGTTAACTATTTATAATATAGGTCAGTAAGGTCCAGTACCTCGAGGCAACATTCTCCTGTCACTTTCAAGAATAGGCAATAATACCCAGGAAGAGAATCTTTGGACCTTTCATCCTACATAGAACTCTCGTCTGTCCCTTTGATGCTTCGCATGCCCCCTAGAGGCCCCTCCCAGGAAAGGTGACCCCTTGTAGTCACAGTGCAGGCAAGAGTTAATGAGTAGGTTTTTTAACTCCATCAAAAGATGGACTTTAATGGACTGGCCATTGGCCTTGTGTTTGTTCTAATGAACTTGGTTAAAACATGCAGAATAAAGTATGTTTAAAGTTTTTAAATGCTGATTTCTGTGCCCCACATCAGCTTTGGCTATGAGAGTGACTCACATAGTATTTGGCTTGAACAATAATGACAATATGTTCGGTAGATTGAGAAATAGATGTGGAGAACTCTTATTTTTCATTTTTGGAGTCAACCTTTCAGACTGTGATATTACATGGAGGGGAATGACATATGGGTGTTTAAATAATCAAACACCATGGGTGACATAATAATTGGTTTATAGACACCCCTATTTGGGAATGAGTTGGAAACAGTCGCCATCCAAACGCTAATAATTATCTATTTGTATTCTGTCTGTCTTTTTATGTATCTGACTTCACTCATCCTGCACTTCCGGATGAAACACCTTAAGGAAGGAGAATGGGAACATATGAAATACTCAGGTGATATCTATTTTAATTCCTTTTTCCACCTCTTTTGAGCAGTAGTGACCTATTTGGTCCTGAAGAATGCAGCGGACACTGACTTGGGTCCACTTAACTGCAGAAACATGTTGACCTTGCACTATATATAGTAGATATTTGCTTAAACTACTAGATTATCGCACTGGTTTTATTATCTTGGAAGCAGAGTGGTACTAATTAAATATATTTTCCTCTTTTCTCTCCAATTTTAGCTTTACTCACTATTTTCCTCATTTTCACATTTTTTCCTGCACTGCTGTCTAGTTACTTCCACTTGCCCATATATTTCCAGCTCACTGGGATACACGTTTCTACAACCAAAATCAATGTTTGAATGGGCACGAGCCATTACCCTTCCTGCTGAAAAGGATCCCAGATGATGATAAGGGCGGTATCGGTCGGAAACTGATGGGTAGTTTTCACAAACGGAAAGTATCCAGCTGATCTAGTGTCACATTCTCCTAAGTCAGGTACATTTCTTGTCGATAGAGTGTGTTTGTTTGACCCACAGCTACTTTGTGTTTGCTATAAGTATTGTACTTGGGGGTTGTAGCTGTGCTTAGTCGGTAAACATCCCCTTGGATCCTCCTCTTCACTGTTTTGTTTATAAGGAATTCCACTGTAGGCAATTTCCAATCATGGTGGTGGGTTCATCTGATACATTTCCTGAGCCCATGGTTAGTGTTAGCTGAGCTGGATTCTCAGAGTCTTCACACCCAGTTGCCTCCAAAGTGTTAAGTATCTGCGTATGGTCCTGTTTGGTAAGGTGTCTGTGGTCTTACAAGTTCAGTTATTTCTATTATATATATATATGTGAGTCGTGCCAACCTGCTTCTGAATGCAATTTGGAAAAGGAACCTTTTTTCTCACTGAATTGAGATATTTCCATGTTGAATCTTTTATCTTAGTAGTATTATGCACATGTATATGTTTTTAATTGCACCAAATTAAGTGTCAAATCATATCAATATCTAATTTTGTGACTGCATATAGAATAATAAATTAAGGATATTATTCCACGTGTTGCTACATATTTTTATAATTAGATCTCCTATGGTTCACTGCATATTGTTGTGATTAATAATATATAATTGAAGAACACAGAAAGGAAAAAAAATGTGTTACAAGGTTAAACTAGTCATATGTGACAGAGTGTTTAAGTGTATGTGAAAGGTTTACATCAGTTGTGTAATTTAGGGTGATGAATGTTGAAATGTGAGTTGTAATGTAGTTGATATATGTTGTGTTTGGATCTGTGGACACACCTTTTTTTAGAGTGACAAGCTGTAGAACTTGTGCTGAGTTGGGTGGGTGTACTGTGATGTGCAAATGACTGAGTACATATTCATTGAGCTATGTAAGTGTCTTGTTGTGAGATGTGGTGATGTGTTAAGTGTGCATATCAAAGTGGGCTGCCATTATGAATATAGTACATTGTGTGCATGTCAGGTATGTGAGAGCTGTTGTATACAAAGTAAAGAAGAGTGGTGCTGCTAGTGTAGCTGTGGATGTAAGATGGGCAGTGCAAAAGTGATTTAGTATGACTCAGCTTGTTAGAGTTTGAGAACATAGCTGGAGCTTGTGGAGCAGACATGCTTTTCTGTCTAGCTGCACCATGGGAGGCTTCTATCGTGCTTGTTTGTATGGTAGTTTTGAGAGATGTGCATGTACTTCGAAGAGTACGTGGGAGGAGTCATACATGCACAAGGTGAGTTCATGCAGGCCTTGTGGTTATGTTGAAATGTGCATATGCGTGGATTATGTGTATGTGCATATGCAGAAACATTAGCCAGAGTGAATATGTAGATGTAGATGTGTGATGTGTTTGCTGCAGCTTGCTGTCTGCCAATGTATGTTCATGACTGATTTTTGTGATGGCCACTGAGTACACAGACATGTGCAAAACCTATTGGCATTACAGGTCAAGTAACCTTCATCTAAGCTTGCCTTGTCTGAGTTCTGTGTGTGCAAGTGGTGAGTTGCCCTTTGTAGGTAGTTGTGGTCACTAATTGGTCCTTCCTACCCTTGGATGAAGCCCTGGGATGGAGGTGGTGATTGCTTCTGATGTTATGTCATGATGCAGGAACATTGGATATCAGCCCATTGCTTAGGGGGATATTGCCCCCTCAAGTGAACAGTCATGGATGTGTGTTGTTGTGCCACCTGGGGGCAAACAACTCCAGAAAAGCATCCCTACACTTCCCAGTAGACTACACACGCATGGGTATTCATGACATTCTGACTTTGAATGGCAAAGGTGTGGGAGCACCAGGGGAGTGGACTCATTGTGATGATATCTCTGGTTGTGCTGCGGACAACAGTTTGCACTGTGAGCAAACTCATATCTGACACTGGAACAGTACACCCACTTCCATAGATGGTGGCATTGTCAATATTTTGGAAGGGGGCTGAGTGTACCCACCTGATGATGACATTCCCTCATCGGTCATATACAACATGCTAAGGACCCATGCTTGGATTGGGATCACAATGAAGCATGGGCTCTCTGAAAGTAATTGGCACGCATTCTATGATCTTCGCTTTCATAGTAGCCTCTCCAATTTCACCTGTCAAGGGAGGTTTCAATGAGGCACACTGCTACTGATCAAGAGGGTGCAGGGGTATTTTGAAATGGCCAAATGTGACTTGCTTCCCTGCAAGGCCCCTACATCCAATACAAACTCCCTGCCATGCCCTTATACTCATGGTTGGGTGGGGGAGATGACACAGCTTCTTGCAAGGCATGTGACGCAGGGTGCCAAGGTGAATACGCTCAAAAGCCTGGCCCCATCTAGAATTTGAGGCACAGCAGGTCAGCAGACTGGATACTGGAACCTCATTGCTGTTGCCTGGTGAGGACTGGCGCAGTGAGTCAGGATATTGGTCTGGTTTACAAAGTCCTCATAAAAGTTAGGAATCTATGTTTCCAGCACTTGCATCATTTAAGACCATGGTGATCATAGGTGCCAAAAGGGATAATAGGTGTTTATATGTGTCCCAGGGAACACCATCAGGGCTCAGAGACTTTCCCTTCGGGCTTCTCTATAAAGCAGAAATAACCTCCTCAAGGACGAAGGAGATGGAGACAAGATGGGAAACCAGCTTATTGTCAGGTTCAGTATCATTGGTTCCCATGGGGTTAAAAATGCAAGACATATGGTCCACCCCCTCTTGGGGATTCCATCTTAGGACCAGTGTTATCCTTAAGGAAGGCATGTTTTTTGTTCTCCAGTAAAGCAACATATCCCCTGTTTCCGCTGCCTGCATCAGGCTAGCCCATGCCTCTTCCTGTAGCACTCTTTCCATGGTTAGTAAAGCATTTTTTGCTGATTTCTACAATTTTTGGTGGCTACTTTATCCATGGGGCATGAGTGAATGGCTTTGATTAGGTATTTGCATGCACGAGTGCACGTTTTATTAACCAATCCCTTTGTTTGTTGCTTTGACCCCTTTCTCTCCTTGTTAATAATGGATTGAGTATGAAATATCTTCATGGCAATCAGTCAGGGGTTGGTAAAAAGCCCCTACTCACCTGTGAGGGTCTCAAGGTGCTGGGGGAAAAGACAGACAGCTCCGTAGTGTGCTAAGGTCATCCAAGGAGTCAGGTCTTGAGGTCCTACCTGAACTGGAGCAATGCGGGAGATTGCCAGAGGTGGATGGATAGGGTGTTCCAGGCTTTGCCTGTGAGGTAGGTGAAGGACTTTCCACCATTCTAGTCTTGTTGATAGGGGGGACAGTGCCCAGAGAGAGCTGGGCTGATTGAATTTGTTTTTTGGGTGAGTGGAAGGATAGTCGACCGTTCAGGTATTCGGGTCTGGTGTTGTGAAGGGCCATGTATGCGTTGGGTTCGTTGGTGAGGGTGATGAACAGCTGGGGGTCTTTGGCGTAAGAGACGATGTTGAGCCTATGAGGCCTGACAATGGTTGCGAGGGGGCAACATAGACATTGAAGAAGGTGGGGCTAAGGGAAGAGCCCTGGGGCACTCCGCAGTTGGTCTCTGTTGGTTCCAAGAGGTAGGTAGGGTGTCTAACCTGCTGAGTTCTGCCAGTGAGGAATGAACGTATCTAGTCGAGGGCCCTGCCGCGGATGATGGTGTCGTGGAGTCTGGTGGCTAGGGTGCAGTGGGAGACGGTGTTGAATGCTGCTGAGAGGTCCAGGAGGATGAGGGATGCCATTTTCCCCTGGTTAAGGAAGGAGCGGATGTCGTCGGTGACGGCGAGTAGGGCGCTCTCGGTGCTGTGGTTGCCTCAGAATACGGATTTGAAGATGTCCAGATGTTGTTAGCTTCGATGAAGTGTGCTAGCCGGGTATTGCTGGCTTTTTCGATGACTTTCGCTATGAAGGGAAGCAGGGAGATGGACCTGAAGTTCTTAGGGTTCAGCGGGTCTGCAGAGGGTTTCTTCAGGAGGAGGTTGACTTTGGCGTGTTTCCAGTTGGCCGCAAGGAACAGAAATGGATTTTTAAACTTAAGTGTGACATCACATGGTTGAACGATGATATCCCCTGGATCCGAATCTGACCCCTCACCAATAGAGTGTAAGTGCCTTTACCATCCTGCATTACTCACATGCCTTCTGAAATTTGGTGTCTGTAATTTCCTTATACAATCCAGCTTCTGACCACCTATAAATATATATATTATACTGTATATATTTCTTGTTGGACATCTGTTTATTCGAGGGTCTGAAAAAACAATTTACATCGATCCTTACTGGTCCAACACACATTATCAACGTGCCATCAAACATGGCCTTTAGTACATTGAGTGGTCTTGTAATACATCTCTTTACCAACTACGGTGATTGTACAACCAAAATTCTTTAGTGCTTGGTTCGTATATGCAAGGTACGGTGGCAGAGAGCCTTGAAATGAAAGTGGTCAAACTCTTAAGTGCTTGGTTTATATAGGCCATGCATGGTGGCAGAGAGCCTTGGCAAATGAATGCGGCCCAATTTGGCCCCCTTTTCCTGGGCCTGTGCTCACAATCTCATGTTTTTCCACGAACCTTACATAGACGGACAAGATACGGTGCTCCAACTCCTTTGCATTCTGTCTCCGACCTGTTTTACTTCCGTTTTCCGGTCTTTAGGACTTAACCAATTAAGGAACAGGAGGAAGGAGCTCAAAATCTGTTCACCGAAGTCCGCTAAATAAATATCACTTCAGTCTTTTGATATGCATTCTATAATGCAGGACAATTCTTGGGCTATGGATAAACGGCCAATAATAATAATTCTTTTCCTCCCCCTTGTTTTCGCTTCATTTTCCATTTGGGTTTAAGATTATAACAACTACGGAGCGGGAGGAGTAGTCTGGAGGTGTCTCCTCGTCTATGACCAATGACGAAGCGGCAAGCTTTTTCCGTTTCCATTTGTTGATTGGTTCACTTAGTTCCCAATCACAAGATAGAAGCGCATGCTTCCATTCTGGTCCGCAGTGTGCTTTTAACACCTAGCATACCGGAGGAGGAGTCCTGAGGTGTCTCCTCGTTTTCGACCAATGAGGAAGCAGCAAGCTTTGTCCGCTTCCCTTCGTTGATTGGTTTACTTAGATCCCAATCACACGACAGAAGCGCATGCTTCCATTCTTATCCGCAGTGTGTCCTTAACACCTAGCACATCGGTATGCCTCCTACCTTCCCCTCGGCTCAGAAGGTAGCAGGAGGTACCGACGGACAGGTGGGTCTCTGGCATTTGACACGTCTTTTGCAAGGTACGGCCCTATGGCGGCTCCGCAAGAGGCACGCCTTTGACAATTCGTTTTGGTGTACCATCTTCCAATACTATTTAAGATCCAGACAGCATCTCTCCTGAGTATGGAGAAAAGCATTTATAAATGATTGGCTAAAAAGTGAAAAATAAGTCCACCTTTTTACAACTACGATATGGGGACTTTTTTACTTCATTTTTACTTATTCCTCGTCATTTCCCCCTGGGCCTTTGAGGTTCCTCTTTGCGTTCACTTTTTCTACTCAGAGTCATCTCTCTGAAGCCTATTTACTCAAAAAGTATAATAAATTACATGTTTTCTCCCTCTTATCTCTTTAGAGCGGGCCTCTTTTTTGACCTGACCGAGTGCCAGGCGAGGTGAGGCTATCTCCATGTAAATTTATGGGTGAGTTTATTCAACTTGGAACCTGAAATGTGGACTACTTATATACTCATTTCATGGCTTCTGTTTACTACAATTATGTAATTACATTTGTTTTTGTTATAAGAGAATTCTTTGTTCACGATGTTGAGACCACCATATAAATAATTTATCTCTGGTAGGTCATTTATTATTCCTTTTTCACTTTTTATAGTTGCAGTAGTGGAAATCCAACAGGTCCTGACGAAAGCCTTGTATGGCTGAAACTTGTTGACCATTCTATTTTCACAACTGATAGTGATATTTGTTTAACACACTATCTTCACTCTGCTTTTAATCTTGCCAGTATGATGACCTCCCCTCAATAAAGTCGTTTCTTGGAATCACACTAGGCAATCTTAACACACACACCTTTTCACTATTTCACAAAATTTATTTTCAGCACTACAACAATACGCCATCTTCAACCCACCTATACTTTTTGCTGGCTCTCTATCACTGGTGGATCTGTCACTAGTATTCCTCTACATACAATCAAGGAGGTACTTAGCAGATACCGGTTCTTAACAAAACTCAGATGACGAGACTCCGCCATTGGGTGGGCTGATGGGTATTATTTCACACTCTTCTTGCTCTCCTTACACAAACTACTTATGAATGTACTGGTTCTTTGTAGCTTTCTCTTTAGACCCTTAGCATCCCTGTTGTGTTTTTTGATAGCTAGATTGGGGGATAGGATGCAAGTTGGTCTTTAAATACTCCCCTCAGACCCCTCTCACGTTGTTTTTGATTTCTCTGTGCAGCCACGGCTGCGGGTTTTATATATAGGCTAGCAAATTTAGCTTTGCCTCCTGCTTCTTTTCCTCTGGGATTAATAGGTGGACACCGAGATGGAGGACTTCGCAGGCCTAACTTTTGACGATGAAACTCTAGCTTCCATTTTAAATGATAATCCGATTGTGTTGGATTCAATACCCACTGCAGGACCAAGTACTCCAGGGGATTGGGAAACGATTCTCAATCTTAAGAAGAGCCATACCCGAACCTTTATCCATGGACAAATCATGGCCGAATATCTACATGGCAAATGTGCCCCTACGGGCTAACTGGTAACCAATGCCCCACAACTTTTTTTGACAGATAAAGCCTTCCTTAAAGATTGGTCACTGATCGCGTGGCGATGTACCCGCGGCGATGTACCCGCGACTGGCTTATCCCTATAATTACAACTGCGAAAAGGGTGGCAAATGCAATCCTCATCGAAATACAACTGTTAGAAGGTCAAATTAAAACAACACTTACTACTAAACAGTTTCAGAAACAACAGGATGAGGCAAACAAAACTAACAAAGAATACAGAGACCCTATCTTCTTCACAAAAATTGAGAAGTTTAAGAAAGATTTGGCAAAATTCTCCCATGAAAGAATTTATCCCTACACAAGTGACAACTACACTTCTCCAGAATTTACTAAGAAAGGGAAGAACTATGGGTCCAGTTACTCCACATCCTCTTCCGACCCAGAATCGAGTGACTCGGACACGAGCATCAGTGGGAAGCCACAATGGAGAGGGAGAGGCCAATATAATCAAACAAATCGTAGGCATGCTGGACAAGGGAACTTTTACCAACCAGGCCCTTGGTGGACACCACAGCCTTGGGGATACCCACAATTTTTTAGGACAGGACCGTGGCCACTGCAGGGGCAGACGGAGAGGCCAACCCCCAGTTCAGGTACAATGGCAAGACGAACAGGACCCCCCAAACACTCGCAGCAACAAACGAGGCCAGTAAGATTCATTCCAGGTAGAAATGAAGACCTGGTAGTTAACCTGAGCACATGTACACTTACCTCCATTGAACATCAAGTCCTTAATAAAGGATTAGGATTTGTACCCACCTACAGTGGTGATGCTTTCCAGCTACGTGGAGAGGTTGAAAAATTCTTTCGCAAGGTTCGGCTCCATTTCTTCTTTTCTGATAAAGATCAAGATCCGATTGAAACTACAACCAATACTGGTCTTAAAAAGAAATCTACTTTTATGCACTTCTCCAACAGGTACCACCTAAGGTAGGTGCCTTTGAGAAAGCGGTAATCCATGAGATCAGTTCTCTGAATCTGTCAGACAAAAACACGTTTCAAAATCTGTCAAGAGCCGAAAAAGTGGCAATAGACACCCTCTCAAAGGACAAGGATATCACAATTAAACCCGCTGATAAGAGTGGTGCGATAGTCATTCTTGACAGCACCACTTATCGAGTGGAATGTCTGGGACAACTGGGTGATACCAACCAATGCCTACACCCAGCTCAGCATTGATCCCACTAGTAGACTGACTACTGAGATCAAGAGTCTTGTGGAAGAGGCAAGTGCGGAGGGCTGGATTACCTTACAGGAAGCCCAATACTTGGTCACTTCACATCCAGTGACTCCATATTTTTACGCCCTGCCTAAAATACATAAACCAGCAAGGCCACCCCCCGGACGACCGATCATTTCAGGGATCGGGTCGCTTCTTGAACCCCTCTCATCTTTTGTTGATTTTTTCCTGAGACCGCTCGTGCGGACTATGCCCACCTACCTCCAGGATACTAAAGATGTCCTGCGTCTTCTGCCTGATGTGGAGTTCAACGTCGAGACTGACATCCTTGTTAGTTTCGACGTTATATCTCTATACACCTGCATTCCGCAGGAGGAAACTTTACAGGCTGTGAGGGGCCTTTTGGAAGCTAATACTCATGAAAGTATTACACCGATCAATTTCATTATGGAGCTAGCAAGACTTGCTATGACGGAAAACTTTTTCCAATTTGAAGATTCTCTGTACCTCCAGACATCAGGCACTTCTATGGGGAGCATTTTTGCCTCCAGCCTGGCAAATTTGTACGTCCATCTTTTTGAAACACAGTACGTCCTCGACCACAACAACCCGTATTACCAACAAACGGTGTTGTGGAAGAGATATATCGACGACGTGCTAGTACTATGGCGTGGAGACACGGCTTCTATACTTGCATTCCAACGTTGGCTGGACTCTCAGAACCAATTCCTTAGGTTCACAGTGGAATATAAAGAGAAGGAACTTCCTTTTTTAGATCTACTCATTTTCCCCAAAGATGGTCACCTAGCAAGCAAACTGTATCGCAAACCTATGTCTAGAAACTCTCTCCTAAGGTTTGATAGCTATCATCCACGCTCTTTAAGAGAGAATTTGCCGTTCAGACAATTTTTGAGAGTTCAAAGGAACTGTTCCGAGAAATCAGACTTTAAAGATCAGTCTGAAGATCTATGCTTCAAACTGAAACAACGACTATACCCAAGCACTTTAGTCAGAAAATCATGTAAAAGGGCTTCCAATAACCCACGGGAAGTCCTGCTTGCCCCACTGGTGGCAAAACCTCCTCTGGAGAAAATAACCTTAGTTACCACTTTCAGCACTGTGTCTACTCAGGTTCAAAAGATCATATGGAGAAACTGGCGTATTCTTAATACTGCTGGCAAGGACATTCCACCTCCACTGTTCTCTTTTAAGAGTGTGGCAATTGCTCAGTGTGTCCCCAGGCCAAGAAAACTCTTACAGTTGACATTGGCACCTCACGCCCATGGGTCCTTAAAAAACACACTAATTGCAATAGTGAAAGGGTGATATATTTGATCAGATGTCCCTGTTCACTATGCTATGTCGGTATGACATCAAGGAAGATAAAACTGAGAATCCAAGAACATAGGAGTACGATCAGGCGTAACAAACAGGCAACACATCTTACTAACCATTTCATGACAATGAAACATTCTGCCGAAGACATGGAATGGCTAGTTCTAGAACAGCCGTTCATTCCTCACCATGTCAGTGACATCTCTCGATACCTGTTTATCAAGGAACAGAAATGGATTTCTAAGTGTGACATCACAGGGTTGAACGATGATATCCCCTGGATCCAACTCTGACCCCTCACCAATAGAGTGTAAGTGCCTTTACCATCTGGCATTACTCACATGCCTTCTGAAATTTGGTGTCTGTAATTTCCTTATACAATCCAGCTTCTGACCACCTATAAATATATATATTATACTGTATATATTTCTTGTTGGACATCTGTTTATTCGAGGGTCTGAAAAAACAATTTACATCGATCCTTACTGCTCCAACACACATTATCAACGTGCCATCACACATGGCCTTTAGTACGTTGAGTGGTCTCGTAATACATCTCTTTACCAACTACGGTGATTGTACAACCAAAATTCTTTAGTGCTTGGTTCGTATATGCAAGGTACAGTGGCAGAGAGCCTTGAAATGAATGTGGTCAAACTCTTAAGCACTTGGTTGATATAGGCCATGCATGATGGCAGAGAGCCTTAGCAAATGAATACGGCCCAATTTGGCCCCCTTTTCTTGGGCCTGTGCTCACAATCTCATGTTTTTCCACGAACCTTACATAGACGGACAAGATACAGTGCTCCAACTCCTTTGCATTCTGTCTCCGACCTGTTTTACTTCCGTTTTCCGGTCTTTAGGACTTAACTAATTAAGGAACAGGAGGAAGGAGCTCGAAATCTGTTCGCCGAAGTCCGCTAAAGAAATATCACTTCAGTCTTTTGATATTCATTCTATAATGCAGGAGAATTCTTGGGCTATGGATAAACGGCGAATAATAATAATTCTTTTCCTCCCCCTTGTTTTCGCTTCATTTGCCATTTGGGTTTAAGGTTATAACAACTACGGGGCGGGAGGAGTAGTCTGGAGGTGTCTCCTCGTCTATGACCAATGACGAAGCGGCAAACCATTTCCATTTCCATTTGTTGATTGGTTCACTTAGATCCCAATCACAAGATAGAAGCGCATGCTTCCATTCTGGTCCGCAGTGTGCTTTTAACACCTAGCACACCGGAGGAGGAGTTCCGAGGTGTCTCCTCGTTTTCGACCAATGAGGAAGCGGCAAGCTTTGTCCGCTTCCCTTCGTTGATTGGTTTACTTAATTCCCAATCACACGACAGAAGCGCATGCTTCCATTCTCGTCCGCAGTGTGTCCTTAACACCTAGCACATCAGTATGCCTGTTACCTTCCCCTCGGCTCAGAAGGTAGGAGGAGGTACCGACGGACAGGTGGGTCTCTGGCATTTGACACGTCTTTTGCGAGGTACCGGCCCTATGGTGGCTTCGCAAGAGGCGCGCCTTTAACAATTCATTTTGGGGTACCATCTTCCAATACTATTTAAGATCCAGACAGCATCTCTCCAGAGTATGGAGAAAAGCATTTATAAATGATTGGCTAAAAAGTGAAAAATAAGTCCACCTTTTTACAACTACGAGGTCCCTGTTTGCGTTCACTTTTTCTACTCAGAGTCATCTCTCTGAAGCCTATTTACTCAAAAAGTATAATAAATTACATGTTTTCTCCCTCTTATCTCTTTAGAGTGGGCCTCTTTTTTGACCTGAGCGAGTGCCAGGCGAGGTGAGGCTATCTCCATATAAATTTATGGGTGAGTTTATTCAACTTTGAACCTGAAATGTGGACTACTTATATACTCATTTCATGGCTTCTGTTTACTACAATTATGTAATTACATTTGTTTTTGTTATAGGAGAGTTCTTTATTCTTGATGTTGAGATCACCATATAAATAATTTATCTCTGGTAGGCCATTTATTATTCCTTTTTCACTTTTTATAGTTGCAGTAGTGTAAATCCAACAGGCCCTGACGAAAGCCTTGTATGGCTGAAACATGTTGACCATTCTATTTTCACAACTGATAGTGATATTTGTTTAACACACTATCTTCACTCTGCTTTTAATCTTGCCAGTATGATGACCTCCCCTCAATAAAGTCGTTTCTTGGCATCACACTAGGCAATCTTAACACACACACCTTTTCACTACTTCACAAAATTTCTTTTCAGCACTGCAACAATACTCCATCTTCAACCCACCTATACTTTTTGCTGGCTCTCTATCACTGGTGGATCTGTCGCTAGTATTCCTCTACATACAATCAAGGAGGTACTTAGCAGATACCGGTTCTTAACAAAACCCAGATGACGAGACTCAGCCATTGGGTGGGCTGATGGGTATTATTTCACACTCTTCTTGCTCTCCTTACACAAACTACTTATGAATGTACTGGTTCTTTGTAGCTTTCTCTTTAGACCCTTAGCATCCCTGTTGTGTACCAGGAAAGATGCCAATTCTTTGTAACTTGTGTCCTTTTAAAATGGTAATAATGCATATGCATCAGCAAGCAAATTCAACTAGAATATCGAATATTGCAGTTAATAGACAGAATGGGATGAGAATCAAATTGTCAGGAGTCAATCCATGACTGTATGTAGCAATGTATGATAGTTGATGGCACGTCCAAACCCCCCTTTCAGATCTAGGCAAGTCATAAAAGTATGTATATTTCTGTCCAATAAAAAGGTAAAAAGCTAGATAAGTTAACTCCTGACCATTTGATTCTCAGTCTGCTAATTGGGCAATTTCCAACTGCAAAAATGCTTTGTGAATCTGGCCACATATGTATACAACCTTCACTTCTAAGGTTAGATCTCGGGCAAAAAGTGGTCTTTAACACTATTTGAGCATTTAATATTTTACTGCAAATCATGGGCAGGCTTTAGGCCCATAAATGCAGTTTTGTCCTGTCACTGAAATCTGCTCATTCCAAGAATTATTTTCTCAACCATAAGTAGTAAAAAATCTCATTGTGGTACATCAGAGAACCATAAAACATGCCAATTGAGAGCCCACTAATGGTGTCACAAAATGTTCAAACAGGATGGCCAGTCACTCTAAATAGCTACTCTGAACCATATCAAAACGGTGTAACCACAGAGACGTGCTATGTGGAGTGGTGGTCAAAATCATTCCCACAAGACAACTATCAGGTATAACATAAAAAACTGAAATTGCAAATATGTACAAAATACAGTTGTGAAACCAATATAAAATCCCTATTAATAGAACCTAATAAGGTCTACCATAGTGCAAATCATCTATCCAATGGTTTGTTCAGGTGGGTTGAGGTAATTGGAATTTTTATGGTCAAGTTATGTCCCCTAACGAGTACCCCATCTTCTCCATGTACGAGTTAATGTGCATGTAACTTCCCTCCGCAACCGAATTTAAAGACGCAACTACATTTGCGTCCAATGTTAACATGTCCTTTTTCAGATCCACCATGAATGGATTGATAATTCAGTTCCTAAGTATGCCGTGCCACCGTCTTTACATGGTGCACTTTCACGTTTTCCTGGCTCTGCCGAGTTAGGCCCTAATTCCCTGCCATTGAACCACTTTCTCGTCTCTGTCTCCGAAAACTGCATTGTGGAGATGAGATGCATCCCTGACCTCTGCCTTCCTTCCTGCCAAGCGAGCGGTGCCCGGCTCGGCCTGCTCTGCCTGCCAAAAACAGTATTTTACCTTCAAGTTATCAGCGTAGCCAGCTCAGCCTCCTCGAAAACACGTTCCTGTCTAGTAAAATAAGTAAACAGTTCCCCGGCTGCAGAGTAAAGGGTAAAGCCTTCCTGTCCTTCTCATGTAATTCATTGCTCCCGTTACCATGGTAGGCCCTGGTTCTGCGCATCTGCACCTAGACACGCATACATTCAGTGTAGCATAGCCTCTGCCTGAAAGACCTTTTCCTCCAGTATAAACATCCTCCAAACACCAGATACCAGATATGTTTTAGGAACAGGTCGATCTGACATGCCAGACATATGCCTCTTCTCCACTAGTGTTAAAAGTCAGACTCTTAGTCTACGTCAACCATACGTCATATTAGCTGCGCCCGCATACAGGCCATAGGTTTCAGCTGACTTCGCAAGAATTCACTAAGCATCCACCCACTTATGACACTTTTCTGTGACGTTTCTAGTTCACGCTTCTGTGCACACCTACGTTCACGCCTTTTTGCTACGCACATGTGTTCTTATCATATACATTTCACTTGTCACGCCTACTGTATGCAATTCTATTGTGTCATTTTACTATATATGCCATGTACTGTGAGTAAATCGTTGACATCTTTCCTGACATCCCTTGCATGCCCGAACCCTTGTATTGATGGAACAGATCTCCATTGACTCGAGTCATTTCTGAATTAAAGCCCTTTGAGACTCAGACACCCCGGACTCTGCCTTTCATTTTGATTGAGCTATTCTTGTACTTATAATTATATGGCAAAAATGATACAGTAAATTATTTACCACATAATTGGCGCCCGAATAGGGACCCCACCCCCACCCCACGCGCCGGAGATGCGTCGCAGGCCTGGCCCCCTGCCTCGGCCGTGACGGACCCCAAGCGCTTCCGCAGGATTTCCTGTATCTCCCTCAGGCCCACGGAGGTGACGGAGACTGCGATCGACATCCATACGAGGCGGTGAGGAGTGCGGAGGATCCCGACCAGAGCCCAGCCGAGAGAGCAGCGTCCGAGGTGTCGAGAGGCCCACCTGTAGTGCCGAGGCGCATGCGTAGTGCGCAGCAGAAGCAGTGACGTCAGTCCAGTCCAGTCGAGTTTCCGAGGCCTTCCGTTCCGTGCTTTCCGGTGAGTACCGTTGCTGGGGACGCATCAAGACGGGTGCATTGATTTGTATCCGGTCAAGACGGGTTTGGGTACACAGACCCGGTCTGCACTGTTTTAGCAGTGTATCTGTACTGTTTAGCAGTATATCAAGTAATTCGTGCATCCAACAATTCAGTTTTGTTCTCGTTATAGAATTAGTGGGTTGTCAATTCATGTTCGAAATGTTTCAATGTGTTTGATGTCGTGGTATGAATGACTGTTTGCACATTATATTGTGTTCATTGTTTTCGTGTACATTTCAGTGGCAACAATGCCTTTATTCTCGAAATTACGACAGATAGGAACTAGAAAAGGGATACTTGAGGAAGCTGTTCCCATCCCACCCAGGGACACTCCTGGGCATTTTATGTACCACAAGCACGGCTTAGATGCCATATTATATCTTGATTTATGGGTGGAATACACGAAGGATTTAGCGGAGAATCAGAGATGGCCTGTTACAGGGACATGGGATGCCGAGTGCATCATGAGAGTAGAAGAAGCGTTGTGGAAGAAGAAAGCCAGACAGTCACAGAAAGATGCCATTGAATTATGGCGTAAAGAATCACATAGACGGACAGAGAAAGCACTCAGAAATGCAGAGAAAAGTAGAGAGGATTCCGAAAAAGCCAAAGAAAAAGAACTAATAGAAGAAGGAGAGCGAGTTAGAATGGAACAACACGACAGACAGAGTAATGCCATCTTGTCAGGACTGTATTCAGTCCGGGCCGAGGGCGGTCTGCCCGCAACTCCGGAAAAACCAAAAGACCTGCCCCCTCCATTGGTTCCGACTAAATTACGTCATAAGACCGCAGCAGACATTTTCCTTTCCTCCTACTTGGACGATGTAGCTCCCACATATACTACTGCACCTGCCCATGTGCCCGTCCCCTCTGCACCCGCTGATGGCCAACCCCACGATCACCTACCTCCAGGTCCGCAACAGCAAACTCCGCCCGCACCACATCCTCCACCTGTTCCTCCACCACCTCCACCACCTGTTGTTTTCCCTGGTGGTATTAATCCACTTAATCCTTTTGCCCCGGGTCCATTCCCGCCACAAATACCGACCCTACAGTCAGGTTATGCTCAAGCCTCCGCCTCTGGAGGTGCTAGAGGAGGATTCCATACCCCGCCACAGATACATCGTATAACAATCAGAGATCTCGCAATGTCACGAACACCTAACGGAGCTCCAGCTGAAACACTTCAAGAACAGCTCACTGATTGTAGATATGATACAGTGCCTGGTAGAACAGGACCCATGTTGCTAGCTTCCCTACGTTTAAGACGTGTTACCGATTATTTAGTTTTACTGCCAGAAATGCCAGAACATCTAGACAATATGTATCATTTCATTAGAACAGGAGAAAGACCGGAGTCTGTTGGTGACGCCATGTCACGTCAGAAAGTTGAGAACAAAGGTTTAATCATGCGTTTTTTGGTTAATTGTTTAATAAGGGAACAAGATCAGGCTGGTTTTCCACCAGATGAGATGAAGAGACTGACTAGATGGAGCCAGAATATTGCTGAGGGTAAACATGATAAAGAGAAATGTGTACATGCTATGGTTAGAAAGATCCGTAAAGAAATAATAGATATACATGCTCGTCGAGATCCTGACGAGGCACTCGAATCAGACGGCCCAACCTCCTCGCAGGAGGAAGATGAATCAGAGAATATAGCAGAAACCTCACAACAGGCAGAGAGAAAAACGATAGCATATGTAGGTAGAGAGAAACTTCCTGGACCGTATCCTATTGATAGGCCCTTCGATAGACCCATTCGTAAACAAGAAATGTTCGCAAACAAGAAACGTTACCTGTGTCCGATACCAGAGCGATGTACCCTTGAGCATGTATTTCAGATGACTGACAAAGTACTAAAAGAAAGGATAGGTTATCAAGAACTCAATACCCTACGTGATCAGGAACTAGCCCGGTCCGCAGTACAGTGGGCCGGAGAGGACAGCATCTATAAAGACGACTCAGTAGTACAAACGTTTTTAAGTCTTACTCCAGAAGAACAGCGACTAGCTGGTATATACATGACACAACACCTTATTATACAGTACGAAAACCAAGCATCTGACCCAGGTCCGTTATATAGCTTATTGCAAGACTTACCCCTGAGGCGATGGAGAGGTCTAGGTACCGATCTAATTGATACAATTCTAGAACAACGTCACAGATATAGAACGTTCCTAACTCCACATCTTGTTTCCGTTCCACCCCCAGTCAGGCACTCATATAACTTTGACAAACAGAATCCCTTACGTGAAGTACATCCAGTCAGGAAAGATGATAATACCTTAGAACGTGTGTTCGTTTACACGCCTATAACTAAAATGGAATTATTGGAAATGAAGAAAATAGTGCCCAGTCATGATAAAGACCCCGCAGGTTTTCACCGTGAAATAAAAGACATGTTACTTATGGGGGATTACACCTATCCCGACATTATGAAAATATTGAAAGTGTTATTGCCTGCCGGTATTTACGAGAAACTCAAGGAGAAAGAATGGGAGGTGGGAGACAAAAAGATTGTTTGGGCTGAATTAGAAACAGAAGAAACTGGTTGAACACCAGGTTTAGGTCTTGGGGACAAAACTAAAGCATTACCAGGATTGTTAGTACAGGTTTTGCCAAGATTGTTAGCAACTAAAAAGGAAGACTGGGACGCGATCTCAGCCTGCAAACAGAAACCCGATGAAGACACTAGTGATTTCTATTCCCGATTTGAGAAATGTTTTACTATTAATAGTGGCCTGAAATCAAGTAGCGAGTCATATCCACACCTTTTTGTATCTAAATTGGTCGAAAATTCATTGCCCCAGGTTAAGAACCGTGTACTGAAAGTTGAGAGCACATGGCAAGCTAATTCGCCTTCCCAAATGTTACAAATGTTACAATATCACCAGAACAGAATTAGAGAGGAACATGATCACGAACAGAGACGTATGAAAGACACGAAAATGAAAATGTTAGTTGCTCAGTCAGTTCCAGCAGATGGTCAGAAAAAAGGCGCGACACAGTCAAACAATTCAGCGGCTCCCGTTAAAGGGACATGCAACTACTGTAAACAGCCAGGTCACTATATAAACGATTGCGCAGTTTTGAAACACAATATCGCTACAGGCAAAACAAAAGAGAGACCACGTCCGCCCAGACAGGACCAGGTCCAACACCAGGTCCAGCAACATGTTCCACAAAATGTACAACCTATGCATGTTCCACAGCAGACCGTGGCGGTGCCACAGCCCCAACCCATTGCCGCGACTCAGCAAGTCACACAGCAGATGTACCAGTATGCCCAATCCGACTACCCCGATTATCAGCAATACACATGAAACAGCCTAGAGAGGGAGGTTGGCTTGCCCCTTATTGAGGTTCCTGTAGA
Source organism: Lissotriton vulgaris (assembly GCF_964263255.1). NCBI lineage: Eukaryota > Metazoa > Chordata > Amphibia > Caudata > Salamandridae > Lissotriton > Lissotriton vulgaris. The sequence continues at coordinate 1,718,986,570 of NC_141694.1, read as the reverse complement.
TCAAGAGGGTCCTTATGTACATAGCCAGGTATTAGGGAAAGATAGAAAGTTTTTGATTGATACAGGGGCAAGCAGAACAACCATCAGTCACGAAGAGGTTCCAGGGGCACCCCTCTCAGGCTCACAGAATGTTTCCCTTGGATTTTCAGGAAAGCCTATTGTTAATGAAGTGTCGAAACCAATACCCCTTGCGGTTGGTCCTTTGTCCCGAACTACAGATTTATTGCTCACGAAATCATGTCCAGAAAACTTGCTTGGTATAAAAACCCTGAAAGCTCTAGGAGCTGTAATTTGTTGTTCTCCGGTAGGAGTCAGGCTATTCCTTCGTGACTTCAAGGGCCATTATGTGTTGAGAGATTTTGATCCCAGGTTACAGAATGTTCCTGCACATTTATGGGCGAAAGGTCCTACTGATGTAGGTTGTATGCACATTACACCGTACCGTGTTACACTCAAGCCAGGGGTTATACTACCACGTATTCGACAATACAAATTACCACCAGATGCTGTAGTGGCTTTACTGAAAATCATTGACGAGCTCATTGCACAAAGAGTGGTTGTAGAAACCGACTCCAATGTTTGTAATTCCCCTATTATTCCGATTCTTAAACGTACTGATCCAAATGCACCTCCAGTCCATCGACTGATTATTGATTTGCGCGAATTGAATAAATGCGTGGTACCACAGTATCCTGTGGTCCCGGATATCTCCTCCTTATTGACAGCTATTGATTCAGAGGCGACGTTCTTTACTGTAATCGATCTCAAGAACGCCTTCTTTAGTGTTCCAATTGACCCAGAAAGCCAGTATCTTTTCGGATTCAGTTTAAATGGCCGAAGCTTCAAAATTGCACGCGCACCTCAAGGATTCACAGAAAGTCCCAGCATCTACAGCCAAGCACTGAAACGACAACTTGACGATATTCACATGCCCACTAATACTGCCCTGTTACAGTACGTCGATGATCTATTGATCACCGCCCGAAGTGAACCAGAATGTGAACAAGCCTCACTGACAGTTTTGTTGTTTTTGGCGGACAAGGGACACAAGGTGTCTCCTTCGAAGCTGCAATTCTGTGCCCAGCAAGTTGTGTACCTCGGGCACTTGCTGTCCAAAGAGGGGAGACAGCTAACACCAGATCGTATACAGTTAATTGCACATCTGCCACAACCCAAGACACAGAAAGAAGTACGAGCCTTTATTGGACTCACTTCCTATTGTAGACAATGGATTCCCCAGTATGCATTTCTAGCTAAACCACTCATACAGTTGACAACACAGGAGGCAGCGTCTTCGACTGCCCTCCCTTGGACTCAGGAACATACACAAGCTTTTGACGAATTAAAGAAAGCCTTATGTCAAGCACCAGTTTTAGCGACACCATGTTACAGCAAACCTTTTATACTTTTTGTCACAGAACGCGATGGCACAGCATTGTCGGTTCTTACTCAGCTCCAAGCAGACAAACACAGACCGTGTGCTTATTTTTCGAGCACATTAGATCCAGTAGCCCAGGCCTCGCCTGCGTGCTTGAAATCAGTTGCAGCAACAGCTCTAGCAATTAGACAAAGTGATTCCATTGTATTGGGACACCAAATGACAGTACAGGTTCCACACTCTGTTGAAGTTCTTTAAAACAGAACACAGACCCAACACTTGACAATAGCACGACTGACAGGTTATGAATTGACGTTATTCCAGCCACACATAGAAATCAGACGTTGTAATACACTGAATCCTGCTACACATTTACCCTCAAACACAGCAGATCCTACTCCACATGACTGCATAGATGTAGTTGACACAGTTACGAAACCCAGACAAGACTTGACAGATGTCGCATTACCCGATCCAGACCTGACACTTTATGTGGATGGTTCATGTATGAGAACAAGTACAGGAGAGTTAGTGGCCGCATATGTAGTGACCACTGAAACTGAAGTCATAGAAACACATCGCATTGACACCCTGTCAGCCCAAGCGGCAGAGCTCATTGCTCTGACCCAAGCCTGTATACTCGCCAAGAACAAGAAAGTAAACATATACACAGATTCACGTTATGCATTCGGAGTCGTTCACGACTTCGGTGTCCTCTGGCAAGAGAGAGGTTTTCTGACCTCTCACGGAGCCAAAATCCAGCACGGTCCCCTCATTCAAGCACTGTTAGAAGCAATACATTTGCCTACAGCCATTGCCATCATGAAGTGCAAGGCACATACTAAAGTAACAGACAAGATTTCACAGGGTAACGACTTTGCAGATCAGACTGCGAAATATACAGCACAGACTCATACACAGACGACTGATATGACGAAGACTGATGTATCATCACTGACACACAGTATGACAGTCAGGGACCCCACATTAGATGTCATTGACATACAGACACATGCTACTCCAGATGAAATCAAGAAATGGGCTGAACAAGGAGGGGTCCAGACAGATCAAGGTTGGATGACGAGGGGAAAAACCACATGGTTCCTCCCCGACTCTATGGTTCAAGTTTTCATCAACACTGCACATAGCCCAGCACATTTAGGAGAAAAAGCCATGTTAGACAGTTTATAGAATCTCTGGTTCAATAAGCATTTACGAGCAGCAGCAAAACAGAAAGTGCGTACCTGCATGATCTGTTGTCAGTTCAATCCAGGAAAAGGGATTCCCGTAGAGCAAGGTGGATTTCATCCTCCTGACTATCCTTTTGAAGTCCTCCAGATGGATTATATCCAGATGGACCGATGCCGAGGATTTAAGTATGTCCTCGTAGTTGTATGTGCCCTATCCCGATGGACAGAAGCATATCCCGTTCCAGATTACACTGCCCCGACCACTGCCAGGCAGCTGGTTCGTGAGTTTTTCCCTCGATATGGCTTGCCCCGTATCGTGTACTCAGACAACGGTCAGCCATTCTCGTCTGAATTGATGAAACAAATCTCACTCCTTTTGGGGTACCAGTGGAAGTTCCACTGTGTCCGGCATCCAGAGGCAGCAGGTCTCGTGGAGCGCCACAATCAGACTCTGAAAACTCGACTTGCTAAAGTATGTAAAGAAAAGGGCGTAGACTGGATAGTAGCATTACCTGTTGCACTGTTTTATATGAGAATGGTAGCCCATTCAAGGACAGGGCTATCTCCGTATGAGGTGGTCTTCGGTAGACCTCCTAATATGTGGGGGACGCCTCTGCCGAGAAAAATAACCGATGTTGATAGTACTATGCTGACAGATTACCTTGCCTCCTTGATGTCTGCACTACAATCTTGTCGTTCACAGGTGGCTGCAGCCTTCCCAGACAACTCCGAGGTGAAGCCGCATGCCCTGGTCCCGGGGGATACAGTTGTTATACAGAACTTTGATAGGACGAGCCCTTTGGAGCCCCGCTGGAAGGAGCCGAAGATTGTCCTGCTAACCACCCGGACCGCCGTGAAACTGGAGGGGAGGAAGGGCTGGGTGCATTCTAGTCACGTCAAAAAATTCCATGGACTCATGCCCAGCCCTGACTCCCAGGACTCTCACATACCAAAGACAGACATTAAACTCCCTTTTCAAGAGCGAACTCCCCAAGAGGAGTACAAACTGAAACTAAGGTCTAGTAAGTCAGACAGTTTAATTGTTTAAGTCCCTCTCGGGTGAAGCGGTTAGGCAGTTTCTGACAATGTACAAGCTAGATCCAAATAGAGAGAGAGATAGACAGGAGATCATGAAAAGAAATCGTTACTGTAAAAATCTCCGTAGTAGGTGCGTCTGCACCCTGATTATTCTGTGTTTTCTGAGTCTTACGTTAATTGGCACCAGCCTGATGTTGTACATGTATTTTCCGTTTCCACATTCTTTTTCTAATGACACTGCAGAACACACGTTTAGTGAGCTGCCTCCACACGAACTATCTTACCGACTTGCGCTGCGCAACAATTCATTCATCAGTATGTTACACCATTCCCATCAGACCAGCAATGCCACCAACTGTTGGATATGTGGCCGACTCCCTCCCTATCAGAAATATCAGGGAGTTCTGCCCCTCTTTCCATATCCATTCACACACAATGGTTCCTGTGGTGCATGGTTTAGTTTAATTAATTCCGTAGACGCCGATTTCATAGTTTTCCAGGGTAGATGGGTTTGGGGGAATCTGAACACAGTTCTGAATAAGGCATGTTTCCCAGACAAGGAGGGTCTTCCCCAAAGGACAGGGACGGACCTAGAAAACGAAGTGTATGGATTAGGCAATTTTACACTTGACCTCATGATTCTAAACGTTCAGTCAGAAACTAGTCCAGACTTGCCATCTATGTCAGTATTGCCAGTCAAAGGTGAATTATGTGTCAGAAAGAATGGTTTAGTACACCTAGGTCATAGTGAATGCACTACTGTGATCGAATTCAGTGATAAAGGCAAGTCTACATTCAAAGCTTCCCGCCATTCCTATTTCGTTTGTGGTCATACAGCTTATATACGTTTACCCCTAGACTGGGATGGTACCTGTTACATTGCATTCCTACTACCACCTGTTTTTCTAGCTCCTCCTGATTATCACAGAAATTCCCATCTCGTTCATGTTAGAGCCAAAAGAGACCTTCCATTAGTTGATTATACTGAAACCGCATGGGAACAATATACAGATTTCAATAAAGGATTCTTTCCCTATCTAGGCACAGGGTCCGATAGTAAATTGATACGCAAATTAACCAGAACTCTCGAAGCAGTAGTGAATGAGACTACTTCAGCTTTGGGCAACTTAACAGAGGAGCAGTCTGCTATGAGACTTGTTGTCCTTCAGAACCGCCTTGTCCTTGACGTCATCCTGGCCGATAGGGGTGGAGCTTGTAGAGTCATCGGATCCAGTTGTTGCGTGTTTATTCCTAATAACGCGCCTTCGGTCTATAAGGCCATCACCAGACTTCACGAAATTGCCCATCAGATACACCAGAACCCAGGCTCATGGACTTGGTCCGGTTGGCTCTGGGGTGTAGTAACAGCCTGGGGATGGAAACTATTGTCATTCCTAGGGATAATATTGGCCATTGTATTCAGCTGCTGTTTATGTCTTCAATGTGGGCCAGCGATTTGCGGCTTGTGCGCCACATCCTGTATTCCCCGTTCAAGTGCACGCTCCCATTCCCGATTAAAGAAAGAAGAACAAATGATGTTATATGAACAAATAGATGGTCTCATGAAAATTGATATATCCTAATGGGTCCGTAGGGGACAAGGAGGGAATGAGGTAATTGGAATTTTTATGGTCAAGTTATGTCCCCTAACGAGTACCCCATCTTCTCCATGTACGAGTTAATGTGCATGTAACTTCCCTCCGCAACCGAATTTAAAGACGCAAATACATTTGCGTCCAATGTTAACATGTCCTTTTTCAGATCCACCATGAATGGATTGATAATTCAGTTCCTAAGTATGCCGTGCCACCGTCTTTACATGGTGCACTTTCACGTTTTCCTGGCTCTGCCGAGTTAGGCCCTAAATCCCTGCCATTGAACCACTTTCTCGTCTCTGTCTCTGAAAACTGCATCGTGGAGATGAGATGCATCCCTGACCTCTGCCTTCCTTCCTGCCAAGCGAGCGGTGCCCGGCTCGGCCTGCTCTGCCTGCCAAAAACAGTATTTTACCTTCAAGTTATCAGCGTAGCCAGCTCAGCCTCCTCGAAAACACATTCCTGTCTAGTAAAATAAGTAAACAGTTCCCCGGCTGCAGAGTAAAGGGTAAAGCCTTCCTGTCCTCCTCATGTAATTCATTGCTCCCGTTACCATGGTAGGCCCTGGTTCTGCGCATCTGCACCTAGACATGCATACATTCAGTGTAGCATAGCCTCTGCCCGAAAGACCTTTTCCTCCAGTATAAACATCCTCCAAACACCAGATACCAGATATGTTTTAGGAACAGGTCGATCTGACATGTCAGACATATGCCTCTTCTCCACTAGTGTTAAAAGTCAGACTTTTAGTCTACGTCAACCATACGTCATATTAGCTGCGCGCGCATTCAGGCCATAGGTTTCAGCTGACTTCGCAAGAATTCACTAGGCATCCACCCACTTATGACACTTTTCTGTGACGTTTCTAGTTCACGCCTCTGTGCACACCTACGTTCACGCCTTTTTGCTACGCACATGTGTTCTTATCATATACATTTCACTTGTCACGCCTACTGTATGCAATACTATTGTGTCATTTTACTATATATGCCATGTACTGTGAGTAAATCGTTGACATCTTTCCTGACTTCCCTTGCATGCCCGAACCCTTGTATTGATGGAACAGATCTCCATTGACTCGAGTCATTTCTGAATTAAAGCCCTTTGAGACTCAGACACCCCGGACTCTGCCTTTCATTTTGAGTGAGCTATTCTTGTACTTATAATTATATGGCAAAAACGATACGGTAAATTATTTACCACAGGGTCATTAACAACAAAACCCCTGACAGCTACAGTAATCTGCAAGTTACAATGTAACAACATACCTGCCTATCAGCTTTAGCACAGTGTAATGTGGTAAATAAATATTTACCGTCGGAATTTCTATGCAGTAAAGTTCAATAAAATAACTCAATCGAAAATAAAGAGACAAAGTCCGTGGCAGCTGAGTTATAAGGGGTTTTATTCCATAAAATGGAATGGTTCGAACCAGGATATCATGTTCCTTTCACCATAAAGGATCAGGAAGGGATAGAGCATACTTTATTGACAGAGTACAACTTTTATAGTTAATGCATATAATGGTGATTAATACAGAAGGCGTAACAGCTGAGAGAAACGAGATAAGAACACATGTGCGTAACAATACGTAATCAGAAGGCGTGCACTAGGGCGTACACAGAGGTGTGTGCTAGAAACGTCACATGAAAGTGTCACAAGTGGGTGGATACGTAGTGGAATCTTGCAGTGTCAGCAGAAATCTGTAGCAAGGATGCGCGCGCAGCAGCATGACGTGTAACTGACGTGAGGCTGGAGGGTGCAGGGGACTTGACATTTAGCACTAGAGGGAAGAGACAGAAGTCTGGCATGTCAGATCAACTTGTTCCTAAATCATATCTAATATCTTGTGTTTGGGGAACTATATTATCTAGAAGGAAAAGGTCTCTCGGGCAGAGGCTACTCTATACTGACTAATAATGCGTGCATATGTGACTACGTGTCTGCGTGAAATGCGAGGGGCCATGGGCCTACCATGGTAACAGGAGCAATGAATTACTTGCATGGAGACAGAGAGGCCGGGCCCTTTGCTCTGCAGCCGGGGAAATGTTTATCTATTCTGCTAGACTGGAATGTGTTTTCGAGGAGCTGAACTCGGCTATACTGATAACTTGAAGGCAAAATACTGTCTTTGGCAGGCAAGCAGGCCGAGCCGGGCACCGCTCGCCGCGCAGGGAGTAGGACAGAGGTCAGGGAGGCATCCCACGTTGCAGCTTTTCAGGAGGCAGTAAACAGAAAGGGCTTGATGGCAGAAATCAGGGCCTAGCTCTGCAGGACTAAGAAAAACGTGGAAGTGCACCATGAAAAGACGTTGGCAAGGCATACTTAGGAACTGAATTATCGATCCATTCATGGTGGATCTGAAAGAGGACATGTTAACGTTGGACGCAAATGTATTTGCGTCTTCATAGCAGGTCGAGGAGGGAAGTTACATGCACTTTAAGCTCGTACATGGAGACGGTGGGGTTCACGTTAGGGGACACAATTGACTATAAAAATGTATATTACCTCAGTAATACCACTTCACCTTAAAAGCTTATTTCATTTAACATATGTTTTTCACAATAATATACAAATCACACCTAAGGAATCAGACATCACCTTCACCAATGGCTTGACACTATATACAACACAGGTTTTAGGATGTGTGCATAACCTGGCAACCAACAGGCACACCTTCATAAAATTACAGTATAAAATTACATTTATAAAATTACAAATACGTACAAAATTACAAAACAATAGACAACTCCTTTCAATAGGGCCTACCTAACAAGAATCATTACAGTGAAATTCTACTCCCAAGGATTGTCAGTGGGAGACCCACACCAAAACCCATGCCTGCTATGGTAATCTGTGAGAATACATGTAAACAAATACCTTTCTATAGTGTGTGAAATAATGTGATAACAATCCACTCTTAGAGGTATATTGGTGTTACCATATGCTTTTCACAATAAATAAGCCAGTCCTACTGCTCTTGTAATAGCTTTTCAGAACGAACATGCCAAACGTATGGCATCTGGCATAACATTCCCCCGCACACCAATCTAACCTAGGGCTGTTATCATTGGCTTGTCACCATATCAAATTTGCAAAATTACAGTTGGCGAAGCAAAATACTAGTCTTCCTACAAAGGCTTAACAAAGATTGTCACAAGGCAAATCTTTTATACCATGTGGTTTGTCAAATATCACCAAAATCATTGACTACTTAAATAATCTGTGAGATTCCATGTATTTTAATGCCTATTGACTTTAAGATATAATTTTCACAATAAATATGTCAGACATTCTGCCATTATAAACATCGTTGGCATGATCAATGTCTTGCCACTATAACCAACTCAACCCTGCGTCTCGAATATACCCTTGGCACAAGCAAAAACTGCAATACAAGCAGTTTGTTTAGTGCAAGCACACAAATTTGGCCCAATTAAATCCTAAGCCTAAACCCATCACTCAGTAGTATCTGAAATCTCTTTTATGTGGATCATATAATATCAGTCATCAGTTGCACTGTAAAGCAAGGCCTGAAAATCTGTATAGATCAGTGTAGCCCTAGGCATCCCGTACTGTTCCCAGACAAAAAAACTGGATACTGAAGTCTAAAGCTAATGATGAAAGGGGAGGGGATCTGTGCTTCTGCCAGAGAAAAGTAAACACCATAAATTATACAGGGCCAGATGTAGGTAAAATCAAATTTGCGAGTCCTTAATAGCGAATTTTACTGATTCTCTATTAAGGTCTCACAAAATTGAATGTAGGTAGGAATCGCTAAAATATTATTGATTCCTTAATATTGCTTAACCACATGGCTGCTGCGGGGATTTTTGCGCTGTGCTGCAAATTGCTCTTTTGCTTCATTTCAAGACGAGCTCAGCTCGTCATCAGCACACGACACCCGTGGGTGATGACGAGCTGAGCTCGTCATCAGCAGCGAAAGGGTTAATAACGGTTCACAAATTGAGATTTATTAATAAGGAATACCTACCCATTCATTCCTATGGGCTAGGAGGCCCATACGAATGAATGGGAAGATATTCACTATTTGCGAACCACTATTAAAGAATCTCAAATAGCGGGAGCTATTCCAAGGATGCCAGGGTGTCAAAAGGACACCCTGTTGCACCCCTGAAATGTGCATGTATGCACTTGGGGTGCACATACATGCCCTAAGGACATGAATGTGTGCCACATGGCACTTTAAAACAAGCATTTACAATGCAATGGTTTTGCCTTTGTTAAAGTTAGAGCTATTGGCATTGCTCTTGACACTCTGAAGCTCCACTCTGCACTCTGAAGCTCCACTCTGAAGCTGCACTCTGAAGCTCCACTCTGAAGCTGCACTCTGAAGCTCCACTCTGAAGCTCCACTCTGAAGCTCCACTCTGAAGCTCCTCTCTGAAGCTCCACTCTGAAGCTCCACTCTGCACTCTGAAGCTCCACTCTGCACTCTGAAGCTCCACTCTGCACTCTGAAGCTCCACTCTGCACTCTGAAGCTCCACTCTGCACTCTGAAGCTCCACTCTGAATCTCCACTCTGAATCTGCACTCTGAAGCTCCACTCTGCACTCTGAAGCTCCACTCTGAATCTGCACTCTGAAGCTCCACTCTGCACTCTGAAGCTCCACTCTGCACTCTGAAGCTCCACTCTGAAGCTCCACTCTGAATCTCCACTCTAAAGCTCCACTCTGCACTCTGAAGCTCCACTCTGAATCTGCACTCTGAAGCTCCACTCTGCACTCTGAAGCTCCACTCTGAATCTGCACTCTGAAGCTCCACTCTGCACTCTGAAGCTCCACTCTGCACTCTGAAGCTCCACTCTGAATCTGCACTCTGAAGCTCCACTCTGAATCTGCACTCTGAAGCTCCACTCTGCACTCTGAATCTCCACTCTGCACTCTGAAGCTTCACTCTGAAGCTCCACTCTGCACTCTGAAGCTCCACTCTGCACTCTGAAGCTCCACTCTGCACTCTGAAGCTCCACTCTCCACTCTGAAGCTCCACTCTCCACTCTGAAGCTCCACTCTCCACTCTGAAGCTCCACTCTGAAGCTCCACTCTCCACTCTGAAGCTCCACTCTCCACTCTGAAGCTCCACTCTGAAGCTCCACTCTGAAGCTCCACTCTGAAGCTCCACTCTGAAGCTCCACTCTCCACTCTGAATCTCCACTCTGAAGCTCCACTCTCCACTCTGAATCTCCACTCTGAATCTCCACTCTCCACTCTGAATCTCCACTCTGAAGCTCCACTCTGAAGCTCCACTCTGAATCTGCACTCTGAAGCTCCACTCTGAATCTGCACTCTGAAGCTCCACTCTGCACTCTGAATCTGCACTCTGAAGCTCCACTCTGAATCTGCAGCTCCACTCTGCACTCTGCAGCTCCACTCTGCACTCTGAAGCTCCACTCTGAAGCTCCACTCTGAAGCTCCACTCTGAAGCTCCACTCTGAAGCTCCACTCTGCACTCTGAAGCTCCACTCTGCACTCTGAAGCTCCACTCTGCACTCTGAAGCTCCACTCTGAATCTCCACTCTGAATCTGCACTCTGAATCTGCACTCTGAAGCTCCACTCTGCACTCTGAAGCTCCACTCTGAATCTGCACTCTGAAGCTCCACTCTGCACTCTGAAGCTCCACTCTGAATCTCCACTCTGAATCTGCACTCTGAAGCTCCACTCTGCACTCTGACGCTCCACTCTGAATCTGCACTCTGAAGCTCCACTCTGCACTCTGAAGCTCCACTCTGCACTCTGAAGCTCCACTCTGAATCTGCACTCTGAAGCTCCACTCTGCACTCTGAATCTCCACTCTGCACTCTGAATCTCCACTCTGCACTCTGAAGCTCCACTCTGCACTCTGAAGCTTCACTCTGAATCTCCACTCTGAAGCTCCACTCTGCACTCTGAAGCTCCACTCTCCACTCTGAAGCTCCACTCTGAAGCTCCACTCTGAAGCTCCACTCTGAAGCTACACTCTGAAGCTCCACTCTGCACTCTGAAGCTCCACTCTGAAGCTCCACTCTGCACTCTGAAGCTCCACTCTGAAGCTCCACTCTGAAGCTCCACTCTGAAGCTCCACTCTGCAGCTCCACTCTGCAGCTCCACTCTGCAGCTCCACTCTGCAGCTCCACTCTGCACTCTGCAGCTCCACTCTCCACTCTGAAGCTCCACTCTGAAGCTCCACTCTGAAGCTCCACTCTGAAGCTCCACTCTGAAGCTCCACTCTGAATCTCCACTCTGAAGCTCCACTCTGCACTCTGAAGTTCCACTCTGAATCTCCACTGTGAAGCTCCACTCTGAAGCTCCACGCTCCACTCTGAAGCTCCACTCTGAAGCTCCACTCTGAAGCTCCACTCTGAAGCTCCACGCTCCACTCTGAAGCTCCACTCTGAAGCTCCACTCTGCACTCTGAAGCTCCACTCTGAAGCTCCACGCTCCACTCTGAAGCTCCACTCTGAAGCTCCACTCTGAAGCTCCACTCTGAAGCTCCACTCTGAAGCTCCACTCTGCACTCTGAAGCTCCACTCTGAAGCTCCACTCTGAAGCTCCACTCTGAAGCTCCACGCTCCACTCTGAAGCTCCACTCTGAAGCTCCACTCTGAAGCTCCACTCTGAAGCTCCACTCTGAAGCTCCACTCTGCACTCTGAAGTTCCACTCTGAATCTCCACTCTGAAGCTCCACTCTGCACTCTGAAGTTCCACTCTGAATCTCCACTCTGAAGCTCCACTCTGAAGCTCCACGCTCCACTCTGAAGCTCCACTCTGAAGCTCCACTCTGAAGCTCCACTCTGAAGCTCCACGCTCCACTCTGAAGCTCCACTCTGAAGCTCCACTCTGCACTCTGAAGCTCCACTCTGAAGCTCCACGCTCCACTCTGAAGCTCCACTCTGAAGCTCCACTCTGAAGCTCCACTCTGAAGCTCCACTCTGAAGCTCCACTCTGAAGCTCCACTCTGCACTCTGAAGCTCCACTCTGCACTCTGAAGCTCCACTCTGCACTCTGAAGCTCCACTCTGCACTCTGAAGCTCCACTCTGAAGCTCCACTCTGAAGCTCCACTCTGAAGCTCCACTCTGAAGCTGCACTCTGAAGCTCCACTCTGAAGCTGCACTCTGAAGCTGCACTCTGAAGCTGCACTCTGAAGCTGCACTCTGAAGCTGCACTCTGCACTCTGAAGCTGCACTCTGCACTCTGAAGCTCCACTCTGAAGCTCCACTCTGAAGCTCCACTCTGAAGCTCCACTCTGAAGCTCCACTCTGCACTCTGAAGCTCCACTCTGCAGCTCCACTCTGCAGCTCCACTCTGCAGCTCCACTCTGCAGCTCCACTCTGAAGCTCCACTCTGAAGCTCCACTCTGAAGCTCCACTCTGCACTCTGAAGCTCCACTCTGAAGCTCCACTCTGAAGCTCCACTCTGCACTCTGAAGCTCCACTCTGAAGCTCCACTCTGCACTCTGAAGCTCCACTCTGAAGCTCCACTCTGCACTCTGAAGCTCCACTCTGAAGCTCCACTCTGCACTCTGAAGCTCCACTCTGAAGCTCCACTCTGAAGCTCCACTCTGAAGCTCCACTCTGCAGCTCCACTCTGCAGCTCCACTCTGCAGCTCCACTCTGCACTCTGCAGCTCCACTCTGCACTCTGCAGCTCCACTCTGCACTCTGAAGCTTCACTCTGAAGCTCCACTCTGCACTCTGAAGCTCCACTCTGAAGCTCCACTCTGAAGATCCACTCTGAAGCTCCACTCTGAAGCTCCACTCTGAAGCTCCACTCTGCACTCTGAAGCTCCACTCTGAAGCTCCACTCTGCACTCTGAAGCTCCACTCTGAAGCTCCACTCTGCACTCTGAAGCTCCACTCTGAAGCTCCACTCTGAAGCTCCACTCTGCACTCTGAAGCTCCACTCTGAAGCTCCACTCTGAAGCTCCACTCTGAAGCTCCACTCTGCACTCTGAATCTGCACTCTGAAGCTCCACTCTGCACTCTGAAGCTCCACTCTGATGCGAAAAAAAGTATTTCACAGTGCAGAGTAACAGTCCTAAAATCCTGGCTGAACATAACAGTCTGCAGTTTCACACGTTACATTTGTGTTAGCTGCATTACGTCATAATTTATTGTCAAAGGCGAAATTCTGATTTAAATGGTGTATTCTGCAAACCGGACCCCGTTGTCTCCACTGCCCAGTGATATGATCAAATGCTTTCAGATGTTAAATCTACAGAAAGTTAAGCACTCCATTGATAGGATTCTCGTAGAATGGCCTGTCATTAATTTGGCCTCCAGGTTCGGAAGCATTCTTGAACTGCAGCAGGTATTAATGAGCGGGAGGGCGGGAGGGGGCGGGAAAGGGGGAGGAGAGACGCAGAAGACGGCCGGAGCAGGAAGGCGGGTGCCGGCAATGCCGGAACAGATTCGGGGGCGTTCCCGGCTTTCGCCTGACGTCGCGTGACGTCGGTAAAAGCCAAAGAATCTCGGGAACGCCCCCGTGTCTGGTCCGGCATTGACCCATACTGCTCAGGCAGATGCAAAAATGACCAAAACAATCACAGCTGTGTGGAGGAAAAGCACACCCTTCTGCCAAATCCGAAACGTAACTTACGGCTACCAACATGTGGGTGGAGCAAAAGCCCCTCCCTATTGTACTCCTGAAAATGTTTTTAGGTTGAACACTCTACATCAAGTGACAGCAGCACTGTCAAGCCAGACCTAAAAGCGGAAGGAATCTTTCTTGATCACGCTTTTGAGGCAACGTTCACCCACCATTAATATCCACTGATTGGGATTCACAAAAAGTATTGCTGTTACTCACAGTACGTTGCAAGGGCCAGGTTGGCTTGTTCTAAGCTAACCTTAGTGCGAACTAAGGGCCTCATTAGGATTGCGGTTTTTCCTCATCCTCTGGGCCGGCAGAAGTGTCCGCCGGCCCGCAGGATGCGGAAAAACCGCTGCAGAGCCTTCAAAGACCCCCCGCCAGATTAGGATGGCGGGGGGGGGGGTCAGGAAGAACGTCCGCCGCTTTCTTCACAGCGGTCGCCTTACGACCGCAGCGGAAAAGCTCTAATATGGAGGCAGTGTCTAACAGACACCGCCAGCCATATTAGGATGGGGGTAAACAGATGCCTTTCCGTGGCGGCTTCCCTGCAAGGTGACAGGGGTTGGGGGGTGCACATGGGGGGTACCTTTGGTACCCCCCTGCATTTGCATGCATTTTTAACATTGCGGTGGGTGCTGCTTTAAGCAGCACCCGCCGCAATTGTAAACATACAGGATGTGACCGCCAGGGTGGCGGTCACATCCTAATCTGCACGAAGGGACGGCCACTGCCCCTGTGGACGGTCCCTCCTACTCTGGGGTGGCGGACGGACGAAGGTCCGTCCGCCATCCTAATGAGGCCCTGAGTTCGCTCATGTTAATTTGTTAGCTATAGTAGGCACACAATGTGCTGGTGTTTGCCGGTGCTCAGCACCTGCAATTATTTCGCAAAACTGGCAAGAATTTATGACATTCCACCACATGGTGATTCTGTCACTATATTTTTTTCATTTAAAAAAAGCATAGGAGCAAATTGTAATCATTTAGCGTACATTTAAAAAATAATAATGCTAGGACATTTTTACATCTTTGGTTCATCTACTACTGTCCAAACTGTACAATTTGTAGCACTGTAATGAAATTAGGTGTTGTTGGTACTGGTATTTGACAATGGCAGGGACCAGAGGTGACACAAGCCGTGGCCTCCTGTGAAATATATCTTCGGTTCTGGCACTTATTATTTCACAAATTATGCACCGTCGACACCATTTTTACTAAACACACACCCTTGTTAGTAGCTGCACTAGATATGACCTCCATCAATGCATTAATATTTGCAGTGATTAGATCATATTTTATATCACTGGGCTGCTATCCATGCATGCCTAAGCAAGTGCGCAAGGCTCTTCTTGGCCCCCATTCCTAAATAATGACTTCTGTGCTTGGCTAGCAGCTTCCAACTTGAGATTCACCCCTTTGAGATATGCAAAATATTGGCAGCTCTGATTATAAGTAAGCATAAATCCATGTTAATAAATGTAGTGTTTAATGATTTGTAACAGCATGGACAATCAGTCATTGTGCATAACTTTGTTGGATATATTTCCTTTAATTTTCTGTCCACGCAAATTGAGAAATGGAGAAAAGATGACATTATAGTCTTTTCCAGTGGAATTTTCCTTCAGCTGGGGTAATATGAAACTAATCAGCAAGGAAAGGAACCTGTCCAAGAGGGATTGCACCAGCTAGACAGATGGCTCAGATTTAAACTGCTGTTTTCGCTTTGTTTTCTTTTCTGTTCAGGAAATCTCACTTCAGGGAGATAAGCACCTAAAGACATGCTCAGATTTGGCTCAGAGCAGTCTGAAAACGAGCCTGTTGATTACTGGGAAGAGGAAGTGCCCTGACAAACGGATTTATTGCACTGTTGCCATCTTTGCAAAACTGCAACATGTTAATCTTGCATGATGACATTATTATGAACCAGCAAAGACAGAAATAACACAGGAAGGCCTCCGCTCAGCTACTCTGAGGTTGCACATGCCTGACCTACCTTGAGTCGGAAAACCGCAAAAGAATTTGGGAACCTCAAATCCAATATACTTAAATGCGCAAGTAACCTAAACCCGAAGAGTAGCAGCTTTAGTGCTATTTTCTTAAATGCGGTTTGAGTCAGCAGAATTCGTACAAAACTGTTTTTACTGAAGTGGAGAGCAGATAGCAAAAACAGGACGTGCAGAGAATGCATGAAGCCAATATTTCTACTTTAACATTTCCAATAGGCCTATAGGAGCTTTGACATTAGGTTTAATGCCTGCAGACACAGTCCATCTATTAGAGCACTATTCAAATGCAAGTTTACTGGAAAGTAGAAGGTTAGGAGTGTGGGGGAACAACTGGGATTTCTTTTTTCCTCGGGTATTACCAGTAACACTTGCAAAAATTACAGAAATCATGCATGGTTCACTGCCCAATCCATTAATCATGAACAAAAGGTAGGAAAGGTACGTATTTGGATAAAAACCGCTTGCAAATAGCCTAAATAGAGTTCTCTTCAAACATTTCTACCCCAAACCAAAGGGCAGATTTAGTAAGATTGTATTTGGTAAAAGTGGTCACTGATTGCGCACCGACTTTTAACAAACCCATTCTGGGTTTTTGCGAACGGACCTGTGCCAACAGGTTGGTTCGCAAAAATCCAATTTTGTAGTGGGTCGCAATTCAATCTGCCTCTTGAATATGAATGAAGTAGGCTACAAAGTTCAACCAGCTATAAATCGCAGCTGTCACAGAGATGGCGAGCCAGTGAGGTCCACATACCACCTTGTCTGTGATTGCTTTTAAACACAATTTTTTTTTGTAAATGCAACCTGTTTTCCTTTACAGAAAGCAGTGCACGTAAATTAAAGTTGTAACTAACGCTCTTTATGTGTTACAATTTTTTCCACATTCTCAAAGGGGTCCAATTGGGACCCATTCATGTTCGTGAATGGTTTACCACTACATTTATGTAGTCAGTAAAGAATTTATAATTTGCGACCGGATTTTGGGTGCAAAACTTTAACACAGTATTTGAAAGGGACACCCGAAACACGCCCCTTCCAAACACCTGATCAGTACTTGATTGTGCACCCAAAATGCAATTCTTTAACATGTTACAAAATCCCAATTTAGGTTTCAAGCATGCCCAAAAGATACTTTGGCAGTTGCATATTGCCTGATTTTGCAAATTGGACCATTTGCAACCGCAAAAAAACTTTGTGCCTCTGTGCCTTAGTTTTTTTAGAGAAAATCGAATAGTCAGTGCATTTGCAAAACAATGTGACAAACAGGAGGACTGTGATCACATTTATTAATTTATTTGAGTCTTATGATGAAGAACCGGGTTTTAGAACCCAGCAGCGCCAGGGAAAACGCTGAAAGTCTTCGGATTCCCCTGCCTCGGCAGACAGAGACACGGGACACTTCTCAATGATGTCAAAGACCAAAGTTTATTGGCTGCAACCAGGAACAGAGGTCCACGAAGCACAACACAGGTGGTTCGCTAGAGACTGCACAATTTCAATGAGCGGAGCATGGTCTTTTATGCCAAAAATCACATTCCAAAGTTGCATCGGTTACATACAAACTAACCAATCACAGTGTGACATTTCAAAGGTAGCGCATGACGACAATCCCATTTTCCGTTGTCCAGCCCACCAGAAATTACCATTGCACCATCAGGATTCAAGCAAGCCGGGCCGAAGACGGCTGTAATGCCAGAAACCGGTCCCCGGAAGCTTGTTTCCTTCGTAGTAAAAGAATTGGCTTGGTAGTTTGGTCTGCCCTGTTCCCATGATGCACTGGGCCAGGGACAGACTAATTTGCATGTAGCCAGGTTCTGAGCTGGGATGGTGCAGTGAGCTAAAAAATGGTGATGGATCAAGCCCTGATCTGTTGACTGGGTACAAGTGTTCTGCTTAATTCAGATACTCTGTCCATCACCACCCCCTTTTCTGAATCATCACCAGAAATGACCAAGCCCATTCCAATATCCTGTTGGATCAGGCCGGACAAACCCATCATAAAACCTCAACCCAAATCAGTGATTATGTCGTAAAGGAAGGAGCAGAAACAGATGAGAAGCAGGATAGAAGAGTGGGTGCAGTGTCTTGTAAACTCAGCAATGTCCTGCTGTTTGATCTTAAACTGACTAGCTGCTTAACAAGGAACTGGCTCAGCGAGGTCAGCCTCGGGCAAGGGAGTCAGTTCGGCCAGGTCATTCAGGAGTCAGCTAAGGTGTACGTGTCCCAAGGACTCGCTCGGCCGCAGTCATCGGCCTATGTGAGGGCAACCACACAAAATGGACGCCGTACACAAAATGGAACCCGAGGGTTCAAACGAAATCCCTGGATACGTAGTGTTCTCATTGATCGATTAAGACGAAAACACTCGTACACACCACACTCGTGATTTGCGGTCCGCTGACACCAAAATCGTCTATTTCCGACAACCTTTATTGAAGGGGTTCGGAACCACCGAAACACAGACCTTCGAACTACGGAACTACAGGACCTCCTTTTGCCCTTACATAGGCAACAAACCCTAACCCATGTCAGTCTGAATCTAGGTCTATTTTCATCAGATCATCGATGTGTTGCTCTAGCATCATCCTAGTACTTTGTACCGCTCTCTGGACAGGTCTCCTCACACACGAAGTAGCACAGAGTGTCAGGGTTTAGGTCAGACTGTGCCTACCAGAACTACGAATGTCTGACATAATATCGACAGACAAAATATCTACATACAAAAATATCGACACAAAAATATCGAAATCAAAAATATCGGAGTTATATCTTTATAAAGGTAAGTACAAAAATATCGGAAAAAAAATATCATAGTACAAAAATATCGAAATTAAAAATATCGTTTTTTAAAATGTATTAATAATAATGTAAAAATAATTTAAAAATACATATAATTTTACAAATATTAAATAAAAACATTAAAACATATTTGAACAATAATAAGTACTACATATAAATTTAAAATAAATTAAAAAGTCTACATATAAATTAATATATATACTTACTCCACATATTGCAACAGTAGGAAAAGCGTTGGATAGCGTAGGGGTTTAAATTACTATTCCCACTCCAGAGGGTGCAACAGTAGGAAAAGCGTTGGATAGCATAGGGGTTTAAATTACTATTCCCACTCCAGAAGGTGCAACAGTAGGGAAAGCGTTGGATAGCGTAGGGGTTAAAATTACTATTCCCACTCCAGAGGGTGCAACAGTAGGGAAAGCGTTGGATAGCGTAGGGGTTTAAATTACTATTCCCACTCCAGAGGGTGCAACAGTAGGGAAAGCGTTGGATAGCATAGGGGTTAAAATTACTATTCCCACTCCAGAGGGTGCAACAGTAGGGAAAGAGTTGGATAGCATAGGGGTTTAAATTACTATTCCCACTACAGAGGGTGCAACAGTAGGGAAAGCGTTGGATAGCGTAGGGGTAAAAATTACTATTCCCACTCCAGAGGGTGCAACAGTAGGGAAAGCGTTGGATAGCGTAGGGGTAAAAATTACTATTCCTACTCCAGAGGGTGCAACAGTAGGGAAAATGTTGGATAGCGTAGAGGTGAAAATTATTATTCCCACTCCAGAGGGTGCAACAGTAGGGAAAGCTTTGGATAGCGTAGGGGTTTAAATTACTATTCCCACTCCAGAGATTGCAACAGTAGGGAAAGCGTTGGATAGCGTAGGGGTAAAAATGACTATTCCCACTCCAGAGGGTGCAACAGTAGGGAAAGCATTGGATAGCATGGGGGTAAAAATTACTTCACACACTACTCCCCCTTTAAGACACAACACAGTACACATACAAAAAAAACACAATTAATATAAATATCAATTAATCAATTAATAACAATTAATATTATTAAATAGATGTCATTTTAATTGAACTAATTAACACATATTAATTACCAATTAATTAACAATAAATACCAATAAAGAAATACAATCTCTTTAATTAATTACATTTAATTATATGACACCCTATTACCCTATAAACACACAACCCACTACACATAAAAAAATCATATCATTTATTCACTTAATAATTATTAATTACCAATTAATTATTAATTAACAATAACAAAAAATAAATATATTAGCACATCAACTCTGATTAATTTAATAAAATAATTAATATGCTTTTATTACTAATTAATTATTAATTAACAATAACAAAAAATTACTTATATTTGCACATTAACTCTAATTATTGTAATTAAGTAAATAATATTAATTAATTACCAATTAATTATTAATTACCAATAACAAAAAATTAAATATATTTGCACAATAACTCTAATTAATGTAATTAACTAATTATTATGAATTAATTACCAATTAATTATTAATTAACAATAACAAAAAATTAAATATATTAGCACAGTAACTCTAATTAATTTAATTAACTAATTAATATTAATTAATTACCAATTAATTATTATTTAAAAATATTTAAATAAATATATAAAATAATTAATTATTATTAAATTACTTCTCATCCTATTCCCCTATAAACCCACAACCCGCTCTGATACTAAAACGCAAAATGTAAACTAAATTACTAATTTTCAAACATACATTTAATAACATATTTTACAAACATATAAACAACATAATAAAATACATAACACTAAACATAATTTCGATATTAGTAAATTTCGATATTAGTAACAAACATACCATAAAACCGATATTCTGTCTGTCGATATTTTGGACATCGATATTCTATACCATCGAAATTAAAACATCAATAGTATTGTATATCGATATTTAAATTTCGATATTTTGTCTCCCTACCCTGAACTACAACTCCCTGGTTTCCTCGGCCCTGAACTACAAGTCCCATGGTCCTTAGTGGTACGGCAGGATATAGCGGGGCGGGACTAGTGAACGGGGCTCGTGATTTTGACTGCCTAGCAGGAGCGTCTTGTTCCAGTAGTTCTGGAAACCTGTCTATACCATGGAAAGGGAGAACGGAGTCCGTGTACACCGGTAACGGAACTGTAGGAGGGTAAAGTTGTTCGCGCTGCTTGCGCGTTGATTTGATTTTTCTCATACCGCCTCTTGGTATTCTGCCCGAGTTCTCCTCCGCCTCGCGGCTGCGAGGGTAGGAGTCTGAGTGGGAGATCGCGGAAAAACTGGTTAACTCTCAGTTATCTAATTTTGTTGAGTCCAATGGTGTGTTAAAAAGCTCTCAAACAGGTTTTCGCCCGGGCCAAGGCACTGACACCGCCTTGCTGGCAGTCATGGAGGAGGCACGCTGCATTTTAGATTCTGGGGGATCAGTGGCAGTGATCCTCCTGGACCTGAGTGCAGTGTTCGACACCGTTAACCACCAAGTGTTACTCCAGAGACTGTCGGACGCCGGCGTGAGGGGGACAGCACTAAATTGGCTTAGGTCATTCCTTAGTGAAAGATCTTTCCAGGTTTGGGAAGGGGGCGCACGATCGGCATCCACTCACCTCCATTGTGGCGTGCCTCAGGGCTCCTCCCTGAGTCCCACACTATTTAACGTGTATATGGCTCCCTTGGAGGAAGTGGTGGCTCCATTCAACATCAAGATCGTGAGCTATGCCGAGACACCCAACTGGTGTTCGCCCTCTCCCAATCCACAGAAAACTCCCAGATACTTCACGCCTGCCTTTCACAGGTCCACTCCTGGATGGGGGACTCAGCACTTAAACTGAATGGGTCCAAGACGGAGATTATGTTGATGGGACCAAAAAATCCCTCTCTCCCCTGCTTGGCCTGGCCCAGTTGCCTAGGATCTCTTCCTGAACCTAAGGCTGAGATCAAGAGCCTGGGCATTTGGATGGAACGAGATCTTTCCCTCAGAACCCAGGCCTCCAAACTAGTGGGTGTCTGTTTTGGTCTCCTCCGATCATTACATAAGGTACTACCACTCATCCCTTTTCTATCTAGAAAGCTCCTAATCCTGGTTCTGATTATGTCTAGGTTAGACTTCAGCAATGTGATCTACCTCGGTGCCCCTGAGAGCACTCTGAACAGACTTCAACAAGTTCAGAATGCGGCAGCACGATTGCTTTATAACATCCCTATGTCTCGTTCTGCTAAACCTGCACTGAGGGCGCTACACTGGCTGCCAATACGGGGAAGGGTGAAATTTAAATCCCTATGCCTTGCTCATAAAATCTTGCAAGGCAAAGGCCCTCCCGTCCTCCAGAAGATGGTGATCCCGTATAAAGCCAGCAGAACTTTGCGCTCAGACCAGCAACATCTGACTGTTGTCCCTAGGGTAAAAAAGGCCCGATCAGGAGGAAGGAGATTCTCAGTCAACGTTGCCACCCTCTGGAATGCTCTTCCTCTATGTCTTCGCGCGGAACCTTGTCTTCTGCGCTTTCGAAAACAACTTAAAACCTTCCTTTTCTGGTAACCTTTTCTGTTCTCGCTATTTCTGATATTCTCTGGTGGCAAAGCGCTGGGATGCTCTAGGGTAACCGTGCGCTGTACAAAACCGAAAAAAAAAAAAAAAGTGGGACACTCGTGTTAGAGTGAGCTCTGTGCCTGGGGGTGTTTACCTATGAATATTCAAATGGCGGAATGCAGGGGGGAGTCTCCGCATTGCCGTCATGAATACATATACAAACTATGAAAAAACAAATAATAGCAATGGGTCAAAGACAACTAAAGCTATCTAAAAAACTGTGTATATGTGTTGGGATACAATCTATGAATCCAAAGTATTCAAGGTGAAAAATTGTGTTCCCATCAGATACCCAACCTGTACCGCCCTACATCATTTGGGATCCTTCACCCGAAGGAAGTGGAAACATGTCCACTATGGATTAGGTAGATTGTAGCCTAATCGTGTAGAAGGATGCAGGGATATGTTGAAAAAAAGTGTGGTATCAGGGGGTAATGATAAATAGCAGTGCAAATAATGAAAGTGCTATGTGCAACAAACAAGTGAATGAATTAATATTGGGTTGCAGGAATGGAAAATGAATTTTAATAGGATCCTACCCACACCCAAGGTTAAAAAACAGTGCAAAGTAGTGTAACAAATAACTACTTAGATGTAATCGAGGTCGACATGTTTCTGCAGCATAATAGGGTCAAAAGATCCCTGACTGCTTCTTCAGGACCTTAACACAAGTTGCTACTGCTGATGAGTGTAATATAGTGATTAAGAATCATATCACCTGAAAACACCCGTTGAGATGATCAAGATAGTCATGGAATCATCATGGACGGAAAACACACAAAAGAAAGAAAAAAACACAGTTAATGACGATAGCTTGTGAGAAGAGACAATTATCTCATGAGAATTATATGATTGCCAGATAATATTGGTCAATGGTTGCCTAATAATCAACCTGAGTTTGGACAAATCAACCTTGATAAGACAAAGAATACCAATATATTCACTCACCCACTCTCTGGGGACTAAACTCTCCACCTCACCCGGCTACAACTCAGGTACAAATGGAGCACCGCTCTATTGGAAAGAAAAGCGAAGAAAACACTATAGAAAGAGGAAGAGCTAGCAGGAGTTTAGGCTAGACACACCCTGTCCCTGATACGCATAGATCATGCATTTCTGAATTTTCATATGGCGACCATCATGGGCGCCTGTCTAAAGCAGCTATACGTGTAGGGAAAATGGCTAGTATCAGAAGTATTGGCAATAGATGTCATATCGTTACTAATACATTCTGATCATTTGGTGAACTATATGCGCTGAAAAAAAACTGTAGTGAGAGTGGTTTGTCACAATGACTCATGCAACAAGCGAAACACAGACTGCTTGTGTATCGAGCGTACAAGCAGAGTGGAATCTTTTTTGTCAAGAGTACTTGGAATACGCAATGATACAAACAGACTTTACCGCCACCAAGTGCAAGAGCGCTGCGTACTCGTGTGAGCCCACTAAGTTAGTCCCGTACTGTCTCGAAAGTGCATACCTGTCCGTCGGTACTCCTCACATCCGTCTAGGCTGTCATGTGGGAGGTATCTAAACGGACAGGAAGCGGATATTTAAACTTTCTTTCACGGGTTACGAGAAAAATCACATGACTACGTGTTGTTACGCGCTCTAATTCCCCGGGGCTGCTGGGGATCGTAGTTTATCCATGTGGTTGTTACAGACACATAGATGAAAATAAAAGAAACACTAAGGACGTTTGTCTGCCGTGAGTCTTTTATTATTTATTCTTATTATTTAAACCGGTGTTTGTAAACTGGTACAAGCTGAATAACATGATGTTATTAGATTTATTAATGCCTCCAGTAGAACAGAAAACAGTAGTCATACTCCTACAGATAGATGTAACTCTGGTTCACGACATATGAACGCCCAAATGGCGGGATACCTACAGTGACATCCACGGAATGTCTTCATTGAGACCCGTTTTATCAGTTTGTAGTTTAAACACCCACCTTTGTTCTCTTCTATGTAGGAAGGTGCTAATGTCAGAGATTTGTTTGGGTATCATAGGTTGTTCTAACACTGTCCAGTGTAAATCTGTGGGAGCATGGTGGGCTGCTACGAAATGCTTTGTCAATCTCGTAGCCTGCTTGTTACAACGTATTGAGCTCTTGTGCTCTGATATCCTCTTTTTTTTTTCTGGTGGTCATGCCCACGTACTTTTTATCACAGGGGCAACTGATTAAATAGATTAGGTTCGAACTGTTGCAATTCGTAAACCTACGTTGTTCCCATGGTCGTTCTGTACCGATGTTGATCTGGGTAGATTTACAAGTTTGAGGGCATGCTGCACACTGTCCACACGGATGATGTCCGGTAACTGCGGGCATCTCCCAAAGGGTACCTGTGGTTCTTGAGAGTACCATTTTCGGTCTTGTATGGACCAATTTGTCCTTTAGATTTTGTCCCCTTTTAAAAGCAAAAAGGGGGACAGGCAATTTATCTTTCCCAGTGTTCAGGATACCCCAGTGTTTTTTGATGATTTTAGAGATGTGATTTGACAGTGTGCCGAATGTTGTGACACATGTCATACGTTCAGTTTTCTCTTTGGGGGGCATTATTTCTAATAGGCTGGCTCTGTTGTTGTTCGACGCTCGTTTTTTGGACTGATGTATCAGTTTTTTGGATAGTCTTTGTCCAATAAATCTTGTGTCGGGCTCTTCGCATGTGTTTCAAAAGAACATTTATTCGTACAGTTTCTCTGTA
Organism: Lissotriton vulgaris; assembly: GCF_964263255.1. Classification (NCBI taxonomy): domain Eukaryota; kingdom Metazoa; phylum Chordata; class Amphibia; order Caudata; family Salamandridae; genus Lissotriton; species Lissotriton vulgaris. The sequence continues at coordinate 1,718,961,632 of NC_141694.1, read as the reverse complement.
TGCGCAAAAATTGCCCATAGGGCAAATTGTCCCGTAGGGACTTAGGATGGCAGCTGTGATAGTTGAGCAAGGAATTGCGGGCCATTGGTTTCTGGTAAAGTTCTGAAATGAGGCCGTTGGGTGTGCCTTTAATCAATAAGTCTAAAAAGGCCAATTGACAGGTGTTATACTCCATAGTGAATTTCAGGTAGTGATTCCTCTGATTGAGCCACTCATGGAACTCCTTGGAACTCCTTGAGTTGCATCTCATCTCCCCGCCACACCACGAAAATATCGTCGTTGTAGCGTTTCCAGGCTCGCAGACACCCAAGGTGGAGGTTGGTGTCTGCGAGCACGTGCTCCTGTTCGAATTGGTGCATGTACAGATTAGCGAGACTAGGGGCAAAAACGCTGCCCATACTAGTCCCGCTAATCTGTAAATATAGGGAGTCTTCGAAGGCAAAAAAAAATTCTGTCATGGCCAGTGTCGCCAATGTCATAATGAATCTGTTATGGAATTCAAATCCCTTCTGAGTAATAACTCCTCTATCACTTGTAATGTCTCTGTTTGAGGTATAGATGTGTATAAACTTTCGACATCGAATGACACCAATAGGTCAGTGTTCATGTCGTATTCAATGCGGGTAACAATCTTAAGACATCTTTCGTGGCCTTCAAAAAGGTCGGCATTTCCTGTACCATTGGTTGAAGGAACACATCGACAAAAGTCGACAACGGTTCCAGAAGTGAACCTATCCCAGATATTATGGGACGACCCGGTGGAGGGCGTTGGGCCTTGTGTATTTTTGGTAGCTGATAAAAGTAGGGAATGACAGGATTGGATACTCGGAACTGACTACATTGCACAACTGTCCCTGAATCCTCCACATGTGGCAAAACTTCTCTATGTACCTGTATTAGTTTTTGGTCACCGCGTCTAAGCTACAACTTCATTCAACATACCGCTTATCAACAGGTGTGGCCAGAAACCTCCTTTTAAATAAAAGCCAGCATCAATACAGCAAAGCCCACAAATTTGTTCTCAAAGTCAAGAAGTCTGTCATGATCAGGACTACGAGGGGTGCTACCTCTTCTGGCGTGTAATAGCCATCAGAACCACAACTACCAGAAGGCTTAGCACGAGGGAGGAGCCCAAGTCTATTTAGGGGTCTGCCTCCCGGAGAACGTTGTACGTGATTTTGTTTGATTCTTCGGAGTTCGAACCCTGGATTGTTTGCCTAGGATGTGTTTAGACTTGGGCGTACTTTGATCGAGTTTTTGGGGCGTGCGGCGGCTGCTGCGTGTCCTGGAGTTTTTTCTGCTTATCCGGAAGAGCCGGTAGGAACGTTCCCGGCGTGTTGAAGCAGGGAAGGCTGCTAAATTCTGTGGCGGCATCCCCGCCTTTTGGTTCCCTCGGCCGAGAGAACCCGAGTGGGGAATTATTTGCTCTCCTTCTGAGCGTTCAGCGGCTGGTGTTGGAGTCTAAGCGAGGGAGAGACGGATTGGACGCGCGGCATCCACCGATCCGTGAGTTGTTGTATCACTGAACGTAAAGCTAGCGCGTTCTTGGAGAAAACGCTACAGGAACTTGTTTGGTAAAATTAACTCTGTTGCTTCTAATGATATTAGAACTGTGGGCAATGAAGCAGTGTAATCGATGCTTACCGTGTTTATTGCTTTCCAGAATGGTGTATTTTACTTGGAAGAAGGCTTCCACACTACCTACCGGGAAGGAAAGGAAACCTTAGTTAGTCCCCATGGTAGGTGGTGTTCTAGTGAGAAAATACTGAGAGTAGTTAGTTTGTAATCTGTACTAATGCCTGTTTGTTCTTCTTGATTTCTTCTCTCCTTACAGCCTCCTGTCCCGTTCCAGTCCTATCCTGGCCTTTTCTCCCTCACCTGATTTCCTTATTCTCTGTTTAGTTAAAATTCAGAGGATAGGGCAGTCTGGAGGTGGACCCCTATATAGCATCGCCCTGATCCCGAGGATACACGGTTGTGACAGAATCACGTACCCACGTATTAATATCCTCCTGGTCAGGGGGTTCTGTTGGGATGGCCACTCTAGACGATGTGTTACGGGCATTGGGGGTGCTACAACGTGAATTTGAAGTTTCTAGAGCCGTAACGGCGGCTTTAAAGGAACGTTTGGATAAACAGGCACGAAACCCTTTTGATGCCAATACGGGGGGTTCTCCCATACAAGTCACTGTGTCTCCCCCTATACCGTTGGCCAGTCCTGAGAGATACTCAGGGGATCCTGCTACCATACAAACCTTTCTGACCCAGGTTGCCCTACATTTCTCTTGTAGGCCTGCTTCTTTTCCCACTCATATATCTCGGGTGGCGTTCGCAATCTCATATTTGACAGGGGACGCTGCCAGCTGGGCAGTGCCTTTAGTGAGATCGGATGATGTTTTGTTGTCTAACTGGGAAGCATTCCGTACTGAGTTTGAAAGGGTCTTTGATCGACGGGCCACCACCCTGAGTGCTGACAAGGAGTTAATAATAATAATAATAATCTTTATTTAGATATAAAACATATCTTTAAAAGAATTTACAGATTCACAGCCTGACCGAATATTAGAATAAAAACTTCTAGGAGTAACAACACAAGTGTAGATATAAAGGCACGATCCATTAACAAACATTATAAAAACAGGGATTTTATCTCATAGTGTATATTAAAATCACAAAAATTGAAACAAGGCGCCAGATTGCATTGGATATAACCAAATTATGTCTAACGTTGCTGAGAATAATGCCAGTTAATACTGTTTTCGGTGAGAAAAGAAAGATTGAGCACTTTAGCATGGTCTCCTTAGGTTGAAGATGTGATATGCTCGCTGGATAAATTTTATAAATTTTATGTTTAGCACTGTGTTTTCCGGGTTCAGAGCTGCCATGATGGCTTGCCTGCAGGACCGAACCCCCAGCCTATTCCATTCTAATTTTAATCCGGACCTGCGTTCTGTGTTAAGGGCTGGGCAAAGGCAACTTACATGCAACATGGTTTCCGCCGTTTCCCCACACCCTCTACAGGAGAGATCTTCCGATGTACGTCGCCATGATGGTAAGTCCTGCAAGAAACGCCAGTCACCCAGTCTGATGGCAATAAAGCCGCGTTTCAGGTATAATGGATATGTGCTGGCCAGATAGCAGGCTGGGACTGGGTGTCTGTAGGAATTTATAGTGACCCAGGCATGGCTACGTTTCAGAAAAAGTGCTTTGTCAGTGAGACAAGAAATCATTCTCACACATTTTTTTATAGCTTTTTTAAATGCTATCTGGCCTGGGTTTAGGGCCCACAAATCGCTTGCTGACATTTGGTTAATGGCATCTGTAAAAAGTCGTCCGTACAAACCCCCCGGATTTATCTGGCTGATTTCTTGCCAGACTAGGGATTCTAAAGTACCTGGCTCAGCTTGTCTTAACTTGTGACACAGGTTAAGGTAAGCCCCAGTGGCTGAGGCCTCATAGTTTACTAGCCCCATCTCCAACCTGATCTGCGCTGCAGAGGCGGTCTTTGGCAACCGGAGCACCCCTTTGTAAACTTTAGTGGTCTGTTGGTTCAGGGTTGTGTTCATTTTACCACTGAAAATCTCAACACCGTAGGATAAAGTGGGGCCAACCTTTGCTCTCATTACCTCCAAAAGGGGAGCTAAGGTTGGACCGGAAAGATCTTTTGCAAGTTTGCCTAGTGACACCATTAGGGTCACTGCTTTAACTCCGATCTCTCTACGCTGTTTTTTGTAGCTACATTTTGAGTCCAGGTGGACGCCTAGGTATTTATAGGACTGGCCAATTTCTAAACTAACATTATTGAATGACCAGCCGCCCCCTGTGTGTCGTTTCTTACCAAATGTAACTACTTGCGTTTTCTTTAGGTTAACCTCGAGTTGGTTGCTGATCGTATAATCAAACAGTTTATCGAGGAGTCTTTGTAACCCTACCCTGGTTAAACTAAAGAGAGCCAGGTCGTCGGCATATAAAAGATTGCTTAGAGTCATGCCACCCACCTTCGGAGAGTGACTATTAGTGTCGTCTAGGACCGCTGACAGATCTGCTACAAATAAGTTAAAAAGGAGAGGGGCCAGCACACATCCCTGCTTCACTCCTCTAGTTGTCATTATTTTACGTGAGAGATGTGTGCCGGTCCCCAGCTTCACCCGCACCCACGTCCTAGTGTGGAGCTGGATTATTCCCTCTAGTAGTTTCTCTGGAATCCCCCACATCTTTAGTTTGGCCCATAGGGCCTCCCTGGGGACTCTATCGAATGCTGCTTTGAAGTCGACAAAGCAGCAATGAACTAATCTTGAGGTTGCAACTGCCCTGTCGACTACAGTTGTTATTGCTAGCAAGTTAGTACGGGTTCCTGAGTGTGCCACAAACCCCGTCTGGTTCATTGGCAAAAGCTTGTTGTCCTTTACCCATAACCTTAGGTCCTCTAATAGAAGACCTGCATAATGTTTTGCTTCAATGTCCAGGAGGGCAATGAGTCTATAATTGCTCGGGTGTGCATGAGATCCAGATTTATAAATTGGGTGTATTATGGCTCCCCGCCATGACTCTGGGATTGTGGCTGTTCTTAATGCGTAATTGAAGAGATTGGCCAATGTTCCTGACCAGAGGGTAATATCTGATTTAAACAAAGTTTGTGGCAGGCCATTTGGGCCTGGCGCCCCGTCAGATCTTGCTTTTGACAATAGATTTGAGACCTTTTCATGTGTTATACTCCACGAAGGAGTTGTTGGGGTTACGTCAGGAAAAGAAGGAACTGGTCACCTATATGACTGCCTTCAATAGATTAGTGGTGGAGACATCGTGGCCAGAGGCAAAAAGGATGGCCTTATATTATCAGGGCTTAAACGAAGACTTGAAAGACGTAATTGCGCAGATAGACCCCAACCCAAGACCTGCATAGATTTGATCAATCTCACATTGAGATTGGACCATCGTATGTCTGATAGAGGCGGAGAGCGTAGGAGAGGTGACAGATACGGAGCCGGACCACCCTCAGTAGGTCGGCCTAGCATAAAGGAAGTGGGATCTGAGCCCATGGAGTTAGGAGCGATTCGACCACCACTAACGAAAACAGAGAGGGAGAGTAGAAGAGCTCTGGGACTCTGCATGTATTGCGGAAAAAAGGGGCACTTTGTACGGGACTGCACGATGAGACCCAAAAAGACTAATTATTTCCCCCCAGCAAAACAGCTAGCGGTAACTCAGGCTGTAGTCAGGGAAGTAGGGGATACCGATACAGAGGGTCAGTCTGTGGAGAGAAAGCCTTCGCTTGAGTGGAAGATCCCGTCTTTAGAGGTACCCACATGTAAGAAGTCTGAGGCCCATATTTTGTTATCTATGTTCTTGAACACCAACCTTGAGAGTCATCAGGTAGTGTCTATGGTTGACTCTGGTGCCACGGGTAATTTTATAGACCAGGGGTTGGTTGACAGGCTGGGTTTGGTGAAAGTACCTATTGAAAAACCAGAAATGGTGTTGGCGGTAGATGGCACATAGTTGAGGTCGGGCCCTGTTACTGCCCATACAGAGAGCATTGAGTTGGTTATGCCTGGGGGGTAGGAAACCACAGAGAAAGGATCGTGTTGAACATCATCGAGGCTCCTCAGTACGAGGTAATACTGGGGATTCCTTAGTTGTGGCAACACAATCCTACTATTGATTGGAGAGCCAGAACAGTCCGTTTTGAATCCGAGGAATGCGAAGAGAGCTGCTTATACTCCTCCGCAGCCCATGTGTCCTCGTTAGCCGAAGGGTTTAACATCGCTACAGCGGTGGAGACAGATGTGGCATTGCCCTCGGTATACCATCGTTTTCAGGACGTCTTTAGTGAAGTGAAGGCGGAGACCTTACCCCCACATCGGGATTACGACTGCCAAATAGATTTAGTGGAAGGGGCAGTGGTGCCATCATGCAGAGTGTATGCTCTTTCTGTGTCTGAAACGGAACATCTGAGGAACTATATCGAGCGCTTCAGTAAGCTGGGATTTATACGCCCTTCACGCTCCCCTGCGGCATCGCCACTTTTCTTTATAGATAAAGCCAATAAAGAGCTGAGGGCGTGTATAGACTGTAGGCAATTGAATAAAGTGACAGTGCGGACCAGGTATCCACTTCCTCTCATTTCCGTCCTTTTGGATCAGGTCAGGGAGGCAGGGATCTATACACGTCTGGACCTCAGAGGGGCCTATTATCTGGTGAGGATAAGGGCTGGCGATGAATGGAAGACAGTGTTTAAAACCTGTTTTAGTCTTTACGAGTACCTGGTAATGCCGTTTGGGCTATGCAATGCCCCGGCGGCATTCCAGTTCTTCATAAATGACATCATGAAGGAGTATCTGGACAGGTTTGTTATCATCTATATTGATGACCTGTTGATATACTCAGTAACGCCAGCTCAACATGTGGGCCATGTGTTGTTGATATTGCAGAAACTACAGGAACATCAATTGTTCTGCAAACTGAGCAAGTGCGAGTTTGGTGTTGAGGAAGTGGAGTTTTTGGGGGTGATTCTTAACCCTAAGGGTTTCAGAATGGCTGACAGAAAAGTGAGGGCGGTGTTGGAGTGGCCGGTTCCATTGAGTGTACGTGACATCCAGTGCTTCCTGGGATTCTCAAATTACTATAGGAGATTTGTCTCGCATTTTTCACAGCTGGTTTCTCCTATTACCCACTTGCTACGAAAGGGAGTACCTTTTTTGTGGACACCAGAGGCCAGGGAGGCATTCGAACAGTTAAAGGGGGCGTTCAGTACTGCTCCAGTTTTGAAGCATCCCCAGTTGGATATACCCTTCATTGTTGAGGCGGATGCCTCCGACGTAGCAGTGGGGGCTGTATTGTCACAGCGTGATCCTGTAACGGGATTGCTGCACCCTGTTGCATTTCTTTCGAAAAAACTGAATCCGGCAGAAGCTAATTATACCATCGCCGAGAAGGAATTGCTGGCAGTGAAAAAAGCGTTTCAGGAGTGGCGGCACTACCTGTGGGGGGGGCAGCATCCAGTGACGGTGTATTCTGATCACCGCAATCTGGTGTATTTGAAAACGGCCAGACACCTGTCACAACGGCAAATGCGGTGGATGCTGTTTTTTGCCGAATATGAGTTCACCATCACCTTCCGCCCGGGGGTGGAAAATAGAAAAGCTGACTCTCTGTCCAGGTGTTTGAATTCTGATGGTGACGAGCAGGTGGCTCTTCGTCCTATACTGTCGCCAGAGGCGGTGGTGTGTTCGATCCAGGTGGGACAGTTTCTGGAAGTGGTGGCCAAGCAGCGTACGCTGCAACAATGGGAACAATGGGCGGCTGTGTCAAGTCATCGGTCCCTTAAACACGGATTGCCCATGGTACAGAACAGACTGTTCCTTCCAACCCATGCACTTCGCTTACAGGCCTTCAACTGGTGTCATAATGCGTTGATGGCTGGTCATCAAGGGCATCAAAAGACCGTGCATGAGATTTAAAGACATTTTTGGTGGGATGGTCTGGTACGGGATGTAAAACTGTGGGTCAACCAGTGTGAAACCTGTGCAAGAGCCAAGAACACTCCATCGAAGCCAGCAGGGCTTCTCATGCCATTGCCGACTCCCTCGAGGCCGTGGCAGGTCATCAGTTTGGATTTTGTATTGGGGTTGCCAATGGATAAAGGGAATGACGCCATACTGGTTGTGGTGGATAGTTTCACCAAAATGGGACATTTCATCCCCTGCAGGAATCTTCCTTCCGCTTCTCAAACAGCCCAGCTGTTGTTAACTCAAGTGGTTCGTCTTCATGGGGTTCCGCAAGTCATCATTTCAGACAGGGGTCCGCAGTTCGTGGCCAGGTTTTGGCAAACTTGGTGTAAGGCTCTAAACATCTCCGCGGCCCTGTCGACTAGCTTCCATCCTCAATCCGATGGTCAGACAGAGAGACTAAATCAAACTCTGAAAAAATATCTTCGCTGCTATGCGGATGAGGCGGCGGACTCTTGGGTGTCTCTGTTGTGGTTAGCGGAATTGTCCTATAACAACGCATGGCACTGTTCTACAGGGGAGACACCCTTCAGGGCAAATTCTGGGTTCAATGTTAACATCTTACCAGTAACCATCCCTAGTGGCGTAGCCAATCATCCAACAGTGGCCAGTCAAGTGAGGGCGCTTTTGCGCATCCATCGGAAGGTATAGGCCTCGCTGGAGAAAGCGAAGGTGTCTTACAAGAAATGGGAGGATAAACATCGGAGGGAGGGACCTGAGTACAAGGTTGGTGATAGAGTATGGCTCTCAACAAAAAACATCCGCTTCCGTTTTTGGAGCGTTTTTCATCCACGCTACATCGGGCCATACACGGTGGTGAGACGGGTGAATCCGGTGGCCTACAAGTTAAAGCATCCTGCTTCATTACGGATTCACCCTGTCTTCCATTGCAGTTTATTGAAACCAGCCCTGGGGGCTCGAGTAAAAGCTGTTCCTCCTGTGTTGCGGGATGGGAATCTGGAATATGAAGTACGTAAGATCTTGGACTCACGCTTCAGGCAGGGCAGGTTGTGGTTTCTTGTGTCCTGGAAGGGGTATGCGGCAGAGGATGACTCATGGGAACCCAGTTCTGGGGTGCACGCGCCTCTTGCTGTTCGTCGCTTCTTTGCCAGTCATCCGGGGAAGCCTGGAGCAAGTAGGCGCTGGTAAGGAGGAATATACTGTCATGATCAGGACTACGAGGGGTGCTACCTCTTCTGGCGTGTAATAGCTATCAGAACCACAACTACCAGAAGGCTTAGCACGAGGGAGGAGCCCAAGTCTATTTAGGGGTCTGCCTCCCGGAGAACGTTGTACGTGATTTTGTTTGATTCTTCGGAGTTCGAACCCTGGATTGTTTGCCTAGGATGTGTTTAGACTTGGGCGTACTTTGATCGAGTTTTTGGGGCGTGCGGCGGCTGCTGCGTGTCCTGGAGTTTTTTCTGCTTATCCGGAAGAGCCGGTAGGAACGTTCCCGGCGTGTTGAAGCAGGGAAGGCTGCTAAATTCTGTGGCGGCATCCCTGCCTTTTGGTTCCCTCGGCCGAGAGAACCCGAGTGGGAAATTATTTGCTCTCCTTCTGAGCGGTCAGCGGCTGCTGAACGCGATACCGACACCGGCTGGTGTTGGAGTCTCAGCGAGGGAGAGACGGATTGGACGCGCGGCATCCACCGATCCGTGAGTTGTTGTATCACTGAACGTAAAGCTAGCGCGTTCTTGGAGAAAATGCTACAGAAACTTGTTTGGTAAAATTAACTCTGTTGCTTCTAATGATATTGGAACTGTGGGCAACCCAAAACCTGGATTGTGGAATAATGTACACCGGACTATGGATTTGCATAGTTACTTTTTGAGAAACTGTTAAAGACTCAATTAGTCGTTTTTTGGAGCACTCTTTTTCTTTGCACTTGGATTCACATAGGGTATTTTTGGAATTAGTTTGGTGATCCCAGGAAGGCTGGAAGGTGTGTGAGTAACTGCATGGGACGAGTGTCTGGGAAGGGTGAAGCAGTGTAATCGATGCTTACCGTGTTTATTGCTTTCCAGAGTGGTGTATTTTACTTGGAAGAAGGCTTCCACACTGCCTACCAGGAAGTAAAGGAAACCTTAGTTAGTCCCCATGGTAGGTGGTGTTCTAGTGAGAAAATACTGAGAGTAGTTAGTTTGTAATCTGTACTAATGCCTGTTTGTTCTTCTTGATTTCATCTCTCCTTACAGCCTCCTGTCCCGTTCCAGTCCTATCCTGGCCTTTTTTCCCTCACCTGATTTCCTTATTCTCTGTTTAGTTAAAATTCAGAGGATAGGGCAGTCTGGAGGTGGACCCCTATATAGCATCGCCCTGATCCCGAGGATACACGGTCGTGACAAAGTCAACTAACATACCAAATAGAAGCGGTTCCACCTTGAAAATAGACCGTGGCAGCCCTCAAGCAATCATAGTCGGGCAGCGTTAGGAAGTCAGATTGCAATTTTCTCTATACAGACCCCAATTGACTTCAGTCCTGAAGATGGTTTCCGCAATTAATTCATAGGAAACCGAAACGTCGACATTTCATCTTATCCCTGTCTTGTTTTATTCAGTGTGATTTGGGATAGGTGTTTTTAGGTTCTGTTGAGTCACGTATTAATTTACTTATGTGTGTACCCACAGTCCTAATTTTCTGTTTGTTCACTTCTCTGTATATGAAGTGATTTCTTTAAAAAAAAAAAAAAAAAATTGATAAAATTATATTTTTCTAATACACCTTGTGTTGTTTTTTGTATGTTGTGTCTTGTTGAAACAAATTGTTTAAACTGAATTGAAACTCCACAGTGTTTGATTGATTCTCAATAAGGATCACTAATCGATCCTTCCTAAAATTAGTCTAAATAATTAAGCATGCATAAAATAAATTCCCTTGAAGGCATCTTCACCCATTCATTTTCATTACCCAAGCCCTCAAGGGTATTCTTGGGTTGCTCACTTTTTGTAAATCAAGCTATTCTAAGGAAGCGCATGAGTCCTGGGTGGAGTTGCAGTGGGTGGCTGAGTTGTCATATAACAATACATGGCACAGTTCAACAGGCATGTCACCTTTTAAGGCGAACTTTGGTTACGATGCTAACACATTACCTATTGATATCCCTGTTGAATTGGGTAATCAGCCCACTGTGAGAGAACGTGTGCAGGCTTTGAGGAAGGTGCATAAGAGTGTACAAAAACACCTGCTAAAGGCTAAGGAAGTGTATAAACATTGGGAGGATAAACACCGTGTTCCGGGTCCTCCGTTAAAGGTAGGGGACAAAGTTTGGCTCTCAACAAAGTACATTCATTTCAAGTTGAGGAGTGTTTTCCATCCGCGCTTCATTGGGCCCTATTCCATAGTTAAACAAATAAACCCTGTGGCGTACAAACTGAAGTTGACGAACAATTTGAGAATTCATCCGGTGTTCCATGTGTACTTGTTGAAACGGGCCCTCACGTCGCGGAAGAAGGGACCTCCTCCCGTGAACTGCGATGGGGATCCGGAGTACGAGGTGAGGTCTATCCGTGACTCAAAATTACATAGGGGGGTGCTCTGGTATCTAGTTTCCTGGAAGGGATATTCGTAGGAGGATGACTCTTGGGAACCCTGGCACAACGTACATGCTCCAAGGGCGGTCAGGTCCTTTCATGTGAGGTTTCCTTCCAAACCAGGTCCTAGGAGGTGCCTGGGAGGAGGGCGTACTGTCAGGGTTTAGGTCAGACTGTGCCTATCTGAACTACAACTCCCTGGTTTCCTGGGCCCTGAACTACAAGTCCCATGGTCCTCAGCGGTACGGCAGGATATAGCGGGGCGGGACTAGTGAACGGGGCTCGTGATTTTGACTGCCTAGCGGGAGCGTCTTGTTCCCGACATTTCTGGAAACCTGTCTATGCCTTGGAAAGGGAGAACGGAGTTCGTGTACACCGGTAACGGAACTGTAGGAGGGTAAAGTTGTTCGCGCTGCTTGCGCGTTGATTTGATTTTGCTTATACCGGCTCTTGGTATTCCGCCCGAGTTCTCCTCCGCCTCGCGGCTGCGAGGGTAGGAGTCTGAGTGGGACACTCATGTTAGAGTGAGCTCTGTGCCATATACCTGGGGGTGTATACCTATGAATATTCAAATGGCGGAATGCAGGGGGGAGTCCTCCGCATTGCCGTCATGAATACATGACATGGGATGTTAAAACTTCATTGTGAGGATTATAAATACCAAAGCGAATGGTAGTAGTGTTGGAACTACATCATACCGTGTTTGGTTTATCTTCAATACTGAAGGTGCTATTTTGGACATTTACTTATTTTCAACAGCAGAGAAGATATCTGCTTGCAGCGTTTGGTCTTACGCTTCAGTGGAAATCCGTATGGAGGACTTACATACTGATTCTCAGTTGCCTTCAGGAGTTATTATTATAGGCTTAGCTTTTAGGCATTCAGGGTATGTATCTAGATAGCTCGTATATTATAGGGAGCGCAGCGTATTATTACCCATGTTAATAGTGCTTCTTGTGTTGTTCAGGGCAGGAGGGACAGAGAAAACACAGCTGAATGAAAAGTCAAACACAAGTCTCATTGCAGGTGAATTGGGTTTTCTTACATCTAGTGAGAATGAACTGAGAGTAGATTTAAGACTATTATTAACCTGTGAGCATTTTTCTTACAGCTTCTTGTCCTCCGCTGTCCCTTCCTTCTTATCTTTTCTTTTGGGTTTTTTCCCCTTTTGGGGTTTTTCACTCATCGTATCGCCTGAACACCCTGTGATCTTCATTCAGGGTGTTTGGGAGGTCCGGAGGTGGAGCATTCTTCCTGCATGCAGATCCTGCGGAGTGCAGACCCGACACAGAGGCCACAAATCGCAGGAGCACACTGTACACAGAGACAGAACAGGAAAAGGATAGCTAAGACCATCTCAATGACCATCAGAATCTTCCATCCCCAAGTGGATATCAATCCCCAAAACCATCCCATCAACGACCAATCTCCTTTGTCTATATGTACAGAATCGGAGATCTTATGTAACTTGGAAATGGCCTGGAAGACTGACGAAGCGTTGTCTGGAATGAAAACGCAGCAGCTCGATTGAATCAGTTTACACACCCCACCTCGGTCTGCAAGTATGACGTCAAGAGCAACTCTATTCTGAAGTGTCATAAGTCGATCCGACTGGAGCTCAGCAGTTAAGTTACTAAGGGCACCGGCAGTTTCGACTATGGTGGACTCAACCACTCTCGTCAACTGGCGAATGTTCCTGCTGTTAGCCATCGGTCCACAGAACGGCAGAAAACCCTTAAAGAAATCTCCAAACTCTTGCCCTGCGGTATCTTCCTGACTGAAGACACCTCTAGCAACTCTCGTCTTATGGTAATCTGCCGCAGCTGTAAAAGTGGGAGGCAACAGGAAAGAAACAAAACATTTGCCCGAAAAGTCAGGGGGCAACCATGTATACGCTTTGTCATAGCAAACGAAATAGGTACCCTTAGCTGCTAGAAACGCTGGGGAAGTCTGAGACGTAAATACGTAAGTCTCAGTGCAGATACTTTTCCCTAACTGAGCTTTCGGAGTCTTGCCATTACCCTGCAGACAATAGCGACCCTGATGGGGCACTATCCAAATCGCTGGAAAACTTTTAGCTCGCTGGTTAACACTCAGACTAACTCCATATCCAGTAACTTCCCAACCACTATATGGTTGTTTCTCATCTTTCGGAATAGACTCAACCGCATTAGTCCCTTTAACCATGTCGACTATACCTCTAGCCAAAAGCACTATTCTTCGGGTTGTCTTTCGGTGAACGTAGGGGATAGACACTGTGGGCATAAATGAACATCGTTCTATATGCCCAAATAGAACCATTGAGGCTGGAAGGCAAAATCAAGTACGGAATACCTTTACCGGTCATATGGGGCATTAGGCCACAAATCCAACAATTTGTCGTGTTCATAATTAGCTGGTGTTGGTGCAAAAGTTGAATAAAGGAATTATTAGCAAATTCCAATCTTCTAACTACTTCATGTTCGGGCAGAGGGTGAAAAGAATGGGAAGAAATAATAGGAGGAGGTGTAGGTTGACCAATGGGCATGAACGTCACTTTAAAAGAGAATGTCACATCACCAATTAAAAATATCATCAAACTCAGTAGCAAAAATAAACACAGTATTAAAAATCTTTTTCGGGTGATTAGTTTGCATATCTTGCTCTTAAAGCTTATTGCCTTTACAGGTCTCTCCAACTCGATGAACTCCATCCTCACTAAATATGCTGCTCGCGGTGGTAGGGTGTTCTATGCTAAGGAATGCCTCTGTCAGCCTAGGGCAACTCCCTTAAGCCAACCAGAACCGTCAACCTATTGTCTCAGGCTTGCACTCCAAAGACTTGTCGACCGCGACCCTACAGCTGAACCCGGATGGCGGTTCGAAAAACAAAAATCAGTAGTTCCTTGGAGGAGAGTTAACCTGCAAACAGAAAAATCATAAAAAACTTAATTTATTTGTATCTGTCCATGACTTTCGGTCGCAAATTATAACGGTCTCTGCCAGGCAATGTCTGCTTCCGAAACAGGAGTTCAGGCTCGGTAGTGTTCAAACGATTCAAAGGAGGCACAGCTTCTTGCAGAAGATCGTCACTTTCTTTCTCAGTGTTCGTTCCAATCAAACGGGCATCGCTGAATGGCAGAAAACGAGGTACAGTTTCAGTCTCAGAGTCTGGAAGTCCCTTCTGGACCCACCGGTCGTACGGTAAGGGCAACGGAGCCCGTTTGCAATGTACGCCATGGATCCAGTTTTTCTTGCCTGCACTCGAACTGCAGAACGTGTCGATAGTAAAACTAGGTGTGGTCCTGTCCAGCGGGACTGCTCGTTCTTGCTTCGCTGAAAGTTCTTTACGAATATCCAGGCACCGGGTTTAATGGCGTGACCTGGATCTTCAGAAGCCTGTGGTAGACTATTGTGAACCTGTTGGTGTAAGACATGCAGTTAACCGTCAGTTCGTACAAGTAATCAAGTAACACAGGGTGTTCAAGCTCACTAAACTTAGTCGATCTTGGCACGCCCCAAATATTCGCCAGGCGGCCTAACACGACCTCATACGGACTCAAACCCATTCGCGAATGCACAGTCATTCTTGTGGACAGAAGGGCTAGGGGCAAAGCATCTGGCCATTGCAAACCAGAGCTCGCTTGAATTTTGGCCAATTTTAATTTCAAGGTGCCATTATAGCACTCGACTAAACCAGCTGATTGGGGGTGATTTGCAGTGTGGAATTTCTGCCTTATTCCTAATCCCTCACAAACTCTCTTCATCACTTGACCCACAAATTCACTCCCATTGTCACTCCAGATCATTCTCGGCAATCCAAACCTGGGGAAGAACTCTTTGATAAGAGCTTTCGCTGTGGACAAGGCAGTAATGTCCTTCAAAGGGTAGGCTTCCACCCATCTAGAAAAGGAGCAAACAACCACCAACACATATTTCAGGTTGTTGCACCTCTCCATATGGATGAAATCTAGCTGCAAAGCCTCGAACGGATACGTAGGGGGAGCAAAATGACCAGCCGGGTTTGGAGTTCCCTTACCAGGATTGTACATGAAACACACCATACAGGTCTTAACCAGATTCTCTGCATATTTGGGAATTCCTGCATTCTGCCAAACCGGGGCCAACAACTTGCAAATCCCTTTCACCCTGATATGTGCCATCCGATGAGCCATTGTAACAACTGGAAGCACATATGCATCGGGTAGCAACCATCTTTGATGCTCAGACAAATCAGTCCAACAACCATTCGAGTCCAGTCTACCCTTACTTTCTCTCCATTCATTCAACTCTGTCTCTGTAGCTTCAGCTTGGATGGATTTCACACTCTCAATCGTATCTTCACACATACTTTTCTCTGGAACCCATCTCGCCGGACCTGCAACATACATTCGGCTCATCACATTTCTCGCAGTTTCTTTCGCAACTTCATCTGCAAACGCATTTCCGCGACCAACAACATCCGTAACTTTCTTATGCGCACTACATTTCACAATCGCTACTTGCAATGGCAAAGTAAGTGATTCAAGGAGTTTATTCACCAACTGGCCATGTTGAATTTTCGTCCCATGCGAAGTCAGGAACCCACGTTCACGCCACAAACGTCCAAAACTATGAGCCACACCAAACGCATACTGACTGTCAGTGTACACATTCACTCGTTTTCCTTTCGCCAACACACATGCTCTCGTTAATGCAATCAACTCTGCTGCTTGCGCTGAATTATGTGGGATACGTGTAGCTTCAACAATCGCATGCAAAGTCGTAACAGCATATGCCACAGTCGTATCACCATTCGGCAGCTTGAAGCACGAACCATCAACCCACAAAATACCATCACACTCTGGAAGAGGAGTATCCCTAAGGTCTATCCTCCCTTTTGTTTCTTCCTCAGTTCTAAGGAAACAATCATGCTGTTCTTCAACATTGTCTGTCTCAGCTGAAATCGGCAACAATGTAGCTGGATTCAACGTGTTGCATCTCTTTATATGCACATGACTCGCTAACAAGGTCAATTCGTAACCAGACAACCGAGCACTAGTTAAATGCTGTGTCTTGGTACGATTCAACAAGGTATCCACTTCATGTGGAACCATCACAATCAGTGTTTTATCCATAACCAAGCCAGCAGACTGTCGAATTGAAATAGCCGCTGCTGCTATAGCTCTCAAACAACTTGGCAACTCTCTTGCTACCGGATCTAAGGTCGACGAAAAATAAGCACATGGACGCTGCTTATCGCCAAACTGTTGAGTCAACACTGACAGTGCACATCCCTCTCGCTCGTGCACGTACAATGTGAAGGGCTTACTGTAGTCGGGGGTACCCAACACAGGAGCCGAACACAACGCGTTGCGTAATTCGGAAAAACTCTTTCGACATTCGTCAGTCCAAGGAATAGGATTTGGAGTATCCTTACAGTAAGAGCTATCAAAGGCTTCGCTAACAACGAGAAATTAGGGATCCACTGTCTACAGTACGACGTAATACCCAAAAACGCACGTACTTCTCTCTGTGTCGTAGGAACACTCATTTTCGCAATGGCTTGAATTCTTTCTGGGGTCAGTTCCCTTCCCTCCTTCGATAAGAGGTGACCTAAGTAGGTTACTTCTTGTCGACAATATTGCAACTTCGAAAGAGAAACTTTGTGATGAAAATCAGACAAGTGGCGTAACAGCGACAAAGTAGCTTCTCTAGGAATCTCCTCATTGTCAGCAGCAACTAACAAGTCGTCAATGTATTGAATAAGAGCAGCACCATCAGGTAAAACCAACATATCAAGTTGCGCTTTCAAAGCTTGGCTATAGATCGATGGACTCTCGCAATAGCCTTGAGGAGCGCGCTTAAAGCAGAAACTTCATCCTCCTAAAGAGAATCCAAAGAGATCTCTACTCTCCACGGCAATCGGGATGCTGATGAAGGCATTCTTCAAGTCAATCCCCGAAAACCACGTGGCTGTAGCCGGGATCAAAGTTAACAAAGCGGTGATATCAGGTACAACAGCAAATTGCGGAACAACGATCTTATTCACCTCGCGAAGATCTATCACAAACCTATATACAGGAGGCTGTGAAGAATCAGTTCTCTTCAGAACAGGCAAAACGGGACTATTGCACACATTACCTCTCGTTTCCTCAATCACACCCTTTTCTATCAGATCGTAAATGATCGCCAAAAGTGCTCGCTCACCATCACTCGAGATACGATACTGTGGAATACGCAGTAACTTAGCATTCGCCTTGAGTGTCACAACATATGGTGGAATTTCCAAGAGGCCTACATCGTTCGGACCAGTAGCCCAAAGCGAATCAGGGAGGGAAGACAATTCAGGTGGAAGTCCAACTTTAGATATATACATCGGAGAGATCACTCTCTCACCCAATGTAAGATGTACTCCTGACGGAGAACAATACAGCGTTGCATACAATCTCTTCAACAAGTCCAGTCCCAACAAGTTCTCACCACAACCGGTCGTCAAAATGAGGGGTGCTTCAAATCTACGAGGTCCAACAGAAAGAGGCAACGGAGTAGAAATTGGATTCGTAACCGGGGCGCCAGAAAAACCTACTGAAACATTCTCAAAGCCAGACAAAGGTGCGCCAGGGAGTTTAGAGTGCATAATAGAACTCTTCGCAGCACCAGTATCCAACAGAAAAGGCTCTGACACACCTGATGCAATCACTTCAACATAAGGTCCACTCTGATCTACTGGAACTGAACTAACTCCCTCTCTTTGTCCATGGCTGTCCTAGCAATCATTACCATCCACATCCTCACCTTCGACATAGTACTCGTCCGTATAGTACTGAGCCGTCCTACCAGACGCACCATTCTGCTGATCAAAACTATTCATAGAATTCTTTGGAGGCAAAGAACGCGTGTTCTGACCACGACCTCTACCTCTAGGCGCTTGTTGAGCACCTCGACCTCTAACACCAGAAGCACAATTTGTGCGCTGTAACAAAACAGGACAACTACTCTTGAAATGGCCCTCTTCTTTGCAATACGCACACTGATTAGGCCCATATGGAAAACGTTTTTGAGAAGACTCGTTCCTTTGCGAGTTTCTCGAATATTGCTGATTCTGCTGATAATCGCATTGATTATTAGTATGGGTGGATAAGCTTGTTGTAGAAAAACTTTAGTCTTCAATTCCTTAGTCTTCTTATCCGCTTTCTCTACCTCATCTTTGTGCCTATTTTCATAGTACTGGGCAGTAGCTAAAATCTGCGCTGATGTGGAAACAGCCCAAACACTCTCAGAATCCTTCAACTTATTGCACAATTCGGGAAGCAAATTATGTACGAATTTGTCGACGAACAATCTCTGGCCACCCTCAGTAGCCATGTCCTGACCACTATGATCTACAAAGGTCTCTGCAAACCGCGTGAAAAAGTCGGACACAGTTTCATCTTTCTTCTACTTGCATGCAGACAACTTGTCCCAATTAACACGCACTTCAGGCATCAAAGTCTTCATATAATCAATAATTTTACCAGGAAGTTCAGTAATTACATCTTCAGGCTAGCACCACCTACTTGTCCATTATCGGCATCTCTAAGATTAACCCATGTCTCACCAAATTCCTCTGCATGATCCGCATGACGAATCTTACCCCAAATAGGCTGTGGAACAACATTCCCAAACAACATGTCTATATCTTCCAAATTCATGACACACAAACCCACAGTCTGAGTTAGCTCCTTATAGTACCCTGTTGGATTTTTGCGCGGATCAGGCAAAGTCTGCTTAAGCGCTAAGACTTCAGCACGCTTCCAAAGAACATGTACCCAAACATGCTGAAAGTGTGCAGCAACATTTTCATCTTGAGGTCTCCAAACTGGAGGAACCTCACGCATCGGATACTGACGCGCTGCTCTCCTAACTGACGAATCAGGCTCAAACAGTCGCTCAGAAGGAGTTGCACTCCGGAATGACAGCAACGCCGCAACTGCTTTCAGAATCTTGAGAAGACCCACAATGGTCCCTTTCGCAAATTCGGAACGTATTCGGTACAACTCAGAAGGAGCTTGTCCCGCTTCTTCAATCCATTGTTCATGAAGGAACACACACATCATATCAAAGATATACCGTTGCTTTGGTGCTTCCCATTGATGGAAAACATCCATAATACCCTCAAGATCATACTGTGTAGAATACGTAACCCATTTACGTGCCATGTGCTCCAACAGTGTCCGTTCGTTAGCATCAGGCTACTGACTACACGATTGTCTACGCTCGACAACAGGAGACATACCCAATGATCCCAACAAAGGAGAAAAGAGACTAGAAACTGCAGCAGTCATTCTTTGTCTAGCAGAAGGAGAAGGTGAAAGAATAAGAGAAGACGGAACAATATGAGAAGAATCCAAAGTCGGAACAGAAGGAGTATTATAGATAGGCGTAGGAGTAGCAGACGAAGAAGGAGGCAAAGTCGGTGGCACTGGAGAAGGCTGCACCAAAGGAATAGTAGCCAACGGAAGAGGAGCTGGCAGTGGAGGAATCGCAGGTGGCAAAGCAACCGGAGGTTGCGCAGCTATAACTGGTGGCGGAGGTGCCGTAGCATTCTGTGCATAAGGGGGTGGCGAACTCAATAGATGCGACATTAAAGGATCTTTTGCAAGATCTTTCTTTTCTTCCTGCTCTTTAGGCGGCAAAACTGGGTAGCACTTATCTACCGCTAACTTCCTGATCCTAAGCATCTGTTCGCTCTCTTGCTCTTCCTCATTATCCCTAAACTGTATAGCAGCTTGTACCATTGACAAACCTCGTTCTCGTTTATTCTTCTTCACTAATTTAATTTCTTTCTGTTTGGCTTCTTTGCTCCATATGCGGAAAGAGTCAAACATTGCCGGCCGGGCTTTCTTCTTGAACAGTTTAACTTCGAGATTATCTAAAATCTCTGTTTCAAAGCTACCATAACGGGGCCACTGTAGGACACTGTCTTTTCTCGTATATTTAACCCAGATGTCATTATATCCGATGGGGCCCACACCATGTTTTACATAGAGCTCATAGGTCGGAGTTCCAATCGGAGGAACCGGACATGACTCCTCCAACCGGGAATCCCTAGAACAACCAAAACCAAATATTTTTCCAAGTCTGCTAAGACCAGGCATCTTCGCTCACTAGTCTAGCTTCAAACTTCAAGGGAACTCTCAAAACGATAGTCTTGTGAATACACGAGTCCCTCGGCTTTGGGGCCTGCAGGTACCAAATCAAAGCGATCCTCGAAGGGATACCAGAACAAACTAAGGACTGGGAGATGCTCCACTCATACTTAACTGAAATGTCGATGGCGTCACCAGAAGACCCGTCTATCGTCTCGCTCTACAAATCGTCTATGGCTCCAAGACAGGGCAACAGTCAGGGCAGCAGTCCTTCGTAGCCGTCGGAAAGCGGGCAACCTCGCAGCAAAGACTTTCGGACACGACGACATACAGGGGTCGATAAAGTGGCAGGCCTTCCTCCAGAATTTCCACACGAAGCTCCTCACGATCTTCGGGCTTGGACCGGTACCGCTGAAGTCGCCCTACGTTGGGCGCCAACTGAAGAACCGGGTTTTAGAACCCAGCAGCGCCAGGGAAAACGCTCGAAGTCTTCGGATTCCCCTGCCTCGGCAAACAGAGACACTGGACACTTCTCGATGACGTCAAAGACCAAAGTTTATAGCCTGCAACCAGGAACAGAGGTCCACGAAGCACAACACAGGTGGTTCGCTAGAAACTGCACAATTTCAATGAGCGGAGCATGGTCTTTTATGCCAAAAATCACATTCCAAAGTAGCATCGGTTACGTACAAACTAACCAATCACAGAGTGACATTTCAAAGGTAGCGCATGACGACAATCCCATTTTCCGTTGTCCAGCCCACCAGAAATGACCAAGCACATTCCAAAATCCTGTTGGATCAGGCCGGACAAACCCATCATAAAACCTCAACCCAAATCAGTGATTATGTTGTAAAGGAAGGAGCTGAAACAGATGAGAAGCAAGATAGAAGGGTGGGTGCAGTGTACTGTAAACTCAGCAATGTCCTGCTGTTTGATCTTTATCTGACCAGCTGCTTAACAAGGAACTGGTTCAGCGAGGTCAGCCTCGGGCAAGGGAGTCAGTTCGGCCAGGTCATTCAGGAGTCAGATAAGGTGTACGTGTCCCAAGGACCCGCTCGGCCGCAGTCATCGGCCTATGTGAAGGCAACCACACAAAATGGCTGCCGTACACAAAATGGAACCCGAGGGTTCAAACGAAATCCCTGAATACGTAGTGTTCTCATCGATCGATTAAGACGAAAACACTCGTACACACCGCACTCGTGATTTGCGGTCCACTGACACCAAAATCGTCTATTTCCGACGACCTTTATTGAACGGGTTCGGAACCACCGAACCACAGATCCTCCAACTACGGAACTACAATAATGTGCATGATTACCTAGACGGTGCCCTTGCACTAGCAGATCATCAGAAACAGAGACCCCATGCCTTGTTGAAAAGGAAGTTATATTGAGAAAGACAAAGGTTTCAATGTTTTCTTGAAGGCCAAGAGAGGTGCTGTGGCATGAAGATGGGCAGGAGAGAGTTTCAGTACCAGCCACCGGAATGAAGAATGGCCGGACACCTGTATGAGCATGGGAAATCTGTGCAATTACAAGGAGACGTGCTGATGAAAACTTCAGGTGACTAATGCTTAGACTTGTGCTGCAAGTAAACTGGACCAATTTGACAGAAAGCCTTATACACAATGCATGTTTCTATAAAGGTGGTCTATTTGACGACTGATAGGCAATGAAGAGAACTCAGGCACAAGGAAACAGACAAGAAACTCAGAAGATTGAGTACAAGACAAGATGCAGCATTCTGAATCCTCTGAAGACAATATAAAAGATAAGAAGGGAAACCTAGATAAGGGAACTTCAATACACACAATGGATACTCAAAGTTGGCTGGTCAGGAGTTTTTTTTGTTTTATATCGCGCGAACTAGACCCGAGGCATCGGGTATCAGAGCGCTTTACATGAGCACCAGTTTCGTTACAGATGGAAGAAGTTTCCAAAGTTTCAGGTGAAAGAAACAAGAAGAGGACTGTTTATTAACATGAGTGGAGAGATACAGATCCTCATTGAGATATATACCAAGATTCGGGACAGATGAACTAGATGGGAGACAGGGACCCAGCTGAGGGGGGCAAATGTCCACATGTAGGGATTGACGATTTTCCCAACCAGAGACTATCAGAGTTTTTTGTTTTATGTGTTTAACTTGAGGGAGTTAATAACCATCAACATGACAACATCCAGCAAATATTTTTTTTAATTGTCCATCAAGCCCTGGGTTTGTTCATCTAGGATAATTGAAATTTGTGTGTCATGAATGTAACATACAGAACTGAAGCCTGCAGAATGATTGAGCTGGGTTAAAGGAAGAACATAGAGTTTAAAAAGAGTAGGACTTAAGAAGAAGCCCTGTGGGACACAGTTTGATAGAGGTTTAAACTTGGAATAGAAAGGAGGAAGATGGACTGCTTGAGTGTGGTCATATGGCTTAATGCAAGCCAGAGCCTTACCCTAATTATACATCTCCACCAAGCACTCAATAAGAAGGTCATAGGAGATCATCCAGTTATTGGTGCACATCATGGTGAGCCGAGCACGCATATCGATACCACATTCAGAACATATCCAATTGGTTTATTTCCTTTTGCTATTGGCAATCTTGCTAAGTGATGCCGGTGCAAATCTTATTGTACAAGCATAATTTTCCATACCTACCGCTGTCAACCTTCATTCCAGTGTTCCAATCCTTGACATGGCAGTGCGAACGGTGCAGCTGCACTGGGCGCTGACCTTTGGAGGGGGCACTGACCTCAGGGGGGTAGGTCTGTGTTTAGGAGCAACTGATGATTGGAGAGATGAGGGGCATTTTACCCAGTGGTAGTGAGAGAATCCGAGGAGGCGGTCATGCGGTGTGGGAGTGCCAAACATTATTGCCGCACCAGGTGCCACCAGTACTAAAGCCGGCCCTGATCCTTGATACTGTCTAAGCACAACTGCACTGATTCAATATACATTTACATTTGGCCTTGTGAAGCTGAAGGTGCTGAAATTAAGCATCTGCTGCCTTAGAGTTCTGCACATGGATTGCAGATGGCCATCTAGGAGAAGAGATTCTCTCACATCTTTATACATGTGCTCATTTAGGACAAACATGTTCTTCTAAAAAGAAGTACACAAGACACAAAGACTGTGTTATTCATGTTAATCCCCATTTAGACTTGAAGTAAGTGAAAGTGAAATGTGGGTTTAACGAAATATCAGGCATATTACCATTCAAAACAGACTAGTAAAATGTTTCTGGTCTACTAATCCTTGTCTGTTATGGTTGTACCAGGATTGCCAACTGGCAAAGGTCTGAGCAGAGATTATCAGTCTGGTACCCATAGTCAGGAGCTGTTTGTTCCCACAGTTGGCAGGGTAGATTCTGATATTATCAATACACGTTGTCTATGCTGGGTCCATACTGGTTTTCCCCTAAGAAAATACACTCTCAACGTGTTTTCTTCTACGGAAACCCAATGTGATTGTGATCGCCTTGACTCTCACATCTCTTCAGCCATTTTGCATCAACACTGATGATTTGCCTCTTGGTCCTGGAAATTTGAGTCCAGAAATTCCTTGTCACGGTTTACCAAATGGGTAAGAGCCATTTCAGCTTAGTAGTAATTTGAAACCTTCCTAACTCAACATGGCTATGATTTCTCCTGTGATATCTTCACCCATGTTTTTACCTCTTCTTGCTTAAGAAGTTGAGGGATGCGATTCAGAGTGAGACAAAGATGTCCTTTTCTGTTTCCTTGTTTGGAATCCACCTGGCACTTCTTGTTCCTGTTATATCTGCTGTTCCCATAGGATGTCTTTGGCCGACTTGACTTCCAGAGTTTTATTTCTGCTCTCGATTTTTCTTCTGGAAATTGCAATTTTATCCAGTCTGCTTCATTGTTAACGTACCATCATTGAGCAAGGAATGAATGATCAATCAATCAATCAATCAGAACAATTTGTAAAGCGCGCTACTCACCTGGAAGGGTCTCAAGGCGCTGGATGGGGGGGTCTGTTACTGCTCGAAAAGCCAGGTCTTGAGTTGCTTCCTGAAGGAGAGATGGTCCTGGGTCAACCGTAGGTGGATGGGGTGGGAGTTCAATGTCTTGGCCGCCAGGTAGGAGAAGGATCTTCCTCCGGCGGTGGCTCTGCGGATGCGTGGTATGGTGGCAAGGGCGAGGCTGGTCGATCTCAGCTGGCGGGTGGGCGTGTAGAAAGTGAGGCGGTTGTTGAGGTATTTGGGGCCCAGGTTGTGGAGAGCTTTGTGTGCATGGGTGAGGAGTCTGAACGTGATCCTCTTGCTGACGGGGAGCCAGTGCAGGTTTCTCAGGTGGGCGGAGATGTGGTTGTGGCGGGGGATGTCCAGGACGAGTCGTGCTGTATTTGTTGAAGTCTTTTCTGTAGTTTGGCAGTGGTTCCCGCGTAGAGGGTGTACCCATAGTCCATTCGGCTGGTGACGAGTGCCTGGGTGACTGTCTTCCTGGTTTCGGTGGGGATCCATCGGAAGATCTTACGGAGCATGCGCAGGGTGTTGAAGCAGGATGACGATACAGCATTGACTTGTCTGGTCATTGCGAGGGCGGAGTCCAGGATGAAGCCCAGGTTTAGTGCGTGGTCCGTTGGCTTGGGGGTGGTGCCCATGGCAGGGGGCCACCAGGAGCCGTCCCAGGTGGAGGGGGATGATCCCAGGATGAGGACGTCCGGCTTGTCTGAGTTCAGCTTCAGGCGGTTGGTCTTCATCCATTCGGCGAACTCCTTCATTCCCTCATGTAGGCTGGCTTTGGCGCTGGCCGGGTCGTTGGTGAGGGAGAGGATCAGCTGGGTGTCGTCGGCGTATGAGATGATGTTAAGGTTGTGTTGGCGTGCCATGGCTGCGAGGGGGCTCATGTAGACGTTGAAGAGGGTGGGGCTAAGCGAGGATCCTTGAGGTACGCCGCAGATGACTTTGGTCGCCGCGGATCGGAACGGGGGAGGCGGACTCTCTGGGTTCTTCCGGCGAGGAACGAGGGGATCCACTCCAGTGCTTTCCTTTGGATTCCGATGTTGTTGAGGCGCTGTATAAGGGTGCGGTGGCAGACTGTGTCGAATGCTGCAGAGAGGTCCAGGAGGATGAGGGCAGCTGTTTCCCCGAGTGGTAGACAATTTCTTCAAAATAAGAGAAGAAATACATTGTTAACTGCTCAAAAACCACTCAGTGACAGATTGCAAAACTACAAACGTCCAAGTCTTGTAATCCAGCTATTGATCCGGTACAAGATATTTTGACTGCTGTAATTGCTTTCAGAGTCCAGATTCTAACAAATGAGAGAGATGCTCTTGGACAATCTTTAGAATTGCTTAATTGGACACACCTCTGGATAGATTAGATGAATAAAGGCTTGACAGCAAAACTTGAATATGCGAGGAGTTATATACATGTATTATCCATTTTGGTTTCAAGTTCCACAACTATGCCTCAGGCCTTGCTAAAGTAGTATTTACCATTAGTAATTCAACACGAAGTATCTTGACTTGGACACATTGCATGTAACCCTAGGAAGTTCCTTGATTGATAATTTTGCAGCATTTATTAGTGTTTTTTAGGAAATGTTTGACAGAAAAGATCTGCATTATTCTGCACTAGATGAGGTATTCGATTTTAGCCAATACTCTATGGAAATAGAAACATAGAAACTTACAACCTAAATAAAGGTGATTCACTTGGGAGAGTCGACTCTGTTTACAACTTTTTATAAAGTTCTGCAGGAAGAATTTAAAAATGATTTGGCATGAATGGCTAGACCTGCCACTTTCATACAGCTTGTGACACTGGTTATTCAAATTGATAGTTGTATCTGGGAAATAGGGCAAGAGCATCAAAAGGAAGTAATAGTGGCAACAGTGTGCATACCCACAATAATTCATCAAAAAAGTTCTATGTCTTCTATACACCTAGCTGGTTCAGAAGAAGAACCTATGCAATTTGGTTTAGTTGTCCCGACATAAATCAAATTTGTCCCCCCTAGGATTTCTAGCCCTTCAAGCTCTGCTAAAATATCTAGCTCTAAGTGGTATATTACATATTATAACTGGAATCGGAACATCTGGATCCTGTATAGATATTGAGTGAGCCAGGAAGTCTAATATTCTGTTTCTTAAAAAGACAAACCATTTATTGTGGAAGCTGTTGATGGAACACCAGTTTATTTTGGACTTGTGGAGGAATAGGCACAACCTTTCTATTTAAAAGTTTCTAGGCAACGTGAAGTAATCACATTTTATCTTATCTCCTCAATTTCCTGTGGTACTTGGAATAACTTGGATATACAAGATAATTCCTATATAAACTAATATGTTAAGATGGTAAGACTTTGTTTTTGGGGTCTACATTTTGTGACCAGTAGGACAACATGCATGGCAAACCTGTTACACATTCTTTGCCTAAGTCCGATTAGCAAGGAATTGTTGGTCAGCCTTTGATTGATCTAAGTGAGCCGTTTGATAAATTACTTCATTCACATCAGATTTTTGAATATGCTATTGACCTGGTATCCAACTCAATAGTAACATTTGTTTGTGTATAGTCCTTGTCCATTTCTGAATAACATGGGAGAGACATTTTACTTAGTTCGAGGCAGATCAACCTTTTAGGCAAAAAGAAAAAAACTCATCTCTTGGCAATGAAGGACAAGCTGATCGTAACTATTCTCAGTTGGAAAGATTCAACTACAGTTTAAGAAATGGCAAGTTAATTAAATTGACAAACTTTTATAGGAAGTTTATAAAGACCTTTTCATTAATTTTGACCACAATTATGATCCATTGAACAAAGGAAACCATTTTCACTAGAAAACCAAGGGTTCACAAGACTTTTCAGAACGGAAGAAAAGTTTGACTGAAGCTCCAATTTTGTTAAAACCTACGGTTTGATGGGCTTCTTTCTCTGAACAGTATGATATTGTCAGAACTTGTATTTCTTGTTCCCTCCAAATCATGGATGATTACTTATCCAGGATGTATCCTGAAAGACAAGTATCTATTGTGAAAGAAAGGACACATCCATTGACAATTTTATTAACATAAGCTCCATGATAAATTATTTTCCTAGTTTTGTTCAGGAAAGAAAGCACATACGATATGAACCAATATGCTTGGGTCAAGTGAATTTTTTTTTTACAGTGGAAGCAATGATTTTTGTTGATAAGAAATGTTTTGTATCTCCTAAGAGTTTTTACTAAGAAATTTTCTGCAATTTTTCCATGATTTCTTAATAATTGGGCATCGCGGTCAAAAGGTAATTGAAGATCTTAATATATGTCATTATTTTGGCACTCATTTAAACAAGATGTTAAACACCAAGTGCCCAATTTAGAGTTTGGCAGACTAATGTCCACCATATTTAGAGATCTTCCGGTATTTCTAAGCTGCCATCTCAGCTCCTCTGAAGGCAGTGAAAGTTTGTTGACTGCCTATCATGCTTCATGTTGCTGTGCATCAAACTTGTTTGGATTTCAAAAACCATCAACAAAAACAAGAGGATTATTTTTAAAACAATATACTAATAACCATGACACCCAGGTAGTTTGTGGGGGTCATTTTTTTTTCTGTTTTGTCCCAAACACAAGAAGTATACATCAGACCATCCGCTCTAAATAGTGTGGCCCCCATGATGCACTTACACTGATGACCCCAACTCGGGCCCATGGTACAGAGTTTCTATTGGCAGATCCGGAGGGGACACTGCTGCTGAAATCATGATGGTCCGCCCAACTCATTGGCAGAGCATCACTTTGGTGATAGGATACTCCATCTGCTAAACTCTAAATCATGCCCTATTGTATACATGTGGGATATGTTCACAGGCCCAAGACAGCACTCAATAAAAATATTGCCTTCTAATGAATTTCAATTTTCCTCAATAGCTATGTGAAAACATATCAATAGATTTCATCATTGATTTGTCAAAACCAGAAGGATATAGTACAATCATGATTATAATTGGCTTACTTCTCTCCTGGATCTCATCTGCAAGGCAAATGGCAACAGTTTTCTGGTATAGTTTGACTCCATCGTCTTCCAAAGAAGGTAGTCTCAGATAGACAAGTTCAACTTGTGTCCAGATTTTTGACTCAGTTGTGCAATAATCTCAATATTCAGAGAGATTTGGCTTCTGGATGTCAGCAACAGACAAATGGTCAAATTAAATATCTGAACAAAACATAATAAGAATACTTATGCTACTTTGTTATGCCTCACAATATAACTGTATATTATTATTGCCAACTCCTGAAATTGAATATAACAACGAATTACATTCTTCCACATTATTCATACCCATTGTTTGCTAGCTATGACTATCAACCTAGTAGTTGTCTTTCAACTCCCACAACAGATATCGCAGTTTATTCAATATGAGATGCACTCTGATTCAAACAATCATTCTTTTCAATTTGAAATCTTTCAGTCAAGTGAGTGTTGTGTTATGTTGATTTGTATAGTACACTATTCACCTGAGAGGGTATCCAGGTGCTTGGGCAGGTGTGTAGGTGTGTGGTCCCCAAGAGGCTTATAGGAAGAGCCAAGTCTTCAGCTTTTGAGGAACTCAAGAACTGAGGAGGATGCTCTGATGTGCCCAGGGAGGTTGAGGTTCTGTGACAATTGTAAGTGGTGTTTTCGACTCGTACGAATATGGTCGAGTCTGGTATCTATGAACCGCAAATGACAAGTTTAGTGGGTGTGCGCAGTTTCGCTGTGCTAACCTAAACTGTTCGTCTGTTTCGTGGGTTTCTTCATCCGAGCCCACGGGTTCCATCTTAGATACGGCATCCATTTTGTCTCTTGCCCTCAAGTAGCCAGCGAACGGACGCTGTCCGCTTCGCAACCCTGGGATTCCCAAGACTCTTGCGGAAGACACATGTTCCTTTGAAAGTGTCTTTATGATGAGGGGGATGATACTGTAAGGCAGATGGCCCCGCTCGAGGCTCATCTTGCCGTGCCGGTCTATTGTCTTAGCCGTGCATCTCATTAGGCGCGTCCCTTTGATGCCTGTAGCTCGTGTTTCCCGAGACCATCCCTTTTACACCCTTTTCGATCTCCCCACTGTCCTGTCTTCCTCTGCACCTGTCCTTGTTCCTTCTTCGATCTGTTTATTGCTGATTGGAATGTACTAATGGTGGGAAGATGGGCTTTTACAGTTGGGAACTACCAAATGTCTCCGTACTTATGTTCCGGACCCTGAATACATCAAAGAGACCCCTCTCGGGGATAATGTTGGGAACCAAGTTGTAAACCTTTGTGTATCATGTTAACGTATGAGAGAAATGTGTATAAAAGGAGCGACCTACAGTAGCAATTTGAAGCAGTCTCCTCGAACCTACACACGCTGTACTTCCTGTGACTTCTGTGTTCCCTGCAGTAAATAAACCTCGAATCTTTGACGCCGAAGGAAGTGTCCCGTGTCTCTGTCATTTGTACGCCGGAACAGGTTACCTACGAAGGTTTCAGGTGTTGTCCCCTGGCACCGCTGGGTCTTATAAAAACCCAGTCCTTCAGCTGGCGCCCCACGTGGGGCTGCATCAGTGGTACCGGTCCAAGCCCGACGATCGTGAGGAACTTCGTGTGAAATCTCCGAGGGAAGGTGCACCCCGCTTCATCGATCCTGTTGTCAAAATAAGTGGCCCGACGACTTTTCCCGCGAAGATTCCCGCCTCCTGACGGCTGCGACGGACTGCTGCCCTGACTGTAGACCTGTTTTGGCGCCTGGCGTAGACCTTGGTACAGCGAGACGATTGACGGGCCTTCCTGGTGACGCCATCGATCTTTGAGTTAAGTATTTGTGGGTCGCTCCCAGAGTCCTTAGTTGTGGTTGCTTAGTTGTTGCATGGTTCCATTGCATTTGTGGTTCTTAGTACTCGGTTCTTTGTTGTAATATTTGACGCCTGCAGACGCCAAAAACCGAGGGTTTTGTTCATTGCTGGGACTTGGTAAATCCCGTAACCCTTGAAGTTTGTGAAACTCAGCTAGTGTGCGAGATGCCTAGCCGTAGTACTTTGTTCAGTTGTTTTCGTCGTTGTGGTACGGATTCCCGATTGGAGGACTCATGTCCGATACCTCCGGTTGGAACTCCAACATACGAGCTCTACAGCAAGCACGGACTAGGTCCGATTGCTTTTAATGAATATTGGATCCGCTATACCAAAAAAGATGGTGTCCTTAGTTGGCCACCTCATGGTAGTTTCGAGACCCCGATCTTAGATAATCTCGAGACTAAATTGTTTAAGAAAAAATCAAGGCCGGCCATGTTTGATGCCTTTCGGTTGTGGCGTAAAGAAGCCAAACAGAGAGAAATCAGACTGTTAAAACGTAGTCAGAGAGATGGTGTTGCTACCATTGTAAAGAAAGCAGAGCAGTTTCAGCGAGATAAGGAGGAAAAGGAAAAGGAAGTCTTTGATAGATTACAACGTATGTCTGTCGATAAGTGCTATCCTGCTTTACCGGCGGATACGGACAAAAAGGAGGAAGGTATCGAGGACCCCTTAATGTCTTATCTTATGAAATCACCACCTCCGTACGCACAGGATACCGCAGTTCCGGTGGTTCCTCCTGTACCTGCTCCTCAACCAGCTCCTGTCCCTACTGCTCCTCCACTTGTACTTCCTCATACTCCTGCTCCCGCTGCCTCTACTGTTCTGATTTCTCCTGCCGTTCCTTCTGTTCCTGGTACTTCTCTTGTTACCCCTTTGGGCTATTCTTTGTCTCCGTCTGTTCGACGTCGTACTCCTTCTGTAGCTGCTAACTTTTTTACTTCTCTTGGACCTATTCTCGAGTCCGCTGGTTCGGACGGTCCTCAAAGGCGTAGTCAGCTTCCTGGTGGTAGAGAGCGTGACTCATTGTGTAATATGGCTATGGGTTGGGTGAGATGTCCTGCTAGGAATGCTCCACGTGCGGTATTGAAAATGTTTGAGCAATTTAATATACCGACACAAAGATTTGTTTTTGAAGAAATGTGCAAGGCTTTGCGTGACCTAATATCGGCTGACGCATCCGAT
This sequence comes from Lissotriton vulgaris, assembly GCF_964263255.1. Lineage (NCBI taxonomy): Eukaryota > Metazoa > Chordata > Amphibia > Caudata > Salamandridae > Lissotriton > Lissotriton vulgaris. Next base: position 1,718,930,491 of record NC_141694.1, on the reverse strand, counting down.
GATGTGATGACTGCCTTGACTAATCTACAGCTTCAGTTCTCAAGCGGAATGATCATAGGTACCAATGTTTGACGTGCAGTCGAGCAATTACTGTCCCTTCGTCCTTCTATGATGCCTCGATCATTGTTTGTCGAAGACATTGAGGGACCGTTAGATGTACCTGGTCAGTTTCCCATGCGCGAAGTTCCTCCAGTATGGATGCCAGCTAATCCTCAGGCTCAGCCCCCGATCTTGGCACATTTTCAGCGAGTTTGGATACACCTCCCATGGAAACGATCAGAAGTTTTACAGGTGAAGCAATCTTTGCCTGACCCTCACAAAAATCCTGCAGGGTACTACAAAGAATTATCGCAGCTTGTAGACGCTACGATAATGAATCTTGCCGATATCGATATGCTGTTTGGCAATGTCGTACCGCAACCGGTATGGGCAAAGATTCGTCAGGAAAACCATGCGAACGAATTAGGCGGCGATTGGGCTGCGCTTATAGCAGCTGATGGTTTGCAAGTTGGTGGTGCAAAACCTGACCAGTTGATTGCTGCTCTTCCTCAGAGAATCATTACCCTAATGAAAACGCTTATGCCAGCTATGAGGGTAAATTGGGACAAACTGTCCGCTTGCAAGCAAAAGAGGGATGAGAGCGTCTCTGATTTCTTTACGAGATTTGAGGAGGCTTTCATCGACCACAGTGGTCAAGATATGGGTACCGAAGGTGGTCAGAGGTTGTTCGTGGACAAATTTGTTTCCAATTTATTGCCTGACTTGAGCAACAAATTAAAAAATTCCGAAAGTGCGTGGGCCGTTTCTACTTCTGCTCAGATATTGGCTACGGCTCAATATTATGAGAATAGGGAGAAAGAGGAGAACGATCGTGCTGACAAAAAGACGAAAGAACTCAAAACTAAAGTGTTGTTGCAACAGGCGTATCCTCCGCGTTCGAATCAGAATGATTCACAGCAACGTAATAGATCGCAGTCTCAATCAAATAAGTCACAACCACGAAATGATTCCTCCTCACAAAGATCGTCGTTAGGGTACAATCAGTGTGCCTACTGTAGACAGGAGGGTCATATAAAATTCAACTGTCCCGTTTTGAATGAGCGTTATGGTGGTAACACATCTAGAGGAGGTCGTGGTGGTTCTCAACAGACATCACGTGGTAGGGGTCGCGGTGCTCAGAACGATCGTTCCACTAACACTTCTGACTCCAATCATTGTTTTGATCAGCGTGGATCGTCGCAAGGGCGATCTGCTCAGTACAATGTGGATGATTATTACGTCGATCAGGGAACTGACGATGGTAATTACTAGGACAGCCTTAGACAAGGAGAGGGAGTGGTATCAGTTCCGGTTGATCAGAAAGGGCCTTACGTCGCAGTTGCCACCTCGGGCGTCGTTGAGCCTTTTCTGTTGGACACTGGTGCAGCGAAAAGTTCCATAATGCATTCGAAACTCCCTGGCGCACCTTTGTCTGGCTTAACAAATGTTTCCGTTGGATTCTCTGGCACCCCTGTTAGCAATCCAGTTTCACGCCCTTTGCCTCTTACAATTGGGCCACGTGAGCTTGAAGCTCCCTTGATTCTAACCACTGGTTGTGGTGAAAATCTTTTGGGCCTGGATTTACTAAAACGTTTATATGCGACTTTGTATTGTTCTCCTGCGGGAGTGAGGCTTACTTTGGGTGAGAGAGTTATCTCTCCAATGTATTTGTCTCTCGATAAGCTTCCACCGGAATTGAGTTCTCTTCCTGCATCTTTGTGGGCAACAGGTCCCAATGACGTGGGCCTGCTTGACATCTCCCCTTATGTTGTCCATTTGAAATCTAATGTGCGGTTGCCACGTATTCCTCAGTATCGTATCTCTCTTGATGGTGAACGAGCATTGTTGGCGATCATCTATGATTTGATCGAGAAAGACGTTATTGAGGAGACTTGGGGAAACGTGTGCAACAGTCCTGTGTTGCCTATTCTGAAACGTACTGATCCTTCGAAACCACCTGTCTATCGTTTTGTTATCGATTTACGGGAGGTAAATAAAATTGTGATTCCTCAGTTCCCCGTTGTGCCCGATATCACGGCGCTACTGACTCTAATTCCAGCATCGGCATCTTGGTTTTCGGTGATCGATCTGAAGAATGCGTTCTTCAGCATTCCGATTGCTGAAGAAAGCAGAGACCTTTTCGGTTTCTCTCTTGGTGGACGCAGCTTCCGGTTCAAGCGTGCTCCTCAGGGCTACTGTGAAAGTCCATCGATATACAGTCAAGCCTTGAAGGGCCAGCTAGATGCGTTTATGTTGCCGGCTTGTGCAGCCTTGATCCAATATGTTGACGACTTATTGGTCGCTGCAGACACTCAGGACATTTGTAAAATTGCTACGGTATCGTTATTGCAACATCTCTGTGACTTACATCATAAGGTGTCTCCTTCTAAACTTCAATATTGTTGTCAAGAAGTAACCTATCTAGGTCACTTATTGTCAAAGGAGGGAAGAAGGTTGACCCCAGAGAGAATTGCTGCGATTGCCCGGATGACTGTGCCAACAACTCAGAGAGATGTGCGTGCCTTTTTGGGCATCACGTCATACTGCAGACAGTGGATCCCAAATTTTTCACTGTTAGCGAAACCATTGGTGGCTCTTACGTGTAAGGACGTTCCAACTCCTTTACCATGGACGGAAGAATGTCAGAAAAGTTTTTCTGAATTACGTGACGCGCTGTGTTCGGCTCCTGTGTTAGGTACCCCTGACTACAGTAAACCGTTCACATTATACGTGCACGAGAGAGAAGGTTGCGCGTTGAGTGTTTTGACGCAACCTTTTGGTGGCAAGCAACGTCCATGTGCATATTTTTCCTCGACCTTGGACCCGGTAGCTAGAGCATTGCCGAGTTGTTTGAGAGCAACAGCGGCAGCTGCGGTGTCCATCCGACAATCAGCAGGATTGGTCATGGATAATATGCTTACGGTGATGGTTCCGCATGCAGTTGACACTCTCTTAAATCGTACGAAAACTCAGCACTTGACGAGTGCAAGGTTGTCTGGGTATGAGTTGACGCTCTTGGCAAGTCACATTCAGATAAAACGTTGTAATGTTCTAAACCCGGCGACTTTATTGCCAATTAGTACAGAGTCAGACGAAGTAACAGCTCATGACTGTTATTTAAGGACTGAGGAAGAAACAAAAGGTCGCGTGGACCTTAAAAACACTCCTTTGGATGATCCCGATGGGACTTTGTATGTGGATGGTTCATGTTTTAAATTGCCGAATGGTGATGTCACGACTGCGTATGCTGTGGTAACTTTGAATACTGTTGTGGAAGCTGCGAGATTGAATCAGAACTCTGCTCAGGCTGCGGAGCTGATAGTCTGACTAGAGCGTGTGTGTTGTCGAAAGGGAAACGGGTGAATGTGTTTACTGATAGTCAATACGCATTTGGCGTTGCGCATAGCTTTGGACGATTGTGGCGAGAGAGAGGTTTTATGACGTCGCATGGTACGAAGATTCAGCATGGACAACTTGTGAATGATCTTTTGGATGCACTTACATTGCCTAAGCAGGTAGCGATTGTTAAATGTAGTGCGCATCGTAAGGTGACGGATGACGTAGGTCGTGGTAATGCGTTTGCGGATGAGACTGCTAAGGAGACTGCCCGGAACCTTAGCACTAGAATGTATGTGACGAGTTCGGTTAGGTGACCTACAGAAACGGGTATGTGTGAGGATACCATCGAGAGTGTGAAAGCGATACAGAATGAGGCCACCGAGACTGAAAAGGCGAAGTTGAAAGAAAGTACGGGAAAGTTGGATGCGAATGGTTGTTGGATTGATTTGTCGGAGCACAAGAAGTGGATGTTGCCAGACGCATATGTGCTAGCTGTTGTGACAATGGCACATGGGTTAGCACATATTAGTGCGAAAGGTATTTGTAAGTTGTTGTCCCCTGTGTGGAAGAATGATGGTATCACGAAGTGTGCTGAAAGATTGGTGAAGAATTGCATGATATGTATGATGTACAATCCTGGTAAGGGAACCCCTACACCTGCTGGTCATTTTGCACCCCCTTCATGTCCCTTTGAAGTGATCCAGCTAGACTTCATCCATATGGAGAGATGCAATAACCTGAAGTACGTTTTAGTCGTGGTTTGCGCATTCTCCCGATGGATTGAAGCCTACCCTCTTAAAGACAACACTGCTATGTCCACTGCGAAAATCCTACTGAAGGAATACTTTCCTCGGTATGGAATGCCGCGAATTGTATGGTCAGATAACGGAAGTGAGTTTGTAGGAAGTGTAATGAAGAGTGTGTGTAAGGGCCTTGGAATTACTCAGAAGTTCCATAGTGCCAATCATCCCCAGTCAGCAGGTTTGGTTGAAGGGTATAATGGCACCCTTAAACTCAAACTAGCGAAGATTCAGGCCACGACTGGTCTTTCTTGGCCTGACGCTTTGCCTCTAGCTTTGTTGTCAACAAGGGCGACTGTACACTCCCGAGTAGGGCTTAGTCCCTATGAAATAGTGTTCGGTCGTCCTGCGAATGTTTGGGGGGTCCCTAGACCAAGTGTGTTTTCTAATCTTGAGTACCCAATGTTGATTGATTATCTGCATGATCTGACTGCTAAACTGAGGTTAATTCACCAACAGGTCTTTGAAGCATTGCCGACGCAGACGGAGGGTCCAGGCCACCAGCTCCAACCGGGAGACTGGGTGGTTACCAGAAACTTCGCTCGCAAGAAGAATCTGGAACCTCGCTTCACTGGACCCTTCCAGGTCCTCCTTGCTACGAGAACTGCCGTCCGCTTGGAGGGACGCAAAAACTGGTTGCATGCCACCCACAACAAAAAAGGTTCCTATACCTTTACCGGCGGACTCGTGGGTGAGGAAGGGCATTGCTTCATCTGAAACCGAAGGACTGCAGACCTTTGTACTTTTTAGCGACGCACAGCCTGTTGGAGAATCCTCAGTGCGGCAGAAAGACATCGTTGAACATTCATCATCACACGACTCAAGATCGGAACAATCGACTGATCGACAGAACTCTGTTCCCTCATTAGATCCCTTGTTTGACGAACAGACACGTCCTGGAAAGAGGCGATACTTTTTGCGATCCAATCCTAAAGACTACTAAAAGATTCGTTTCTATCCTTTTGATATCTACGTTACCCCTTTGCCACGATCAGTCTAAACACACGTACTATTGTGATTTTTGTAAATATTGAGTTTTTTTTCCACATGTGTTTTTACTTCCACAGCTGAGAGACTTTTGTACATACTTGCATATAAAATATTTTGCATCCAGGTGAACCGTAGGGCCGTGCGTCTACTTCCTTCGGGTTAGTAGGTCTTGACACTAGGTCAAAGGCCGTCGGTTCCTAGGAACTCCTAGGGATTGACTACTGCTACACAGAACGAAGTGCGTCAAGAAACGTTGCGGACGGTTTTAGGGGATGGCTTTCTTGAAAATTGTGGATTTGGAAAAAGCTCAGGCGCAAAGATTCAAACTGCAACAAATTACCCGTACCAAATGCTTTATGTTTCAGGTGATCCTCCTGTTTCTAATTGTTTCCTTGTTATTGGCGGGTGGGGTGTATTACATGATGTCGTACTTCTTACCTTCTGCCATACCTACTCCTACTTCTGAACCTAAACCTACCTCCACTATATCCCCTCATTCCTTTCATATCTTACCCGAACACGAACAGGCTAGACGTGCAGAATTCCGAAATAATTCCTTTATTCAGCTCCTTCATCAGCACCAGTTAGTGGTTAACACTACTAATTGTTGGGTGTGTGGGTTAATGCTACATACAACGGATAAGGGAATTCCGTATTTGGTTCTTCCTTATAGTTCCCAGGGTTCAGCTCGAGCATTTCAAACAATGTTTCGAAGTGCACTAGATTCCTACCCCAATCGAGAGCCACGTTCTTCCTACTCCGGTCCTGGCTCGTACCATAAGCCTTTGGCTATAGCGATAGAGGATTTAGATAGGGATATCTATGACCCGTCGCTCATCCCAGAGGAAGAGGTACAAGCCTATAGGGTCCTGAGTAAGGTTGAGTATAGTGCGCTCTTGAGTGAAAAACAGCTTAGAAGCTCGCCCCCGATATGGGTCGTACCCCACCTTGGTAATTTTTGCTTAATTGGTCGTGGCCGAAGAACGAGAGCTCGTCTTGGAGAGAGTGCTTGCTCCGAGTTTTATATTCTGCCGATGCTCTCTTCCCCTGTGTTTCTGGCTGCCAAGGGTAAATACTTTGTCTGCCATGATCGTGCATATACATGGTTGCCTTCTGACTTTGTGGGCTCATGTTATATCGCAAATCTGTTGCCTCCGACGTTCACTGTTGATGCAGATTATCACAAGACTAGAGTTGTGAGAGGCGTGATTAGCGAAGAAGACACTGCCGGTCAAGAGGCAGGAGACTTTTTCAAGGGTTTCTTTCCGTTTTGGGGACCTATGGTTAATAGTAGGAACCTGAGACAATTGACTCGAGTGGTGGAATCGACAGCTAATATCACTGCCAGTGCCCTTGGTAATATCACCACAGAACTTCAGGCGGATAGGCTCATGACGTTACAAAACCGGATGGTTTTAGACGTTGTTTTAGCAGATCGAGGTGGAGTATGTAAGGTGATCCATTCGAGCTGCTGTATTTTCATTCCAGATAACGCTCCGACTGTCTATCAAGCCATCTCAAAGTTGCATAAGATCTATGAGTCCATACACGTGGACGTAGGGGATTGGACGCTACTTGGATGGTTTTGGGGCCTGATGTCGACTTGGGGTTGGAAGATTCTGATGATCATTGGAGTTGTTGCAGCGTTTCTGTTCACGTGTTGCCTTTGTGTGCAGTGTGGTCCTGCCTTATGTGGCCTTTGTGCTACGATGTGTATAAGACAGCCACCTGTTACCAAAGCTGCTCAGTTGGATAGAATTATGTTGCAGCAACATCTCGATGGTCTGATGAATATCGAATATGATTCCGACTAGTGCTTGCCTACATGAGGGCAAAAGGAGCGTCTGAGGTTCCGTGACAATTGTAAGTGGTGTTTTCGACTCGTACGAATATGGTCGAGTCTGGTATCTATGAACCGCAAATGACAAGTTTAGTGGGTGTGCGCAGTTTCGCTGTGCTAACCTAAACCGTTCGTCTGTTTCGTGGGTTTCTTCATCCGAGCCCACGGGTTCCATCTTAGATACGGCATCCATTTTGTCTCTTGCCCTCAAGTAGCCAGCGAACGGACGCTGTCCGCTTCGCAACCCTGGGATTCCCAAGACTCTTGCGGAAGACACATGTTCCTTTGAAAGTGTCTTTATGATGAGGGGGATGATACTGTAAGGCAGATGGCCCCGCTCGAGGCTCATCTTGCCGTGCCGGTCTATTGTCTTAGCCGTGCATCTCATTAGGCGCGTCCCTTTGATGCCTGTAGCTCGTGTTTCCCGAGACCATCCCTTTTACACCCTTTTACACCCTTTTCGATCTCCCCACTGTCCTGTCTTCCTCTGCACCTGTCCTTGTTCCTTCTTCGATCTGTTTATTGCTGATTGGAATGTACTAATGGTGGGAAGATGGGCTTTTACAGTTGGGAACTACCAAATGTCTCCGTACTTATGTTCCGGACCCTGAATACATCAAAGCGACCCCTCTCGGGGATAATGTTGGGAACCAAGTTGTAAACCTTTGTGTATCATGTTAACGTATGAGAGAAATGTGTATAAAAGGAGCGACCTACAGTAGCAATTTGAAGCAGTCTCCTCAAACCTACACACGCTGTACTTCCTGTGACTTCTGTGTTCCCTGCAGTAAATAAACCTCGAATCTTTGACGCCGAAGGAAGTGTCCCGTGTCTCTGTCATTTGTACGCCGGAACAGGTTACCTACGAAGGTTTCAGGTGTTGTCCCCTGGCACCGCTGGGTCTTATAAAAACCCAGTCCTTCAAGGTTGTTCCATGTCTTGGGTGCGATGTAGGAGAATGATCGACCTCCAGTTTTGCCTTTACAGGTGAGTGGAGTGTGTGTAAGAGAGAGTGAGTCAAAGCGTAGTTGTCTGGTGGGTTGGTGAAAGTGTATGTGGCTATTTAGGTAATATGGTGTTTTGTAGTGTAGAGGTTTGTATGTGTGCATGAGAAGTTTGAATTAGCTATGCTTGTGAATGGGGAGCCAGTGAAACTTCCTGAGGTGCGGTGTGGTGTGGTTATGGCATGGGAGGTCGAGTACGAGTCTTTTGGCAGTGTTCTTGTTGCAGGGGTTCTGATCAGGCAATAGAGCCTAACCTCCCTTCCCTTGCTAAGAAGCTATATTATTATATATTAGAAGATCTCTGGGTTTTGTCAACACACCCCATATCTCATACTATAGATGGCAGTTCTACATCATGGTGCTGTATCGTTGTTCTCTCTGGAAAGGTCCCTCTCCAAGTGTCTATTCCCTATGTATGTATCAACATAATACCAAGGTAGGATTTTCAAACAACAACTGCATTGGTATATTTTGTCTAGGTGCTAGGGCCTGGCCAGAACAGAATAACAAGGGGCATTGTTTATCAACCTTGCTCAAAATGTTCAGACTAAATCCCTGGAACTGGCATAGAATGCATACAGCAAACAATTCTCATGTGAAAAGTATGAGCAAAGCCTTAGCAAAATTTAAAGCCATGTAGTAACGTGCTCAAAGCCTCATACTATCTTCAGAGTTCATGCTAACTTAGAGAAAATGACAATGTCCCTGTAGGCCACGTGCCATTCTGGATGTTCTGGAGTCTGTGTAAGAGTTGTTTAAAGATTCTGGTATATCGAGTGTTGCCGTAGTCCAGCCTGCTGGTAAGGAGTGTTTTGCATTACTGCCCGTCTGGTATTCTGAGGCAACCCCTTTGAAAATCTTTCCCATCAAGCATAAGGAGTGGCAGCAGGAGGTGCACACTGCGTTGACTTGAACTATCATATTGAGTTTGCCATTTAGGATGATCCCTAAATTTCTTGCATGGTCTGCGGATGTGGGTGGTGGTCCTGCTCTGACGGCCACCAGGCGGAGTCCCATGGGGAGGTCTTGTTGCAAAAGACCAGCACTTCTGTCTTGTCAGAGTTCAGCTTCAGGCAATTGGTTCACATCCAATCTGCTACCCTTGTCATGCAGTTTGTGAAGTTCATTTTGATGGTGGCTGTCTTGTTCATCAGGGAGAGGATGAGTTGGGTGTCATCAGTGTAGGAGATGATGGTGATATCTTGTGATCAGATGATTTTGCCGAGCAGTGTTATGTATATGTTGAAAAGGGTAGAGCTAAGGGATGATCCCCGTGGGACTCCGCACATCAGTTTCTTGATCTCTGATATTAAGGGTGGCAGCCTGACCCTTTGGGTTCTCCTTGTGAGGAATGAACAGATCCATTTGAGGATGGGTCTTTGTATGCCAATCTCGTGGAGTCCTCTGATGAGGGTTATGTGGGAAACAGTGTTGCCGGCTGCGCAGGGGTAGAGCAGGATGAGGCTGCTGTTTCTCCTCAGTTCAGGAGGATTTGTAAGTCATTGGTGGCTGCGATGAGAGCTGTTTCAGTGATGTGGTTCTTTCTGGATCCTGACTCAGTATTGTCTAGAAGATGGTGAAGTTTGAGGTGGGGTCATGAGTTGCTTGTGGTTGACAATCTCAATCACTTTGGTTGGATAGAGGAGGAGGGAGATGTGAAGTTGCTCAGTTGATTCGGGTCAGCTGTGGGCTTCTTGAGGATTGCTTTGATTTTTTCAGAAAGTGGTGAACGTGATGGAGGTGTTGAGGATGTGGGTCAGGGTGGTGCTGATTGTTGATGTTGCCAAGTTATAGATGTGAAGGGGCATGTGTCCGTTGGGGCCCCTCCGTGGATGGGCCACATGATTGCTGCAGTGTCACTTCTGTTGAGGGTTGTAGTCAGTCAAAAATCTTTATCATACAAAACAAATCTTTATCCATATTCCCTACTTCATACCTCTATTGCAAATGTTAAAACATATATCAATTATGAGGGACACATTCCTAAAGTACCCCATTTAATACTAATCTTTTCTGGAAGTTTTTGTGTGGGTTGATAGCCATGTCCTTGGTTTTGTTGGGGTTTATCTTGAGACCCTTTGTCTTGCAATAGTTATCTAGGCTATCAAGTAAGTTTTGGAGACCCCTCTGTGTTTGTGACAACAGTATTGTGTCGTCTGCAAAGGTAAGGGCGCAAATGTGAGTGCCTCCTAGCTTAGGGGAGTCATGTAAGGCTGAGTGCAGGTGCACTACCATATAGTTTACATATAATAGGAACAGGGTTGGCGCCAGGACGTAGCCCTTGCACACCCCTCTCTTAATTGGAATTTCCTCGGTCAGCTCCCCTCCTTGGCCCCAGTGAACCTTTGCAAAATTACCATCATGGAGTCTTATAATCTGATTTAAGAATTTCTCTGGGACTCCCTCGTTCCGTAATGATTTCCATAAAAGATCTCTAGGATTAGAGTCAAGGCTGCCTTTAAGTCTATGAAAGCAACATATAAGTGTGCATAGTTTATCTTTGTGTACTTCCAGGCTATACTTAAAAGTCTAAATACTTGGTCAATTGTGCTTATTCTCTGTCTAAATCTGGCCTGGCAAGGTGAGAGAATATCTTTCTCTTCTATCCAAGCATTTAACTTGGAGAGAATTTGTTTGGCATAGACCTTTTGTGTGATGTCTATCATGCTTATAGGCCTGTAGTTTGCTGGGTTGCCCCTTCTGCCCTTTTTATGAATTGGGACGATCTCTGCCCCCTTCAAGGTTTCTGGAATAGGCTCTCCCCTGGCTATTGTGTTGCACAATTGATTCATATATGAAGCCCAAACATCCGGTGCATGTTTCAAAAGGTCCCCGGGAATTTTATCTGGACCAGGCACCTTTGCTGATTTTAAACTGATTTTAAACTATCTATAGCTGTCTTAGTATCTTCCAAACTAAATTCAAGATGTGTAATGTGTGCTTCTGGCAAATATACCTCAGTGAAAACTTCTAAGTATGGGGCTGATAAAACTGGGGCTGATAAAACTGGTGCTGCATACAGCGTGGAAAAATGTTTGCACCATGTGCCAGGATCCAAAAAATGATCAGTGGTCACCTTAATCACTTTGTTCCCGTGTGCTAATAAGTTCCAAAATGTATATTGATCTCTGGCTTTTGCGGCTACAATGAGATCGCTCCAACTGGCGTCCTCCCAGTCCCTCAGGGAAATAATTTTCACATTTTTGTACTTGGATCTTTTAAGTCTGGTCTGAGCGATTTTAAGGCCGCAAGGAGTCTACATTTCGCTATAGCACATTCCTTACTGAACTAAGGATTCGAAAATTCAGTTGCGACCTTGGTTTGCAGGTATTATTCTGGATTTTGGTTAGTCGTGTTAATGATCTCAGACATTTTTGGATGAATTTGGGTGAACTGTATGGTTCCCGGGCACTATGCTGTGTAGCCTGTCAGTAGCTCATAGAAGTTATTATATATATTAGTGAGGGACTCGACCCAATCTAATATTGTTGGCCATTTAATAGATCTCCGTTTATTGCTTACTGATGGAAGCAGAATTATTTTCTCTCCGTTTGTTGGATTCAGAAAATGTTTAGCGAGCCAGCTCCCCCCTAGATCTAAACATAATGGGAAGTGGTCCCTTTCACATCTTTTGTCAACCCTAAAATCTTGGATTTGGTTCTAGTATGCTATGCTTACCATCATATAGTATATACTGGAGGTGGCATTTTATCTTGTAAAGGTGTTCGAGCACTCAATGTGGGAAGGGAACCGCCCGTTGCATGCTCTTAGCCCTCTTTCGATGGTAAAATGCAGTATTTGAATTGCGGATTGAGGGTTGTACATTCGGTCACGGTCAGGTGGCCGTCTTGGTTAGTGGTGAGAAGGTTAGCGATGAGATCTGTGGGGTTGGGTTGGTGTTCAAAGTAGCTGTAGATGTTTGCGATTTTGCTGTGCAAGAAAGTTGGATAGGTTATCACAGATTTGTTGGGAGTCAGCAATATTGTTGACAGTGGCTGATATTTGCTGCTGTTTGCATCTGATTGCAGACCTGTAGGTAGTTCTTTCGGGGGTTTGTGGCTGGTTCTCCATGCCCTTTCTAGCTGTTTACAGTGTTATCTAGTGTTTCAGGGGTTTTCTGTATACCTGCTGGCCTGCTTGTTTGATCTACTATGCTTTTTTGGTTTGATGGGTGCAAGGTAGTCTGCTTAGTTCTTGATCCATTCATTGAAGTTGCTGATGTCCTTGTCAAGGTTGTTTGTTGGGCTAGGTTGATCCGTGGTGAGGGCGCTGAGCCAGTCTGTTTTTGTGATTTTGCCCCAGCTGTGGCTTTGAATGCTGAGCCTGATAAGGGTTTTGACTTGAGCTGTGTTGATTTTTTAATTGGATGATAGAGTGATCGGGTCATGTGAATGGTGTGGTGGAATTGTAATTGAGGCTGAAGTTTGTGGTAAAGAGAGGGTCTAGTGTATGTCCTGTAGTGTGTGTTGGATCTGAGACTAGCTGGGTCAGTCCAATGTTGCTCAAGCAGGGATCATTTTAGTCTTCCAGGTGAAAGTTAAAGTCACCAAGGAGAATGTAGGCTCTGGAGTCGATGATGAGAGGAGCGACAAAGTCGATAATGAGGTTTGTAAAGGTAACTTGTGGTCCAGGTGGTCGGTAGGTGTGGCTTCCATTCAGGGTGAAGTGCTGGTGTTCCATAAATTGGATGGCGTTCTTTGTGGATGTTGTGCATTTTCTAGATTCCTTGTAGATGATAGTGAGTCCTCCTCCTGGCTTGTGACGGAGGGCCTGTTGAGTAGCCCAGGCAGAGTTTGTGTAGTCGCGCTACGTGGAACTCTGCAAAGTAACAAAATATTCTGCAACGCCACGAGAAGTTCCGCGAGAAGTTCCGCGAGCCGGCATAGTTGCTCACTGCACCCTGCTCGAGTGATATATGCAACGCGAAGTGTGTCCTCGCGACAGAAATCATGCATGAATGGCATGAATGGCACCACATGGTTCGCATGGGTGCGGCTATCTTGTTTTTTTGCTCTGTTGTGGTGCTGGAACCTACTTTTTGAATCCCTCTTAATCTATTTAATCCTAACCCTCTGAAACTTATCTAGCCAATATTTTTTTTATTACCTTACCCTCTGTCTCTGTGTCTTTGTATTTTGTGTTTTTTCATTTTTTTTGCTTTTGTGTGACTTTTGTATTTTTTTATGTTTCACTTTACTTTCCTATTTTTTCCTTCTTGTTTCTACTTTCTTCTCTTTCTCGCATCCAGTACCATGGCAGAGCAGGGGAGCAGCAGTGCCAGCCCCCATTACTAGCACCACAAGCCGCTGCTTACCTTGCAGTCGGCCACACCATGAAGCGAGGCAGCTGTGTGTTCCTCTCAGAGGTGGAGGTGGCTGTGCTCATTTTGTATGTGCAGCGCTATCTGCCCTCTACCCTTGGGGCAGGCAGCAGGCCTGGCAGTGTGTACATCCTCCGGGAGTATAGGCAGTGCTGGGCGAGGATGTGACAGGCTACGCCCCACAGCTCTAGGGTCCGTTGCACCCAACAACAGCTTACGCACCGGTGGTCTGGCATCCTGGATAGGGACCAGGACCTACTGGATGTGGAGGTTGCGGGACTCGTTGAGTAGCAATCATGCTGCTCACACTTAAGTTTATGTTACAAACATTATGTGATCATAGAGTAGACAGTTGCTCGACGGCGCCACCTAATTCTACTCCTTGGTGCTCGCTTGGGCTGTTTATTTTAAAAGTCATTCAGAGACTCCTCTGTCTGGTCACTAAGATAGTAGTAGTTATTAGTTTTGGTGAGTTAGTGCTCCCTCTTATGATATGTAGTATGCATGCATATATGCACTGAACAAAAATGAAGACTGAGTTAGCACGTCAAAGGCGGTTGAGACAGAAAATTGAGAATGAAATGAGAAGCAAAGATCATTTGTTGCAATTTATTAGCAGTTCCAAAATGTAGTTTAAGGAATTTTGAATTGGTTTAGGAAATTAGGAATAGGCCAATGATACTATTAGTACTATAGTAAATCAGATTTAGAAAAGTTCAATGTTAAAGTGTTTGCCTTTCCCTGTCAAAATATTTTGGTGGATATTATTATTAACTATCCCACTAGTCTTATTTTATTTATTTATTACATTAGCATCTAGGGACAAGAAGAGGGACAGGCCTGGAGGATCCAGTGAGGCGGACGAGGGAGCTGAATGTGCCACTACCTCCACATGTTCAGCAGATGGCTCTGCTGGCCCCAGTAAGTCCTCCTGTTGTTAATATTATTTCTCTAACTTTTATTACTCCACATTTAGAATTATTTTTTCTTTTTGCTGTGTCTGTCTCCTCATTTTTTCCAACTCCTCTTCATTCTATTTGTTTGTTTCCTAGATTATTCTTATTTTCTTTAGCTCAAGTTACTGTACTTTGCATCAAACTGTCTGTACTAGTCAGTCTGTTCTGTAGCATCCTTTATTTTGCTTTGTCAGTAAGCTTTCCTTCTTGCCTTATATATCTTGTGGACTGGTGGCACTGTAAGACTCAGGGTACCCATTTTAGGGCAGGTGCTACTACTCTACTTTGAAGATTGCATGCCCAAGTAAGGTATTGTACAAATGTGTGTTGAGAAGGTTTTCTTTTTCTTGCTCATGCGCAAACAGTAAAATTAAAAAGTGGCCATGGTCATAGTAGACCCCCCACTGTGGTGTATGTATTATTATTATAGTATATCAGCAGTTGATGACAGTGCAGCATTGCTAGAAGTATGAGGACGGCCCAATTGCATTTGCCAACCAAGACCATATGTCCTTCATTGATCAACTATTCCACCCCTTCATTCTGATTCATTGACTCAAATCTATCATAGTTCTTCCCCTCCATTACAAAATGTTTTTAGTTGGGCTGACTAGTGACTTTTCAAACCTTGCCAACCCGCAAAATGCCCACCATGACATTTTGATAGAAGATACTGTAACCAAACTGTAGTGATGTTGTGGTTGTATTCTGCTAAACAAAAGAATAATAGGGGAGGCATATCTGGAATCTAAAATCAAATGTGTAATGTTTTTTCTGGCCGCATAGAACACCAGTGCCGGAGCCAGAAGTGAGGGTGCCAGTGGAACGGATATACTCACTGCAAGGATGTTGACTCGTGAGCATCCCACTTTTAGCAGATGGCATGGGATTTGAGCAGTTACTGGCCTCTTCTATCTGGAACTCAGCAGACAAAGGTTGATAATAAATGAAGTTTACAAAGATGGGTTGATAGAAAATGGGAAAAAGAATAGAAGGAGAAAGAATGGGCGGAATGTAATGTGAGTGAAAGGATGCATGGGTGAATACATGAGGTAAAGGATACATAAATGTGGGTGATATGATGCATGGGTGGGTGAAGGATGGATGAAAGGATATGGGCCATGAAAGGATGCCTGCCTAGGTGGGTGGAAGGAATGCTCGGTGGGTTAAAGCAGGATGGGTGAAGGAGTGAAATGTTGTGTGGGTGGGCAAATGGATGCTGATCAAAGGTGCATTAAGAGTAATGTTTGAATGCATGGACATATGTGGGTGGATGGTTTCCAATGGCGAAAGACTAGATGAGAGAATGTATGTACAGCTTAAATGGTGTATATACAAGCCAAGGTTGAGGAATGCTAGAACACTGAAATGATGACAGGACAATTGCTTGGATGAAGAAATAAGGGAGTTCGTCTAGTTAGGGGCGTGCTCACCTACTTCACTTGCTTAGAATAGTTTTATCAAACCTTTGATTCAAAGGGTTGGGGTGGTATTTCTGTCTATTCAATTGATTCAGTATTTTGTTACACGAGTCAGATATTTGTATCCCACTCATCATCAATCATCACCTCCCTCCCTACTCATGGCATTTTGCCAGTGCCACCTATAATGACTTAACCACTGCAAGATTCAATTTTGTCACTGCTGTGTTGACTGCAATGTGTGTATGCTTGAGTTAATGTGGCATTTACAAAGTTTTCAATGCATGGCAATGTAAACAGAAGATGTGTTACCCTTTACTCCCAGTGCCCACTCAGTCACTTCCTGGTACTTCACTCCTTTATTCTTTCCCAAGTTCTGTCCCAGCCATCCCACATTTTTTTGAAATCTATTCCTTGCACGTGCCACATTTTTCTGACCAAGTGATATATTTAATCATGGTTTCCATAACGGAATTACACCTGTTCAAATTCTTCCCTTTCAACATTGTCAACCAAAGTTACTCAGTAGCCGAAGCTTAGGCAGATGAACATCTACTTATCCAGCCTAATTCCTCTAACTTTCCTGCAGTAGCGCAATTTAAGTTTCCTTTATGTGCTGCCAAGCGAATGTATTTGTTGTAAAAATAAATTATAAATTGTGGTGGAGATGGTGTGGCCAGGCAGTAAAGTGGGACTAAGTAACTGCCTTGATATTTGCGGATGAGATAGTTTGTGACGAACGTGTCAAATACTATCTATATACCGTTCCTTAATCCTTTCCTTGTACTGCAGGGAATCGCTTTTTTCACTGTCTACCTTTGGCAAACAGGATGTCCGCATAATTGATACATGACATCACATGTATCAATATTCATCTGCCTTGCAGTCAGGTTAAGATTGAAAGGCATTTTGGAGAACAGCAGGGTCACTGGAATAAGATAATTGTCTGTTACAGCTGCCCAGGCTGCAGAGAGTAGCAACGTATGACTTGTAATAAGTACAATTAGGGTACCAGCTGAGCTAGCATGCCTCCATTCATTTAGCACAAACAGGGAGAGAGAATACTTGTACTCCATAGTGCATAATGACTTACTCATTAATGAGAGGTAATTGAATTTTATTTTTCCTCACAATGTGTCTGTGTAGTTTTTCCTTTACTAGGAAAGTCTGAATTCCTTTCAGGCACTTATAGCATTTGCCATTTGTCTTTAGTTTTATGTCAGGCATGTGTGGTTAATAGCTGTTACTCCAATCACATCAAATGGAATGGCTCTAGGGGACCACCAATGTACTGCTACTGTGCCACCCACTAAATAATTTTAAACAAGTGTTTTGCACAGAGAAATACATGTAGTTTCTCTTTTTTCTTTCTAGCTAATCCTGCTGGTCTTCTAGCTTGGCAGGATGCAGTAGACCGGTTATGGCAGCAGAAGCAGGGGGTGATACGTGATGCGTACTGACGGCTGGTGGCCCAGAAGGAGGAGGCTGCTGCCCAGGGCCCTAGCCAGCCACCAGCACATCCAGCCCCTCAACACCGGTAATGCAGTCTGCTGGCTGCCGCCTGCTGGTGTGCCACCACTCCCTCTCTCCCTCAATTTCTGACTGCAACTTCCACCACATAATTCTCAGGCTGGATCACATGGAAGCCAGGCAAATCAAGATGGAGGGGAACCTTACAAAGCTCCTGGCCCACCGTTAGTTCCCTCTTCTTCCCCTTTTTAGGTCAAGCCTCAGCGTGCATGCGCTGTCTGCAGACCTTCTGTAATTACTCGAGTGCAATCCCTTCTGCCGCTTGCCATTGGTTCACTCGTGTGTCACCTTTTTTTCTTAGATCCCTATTGGTTGGTGCTCCTGGTACATCACTGCTATTTTTAGGCCAGGAGCACCAACCAACTACAGGTTCCTTACACTCACAGTCGGACAAAATAGTGGGCAGGCATTGTGTTACCGAGCAATTTAGTGGCTGCTTGGTAGTCAGACTTTAATGGGTGATTAATCTTATTGCCTTAGGTCACTTATCGAGCCACACAGGGGATTATTGTCACACTCAGGAGTTATGCAAGCAGGGTGGTGAGAAGTCTCTTATATCCGGTCAATTGGGTGTCAGCGTATGTGTCTAGAGATGAATGCATAGTGGTGTATGCCCCATCAAGTTACATAGATACTCTGCCTGAGGCAGAAGCTGAAAACACAGGGAGTGGTTCCCTTCAAGTCAGTGGCTGAGTATGGAGTTGGACTTTGTAATGAAGACACAACTCCATTATTGGTACGTGAACGCGTAGTGTAGTGTAAAGGCACTGCAGGAGAGAGCAAACACTGGTCGGGGCATTTCGATACTCCCCACCAACTGTCCCTTCCCAAGTGCTCAGGTGGATATGACCAGGGAGTCGCCGATGGCCCAGGAATGTGAATACTTACAATTACGCCCAAAACTCATGACAACAATGCAATAAGTCTCTTTTTATATAACTTTTGTCCTTACTCTCAGTGCATGATTAATATGCGCTTGGGACTGCATGTGTAGTGCTAATCGTGCTTATGACTGCTCATGATTTTGTGTAATTTTAAAAATTTCATTTAATACTTTTTCGCCGCATTTTAAAAATATTGTGTTTCTGCACTCTATGCACATTAGGCTTCTTACCTAGCCATCTGTTACTTCATTTGCCGTGTGTCCCGGTCCACCACGGGTGTTCCCGCTAGTGTGGAGGGCGCGTAGGCGAACAGCTTCTCCCCTAGCTCATTGGTCGAATCCTGGTCAGGTGGGACGCCAGGCTCGTGAAGCGGCCATACTTAAGAGGGGCAACGTTCTCCGCACTCAGCGGACGCGCCCAGCGAATGTCCGCCGAAGTTGCGCCTAAGTTAGGCCCGTCTGCGCCCGTCCGCGCCGAGGACGCGCCAGGGGCCAGACGGGCTGGACCTCGCTTCCCCCTCCATGGAAATTGTGAGTTGTGCTCCTACTCCACACTTCTAGCACTCAGACCTGTGTTCAAACCGTATCATTTTATCTCACTTCCTGACGATCTGGTTAATATCCACTGCTGTAAGGGGGCTCTAAGATCTAGACGCCCATGTTACCCTCGTCACAAAAATACTGTCATACTTGGAAACCAGTCGCCCGTTCTTAATTCTTTTAGTGAGGCGGGCCTGCTTTTAAATGCTAGGTCCCTGGTGCAAAACAATGTTGCATTTAATGATTTTGTCTCCCAAAATAAACCCCCTTGGGTTTTTATTCCTGAAACGTGGGGCTCTGAAACCTCTGGCCCAGATCTTGTGAAGGCAGTTCTTGAGGATTATTCCCTGTCCAGATTGGATAGGACAGGGCGCAGGGGTAGTGGGCTGGGAATTTTGTTTAGAGATACCTTCACTTGTTGTACCAAGCCTCTCTCTCTCTGCCCTCAGATACATTTGAGGCACTGTACTTTTCTATTAATTTTCTTCCCTCTGATTCTTTTTCTGGTATCCTTTGTTATAGTCCCCCAGGCCCTTTCCTTATGAAATTCTTAAACTTATTGAGTCTTATGTTGATAGGCCCCAATTTACTATTCTGGGCAATTTCAATTTTTATTTAGAGGCCACAGATACTAAGGATACGCTAGCACTTGTAGATGGCCTAGCTGCATGTGGACTAGACCAACTGGTCAACGGCCCCACACACCTGGCCGCCCATACGTTGGATGGCATTTTTTCAAATGACGCTAGACTTATGACTGGCACCCCCATTCCCCTCTCTTGGTCCAACCATCTAGCAGTTCCCTTTCACTTTAAAGTAAATTTCAACCTAGGTAATAAAACGAAGAGTAGCGTATGGTCCACCAGAAGGAACTACAAAGCAATAAATGATGACACCCTGTCACCTTTTATCTTAGTTGCCCTTCATCGGGGGATCCAAATAGGGCCGCCTCTGACCTCTCAAATGCCCTAGCCAGTGCCATAGATTCTCTTGCTCCGGTTAAACGATATTAATCAGCCTGTAAGAGCCCTTCTCAACCCTGGTCTTCAGACCGTTTAAAAGCTATGCGTCAGAAATGCCGGAAACAAGAAAGGTTCTGGACTGCTCATCCTGACTCACGGGGGAAAGCCCTGCATAAATCTCTTCTTAGAGACTATAAGAAGGCGATAATGGAAGAAAAAAGGCACTATTTCACTAATTTGACGACCTCTTTAAAATCTCCTAGAGACCTTTTCAACATTATCAATTCTCTTTCGGCACCTAGACCTGCCGACCCTACCATCGAAACCCAGGAAATTTGTGACAACAAAGCGAGCGTCCTCCACGATAAGATTGCCGATATCTACAGTGCTCTTGAAATCAGCAATCAAGAGCTAAATGCTAAGGCAGTAGGATTTTCCTTTTCAACGCCTGCAATTAATGAAAAGACCGATGCTCTGTTTAAACTGTCGCTCACATGCTTCCCCCTGTTGTCTCTAAAAGATCTCAATCTTTTACTTGATGCTAACAAGTCCTGCTCGCCTCTGGACCGATGCCCATTAAAAATCTTGAAAACCTGCAGAGGGTCTGTGCTTCCCCCTCTATTGGAGGTTATGAACCTGGCGATCTGAGAGGGTATCTTTCCCTCCCCCTGGAAGACCGCCATTGTTAGGCTTTTGCTTAAAAAACCCTCCCTAGATCCAGGAATCCTGAAGAATTACCGTCCCATCTCCTTGCTCCCGGCCCCAGCCAAGATTCTGGAATCTTATATAAACCAAAATCTGTCTGCTTTCATTGAAAACTCCAACATGGTAGATAGCTCCCAGCACGGCTTTCGATCAGCTCACAGCACTGAGTCTGCTCTCACTGTTGTGACTAATAAAATCCGATCTGAGGTTGAAAGGGGACACCCCTCGCTGCTTGTGTTATTAGATCTCACAGCAGCATTTGACACCTTGTCCCCGTCAATATTGATCTCCAGGCTCAAGACATCGGATTAGGGGGCTCTGCCCTTAGTTTACTCTCCTCCTTTCTCCATCACAGGGAGCAGAGAGTTAAAATGGGCAACTTCCTCTCCGACTCCCAAAAGGTGCAATGTGGGGTTCCCCAGGGCTCCTCATTGAGCCCTCTATTATTTAACATCTATGTTACCCCACTTGCAAAGGTGGTAAGATCCTTTGGCCTGGATGTGCCATTGTATGCCGATGACACTCAGATCTTGGTATCCATCACCCAGCCAGCCTGTGAGACTGCCTCCAAGTTTAGAGCTTGTATGGAGGCAGTCTCCCAATGGATGGCGTGTAATTTCTTAAAACTAAACGGCGAAAAGACCGAAATTATGGTCTTTGGAGGGAGCCAAGATCTTTGGTCGAAGGACTGGTGGCCACCATCCCTGGGAGACTGTCCTACCCCTACTTCTATTGCTAAGAACCTTGGCGTACAAATTGACCCGGCTTTATCTTTCGATTCTCAGGTAAATCGGACAGTGTCAACCTGTTGTGGCATTATTAGAATCCTAAAGAAAATTGCCCCCTACCTGTCCTTGGCAGCCCGGAAACAAGCAACAGCTGGCCTAGTACTATCAAGGCTAGATTACTGTAAAACCCTTTATGGCGGCATTAATAAAGGTTCCATCTACCGCCTCCAAATGGTACAGAATGCGGCAGCCAGGTTGGTCTTAAGCCTTCCTAGGCGAGCTTCTGCAACAATGGCCAGAAGGGACCTTCACTGGCTTCCGATTGCATCTAGGATCTCCTTCAAAATTCTTTGTCTGGCCCATGGTGCTATTCATGGCTCAGGATCAGAAGGTATTAGGTCTCTTTTGTGTGCATACACCCCCAGTAGAACTCTTCGATCATCATCGAAGAATAGGCTTGTGGTTCCTAGGTTTGCAAAGGTAAGATGGGGAGGCAGAGCCTTTTCCATCTTGGCTCCCAAACTCTGGAACTCCCTCCCCCTGGAGCTCACCAGTCAATCTTCCTTAGCAATCTTTAAAAAACTTCTCAAAACCTGGCTTTTCTCCTAAGTATATTAGGGTTTGCTCTCCCAGTGGCCTTTTGGTTTAGTTATCTGGTAGTTTGGACTTTTATGTTTGCTTGTATTGCGCCTTGATGTCCCTTGGGGCTAAGTTTGCGCGGTATAAAAATGCCATTCATTCATTCATTCACACTGTAGTTCTATATGTATTTCTTTGGGGACTACTTATTTTCTGCCATGGCACCTGCTTCACTTGCAGTCACCCACATACCGGGTGATGTGCTTTGTTTCAGCATGCCTGCTTCACTCGCAGTCACACACATACTGGGCACCGCGCTTTGTTTCAGCATGCCTGCTTCACTCACAATCACGCACATACCCGGCGTTGCGCTTTTTTCAGCATTGCGAGGTTTGCCGTCCTCCTTTTTATTAATAATGCTCAGCTTTAACTCAGTGCTGCTACTGTTTCACAAGCGATTTCATTTTATTTGCAGCTACAAAGCTGCATCTGATCCCCCTTCAGCCACCAAAAACAGGCTGCCTATTTGACGCTTGTAAGAAATGGGGGTTACCCAAATCTCCAAGGGGGTAGCATGGAATCAAGCGGGCAGGCCAAACTTCGAGGACATGTGAAGCATTTACGCAGTACCCACAGTCAACACACCAAGCACACCACAAAAGAGGTAGGACACCAGTTTGAGTTGGAAAAAGATACGTAGTTTAGTAGGGTTTCCAACCTGCAAGGCAAAAGAATGCAAAACAGTAGTGTCACACAGGACGCCAAATGGCGCCAGAGCCAAGTGGATAAAGGGGGGAAATTATTTACGTAGGAAGTAGTCCATGCTGAAAGAGAAAAAGGATGGAATCAAAATGTCATAAGATCTGGGGCCAATCTGGCGGGGCCACCTCAGACTCTCATCCTAAAGGGAAGGCTGTAATTGCAAAAGTTCTACATTAACATAGTTATACATCATGCACATTAACACCAACCCAACCCCTGTTAGGGAAAGAAAACATTAGGGCATCACGGCATAACATGGACAGGAACACCTGTAATAAATCAGCCTGTCTGGCCCATCAATCTGGTACATAAACAAGGGCCTGGAATAACACCTCAGGCCAACCCATTGACCAACCTAGGCGGAACATACATCGCCAAGCATAGATATCGGGTAGGGGCCCTCCTCATAGATCAGGAACACCTGTAAGGAAATAGCTAGGCTCCCTCTACCAACAACCTTGAGGTATCAACAACAGGGTGTACACAACAGCCCACCCCTATTACTTCTAGACACCCTTAGACATTTCCTTGCCCAGACTTCCTCTCTAACTGGGGACCTCAGGACAACCCATAAGGTAGGTACCTAAATTTGCAATGAGGGGGAATAAGACTCTCTACCCCAGAATATGCAATAAGGGTAACCGGCTTGCTCCTGAGTTGTCTGTTAGGGCAGTTAGTGGCAGGGAAGTTAGGGCAGTTCAACAAATCTGGAGTCCAAGTCACAGGTGCCCTCCGCAAAACGGGGCGCCTGTCAAGGCAACACAGTCCCAGGGGGCGGGCACCGGCAATGTACCCCGTTGCCCCCCCTCCACCAACTTAAGACAGGCCCCACTCACCAGGCTCTCCTCGATGGCTCCTGCGGGGCTCAGTAGGTCCTGCGGGGCGTCCTTTGGGGTCTCCTCTGCAGGGGGGGACCAGGCACCGACAATGTGCCTCGAGTCGCAGGGTTCCTCGGTGATCTGCGCCGGTCACTTGCCCACAAGGCCTCACTCAGGCCTCAGTATCGCAACCGGGTCTCCCTCTTCACTATGGGGGGCCCCGCTACACAACTCCTGCTGGCTTCACTCCTCTCTCAGGGACCCGGGCTCTCCTCATCAGGACGCAGGGCTCCTTTCCAGAGGAGGGGGCAGGCACCAGCAATGTGCCTCGAGGCCCCTCCCTCCCTGCGGCATCACTCGGGCCCCTTCTCCTCTCAGGGGCCAGGGGGGGGGCACTATACTTCTGGGCAGCCACACTCGCCACACCCGGGCCTCCTTTCCTCACAGGGGCCCGGGGTTTCAATAAACCTCAGAGAGGCCTCAGGGGACACACGCCGTGTCTCGGCACACGTGGGGGGAAGCCTGCCTGGCTTTCCTCCCACCTCGCACGGCTCCCTTCTCCGGTCGCCTCTGGTGAGGGAGGCGGGGCTGGCACCGACAGTGTGCCCCGGCCCTGCCTTCTTCTCCGGCACCTCGCGTGGGGCACAGACCGGCGAGGTGGCCTCCCGCTCCGGTCGCTTCTCTCGGGGCTCCCTCCTTGGCACGGGGGCCCCGCAACGGAGCTTCACCCGGGTCCCCCTCCTACCTCACGGGGACCCGGGGCTTAGACTCGGTTTCTCCCTCCAGCGCAAGGGCACAGACCGGCGGGGTGGCCTCCCGCTCCGGTCGCTCAATCCTCGGGGCTCCCCCTTCGTCCACGGGGGCCCCACACCAGCGCTTCACCCGGGTCCCCCTCCTACCTCACGGGGACCCGGGGCTTCGATTCCCCTGCTCCTGGCCTTCCCGGCCAACAGCCAATCCCTGCGCGGCCTTCAGAGGTCACGGCCGCGCAGGCCAATCCGTGCGCGGCGGGGGCGAGCCGATGACGCGGCCTGGCCCCCCGTCACGTGATGCGGGAGTCGGCGGCTTCAGGGCCGAGCGCGGCCCTTCCTTCACTTCGGCGGCCCTCTCCTGGTCCCGGGGGCCGCCGCGACGATGCCCACAGCGGTGGGGGTCCCCTCGGCAGCGCCGGGCCGCGGCGGTGATTTCGCCTATGTACAGCCAGCGCAAGGCAGCGCCAACACTCCTTGGGCTGCGGCGGTGATATCGGCGGCAATAAGGGGTAGGCTCCCTTCTTAATTAATTAATTATATGACGGACAGCGCGCCTCCACAGACGGCGCTATTCACAGGCTGCCAGTCTCCTCAGGAAAACAGTGAAAACGGCGCTATTTACAGCGCACTGCTCCTCCCTCGGCCCATACCACTTCCAGGGCCAACAGCACTCCGGGGCCACACCAGCCCCAGCGCTTCTCTCCCCACAGCGCTTGGTAGGCAGTCCAGGGGCAGATTAAGGGACACAGTTCCTCGGGGGCATCACCCTCCCCAGAATAGCGCTTGCCAGGCAGTACCTCATAAGGGGCAACAGTTCCTCCAGGCAGCTCCTCACGACCCAGCACTTCCACAGGGTCACAGCTTCACCAGAGGGGGTAGACAGTCCTACTCCTCACCTCCTGGACGCTTCTTCATCGCAGCGCTGGTGTAATTCCCGGTCCCCTCAGTGTCAGGGACCTGGGGAGGGGCCCTCCCTAGTCAGGGGCCCATGGGGACAGCAGAGGGGGGGTTATAGGGGTGCAGGGCCCAGCTCACAGGTCCATGTGGCGGTAGCACCTCACAGCAGGTCCCCTCTCTTCTTTGTCCCAGCGCTGACTGACTTTCTGGTGGCACTTCTCCCTATTTATACCCTCCTCCCAGGCAGTGCCAGGACCTTCTAGAATGTTGGCAAATCTAGCCTAAACTGGTTCTAGGGGAGGGGGTGAGCACCCTGGGTGCCAGGCTTTCCCTCCAAAAGCTAGGGGTAGCTGGGTAATATTATCTAGACCGCTGACCTATGGCAGTCCAGTGGCAAAACCCATGGCCATGGCATCCATTTTAAGAACACAGTACATTTTAGTCAGGTACATTTTTAAAATGGGGTTTGTTTTCTGCACACCATTTAATAACATTTAATCTCACAACAGGGAAACTCTTACCACACATGGTCCATACATATTTAATACCATGGGGGAGTCATTCAAATTAGGGGGGCAAAAAGCGAAAAATTTTGGGGGAAAAAGGCCAAGTCCAACAACGCTCCTCCCACTTCTTCATCAGCGGCTGGACAAAAGCCTCTTCCGGATCACATCTACATCCGCACAGGCCACGGTGATCAGCCTCTGAGCCGGGCTTCGACCTGCCGGCCTCCCAGCCCGGCTCCTACCTGCCCATCTCCTCTCCTCCCCTGCAGCAGCTGAGTTATGTGGCTGGCAGGAAATCCAGACTCCGTACAGTAAGTAAGTATTACATTGATCCCATGTTGTTTGTTTCTCTTTTTAATTCAGTTTTTTTTGCTTAGTATTCGTTGAAGGATTATTTTACAATTGTTGATGCCTGCCCGGTCAGCATGAACAGTTCCGCGGAGGCGTGGATAGCTTGGACTTTTTGCAGTTGTTAATGAAATAAAAATGTTGTTTTCAATTTTACTCAGCACGAACAGGACCCGAAAGTAATGGATGCTTTAACTGAGCACCAGTTACATTACACACTGACAAATTTAATTTTGTTTCAAGCACTGTAAAATTAACTAATTTGCCCAGAATCACAGGATGCTAAGTAAACGCCAAAAATAAAACCTTGTTCCCTAATGCCGAAGTCTGCAACTCTGGCCGTGACGCCACACCCTCGTCTGCAGAGCTGCTTCTATTTTTTACACACATCCACCCCACCAAGTGTGTGATCAATTACTAGTGTAAATCATGAAGTCACACCTCAATAAATCACACATCCCAGGGAAATATGATTAGGGGTTTGATGATAGGATGGGAATGGGGATTTGGGGAAAGGTATGACAAAGTCAAACACTACACAAAGACAATATTTATCAGAATTTTTATCTGGGTAATCAGCAGCCAACCATCATCAATCTGTTGTGGAAGGAAAAGGAAATGAAGAAATGATTATGACACAGTTAACTTAAATGCAGTGCAACCCAAACAGTCCGTCAGCACCAGAGATAATATTATATATCTAAATGTTCAGTCACACAGATTTGAAAAATATTAAATACAAATTATGTAGGATTGAGTTGAACAACACACACAGTTCTAAAAAATATTATTAAAAGAAAAGTGATACTGAATTGCCAAATTGGGAGGTGCATCTGCATTGTTTTTGGATTGTCCGTCAATGTTGGGTGCCTTACTGATGCAGTCTGGTAAGGTAAGTGTGAGTGTTATGGTGCCTGTGCCTTTTTTTTGCAAGAGAAGACAAGGCCTGCGGATTGTAAAACATAAATGATATTGCAGAACTAAGGAGATGGACAGAATTTAAGCTTCATAGGAGTGCACCAAGAAGACTCAGAGACAGCACAAGAGAGAAGAATGGTCCTTTTTGCAATCATTCATTTTATGACTGATGTGGGATCAATTAGGTGGGAGCAATTACAACAACCAATAATCACAGAGTGGATGTATGTACTATAGGGCTGATTAAACTTGCAATCATAATATTAATATGTAGCCTAGCGTGTGCATAATGTGCTGATCACCACATGTCTAACTCCAGATACCTAGAACAGGTCTCCCACCCAACCAGACATAGTTTCATATTTGAGCCAGCCAGCCAGCCAGCAAACACACTCACCAACACTGCATGTCCCAAATCAAGTGAAATCAAAGCATCTCTCTCACCACCGCTCCAGAGTTGAGTATCCTCCTGACTCCATTAACTAACGTGTCCAACTCCGCACCGACTGAGTTCCGACTAAAATGCATTGTTTGGATGTCACAATGCATCTTTGCATCCTTGTATTAACAGATAAGCGAAGGAATAAGCTCTCCACCAACTTATGTGCATCTTTTTTTCATACACATCTGCGTACTTTTCAGACACCTCCTGTAGCTGTTCTTGTAGGATACGCAACAACATGATAGCTTGGCCCATGGTACTGTCCTCCTTACTGACTTCCCATGTGAAAACATCAAACGGAAGTAGCATCTCTGTCAGGCATTTGACTAGACCCCATTGGGCCATCTCAATGATCATGCCTTTCACAGTTGCATCCCCTCTTTGCATGACATAGTCATTGATCAATCTGTACTGCTCAAACAGATGTTGCAACATGTAATAATTGAGTTCCAATGTGTTGACACCTCTTGTATGGGTGCTTTACCTGGCATTCTATTACAACGCATATGGACCCTCAGCTGCCTCAGGGCTTTAAAAGAATAGCTGCAATAACTGCAGATTCTTCTGCAGGTGGACAGTAAGTTTCTGACTCAGTCATTTTTTTTTAGAAAGTCCTGTACAATGATGTTGATGCAGTGCACCAAACACAGGACCCAGAAAAAGCCACCATCTGCCACAGCTTTAACTATATTACTGCCATTGTTTGTGACAACATATCCAATGTTAATCCCTCTTGGTTGCAGCCATTCAAAGGCCTTGTTGTTAAAGTCTTCCAAGATGTTTGCAGCAGTATGGGATTTCTCCATGGCAAACATGGCTACTGTTGCATGCTTCTGAGCACCATTAAAATCTCAGCAGTGTCAACACCTCAGGATATCATTTCTCTAACCCCCACAAAAGAGATCCAGTATGCGGTGATGCACATGTAATCAGTGGCTTGGCAACTGGTCTACATGTCTTTTCTCAGGTGGATAGTGTGTACAGCACTCTGCTGCAAAGCTTGCCCAATCAATTCCTGCACATTGTGATATATCAATGGAACAGCAACTCTGGCAAAATAGGACCAGCAGATGGCTGCCACAAATTCTAGAAAAAGGGAGGAGGTCCAGAGCTAACATTTCAGCCAGCTTTGCATTGTGCAAACATGCCAGTGGGTGGTTGCGTTCGTACTGCCTCTCCTGCCTAAAAATGCCTGGAATAATAGCCTGGATTCTTTTCTTTTCTGGTGCCACTGATGAAAGTGTCTTTTTGAGAGCAGACGGTGGTAGGCTCAATGTGCATCTCAGCGGGGCAGTCACTGCATGCTCTTGCTTTGGTGTCTTGACCTGAGTCTTGTGCCATTGCGATGTTGCTGATGTGGGCATACTACTGCACTGATTGGGACAGGGCTGATTTGCGTAAAGAAAATGTCTTCCTCTTCTGCACCTTCTACTGTGATTGGATTCCCTACCCAGTCTTTCACCCCCTTCACCAACACCACTTGCAATTTTTTGGCTGCTAAATTGCTCCTTCCACTGGATTGTGTGGTGTTTTCTCAAATGGGTTGTTTGGCCTCCAGTGCCATAGGGCCACATGCATCAACCTATTTAGGAAGTGCAAACGGTGCGAATCGGCAAATTCGTCCGTTTGCGATTCCTAAATAGGTTTTTGGGATGCATCAAGCATTTTTGGCAAAATCGCTATTTTTAGCGAATTCCAAAAATGCGATTGCTTTTAAGGAATCGCAAATTTGCGATTCCTTAAAAGCAAAGCATGATTACTTTTAAAATTGCGAATTCGCAAATAGGGGGTGCAAATTACCACGAGGGTGAACCTTGGGGTAATTTGCGAAAATGTATTAAAATGTGCAAAATTGCATTTTTAAACACTGTCATGTTACAGACACACATGTCCTTAGGAAATGTGTGTGTGAAACATGCACTTCAAAATGCATTTCAGGGGTGCAGAAGGGGGTCTTTAGGACCCCCCTGCACCCATGGCATGCATTAACATTTTGCGAATCACAAATAGAAATTCGCAAAATGTCAATGCCTTCCCATTGATTCCTATGGGCCTTTTGGCCCATAGGAATCAATGGGTATTGCGAAATCGCAAATTGGAATTCGCATAATATTTGCGATTCGATAAAAATTGCGATTTTTACCGAATCAAAATTTTATGCGATTTAAATCATGCATCCCGTTTTGCGATTCCTTAATTGCGATTCCCTAAAAATCGCGAATAAGGAATCGCAAAACCGGACTTTGATGTATGTGGCCCCAAGTGGGTCGCAAAGAGACGTACCTCATGAATATTAATTAGGTAGGTTGCAGTTTGTGACCCACCCGTCAGCAGACCACAATGTCGGTGATTTCTTTTGAATAAAGTTTTTTTTTGTGGAAATGCAACCCGTTAAAAAATTTACAGGCACACGCATCATTGTAGGGATTTGCGATTTCTTAATTGCAATTTTTAAGGAATCGCAATTAAGAAATCGCAAATGCCTATGCATGTAGAAATCGCTGAACAATTTGCGATTTCTAAACATTCCTTAATTGGGACTCGCAAATTGCGAGTCACAATTAAGGAATCCCTCCCCATTCATTCCTATGGGCCTAGAGGCACATAGGAATGAATGGGAAGATATTCAGAATTTGTGATTCTCAATTCGAGAATCGCAAATTGAGAATGCAATTTCAAGGGTGCCAGGGTGTCAAAAGGACACCCTGTGACACCCCTGAAATTGACCCATGCACATATGTTGCGCACACAGATGCCCTAAGGGCATGTGTGTGCATAACATTAAACTTTGAAAAATGCATAAAAGTGCATTTTTCAAAGTTTCCGCGAATTACCATGAAGTTTAACTTCATGGAAATTTGCTCCCCTAATTGCAAAATCGCTAATTTTAAAACTTTCATGCATTGCATTTAAGGAATCGCAAAATGCGATCCCTTAAATGCAATTGCAATTTGAGAATTCGCAAATATTTGTGAATTCTCAAATTGCGAGGGCCTTGACACTTGATGCATTGCAAAAGCTAATTTTGCGATTGCAAACGACTGATTTTTGCGAATCGCACCTTTTGCGATCGCAAAATGCTTCGATGCATTTGCCTGTAAGAGTTTTGTTTTCATTTTTTAAGAACAGGCAGTGGTCCGTGAAACCACAACCGGCCTGCACTTAAAAAATATTTTTCCAACATTCCAAAAGGGGAAGGGATCCCAAGGGGACTCCTTCCACTTTGCGAATACATTACCAGCAACTTTGAGTTGGTGGTAAAATATCAAGGTTTTGCAACCGCATTTTGGTCGCTAAACATTGATACATAAGTTATATAACACTAGAAATTGGATTCCCTAAACACGCCCCTTCTATATAACAATTTCTACACTCAAACTGCGATTCTGCAGAATCACAGTTGGGAGGTTTGTACATCAGGAAAAGCATTTTTGCTATCGCAAATGGCCCTAGTTTGTAAATTGGAACGTTTGCGACAGCAAAAATGGTTCCTACATGTGCAAATGAAGACTTTTATTAATACATTTAAATGCTGGAGTATACTATTTCGCCAATAATGCCGAAAGCACACAGGGTCACTTACATCAAGCCTTTTTCCATTTGCAAACGGATTGATTCGCAGAATCGGATCATTTGCGAATGGAAAAAGGCTGTTTCCAATGCATGTAGGTTTTGTCATTGCAATTTTTTACGATTACCTAAATTGCAAATGCATTCTTCCCTAATGCCGATACATGTAGCCTTTCCTAAATGCAAACTGTGCATTTAGGAAACGCTAATCACCAACAACTTCAAATTGATGGTAATATGTGCATGCTTTGAAAAATGCACAAAAATGCATTTTTCTAAGTGCCATGTAGCGCACACATGCCCTTAGGGCATGTGTGTGCTTTTCATGTGCACACTTACCTTTTTTTGTGGGGTGCTTCAGGGAGACCTTAGGCCCCCGGACACCCTTGGATTTTCATTCACTATTTGCGATTACCAGTTTGGTAATCGCAATTAGCGAATGCATTGCCATTCATTCCTATGGGCCTCTAGGCCCATAGCAATGAATGGAGTCACATTAGCCAATAGTGATTCGCAATTTCCGAACCGCTATTACCTAATGTTAAGGACTCGCAAATTGTTTGCAGATTTCTACATGTATAGCGTTTGCGATTACTAAATAGCGATTCCTTAATAATCGCTATTTGGTCATCGCAAATTGTAACTTTGATGCATGTGCCCCACAGTTTGTATTAAGCTTAACCCGACTAACACTTGCTCCACAAATTGAGCATAGGGCAATGTTTGCCTCCTTCTTGCTAACCATAAATAAGTCCCAAACTGGGGAGGTCCACTTTCTGACTCCTGCCCCACTGTCAATGTCGGATGAACTGGCGGTAGGTGGGAGATTTGACATTTACCTCTCTGAAGTGCATACTTCTACTGAGTTTGTTGTGGATGTACGTCGCTGCTAGTGTCTTGCAAATATGGCAGCTGGCGGTGGTGGTATCTGTGCCACATCCCTTAGAGCAGGTTGAAATGGGGTAACGTCAGTCTCCACTGGGGCTGGGCTAACATCCATGATGACTGGCTCATCGTCATCCTCCTCTTCTACATCCATAACTCTAGGGCTTTGAGGAACCTTCATTTTCCCTAGCCTCTCCTAGCGTATCTCACTCTCAGACTGAGGCAGGATCCAAGTGGAGTCTTGATCATCAGAAGGGGAGCTTGGAGAAGAAGATGGCGGACTAATCCTCTTTTTTGTTACTAGAGATCTGAAAGACAATGGATATTCTGGTGGCTTCTTCTACTTTCTAAGCATGAATCTTAATCTCCTGAACTGCTCCAACTTCAGGAGGAACTACTATTGCTGGCTGCGACTGTTGTTGTCTACTCATCTGTGTTTCCTGCAACGATTGGGTACTACTTTGCGAAAGAGATAAGTCCATTGCAACATGACTACTCGTCGGCGTTGCCGTGATTAGACTGGCTGCCTCTGAGCCAGAAATGGGCTTGGTCCTAGGTTGGGGTGGGTCCGCAGATGTGGGGTGCTGCTCCCAGCTCATTCCCTGGAGGCCGGTGCTGCAGGCATACGTGTGCCAAAATAGGTCCTGGCCAGCACGCCAGTGGTGGAAATTGGTTTCTTCTCCTCTCACTGGCACCTTTCTTGACGCTGTCAGTTGGCAGTGGCACTTAGCTTATCAAGCTGAGGAGATGTTTTGTTGAGTGGTGGTCATGCATCACGTCGTGCACAGGCCTTCTGTCTGGCAGTACAATCAAGTAAGAAGAACATCAGTGAAATGTGGTACTTTTGCGGTTCAATTAGTAGTAAAAATAAACAATACAATTTAGTGTAGTTACTTAAGTTATTATAAATAATTAATAATACAGTGTATCCATTTGTAAAACCCCAACAACATAAACTTTTAGGGTACACTCAGGAAGGATGAGAAAGAGTAAAAACAATAACATACAGATGTAACTTTGTTTTATGTGCATCAAGCTGGGATGTGGCACTTAGAGAGGTGCAGGTGACAATGGAATAATCATTAGACAATCAATGCTGTTGTGCACAAATGTATGACGTTACAATGCATACATTCACAACGCATACCATTACAACGAAACTTTTACAACGCAGGATCCATTACAATGCATGCCATTACAACGCATGCCATTACAGTGCAGCTGCTATTACAACGTATGCCATTACAACGTAAGTATGGGGCAGTATTTTTATTTTATTTTAATTAATGGGATTGTAATAGTAGAGTAAATATTGGATAGTGTAGTTGTTAACATTACTATTATAACTCCAGGGGGGTGTAAAAGTAGGGTAAGTGTTTGATGGTGTAGGGGTTAAAATTAAATTAAATACTTACCCATATCTACGTTGTAATGGCATACGTTGTAACAGCAGCTGTGTTGTAATGGCATGCGTCGTAATGGATCCTGCGTTGTAAAAGTTTAGTTATAATGGTAGTGCGTTGTGAAAGTTGCGTTGTAATGGCTGTTTCCCGTTGTGCACCTATAGCAGACTTGGGGTTGATTAAATCAAAGAGGACACTGTTCCATGATAATGGGCGCATGAATGTCACCCACCATAGAAGGGGAAAGAGAGAAAAGAGGTAAGAGAAAGGCAGAGGTGAGAGAAGAGGAAAAGAGGCAGATGTATATCCCCAGTTTCAAGGAAACCAATCCCGAAGAGGAAGACCAAGTCTTGCCTCTTACTCACCCTCACACACCCAGAAGGATGTCATGCTTCATCATCGGGCTTTTAGTTCTCCTCGTCAGACTGGCGCTGCAATGTCTGACAGGCCCCCGAAGGGTCTCTTTAGCGGAGATTTTTTTAAAGAGAAACAGCCGTATGGTGCGTGCGGGTGTGGGGGCAGGGCAGGTATGGGAGAGGATCCCGTGATGGGTAGTGAAAAAGTGCGTGCCGGAAAAGTTAGAACTACCTAAGGACATCCACTGGATGGTAGTTTATTCTTGTGGTGTCCTTGGTAGACTAAAAAACCAAAAGGTTAGTGAGTTACATGGGGCTCAATGTGCCAGTGTAATTAGTCACAAGGTCGACATGGTTCACGCTTAAATGTCCTAATGATCAGTTGCGTTTCTTCAGGACCTAAAATAAGGGGTTGAGAAAAGTGCACGTCAGAAAAGGGAAAGGGAAGAGGGTTACGCAGTGATAACCCGGTCAGGCTCGTGGTGTACATTCATGCTCAAATTTTCATGGAACAGTGTCCTCTTTGATTTAACCATTACTGGAGGAGCACGGACACTGGACCTTAAAAAGCTCCTGGTCACCCCCCTTCTGCTTTTTGTTTTTGATCCAGGACTTGGGGTTGATACCAGATGTTAGGAAAAAAGTAAAAACTGAATAACATTCACATTAAAAAGAAATTACAATAAAAATATATATATATATATTTTTTAAATAAAACAATTAAATAAATTACAAAACTAAGAAAATTAAAATCTCTTTTTTTAACAAGTAAGTGATATATAATTTATTAAACTGCTATCTCAACCAGCATCCATGCAAGCCTATGGCAAAGGGGCACACTGACTGGATGCACAAAATGGCTGCCAGCTAGTGCCATATGGTCAACAACAACAACACCAAGCAAGAAGGCATTGGGAACAAAGAGAAGACATGTAGGCCTATGGCAAAAGCACAAAATGCCCGCCAACTGCATGTTCACAACAACAAGCAAGCAAGAAGGTACGGGGAACAAAGAAAACATGCAAGCCTATGGCAAAAGCACACTGGCTGCCTACAGAAAATGGCCACCGACCACATGGTCAAATATCAAACAAGAAGGCATGGCCACAACAAAAAAGACATGCAGGCTTATGGCAAAAGCACTGTGGCTGGCTACACAAAATGACCGCCAGCCACATGGTCACAACAATAAGCAGGAGGACTAGAAAACAAAGAACAGATGCAGGCCTATGAACACTGACTATACAAAATGGCCCCTGGCCACATGGCATGGGGAAAAGTCAAATGGTGGCCCATGGCAAACATACTCACACACTGGCCAAACAAAGGAGGCATGGTAACACAGAGAACACAGCATTAATTCAGCAATGGCAAACATGAAAATTAACAGGGCTAAAGATGTTTACAACCCCACACATCCTCCTAAAGCATTACCCCACAAAAATTTGAAATACCTAAAAAAAAACCACACATTTTGTATTTTAATCCAATGCCATCCATGGCATGATGCACGCCAAACAACATTTCAAGGCCACCAACAAAAAAAAACTCCACTCCGTTGCGGAGTACATGAGTTTATCGGTAACTTTGCATTCTCCGCAGAATGCAGAAATGCAAAATTCCACAAACTTCGCGAGCGGAGTGAATTTTTGCACCCAGGCCTACTGTTGAGCGATCTTGTAGCTTGCTGGAATTGCCATGGCGACATCTGCAGCTGATGATGGGTTAAGCCAGGTCTCTGTGATGAAGAGGATGTTGGGTGTATTGATGCTCAGCAGGACCTATATTTCGGTTGTGTGTTTGCTAAGTGATCATGTGTTGAGAAATATGCATGCAAGTGAGTGTTGATGTGCATGTCTGCTGTAGCATGTGGTGTGGAGTGAGACCGTAGGCATTGTTGCAGAGCAAACATATAAACAGACAAAGAAGAGTGTCATCCAGGTATAAAGTAGGGAGTAGGGTCTGGTTGTTTTCTATGCATTTTAGATTCAAGGATCTGAGGGGCATATTATCAAGGGATTTATCTCTGCTTTTTTGGCTTTAAAAGCCAAGAAAGCAGAGATAAAATGATCTACCTGTCAGCAACACGGTGCTAACACGCTTATTCGCATGTTAGCACCCTTTCTCTATACGCTTCCCCTTGCATCTCTAATGAGATGCAAAGGGGGCGTTTCAGAGAAAAAAAATAGGAGAAATGTTGTTAAGCGACATTTTTCCTATTATCAAGGATTTCGCTAACCCTGTTAGTAATAAAAAAAGAAGCGCTAACCGCGGTTAGCACTGCTTTTTTTACACCTTGTATTTTCCTGACTTAGCCATGATATCCTATGGAAGGTGGATATCATGGCTAAGTTTGTGAGCCCCTATCATCAAGCTAACGCCAAACTTTGAGAGATTATTGTTGGTTTTCCAGCGATAATCTCTCAATTGGCAGTTAGCGCCACTACTGATCCGCGTTAAAAAATCCGTTGCTAAGCATCGTTAGCGGTAAATATCGCTAAACGTTGGTAATATGCCCCTAAGTTCTCTACATGTTCCAGTGATCCTGTCTCCATAACTCCAAACATAAACTCAGTAGAGATTCACCTTTAGTTACCTTACACCTGTGATATGTATTGTTCTCTTCATGTATCTTTGTTAAAACCTCCAAATCCATCTTGCCTTAACAAATAATCTAATAGTCCTGTAAGTTTAAAAATATGTTCTCAGCCTATCTAGAAAAGCGCATGTATCCCTTCACTCAATGTTAAACATCGCTATGAAGTGGTGCTGTCTCATTAAAACTTTAACAGGGAACAAACACAATCATGCTTTCCATATATAAATTTATACTACACTATTGCTGCCTGATCAGTGAGTCTAATCTTGAGCCGTTCTCCACCCTATCCCCCCTTTTTTGCTAAACAAATATCTATAACTGTAAATCATTTGCCAGTGGTTGGAATATAAGACAGTATGGTTAAGGGGTTAGGAACAACATAAAAAATAGGGAATGCCACAGTATTAATAGCTTGAAGGTATTGAACAAGTCGGTACATGTCTTTGTAAGTCTTTTTTAGATTTATATTGCCATTCTTCAACAAACTTTAGTCAAAGTCTCTAGTTTAAACACCTGGGGTCTCATTTATGAGAAATGACCATCGCTGCGTGAAAGTACATCACTGCTTGAAAGCAGTGATCCGTCACTTCTCAGTAAACCTTCCTTGCAACATGATTGATGCATGTTAGAAACGGGTAGCATGGTGCAGAGCGGGCAGGCCAAACTCCGGAGGACATGTGTAAGGCATCCGCTCAGCACACACAGGCGACACACAAGGCACACTAAAAAAAGAGACTCCACACCAGGTTAGGTGAAAAACAGTATGTATATTGTAGAATAAACACATCAGTATGTGATCACAGTTGCATATACAATGTACCAACCGGCAAGGGGTAGAAATTTTACGCGGGGACTATTTACAGGGCAGCACCAATCGGGCCGCTGACAGAACCATCGCTCATACAGTTAGGATAAATGTAAGTGTGAAGAATAATAGGTAAAGTCCTTCAGCATTAGGACACATTGGCATCAGACCTGAAAGCAAAAACAAGCTTCCAGACCAGGAGGCCTCACCTTAGGCATAAAGACGTCATCAGGCCTTGGGGGAAAACATTGTCATTAACATAGAGCATTAGGCCCAAACAGGTTAACATTGGCAACATTACCATAACCCCAAAAGCATTATCTGCAAGCGCAATCCTGTGGGCATAAACCACATTAGATTTGGCATGGAGAAGTGTGGCTCAGGGGTTAGAGGCGGCAGACCCGGAAACTGAGATCGGTCCTGGACCAGGGTTCAATTCCCCGCCTCGGCGGGTCTTGGGCTCAAAAATTCCACGGACTTGATAATTCTCGCTCTGGTGCCTACTCGACTCATGGGTTCACACTCTGCGACTCTGGGCAATAGCTTGCTTAATCTCCACAATGGCCCCTCGCGGCGGGATGCCTGGCTTTCACGTTGTGGATACCCTGCCGGGGTTATCTCACAGGGGAATACCAGGACGGGTTCCCTAAGCAAGCGCTTAGATACCGACCTCGGTTGGTGAATTGCGCTATATAAATACATGTACATTTACATTTACATAACATTATCAGAAGGCACATTGGTATTTGAATAATCACCTGGCATTAGGCGTACTTGCATGAGGCGTCTCAATATGCATAAAAACACATTATGCAGCAACCTGTGAGCATAGAGACATCCTTAGGGTGTAAACCACCCCTCCTGCACTAGGCAACCTCGTGGGCGTCGATGCCTTAACCGTGAATGGTATCTAGGCATAAGGTCCATCAGCACCGGGAAAATCCTACTTAACATCAGCAGGGCAAACATGCTACCACCTGGAACCTGAAGGCATCATCTTTAGGAGTGGCCTAGAGACACATGCAGTGAAACCAAAACAGGCTTTGGTCCTATCGCTACCTGGCCTAGACCACTTTAACTTACTAAACAACAAGATGGCCAGATAGATACATTTGACACTCTTATACCACACCTAGCCAAATAATCCTAAGCGGGCACAATTTTCATTTCATCACT
Organism: Lissotriton vulgaris; assembly: GCF_964263255.1. NCBI lineage: Eukaryota > Metazoa > Chordata > Amphibia > Caudata > Salamandridae > Lissotriton > Lissotriton vulgaris. The sequence goes on along the minus strand of NC_141694.1, from coordinate 1,718,892,618 downwards.
TTTAATTATTGACATATATTCTTTTCATAGCATTTCATGATATCCGAAAAACAACACCACTGTAACACTTTTACACCATTAATACATAAACATTTGAAAAATCAAAAATCAAAAAGATATGATACAGACAATCAATGAAAAACATCAATATAGACACCATATACAAAAAGGCGACTGCCTCTGGCTCACCTCTTCCGCTGCTCCTCTGAACGTGCGGGGCTCTCCTCTCCAACGTGGGAGCCACGCCAGCAGCAGCACCTTTCTGGCGTTTTCTCTTGTCTGCCGGGGCACGAGCCGGCGGGAGGGCTCCCGCTCCGGCTTTAATGTACTAAAGTGGCGAGGCTCTCCTCTTGCTCCCGGGAGCCCCGCAACACCACCGCCTTCCTTCCGGCTCCTATGAGGCTCCAGATGTCTTGCGGCAGGCCCCGCCCAACACCAGGTGGCCTCGGGTCTGCATCCGGTTTGCCGAGGTGCTCCTCTTCTTCTGGCCCTGGGCTGCGGCAGTGATTGGCTGCAGTTTCTCTTTTCCTCATAGAGGGGTAGGCTCCCTCCGAAGTCACGCACATACGCGGGGTAGGCACCCACAAAAGGGTACTAAAATGCGGGGTAGGTACCCGCTGTATTTTAAAATGGTTCCAGGGGCACCAAAACCACGGGGTGGGCTCCCGCTGGTTTTTAAGAATGCAGGAACGCTGCACTACGCGGGGTAGGCTCCAGCAGTATTGGAAAATGTTTAGACGCAGCGCACATGCGGGGTGGGCACCGGCGATGGCGGCAATAACGCGGGGTAGGCGCCCACAGCGCTTTTAAATAAAACAGTTCTTCCTGGCCACCCAGCACTGCTGGATCCCCGCTCCTTCTTTGTGAGGGAATTATAGTTAGGCGCTAGGAAGCGCCACAGGCTGGGCAGAATTACAATATAGTGCTGCAGTCACTGGCTCCTACCTCTTCTCTTGGAAGGGGGATGCAATACAGCGCTCACCAAGTGCTAGGTCCCACACAATAAAGGGGGTTGCGCTCCCACTGTATGAAATGAGTAGCTCTCCCAGGCAGCATCCCGCGGCAGGGATCCACGCACCTTCTTCTCCTGGGCAGGTGCTGGGGGACAGCGCTGCAGGAGTCAGCTTCTCACCTCTGGCAATTGGAATATGGCGCTGCCCTCACCAAGCGCTAGTCAGCAGGAAGGGTAGCACAGACCAGTCCAGTTTAGCAATCCTTTCTTCTCCTGGGCAGCAGAGATACAGTGCTCTTCTTTTCTAGGCGCTAGGTAGCAGAGCAGCAGACTACTACAGCAGTCAGTGGGCACTCATCAGTAAAGGGCCACAAATGTCATACTCTGTAACATGGCACTCCTCCTGATACAGCAGCCTTTACTCCAGCAGCGGGACCCTCACTAGCCCTATGGACAGCAGAGGGGTACAGTTGGGCGCAGGGGCCAGCACACAGGCCCATGTGGAGGTATCTCCTGGCAGAGGGTCCCCTCTCTCTCAGGTCCGTTCTCTGAGTGAGCACATGGTGGCACAGCCCCCCTATTTATACGCACCTCACCCCACCTACCAGACATTGCGAGATGCTTCTAGAAGCGTCTGGGGAAACTGGTTCTGACTGGCTCAGGGGGAGGAGTAGAGCACCCTGGGTGCCAGGTTTCCCTCCATAAGCTGGGATGGCTGGGAAATGAACAACTAGACTGGTAACCCACCTCAGTCAGGCGGCACCACACACAGCCATGGCATCCATTTTAAAAGTGACATTTTACCAAGGTGCATTCTTACAATGGGGAGTATTACAGGTGCGTACACCTTGCATCACAATTAACATTTGTATTTCAAATTCATCAACAAGATATAAGTGTTATTCCCGTGCACTCGTATTACTCTTCAGTTATTCCAAATAGTTAAATCTGTTTGAGTTTGGCGCTTCATTTGTCGCACGTCGTCTGGCCGTGCCTTTAAGTATCAAAACGTGATGTGGTGAGGGTCACCTGCCCACCAAAAATGTGCGCACAATATATCTTGAAACTCTCAGGTTTCTTCACAAAGTTCAATTTTATTCAGTTCAACATTTGTAATCCAATCAAAGAACTTAATTCAGTTCAACGTTCAAATTCAACGTCATAGGCAGGCATAATCATCATCTTATGGTGCAGTGGTCAATGCTGTTCACAGTTTTTCAAAAATACCCAATGCATTTCGGGTCAACAAAGCAGGACCCTTCATCAGCGGTCTGTGAAGAAATGAAACAGGACCTGATAACGTCAGCTGAGTTACACCCGGCGTTGATTGGATGGTACTTTCTTGTGATGAGCCAAGATCACTGGTCGATGGTGATTGAACAACCAAAGTGGCTGCTGCAGCAGCACTCATGGTGGTCTTGGACCTAACTTGGTGTGGTGGCACTGAGCCCAATGAAGCAGAGGTGCTGCTTCCAGCTTGGTCCCCGGCGGACACCACTGCTGCTGCAGGCGTAGGTTTTTTTTTCTCCCCAAAAAGGTGTCGGTGGGCACACCAGTCTCCTTGGGAGGTGGTGCCACTTGCTTCTTCTGCTCCTTCTTACTGGCAGTGGCACTGGCAACTTTTTCCGCTGAGGCGCTACGGCCACCTTTCTTTGGGGCCATCTTCTTCAGATGTCAGAACAGCAGGCTGCAGTTGCACGAGTTGCAGAGTTATCTTGTCTGTGGCCACACGTGACGTCACGTGACGTTGAGCGGCACACACTGCTGCAGGACTTCTTCCTGGCACTGGTGGTTCTCTTGTGCACCTAAAAGAAATGGAAGCCAGAGAAACATCAGTTATTCACCCCAAAAAGTCGAAAAACACACAGAAATCACCACAATCCAAAGCCATCCATGCCCTCAAGGATGTTTAAATTCAAGACAACCCACAGAAAGATTAGGCCAATTCACCACTGAGTACCCCTGGGCATAATGGTTGAAAGCAAGACAAACTGGGTGCAGGCCTGAGCACACCGCCTGGCTTCAAAATGGCCCCCTGACCCCCACCACATGGCCAGGCCCTGCCTGTCTCAGGCCTCAAAATAGCCTCCACCCACATGGCCAGGCCCCAGCAACACCCCAAAAAGTCGAAAAACACACATAAATCACTACAATCCAATGCCAATCATGCCCTCAATGATGTTTAAATTCAAGACACCCCACAGAAAGACAATGCCCATGCACCACTGAGTACCCATGGGCATAATGGTTGAAAGCAAGGCAAACTGGGTGCAGGCCTGAGCACACTGCCTGGCTTCAAAATGGCCCATTGACCCCCACCACATGGCCAGGCCCTGCCTGTCCCAGGCCTCAAAATGACCCCCACCCACATGGCCAGGCCCCAATAACACCCCAAAAAGTCGAAAAACACACACAAATCACCACAATCCAATGCCATCCATGCCCTCAATGATGTTTAAATTCAAGACACCCCACAGAAAGACTATGCCCATGCACCACTGAGTACACCTGGGCATAATGGTTGAAAGCAAGGCAAACTGGGTGCAGGCCTGAGCACACTGCCTGGCTTCAAAATGGCCCCTTGACCCCCACCACATGGCCAGGCCCTGCCTGTCCCAGGCCTCAAAATGGCCCCCACCCACATGGCCAGGCCCCAACACCACCCAAAAAAGTCGAAAAACACACAAAAATCACCACAATCCAATGCCATCCATGCCCTCAATGATGTTTAAATTCAAGACACCCCATAGAAAGACTAGGTTCATGCACCACTCACTACACCTGGACCTACTGGCTAGTGAGGCTTTACAGGCACCCCAATTTTTTTTTAAAAATCAACATATAACAGTGAGCTAAAATTCCATGACATAAATGAGAATTAAGTAAAAAAAAAAAATCACAGAAACAGTTGTATCATGCGACCATGACTAACCCTGGGCCTACTGGATACTGTGGCTACCCACAATATATATTTTGTGAAAAAAGTTTTAGAACTGTAGTTGCCTCAACTGCAATGCCCCAAACAAACAACACCAACTTACTTGTAAAATCTCAAGTCCAAAAGTGATCCAAACTCCAAAGTCCAAAAAGTCCTCAAATACAAATATCCAGCAGCAGCGACAAAAAGTAATCCTTCCAGCTCCAGATCCAAATCAAAAGTGACCAGGACATGGACAAAGCACTTGAAGGAGCCTGCTGGACAGGAACAGGAAGTTGGAGACTCTGGGGCACTTCCTTCCTCCCACCCCACCCCAAAAAATGGACTCCTGCACCAAAAAGTGCAGCCAAATGTCAAACTGAGGAGTTATTCTGATGAAAATCATCATTTTCACAAGGTTTATGCTTCCTGCGGTGGATTTCTGGTGCAGAATTGCAATTTTTGCAATTTCGGGAACGCGAGCTGTTTAAATCTTCTGCCGGAAGTCAGCTGCGCACCAAATCTACGTGTTCGGCATTGTTTACTCCTGCAATGCGTGATCGCGGGCCTTTATGACGTGCTCTGATTGTCAAACTCTCGCTGTGCAAGATGGCAAGCCGCGATAGCGTAATTGCATTCGAAAAACTCTTGCGTGATCACGCAGCAAGATCGAAAATGGCGCAGCACACGCAAACTGGGAGAAAAACAACTCGGCCGACTCAGAATCACGGTAAGTCAACACCACGCGCTCGATATTGTATTTTTCAAGCGCGACCAAGCAAAATGATTCGTAGCTTGCAAATTTGCGGATTTTTGGGCAAATTTGCTCGATTCGCGGATTGCGAAATTGCCAAAAATCCACAAATTCGCCCGCGAAAAGTATTTTACGCCCATTCTTACCCTAAGCCTGGTGACTGAGAAATTGATGGGTCCTCTCCCAAGCAATGTGGAAGCTACATTATACCAAAACAATGCATTCACAAGCAGATAGTGGATTGGCAATCATTCACTGTGAGTATGAGCACAAAATACATGCTACTTTACGCATTGGGAATGATAGTCTCTCCCTCACAGCTGAGGTGTATTCAACCACAAAGTACTTTCTCCCATTACATTACTGAGTTTGACCTCAAATTACAGACTACTCTGTGGGATAGGTAGTGGCAATCTGAACAGTATCTCAGTCAGAGGTGTGGTGCATTCAAGTACTCTTTCCCCTCATATTAGTGCTTCACAACTATGACTTTGTGATACAGATCTGAAGCTTCCGGCTTGAACAACAAACAAAAAAAAATATTGTTAAGAAATATCATGAACACAAATATTACCATCCTACACTTAAAACAGATAGGCATAGTCATCAACTACAAAAATAATGCTGTAAAAATGTCTATTGAACAATCACCTGCCCCTCACGCACAAGAGGGCCTCATCCGCTTCATGTACTAGTGGGGGCGCAGGTACATGTGCCACAGGGGTGTGTGTTTATCTTTACACGCTTAGCAATCTGGACGATGACTACTTCTTGCTTTGCTTTGTGGGCTCCTGCTTGCCAGGATCTGGCTGTGGCACAGCCTCCCCAGTTATCCTATAACTGGGGGCACGATTGCTAACGGCTTCTGGGGCCATTCCACTGCAGGCACTCTCTTGACCGAACACCCCTGGTAATATGCACATGCACCAAAAAATCCACTAAGCGACTGCAGAGATGGCTAAGCCCCTTACAACTCAAGATGGGCTTGAAGAGTTCCCCACCACAGCTCCTATAACGCAGGACTAAAAGATATCAGATCAGAGATTGGCTCACTTAGGGAGGACTTTAAGGCATGCATCAGAGACTTCAAGAAGAAAGTATCAGACATAGGTGAGTGAGTGGATGACTTTCAGTGCACTGTGGATGCCAGGTCAGAAAACCAGCAGATGGGCTGGTGGCACGTTGCAGCCCTGGAAGAACAACACATTGATCTCTAGGTCAAGCAGGAAGACCTAGAAAATTACAGTCGCCTGGACAGGCGAGGGCCAAAACGGTAAGAGGGCACTGAAATCATGGCAGTCACAACGGCCCTCCTCCAAGTGATAAGGGGAGGCACGGATGCACCACCCCCATCTTGGACAGAGCACATCGGTTCGCATCAGCTCCAAAATCACCAGATATGACGTCGCTCCCCTATGACTTAGCGATGCAGTTGGGAATTGAACCCGATCACAGACAAACTGTGTTCCATGAACCTCAGGTACCAATGGGGTCAGTCCTTTGCTCTGCCATTTACTTTGGATGGCAAGCGGCGATCTTTAAGCTCTTTGGCAGAGGTGAGGTGGCTACTGGGAATGTCTTCCCATAATGGAGATGGGCCCTCTGCCTGGCCCAGTGGGCACCCAGGAACACTTTGAAGCCTACCTCTGGACCATGGTGGGCTCTCCCCACCCCAGTTTCTGTCTGGCAGAGTCACTTGCCTTTGAGACAAAGCAGGATATTTTCCAATGCCTCCAGAGCATGTACAAGGAAGAATCGCGGGTGCCCTCTGCTACTGGATCTGGTTAGCGGAGTCATCTTTGCAATGGCTGGACTCACTCTTGACATGAAAACTGGGCAAATATTCAGCCAACATCAGGAACGGGGGTTGCTGGTTGTGAATGGGGGGGGGGCAGTGGAGATACCCGAATAATCTCCTGCACTGAATCTACCTCTCCAATGGAGGCCCCCCCCATGCGTCTCGCACACCGTGAGTGTGACTCCTCTGGTGAGATGCAGGCACCTTGGTTCTGGTCTCAGTGGGAAGTAGATGCACAATTTGGGCCCTGTTGGTCCACATTGGTTAATTGTTTAGTTCTGATGTTTTTACTCTACATGTCCCATCACTACTTGTACACTTTTATGAGTGAGGTTGGGTTACACTTCAGGGGCAATCCGTAGACATACTTAGGATGACTGCTACTCTCCAACCACCCTCTCATGAACAAGGGTCTTAAAGTACTCTCTCTAAATGTCCATGGCCTTAACTCCCCCAGCAAGCACAACCAAGTCTGAGATTATATCTTCCTCCATGATCCCGACATAGACTTTTTACAGGAGAATCACCTTTGTGGCGTAGACTGTGATATCCTATACGCCCCAGGACCTACACTGACTCTGCTGGGGGACTTTAATGTTCACTATGAAGACACCAATCACCCTCTCTCATCAGGTATAGTACAGGATCTTGGATCATTGCAGTTAACTCAAATAGTAGGTGGGCCTACCCACGAGAAAGGGCATCTCATTGACCCTGTATTTAGCACTGACCCCATTCTTAAGGTTAATGATCCTATACCTGTGCTGTGGTCAGCCCACCACCTTACACCAATGATCTTGTATGGTGATTCTCCATTATCGGTCTCCCTACCAGTAACTAGAAATGACAGTACATGGTGTTAAACTAGCAAGGAGGAATGGAACTCCATGCTCGATGCCTTCAAACCCGTATTGGGAAATCATCCCTCCCCGACAGTTGACAAATTTGTAGATTGGGTCAAACAATCCTTAGATCAGGGGATCCCACTAAAAAGTGTTAAACTAAACCATAAGGGCAAAATCTGCCCCTGGTTCATCCTGCACCTGCTGACCCTAAATAATAATTTTCGAGGTTAGAAAGAAATTGGAGGAAGTCATATGAAGAACAGGAGAATAAAATCTACCAACTGACCATTACAAACTTTCACCTACAAATCAAATCTGCCCAAGCATCCTACTTCGAATCCAAGATGGACAGGCCATCTAACTCATCTGCAGGTACGATTGCCAATTGTAAAATCATTTATGACATCAAAGTCAAAAAGTAATCATCCGGAACCTACAGTAGCACGTTGCAATGACATGACACTGTTCTTTAAAAAAAAATCTATAACATTTATTTCTCCATACAAAGTACGAAGAGTACACCTAACCTATCTCAGGGGGAAAAACAGTGGGAGCATCTATGGTATGCCTACCAACTTTCCCTGGCACTACCCTCTAACTACTCTCAATGCTTTTAGGTAAAGTGAAGTCCTGGTCCCCACTAGACCCCGACCCCCGAGCTACTCTTTCAAGGAGCAGAATGTATTTTCCAGTTCTACTGGGTCTTTTTAACCTCTCAGGGGCAAATTTACAATAACTGGGGCATCCCTGAATATCAGCAGGGATGCGCCAGTTATTGTGCGTCACAGCTGCGCCACCATGGATGCACCGCATTTACAATGCGGCGCACCATGGGGCAAAAATGGACAGATGGTGACGCATCTATGCCGTAAAGGCGGCGCATTGCTGGTGTTGCGTTGCAAGCGTGACGCAGCTCCAGCAAGGCTCTGGGGGGCGCATGGTTTTGACGCAGCATGACCTTAAAAGTGACTGAGTGAAATCTTGTTGATTTCACTCAGCCACTTTTAGGAGGCGTTCCTGCGCCGGAACGCCCCCCCCCCCGTGCCGGAACACCCACATGTGGCGCAGGGCTTTACAACGTGATGCATCTCCCAGATGCGTCACGTTGTAAATACCCCGCAGCATGGTGCTGGCATTGCGCCGCTGCTGCATCACAAAAGTGACGCAACAGCGGCATAAAAGAGGTGCAAGGGGCTTGTAAATCTGCCCCTGAGTATCTAGTAGAGTAGTTCCCTCAGCATGTAAACATGCCATGATAAAACCACTATTAAAAAATGACAATCTTGACCTCTTAAGTCCTGGGAATTACAGGCCTATATCCCTGCTTCTGGCAGTTGGCAAGATTCTAGAAAAACATGTAAATCAGAACTCATCCCTATTCCTGGAGGAGAATTCTCTCCTCGCATGGACTCATTCGATCCTGTCTCCCTTGATGATACTTTTAAGGCCATTTGGTCAGTAAATCTGGATCTCCTTTTGATCCCTGCCCACCTTCAGTCCTGCAGATGTTAGAAGAGATGATTAACTCTACTATTAATAGCATCATAAATTCATCATTAGCCACGGCAGAAATTCCCAATGAATGGAAGCTTGCTGCAGTCAAGCCTCTCCAGAAAAAGGCCCTATCAGATGTGACCACCCTCTCCAACCTGCGTCCCATTTCCTTGCTCCCACTCGTATTCAAACTGGCGGAAAAATTTGTGAATAGCCAACTCACAAATTTTCTGGAGGAGAATAACATCCTGCACCCAAACCAGTCAGTGTTTCGGTCGAAACATTCCACCAAGTCTGCCCTGCTGTTTACAGCAGAGACCCTACGAATTGCCATGGACCAGGGAAAGAAGGCTGTCCTGATTTTACTCGACCTGTCGGTAGCCTTCGACACGGTCTCACATACCATCTTAGTGGACCGGATGGTTACTGCAGGAATAGGAGGGGTGGCTCTGGCTTGGCTCAGAAATTTTCTTAACAACAGACGCCAAGTCACAGTCCTGGGCCCATTTCAATCGGAAGCTAAAGTCATCAGCTCTGGGGTCCCTCAGGGCTCTAGTTTAAGCCCTATACTCTTCAATCTGTACATGGTACCCCTGATTGAGCTAATTGCGTCATTCCAGATTAGCACAATATCGTATGCTGATGACACGCAGCTCATTCTGGTGTTGGATAAGGAACTGCCTGGTGCAGAGGAAAACCTGAAAAAATGCCTAACGGCTACGTTTGAGTGGATGACTAACAATCATCTCAAATGTAATTCCGGTAAGACGGAAATCTTGCCGTTTGGAAATCAAAATCTGTTTTCCCCGAAAACACTGGTGGCCTGATGATGCTGAAGCCCCCCCCAGTACCATCTCGTCTGCTCGAAACTTGGGCATCAAATTCGACGACCAATTGTCCTTCAAACAGCAAGCGGTGGCCGTAGCTGGCATGTGTTTCCACATAATTAAATCTTTGAGGACATTTTTTGATCTTCTTCCTTTGCCAGCCAGGAAAATGGCGGCAGTTGCGCTAATGGAAAGGGGCGACCACTCGGTCCCCCCGAACGTATGGTTGGGGGCCCGGATCCTCCCGGGAAACCATTTTGGGCGGGGGGCGTGTCACGGCTGGTATGCCCGAAGCGGCGTAGCCGGCGCGCGCCTTTTCCCGCCCAAGAGGGGTTGTCCTAGACACCTACACCAATGGCCACGCCCAGTAGGCGTACCGGCGGAGGGTTCACGCCCTCCCGAAGAGGAATAAAGAGAGCGGGAATCCGAAGAAGCGTCCTCTTGTTCCTGTGCTTGGAAGCTGCACCCACTCGTTGCACGTGAGCACTCGACGGAACAAGGAGCAATTTTGAGAACTTGTAATTCTTGTGTTTCTCTGTCAGCGACTTCGAGGCTAAGGATACAGGACCTTGTCGATCAAGTTTGGATCGGATATTCGAAAAACAATGTCTGGCAAGAAGGCAAGAAAGAAGCCCGAAAATGACCAGGTGCTTCGTATGCTAGTGAGCAGAATGGCAAAGATCGAACGGAACGTCGTTATGGTCCCGGCGCTTGGCCGAGATATGGCGCACATGAAGAAGCAGATGGCTGCAATGAACAATACGGGCAAACCAAAGAAGGTAATAGGCCCGGAATTGCCGGGAGTTGTCCCTGAGGGTAGGGGTAAACGGGTCAGGAATAGGGCGGCAGGGGGGGAGGTTCCGATTCACGAAGTACCCCCGGCGACCCCTGCCATTCCAGTTGAGGCCCCGGTACCAATCCCTGACGCGGGTCAACCAATTCCGTTTGTGGTGACGCCCGCCAACGAGGAGGACATGCCTCTCGAATTAGCCGCCCAGTTGGCCGCATGGCTCGGCAAAAAGACAGGGGTTGCTACGGCGCCCGGAGACACGGCCGAGGAGGCCAGGCTATTAATGCAGCAGTTGCGGCAGTCGCGATATGCCGCAAAGGCGAATCTCCCTTTTGTCCCCCCACAGGTGACCCCGGAAGGACCGGCAGCTGGCGTGGAAAAAACGGCGGGAACATCAGCGGAGCCGGGTAAGCAGGCATTGGCAATTGCGGGGGGGGGCTCTTTGCCCTCAAGACGGGAGAAAGTGGTTCAACATATCCCGTTGGCCACGAAAGAATTGATATGGGCTGACAAATATGTAAATATGTTTTCTCTGCTGACTGACCATCGCGAGATGGAGTATGCTAAGGCGCAGAAAGATTTGTGGCACCCGAGTGTCTGGCGAGCCAAGATGGCGGGATTCAGGGTTGATGAGACAATCACAAATTGGGCCAAGGCCTTTGCGATGTTTACTGCAATTATGGGGGAACGTAAGCCCGAGGTTTTGCCTGAATTGTCCTGCTATCAGGCCCGAATTATGGATTTTTATGAAACATACGAAGGCAATGAGTGGATGGGCTATGATATGAAGTTTCGTAAGGCCAAGGAGTACGATTCATCTCTGACGTGGGATTGTCTCGACTCGGTTTCTTGGCAGAAACAGCTCCTGCCGGGCGCGACCAAGACGTCCTCGCCAGGCGGGAATGGGTCGGGGTTTTCCCGCCAACAGCCCGCGGTACCCTTTCGAGCGGGCCCCGGTGGAGACCACCAAGGAAGGACTGGTGGTAATGGGGGAGAGAGAGGGGTCAGTTGGAGCTTTAACAGGGGCAACTGCACCAGACCACAAGGGACTTGTAAGTTCAGACATGCGTGTGCAGGTTGTGGGAACTCCTCGCACCCCGAGAGTTCGTGCAGATCCAAGAATGGCGGGTCGGGAGGTAGAGGAGGGTCCAAACAGGACTGAGGGGGACCACTGTGTACCATTACCTATCCCCGTCGATATCACAGCAATGATCCCCTGGCTAAACGTATACCCTGATCATGTCTCCGCTGGGGTGTTGAGGAATGGATTCTTATATGGTTTCCGCATCCCGGCGGGGAATTTTCGTGGGGAAGCACTATGTAGAAACCAACTATCGGTTCAGCATAACCCAGCGGTGGTAGAGAGAAAGATTGCAAAAGAAGTTGCCCTGGGTCGGGTTGCGGGCCCATATGGACACCCGCCAGTATCGAATTTTATCTGTTCCCCGTTAGGAGTGGTCCCCAAGAAGGACCCCGGGGAATTTAGGCTGATCCATAACTTGTCGGCTCCGAAGGGTCTCTCGGTAAACGATGCGATTGACCCGGGAGTCTGTTCGGTGCGGTACGCATCCTTCGATGAAGCCGTCGCCATGTTGAATCGCCTGGGGCCCAGAGCGCTGATGGCGAAGTCAGATATCGAGTCGGCATTCCGGTTGCTCCCGGTACACCCACGGGATCAGCGTCTATTAGGCTTTGTGTTCCAGGGTCGTTACTACATGGATAAATGTATGCCAATGGGTTGCTCCATTTCTTGTGCTTACTTTGAGAAATTCAGCTGTTTTTTGGAATGGGCATTCATCGAAGCCACTGGGCATAGTCATGTTATGCATTACTTAGACGATTTTCTGTTCTTGGGGGCAGCCGGCGACACAAAATGTGCGCAGGCCTTACAGGATTTTTGCATCCTCATGAAGGATTTCGGAGTGCCATTGGCACCAGGTAAGACGGTTGGACCAGCTACGTCACTGGAGTTTCTGGGGATTGAACTAGATTCTGTGGAGGGATGTTTCCGTTTGCCAGTAGGGAAAGTAGCGAAATTCAGGGCTTCCCTGGAACTGTGCCTTAGTAAGGAGAAGGTGACCCTGCATCAGTTACAACAAACAGTGGGTCAGCTTAACTTCGCCCTGAGAGTAATACCAATGGCCCGCCCCTTTTCCCGCTCTATTGCACAGGCCATGGTTGGTCTCAAGGAAGGACATCACCGCACGAGACTGTCTACCGAGGTTCGCCAGGACATGCGCATCTGGTTGGCATTTCTGGCGGACTTCAACGGTCGAGTGGTATGGAGCAAACCACCAGCATCTTCAGACGAGCTAGGGTTGTGGACAGACTCGGCGGGAGCGTGGGTTTTGGCGCCATCTTGGGTAATCGATGGTCGGCACAAACATGGCCGACGTGGTGGCACACCAGCGGTCTCACAAATAACATTGGGTTCCTCGAGTTATTCCCTGTTTTTGTGGCTCTGATGGCATGGCCGGACGAGTTCAGAGATCGCTCTGTGGTATTTTGGTCCGACAATATGACCGTTGTTGAATGTATAAATAATCAGGCAGCACGCTGCAAGTGGATATTGAGATTGTTGAAGGAAATTGTACTACTTTGCATGAGACTGAATGTGCAGTTCAGGGCAAAACACGTGCCGGGTGTTCTGAATCATGCGGCTGATGCACTCTCTCGTTCACATATGCAGGCGTTCAGGGGTTATCTACCTACAGCGGACCTAGCGGCGGCACCATTCCCCGAAGTACTCTGGCTACTCGGTGCCCCGGATTACAAGACCTCGTGGCAGCAAGCTTAGCCCCCAGGACAAGGAAGGCATACGAAGGAGCGTTTTGTTCCTATTGTGCATTTTTGGGTCCGGCAGGGGAGCAGAAATGGGGTCGGGAGGATTCCTTCTTAAAGTTTCTGGTAGCATTGCACAGGGAAGGCCGATCAGTGGCAACGGCCAATAGGCACCGGGCGGCCATTGCATTCATGGCGCAGGTGCATGGCATCAAGGACCCGACAACTTCCTTTTTGGTAAAGAAAGCCCTTCGTGGCTGGCAACGCCTTGAGGGTCGTAGAGTAGACGAAAGGCGCCCGATAGGGTTAGAAAGGTTGTCCCAGCTTATGTCGATACTACCCACGACATGCTCCTCCCATTTCGAAGCAGTCCTGTTCCGGGCCGCTTTCGCATTAGCGTTCCATGGGGCTATGCGGGTGAGTGAACTGGTCGCAAAGAATAAGAAGGATGTGGAGGGAGGTCTGTGTCGGGATCACATCACGATCAGGGGTGATTCCATGGTAGTCACAATAGCTAAGTCCAAGACTGATCATAGAGCTATGGGAGACAGTGTTGTTGTCCAGCGCATGTGAGGGTCCCCCATGTGCCCGATAATGTGCATCGAGGAATATTTGGCGCTGAGGGCTGATACATGGGGTGGGAGTTTGCTGAGACACATCGATGCCACCCCACTGACGAGGTTTCAGTTTCAGAGGGTGTTAACAATGGCAATCGCAGCGGCGGGCTTGGACCCGAGCGATTTTGGGGCCCACTCCTTTAGGATAGGGGCTGCTACTGAGGCTACAGCCAGGGGTCGGAGTACTGAAAAGGTGAAAATGTTAGGACGATGGTCCTCGAACTGTTTTAAAAGGTATGTGCGGTTGCACATGTTGTGAAGTTAAGTTACATGCACTCACGCTTCTTGTCTTCTGTTTGATTTACAGTTTCGCGAGCATGTTATGCGGGGCGGAATTTGCAGTTGACCCAGCACCAGGGGACCAGCGGTCAGAGATCACCGGCTGAGGAGAGAGAGGTGTGGGTCGTGGGCCACTCATACGTGAGGCGGGCCGGGGACGTATTCAAAGCAGGTGACGCCCCTCACGCAGCTGGGGAATACGGGTACAGAGTGACCTTCCACGGAAGGGGCGGGCTCTGTATTGACCAGTTCGAATCTTTTGTCGAGGGACTCTTAGGGCGGCAGAGGTCACCGCCATCTGTAATCATTGTCCACCTTGGGGGCAATGACATGGTGACACTCGGTAGGAGAGTATTACTCGAACGAGTTTTGTTCACCGTTAGCTGGCTGGCGAAAAGAATCCCTGGGTGCACGATTGCATGGTCACACATGATTCCCAGGAAGGTATGGCGGGGGGCCTTTCGGTATCGGCATTGAACCATTCAGTAAAGAAGGTCAACAACAAGATTGGTAGGTTGTTTCGCACGGCGCAGTTGCACAGTATTCCGCATGGGTGTATTCGGGGTGACCACATGTATCTAGAGGATGGGGTTCACTTGTCCCGGGAAGGGAATGTCTTACTCATAGGAGACTTCATAGCTTGGCTAAGGGGTTTGAGGAAGCATGACCTTTAGGAGGAGTTGTGGGGTGGCCGGATAGCCGGTCAACTATCCGGCCTGTGGCGGTAAGGTCATGATCGGTGAGCAGTAATTTCAAGGTCCCTAGAGACAAGAGACAAGACAAGGAAAATTGGAGTTGGCACAGAGGGTACAGTCCTCTGCGCGGCCGCCACTCACACCGTGAGGGCGAAAGTTTTGGTAGTAGGGATCTGACACCGGTTGCGACCTTGCCGTTGGCCCGTAATGCTAGGGTGTACAATTTTAATTTAGAAAGTATGATTTGCAGGATGCTAGACTCGGCTAGGAAAACCTTTGTATTAGAGATTTGTTAAGGTTAGCCAATGGACATGTCTACATCGAAATGTAATAAATGAAAATTGTACATGATATGAAACTTTTATTTTAATGTTTTAATTTTGTTTCATATTTTAATAAATACGGCCGGGAGGGTAACTCCCTCCCGCCTTCCAAAAGTTCAGAACTGCGTCCGTCTTCCCATCCTTGGGGATTGTGTTGGGAGGGGGTGACAGGCATCCCGGCCATATGGAAGGGGCGACCACTCGGTCCCCCTGAACGTATGGTTGGGGGCCCGGATCCTCCCGGGAAACCATTTTGGGCGGGGGGCGTGTCACGGCTGGTATGCCCGAAGCGGCGTAGCCGGGGCGCGCCTTTTCCCGCCCAAGAAGGGTTGTCCTAGACACCTACACCGATGGCCACGCCCAGTAGGCGTACCGGCGGAGGGTTCACGCCCTCCCGAAGAGGAATAAAGAAAGCGGGAATCCGAAGAAGCGTCCTCTTGTTCCTGTGCTTGGAAGCTGCACCCACTCGTTGCACGTGAGCCCTCGACGGAACAAGGAGCAATTTTGACCCACCCACCAGCCCCTTATGGCAATGATTAGTTCTGCAATAAAGTCTTTTTCTCTGATAACATCTTCTTCCCTATGTTTAGCGGTATATGAAGGCCTAGTTTAACGATATGACTTCTGTCTGAAGGTATTGTTTTCCTTGTAGTATAAACAAATGTTGCAAGTAGACGAGGATGTTTTTCTCCCTTAGTAGGTAATCAAATGTCGTATTTATTTTTGGTCGGGCGGTAAGGTCATGATCGGTGAGCAGTAATTTCAAGGTCCCTAGAGGGGGGCGCCACCCACTATGGATGGGAGCGCCCGGGGGGAGGCGGCCATTGGCCCCTCCCACGGGGAGGCGGCACCCAATAACTATGGGTCGCCTAGGGGAGGACGGCCATAGGCCCCTGCCAGGGGAGGAGGCGCTATATGCCCCTCCTACGAATTTCCCGGGGCCCGGATATCCGCGACGGCGGATGTGATAGACAGTGTGGGGTGGGGGGGGGAGTCCACGCTGCCTTCTTACAGACACCTCACACGGGTCCTCGGACGACCTTTAAGATGGCGTCGAGTTTAAATGGGGGGCCCCCAACAAGACAAGGGAAATTGGAGTTGGCACAGAGGGTACAGTCCTCTGCGCGGCCGCCACTCACACCGTGAGGGCGAAAGTTTTGGTAGTAGGGATCTGACACCGGTTGCGACCTTGCCGTTGGCCCGTAATGCTAGGGTGTACAATTTTAATTTAGAAAGTATGATTTGCAGGATGCTAGACTCGGCTAGGAAAACCTTTGTATTAGAGATTTGTTAAGGTTAGCCAATGGACATGTCTGCATCGAAATGTAATAAATGAAAATTGTACATGATATGAAACTTTTATTTTAATGTTTTAATTTTGTTTCATATTTTAATAAATACGGCCAGGAGGGTAATTCCCTCCCGCCTTCCAAAAGTACAGAACTGCGTCCGTCTTCCCATCCTTGGGGATTGTGTTGGGAGGGGGTGACAGGCATCCCGGCCATATAACTTCGAGGCTGGACTACTGTAACAGCCTATATGCTGGAGTCAATAAGTCCATACTCCATAGGCTGCAGATGGTCCAGCACGCAACTGCCCGGTTAGTACTACGGTGGCCGCGTAAGTCATCTGCCTCGGCCGCACTTAATGTGCTTCATTGGCTACCAATCAGCAAAAGGATCTTATTTAAGATCCTCTTGATCACATTTAGAGCCTTTCAACAGCAAGGACCCAAATATCTGTCTAGTGGCTTTAAACGGTATCACCCTACCCGCTGTTTGAGGTCTGCTGGCCAGAATCTGCTAATAGTCCCCAGATTTAAGTTGTCAACTAAAGCAGGGAAATCTTTGTTTGTCCTGGGAGCTAAGGCCTGGAACAAGCTTCCGTTGCACCTTCGATCACTGTCCCATGAAAGTCACTTTAGGAAATCCTTAAAAACTTGGGTGTTTTCCCTCACAGATGCTGCGTGCAGGGCACTAGTATAAGGTATGTGTTCACCAAATGGCTTCTTTCCCTCCAACCTATTTTCATCTGGGTTGGCTGAGCGCCAAGATACTCCTTGGAGTGGTAGGAGCGCTATATAAGTGTCCATTACATTTACATTTACATCCCACTTAGACAGTGTTCTGCCCACAACGTGGCCCTGAAATCATTCTCTGGGCTGTCACGGAGGAGCTCAAGATGCTGTTGTACCAGGGAGGGTCCACTGCTTTCAACCTCCTCAATATGAGTTTGGCTTTTGGCGCGGTAGACCATGGAATACTTACCCAAAGAATGAGCGAAGACGGAATAAAAGATAATGCTTTAAATTGGCTTACTTCTTTCTAAAACACAAGACAATTCAGGTCTGTGAAAAAACATATTACTCAGACATCTTCCCCCTGAAGTTCGGAATGCCACAGGGATCCGCACTCAGTCCCACACTTTTTAACCTCTACATGCGCTTTCTCACTGATATTGTCCTTGAACTCAGGCTGTCAATTGTCTCCTATGCAAACGGCACACAGTTGGTCATCTCACTCACACCTGGACAGGGATCAGAGCCTCAGCAACTGGCTTCCTGTTTGGAAAAGGTAGCTGACTGACTGACTGACTGATGGTATTTCTAAAGCGCACTAATGCCAAGGCGTCTTGGCGCTGAGTAAAGTGACCAACTTGGTACTAACCGAAGCATCATTGAGTAGAGAGCCATGTCTTCATTTCCTTCCTGAACAGTTTAGGGTTAGTGATTTGTCTGAGGTGAAGTGGAGCTGAGTTCCATAACCTTGAGGCCAGATAAGAGAAGTGCTTGCCTCCCCAACGTGATCTTTTAATCTTAGGAACCTTAACCAGACACTGCACCGCTGACCTAAAGGAACGGCTTGGCTGATAACGAGAGAATAGGGATGGAAGATCTAGAGCCCCATCTCTCGCCAAAGCCTTGTGAACCAAGCACAATGCCTTAAAATCCACCCGTCGTTGAACTGGAAGCCAATGTAATTTGCTGATAGTGCGGGAAGTAGAATGATACTTGCGCAGATTGAGAAGTACTCTCGCTGCTGCATTCTGAACTGATTGCAGCTTGGCCATTTGAGCCGTACCAGCTCCCAGATAAAGGGCGTTCCTGTAGTCAATGCTAGAGAAGACAGTAGCAATTATAACTGTTTTCCTGAGAGAGAAGGGGATAAACGGCAATATCTTTTTCAGCCCTTTTAGCATGAAAAAGCATGCTGAAGCCACTTGATTAATCTGTGGCCGCCAGGACATGTCTTTGTCGAACACTATGTCGAGATTCCTAGCTTTAGCCACTGGAAGCGGACAGGCCCCCGCTGAGATAGGCCACCAAAGCTGATTCCAGATGGAGGCCTTTTGGCCAAATTCAAGGACTTCAGTTTTTGCAGTGTTCAGCTTTAAAAAGTTCAAGTTCATCCAGGACATGACCTTGGACATACATAAGGGGAAATCTACTGCCTTAGCCTCAATTGAATGAGAAACTGACACTATCAGCTGAGTGTCATCAGCGTAAGACACTAGCTTAAGGCCATGTTGTTGAATTAATTTCACCAACGGTGCAACATAAACATTAAACAAAGTAGGTGATAGAGAGGATCCCTGCGGAACTCCTCCTGGAAGGGTACATTTTTCTGATTGGTAGCCATTCCAGAGGATAACCTGTTCTCTATCTTATAGGAAGGAGGTGAGTAAATCCAACGCTATGCCCTTGACACCAGAGTCCGTAAGCCTTTGAATAAGTACCAGGTGGTTTACGGTATCGAAGGCCGCTGTTAGATCCAATAGCACCAAAGTGACTCTACTTCCCTCATCCATGCCCCTTCGTATTTCCTCTGCCGCCATTGTTAATGCTGTTTCCGTGGAATGATTTGCACGGAAGCCATGTTGGGTATTATCGAGCAAGTTGTTCACATCCAAATATAAAGAGAGCTCCAGGTTCATGGCTTTCTCCAGCAGTTTGGCAGGCAGAGGCAGACAGGAGATAGGGCGATAGTTTTTTTCGTCTAGAGGGTCTAGTTTTGTCTTTTTTAACAGCGGGCAAACACAAGCCTTTTTCCATAATAAAGGAAAGACTCCTGAAGTCAAAGCTTGATTAAGAACCAGCATTAATAATACACTGATCTCTGAGGGAGCCAGATTAAGTACATGCGGTGGAAAAGGATCGGTGGGGGATCCTGACTTGGTTTTTAACTAGCTGGATGGTGAGCTGCTGCTTCAAGTTCAATGGGGAGAAGCCAGAGATCATGGTATTATGCAATAAACAAAACCCCCTGCTGACATTGGGGCAGCCTGACTGGCTAAGCACTGCACCAACTCCTAATATCCCCATTAAAAGCTTGTGAGTTGTGGCTTGACAAATCTCTTTCAATAGAAACGAAAGCTCAGAAACTTGCAACCAGCTGTTATGGCATCCTTACAACTCTCTGAAAAATCTTAGATTTTCTTCCCCTTCATTCCAGAAGGATTGTTGCCAAGCCTTAGTGCCATCATGACTGGACTATGGGAACTACCTATGCCTGGGCTACCCACATGTGACAAAAAGCCTACAAGTCATTCAAAACAATGTGGATTGGCTTCTGCTTAATGTTCCAAAACATATCTTTGCTAAGAATACCTAAGTCTCCCTGTACTGGTTTCCCATTGAGCAGTGGGTGAAGTACAAAGCTTTATGCGTAGTACATAGAGGACTACACATGAAAGGCCCCTCTCTGTTGCGGGTCCTTATGGTGCCCTATATACCAGCAGGGCACTGAAGTCAATCAATTTGAATTTAATTGAATTTAAAAACATTTATTAAGCGCGCATATACCTGGCGGTTTCTTGGCGCTGCCCGACTTAAGAAAGTGCACCAAATACGTAGGACACATAGGGGTGGACACTCTTTCTCCCATCTAATCTCCAAACTGTGAAACTCAATGCCTAGAAACCTTCATCTGTTGGATAACAAGCTTGTGTTCAGGAAGCAATTAAAAGCATGACTCTAGCCAACTTACAGCTAGATTCATGAAGCATTTTTGCGGGCCCAAACGGTGCGAATCGCAGAATTCGGCCGTTTGCACCCGCAAAAATGGCATTTGATATTTATCATTGGGTCATGCACTCGCAATTTGAGAAATCGCAAAAAATTGCGATTTCTCAAATTGCGATCGCATTTAAGGAATCTCAATTTGAGATTCCTTAAATGCTATTCAGGATCCAATAAAAAATTGTGAATTCGCTATTTTTTCCCGCTATTTAACGCAAAGTCAGACTTCGTGGTAAATAGCGAAAACTGAGAAAAATGCACTTTTGTGCATTTTTCTCAGTTGTATGTTACACACACACATGTCCTTTGGACATGTGTGTGCGCAACACGAGTCTAATTTACATTACCGCTTAGAAGGAGCACTTCTGCACCATACAGTACTTGGGGCGGTATCATGGACTCGTTTGCTTTTAATAACGGTTTGTGTGACATATCCCCATAGTTTTTATTGAATTTTTTCAGGCCACAAATGGAGGAAGATGCTTTTGCGTTTTGGTGTGCCAAATGTATGTCCCATTTTAAGGAGGATTCAAACCAAAGACCAAGATATTTATATTCTTTTACCGTTTCTAATTTTATTTTATCTAGGTACCAGCTAAAATTCTTGGTCCCTTTACCGAAGCACATGATCTTTGTTTTTTCCATGTTCACTGTCAGCAATTTATCCTTACAGTAATCATGGAATACATTTAGTTTTCTTTGTAGCCCGAGCTCTGTCCGGTCAGTAATCGCAAGATCGTCTGCATACAGCAAGCAAGAGACCTTTCTATTATTCATTCTCGGGCTCGCGCTTCTTTCCACCTCTAGTGCTGCTGGGAGATCCGCTAGAAATATTGAAAAAAGGAGCGGAGCTAGGACGCAGCCCTGTCTCAGTCCATTCCCTCTTTCAATTTTCTTTGTCAGCGCCCCTTGTATATCTTTAATGACTTGGGCCCAGTTCCCTCTGTGTAATTCTTTCAAGATTTCAAGTAAGCACACAGGGATTTCATATTTAATCAGGCACTCCCATAGTTTCCCCCGGTCCACTGAATGAAAGGCTGCCCGGAAGTCGACGAAACAGCAAAACAGGTTCCCCTTTTGTTCTATCGACTTCCGGGCAAGGGCCCACAGGGCATAACAGTGATCCACGGTGGAGTGCCCTTCTTTAAAGCCTCCCTGTTCCACCGGGATAATTGAATTCTCTTCCACCCAGTCCTTTAATTTGCCAAGAACTATTTTTGCAAATATTTTCTCCCCGATGTCCAGTAGATTAATTTATCTATAATTTTTCGGGTTGTTCATCTCCCCTTTCTTATGTATTGGCCTTATCCAATATCTTATAGGCTTGCATTCCCTCGTAACTTAGCTTTTACTTGTATCTAACATTATAGGTTCCTTAATTTGATTTATTTTGTTGTTCCTGTGCTATGCGATTCACCTTTTTCAGAAAGTTCCCAAGTGCAATTGCTATTTCCAGATTTTCCATTCCATCAATAAGTTTGTCGCTTGTACTCGTTGTCTTATGCCATATTTTATAAATAAAGGTCGTAAGAACCGTTTTCTCACTTCTAGACATGTCAAGCAGTCAAGTTGTATGTGCAGCATTTCACACTTGGCCCCCAAGCCACATTTACATGTACCATCTGGATATAACATTTCTGCCTTAACTCTCCCTTCCATTAGCCAAGGGATGGTGCCAATTCGGATTTTCAGTATCTCCCACCTAAATGCATAATTTGGCAGGGTTTCTAAGTATGGGTACCCAGTCTCATTTTCCCATGATTCTATCATATTTACCACTGATTTTTTGTTTCTTAGATATCCTATATCCTGCCTTCTGGAGTACTCCCTTCCTTGTACTCTGAGTGCACTCTTCGTGAACTCTACATCTAGAGAATTTTGGTTTACTCCCACTTTTAGATTCCCGATTATTTCCTTTATTTTTCTTTTTGCGTCTAGTGCCCATCTTAGGTTACTGTGGTGGATTTCTTAACTACACCAATGTGAGACCTTTTCCCCTACCCCCTGGGATTGGCGTTTCCAGAATCTTACCATCGCCATTTTGGCCTGAGTATTCCATCCAATCATATCTGTTTCCAGTCTAATTGCCTGTATCATAGATGACTTAGGTAGTGACAATAATGTTTTCAGGGCCTTACCTTCCTCCCGATCCCAGCCTCCCTTTCCGCTTAGAAGGAGCACTTCTGCACCATACAGTACTTGGGGCGGTATCATGAACTCGTATGCTTTTAATAACGGTTTGTGTGACATATCCCCATAGTTTTTATTGAATTTTTTCAGGCCACAAATGGAGGAAGATGCTTTTGCGTTTTGGTGTGCCAAATGTATGTCCCATTTTAAGGAGGATTCAAACCAAAGACCAAGATATTTATATTCTTTTACCGTTTCTAATTTTATTTTATCTAGGTACCAGCTAAAATTCTTGGTCCCTTTACCGAAGCACATGATCTTTGTTTTTTCCATGTTCACTGTCAGCAATTTATCCTTACAGTAATCATGGAATACATTTAGTTTTCTTTGTAGCCCGAGCTCTGTCTGGTCAGTAATCACAAGATCGTCTGCATACAGCAAGCAAGAGACCTTTCTATTATTCATTCTCGGGCTCGCGCTTCTTTCCACCTCTAGTGCTGCTGGGAGATCCGCTAGAAATATTGAAAAAAGGAGCGGAGCTAGTACGCAGCCCTGTCTCAGTCCATTCCCTATTTCAATTTTCTTTGTCAGCGCCCCTTGTATATCTTTAATGACTTGGGCCCAGTTCCCTCTGTGTAATTCTTTTAAGATTTCAAGTAAGCACACAGGGATTTCATATTTAATCAGGCACTCCCATAGTTTCCCCCGGTCCACTGAATCAAAGGCTGCCCGGAAGTCGACGAAACAGCAAAACAGGTTCCCCTTTTGTTCTATCGACTTCTGGGCAAGGGCCCACAGGGCATAACAGTGATCCACGGTGGAGTGCCCTTCTTTAAAGCCTCCCTGTTCCACCGGGATAATTGAATTCTCTTCCACCCAGTCCTTTAATTTGCCAAGAACTATTTTTGCAAATATTTTCTCCCCAATGTCCAGTAGATTAATTTATCTATAATTTTTCGGGTTGTTCATCTCCCCTTTCTTATGTATTGGCCTTAATATGGCCCCATTCCAGTTATCGGGGAGTTTGCTAGTATCTAAGATGACTTCAAACATATTTGCAAAAAATTCCGCCCACCAATCTAAGTGAGTTTTGATTATTTGAGCCGGGAGGTTATCTGGGCCTGCCGCTCTTGTGAGATTCAAACCTTTTATCGTCTTTTTAACCTCTGGGGCGGAAAAAACGGGTTTTATATCTGCTACCAGACCGCTCCAGTCTGTGTACAGATTTTCTTCCCGGTCTTTCCCTGGGCTGTACAGATCGTGTAAATACTCCTCCCATGCGGACTCTTCTACAATGCAGTTCATTTTCCCTGGTTGGCGATCTGCTGCTGAGTGGACTAACTTCCAGAAGTTTCGTAAGTTTTTAGTTTCAATTGCCTCGAGTAATTTTTGCCAGCATCCCTCTTTAAATTCCCTTTTTGTCCTTCTGATAAGCATGTTATATTCTCTTTTTAGGCCCACTAGGGTGTTGACATCATCTTGGTCACTCTTTTGCTGAATGCGGCGGGTCATTCTCCTAACTTCCCTTTTAAGTTTCTCTATCTTCTCACTTTTCGCTTTATTTTTGTTTTTGCCTCTATTTATATTTTTTAGACCTATACTAAGAGTTTGAACCACCTCCTCGATTTTTCGTACATACCAATCGAGGTTTCGACCCCTTGATACATTCAGGTCTAGGTTCTGTTGTAATTTTATTAATCTGGCAACATATTCTTCTGTAAGCCTAGTTGCTGGGATAATCCACCTCTTGTTCCATAACCTTTGGGCCAGATTCGAAGTGCACACCCGGGAACTCCAAGGCTACCATGTTATGGTTGCTTCCATCTCTATTCACAATTCTGAACCCTGAGATTAATCTAAAATTCCAAGGTGTGGTAAAGGCATAATCTATGGGGCAGATTTGAGAGCCTGGTTTAAATGTTTTTTTAGCGGGCAGTCTAGCTCGCATCTTCCATTTAAACAGAACAGGTTTTTTGTTCCCAGGAGGTTTCCCAACTGCAAATCTTTAGCACTAGATATACTTTCAGGGAAAGTTGCTTGAGGTATTTCATAGGCCTCCAATATGTCTAGAAACCAACAATCTACCTTCTCGGGGTGAAGTTAGTGATTAAAGTCGCCCACGAGAATAAGCATATCCCTGCTGTATTTTTCACCAAGGTAATCTATATCCTCCTTAAAGAGAGCCATTTCCTCTACATATTGCTCTGTGGTGGCCCATTGCATGTACACATTTAACATTAGAATTGTATCCATTTTTATACACCCTGATAGTATTATTCTACATGCCAACAACCATTTGCATTTCACATTTATTTCAATTACTTTCTCCATGATCTTAGTCGATACCAGAGTCATAATTCCACCAGCAGAACGCCCGAATCTACATTTCTTTGCAGGTCGGTTTAGCTGGTAGAAAAATCGGGGTCTTGCCACATAGCCAAGTCTCCTGGATACACATAATGTCTGTATTTTCCCCCTATTCCCTTATATTATTTTGTTTCAAGTCGTTTCCTAGGCCATTTATATTCCAGGAGATTATCCTTATGCTATGTGGCATACCTTTTCCCTATTCGATATCATCTAGCCAACCTTCCTCCCCGCAGTCATTTGTGTGTCTCGATGAGGGTCCTGCCTGGTCAAACTCCTTACTCCAGTTTCCCCACCCATGTGCCATCTCTGAATTGTTTGCAACTATTTTTATGTTTCCTAGTGGCAATACCTCCTCGTCCTCCAGGTCACATAACCTAACCTGTCTCTTTCCTAGCCCTGCGTGGCATTTTAGAAAGTTGTTTCCCTGCCATCCCTTTCCTTCTACTTCTGCTAAAACTTCGTTCTCATTTAGTAGGCGGATACCTTCTTTTTGTAACTCGTTTACTGCCTTTTCAATCGTGTCTTTTACCAGGTTTGAGTACAACGTGATTCTAGTAATCTCTTTTCCTTCTCTATTTTGTCTAAAACCCACTTCCCTAATGTCGCTCGTTCTTATCGCTTTCAGCTTCTGGCATTTGAAAAAGCCTTGTAGGAGTTGAGACCTATTCAGAGGCCGCCTCTTACCTAGCTTTTTTCCCCCTAGCCTTTGCGGGATTTGTTCAAGGTATAGCCTCATATTATCGTTTTCATCTTTCCTTGACCTGCTGGGTATAGGATGTTCATTCGTATCTACCTTTTCTGACTGGATATAGGGTCTGTTTACTCTAACCTCCCGTGTTACCCAAGCCTCTAAGTTTCCTCCCAGTTTCTTCCCCCCCCCCCTTCGGCTGGCCTATGTGTTTGTTATCGACTGTCTTCTTCAGGGGTTTGTGTGGGCCTACACCTTTTCCCTGAGGCTTTGTGTTGTTTGATTTTGGGATGCTCATCTGCAGGTGGGGACCCTTTATTTCCTTTCCAGTAATCCTATCTTCCTCTTGCGTCGTGACTACTTCCTCCAAGGAGGGGCACACCTTCCTTACTGGTTTAGTTCCTGCTCCTCTTACTCTATTTATTGGCCCACGTCTTGTCTGCTCTGCCCTTCTTATTATCCTCATTGGCCACTTCGAAATATATATCTGGTGGCCCTCATTGGATTGTTTGTCAGATTGGGGCAGGACCTCCCTCTGCGGGGCAGGATCAGGGTTAGGGATTTTGCCTGCTGTACTTGGTGTGTGCTCATTTCCCTTTGGATTTTTTACGGTTTCTCCCTGTGCCTGAATTTGGGGCTCCGGATCGGGGATTTGTCTTATCATGTTTAGCATATGTGATTTAATCCCCCGCAGCTCCCCCTCTATATTAGCAAGATATGTTTTCTGAGTTTTTAAAATAGAGTTATTAGACAGGGTGACCTCTAAGAGGCCTTGCAGGGTCCTTTGTAGCATTAACATTAGGTCCAGCATTGATGTGGCTGACAATGATGAAAGATCGCAATTAGGTTCGAGGTTTAATTCAGATGTTTTATCCAGTTCGGCACAGTGTCTTGAGCTGGTGTTTCCAGTTTCCGATGGACATTTATTTTGGCTCCTGTTCTGACTTGTCCTTTTATTCAGGGAGGTTTCTGTTCCTTTCTCCGTTCCTACCCGAAGTATTGGGCTGTCCAATGGGATTGGGCTGTCCAAGGATCCTCCCTCCACTTCATAGGAGAAGGATAGACGAGGTGATGATGACAGCCGTGGCGGGATTAGGCCCCCCTGGTCTAGTAAAAGCTGTAGCGATTGATTAGCCAAATTGAGGGAGTTGGACCCATGTATCTCCAGGGGTAGGGAGGCCCCTGTGTTCTTATTCCCCTCTTGGCTTGCATTCAGGGATGCCACTTTACTAGTTGTAAAAGTCTTTGCCTTTTGCAGGTGAAAACACCTTTTTAAAGTGCTTCCCCATAAACTCCTTTATTGAGTCCCGGGCTTGTCGCATTTATAGTGTTTACAGCGTTGAGTCTTGGTCTCAAGTTATGTTCTACCAGTTTTTTCCCTTTTTTTGAGGCCATAATTGGCTTTCACCCAGCGCTGTTAGAGCTCGCTGGGGCTTGGTCTCCCTTATTTCACCTGATGAGTTCTGTTTTTATCCTTACTCTATGAAGGTTGATTCTGTTAAAGTCTGAAGGATAGTTCTGTGCGTCTATTGGATCAGAAGGACTTTTTAGGCTCACTACTAGTATCTAGACGTGCTCTGTAGAAAGTCTTTACTTAAAATTGGAGCGGTCCAGACATCATATATTTATTCATGTGACTCTCCAAGCCAGGATTAAAGATACCGGTGAAAAAGAGAGGAACAACAAACAAAAAACAAAAAAAGAAAAAACGGGTAAATGCAAGGTTGTGTTCAGCGTTTTCACCAACTCGCCGTTCCCCCACTTAGGTGAGTGGCAGGTGAGCAGGCAAGCAGGTGGTGATCTGAGGCTAAAAGAGCTGTACAAAACTAAGAGGGGCCAAGATAAGCTGATATCAGGAGCGTGGGCAGAGTATGAGCGAGCAGGGTACAGGATGCAAGGTACTGCCGCTCCTCTCCTCCTCTCCCACCCCCTGCCGTATGGCTCCTGGCTTCTGACACTCAACGCTCGTCTTTCGGCTCACCTGTAGTGATTGCAGGATCGGAGTGGTACGAGGGTAGCGCGGTGCAATGTCCCGTATCCCGTGATACAATCAGTGTTGTTGTCCCGACTCGCACCTCTCTGAATCCGCCTCCCGGGTGCGCTCCTGCACCTCCTGCAGGGGTGAGGCTGGGGCTGTCAGCTGCAGGTCGATTAGTCCGGTGGGGTTAACGAGCCGTGGAGCCTAAGGCGGTCCGTCACCTCCAGAAATCGGGAGTCAGGCGAAAATACTTTCTGCCGGTTTGCCTGCCGTTCTGCCTGGAGCAGCGATGTAAGCAGCTCCAGGCACTCCACTCCGAGTTTCAAGCTCCGGCACCGGCACCAAGCTCCTGCTCCAAGCTCCTGCTTCGCAACAACGCTCTCTCTGATTCGCTCACCAAAAGTCTGATGGTCAATCATGGTGGCGCCAGAGTTCTTATTATCCAAACAAATGGCAACCTCCCCCTCAACTTTAGCCAGAGTTTCCTGTAAAAAGGTGATTGGGATTACTTGGTCCCATTTCAGTCTCCAATTCTGATCTCTCGGGACTAATTCTGTCGCGCATAAAGCATCAATCTGCCTTTTTCCCAAGACTCCCTGAGATATAGTCTCTAAAATCACAGGGTTGTGATCGCTAAAAACTGTGGTTTCTACCTTATAATTAATAGCTTCAGGCAGAATACTTGAAGATAAAAAGATATAATCTATAATTGTGCCTGTGTCATTGCACACATATGTCGGTAACCTCGGGCCTGTAGAGCAACTACATGATTCATAAAGGTTAAAAGTAGCTAAGAGCAATTCCAAAGCCTCTCCACGTGATGTGTGTTCGAAATGCGGTGGGGAGTAATAGGGGGAAAATTCCTCGTATTCCACATGGCAATCCGCATGGCATGGGTGGATGTTAAAGTCTCCCATAAGGATCAGCTCATACCCATGGGCGCTATTCTCACTGTGGGTGGACAGGAATTCCTCTAGAGTTACCAAATGCTCATTTGGGGTTTGACTGACGGGGGAATTATAGAAATTAACAAATAGTATGGGGTGGGAGTTTGATGTAGTTAGTTCAATCGCTAAACAATTTTTTGAGTTAGATTTAATATGTCTTGGCTTTCCTTGAATATCTAATGAAATGTATATAGCCAAGCCCCCCTTTTCCTTTCCTGCTTTACTAGGGTCTGCAGGTACAGTAAAGTGGGAAAAGCCGTCCAGAGCCAGTCTGTCTGACGTTTCCCATGTTTCTTGAAAGGCAAGGACGTCGTAGGATCTAATTATGTCCAGCCAGTTCTTGTCGTTAAATTTGGCTCTGAGACCAGCGATATTCCAGCTCATAATTCTACAGACCCTAATACCTGCAGAGTTCTGAACTAATGGACTGAGAGCAGGCTGAGGACCCTCACCATTGCTATCTTGTCTTGGGGAGAGTCAATCGTTTTGGTCCATGAAGGATAATGGGGCATAGCGATTGAACAGTTGAAGGGGTTGTGCAACAGGATTATGCTGTACTAAGTGATAATGGTGAGCTGCTACATTATGCCTTGGGTCCTGGCCCCATCTGAGGTTCGAATCCCAATTGCTATCCCACCCTGGGGCAGGGATCCTTGGGTAAGTAACATTCTGCTGTTCACCATAGAAAAACTTTAGGGTTAAGGGAACAACAGTACCCCGTCTGCATTGGGGAGGGAATAAGTTAGCAAGAATGTTGGGAAGGACGTCTTGAGTTGAAAAACTCACTGCCACACAGTCCCCTTTAAACTTTTTCGGCCGGTTTCCCAACCAGGGGACCCTAGTTGCTGACTTAATTACACTTGCCAGATGGTGCTTTCCCCCTGGTGCTAGCCGCATGTTACTGGTCAGCCAGTGTAAGGCCTTGCTACTGAGAGAAGTGGGGCTTTCCACTGTTCCCCCTTCCAGAGGGGGGACATTTGCTAGAACTAAAACCACAGGTGTGGCTTCAACTATGAATTGTAGGGGGTCCGTTGGGTGAGCTTGTACTGGGGGGATATTGACCGAAGGGGTTGTGTCTGTTGGGATATTAACTGATAAAGGACCCTCATTGTTAACAGTCAATGTTGGTGGATGAGATGGTGAATTCTCCTCAGGCAGTTGGTTTCCTACGCCTTCACCTACAGCATCTCCAACAACATTTCCCCCTGTGTTATTACTCAAATTTGTGACTATCGTAGTTATATTTTCTACCCCACCTGCAACCATAGTGTGAAGTCCACCCAACTTCTTGACCTCCGCTTGCAGTTTGTCCATTTTTGATATTAGAGGTTTAATAATAGTGTTGATTTTTAACTCAAGGAAATCAGCAATTTTTTCAAAAAAAGCATCCTCAAAAGTGTGATTTGATTTATCCTCAACACTATTCACTTGCTTAGGTTTTGGGGTAATAGCCCTCTTCCGTCTTGTCCCTGAACGTAACCCGCCCCGCTTTGGTGGATTTTTGGTACATAGTCGTCTTGGCCTGGCGGCATGCCCTATAGGGGACTGCTCGTCCGCTGAGACGCGAGTCTGTTTCTCTTGTTCGAATTCAGTGTCAATGTCTGTGTCGCCCTCAGCCTCTGCATTGGATCCCTCAGAGGCCGGGGCTGCGTTAACAAATGTACCAGTTGTTCCTTGGGAAATAGGGCCGCTAGTAATGGCCACGCAATGAGCTTCTTGCAGTATGGTATCATCAATTAAAATAGATGCGGAAGGGGACAGACATCGTAAATCAGGGGATTGGCTCAACCCCAG
The DNA here is from genome assembly GCF_964263255.1 of Lissotriton vulgaris. Classification (NCBI taxonomy): domain Eukaryota; kingdom Metazoa; phylum Chordata; class Amphibia; order Caudata; family Salamandridae; genus Lissotriton; species Lissotriton vulgaris. The sequence continues at coordinate 1,718,862,622 of NC_141694.1, read as the reverse complement.
AGACTCTCTCCTCTGCATGTTTATCTTTTTAACAGTTTGAACAAGGTAATTGTCAATAGTGTTTAGCGGGACTTCCTCAGGTTTTTTGGGCATGATTACAGAATACACGCAAGCTCAGTGTTGTGCAAACAAAAAAAAGCAGGTAGCAAAATCTTAAAACAACGAGTCTTCCTTGAGGAATGAGTCACGCAAGTATTTCCTGCAGCGTTTCGGGCCCTGTCCCTGCCTCCTCCTGCCGATGAGGGCCGTAGAGGGCCCGCCCTTTGCCCGGGCTTCGCCCCGGGCGTCCCGCGACGCGGGGGTTCTTCTCGCTTTATGGCGCCTGCTGGCGCTCTCTGGCGCGTGTGTCGTCACCTCGCACGCGCCGCCGCGAGGCCTGCCGGGTGTTGTGGTCCCCCGGAGCGGCGGCGCGGAGTCTGATGCCTTCGTGACTGTGACTCTTGGCGGTGGCGGCTGGAACGTCTGCTGCTTTTAGCGCCCGTTACTGACTCTCGGCGGTGGCGGCGGTACGTGACTCTCCCACGCTCTGCCGGGGTTCTTCTCGCTTTATGGCGCCTGCTGGCGCTCTCTGGCACGTGTGTCGTCACCTCGCACGCACCGCCGCGAGGCCTGCCGGGTGTTGTGGTCCCCCGGAGCGGCGGCGCGGAGTCTGATGCCTTCGTGACTCTTGGCTGTGGCAGCTGGAACGTCTGCTGCTTTTAGCGCCTGTTACTGACTCTCGGCGGTGGCGGCGGTACGTGACTCTCCCCTGCTCTGCCGGGGTTCTTCTCGCTTTATGGCGCCTGGTGGCGCTCTCTGGCGCGTGTGTCGTCACCTCGCAAGCGCCGCCGCGAGGCCTGCCGGGTGTTGTGGTCCCCCGGAGCGGCGGCGCGGAGTCTGATGCCTTCGTGACTCTTGGCGGTGGCGGCTGGAACGTCTGCTGCTTTTAGCGCCCGTTACTGACTCTCGGCGGTGGCGGCGGTAAGTGACTCTCCCCCGCTCTGCCGGGGTTCTTCTCGCTTTATGGCGCCTGCTGGCGCTCTCTGGCGCGTGTGTCGTCACCTCGCACGCGCCGCCGCGAGGCCTGCCGGGTGTTGTGGTCCCCCGGAGCGGCGGCGCGGAGTCTGATGCCTTCGTGACTCTTGGCGGTGGCGGCTGGAACGTCTGCTGCTTTTAGCGCCCGTTACTGACTCTCTGCGGTGGCGGCGGTACGTGACATTCTTTTTACTAGTGTGTGAAGAAGTGTTGCAAGTTGCGCAGCATAAGTTGCCAATCACCACTCCAATCTACAGTCTAGAAAACAAATATCTGCGCTAGTGCTCCATCCAGACTGTCTCTCAAGTATAAGCACTTGTAGAGCAGTTCCTCGGTTGTTACTGCAGTGCAAAGTGATTTTTTTTTTAATGGGGTTAGAAGGCGTAAATACTCAACCTATATGTGGCACTGGAGCATTTACACCGAGCCGGTCTGTTAATTTCTACCTAAATCTGGGCTCAGTGAAGCTTAGGTGTCAATAATACCATACCGTGAGGTTAGCGCTGGGAAGCCTTTGGGTAGTCATGCGCTCTACTAATCCGAATACAATAGAATAGAATAGAACAGAACAAAACAGAACAGAAGGAGGGCCTAATTATGCTAAGGATTCCCAATATCGGCTCGACACTCATAGGTGTTCATCCTGGCTTTTTTAGCCTTCGTAAAAATGCTAGGTTTACATTAAAAAATCTAGCCTGCAAATCCATTGGCATTTTGAAGTCCGCTGCATGAAGAAAGCAGCGCCATTTTTCTTTATGCAAAGTTTGGGTGTGATCTGTTCAGCAGTGCTGGGTTATCGTGACCAAATTTGAATACTTTGCACACGTTTTAGGGCGCTTCCTATAAAGTTACACCCTTTAGATCTGTGTAGTCCAAAACTTCTAGGTCTGAGCTTACGCAGACTCACACACACATATATATACATACCTACAACATTATTTTGTGCAGATTAGTTAAACTGAGCCAAAATGCTATTGATGATGCATCTCTAGCTTAACAAGAGTCAGTCAGTAACACCGACCCCGCCACACACACACATGAATGCACAAACCGCAATTATTGGGGGGATGTAAAAATTCACACAATTACGCTGGTGCACTAACTCTCGTACACACTCAGTACCTTTTACCAGCATCCAGTTAAGACTAATTAACAACGTCATTACAAATCACAAGATATTTGGTTCAATAGTAAGACCTTGGAAAGCAAAGAGCACCGAAACTTCCCCTAACATAACTTAATACGAAATTGAGAAAGCTCTGACTCCATCCAAGAACGTTCAATAGCAACAAATCAATGTTTGCTGTCATAGTCCGAGTTCCAGTTCTGCAGGTTAAGTCTTTTGGCCACCGTGGATATTGCAAGCAGCCAAGTAAGCCTCATGTCTCCATCATTAGGTATGTTTGGGGTATTCAACCCTGCGCCAGAGCCTTCTCTCTAGGCGCATCTACAGCGGGACAAGATTAATGTTATCAGAGAAAACGAATAAAACTGCTTAATGATCCGAAGAATAGGAAGCATTTTTCCATGGAGTGCCTTACAATTCCAAAAGAAACTCATTAAGGAGTGCGACCTCCGTGCAAGTGGGGGCCTGGGTCCAACACATACAAAATACAATCTTTGCAAAACTTAATGAAGGTATACATTATGTGATCGAATTTTTATATTTGTTGTCATGCATGCACGGAAAAATTGTTGGAATTACGTTGAGTTATTTTTAATCTATTTAATATTTTTTTATATTGAATATCAGTCGCGGCCGGTGCAGGTAAGAGCGGTGGGACAGTGGGATGGGGTAGGGGAGCAGTCGTCAGACGACGGAATATAAAAGAAAAAAGAAAATAAAACCCCTTACCATGCGCTAGCGCATTGCAGAGTCAGCGATGCGGCGAGTGTTAGGAAAGTGGTTTTATTTTTTTTATTTTATTTTCCCTATTCTGTTGTCTATGTCCTCCCCCACCGCTCTTACCTGAACCGGCTGCGACTGTTCAATACATATACCATTCATACATTCATTGGTATTCGTATGCACAGAAAATTATTCCGCAGTGTACATTTACATTGCTATTCCATGCCCTCTATGACGTTAAGGATATATACCAGTAATCTCTACTGAATTTATAATACCATCTTCGACCCATATAGTGGGACTGGAAAGTTGTCCACAACACATGTATCTTTCCTGCATAACTGGGAGTTTTCACAACAGACGGTCGGTCTCTGGCCTTTGTTTGCTTATCTCCCACTCCCATTCTCTTCGACTATCCCTTGCTATCTTTACTGTGCAGTGTCCTCCAGTTCTGCATCTGCAACATGACCTAAGGAATTGCTTCACTGTGAGGGTGTATGACTAGGGGCCTGAGGTGGGTGTTCGAAGTTGGTCACTATCCCTGCCCACCCCCCCATAGCCATCGGCGATTCAATATTTCCAAATACAGTTATGGTATTCTCTTTATGACTAAGTGGAACTAGAGGAATTTTGGGGCATATTACCAAGCATAAGCGATAATTATTGCTATGCTTGGTTAGCGGCAATAATTTTATCGCCGTGCTTCGCCTATTTTTATCGCTTAGGAGCCTTGCTATTATCAAGGTTTATCTCCTAAGCAATAAAAATCGGCCGAAATGCATGAATATCGCTGAAAAGTCCGCGATATTCATGCATTACCGAGCTAATGCTCTTAGCCATGTTATCCACCTCCCATTGGAAAAACTTGGCTAAGAACTGCTCAGGGCAGGCGTTAGCTTTTGGAGATATTCGCGCATAGCGCGAATATTTCCAAAAGTTGGTAATCGGAGATAGCGATGTTAGCGACTGTTTTCAGTCGCTAACATCTTGGCACGCCCACTTTGCATGTCATTAGCGATAATTATCGCTGACATGCAAAATGGGCCCCTAAATGCCCGCTATCACCTACAAGCTGTTGCTAACTGGTGTTAGCGACAGCTTAGTAAGAGGGCGATGAAATTATCGCCGCATTAGCGGGAAAAAGTCCCGCTAATGCGGCGATAATGGCCCTTGGTAATATGCCACTTTATTCCTCAGAATTCCGTGGAGTTACGTAAAAACTCCACAAGATTACACGAGTTCACCCAATGGGCAGAAATGTGCATGTTGCGCTGTGATTTTGTGGGGGAAAGTGATTCTGCACTCAAAAATCAGTGAGTATAGCAGTAAGCGGTGCGTAAGAGCATGTGGCAATGCAAGTTGATTTTGATGCGAGGAAATCTGCTCGAGAAGCAGCCCTCTGACTGCGACTGCCCGCATTCGCAAATCTTACCAGAAGTCCTTCTACTGACCATAAAAATCACGCAATGGGACGCCAAATCTTGCTCGTGCTCACCAGCCTGCATTTTTGGATCATCACAGTGATTGGTGGAATTTGGCCAGAACTCTGCATTACAAGAGTAAAGTGGAGTGGCCAACTTCCACCAGTTTCATGAGCTGAGTGAAATTTTCCACCCAGGCCTAATTCTCTCTTCCATACAGCACGCTCACTTTTAGCCCATTTACTAACATCCTCCTTCCAACTTTCAGAGTCGGATTGGGACAGATTATATGTCTAGGACCAAATTGTAAGCGGCCCCATTAGTGAATTAGAAAGCTAAAAAGTGGTCCATGTTTGGAAATTGGAACAGTTTTTAACTTGTAAAGACACAGTTCATGAGTATTATGCAAGGTATGGAAGACTGCATTATTTTGATCTTGCAGCAGGCAATGTCTGTTTAAGTATCAAAGATATCAACAGAAAAAACAGGTCAGGTAGGCCGTACACCGGCCCACAACAGCCAACAAAACCAGTCCACACACAGACCTATCAGACCAGCCATTCAGGCACTGTCTGATTGCCTTATATGCCACTCTAACACTGCCAAAAATGTTGATCCTTCCGCTCTGTCTGCTTTCCAATATATAGTGATGCATCTCCTGGCTAGAATAAGAGCGAGGTTGATGAGCCTATTGCTGGCTTTCGTTGCTTTTGGCCTGGGATACACAGTGAAGAGGTCTATTAAGCACACTATTTAGCACATCAACTATCTCCCTCCAGTAGGCCACTAAATTCTTGCAACTCTACACCAGAGGTGTAAATTCAGCATTTCTGATGTTGCGCCTTGGACATTCTAGAGCATCCACTCCTAAAAGAACGTGGTATACAGAAAATGTATCTGAAAAACTTAAATTTTGCATTCCTCAAGGCACTTTGAGTGTACCCCTTGGCATCCTCCTACTACTTATCTTTGAAATTCTTTGCAATACAACCTTTCTAATTAGTCCTAGTGGACAACATGCCTTCCTTAATCATTTGAACGTGAAATTTATAAAACCATGAAACCAGTTTACTCCCACTCCATATAGTGAAGAGAAGCTGTAGAGATTCATTTGTTGGAGGTTCCTCCATGCCCTAACCCCTTGACTCCATCACAATCCTTTAAGTTTACTATACATAGGAAACTGTGTAGCTGGTAGTCACAGGTTTCCCACCATCTCATAGTGAGAAATTGTCCTTCTCTGTAACAGTGGGTGTGATAGTGGGTGCATATATGGGAATGATTTTTGTTTTGAATGCACACTGTTGCCAGCAACTAAATGCTACTTTTACTAATCAGGGCAGTGGCAGATTATGTGTTTTACATTTCAGCAGATAGGGGAGGAAGGTAGTAGTGCAGCTAATGCTCTCTGTATCATGGTTATCGTTGATAGATTGCTCCACTTCAGCCTTCACGATAATCACTGCAATTGGGAAGCCAGATAATGGGCCTCATATTCCAGTGCCACAAGCCCTCCCTTTGTGAGGGGCACCTTTAAGATGGGTAAATTTACTGTTTAAAGCCCGGTCCCCATTGAATGTCTCATAAATGTGTCCCCAAATCTTTAAACCAGATAGGGCCAATCCTAATTGATAAACTGAAGAAATAATAAAGCAATGTAGGTAACAGTATAATGTTTGAGAGTGCTATTCTTCTGCTGAAAAAAATGGTAGCATCCTCTAAAACTCAATATTGCCTTTAAGAGAGCAAAGTGCCCTCTTCCCGAAAAAATTCCATCTATTAAGTCTGTATCTGTATGATACACCTTCACTGCTAGACTTATCCAGACAATGGAAAAGTACCTTCAGTAACTGAAACGCCCGCTCCACTGGTTCCCAAATTCAGATGTGTGCCTCATTGAAATAGACTTTCCCTGGTAATGTTGGACCTCTAATAGAGTAAGGAGCAATGTATGGTTTGTGTTAGACCTGTCAGCCTTAGGGCGGTTGTCCCCCAAACGTTTTACCGTACTCCTTCTGTTTTTGCTGAATTTGTTTTTGGAGGCTTAAGGACACTGCACACTTTACCACTGCTGACCAGTGCTAAAGTACTCTCTCCTTTAAAAATATTTAAATTGGCTTACACCCAATTAGCACATTTAATTTACTTATAATCCCCTAGCAAAGTGGCCTGTAAATTAAACACTACTAGTAGGCCTGCAGCACATATTGTGTCACCCACTTAAGTAGCCCTTTAAACATGTTTCAAGCCTGCCATTGCAGCCTGTTTGTGCAGTTATAAACTGCCAATTTGACAAAATAAACTTTTTGCCAGATATAACCCTTCCTTTTAAAGACTGGTATGTCACCCTTAGGGTAGACCCAAAATACCCCATAGGGCAGAGTGCAGTATATTTAAAAAGTTTGACATGTACTTTTAATTTTTACATGTCCTGGAAGGGAAACACTTAAAATCATTTTTCACTACTGTGAGAACTATCTCTCCTATAGGATAACATTGGGTTGCCTTATTACATTTACTAAGATGTCACTTTCAATTGGGAGCAGGTAGGAAAGTAAAGTGTGGTCTAAAAAGAATTGTAATTAAAAACCTTCTTTAATGGTAAAGTTGAATTTTAAGTCACACTTCAGAAAAGGCCAGTTTTAGACAATTGCAATTTTATGTCTGAAACATTTGGTGCCTGCAGCCTGTATCTTGGGTCACATGACTAGGTCTATCTGTCAGTTGGTCTTTGTGTATTTCTCCCAGACAGTGAGACAAATGGGGCATAAGTGTTTCAGCTGGTTGGGTCATCTCTGACTTGATAGGGGGTCAGAACTGTCACCTACCACAATTGCACATCACAAAGATTTTCACACTAGTCTTTTGTGCCCCGAGCCAAAGTAGGCAAGGGGAGGGAGGCAGAACATTCCTATAACCTCTGAGGAGGACCCTCTAGAAACTTCTCCGACTTCAAAGATGGCACCAAGGATAAATAGTGGACCATTAGACCCAACTCTTCAGTACATCTCTGGATCTGTGGAAGACTTAAACAGACTACTGTGCTACTCTGCTGCAAGAAGGACTGCTACTGTGCGGCTCTGCTACTCTGCTGCCCTACAACCTGAGTGAGAAGAACTTGACTTGCATCTTAAAACCAGGCCCACCAAAGTGACTCCAAGGGCTGGTGCCCTGATCAGAGCCTCAGGGACAGAAAATGATTCATCCACCTTAAACCCTGCACCTGGACTCTGTTTGTTGTGAGTCTTACCACCAAGTGGTACCACCCCAGTTCTGGACCCTTGGAAGCGGTTCTGAAGGCGCTCTGCAAGCCCAGCTATGTTCTTTTGGGTAGAACCAATGCAACCTGACACATCTCTGATGCAGAACCGCCGCTGTGCGATGCATCTCCGATGAAAGACCTCGCAGCTCAGAACCACAGATGCGTGATGCATTCTCGATGCTGAGCCTCGCATAACAGCAATGCAGTTCTTCTGAACCACAGATGTGTGATGCATCCTCGGCGCATGACCTCGTAATGCAGCCCTACAGCTACTCGAAATCACCTCTGTATGACTCATCCTTGACCTAGGACCTCGCATTGCAGCTGCAATGCTCTGGAATCAGGATTTAAGGTACTTTGTTAAAGTAGGCCTAACTTGGTTCCCTCATCTGTCCCATGCTCCATGAGCTTGAACTTGTGACTTTGTCCTAGTCCGGTGCAACTAGATAACCACAACTTAAAAGCTTTGCGTTTTTAAGCACTTTTTTAAACCTAAATCTATAAAATTGCATATCTCAGATTCTGCAGATTAGATTTTTGACATTTTAGTGTCAAATAATGTATTAAATTTTACTTTATTTTTCTAAATGTGTTTGGGATTTTTCTGGTGGTGTGTTTACAGTTTATTTATGTGTGTTCATAATTAATTTGCGCGCTGCCTCTAGGTTAAGCCGGACTGCTATTGTGCCATCCTACCAGAGGGTTGAGCACAGGCCAACTTAGGGTTTGCTTGTAACTTCACCCTAACAAGAATTGTGGTTGGTGCTTGAGTAGATTTCCCCCTTCTACCAGTACCCAGGGGCATATTTAGAGTCCCTATTGCCACCACTACGCCACTTTCATTGATGCTGTGATGGCGATAGGGGCTATGCCTTATTTACAAGGCAGCGTTAAGCCACTTAACGTCTTTTACTCTGCCTTGTAAATAAGGCGCCCTTTCACGCTGTACTTAGCATGAAAGGGGAACCCCTACCGCAACACCCATTGATTTTGATGCTGCCCCCTATTTACAAGGATGGTGTAAAAAGGAAGCAGTGCCAAAATTAAGACTAGTGAAAACCTGGTCTTAAACAGGAGAAACTAGGAGAAATGCTTTATTTCTCCTCATTTTTGCTGTTTCCATGTGTGCTGCGTTGTGTAGCACACACAGAAACAGCAAATTGCCATTGATTGTTTATGTGCAGGAAAGTGACCCTTCCTGCATATAAACAATAAAAAAAAATACATTTTGCGACATCTATATGTGCTGCATTAAGCAGCAACCATAATTTTTACAAAACGTCACTTAATGATTGTTCATGTGCAGGAAGGAAGACCTTCCTGCACATAAACAATCTTCCCCTTAATGCAGATACCCTTGCACCATTGTGCAAGGGTGCCTTTGTTGGTGCTAGGCTGCTAAGTTTAGTGCCTGCGCAGGGGAAACGCTGTGCTGCACCATATTTTTGTAAATATGGGGCAGCCCTGCGTTTCTGCAGTGACGGAGTGCGGCGTTAAGCCAGGAAGGCTAACGCTGCACTCCGTCACTTCGTTGTAAATATGCCCCCCAATTTCTTACAATGACCCTTTCAGTTTTACATTAAGGTTGTAATGTTGACACTTTATAGGTGGCACTAAACTAAAATTTGGACTCAAGTTCAAGAAAGGATGATGTCCTTAACCCTTTCGATGCTGATGACGAGCTCAGCTCGTCATGATGCACAGTTGAGCTGTGCTGATGACGAGCTGAGCTCGTCATGAATACATACTAAGAGCAATTTCCAGCACAGGGGGGGAAAACACCTAGCAGCCAAGGTGTTAACTAGTGCTTCACCCCAACAGGCATTTTGATTGCTGCTTGAGTAGGGTTTCTACCCCCCCAACCAGGTAACCCAATTTCTACAGTTTGAATATGCTAAATACCCAAAAACAGAGATACTGAACCATAATACTTGTTTGTTTGTTTTTTTAAAGAAAAGCTTATACAAATATTGTTTATAATATATGAACTATTCTATGCACACTAATGTCTATTTTAATTTTCCAACAAGCCAGGTCCTCAGTGGCCAGGTCTGCCATCTGCTGTTGTGTGGCAATAGCAAGTCATGGATTGATCCAGGAAATTTGATGCAAACTCTTGAAATGTATAGATCTAATAGGCAAAATACTAGAACATTGATGGTTGGAAATTATTACAATTACAATAGACCTGTTCTCGTTCATGCAGTGGGACCAAGGCACCAACAACATGTGGACTGCCTCCCAAAGCATAGACGTCTGCCTTGTAATTCTTCAAGGTTGTATTTTCTGTAGAAAAGTGTATGTAGTATTGACCTATTACTGCATGACATTCAAAACTTGGTTTAGTACATTTGAAGAAGTATGTTGCGACATCCCATTAAAGGCATTCAAAGAATACTGAAATTAGCCTGTTGCACAAAAATGTAGAACTGTCAGGATCTTCACAATAGAAGGAATAGCTGTTGGATATCTAAGTCTAGGAAGCAATTCACTTTCCAAATGTTGACAGAAATCCGTAATTGTCCCTCTATTTAATCTACATTTTTTGATCACATGGCATTCTTGCATGCTTTCTAGTCAAGTCAAGTCAAAACCACTTTATTCGATTTAGTTAAAAATCATAAAAGCATTCTACAATCACAAAAAAAGGGGCAGTACAAATTCATGAGAAATTACAGAGATCAATAGATCAATAGTATTTACATATTGACAATATTAAAAATGATTAAAAACATCAGTAGTAATTAATATATTCACAATTTAAAAATACAGCTAAAAAGGAGTACATACTTAGCAAAAAATTTTACAAATATAAAAAACATTTCCATTTCAACCTTCCGTGAAAACCCTTATGTTACATTTTAAGTCTTCTCCTCCTGATCCTAACAGCAGCAACAAGATAATTGGCCACGCTAAACATAGCCAAAGCAGAGTCCAATAATTGGAGATACAGGAGGGCAGGTTTTGCCTGGTGGAAGGCTTTATCCTTCAGTAATGGAACCAGGTATTTCTGTCTGGGCACAGTAAAAAAATGACAAAACAACATAAAGTGCATATTATCTTGCGTTGAAAAGTTGTCGCAATTACATGCATGCTTTCTAGATAAGGAAGAGTGTGGTGCAATCTGCCTCTCCTTTGGCTACATCTTCCTTGAAGTTATCTGTGGACATATAAATTTGGAAAAAGTACAAATAAAAAAATGACAAAAATGTAGACTGTATTTTAATGCAGTATTAAACAGTAATAAGTCTATACAATATTGATAAATGAAATATGTGTATATATTACAATATTTTTACAAACATTCACACATATTGGCAACCGCCTTGTTTCTTGACGACTGAAAACACGCTGAGATCAACCCCCTCCTGAAGAAACCCTTGGCGGACCCCACCGACCTCAAAAACTTCAAACCCATCTCCCTGCTCCCATTCCCAGCGAAAGTCATCGAGAAAGCCATCAACAGCCAACTCGCCACAGTCTCTCACCGCACCCTAATACACAGACTCCACGAAGCAGGGATCCAAGACAAGGACCTCGACTGGATCCGCTACTTCCTCTCCGGCGGAACGCAGCGGGTCAGAATCCCCCCTTTCCTCTCGGACCCTACACCTACCACCTGCGGAGTCCCTCAGGGGTCCTCCCTCAGCCCTATGCTCTTCAACGTCTACATGGCTCCACTCGTCCCCATCGTCAGAACCTACGGACTAAACATTGTGTCATACACAGACGACACCCAACTCATCCCCTCCCTATCCAACGACCCAACACCACCAGACACAACTTTTGAAAAGGCCTGGAAGCCGTCGCCAAATGCATGAAAAACAGCTGCCTACAACTATTCATCATGGACCCAAACCCCGACGCCTGGAACGACACCTGGTGGCCCCCTGCCCTCGGAAGCCCGCCCACCCCCACGGACCGCGCACCCAACCTGGGAATCATCCTGGACTCAGAGCTCAAAATGGACCACCAGATCAACTCTGTCTCGTCCTCCTGCATCCACACCCTCCGCCTCCTACGTAAGACCTTCAAATGGATCCCTCTCGAACACAGAAAGAGCGTCACTCACGCCCTAGTCACCAGCAGGCTCGACTACAGCAATGCACTCTATGCCGGAATAAACAAAAACCTCACCCGCAAGCCACAGAACATCCAAAACGCCGCTGCAAGACTGCTCCTCAACCTGCCAAGACACTGCCACATCTCCCAGCACCTGAGCACATAACTCTGGCTCCCAATCGAAGCTAGAGTCACCTTCAAGATGCTAACCCATGCTCACAAGGCCCACCACGACACCGAACCAGCATACCTTAACAGCAGACTCAAATTCCATGCATTACAAAGGACCCTACGATCACTCCAGCTCTCCTACCCATGGTCCCCCACACATGAAAGACCAGATCTGGAGGCCGCTCCTTCTCCTTCCACGCGGCCAGAGCCTGGAATGACCTTCCGCTCCACCTCAGACAGATAACATCGCTCCCCATCTTCGCAAGAAACCACAAAACCTGGCTCTTCGACAGACCCCCTCCTTGATGGACGGAACCTGTGACCCCACCCACCCGCAAACGCCTTAAGATCCTTACGGTGAGTAGTCGCGCTTAACAAACACCTGCTTGATTATTTGAGAGTTACCAAGCCTGTAGTTCTAGCTAAAATCAATGCACACATAAACAATACATACATCATTTTTACAGTGTCACAATTACATAATGTTCTGCTTCTAAAACATATAATATAATAAATTGTTTCTCTTCCTATTTAACTCTTTCAGCATGACAACATGTACATTGATGAAACTGTCAGTCACATACGTTTTCCCTGCCATTTTATAAAATTCCCCTTGGAATGTTGAAAAGATAATTTTATCACCCATCTGCGAAACCATTAAATGTTGCTCCTATTTTCCATTCATTAAAAAAATTAATTCCTGTAAAGTAATATTATTGATATAAACAATCTATTTATAAATATAAACTAAAAAATACTGGTGTAACATACATATCTTTTTCAAAACAACAATTATATATATTTATTTTATGACACAGACTATGTATAAAATTCAACTTAAGTGCTTTCATAGTATAATTTTCGACATTACAAGTATACAATAATTTTAAATTAAGTATGTTAACAAATGTAAGCCATCTTTTAACTAGGCCACCCAACATCAGAAACATGAGACCTGGTAGGCCATTGCCAGAGACTCTGACAGCTGGCGGTCCATAGGTACCACAGCTTGCACTGAAAGAAAAGACGGGAGGACATTCATCACTTCACATGAATTACAGCTATGACAAATCTGGGAAGGTCTTCCCAAAAATTATGCTGAATGCAGCGCTACCTGACCCTCTGATGCTGAGTGTTCTGGCAGTGGCTTACCATGATGTAGTGAGAGACCTGAGAGGTGTAAGTCAAATGTTGTAGTGTTTTATTACGTCACTTAAGCAACTATTTTTTCTGGGAATTTGGTATATTTCTACAGAAGTTCTGGCATAATTCATTTTCAAATTGTCAATTTGTATAGAATAAGAATTCGATCAGTGTCCCATAACTAATCAAAATAATTTTGTTATAGATTTTGCCATGTTACAAATAATTACATTCATCCTCATCTTCTCTGTTCGTCCAATACATCTAAGTAATGGAAACATTACATATAATTTGGCAATAATGTAGCTGTTATTCATTCTCTATAACAGATGGAATATGTAGCAGTACAGATTATTTTTAAATGGTCACTTCTGTGTATATGTTTTGAAGTTTAAACATATTGGTAAGTTGGATGATTTTCTATGTACTATGTGCCTAATTAATGAAATTAAAATGATTGTATTTTAATTTGTATTTCTCTTAGTCACATTTGTGTAAGTCTGTATCTCACAAAAGAGGCTCTACACAGCTGACTTCACAACAACATTTTTGATAACGTAAACAAGTATAATACCATGTAATTTGGTCTTTTTGAGGTACATAAGGCAAATTTGAAAGTGATTTATGCTTATCGGGCTATAAAAAATATTACTATTAAGGAATATAAAACCATTGCTTGCTCATGAAAGGCAATATTTAATAATGGGTGATAGTAGTGTTAAAATAACAATTAACCCAGAGAAACATATCTTTTTTTGCAGGCATGTAACTGTGGATGTTAAACCAATTTTTTCATAAGCTTGACAGAACAAGCATATAAAGAACATTGTTGGAACATTAATGAATCAAAACTATGTCTCCATTGACAGATAACTCACAAATAATCAACTTTGTATTGAGATCGCTAACATGTTTGTAAAAATGATACAACCCAGAGTTTACATCACTGACTGTAAGATTTTGAAAAGTAAAACCATCTCTCAGTATGCATTGTATGTATGTGTGTAGCTTAAAAAGCTGATTACCATGTTATAAAAAGGTTGGACACCGTTAATTAATAGCTAAATGTTAAGGTTACAAATGCACTTCCTATCTGTTTTTTTGTAGATGCTTCAGGAGCACGTTAAGAAGATGGTGGCAAAACATCTGGGGATGATGTGGGCAGCCACTGGGAATCTGAAGTTAACCTCGCAGATACAGAGGGACCCTGCAGCACATATGGTCAGGGGGCTATCAATGAGGCAACCACTACAAGTGACTCATAGCCCTCCACTGCTAACTAGCTTCTCGTGTTGGCAGAGTAGAACTTAATTGAGCAATTATCAGCTGCAGGGTCTGCCACCACCAATACAATCTGCACCTTCCATGGACAGGCTGGTGTCTCCTTTGCCCAAGGCACATCCCCCCTGCACTCATTCCTGCAGTGCTAGTGTCAGAAGAGGCACTTTCCATTTTAAGAAGCCTCTCTGTTGATCAGGCTGCAGTGCTGAATGACATTCAGGGTGTTGGTGATCACCTCATGAAAGTTAACAACACCCTCACTGGCATTCACATTGTCATGTCGATCTTTCAGAGGTTTATGTATATTGATTCATATGAAATGTTGATAATTATATGTACTACACTGTGATGTATAAAGCTGATTCCTTGCTCAAAAATCTGGAAAGTTTTAAAATAATAGCCCAATTCATTTCTACAGTTGTATTTGCAATAAATATTTCACAAAAAGGTACTTTTAAAACTTGCCAAGCCTCTGTAAGCCCATTTGCATGAGATTCCAACTGTCACCCAGGAGCTGAATAGCCCCTTTCATGAGGTGTGAACTTACTCCCAAAGATAGGTCAAAGATCTTGGGTGTGGGGAGATATTCTGCTCCTCTGACAGGTTGACTATCTGGGCAGTGTCCAGGAACTTAACTAACTTTAAAGAGGCCTACCATGTTAAAGGCAGATATAGCTAACAACTGGGCCCCGTGGAACAGGAGCTACCCTAGAACCTGTATCAAGGGACCACAGAAGAGAGGTTGCTTATTGCCCTGGCCACTCCCTCATGGGTGGGCACAGGAGCTCTGCAAAGGGGAAGAAAGATTCTGCAATGTTGGTTTTAGGTGGAAAGGGCCTCCCTGTGATTGTTTGCAGCAGGGCAAATAAGTACCCTGCACATGTGAGTCGGGATACCCCTGGGACCTACAGGTCCAGTAGTGTCCTGAAGAGTGTTCCCAGGGGTGCCACATATATGCTTTGCACTAACCTGTGGGTGAGGGTCACTACTGGCCCCCTCCATAACCATTAGAGAAAACGTTCCCAGGGGTATCCCGACACACAGGTGCAGGGGTACTTGTTTGCCCTGCTGCTCCTCTCCCACTGGATACTTGGATTGGGGGGGCCCTGTTCCTAGGGGGGCAGGGCTTCTGAGAGTTGAGCATATCTACCTCCTGATGGTCCGAGCACTTCCACATCCTAGAGCGCAAGATCTGGCAAGCCCACCGCTAGACATCAATCTTCTTGACTCTTGCCTCTTTTTGACTCTTTTTTTGGTGGGTGGGACTTGTTGAGGAAAACCTGGGTGTTCTATTCTTTTTTTGTGGACATTTGCTTTTTTATGGACAATTTTTTGGGGCTTGCTTTACTGGACACTGGTTGCGGTTGGGGAGAGGGGTGGGTCAGGTTGACTGGGGTTCTTTCCTAAATTCCTTCTAGTTTATATTTGTTGGGGCAATCAAATATTTATAGTTTGCACTGTTTCCTTTGCTGCAGGGCGCAGACCGTTTTTGAAATTTGCTGATAGTGTAACACACAGCAACAGATATATGCAGTACCCTCCCTTGTCCTACTACTGTCAGTCTCTCCTCCTTGTCTATGCAGTCTGCAACTAAAACCCCTATTGACTCGAAAGGGTGTGAGTGTGCGAATTAATTGATTTCCATATTATATACATTATTGCATCCCCCACACTACTTATCTTACTTATGATTGATGATTAGGCGAAGCGAAGGCTGCATGGTGATGGTTTGGTTTCCCAAGGTGCCACGGTGGAGGTAGTAGCAGTAGACAGTAGCATTTGCAAAAAAGAAAATGAGACAGTCATCTGAAGGAGACTAGGGAACGACTAATAGAAGTACAGTACCCAAGAAGAAGACTGCCAAGCAAGAAACCATGATAATAAGCAATGCTAACTTAAAATGAAACAGAATGGTGGGCTAGCCTAGTACAAGTAAAAAACTGAAGTCGACTTGAGCTATGAAGTGGACAAGCGTTACCTTTAGTGCTGGAAGGATGATGATGCTGGCATATAATTCTGATGGATTATGTTACTCTGGAAATAAATTGAATATATACTGTGCATAGGTTGGCAATCTATCCTCTAAATATTGTTAGTGTGGGTTATATATATATAAATACTTAGAGCAGAAGAAGATCCTCGCCCTACCTTGAGTTAGTGTTGCTTTCACCACATCCACCTCAGCAAGTGTGTGATCAATTATTGGTGAAAATTAAATTTAGTCACACCTCAATAAATCAAATCGCACAGCCTGGGAGAAGAGGGTTAGGGTTTGATGAATGGTTGGGAAGAGGGATTTGAGGGAAAGGCTTGACAAAGACAAACACTACACATGGACAACACATTCATCTTGGCAGCCGACCATCTTAAATCTGTTAGGGGAGAAAATGGAAATGCATGCATGATGATGATGAGTAGTAGTAGACTAGTACAGGACAGTATATTTTATGCAAGTGTCTGTCTACCCCTAGAGAGACCCACGTTACATACATTATGTTCTGTTGTACCTTTGAAAGATAGCAAATCAAATTAAAATATCTGTAGGAGTCAAATATAAGCAAACATTAACAACACACAAAGTCATCATAATCATTGAAGAGAAAAAAAAAAAAATGATACTGTATTATTGCCAAATTGGCAGTTGCATCTCAGCATTTCTCTTGGTCCTTCCTTGGACTGTTCGTTAGTCAATCTTGGGTGCCTGGCGAATGCGATTTGGTAACGTAAGTGTGAGTTGTTTTTCCATTATGGTTCAGGGTAAAGGGCCTGTAGGTGGAAAAACCAAAAGAATATTGAAAAATCAAGGAGAAATATTAAACTGCATAATTAAGGAAGAGTGCAACAAGATGACTTTCAGAGGTGGCATGGCTAAATGATATCTGTTTCCAGCAGTTAACTCCAAAGCAGAAACAAGCTTTGAATTTAAGCCACAAATCACAGTGAGCACACACACAGCAATATAGCATTTTCCAAATTAAGTAAAAAATCAAAGCACTGCTAACAGTCACACCACACCCGACACCACCACTACACAGACTGGTAGGTCTGGTGTTGTTGTTTTCCTTTAGGCCACTTCACTCCCTGAGTTATTCTATCAATCATCTCTGATCCTCCTCCTGACTGACTGAGAGAATGGTATGGTGTCTAACTCCGTACCAACAGCATTCCAACTCCCGAGTGAGTCCTAGACTTGTCCCGACTCAAATGTGCAATGGCTCGGACAGCAGTAGGAAAATTTGTTATTGAAAAACAAGAAGGGAAAGATTTACTTGAGTCATTTTTATGTGTGTAGAAGAATAGTAGACATCATTCAAAGCAATCACTCACTGTGCAATGCATGCAATCATTTACCTATTCTTCTGGGGCAGTCCCTCTAGGCTAGGAAAGGATAGATATATAGTCACAGTCCAGGTTTGGAGACAGGCACACATTTCACATTCGTTGTATTCTCCATCCAATGTCTGGCTTGAGGGAAATGGCTTTAGGGCGAGTCAGGAGGAGTGGACTTACTTCACTGACTTTGTAACTCCAATCTAGCAATAAAAGAGTAAGACGGTGGGGATGGATTTATTGTGAACCAGAAAGACAGTGACACACACAAATAATAAAGTAAATAATGTTCCTTAGCCATATCTTTTTTTGGCATCAAAGGAAGAAATAATGTAACTCTAAAGCATAGTTGTCAGGGAAGTAGAGCTTGTCCTCAAACTCTGGTAGTTCACCCAGAAGTAGGTCACCTAACACACTACTTCCATGACTGAGGCGCTGTCATCTTCTTCCTGCTGTGTTAGTTCAAGTATGGTGTAATCCGGTGGTATAAAGTGCTGATTCATTTTAATCATGGTTAACCTCTCCATATTTTGGGGCAAGAGACTGGTCTTTCTCACTATCATAACAGCACCAGAAGCACTAAAAACATGCTCACGAGAGACACTTGCTACAGGGCAAGCCAGATAGTTTATTTCTAGGCTGCTGAGCACTGGCCATTGGCACCTTTTCCTATGCCAATACAGCAATGGGTTTTGATCAAAGTATACCTCTGTTGGGTCATCCAGATAGGTTTGGACCATCCTCTCAATGGTCATGAGTGCTCCGCTTTGCTCAGCCTCTTTTGCCTTTTGCCTTTGCCTCAGCACTGCACCTAAGCCCTGCCTGTAGAAACCATTCCTGTGCCAATTTTGCGGCTGATGCTCCTGTTCTTGTTGTTGTTGATGTTGTTCTTGGTCTTGTTGGTGGTTTTGGCTACTGTGAGCCAACTACACTACCCTTAGGCTCTGAGGTTGAACTTGAAGGCTGTCCTGCACTACTTGTGGTGCCCTGGAGGAGCAGGCCTTCATTCCTGGCCGTTCTTTTTCTTGCTGACTGGCTTGCACAGCCATCTAAGTTTTGTAGCTGGCAACATCCCCGTCTGAAAAAGGAATGAAAGTGTGCAGTAATAGTTTGTACCGAGGATCAAGAATTGTGGCACACATTTAATGGTTGGATGACACAATGCCTCTTTACTGCCTTGAATTTTCAGATAAGCGAAGGGTTAAGCTCTCCACTAACTCATATACTCCTTGTTTTCCTCCACACCTGCGTACATTGCAGACACCTCTTTTAGCTGTTCCTGTAGCATGTTCAACAGGGGGATAACTTGGTCCATGGTGCAGTCCTCCCTGCTGACTTCACCTGTGAACACCTTGAAAGGAAGCAGCATCTCTGTCAGGCATTTAACTAGGCCCCATAGTCCATCTCAATAATCATGCCTTTTACAGTAGCATCCCCTCTTTGCATGACATATTCATTGATTGGTCTGTACTGCTCAGACGTTCAAGCATGTAATATGTTGAGTTCCAACGTGTTGGCACCTCCTGGATGAGTGCTTTAACTGACATTCTATTATCAAGTTGAATGATGCTCTTCTGCTTCTGGGCTTTAAAAGAATGGCTGAAATGTGTACAGGTTCTTTTGCAAGTGGTCAGTAAGTTGCTGACTCTGTCTTATTTTTTCAGAAAGTCCTGAACAATGATGTTAATGCAGTGTGCCAAACACAGGACCCTGAAATAGCCACCATCAGCAAAGGCCTTTATTATATTACTGCCATTGTCTGTGGTAACAAAACCAATGTTAAGCCCTCTTGGTTGCAGCCATTCACAGTCCTTGTTGTCAAAGTCTTCCAAAATGTTTGCAGCAGTATGAGATTTCTCCATGGCGAACATTGCTACTATTGCATGTTTCTAAGCGGCATTAAAAATCTCAGCAGTGTCAACACCAGCAGATATCTTTTCTCTAATCCCCACAAAAGAGACCTAGTGTGCAGTGATGCACATGTAATCAGTGGCTTGGCAACTGGTCTAGATGTCTGTTGTCAGGTGGATAGTGTGAACAGCACTCTGCTGCAAAGCTTGTCCGAGTAATTCCAGCATGGCGTGATGTAGTGCTCGAACAGCAACTCTGGTGAAATAGGACCGGCTGGGAACATGCCATTTCAGGCAGATGGCTTCCACAAATTCAAGACAACCCACCCCTTCCACAAAAGAAAAAGGAAGGAGGTCCAGCACTAACATTTTAGCCAGCTACGCATTGTACAAATGTGCAGTTGGGTGGTTGCGTTCGCACTGCCCCTCCGACCTAAACATGCTGGAAAATGGTAGCATGGATTTTTTTATTTTCTGGTCCACTGATGCAAGTGACTTCTTAACACCAGATTTAAGGCTCAATGCGTGTTTTTTCATTAAGGTACTCTCTTGCCTTGGACCCTTTGGTGCCTCAGCCTGACTCTTGTGCCATTGTGATGTTACTGATGATAATCTGGGTGGTACACCTGCACTGCTGGGGACAGGACTGCTTTGTCTACCATAGAAAATGTCTCCCTCTTGTTCACCTTCCTCCGTGATCAGATCTTCTTCATCCCCTCCGCCACAACACTTGCAGTTTTTTGGCTGCTAAGGTGCGCCTCCCAGTGGATAAAGTGGTGTTTTCTCAGATGGGATGTTTGGCCTCTGATACCATAGTTTGAACCAAGCTTAACCTGACTAACACCTACTCCACAAATAGAGCATATAGCAATGTTCACCTCCTTCCTGCTAACCAAAAAGAAGTCCCAAACTGGGGAGGTCAACTTTCTAACACTGCTGGTGCCACTTGGATCACTGGTAGGTGGGATTTATGTTTGCATTACCTACTTCTACTGAGGTGTTGTAGTGAATGTAGGTTGCTGCCGGGACTTTGTAAATATGGAAGATGGAGGTGGTGTTGGTGGTATCTGTGTTGGTGGTATCTGTGCCACATTCCTCACAGCAATTTGGGATGGGGTAAAGTCGGTCTCCACTGGGGTGGGGCTAATGTCAATGATGACTGGCTCGTTATCATCCTCCTCTTCAACATCTACCTTCATAACTCTAACCTTCCTTTTCCCTAGCCTTGTCTTGTGGTGTGTCTCACTCTCAGACTGAAGTTGGATCCAAGTGGTATCTAGATCATCAGAAGGGGGCTTGCAGAAGAAGTTGATGGACTAATCGTCCTTTTCCGTGCTGGGGATCTGGAAGACAATGGATCTTCTGAACGAGTGGCTTGCTCTTCTTCCTCTGCAGGTAGCTTGATCTCCAGAACTGCTCCGACTTCGGGAGGAACAACTACTATTGGGGTAGTTGCAGCTGTTGTTGCCCTCATATATGAGTTTCCTGCTTTGATCGGGTACTACTTTGCAATAACGATAAGTAAATTTCAACATCACTGCTTGTCGGCGTTGTTGTGATTAGAAAGGATGCCTCTGCGACAGACATGGGCTTGGGCCTCGGTTGGTGGGGGGGTCCACTGATGCAGTGGTGCTTCTCCCAGCTTGCGCCCCAGACACTGTAGCTGCAGGCGCAATGTTAGGTTTCCCAAAAAAGGTAGTGGGCGACATACCGGTGGTGGTAAGTGGCAGTGCCTTTTTCTTCTCACTGTGCAAACACAACAGGTGATGGACCGAACGCAGATCAATGTCACACACTCAACCCAGTCCAAAGATCTGGGCCCAAATCCATCATTATTTTGCACTCCACACCACCCTGGGTTAGACAATGGCGATATGCAAATCAGCTCTGACCCTGTGCCCCATGGGAACAGTCCAGTCTGAACTACAAAAGCCATGTCCTTCCCAGAACGGAATCAAGCATCCGAGGACCGGACCGGTTTCGAGGTAACACCTCTCATCAGCCCGGCTAGCTTGACTCCAGTGGTGTGGAGTGCCTGGGACCCACGTCTGGGCATCCCCAGCGCACCTAGGGCGGAATATGCAAACACAACAGGTGATGGACCGAACGCGGATCAATGTCACACACTCAACCCAGTCCAAAGATCTGGGCCCAAATCCATCATTATTTTGCACTCCACACCACCCTGGGTTAGACAATGGCGATATGCAAATCAGCTCTGACCCTGTGCCCCATGGGAACAGTCCAGTCCGAACTACAAAAGCCATGTCCTTCCCAGAACGGAATCAAGCATCCGAGGACCGGACCGGTTTCGAGGTAACACCTCTCATCAGCCCGGCTAGCTTGACTCCAGTGGTATGGAGTGCCTGGGACCCACGTCTGGGCATCCCCAGCGCACCTAGGGCGGAATATGCAAACACAACAGGTGATGGACCGAACGCGGATCAATGTCACACACTCAACCCAGTCCAAAGATCTGGGCCCAAATCCATCGTTATTTTGCACTCAACACCACCCTGGGTTAGACAATGGCGATATGCAAATCAGCTCTGACCCTGTGCCCCATGGGAACAGTCCAGTCCGAACTACAAAAGCCATGTCCTTCCCAGAACGGAATCAAGCATCCGAGGACCGGACCGGTTTCGAGGTACCACCTCTCATCAGCCGGCTAGCTTGACTCCAGTGGTGTGGAGTGCCTGGGACCCACGTCTGGGCATCCCCAGCGCACCTAGGGCGGAATATGCAAACACAACAGGTGATGGACCGAGCGCGGATCAATGTCACACACTCAACCCAGTCCAAAGATCTGGGCCCAAATCCATCGTTATTTTGCACTCCACACCACCCTGGGTTAGACAATGGCGATATGCAAATCAGCTCTGACCCTGTGCCCCATGGGAACAGTCCAGTCCGAACTACAAAAGCCATGTCCTTCCCAGAACGGAATCAAGCATCCGAGGACCGGACCGGTTTCGAGGTAACACCTCTCATCAGCCCGGCTAGCTTGACTCCAGTGGTGTGGAGTGCCTGGGACCCACGTCTGGGCATCCCCAGCGCACCTAGGGCGGAATATGCAAACACAACAGGTGATGGACCGAACGCGGATCAATGTCACACACTCAACCCAGTCCAAAGATCTGGGCCCAAATCCATCGTTATTTTGCACTCCACACCACCCTGGGTTAGACAATGGCGATATGCAAATCAGCTCTGACCCTGTGCCCCATGGGAACAGTCCAGTCCGAACTACAAAAGCCATGTCCTCTCACTGGCAACTTTCTTGGTACTGGACCTGGTACCTTTCTTTAGGGCCATCTTGAAGATGTCAGTTAGCATGAATTGGCACAAGCTGAAGAGATGTCTGTCTGTGGTCACATGTCATGGTGCGAGGGGCGCAGGCCTTCTGTCTAGCAGTACAATGGGTAATATTGTCTCCTCCTCGTTTGTGCACCTAAAAGCAAAAAAGCAAGAAGAACATCAGTGAAACGGGGCATTGTTGTGGTTCAATTACTAGTACAAACACATATAATACAATTTAGTGCGTGTGGTCACAAGTGTTAGTGTTATTACCTCAGTTATCAAAACCATTAACAATATAGTGAAACCATTTGTGAGACTTAGACAACAACAAGGGCTTTGATGGTGTACTGTGTACACTACACTCAGGAAGGATAGGAAAGAAGAAGAACAGCAACAAAAATACAAATGTAACGGTTTGGCATTGTGCATCACATGGGATGCAGCACTCAGGAAGCTGTAGCTGACAAATAACAATAGAAGCAATAATCCAAGGGGAACAAAGGGAATACAGATATGCAGGCCTATAAGGAAAAAGCACACTAACTGCCTCCACAAAATGGCCATCAGTCTCATGGCCACACAACAACAGCAAGATGGAGGCCTGGAAAACAATGAGCTCAAGCAGGCCTATATGGAGTATGGATTATAGACACAGACTTTACAAAATGGCCCCTGGCCACATGGGGAGGCTCAGCTAAGGCAAATGATGGCCCACTATTACAAACACACTCACACACTGGCCAGACAAAGGAGGCATGCTAAACAACACATCTTTAATGCAACAATGCCAAAAACGAAAATAAAATCCACAGGGCTAAAAAGGTTTGCAAGTTACAAGCACACACAACCAACAAAGGCATTTAATTTAACAACACACATAAAAAAGAACTTGGGGAAATACCGCAAAAAAAATTGTATTTTTAATCCAATGCCATCCATGGTCAAAATGATGTTTAAATTCAACAGACACCACCACAGAAACAGTTGTTTCATGCACCCATGAGTAGCTCTGGGCCTATTGGTTGGAAAACCCATTGGCATGTTATGATCGTATCTAGGACCCTAATTAAATATTCCGGATTTATGCCCTTATGTGGTTATAACAAATCATACCCTTATTAAGGCATAAGAATTATATCCATATTTAGTGATAGCCAATGCAATCCAAATATGGCAAGGCTACTTCCTTAGACTCCTAGAAAGTACAACGAGTTCTTTCAACAAACCAAACCTCCAGCAACCTGGGAATTCCCCATGCTTTTGTTTTGATTTGTCCTAGAACTCCTGCGAGTCCGAAAGAACAGCCAGTTCTTAGTGACATCTTTTATTGACGTCTTATGTCCAACCATACGTCAAACTTGGCACCTTCCAGGTATAAATATACCAACGTTTGCCTTAAGCAACACACGGTGGTTTGGAGAAGAGCGGCTGTCTACTTATCCGAAGCCCAGCTGATGCGAGTGCCGAAGGAAGCCGTCCCTCCCATTTGAAGCACTGAAAGAGACGCTGTCTTTTTCTCCTGCCGAGAAAATCCAGCTCCAGTGTTTCCAGTCACCCTTGCGGGTTACTGGGAGATCGAGTCCTGAGAGCGAGATACAAGACCTCCTTCATTCTAAAACCAAGGTACGGAGCTGATTAGATCCTCAGAGAATTCTTGAGTCAGATTCTTGGCAAAACTAACTTAACTTAAAAACTCCTTTACTCCTTCCCACATACTAGGCTTAGGTTAGGTACACTGGGGTAGGCATATTTAGAAACATCAGTTGAGTACGTTTAGTCAAATTTTATCATTGTATTTTATACCTTTTAAGTATCATATGGCTCAGAAACCATATCAATGCTTTTACAGTATTATTTCATAATACTCCTTTTACTGTACGCACTTTACTTTATAACAAGTATTGCAATTGTGGCAATTCATTTCTCTTGCATGAGAAAGAAGACTGCTAAATAAATAACACCTTTTATTGAAAACGCCCGTCTCTGAATTTCTCTGCACTCTGGTGAAACTAAGTATGCACGATTGACTGAGTGAAATAGCTATCTATTGTTTTCACACTCCTTAAACTGGGGGAGCAAAGTTGTCATGTTTATGCGGTTGTCAGAAGCTAAATCCCTTCTTGTCTAATCAGGGAAGTTCACTCCTCCCTGTTCATTCGAGAAAGTTTCTAGTGACCTCTGAGCTAGCTGGCAAACCTATTTAAGTCTAACATATTCAATAGAGACCTAGTTGACCTCAGTCCTACGTCTAAACTATCGTTTATGTTATTCTAATGCGCAGAGCCTATTGGGAAAATAGGAACTACACTACATGGCGCCCAACGTTTGGTAAGGCGATAATCTAACGCAAGATACTAGAGTAACTCAGTGGTGCTTTTTCACACAGACCCCTTTTTCCCGTAAAAACTCCAATAGACGTCTGGAGTGGGTGAAAGGTTAATATCCGCCAAAACTTAGTAGGATGAGAATCCTATGTATTAGTTTTTGGTTTAGTCAACGTTGAAGGATACAGTGTTCCTAAATATTGTGCACCTAATCTTTGTTTCCTCAAAAAACTTGCTCTGTAAGAAATTTTATTTAAACAATGTCAAATCACGGCGACAACAACGAAACCGTGAAGCCGCAGTAAATGCGAATCAACTGGGTGCAGACCTTACAGGGTTTAATGAGTACGACCATGATGCAATATTCATACCGGTCAATATAAGAAAAACCATAACTATAAAACTTATAGAAAATGGAGTAACATCAAGAGGTGGTACAGTCATATTTGTGGTAGAGGCACATGAATATCGGCAGGCAGAGGTATTCTATTCCTGGATACATTTTCCAGCAGCACACGCTGTAACACATGAGTTCCACTACTACAAAATAGCAGAATCTCCAGCAGAATACTCTCCTTTCGAGGACGTTGAAATTCCACTAACATACCAAGAGCACCTGCTCTTGTTTAATGGCGCCCTAAAACATCAAAATCACATCACCAGGCTCGGTCCACTAGGTAGACCAAGAGCCACATGGCCGGTTCTAGCCAGCTACACACCACATCCGGACATTGAAGCAATGTCAGACGGAGAACTTTTAGTTCAGCTAAAACAACTAATTAAATTTCATACACAAATTGGTCCAATATGTCATGCGGACTTCAACAGTCCAACCTACAATTAAAATTCCACAAAACACCCCTCAACAGGGGAATACAAACAAGATTACACCACAGAATATACAATCATGTCTTGGTAAAACACCCGCAAAACGGGAACAAATTCCATTCTGGTTAGCTCAAAAAATCACTCAGATAGAGGCAGTATTTCCTGATACTACCCCTCACGAAAAACACAGAATTCTGACTATCTGTCTCCCAATGGGGATCGCACCACATGTGGAGGACTGTGACATTTGGGGCACAGTCTTTGCTACTATCTACACAAAAACACATGGTGTTCCGTCTATGGCGGTGATACCAGACGTACTAAGACAGATTCAAAATTAATACGGTCCAGAACCTGCTATAACTCTAGGTATAACATTACTGAAAGACGTTAAGCAGGTCTCGGCTTTATTATTACCCAACATAAAAGGAGAACCAGCATGTGTGGCAATCCACCAAAAATTAAAAGAGACAGATATAGCAGACCAACCTTTTGAGCTTGCTAAAATAATTGAAAAATCCTATGAAGAATTAGGCAGAGATAGTTTGAGTGGTAAACCAGTAAAACCCCAACTAATTGAAAATCCTGAATTTTTTTTTATTAAAAATAATCTCAATTCTCAAAAGAAGAAGTGGGAGGGCAATAAACAAACCTCTCCTGGAGAAAAACAGTTTCAGACCAGAGGAAGGTCTCCCCAACGAAGAGATAAATCTCCAGAACTTGGGGGCAAGTCTCCCCAAAGGGAGCCCTCTGAAAAAAGATACAACCTTAGAAATAGGAACAATTTGAGAAAACCTGACAGATATCAAGATATTGATACACGTCCCTCTCGATCTTTTCAGACTTGATCAAAGAAATCGGTAAGAAGAGGACGGTCAGAACATAAAGAAGAGCACGTCAAGTCCAAAGACAAGGAACCTGCTCATCAAAGTAAAAAATTACAATTTCCCAGAAAGAAGGTAGCCAGTTTTAAAATAAAACATGCCGAGAATCTTGAGGACACAAATGAAAAACGGAGAGTGGGCCCAGACAATGCTAGACAGCGCAGCAGAAGTGAGCATAGCTCGCAAGATCCTGATGAATCTTCTGGAGACAGTGGACACGAATGAATACATTCAAGTGGAAACTGCAGACACCCGAGTGAGCGCGCCCCATAAACTATATGAAATAACATTACGTATAGAGGGAGATAAAACTAGGAAAATATAAGGTCTCTTTTGGGAGAATCTATCTAAAGGCTATGATATCCTTCTAGCAGAGAAAGTCTGGCCACCAGAGTTTGTCAGGGAGTGCCCACATGGCGAAGAAATGATTATGCCTGCCTTCTTGAATCACATTCCAATACATAAAAAATACACACTTGGTAGAAAATGGGCAGTGGCCCAAGCCCCTGCATTATATAAAAATCATGTAGGATGGGATGAGGATTCTCCTCACCATAAAATCCAGTTAAAAAATCAACCTACTGCACAGAGGCAGTATCCTGTTAAGCAAGAAGCTAAAAAACAAGTAAAAGAAATTTTAGATCAACTTGAATATCAGGGGGTGATTGAAACATGCACCTCTCAAATGAACAATCCTTTGTTTCCTGTCTCCAAGCCAGACGATTCATATCGTCTATTTTTGGACTACAGACATCTAAATTCCTGCTGTAAAACCTTTGCAGTACAAAACTCACACAGTGCAGCACTAATGAATAACATTGTGCGCAAGAAATATAAAACAACATTAGATATTTCAAATGGTTTCTTCTGTCAAAACATAGCACCTGAAAGCAGATATTTGACCGCTTTCTCCAGCATGGGGACCTAAAAACAATTTTGTCGTCTCCCACAGGGATTCAAAAATAGCCCAGGATTATTTTCAGCCAGGGTAACAGAGTTACTACAAATGTATGATGATGAGACATTATCCTATGTCGATGACATCTATCTTACAGACGATGACCTGGAGACTCACTTGAAAAGAGTGAACACCATAATACTTGGGTTCGCATCTGAAGGGTACAAATTTAACTTTAAAAAATCACGAATTGCCTATCTAACTGTCCTATTTTTAGGATATGAATTATCAAGTGAAGGCAAAAGCCTAGCAGACAACTTCTTAGAGAAGTGTGCAGTACTCCAAGCTCCAAAAACGCTGAAGAACTTACAATCAATACTAGGTTTCCTGAATTTCGGAAGAACATGCATTCTAAATTATGCAGAGAGGGTTAAACCTTTCTACGAACTAATAAAACCTGATTTTAAACCGAAATTGGACTCAAAAACACACAGACATTTTAAGATCATTACAGACAGACATGTTAACTAAAACAAAACTGAAAACACGCACAAACGAACGCAACCTTGTAATCCGAGTCATCCCAGGAAGATGCGGATTCACATACCTGGCCTCTAATGAGGGAGAAACGGTACCAATAGCTTACAAATCACACTTGTACACACAAACTGAAATGAAATTCAGTTCTACTGAAAAAATTCTAACTGCGGTTCAAACTGCTGTAGCAAAAGAAAGAGCCCTAGCCCAAGGAAAAAGAATATCTGTTTTAACAGCAGTATCAGCCCTTGAGGCAGTAACAATACCAAGAAATCCTAATGCTAAAGCTCTCAATCCAAAATGGATAAAATGAGAAACTTCTCCTGCAACAGAAGACGTGACACACGCATTTGATCCGAAAATGAAAAAACTAGAATATCTGGAATAGGAAAATGAATGTCCTCTGCGATCGAAATTCTGCCTCTCGAACAGTACACCTGTGTAATCTACACGGACAGATTTGCACAACACTACGTTGTGGAAAAACAGATTTACAATGCTGCGTGCGCGATTGTTAAAGGTCGCTGGCGCTTAGGTAAATTCAGACCGATGGTCACTAAAACTGAATCTCTCAGAAACTGTACAAGATAAGATCTCTAAAGATGGCGCTTGAAAATGCTGATCGTGAATTCCCGACACTAATAGTGTGCGATTCGCATTACTGCGTCCGATCTTACAATAATTCCATGCAGACCTGGATAAAAAACATTCACAAAGATGAGACAGGTGCCACAATAAAGCATAAAAAACTATGGGACCAAATAGTTCTTTTGCAGAAAGAACTACAAAAGACTCACGTGATACATACGCAGAGTCTTCAACGTGATGGCATTCACATTGCAGGGAATTCATTGGCTGACAAAGCCACAGCGGCAGCTGATCAATCCGCTTCCATAGCTACAAAAAAGCGTACGGAAAAACAAATAGATGGTGAAACGCTGCTTGCAGTAAAAGCCTCAATGGAAGGCAATTATGCGGCGTTACCTCTAAACTATCTAGTCGGCAATACATACATAATTGATGCGAACTCCGTTCCGTTTGCTCAAATCCCTGGAGTGGGGGATAGAGTAATTCCAAACACGAACCGGAGAGTCTTCTTGATACAAGAAGCACACATGGGATTGGGTCTGAGGCACCAAGAGATCCAAAAATCTCGAATTAAATTACAATCACAATACTGGTGGCTGGGGATGAGCGTAGAAATGTATAACTTTGCAATAAATTGTCAGGACTGCAACAGAGATCTCAGTTTTGAACCGGACCAGACACCAGCTCAGACACCACTATTAGACAGCATCAGGCTATCTATGCGCAGACATCCGACCGGACAAATGCGGTCCCATAAAAATTAAGACGAGATTCATTTAGATGAAATCCCCAGCGCTCGGCTGACGCCAGAACTGTTATAAAAGATTTGTGAGTCTTTATCGGCACATACGCAATTGGCATGCTACATTCTGACCAGGGTCCTGCGTTTAGCTCTCGGGCTTACAAGGAGGCCATGGCCAGCATGGGCATTGCATTGCGATATTCTAGTCCATTCCATCCTGAGGGAAATGCGGTAGTGGAGAGAAAAAGCAGGACATAAAGCAATCTATAACAGCGAG
Organism: Lissotriton vulgaris; assembly: GCF_964263255.1. Classification (NCBI taxonomy): domain Eukaryota; kingdom Metazoa; phylum Chordata; class Amphibia; order Caudata; family Salamandridae; genus Lissotriton; species Lissotriton vulgaris. The sequence continues at coordinate 1,718,832,861 of NC_141694.1, read as the reverse complement.
GGTATTAGGTTCAGGTAACGGGTGGGTCAAACATCTAATAAGTGTCCAACGTAGTCTTAATAACATGCCAAGAAATTCTCTAGGAGGTATCAGTCCGTACGAACTTTAATTTTTTGGTACTAGAATGATCATTCAGGACTTGGATTGTCAGACTTCAATGGTGCAACAAAAAGCCTTTGATATCAAAGATCGTTTGGCTGTTTTACAGGACTTAAATGACCAAGAAAAAGTCTGAGTAACGAAAAACTAAAGCCAACTACCACTGAAGATAAACCACCTGTCCCAGCAAGACCTGTCTGGATTCCAAAGATTGGGGATCTGGTCAGAGAAAAGATTGCGGTGAAGAAGGAATTTGGGCCTTTTTACAGAAAAGCAGTACCTGTCTTAGCTGTCAGCAGAACAAGATCAGTTGTACTACCGCCCCTTGCTGGAAAAAAGGAGAACCAAGTTGTATCAATCGACCTGGTGAAACCACAACCATGTGGCCAATAATAAGTAGTAGGCCCAGTGGACTCCCAAGAAATAGCAGAAGAACAAATCTTGCTACAATCCAAGAGGTTCAAACTGAGAGACTAATCACATTTGACAAACCTGCAGTGATTAAAAAAGGACTATGCAACAAAGCCATGGAACTTGTGCCTCTTGAAACCCAAATTGCAACAGTTCATCAAGAAACACCAGTCTACAACGATGTAGCCTCGGACTATACAAATGTAACAAAAGAAAATGCAAAGATCAATGGATGTCCGGATGCAATTCCACCAATTGATAGAACTGCATCTGGCTACTTTATCAACTTTGATGACTTTTCCGATGATCCAAGTGAACATGGAGACAAGCCAGCAACAAAAACATTCAAAGAAAAAATCACAGAACTCTTTCATCAACTCAGAGAAACATATGTAACTTCACAATGGATTAAATTATGGATTGTGTTAGGTGTACTTTTCCTCCTTCCATGGCTCATCTTGGTTTTAAGTTTGGGTAGATTTATTGATGAAAACTATAGTACAATGGACACAGCAGTACTTTCTCTGATGATTGGGGCTTTGAAAATATTAATAATATGATGTCAGATTTAAAAATGTCACAAAAATGTACAGAACATGATTATTTACAGGGTTCGTCGAATTATGAGGAAATGTATTGTTACAATCACTTTGGGCATCATTATCTGCATCAGTCTGCAAATCCTAGAAATGTTTTCAGTTATAATCAATGGGAACATTGTCCAACTCCGCCAAAAGGCAGTTCAAAAACATTTTATGAGAAATTCCCATACTTTTTAGGGTTTAATGTCACTAATCCTGAAACATTCTATTTCAAAGTGTTAAATAAGACAGGAGTGAACAACATATTGACAAATACTAAACTGATTTATTCTGAAAAGTTTTATGAAAAAATGTCTACATTTGGTTTTGAATTTTGGAAAAACAGCATTGAGACAAAAATCATCTGGGGTACAAAAGAATGGCAGGTACAAGGTTTAGAAGCATTGTTCAGAGCCTGCATGATCCCAGAACAAATAATGTTCCTGAATGACACAATTCAGCAAACAACCTGTCTTGGTTTAGCCATGATAAAAGATTTAAACAACCCGTCTATACCAAAGCATATGCCTGATAGAAACACCACTACAGATGAGGGGTTAGACGTGGCCTATATTTTAAAACAAAACAGAACACTTCCTGACTGGAACAAATGGTTGATCTGGCCCACAGACACTAATAACTGTCAAGCCAGATTCCTGAACAAAGTACAGGGGTTCAAACAGAACAGGCCAGACCCAAGATATTCCCAGAGACAACATCCAGAGATAGTTACAACATACAGTGTAGGAAAACTATGCCTCGATTGGCTACGGAGATCCACACTTCCCGGAATTAAGCAACACTTAACTTTACTTAAAGACGGTGCTGACTTGCAAGATTTCATACTGGGAGCTCGCAAACAGCGTCAAAAACGTTGCATATACGCCGGTATATACACAGCTTACAATGAAGCTTGGAAATTAAATCAAATTGAAACTGCAGACGAAATACGATAAATTGATCGTATTAATTTGGAAAAAACACTTTATGTAGTGGACAATGGGTTAACGACTCTGTCCTCCAAGATCTATTCATTGGACAGCATTGTATCATCTGCTATTGATATAATTGAACAGGATATGATAATGTTACAACATGGTCAGTCCCAATTGCGTTCTATTGTACAGCTAGGCTGGACATTACAAAACCTCCGTTCAGGTCACTTGCCATGGCGTCTAATCAGCATAACGTCATTATTTTCTATCTTTAACCTCACTGATAGACAAATCTCGTTGGCACAAAAAGGAGCAGACTATACAATGCTGAGCATTGAAAAACTTGAGAGATTACCATTGACAATGTCAGAAAGACCTGTCATTGAATGGATAATACATGGCACCATTAAAATCCCGATTACAACTTTTCAGTTTCAATACTGCCAAAGGTATATACCAGCAGGCCTGTATGAAAGGTTGGCTAAAGGATACACCAAATCAACCTGGAATTTACCTTATACACATAGATGTTGGAGTGGGGGCAAGAAAGAGGTATTTCCTAGTGGTAATAATTGTAAAACATCACTGAGCGGTACACTTCTATGCCAAGGTATAAATTTGGATGGAGCCTGCGAAGGTTCATCAAACAACCTTTCATGTCATCTGCACGGCACCCCAGCTATACAGATAGAGCCCTTTTACAGACAACTTTCTAACGGTAGCTACGTTATATTAAGTGACCACAGCTGTTGTGGCATGATGCCAGGAAAACCCTATCTCGTGAGCGTTACTTCCAGGGTCATTTGTTGTATGCAAGTATTGTATCCAAACAGCAATCCGGACATGGAGGCGACATCTTGGCCTTCTGTAAATATCTCTACTATTCGAATTGATACTTTAAGCAGAATAAAGTCTATTCGTTTACAGACAACTGTGCCTTTAACCTCGTCCAAAGAGACGTATGACCTGCAAGCTGCAAGGACAGCGGCAGAGATATATACCCTATTATCGACAAATTGCCCCGTGCATTTCATAGAAACGTTAAGGCAAATTTTAAACATGTCAGATACCAGTGGATTCGCACATGTATTTAAGACAATTTTTTTGGGACTGTTAGCTCCTTTTGAAACAGTTCTGGGCATCTTCCCGAATTTTGTGCATTCTCTTTTCGGTGGCCTGCCTCTTATTTTGGGACTTGTAGCAGGAATTTTATTTTTGTTCCTTCTGCTCCGATATGGCAAGCCAAGTCACAGACAAAACTCAGGCTACGATGGAAGAAATGATCCTAGCAATACGATACCGAGACCGTATCACTAAGGTCCTCGGATTGGCCCCGCTAAGAGATCTGAATACTGCCTGGTTTCTTTCATTCAGACAGATCTGGCAAAATTGCATCTTACCTGTGCTTCGATGTCTGCTATGCGGAGAAGAATGCATCTTGGACGTTTGTCTTACACTACCATCAACAATACCAATGGATGTCGACGCTTTGCTTTGTCCGGTAATGACTCATGCAACGTTTTGTCCCCAGCGGCTACCGATTCTGATGACGGCATTCGTTGAGACTTCACCATTACGATTAGGTGGCGGTGAAGTATGAGATGAAAGTGGCAGCACACAGGTACAACCTTCTGTGAACATTGCTGATCTGAACACCGATGATGGCAATGCCTCGCATTTATGCACTATTTCTGATTTTTCAGAGTTGTCCCAACTTTCACCCACTGTTGTAGACGAATTTTTTGCCAGTCTAGCTGAGGTAATGTTCTCTCCTAACAACGAGAATAACAATTGAAATAACGAGCACACAGCGTTCCCTGAACTCTGAATTCGGCCTTCAGTTTTTATAAACAGCCCTGCTTAAAACATTTGGAACTTTTTTTTTTCCCTTGAAAGCAAAATTATTTTTCCCGACTTCCAAATTATTTACCTTTTTTTTGGCACAAGGTACTCTGCTTAAAGTAGAAGTATTCTTAGTGAACAGAGCTTCTATTCCTAGAGACTCTAGAGACAATATTTTGTATCAGCCTCTAGCACATGTACAATCTTGTATAAATATGTGATGAAATGGTCTCGATTTTTTTTTCTGTATTAAGAGCCTTTTCATAAATGTAATTTTCGCAACTCATTCAGCTGATATTCATATTTGCATTATCTGAATGATACCACTGCTTGAAAGCGTACAGTATAATACTAATTTTCGTGTATCTATACCATTTCAAATGCATTCAATGTATTTTGGGGTGGGCTGGAAAACACATGCATACCTATATGTTTATATATTGCTTAGTATTTAGTAATGATGGACATTATATGTGGAGTGGGTGTTGTGATCGTATCAAGGACCCTAATTAAATATTCCCAATTTATGCCCTTATGTGGTTATAACAAATCATATCCTTATAAAGGCATAAGAAACATATCCATATTTAGTAATAGCCAATGCAATCCAAATACGGCAAGGCTACTTCCTTAGACTCCTAGAAAGTACAACGAGTTCCTTCAACAAACCAAACCTTCAGCAACCTGGGAATTCCCCATGCTTTTGTTTTGATTTGTCCTAGAACTCCTGCGAGTCCGAAAGAACGGCCAGTTCTTAGTGACATCTTTTATTGATGTTTTATGTCCAACCTTACGTCAAACTCGGCACCTTCCAGGTATAAATATACCAACGTTTGCCTTAAGCAACACACGGTGGTTTGGAGCAGAGCGGCTGTCTACTTATCCGAAGCCCAGCTGATGCGAGTGCCGAAGGAAGCCGTCCCTCCCATTTGACGCACTGAAAGAGACGCTGTCTTTTTCTCCTGCCGAGAAAATCCAGCTTCATTGTTTCCAGTCACCCTTGCGGGTTACTGGGAGATCGAGCCCTGAGAGCGAGATACAAGACCTCCTTCATTCTAAAACCAAGGAAAGGAGCTGATTAGATCCTCAGAGAATTCTTGAGTCAGATTCTTGGCAAAACTAACTTAACTTAAAAACTCCTTTACTCCTTCCCACGTACTAGGCTTAGGTTAGGTACACTGGGGTAGGCGTATTTAGAAACATCAGTTGAGTACGTTTAGTCAACTTTTATCATTGTATGTAAATGTATATATTTTATACCTTTTAAGTATCATACGGCTTAGAAACCATATTAATGCTTTTACAGTATTATTTCATAATACTCCTTTTACTGTACGCACTTTACTTTATAACAAGTATTGCAATTGTGGCAATTAATTTCTCTTGCATGAGAAAGAAGAGTGCTCAATAAATAACACCTTTTATTGAAAACGCCCGTCTCTCTATTTCTCTGCACTCTGGTGAAACTAAGCATGCACGATTGACTGAGTGAAATAGCTATCTATTGTTTTCACACGACTCTGGAGATATACTCCTTATTCTGGGGGAGCAAAGTTGTCATGTTTATGCGGTTGTCAGAAGCTAAATCCCTTCTTGTCTAAACAGGGAAGTTCACTCCTCCCTGTTCATTCGAGAAAGTTTGTAGTGACCTCTGAGCAAGCTGGCAAGCCTAATTAAGTCTGACATATTCAATAGAGACCTAGTCGACCTCAGTCCTACGTCTAAACTATCGTTTATGTTATTCCAATGTGCAGAGCCTATTGGGAAAATAGGAACTACACTACAGGCAGACTAGGCCGCATAGGTGATCAATTTAAATCAATATTGCAAATTTATAAAAATCATGAAGAAAATTTAGTGAACGGTGTTACATTTTTTGCTGAATAAAAGAAGAAAAAATTGCATGCAAAACAACAACCAGCAAGAAGACATGGCTACCACAAAGAAGGCATACAGGACTATGGCAGAGCGCACTGGCTGCCTTCACAAAATGGCTGCCAGCCTCATGGCCAAGCCACAACAGTAAGCAATAATGAGCCTTCAAAGGGAAGGAAATGCAGGCCTATGGCAGAAGCACACTGGCTGCTGTCACAAAATGTCCACCAGCCACATGGCCAGGCTACAACAAGAAGCAATAAGCCTACAAAGGGAAGACAGACAATGCAGGCCCATGGTAAAAGCACGCTGGCTGCCTTCACAAAATGGCCGCCAGCCCTATGTCCAGGCTACCACAACAAGAAGCAATAAGCCAAGAGGAACAAAGGAAAAAAAATGCAGGTCTATGGCAAAAGCACACTAACTGCCTCCACAAAATTGCCGCCAGCCACATGGTTACAACAACAACAAGCTGGAGGCCTGGAAAACAATGATCTCAAGCAGGCCTATATGGATGGACACAGACTTTACAAAATGGCTCCTGGCCACATGGGGAGGTTCAGCCAACGCAAATGCTGGCCCACTATTATAAACACACTCACTCACTGTCCAGACAAAGGAGGCGTGCTAAACAATACATCTTTAATGCAACAATGCTAAAACCAAAAATCTACAAGGCTAAAAATGTTTGCAAGTTACAACCATGCTATTCCAGCAAAGACATTTAATTTAACACATGTAAAATAAAAAAAGTGAAATACCGCAAAAAAACAAATTTTGTATTTTTAATCCAATGCCATACAAGGCCAAAATAACGCTAGTAAACTTCAAATTCAACAGACACCACAGAAACAGTTGTTTGATGCACCCATGTGTAGCTCTCTGCCTACTGACTGAGAAAGGCCGATTTTTGGCAGACTACTGGGCTACATAGTAAATTAAATAAATATTGCAAATGGTTTTCAAAACATGGACAAAAATATAGTGTACTGTACTACGTGTTTCCTTTATAAAAGAAGAAAAAATACTTACAAAGAACAACTACGCCACCCACCACAATACATTTTACAAAAATGAAAAGTACAAATAAATGTAGGCGCATGGCCCCAATCAAACAAACAACACCAATTTTCCAAATTACTTGTGAAATCTCAAATTCAAAGTCCTCAGATCTAATGATATATGATGCAGCAAAATTCAAATCAAAAGTGACCAGTAGATGGACAAAGCATGGGATTAGCCTTCTGGACAGGAACAGGAAGTTTGATACTCTAGGGCACTTCCTTCCTCTTGAAAAAAAAGTGCAAAAAGAAAAAGGACACCTTGGAATTTTTTTTATCCAAGATTCTGCGCGTTTGGGATTGGGCTCTTCACAAAACTTTCGCCGGAAGTCCGATGGCATGCTTAAATGATGTGTTCGCGATTGCAAACTCTCGCTGGACCATGCGGCTGCCTAGCAAACCTTGTAGAGCTCGCGAACGGCTCAGGAAATCTCATTGGCAATCGCAGGCACCCGGTAAATCACTCCAGTGCGTGGGAAAACGCATTTCAGGCACACCAACACAAAAAAGTCCGCTCCTTTGCGGAATGTAGAGTTTTTCAGCAACTCCACATTCCACAAGGAACTCGGAATTGCCAAAATTCACATACAAACTAAATCCCTCAGAACATGAGAAATTCAGCTATTTAAGAAAACCCTTGCTTCACCTGTATTTGGTTTTCACCACTATTTGAGGAATGCAGATATTGTGATGGTTTTTGAATAATGGCATCCAGTAGAGTCCACAAAATAGATGATAATGCACTTGGATAAATAGTAGTCACCCTAACTCAAGTATGTTGTATAGATCCTGATCCAAGCAGATGAAATACAGCCAATAGTTTCATTAAGGCTAGTATGGCATGTGTGTGGGCAGTGTTTGGCTCCAAATTAGGGCATTTTTTTACACAAAACATGATGATTTGTTTCTATAATTTACAATATTTAATGGCACCTCCTTCCCTTTGGTCAATTAGTGTGATGGTCTCCTTTGCCTTCTTAGCATGTGGTACTGTTACTGCCTGTGGCTCAGGATGACAATTTTCATGGCTGTAGGTCAAGGTGGGATGGACTGTGTCTTGCTCCTTTATATACTAGTGAGTTTGCCTTGTTTATGCTCCTACTGTGATGATGCATAATGTTTCCTTGTATTTTGACATTTGCATTATACTTTATTGGTCTGAATTAAAATAGTAAATCACAAGTGTGGCTCTATTTTGCATACATTAAAAAAATGTCATGCAGCATGCCACACCGAAGACTGTGAGTTAGACAAGTGGCGAAAAAATCAAGGAAATGGTATTCTAAGCAACTTAATAAATACTACTTGGAACATTATGCAGGGATGCACGACTCAAAAGCTAAGTAAATCTGGACGCCTATGTGTTTGAACAGTTGAATGATCACCACACAATCAATGCAATTATTTTGCATTACGTCATATAACAAGAACACCAAAGTAAAGCCACCCTCATGAAATCCCACAAATGTGTGAGAATGGTCTTGAGCCATTGTAGGAAATGACCATCTTTTGTGTGGTATATCCTCAGATTTTTGCCCTGATCTGTTTTTTTCTGGCCGTAAAACTTTGTGCATGTTATCCCAGCTAACAAGTAGTAAAGTGCCTGTCTCCCCCTTTTTACATGAGTGAATTGGCATAACCCTAATTGGTATGTTTACCTATTAGTTCCTAGTATATGGTATAAGGTGTACCCAGGTCCTGTAAGCTAAATACCACTTGTGACTGCAGCACCTATCTTGCCAACCACTACAGTGGGAGTGAAAACCTGGATTCAGGCCTACCATAATTGTCTGACTGGAGCATGTTTTGTAATTTCTACTAGATCTTCCAGAAAAACGTTATGAATCCCATCCTGAAACAATTAGATTTTAAGCATGTGCGACCAGATTTTATCTTTTTACAAATGTTATCTGGTAACACCATTTTTACGTTCTTAACTTTTTAAAATCAGCAGTGAGGCTTAGAGCCTGCTGCGACTAACTGATAATGTCTCTTAAGTGACTGCAACATGTTCCTGTAGGCAGGGCTGGGCACCATCTTGTACATCCATCCATATTTCATTAAATTGTTGTTGAATATGTACTGTATAAGTGACTTCTAAAGTATGAGCAGTCAATTATCTTATTCTCTTGTATAATGAACTTTGTTAGATTACTTTTATGGTTTTATGCAACAAATTTGATTGATTGATTGATTGATTGATTGATTGATTGATTGATTGACTGGAGCAGTGTATACTAGTATTCGACCTATCAAAATAAACCCTTTTGACAGGTCTAAACCTTCCTTTTAAATATTAATAATAAGGCACCTCTAAGTAGGATTTATAGCTCACAAGCCAGAGTGCATTCTAAAAGTAAGGCATGTAGAATGTTAATGTTAAACATGTCCTTCAGTGACTAGGATCCAAAGCATCCCTACATTATTTTCACAGTAGCATAACTGGCTCTTTATGGATACGCACTGGGATTCTCTTTTACATTTTTTTTGTGATATTTTCGGCTAGGGAACAACTAGAAACATAATTCTTAGACTCTTTATAAAATTTATTAAAAAGCCCAATTCAATGGAGAAGTTGGATATTTTTCTAAATATTAAGAAACATTTACTTTTAGAAAGTCATCTTTTCCCTTCCTAAAAGTCTCTGGTGGCTAATTTGCATTAGCTTCCAGCCACAAACCTATTAGTGCTCAAACCTTGAATGACGTTTGAAAACTGCTCCCAGAGGAGGGACAAAGCCCTGGGTGTGGGGAGGTGTTTTCTGTTCCTCTAACGCGATTGCCATTTGACCCGTGCCTAGAAGCATAATTTACTTCCAAGGGGCCTCTCCTGTCACAAGCAGATGTCAGATTACCCTTGGACCAACCCCCTCTTTTGTTCACACAGACAGGGAGACACAAATCCCTCTGTGGAGGAAGCTGCCCCTTGAACTGGTTTGGAGTGACAACGGAGGAGGTGTTGCTCATAATCCTGGCTATACCTCTGGAATTGGCACAGGCCCTGCACAAGGGAAGAAGGGGTTGACTATCTTGGATTTAGGCAGAGAGGGGCGGTGGGGCACATAGGAAACTCTGCAGATGTGGGTAGTGTTACCACCGGGACCCTTTACCCCATTGGTTAAGTAGGAGCCAGAAGTCACCCCCACCCACAAGCTGGTGCCAGCCAGAATTTTGGCATCCTGGGTGCCCTCCTCAGAACAAAACTGGGCCTCTGAGAAAGATCAGTAGAGGACTGAACCTGCTGTCTGGAGCTGATCCCTCTTGTCCTGAGGACAAAGACATGGCCTGCAAGGGCAATAAGTCTGACCGACTATTCAAGCTAGAGGGCACAACAATCTACAACAGGCATTTGTAAAGGTTCCCAGCTGACCAGTTACAACTGGACCTGATTTGTATCCTGCTGTTGGCCTCTGTTGGAGAGAGTTCTGACCCCCAAATGCTGTTTCCGAGGTCCTGGAACCCTTTGTCTGTCTAGACTTCTGCAACCTTGAAACACTGGGACTTCCAATCTTTTTGGCCCCAAAGTCCTCCAGAGGATGGGGAGAACTCTGTCAAGCTGATCCAACCCAAATGTGTTTCTGCTGGGCTGAAGATTCAGACTACTCCCAATCTGAACATTTTCACGATGGCAAATCCTCTGCAGTGAACCTTGCAGAGATGGAATCCAGCCTCACAGAACTCTCTTTGGCTACAACCTGCAGCCTTGTCCAGCTGGAGTAATCTAAGCTGCAAAAAAATAACTTAGGGCCAGATGCACGAACACATTTTCCCATAGACACAGAATGGGTGAAACTGTTTGATACATCTGGCCCTAAGTGCGAATTAAGAAATTTTGACCAGGTGGCTGCTAAAAGTATCTGACTGAAGAGGAACCTTTTCTGTGCACGAAATCCAGATTTTTCCTGCTTAAAATATTTGTGCCAATAACCAATTGCTTCACCAGGACCTCATCCGATGGCTATCTAACATCTTTTAACCCTCTTCAGCTACAGCCTTCTGCCTTGCTCCACTGAAGACTTTGGACTTCCATTTTTGAGAATACCTCCCATGGGAGGTCCTCTGGTTGGATCGAACCTGGATGCTGTATCCGACATGCTCTCCATTGCAGTTGGCCTCAAATCGCACCTAGGACTCTTTCTACTGTGACCAGTTGGAGCTTAACGCTTGTCACTATTTTTATATAAATATTAAAACATTAAAAAATTCATGTTCTCTTCCCCTTATTTGATTTATTTATTAAAATGTACTCTACTTTTCTAAATTGGTTTGAGATTTATCTTGAGTTGTGTTTTGACTTTATTGCTGTTTTAGTACTGCATAAATACTTTAAACATGAACCCTGTCTTGTCTATACCAAAGCTACTATCAGGTGGAGCTCAGGTTGGTTTAGTGACGTTAGTGGTTCCCCTCAACCAGAATTGTGTTTATTACAAGGTAGTAGTCACCCCTTCATCCTTACCTAATAGCCCAGTATCTTCCACCCTGGCAAAATTGACTCTGGTGTGAGACTCAGTCTTGTGAATTAGTTCTTGTGCTGCCATGGACAAGGCTTGTGAGTGGAGTACATCTCATTTCTTGTGCAATCTTTTCATAAGCCCGGCACAGGAAGCAGACATAAATGATTTATTAAAAAAGTTTTGTATAGCGCAAACAAGACCCTGAGAAATATCAGAGCGCTTCACAGTAATAGGAGAGGAGATCATGGTAAAAGGGAACATTGTAAGGTGGTAATAGAGGATAACATAATAAGGAAATAAAAATGTACAAGGATGTGCATGATAATTACTTGGTACAGTAAGGTAGACAATCCTGGATAATACAGTGCTTGAAGAAAACAGACGACCAAAGGTAATTTACGGCAAGAACCTGTCCAATAGGAGTGTTTTTACTTCATGTTTGAAAGCAGCTGTGTAAGGAATTCTGAGACTGTCCGGAGGGAGTGAGTTCCAGATCTTCGGTGCCAAATCTGAGAAGGCTCGAAGTCTTGTTCTCTTTTTGTGACGAGACTGGGGTTTCCGTAATAGAGCATTTGCACTTCTTAATTGTCTGCTCCACCCTGATAGTTCTATTTTTTGAGCCAGGTAGCTAGGGGTTTTGAAGTGGAGGGCTTTGTGCGTTAGACAGGCATTCTTTAGTTGAATTCTTGCTTCATAGGGTAACGACTTTAGAGATCTTACAGCTGGGGAGATGTGATCAGTTTTTTTTTGTGTCAGTGATCAGTCTGGCAGCTGCATTCAATGAAGTCCTGAGCGGGGCCAAGGTATGTTTGGGGAGGCCACAAAACGTCAAGCCACCATAGTCTAGTCTTGGCAGGACAAGTGCTTGAACCACCATCTTGAGGTCCTCTTGAGGGAGGATGGTTTTAGATCTCTAAGACGCCTCATTTGGTAGTTGGCGCCCTTACACATCATACTAATGTTTTTCTTCATGTTCAGGAGTGAGTCTAGGGTGATTCCGAGAGATTTAGCTGAATCGATGATAATAGGGGAGCAGTTGAAGGTAGTGAGGTGCATTATCCAGAGGTAAATCTTGGGGGGTGTTTAGGAGGGGATATGAGAAGGAATTCTGTTTTGGAGGTGTTGAGCAGGAGATGGTTCTCAGTTAGCCAGTTTTGGGTAATACTCAGGGAGGAGTTGAGTGAGATGAAGTCTTCAGAAGAGTTGATTTTCAGGTAAAGTTGTGTATCATCCACGTACATATGATAAAGAATGTTCATGGATTTAAGAGTGCTCACTAGTGATTCCAGAAAAATATTGAAGAGTATGGGAGAGAGTGCTGACCCTTGCGGGACCCCATAGAGACTGTGTTTGTTTGGGATATCGTATGGTTCACTTTAACTCTCATGGATCTATTGTGAAGGAAGGAAGCAAACCATTGCAGTACCTGACCTGAAAGGCCCATCCTGTTTTCCAGATGGCTAAGAGGTTGTTGTGATTAACTGTGTCAAATGCAGAGGAAAGATCAAGGAGGATTAGTAGGCAGGATTCGTTATGGTCTAACAATTTTAGGTTGCCGTCCATGATGTGAAGGAGCACAGATTCAGTACTATGACCGCTCCTGAACCCCGATTGATGTTGATCCACGAGATTGAAAGTCTCAATGTGTGAGCAGAGTTGCGATTGGACACATTTTTCAAGAAGCTTGGCCAGAGTGGGGATGTTGGAAATGGGACGAAAGTTGTTGAGGTCAGATCTATCCACATCAGGTTTTATGAGAATGGGTGAGACCTGAGCTACTTTTAAACATTCTGGGATATTGCCTTGAGATAGGGAGGCATAGACAATCTTTGTCCAAAGGGGAATAAACACACCCTTGATTTCTTTGAAGACAGATAAGGGTAAGGGGTCACTGAAATATTTAGAGGGTAATGTTCAACAGAGTTTTGTAGATGTAGATGTAAATAAGATAACAACTAAAACCTATGAGTCAGGGTTCATAAACAAAAAGGAATTTGAATTCCTGAATACATCACATAGAAAAGTATCCTGTATTTATGGATAACCTAAGATTCATAAGAACCAAGAAGATCCGCCTTACCGCCCAATTGTGTCTACAATTGGTACACCACTTGAAGCTATCTCAAAATATTTGGACAATATTCTTCGTCCATATATCTGTCTTTCACCATCATATGTTAAAGACACTGGTGCTATTATCAACAAGGTTGAAACTCTGCCCTTCAATGAACAAGGAGACATTTTAGTGACTCTAGACATAGGGTCACTATATAGCAATATTCCCCAAACAGGAGCCATTGACTCAACAATGTGGTTCATAGACAAACATCAGATACCCTGTTCAAAAACATTTATCAAAGAATGCTTGACACTGGTATTAAAAGAAAATTTCTTTGAGTTTGGGGAAGACCTCTTTTTGCAAATAAAGTGAGTCAGCATGGGGGCCTCTATGGCCCCTTCAATAGCAAATATCTATATGACTGCATTTGAAAGTAAAGACATCTTCAATGAAGTAGCTCCCTTCTTCGAGTCTGTTTCCCATTGGTACCGATACATAGATGACATCTTTTTTGTATGGACCAATGGGGAACTGACTCTAAGGGAATTCCTCCTTTGGCTTAATCTAGCAGATGAAAACGTCAGTTTCACTGCCCACACTAGTACATCAAAGGTAGAATTCTTAGATATCTATATTAGAAATAACAACGGACTACTAGAAGTGGATTTATTCACGAAACCAACAGCAAGGAACACATTGCTACATTTTAAAAGCTATCACCCCAAATGTCAGAAGGACAACATCCCCTTTTCACAGTTCCTAAGAGTGAGGCGCAATTGCACCAACCTTAGAGACTATGATACCCAGTCAGCAACCATGAAAGAAAAATTTATTCAGAGAGGATACCCTCACCGTTTAGTCAGAGAGGCCTACAAGAGGGCCAGATTTTACGACCGCGATGCTCTCTTAAACTCCCAGAAGCAAAAGACAGACCCCAAATTGGTCTGTGTCACAAAACACTCTACTCTAGACTCTACAGTAAGACAGATAATAAATTCCAATTGGCACTTACTCAACTTAAATGATAATCAACAAAAAATAGATAAACCGATGTTCATCCACAGGCGGAATAAAAATTTAAAAGATCAGATTGTAAATTCACGTCACACCCAAAAAGATGATAGTTCACCCTTTCTGCAGAGATCAATTACAGGTAATAATGCAGTAAAAGGGACTTCTCGCTGTGGCTCCTGCCAGTCTTGCAACAGTATCATTAGCGGGGAAAGCATGATATTTAACAATGTTACTATCCAAGCTAAAGAGTTATGGACATGTAACACACAAAATGTGATATATCTAATCACCTGCCCATGTAATTTGGGTTACGTAGGAGAGACTTCACGAATGGTAAAGACAAGACTGACTGAACACAGGTCGGCTATAAAAACAAGAAAACTGACAGCACCTCTTGCAAACCATGTTTTGGAGTACAGACACTCCCCAGAGGATCTAAAATGGCGAATCTTAGAAAAAATACATGTAGCAAATAGCAAAGGCGGAGAGAAAATAAGAAAAACGAAAGAGGTTTTTTGGATTTTTACTCTTGGTACTTATGATCATGGCCTTAACCAAGAACTGTCCTGGGAGAATGCCATTACATAGAAAAGAGATTCATATAAAGGATTATGCCCTGAATATGAATTATCATGCACTAATACAAACTAAGAGAATTTGGTAATTAAGATTGGTAAAGAATAATTCTCCTTCCATGTCATGAGATGTGTAGCTACTAATATCAATTCGCGTTCAGCCTAGTTCATTTTCCAAAAAATCTAAAAATTAGAGATGCGCTTTATAAAAGCGATAGGTACTGTCTACTTATATAAGCACACCGATGGCAGAACTATCCTTTCAAGTATTAGGCCTTTAAATGGAGGTGTGTCTCCGTAGTTATGACACTAGAGGTCATTGGTATAAATACCAATGGAAAGGCGGCTTTCAAACCGCTTTCCTTTCTCGAATCAGCTGGCCGGCCGCATGGTAGGAGTCTGCCTCAAACAGAACCGGTAAGCGTTTCCCTGCTAGAGCCCAAGGAGGTTTACTCCTCCAATTTTATAAAGAAATCCACTTTAACTAAGGAGTGTAACACTATGATTGCATTTTAATGTTTTGCAGTCATACGGATATTCAGACAAGAAAAAGCGACTGTGGGGTATTGACCTCGAGAGTAGCGCGGGATGAGACAAGTCTGCCTCATCTTTCTGCACGTCCGTGAGTGCTCTGCTGAATAAATAAGATCTTTGAAGACAGATTACATGGAAAAATAAAAATACTCGCAAAGGTAAACACAAGCTACACTTCAAATAGAATTTATTAGGAATAGTATGTTAATGCTAGGATAACATGGTGGGCTCTCCCCTAAATGTAACCTTTTGCTTGCAGTTTGTTCGATTTTTAAAATTTTACCGCTGTCAAACCTAGACGCATTTAGCTGGCGGTTTCAAGTTTCCCCGCCTCAGACGCCGAAGTCATCGGCTGCAACACACGTGTTTTTAAAGATACATATTTTGAAAGTTATCAAGTGCGGTTTAGCGCAACCGAGAACAGACAGCATAACGTGAATGCCTAACTCCTCTATTAGCATATATTTCCATCCAAAATAATGCAATGTGCAGTTATTTAACCTGCTGCGGCCGTTTACATAAACGAACCTCTTTTATAATCATGTAATGCTTGCAAGGAGAAGTGCCATATGTAGGTACTATCCAAACGCCCGAATATGGAAACATACCCAAAGTATCTTGATTGTGATTAAATCAGAATAAAACATCTTTGAGCTGATAAGTGCACGTTTTTCCCACAACAGAATATTGTTTTTTTTAAAAGAACATATCAGTTTTTACCTGTCGCAAGAAAAAATGGGATGTGTGCAGTGAAATCGCAACTCGAAGGTAATGCGATAATATGTAAATAATATACGTGCTTATGCAAATGAGGGGTTTAAAAAGCAATTCGATTAATAGCCAGGAATCGCGTTTTTTTGCAGATTTCACATACCTATATGACAGGAAATAAAAGGTGCCCCGTTTTTTCTGTGCCTCTGATTATGTAATAAACAGAATGCGACTGAAGTCACTATAGGTAAGAAATGGAATTTGCTACATATAAGTATCAGAGTCACGTTCACAATATAAGCTGGGTCGTGCATTTGGCAGCATAAAAATGGAAAGGTAGCTACGATACATCTAAGCGAGTTTCCAATACCTGGAATGTAGGCAAATAGATTGGACCTCAGTGTAGATTTTGACTTATAAAAAGCTGTCTCCACAAAATAGTTACAACAAAAAACACCTTTCTAAGAACAAAAGCGCGATGAATAATTAGATGTTAATTTTTTTGATTAGTCACTATATTGTAGGAACCCAGTAGATTAGAATATCTGGAACCTTGAAACCTTGAACGTTGCCCTATAATAGTTATGGTGAAATAAGAGACATGACGTTGTAATATAAATTAAGAAATCTGTTCATTGCCTTTTATTATTATTCTAGCCTTATAATTATCACCTGGCTTTTTTCAAAAACGACTGAATTCCAGGGAAATTGGGTTTTCCCATTTAACAAAGGTGAGTGATTCTTTGCTCTCATCACGCTACTGTTGCCATACTGAAACGAATAAAAAGAGTAGAGGATACTTAAAATAGAGATAGTTTAAGGTTATGGCGATATTAGCTGGTTTCAAAAACTAGGTTGGGACCTTAAAAATAGGAACTCCCTTTTTTTTATTAAAACTAACCCCAATAGTTACACCAGTGACTATAAT
This sequence comes from Lissotriton vulgaris, assembly GCF_964263255.1. Taxonomy (NCBI): domain Eukaryota; kingdom Metazoa; phylum Chordata; class Amphibia; order Caudata; family Salamandridae; genus Lissotriton; species Lissotriton vulgaris. Next base: position 1,718,815,780 of record NC_141694.1, on the reverse strand, counting down.
AATGGATGGTCTGTTAACCCTTGACTACTTTATTTCACCCCTTCTTCTCTCTTCTATCCTCTATGATTTTGAAAATACATCGAACTAGTGTTATCATGTAACAGATTGTATTTATTAAATTTGTTAAAATTTACATCCAGGAATCAAGTGTACGATGAGACAAGATACATCATCATTTATTCTTATGTGAGACCTCAATGTGATAACTTCAACTTCAGCTTTATGACTGAATGTATTGCTTTTTACAAACCTGGCTATTTCAGTGAAATAACATGCTGTCTCTAGAATAGAAAGAAAAACTTAAAACTGGTTTTATAAACACATGGTACTATGTATTCGAGGAATCTAAAAGTATTTTTCTGTCTAGAAATTTGGCTGCATGAGATTTTGTCCTGATGAAGACACCAATGCGTGTCGAAACGCGTTGACAGAAAACAGCCTCCCACGCTCCTTTTTGAAATAACTACAACACCACTACAGTGTTTCCATTATAACGAATGTTCTTTTTTTTAATAAGAAAAGCAATTAAGTTTTTTATTGTATCAAATGTATCAAACAAATTATATGCATATAATTGTATGTGTTTAATCCTTTTTTATCAGTATAATTAAATTATTTTTATACATCAGTATAGTACCTTGTTGTGTTTGGTCTTATACATTTTGTTGTTTTAAATAGCCTTGTTTGTGCCTTCTTGTTCTGTTTGGCCTGGGTTTATACCTTTATATTGAATCAGGACTGACAATGCACATGCTTCTCTCTCGTGGACATAGAGTGTAAAAGGCTTACTGGAGTCGGGGGTACCCAACACTGGAGCCGAACACAATGAATTACGTAATTCAGAAAAACTTTTCTGGCATTCGTCAGACCAAGGAAGAAAATTCGGAGTATCCTTAAGAGTAAGTGTCAACAAAGGGTTCGCAAGTAGCGAAAAGTTCGGAATCCATTGCCTACAGTACGAAGTAATACCCAAGAAAGCACGCACTTCTCTCTGTGTGGTTGGCACATTCATTTTCGCAATCGCTTGAATTTGTTCTGGGGTCAACCTTCTTCCCTCCTTCGATAAGAGATGACCTAAGTATGTCACTTCTTGTCGACAATACTGCAACTTTGAAGGTGACACTTTATGATGGAGGTCAGACAAATGTCGCAACAAAGAAAGAGTAGCTTCTTTACAAGTTTTCTCATCATCAGCAGCAACTAACAAATCGTCTACATACTGAATAAGAGCAGCACCATCAGGCAAGAAATTCACTTCAAGCTGTGTTTTCAAAGCTTGACTATATATGGATGGACTTTCACAATAGCCTTGAGGAGCGCGCTTAAACCGGAAGCTTCGGCCTCCTAAAGAGAAGCCAAAAATATCTCTACTCTCCTCGGCAATCGGGATACTGAAGAAAGCATTCTTCAGATCTATCACCAAAAACCAGGCAGCTGAAGCAGGAATCATAGTCAGCAAAGCAGTAATATCCGGAACAACAGGAAACTGTGGCACAACAATCTTGTTCACTTCCCGAAGATCGATCACAAACTTATACACAGGCGGTTGCAAAGAATCAGTACGTTTCAAAACAGGCAAAACGGACTATTGCACACAATACCTCTCCTCTCTTCTATCACACCTTTCTCAATCAGATCATAGATGATCGCTAAAAGTGCTCTTTCACCATCACTAGAGATCCTGTATTGGGGATTACGTGGCAATCTAGCATTCGCTTTCAGCGTCACAACATATGGTGGAATCTCCAAAAGACCCACATCATTAGGACCAGTAGCCCAAAGAGTGTCAGGGAGCGAACGCAATTCCAATGGAAGCCGATCTTTAGACAAATACATCGGAGAGACCACTCTCTTACCCAATGTAAGCTGTACTCCCGAAGGAAAACAATGCAATGTCGCATAGAATCTCTTCAACAAATCCAATCCCAACAAATTCTCACCACAACCTGTCGTCAGAATGAGGGGTGCTTCCAATTCACAAGGTCCAACTGAAAGAGACAAAGGACTAGAAACTGGATTACGAACTGGGGCGCCAGAAAAACCTACCGAAACATTCGTCAAGCCAAACAAAGGTGCGCCAGGGAGTTTAGAGTGCATGATAGAACTCTTCGCTGCACCAGCATCCAACAGAAAAGGCTCTGACACACCTGATGTAATCACTTCAACATAAGGTCCACTCTGATCTACTGGAACTGACACTACTCCCTCTCTTTGTCTATGGCTGTCCTAGCAATCATTACCGTCAACATTCTCACTCTCAACATAGTAATCATCAGCATAATACTGAGTCGACTGACCAGACGCAATATTCTGTCATGTCTTGTATTTATTCTAAAATGCTAATAAAAATTTCTTAAACAAAAAAACAATTCATAGAATTCTGTGGAGGAAAGGAACGTGCATTCTGGGGGAACACACCACGTCCTCTACCTCTAAGACCTTGCTGAACACCTCGACCTCTCACACCAGACACACCAGTCGTACGCTGTAACAGAACCGAACAACTACTCTTGAAGTGCCCTTCTTCTTTACAATACGTACACTGGTTAGGGCCTACAGGAACGTGCTGTTGAAAAGACTCGGGCCTTTGTGATCCTCTCTGAAACTGCTGAGGCTGCTGAAAGTCACGCTGATTATAACGAGGCGGATACGCCTGTTGCAAAAGAACCTTCGTCTTTAAATCTTTAGTCTTTTTCTCAGCTTTCTCTTTCTCATCCTTATCCCTATTCTCTTAATATTGGGCAGTAGCCAATATCTGGGCCGATGAAGAAACAGCCCATGAACTCTCAGAATCCTTCAACTTATTACACAACTCGGGAAGCAAATTATGAACAAACCTATCTACAAACAACCTTTGGCCACCTTCCGTACTCATATCTTGGCCACTGTGATCTATAAACGTCTCTTCAAACCTAGTGAAGAAATCAGACACACTTTCATCTTTCTTCTGCTTGCATGCAGACAATTTATCCCAATTCACTTGCATAGCAGTATTAAAGTCTTCATATAATTAATAATTCTACCAGGGAGTTCCGCAACTAAAGCCTCAGGTTTAGCTCTTCCACCTTGAAGACCATCCGCAGCAGTAATATTAGCCCATGTGCCACCTTACTCTTGCGCATGATGCACATGACGAATCTTTCCCCACAAAGGTTGGGGAACCACATTACCAAACAACATGTCTATATCGGCTAAATTCATGATGCATGCGTCAGCTGTCTGTGACAATTCCTTATAGTACCCTGCGGGATTCTTTTGGGGGTCAGGTAGAGTTTGTTTAAGGGCCAAAACTTTAGCTCTCTTCCACGGAACATGTACCCAGACACGCTGAAAATGAGCCGGTACAGCCTGATTAGCATTAGCATCATCAGCCTGAACTGCCTCCTTCCATACCGGAGGGACTTCTCTCATAGGGTACTGTCTCGCTTTTCTCCTAACAGAAGGCTCAGGCTCAAACAACGACTTTGAAGGAAACACGCCCCTAAACGCGAGCAACATTGCAACGGCTTTCTCAACATCGGAACCCACTATTGTTCCTTTCGCAAACTCGGACTGTACATTAAACAACTCCGATGGGGTCTGACCCAACTCACCATCTTCCCATTCCTCACGAAGGAGAGTACACATGATATCGAAGACATACCTCTGCTTTGGTGCTTCCCATTGTCGGGAGACATCCATCAATCAATCAATCAATCAGTGACACTTATAAAGCGCGCTACATACCCGTAGGGTCTCAAGGCGCTGGGGGGGGGGGGGTGCCGCTACTGCTCGAACAGCCAGGTCTTCAGCTTCTTCCTGAAGGAGAGGTGGTCTTGGGTCAGGCGCAGGTCGGGAGGGAGGGAGTTCCAGGTCTTGGCGGCCAGGTAGGAGAAGGACCTTCCTCCTGTAGTCGCTCTTCGGATGCGGGGGACGGCGGCGAGGGCGTGGTTGGCTGATCGGAGGTGGCGTTTGGGAGCGTAGAAGTTGACTCGGCTGTTGAGGTAGCTCGGGCCTTGGTCGTGTAGGGCTTTGTGTGCGTGGGTGAGGAGGCGGAAGGTGATTCTTTTGTTGACGGGGAGCCAGTGAAGGTCTCTCAGATGTCCGGAGATGTGGCTGGTTCGTGGGATGTCGAGGATGAGTCTGGCTGAGGCGTTCTGGATCCGCTGGAGTCTCTTCTGGAGCTTGGCGGTGGTACCGGCGTAGAGGGCGTTGCCGTAGTCCAGTCGGCTGGTGACGAGGGCCTGGGTGACGGTCTTCCTGGTCTCGGTGGGGATCCACCAGAAGATCTTCCGTAGCATGCGTAGGATGTTGAAGCACGCCGAGGAGACGTTGTTGACTTGCCTGGTCATGGAGAGGGAGGAGTCCAGGATGAAGCCCAGGTTGCGTGCATGGTCTGTCGGTTTGGGTGCGGTGCCCAGGGCGGGAGGCCACCAGGAGTCGTCCCAGGCGGAGGGAGAGGAGCCCAGGATGAGGACCTCCGTCTTGTCCGAGTTCAGTTTCAGGCGGCTGGTCGTCATCCACTCGGCTACCTCTTTCATCCCTTCGTGCAGGTTGGCTCTGGCGGCGGCGGGGTCGTTGGTCAGGGAGAGGATCAGCTGGGTGTCGTCGGCGTAGGAGATTATGCTGAGGTTGTGTTTGCGTACGATGGCCGCAAGGGGGCTCATGTAGACGTTGAAGAGGGTGGGGCTCAGAGATGATCCTTGGGGGACGCCGCAGATGACTTCGGAGGCCTCTGACTTGTACGGTGGTAGGCGGACTCTCTGTGTTCTTCCGTCGAGGAAGGAGATGATCCATTCCAGCGCCTTGTCCTGGATTCGGATGTTGCTGAGGCGCCGTACTAGAGTGCGGTGGCAGACCGTGTCGAATGCCGCGGAGAGGTCTAGGAGGATGAGGGCCGCTGTTTCTCCATTGTCCATCAGGGCTCGGATGTCATCGGTGGCGGCGATGAGGGCGGTCTCGGTGCTGTGGTTGGCTCGGAAGCCGGACTGTGAGGGGTCGAGGGATCCGTTCGTCTCGAGGAAAGCGGCCATCTGCTTGTTGACGGTCTTCTCGATGACTTTGGCTGGAAACGGGAGGAGCGAGATGGGGCGGTAATTCTTGAGGTCGGTGGGGTCCGCTGTTGGTTTCTTGAGTAGAGCGCTGAGTTCGGCGTGTTTCCAGCTCTCAGGGAAGATGGTGGTGTCGAAGGATGTGTTGATGATGTCTCGCAGGTGGGGTGCGATGACAGCGTCGGCCTTGTTGAAGACGTGGTGAGGGCAGGGGTCGGTCGGTGATCCGGAGTGGATGGAGTTCATCGTGCGGATGGTGTCTTCGGTGCTGATCGGGGTCCAGGCGTGGAGGGTGGTGGTGGGGGGTGGTTGCTCGGTCATGGTGTGCGTTGGTTGGTTGTTGAAGCTGTTGTGTATGTCCGCGATCTTGTTGTGGAAGTATGAAGCGAGGGAGTTGCAGAGGTCTTGCGATGGGGTGATGTCGTTGTTTCCTGCGCTGGGGTTGGAAAGCTCTTTCACGATGTTGAAGAGTTCCTTGCAGTTGTGTGCGTTGTTGTCCAACCGGTCCTTGAATGCTGTTTTCTTGGCGGCGCGGATCAGCTGGTGGTGTTTCCGGGTGGCAAGTTTGAAGGAGGTCCTGTTGTCCAGTGTCGGTTCCCTTCTCCAGACTTTCTCAAGGGCTCGGCAGTTCTTCTTGGAGCTCTTGAGTTCGTCGGTGAACCATGGGGCTTTCTTGCTGCCGGGTCTGCTAGGCGGGGTCCTCAGTGGGGCGAGTTCGTCCGCGCAGTTGCTGATCCACTTCGTGAGGTTGTCGGCGGCCTGGCTGGGGTTCGCTGAGCTGGCAGGAGGGTGCTGGCTCAGGGAGGTGGCGAGCTGGTCTGCTGTGATCTTCTTCCAGCTTCTGCGGGCGGCCTGTTGCTGGTGTTGGTGGGTCGTCGTTTTCTTGAAGGTGAAGTGGACGCAGCTGTGGTCCGTCCATTGAAGCTCTGTGGCGTGGCTGAAGTCGATGTCTGTGCTGGAAGAGAAGACTGCGTCTAGTGTGTGTCCGGCGAGGTGGGTGGGGGTGGACACCAGTTGCTTGAGTCCCAGGTTGGCGAGGTTGTCGAGCAGGGTGCTGGTGTTGCGGTCGTTGTTGTTCTCCAGATGGAAGTTGAGGTCTCCCAGGAGGATGTAGTCAACGGAGGGGAGGGCATGCGGGCTGACGAAGTCGGCGATGTCCTCGCTGAATTGCGTGCGTGGTCTAGGGGGTCGGTAGATCAGGGTGCCTCTGAGGGTGGTGTTCGGGTTGGTGTGGATCTGGAAATGCAGGTGTTCGGCGGTGGTCAGGGTGTTGTCGGTGCTGGTCGTTAGACGGATGGTGCTCCTGTGGATGATGGCGATGCCTCCTCCCATCTGGTTGGCGTTTCGGTCCCTCCGGACGATCTTGTAGCCCTCTGGGATGGTGATGGCGATGTCGGGAGCTGAAGAGGCGTTCATCCAGGTCTCCGTGAGGAAGGCAACGTCTGGAGCTGTGGTGTCGAGGAGGTTCCAGAGTTCGATGGCGTGTCTGTGGACGGAGCGGGTGTTGAGCAGGATGCACTTGAGGTGGGTGCTGCTGGAGTTCGGCTTGGTGGGTGCTGGTGCGAGGCTGGTCCGGATGCAGGTGAACTTGCAGGCGTGGCAGCTGAAAGGTCCGTGGGTACGTCGTGGAGTGGCTTGATGGCATTCTGGGAGTCGGCCGGTCCATAACCGACTCTAAATCATATCTCAAAGAATTAGTAACCCATTTACGAGCCAAATTATCTAACACTGCCCGCTCTTCGGGAGCAGGAAACTGGCTACGTAATTGCTTACGCGCCGAAACAGGGGTCACATTCAATGACCCAAAGAAAGGAGACAAAAGACCAGTAACAGTATCAGTCATTTTCTGCCGAACAGAAGGAGAAGTTGTCAGAAGGACCGGAGACAAAGCAGACTGAGATGAAACAAACGTAGGAGTAGTAACAGAAGAAGTAGCAAGTACAGGAGAAAAAGTCGTAGGAATTTCAGGCTGAACTGATAGCAAAGTCGGCTGCCCTAGAGAAGGCTGCGCCAGAGGAGAAGGTACCAGCTGAAGAGGAGATGGCGGCTGTGCAACAACAGGAGGCTTAACAGCTGGAGGTTGCGGAGGTGCCGTAGCACTCTGCACATAAGGGGATGGCGAACTCAACAAATGTGACATCAAAGGATCCTTTTAAGGGTCGTTCGTTGCACCTTGTAGAAGAGGTGAAAAAGCTGGATAGCATTTATCGATGGCCATTTTATGTTGCCTATGCAACTCTTCAGTCACTCGATCTTCTTCATTATCATTAAACTGTCTAGCAGCTTGCATTATTGATAAACCCTTCTCTCTTTTATCTCTTTTAGCTTGTTTGATTGCTTTCTGTTTGGCTTCCTTACGCCAGAGGCAGAAAGAGTCAAACGTTGCCGGCCGGGCTTTCTTCTTAAATAGTTCAACTTCCAAATTATCTAAAATCGCTGTGTCATAGCTACCATGTTGGGGCCATTTTAAGACACCGTCCTTCCTAGTGTATCGGGCCCACAATTCATTATACGTAATGGGGCCCACGCCATGTTTAGAATAGAGCTCATAAGTCGGAGTTCCAACCGAAGGTATCGGATACGAGTCCTCCAATCGGGAATCCCTGTTACAACTACAACAAAATATCTTTCCAAGTTTGCTAAGACCAGGTATCTTCGCTCACTAATCTAGCTTCAAACTTCAAGGGATTACCAAAAACGATAGTCTCGCAAATATACGAGTCCCTCGGCTTTGGCGCTTGAAGGAACCAAATCAAAACTAAGGAACCAAGACTAAGGACTGGGAGCGACCCACTTATACTTAACTGAAGTAACAATCACTTCACCCAGAAGACCCGTCTATCGTCTCGCTCTACAAATCATCACAAAGGGTCCAAGACAGGGCGACAGTCAAGGCAGCAGTCCTTCGTAGCCGGCGGAAGCGGGAAGCCTCGCAGCAAAAACCTTCAGTCCACGTTCAACATGCAGGGGTCGATGAAGTGGGGGCCCTCTTCCAGAATTTCCTCACGATCTTCAGGCTTGGACCGGTACCACTGAAGTCGCCCTACGTTGGGCACCAACTGAAGAACCAGGTTTTAGAACCCAGCGGCGCCAGGGGCACGCCCAAAGTCTTCGGGTTCACCTGTCTTAGAATACAGAGACACAGGATACTTCTCGGTGACGTCAAAGATCAAATTTATTGGCTGCAACCAGGAACAGAAGTCTACTAAGTACGACACAAGTAGGTTCGTCAGAGACTGCTCAATTTTCGTAGTGCGAGACATCGTCTTTTATGCTAAAAATCACAATCCTGACAAACACCCACTAGTTACAATTTGTCCAATCATAGGTAACATTGCAAAAGGTATCGCATGACGACAAACCCACTTTTCAGTTGTACAGCCCACCATCAATTACACAGGAAAGCCCAACATTCTTTCTCGAACAAGCCGGACAAACCCATAATAAAAGACCACAACCCATACCATAAATAGACCATAAAAGAAGGAACAGAAACAGATGAGAAGTAGGATAAGGGATGTGTGTGTGTGCAATAAACTCAACAATGTCCTGTGCTTTGATCCTTAATCTTGATTAGCTACCGGGCAAGAAACTGGCTTAACAAGGTCAGCTTCAGGCAACGAGGTCAGTTCGCTCAGGTCATTCAGAAGTCAGCTAAAGTGTATGTGTACCAAAGACTCGTTCGGCCGTAGTCATCGGCCTATGTGAGGGCAACCACAAAATGGCTGTCATACACAAAATTGAACCCAAGGGTTCAGAACGAAATCCCTAAATACGTAGTGAATCCATCGGTCTAGCATGGCAAAAACACTCGTACTTGCCGCACTGACTAGTTACGGTTCGCTACTATCAAATTCGTAACGAAACCATGACCTTTATGAAACGGGTTCAGAATTCACGGAACCTCAGATCATGTACATCAGTCACATCAGTCACAAGGCATTTTTACAGTCGATAGATAGCTAAACGGTCCATGTTAACATTCCTAAGGTTTCTTTTCAACTGTTTAATCTTCTTTGGTTGGGCCATTTTCCGTATCACCTCCCTGTTGATAAAGAAGAAGATGCTGTAATGGTCGAACCAATCACACAGGGTAATGTCCTCCAATGTGATGACATTGACTTTTGAAATAATGAGGTCCAGAATCTCTCCTTTGTTAAGAGTTGGTCGATCACAGAAATGGATATGGTCCAGATCAGATAAGAAGGCGTTACGGCAGATCACCGCTTAGTCATTGGGTTTGGACCAGTGAAGGTTGAAATCACCAAGGCATATTTGGGATACTGATGGGTCTTCATTGGAAGATATCATTTCCATTAGGTGTTCAGTGAAGAGGAAGTTATCGCCAGGAGGGTGATAGAAAGTGTGAAGTTTGCAGACCGAGATCTGGTTACTAGATATGTTCAGACAAGGTATTCATCTAAAGGTGAGGAGGGGGGACTCCGTGTGGGAGACAGATAGTGTGTTCCGGTATATGCAAGCTAGTCCACCGTCCAGTTTCGTTTTTCTGTCTAGACCGATTATGTTGTGACTAGGGGGCACTAGGAATCTAGAATGGGGGTGGAGGAAGGATTTAGGCATGTTTCCATAAGGATGATAATATCTAGCTCATTGTTTTGTATGAGATCGAAGATATCTGAGGTATATTTGTTAGGTGATCTACAATTGATATTGACTAAGTTCAACTTCTTGTCCTAAATGTAGTGCTCCTCCACCCTACATGGGCAAGAAAAGAACCTGAGACATTCACCTAACACATTTCATTCTAGATCACAGGCCGACAAGGGCATGTTATAGGCCATAAATGACATAGTGGATAGCTGACTTCTATCTCCCGGAATGACTTTCACTTGATGAATCAGTAAACGATACATACTGCGTGTTTATATATCACAATATTTAATGTAACAGCAGGTAGGTTGACAGACTGGAAGGGAGCTAAAACTTAAAACACTGCCCTTGGTCTTTAAATGGTCAATCAAGTCAGATGTTAAAATCCAATATACGGTGGTATCAAACAGTGATTGAAACTGCCCACATTATTATAAAACATGAATTAATTTTGATGGTGCAACGTTCAATATGTAGGAATAATTTGACTACAAATGTTAGGAAGGGGTTGGTTATGGCATCAATGAGAATCTTCAACCATTGTGTTTTTTTCTGAGTAGTTTTTAGGGGAATGGAAAGCAAATGCCAGATGAAAAGCTCATCCAGAAGCGCAGCTGAGGCGGCTTTTGCACAGCGCTGTGATCATTACATAAATCCGGCCTCATATATATTAATGAGCCAAGATTCTCACTGTGAATCCTTGCAAGGAGCTTCAGATGCTAGAATGGATGCCCACAAGTGACTGTACTGTATTTATAACATAAATATTGTATTGTATTTATGACATAGGCCAAATTGTGACCCACTACAATTCTTTTTTGTGTGAACCGACCTACTATTACATAAATCGGTTCATAAAACACAAATGGATTTTGTAAAAGTCAGTGTGCATATCACAACCGCTTTTACCAAATGCATTTTAGTGCATGATGCTCACTATTCCATCAATGGTTTGTGACTCCAGTAACAGTTGCAAACAATTGACAAAGATCCTTGTAATGTCATCAAAAGGGAGGGAAGAGGAATTGAGGTCCATTCAGTTCCCCTGGGTAGATCATGAAATAATCAATTATGGGAATGGACACTGGTATCTACAATAACCATTGGTTATTCTTTGACAACCCTCATAGACGCTGATTGATTTGGATGTAAACTGTGCGGTATATCTTTTCGTCCGCCCCTTGTCAAGTGTCAGGGCATAGTCATTGGGTTGTCAAAATGTCGTGCTATATGCCTACCTCACCCGAGGCAACCTCAAGTTAGTGTAGAAGTGTCCAGAGATAGGGGACAGATCTCAGGAGGTAGTGGGTAGAAAAAAGGGGGTTTAAAAGACGGTGACTCCCCAAAACGGGGTTTATTAAAGCAAAAAAGGTGAGTACTTGTGTAGTTTTCATGGATTGGTACGAAGATCTCATATTGAGATTCCTTCGTAAAGAGTTAAGTTCTCCACATCAGGTTGCAATAGAGTCGCAAAATAACGAGGTATTTGCCGCTTGTAGGAGAGCATTAGCTCCTAGTGCTGACTATGCCCCTGGAAAGTGGCAGAGTCAGCACTAGGAGCTAATGCTCTCCTACACGAACTTAACTCTTTACGAAGGAATCTCAATATGAGATCTTCGTACCAATCCATGAAAACTACACAAGTTGTGTAAGTACTTTCCAAACCAATTTCTGTGTCCTGTTTTTTGTTTTTGTCCTGACGAAAGCTCCGTACACCTTCTGGCCCTAGGTGAGCTGAAACATGTCGACTTGTCTTTAAGAGTTATATGGTAATCCGGTAACTCAATTACTCATTATAACCAACACTTTTGGCCATAATTGATTATTTCATTAAAGATCCTTGTAAGTCGCAGTGGAAAGGAAGAACTTTAAAACTAGACTTTTATTCAGTGATATGGATTTATTATCTCCGTGTGTAATCAAGGTACTTGAATTATTGCTTTGTTTTTGTTTCTCTTTCGTTCTCTTTTGTTATTATGTCTTTTTGTTACTATTGTTATTGTTTACATTTAAATATTTACTTGCTGATTATCAAGTGTTTACTTCTGAAAAAATTTAATAAAATGCAATGCAAAAAAAATTAAAGTGATAATTATATTTTTTATCTCATGTAAATTAACACAAGAGCAGTTTCTTTTTTACTTGCATTTCACAGGAAACAGACTATCAAAGAGCAGGGTCAGAAGAATGAATGAACAATGGATTCAAATACTGGGCGGAGCAAGGTGTGAAAGCCAGTTGCAGTCATCTGTTTCTTCCAACACCTCTTGCATTCTCCCAGTGCTGAGGAGAAAGCGGGGAAGGATGCAGGCAACTTGTGCATGAACTGAAAACAATCAGTCACCAGACTTGATTTCAGTGTGGAGGATACAAGGTCAGAAATGTGGGATGAACAATTTGCTCCATTTGCCAACTATTTTACGTGGCTCATTCTGCTGTCCTGTGATTACACTAGAACCACAGGTTAAAAAAATTAAATAATTGTGGGCTACATGTACACAACTGTTTTATGGTGGCAAAGTCTTTGATTTTTGCAAAAAAAGCTTTGCGACCTTGAAACAGTAAATCACAATGTACAAAGTGCACAGAATGCATATTGAACCCATAATACATTGCAAACACAATGATGTCATGTAATGGGTTTTCCATTCTCCCTTATCAGTGGGTATGCAATGTGGCAATGCTTTGCGACAGAAAATGTGGCTGCAAACCATTGATCTGCTGCAGAGACACAAAAAGAATTGGTAACACTGTAGCAATGTGCAAGCTGTCCTTGAGGTCCAGCTCTTACTTTGTAAATGCCATCTGTAGTAGCAGGCATTGGTCCAGGGTATCACTGCATCCCTCATCACCCTTATCATTTAGTTAAAACTGACTTTTATTTTTGAAACTGCTCTGTCTAGAAAAAAATAAACATTTAGTGAATGCAAATTTTGGGATGGAGGCTCTAAGTTGAAGGTCATTATTACAGCATTCACCACCATTTACAGGAAGTTACAAATGGGTCCCCTCTCATACATATTAATTAAACAGAAAATTTGCAACTTCCTGTGAGAGGGCATTTTTAACTGCAATTGATTACACACAGTGTGTAAAAAAACATGACTGGTTTGTGACCTCACCTAAGTGCATCAGGTGCATGGTTATTAAAAATTATATGTTTTATTTTTACACGTGTCCATGCAGGCGTATGCACAACCACATTTAGCAAAAAAAATATTTATGAAGAGACCACTATTGCTAGATACTCATTAAAATCTTAATATACAACTTCATGGCTCCCATGATGTCATGGATCTCAAACCTGAAAATCATTGGAATTTGCGCCTATATGGTCAGCTACAAAATCATATATAACATCACAATTGAATGAAATCATTGATGATGCCTCAGGTGCCACCACATCTGGTGTGGCCAATAACATTACACAATACATTACTGATATCCAATTATGTATGACATGATATATGAGTGGGTCCAAACTGGAAGGGCATGGTGAGCAAAAAAACGATGGTTTTAGGCCCAGATCTCTGTACTGGGGTGAATGGATGACATTGTTCTGCATCCTGTTCATTAATTGTTCTTTTTTGCATGATCTATGACTTGACATGCAGATTTATGACCCTAGTACCAATGATCGTTACTAGGGCCCTCATTACGAATGTGCTAGTATGAGGTGTGATATCTATGGCACACAGGATTGTGGGGTACTTTATTTATTGGGTGTGGTACATAGCACATATTATAAGGTTTTCACCCTAGAAAGGAGACTAACATTCCTTTTGGTGCTTATTGCCTAATGTCGGACAGGCAAATATTTATCACAAAACTGAATTCATGAGGCAACTCGTAATCAATCAATCATCTCATTTGTAAAGCGCACTACTCACCCATGAGGGTCTCAAGGCGCTGGGGTGGGGAATACTGCTACTGCTCGAAAAGCCAGGTCTTGAGGAGTTTTCTGAAGGTCAGCAGGTCTTGGGTCTGCCGTGTGTGTATGGGGAGGGTGTTCCAGGTCTTTGCGGCGAGGCGGGAGGTAATGAGGTTCTGAATGAGCTGGCAGCCATCTTTCACAAAAGAAATGAATATGGTGAACTGAAAGGCACATAAGGCATCTAGGACTGTTCTAAGTGAGTGGAGTGAGTGAGTGAGTGAGTGAGTGAGTGAGTGAGTGAGTGAGTGAGTGAGTGACTAGGACTGCTCTCCATGAGTGAATAAGTGAGTGAATATGTGAGTGAATGAGTTGGAGAAAGTGAGTATGATGAAGTGAACGAGTCAGTTAACACCTTAGATGCGGCGCAAATATCCCTCCCCAGTGCTGCGCTGTCCATTGGAACTAGTGCTGAATGGACGTCCAATGGACGTGCGCAGCCCTGGGGAGGTAGTGCTGCCATTGGCCAACGCCCCGACGCAGCACTTAAGAGGTTAACTGCTGTAAATGAGTGCATGATTTTTGTCTGGGAAAGAAATAATGGAAGAGAAATCAATAATGTCTGTTGTGCAAGAGCAACATTTAAAGGCAAAACCATTCACCATTTGCTTTTGTACGAATCTCTTTTATTGTAATACAGATGTGCATAATTGCATGTCCTTCTTTCAAAGATGAAAGATCAGCCATGTCTGTTCTGAAATTGCAGGAAGGACACATACAGATAAATTTGAAGCAGACCTCCTACCATATTTCTTAAAATCTGATGCTGTCCCTTACCTTCCCATTGACAGCTCTGCTCACTGTAAGGTACACTGTGGTACAGGATAATGAATATGCAGAGCTAAATCTAATATTTTTTCATGCAGCACTGCAGACAAACTGGCTGTGCTACGTTGGTAATGTAGGTAACCCTGGGCGTAGAACTCCAGTACGCTCACATACTTTGCGCAACTACAAGCTATGTGAATTGCACATAGCGCAGTGCAAAAGCGAGTAGTGTAGTGGGCATTTTTTGCTTGCTTGCGGCCCTCCATGTCAAGTTCGCGACTGCCCGCAAGCAAAATAACATACCGGCGAGACTTTTTCTTCATTTGCGATCAGCAATGTCAAGTTGCCGATCGCGAGCTCAGAAAATAAACCTCCCGGTGAGATTCTCAAGCAGGGAAGTCAGGTTTCTCATTGCGAGTGGTCGCGTATGCTCGCGAGAAACTACCAGTCCATGTTGAGAAAGCTTCCGCTCACGTACAAGTCTACCTGAGCAGCAGAAAACGACTGTTTGCACTGTGCAAGATGCGGTTTTAAATTATTGCCCCGTGCGGACAAGCATCGGTACTGTGCAATCAGTGTGAACAGCATTTTGCCCAGTGCACTACGCAGTTCGCGTAGCTACGCGTAGCTTGCTTAGTGAGAAGTGCACTCCACGTAGCTACGCATAGCACTACTAAGCGAACTACGCCCAGGGTTAGGACAAGGCTGCATGTGTGATGTCTAGCAGAAGGCTTCACATTGGAAGGATATCCTTCCAGCACATAAAACTATGTTCAGACATAGTTTACACTTTGCTTGTGTGCTGTTCATTACAGCACACATGCAAAGGTACAATACTTTTGAGAAAAGAAACCTTTTCTCAGAGGTTATGTCTGCCTCAAGGAATGCGTACCTTATTTGTACAAAGCCCTGTCTACAAGTGTTAGTAGATAGGGCTTTGCATCAAAATCAATGAGTGATTGCATTGGATGACCCCTTGACCCAAAATAGTGCTTACTCTGTTATTTTGTGGCTACTTTCCAGTGCAATTCAAGATTTGCTCTGGAGAAAGATCCCATTTCCAGATTTTGTGCAGATTTGTGTCACTTTTTGCAGCACTGCAACTTCTCAAAGCATTGATACATCTGAGGCGTCATATCATTGGGTGACACCACCGACCCATTTACTCTGGTATGTATACCATTGACGACCATTGGATGTTACAAACTCTTTTGAAACACGCTTGCTTACAAAGCTACGGTTGGCCCTTTGGCTGGAATGTGTGATGAGCATGGGAGACGAGTTAACAGGAAGGCCAACAACCGGCAACAAAGCAGAACGTCGCCAGAGTAAGAAACATTTTGCACAACTATAAAATATCACCAGAGGATTTATAATTCCGCATAACAAACAGAGTTGACAAAATCCCATGGCTGTTCTATATTAAAAACATCTTGGCTGCTATGAGGATGGGAGACCTATGGGTTAACACTGAAGCAACGTGCATGACAATTCCCAAGAAGGCCTTGTCAAAGATCTTTAGAAAATTTAAACTCAATCTGATAAAGGCCAATTCCGACACAGGCGCACTGATCCTATCTTTTTTAGAGGCAAAAGACCAATACAAGCTAGAACCTGTTCTTGATGTCATACAACCCACCCTTGCAAAAAAACTGTACCTACAATTTAGGCACGGGGTACTACCACTGCGCGCATTTACAAGTAATTGGGGAAAGACTTTGACCCAGGGCTATCCAGTCTGTACAGAAAATCCGGAGACAGACCAGCACGTTCTATTTGTCTGCCCGGCATACAAGAAGGCTAGATACTGATGGTTACAACAGGTGTGCCGGAATCTTGGGACCAAGTTTTGCGCGGAGGCCTATAGGATCCTAAATTATGATACTAGTCTGCCCATAGTGTACTCAGTTACTTGTTACTTATTTTCTATGTGGTGTGTACAGTCATCTATATTAAAAGCTGGATCTATTGGATAATTTAAAAAAATGTATGCAAACAAAATGTATCAATACTTATTAAATACCTTTGTAAATGTTTTAAAAATATCAATTCCGAATCAGCACTTTATATATTTTTCATTCATTCAATAAACTTTATTTCGGTTAGTTTTAACCATAAAAGTACATAAAATATACATTTTCACTTTTCCACAGTTCATTTGTAAGTATAAGAATTAAAATACATCATATGCAATCGGAGGGGAGAAGACACATTATTAAAACGTTAAAAATTTAAATATTTTTAAAATTCTTTTTTTTAAAAAAAAGTTAAGATAACATTTGTTGCTCCAAAATAGTTCTCACATCTCAGCAAATAAAAACATAAAGTGCCATATTATTTGAGTGATTTCCTTCGAATAGTCCACATAGAAAACAGAAATTTGGTTATAGCAGACACTATCAAGGGATTCGTGTCAGACTTCAAAATCCTAAAGAAGTCTTGGAAGTCCCTTATGCCCAAATTATTACATATTTGTATAATCCACTTTCTTCTAATGTGTGAATAGGCTGGACAGAAAAGAATAACATGCAGAGTGGTTTCATTTTCGGTTCTGCAGCCGGGGCATAAATGTACTGGACCCACCGTCCACCCATCTATCATAGAGTAAAGGGGCAGCGTTCCAAATCTAAACTGTAAGTACAGCTTCTTCGCTAAAGTAGGTTGGATTTCATCTATTTCCTGTTCAAAGCTGTATATTGACTTATGGCTCAGGAAGGCACCAGTCAGGCTCGTTGATGGTACTGAGCTAATGGTCCTCCCGAGACTAAAGTCCTTCACAGCACCGGACAATGTTTTCTTAGAAATAGTTAAGGATGTGACCTCAGGATTTAGCCACAGATTTTCGTATGCAATTTGAGCAAGAGTCTGTCTTACAAAACGTAGCCATGGAATTCTACCTGCTCCTGGGGAGGCTAGGAGGACCTTTAATTCCCTTTTGTAGCTTTCCAGCTGGGGGGTGCTCCACAGCCTCCTCCAATAAAGAAGGGGGCGTGAGGCAATAGCTTCGGTTATAGGCCTAATATTCAGGTTTAGCCTGAGTGGGACTAGAGGAGTGCTTCTGGGCAGAGTTAGAATCTGCCTAGTGAAGTTGTTTTCTGTAATGGTTAGGTCGGTAGAAGGAACATGTCCCCAAAGTTCCGCCCCATAAAGGAAAGAAGATCTCGCTTGAACTTTGAAGATTTCCAGTGGGGCACTTATAGTTTTATTCGCACAGTTTTTTTGAACTTTTAAAATTCCCCCAGTTGTCTGTACTAATTTTAGGTTTGCCTTAGCCATTTGTGCTCCCCACCCCATTTTGTCAGTTAGAGTCAACCCTAAATAGTCAAATGTTGGGACTCTTTTTTTATATTTTTATTCAGAACCCCTTTTTTAGCTATTGCAAAGCACGCGCACTTTATCTCTGCAAGAATCATATGTACAAATTGTGCTGTATTTTTTTTCTTTGTGCTTTTATGGCCATAAAGGCCGAAATAAATAATTGTTTAATTGAATTGAATTGAATTCCGCATAACTGTATTCCAAACAATTCCATGCCTTTAACATACGGTCGTTACAGCCTGCGCTTTGTTTACCATCCTATTGACAGCCGCGGTATCTGTTATAAATTGAGTGATGATCTTTTAAGTGGGAGCTGGCAGAGGGGAGGGGGCGTCTTTGCCCTCCATGAACTGCGAGTGATGGTCAGAAAGAGCTTTATCAGCTCCAAGCACTAAATCAGGGCCTGTTTTCCTGCACCAAGATGGATGCCTCGAATGTAAAACAAAGTCAGAGAGCAGGCAGATTACAAACCCCCCCTTTGATTCTCCAGAGCCAAGTAAGATTCGTGCTTGCTCGGCGCTGAGGTATTTACAACCCTCGGTTGGGAAAGAAACGTGTGATTTAAGGATCTGAAAGGTTCATTTCATTTAAAAGCTTAACTTATTACATAAAACAAGTTGCAGGAATGTTATAGCGTTTCCTCGTGAAAAGAATCCAAGTGAAATTATAGGCCTGTTGTGGTTTCAAATCCTCGACCACTCCAGTACCTTCTCTGGCAGCCGTGGGCCAAATTTCAGCTCCTGTGGTAGTTAACTGTTGTTTTTGAGGCAAACATTTTGTTTATCTATTTTTAGTAACATGGCCGCCCGCCGTTTGAAGGGATGTCCTGCTCCAGCCATCGCGCTGCCTGATTGCATTCAGGATGAGTGCTTCGTTGATCATTGAGCTAATGAGAGCATCTGGTCTCCATCACTGAGGGAAGGAGGCTGGAGAGGGATACTGCACTGGGTGGCGTGGTCACTTAACAACCATCAGGGCTCGCTATAAAGGCAATTTAACATATCCTGTCATTAAAGCCTGCCTGTATGAAGGGGATAGGAGCCCGTGGGTCGGATTTCAGAGCAGAAAAAAATGCATTTTGCATCTGTTTCCCCATACCTCCACTGTGGAGCAAGATGGTTAAAAGTGTGGCCTGAGATGGCGTTGGACCAACCAGGGCCGTCCATGGTCTGGATTAATGGATTCAAACATTGTTGGATGGAGCTGGCCACGAATGCCCAAGCTATTCAAAGAAATGTATGCCAGAGTTTAGATGAATTGAATAATCTTTAAAATCTGCTCACGAAACCAACGCAGTATCCAGTATTTTATATCTACCCGTCATTCTTCGGAAGTAATTTCCAGTGACAGCTGTTCAGCGCATTATGTGGGCAATACATTGTGCTATGAAAAGAAGCGTTATAACTATTCTAATTTCTTAAACTTTCAGCCCCTAACCCCTTCACAGAATCATTCACTTTTTTCAGCATTTTCCTACTAAAATGAATACCAGATTCACTCCAAATTCTGTCACACTGGAGTCTTCAATAAAATCTCACAATGATGCTGTGCGCTGTGATATATGTCCATACAGAGACTTTGAGGCTGGGCATAATTTATAAATCTTGTTCCCCCAAGTTTTTCTTAGGAGGATTAGAATTGATGGGGTGCTGGCGGTGGAGGCAGGCATTGTATTCCACATTTTTAGGTTTCGCCCGCACAGTGCTTGCGCTGTGCTTGTGAAATTTCTTGTAATGAAATAAAAATAATCTTTAAAGGGACTTACAGCCCGCCCATTACTTACCATCTGCAGGCTTCTCAGTCACTCTCATCTTCTTACTTCTCACTGGTCAGCAGCAGCAGCTTCTTACATCATCAGGTTTCACTTCCTCTCTTTGTTCGCTCGGCTGTACCTTGGAGCTTAGACCAAGTACTGTTTCCAGATGGCAGCCACTGGCTCGTGGCCTGTGTCCTTCCACTGTCTGCGGGCTTCTGAGGTAGTTTTATAAAAAAGTCTTCCCTGCACTCCATCCGAGTGCATGTTTTCTGTCATCTTCTGGTACAGAATCGCTGTTTTTTTGGGAGCGAGGGGCTTACAATCTCCCTGCCCTCTTACAGCTCCCTCATGCTGCTTTACCCTTCCCAGTGCCCATTGTCTGTGCTCCTTATTACCTCCCTCTGCCAGCTGTTGCTTCCCACATGTCCATCGTGTTTGTTTACTACCCTTCTCCTATTGTTCGTTCTTTTTTATTTATGTTTTTGCAATTTTAGATGGTGTGAACTCGACCCTAGGGTCTCAGTGCGCTTTACATGGGCACCAGTAGCATTACAGACCGTCACCTTCATTTTCAGGTAAGGAGAGATTAAGTAATATGCGCAGAATCACAGGATGTTGAGCCTCCCACCGAGACTCAAACCCGGATCACCAACTTCAAAGTTACGCCACATACTCTCCGCACCTATGTTTGTTAGAAAGATTTCATTATCAGGAATAACATTAGTCGTCTGACTTAAAATTCCAGTTCTGCACTCCTGCAATTCGACCTGTAGCAGACATGCAGAAAAACATCGGTATGCAGTGAAATCATCAGCCTTGGTAAGTAAAACAACATTCAAAAACCCAATAGCTGGAGGATTCCATTCCTCGCCCGGCAGCACCGGCCACGTTACATGTTGCGGTCTCCTATCACACGCACGACCCTACAGGTATGGGACAGGGTGGCGCTCAAACATGGGTTTACAACCTTTCCCTCCCCCTTCACCCCCATCTTGGACAACCCAGATTTCCCTCCGGGCAATAGTGCAGGCGCATTCCTCCAATGGCGCGGCACGGTATGTCGTGCAGCAGGCGATCTTTTTGACCAACGGGGATTTCTTCCCTTCACAGATGTTCAGCAAGGGTACGACATTCAGAACCCTCACCTATTCCAGTATTTTCAACTAAGACATTGGCTCACTGCACCGGACACCGCAGTGATGGTGGTTCGCCCCATGTCAACCTTTGAAAAATGGTTACTTACTAAAGATTCAGATAGACACCTTGTCTCGGAACTCTATAAAATGCTCACACCACCACACACTTCGGAGAAAACACCTAGTCAGAAACGATGGGAGGCTGAATTGGGCAGAACCTTGTCATATAAAGAATGGGGTTACGTTTACTATAGGGCTACACGCATGACACGCAACACAAAAGCGAGGGAGGCTGCAGTGAAATTGGCTATGTACTGGCACCTCACCCCAGCTCGCCTACACAAGGGGAACCCAGCGCGTAGTGAGCTTTGCTGGAGGGGTTGTGGGGAAAAGGGCACTCTAACCCACCTCCTTTGGGAATGTTCGATACTCGGAGACTACTGGAAGTTGGTCCTGGACGATATTGACTCTCCCTTTAACACTGAAATCCCGAGATTCCCTGCATACGCTCTGCTGGGCCTCCCAAATGCTCTAACCTTCCCCATGAAATCATTGAGGGGCCGACAGATGGGAATCGCCATGCAAGCAGCCACGCAACATATACTATCTCTATGGGGTTCCACAACCAGCCCTACACACACGGGGTGGCTCCATAAACTTTGCTTTACACTCGGGATGGAACGCATACAGGCAACACTCACCGGGGCCATCGATGCCTTTCAAAAAACGTGGCTTCCACTGCTGACCCTTCTGTCCAGGGAATTTAATGAAATCACATGCCCCAAATACCTCAAGATTTTGCGTCTTACTGATGTCACTAGTGACGCTCAATGACTTCCCAAACGGGAGCTCTGCGCTTTGCGGACCTGCTGACGGACTTTCCGGCACTACAAGGCACACTGGTCGGGGCAGGGGTGGGGGGCTCGGAGGGGGGTGGGAGGGGGGTTGTTGGTTGTTGTTGTCCTTCTTATGTCATTTTATCGCATCGCAAGTCATTTGCTTCCAGGATGTCTTACTGCCAGTTAGGCATATGTGTATACATCTGTCAATCGATGTTAAGGAAGACATGCTTGTCTGTCCCGTCCACTGTATATGCCTCTTGCCTTTTCAATATGCGGCGATGTCTTTGTTTTTGTCTGTTGGAAAATCCAATAAAATACATTTTGAAACTAAAAACACCCAATAGCTTTCACCTAGGCGAAACCTATTGGCTTTGCTAATGTTTGTTTAATGATGTCATGCCCCAGCAGCTGCTGCAGGTCTACTAGTGGCCCTGAGGCAACCACACCCTGACAGTTGCCCAGCAATCATTTCTGCAGTCGGCCTGAGCAGCATATACAGGGTCTCATGTACAAAGAATTGGCATACTGCAACGCCACAAGCCCTTTTGCTGAGCTGTCCCACGACAATTAGAAAGGGCAGTGCAAGGGTGGTGCAAGTGTGTCTGTGTTGTTGGCAGTATTGTTTTGTGCAGGATGCACACCTTCTTGCACAAAAAACAATCATAAGAGGCATTTTCCTCATTCTATGTATGCTGCAGAATGCAGCGCACATGGAAACAGGTAAAACAATTTAAACATTTTTCTTTGTTACGCCTGCTCTGGGGAGGTGCATGTTTTTTTACATATTCCCAGATTTACGCTATGTTGTAAATCTGAGAATGTGTCAAAAACCATGAGCGTTGAATGGGAACACCCACTGCATCGCCCATGGCACACCTCCCCAACGCAGTCTGAGGCAATGCAGCGACTTGTGCCGCTTTGCCTTCAACCACATCTACGAGGCTACTGCATTTACCAGGATGCAAAGGGGCGAACTGTGCTGGGACTGTGAGACAGTGTGCTCCCAACCCCCATTCTGTTTAAAAGGCTCCCTTGAGCCAGCAAGCTGACGAGCTTTGGAGATGCACCTGTGTGCCTGTGAGTGGTACTGTGACCTGAGAGAAACTTGGCAGCATTTCCAGCAACCCCAGATGAATTTTCTTTGCTCTCCAATACTGCTGCTCTCTACTGATGACGGGCTCAACCCAGAAACACGTTTCTAGAGATATACAGCAATGACTGCACCAACTTTGGTGAAACACTCCAGCCAATTTTGAAGTAAGTTTGAACTGTGTCCTGCATTGACCAGGATGCAAAGGGGTGAACTGTGCTGAGACTGTGAGGCAGTGTGCTCCCAACCCCCATTCTGTTTAAAAGGCTCCCTTGAGCCAGCAAGCTGATGAGCTTTGGAGATGCACCTGTGTGCCTGTGAGTGGTACTGTGACCTGAGAGAATTTTGGCAGCATTTCCAGCAAACCCAGATGAATTTCTTTTGCTCTCCAATGCTGCTGCTCTCTACTAATAACGGGTTCAACTCAGAAACACGTGTCTAGAGATATACAACAATGTCTGCACCAACTTCAATGAAAAACTCCAGCAAATTTTGAAGTAAGTTTGAACTGTGTACTGCATTTACCAGGATGCAAATGGGCAAACTCTGCTGGGACTGTGAGGCAGTGTGCTCCCAACCCCCATTCCATAGCTGTGAGGCTATGTAATGTCACACAGGGTCGCTTTCTGCGGCCTCGTAAATGTGGGTCTGCACTGTGCACCACCGGACATCAAATTAAGTGATATTCCGGTGGTGTACGGGGCTTGTAAATAAGCCCCACAATGTCTAGAAAGCATGGCATTACTCCTTCCTTCATATCCATTGTTGTATGTAGACATCGAAGAAGAATAGCTAATACACTGCTTGGTGAAGGATCACTGATTCTATGTCAGGACCGGAGATTCTGATTATGTTTCTCAATCTTTACTGCAAAATGGACAGCAGCCAAAAGAATGTTGCATTCAAAACTACATTTCCCATGACCACTTTTTGTTTGTCATGGGTCACATCAACCAATCAGAGAGCATCTAGTCTCTGAAACATGAGAGACAGCATTTTTCATTCTCTTTCATGACTGCTGTTTTTTCTTTAATCGCAACCACAAGGATCACGTTCACATTTCCTTAAAGGGGAACCTGTCAATCCCTGCAGGCCAATCGATTGTGTTTCAGCGCATCTGTGAAAATGATACTGTAAAACTATTCTGTTGCATTGTTCTTGCCTTGCATGGATGCTGTGTCTAGTTTTCCAAGAGTCCCCTTACTATGGATCTCTGTGGAGCGGAAATGGGGAGTTGGGCAGCTTCAGGTGACAGCTCTGATAGATGGAGTCCTCTTTATATGCCTTCCAATTGGGACTACCTGCAGCAGTTTTGAACACGGGTAAGAGGCTGTAGCCCCTGGCAGTTTTTTACACTTGATTTTATTCAGGGATCAGTCTGCATTTCATTTTGACTCAAAGGTTTTGGTTGGCGGGACTTGGTCCCTCCACCCAAGGCAGAAAGTACGTTCAGGCACGCATTCCAAACAGCATCAAAAAATGTGGTTTGGAACTGCTTGCAGGCAGAATGCCTGGGCAAAGTGAACAAGACCCTGGAAGTAGATCCTAGGATGGTCACATTTAGGAAGAAATACTTCAAAGACTCAAAGAAGGGGCTGGACCGTTCTCGGACCAGTTGCCAAGACAAAGGGGTCAATTTGAATCCTGGAAAAAAAACGTCTGTACGATTCATATCCGGAGCCCTCTCCGTACGAATCAAAAACATGCCGTACGACCCGACGAGTACGATCTGGACCGGGGTATGAGGACGCGTTTCGTAAGGTCCATGTCAGGTCAGGGCGATTCGTACGGAAAAGCACACAAACACATTCACACCGTATGGTCCGTACACCCCATGATCGTGGCAGTACGGTGTGTATCCCTGCGATCGTGAGGTGTACGCACCGTACCCCTGCGACCGCAGGGTGTACGCACCGTACACCCTGCGAACATGGGGTACGGTCCATACACCCCATGATCGGGGGGTACGGTGCGTACACCCCATGATCGCAGGCACCGTACCCCTGCGATCATGGGGTGTACACACCGTACCCGGGGTGGGCCATTCCGTACCTGTTTCTAGGCAAACTCTGCTTTTACAGCTGTTTTCAGCTCCCGTAGAAAAAGGGTTGTACGGTGCATACCCGACACAAATCGTACTTGCTGGGTCGGAAAAACCAGCCGCGAACCATACGGATGTCGCGTACAGCGGGTTCCGAGGGAGATTCCTACGGGGATTTGATTCGTACAGTCTCTGTACGATTCGTACGGAGTCCAGCTCATCGTACGTACGGGGGACGTTGCACGGTACGATTCGTACGGGAAAAACGCTCCGAATGGCTATTCGGAGCGTTTTTTCCTGAATCGGAATCGACCCCTTTATGTTAGACATGTCAGACACGCTCACAAAGATCGTGGGGTGACTTATAGAGCCAAAGACATGGTAGAACTCATAGATCAGGACCTACTCGTAGGTTGGCCCCAGGCAGTGATTTTGACTGAAATACGTAGATCAATTCGGATGCCAATAGACCCCACATGAAATAACCTCACTAGCTTAGAGGCTGACCTGATAGCATAGTGTCTTCTTTTTGGTGCCCCTTTTGTTAAAGGTTTGAGCAAATTCCTGTCTACCTTCAGCACTTTATACAATGCCCAGTAGTCCGTAAAAAAGGTGTTTTACTGTGGCCTTTTTTAGGTCTTGGGTGTCGAAAGCAGCGCATGCACTGCACTCGGCATTCGAGAGCTTCTTGGAATCAATTCAGATTCCAAAGCTCTCAAAGGCGGAGTTCAACCCGCACATCTTTCTAATTGGTTTTCGTCATGTTGCATGCAAAACATAGGCTGCTCATTGTAAAGAAGGCTTCTTAGTCCCTCCTTGTTGCCGCCTATTCTCCTTTTGGCCACGCCCACGGGGATTTGATCTTTTACCAGCGGCGTGACACTCTCTGCTTCATTTGTCCTCACATACTTTTTAGGTCTCGCCTGGCGACGCAGCGCGAAGCGCTCTCACCAGCGAGAACTATTGTTACGGAGTTGCCTCTCAGCCGAGACTAGAGATGGGCACACGCAAGAGGCGGACTGGAAATGTGGGCACAGGCGTGAGCAGGAGAAGTTCACGAGCGTAGGCTGATTTCCAGTCCGTCTCTTGCGTGTGCGAATGACACGCTTTCATTTTCCCTCCCTCCCCCCGTCAGCTCCAGATCATCTCGCTCGGCGATGCAGAGGCTGAGAGCTGGCAGGCAGCTTCTGGCGCAGGGGTAGGCTGGAGCTTCTTGCGAGACGCAGAACAGGACTTCCGGCTACATCCTCAAACTGTGGCTGGTTCTAAAGGGCTGACTGAGACAGCTCGGTGTGCACGTTAAAAGACCCCCCTCCCCCTTCAATGCGCAGCGGACTTGGACCCTTCTTTCTTTGCATAAACGCTAGACTTGGGCAGTATTTAAGTATGTGCTCATTCTGATTTGTACCTTGTACTGCATTCATAGTGGCATTTATATAGCGCTTGCTCACCCTAAGAAAGTCTCAAAACGCTTGCTTTGAGTGCCACACAAGGCTAAAGATGTTTATTTATTTTAACAGAAGAGAAAAAAAGTACCTGCTGTCTGGGTGGTAGGTAAATTATTTATGTTTCTTATTCATGTCATGCTACATACATCCCAATGTTTATGTATTTAGTTGTTTAACTGCTGGTGTTGAGACTGAAATGAATGTGGGATTTTTTTTGTGGGGAGGATAAAAGTAAATAAATAAATAGGTAGAACAAAAATGATATTTTTGCCTGAAGGCAAGTAGACGCTTTACTACAAAAAACAGGGGATGTATATGTTTGTCGTTATGAAGCCCAGGTCTCGTCTAGACGTGGGTGGGGCCAATGCACGTTTGTTGACTAAAGTAAAGGACTTTGCCATCGCAGATGTGGTCCCTTTAATACCTGCGATGTGTGCTAGCCACTGCGCCAGTTTCCAGCCTATCTCAGAACATGTACAATAATATCAGATTTCCTTTTTTCTCGATCAACAAAGGGCAGGGGTTGGTCTGTTTACTCTTTTGCTGAGTTGCGACTCTAAATGCCCGCTCTTGGGCACACTTGTATGAGCAAGCGGTGACCGACTGATCGTGATAATTCTAGTTTTCTGGGCAGGTGTTCATCCTTCAGCGTATTTTGTACTCTCACTTAATCATTAAAGGAACTAATTTAAATACGCTGCAGGGCCATGGCACTCTGTGTGATAGGAACCCGTGTTAATGGCAGGGTTGCACTGCTCGAGTACTTTGGCACAGCAAGGAATCTTGGATTGTAGGAGTTGAAATAAATAGTTTATGTGGGAATCCGCCCTCCAAGGTCACATGTCGAGGGGGTTAGTGTCCGTGTAAGGATAGTTTGCATCTGGCTCCGTGTGCCATGCCCCTAGCTCTGATTGATGTAATTTGTGCTCTACAAACTGACCTGGAAAAATCAAAGTGCTGCTAGCAGCGTGGCCAGTGCTTTAAAGCATGACATGCTGTGTCACAGGGAAGTGATGAAGGTGGGCCTCTGCACTGATGACGTGGGGAGAGGGAGGCGTGAAGCGCGCAAAACAAGTGCACAAATCTCTGGTGCATCAAGTAAGTAACACCTAATTCTGACCCGTGGGGCGTGCCAGACCCATAATGCAAATTCAATTAAAAATGCACTTTCGGCTGTGGATACATAAGCATCTTTTAATAAGAATAAAATGGTAAAGATTTAGATGAATCCTCCGTTAATAAACATTGCACAGATCATCAGTGAAATCACAGTAACTGTGACAAGGCAGTAAGGTACTAAAAGAAGATGTAAGTAAACGTCTGCTAAGCCTAACATCAAAGACCCTGGACCTTAAACATGGTAAATACATTGCGATCTTTGCTATACTTCCTTTGCCTCTATGTACATCTCTAGCTCCTACCTATGTTCTTAACGCTGAGGCAGACTAGCCTACAGGACTAATGCCCAGAGAGTGGCAGAAGGGCTATTCTGACTGGTCAGTGTGTGAGGCGATTTTTATCAGTTTGTGGATCTGGTTTTTAGCATGTTGGGCTGTTTTTACTTATGGTCTAGCTTGCCACCAATTATGCGAGTATAAGTAGAGATGAGCTTTGGCTTCAACCACATGTTGGAAGCCAGGAGTATATGGTTTAAGTGGGCAGAAGTAGTGTGCTTCCAAAGAAAAAAGTGCTTTCCCTGGACACCGCTGTTATCATTTCGTTCATTTATCTAGTTGCCTGAGCTTGAATTTTTGGGGATGCATGCAAGATTTTGTAATGCTTTTGAAGTGACTTAGGGCCAGATGTAGGTAGCCTAATACCGGTCGGTAATGGCCGAAATTAACGAATTTCGGCCGTTACCGACCGGTATTAGGCTTTTGAGATGTAGGTGGTCAATTTACAGATTCGGTAATTTACTGAATCGCTATTTTAAGGAATCTGTAAATTACCGATTCCTTAAAATACCGAATCGGTAAATTACCAAATCTGTAATGTAGGGAACACTCAAGTGAGTGAATTGCATAGTTAAGGATTCAGTATTTACCACCAACTAAAAGTTGGTGGTAAATATCGAAAACCTTTGGAAAAGTATTTTTGTGCATTTCCAAAAGGGCCATGTGGCAGACATACATGCCCTTAAGGCATGTATGTGTGCCACATGTGCACACAAACACGATTCAGGGGTGCAACAGGGTGTCAATGTGACACCCTGTCACCCTTGAATGTGTTCCACCAATACCGAATCAATATTTACTGATTTGGTAAATCCCATTCATTCCTATGGGCCTCCAGGACCATAAGAATGAATGGGAATTACCAAATCAGTAAATAACGATTCGGTAAATACCGAATCGTACCAATTCAGTAATACTTACCGAATGTTTTCCTACATTGCATTTACCGATTCTAAAATAACGAATCGGTAAAATTCGGTATTTTAGAATCTGTAAATTAGGATTACCTACATCTGGCCCTTAGAGAGCTGATTTATGGTGTTTTTCTCTGGCAATAAGTAAGCTACATGGATCTATAGGTCTGGCTTGAAAGTGTGTCACCTGATATTTTCACCCACAGCAATATTATTCTACAGTTCTTTTCTTACACATAAATACAAATAGATTCCCATGCTATTTCCCTTTAATGTGTCACATTACCATAAACCACATTGCTGTGAGAAGCACAAATGCATGCCGTTTCCCATACCTTGCAAAACACCTATGAAGTTTAGTTGACTTTACAGTTTTAAAACTGCCCTGAATTGCAGAATGTGGGCTATATTTTTAGCTCAAAATGTTACTAAGTAGGGGTTGAATTGCACGAAAGTTTGAATTAAGTAGTGGCACACAATTCACTGTGATTGAATACTATTATATCAAACAAGCATTTGCAATGCAATAGGTATCGCCTTTTTGGGAGTTTAAGCTATTAGCATTCTAAGGGACAATGCCTTATATTTATGTTTTTAAAACCAAAACATAAAAAGAGCCATTGTCATTTACAATGCCAATAGCTCAAACTCACATAAATGTGAGACCTATTGCATTGCAAATGATTGTTTCTTCTTACTCAGCTTTGGCAAAGGCAGCTGCATGTTTAGTTTCGCATCGCGCTTTCACTTAAAGTGAAAGCGTGATGCGAAAGTAAACACGCGGCTGCCCACCAGCGCCATGGTCTCTGGGTTCCTGTTGGGTGCCTTTGCAGTGCATAATTTCAACTCCAGAAACAGAGCCCGTGTGTGTTTTTGCAAGTCGCTGGTGACTGAGTCCTGACAGCCAGTCTCTCTGCAGGTCTGCCGCTACAGAGGCCGTGTTTTTTTTTTCTACCCTGTCTTGTCTTTGTAGGTGGCGGAGGGGGCACGGCGCTGACTGGACGCGCCATCTAGATGGCGTCCATTGTTGCAGGCTAAGCGAGGAGAAGGCAGCCTTGTGCCCTCGGAGCCGCGGGCTCATTGCCAAGGTGCCACCCCTCCCCCACCGAGGCTCGTGACAGAGCAGAAGAGGGAAGGCGGGGAAGCTGTTCTCGGAGGAGAGCTCGGGCTGCTAGAACAATACTCAGCTGCTGGCTGCAGAGCACACTGCACTCAAAGGCGCAACTGAAGGTCTTGTGCTCTGGATCCACCACATTGCCCTCACCATGGCGGGGGGACCCTTTTTTGCAACCAGGCCAACGTTTTAAATCGTGTTTTTATGGTTGGGGAAGTGAAGGGGGTTGGATCGATTTGGTTGGCACTGCTGTCGTAAGGCTTTGCACAAGATGATTTTTTTTCCCTCTAGGAGAAGGGGGCTTCCTATCTCGAGTTAAGGAGGACGTTCTGGAAGGGAGGACATGATCTGATATGATATGATAAATGGAACTTGTAGAGCGCACGTACACCTACGGTTTCTTGGTGCTGGGGTGGGAGGGCTGAATGGTACAGAGCAGGGTGAACTAGTTGTAAGCCAACGAGAAGAGCCAAGTTTTAAGTGACTTTCTAAAGAGAGTGTAAGCAGGAAGCAGGCGGAGTGCAGGGGGAAGGGAATTCCAGAAGAGAGGAGCCTGGGTAGAAAATCTCAGGCCTCCATGTTTCTTACGCCTGAAGGAGCAGGGGGTAAGAAGATTGGAATTGGAGGAGCGGAGAACACGTAGAGGAGCATGTCGGTGTAAAAGAGAGGAGATGAAAGAGGGTCCCTGAGAGGAAAGGGCTTTGTGGATCAGGCAGCCAATTTTGAAGAGGCTGCGCTGGGCAACTGGGAGCCAATGAAGGTTCTTAAGGAGAGGTTTGGTGTGGCTAAATTTTGGAAGACCATAGATCAACCTGGCTGCCTGATTCTGAATGAGTTGGAGGCGTTGTAGTTGATATGCTGGTAAGCCCAAATATAGAGAGTTTGCATAGTCAATGCGAGATATAACTAGTACCAGAGTGACCTGAACAAGGGCTTCTTGGGAGAGAAGTCTGCTGATTTTGCGGATGTGGCGTAGGTGGTAAAAGCAGACAGATATAACTGAATTAATTTGGGCCCTCATGGAGAGATCCTTACAGATGGTAACGCCTAAACTCTTAACGGAGTCAACAGGGGAAGGGGGAGGGCCAAGTGTGGGTGGCCAGAAAGAGAAGCTCCAGGGATTACCCTGGGGGCCTGTGAGGACCAGCTCAGTCTTAGCAGGGTTAAGTTTGAGAAGATTCCGGTTCATCCAGGAGCTGATGAAGTTCATAACAGAGTGAGCATTATGGATAGAGGAAGGGGAGGAGTCGATGTTAAAAATAAGCTGCAAGTCATCAGCATAGTTGAAGATGGTCACAGACTTTTGTTGAAGCTCCCAGATGAGGGGACGGATGTAAAGATTAAAGAGAAGTGGTGGAAGCGAGGAACCCTGCTGGACTCCACAAGCGAGACACTTTCCTACTGAGGAAAAAGTTGGGAGGGAAACTGCCTGAACACGATCTTGGGGAAAGGAGGAAACCCATTTCAGTGGTTGCCCCCGGAGGCCGGCGTGCTCGACAAGTTCGAGTAAGATGGTATGGTCAACAGTGTCGAACGCCGCCGACAAATCCAGGAGCACCAGGGCCTAAGAGATGTTCTGGTCCTCCCCCTTTATTAGCTCCTCATGAACGGCCAGGGCGATGGATTCGGTGGAGGGCTGGGGCCTGAACCCAGCTTGATGGGGGTCAAGAAAGTGTGTGAATTCAATGAAGGAGCTCAGACAGTTGACCACATAGGCTTCCAGAACTTTACCCAGATAAGGGAGAAGGGATATTGGACGGAAGTTGGAAAGAATACCGGGGTTTACTCCAGTTTTTTTAAGAATGGGTGAGACCACGGCTGTTTTAAAAGAGAGGGGAACCATCCCTGAAGAGAGGGAGTTATTTAAGAGAGAAAGAGGGGGCATGGGGATGTTAAGGTAGACCTCGCGGCTGATGTGAGGAGGGCAGCTATCCTGGGGGGAACCAGACTTGACTTTTCCAAGGAAAGAAAAAAAAGTTTCTTCAGTGAGTGTGGGGAATTTAAGATAGTGGGCAGGATTTGGGGGGGCAGCTGTGGAGTGCAGTGAAGTAACAGCAGAGAGAATGCTGGCTTTGATCGTGAGGATTTTCTCAATAAAATAGCTATTGAGGGAGTCGCAAAGAAGTTGCGATGGGGGGTAGCGGTGACACGATCAGGTTTGGCCAGTTCATCCACAATGGAAAAGATAGTTTTAGATTTGCAGCTGGAGATAAGTATTTTCGTGGCTAACCACAACGATAGCTGCTTTGTAATCCTGTAAGGCCAATAAGAACGAAGTTTTCTTGAGGGGGCAGTAATGGAGCCTCCACTTGCGCTCCGATTGGCGCAAAGCGACCTTCCTGTTCCTAAGATTTTCTGTAAACCAAAGTTGGGCGTCATGGGGTCTTTTCATTTTGAGGGCCTTCAGAGGAGCGAAGTCATCCCTTGCCTGGGCCAGCCAAGAGGCGAGGGATGCAGCCTGCCCATGAGGAGAGCATTGAGGGTTGGTGAGGTTGGGAAAAGCGAAAAGGGTGGAGGTGAGGCCGGTGCAAAGGGAAGAAATGTCTACGTGTTTCCAAGTTCTGATCATAGTGGGGGCATCTGCGTGTGTTATAGTGGCAGTCGGCAGGCTGATGGAGAAGAAAACAGAGTAGTGGTCGGACCAGGCGCAGGGGGAGACTTGGAGGTCAAAGATATCCAGATTGAGATTCCAGACCTGGTCCAAAGTGTGCCCTTTAATGAGGGTGCCCACTTTGATCTGTTCAGAGAAGTTAAGCCCAGTGAGTAAATCCGTGAAATGTTTGGAGCAGGGGTTCTCGAGTGGGTCATGTGGCCAATAGCTGAAGTCTCCTAAGATAAGGAGCTTGGCATGGTTGACCACAAGCTCTGCGGCCAAATTACTGAAAAACTGGATGAAGTTCAGTGAGGGATTGGGTGGCCGGTAGCAGAGTAAGCATGTGAGGGGGAAACATTTAGAATGCAATGTGACTGCTAAAACATCAGCCAAAGAAGTGCATGGGATAGTTAGGGCCACATTCTTGTTCACATGGCCACATTCTTGTTCACATGGGTCCCAGGCTACTGATTTATCATTCATATTCATCTAAGGAGGTGACATTTTGAGGGAGGGGTCTTACTACCACCTAATTTGAAATGGGGGAGTAGCTTTTTTTCTAGGTAATGGAAGGGTGAGGGTGCTAGCATCACCTCGTTCATTTACCCTTTTGCTGTTCCTCGTGGGGAAGGGGTGCATGTACCACTCCATTTGCAAGATGTTGAAGCAACACTGTCTGTGTGCAGTGTTCACATTCACAGCCCCACTTAGCTGTGGGATGGCAATACTGCTTTCATGAGTTATAGAATTTAACCTTTTGTGGGGCTAGACCATGTAACCTCATTGCAGATGCATTTAGGGTTAATGGGGTGGTGTGAGTTTAGCAACAATCCATTGTAAGCAGCTGCAACAATTAGAGTGCTGTGATGGACTTGTCACTAGAGCTACAATTTTCTCATAAAACCATGGAAAAATAATTTTGGGTGGTATGTGTATCGCTTCCACCCAAATATATTAGTGGAGAATCACTGCTGTTAGAAGCTATTTAAAGGAGATCGTTAGATTATTTTTGAGTTAGGTTCAGAACCTTATTGGTTACTGTTTAGCTCAGAGTTGTACACTCGTTTTTTTAATCTTCGCTATTCAAAGTCCTACAGAAAGGAAGATCGTGATGGTAAAATGCATATGTGTGCTTCATTATTGTCATCTCAAGGCGCGTTGGTTGATTTTTCATGCTAGAACTAGTATTAGGTTGTCTCAAGTGGGGCTTGAAGTCCTTAATGTCACTGCAAGCGTCTTTATTCACATTGGGGGCCAGGATCTCAAACCGAATCATGCGATGCTGTGAATTCTTCGGCCTTTTTGCATGACTACCAATCCAAGGTCTGTTGTAATGGTGGCTTTGTGAGGAGGGGATGATGAATGGAGGGAAAAGGCTGTCGAATATTATGGTAAAAAATGAGTGTGAACTGGGTCACCCACAGCCAAGGATATCTTGGATGGTGATTGTGATTGCAGCGTGACTTTCAAAGGAAGCCAAGTGGAGGAGGGGCGAAGGAACAGGCACTGTTGATTAGAATGACGAGGATTTAGCAGTAGAACAACAGAGGGTTCTACCTCCTGGGTACTTGCACTGCCACAGCTCTCACTCATTTGGGACATCTGGCCTTCACCCTCTTAACAAGCCAACTGTCTCTTATAGCCCAATTTAGACCATCCTTAACGATAAGGTCATCTTTGTTGATTTCAGTGGGGGCACCCTCCAAAACTCCTGACCTTGACCTCCCCGAAGGGCCAACAGGTTGAGAGGTATTTATATTATTCCGTGTATGATTCCAGGTTCTTTCAAACATACATTGCGGAAAACGGTGGGATTCTGGAGCCGCAAACAACATTTACAGCCATGCAGTGTGCGTGATCCGTTCCTGTGTAGATTATGTGTGGTGTACTGAAAAACGGTAGATATAGTTTTATACCTATGACCTGGTTAGAAAAAAACGGACATCACTTAAAAAAACACGCCTTTGTGCCCTTTCGGTAACAAAGGGGAGTATAGTTTGGAATTTGTGTTAGTGTACCTTTGATTATAGTTGTAGTTGTAGATGCCACTGAGATCTACTAGCTTTTGCCTGGTTCCTTTTAGTCCCCTGAAATTAACGCTTTCAGATGAAGTAGAATATTCTAGTGTAGTCTCTTCTATAAAGTGAAATGGTGTGATTTTTTTTTTTATATACCGGCTTGCGTTTCTGCTTATTCTGAATGCTTTACTCCTATTTCAATGTGATTAATTATCACACAAAATGAATCGATTTCTCATTAACCACTAGTTACAATAGCTTGCACATTATCGTCATTGTAGGAGTCTTTCTAGCACACGTAGATATTCCAAGGTAATTGTGCATTCACACCCTATTAGGATGAGTGCTGTCTCCTGGAGTTGCACTTGCCTTATAAATTGTTTTGGAATGTTCAGCTGTCAAGCTCGAGATGCCCGTGTGTGTGCTTGGGGGAGGGGGATGATAATTTTGCTGATATGCCCCATTATATGGGTGTACATCGTGGTGGGAAGCTTTAAGGTAGTTGTTAACTGTGCCCGCAGAACGTCATTGCACGCTTTGTTGTTGTCCAGGACACGAGTACAAGCGGTTGTTGCTTAAATACTTTCCTTTGAGCCAGGCACGTTGAGCCCGATTATGTGTTTGTTTTCCGTGGCCCTCATCATATGCTAGTTAAATTTAGACTGTGAGCAGCACCCTCGTGCATATCGATTGATGTTTACTCACTCTACTACTCTCTACTCTCTACTACTTTCAACTACTCTCTCTCTACTACTCACTCCCTACTACTCTCTCTACTACTCTCTACTACTCAGTCTCTACTACTCACTCTCTACTACTCACTCTCCACTCTCTACTACTCCCTCTACTCTCTACTACTCACTCTCTACTCTCTACTCCCTACTTCTCTACCTCTCCACCTCTCTACCTATCTCTACCTATCTACCTACCTCTCTCTCTACTACTCTCTACTCTGAACCTCTCTACCTCTACCTCTCTATCTCTACCTCTCTACCTCTCTGTACCTTTACCTCTACCTCTCTCTACCTCTCTGTACACGCACACTTATGAACATATATATATATATATTTATATATATGCATATATATGCATATGCATTTATAGTTATATATATGTATGTGTATATATATACATAGATATATATACATATATATGCATCTGCATATCTATATAAATACAAAAATAAATATGAATGCATGCATGCACCTACATATACATATATGCATACATATGCATGTTAAGTACATGAAAGTTTGAATAACACGAATAAAAGCAAAGCTAAAAAGCCACCTAATTACAAACAGAATTGCTTGAACTTAAACGAGGGTAAGACCTATTGCATTTTCGATGCTTGTTTATAAAAGCTGGGTGATTTAGGAGTTGATCGCCAGGAAGTAGTCTCTTTCAAGGAAACCCAGAGAGTATATTCTTCCTGGGGTCATGTGGGATGGTATAATACCAGAAGAAGAAGCGCCTTCTTCCTGTCCACGTAAAGTGGTTACAGGGGAAGATCCAACAAAGGCTGCTTACTGTGAAGCATCCTCAACAGGATCAGACTCCGTTGTTAAAGGTAATAATTTTCCCAGAGAACAAGATGATATTGGGAGGCAGGATACAACCTTTCTTGAACAACTTACAGTCAATATTTCAGGATGCTTGGATTCTAGAGACTTTTTGGGGTTACAAACTAGAGTTTTACAACCGCCCCCTCACCAACAGCATCCTGGCAGACAACTCTGCTTTTCCCTAAGTGAGCAGACATATATAAATTCTAAAATTTAGGGGCTTCTGTAGAAAGGGTCAATATGCCCCTGTTTTCTCCACTCCATGGGCCTTATCAGCACAATTGTATTAATGGAAATGAAAGGTGGGGGTTTCAAATTTGTTTTGAATTTGCAGGAATTCAATGCATGGATAATTATAAGATCACCTTTGGTAGTTAGATTGTTTAGTGTGCCTGGATCTCAAGGACGCCAACTTAGTGACACCAATCTTCGCACCTCTTATATGTTTTCTACAATTCCTTTGGCAAGGCACTTGCCTTGAATTCAAAGTACTCCCCACCAGCTGCACCAAGCTGAACAGACTCTCAGAACGCTGAGAGTGTGCCTGATCATTTACCTGGACGATCTGATCCTTATGGTACAAGATCAACAGACATTGATTTTACATCTAAGTTTTGGGCAGCTCAACTGCTACAAGATCTGGGGTTTGTAATAAATGCCCAGAAGTCAGTCTGTGTGAAAGCATAGATTTGCTACGATTCCAAGTGGAATTCCCACCTCAGAAAATGACGACGATCAAGAGAGAATTGAGGTTATTGTTGTCCAGCCAAATTGTGTCAATGAGATCCTTGGGTATAATAGTGGGTCAGTTGGAATTGTCTATTCAGGTAATCATCCGGGACAGAGCCCAACAGCGTCTGCAAATTCAATATCCATTAAAGCTTCTGTCATCTCTAGATCATGTGACTTTGCCAGCAGACACCAGGACCAAGCTGATTTAGTAGCTTGAGCATATGGAAGCATGCAATGGCAGAGACACATTTAGCTGCTCACCTGGAGTGGTGATAGAGTCGTATGCAGCAGATAGGATGGGGAGTGAAATCCAACACAGTGTCCACAGAGGACCCTTGGTTTCTGATGGAGTTCAGTCTCCACTTAAATAGTTTGGAGCTTCTGGCTGGTTCATTTGCGATCAAGAGCCTCACCCCTCAGAAGACAAATTGCTTTATCTTATTTTGGTTGGACAACATCACAACTGTCAAATACATCAAAAAGTTGGAAAGAATGAAATCCCCCTTGTTAGTAGAAACAGGCAAGGATTTTTACCATTTCTGTCTTCAGCAACAGTCTCCGTGGTGGCAGAATACATTCTGGGTCAAAGGAATGTGGTAGCAGATTTGAATTTACAATACTTAAAGACAGCGGTCGAGGTGTATTAAAAATAGAATGAAAACTAAGATACTACAATGGGGAAGGGTCGATGGCATGGTTAAAATGAACATCATTTTCTGTAACTAGTTTGTTGGGCTTTGACCTTCAGGTAACTGCGTCTAAAATGCACACCTTTAAATTAAAAATAAATGCAAGTTAAACTAATCAGTAAGAAATGCACTATTACACACAGTATAAGCTAGGATATCACAAAATGTACAAAAAGATTTAGGCTTTAGAAAAATAAGGGCTTTCAAAATATAAATATTAGTAATATGAAAATGGTACCTAGTACAAAGGGTTTTGTAACTATCCATTAAAACCACACACTCCACAGCTCAGCTAGTAACACCTTTGCAATATCTCTCAAAAAGAGTAAGGGACAGATTTCGATCTTGGTGGATAGGGATACCCTGTCTGCCGTATTACAAGTTCCATTGAATATAATGGAATTGTAATTTGTGGGACGGGATATCTGTCACGTTTGTGACAGAGTAACCCTGTCCGCCAAGATCATAATCAGACCCTAACTCTTTGACATCATGAACCTTCAAGTAACTCCATCAATTATAGCCAATACCGGCTTCCAAGCAGCCTTTGGAATTGAAGATTAACAAGTTTCACACATTTACATTTCTTTAAGGCAGCAGGCACCTTGGCAAGAAGGCTTGTTTCTTCTTTAGCTGGCTGTCCCTCCCCTGGCATCACAGCACAGGGTACTCCCTCCCTTCTGTGTCCATTCAGGCATCTCCACTTTCAAAATTTACCATTAACAAAAGCAGGGGAACTGTTTTTGTTTAAGTTAAAAAATATGGGCATGTTAGCCCCACAGTGCTCATCCACTTCGAACACTGCTTGATTGACAACAGTGATTGGAGACTGCATACTCAAGTATTCGAAAGTCTAAATCGAACACATGCCCCTGCTCAGTGGACGTGTTTGCATCGCCACTCAATAAATAACTTTCAGTCTTTATCAATTGGCAACAAGACCCTCTGGCACAAGCAACAAATCTGTTTCTCCACGACTGGTCTCAGAAATGAAATGATGCCTTTCCCCCATTTGTGATGATCCCCATGGTCTTAACTCATCAACTCCACTCTAATCTGTAAAGGCCACCCATGGTTTCTGGCGCTGCTCGGAATGTCGTGTGACTTCCCGAAGAAATTACCAATATTCCTGGACCTTCAGATGGACGTGGGGTGACAACCGCACCTGTTAATTCTCGTGGGCCAACTAACTCTCATGGCTTGGAAGGCTTCAGAGAACATTGGAACATGCACAGCCTTTCACAATAAGCTAATTTTTATATCCAACAGGTCTGGTCAAACAGTACCCATAAGAGATATGTCTTAGCAAGGGGGAGTTGGGTTGGTTAGTGCAGTGAGCGGTGTGTTGATCCCTTGGAATCAGATTTGCACATGTTAGTGAACTTCATGTCTCAACCAGCAGATTCAGGACTTGCTTACAGGTAAGCAAACAATTTTCATTCAGCCAGATCAGCAAGACACTGCCCACTGGAATGTAAGCCAGTTTAAAGACACTCTTAAATACACTAGCTAATGAGATGTTTTAGACCATTGTCACCTCCAAAACCACATTACACGGTCTTGTGAGACTAGAAATATATCACTGAATCCAAACGTTCCATTATTGATTACATTACAAAAAAGTCCTTTGCACCAGTTGCTTCTACCATTTTTGCCAGATGGGTACACTAGCTATTGACTGAAGCGGGCTTTGGGGTAGCCAAATTACAGACTCAATCAGCAAGATTAGCGATGGCCTGTAACGCATATGGTTTTGGTTTCAGATTACTGGGAATTGTGAAGGCGCTAGAGTCTATTTTTGGTACTTTTTATCATAAGCCACTTGTTGATGTTGCTTCTCCTGATGTGGGACAGCTTTAACCGTGCATAATCAGAGCCCCAAGTCCTGGCAAACAATAAAAAATGTTCTAGCAGGTGCATCAAGAATTTTCAATTCTATTAAGAATATGGAGATGGGAATAATCCCACAATGTCATGTAGTAATATCATGCACTGGTAAATGTATAGTATTTCAATTAAGTTAAAAATGGTATTTGTATATGTATTTGATGGTTGACCAACCCGTTCTAAAAGAACACGAAAACTTTAAAATGCATGTTGCTAAAGTTACAGCCATGTTTTCTTTTATTTAAGGAAATGAACACAGGCATGGGTGAGGTTAGCCTGATTCACAAAGGTGTCTGATGGATGCACAACAGGGCAAGCTGAAGAAGGGAGCTAATCTAAAGGAAGTCGTGAGAGAGGACATTCAGGTTCAGGTGGTGGACAACGGTTTTCCGTTGTCTCATTGGGCAGTTGATTCATGGACTGGTCAGTCTAGATGGACAGTTAATTCCTCGTAGTTCTTCTTTGGTGTCCGTTTTTTTGTCGGATGACAGTTGTATGTTGGAGGAAAAAAAGGAGGCAAAATGTTGTTTCTCATATTTAAGGTCCCAGATGCTGTCTGAAGGTCATGGGAAAAGTAGGTTTGACTAAATTGTTTTTTCATTGACTGCTGTCTACATTTTGATGTAAAGATTGAGCAGCATATTCAGAGCTTCCGTGTCCTCAATAAAACTGAAAATTCTTGATGCGCCCCCTAGAATTTTTACTATATTGCTGTGGCGTAGCTAGCCCTTTGACTGCCCATGGAAGTCCCTGCATTTGCGACCCGAAGCGGCCTCATTGAAGAGCAGGGGAGGTTTTATCACAACTGTGGGCTGCACCACCAATCTCAAGATCCAAAGAATAATTTGGTCCATCCAATGTTGGCATTATTAAGTTTCTTTATTCTTCTTATTTTGGTAATAAAATGCCAAGCATCCAATGCTTCATCCTACTTTAAAAGGACTTCATCAGGGCTCAATAAATGCTGTAAGTATCAGGTATATTGCTCTTGTTCATAAGTACAATTGCGTTGTGAAGTTCAAGTTGTCTCTGACCTCGCAGTCAGACTATACCCTCTATATACAAGGTAAGTCAAAGAGTTATTGGCTTCTGTGCCATAGGAGTTTTCTACCCCGGGACGCCAGCAATCTGTGTTCTGGTCTGTGCGTTAACAGTGCTGGTGATTGTCACCCTGAGACAGCAGGTGAGAGTGGAGGGAGGCCGCCATCCCCAATATTTGTGCCGTCCAGGGTGGACTGCCCCACTCCCTACCCCATTCCCCCTTGCTACGCCACTGCTATATTGGCTGTTGCTCTTCAATTTCAATTGACTTTTTGAGAAATTAAAGAAGCGCTGATTTGCTATCTTCCACTGCTCTAAACGTTAAGGCAACTTCAGACTGGACCACCACTATGTGGATCTTGGGAAAGAGTCTTGATTCCAGAAACTACATCTCACAAAAAGAGGAGCACAGTAAAGATAGTGAAACAGCACGCCCTCCACTCACGGATCTAAATAACTCACATACAAGTCCAATTTTCAAGGGGCTGTCACACCATTTCTTTCTCGGTGGGACTGGGTTTACTATCTAATCATACCCACCCATATGTGTCATCCATACTAATATAATAAAGAGAGAGCCCAAACCTTTGAGGCGGGTAATCTCAGGAACCACAGCACCAATCACAACACCCAATACAGCGTTGGGAAGGGCAGTTGCAGCAGAAGGACATAGGCTATGCAGACGCCCACCGTATACATTTAAAAGGTAAAAGAACTGTGCCAGCAAAGTAGTCCCTTGTGGGCGTGTCTGCGTTGTGCTGGGGGCGTGACAAACGCTGGGGGTGTGTGGTACGTTCCGCCCTTCATGCGATGTCTCATATCGTGTGCTGTGGACGAGTGCTGGGGGCGGGGCGTGTACGGGGTGCGGGGATACGGGAAACAAAAAGCGAGCGTTGTGCCCAATATTTCATTGTTTTCCCTTCCCAGGTTCTGTACATTCCAGCTCCGGGTGTCCACCCTGCTACCTTTAAATACCCCTGCACCCCATAATCATAACCCGCCCTTACTCCTTAAAATACCCCAACACCCTTAAACACTAACCCATCTTAACCTTGTAAATATACCCTGTACCCCAAAACCCAAACCTATCCCTAAACCCTAAATATACCCCTGTACCCCAAAACCCAAACCTAGCCCTTAACCCTATAAATTCCCCTGTACCTCAAAACCCAAACCTAGCCCTGAACCCTAAAAATACCCCTGTACCCCAAAACCAAAACCTACCCCTGAACCCTAAAATACCCCTGTACCCCAAAACCCAAACCTAGCCCTGAACCCTTAAAAAACCCCTGTACCTCAAAACCCAAACCTACCCCTGAACCCTAAAAATACCACTGTACCCCAAAACCCAAACCTAGCCCTGAACCATAAAAATAACCCTGTAACCCAAAACCCAAACCTACCCCTGAACCCTAAAATACCCCTGTACCCCAAAACCCAAACCTAGCCCTGAACCCTAAAAATACACCTGTACCCCAAAACCCAAACCTATCCCTGAACCCTTAAAATACCCCTGTACCCCAAAACCCAAACCTACTGGTGAACCCTAAAAATACCCCTATACCCCAATACCCCAAAACCCAAACCTAGCCCTGAACCCTAAAAATACCCCTGTACCCCAAAACCCATACCTATTCCTAAACCCTAAAACTACCCCTGTACCCCATAACCCAAAACTATATCTGAACCCTTAAAATACCCAAACATCCCAAAACATATACCTCAGTACCCCAAAACATGTACCCTTATACCCATACTTACCTTATCCAAACATTAAAAAAAATCATGCTTTTACCATTCATGCATTTACAACAAATTTTGTTGTAAATGTATGCGTGGTAAAAGCATATAAAATGTAATGCCATGCGTTATAATGGCATTGCGGAGTCGTGGTACTTTCATAATGATGCGGAGTGATGGTATGCGGAAAGAAAGTTGTGGAATAATGGGTGTTTACCCTCCCCGGTAAGTACATTTGTGGCACGGCGGCCCACATCTCCATATTTTTTCACCACCGATTTGAAAAATGCACAGGTCTCTCTCATTGATGGCCAGCACCGACATACACTTTTAGACACAACTCCCGCCACAAGTTCTAGAATTGCGAACTTTAGAGCTGGGGAGCTGCGTTTGAATCTCGGCATCAGCTCAACATCCTGTGATTCCAGGAAAATCGCTTTGTCTCCCCGTGCCAACCACAAATGAATGTGTTCTTCTGTAATGTAAATGGTGCTCATGCCATGTTGTCGAGTTCGCGCTATATAATATTGTGAGGAAAAATAAAGTAGGGAAACTCGCGTTCACACACTACTGAAGGCGCACTCTTAAGTGCATCAGCAGTGCACTGTGAATCGGAGCGTTTCACAGGCCTGTCACAGATAAGAAATGCTATCAAAACAAAATCCTACAATACAATATACTACTGGCCGGCAGCAATTCATACCCGGACAACGTCGGGACGGGCTGCTAGTTAAATCTATAAAATCAAACAAAACAAAACAGACCAGTAGTCCACAACACTTTAATAACTATGTGAGGCCAACAAAGTGTGAGGCGAGTCCGGAAGTGCATAAGCAACACCAATGGAGCTATTTGGTAGGTGCTCACCAGTTAGCTCACTATGTCATCATTGGCACTTTCCTGACATAAAGGAACATGACCAAACTCCCAATTATGTGCAGAGTGAGAGGTTGTGTTTCAAAATAAAGTGACATCAGTCTTAAGACCTGCAAACTCCAGAGCCCCATTATACAAAGTAGGTTGAATATACACTCCACAGAGGTTAAAATTGAGTTACGGAAGCATATTGCACCTATCTTTAAGATTTTTATCGTATCCGTACTCAGTTAAAAAAACAATGTCTTGTTAGGACCATCTTAGCCTGAACGGCAGACATGTTTCATTGCTGATTCATTTAAAGGTTTGAGCATGATATAGTATTTCTTAATATATTATAAATTACTGAAGGCCCTGACTTATCTAGAACCATGCTAATGTAATGGGACCACAGCTACAGGTCAAATGGTAGATTACATTATTGGTATTACAATTGCTGAATTTGTTCTCAAACGAAGTTCTTCTATCTGTGAGGGTAACACTTTTAGAAGCCTGAGTCAACTGCAAACTGTGCAGTGCCCACATGGGAAATGTACTGACGGTACATTGGTTTCTCTTTTTCTGATGATCATTACTAGCCATTCTGAAAGCAAATCTTGGCTGGTGCACTTTATTTGGTCCCACATCCAGTAGATGCAAGTACTTCCTGATAATTTATCTAATTTTTGTAGAAACAGGGTCAAAAGTAGTTATGGGCTATTGGTTCTCTTATTCCTCTCCAACAGATGCTATGTAGGGGTGCCTTTTAAAATGCGGTTTTGGCTTAAGGAATTGCAAAATACCACCTACTCCAAGTAGATGGTATTTTGCGATTTCCTGTCAAAATCATTTTTTAAAAATAATTCAAAGTGCCATGTGGCGCACAGACATGCCCTTAGGGCATGTCTGTGCGCCACATGTACTTACAGGCACATTCCAGGGGTGCAACAGGTGTCCTTTGGACACCCTGGCACCCTTGGAATTGAAATTCTCAAATTGAGATTTTCTCATAGAAAATCGTAATTTTAGAATGTATCCTCAATCATTCCTAAGGGCCTCTTGGCCCATAGGAATGAATGGGACACTCATTCCTTAATTGCGATTCGCAATTTGTGAATCGCAATTAAGGAATTTTAGCAATTCGCAAAAAATGTTTGATTTTTTTACCTACATTCCATTTTGCCATTCTCAAATAGCGATTCCTTAAAAATCGCTATTTAAGAATCGCAAAATGGAAATTACCTACATATGCCGATACCTTCGGGTCTAATTAGCGCTATTTAAAACTCATAAAAAAT
This sequence comes from Lissotriton vulgaris, assembly GCF_964263255.1. Taxonomy (NCBI): domain Eukaryota; kingdom Metazoa; phylum Chordata; class Amphibia; order Caudata; family Salamandridae; genus Lissotriton; species Lissotriton vulgaris. The sequence continues at coordinate 1,718,771,909 of NC_141694.1, read as the reverse complement.
AAATAAATCAAGAGTCCTCTATATTTCTTTAAAGGTCACGTTAGTATAAATACCCTCAATATAAATAGTTCATACAAATATCTGGGCGAATAGTTAGTTTGTTTCCATCAACATGACTTCAGGGTAATTGTCTGTAATGCAATTTTAGAGTAAGTTCTTGGGCTGATTTAAAAAAAAAAAATGTGTGATGGGTGTATATTAAGCATGGGCGAATTTTGCGAATCTCGCGTTCGCGAATTTTGCGGATTTGCGATCTCGCAATCCGCAAAATCCGCGAATTCTCGTGTTCGCGCGGTTTTCTGCCAGGTCGCGAGGGTTTTTGTACAATTTCGCAAACGCGAACTTACCTGTCGGGTCGCAAGTTTTGCAAACTTGTTGTTTCTACGTGTCCAACCTGTTTGGGACACTCTTCTTCATCACTGCCACCCTCTGTCACCACATGCCACACTCTGGCTCACCCATGTCACCCTCTGTTTCATCACAGCACCCTCTGGTTGTCCAGTGTACATTATTGTGGCAAAGCAAAGCACACCTTCCCTGCCTCAAGTGACCTGAATTAATTTGGGGCTGATTAATGTGTCACAGAATATTTTTTTAGCTGGCACCTGCTTCCTTAGTGCTTCCTGATTAGTGATCTTTTTGCACTTGCTAAGTGCTTTCATTGTTGCAAAATTAGTTACAACACCTGCCCTGCCCCAACTGACAATAATGAATTAGGGGCTGATTAATGTGTCACTGGATTTGAACTTCCAGCCTGGCTCCTGCTTGTCTCCCTTAGCTGTAATTCAGGACCTTTGTGGCATATGTGTAACTATTCTGAGGGTCAGAGCAGGGTCACATCATAGTTGCAAGTAGGCAACTGAACTCTGGAGGGGCCCCTCAGGAAGCACTACAGGAAATGGCTACTAATGATGAGCTTGAACTTTTGAACCTGGTAAGTAGTTTCAGTTTTGTTAAGATCGTATTTCTGCAATTTAGCGCTTATTCGCGGGGCGCGAAGTTGAACTGGGAAGCCGCGAACTCAGGCGAACAGTGCGAGCAAGCCATAAAATCCGCTGCTCGCGGATTTGCGGATTTTGCGGGAAATTCGCGAATCTCGCGGATTGCGAATTTACCGAAAATCCGCAAAATCCGCGAGCGGAACGGATTTTCCGCCCATACTTAGTGTATATTTATGAGGTGCATTTTCACCTATCAAATAATGTCTCAGCCTTCAAACGATATCATAGTGGACTAAATATCCACATCTGTGATATTATAATTAAGCTCCACTGATGAAAATGTCTTGGAAAAGTTATAACTTGATAAACCTGGCCAGTGTCTCTATTTGTCTACGATAAAAACACCTCCCATAACATGAAAAGAAGAATTTGCCTCAACAAGAAAAATGCAGTCCCCATTATATTGTTGCAAAATTGAAGCTCTTGGAAAATGTTCCTTCAAAATGCAAAGGGCTACATTTACAAGCTTTTGATGCAGGGCAGGGCAGTTGGTAACTATGCAACGCTGTCTTGCATTAAAAAAAGTGGCAGGAATACACTGTATATATGATATACAGCATATTTCTACCCTTTCCCACTGAACTGGCATTGTAGTTAATTTAGTGTGTCTAGTGAGTTGAATATGCTTTCTATTGAAGTGCGTGAGTTATAATAATTTGAAGCTATTGCGTACATTATAAATGAAAGGTATAAGTTTCGAAATTTTAATTTTTGTGTAGTTCAAGTTTGTAGAAAAATAATTAATGAAGCTATATTAATTTACAGGTGGTGCATAATTTATAAATTTAAGGAATAACTATAACTTAATAATTTGAAATGTTGTGTATTTTAACTTTGGCTTGTATAGAAAGAATGAATAACATTTTCCTGAATATAACAAAGGTTTAACAATTAGGGGCCGATTATGAGGATGAGGTTTTTCCTCATCCTCCGGGCCGGCAGAAGCCACCGCCGGCCCGGAGGATGAGGAAAAACCGCTGCAGAGCCTCCAAAGACCCACCGCCAAATTAGGATGGCTGGTGGGTCTGGAATTCCGTCAGCAGCTTTCCCGACACGGTCGCCTTCAGACCACGGTGGAAAATCTCTAACATGGCTGGCGGTGTCTATCAGACACATTAGGATGGTGGTGAATACATGCTTTTCCACAGCGGCTTTTCCGCTGTGGAAAAGCATACAGACTTTCACTTCGGGGGCATGTTGCGGGCCCCCTGGGTGAAGGGGGTGTGAGGGGTGCACATGGGGAGTACCTATGGTACCCCCCTGCATTTGCGTGCACAAAGCAGCAGGCACTGCGCAGTGCCTGCTGCTTTGTGCATGCAAATGCGATGCAGGCATTTTTAACCTTGCGGCGGGTGCAGCTTGAAGCTGCACCAGCCGCAATGTTTATCACAGAGTGTTGGAAAGTGTTCTAGAGTGGAGTAGAGAGTTGTATACTGGGGCGAAGGGCATAGAGTGGAGTAAAGTGTTGTACAGAGTAGTGTAGGGGCATACAGTGGAGTACAGTGTTGAATAGTGACACAGAGTGTAGCAGAGTTTTGTAGACTGTAGTTGCACAGAGTGTAATAGAATGTGGTATAGTGTGGGCGGTGTACAGTGGAGTGTTGCACGTGCCATAGAGTGTGGTAAAGTGTTGTGCAGTGGAGTACAGTGGAGACTAGTGGAGTGGCATACCATAGAATTGAATAGCTGGTTTTAGAGTACAGTGGCATGGAGTTAAGTAGAATGAGTGGCATAGCATGAAGTGGAGTAATGTGTTGTAGAGTGTACTGGTGTGTTGTACAGTGTTGGAAAGTGTTGTATAGTGGAGTAGAGTGTGGTGGTGAGCAGTGGAATAGCTTAGACGGGAGTGTCGTGGAGTGGAGCTGTATATAGTAGAATAAAATACAGTGGAACACAGTGACTTGCAGTGGCGTACAGTGACGTGTGTTAGAGTGGTGCGACGTACAGTGGAATAGCATAAAGTGGAGTGGCGTATAGAGAACTGGCATAGACTGGAGTGGGGTACAGTGGATTGTGATAGAGTGGACTGGTGCAGAGTGAAGAGATGTACAGTGTAAGGGCGTACAGTGGAATAGCGTAGTGTGGAGTAGCATAGAGTGGAGGGATGTACAATGAAGTGACTTACAGTAGAATCTTATACACTGGAATAGGGTGGAGTGGAGTGGCACAGAGTGGAATAGAGTAAAGTAGAGTGATGTACAGTGGAGGAGCATACAGTAGAGTGGCATAGATTGGAGTGACGTACAGTGTAGTGGTGTACAGTGGAATAGCATAGACTGGAGTGCCATATCGTTGAGTGGCATATAGTGTAGTGGCATAGAGTGGAGTGTTTAGAGTGGAATACTGTAGAGTGGAGTGTTCAGATTTGAGCGGGGAAGAGTGTAGTGAGGTAGACAGTAGTGGTGTACAGTTTATTAGCATACTGTTGAGTCGCATAAAGTGGAATGGCATACAATGGAAAGGGTAGACGGTAGTGGCATAGAGTGGAGTGACATACAGTGGAGTAGTGTACACTGGAGTGGTATAGAGTGGAATAACATTGAGTGTTATTGGCATACAGTGTAATGACGTAGAATGGAGCGGCATATAGTTGAGTAGCGTAGGGCTGAGTGGTATAGAGTGCAGTGTTGTACAGTGGAATAGTGTAGAGTGTAGTAGTGTAGAGTGGCATAACGTGAAGTGGCGGAGAGTGGAGTTTCGTAGAATGAAGTGGCGTAGAATGGAGTGATGTACAGTGTAATAGCATGCAGTGGATTGTTTTAGAGTGAAGTGGTGTATAGTGGAGTTGTGCAGAATGGAGTGGCGTACAGTGGAATAGCTCACAGTGCAGTGTAGTACACTGAAGTGGCATTGAGTGAAGTGGCATAGAGTGATATAGTGTAGTGTCATAGAGTGGAGTTGCGTACAGTGGAATAGTGTATAGTGGAGTAGTATACAGTCGAGGGGCATACAGTGGAGTGGTGTACACTAGTGTGACAAAATGTAGAGACTGTCCAGCCCCATGTAGCATCCATCTAACACACTACCTTTATGAGGCTTCTCTGAACTCGGGCGGGGGGAGCAAGGAACTAGTGTCTCATACGCAAACATGCACACAGAGGAGACACATCTACTGACCCACCCAACAGCCAGAAATAACCTGACTACTTGTTTCCCAAACTCGGACAAGATTTGGTAATCTTGGTGGTATTTATGGGTTCGGTGACTATAAATAGCCATGCCTCATGCCATGTCTTGCTTTTCAATCACGCATTTGGTAGGCAAGCTGCAGCATCACCATCTTTACCTCCATTGGTGGCTTCCTGATTCTAGTGACAGCAATCTTGTTTGCCAGCTTCTCCAGTAGCAGCATTTATCCTGGACAACCTCGACCAATGGCAACCTGCAAGAAAAGGAAAGACAATTAACCTAAGTACAAACCTCTGTAAAGCTTGTTTGTGTGATTGACTAATGGGCAGCACTCATTACACATTCTGGACAAACTTGCTTCAGGCTCAAGAGATTTCAAAGATTTCTGCCACTACAAACACCTAAAGACTTCCTGGGAAGGATTTCCCCTGCTATTTATGCAAGTTGGGGCACAAAATACTGAACACGAGGAGTGTTTGTATAAGGAGTGGTATTCAGCGCTCAAAAAGTAAGAGTGGCATAAAACAGTTCTTGAAGTGCAAGCCACGCTATACTGAACGTAGTGCACTAGTATGACGAGGGGTGGTGCAAGCAGTGTGAGTATGAATAGAATGAATGAAAGAGCAAACCTGAGTGAGTAGGAAGCAATTCCAAAATACCATAGAATCCTCATTTGAAGCCAGATTTCAAATCTGAGAATAAGAGTTTCCCTACAACTTTTTCCCTCAAATCTGCCAAAGACCAGAGCCGAGTGAGAACTTCAGCCTCCAGAACATACCCAGATTTCTGAAACACTTGTTCGGGCCACCACACATGAAGCACCAGGTACAAATGCATGACACATTACGTATTACTCTCCAAGAAACCCAAAAGTAAGAAACAACCATTTAATGAGCTAATATCTGCGTATTAATGGTTGGTTCTCTCCTCTAGGTAGCCTCTCAGTCATTGGGGTTCAAGAGTTTGATAACTCCCTGGGTCCAGATACAACACCTCTGAGCCGACATTCTGGAGGGCAGTCACTCACAGGCAGAACGGAAGTGATCACTTGAGCAGATTCTCTTCTCCTCCTTTCCATGTTTTCTTTCCCCCTTTCCCTTCTGTGTATACTCCTGGTAAGGTGGGGAAATGCTTCTGGAGAAACAGGTCCTCCCACCCACTCTCCGTGAGGCAGTTATTATATTACTTCCCAAACCCGGGAAGGACCTGTTGCTATGTGGCTCCTATCACCCCCTGTCCCTCCTAAATTTAGACTATAAAATACCAGCTAAGGCATTAGCCTGCCGCCTCTCACTCCTGATGGAGTCCATAGTCTCTACATCTCAGTCGGGATTTATAACCCATCAGTCCATTGCATTCAACCTCTCTACACTGTTTAACACCCTGCACTGGCTAGATCTTGGCACCCCTGCAGCAGCGATCCTGCTAGACACTGAAAACGCCTTTGACTCCTTGGAATGGCCCTTTTTTCTCTCTATAATGCAACGAATGGGTATGCCGCAGGGCTTCATAGCTACCACTGCACAGTTGTATAGTCAGCCCACTGCTCGACTCTGACTTAATGGCACTCTATCTGCTCCCTTTTCCCTATCTTGAGGCACTAGGCAGGGTTGCTCGTTGTCTCCCCTGATGTTCATTTTGGCGATAGACCCCCTAGTGAGGCACTTCCAGGAGAAACATCTACACAGGGCCCTACAATTCCGTACAGGACCGTTGCTGGTCTTCCTTTATGCGGGTGATACAATCCTCTATGTCCATGACTCCCAGACTAATTTGGATCCCCTCATACGAGAAATTTTGTGTTTTGGCACATAATCTGGTCTGGGAATCAATTGGCATAAATCTGTTATCTTTCCTCTCACGACAAGCACGACTCCATGGACACTGCAGTTCCCACTGGAGTGATGCTCGGACTCGGTGAAATACCTAGGAGTGCACATACACCTGGACACAGAGCAAATTCTTCGCCGAAACTATGCGTAGCTATTTCTAAGTTGGAGGCACAAATAGATCATTGGCTGAAGCTCCCACTTTCCATGGCAGGACGAGTAGCCCTAATTTAAATGATAATCCTCCCCAAATTCTTATATTTATTCCACAATATAGGGATTCCCTTGACAAACCAGTTTTTAAGCACACTTCGTACCCAGTTGATCAGGCTGGTCTGGGGTGCTAAAACACCTAGGGTTAGATGGCAAATCATGACACTTCCTTGCTCCAGGGGAGGGTAAGGCGTTCCAGATCTGTGGCTGTACTATCTGGTGGCGCAGTGCAGTTTTGCACAGGCGTGGTATCACCCCGACGTCAGGATTACTTTTCTGAGACCAAAATCAGATTTCGTTCTCCCGGACACATTGGCAGTGGTTCTGCCCGTCTGCCCGTGATATCCAGCCAGTCTCCACGACTAGCAGGGCATGGGCCACACTGGGGCGTCTCACAAATGCCCAGATGGTGTATTCCTCCGACTTACCATTTCCCAATACTAAGTTACTGCCGATAACAGGGGAAAAGCTTGTACAGAAGACCTGCGCGAAGTTCGGTATCACCAAAATGGGAGACTTTATCCCTGCGGGCCATGTCTTTGACGCGGAAGACACGTCCATTTTTCCAGATGTTACTTTAATGGATAGGTTTGTCCTTACCAGGCTTCTATCCGCTCTGTGGGCCAGGTTCCCTGACTTCCCACTGGAACCCCCGTCTTTTCTGGCGCTTAAAATGGTCATAGGTAGTAGCAGGGGAGTCCATTTGATTTCACAACTTTATAAAACCTATGCTGATTTTATCCCGATTGATGATAGCAGAGTGCGGAGTGCATGGGAAGCGGATTTAGGCAACCAGATATCTGACCAACAATGGACAGCGTGCTGCCTTGAGACAAAAATAGTATCTATAAACAGCAGGCACAAGTTGATGCACTTCAAGTTTTTGCGACGAATGTATGTCACCCCAGTCAGAGCACACTTGATAGATGCTAACAGACCCCACCACTGTCGGAGGTGTTGAGCCCCTCAAGCCGATTTTGCACACTTCTCCTGGACGTGTCCACGTATACATACATATTGGGTTGAAATTCACCACACATTGAGCAAGATCATCCATGTTCGGGTGGACCCGCTGCCCGAGATCGCACTTCTGGGATATGTTGTGTAGCTCCCACTCAAGGTTAGACGTTTGCCAGCTATCGCCTTGCGATTGGCCAAAAGAGAAGTAAAAATACACTGGGAAGGTAAGAGAGCCCCCCACAAGACGAGACTAGCTCCAGAGCTTGGCATCCTGTGAAGAGTGAGCAGTACGCTGACACTGCACCAGCCACCAGACCAAGAGACATTTGGGGCCCCTTCAGGGAGTACCTAGTAGTACAGTAACAGGACCACCCCTTGCCGCGTGAGCGGGCCTAGTGCCGGCAGGAGTGGGATAGCTGCCGATTTTTATTGATGTGTACATTGATTCCTAACACATAAGCCATGTACTGCGGTCTGTAGGGCTTGCTGCGTCTCCTGGTGGCGGGGACTAATACAGTGTTTTTACATTTTTATTTTTTTTATTTTTTATAGTAACAACTGGACTAGGCCTCAGCAGAGTTATTTATGCAACATGTGATATATTGAGAGACCGACTGTGTGTAGCAGATGCTTGATGATGATGTTTTTCTATATATGTAACCAAGATACCCATTTATTGACGCTCAGTCCACTGCTTTATGTTTTTCTTCATAAAACTGTTAAATAAAGTTTAAAAAAAAGTTGGGAAACGCTCATCCAGGTCAGCAAAGTTGGATATTAGTGGATTACTCTTCCCTGACAGTGGCGTTGAGTGTAACAGATTACAGTGTACTGGTGTAGAGTGATGTACAGTTGAGTGGGGTAGAGTGGAATGGCATACAGTGGTTTAGCATAGATTAGAGTGGCTGTATACTTGTGTGACATAGAGTAGAGTGGCATAGAGTGTAATAACATAGAGTGGTGTAGTGTAGAGTGGAGTGGCATAGAGCAGAGTGGGTTGGAGTGGCATTTGGTATTTGAAACAGAAGTGTTAAAGTGTGTTAACTGATGCAGATATAATGTAGAAGGTAATTTTTGATAGAATGGGTGAATAGTGAAAGTAGTATTAAAGTTATAAGTTTTTAAAAGGCTTAGATATATGTTCTGTCACAGTATACCGTGGTAGGTTCACTGTATGATGGGGTACATGCACATGATAAGGCAGTATGTGATTGGCTAATGGCTGTGTAAAAAGACATATAAGACAGCCATGTCGTTTTCAGCAAAGTTTAGCTGCATTCTGCATTTCACTGTGTTCTGAGTTAGGGACTCAGATATGGGTAAGTATTAGGTTTTATTGTTGTTACCTACCTATTACTACTTTATTAAAGTGCTAATAGGCAGAGAAATGTTTTTATAATTTTCTGTATATTTGTACATTAATTTAGGGAGAACTGCATTTTTTTTTTTAAAGTAGTGCAGTCATTTGTAGGGATTACCTTGGTACTCGGTAGAATATTTTGTGAACATTTAAATATGTTAAAAATAGAAAATATACTGAAGTACACTATATTTGTCAAATATAGTGGAGTACAGTGTATTTTTAGCAAATACATTTTTTAAAATCTATTTTAAGTACTGCGGTACTCCCAAGTCAGTACCGCAGTACTCCGTACATTTTCTAAAAAAATGTGTAGAAACTCACATTTTATTTTCCCTACCTATTACCACTTTATTACCTAAACCTAATACTTACCTATATCTAAGGTAGTAATACAGAACACATCCAAAGTATACCTAAAAACAACATGGCTGCCTTTAAACTTTCTAAAGGCAGTCATTAGCCAATCACATAATGCCTTGTCATGGCTATGTACTGGGGTACTTCTGCAAAATACTGGGACATTTTGCCAATCTACTGTGACAACAGATATCATTAAGTTAAAATGCCTTATAACTTAAGGAGCTCAGCACTACATCACTCCACTATACGCCACTCCATTCCACGATAATACACTGTATGCCAATCACCTTTACACCACTCCACTGTACACAATTACACTCCATGCTACTCAATTCCATGGTACTCCAGTCTAAGCCACTCCACTGTATGCCATTCCACTTTCCACTATTCTACAGTACGCCTCTCCACTGTACACCACTCTATAACACTCCACTGTACAATATTATACTCTACACCACTCAATTCTACAACACTCCAGTGTAAGCCACTCCACTGTATGCCACTCCACTCTATGCTATTCTCCTGTATGCCACTGGAGTGTACATCATTCACTCTACGCCACTCCAATGCACACTATTAAACTCTATCTCACTCCAGTCTATGCCACTCCACTGTATGCGGCTCCATTCTGTGCCACTACACTCTACGCTCTTCCACTGTACGCAAGTTCACCCTACATCACAACACTCTACTATATTTCATTCTGTGCCACTCCAATCTACACCACTCCTCTCTATGCCACTCCAGTATACACCACTCCACTGTATGCTATTCTACTGATACTACTCTGCTGTATGCCACTCCAATATGCACCACTACACTGTCTGAAACACCACTCTGCTCTATTATACTGTACATAACTCCACTCTATGTCAGTCCAGTGTACACCACCGCATTGCACACCTCTCTACACTACACATCTCCACTCTGTACCTTTACACTCTACACCACTACACTCTATGCTGTTCCACTCTCTGCCACACCACTTTATGCTACTCCATTTATGCCACTCCAATATATGCCACTCTACTATGTAAAGCTCCAATGTATACTATGGCACTGTACCACACTCCTCTCTACATCAGTTTAGTCTACGCCACTCTAATGTATGCCCATCCACTTTACGCAGCTCCACTCTATACTAGTCCACTGTACACCACTCTACTCTTTCCCATCCACCTTTTGCTACTCCACTGTATACTACTGCATTCTATGCCACTCCACTCTACGTCACTAAACTCTACATGATTGCACTGTACGCCACTACACACAACACCACTCCACTCTACACTATTACACTGTACACCATTACACTCTACTCCATTTCACTCTACCCTACTCCACCATACAATACTCTACTCTATCCTATTGCACTCTACATCACTGCACTCTACACCACATCAGTCTATGCTACTCTACACTCTATGTAACTCCACTGTGTGCTACTACACTCTACACTATTCCACTGTACGTAGCTCAACTCTATGCTATTCCACTGTATGCAACTCTGCTGTACGCCACTCCACTCTATGCTAGTCCACAACATACCACTTCACTCTTCACCACTCCACTCTATACCACTCCGCCTCTACACTCCACACTATTCCACTCTATACCACTCCATTCTTTGCCACTCCAGTCTACACCACTCCACTCCAATCTAGATGACTCCACTATATGGTTTTCCACTGTACGCAACTCTATCCAATGCCACTCCACTGCATGCTATTCCACTGTATGCCACTCCAATCTATGGTACTCCATTACAAGCCACACCACTATTTGCTATTCCATTGTTTGCCATTCCACTGTACACTACTCCACTGTATTTCACTGCACTGTACCTCACACCACTCTACTCCACTCCACTGAACCCCACTCCACTCTGTGCCACTCTACTGTATGTTATTCCACTCTACACCATTCCACTCTTCAACACTCAATTCTATACCTCCCCACAGTATGCTATTCCACTGTATGCCACTCAACTGTACACCACTCCACTCTAGACCACTCCGCTCTATACCACTCAACTGTACACTATGACACACTAGACCCCTCCACTCTGGGTAACATCCTTTACAACGCAACTTTTACCACGCGGTGCCTTTACAATGCAACTATTACAACGCAAACCATTACAACACATTGCGCTGGTGAGGTTCCGTGATTCTGAACCTGTTCAATAAAGGTCGTTGTATCGAGACGATTTTGGTATCAGCGGACCGCAAATGACGAGTGCGGTATGTACGAGTGTTTTCGTCATAATCGATCTATCGAAACACTACGTATTCAGGGATTTCGTTCGAACCTACGGGTTCCATATTGTGTACGGCAGCCATTTTGTGGTTGCCTCACATAGGCCGATGACTGCGGCCGAACGAGTCTTTGGGATACGTACACCTTTATCTGACTTCTGTGTGACCTGAACGAACTGACTCCCTTGCCCGAAGCTGACCTTGTTGAGCCAGTTCCTTGTTAGGCAGCTGGTCAGATAGAGATCAAAGAGCAGGACATTGCTGAGTTTATGGTACATGCACACACCCTTCTATCTTGCTTCTCATCTGTTTCTGTTCCTTCCTTTTTATGGCTTATTTATGGTTTGGGTTGAGGTCCTTTTATCGTGGGTTTGTCCGGCCTGTCCGAGCAAGAATGTTGGATTTTGCCTTGTCATTTCAGGTGGACTGGACAACCGAAAGTGGGTTTGTCGTTATGCGATACGTTTGAAATGTCACCGTGTGATTGGTCCATTTGTAAATAATTGATGCTAGTCAGGAATGTGATTTTTGGCATAAAAGATGATGTCTCGCAATACTAAATTGTGCAGTCTCTAGTGAACCACCCGTGTTGTGCTTCGTAGACCTCTGTTCCTGGTTGCAGCCAATAAATTTGGTCTTTGACGTCACCAAGAAGTGTCCTGTGTCTCTGTTTGCCAAGGCAGGGGAACTCGAAGACATCGGGCGTTTTCCCTGGTGCCGCTGGGTTCTAAAACCTGGTTCTTCAGTTGGCACCAACGTAGGGCGACTTCAGCGGTACTCGTCCAAGCCTGAAGATTGTGAGGAGCTTCGTGTGAAAATTCTGGAGGAAGGTCTGCCACTTCATCGACCCCTGTATGTCGTCGTGGTCCGAAAGTCTTTGCTGCAAGGTTCCCCGCTTTCCGACGGCTACGAAGAACTGCTGCCCTGACTGTCGCCCTGTCTTGGAGCCATTGAACAATTTGTAGAGCGAGACAATAGACGGGTCTTCTGGCGACGTCATCGACATTTCAGTTAAGTATGAGTGGAGCGTCTCCCAGTCCTTAGTTTTGTTTTGGGTATCCCCTTGGGATCTTTGATTTGGGACTTGCAAGCCCCAAAGCCGAGGGACTCGTGTATTCGCGGGGCTATCGTCTTTGATATTCCCTTGAAGTTTGAAGCTAGACTAGTGAGCGAAGATGCCTGGTCTTAGCAGACTTGGAAAGATATTTTGTTGTGGTTGTAATAGGGATTCCCGATTGGAGGACTCATGCCCGGTGCCTCCGATTGGTACTCCGACCTATGAGCTCTATTTAAAGCATGGTGTGGGCCCTATCACTTATAATGAAATATGGATTAGATATACTAGGAAGGATGGTGTCCTAAAGTGGCCCCAATATGGTAGTTATGACACAGAGATTTTAGACAATCTAGAAGTCAAACTGTTCAAGAAGAAAGCCCGGCCGGCGATGTTTGACTCTTTCCGCCTTTGGCGAAAGGAAGCCAAACAGAAAGAAATTAAGTTAGCGAAGAGAAATAAAAGAGAACAAGGTATTTCGATGGTGCAAGCTGCTATACAGTTTAGAGATAACGAAGAAGAACAAGAGAGTGAAGAGTTGCTTAGGCAAAGTAAATTGGCGATAGATAAGTGCTATCCAGCTTTGCCACCTCAACAGCAAGATGAAAAGAAAGACCTTGAGAAAGATCCTTTAACGGCACATTTGCTGAGTTCACCACCCCCTTATGTGCAGAGTGCTACAGCACCTCCGCAACCTTTAGTTGGGCAACCTCCGTTTGCTTTGCCTCCTGTGATTCTACAACAGCCAGCTCCTCTTCAGTTGGCTTCTACTCCTTTGGCGCAGCCTTCTCAAGGGTCGCCGACTTTGCTATCTGTTTTGTCTCCTACTCCTATGCCTGTATTATCTACTCCTTCTGATACTGCTTCTATGCATACTTCTGCTCATCCCGTTTTTCCTCCTGTTCTTCTGTCAACCTCTCCTTTTGTATTGTATTGTATTGTGGTATACTTATATAGCGCAAACCTGTCACCACCAAGGGCATCCTGGCGCTTTGACCCATGATCCAGCAAATTCAGCAGCTCAGCCTGTCCTAGGGAAGAGATAGTTTTTCAGCGCCTTTCTGAAGGCTAAGAGATCCTCAACACTTCTCAGGGATATTGGCAGGGAGTTCCAGAGTTTGGCCGCCGCTACTCTGAACGATCGGCCACCCATCCTCACTCTCTGGAAGCGCGGAACTATAAGTAGCCTGGATGAAGAGGAACGTAAAGCTCGGGATGGAAGGTACCAGGCAAACATTCTCCGCAAAGGGATTGGGCCCAGGCCATGAATAGCCCTGAACACAATGCACGCTGCTTTGTAGCGAACGCGTAGATGGACCGGCAGCCAGTGGAGTTCCTGTAACGCTGCCGTGGAAGAGCTGTGGTAGGGGCGGGAAAGGGCGAGTTTGGCAGCCATATTTTGCACCCTTTGAAGCTTGCCCAGAAGTGTTACCGGGGCCTCCAGAAGTAGTGCGTTACAGTAGTCAAGTCGACTTAGGATGGTACTTCGCACTACTTCTGGTCCGGCTTGCTCAGGGAGGAGGGGTAAAACCTTGCGCAGCATGCGGATCAACATCATGCACGTTGAGGTGGTCTTATTTACGTGCAGATCCAGCTGCAGGTTGGGCCCAAAAATGACACCCAGATTACGTGCCGATTGTGCGGCTGACACTGTCTCTGAAAATGACGGGGGCCAAAAATCGTCTGGGAGATCTCGGGGAACTCGGTCGTTGGAGCAGTACAGGACCTCTGTCTTAGTTCCATTGAACTGTAACGAGTTCAAACGGAGCCATTCCCCTGTAGCCTGCATGCACCGGTGGAAGGTCTCCAATGGGACTGCGTCCTGTCCCTCCAGAGAAAAGACCAGCTGGGTATCATCCGCATAATTAAATGCGGAGATCCCAAATGATTTAATGAGCTGGACTAGAGGGCGGAGGTAGATATTAAAGAGTATAGGGCTGATGGCTGAGCCCTGAGGTACTCCTTGTCCTACTCTCCGCTCCTCTGAACTGAAGGGAGGGAGCAAAACCCGTTGCTGACGGCTGTCCAGATAGGAGATTAACCAGTCACTGGCCTTATCTTTGACCCCGCACTCTTCCAGCCTCGAAATCAAGGTAGGATGGCTGACCGTGTCGAACGCGGCCGACATGTCGAGCAGCACCAAAAATGCACTGTCGACTCGTGCCCGCAGATTGTCTAACACGGTCACCAACGCGGATTCCGTCCCATGAGCTGGGCGAAAACCGAATTGCGTCTCGTCCAGCCAGGTGTTCCCTTCTAAGAAACCGGACAGAGTGCGGGTAACCAATTTTTCCATCATTTTGACTGGAAAAGGAAGCAGGGAGATTGGCCGGTAGTTGGAAAGGCAAACAGGGTCGAGCGTAGGTTTTTTTAAGAGCGGAAATACCACTGCCTTCTTCCAGCAGCCCGGTACCGTCCCTGTTTCAAACGACTGGCAACAGATGGAATGCAAGGGCTGGAAAAGATCCTCTTGAAACACCTTCCAGAGTTTTGGAGGAAGAGGATCAAGAGGCGAGCCGGATGAAATCGTAAGGGCTAGGCTGCCAAACTCCTCCAAGGAGGGAAGGGGAAAGCTCCTCAGCTGGGGTCGACTGGCTTCGATCGCCGGAGCTCCCAAACTGAGAGCCGGATCCAAGGAGGGAGGGGGAAAGCTACTCAGCTGGGGTCGACTGGCCTCACTCGCCGGAGCTCCCAGGCTGAGGGCCGGATCCAGAGAGGGAGAGGGGAAGCTACTCAGCTGGGGTCGACTGGCCTCAATCGCCGGAGCTCCCAGGCTGAGGGCCGGATCCAAAGAGGAAGAAGGGAAGCTACTCAGCTGGGGTCGACTGGCCTCCATCGCCGGAGCTCCCAGGCTGAGGGCCTGGTCCTCTGGTCGGGGTCGACTGGAAGGCGTGGCCGGAGCTTCCAAACAGAGGTGAGCAGCCCTCTGCAGGGGTTGACTGGCCATCTCCTCCGGAGCTCCCAAACCAGTGGTGGAATTAACTGGGTCCTGCAAACCCTCCAGGATTTTACGGATTTTCTCCTCGAAGGCATCAGCAAGTGAGTCACAAAGAGCTTGCGATGAGGGGACGGCGCTAGCCACACACGTAGGGTGGGCAAGGTCCCTAACGATTTTAAAGAGGGCCTGTGCCTTGTTTGGGGCCTGATTCAAGGTGGATTCAAGATAGGTCGCTTTAGCCATCTTGATCTGAGCCTTGTATTTTTGTATAGCGGTCCTGAATACAGTTTTCTCCGAGTCTAGGTACTGTTTCCTCCAGGCCCTTTCTGCGCGTTTACAGTCAAGTTTAAGCTGGCGTAATTCGCTCGTGTACCAAGGGCTAGCTCGATTCACCCTCCCTCGTGACTTCCGGAGGGGTGCCAGCTTATCCAGCGAGCTCGATATGGACTGGCAGAAGAGAGTATAGCTCTCTTCAGCTGTGGCCAAGCTTAAAGTCCTTACCTAAGATGTTCGGCAGTGGAGAGGTTTTGAGAATTCGGGACCAAGGTCTCTCTAGCTTGGCTAGGGATAATCTAGCCTTTCGCGAGATATGGTCCTCTGAACAAAGGGAGAACATAATCAGAAAGTGGTCTGTCCAGAACTGGCACTTAATATCATCTAATGATACCCATTGTGGGTCCGCAAACACTAAGTCCAGGATGTGACCCTTCCGATGCGTGGAGGCGTTCACCAACTGTTCCAGATTGATATCTGTACAGGCTTGACTAAGGGAAAAGAATGCATTGTCCAGTGAACCGCCTGCCCACAAATTAAAATCACCAAGAATCAGTAACTTGGAGTGGGAGCTAGAGAGTTCGTAGATCAGGTCAATGAGGAGAGATATGGACGGTGCCGGTCCCGGGGGACGATAGCATAGGACACCCGAGCAAAGTATCAGCTCCTGCTGTTTGACTGTGAAACCCATCAGTTCAAATCCCGGTACTTCTCGAATCTTTAGCTGGGAAAGGGTCAACGAGTCTCTATAAATGAACCCGATTCCCCCTCCTCGATTGAGTGGGCGCGGGGTGTGACTGATTTTATAGCCTGAGGGGCAGGCTAGGCCCAGCTCAACCTCACAGTCCTCCCGAGTCCACGTTTCTGTGAGAAAAAGGACATTGAGTTTTTCTGAATCGATGAGGAAGGCAATTTCCGTGTAGTGCTTGCAGAGTGAGACAGAGAATGACTGATACTGTTGCTGGTTTCTTTTCTCCTCTTTTTGGGTCATTGGGTATGACCCCTGTTGCAGAGCGTAAACAATTGCGTAGTCAATTGCCTGGTCCAGATGAACGTTCAGTAATGGATCATTTAGCGCGTAAATCGGTTACTTACCCTTTGCAGTATAGTTTTGAGTGTGTTATGGATGTTTTACGTCAATGGGAAGCACCGACGCAGAGATATGTTTTTGGGACAATGTTTACTTTCCTTCGTGAAGAATGGGAAGATGGTGAATTAGGACGAGCTCCGCCTGAGTTGTTCCGTCTACAGTCTGAGTTTGCGAAGGGAACTATAGTGGGTATTGATGTTGAGAAAGCAGTTGCGACGTTGTTGTCGTTTAGGAGTGAGTCTCCTTCTAGGCCGTTGTTTGAGCCTGATTCTTCAGTTAGGAGAAAGGCGCGACAATATCCGATGAGAGAGGTTCCCCCAGTTTGGAGACCGGGTGATGCAGCTGCTAATCCAGCTATTCGGCCTCATTTTCAGCTTGTTTGGGTATATGTTCCATGGAAGCGAGTTGAAGTTTTGGCTCATAAGCAGTCTTTGCCTGATCCACGTAAGAATCCTGCAGGGTACTATAAGGAATTATCACAGGCTGTGGATTCATGTATTATGAATTTAGCCGACATAGACATGTTGTTTGGGAATGTTGTTCCACAGCCTATATGGGGAATGATTCGTCATTCGGATCATGCGCAAGAGTTAGGTGATACATGGGCTAATATTGGTGCAGAAGATGCTAGACAAGTTGGTGGTGCTAAACCTGAGTCTTTAGTTGCAGAACTCCCTGGTAGGATTGTTAATTACATGAAGACTTTAATGCCTGATGTGAGTGTTAATTGGGACAAGTTGTCTGCATGTAAGCAGAAGAAAGACGAAAGTGTGTCTGACTTTTTCACCAGGTTCGAAGAGACGTTTGTCGACCATAGTGGTCAGGACATGAGTACGGAAGGTGGTCAACGGTTGTTCATTGACAAGTTCGTGCATAATTTGCTTCCCGAGTTGTGCAATAAATTGAAGGATTCTGAGAGTGCTTGGGCTATTTCGTCGTCAGCACAGATTTTGGCTACTGCACAGTACTATGAGAATAGAGATAAGGACGAGAAAGATAGAGCTGACAAGAAGACTAAAGAATTTAAGACAAAGGTTCTTTTACAGCAAGCGTATCCACCACGTAATATTCAGCGCGATTATCAGCAACCTCAGCAATATCAGATAAACTCGTAAAGGTTCGAGTCTTCTCAATAGCATTTTCCTGTAGACACTAAACAGTGTGCGCATTGTAAAGAAGAGGGTCATTTCAAGAATAGTTGTCCGGTTCTGTTACAGCGCACGAATGGCGCTTCTGGTGTGAGAAGTTGAGGTGTTCAGCAAGCTCCTAGAGGTAGAGGACATGGTGTGTTTCCTCAGAATGCACGTTCCTTGCCTCCACAGAATTCTATGAATAGCTTTGATCAACAGAATGGTGCGTCTGGTAGGACGGCTCAGTACTATGCGGACGATTACTACATCGAAGGTGAGAATATGGACAGTAATGATTGCTAGGACAGCCATAGGCAAAGAGAGGGAGTTGTTTCAGTTCCAGTAGATCAGAATGGACCTTATGTTAAAGTGATTGCATCAGGTGTGTCAAAACCTTTTCTGTTGGATACTGGTGCTGCGAAGAGTTTTATTATGCACTCTAAACTCCCTGGCGCACCTTTGTCTGGCTTAACGAATGTTTCAGTAGGTTTTTCTGACGCCCCGGTTATGAATCCGATTTCTAGTGCATTGTCTATTTCTGTTGGACCTTGTGAATTTGAAGCACCCCTTATTCTGACGAAAGGTTGTGGTGAGAACTTGTTGGGATTAGACTTGTTGAAAAGATTGTATGCGACGTTACATTGTTCCCCTTCAGGAGTACAGCTTACATTGGGAAAGAGAGTGATCTCTCCGATGTATTTATCTAAAGATAAACTTCCAGCTGAATTGTCTTCTCTCCCTGATACTCTTTGGGCTACTGGTCTGAACGATTTGGGTCTTTTGGAGATTCCGCCATATGTTGTGACGCTGAAAGCGAATGCGAGATTGCCACGTATTCCCCAATATTGAATTTCTAGTGATGGTGAAAGAGCCCTTTTGGTGATCATCTATGATCTGATTGAGAAGGGTGTGATTGAAGAAACAAGAGGTAATGTGTGCAATAGTCCAGTTTTGCCTGTTCTGAAGAGAACTGATTCTTCACAGCCTCCCGTATATAGGTGTGTGATCGATCTTCGAGAGGTGAATAAGATTGTTGTTCCTCAATTTCCAGTTGTACCTGATATCACCGCTTTATTGACCTTGATTCCGGCTTCAGCCACGTGGTTTTCGGTGATTGACTTGAAGAATGCTTTCTTCAGCATCCCGATTGCTGTGGAAAGTAGAGATATTTTTGGCTTCTCTTCTTAGGAGGCCGAAGTTTACGGTTTAGGCGCGCTCCTCAAGGCTATTGTGAGAGTCCATCGATCTATAGTCAGGCTTTGAAAACACAACTTGATTTGATCGTTTTACCTGATGGTGCTGCCCTTATTCAGTATGTTGACGACTTGTTAGGTGCGGCTGATAATGAAGAGATTTGCAAAGAGCCAACTTTGTTGTTGTTGCGTCATTTGTCTGATTTCCATCAAAAGGTTTCCCTTTCAAAGTTGCAATATTGTCGACAAGAAGTTACCTACTTAGGTCACCTCTTATCGAAGGAGGGAAGAAGATTGACCCCAGAAAGAATTCAAGCGAATGCGAAAATGAGTGTGCCTACGACACAGAGATAAGTGCGTGCTTTTCTGGGTATTACATCTTATTGTAGACAGTGGATCCCAAATTTTTCTTTGCTTGTGAAGCCTTTGATAGCTCTTACTGTTAAGGATACTCCGAATCCTATTCCTTGGACTGACGAATGTCAGAAAGGTTTTTCAGAATTGCGCGATGCGTTGTGTTCGGCTCCTGTGTTGGGTACTCCCGACTACAGTAAGCCTTTACACTTTATGTCCACAAGAGAGAGGGATGTGCATTGTCAGTTTTGACTCAACAGTTTGGCGATAAGCAAGGTCCATGTGCGTATTTTTCGTCGACTTTGGATCCGGTAGCTAGAGCGTTGCTGAGTTGTTTGAGAGCTACAGCAGCAGCGGCTGTCTCGATTCGACAGTCTGCTGGCTTGGTGATGGATAATACATTGATTGGGATGGTTCCACATGCAGTGGATACCTTGTTGAATCGCACCAAGACATAGCACTTAACTAGTGCTCGGTTGTCATGTTACGAATTGACACTCTTAGCAAGTCATGTGCATATAAAGAGATGCAACACGTTGAATCCAGCTACGTTGTTGCCAATTTCATTTGAGACAGATGCTACTGAACAGCATGATTGCTTCCTTAGGACATAGGAAGAAACGAAAGGGAGAATAGTTCTTAGGGACACTCCTCTTCCAGAGTGT
Source organism: Lissotriton vulgaris (assembly GCF_964263255.1). Taxonomy (NCBI): domain Eukaryota; kingdom Metazoa; phylum Chordata; class Amphibia; order Caudata; family Salamandridae; genus Lissotriton; species Lissotriton vulgaris. The sequence continues at coordinate 1,718,752,099 of NC_141694.1, read as the reverse complement.
GATGGTACCTTATGGGTTGATGGTTCGTGCTTTAAGCTTCCGAATGGTGGTACGACTGCAGCATATGCTGTTACGACTTTGCATATGATTGTTGAAGCTGCACTTATCCCACATAATTCAGCACAAGCAGCAGAGTTGATTGCATTGACAAGAACGTGTGTGTTTGTCGAAAGGAAAACGAGTGACTGTGTACACTGATAGCCAGTATGCGTTTGGTGTGGCTCATAGTTTTGGACGTTTGTGGAAAGAGCGTGGGTATCTGACTTTGCATGGAACTAAGATTCAGCATGGTCAGTTGGTGAATGAACTCCTTGATTCACTTACTTTGCCGTTGCAAGTTGCGAATGTGAATTGCAGTGTGCATAAGAAACTTACTGATGATGTTGGTCGTGGTAATGCGTTTGCAGATGAAGTTGCGAAAGAAACTGCAAGAGATGTGATGAGTCGAATGTATGTTGCGGGTCCGGTGAGATGGGTTCCGTATAGAAGTATGTGTGGAGATACGATTGAGAGCGTGAAATCCATCCAAGCTGAAGGTACAGAGAAAGAGTTGAATGAATTGAGAGTAAGTAGGGGAAAATTGGATTCGAATGGTTGTTGGGTTGAGTTGTCAGAGCATCAGCGATGGTTGTTACCCAATGCGTATGTACTTCCAGTGGTTACAATGGCTCATGGAATGGCTCATATTAGTGTGAAAGGGATTTGTAAGTCGCTAGCTCCAGTGTGGCACAATGTAGGAATTCCTAAGTGTGCAGAGAATCTGGTTAAGAATTATATAGTTTGTTTGATGTACAATCCTGATAAGCGAACTCCAACTCTAGTTAGACATTTTGCTCCTCCAACGTATCCGTTCGAGGCTTTGCAGCTAGATTTCATGCACACGGAGAGGTGCAACAACCTGAAGTATGTGTTAGTGGTTGTTTGCTCATTTTCGAGATGGGTGGAAGCATACCCTTTGAAAGATAATACTGCCTTGTCCACAGCGAAAGCCCTTATTATGGAATTTTTCCCTAGGTATGGATTGCAGAGAATGGTGTGGAGTGATAATGGGAGTGAATTTGTGGGTCAAGTGATGAAGAGAGTGTGTGATGGGTTAGGAATAAGGCAGAAATTCCACGCTGCAAATCACCCCCAATCAGCTGGTTTAGTCGAATGCTCTAACAGCACCCTTAAGCTAAAATTAGCCAAAATTCAGGCGAGCTCTGGTCTTCAATGGCCTGATGCCTTGCCGTTAGCACTCCTGTCTACAAGAATGACTGTGCATTCACGAATGGGACTTAGTCCATATGAGGTCGTGTTTGGTCGCCCGGCAAATATATGGGGAGTGCCGCGGCCGACAAAATTTAGTGAGATAGAGGATCCTGTGTTCGTTGATTACCTTTATGAATTGACGGCTAAATTACGTGTTTTGCAACAATTGGTTCATGATACCTTGCCACAAGCATCTGAAGATCCAGGACATGCTATCGAACCTGGATCCTGGGTCCTGAGAAAGAATTTCCAGCGGACTAAGAACGAGCAGCTCCACTGGACTGGTCCTTACTTGGTGCTTTTATCCACACGGTCAGCAGTACGAGTGCACTGTAAAAAGAACTGGATCCACGGCGTACATTGTAAGAGGGCCCCTTTGCCTCTGCCTTACGACCGGTGGGTCCAGAAAGGACTTCCTGACTCTGAGACTGAAACCGTGCCTCGTTTTCAGCCTTTTAGCGATGCCCATTTGATTGGAATGAACACTGAACGAGAAAGCGACGATCTTCTTCAAGAAGCTGTGCCTCCGTCGAATCGTTTGAACACTTCTGAACCTGAGCTTTTGTTTCGAGAACAGACATTGCCTGGCAAAGAGCGTTATAATTTACGACCGAGAGTCGCTGGACAAATAAACAAATAAATTCTTTCTTTGCTGATTTTTTTTACGGTTAAACTCTCCTCCGAGGAAATGTTTTGATTTTTGTTTTTCGAACCACCATCCGGGTTCAGCTGTAGGGTCGCGGTGTCAAGTCTTTGGATTGCAAGCCGAAGACGTTAGGTTGACGGTTCTGGTTGGTCTAAGGGTGTTCCCTGGACTGACAGACGCATTCCCTAGCGGGGAACACCCTATCGCCGCGAACAGCACAATTAGAGGATGGAGTTTTTCGAGATGGAGAGACCTGTTGAAAGAATGAGCTTCAAGAGCAAAATCTGTACTGTAATGAGCAGAAAACGGTTTTTTAATCTTGTGTTTGTTTATGCTGTTTAGTTTAATGTTGTTTTTTATTGGATATGTGACATTCTCTTTTCAAGTGACGTTCATGCCCACTACACAACCTATGCCTCCTCCTACTGTTTCTTCACATTCTTTTTTCCTCTGCCCGAACATGAATTTGTCAGGAGAATGGAATTCGCTAATGATTCCTTTGTTCAGCTTCTGCACCAACACCAGCTAGTAGTGATCACGACTAATTGTTGGGTGTGTGGCCTTATGCCCCATACTACCGATAAAGGTATTCCTTACCTGGTTTTGCCTTTTAGGTACAATGGTTCCATATGGGCATACAGAACAATGTTTATCTATGCTCGTGAAGTCTATCCCCTACGTTCTGTGAAAGATAGTCCAAAGACTAGTGCTCTAGTCAAGAGTATAGTCGACATGATTAGAGGAATTAATTCCTATGAGACAATCCCGAGAGATGAGACACAAGCATACATTGGATGGAACGTGACTGGATATGGAGTTAGTCTGAGTGTTAACCAGCGAGCGAAAAGATCTTATCCGATTTGGATTGTGCCCCATCAGGGTCATTATTGTCTGCAAGGTAATGGCAAGAATCCGAGAGCTCAGTTAGGGAAGAGCGTCTGCACTGAGACATATGTGTTTGCGTCCCAGTCTTCCCAGCGTTTCTAGCAGCTAAGGGTACCTATTTTGTCTGTTACGATAGAGCGTACACATGGTTGCCCCCTGAACTCTCGGGCACATGTTTTGTCTTGTTCCTGTTGCCTCCCACGTATACAGCTGCGGCAGATTACCACAAGACAAGAGTTGTTAGAGGTGTCTTCAGAAAGGAAGATACCGCAGGACAAGAATTGGGAGATTTCTTGAAGGGTTTTCTGCTGTTTTGGGGACCTATGGCTAACAGCAGGAACATTCGACAGTCGACAAGAGTGGTTGAGTTCCGATAACGAACGAGACTCCTCCATGCTAACTAGTTACGCGACCCCCAGCGAGGAAGGAGACCCTGCTGGGCGAGAAGAAGAGATGACGAGTTTCTGGAGGGAAAGAGCAGTATAGAGAGAAGAGGGGTGCGGCGAGGGGGAGAGGAGAAGCCCTCTTTGGTGAATATACGAGCAATTTTGGTGGCAGCTTATTATGGTCTGCGCATTTACTGTTCTTTGGATACCAGAAATTTTACACTAATCTTTGGAACTTCTTGGACGAATTGTGTCTTTTAAGTATAAACCCTTGACGTGGCTAAAATATTATCCGGATATCGAAAGTTTGACATAGGCATCTGTACTGTTTGGATCAAACGATTCCATTGACGTCATTTTCGTCGCTTCAAGTTCTGACCAACACCCTTGCCCTGACGAAGCTCCCATGGTTGGGGAGCGAAACGCGTTGGCTGTCCTATAAATGAGAAAATAAAAGAATTTATTTTTGATACTACATGGTCCTGGCTACTTCATCTTTGGTGCTGCCTCTGTTCTGTTTCTTAAGAGTGGTTGAGTCCACCATAGTTGAAACTGCTGGTGCCCTTAGTAACTTGCCTGCTGAGCTCCAGTCGGATCGCCTTATGACTCTTCAGAACAGAGTTGCGTTAGATGTCATACTTGCAGATAGAGGAGGGGTATGTAAATTGATTCAATCGAGCTGCTGCGTTTTCATTCCAGACAACGCTCCAACAGTTTTCCAAGCCATTTCCAAGCTACATAAGATCTCCGAGTCTGTACATGTGGACGAAGGAGATTGGTCGTTAATGGGATGGTTTTGGGGATTGTTATCCACTTGGGGATGGAAGATTCTGATGGTCTTTGGGATGATCTTAGCTATCCTTTTCCTGTTCTGTCTCTGTGTACAGTGTGCTCCTGCTATTTGTGGCCGTTGTGCTACTTCGTGTGCAAGGAAACCTGTCCAAAGAGAGTTGCTAAGTACTAGGATGATGCTACAGCAACATCTTGATGATCTGATGAATATTGACCTGGATTCAGACTGACGTGAGCTTGGGTTTGTTGCCTATGTAAGGGCAAAAAGGAGGGTCTGAGGTTCCGTGATTCTGAACCTGTTCAATAAAGGTCGTCGTATCGAGACGATTTTGGTATCAGCGGACCGCAAATGACGAGTGCGGTATGTACGAGTGTTTTTGTCATAATCGATCTATCGAAACACTACGTATTCAGGGATTTCGTTCGAACCTACGGGTTCCATTTTGTATACGACAGCCATTTTGTGGTTGCCCTCACATAGGCCGATGACTGCGGCCGAACGAGTCTTTGGGACACGTACACCTTTAGCTGACTTCTGTGTGACCTGAACGAACTGACTCCCTTGCCCGAAGCTGACCTTGTTGAGCCAGTTCCTTGTTAGGCAGCAGGTCAGATAGAGATCAAAGAGCAGGACATTGCTGAGTTTATGGTACATGCACACACCCTTCTATCTTGCTTCTCATCTGTTTCTGTTCCTTCCTTTTTATGGCTTAATTATGGTTTGGGTTGAGGTCCTTTTATTATGGGTTTGTCCGGACTGTCCGAGCAAGAATGTTGGATTTTGCCTTGTCATTTCTGGTGGGCTGGACAACCGAAAGTGGGTTTGTCATTATGCGATACGTTTGAAATGTCACCGTGTTGAGGAAATATAAATATTGGTCAAGTTGTGTTCCCTAGCGTGTACCCCACCGTCTCCATGTACGAGTTAAAGTGCATGTAACTTCCCTCCTGTACCAGCTATGAAGACGCAAATACATTTGCGTCCAACGTTAACATGTCCTCTTTCAGACCCACCCTGAATGGGTTGGATAGCCCGTTCCTAAGTATACTATGCCAACGTCTTTTTGTAGTGTACTCTACATGTTTTTCAGCTCTGGCAAAGTAGGCCCAGAATATCTGCCATCGAGCCTTTTTCTCCCTCCTGACTCCGGGAGCCTCAGACCAGGCTGCCCAGGCTGCCCCCGTACACGTGAACTCTGCCTTACTTCTAGCGCGGCCCAGCGCGTTCAGCTCAGCCTGCTGCCTGCCAAGATTGACTATAACCTTCGAGTTATCTGTTCTGCTCCTCGAAAATACATTCCTGCCTGCTAGCTTCAGTAAACACCCCCCTCAGCTACAGGGCCAAAGGGCCGACCTGTCTCCGTGCAAGTAATTCATAGCTTCTGTTGCCATGCTCCCATGGAAGGCCCATGCCCACGCTTCTCATGCAGACACTCAGGCGCTTATACACGCACTCAGTCAGTATAGAATAACTTCTGCCCCAGAGACCTTTCTGCCCAGATAGCTCAGTTCCTAAACACCAGATATCAGATATGATAGAAGCACAAGTTGATCTGACATGCCAGACTTCTGTCTCTTTCCGTCAGTGCAAATGTCAAGCCCCCTGCACCCTCCAGTTTCACGTCCATCACACGTCATGCAGCTGCGCGCGCATCCAAGCTTCCGATTTCTGCTGACATTGCAACATTTCTGCTTAGTGCCACCCCTTTTGTGACACCTATCTGTGACGTCTCCAGCTCACGCCTAGTCCACGCCTTCTGATTACGTACTAGTAACACGTGGCTACTGTTATCTTGTCTTCTCTCAGCTGTTACGCCTACTGTACTGTTTTCCATGACATGAATTAAGTATATAAGCTATGTACTGTCAATAAAATGTAGCGCGCTCTCTCTATCTCTTCTTCCACCCCTGTGGTGGGAAGAATATGATATTCTGGACTAGACCATTCCTTTTTAAGGAATAAAACCCCTAAGAACTCTAACACCACGGACTCTGTTTTCTTTCTTTCTGATTGAGTTATTATTGATTAAGTACTTACCTGCATAGAAATTACGACGGTAAATTATATATTTACATTATTTTGGCGCCCGAACAGGGACCCCTCCCCCACCTCACGCGCCGGTTGGTGCGTTGTAAACTCTGTCCCCTGCCATCAGTTAGAAGGAAACTACGCGTACCGGCAGGATTTCCTGTATCTCCCTCTGGCCCACGGAGGTGACGAAGATTACGATCAGTACCCAGACGAGGCGGTGAGGAGTGCGGAGGATCCCGACCAGAGCCCAGCCGAAAGAAGCAAGGTCCGAGGTGTCAAGAGGCCCACCAGTTTTCCGAAGTTTTCCGAGGTTTTCCGAAGTTTTTCCGAAGTTTTCCGAAGTGTTGAGTCCAGTCGAGTTTTCCGAGGCCTTCTGTTTCCGTGCTTCCCGGTGAGTACCATTGCTGGGACGTATCTAGACGGGTTTGGGTACACAAGTCCGGTCTGCACTGTTTTAGACAGTGTATCTGTACTGTTTAGCAGTACATCCGTTCTGCACCGCTTTAGCAGTGTATCTGTGCTGTTTAGCAGTACATCTGATATAGGGGGTAGTCATATATGTTTTCAAAATGTCTTTTCATGTGATTAATGTCGTGGTATGAGTGTGACTGTTTCCTAATGTGCATTTATGTTTTCTTGTATAACTAGCTGTATTCAGTATCAAGTAGCAAGGATCGAGCATTCAGTACCAAGTAAACAAGATGCCGTTTTTTAACAAGTTAAAGCAGATAGGAACTAGGAAAGGGATACTAGAGGAAGAAATTCCTATCCCCCCTAGGGACACCCCAGGTAACTTTATGTACCACAAGCATGGCATAGATGCCATATTATACCTCGATTTATGGGCTGACTATACCAAACATCTAGACGAAAGACACAGATGGCCCGTTACCGGAACATGGGATGCCGAGTGCATCATGAAGGTAGAGGAAGCACTATGGAAAAAGAAAGCCAGACAATCTCAGAAAGACGCCATAGAATTCTGGCGTAAGGAATCACATAAACGTGCTGAAAGAACATTACGTAGAGAAGATAGACTTAAAGAATCAGAGAAAGCCCAAGAAAACGAACTAGTTACCGAGGGGATCCGAGTAAAAACTGAACAGATAGACCGCGCACGAAATAATCTCGTAAACGGTATGTATCTCGCGGCCGAGGGTTCACCTGAGGCCATTTCAGAAATACCGAAAGACCTACCGCCCCCATTGGTTCCAACCAAAGTAACTCATAGGACCACTAAAGACATATTCCTGAATTCCTATCTAGAGGATGTAGCACCCGCTTACACCAATCTGCCTGTCCGCGCCCTGCCTAACGACGGGGACGGGGGTGGTAACCCGCCCCAAAACCATATTCTACCAGTATCACGACAGGTTTCCCCTGTTCCACCAGCTCCACCGCTTCCCGTACCTAAAACTGATCCACCAAAACCACTTCTACCTGATCCTACTAAAAGACACATTCAAGTTCAGGTACAGACTCCACAAAGAAATAATGCTCAAGCTTCCGCCTCAGGGGGTGCTACCGGGGGTCTTCACACCCCGCCACGGACACGCAGGTTACCGCTTGGGGACTTGCGGAATCCTTTTTCGTTTAAATCACCCCGTCTTGACGTATTTAAAGAAACCATTTCAGTTTGCAGATATGATCCAGTACCCGGCAAAGACGATATAATGGTGATGGCATCATTGCGGTTAAGATCTGCTACTGATTCCCTGCTGTGTTATGCAGGAATGAAGGAGCGCCTAGATAGAATATATGAGTTTATTCAGACTGGGAAACACCCCGACAGTATTAAAGATGCCATGGAGCGTCAGAAAGTTGACATTCAAGCACAGATACTACGTTTTTTCATAAATTGCCTAATAAGAGAACGAGATAGGCCTGGGACCGACCAGAGTGAATTAGATGCATTAACCAAGTGGGGTCAAAATATATCTGAAGGAAAACACGATAAGGGGACTTGCATAGCTAGTATGTACAAGAAAATTAGAAAAGCAGTGATAGAAATACACCAAAAAGAGAAAGAGAAGGCTTCCTCCGAGGGGGAAGAAGAATGTGAAGAACCAGAAGAAACTCTAGACACTATAGCATATGTAGGTAAGGGAAATTACCTTAGGAAAGGCATCCGTCCAGAAAGCAAGAGAGTTCTTTTCTGTGCCTTAACAAACCCGAATTCTGCTGAACATCAGTTCCAGGAGACTGATAAAAGGCTTCGAGATCGAGTAGGGTACCATGTACTCAATTCTATGGATGAACAAGAACTAGCCCGGTCAGCCATATCATGGGCCGAAAATCCAGACATATATAATGATGACACAGTAGCGCACACATTTCTGAACCTCTCCCCAGACGAGCAGAAATTAGCAGGTGTATACATGATTCAGCACCTTCTCATAAAGTACAGACATCAGCATTCGGATCCAGGTCCCTTACCCGAATTACTAGAAGCGCTACTCATGGATAGATGGAGAGGTCTAAGTACCAAATTAATTCAAATAATTCTAGAACAACGCCGTAGATATGACACTTTCATAAGCTCTGAATATGTTCCTGCTCCGCCCCCAGAAAGGAAAACGTATCACATGCAATGCCTAGGTGGCATTGAAAGTCAGAACCCCTTACGAGAAGTACACCCAGTTATGGGTACGGACAATCTCTTGAAACGTGTATATGTACACACGCCATTGACCAAGTTAGAACTGTTAGAAATGAAGAAACTAGTCCCGAGCCATGATAAAGACCCTGCAGGTTTCCACAGAGAGCTTAAAGACATGTTACTGATGGGGGATTACACATATGATGATATCATGAAAATGTTAAAAGTACTGCTGCCCACGGGCATCTACGAGAAACTAAAGGAAAAGGAATGGGAGGTGGGAGACACAAAGATTGCATGGGCAGAAATAGAAGATGAAGAGAACAAACGGGTCCCAGGGGTAGGCCTTGGGGACAAAACTAAAGCATTACCAGGTTTAATAGTACAGGTTCTGCCAAGATTATTGGCAACTAGAAAAGAAGACTGGGATGCAATCTCAGCATGTAAACAGAAGCCCGACGAAGATACTAGTGACTTTTATTCAAGATTCGAGAAATGTTTTATTATTAATAGTGGTCTTAAACCAAGTAGCGAATCGTACCCGCATCTTTTTGTATCAAAGTTAGTTGAGAATTCCCTGTTAGCAGTCAAGAATCGTGTATACAAGGTGGAGAGTACATGGCAAGCAAATACGCCATCTCAGATGTTACAAATGTTACAATACCATCAGAATAGAATTAGAGAAGAACAGGATCAAGAACAGAAACGTATGAAAGACACAAAAATGAAAATGTTAGTAGCCCAGTCGGTCCATACCGACGGGAATAGAAAAGGTACGACCCAGACAGGTCACGCCGCAGCTCCCGTTAAAGGGACATGCAACTACTGCAAGCAGCCAGGTCACTACGTACATGAATGCCCCGTTCTGAAACATAACATAGCGACAGGTAAAACTAAAGAAAGACCACATCCGCCTAGACAAGACCATAACCAGCATCAGTCTTCACAGAATACACAGCCTATACATGCTTCCTCACCTCCAGCACAGACAGTAGCGGTATCACAGCCACAGCCCATTGCCGCGACCCAGCAAGTTTCACAACAGATGTACCAGTATGCCCAGTCTGCTTACCCTGATTATCAACGATATACATGAAACAGCCTAGAGAGGGAATTTGGCTTGCCTCTTATTGAAATTCCTGTAGATCAAGAAGGTCCGTATGTACACAGTCAAGTATTGGGAAAAGACAGAAAGTTTTTAATTGACACAGGGGCAAGCCGCACCACAATAAGTCATAATGAAGTCCCAGGGGCACCCCTCTCAGGCTCACAGAATGTTTCCCTTGGTTTTTCAGGACAGCCCATTGTAAATGAAGTATCAGAACCAGTCCCCCTGGCTGTGGGTCCATTATCACGTGTTACAGACTTGTTACTTACGAAATCATGTCCAGAAAATCTGTTAGGAATTAAAACATTGAAGGCTCTAGGCGCTATAATCTGCTGTTCCCCGGAGGGAGTTAGACTCTTTCTACGGGATTTTAAGGGTCATTATGTTTTGCGAGAATTCGATGTCAGATTGAAAAATGTACCAGATCACCTGTGGGCAAAAGGCCCAACTGATGTAGGTTGTATGCATATCACACCATACCGTGTTACACTCAAGACAGGAGTTGTACTACCACGAATCAGACAATACAAGTTACCACCCGATGCTGTAGTGGCTTTACTGGAAATCATTGAAGAGCTCATAGCACAAGGAGTGGTCGTAGAGACCGACTCCAATATCTGTAATTCACCCATTATTCCGATTCTTAAACGTACTGATCCCAATGCACCGCCAGTATATCGGCTGGTGATTGATCTTCGAGAACTGAATAAATGTATTGTGCCACAGTACCCTGTGGTTCCCGATATCTCATCCTTATTGACTGCTATTGATTCAGAAGCAACGTTCTTTACTGTAATTGACCTCAAGAACGCCTTCTTCAGCGTGCCTATTGATCCAGAGAGCCAATATCTCTTCGGATTCAGTTTAAATGGACGCAGTTTCAAATTTTCACGCGCACCTCAAGGATTCACAGAAAGCCCCAGCATCTATAGCCAAGCACTGAAAAGACAACTTGATTGTATCACAATGCCAGTTAACACCGCTTTACTGCAATACGTCGATGATCTGCTGATCACCGCACGAAGTGAGCCCGAATGTGAACAAGCATCACTGACAGTTCTACATTTTCTGGCAGACAAGGGACATAAGGTGTCTCCTTCGAAGCTACAATTCTGTGTTCAGCAAGTTGTGTACTTGGGTCACTTGCTGTCCAAAGTGGGGAGACAGCTCACTCCCGATCGCATTCAGTTAATTGCAAATATGCCACAACCCCAGACACAAAAAGAAGTGCGGGCCTTCATAGGCCTCACCTCGTACTGCAGACAATGGATTCCTCAGTATGCATTTCTAGCTAAACCACTCATTCAGTTAACAACGCAGGAGGCAGCAACCTCGACTGTCCTTCCTTGGACTCAGGAACATACACAAGCCTTTGAGGAATTAAAGAAAGCATTATGCCAAGCACCAGTTTTAGCGACACCATGTTACAGCAAACCGTTTACACTTTTTGTTACAGAACGTGATGGTACAGCGTTGTCTGTCCTCACCCAAGATCAAGCAGGTTCACATAAGCCTTGCGCTTATTTTTCAAGTACATTGGATTCAGTAGCCCAGGCACTCCCTGCGTGCTTAAAGTCAGTAGCAGCAACAGCACTAGCAATCAGACAGAGCAATTCAATTGTTTTAGGACATCAGTTAACCGTACAAGTTCCACATTCTGTTGAGGTTCTTTTAAACAGAACCCAGACTCAGCACTTGACTATAGCACGACTGACAGGTTACGAGTTAACGTTATTCCAACCACACATAGAGATCAGACGCTGCAGCATTCTGAACCCCGCAACACTGTTACCTACAATTATGACAGATCCTGCCCCGCATGATTGTATAGAAATCATTAATGCAGTAACAAAGCCACGGCGAGACTTAACAGATGTCCCACTGACAAATCCAGACCTGACACTTTATGTGGACGGTTCATGCATGAGAACAAGTACAGGAGAATTAGTGGCCGCGTATGCAGTGACCACTGAAACTGAAGTTAAAGAAACACATCGTATTGACACACTGTCTGCTCAAGCAGCAGAGCTCATCGCTCTGACCCGAGCTTGTATACTAGCCAAGAACAGAAATGTTAACATATACACTGATTCCCGTTATGCGTTCGGAGTCGTACACGACTTCGGAATGTTATGGCAAGAACGAGGTTTCCTGACCTCTCATGGTGCCAAGATACAACACGGTCCCCTCATTCAAGCGCTGTTAGAAGCAATACATCTGCCCTCAGGCATATCCGTCATGAAGTGTAAAGCACATACTAAGGTTACAGATTCTGTTTCCCAGGGTAATGACCTGGCAGATCAGACAGCGAAACATACAGCATTGACTCACACTCAGACAACTGACATGACAAAGACAATAGGACCGACAAATTGTATGACAGTTAGGGATCCCGCACTAGATGTTATCGATATTCAGACACATGCTACCCCAGATGAAATAAAGAAATGGATTGAACTAGGAGGGATCCAGACAGATCAAGGTTGGATGACGAAGGGAAAATCTACATGGTTTCTCCCTGACTCTATGGTTCAAGTCATAATCAATACAGCACATAGTCCAGCACATCTAGGGGAAAAAGCAATGTTAGACAGTTTACAGAATCTCTGGAGTAATAAACACTTACGAGCAGCAGCAAAACAGAAAGTGCGTACTTGCATGATCTGTTGTCAGTTCAATCCAGGTAAAAGCGTCCCTGTAGAGCAAGGTGGATTTCATCCTCCCGATCATCCTTTTGAAGTCCTCCAGATGGATTATATCCAGATGGACCGATGTCGAGGATTTAAATATGTCCTCGTAGTTGTTTGTGCACTGTCCCGTTGGACCGAAGCCTACCCAGTCCCAGATTATACTGCTCCGACCACTGCCAAGCAGCTGGTTCGTGAATTCTTCCCACGGTACGGCATGCCTCGTGTCGTGTACTCAGATAACGGTCAGCCATTCTCATCCGAATTGATGAAACAGGTTTCCTTGCTGCTAGGATATCAGTGGAAATTCCATTGTGTCCGACATCCCGAAGCCGCAGGCCTTGTAGAAAGGCATAATCAGACACTAAAGACACGTCTTGCTAAAATATGTCAAGAGAAAGGGGTCGACTGGATAGTCGCCCTGCCAGTGGCACTGTTCTACATGAGAATGGTTGCCCATTCAAGATCAGGACTATCCCCGTACGAAGTGGTCTTTGGTAGACCACCGAATATGTGGGGGACGCCCATTCCTAAAAAAATTACCGATGTTGATTGCAATATGTTGACAGATTACCTTGCCTCCTTGATGTCTGCACTCCAATCATGTCGTTCACAGGTTGCCGCTGCCTTCCCTGACAACACTGATGTAAAGCCACACGATGTCCGTCCAGGTGATCTGATCCTTATAAGGAACTTCGACCGGAAAAGTCCGTTGGAGCCCCGCTGGAAATCGCCGAAGACCGTTCTACTTACTACGAGGACAGCGGTGAAGGTTGAGGGCAGGAAGGGGTGGGTCCACATGAGCCATGTTAAGCTGTGTAATGAACTGAAATCCGACCCAGGCTCATCCACCCCTTCCAAAGACTGTATCAAGCCCAGTGACTTTGAAGTTTCCAAACGAGAGAAAACTCCCCAAGAGGAGTACAAACTCAAGCTTCGATCTAGCAAGTCAGACAGTTTAATTGTTTAAGTCCTCCCCTAGGTGAATCGGTTAAATAGTTTCTGACATGTATCCCCTAGATCGAAATAGAGAGAGAGAGAATTCAAGAAACGTACATACTGCAAATCATTGCGTAGTCACTGTATAGTGACATTATTAATCATGTTTTTTCTAAGTATTCTGATAATTGTTGCAAGCGTACTTCTCCCTATCTATTGCCCTATTTTCAAGAATGGACAATCTGCTTACAATGTTTCTGCTGAACACTCTTTTAGCGAGTTACCTCCACACGAACTCTCCTACAGACTTGCGCTGCGCAACAACACATTCATTAGTATGCTGCATCATTCCCATCAGACTAACAATGCTACAGACTGCTGGATATGTGGCCGACTCCCTCCCTACCAGAATTACAAGGGAGCTCTGCCCCTCTTTCCGTACCCATTCACTCACAATGGCTCCTGTGGGGCATGGTTTAAAATAATTAATTCCTTAGATCCTGATATTGCTGTTTTCGATGGGGGCTGGGTTTGGGGAAACTTGAACTTGGTCCTGCTCGACGTCTGTTACCCTGATAAGGAGGGACTCCCCACTCGAATAGGAACTGATCTAGAAAATGAAGTATATGGATTAGGTAATTACACAATTAGCCTTATGATCCTTACTGTTGAATCCGAAGCTGCACCAGTCCTGCCCGCTATGCTAGTATTACCAGTCACTGGTGAATTATGTGTCAGAAAGAAAGGTTCAGTACACTTAGGTCATAGTAAATGCACTACTGTGGTCGAATTCAGTGATCATGGTAAAGCGTCCTTCAAAGCTATCAGTCACTCTTATTTTGTTTGTGGTCATACCGCATACATACGCCTGCCTCCAGATTGGGATGGTACTTGTTATATTGCATTCCTTCTGCCACCTGTTTTTCTAGCCCCTCCTGATTACCACAGAAACGCAAATCTAGTAAAGAATAGACTCCGAAGAGATCTCCCGCTTGTCGACTATACAGAAACGGCATGGGAACAATACACCGATTTTAATAAAGGATTCTTTTTCTTTTTAGGCCCCGTCCAAAACAGTAAATTAATACGTAGATTAACTAGAACACTTGAAGCTGTAGTACATGAAACTGCCTCCGCCTTAGGTAACCTAACAGAGGAGCAATCTGCCATGCGGGTTGTTGTCCTTCAGAATCGTCTTGTTATTGACGTCATCTTGGCAGATAGAGGTGGAGCCTGTAAGGTCATCGGGTCAAGTTGCTGTGTTTTCATTCCACAAAACGCGCCATCTGTATATCAAGCTATTACCCGTCTGCATAAAATTGCAAATCAGATACATCAGAATCCAGGCACCTGGACTTGGTCCGGTTGGTTCTGGACAACGTTAACAGCTTGGGGATGGAAGATCCTATCCTTCCTAGGTTTTGGCCTTGTCATAGTATTCAGCTGCTGCCTGTGCCTACAGTGTGGGCCGGTGATATGTGGACTGTGTGCCACTTCGTGCATTGAACATTCCAGTTTTCTCTCAAATAGACAACGGAAGAGAGACGAACAAATTATGTTACAAGAACAAACTGATCAATTTATGATGATTGATATTTCATGAAGGGTCCGTAGGGAACAAGGAGGGAATGAGGAAATATAAATATTGGTCAAGTTGTGTTCCCTAGCGTGTACCCCACCGTCTCCATGTACGAGTTAAAGTGCATGTAACTTCCCTCCTGTACCAGCTATGAAGACGCAAATACATTTGCGTCCAACGTTAACATGTCCTCTTTCAGACCCACCCTGAATGGGTTGGATAGCCCGTTCCTAAGTATACTATGCCAACGTCTTTTTGTAGTGTACTCTACATGTTTTTCAGCTCTGGCAAAGTAGGCCCAGAATATCTGCCATCGAGCCTTTTTCTCCCTCCTGACTCCGGGAGCCTCAGACCAGGCTGCCCAGGCTGCCCCCGTACACGTGAACTCTGCCTTACTTCTAGCGCGGCCTAGCGCGTTCAGCTCAGCCTGCTGCCTGCCAAGATTGACTATAACCTTCGAGTTATCTGTTCTGCTCCTCGAAAATACATTCCTGCCTGCTAGCTTCAGTAAACACCCCCCTCAGCTACAGGGCCAAAGGGCCGACCTGTCTCCGTGCAAGTAATTCATAGCTTCTGTTGCCATGCTCCCATGGAAGGCCCATGCCCACGCTTCTCATGCAGACACTCAGGCGCTTATACACGCACTCACAGTCAGTATAGAATAACTTCTGCCCCAGAGACCTTTCTGCCCAGATAGCTCAGTTCCTAAACACCAGATATCAGATATGATAGAAGCACAAGTTGATCTGACATGCCAGACTTCTGTCTCTTTCCGTCAGTGCAAATGTCAAGCCCCCTGCACCCTCCAGTTTCACGTCCATCACACGTCATGCAGCTGCGCGCGCATCCAAGCTTCCGATTTCTGCTGACATTGCAACATTTCTGCTTAGTGCCACCCCTTTTGTGACACCTATCTGTGACGTCTCCAGCTCACGCCTAGTCCACGCCTTCTGATTACGTACTAGTAACACGTGGCTACTGTTATCTTGTCTTCTCTCAGCTGTTACGCCTACTGTACTGTTTTCCATGACATGAATTAAGTATATAAGCTATGTACTGTCAATAAAATGTAGCGCGCTCTCTCTATCTCTTCTTCCACCCCTGTGGTGGGAAGAATATGATATTCTGGTCTAGACCATTCCTTTTTAAGGAATAAAACCCCTAAGAACTCTAACACCACGGACTCTGTTTTCTTTCTTTCTGATTGAGTTATTATTGATTAAGTACTTACCTGCATAGAAATTACGACGGTAAATTATATATTTACATCAGTGTGATTGGTCCATTTGTAAATAATTGAGAATTATCGCCCCATTTCACTGCTGCCGTGGGCCGCCAAAGTCACCGAGGCCCACGTGAATGGGATCCTGGCTGACCATCTTGCCAAAGCCAACATCTTGGACCCCACTCAAAATGGGTTTCGTGTGGGCCACAGCACGGAGACTGCCTTGCTGTTTATGGTTGAACATCTGCGCTCCGTGCTGGATACTGGTCGAACAGCGGCACTCCTGTTATTAGATCTGAGTGCCGCGTTCGACACGGATTCTCACGAGATCCTTTTGCGGCGGCTAGAGGAAGCGGGTGTCAGAGGGTCCGCCTTGTGTTGGTTCCGGTCCTTCCTCTCTGACAGATCATTCCAGGTTGCTATCCCACCCGGCAAATCTACCTCTTACCCGCTGACACTGGGGGTTCCACAGGGATCATCCCTGAGTCCCACTTTATTCAACCTGTACGTTAGACCGCTGGCTGCGGTAGTCAAGCGCTGGGGCCTGACAATGGTCTCCTACGCGGATGACACGCAGCTGGCGGTCACGTTGAGTGGGGACTCAGATGTGGAGGCCCTCAGGTTTTGCGAGGGTCTACGTGCGGTGGCCAATTGGATGAATCAGAACTATCTCCAATTGAACACTAAGAAGACAGAGGTCATGGTTGTGGGAAAGCAGGCAGGATGGTGGAATGATAACTGGTGGCCTCCCGAATTAGGAATGACCCCTTCTCCTGTAATGGAGATATAAAACCTTGGGGTCTGGCTGGACCCTACTCTCAGTTTCACCTGCCATACTAAGAGGGTGGCAGCCTCTTGCTTTGGCATTATCAGGGGCCTTAGACCTGTACTTAAATTCTTCGATGCCCCCACCAGACAGCTAGTGGTCCAAGCCTCAGTACTATCTAGGATAGATTATGCCAGTGCGTTGCTAGCAGGAATAAACCAGGCTGAACTCACGCGGCTGCAGCGAGTGCAGAACGCAGCAGCCAGAGCGGTGGTGGGCTTGCCCAGACGTTGTCCGGTTTCGAGAACACTGCAAGCGCTCCACTGGCTGCCTGTTGGTCAGAGGATCGAGTTCAAGGTGCTTTGCCTGGCTTTTAAAATCTTAAAAGGCACGGCCCCCCAATTCTGACGAACCTCCTGACCCCTTACGTCCCCTCCCGATCCTTGAGATCGATGGGTCAGAACCTGTCTGTTGTCCCACGTTTCTTGTTGAGTAGGACAGGTGGCCGCTCCTTTCGAGTAGTGGCCGCAAAGTTGTGGAACTCTCTTCCTGCTGAAATTCGGGCACTGGATGATTTACTCCAGTTTAGACGGGCTATTAAAACCTTCCTTTTTTAATAAAAATCTCTGATTGAGTCTCTTTTATGCTGTGTTGTGTATACCTTCTTATGGCGCCAGGATGTCCCTTTGCTGGGGCAGCTGTGCGCGGTACAAAAACAGTTAACATAACATAACATAACATAACATAACATACTAGTCAGGAATGTGATTTTTGGCATAAAAGATGATGTCTCGCAATACTAAATTGTGCAGTCTCCAGCGAACCACCCGTGTTGTGCTTTGTAGACCTCTGTTCCTGGTTGCAGCCAATAAATTTGGTCTTTGACGTCACCAAGAAGTGTCCTGTGTCTCTGTTTTCCAAGGCAGGGAAACTCGGAGACATCGGGCGTTTTCCCTGGCGCCGCTGGGTTCTAAAACCCGGTTCTTCACTGGGGGGCACTCTAGGATAGGGAATAGATTTACTTTACTATCCAACACCTTCCCTAGTGTCCACGGGGACTGGAGTTGGAATTGTAAATTAAACTATTCACTATCCAGCACCCCAAAGCGCCATGCGTTGTAAAGGTTTGTGTTGTAATACTGGGGAGACCACTTACCCTTGCCACGCCGACCGGGACACCGCACAGGAGAAGCCGCCACTGCCGAGAGTCACCTTGCCTCAGAGACCCGCGCCGCCGCTCCGGGAACCACAACACCCGGCAGGCCTCGCGGCGGCGCGTTGTGTGACGTGCAGAAACAGCGCCGAGGGCGCCATAAAGCCTGACAAACCCCGGCAGAGCGGGGGAGACCACTTACCCTTGCCACGCCGACCGGGACACCGCACAGGAGAAGCCGCCACCGCCGAGAGTCACCTTGCCTCAGAGAACCGCGCCGCCACTCCGGGAACCACAACACCCGGCAGGCCTCGCGGCGGCGCGTTGTGTGACGTGCAGAAACAGCGCCGAGGGCACCATAAAGCCGAACAAACCCCCGCGTCGCGGGACGCGAGCGGGACGCCCGGGGCTAAGCCCGGGCAAAGGGCGGGCCCTCTACGGCCCTCATCGGCAGGAGGAGGCAGGGACAGGGCCAGAAACGCTGCAGGAAATACTTCTGTGACTCATTCCTCAAGTAAGACTTGCTGTTTCAAGATTTTGCTACCTTTCTTTTTTGTCTGCAAAACACTGAGTTTGCGTGTACTTTGTAATCATGCCCAAAAAACCTGAGGAAGTCCCGCTAAACACTATTGACAATTACCTTGTTCAGACTGTTAAAAAGATAAACATGCAGAGGAGAGAGTCTTTGGGGTTGAGCCAATCCCCTGATTACGATGTCTGTCCCCTTCCGCATCTATTTTGATTGATGACACCATACTGCAAGAAGCTCATTGCGTGGCCATTACTAGCGGCACTATTTCCCAAGGAACAACTGGTACACCTGTTAACGCAGCCCCGGCCTCTGAGGGATTCAATGCAGAGGCTGAGGGCGACACAGACATTGACACTGAATTTGAACAAGAGAAATAGACTCGCGTTTCAGCGGATGAGCAGTCCCCTATAGGGCATGCCGCCAGGCCAAGACGACTATGTACTAAAAATCCACCAAAGCGGGGCGGGTTACGTTCAGGGACAAGACGGAAGAGGGCTATTACCCCAAAACCTAAGCAAGTGAATAGTGTTGAGGATAAATCAAATTACACTTTTGAGGATGCTTTTTTTGAAAAAATTGCTGATTTCCTTGAGTTAAAAATCAACACTAATATTAAACCTCTAATATCAAAAATTGATAAACTGCAAGCGGAGGTCAAGAAGTTGGGTGGACTTCATACTATGGTTGCAGGTGGGGTAGAAAATATAACCACGATAGTTACAAATTTGAGTAATAACACAGGGGTAAATGTTGTTGGAGATGCTGTAGGTGAAGGCGTAGGAAACCAACTGCCTGAGGAGAACTCACCACCTCATCCACCAACATTGACTGTTAACAATGAGGGTCCTTTATCAGTTAATATCCCAACAGACTCAACCCCTTCGGTCAATATCCCCCCAGTACAAGCTCACTCAACGGACCCCCTACAATTCATAGTTGAAGCCACACATGTGGTTTTAGTTCTTGCAAATGTCCCTCCACTGGAAGGGGTCACAGTGGAAAGCCCCACTTCTCTCAGTAGCAAGGCCTTACACTGGCTAACCAGTAACATCCGGCTAGCACCAGGGGGAAAGCACCATCTGGCAAGTGTAATCAAGTCAGCAACTAGTGTCCCCTGGTTGGGAAACCGGCCGAAAAAGTTTAAAGGGGACTGTGTGGCAGTGAGTTTTTCAACTCAAGACGTCCTTCCCAACATTCTTGCTAACTTATTTTCTCCCCAACGCAGACGGGGTACTGTTGTTCCCTTAACCCTAACGTTTTTCCATGGTGAACAGCAGAATGTTACTTACCCAAGGACCCCTGCCCCAGGGTGGGATAGCAATTGGGATTCGAACCTCAGATGGTGCCAGGATCCAAGGCATAATGTAGCAGCTTATCATCACCACTCAGCACAGTATAATCCTGTTGCACAACCCCTTGAACTGTTCAATCGTTATGCCCCGTTATCCTTCATGGACCAAAACGATTGACTCTCCCCAAGACAAGATAGTAATGGTGAGGGTCCTCAGCCTGCTCTTAGTCCATTATTTCAGAACTCTGCAGGTATCAGGGTCTGTAGAAGTATGAGCTGGAATATCGCTGGTCTCAGAGCCAAATTTAACGACAAGAACTGGCTGGACATAATTAGATCCTACAGCATTCTTGCCTTTCAAGAAACATGGGAAACGTCAGACAGACTGGCTCTGGACGGCTTTTCCCACTTTACTGTACCCGCAGACCCTAGTAAAGCAGGAAGGGCAAAGGGGGGCTTGGCTATATACATTTCATTAGATATTCAAGGAAAGCCAAGACATATTAAATCTAACTCAAAAAATTGTTTCGCGGTTGAACTAACTACATCAAACTCCCACCCCATACTATTTGTTAATTTTTATAATTCCCCTGTCAGTCAAACCCCAAACGAGCACTTGGTAACTCTAGAGGAATTCCTGTTCACCCACAGTGAGAATAGCGTCCATGGGTATGAGGTGATCCTTATGGGAGACTTTAACATCCACCCATGCCATGTGGATTGCCACGTGGAATACGAGGAATTTCCCCCCTATTCCTCCCCACCGCATTTCGAACACACATCACGCGGAGAGGCTTTGGAATTGCTCTTAGCTACTTTTAACCTTTATGAATCATGTAGTTGCTCTACAGGCCCGAGGTTACCGGCATATGTGGGCAATGACACAGGCACAATTATAGATTATATCTTTTTATTTTCAAGTATTCTGCCTGAAGCTATTAATTATAAGGTAGAAACCACAGTTTTTAGCGACCACAACCCTGTGATTTTAGAGACTATATCTCAGGGAGTCTTGGGAAAAAGGAAGATTGATGCTTTATGCGTGACAGAATTAGTCCCGAGAGATCAGAATCGGAGACTGAAGTGGGACCAAGTAACCCCAATCACCTTCTTACAGGAAACTTTGGCTAAAGTTGAGGGGGAGGTTGCTATTTGTCTGGATAATAAGAACTCTGGTGCCACCATGATTGAGGCTTTCAATGTTATGTGCCGTCAGGTCAATTTAGACCTGACGGTAAAGACAAAGCCAAATAGGTTCAGGGGCCCCCGATGGTTTGATTCAAACTGCTCCAAGGCTCACTCAATCCTCCTAAAGGCTCTAAAAAACAAACCCAGAGATAAAGAGCTGATAGCGTCACTGAGGAAACAATACAGTCACGCTATCAGGGTGAGGAAATCCGAGATAAAAAACGAGGCCTGGAGTGATTTATTATTGCCCGAAACACAGAGAGATAGTGCCAAATTCTGGGCAATTATAAACCACCCATACTTCGCGGGACTAGACAATCAGAGAGCAGATTGTATTATACCAGATGAACAGTGGGTAACACATTTCAGTAACATCTACAGTTGTACTGATACTACTCCAGATTGCGAGATGTCACTCACACAACCAACAACTACCATCTCTCCCTTTAGCCTAGAGGAGGTGAAAAAAGCAATTAATGATACACTCTATAAAAAGGCACCGGGGCCCGATGGGGTCCCCGCAGATTTCTTTAAGAGTGCTCCTGAACTAAGCACCAAGATTCTCACAAACATTTTTCATGCTACAAGGGATATCATTTTTCCTATTAGCTGGGCCAAGTCCACGATAGTACCGATTTTTAAAAAAGGACAGAGGACAGACCCGGCCTGTTACAGGCCAATTTCTCTCATTGATTCTAGTGTAAAAATCTTGGGAAGAGTCCTTTTAGGAAGACTGACTCAGCTTTTAGAAGGGAAGGGCGTCCTTTCAAACGTACAATACGGCTTTAGAGCCAAAAGAGGAAACTTAGACCAGTGCCTAAATCTAGAACTAATCTTAAATAAATACGTAGTCGCCAAGGGGGGTTCCCTGTACATGGCCTTCATGGACCTCTCATCAGCTTTTGACCTGGTCAACAGGGCAAAGCTGTGGAGGATCCTTCTGACCATGGGCATCGACCCCCCTCTGGTTGGATACCTAGCTGAGTTACATAGGGACCTCATGACCTCGGTCAGAGTGACTAGGGAAGGAAGATGCACTTGCCACTTTAAGTCAGAGAGGGGGGTTAGGCAAGGGTGCATCCTCGCCCCCAACCTCTTTACTCTCTATATAAATGATCTGGAGGTAGTCATGGCTGCATCCCACACTGATATTCCGCGTGCAGGTGAGACAATGATACCTGTCCTCCTGTACGCGGACGATGCAGTTCTTCTAGCACGCTCCGGAGTGGCACTAAATAAACTCCTCTCATCTTTTTGGAGACTTCATGACCTCGTTGGATATGAAAACCAACACAGAGAAATCTCATGTAATGATTGCAGGAGCCGCGGGCAAGAAAAGAAAGTCGAAAACATTTTTTTGTGCTGGGAAAGAGGTCAGGAGAGTCCCATTTTTTCCATATTTAGGGGTGACCTTCGATGAAAAGGGCACTTGGGGCCCCCAGCATTCCGTTAAAAGCAACGCTGTTGCAAGAGCGGCAGCAGGGTTGCTTGTTTTTGCTCAAAAACTAGGTGCCCGTCCCATGGAAAGCATTATTAAGGTCTATAAAGCAAAATGTTTGTCTGTTGCCCAGTATGGCTCTGTTATTTGGGGGTACACTAGTCATGACAAAATTCAGAAAGTAGAAAACAAATTCCTGAGATCTCTGCTTTCAGTCCCCCAATCGACTTCCATCTATGCATTACACACAGAGCTAGGATTGGGCTATATAACTGACATTTTAAAACTAGCCCCAGTGATCGGATGGATGAAAACTTGGCTTAACCAGGAGCTTACATTAAATCACATTATCTTAAAAGATTGTTTAGCCCTGGATAGAGCCCAAAACATCCCGTGGGTAAAATACGTACAAACGCAGTTAACTTTAGCCGGCCGACCGGAGCTTTTTTCATCTCCAGACTTGATAAGACAGGAAGACCTTAAAATAGTAAAAAACACCCTGACAAACTTATATGTCTTGGAGAGGAAAGCCATAGAGTTAAAAAAAAACCATGGTAAGGAAACACTGTTTGTTGACATCTGTTCCAGGAATGGAACCATACCTTTTCCTGGTAACTAAACCATACCATCGTTTCCTTTTAACGAGATTCCGTTTTGATTTGACCCACTTCATTCTGGGCAATTTTAAAACTTGGAATAGACCCGATAACGCTGAACCATGTGATTGTGATCACTTTTCCACCCAGGACACCATTCACTTTACCATGTTTCGCAGACACTATACTGAGATTAGAAAAAGATATTTGCTTCCAATCCTGCGTAATCAAGGCTTTATTCAGGTAAAACCAGCCCTGATGTTTTTGCAACTCCTTCCTAATGTAAGAGTAGCTTCTCATGTTGCTAGTTTTTTAGTCGCAGGAGCACGTATAAATAAGCACCGCACAAGATTTAGGCACCTTACTCCTGAACATTGATTTCCCTTTTTATCTCATTTATTTTAAATGCCTTGTCTTTTAATAAGTCCCTTTTTAATATTTTTAACATCTTTGTATGATTCATTGTACACTGCGATTTTAGTGTTTTTTTTAAACATTGATTGACTGTTTTAATTATGTATTAACTTGTGCTCTGATGAAATGTTGCTATGTAATTATGCTCGTTCTTTTATGATTTTTAATAATCGAATAAAAATAATTGACTGACTGACTGTTGTAATACTTACGTTGTAAAAGCATGCGTGGTAAAAGCATGCGTTGTAATGTCATACATCCCTCCACTCTATGCCACTCTAGTCTGTGCCAATGTATACCACTACACTCTACCCTACTCCACTCTGCACTATTCCACTGTAGGCATTTCCACTCCAGTCTACACTATTCCACTGTATGCAACTCAACGCCATGCCACTAAACTCTATTCTATTCCACGCCACTCTACATCACTCCAGATTATGCCACTCCAGTGTACTTTATTCCACTGTAGGCCACTCCACTCTATGCCACTGTAGACTACACCAATCCACTAGACACCACTTCACAGTATGAGATTATATTGCTGTATGCTAATACACTTAGCGCTACTCCACTAAATGCTATTCCACTCAAAGCCATTTCACTAATGCTGCCATGGTATGCCACTCCACTTTATGCCATTTCAATCTACACCATGCCAATGTATGCCATTGCACTCTCTGCTACTCCACTCTATAATATTGCACTCTAAGACACTCCAATCTACGCCTCTCTTCTATTACACTGCCACTATACTGTACCCCACTCTATGGATCACTGACAGAATATCAGTAACAAAAATATCGAGGTACAAACATATCAGGACAAAAATATAGTTGTCCAGAATATCAAAGTCCTATCTTCGTAAAGGTAAGTACAAAAATATCAGAAAAAAATATTGTTGTTAAAAATATGCTTGTTAAAAATATAGTTTTTTAGAAAATGTTTAAAAAATAATGTAAAATAAAGTAAGTAATACATATCATTTAAAAAGATAGTTAGAATTATTAGAAAATGTTTAAAATTAAACATACATATATATAAAATATAATATATAAATGTACTTAATATTAATACATAATGATTATAATAAATTATAAACTGTTAGAAAGATATTACAAATTATAAATACATATATATATAAAGAGGAGGCTGAGGAGGAAAAGGATGAAGTCAATCTACTCGCAGTACAGGAGAAACCCCAGTGGAATGCAAAAAAGGGGAAAAACGGCGAAGAAATGAAGACTGACACCCTAACTGTGGTAAATCTCTCCAATTATTTATTGTCTGACATTGAGCTTGATGTTCTGTCCAAAGGACTGTCCTTCTGTCCTTCGGCCAATTTTAATTATACTGAATCTCGTATTGACCTTTTTAACTTCACTAGAAAACTAAAACTAGAGAAGTGGTTCGCTATGCACAAGAATAAAGTGAACAAAGTCTCTAATGTTCCAATAAATCTCAATGGGCTTGATATTGATATCCTTCAAACTGTGCAGGAATTGGGAAATCAGGGGGGTGTTATCAATGATCCCTTTCTCAATTTGATTAACACTGACATTGACATCGAAATGATGAGTGATAGTGGCTTCAAGCCCAAATCGATATTTTTACCACAATTGAACAACGATGTCATAAACTGCTTTGAAAGAGGGATGATACAAGAATTTAGGAAGTTGGATTCTGAAAAGCACAGAAGTAGACGGAATCTAACTAAAGCGCAAAGAGATGCTATTGTAATGTTGGAGGAACACAGAGTCTTTGTTATTAAAAAAGCGGACAACGGGGGTAATGTGGTGGTGTGGCCACTACATATGTACGTTGAAGAAGGCCTTAAACAATTGAATGATGTAACTAAATACAGTAAGGCAAGTAAATCAGAGTATGAGGAGTCAAACAGAATGGTGTATGACAATCTAAAACATTGGAGGGAACAGGAAATATTGGAGTATAGTGAATACATGTATTTATACTGTAACGACACAAAAATTCCTGTATTATACCTCCTACCCAAAATACACAAGAATGCCACTAGGCCACCAGGTAGACCAATAGTGTCATCCCGAGGCAGTACGTTGGAAAATGTATCAAAATATGTAGATTATTTTCTACAGCCATATGTCCAAAGTCTGCCTGCCTATGTAAAAGATACTGGAGATTTTTTAACTAAGATCAATGGAATTGAATGGCAAGATGATTACCTGCTCTTACGCATGGATGTATGTAGTTTATACACCAGCATTCCACAGAATGCAGGAGTGGATGCGTGCAGACACTTCTTAAAAGAAAGATCATTATCATTTCTAGTTCACACAGAAATGTTACTGGAGCTGATCACTATTTGCTTGAAAAACTATTTTTTCTTCTTTGATAAAACCATGTACAGACAAACCCAGGGGACGGCGATGGGGACCTGCATGGCAGGTCTTTACCTCGGCTGGTGGGAGGAGCAGGTGGTCCGGAAGATCAAATTGTACTAAGACTATGTCGTCCTCCGGGCCAGGTACATAGATGACATTTTTTTGTATTTGGAGAGGTGAGCAGGAGACAACAGACAAATTTGTCCGAATACTCAATGTGAACGATTGTAATTTACAGTTCACCAGTGAGACCAGTAGGGAAGAAATTGTTTTCTTGGACCTCGAATTATATATTGACAATAACGCAATACAGAGCAGATTGCACAGAAAAAAGACTGCTGGCAATAGTCTGTTACTTTCTCAGAGTCGTCACCCCAGAAATCTAGTTGCTAGTATACCTTTTGGAGAACTATTGCGAGCCAAACGCAATTGTAGCTCTACTGAGGACTACTTAAAAGAAGAGATTGTCATGTGCAATAGATTTAGAGAAAGGGGATATAAAGAAGACACTATTTTAGCAACTGTCGACAAGGTGAAGAATCTCAGTAGGGACGACCTTTTGAAGGAATCAAAAGAAAGTAAGGAATCAGACAATAAGCTAAGGTTCATAACCACGTACAGCAACCAGGCCTGGGATGTACGGAAATGCTTAAATAAATTTTGTGAAGTGTTAAGAACTGATGATGACCGTAATGAGTATGTGGGACCATACCCATCGATCACTTTCCGGCAGTATAAGTCCCTCAAAGACACTTTAATGACAAGCTCTATAAAAGAGACTAAGAGGAAGAATCCAGTTGAAGGTTTTTTTACTTGTATGAAGTGCAAGGCATGCAAGTACAGTCAGAACTGTAAAACTGTCAAATTGAGGAAAGACAAGCCAGCATTCAAAATTAGTAGACATTTCTCCTGTGACACTGAGTTCGCAGTGTATGCGTTAAAATGTCCTTGTGACCTTTATTATATCGGAAGCACCATCAAGAAAGCCAAATTAAGAGTTCTTGAACATTTAAGAGCAATCACTAATAATGATAGACAGTACCCTGTTGCTGGCCATTTCCATGAAACTCACAATCAAAACCAAAACCTCCTCAAATTATGTGTGTCAGTACCCCAGAGGGAAAGAGGGGGAAACCGCATGATTGAGTTAAGGAAACTTGAATCAAAAATGATCATAATACCATGATACCTGCAGGGTTAAACTTTGATGAGGAATTGTCAATTCATCTGAGATAATAACATGAATTTATGAGTCTAACCTTTGCGTCTATTTTTCTCTTGATATGTTTTTAACTGATTGTTTTTATATTCATGAAGAGAGAGTTCCTCTGATACTAAATTAGAAAATATATGTTTCCATTGCAGAATTAATTGTATGACAGATGTGAAGATCCGGAAGATGAACTATATATATGCTCACTTGAGCAGGACTTTTATTTTCAATTTTTGCAAAATACAATGATGTTAAATTGATTGTGTTTAGTGGCATAAATACATGGAATGTAGGTTGAATTATAAAGTTTAAAGGCCCACTAGGGCACTACAATTCAAAATTGTTATCTTGATCAAATAAGCACCGACAAGTAAGCACGGATAAATAGTCAAGCCACGCCCACTTGGGCAGTATGTGATCTGACATTCATTTTTTGCATTGTTATTTTTAACTCAACAATTGTAGAATTATGTAGTACAATTTGAGTTTTGAAAAAACGTACGAATCTTTAATGGATATGTTTAAGGTCAAGCAATGGAGTCTTTCTACTGTTTCTATCAGTAAAGGGCGGAACTAGTCTATCACTTTAAGTACACATGTTGTATCGGTAAAACTTAACCCGTGAACAAGCTGTGACTGATACAGCGAAACGCATTGGGCACCCGTTGCATAAATAAATAAAGCGTTTGAAGAACTGAGGCCGCGGCACCAGTGTGAAATTCTTTTTCGTAATTCTGGATTGTGTTGGATATATATATATATATATATATATATATATATTACCTACTGGCGGTCGCCAGTAGGTAGTTATAGTTAGGATTTTTTTCAATGTTAAATCTCAAAATTCTATTTGAAATAACTTTGGCACCGGTTGACGAATCTGCCTGAAAATTTCCTGAAAATGGCCTCTTCGAGTTCCGGTTCTTCCTTGAAAGTTTGGGGGGGATACGTCAAGCGGGGGCCGAGATAAAAGGGGGGTCCCAAAACGCGTTTTCCCCATGTTAATTTCCATAGGGCGGTCGATTTCACTTTTAGCCCGAACGGCTGAATGGATTTGCACGAAACTTGGCAAAATTGTAGGGACTGGTAGCCCGATGTGCCTTTGCTATGTCTCAAGATATGTGCTCCAGTGGATTTTGAGTAATTTAGGTTCAAAAAAATATATATATCTATAGGCGCTCTCCGGTGCGCGCACCGGAGTGCGCTCCAGGCGCGACACGCGACTTGCGCGCAGAAAGCTGATTGGCTCTTGGGTGTCTGTAAACATTCTAAACAGTCCCGAGCGGCCGCCATCTTGTGTCTCGGTAGGATCGAGACACGAGAGGTGGCCAAAACAAAGGGGGAAATGACCATAAGGGGGCAGAGTAGACACTCCCTGTACCCCTAGGTTTGATGTGGGGGCCATTAAAGGGCCCCGCGGGGTCTCACCCCCTTTTTTTTTTTTTTTCGATTTTCGCGGGGGAAGCGCCTGGTGCGCGCACGGGGGAGCGTATCGAGGAGGGTACTATGGAAAAATAATCACTTTAAAACATTGTATGTTTATTAATTGTTTTTTATTTTTTTTTTTATTTTATGTAAGTACCTACATGTAGGTACTAATGAAGAGACTTAAATTTAATGTTCACCATCTTCTTTGTAGACATCTTGCATGTTGTTATTGTATTTTTTGTGGTATATGGAATTCATAACATAGTCTGTCTGGAAAGGAGAAACAGATCTTTTAAGCACTCCCTGAGAATTTCTAGGGGATCATGAGTAGTCTATCCTGCTCACTTATGAAAATGAGGTGTAAAATATTCATATGAGATAATATAGTGGGAGAAAGGTAGTAACTATGAGTAAACTTACTATGTAACAGAAAAATAGTTGAACAGTATACTATAAGTCTCACTTTATATTTTAAACATTTTTGGTAATACTTTATGAATTACATATAAAAAAGAATATTGTCTGAAACAATTTGAAATTATTAAAGATACATTTATTCCTCTGATTCTTTTTCATAATTTAATAAAATTTCTAACATAATATTGTCCGGAATTTCCTCATAATTATATGTACATGATTCCATTTCTTCCAAACATTCTATAAACTGTTCATCCAAAGAGTCATCCATGAAATCAACTTCTTTTTTTTGATCTTCTGGTTTTTCCACCTTTACTTTGATAGAAGTATCATTTGCCTGATTTTCTCCTTCCATTTTCTTTCTGAAAATTGCATACAAATTAACTATATTAGTAGAGTTAGGGTACTGTATACCAGAGAAGCCTAACTCAATCCATAACTATTACAGAGAAGTCTATCTCTATCTCTAACTATTAAAGAGGGATAGCATATCACTAACAGAATATTTTTTCAGAAATAAACTTAAAGTGTACAATATACTTCCATAATTAGAAGTTACCTTAGAGAAATTAGTTGAAGTTGTCAGTGAAATTTGTTTTCAAGTGTACTTCTGGAAGCAGTAGTCAAAATGGCTGTGTTTCCCTCTCTTCTTTTATATATATTCTTGTACTTAACCAATCAAACGTCAGGAAATAATCGTAGAAAATGAAAGATACTTTTTAATTGGTTGTAAATTCTAACATTACAAGTGTGTTTTTGTCATGTAATTTACCTCAAGATATTTAGACAGGCCTGTAGCCTAAATGTCTCAATGGAATTTCACCAAATTTGGGCAAATGGTAGGGACTGCTATGTAGTAGGGCCTATTCTATATTTGATGAAAGTGTCTCCAGTGGTTTTTTTGTAAATTGCTTTCCCACCTTTTTTTATCGAGCGCTTAGCGGTGCGCGCTCCTTTACGCGCACTGGCAGCGTTACGGGAGTCCTCCATTTTGTGTTTCGGTACAATCGAGACACAAGATGGAGGGTAAACAATGTTCGGAATGGATAGAAGGGGGCACTGTAGAGACTTCTTGACCCTCTAGGTTTTCTGAGGGGGGCTTAGGAGGCTCATAAACGTAAAAAAAAAAAAAAAATCTTTTATTTTCCACGGGGGTAGCGCCTGGTGCGCGCACCTTTAAGCGTACCCGAAAGCGTACTTTGGTGAAAAATAGTGAAAAAAGTTAGAAAAAAATAAACGCTTTGAATGATCAGAGGTAGGGTAGCTCTGAAAAGAGCTTTTGGGTTCTGTGGTTGATTTAGGTACCTACAAGTAGGTTCCAATACACATTCTTAAATTCAGGAGGAATATTCTATTCCCCTCATCTGAGAAGTGCACTCCATCTCCTCTGTAGATGTCTTGCATGTTGTAACGCAAGTTATTATTGTATATTGAACCCATTCCATAGTCTCTCATGTAAGCAGAAACAGATTTATTCACATGTTTCCGTGCTTTCTCAAATTGTGGACAAAATTGGTTGGACCAGTTCCATTTCTGTCTTTGGCATATATTGGAATATACCAAGGCAGTGTGGGGAAAAAGTATCATCAATTGATGAAAGGTGTCCTTTAAAAGCATTTCCAGACCTACCCCAGTCAATGTGCCTAGATCGTTTCCACCACAGTGCACAATTATAAGGTCAGGTTCTGGCAGATGCAAAAAGGTTTTCACCAATGGTATCAATTGGTGACATTTTAATCCTCTGTGGCCAATCCACTTGATTTCCACATTTGATAAATCAAGGTTATGAACATTTCTGCTAGCTGCATACCTTTGAGCCCAGTGGATGTAGCTATGTCCAATAATCCAAACAGAGTACATGATGTGAGAAGGTTCTGGTCCAGTCAGATGAAGTGTGGGAATGAAATGGCAGTTGGAACAGTAGGAGTTTACAAAAAAATAATTGTGGAGTTTCTCTGCTCTTGAATCACAAGCAATGATTGGTGGATTCAGATAGTTGAAATCTGAAAGTTAGGGTGCATGGTTATGTTGTGTGAAAGAAGCAATTTGAATGGTTTAAAAAAAGTCACCAAAAGCAAAAATACCCTGTATAGGCTGCTGAATTGAGAGGTCAAACATCCTTGCTGAGTTAATTTGCAACATTGTAAAATAAACTTTTGAACCTTAGAGTTCAGTTAGGAGGGAGTTGCTATGGTAACAGATAGAAAGGTCTGAGAGGGGGATGGGTGTTGGTTTGAAAATAGTGAGGGAAGACTTTTGATTGGTTGAATTAAGGCATATGTGTACAAAGATAGAGATTTTCTATGCCAGTCTTGGTTTCAGTGTATTGAGAGCACACCTTTTGCTCTGCTAAAGAAAAATTGGTGTGTGTGTCTGACACTGTTCTCAATCTCCAAAAGCATTTGTAAAGGTAAGTAATGATTCATTTAATTTAGATAGAGACTTATTTGCTCTATGGAGAATATTTGGAAGCAGATAGTTATGTTTTAGAAGTGAAATTGTATGTTAGTATATAAGTCCTGCGCAGTGTTTCTTACATGTTATTCAAAAATCGATTTTGGGTGCAAATGAATGGTATTTTTATTTGGCCTTTTTTATGAATGCCATGTGCAGCTGATGCATGACTTTAAACATGGGTAATAAGTGATGCACTGGTGGCGCAAGGCCTTTATAAATTAGACCCTGACTTTGTTTGATGATATTGAGTGGTTGTACTTAGGTTCTGCGCAGTGTTTCTTACATGTTATTCAAAAATCGATTTTTGGGTGCAATTGATTGGTATATGTATTTGGCCCTTTTTTATGATTGCCATGTGCAGCTGATGCATGACTTTAAACATGGGTAATAAGTGACGCACTGGTGGCGCAAGGCTTTCATAAATAAGGCCCTGACTTTGTTTGATGATATTGAGTGGTTGTACTTAGGTTCTGCGCAGTGTTTCTTACATGTTATTCAAAAATCGATTTTTGGGTGCAATTGATTGGTATTTTCATTTGGCCCTTTTTTATGATTGCCTTGTGCAGCTGATGCATGACTTTAAACATGGGTAATAAGTGACGCACTGGTGGCGCAAGGCTTTCATAAATAAGGCCCTGACTTTGTTTGATGATATTGAGTGGTTGTACTTAGGTTCTGCGCAGTGTTTCTTACATGTTATTCAAAAATCGATTTTTGGGTGCAATTGATTGGTATTTGCATTTGGCCCTTATTTATGAATGCCATGTGCAGCTGATGAATCACTTTAAGCATGGGTAATAAGTGATGCACTGGTGGCGCAAGGCCTTTATAAATCAGACCCTGACTTTGTTTGATGATATTGAGTGGTTGTACTTAGGTTCTGCGCAGTGTTTCTTACATGTTATTCAAAAATCGATTTTTGGGTGCAATTGATTGGTATATGTATTTGGCCCTTATTTATGATTGCCATGTGCAGCTGATGCATGACTTTAAACATGGGTAATAAGTGACGCACTGGTGGCGCAAGGCTTTCATAAATAAGGCCCTGACTTTGTTTGATGATATTGAGTGGTTGTACTTAGGTTCTGCGCAGTGTTTCTTACATGTTATTCAAAAATCGATTTTTGGGTGCAATTGATTGGTATTTTCATTTGGCCCTTTTTTATGATTGCCTTGTGCAGCTGATGCATGACTTTAAACATGGGTAATAAGTGACGCACTGGTGGCGCAAGGCTTTCATAAATAAGGCCCTGACTTTGTTTGATGATATTGAGTGGTTGTACTTAGGTTCTGCGCCGTGTTTCTTACATGTTATTCAAAAATCGATTTTTGGGTGCAATTGATTGGTATTTGCATTTGGCCCTTATTTATGAATGCCATGTGCAGCTGATGAATCACTTTAAACATGGGTAATAAGTGATGCACTGGTGGCGCAAGGCCTTTATAAATCAGACCCTGACTTTGTTTGATGATATTGAGTGGTTGTACTTAGGTTCTGCGCAGTGTTTCTTACATGTTATTCAAAAATCGATTTTTGGGTGCAATTGATTGGTATTTGCATTTGGCCCTTATTTATGAATGCCATGTGCAGCTGATGTATCACTTTAAACATGGGTAATAAGTGATGCACTGGTGGCGCAAGGCCTTTATAAATTAGACCCTGACTTTGTTTGATGATATTGAGTGGTTGTACTTAGGTTCTGCGCAGTGTTTCTTACATGTTATTCAAAAATCGATTTTTGGGTGCAATTGATTGGTATATGTATTTGGCCCTTATTTATGATTGCCATGTGCAGCTGATGCATGACTTTAAACATGGGTAATAAGTGACACACTGGTGGCGCAAGGCTTTCATAAATAAGGCCCTGACTTTGTTTGATGATATTGAGTGGTTGTACATAGGTTCTGTGCAGTGTTTCTTACATGTTATTCAAAAATCGATTTTTGGGTGCAATTGATTGGTATTTGCATTTGGCCCTTATTTATGAATGCCATGTGCAGCTGATGCATCACTTTAAACATGGGTAATAAGTGACGCACTGGTGGCGCAAGGCTTTCATAAATAAGGCCCTGACTTTGTTTGATGATATTGAGTGGTTGTACATAGGTTCTGCGCAGTGTTTCTTACATGTTATTCAAAAATCGATTTTTGGGTGTAATTGATTGGTATTTGCATTTGGCCCTTAGTTATGAATGCCATGTGCAGCTGATGCATCACTGTAAACATGGGTAATAAGTGATGCACTGGTGGCGCAAGGCCTTTATAAATCAGGCCCTGACTTTGTTTGATGATATTGAGTGGTTGTACATAGGTTCTGCGCAGTGTTTCTTACATGTTATTGAAAAATCGATTTTTGGGTGCAATTGATTGGTATATGTATTTGGCCCTTATTTATGATTGCCATGTGCAGCTGATGCATGACTTTAAACATGGGTAATAAGTGACGCACTGGTGGCGCAAGGCTTTCATAAATAAGGCCCTGACTTTGTTTGATGATATTGAGTGGTTGTACTTAGGTTCTGCGCAGTGTTTCTTACATGTTATTCAAAAAACGATTTTTGGGTGCAATTGATTGGTATTTGCATTTGGCCCTTATTTATGAATGCCATGTGCAGCTGATGCATCACTTTAAACATGGGTAATAAGTGATGCACTGGTGGCACAAGGCCTTTATAAATCAGGCCTTGACTTTGTTTGATGATATTGAGTGGTTGCACATAGGTTCTGCGCAGTGTTTCTTACATGTTATTCAAAAATCGATTTTTGGGTGCAATTGATTGGTATTTGCATTTGGCCCTTATTTATGAATGCCATGTGCAGCTGATGCATCACTTTAAACATGGGTAATAAGTGATGCACTGGTGGCGCAAGGCCTTTATAAATGAGGCCCTGACTTTGTTTGATGATATTGAGTGGTTGTACTTAGGTTCTGCGCAGTGTTTCTTACATGTTATTCAAAAATCGATTTTTGGGTGCAATTGATTGGTATTTGCATTTGGCCCTTATTTATGATTGCCATGTGCAGCTGATGCATGACTTTAAACATGGGTAATAAGTGACGCACTGGTGGCGCAAGGCCTTTATAAATCAGACCCTGACTTTGTTTGATGATATTGAGTGGTTGTACTTAGGTTCTGCGCAGTGTTTCTTACATGTTATTCAAAAATCGATTTGTGGGTGCAAATGATTGGTATTTGCATTTGGCCCTTATTTATGATTGCCATGTGCAGCTGGTGCATTACTTTAAACATGGGTAAAAAGTGACGCACTGGTGTCGCAAGGCCTTTATAAATAAAGCCATGAGTTGCTATTGTATAAACTTAAATATGTTGCAATTTATTGTATATATTGTTTGCTTTTTAACATTACTTTGTTGTTTGCTAATAGTGGTCTTTCATGTGTTTTTTTAACAGAGCAACAGATTCAAATCAACTTCTGAAAAGGAAGCAAAAATGCCTTCAAAGCAAAGAAATATCAAAAATAACATACGGAAAAGGAGAACATCAACAACAGAGTTTATGGAATCCTCTTCAACAAGTACTTCAAAAAACACCAGAAAAGCTTCTGGTAAGCCAATTAAGTCTTTTCTTCGCAACATATGTCGTAGAAAAAAAAATGATATTGCTAATGTGAATATACAGAAAAAGTCAACAAATCTAAAAAGGAAAGAGAAGCCCACAAAAAATGTTTCCATTGGAGCAGGAGAGAAGAGAATGGATAGCAATAGAAGGGTAAATGTTTTTAGGGACATTCGTAGGCGAATGTTTCGCAATAGGGTAGTTTTAAATTTGCTAAAAAATGATAAGAAAAGTAAACTAAAAGCTGCTTTTTACAAGAAAAAGAAAAGTGTAGAAAAGATTGTTGATCAGGCTTTTGAAGTTAAGAAAAAATTATTTATTTTAATAATCAATAGAATTAGGATACTTAATAAGGCAATTGATGTTTTCAAATCGAACAGTAGATGGAAAAGAATTATTAATCGGAGTAATTTTTGTGAAGTATTTTCTGGTGAATGGATGCATAGTTCAAGTTCTGAGCCTTTTTTCAATGAGGAGAGTTACTTTCAGGAAAATGATTTGGTGCATGCAGTTGACACCAGTGGTCGTGCATATGAGGTGAAAGATAGTTGTGTGATGGAAAAAGAGAAACTTGTATCTAGAGATGCAGAAGAGGTGTTAGCTGATGAAGTTTTAGGGAGACGTACTAAGGGTCCAGTGTACACATGGAAATGCAGTAGTATTTGTAGTGTGCGACAGGAATCAATCGATTTGCTTCGAAATTTCTTACGTACATATAGTAAAAAAAGTCTCAAACAAAAAATGAAGATCCTGCAAGAGTTAGATCCTTGCAGAGTGAGAGAAAGCACAGGTTTGCAAGGGCATTCACTAGCTTGTCTTTCTAGAAAAGTTTGTCGGAGTGTTTTTCATCATTTTAGGATGTTAGCAGTGCATCATAATAATGTAAGGAAATTAGTGAGGAAGTTGTATTATGCAAAAAGTCCTGCACTTAAGCTTAAACAGTTAAATAGTGCTCTTTTGCATGGATCTGAAGTGGATGTGAAGACTATTTGTGAAGAAATTGAGTTTTGTTATTTTGGGAACAAAGAGGACAGTGTAGAAATAGATATAGTAATGGATGGTAATGCAGAAGATAATGGACAAATTTCAAGTATTGAAAAGTTTGATGAGGAAATTATCAAGTTTAAGGTGAAATCAAGTGAGAGGCCTAATTTAACTTGTGTGTGTTGTCGACGGACTCATTATAAAATTCAGACCAGGTTAGTTGATTTATATGCAAAAAGTGAATTGGAAAATAATAGTCAATGGGAGGATTTTGTAAGTTATTTGTTGGTGGAGAATTCTTTTGATTTGAGTTTGGATCAGCGTATTTGTAATTATTGTTTGAAAAAATTAAATGAAAATAGAATGCCTGCTAGAGCAGTTTATAATAATCTTCAGTTGATAGATATTCCTTCTGAATTGATGGATCTAAATACTTATGAATCTATTTTGATTCAATGTGTCCATCCTTTTCAGGCTATTGTACGCATGGAGCCTAAGACAGGGAAATTGCCTCCATCAGATTTACTGAGAGGATTAAAGGGAAGAGTTGTTTATTTGCCGCTAGATGTAAAGAAAAATATTGATACAATTGGTGTAGAAAGAGTAGAAGAAGATCCTTTAGTTATTCTAGTTAATGGGGTTCCAACAAAGAGTAAGAAAATTTGGCAAGATTTAGTGGATGTTAAAAAAGTCAAGAAGGCAACGTTGTATTTGGTCAAAAACAATGAGTACTACAAAGATGTAAGTGTTGGAGCAGAGGAAACAGCTATAGAAGAAGATAGTGATTCTTCAGTTGGTCAAATTGAAAAAGTTGATGTGTCTAGAACTGAAGAAATATATGAACATTATACTGTTCATCCTTTGCATTCCAAAGAAGTAATGGGAAATGCAATTGACTTGTTTCAAATGAAAGCAGCAAAAGGAAGTCCCATTAGTGTATGGGAAGAAAGTTTGGAAGCTCGTTGTTTTCCACAATTATTTCCAACAGGTTGTGGTGGACGATATGATGATCGACCAGTTCAAATTCCTGCAGCTGAATACCGGACTCTAAGATTATATGCAGAAGATCCAAGGTTTCGTCAATGCATTCCATATTTATTTCATCTACTATTTGAAAGTGATTTGTCTGGGCTTTCTTATGCAGTTAATCATATATTAAAAAGTGGACCTCATTTGCAGAATGTTTGTGCAAGGGACTTTATGGAGAAAGTTAATCTGCAAGACAGTATTTTGGAATCTCAGCTAATCAATCTCATGGCATGTCAACGTGGAACCAACGAGTATTGGTTTCGTCGTCATGGAGAATTGAAATGTATGCTAAGAAACTTAGGAACTCCTACATGGTTCCTCACTCTTAGCTGTGCTGAGTATGCATGGGACGATTTACTTCAATTTCTACGAGAGGCAAATGAAAACATATCAAATATAGAATTGAAAACACCAGGAGAACTGTGTTCTTTAGATCCAGTGAATGTTTGCAGATATTTTAATCATAGATTTGAAGCTATGATGTCTTTTATTACCAACAAAAAAAATCCTCCCCTTGGAGAGGTTTTGGATTTCTTTTGGAGGAAGGAATATCAAGCGAGAGGTGCTCCTCATATACATATGTTGTTGTGGATTAAAGATGCACCCAAATTTGGATCCGATTCAGATGAAACAGTGATGAGTTTCATTGAAGAGTATTCAACATGTGCTGTTCCAAAATCTACTGAAGAAAACAATTTAAGGCAACAAGTTTTACGTTTTCAATCTCATCGTTGTGGAAAGTACTGTCGTCGAAAATTTAAAAACAAGGAAAAGTACTACACGAAATGTCGTTTTGCATTTCCTCGACCAGTGATTTCTAAGGGAAGAGTAAATAATTTGATGTCATCTCTACGACATACTGTGACGAGGAAATCTCCCTAAAATACATACAATTTGAAAAGAAATGAAGAATCTAAGTACATCAATGATTACAACCTAGTGATTTTGTCCATGTGGAATGCTAACATGGATATTCAGTTCGTTGCTGACAACTCTATTGCTGTGGCTCGATATGTGACATCTTACATCACCAAAAAAGAAAAGACAGAATTGAAGGAAATGTGGGAGGATATTTCACATGAAAAGAGTCTAAGCAAGAAATTATACAGTTTCAGTCTGAAGATGTTGTCGCATCGAGAAATTGGAGCATATGAATGTTCTGATCGGTTATCATCAGCAAGTCTCTATGCCAAATCAAGAACAATCATTTGGGTGAGTCTTGGTCTTGCTGCAACACGAAACCGAGTTTTGAAATCTGTACAAGAAATTGAATATTTGGCGGAAAAAGAACCAAACAGTACAGATATTTTGAAGACAAATATGTTGGATACATACTATCCAAATAGAAGTACTCACCTTGAGAACACATGTTTGTATGAAGTTCTTCAAAACTACAGTTATAAGAGGAACATCACAGAAGATATCAATAATGGAAAATATGCACTCATTGGCTATGAAGGATGTCTAGTGAAGCAGAAAAAAGGCCATTTGATTAATCATCGAAAATTGAGTTGTGAAGTTCCAGACAAAAGAGAATTTTACTATTTAGCTCTTTTGCAACTCTTTAAGCCATGGCGTACAGAAGAGGAACTACTTGGAGATTTTCTCTGTTGTGAAGACTCTTTTAATGCAACTAAGGATACCATAGAATGTCCTATTTTTCTAAATTATCTGCAAATGTTGAATGAAGAAATGGAGCAAGAAACTACAATTGCTGAAGAGATAGCTAGAAACAGTTCTCAAGATAGTCAGAGTTCTACTTCATTGAGCCAGGATCCACTAGGAGGACCAATTATCCAAAATGAATCTGCCACTGCCATGGATGAGGTGGAAAGAGCTATGGAACAAGCTCAAGAGGATGGAGTTAACTTAGAAGATTTGGTAAAGCAACTAAACATTGAGCAGAAAAAGATATATGATGAAGTCACAGAGCAGATTGAACATGGATTCAGACATGAGAAAAAAGAGTGCTCATGTATATTATTTGACCCTGTCCGATTGTACGTAAGTGGAGAAGCGGGACAGGAAAAAGTTTTCTAATTAAAGCCGTTGCAAGTTATCTGCAGAAAAGGACTGATTCACCACTGTCTTGTGTTGTAACTGCTCCAACTGGTCTGGTAGCACATAACATTAAAGGGATTACTCTACATCGTTTATTGATGCTGCCAGTTGAACATGATAATAAATTGCATTACAACAAGCTATCTGGAGATGCGTGTTCTGAAGTTTCAAGAGTCTTGAAGAAAATGAAACTTCTTATCATAGATGAAGTAAGCATGGTCTCAAATCTAATGCTTGCTTTTGTGCATTTGAGAATGCAAGAAATTCTTAAAACAGACTATGATGTGTTATTTGGAGGAAAACACATTATTGTTTTTGGAGATCTATTGCAGTTGACTCCAGTAAAAGGACAACCAGTGTTTAAAATGCTCACGCATGAAGATACCAGGAAGTCCCTTGGAAGCATTGGAAATGTTAATATATGGCTAAATTTTAAATA
Organism: Lissotriton vulgaris; assembly: GCF_964263255.1. Lineage (NCBI taxonomy): Eukaryota > Metazoa > Chordata > Amphibia > Caudata > Salamandridae > Lissotriton > Lissotriton vulgaris. The sequence continues at coordinate 1,718,712,625 of NC_141694.1, read as the reverse complement.
TGCTGAACTGCTTCAAAATATGCGACAGGCCAAGGATGAAGATTATAAAAATATTCTACAAGATGTAAGAATTGGAAAAGTGACTGAGAAAGGGAAAAAAGCTTTGCATAGTCGATTAATTTCAAATTTGTATCCAAATGAAAACATTCTTCCAGAGAATATTTTTAAAAAAATGACTGAGAAGAAATCTGGGATATGTTTGATGCCAACTCTGCAAGAATGTTCCATCTTCAACCAAAAAATGTTAGACTTAGAAAATGAAGAGATTGTGAAACTGGAAGCAATAGATAAAATAGAGCATATGGGTGCAACAATTGTTTTGCCAGAAAATTTGAAAACTAAATTGGATTAATTGGAGAAAAGTATTTCAAAAACAGCTGGTTTTGAAAAGACTCTGAATGTGTGTTTAAATTGTCGTATCATTTTGAGAAGGAATTTAAATGTTGAAAGCGGTCTGGTAAATGGAGCAATGGGTTATGTTGTTGATTTTGTGAATTACAGAAATAGAGATGGAATTGAATTTTTAAAAATAAAATTTGATGGGATTGAACAAGTACAACAAATAAGTCGTTGTTCTGCTAGATTTTTACTTGTAAAAGACTTATATGTTCGCCGAAAACAGTTTCCTGTTTGTTTGGCGTATGCGGTGACAATTCATAAATCTCAAGGTTTAAGTGTAGATAGTGCTTTGGTGAACATTGGAAGATCTGTGTTTAAAGAGGGTATGGCATATGTGGCATTATCTCGAGTCAGAACTTTATCAGGATTGTACTTGATTGCGTGTGATGAGACAAAGATTTCTGCAGATCTAGATTGTGTTAAAGAATACAATAGGTTAAGAAGAGAGTATGCTCCACACTTGCCTCAATATCCTCTGTTTGAAAAACGTGTGGTAGGCCGAAAAAGAAGAAATGAGGATAATTGTAGTGAGGTAGTTGCAAAAAGACAACAAGTAGAGAAAACTGTAATTGAAAACAGGAAGAAAAAGAATTGTGGAGAAAATGTTGTTGGATTTCAGTTTGAAAATAGTTCTGGTGTCAACTGCTATGCTAATGTAGTGGTTAATGTTGTTTTTTTTCTTAAAAGTTTACAAGAACAGATTGTTGAAAATCGGGATCAAAGATTGTGTGGTTTATTGAATTCTGTGTTTCAGAAATGTAGCAGTGGTACAGCACAAATAGAAACTGTAACAGAAATTCGAAATATTTTAGATTTGTGTTCTGGTCAAGATAAATTTTCACAGAACATTCAGCAGGATTGTCAGGAATTTTTAATGTATATGTTTGGTGTTTTGGAAGATGAAGGTGTAGATGTAGATAATCTTTTCAGTCTTTCTTATCAATGGCAGCATGACTGCCGCAATTGTAGTTTATCAAGTACTACTAGAATAGACACTGAAAGATTTATATATTTGAGTTTACCAGACTGTAAATCAGTGTCTTTTAAAAATCTAGTTAAAGCAGCAGATCATAATATGGTGTGTACCCAATGTAAATGTACAATGCTGTCCACATTATTTATACAAAGGTATGGGCAGTATATCATTTTAGTTTTCCAACGATGTAGACCTGATGGAACTAAATTGACAACTTCTATCAAAAATTTTGTGGCTTCTCAGTTATCAATTTCTGGAAGGACCTTTACAACTGAAGCTATTATTTATCATGATGGATCTTCGACAACCTCAGGACATTATACATGCTACTTAAAATCTGAAAATGGATGGAGTTACTGCAATGATTCTCATTTAACTTATAAACAACGTTTGCCTTATGACTCTACAAATTCTTATCTAGTGTTTTTAAAACCAAAGTTTTAGTAAAGGGAATTGGCCTTTGAAGACGGGAATAGATAATAAAAGTTAGTTAGTTAGTTAGTTAATCTAATATTTTAAATTATTAATCTCATGTAGATACTTTAAGTGGATCTCAAAGTAAAAAATACTGATATATCTGACACAAATTGGCCGTGAGGAAAGTGTAAGATATGATGTTGTTAGATCTTTTTTCATAGGAAGTCGATGAAATCGAAGTTATAGAGCACAGCAGACTTTTTTTCACCAAAAGGACCTTCACTATCTGCAATCTCATGTAGATACTTTAAGTGGATCTCAAAGTAAAAAATACTGATATATCTGACACAAATTGGCCGTGAGGAAAGTGTAAGATATGATGTTGTTAGATCTTTTTTCATAGGAAGTCGATGAAATGGAAGTTATAGAGCACAGCAGACTTTTTTCCACCAAAAGGACCTTCACTATCTGCAATTTGGTCTCACGGAAAAGTAAGTGAATCAAAGATTAGTGTACTTATATGAGATGTATGTTTGAATGGTTTTTTTTAAACACAATCTTTTAGATTGTGTTTTTTTTTTCCCGCTGTTATATGATGAAGACTTTGATCTCACTAATTTAAGTGAAATTCAATATATTCTGAGAACAGCAAAAATAAATAATGTAACATATTGTAGAAGTTATTGTGTAGTTTGCATTGTGTAATTTATATTGTGTTCACATTGTCTTATACTCATTTTCTTTTTCACTTTATTTACCTCTCTTTACTAATTTACACTCTTTTTTCATCGCTGTTTCTTTAGTGCACTTCATTCACAACTTCTTAATCTAATAGGAACTGTCTGCATTTCCTCTGTTCCTTCCACCACTTTTTATCTTTTTCATATTCTCACAGTACCACTGCTTTAGTTTCCTAACCCTCTCTTTCTTTTTCTCCATTTTTTTTCTTTCGCACCCATTGTACTGTAGTTCACTTAGTTCTTCCTTTTGTCTTTCTGTGTACTTACTCTCTCACTCCTGTTTTATCCATCGTTCTATACTAACTTCATTCCTTTCATCCCTTCACTCTGTTACTTTACTTCACTCACTCTCAATCATCTTCTATTCCTCTTTTTTATTTATAGTTTCTCAATCAGACTTCTCTCCTTTTCACTCATTTTTCTTTTATTTTCTTATCTTTACTGATTTTGATTTGATATCTTACATTCTTTTAGTATCTTATTTATCTTTAGGAATTTATTTTCTTTCTATTTCTTTTTCCTTTTTTTTTCTCTTTCTACATTACTTTCTTTCTGTTTTTGTATCCTTCACTATTGCATCATTTCTTAGTAAACTTTTGTAGATTTTTAAACCTCATGAACTGTTGCTTCTATTTTATTATATATTTTTAAGTAATTATAACGTGTTTTTTCTTTTATCTTTCATAGATACAAGTTTGCATTGATTATATGGTAAGTGTGTTTACAAAATCTTTTTTGTTATCACCTTTGGTTTTATTTTCACTATTTTTCTCTCACCCTACCTCACCCCTGTTTCCTTACTTTGCTTTTCTCACTTATTCTTTTCTTCCATGTTTACTTCCTACCACATTCAACTTCTTTCAGTACCTCTGTCTATGCACACTCCTTCACTTACCTTTTTTACTGGTTCACTTAGTTCCTTTGTGACACTCCTTCTTTTACTCTCTTTCTTCTTTCGCTCTATTATTCCCCATGTCTTACCCTTATTCACTTACATGTACCCTGTTTCACCCCTCTTTGCTTATATTCACTGCTATTTACTATCCCTCCATCACTACTATTCCTTTTCTTTCATTCCGTCACTACCTGTCATTCACATGCTTAACTGTCCTTCCTTTTACTTTCATCATCCATTTACATTCTCCCAGAACCTCTGCTTTAGTCTTCTTCCTGTTTCTTCTTTTCTTTTGCTCCCTTATTCATTTTTTTTTTCTCAGTTATTTCCTCTTACACTTTTTATCTGTCTTACTATCTATTACACAGTCCCTCTGTGTTCCTCCCTTTAGCTCTCTTTCTCTTAACACCACTCTCTCTGTCCCCATTTCTTATGGTCACTCCTTCATTATTTTTTTTTTCTTTTTTTTGTTGATGCGCTGACGGTGCGCGCACCCGGGCGTTTATCGGTATGCGCACCGGGAGCGCTCCAGAGTCAAATATAAAAAAAAAAGGAAAAAACTATTTTAAAATAAAAATAGTATCTTAATATACATTATAGGGTTCATTTTTAGAAAAACATACCTTTCTCAGGTAAAGACATTTGCGAAAAAATAAGCTTAGAAATTCAATAAAACGTACATAGGTATGAAGCCCTACAAAAAGTTAAAAATTAGTATTAAAAAAACCTATGAAATTCACTGAAAAAACCATAGGTTTCACACCAGTTATAGTTAGGAATTAGCATTTAAAAAACCTATGAAATTCACTGAAAAAACCATAGGTTTCACACCAGTTATAGTTAGGAATTAGCATTTAAAAAACCTATTAAATTCACTGAAAAAACCATAGGTTTCACACCAGTTATAGTTAGCTGGAAATTTTACTGATATAAAACCATTGAAATTCCCACGTTATAGTTAGTCGGACTCACTATAACTTGCGCGTGCAATGCACTGCTGATGACATCACATATTACATCACTCATGACATGGTCAGTGACATCACTCATGACATCACTGATGATACCGTCCTTGTGACAGAGTGACTGACCTCCTTTCACTGTAAAGTAACCCTTGAAACACATATTCAAAAATAGAAACTAATATTTTCAAAAAAGTGAAGATATCTATACCAGTTGCAACAACCAATTCAGTAATTCCACCATTTATATACACATCCACTCATTCATCAACAGTTCTAAATAGTCAGTCATACATATACTCACTCATCATATGTAGTGAGACACCTATACATCCGTTAACACACCGACAGTCTTCCAAAAGTTGCTCATACACATACTCACACATGCAAATAAACTATTGAACATCAATTTTTTAGCATATACAGCTATACACACTCTATCACCTTACTTCTAAAGAAACTTACACATACTTACTCTCTTAAAAAATCACTTATAGAAACACATACTTATTAAAACAAGAATTCTTTCAATCTCTCACTCTCATATATACTCACTTATATACATCAATACTCACATATACTAGATTAAAACATATGTAGTTACTGATAAAGACACTAGTAAGACAGTCATTCACTTACTAACACATACATATACACACTCATTCACCCATACAGTCCGGCACATATGCTGTCTTTAAAACACATACAAACAGTGAGTCAGTCATTTATGCATCTATGTGCTAAGTAACACTCCCACCAAATCATACAGACACTTATACTGATACTAAAAAAACATCTAATAACTCATATACACACATATGTAGCTACTCACCAACCCATGCAGCCACTTATACACAAAGTGAAACACTGATACATATATTTAAATATTTAAACATTACTTACTAATATATGTATTCACTAAGATACACTTAATAAGCCAGTTATTCAATATTTTTTTTTTTTAAAAACCATCCATTTAGACTTTTATTTAAACATTTATTCTCCCATCGACTTTTACATATACATATATAAAACATATTTATTTTTCAGAAAGACACACATTCACTGGATGGTGTCATCAGTGATGTCATGAGTGATGTCACTGACCATGTCATGAGTGATGTAATATGTGATGTCATCAGCAGTGCATTGCACGCGCAAGTTATAGTGAGTCCGACTAACTATAACGTGGGAATTTCAATGGTTTTATATCAGTAAAATTTCCAGCTAACTATAACTGGTGTGAAACCTATGGTTTTTTCAGTGAATATATATATATATATATATATATATATATATATATATATATATATATATATATATATATATATATATATTCACTGAAAAAACCATAGGTTATAGACCATATATAGTTAGGGATTAGCATTTACAAAACCTTATTTTATTTGCACAAAACCATTGAAATTCCATATATAGTTAGTTGCACTAACTATATATCGCGGACCCGCAATCCACTGCTAATGATGTCACATATTACATGGTCAGTGACATCACTGATGACATCACTGATGACATCTCAAATTACATCACTGGTGCCAAAGTTATTCCCAATAGAATGTTGGGGATTTCCTATGGTAACTAGGTCCTAACTATATATTACCTACTGGCGATAGCCAGTAGGTATATATAGTTAGGATTTTTTTCCTATGGGATTTTTGAAAATTCTATGTCGAATAACTTTGGCTTATGAGGACAGAATTGGCTGAAATTTTCAGGAAAATGGAACATTTTGTTTCTGAGCAGCCCCTGAAAATTTGGGGGGTTTTCGTCAAGGGGGGGCCGAGAAAAAAGGGGGGTCCCAAAACGTGTTTTTCCCATGCAATTTTCCATAGGGCGGTTGGCCTCACTTTTAGCCTGAACGGCTGAATGGATTTACACCAAACTTGGCAAAATTGTAGGGACTGGTAGCCCGATGTGCCTTTGCTATGTCTCAAGATATAGGCTCCAGTGGTTTTTACGAAAATTAACTTTGAAAAATATAAATTGGGCTACATTGGGCTATATATATGTTGGAGCCCAAATGTAGCCCAATGTAGCCCAATGTAGCCCAATGTAGCCCAAAGATGGCCACCAGAGACAAAAAACCAAATGTAGCCCAAATATCAGCCAGATGTAGCCCAACTATAGCCCAATGACAGATTGTCCCAGAGTGTTCTAAAGAACAACTAGAGTGCTAACAGTCCTACTTATTACAAAGGTATGGCACACCTGAAGCCATCTTGATTGGAATAAAGTGGTAACTCTTAAAACATTTAATTTAAAAAGGAACAAAATGAGGGGGTTCATTTTGCCATAGAAAGTATGATTAGCGAATATATGACGAAATCCCGCATACCATCAGTCCGCAAAAAAAAATCCTGCATGTACTATTAGGCCGCAAATTAAAATAACGAAAACTTTTAGAACGAATATGCCTTTAGCATACACTAAACAACTAAACTACCCTAAACCCTAAAACACTACCCCCAGCATGACCCTACACTACACAAACACTACAACACTACCCTAAACCCTAAAACACTACCCCCAGCATGACCCTACACTACACAAACACTACAACACTACCCTAAACCCTAAAACACTACCCCCAGCATGACCCTACACTACACAAACACTACAACACTACCCTAAACCCTAAAACACTACCCCCAGCATGACCCTACACTACGCAAACACTACAACACTACCCTAAACCCTAAAACACTACCCCCAGCATGACCCTACACTACGCAAACACTACAACACTACCCAAAACCCTAAAACACTACACCCCAGCATGACCCTACACTACGCAAACACTACAACACTACCCTAAACCCTAAAACACTACCCCCAGCATGACCCTACACTACGCAAACACTACAACACAACCCTAAACCCTAAAACACTACCCCCAGCATGACCCTACACTACGCAAACACTACAACACAACCCTAAACCCTAAAACACTACCCCCAGCATGACCCTACACTACGCAAACACTACAACACTAACCTAAATCCTAAAACACTACACCCCAGCATGACCCTACACTACGCAAACACTACAACACTACCCTAAACCCTAAAACACTACCCCCAGCATGACCCTACACTACGCAAACACTACAACACTACCCAAAACCCTAAAACACTACACCCCAGCATGACCCTACACTACGCAAACACTACAACACTACCCTAAACCCTAAAACACTACCCCCAGCATGATCCTACACTACGCAAACACTACAACACTACCCTAAACCCTAAAACACTACCCCCAGCATGACCCTACACTACGCAAACACTACAACACTACCCTAAACCCTAAAACACTACCCCCAGCATGACCCTACACTACGCAAACACTACAACACTACCCTAAACCCTAAAACACTACCCCCAGCATGACCCTACACTACGCAAACACTACAACACTACCCTAAACCCTAAAACACTACCCTCAGCATGACCCTACACTACGCAAACACTACAACACTACCCAAAACCCTAAAACACTACCCCCCAGCATGACCCTACACTACGCAAACACTACAACACTACCCAAAACCCTAAAACACTACCCCCAGCATGACCCTACACTACGCAAACACTACAACACTACCCTAAATCCTAAAACACTACCCCCAGCATGACCCTACACTACGCAAACACTACAACACTACCCAAAACCCTAAAACACTACACCCCAGCATGACCCTACACTACGCAAACACTACAACACTACCCTAAACCCTAAAACACTACCCCCAGCATGACCCTACACTACGCAAACACTACAACACTACCCAAAACCCTAAAACACTACACCCCAGCATGACCCTACACTACACAAACACTACAACACTACCCTAAACCCTAAAACACTACCCCCAGCATGACCCTACACTACGCAAACACTACAACACTACCCTAAACCCTAAAACACTACCCCCAGCATGACCCTACACTACGCAAACACTACAACACTACCCTAAACCCTAAAACACTACCCCCAGCATGACCCTACACTACGCAAACACTACAACACTACCCTAAACCCTAAAACACTACCCCCAGCATGACCCCACACTACGCAAACACTACAACACTACCCTAAACCCTAAAACACTACCCTCAGCATGACCCCACACTACGCAAACACTACAACACTACCCAAAACCCTAAAACACTACCCCCAGCATGACCCTACACTACGCAAACACTACAACACTACCCAAAACCCTAAAACACTACCCCCCAGCATGACCCTACACTACGCAAACACTACAACACTACCCAAAACCCTAAAACACTACCCCCAGCATGACCCTACACTACGCAAACACTACAACACTACCCAAAACCCTAAAACACTACCCCCAGCATGACCCTACACTACGCAAACACTACAACACTACCCAAAACCCTAAAACACTACACCCCAGCATGACCCTACACTACGCAAACACTACAACACTACCCAAAACCCTAAAACACTACACCCCAGCATGACCCTACACTACGCAAACACTACAACACTACCCAAAACCCTAAAACACTACCCCCAGCATGACCCTACACTACGCAAACACTACAACACTACCCAAAACCCTAAAACACTACACCCAGCATGACCCTACACTACGCAAACACTACAACACTACCCTAAACCCTAAAATACTACACCCCAGCATGACCCTACACTACGCAAACACTACAACACTACCCAAAACCCTAAAACACTACCCCCAGCATGACCCTACACTACGCAAACACTACAACACTACCCTAAACCCTAAAACACTACCCCCAGCATGACCCTACACTACGCAAACACTACAACACTACCCTAAACCCTAAAACACTACCCCCAGCATGACCCTACACTACGCAAACACTACAACACTACCCTAAACCCTAAAACACTACCCCCAGCATGACCCTACACTACGCAAACACTACAACACTACCCAAAACCCTAAAACACTACACCCCAGCATGACCCTACACTACGCAAACACTACAACACTACCCAAAACCCTAAAACACTACACCCCAGCATGACCCTACACTACGCAAACACTACAACACTACCCTAAACCCTAAAACACTACCCCCAGCATGACCCTACACTACGCAAACACTACAACACAACCCTAAACCCTAAAACACTACCCCCAGCATGACCCTACACTACGCAAACACTACAACACAACCCTAAACCCTAAAACACTACCCCCAGCATGACCCTACACTACGCAAACACTACAACACTAACCTAAATCCTAAAACACTACACCCCAGCATGACCCTACACTACGCAAACACTACAACACTACCCTAAACCCTAAAACACTACCCCCAGCATGACCCTACACTACGCAAACACTACAACACTACCCAAAACCCTAAAAGACTACACCCCAGCATGACCCTACACTACGCAAACACTACAACACTACCCTAAACCCTAAAACACTACCCCCAGCATGATCCTACACTACGCAAACACTACAACACTACCCTAAACCCTAAAACACTACCCCCAGCATGACCCTACACTACGCAAACACTACAACACTACCCTAAACCCTAAAACACTACCCCCAGCATGACCCTACACTACGCAAACACTACAACACTACCTAAAACCCTAAAACACTACCCCCCAGCATGACCCTACACTACGCAAACACTACAACACTACCCAAAACCCTAAAACACTACCCCCAGCATGACCCTACACTACGCAAACACTACAACACTACCCTAAATCCTAAAACACTACACCCCAGCATGACCCTACACTACGCAAACACTACAACACTACCCTAAACCCTAAAACACTACCCCCAGCATGACCCTACACTACGCAAACACTACAACACTACCCTAAACCCTAAAACACTACCCCCAGCATGACCCCACACTACGCAAACACTACAACACTACCCTAAACCCTAAAACACTACCCTCAGCATGACCCCACACTACGCAAACACTACAACACTACCCAAAACCCTAAAACACTACCCCCAGCATGACCCCACACTACGCAAACACTACAACACTACCCAAAACCCTAAAACACTACCCCCCAGCATGACCCTACACTACGCAAACACTACAACACTACCCAAAACCCTAAAACACTACCCCCAGCATGACCCTACACTACGCAAACACTACAACACTACCCAAAACCCTAAAACACTACACCCCAGCATGACCCTACACTACGCAAACACTACAACACTACCCAAAACCCTAAAACACTACACCCCAGCATGACCCTACACTACGCAAACACTACAACACTACCCAAAACCCTAAAACACTACCCCCAGCATGACCCTACACTACGCAAACACTACAACACTACCCAAAACCCTAAAACACTACACCCAGCATGACCCTACACTACGCAAACACTACAACACTACCCTAAACCCTAAAACACTACACCCCAGCATGACCCTACACTACGCAAACACTACAACACTATCCTAAACCCTAAAACACTACGCCCAGCATGACCCTACACTACGCAAACACTACAACACTACCCTAAACCCTAAAACACTAGCCCCAGCATGACCCTACACTACGCAAACACTACAACACTACCCTAAACCCTAAAACACTACCCCCAGCATGACCCTACACTAAACAACCACCACAACTCTACACTACACTAACACAACACTACACTACACAACACTACACTACACTACACAATCACTAACCCTCGAAAAAATTAACACAAACCCACTTACCTCTCTCGTCATCGTGGTTTTCACAACGCAAAAGCATTTACCATACATGCCTTTAAAACGTAATTCTTTGTAAAGGCATGCGCGATAAATGCACATGCGTTTTGAAAAAATGCGGGATAATGGTATGCGAGCTCAATGACCTTGCGGGATAATGGTATGCGGACTGAAAGTCTGCGGGATAAAAAATGCGGGAAAATGGCTGCAAACCATGATTAGCAGCAGACTTCCCTGGTGAGCACTAGCTTTACTACAGTGATCTAATGAGCAACTAGAGTGCTAACATTCAGAATTTATGGCAAATGTGTGACACATCTGAATGCCTTCTTGATAGAACCAAAGTAAACAAGCATTGAAAATGCAATAGATCTCGCCCTCGTTTAAGTTAAAGCCATTCTGTTTGTAATGAGGTGGCTTTTTAGCTTTGCTTTTATTAGTGTTTTTAAAACTTTCATGTAAATAACATGCATATGTATGCATATATGTATATGTATGCATGCATTTATATTTATATAGATATGCAGATTACATATGTTTATATATGTATATTACCTACTGGCGATAGCCAGTGGGTATATATAGTTAGGATTTTTTCTCTATGGGATTTCTGAAAATTCTATGTCTAATAACTTTGGCGTTTGTGGACGGAATTGGCTGAAATTTTCAGGAAAATGGCACATTATTTTTCTGAGCAGCCCCTGAAAATTTGGTGGGGTTTCGTCAAGGGGGGGCCGAGAACAAAGGGGGGTCCCAAAACGCGTTTTTCCCATTCATTTTTCCATAGGGCGGTTGGACTCACTTTTAGCTCGAACGGCTGAATAGATTTACATGAAACTTGGCAAAATTGTAGATATGGTTTGCCCGACGTGCCTTTGCTATGTCTCAATATATGTGCTCCAGTGGATTTTGAGAAATTAACGTTTAAAAAAATATATATATCTGTGACAGCGCTCCGGTTAGCGCCCCGGTTCGCGTACCTGACGCGTAACGGAACTTCGCGAAGCGAATCTGATTGGCTCTCCGGTGTCTGTCAACATTCTAAACAAACCGGAGCGGCCGCCATCTTGTCTCTCGGTACGATCGAGAGACAAGATGTGGTGAAAAACGAAGGGGGAAATGAAGGAAAGGGGGCAAGGTAGACCACTCCTGACCCCCTAGGATTGATGAGGGGGATATTAAAGTGCCCCGCGGGGCAAAAAATTTTGCGATTTTACGCCGTAGAGGCGCGTCCCGGTACGCGAACCGGGCAGCTCACCGGGCAGCTAACCGGGCAGCTAACCGGCAGCGTAGCTGTCAACATTGTAAACAGTCCGGAGCGGCCGCCATCTTGTCTCTCGGTAGGTTCGAGAGACAAGATGTGGTGAAAAAAGAAGGGGGAAATGAAGGAAAGGGGGCAAGGTAAACCCCTCCTGACCCCCTAGGATTTATGAGGGGGATATTAAAGTCCCCCGCGATTTTTCGCGGTAGAGGCGCTTCCCGGTACGCGAACCGGGCAGCTAACTGGCAGCGTAACGGGAGTCCGCCATCTTGTGTTTTTGGAGCGTCCGGTTCGCGTACCGGGTAGCGTCCCGGTAAGCGTAACAAGGGGAAAACCAAGAGAAACAGTAAAAAAAAAATTAAGGGAATAGATTTCCAGCAAACTTGGCAAAATTGTAGGGACTGTTTGTTTGATGTGCCTTTGCAAGGCCTCAAGATATGTGCACGTGTGGATTTTGTCTAATTAAGGTTAAAAAAAATATATATATCTGTAAGCGTGCTCCGGCACGCTTACGTTACGGGTTTTGTTTGCGCTGCAGAACCGATACGTCACGGTTATGCGACGCGTCATGAGGCGTCTCACGTGGCTACGTGATACGTCACGTAATAAAGAATATATTTTACAGCTATAGATATTAGCTTTTAAAAAACCAATGAAATTCACTGAAAAAACCATAGGTTATAGACCATATATAGTTAGGAATTTGCATTTACAAAACCTTGAAAATTCACTGAAAAAACCATAGGTTAGAGACCATATATAGTTAGCTGGACATTTTATTGACAAAAAACCAATGAAATTCCATATATAGTTAGTTGCACTAACTATATATCGCGCACCCGCAATCCACTGCTGATGATGTCACATATTACATCATTCATGACATGGTCAGTGACATCACTGATGACATCACTGATGACATCTCAAATGACATCACTGATGACATCACTGATGACATCTCAAATGACATCAGTGATGACATCATGACACACCAATACCAGTTACTACATACGCACTCACTGATTCCTACGTCTACACACACATTCACTCATTCACCCATACAATCACTCATACATACAGTCACTCATTATTACACTATCATATGCACTCATACACCTATGCAGACACTCACACACTGCCACTCATCCATGGAGTTACTCACACACCTAGTCAGTCCTGTAAAGAATTAATCACACTTCCATTTCCTCATCTATACAGTTAAACACAGAACACCATACTTCAGTGACATCACTGATGACATCACTGATGACATCTCAAATGACATCACTGATGACATCTCAAATGACATCACTGATGACATCATGACACACCAATACCAGTTACTACATACGCACTCACTGATTCCTACGTCTACACACACATTCACTCATTCACCCATACAATCACTCATACATACAGTCACTCATTATTACAACACTATCATATGCACTCATACACCTAGTCAGTCCTGTGAAGAATCAATCACACTTCGATTTCCTCATCTATACAGTTAAACACAGAACACCATACTTTTCACACATATACTAACACATACTTACTCTCTTATACAATCACTGATACAAGTACACATTGATATGCACAGAGTCACACACCTCCTAGCCAGCCACACACACACTCAGTCTTCCATACATCCACTCATTCTTCAATATGTAAAACATATTTAAACTTTACAAAAACACACAGACACTAGATGATGTCATCAGTGATGTCATTTGAGATGTCATCAGTGATGTCATCAGTGATGTCATTTGAGATGTCATCAGTGATGTCATCAGTGATGTCACTGACCATGTCATGAATGATGTAATATGTGACATCATCAGCAGTGGATTGCGGGTGCGCGATATATAGTTAGTGCAACTAACTATATATGGAATTTCATTGGTTTTTTGTCAATAAAATGTCCAGCTAACTATATATGGTCTCTAACCTATGGTTTTTTCAGTGAATATATATATATATATATATATATATATATATATATATATATATATATATATATATATATATATATATATATATATATAGTTGCACTAACTATATATCGCGGACCCGCAATCCACTGCTAATGATGTCACATATTACATCATTCATGACATGGTCAGTGACATCACTGATGACATCACTGATGACATCTCAAATGACATCACTGATGACATCACTGATGACATCTCAAATGACATCACTGATGACATCACTGACATCTCATTTGACATTACTGATTACATCACTGATGATATCATTTATGTGATAATACATCTTCAGACTCTAATATAACCTTAGATACACTCAGTGTAAACAGGCACTCACAGACTGTCACACATCCATGGAGTTACTCACACACCTAGTCAGTCATGCAAAGAATCAATCACATCTCCATTTCCTCAACTATACAGTTATACACACCTTACTTATTCAAACATATACTAACACATATTTACTCTCTTATACAATCCGTGATACAAGTTCACAATGATTCATACAGCCACTCTCTCATTCACTGGCTCTTATGTTCAGTTATTTATATATGTCAACTCTCACATGGACTGTGTTTTACATATGTACTTACTTTTACATGTAGCACTGAGATATCCATTCACTCACCAATACACTCATGCACACAGTCAACTGTCCATACAGCTGTTTCTACATGCACTTTTGAACCCATACACCTAGGGAATCAACTGCTCACACATCTATGCACAGAGTTATACACCTCCCAGCCACCCACACACATACTCAGTCTCCCATACAAATACTTGGGCAACCATTCAATAACCCATATAGTTACTGATATAGCTACTGATTTAAACATGCAGCAGTTTACAGAACAACATATATAATGATTGCCAAATTAAGACACTTTAATCACTAACCCATGCACTCAGTGAGACACATTTAATCATTCTCTCATACAGTCAGTCATGCACCTACTAAATACTTCATCCAGACACTTTATACATCCACTCATTCTTCAATATGTAAGACATATTTTAACTTTACAGAAACATACAGTCACTGGGTGTTGTCATCAGTGATGTCATCAGTGATGTCATTTGAGATGTCATCAGTGATGTCATCAGTGATGTCACTGACCATGTCATGAATGATGTAATATGTGACATCATTAGCAGTGGATTGTGGGTCCGCGATATATAGTTAGTGCAACTAACTATATATGGAATTTCAATGGTTTTGTGCAAATAAAATAAGGTTTTGTAAATGCTAATCCCTAACTATATATGGTCTATAACCTTTGGTTTTTTCAGTGAATTTTCAAGGTTTTGTAAATGCAAATTCCTAACTATATATGGTCTATAACCTATGGTTTTTTCTGTGAATTTCATTGGTTTTTTAAAAGCTAATATCTATAGCTGTAAAATATATTCTTTATTACGTGACGTATCACGTAGCCCGTGAGACGCCTCATGATGCATCGCATAACCGTGACGTATCTTCTCTGCAGCGCAAACCAAACCCAAAACGTAAGCGTGCCAGAGCACGCTTAAAGATATATATATTTTTTTTAACCTTAATTAGACACAATCCACACGTGCACATATCACAAACGTTCAAAAAACACAATATGTTGGACTCCCGTTACGCTGCCGGTTAGCTGCCCAGTTAACGTACCGGGAAGCACCTTTACCGCGAAAAATCGCAATTTTTTTTTTCTTTTGCCCCGCAGGGAACTTTAATAGCCCCCTCATCAATCCTAGGGGTTCAGGAGGGGTCTGCCTTACCCCTTTCATTCATTTACACCTTTTTTTTTCCACCTCTTGTCTCTCGATCCCACAGAGAGACAAGATGGCGGCCGCTCCAGACTGTTTACAATGTTAACAGCCAATCAGCTTCTCCTCAGACTCCCGTTACACTGCCGGTTAGCTTCCCAGTTAGCTGCCCGGTTAGCTGCCCGGTACGCGTACCAAGACGCGTCTCTACGGCGAAAAAATCTGAATTTTTTTTTTTTTTTGGGCCCCGCTTGGCTCTATAATATCCCCCTCATCAATCCTAGGGGGTCAGAAGGGATCTACCTCGCCCCCTTTCCTTCATTTCCCCCTTTGTTTTGGCCTCCTCTTGTCTCTCGATCCTACCGAGAGACAAGATGGCGGCCGCTCCTGACTGTTTACAATGTTGACAGCCAATCAGCTACTCCTCAGACTCCCGTTACACTGCCGGTTAGCTTCCCGGTTAGCTGCCCGGTTAGCTGCCCGGTTCGCGTACCAAGACGCGTCTCTACGGCGAAAAAATCAGAATTTTTTTTTTTTTGGGCCCCGCGTGGCTCTATAATATCCCCCTCATCAATCCTAGGGGGTCAGAAGGGGTCTACCTCGCCCCCTTTCCTTCATTTCCCCCTTTGTTTTGTCCTCCTCTTGTCTCTCGATCCTACCAAGAGACAAGATGGCGGCCGCTCCGGACTGTTTAGAATGTTGACAGACACCGGAGAGCCAATCAGCTTCGCATCGCAAAGTTCCGTTACGCGAAAAGTACGCGAACCGGAGCGCTGCCCGGAGCGCTGTTACAGATATATATCTTTTTTTGAACGTTAATTTCTCAAAATCCACTGAAGCACATATATTGAGACCTAGCAAAGGCACATCGGGCTAACAGTCCCTACAATTTTGCCAAGTTTCGTGCAAATCCATTCAGCCGTTCGAGCTAAAAGTGAGGCCAACCGCCCTATGGAAAAATGAATGGGAAAAACGCGTTTTGGGACCTCCCTTTTTTCTCGGCCCCCCCTTGACGACCCCCCCAAATTTTCAGGGGCTGCTCAGAAACAAAATGTGCCATTTTCCTGAAAATTTCAGCCAATTCCGTCCACAAACGCCAAAGTTATTAGACATAGAATTTTCAAAAGTTCCATAGAGAAAAAATCCTAACTATATATACCTACTGGCTATCGCCAGTAGGTAATATATATATATATATATCCAACACAATCCAGAATTACGAAAAAGAATTTCACACTGGTGCCGCGGCCTCAGTTCTTCAAACGCTTTATTTATTTATATATCCAACGTAGTTTCCCCGTCAAAGAGCCTTAACCTCACAGGGCAGGTGGCGCAGGGGCACGGAGCATCCCTAAAACATCCAACGTAGTTTCCTCCACACTCTGGAAAGGAATGCACCACACACTGGACTGTCGGAAAAAAACACTGGTTTATTTCTCATCAACGCAGAGTGCCAGCAAGTAGAAAGTCTCTTTGTAAAATGTCTTAAACCTGACGCGTTTCAGCTGACTCGGCAGCCTTGTTCACAGGTAACTTTCAAGGGATTATGGCATTTCCTGCATGATTGCGCCTGCCTTTTTGAGGACTACCGGTCTCCAAAGTAGTCTTCAAATACTTCAATTCCCAAGATGCAATGTAACCCATATCGCATACTTGGTCTATTTAGAACTTGCAATTCGTTTTCCCTTTCTCTTTGTATTATGGGGACATTGCAGTCTTCTTTTAAAGTTCACATAGTGCAGTTACATGCATCAGTCTGCTTCGATATTTTTCACTTTTGTTGCCACCAGTTGCACTCAATTGGTATTTAATTTGGTATTTAAAAGAAGACTGTAATGTCCCCATAATACAAAGAGAAAGGGAAAATGAATTGCAAGTTCTAAATAGACCAAGTATGCGATATGGGTTACATTGCATCTTGGGAATTGAAGTATTTGAAGACTACATTGGAGACCGGTAGTCCTCAAAAAGGCAGGCGCAATCATGCAGGAAATGCCATAATCCCGTGAAAGTTACCTGTGAACAAGGCTGCCGAGTCAGCTGAAACGCGTCAGGTTTAAGACTTTTTACAAAGAGACTTTCTACTTGCTGGCACTCTGCGTTGATGAGAAATAAACCAGTGTTTTTTCCGACAGTCCAGTGTGTGGTGCATTCCTTTCCAGAGTGTGGAGGAAACTACGTTGGATATATATATATATATATATATATGCTAGTCCTATGCTTAAAGACTTTGCTGTAGAATTGCCAAAAGACTTGTATATATACTTATAAATATGCTAGTCCTATGCTTAAAGACTTTGCTGTAGAAATGCCAAAAGACTTTGTCTTTTTCTATCTCGGCGTGGATGGCACTGTGCTAATTCTATGTTTAAAGACTTTGATAGAAAAAAAAAACGACATTTGAGGTGAGCAGATCTAGAGTGTCACTGTTGTTGAGGGTGCTCTAACAGGAGCTGCATTCCTGGATTTGAAGGTTGAGGTTGAGAGGAACAAACTTGTTACTAAATTATACCGTAAAGCAACGGCAGGCAACACCTTGCTTCACGCTGATAGTAGCCACCCGAAGTCACTCATACGCAGTATCCCCTTTGATGAGTTCCTCCGGGCTCGGAGGAACTGCAGTAGAGATGAGGATTTTGTAAGGGAAGGAGTTAAAATGAAACAACGTTTCAGAGAACGTGGATATAACCCACAGGTAATTGAAGCAGCATTTGTGAAGGCTAGTAATATCAGCCATGAATCTTTACTGGTTCCCAACATCAACAAACCTGAGGAACAGGAGGTTATAAGATTCATCTCTACTTACCATGCCAGCTCATGGCAGGTACAGAAAAGCTTTAAAAAACACTGGAATGTATTACTTACTGAACAGACGCTAACTGAGGTCTTAGGCAGCAATCCCAGCATTACCTATCGGAAGGCTGATTCTCTTAAGGACAGGCTGAGTAGAAATGAGGTGAACATCAAAACTAGGAAGAACAATGAGATAAAGGGCTTTTTCAATTGTATGAAGTGCAAAGCTTGCAAGTTCAGCAGCAATGTCAAATCAGTCTATTATCCCATAGAAGACAGAGAAAAACCTATTACACAACATCTCAACTGCCTCTCTGATCATGTGATATATGTGTTGGTGTGTCCATGTGCCAAAAAGTATGTAGGGAGCACCATGTTCCCTGTGAAAAAGCGCATTCTTGAGCACATGAGGGCGATTGATAACAGGGACCAAAGCTCGCCAGTCGCCCGTCATTTTGAAGAAAAACACAAAGGCAATCGCAACTTATTGAAATTCTTTGCGATTTATAGAATTCCCAACATGAAGAGGGGTGGTGACAGAATACGTAGGCTGCGACAATTGGAAAGTAGATATATTCTTGACCTAGATACACGTATCCCAGGAGGGTTGAATTCTGAGGAAGAACTGAAATGGTATCTGGGAGATTAAACTGTACAATGTTCTGCCTACAATGATGCATGTATGTATATATTATGTTGGTTGTCCTCTCGAACTCCTAGCAATGATTCTACTGTTTTTAAATCACTTCACATTCAATTTGTTTTACACTTTATATACTATGTTGGAGGCCATTTGAGTATGGTATCAGCAGTCCTGATGTGCCGTTCTTGTTTCTCTATAGGTAACACAACACTGTGGAGAAATGCCCGGGCAGAAGATTTGATTACCCCGAGGGGCTATGCTTATAATTTCCCACTTGGGACTTAAGGACATTTCTTCATGACATTTGTTCATTCTTTGATTGCGATTGACTCTGAAAATCGTGTGACCTATTATGCATATATTATTTTCTAATTAACTAACTTTCTCCCACTTGGGTAATGACGGCTCATACAGCTCGGTATCAGCTTTGCCACCAGATTGCATCAAATTGGTAGACTATATGAGCTCCGTGTTGCCTTGATTGTTATTGTTTGTATTATCTTTTCATTATTGAACATGGCAGCATTGAATTTGTAATTTTCCCACTTGGGACAGTAGATGTATGGTTTATGATGGTGTGTTTATCAGGCACATTGTTAAATACTGCAAGTATTATGCAATTGGTGACAGCATGTTTATGCCTTATTATTGTGAGAGCTAGACATTCGGATGGTAATGTCCTTCGCTTTGGCTCATTACTATTATCACTTTACCATGCCAAGATGGCCGCTGCGTTTATTTTGTGCACATTGTCCTTTGTTTATGTTTATACAAGAAGGTTTTGAAAACTTTATTTAATGTTTTACTTTTTAACACTATTCACCCGTGACCAAGGCGAGTTGTTGCTGAAACGCGTTGGGGGTTTATTTCCATGAACTGTTTTCCATGCTGGAATAAAATGAATACCCACAAACTTTGTTGGATGGTGTAATTGAATGGTGAAGAATACTGGATTTCGAGTGCATTTCACGCTTGACCTGAGCGTGTGTGGTGAAACGCAATACAGACAGGGTGCCTTTGACCCTGGTGTGCACCGCAGTCTGAGCGTCCCGGTTTTTCAAAGGAAGTGAACTGTGTATGTATATATATATATATATATATATATATATATATATATATATATATATATATATATATATATATATATATTCACTGAAAAACCATAGGTTATAGACCATATATAGTTAGGGATTAGCATTTAAAAAACCTTTTTTTATTTGCACAAAACCATTGAAATTCCATATATAGTTAGTTGCACTAACTATATATCGCGGACCCGCAATCCACTGCTAATGATGTCACATATTACATCATTCATGACTTGGTCAGTGACATCACTGATGACATCACTGATGACATCTCAAATGACATCACTGATGACATCACTGATGACAACACCCAGTGACTGTATGTTTCTGTAAAGTTAAAATATGTCTTACATATTGAAGAATGAGTGGATGTATAAGTGTCTGGATGAAGGATTTAGTAGGTGCATGACTGACTGTATGAGAGAATGATTAAATGTGTCTCACTGAGTGTATGGGTTAGTGATTAAAGTGTCTTAATTTGGCAATCATTATTTATGTTGTTCTGTAAACTGCTGCATGTTTAAATCAGTAGCTATATCAGTAACTATATGGGTTATTGAATGGTTGCCCAAGTATTTGTATGGGAGACTGAGTATGTGTGTGGGTGGCTGGGAGGTGTATAACTTTGTGCATAGATGTGTGAGCAGTTGATTCCCTAGGTGTATGGGTTCAAAAGTGCATGTAGAAACAGCTGTATGGACAGTTGACTGTGTGCATGAGTATATTGGTGAGTGAATAGATATCTCAGTGCTACATGTCAAAGTAAGTACATATGTAAAACACACTCCATGTGAGAGTTGACATATATAAATAACTGAACATAAGAGCCAGTGAATGTGTGAGTGGCTGTTTGAATCATTGTGAACTTGTATCAAGGATTGTATAAGAGAGTAAATATGTGTTACTATATGTTTGAATAAGTAAGGTGTGTATAACTGTATAGTTGAGGAAATGGAGATGTGATTGATTCTTTCCATGACTGACTAGGTGTGTGAGTAACTCCATGGATGTGTGACAGTCTGTGAGTGCCTGTTTACACTGAGTGTATCTAAGGTTATATTAGAGTCTGAAGATGTATTATCACATAAATGATATCATCAGTGATGTAATCAGTAATGTCAAATGAGATGTCAGTGATGTCATCAGTGATGTCATTTGAGATGTCATCAGTGATGTCATTTGAGATGTCATCAGTGATGTCATCAGTGATGTCACTGACCATGTCATGAATGATGTAATATGTGACATCATTAGCAGTGGATTGCGGGTCCGCGATATATAGTTAGTGCAACTAACTATATATGGAATTTCAATGGTTTTGTGCAAATAAAAAAAGGTTTTTTAAATGCTAATCCCTAACTATATATGGTCTATAACCTATGGTTTTTTCAGTGAATTTTCAAGGTTTTGTAAATGCAAATTCCTAACTATATATGGTCTATAACCTATGTTTTTTTCTGTGAATTTCATTGGTTTTTTAAAAGCTAATATCTATAGCTGTAAAATATATTCTTTATTAAGTGACGTATCACGTAGCCCGTGAGACGCCTCATGATGCATCGCATAACCGTGACGTATCGTCTCTGCAGCGCAAACCAAACCCAAAACGTAAGCGCGCCAGAACACGCTTAAAGATATATATATATTTTTTTAACCTTAATTAGACAAAATCCACACGTGCACATATCACAAATGTTCAAAAAACACAATATGTCGGACTCCCGTTACGCTGCCGGTTAGCTGCCCGGTTAACGTACCAGGAAGCACCTTTACCGCGAAAAATCGCAATTTTTTTTTCTTTTGCCCCGCAGGGAACTTTAATAGCCCCCTCATCAATCCTAGGGGTTCAGGAGGGGTCTGCCTTACCCCTTTCATTCATTTACACCTTTTTTTTTCCACCTCTTGTCTCTCGATCCCACAGAGAGACAAGATGGCGGCCGCTCCAGACTGTTTACAATGATAACAGCCAATCAGCTTCTCCTCAGACTCATGTTACACTGCCGGTTAGCTTCCCGGTTAGCTGCCCGGTTAGCTGCCCGGTTCGCGTACCAAGCCGCGTCTCTACGGCAAAAAAATCGGATTTTTTTTTTTTGGGGCCCCGCGTGGCTCTATAATATCCCCCTCATCCATCCTAGGGGGTCAGAAGGGGTCTACCTTGCCCTCTTTCCTTCATTTCCCTCTTTGTTTTGGTCTCCTCTTGTCTCTCGATCCTACCGAGAGACAAGATGGCGGCCACTCCGGACTGTTTACAATGTTGACAGCCAATCAGCTACTCCTCAGACTCCCGTTACACTGCCGGTTAGCTTCCCGGTTAGCTGCCCGGTTAGCTGCCCGGTTCGCGTACCAAGACGCATCTCTATGGCGAAAAAATCGGAATTTTTTTTTTGGGGGCCCCGCGTGGCTCTATAATATCCCCCTCATCAATCCTAGGGGGTCAGAAGGGGTCTACCTTGCCCCCTTTCCTTCATTTCCCCCTTTGTTTTGGCCTCCTCTTGTCTCTCGATCCTACCGAGAGACAAGATGGCGGCCGCTCCGGACTGTTTAGAATGTTGACAGACACCGGAGAGCCAATCAGCTTCGCTTCGCAAAGTTCCGATACGCGAAAAGTTCGCGAACCGGAGCGCTACCCGGAGCGCTGTTACAGATATATATCTTGTTTTAAACGTTAATTTCTCAAAATCCACTGAAGCACATATATTGAGACCTAGCAAAGGCACATCGGGCTAACAGTCCCTACAATTTTGCCAAGTTTCGTGGAAATCCATTCAGCCGTTCGGGCTAAAAGTGAGGCCAACCGCCCTATGGAAATTAACATGGGAAAACGTGTTTTGGGACCCCCCTTTTTTCTCGGCCCCCCCTTGACGAACCCCCCCCAAATTTCCAGGAGCTGCTCAGAAACAAAATGTGCCATTTTCCTGAAAATTTCAGCCAATTCCGTCCACAAACGCCAAAGTTATTAGGCATAGAATTTTCAAAAGTTCCATAGAGAAAAAATCCTAACTATATATACCTACTGGCTATCGCCAGTAGGTAATATATATATATATATATATATATATATATATATATATATATATATATATATATATATATATATATATATATATATATATATATATATATATATATATATATATATATATATATATATATATATATATATATATATATATATATATATATATATGTATATATATATATATATATATATATATATGTCAAACAAAGCTTCCCTGGTTTGAGGAGCACACTAAACAGACCCAGTGTTGGCTTGAATTAGCAACCATTTATTCCAAAACATTTCATAAGCCTTACGCGTTTCGAAGCAACTTACTTGTTCACAGGCATTGATGCGGTTTTGCAGATTTCAAAGGCGTTGTCCCAGCATGCTTTTATTCCTTTGAGAAGGTGAGTCTTATGTTCCATGCATGCTGGGATGTGTAGTACTATTTTTTTTAATGCCTTTCTGCGCTGCCACACTTCCAGATTTACTAATTATTTTCCGTGAGTTGAAGAATAAGGGTTGCCAAATTATTTGTCATTTTACAGCTCGGCAAGCACAGCACTGTGCTAGTCCTATGCTTAAAGACTTTGCTGTAGAAATGGCAAAAGACTTTGTCCTTTTCTATCTCTGCGTGGATGGCACTGTGCTAATCCTATGCTTAAAGACTTTGATAGAAAAACCGACATTTGAGGTGAGCAGATCTAGAGTGTCGCTGCCGTTGAGAGTGCTCTAATAGGAGCTGCTTTCCACCTACACTACCCAGAGTTCTCTCCTTCTTATATATATATATATATATATATATATATATATATATATATATATATATGTGTGTCAAACAAAGCTTCCCTGGTTTGAGGAGCACACTAAACAGACCCAGTGTTGGCTTGAATTAGCAACCATTTATTCCAAAATATTTCATAAGCCTTACGCGTTTCGAAGCAACTTTCTTGTTCACAGGCATTGATGCGGTTTTGCAGATTTCAAAGGCGTTGTCCCAGCATGCTTTTATTCCTTTGAGAAGGTGAGTCTTATGTTCCATGCATGCTGGGATGTGTAGTACTATTTTTTTGAATGCCTTTCTGCACTGCCACACTTCCAGATTTACTAATTATTTCCGTGAGTTGAAGAATAAGGGTTGCCAAATTATTTTCGCCGGTCTATTTTTCCATCAGAACTCAAAATAGTTCTGTGTCCTTGGCCTCTTTAACTTGCGAGTGGTGCTTCCTCACGGCTGAAGTACCGTAAATTAATGTCAAACAAAGCTTCCCTGGTTTCAGGAGCACACTAAAACAGACCCAGTGTTGGCTTGAATTAGCAACCATTTATTCCAAAACATTTCATAAGCCTTACACGTTTCGAAGCAACCTTCTTGTTCACAGGCATTGATGCGGTTTTACAGATTTTAAAGGCGTTGTCTCAGCATGCTTTTATTCCTTTGAGAAGGTGAGTCTTATGTTCCATGCATGCTGGGATGTGTAGTACTATTTTTTTCTATGCCTTTCTGCGCTGCCACACTTCCAGATTTACTAATTATTTTCCGTGAGTTGAAGAATAAAGGTTGCCAAATTATTTTCGCCGGTCTATTTTTCCATCAGGACTCAAAATAGTTCTGTGTCCTTGGCCTCTTTAACTTGCGAGTGGTGCCTCCTCACGGCTGAATAACCGAAAATTAATTTCAAACAAAGCTTCCCTGGTTTGAAGAGCACACTAAAACAGACCCAGTGTTGGCTTGAATTAGCAACCATTTATTCCAAAACATTTCTGAAGCCTAAGCCTCAAATGACATCACTGATGACATCATCCAGTGAATGTGTATCTTTCTGAAAAATAAATATTTTTTATATATGTATATCTAAAGGTTGATGGAAGAATAAATGGGTAAATAAATGTCTAAATGGATGTTTTTTTTGTGAAAAATTGATTGGTTAACTGACTTATTACATGTATCTTAGTGAATACATATATTAGCGAGTAATGTTTAAATATTTAAATATCTGTATCTGTGTCTCACTTTGTGTATAAGTGGCTGCATGGGTTGGTGAGTAGCTACATGAGTGTGTATATGGGTTATTTGTTGTTTCTTTGAGTATCAGTATCAGTGTCTGTATGGTTCGGTGGGGGATATTACTTAGAGCACAGATGCATGAATGAGTGACTCACTATTTGTATGTATTTTGAAGACAGCATGTGTGCAAGACTGTATGAGTGGATGATTGTGTGTATGGGTTGGTTAGTGAGTATGTGTTTTTATAATTGATTGTTTAAGAGAGTAAATATGTTTCCGTTTCTGTAGAAGTATGTGTAGTGGTGTGTATATAGCAGTATAATCAAGTAAATGGTTTTTTGATAGTTTATTTGCATGTGTGAATTTGTGTGTGAGTAACTATATGGATGAGTATTAGTGTGTAACAGGATGTATAGGTGTATGAGTGCATATGATGAGTGAGTACATGCATGAGTGACTATATAGAACTGTTGGTGAATGAGTGGATGTGTATGTAGATGTTGGAATTACCTAATAAGTTGTTGTAATTGGTATTGTTTTCTCCTTTTTTAAGAAAATTTTAGTTTCTATTTTTGAATGTGTGTGTCAAAGGTTATTTTATGCTGATAGGAGGTCTGCCACTTTGTCACAAGGATGTTGTCATCAGTGATGTCATTTGAGATGTCATCAGTGATGTCATGAGTGATGTCACTGACCATGTCATGAGTGATGTAATATGTGACGTCATCAGCAGTGCATTGCACACGCAAGTTATAGTGAGTCCAACTAACTATAACGTGGGAATTTCAATGGTTTTATGCGAGTAAAATTTCCACCTAACTATAACTGGTGTGAAACCTATGGTTTTCTCAGTGAATATATATATATATATATATATATATATATATATATATATATATATATATATATATATATATATATATATATATATATATATATATATATATATATTCAATACCAAAGAAGAAATCGCTGCACACTCCTTGATACTTCTGCAGTTACTTTATTTTTCAAACGTGAAGAAACTCCCTACGCGTTTCGAACCGTAGTTCCTGTTCACGGTAGCTTTCGTGATTTGTCCCTCTGCTATTTCTATGCATCTGCCTGTATCCACAGCCTATGATTAACTAGGGCATGCTGGGACTTGTGGTTTTGTTACATTTTTGCCTCGTAGTTTACATTACAGTCAGTGGGTTTTTACATAACAGTGGGGAGTTGTTTTAGTTACCGCATGTAAAAGCGTTCCCTCTATTTACGGGGATAATGTCGCTTTGTGACGCTCGTGAGGCTCACGTGCGTGTATGATCAAGACTCAAAGTACCTGAGAGTTGATTCAAATGCGTACCTTTTCTGACTTAAGGTCCTTTGCACAATCATGGGCTGAGTGCCCTACGTCCCCGCTGTGTGTATTAACCCACAGCTAGTGTTTCATTCTAATCATTGGCAGTCCTTTTTAGCAAAAACAATATAACTCAGTTTCTCACGACTGTTATATACAAGTACATTTCTAGTTCTTTTAGAGAGACAGTTTGGATAACAGTTGTCCAAATGTTTACGCAAGATTGTCAATTTCTAAGTTCTTATAAGTGAACATAAAGTTCTTCATCGCCGTTGAGGCCAGCGGGCTGTTTCGTTCTGAACCTCATAATTAGCTTTGATTCCAATCGCCTCAATCTTTGTATACGATTTCCCCCTCTTTCGTGCTGTGGTACGCTAGCAAGTTCAAAATTTTTTACATCCAACCGGGTTTTAGTTTCATGATTAGTCAAGTGTTTGGCAATGGCATAAGAATGATCGCCCTTCTGGATTGCACGAATATGTTGGAGTATTCTTGTTTTTAGCGAGCATGTCGTGCTTCCAATATAGGAATTTCCACAAAAACATTAGAGCATTTATACAACGAATGATGACTCACAAGTTATGTTAGTTCTCATTACAAAGTTTTTTCCTTCAGGGTCCTTTAAGTTCTTAATATTTCGTCCAATCTTACACGCTTTGCAGATTGCGCATTTACTAAATCCACGTTTTCTCATTTCCAACCAGGATTCTGGCTTCTTCATTTCGAAGTGACTTTTGGTTAATTGGTCTGCGAGATTTGGTGCTCTTTTGTACGAGTTCAAAGGATGATCTCCTATGGTCATCCCTATATTCGGATCTTTACGCAGTACGTGCCAAAATTTCATCATGGCTTTCTGTATTTTGTAGCTTTCTTTACTGAAAGTCATTATCATCCGTGGTTGTTCTTCTGTTTTGTTTTGGTTTTGTGAAGATTCTTCTGTGGATTGGTTTGTAGGGCTCATTTTATTTATGAGCGTGTCTTCATTCTGGCTTTCGTTTCACATATGTTGAGGTCTGTTGTTTTGTACACTCTCTGTTTGAAGCGTTCTTTCGTTTCTTTGAATTTCTTTTCCATCTCAGTATCCTCCGAGCAGTTTGAGTCTTGATCATACACGCACATGAGCCTCACGAGCGTCACAAAGCGACATTATCCCCGTAAATAGAGGGAACGCTTTTACATGCGGTAACTAAAACAACTCCCCACTGTTATGTAAAAACCCACAGACTGTAATGTAAACTACGAGGCAAAAATGTAACAAAACCACAAGTCCCAGCATGCCCTAGTTAATCATAGGGTAGGGATACAGGCAGATGCATAGAAATAGCAGAGGGACAAATCACTAAAGCTACCGTGAACAGGAACTACGCTTCGAAACCCGTAGGGAGTTTCTTCACGTTTGAAAAATAAAGTAACTGCAGAAGTATCAAGGAGTGTGCAGCGATTTCTTCTTTGGTATTGAATGAATTGGGACACTGCCCTGGTCCCATCGCTGGCACCAACTGGTTTGTGCTCCCGCTGCGACAGGACAATTTGTGTGTTCATATATATATATATATGCATATACCAGTAAAGTAAAAATTTAAATAACATATATATTTAATAATTTAAAATATTAAAATATATTTAATCTTTTACAATTACATTTGACACTACATTAACTGCAACAGGAGGGAAAATGTTGGACAGTGGAGGGGATAAAATTACTATTTTCATGCCAGTAGGGAAAGTGTTGGATAGCCTAGAGTAATAATTTATTATTCCACTTCGGGGAGTGCAACATTAAGGAAAGTGTTGGATAGCGTAGGGGTAAACATTACTATTCCCACTCCAGAGATAGCAACAGTAGGGAAAGTGTTGAATAGCACAGGGGTAAAAATTATTACTCCCATTCCAGAGAGTTCAACAGTAGGGAAAGTGTTGGATAGCAGAGTGGATTAAATTACTATTCCCACTCGAGCAAGTACAACAGTGAGGAAAGTGTTGGATAGGGGAGAGGAATAATTTACTATTCCCACTCCAAAGAGTGCAACAGTAGGGAAAGTGTTGGATAGCAAAGGGGTGACAATTACAATTCCCACTCCAGCGAGTTAAACAGTAGAGAATGTTTTGGATAGCGGACGGTTATAATTTACTATTCCGGCTCCAGGGAGTGCCCCAGTAAGGAAAGTGTTGGATAGCAGAGAGAATACAATTTACTATTCCCACTCCAAAGAGTGCAACAGTAGGGAAAGTTTTGGATAGCGGAGGGGAGTAATTTACTATTCTCATTACAAGGAGTGCAACAGTGGGGAAAGTGTTGGATGCTAGAGGGATAAAATGTACTATTCCCACTCCAGAAAGTGCAACAGTCGGGAAAGTGTTGGATAACGGAGTGGAGTAATTTACTATTCCCACTCCAGCAAGTACAACAGTAGGGAAATTGTTGGATAGGGGAAGAGGAATAATTTACTATTCTCACTCCAGCAAGTACAACAGTAGGGAAAGTGTTTTATAGCAAAGTTGAATAATTTACTATTCCCCCTCCAAAGAGTGCAACAGTAGGGAAAGTGTTAGATAGCGGAGGGGTAACAATTTACTAATCCCACTCCAGCGAGTGCAACAGTAGGGAAAGTTTTGGATAGTGGAGGGGAGTAATTTACTATTCTCACTACAAGGAGTGCAGAAGTAAGGAAAGTGTTGGATAGCAGAGGGGATAAAATGTACTATTCCCACTCCAGAAAGTGCAACATTAGGAAAAGTGTTGGATAGCGGAGGGGTAAAAATTACTATTCCCACTACAGAGAGTGCAACAGTAGGCAAAGTGTTGGATAGCGAAGTGGATACAATTACTATTCCCACTCTAGCAAGTGCTACAGTAGGGAAAGTGTTGGATAGCAGAGGGGAATGATTTACTATTCCCACTCCAGGGAGTGTAACAGTAAAGAAAGTGTCGGATAACGAACGGGAATAAGTTACTACTCCCACTCCAGCGAGCGCAACAGTAGGGAAAGTGTTGAATAGCAGAGGGAATAAACATACTATTCCCACTCTGGCAATTGCAACGGTAGGGAAAGTGTTGGATAGCGTAGGGGTAAAAATTACTAGTCTCACTCCAGCAAGTGCAACAGTAGGGAAAAATGTTGGATAGCGGAAAGGAATCATTTACTATTCCCACTCCAGCTAGTGCAACAGTAGGGAAAGTGTTGGATTGCATGAGGGAATAATGTACTATTCCCACTCAAGCAAAAGAATTACAATTAATTAACAAACAATTAAATATTTGATTTTGTTTACCTCCCACCATATACCCCTATAAATGACAACACCAATGTTGTAGAACATAACACTATTAACATAATTAATTAATAATTAATTAATTAAATGAACAAGCAATTTAAAAACAATCAATAACACATTAATTCACACAATTTACACTATAAAACAACTTAAAAAAAGTTATAATAAAAATGTTTTAAAAATATATTGCAATTAAATTACTTCCCAGCCTACTCAGCCTATCAACACATCACCCTCTTTAAAAATGATACAAATAACATAATTATTAATTAATTCATCATTATTAATAACAAATTAATAATTAATTAACAATACATTATTTATCACAATTAATCATATAACATTTTAAACACATAAATATTTAATAATTAAACATACTAAATATTTTATTATTAAAAGACTTCCCACCCTACTCCCCTATAAACTCACAACCCACTCCTAAAAAAATAACACAATAACATATTTACCAATTAATTATTAATACTTACCAACCAATTATTAACTAACTATTAAAAATTATTTATCACAATTAACAATATAAAATATTAAATACATAGATATTAATTAATTGAAAATATTAAATAATTTTTATTAAATGACTTCTGACCCTATTCCCCTATAAACCCACAACCCGCTACGGAACTAAAACGCAAAATTTACTTTAAAAAAATAATAACTTCAAAAAATGTAACACATTTATTAAAAAACAAATGCACTCCTTACACAAAAAAATAAAACACGTACATGTAAAATACACACTAAAATACATAACACTAAATCAAACAACGATATTTTTGACAACAGTATTTTGACTAACAATATTAATTACTTCGATATTTTGAAAAACGATATTACTTACCTTCAACTCGATATTCTTGACAACGATATTCTAACTGTTGATATTTTTGTAGCCCGAGATTTTGGACTTAATATTCTGCTACTCGATATTTCCTACTCAATAATATATCTGTTCAGCCCACTCTATGCTACCCTACTCTACTCAGACTATGTGCACTGGTGAGCGAGAGTGAGATTTGACCTCCCCTAGCGTGATTTTCTAAAGCGGGGGTTATTGGCATTTGGGAGCGGTCATTGTCAGAGGGCTACCGTTTGAGTAGATTTACTGCCACTCGATTAGATTTTCTACTCAAATAGCAGCAAAATCAACATGAATGGCCTCAAGCTCTTGCACAACGCAAGGTGCCATTCGCACTGATTTTCAGCACTGCTCGCGCTACCAGTGCTAAATTGTAGCACAAGCTGCATATTTTCCGTCCATTCACAGAATTCCACAGAATCTTGCAGAGTTTTTCGATAACTCCATAGAATTCTGCACAGGGAAACTCTCCAAGTTCCATCCACCCCTATATCTAAGTAAATATGATGCTGCACCTTCAGTGGAGTGCTTGTTAAGTTGAAATTTAGCTTTAATTAATTCATCAAGAAAGGATTTGCATTTAGTAGTAAAATATAGGTGTTCAATTTTTTTGATAATATTTACTTTGATGATTTTATTAATATTTAACTTCCATTTTTTGGATACATTTCAAACAATAAAATCCCTAGCCGATCCTTTAAAGGAATCCCATAGAATGTTAGGAGATATATTGGAAGTATCATTTAAATAGAAAAATGATTGTACAAAAGTTTCAAAACTTTGTGTAAACTGTATATCCAATAGAAGCGAGTTACTAAATCACCCATCTTTCATTGCCTTTAGATACAGGGAGTAAAACTAAATTCATAATAACTGGTGCATGACCAAATATTAAGTTTGATCTAATCTCTGAGTTCAAAAGTCGTGAAGATAAAGATTTAGAACAAAATGGATGGTCTTTTCTTGAATGATAAGAGTCAACTGGAAAAAGAAGGTCAATTCTCCCAATGTTGTGTTGCAAAGCGGCTCATTGGGATGGGCGGAAGACTGGATTCCGTCCGCCATCCTGTTATAAACCAGGACCGTCTGCCATGCCTGCTGCGGTCCCGCAACACAAATTAGGATACGATCGCCACCATGACGGTCGCATTCTTCATTTTAACATTGCAGCGGGTGATGCTGACAGCAGCCCCAGCTGCAATGTTAAAATTGCATGTTTTGCATTTCACTGCACTACATGGCAGGCACCACATGGGGCTTGCCACTTGGTGCAGTGAAATGTAGGGGGGTACCATAGGTATCCCCCAAGTGCATCCCACCTCCCCAACACAAGGGGGGTATGCTATGGGCCCACAAATCTGCTTCTGCCTGTCGTTTCGCAGTGGGATGACTGCAGCGAAAAGACATGTGGAAAGGGATATCGTAACCTCTATGGCGGTGCCTGCAAGGCTCAGCCGCAATGCTGCCCAATGTTTTGGTTCCACAAAGCGGGCGGAAAAGGACCGCCTTGTGGAACCTTGGCGGACAGTCTTTGCATCCACCACACTTCTCTGAGGATTCCCCTCGTCATCATAATCTGGCAGGGAAAACTACTGTCAGGTGTCAGGTGGCCCGCCACCGCACGGCTGGCGTTGGTGGTCCCGCCGCCATCATAATGAGCCCCATACTCTCCAAACATCTATCAGAGGTCTTTGATCAATCAATGATGAAATTGTTTGTGAATATTGGAAAGAATAAATATTAATTTAGAATTACAGTCAATAAAAGGATCAATATCCAGATTGCAATCTCAATCCAAAATCAAGTGATCACCTGATATAGACATTCATTTATGTGAATTTCCAAGCCAAAACATGTTGTCAGGTTACGTAGGAACATATATGCTAAAGATAGAAAAAAATATTTTATTAATAATCAATTTTCAATAAGCCATCTTCCATTTAAATCACAATCCTAAAATATTAAGTGAACATCTAGAGATTTTTCATATGAAACAAAAACTCAACTTTTCTTACTAAAGCCTGGAGATGAAAATACCTTTCCCACCCAAGTTCAAGCAAATGTATTAGTTTCAGCTTGTACCAGATGAGTTTCTTGTAGCAGAGCCACATTACTTCTCCACATAGCCAAATGTGCTAAAACTCCTTGCCTTTTAATAGGTGAACCCAGCCCCCTAACATTCCAAGAAGTTATTTGTGAAGACATTAACCAGTAATTACAACGTTGATGAAAGTACTACATTTTACATAAGAATGATAAACAAAATGCTGTAAGGGAAAATAATGAGAAGATATATACATCTTATAAGAAAAGATATAAAAGTGGAAAGAAGAATTAGAAAAAAGTAGAATTTGAATACCAGGACAAAAAAAGGAAAAATAAAGAGAAAAAAAAAAGAAAACACACATATGAACAAACAAATCAGTAGGGATGGTGGAACGGCAGGAAAACACAATCAGGATAAGGTGGGAGCCTGAGGGGAACCAAACCCATGAGAAAGAAATGGATTAAATCAACACATGAAGTAAAACACCTGATTGGGAGATAAATGATTCAATTAGTTATCGAACAAATTGTCCAACAATTATATTGAAAAATCACAGGAAATGAACATAATACTAAGGTAAAGTACTATATAATGGCTAACATATCAGCAACAAAATCTGAGTGTTAGAAATCCCACTAGCAGAAAAACTCATTTTTTTAAAATGTTTTATTTTACAGAGTTTTATATAGCGCGAACTTCTCCTAATCAGGTATCAGAACTCTTTACATAGCACCAGTTGTGCTACATGAGGATACATTATTTCTTTTGTTAGGCACTGGGAGATTAAGTGATTTGCCCAGAATCACAGGATGTTCAGTGTTGTTGCCGAGACTCCAACCCAGTTCCCCAGATTCGAGGACGACCGCCCTAGCGGTCAAGCCAACTTCTCTCTCCAATGTACCAATTTGTTAATCTCTACTGTTATCCAAGCGTTTCTGTGATAAAACTACCTTTAAATAGACATGGGAGAAAATTCCAAATCCAGTAGTTAAGAGATTGAAGAGCAGGATGCATCACCAGAAATAGTTTCCTACGATCTGCTGGGAATTTTGTCAAATCTTGAGAAAAATAAAAGTTGGAACCAGATCAGGTAATTCAACCTTTCACTTTCACTGCCTGCTCTGATTACTTTCAATAAGTCTGCATACTCTAAAAAGAGAATTATGACTCTTCTAGGTTTCTGTGAGGAACTGATGTGCCAGCATTGAGTCCCAGCCAATGAGCCCATTAGTTAACGGAAGTAGAATCTGGCATACTTTGAATTTTGGAAAGAAAGAATTGAAAAAGTGTAAAAAGGATCAGTTCCTTTAAAACCCTCTGCTAGACCATAAATGAGTAGGTTATTACTATGGTTGCGGTTTTTAAGGTCTTCCGCATGTCTTTTAAGTAGTGTAACCTCAACATGGAGTTGTTTAACCCTTGAATAACATCATGTAGGTCACTGACCCTACGTTCCACCTGAGTGACTCTGTTATTTATTCAAGACCAATTGTCTTCTAGACTTTGAAGACAATGATTTGTTTCCTTTATAAAAGATTTTCGTGTTCCTTTTTCATTCTGTAGAGCTCCTTTTGGACCAGAGTTGAAGACTTAACTGAGGATGGCAGATTCTTTTTTAACACTTTAATGTGTGGAGGTGATAGATGAAGCACACTTTTCCCACCAGTTTTGGAGCTACCTAAAGTGTTTGAAGGAGAGTTAGATGCAGATGACAAAATAGTAGAATCTTGTTGTTTTTGTATGAGATCTGTCATGGTTTCCATAACATTATAATGTGGAAGGTGGAGAAATGCTTGTGATTTAGCAGAAATGCTGCACTTTACCTTTGAACCTTTAGTTCTTCTCATAAAAGAATAAGTGTAAATACAGAAAGCAGAAGAGTATTTATGTTTGAACAGAAGAACTAGAGGCTGAGTAATATAATATTCCCAGAGAATCAGGTTAATGCGTAAACTGTAGACCAAAGCAGAAGCAAGCAGATATACTGAAATACTATCAATTTTGAGGAAAGTCAGTAATATAATTACACAAGAAGCAAATTGAGATCCTTTTATTATATTAAACTCCTCACATTGTACTTGGAAGAAAATCATTGAAAATGTGACAATACCTCCAATCACTCCTTTATGTAATGAATATGATGCAGCATATAAGAAAATCTTTCTTTTTGTTGACATTGGTGACATAAAATATTTGAGCAAACATTAAATGCTGCATTAAATGCTGGGTTGAACCGTCAACAAATTCCTCAGAGAAAGGCTGATAAAATCTCAGCCGCTATAGTTCTCCAACGTGCAACCGCTGCTAAAGAAAAAAAATCACTGACGTTGTGAATAAAAATATGCCTGAACCTTAACAAGATGTTCAGTAGCATCTCCTATGATCTGACATGTATGTGCTTCAATGATTATGGTACAAAGCTTGTGACGGCCCGTCCTTCCCCTCCTGGCTGCCACGGAGCTCCCTCAAATGCAGCCATCCTCGTACCGTGACAAACCATGCCCTGAGGCCAATTGTAAAAGTCTGTGTTTATTCCGGAAATCATGTATAAGAACAACAGGAGAAGACCCATAAACCTCGTTGGGATGGGTGTGTCGTGTAAGCAAAAACAATTCCCAACAGGTATCATGCAAAGACAGTTTCACTAATGTATGCAATATGCATTACACAAAGGAAGAAACCAAGGAGTCATTTGAATTTTTTGAAAAAAGGCAGTATTATTCACCAAGAAGCAAAAGGGAATGGTCTTTCACATGACAATACAGTTAAGACAGCGCTGTACAGAGCAGATCATGTGACAACCCAGTGGCACTTGGTGCAAGGTGCTATATACAATTGGTGATGGTGAAGGTGCAAGTGCTAAAGTGAACAGCGTGATTGACGCATGAACTAAAGTATTTACATCGCCCACAGCACTGGTTCCATCGACAACCCTGTCCTGATGACGATCCCGACTAAAGGGGATCGAAACGCCGTCGACTTCACAGCCTGAATCATATGACGCATATCACGTTTTGTGCTCCTGTACAATTTTTGACAAATCTTAATTTAAGTGATTACAACTTGTTTCTGTGGAGCTATTATTTGATGAAAATACTTTAGTTCATGCGTCAATCACGCTGTTCACTTTAGCACTTGCACCTTCACCATCACCAATTGTATATAGCACCTTGCACCAAGTGCCACTGGGTTGTCACATGATCTGCTCTGTACAGTGCTGTCTTAACTGTATTGTCATGTGAAAGACCATTCCCTTTTGCTTCTTGGTGAATAATACTGCCTTTTTTCAAAAAATTCAAATGACTCCTTGGTTTTTTCCTTTGTGTAATGCATATTGCATACATTAGTGAAACTGTCTTTGCATGATACCTGTTGGGAATTGTTTTTGCTTATTCCGGAAATCAAGCATGGAGCTGGCCTTCCTGGATCTTCACTATAGACTCCAGATATAAAAAAAACAATATTCTTAAGACTTCAGCAGGTCTGTTTGTGGACCCCCACTGCAAACTTACATTTTCTTCTGAATTGTACAGTGGATGGCTCAGAAATCATTGGCTGAAATCCTGTGAAGGAGGATAGCATGTGGCAGAGGAGTACCGTATTAAATGCTGGTCCCTTTAAGGCCTAAAGGTAAAACATGCCTTACACACCTTAGCAATGTACAATTTAAATCAGTTGGTGGCCTATGAAGGAAGTCAATAATGGGCAGGGCTAAACTGGCCGTAGCAGGCACCGGGTGTTTCCCGGTGAGCCGGAAGGGTGGGGGCCAGTTTTGGACTGGTGGGTACTGCTTTTCGTACAGGGTGCTGGTTTTGCTGCAGTTCTGCAATATCGGCCCCCTGTATCAAAAGCAGCAGCAGTGTTTCCCACCAGACATCCCCCCCATCCCCGCAGCTGATCAGATTTATTTGCCAGGGCCGGTTTGCATTCCCACTCCGGCCCTGATGATGGGGTAAAGTAGTAGTTACTAACACCTCCATACACAAGTAGTTTCTAGTTTCTTGAGAGATCCACCTCTTCCCATCTCATTAGTATGCAGCAAGGATTCTAAGTTTACTTTAATATAAATTTAGCTATTGGAGTTCAATAAAATGTTCTGGACCTGTGACTTTGAGTGCAATGGGGGCAGGGTCAATGAGTGTCGGACCAGTGTCAAAGATGTGGCTAATACAAACAAAATGCTATGTAATAATGTTTTTGGTCTTTCACTTTCAGGTATCCTTTCGGTATAGAATCATGGACACATCTTAATAGAACAATAAATGTAAGTTAAACTGGTGAGAAATGCCCTCCTTTACATTAACAAAACCTCATTTGGTTATTGCAATCACTGTAGTTGTCTGTGTGTGTAATTAGAGTCCTAGGGCACGATTCACAAAAGCAATCTGAGACTTTTGTGTAACACTACAGTCAACACTGAATGGAGTGCAAATCGTGGACTGCATGTACCATGAGGCAAAGGAGCAAACTTTTCTGGGATGTGATGTAGTGTTTGGCCAAAACCATTTCCCTTCCCAAACTAATTTTCATGGCCTCCTCTACTATTTATCTCTCATTCCTAATGTTCCATTTTGTAAAAATTGTGTTCTGGCCTATTGATTACACTTCATCCGGCCTCAGCCAGGGAGTATAGCCCGATTGTGGACTTGATACAACTTGTAAATGACCTCTGTGAATACCAAAAGTCATAAAGTTAGACTTTTGTCTAAGATTTCCTTTGTGAATCGGGCCCCTAGAACTGAAGTCTGCTAGTGCAGAGATGAATATTGAAGTGTACTTACAGAGCTACGAAGTCCCAGCCGGTGACAGAAAGTGCTCTGAATATGTAAATCGTTATTTTAAAATTGTTTTACACAAATAATACAATAGGATGCTACAAAATGTAAGAAACAATTTGCTAAATATTGGAGCTTACAAATCTAAAATTAAGAAACAGGAAATCAGAAACATGGAAAATGACATTAAACTAATGGTAGAGTAAATTACGACAGGAAGCCCTTCAGAACCGAAAGATCTATTAGAAAAAAAGGTCCTACAACTTAAGGAGAATCTAACTGATTATCTGGAAAATATAGTGAGAAAAAAATGGGAAGCAAGCAAATTGACAAATCACGAATATGGGGAAGGATGCAGAAAAATGCTGGCATGGAGAACTCATACAGACCAGACAAGGAATAAAATATCCTGTATTCAGAACAACCAAAGGATATTGAGCTCTGACGATTCCGTGATAAAGCAGGAGTTTGCAACGTTTTTTTCCACACTATACAAAGAAGATTTAAATTCAACTGAAGACCAAATCGGAAAATACCTAGATACAGTTTCACTACCATCACTAACGAAGGAGGAGGAGAATGAATTAAATAACGAAATCAAAGTCGAAGAAGTAAGAGCAGCGATAAAAAACTTGAAAAGAGGTAAGGCTGCTGGCCCTGATGCTTTGCCAAACAAAATTTACTTAGCACTGAAGGATTCAGTGGTAGTCCACCTAACAGATCTAATAAATAAAGTATATATGGACCAGGAAAATATTCCTGATTCTTGGAATGACGCTACGATCAGCATCATTTTAAAACCAAGAAAAAATTCGAAACACTGTGAATTTTACAGGCCAATTTTATTGTTAAACTGTGACTACAAAATCTTTATGCAAGTCATAGCAAAGTGGCTATCCACTATAATATCAAAACTAATCCACCCTGATCAGAAAGGATTTACAAAAGGCAGACAAATACACGAAATAACACATGAATTATTTGCAACAATTGACATAGCCCTCTGTGAAAACATGCCTTTAACCATAATCACTTTCGATGCAGCTAAAGCATTCAATAGAATAAACTGGGCCTTTTTAAACCAAGTCATCAAAAAATACAATCTAGGGACAAGATTTGGCGGTACGATAAAAGAAATCTACAAAAAACCCAGAGCAAAAATATTAATCAATGGATCACTCACCAGTAATATTGAAATACAAAGAGGGACAAGACAGGGGTGTCCACTATCCCCCCTCCTCTTTAATCTTTACATCGAGCCACTCGCATGCTTCCTGAGAAATCACACCTCAATATCTCCTTTCAATTATCATATGTGGTCAAAGAAAGTGGCACTCTATGCGGATGACTTGATGATATTTACAGATAACTATGAAAATTCCACCAACACAATAGAGGACACGATTTCTAAGTTCGGCAACGTATCGGGATATCTAAAAAATCAAGCAAAAACTGAGGCCATGAGCTGGAACACACAACCAATACTACATATTCCAGAAATAAAATAAAATATTTGGGGATAACCCTGGTCAACGAGTTGGAAAAAATCCCCCAACTAAACTTGAACAGAGTCCTCGCAGAAACAAGAATTCTACTCAAAGTGTAGGACGGGCTACCCCTAACCTTCCTGGGAAGATCTAACATCATAAAAATGTCAATCCTACCTAAATTCACATATCTATTTAACACCATTCCCCTGGAATTCCAGAAAGACGCACTGAAGAAAATCCAGGGTGAACTAGCCAGCTTTATTTGGTCATCTAAAAGGTAGAATTGCATCGAGCAAACTAAGGAGGAAGAAAGAGCAAGGAGGAATAGCCAGCCCAGAGCTTTTTGAATATTACAGAGCTTTTCATTTTAAGAACATGAGACCCTTATTAAGGAAAAATCAATCCTACCCAAATTTCCTACAGAATATGACAGGCAAAGTAGATCACTTTTTATTCAAATTCGGCCATCCAAAATTTAAAAAAAAAATAAAACAAAAGATTGTGTACAATGCGGCAAAAATTTGGTACCAAATTAGAAATACAGTAAATACACCATACTACAGTAACATGGCACCGATATGGGATACCCCGGCACACCAGACTGTCTAAAAGACTCCCTAGCTCTACCATTAAAAGTAGCTAGAATCGAAACTTGGGGGCAACTCCTAAC
This sequence comes from Lissotriton vulgaris, assembly GCF_964263255.1. NCBI lineage: Eukaryota > Metazoa > Chordata > Amphibia > Caudata > Salamandridae > Lissotriton > Lissotriton vulgaris. Next base: position 1,718,672,441 of record NC_141694.1, on the reverse strand, counting down.
AGACAACTCCACAAACAAGTGGGATCAAATTTTCTCAGCCACTACCTCAAACTTATCTAAATTCAAGTTTTACCTGCTGACCAGTTGGGCCAAATCTCTAACGGAAAAAGAACAGGCAATGAAGGCTTAGAGAAGGAAATGATAAAATCCTCAACAATAAAAAAGAAAATATCGAAATGGTACTGGGCCCTTGTACAGGCCGGAGAGGAAGATTGTCCAGTTCCTGAAACAACATGGAGGAAAGATATGCCTGAACTAGACCTTCAAATTCTCTGGCAAAAATCTTTAGAAAAATGCTGGCCCAGCCTAAAACCAGCAGCCTTGAAAAGGAACCACTTGCTCACAATCCATAGGGCATACTGGACCCCAAAAAAACTATCGAAAATTTAAAGGAGCAAACATAAAGTCCTGCCCCAAATGTGGATTGGAGAGGGAGAACGACATCCATATGTTCCAAGAATGCCCACTACTCACCGCCTTTTGGCATGAAGTTAGTAAGACGATAACTAAGGTGTTGGGTCATCAAATAGATGTAAGTATTACGCTAATTATTTTTGGGATCCACCTTATAAATGAAATGGAGATAATGAAATTGACTAAAAAACAGGAAAAGCAACTGTTCGTATTAATACTAGTGGCAAGGAGAGAGATTTGTATCAACTGGGTTAAACCAGCACCTCCTTTGCACGCAAACTGGCTAAACTCGATATTAACAACGAATACATTGGATAGGAAAGGGAACATAAGCAAAAAGTCACATTTCTGGGAACTATGGGAACAGTTTTTCCAAATAGTTAACTGTTACCTCTGTAAGATCCGCCAACATATCCAATGATTAAAGCGATGACAATAATTCAGGTGGAATTATTTCTGCTGAGTAGCTAGGATGGCTAGCTCCAATCCCGTGTAAGAATCAGAATTATTGACAATGATAAAGGATGAAGGAGAAACCTGTTTACACACAACACGCAAAGGGATACTTCCCAACCAACTACGAGAAACACGGGGCAGTGACGGCATAGAACGTTGAAATAACAGACTCCCGAAACTCCTTCTACATACAATCGCAAAATGAGGATTAAAAAAAAAAAAAAACTATTTAGGGGTTAAAATTAAGCAAGTGCTGATAATGCCTTTTCATTACCTCTCAGAGAGAATACATGTTTGCCTCCACGAATCTTTGAGTGACTCCATTATTTAAAGCCTATATTGGCTTCCCAAGCAGCCTTTACATTTGATGATTAACCAGTTGCACACATTTCAATGTGTTCATGTTATAGTACTCTAGGGAGTACAATAATTTTTCCTTTGCCTGTCTCTCTCTCTCTCACTCACTCTCTCTCTCTCTCTCTCCCCCCGCCCCCACACACATACACCCCCCCCCCCCCACACACACCCCTACAGGACATTTCTCTTCTGGAAAATGTTTTCGTAAAATTTATATGAATGAGCATGCCATTCAGCATTGATCATGCCCACTTTGATGTCTGGGTCAATGTACTCACCTCACATCCTAAAATTTAACAGGTTGATATCATCAAAAAGCGATGTGGGCAGATCATATGCAAATTTAAGAAACTGAGGCCCATGGAAATACCTCAGATTGCCCAGGATCACACAGTGTGCCAAGTTGGAAGTCAGATTCCTGATAGGGTGACTAACTTTCCACAATTTTCACAGACTGTCTGTAAATTAGCCCTAAAGTCCTTTATCTGTGATAGAATTCTTATCAGACAACATTTGTCCGTAATTTTAGCCTCTCCACTAAAAGAACAAAGTTAATTCTCACAATTGTGATTCCCCAGCTGAAGGGAGGGAGTCTCCTGTGCTGCATTCTGGAGGGAGAGGCAGACGCCTAAGAAGAAAGAAGCCTTCTTGCTAGAGTGTCTGCTTCCCCAAAGAAATGCAAATATGTGCGATCATTAAATGTAAATTCTGCTTTGGAACAAGTATTGTTTTAAATTAATTAATTAATTTATTTATTTATTTATTAATGACATTTCTTGAGCGCGAACAAATGCCCGTGGGCGTCTCGGTGCTGAGAATAGGTTCTCCAGCTGGGAGGGGAAGCTCTGAAGTTACTGGTTGAACAGCCAGCTCTTTAACTGCTTAAGGAATGACCAGAGTGTAGGGCTAGTTTTAATTGACTGGGGTAAGGTATTCCATAGTTTCGGGGCCGAAACCAAGAACCTTCGGTCCCCCCAAGAGACTGTTTTGGTGCGTGGAACCACTAGATCATTTAGAGAAGAGGAACGTAGAGATCTGGGTGGACGGTAGGGCATCAGGTATTGTTTGAGAAATGAAGGTCCTTGATTGTGCAAAGATTTATACACAATACAAAGAGTTTTGAACTTAATTCTGTTTCTGATATGCAGCCAGTGTAAATTTCTTATGGCATCGGTTGCGGATTTATATTTGGGAATTCTGGCCAAGAGTCTAGCTGCTGAGTTTTGGATGGTTTGCATTTTGTTAATGACCCTGATTTGGGTGCTTGTAAACAGGGCATTACAGTAGTCCAGAGTGGACAGCACCAATGAGGTCACCAGGGTTTTGCCTGCCGTTTCTGGGAGGAAGGGGGTTATTTTCTTTATTAGGCGCAGTTTGTGGAAGGCAGAGGAGGCAATTTGGTTGGTGTGTGGGAAAAAGTTGAGATGGTCATCAAAGACCACTCCCAAGTTCCTCACCTTGCTAGCAGGTTTAGGCGGCGTACCAAAGGCCGTGGACCACCAGGCGGAAGACCACTCTGGGGTCAGTTGTCCGAATATGACGACTTCCATCTTATCGGAATTAAGTTTTAAACAGTTGGTGGCCATCCAGTCCCTAATTGCCAACATGCCCTCTTTAAAGTTCTCTGCTACTTTATGGCCATTGTTTTTGATGGACAGGACCAACTGCTTGTCATCCGCATAGGAGGTAAGGCTCATCCCGTGTGCTTGAATGATGTTAACTAGGTCCGACACATAGATATTAAAAAGTGTCGGACTTAGGGATGAGCCGTGTGGTACCCCGCATGGCAGTGACAGGTTGGACGATTGGAAGGAGCCCTTTGTGACAGCCTGGGTCCTATCAGACAGAAAAGACGCCAGCAATTTCTTGGCTGTATGTTGGATGCCGATGTTTTCGACACGGTCGACCAAAATCGAGTGATCGACTGTGTCGAAGGCAGCCGACAGATCTAGTAGTATTAGTACTCTGTTCCACCATGATCTCGGATGGATCTGATGTCATCCGCGGCTTTGATTAGTGCGGTCTCGGCACGGTGAAATCGGCGGAATCCAAATTGGGTATCATCGAGTAGATGGTGTTCCTCTATGAAAGCAGATAGTTGTTGATTCATTGCTCTTTCTGCAATTTTGGCCAGGAATAGAAGGCTTGCAATTGGGTGATAGTTTTTCAATTCGTCTTTGTCAAGGTGTGGCTTCTTTAATAAAGGTTTAAGGAGGGTTTTTTTAAGGGCGTCTGGGTAGATACCTGATCTGAACATGGAGTTACAGATTAGGGTAATGGCAGGTATAAGCACGTCGATAATGGGTGGGAGAATTTTAAATGGACAAGGATCAAGTGCAGAATCTGTTCTGATTCTGATCGTGGTAATGATTTCCGCAGTTTGGGCGTTGGTGATATCTGAGAAATGGGAGAGCGTAGGTCCCGCGTGAGTAGAGGTGTGAGTGATAGGGGGGGGATTGGTGTTATTTGAGAAAGCTGAAAAAATATTGTTGACCTTTGTGAAAAAGAATGTGGCCAAGGCGTCACAGAAAAATTGAGAGGGAGGTGGGTTCAGATCGGGGGAGTAACCGGCTAGCTGCTTGGTGGTATCATAGAGTTCCTTAGAGGAATTTTTGGCTAGTTCTATCCGTTCGCTGAAAAATTTCTTCTTAGCATCACTGATCATGGTTTTATATTTAACCAACGCCTCCTTATAGCGCGTTTTGGTATCATCGCTGTAGGCCAGTGCCTCTCCTTATTCCTGCAGAGTTGTTTCTGGGTTCTTAGTTACTCGGTGAATCAGGGTGCAGAAGGGGACAGTCTGTTATGAGTAATCTGTTTAGTGGGGACCAGTGAGTTAGCGGCGGTACCCAGCCAGTCATGGAATTGCATGGTAGCAATGTTGGGATCGACGGAGAAAGTAGGGCTGGAATTATTAAGTAGCGTTTTCAGACTGGGACTGTCTATTTCGTTCCAAGCCAGAAATGATTGACGAGGATGGACGAGTGATTTGGGGGTGAAGGTTTCGTGAAAGATAATTGAAGCCAGGATGGCATGGTGATCCTACCAGGTGAGGGGGAGGATTTGGGTTATGAGGATTTCCTCCAGATTGGAGAATATGCCATCTAGTGTGTGGCCACCGTCATGCGTAGGAGAGTTGACTAGGAGGGGAAGACCAAAAGTCTGCATATCTGAGATTAGGGATGAAGTATCCCTGTCCTCTGGTTTGTCTAGGTGAAAATGGAAATCACCCAGAACTGTTAAAGAGTCTTCCAGAGCCAGATATTCCAAGGTTGAACTCAAGTCCGAGATAAACCCAGCTCGTGGTCCAGGTGGTCTATAAACGAGGATCCCTCTGAAGTTGTAAGAGGGGGATAATTTATTTGCGAACTGCAGGGCTTCACAATGGAGTGACGGGATGGCAGTAATTCTCACATTGAGTGAGTCCCGTTCGATAATCGCTAAACCGCCCCCTTTTTTATGCTGTCTATCATGTCTGTAGATAGAGAAGCCTCTTGGGACTGCTATCACTAGATCTGGGTCGGATGAATTGTCCATCCAAGTTTCGGTCATGAATAAAATATCTAGTTTCCTATCCTCTATGAAGTCTGCTATGTCCTGTCGGTGTTTACCGAGCGAGCGAACATTGGAAAGTGCCATTAATATGTTGGTTTGTGAATTTTTCGTAGCACTGTGGGATGTTTTAGTGACCAGGGGGATCGAGGTCATACAATGAGGACAGGACTGGGAAGAACGACCAGGAAGGGATGCTGGATCAAGCTTCCGACATACCCGGTGGTTGTGAGGACGCATCTTGAGGAGCTTGATGTTAGAATAGTGTATACGCAATGCTGGGTCTGGGGGACCAGGGGTGGTGGCCCTGGGCCCGGTCCACGCGCGGACGGGAGCAGACGGGCTTGCCTTTGGCGTGCCCGCTGCACCCGCCCGCTGTGCGGACGGGAAGGCTTGGTGTTTTTGTACATGTCAGGGCGGGGTTAGAGGAGGGTGGGAGGTGGAGTCACTTCACACTTCCTGATAATAGGCATTATCTGCTATTCCCAAGCCCATAACTTTAAGATGGCTTCGAATTGCAGCGGGCCCTATATCCCCAAGGGTCTAACATTTGTGTAATATTCCCTGGTAAAAAAGATTTTCCCCCAAACTGTGCTGCTTGTCTTCTGCCCGTCCTCAGAATTGCCAGCCTGTTCACTTTCCGATAGAAAATAAGAGAGGGTGCTTTGAAAAGTTATGGGCAATCACTGCAAGGCTCGCTACATTTTGGGGCCGATTCCGATTCGGTAAAATCCCTTACAAATAGCCATATGGAGCATATTTCCCATACGATTTGTACCCTTAAACGTCCCCGTACGTATGAAGAAGTATGATTCCGACCCAAAGCTGATCTCCGTATGAATCGTACGAAAGACCATACGACTTAAAAATCCGTACAAATCGCATTCGGAACACGCAGTACGCGACGGCCGTACGAATCGAAGCAGCATTTTCCGACCAGCAAGTACGATTCGTCTCGTCAACACTCCGTACATCTCTTTTTCTACGGGAGCTCAAAACAACCGGAAAAGCAGACTTCGACTGGAACCGCGTACGAAACGGACCCCCCGGGTACGATGCGTACACCCCATGATTGCAGGGGTATGGTGCGAAGGGGTACAGTGCATAGGGGTACAGTGCATAGGGGTACGGTGCATAGGGGTACGGTGCGTACACCCCATGATTGCAGGGCTACGGTGCATATGTGATTGTGTGGCTCTCCGTATGGATTGCTCATGTGTGACGTTTTCCGTACGAATCGTGTTCTCATTCCCCGGTCCGGATCTTACTCGTCGGGTTGTACAGCATGTTTACGATTCATATGGTTCACTTTGAGAGTCCGTATGTACGGATTTTCAATTGCTTTTCGTACGGTTCACAACGATTCTGTCATATATTTTTCCTGCAAATCGTACTACGCGATTCGGACAGAATTGTACGATTCATACGAAAAGGGCTAAAGATTTGATTCGTCGTACGGATTAGTTTACCGAATCGGAATCGGCCCCTTTATGGGAAAGGTAGGTCAAAGCGATAGGGTTTTAAGAGGGTAAAGGGGAAATACTGGGCGCTCAGCTGACGTGAGTATTGTATGTTGGACGTTAGGGCAGTGGTGATAGAGGACGAAGGGGAAGTCCTATAACCCTTCGGATTTAGTGTGTTGAGAACAACACACTGGAACATAAATAAAGAAAGCCCCCTGCACTCAAATACAAGTAAAGCAAAAGGTGTGTCCAGTATCCCACTACAGTAGAACAGTCACCAGTGCTGGAGGAAAAAAAGAAAGGGAACAATGTCTTCCAGAAGTTTCTTCGTTAAATGCTTTAGAGGCCAGCCGACACGTGTTTCGTCGCGATGGAACATACATTCCGCGACTCCTCAGGGCTTCCAAAATTGTTGTTTTTCTTGTGAGGTCGCGCAGCTGGTGATAATTCCGACCCGGCTGGGCTCTGGACCTGGTGATCGGGTTTTTCAAAAACTGGGAAGCACGATGCAATTCGCACAGGAAAGTGACTCAAGTATGAGTATTGATCGGGTCTTCCGGTGGTTGTCATGGCAGTGCACGCCATGAAGTATGGATCCGGTATAGTACTCGAGTATAAGCACTATTAGGATCTTTGGGTAGTAGTGTTCCGGGTATGGTCCATACCCGGAACACACCGACCGACAACGATCAGCCCGCAGTTTCCACCGAAACACGAGCCAGCCCGATCCCGGGTCTTTTTCCTGTAGGAGTGGGCCCGCTCCTTTTACTCACAGCAGCGATATTCTGCTTTGCGGGCTGAATCAACGTTACACTTGCCTTTATTATTAGATCTCCCCATATCGGCGTCTCGGCTTGTTACTTGTCCGACCCAAAGATCCTACTAGTGCTTTTAATCGAGTACTATACTGGATCCATACTTTATCTCGTGCACTGCCGTGACAACCACCGGAAGACCCGACCAAAACTCATACTTGAGTCACTTTCCTGTGCGAATTGCATAGTGCTTCCCAGTTTTTGAAAAACCCGATTACCAGGTCCAGGGCCCAGCCGGGTCGGATTTATCACCGGCTGCGTGACCTTACAAGAAAAACAACGATTTTGGAAGCCCTGAGGAGTCGCAGAATTCATGTTCCATCGCGACGAAACACGTTTCGGCTGGCCTTTAAAGCATTAAACGAAGAAACTTCTGGAAGACATTGTTCCCTTTCTTTTTTTTCCTCCAGCATTTGTGACTGTACTACTGTAGTGTCATACTGGACACACCTTTTGCTTCCCTTTGTGTGAAATACCTATTGACACATAAAAACTGGAACATTTTTTTTAAAAATCAGTCTCACGTTCTGGACGTTTTTTGTGTTGGATGGAATTATTTTTATCTCTGAAGTAAAAGTGTGTCATAAGTGCATTATACAGAAACATTAATCATCACCTTTGCTTAACCCCCTCACATGCCGTTTTTGCTTAACTGAGCTTTTTTTATTAGTTCCTAATAGTGAGGTCTATAGGGTTGCAACACAAGACGGCTCTTCTAATTATTCACTGATATGGTTCGAATATCTATTTGAGTGCACTGAGAAACAAATGGAGTCTATTACAGGTGTTGGTGAAGTAAAGTGTAGCTGCTTTGTTCTTTCAATGGAGTAACATCAACTTTCGCCCATTGATTTCTGATGCAGGCCACTCTCACGAGGTACTCATCACCTCAGGACTCCACCATCCGCTTGTCTTAAAGGGACCATGTGGTGCATAGAACGAACTGTTCTCTTTGCCCAGTCCTGCATCTCTAACAAAGGCCAGCAAAATGGGCTTTCGAGAATATTTGATGACGTTGGCTGGGGTTTGAGATCTATTATGAAATCCTTCACAGATGGTCCATTTAAGACATACAAAGTGCTATGATCAAGAGATCACTGCATCAGTTCAGATGGCGCAGTATGTTGCATACTTAGCCTTTCTTCTCTGTGTGTGAAGATCTCTGCTCATGTTCATTGTCTATGACTATAACCCCTACTACATAAGTCTGAATCTGTGGTTATCTCTAAAGATCGAATGGCAACATTTATAACCCAAAAGTTAGTTGTGAGAGCTTTTCCAACACTTAGTTTATCTTTCTAATTCTTTTTTATTATGCAAGAATATATATGGTTTTTGCAATCTACAACATACACTCAAGTGCTTTAGATAATTAATGCTTCCAGTTTTGTTTTTGATGCTATTTTTTATTGTTATAATATGGCTAAGAGAAAAAAAAGCACATTTTCTAATAGATGGCAATTTGTCAGGAAATAAGTAGAGATTGGCGAGTCCCATTTCTGGAAATACGGGTCAGTGACATACTGAAACGGGAAAAATCATTATAATTGACAATATTTGTAAATGGTACTGTATGAGCCTGCTTTGATAGCCTACAGATGTTTGGTGCAATCTTGCTTGCTCATACCCACCACATACCTTGCCTAAAAGAAAATGGAGAGAATAAGAGGGAGATTTGATGGGAAATATGTGAACAATAGTAATGGAAGAGACATGGGATGATATGATAAAGGTGTGAATTGAATATCTATTTTATTAATGTTGCACTAATTATACAATTTAGACCTTTAGTGATGTACTTCCTGTGACATCATCAGGATCAAAAGTCACATCGCATCACTGCCTGGAAGACATTAAAGGCCATATGATGCTCCTTCCTGTAATGTCACTGAGGTCAAAGGGCATGCAATGTCACTTCCGCTACCCCTGGTATTTTGGTGAATCGACATCCATGGCACTAGGTAAAATCTGTATATTACAGAAATCTATACTTTAGAAGCACTTTTTATATTTAACCTAAATGTATATGTGCATTTAGAGGCAGCCTATATTATACTGTGTGCAATGCTCATTTAAAATAATGACAAACATTCACAGTGCTTTCAGTGATCTCCTAGCTCAAAAAAATACACAAGCCACTTTTCCCTACTACACCAATCAGGATTAAATTCTGTGGACCACTGGTTGCACACTTATACATCTGTAGTGGTGCATTAACCAATAGAGGTTTCATTACATACTACAGAACCTTTTTTACAGATTAGTTTAACTTTTATTCATTTTTCAGTTAAAATTATTTTATGTGTAGTTTGGCGGTAAGAGTTTAACAAAATAGCGGCGGCTGGCAAAGGTAAACGCGGGTGACGGGCGCGGGGGGAACATAATGGCCACCTGGATGCAGCATACCTAGAGGCAATCACATAAAGACTACAGTGAATATATAGTACAATGTAGAAAATAGTAAATACGTGCATTGATAAAATAGTGGGGTAGGCCTCTCCTGCAATGCGTCTTTAAAACGGACCTTTTGTCTTGAATTTTGACACTCTGTCATGATTTTTTTGTCCTGGATTTTGACACTTTGACCTGGATTTTTTACAGTCCTGTACAGAATTTGCCTCCATGCCAGTTGGTCACCCTAATTCCTGAAAGTGTTCCCTTTACTATAGTAGGCGCCACAAATACACACCAAATGTTGTGTTTCACTAGAGCAATAATACGAGCTGTTCTGTGTGGGCAAATAGTACTTTTGATCTGCTTGGGTTTTCCTGTTGTCAAGAAATTAACTCCCATGAAAAGAAGAAAAAAATCATGGTCATGACACATATTTCTGCCTGGTTTTACATCATGGTGTTCTTTGCAAAGGCGCTGTTATTTGTCTGTACACTGTGAACAAAGTTTAGAGGGTATGACAGCGTTGGGGAGGGAGGGGGCAATATTTCGTAGACAGTATCTCAACTTGCATATTTTATGACGCAGCCAGCCAGGGCTATTTATGCATTTACTGCAAACTCGCGGCATCCCACAATCTCACAGTTTATGAGAACTCAACTTTAACATGACTTTTTACGCAGTGGAATGGGAGGCCGGGCACATAAATCTTCCCTGGCTCTTGCATAGGCTGGTGAATGTTAAAGCTACAAATCACGGCCAGTCCACTCTCTGGTAATTGGTTTCCCCGCTGCGTTATTTCTGCCTCCCTTTTACACTTTCGCAGGCCCCGTGCCTGTAAGTGTCTGCCAAGCAATTTCCTAGTGTGATAAGATTTTTTTTTGTGTTTAATTGTTCTCAGCGCATGGAATTTATTTACACGCCTCAACTGTAAAGGAATGAAGCTAATTAAATAGCGGCGGGGCACTCCGCCTTGCTTTGGGGCGCCCCACTCGAACTCTCCCGCTCACTGTGGTCTCCGAGCCTGGCTGCCTCCGCGAATTGAGTGGCCGGCTCCCACACACACACTCACGCAGGCCTTGTTACTAATCAGCTGGGAAGTGATAGATCGCGCGATGATCTGGACAACACCATTTTGTCTTAATGACAATAAACCACTGGCCTCTAACCCCTCCTGCCAGGCTCAATAAATACAAACCTCCCGGCAATCTCCTGTCTGCGTGTGAGGCCGCAGATGGGGAGATAGTAGAAAGGGGACGGACCAAGTAGGGGAAGCAATCTGGGACATTTTTGTTCTTTTGTTTTTGCGCTTCTGGCTCGGGCGACGCTCAGCAGCGCTACACGACGCAAAGAACGTGCTCAACGTAACTTTCTCACGCAGCATTGCTTGTGCTGAAAAGTTGACTCGAGCATTTCAAAAAACGTGCTTTGAGTCGCGCAGTGACAAACCCCTGATAGTGAACGCAATTTATTTAAATTTTATTTATTGCGATTTTATATAGCGCGAACATTACCCGAAGGTGTCAGAGCGCTTCACAAAATAACCAGTTGCCTCACATAAGGACTTTGGATTACATGAGTTACATAAGAGTCGTAGCTGGATGAAACCTGCACAACCAGCCCTATGTATATGATGATTCTAACAAAGATAGCAAAGCGCATTTTTTTATTTTTGCATTTTTGTATGGCGCGTACCTTACCCGAATGGGTCTGAGCGCTTTACAATAGAACAAGTTGCATTACATGAGGACTTCGGAGTACATCAATTACATACCAGATGCATGCGTCTAAACACAAAAAGAAAAGCTACACAGTTGTGTACAAGAGATGTGCAATGTAAACTAACAGTGTAGATATAATACGCCAATGTTGGCGGGAAGTGAGCGCAAATAATATAGAAATATAGAAATTTTATTATCATAGCATGAGGATCCTGTCTGAACGTGAACCCCTAACTCCAAATTGAAAGCAGAACACGCTTGAATTTCCAAACATAAATATGTAATTTACCTATGAACGATGGACGGTGGCCCTCGAGTACAAATAACACACAAGATGGGGCTCAAAAGCCTTTGCACGCAAAGCATTGTGCAAAAACGACTTCTTCTGCGTGCACACTGCTGTTGATATAATCACATTGAGACTCCTCATGAATATGTTGTTGCACAATATTTACCCTTCGCCCAGCAAAGCGTGGCAGTTTTTCACAAAGTGCGGCAAGAAAATTAGTACCTCTGGGCCTCAGGCAAAGCATGGACACTCCCAGTCGCCTCTTTTTTAATTGAAGAAGATAACACACTGTCTGTCAGAAGGCTGGCATGGCTACATAAAACTGCACATCTCCTCCAAATGGCTAGTGTGTTTATTTTTTTCTAAAGTAACATGTCTGCTCCTCACGGTCCCGAATCTGAATACCCAGTGTGCCTGATCCACGTTTGCAAACATTATTTTATTGAAATCGTTCTGGAAGACAAACACACTCATCAGAGCACGTCAAGGTCCTGAATGTTCTTGGTATGGGGCAATCTTTCTTTCCCACCCATTCCACATATACGTCGCAATTTCCTAACACATACATGAAATGAACATGCACTTAGCACTTGATTTTTGTATGGTCTAAAGATATTACGATTAAGGGGCTTATCACAATGTCGGTCGGAGTTGCCTCTAACCCACTCCGTCTCGTTCTCGGGACCAACTGCCCTCAAGTCGGCGGTTCCGACAGCCTGATTATAATGCGACCGAACATTTTTTGTTCGGATACTCCCATTTCTCTATGGGAGCTTGTGTTACGGCCATAAATCAGCCATAATACAGGCTCTGTAGGGAAATGGGTGTGTGTTTGTAAAACCCCGCACCCTGTGGCAGGCTTCCCTTTCTGCCTGCCACATGTGTAGGGATTTACAGGGGGCACCTTAGGTACCGACTCGGCCACAAACTGTTGGCCACGAAGGCAAGGGGGCCCTGTTAGGGGCCCCTAAAGTCATTTTCCGACATTCTTTCCATGTTGGAAAGACTGGCACGGAAAGGTTGTGGGAAACCGACATTGTAATCCCGACGGTGGAAATGCCGCCCATAGGGGATTACAGTGATGTTCCGACCAGCCAAAAGACTCCTAGATCTGGTCGGAACTGTTTCGGAATGACCGGCCATGACTTCGTAATTCGACAGTCAGACCGCAAACTAACTATGTCGGTCGGAAAGCTTCCGACTATGGGTCGGAGGCTTTCAGACCAACATCGTAATCAACCCCTAAGTGTTACATTTGATGTTATAACTAAAGTAAAATTTACTGTAGGACTAGGGAATTTACCTAAACTAAGTGTTTAACTCTATTCAGCAAGAAGGTTATAAAGCATCCTTACTCAGTAGACACATATTCATTATGAAGATGACATTCGACTTTCATATTATGAGCCTAATAACCTTAAACAACATTTACGGTTTAGATAAATGGCTAGAAACCATCATCACATATGCAGAAAGTGATTACTCGAGGCACAATAAAGGTTCATGTAATGTGTGCCCTAATATTTAATGTATTTCCTTTAAATGTAGTTCTTAGTCACACTTACTTCTGATTATTCAAAGGATTTACTGTATGCCCTATGTAATATGACTCGCTGTCAGGAGTAGGAGGCCATGCTGATGAGCATCTGTCACAAAGACACAGTCAGCGAAACACAGGCTCTCCACTCTCAATTTGTAATTAGAGAGTACAGCTTTATATAGAGAGTGGGGCACTGAATACCTTTAATCCTAATGGGGGTGTTGAGAGGGAATTGCCCAGGGTAGATGGGGAGGGTGTTAGAAGTTAAGGATTTTGGTTTTTGCCTGGACACATTGAGAGGAAATGATATTGCCAAGAGCAGTTGTGAATGGTGGCAAGATGGCTAGTATTTGTTTGATGGGCGGGGGGAGAGGGATATTACCAAGGGTGAATGGGGATGATAGCAGGGTGTCATGTTTTTTGTTGCGATTAGGGGTGCAGGGCAGAAAGAGGAGGGCATTGTCAAGGGTCGAAATGGAGCGTGGTAGAACTCCAGTTTTTTTTTTAATGGGTCAGACACTGGAGGGTTCTCCTGAGGATGGTGAAGAAGGGAGGCAGTATGCCAACACTTTTTTTGGGAAGCTGAGGTAAATATTATTTATGGCTTCCACACTGGTGATCTATTTAATATTTAATCATCCTTGGTATTTTGAGTGGAGAAATTGATTTCTGACTTATGTAAAATAATTTGTATGAGGAAGGATAGTTTTTTGGAAAATTATTCTTTTTTATACTGCTACAAATTATATAGAAGAAGAATATGTTGATATATGTTGGGCGATTGACTACAAAGGTGTCACATTTCAGAAGATAAAATGTAACCTCAGATAGATCACACTGTGAATTTGATGATTTTTTTTCTCTTTTTTTCAAGTTATCTATTTAACCAGCTTAGATAGCAAAATTTGAGAAGCATTGTCATCAGGGCACGAGTCGGGGTACCACGCGGGTGGACGGCATCCCCCCACTTATTTCCGAGGGTTTTTCAGGGTGGACGCCGTCCACCCTAGTAAATTAAAACCGAGTCCACCATTAAATAAAAAACGGGAGCGCGGCGCGCACAAAGAAAATAAAGCATTTCCGGGTGGGCGAGTGGCTGGCTGAATCCGGGAAGTTACCAAGCACGCTGGTGGTCACCACGCCCCTGCACCTACCATTTGTCTGTAATTTTAACCGGGCACAGCTTGCCCCCACCTCCCTTCTTGACTCAGATGCTGTATGGAAGCTCAGACCCCCAGCAGCACTGTAGAGGCACAGCGGGATGGCAAACCTCACACCTCCAGCCCTTGATGAGCTGTTAAGAGGTGCTTGAAGGTGACAGAGGGAGGGGCTGCAGGTTCAGGAGCAGGGGGACATCCATTCACATGCAAACAGCCCTGAATGTGTCATGTCTCTGATATTTAGAGGGGGCTCACACATTCCATTTCTACCCAGTGCCCCAAACATCCTAGACTCGGCCAGATTACACCCCTGATTACACAGAGGCAGCACATGGTTCTCTTCACAGAGCTTAATTACTGTCACTAATTTGTAAGCAAACCTCGGTTCTTCAAACATGCATAATGTAATACAATAAAGAAATGGCACAATCGCACCCACACTGATTAACAAAGTATGGAGGACAATCAGTTCAATCAGTTCTCTTAGAGTATCTCCTGTAAGTACTGTACATCACAGTGGGGGATGGCATTTTGGACAGAGAGCCTGTCTTCTCGTTGTCTTGTGCAGGAGGAGGCGAGAAGCCCAAGATGATACTAGAATACTGCATGCCCACCCTGGTGGATCACGTTCCCTCTCCTGTGATGACTCCTGCTCTTGTCCCCCCCATGTGGTGGCTCCAGTCCACCCCCGCCTGTGATGGCTCCTGTCCCCCATGTGGTGGCTCCAGTCCACCACCCCCCACCCGCCTGTGATGGCTCCTGTCCCCCCCTGTGGTGGATCCTGTCTCCGCCCTGGGTGGCTTCTGTCCCAGTCCTGGAACGGCCCCTGCCGCGAGGGTGAAGTTCTTGATGGGCCTCTTCTCAAAAGGGCTTAGCTCAAAATTAATATGGAAAGGTGGGCGAGTGAGGAAGTGAAAGGATGGCTGGATGCATTAGTGAAAGGGTGAATGGATGAATGAAAGATTCAATAAATGGATAATGAGAGAGGATAGATGGATTGATGAGTGAGGGGAAGGATGGAGAGAAAATGTAAATAGATGGATATATGGGTGGAAGGGTAGCTGGATGATTGATGAGGGGAAAGATGGATGAGGGGAAGGATGATGGATGAGGGGAAGGATAAATGGATGAGGGGAAGGATGGATGGATGGATGGAGGGGAAGGATGGATGGATGAAGGGCAGGATAAATGGATGGGATGGATGGGTGAGGGGAAGGATGATGGATGAGGATAAGGATGGATGGATGGAGAGTGGGTGGGTGAAAGGATGGATGGATGAGTGGGTGGGTGGATGGTGGGTGGGTGAAAGGATGGATCAGTGGATTGGATGGTGGGTGGGTGAAAGGATGGATAAGTGGGTGGGTGTATGGTGGGTGGATGATGGGGGGTAGGTGGATGAGTGAAATGATGGATGGATTGATAAGTGCAAGGGTGAATTAATGGACATATGAGTGAAAGGGTGGGTGTAAGGATGGATGAGTGAGTGAAAGGGAGGGTAGATGGACAAAAGGATTAATAGATGTGTGAAGGAGTGAAATGATAGATGGATGAGTGAAAGAGGCAATGGATGGATTCATGAGTGGATGAGTAGATGGATGGATGGGTGGATGGATGGATGGAAGGAAGGCTAAGTGAAAGGGTCGATAGAGAGAGAAAGGGAAGATGGATGGATGGGATGAAGAGTGGATGGATAAGTGTATAGATGTGTAGGGTGAAAGGGTGGATGGATGGATGGATAATTGAGGATGAGTGAAAGGATGGATGAGGGGATGGATGAAGGGATGGATGAGTGAAATGATAGATGGAAGGATACATGATGGATAGGTTTGCAAATGCTTGAATATTTTTGGAAATGACTGGGCTTACTTATATACTATTGCGCGACCTCTGATGTGTCTGTAAAACGTACCTATTGTCCTGAATTTTGACCTCCTGTCCTGAATTTGTGTCCTGAATTTTGAACCTTTGTCCTGAATTTTTACACTCACCGTCCTGAATTTGCACCAATGCCAGTTGGTCACCCTAATTCTTTGTGCGGTAGAACCGAGGCTCTTTAACACAGCAGCATGAGAGTGACGAGAGAGAAACCTGGCAGAGTGCTGCCAAAGAGCTATCCCACTCAGAATATTTCATTATTCAAGTGATTGTGAACAATTAAGGGTAAACTGAGATGTGAAAAACTAAACACAATGCGATGCGGCTGCACGAGACTTGAGGAGTTAATTAAGTATTAGTACTAGCAAGTGTGCTGTAAGTTAAATTAAAACATATTACATGCACTGTGCGCCTCATGCGTGTAGAATCAGAGTCCCACTAGACCCGGCCCTGCCAATTAAGTGCCGGCGCTAAGCACTGGCACAAATTAAGCCCTGCATTGAACAATTGACACTAGGCTACAAAATGTAAGTAGTATGATGGTGTACCCTTGTGTGTTCTTCCATGTGTCGCTGTTTCCACATGGAATGTTTAATGATGACAGCAACGCCCCCCCGACGCCTTTCATCATTAATGTTCATAAACCTCATGGGTCCTCCTCTTCCTCTTTGGAATCCAGTGCCATATGTGAACAGGTGGTTGATTGCTCATCGTCATGCAGATGATAATCAATCTAAAAAGGTCGATCCTACAGCCCAGCACAATAAAAGATATGCAGACGCATGGTCGTTTTTTAATTGATAGCTTACAATGATATAAGCTGTCTCACATTTTCCATGGCCAGACATCCTGTGGCAATATAACATCTCCCATAATGTCTGAAATAACAGATGTACAGAGTATCAGGCTTTAACTGTAAGTGTGCACCTTGCATTTTTTTCTCTCATGGTCACAGTGTATTATACTTGTTAATAAATGTAAATGTCGTGTTCTAGGTAGCGTAATAAATTTTATAGTTTTGATAATCACTATTGTAGTTTCTAGTATGTGCTTTTCTTCGGCTTTTTTCAACACACTAATTCTACTTTTGTTCATGGTCCCATGTTTTAGTATGCCTAGCTTACAGCACTTAATGGCTTGACTAATGTAGTTGTACGCCAAACTTCATCCACATTTGGCCTGCTAATTCCTCCATACAGGGACCTTAAGTCACAGGCTTAAGTACCAAGCAGCTTCAATTGTTAAATCTTGCAATATACGCAAATGATAGATCTGCCTTACATGCGATGTCACTTCCTGTTGTGATGTCACTTCCTGTTGTGATGTCACTTCCTGTCGTGATGTCACTTCCTGTCGTAATTTGGACCGTTATGTTTTGTTCATAAGGTGACCATAATCATCCCTTGTCAAGGGTATCCAGTATTGGCCTTTGTTTTGTTTATTGGTATCTTTGGCTTAGCCTTGCTGGAAGTAGCCAGAACCCTGTGTTGTTTCTTCCAGTCTCTGTGCGGGCGCTAGCTCGCGAGGTTGTAAGAGGTAGGATTGTACCTCTCTGCATTAAGGAATTCACTTACTTAGTGTTATTTATTTGTCCTGTGCGTGTTTGTAAGTCTTGTCAAATTGTTAATTGTTATGTCGGAGAAGGATACGCTCTCATATACTGCGGATCACATCCAAAAATTGATCAGCCAGCCACCAGTTTTTGCTTCTGCCATCTTAAGTGCCACTGCCAAAACACAAAATGAGTCTGACAGACTAATCAGATTAAGGAAAAAACAAATCAGAACGGACCTACATGGTCATTTTCTCTTGCAACACTTACGTGCCGGGACCATACCATCAGGCCTTCAAATTCGGAATACTCCCATGGTGTTTACTGACGACCCAGAATATAAAAAAGGTTTTAGTGGCATAGAAACTAAGTGTAGTAGGGACCTAATGGTCTTGACTATAGAAACAGCACAGAGACTGTCCTTAAAGGAGTTGGCAGAAATTGCAAGCTTGGAAACTGAAATCCAAAACAATCAGTTAATTACTGACGCCAAAGCTCTGTTGGAGAAGATAGAAAAGGAGATTCTAGATTTTAAGGATTACACGGTCACACAGAAAAGTAATAAATTCGAGTCAGACCAAAAGAACTTTTCATTGGAGTCAGTGTATCCTTACTTACAAGCGGACTTTTATACAAGACCAGCCCAAAGGCGATTTTTTGAGGACAATCAAGGACGCTCTCGTAATAAGTTCGTTACTTTCTCCGACACTTCTTCCTCATCAGGAACGGAAACTGATTCAAGCGATACCCGGACAAATCAACCATCCCGGAGTAATCAAAATAATCAACAACAAAACCTCCAACCTTTTTTAGGAAGAGGCCAACACAGACCACGCGGCAGGTCTCGTCCAACATACCAGCCATGGGAAATGCGAACGAGACGTCAGCACTATCAGAGTTAGAATTGTCACCAGTGTTCAACCTTTCAGACCGTACATTGTCTCCATCAGAAATATCTATTCTGGGAAAAGGACTGTCTTACGTCCCAGTGCGCGCTCCAGATTTCGTTAAAATTAAATTAGAAATTCTTGAGTTTTGCCGCAAGATCCGTTTGAAAATGTTCTTTAAAGACACACCGATTACCATCTCCAATGAAGTGACAGGACTGCGCAATAAATCTACTTTTTGCCCACCGCCATCAAAAATTCCAAAAGAAATACTGACTTTTGAAAAAACCTTAATGTCAGGAATAACAGCCCTTGAAAAGAAAAAACAATTCACTCGCTATAATCTATCTAAAAAAGAAAAGGATGCAATCTTCACCTTGAAAAATGACCAAACAGTGGTCATAAAACAGGCGGATAAAGGTGGGGCGGTTGTCCTATGGGACATCAATAAATATAAACAAGAGGTTAATCGCCAACTTGGAGATCAGAAGTGCTATCGAAAAATTGCTAAGGATCCGACAAACGACCTTCAAAAGGAACTATTTTCAATATTACAAGAGGGTCATGACCTAGGGATACTAGGAGACAAAGAATTTTCGTTTCTCCAGAACAAACACCCACGAATACCCATAATGTACGTTCTGCCGAAAATACATAAGGACGAGGTCAACCCCCCAGGTCGTCCTATTATTTCCGGCTGTTCATCACTGATTGAACCGGTATCTAAATATATTGATTATTTTCTAAAACCTTTCATCAATGAAATACCATCGCATTTGAAAGATACAACTGCATTCCTTAATCACATATCGTCAATTTGGTTTAATGAGGAAAAACAACTATTAGTGACTATGGATATAGTTTCACTATACACACAGATCCCTCAGGAGCTAGCATTAGAAACGATCTTCTATTTTTTAGAACAGAGAGAGCAGCCGACGAGAGTACCTACTGACTTTTTGATTAAATTAGCCAAGTTTGCACTATCGAGGAATTATTTTCAGTTCGATGGTGAGTTCTTTTACCAAACGCAAGGAGTTGCAATGGGTTGTCCATTTGCCCCAGAGTTGGCAGTCCTGTTTATGGGACTGTACGAAACAAAATATATTTACAATGGCAATCCATTTGCAGAATATATCGAGAAATACGTTCGTTACATTGACGACGTATTTATGATTTGGTCAGGGTCTGAAGCACAGCTACATGAATTTATGATGTGGCTTAATCAAAGGATGGAAGAGATCCAATTTAGCTTTAGCCACTCCAATAAAAGCATCACATTTCTTGACGTGCAAGTTTTTGCAGCAGATGGAACCTTGAGTACCACCTTGTTCCGTAAAGCGACAGATCGCAACAAGGCACTCCACTACACCAGCCATCACCCTCGGAGTTTGAAGCAAAACTTACCATTCGGGCAGTTCCTCCGTATCAGGAGGAACTGCTCCAATAAAGACGAGTTTTTTCGTCACGCCAATGTACTCAAAGATCGACTAGTAATAAGAGGGTACCCAAAAAAACTGTTAAAAAACTCAATAAAAAGAGCCTGGTGGGTGCCAAGGGAGACCCTGTTGCAAAAGAAGGAGCGTGTGGAACAAAACAGAATTGTTTGTGTGACTACATTCGGACCCCAAACCAATCAACTACGGAAGCTAGTCACACAAAATTGGCATTTAGTGAAAGGTCTACATAGCGATTTTTCAGATTTTCCACTGTTTGCGTTTAAGAAAGAGAAAAGTGTGGCAAACCACATTGTCAGAGCCGCTTTACCAACTATTCCAAAGCCTTCTTTAAGAAGCATGCTGAACTTACCTCCTGTAAAAGGACATCACAAGTGTGGCAATTGTTCATGTTGCGCCCAAACCATTGAAGGATCGCTTTTTTCATACAACGGCATCCATTGGAGACATGATTCTTTTACTAATTGTCAGACTAGAAATATAGTGTATGGCATTATGTGCCCATGCCCGAAACTCTATGTGGGCAAAACAACCCAAGAAGCAAGGCATCGTGTTACACAACACAAATCACGCCTGAGAAATGAAACACCAAATGCGCCACTGGTTTTACACTGGCAACGTTGCCAGCATCAAGAAGCAGACTTAAAATGGACAGTGTTGTCTAAAGTGGAAATGGACTCTAGAGGAGGTGACATTGAGGACAGACTTAGTCAGCGGGAAGCGTTGCTTGTAATGAAATATGATACTGCATCAACCGGGTTGAATGAAGTATCTGAAATTCTAAGAATCAACTAATATGAGGCAATGTTTCCGCATTCACGAAAGTTGTCCAGAACCTTGCATTGTCCATCTTCATTCGAATTTATCGATAAAGCACCACGCACGGAATTGAAATACTATCGCTTTAAGCAACCCTCTGCTTGGCTGCCTCGCGCGGTCACGTGGTTCCTGGTTGATTCCGGGTAAATAATGAGGTAGGACTAATGCCCGGTATGCTTCCTGCATGCAGCAGTCTAAGAAACGATCGGCTTCCCGTCCCGTAGGTAAGACCCCTGATATCGACCGCCAGTCGCCCTCGCGCAGCGCTGCGTCTGCCCATCACCCCAACACGCTTACCGTTCGTTCCGTCTTTCAGATTTATCTACTGATTGAAGTGTACGGAGTGAACTTCCATAATTTCAGCGGACATGTAACATGAGCCACCGCTAACCGGTAAGCCTCCATTGTCCGAAGTGTTTTACAGCACTCCCGTCCACACTGTGACTTGAGTGATTACAGCCTATTCTTTCCCATTTCAGGGAGACCCTGCGCCACTGTAATAAGGTGAGTGCTTTTTGGCATACGACCAGTTAGGTGCTGCAAGTGCCTCTCTACCCTAAAAGCACTTTGTGATTCATTCATCTCTGTCTATTTGTTTAGTGTCATTGTGTACCTGTCGAATGTCCTGCAGAAGCACGCATGGCCATTAAGTGACTTCGTAAGGTATGGCATTGGTAGCAACTGGTGTTTTACAGGCTTTTAGTTTGATATTGAGCTGGTTGGCTAATTCTTGGTTTACAATTCTTCTTTTTTGTAGAAAAAGATTGGTCCTGATGAGAACCCCAGAATTGGGGGTTTGAAACGCGTCGACCTTTTGACCTTCAATAGGATTGACTGAACTCTTTTGTCATATGACTAAAATTCTTTACAATAAGGCTTTGTCTTTCTTAAAAAGAATTAACATTCCATATATTCAATTGAAAACATCTCCTAAACACAAAGAGAGATTATCATTTATTGTACATTTCAATTGCTTTTTTTGACAAAAGGGGTTTATTATTTGTGTGTATAGTTGGATGGATGCAGAATGAATGCTTGAGAGGATGTGTGTAAATTGTAAAACTGTAAATATGTAAAAGTATTTTTTGTGTTGCTATGTCTAATGTTTGAAAAGTTTATACATGCACAATTAATTTGTGAAATCATTTACTAAAGTAAAGTTTAACTAAAGAAAATAATAAAAACTCTGACTTATGACGTAATTTGGACCGTTATGTTTTGTTCATAAGGTGACCATAATCATCCCTTGTCAAGGGTATCCAGTATTGGCCTTTGTTTTGTTTATTTGACTTCCTGTCGTGATGTCACTTCCTGTGACCACGCCTACCTTGGAGAGTCCCCCCACTTCTTTTTTTAGGACTTGTGCCCTGATTATCATCTGTGTGTAGTTGATGTGGCTGAAAATGCACTCGGATAGAAATGCACTGGTCATGTGAGTGAATTTTGAACAAGAACAGTGAATATTTTACACAATCTTGTAAGTAATAGTCATACTGATCAGGCCTGATTTAATTACTCTATTATTGGCTTGCAGTAGGAAACTAAGCACAAAAGGGGTATTGCATTTCTGTCTACAAGGCTAGCTCATCATATAATTTTAAAACATTGCAAAGAGAGTGCACAACTAATTATATGGAATGGTGGTGTTTGCCTAATTCTACAAATATCGCACAGTAAATCCTCAAGGAAGAAACTCTTGCAGTAAACTTGAAGCACCTATAAACATTTCACGTAAAAATCGATTAGTTAATTTTGTTTTGACATAGACATGTATTCAATACTGTTCCCTATGCTACAGTTCATTTAACCCTTTCGATGCTGATGACGAGCTCAGCTCGTCATGAGGCACGGTTGAGCTGTGCTGATGACGAGCTGAGCTCGTCATGAAACAATGGGAAAATGGGCTCCTGCAGCACAGGAGGGGAAAACACCTAGCAGCCAAGGTGTTAAGCATTAAATATAATTAAAAATATACATGAGATAATATTATAATATGTAATGTTTATTGGAATTATCAGTGTTGTGTAAAAAAGTAATGTTTCTTTAGGACTTCTAAGTCAAGGAGAAACATCAGGGTAGGCATGGGTTGAAGTACGCAAGTACTTATCCTGTTTTCCCTCTTTCTGTGTGATTGGTAAGCAGAGTGTTTAAAGTACCTTTTGCAGCTATTCTTAGGCGAGCCAGGCCATCTTGTCAAGAGAGCTTGAGTAAACTTATAATTAATTTCACCTTCTAAAGATGTATACATTTGAAGAGTAAATAAATGTCAACAATCCATGTCAGAAAATGTTGTGTTTCTCTTGGATGGAAAATAGGGCAAAGAGGAAAGTTAACTGAGGTAATGAGAAAAAAATAAGGTTAACAATTTGAATTGGAAAATGAATAAAAGAATGAAAGTAGAACAGTTTTCAAGTACATTTTAATTTTCCAGAAATTATGTTAGTGTGTCCTACAGAGAGCTTTGATGTACTGAAGCAGGTCACATCTGTGACAGCTTGACTCCATATGGCCTGGTATTGCCGAGTCCCCTACCATGAAATGATTTGTTGACCCCCAAAATTCCCTTCCAGACAGGGGGCCCAGGTTGTATATTTGCAACCCCTCTCTGCCAAGTCATCGATAATAACACATCCAAAGACAACAGCTTGGATTAGGGGTCGGATAACCCCGGCCGTATTTTATTAAAATTAATAAAGCATAATTAAAATTCATAACACTACATATTTTTATATATGCAGAAAACCCAAACATATTCAATAACATTTCAAGCACACATATTTACACATCTTTTATGGCTAACCTTACCATGAGTCTAATACATAGCCATATGTTACATTCTCGTTTATTATATGTGTGTGTTTTTCTTTAAGTATCAAACCTGTCGCATGCACCTGCATGAGCTCCTGCGTGATACCTAACCTAAAACTGGAAATATGTACATTTTGTTTTCTGCGTATCCTGGATGAGCCTACGTGCAAGGTCAAGACTGTTCCCAACTACTTGCCAGGCCCCCTTTAACAAAGTGACCTTGTACAGGAGGCCCGTGTGCCCACCAGATTCCTTTCTGTGGGCACCCTCTATGCCCTTCCATACTACCTCCCAGGGGCTGATGTTATGCCACGTTGGCGCCTATGTACCTGCACAGGTGTTGGCCCAAGGGGCCTGCTGGAAGTAGATCTTCCTATCCCCGCACCCTTCAGCCTACCGGCCTTAAGCACCCCCTGGAGTGTGATGAGGGACCACTATCTCCCACCAGGCATCCCCCTTAAACAATGGGATGCCTACTAGGCGATGTAAAATTTGACCTAGCAACCATAACCTTACCGCAGACCAAGAATACTTACCCCTTAGAGCCCCCGCACTTCTGCTACATCTCGTGTGCACCAGTACCACTCACTAACATTCAACAGCAAGAGACATGCTCATTACTTGTTCTGTCCTGGCTGATGGTGTTCCGTGATTTGCTTTCATGTTTCATGGAGAAATGGGATTCCAGGAAGCAACTCTGATCCAGCACTTTGTCTTCCTGCAGTAAGGGGTCTGCAATGGCGCTTGAGCACTCAGGGCACCATTAAAAACATAATTGGGTGGTACATTTGGAAGCATGGCGAAGCAACTCTGTCACCAGTGACTGCATTTCAGATGAGGCTTGAGTTGCTTTACTTGGTAGAGGATAGTGGTTGTTCTAGGGGTTTGGCAGTTGCTGTTTTCCACCTCCCTCCATCAAGCTCCACCAGTTGCAACCATGGTTAGCCAAAGAGTTCAGCAAGGTAGATTTTATTAACACATTTTAAATGCAGCAAAGTCTGTTGCCTCCAAGCATGCAGTGTTTCATTAGTGTGTCTTGAGTTTGTTGGTGGTTAGAAAGGCCCAGCAGCCCTCACACGTCAGTTGATATTTCCCTCCCTTCTCAGCTTGCACACAGCCACCACTTTTGCGGAAATGAGAATGCTGGTTCTCAGCCAAAATTCATCGTGGTATACAGAAGCAACATTTCACTCTGACAATCCATATTTTCTAATGCTCCTGCCACCCCCAATATGTTGGTTGCAAATATAAAAAAATTGTATGCCCAGATTTTTGCTAATTAACAGTAGATATGCTGTAACAAATAGGGCTTCTCGTACTAGGTTTTCAGGATGTAAATGTGCAGGTTAACATTTTTAGTAGGGGTGTGCAGAATGTATGTAATTTGCTTTCCATAACTACTCAAAATGTAAGGAACATTATGCGTAATTATGTGAAATGCAAATCCATCATTTAGCACTATATTTTAGATTGAAATGCATCCTTGAACCAGTTTTTTAACACAAGAGCGTATTTCACTGTAAAAATAAAGTTCTAAATCAAGTGGCACAATTAATATTAATAGACACTCGCGTTCTGGTCATTCGCATTACTCATGTGAGCTTTCAGTAACATTTTGGCACAAACAGTGCATACTTAAATGATGTAACATAATTGTGGAATTTGAGGAATTTCGCATAACAAGCATAATGCAAAATTCCCAAAATGATGTGGAATACAACAACAGCATAACAAAAATTTCACCAAGGCCTACTTTTTGTAACTTAGTCACAGATGCTAAAGACGTTCTGACAAAAATAAAAGAGACAGGAGGCACTGCATAGCCTTCTGATCTTAGTAATGTTCAGTAATGGAGTTAGTAGTTGCTTATGATTGGTTTTGTACTCCAATTTTGCCTTTATTGGGTGATGGCATAAGTAAACAGTGGGTAAACAGTGGAAATTAACTTGTTTACTTCTCTAATGTGTTAAAAGGTTAATTATGATATTGTAACACACATTAAAATATTATAATGTATGTTAATTATTCTTGCTTTAGACAACGGAATAGAACTAAAATTAGCCACTTATACAGATGATATATCTGTTTATTTACCAAATGCTATATCAGCGACAAATATAATAGAGATAGAAGCTAAATAATTCAGACATCTATGAGGATATAATCCTAACACATCCAAAATGAAATTGTCCTTTGTAATGTATATGGTATAAACGATTATCGTATTGCAGCCATAGCCACTTATTTGTGGGTTGCCTTGTGTGCAGATGTGGACCATATTATATATGTCTTAATTATGAAGCTCTTCTTAAGCAATGTATTTTTGACATGTAACACTATCATCACCTACCCATTAGCTTAGTTGCTGTAAAATTTGAATAAAATTAAAGTACTACCAAAATGTTTATATTTCCATGTTCTATCCCTTAATTATATCTCTCTAAATCTATCTAAATATTTTTTTGGTCATGTTGGTTCCGCAATTAACAGTTTCATATTGAGGTTAAAGGAAAACTAGATGGCATATTCAATTTATTGAACTCTGCCTAAACAAAGGTGGATGGTCCCTTCCAAATGTTAAGCTTTAATACTTAGTTCAAGCATGTCACTGTATTCGAAGTTGGATGAATGGCAAACCTGACAACAGAAACCAACGGATGTATCAGATGAGAATATGAGGTGAAACTATTGGATTCTTGCTTAGAATTGCTAACCCAGGTTAATTTAATGGAGTTCAATTTAAGATCTGCATCACTGGAAATTATTTGAGATCTTCTGAAGTGGTATTCTGAATGTTGGGCATCTATACATCAATTGCATATTATAAACATATGTTGATTTAAATAAGAAATATAAACTTACTAGAAAGTGTTTCTTTAAATGGCAGCAGATGCGTGAGTATTTCTATATATGTGCTTGATTTGGATTAGTGCCACTGTGCTGGAGCCGCCCTGCTAAAATACCCAATAAACAGTATTTTCCTTACTGAAAACCTGAGTGATGGATTTGAGAATAACACAGGTAAGTGATCTGAGAAATTTGGGATTGAGATCTCGATAGAGGATATATTGTATGAATATGCAATACCCTATATAACATTTACAACCTCTAGTTTAAAAGTAGAACAGCTCAATAATATAAATGCTTATAACATACACTGATAAGACTATTCAAGTGGGGGAAGAGCCCATATTTAAATTGCCCACAAATAGGCATTACCATAACCGATGATCTGCATATGTTCATCAACTCATAAACGCAATGATTTTTGGGTTAAAACAATCAAATTATTATCCAACAGCTTTCATTTTGATATTGTTCTGTGTTTGAATTGTATTATATCAGGGACAGATAAAAATGTTTCAGGCTTTTTTGGTTCAGGCAATATACGTCTCCATTACAATTGCTATTTTGTGTATAGCTAAGGAGTAAATAAATGTTCATTCTCCTCATGTTGATAAATGAAGGACTCTATTATGTCATTATTACAAGCTAGAAGGAGTCATTGCTTGGAAAAAGGGACTCCTCTAAGTTTGAGACGTTGTAGAAGAATATGGAGACTCCTCAACTTTTTATATTATGAAGAACAGTGGCTTTTAGGATTTATTGTTAAAATGGTTCCAATGCAGGATGCCCTTTATGTGGACATATCTGAGCATTTATGAATTTTGTGTATTCATGAATTGATAGTTCTGTTTTGTGAACTGAAATTGATTAATAGGATTTTTGCTTTTTGACATTTTGATATAGCATCGCAATTCCTTTATTCCTTCTAATAAAAAAGAACAACTGCTGTTGCACAGGTGTTAGCCAGCTAAAGGAGGATCTCTAAACTGTCCAAATCTAAACAAAATCATAAAAAGAGGAAGGAATGAACAGCGACAAAAATATGTTGGTGAGAATATGCCTTAGAGCAAGGATTACAAGCTACAGGTTTAGACATTGTCCTAGTTTTTCCCAGGATGGAATTTCATGTAAGGCCGTCAGCCTTAGAGCCTCAGAGCAAGGATTCAAGCTGCAGGTTGAGGCATCGCCCTAGGTTTTCCCAGGATGGAATTCCATTAAAATACTTCAGCCTTAGAGCAAGGATTCAAGCTGCAAGTTGAGACATTAGCCTCGTTTTTCCCAGGATGCAATTTCATGAAGGTTCTTCAGCAAAACAAGTAATTGTCCTCCTTCTCCTCTTTCCCAGTAGAATCTACTAAAAAAGGAGGACATATAGATAGTAATAGGCCCACATCCCGGTGCAGGTATCCTGATCTAGTTTATAGCTAGTTAGTATTTCCTTCTGACATTTTCTCAGCAATTTGAATTCATTCAAATTTAATGAGATTTAGTTTCAAACAACAATGTCTCAGAATGGCTTTCTAGGAATTTCTAGTATAGGTACAAGCTTCCTTCCCTGAGAAGACACTTTCACCTCCCTCTATTCTACAGCTCTTGACCCACCAACTAGACTATAGAAGAGCAAAGGATGTCACCAACACATGGCTACTGAATACTGTCTGTAGATACTATTCTGCTCCTTCAGAGAAGACATGGCTGGAATGTCACAGCTGCTTTTCACTTCCACACCAGTTCAGGATACCACCCTTCCCTCTTTCACATTTTATGAAAAAAATGCAATGTGAATCTTGCATCAAGCAAGATGTTCACTCTTGGCTACATGCTTCAGGTAGCTGGATTTCTGCCTAACCCAGGATGAAGTACCCTGCATTTGTTACAGCTTAATGGTGTCTATCATGGAGGCATAATGTGTATAGGGATAAAGAACCCCCTGGGACACCGTCAACTGCAAAAGCTAGTCTGGCTGAAACTACCATTATTATAAATAATAAATCCAGGGTTTGTAAAGTGTGGCAAATTACCCATGAGGGTCTCAAGGCACTGAATTGTAGGCACTGGAGGGTTAATTAATTTGCCCAGAATCACAGGATGTTGCCACCGAGACTCGAATCTGGTACCCACCAGTTCAGAATTTAGCAGCTCAGGCCTTAAGTCACATCCTACATTCCAGGTAGGTGTTTGCGGCCCTCCTCCACCTGCAGGCTCCTGCCTGCGCCTCATCCCTGGAGATCTAGTGGAAGAGCTCCTTGCTCTTCTGCTATTCCACTCTTTCCTGTGTCCTTTTTGCCTGTTTATCCCACTTTGCCTCTCTTTCATTGCCTATTTCTCTTTTGCCTCTCTTTCATTGCCTTTTCTCTGTCTGTCACTTGGCCTTTCTCTTTTGCTTCTCTTTCATTGCCATTCTCTCTCTTTGCCTCTCTTTCATTGCCTTTTTCGCTTTAGCATCTCTCTTTTTGCCCCTTTGCCTTTTCGCTCTCCTCGCTACCTCTTCCAGCGCTCCCCGGCCGCTGCTGCCTCGTGGCCCCTCCCTCCCAGCTTGTCTCTCCCACCTCCAAGCTGATCTCCCTCTCCTAACCCCTACTTAATGGCGGCCGCTGTGCAGCGACCCACAGCGGGTGCACTGCTGGCTCGCTGAAGGTGTGCCAAAGGAAAGCCCATCCATGGACCCTGGTCTACAGACCCCCTGCCGCTATGACCCCTGCACTCTCCACACACTCAACCCCGGATGCAGCAACAATTGGCAAGCAACAGCCAAGGCCCGATCTCCTGCTGACACTGCAGCCACACCTTCAACCACTTCTGCCCCCAGCCCACCAGATGACAGCACACACCACTGAGCTGTATCCTTCTCAATATATGCTCCCTGTACAGACACACCATAGAAATCAGGGACCTCCTCAACACTCAAATGCCCAACGTCATCTTCATCACAGAGACCTGGACCAATGCCAGCTCCACAGCCGACATCGCAACCGCCATCCCCGACGGATACAAGATCCTGAGAAAAGACCGCCCCAATTGCCCAGAAGTAGGCCGAGCCATAGTCCACAACACCTCTCTCCAATTACCAACAACCTACTCGCCTACAGACCTGGCCCGCACCCCTTTTTGCCAAAGTCATCGCTGACCCGATCACCCCTCTTGCCCTCACATCCACAGACTACATACTACTCGGAGACCTGAACTTCCACCTGCACAACCACAGCGACCCCAACACAACCGCTTTCCTAGAGAACCTCACCAACATAGGGTTGAAGCAACTTGTCTCTGCCCCCACTCACACAGCGGGACACACCCTCAACCCCATCTTCGCAGGAGAAAACAACATCTTGTTAAGCCAAACCCGGAACTGCTCTGGACCTACCACCACTGCATCAGTTTCTCCTTTACTAAACTCACCATCCACAGGCAAGTGTGCCACCTCCTACACAGAATCTAGAAAAAAGTCTCAGAACACCTCACTTCCGCCTTCACCTGCACTCCACCCCTAGCTATGACAGATGCCATCACAGCGGCAAGCAACTCCCACCAATGGTTCGCCAACTGTGCCAACACACTCGCCCACCTCCAGAACTACATGAGACAAAACAACAAGAAAGCTAACTGGTTCACCACAGCACTCCAAGAATCCAAGCGCTCCTGCTGACGATTGTAAAAGACATGGCGAAACAGCAAAACTCCAGAAGCATGCTCCGCATACAAAACAGCCACCACAGCACACCACCAACTCATCAAATCCACAAAGAAAAACTTCCTCCAAGACAGAATCCTCTCCAACGCCCACAACTCCAAGGAACTCTTTGCCATCACACAGGAATTTGCCAAATCCAACAGCGAAACAACTGACGTGACATCCCTCCCTCTCAAGACCTCTGCAACAGACTCAGCTCCTTCTTTCACCTCAAGATCAAGACGCTGGATTCAAGCTAGCCTTTCTGATGAGGGGTGTAACCCCTAAACCGGTCCTAGGATGCTTGTTTTTGGTCCAGGGAAGACCTAGTTTGGCGGTTCAGGCTTGACTGTTCCCATGAGGAATATGGGCAAGACTGATTTGCAAATGGTGGGTCTAAACTAGAGTGGTATGGTGAGCAAAAGAACATGGATTTAACCCAGATCTCTTGACTGGGGTGGAATGTTTTTATTTGTTCTGCATCTTTCCATCACTTGTGTGCCTATTGCTTTCTCGCCCTAAGTGCGCAGTGTATGTCCAGACGCGGGTCCCCTGCTCACTGTGCCACTGGATTCAAGCAAGCCTGGCTGTTCAGGGGTGAAACCCAGAAACTGGTCCAAGGATGGTTGATTCCAGTCCAGTGAAAACCTGTTTTTCCAGTTCAGGCTTCACTGTTCCTATGAGGAACATGGTCAAGACTGATTTGCATATGGCTGGGTCTAAACTGGGGTGGCATGGTCTCATGAGCAAATATTATGCTGTGACCAACCTCTCGAATGCATGAGATGGAAATGGTTTTGTTGAATAAAATACACATTTCATTACCAAGCAGGAAAAAACCCGATGTGATTTTACCTTTAGGAGGGAGATCCAGAAATACCAGCTTTCAGTTAGGTGTCCAACTCAGTAACTTCCTTTAGCAAAAAAAAGAGATGACAATCCTAAGATCACATTTGGTATCCATATTAATTTTACAATAGAATCAAGTCAATAATCAACAGAGTCAATCTTCAACTTTCAGTGCTTTAAAATATCCTCAGCTTTCCCAGTCTTACAACATGTGGAGCTAACTAGAACTTTAGCAAAGATGAACCGGGACTATTGCAAGCTGATGCAGTTGGGACTCCTAGAAAATCTCACAGACGGGCTCCAAAGTCACAGAACCAGGCCACTACTTGTGCATGACACTGCACCAATGGAACACTGTGGAACTAGCCCAGAAAGCAATTCACTGGTCCCAGGGAGAGCCAAGAGTCAAATTAAAGACTTTATGCATCAAGCCATGGGGAGTATACATCTGGGAACTATACACAAATAGGCTGCATGCTGTACACATGCCAGCAGTCTCTGTGGTAATTAGTGACCTGGGGTAGCTAAACCAATGTTTGGAGCTTTAAAATGCATCATCATAAACATGCTCATAAACATATATATGGCTGACATATTTTCATAATATGATTCCTGAATGTATGTAAAATCCACAAATAAAAATGCTGAAGTGCTTAGGAGTATCATGGGAAAAGGAACAAAGAAGTTGTGCAGAACAGCGTATAGTCTGTGCTTTCTTGTGAATGGTTGTGATATATGTTTGGCTAATTATGTTGGTATTTAATTTTTTTAGGTTGACGTTTTACACAAATGAAGTCATGGACATATTGGGATGCTTAAACCCCTATTTTCCTTCAACAGAGCAGTGTAGCTTGACTGTTTTGTATATTAAATTAAATACATTTAATCAGATGCATACAATGTTTCACTGACATTTGCATCTAAGTTTTTGCGAACCTGTTCATAAAAAGTGAAGGGTAGTCTGTTCAAGCTGCACCTATACATTTTAAGTAATAAGAAAACAAAAAATATAAATTATGCATTTCTCTTCTTAGGATGTAAGCATTCAGAGGCTTTTGTCCCTTGAAAAAACAGATCACACTATTTAGAAACAGGATAAGTAAGTGAATAAGTAAGTACATTTTTTATTTGTTTGATTAATTAAAATCTTACAAAAAACAGCTAAAACATTCACAAATATAAAATACTAAAAAATTCATGTTCCAATAATTTTCATCCGACTGATATAAAAAAAAGTAACTGGATACGTCATTAACATATTACTGAACGAAAGATAAAAGTGTTGGCCCATATACATTACATATACATTGCCCCACTATTGTTGCATACATAAATAAAGGTAGCAGATGATGCATGCTGTGTTTGGACTTGTTCTTCTAAAGGAAACAGCCTTTGAGGGTAGAGGCGTCACTAGGAAAGATACAGTAGTAAAGATATTTCTTCTAATTTATGTCTCTTTAGTGTCATGTACCAGACATTTTTCAAAAGCTGGTGTTATTGTACGAATCCCAGGATGAAAAATCGCTAATTGACAGTTTATTTTTAGAACGAAGGGCAGATCAAAACAAAGAGCAAAAGTTTAACTGCACAGTTTTCATTTCCAGAATCTCGAAACACTATTTATTTTATGTAATGCTAGAATAAATATACGGGGCATGACATCTTTCCTCTTGTGGAAGGAACTTTCTGGCCCCGAGCCGGGAACGAAGAGCTTTCTCCTTAAAGCTTGTTTTGTGCAGCGGAGGGTGACTGATGCGAGAGCTGGGCGCCGCTGCGCGTTGCTGGGACACCGCGCTGCTCTCCTTGGCAGGACCCAGACCGGAGTTTGCAAACTCCGCGGAAAATGAAGACGGGCCATAAATAGAGAATGGGTGAGCGCGCGAACCGAGGGACGCGCCCAGTTACAGCGCCTGTGCATAAAAAATAAATAATTTGCTAAATCATGGGGCAAACTAAAACTGTTTTATGTGAATTTCTAAGTAACCACGCTTGTTGTTTCTGGAGCTTTGTGAAGATGCATTGTATTACCTCTTTATGCGCTTCTAAACAGCCTTTATACTTTATGAACATTTAAAAATGTGTAATATCATTTACATTTTGTAGTACATTTTTAAAACGTCTAGCTTAATATATATTTCTTAAAGCCCCAACCGCTGTTTAGTTGCAGACTGCAGCGCCTACTTAAATAGCTTGGCCCTTATTTATGAGGCCTTGCGTCAGTTTTGCGCCGCCGGTGCGTCACTTTTTGTGACCCCCCAGCGGCGTAAAATATGCGCCTTATTGCGCCATATTTAAAAAGTGACGCATCTAGGTAGATGCGTCACTTTTTAAACCCCTGCGCCACATTATACCTGCGTCAGGTATAATGTATGCAGAGGGGGCCTTCCCCCCGCAAAAAGCCTCGTAATAGTGACGCAGTGAAATCTATGAGATTTCACTGCGTCACTTTTAGGATGCTGTTGCGTCAAAATCTTACGCCTGCCTCACAGCAGGCGTAAGACTGACGCAAGCCCTTTCACATGGGGCTTTCCCCATGTGAAAGGACGCATTGCTGGAGTTGCGTCACTTTTGTGACACACTCCAGCAATGCGTCACTTTTGCGCTTACAGATACGTCAGAAATACTGACGTATCTGTAAGTCCTTGCGACATGATACGTCATACATTAAATATGACACATAATTGGTGTCGCAAGGAGTGCGCAGTGAAAAGTGACGCATCGCTGTTTTCACGCAGCGATGCGTCACTTTTCATAAATGAGGCCCCTTGTTTTTATATAACAGGCCTTGCCTTTGAACTAGCGCCTCCTGCGATGGTATCGAAGCTTGGAACAAATGTAAAACCAGGGGCAGGAGTACAGAAGTGACAAGTGAGAGCATCCTTCTGCAGCACCACGACACTATCGTGGTTTCTTCTGTGATGATCATTATGTTGACCTTATATGGTAAGGGGGATTCCCTACACGGAATGGGCATGGCCCCTGCAAACAAGAGAACTCCTTGTCTCTTGTACTTGCACCACAATAAAGATGCATGGACACAGTGGTGCATTAACTGCTTCCAGGACAGAGCTGCAGCACTAGTTGGACCTCTGAACGGTGCCCATCCTGAGGGCACTGGTGCATTCGGCCAATGGGGGCGAGGTGTAGCCCTCTGAAATAAGGCTGGTTCTGCTTGCACTGAAAGACACAGCGCGGTTTGGACCTGCTCGCCATCTTTTAATGTTGCACTTTTTCCACAGGATTCACTAATTTTCAATGCTTGTTTGTAATTTGGCGCTTCTGCCCGGTCTGTGCTGGCCGCACCCAAAGACGGTATCTTCTAGTCAGACCAGGTTCTGTGCATACGCTTTGGGTTGGATTCACAGAACTAACAAGACAAAATCCTAAACTTACTACCATTTTGGTATTCACAGAATGCACTAACTCATTTCGGTATTCACAGAAGTTAGGAGTCCTAACTTTAGGACTCCTAAATACCTTCTGTGAATACGGAAAGTCTTAAAATTAGGATTTTTCTCAGTTTAGGAGCAGTAAAGTTAGGACTCTTAACTTTAGGACTCCTAAACTGAGAAAAATCCTAACTTTAAGACTTTCAGTATTCACAGAAGGCATTTATGAGTCCTAAAGTTAGGACTCTTAACTTCTGTGAATACCGAAATGAGTAAGTGCCTTCTGTGAATACCGAAATGAGTAAGTGCCTTCTGTGAATACCAACATTTGTAAGTGCCTTCTGTGAATACCAAAATGGTATTAAGTTTAGGATTTTGTCTTAATTAGTTCTGTGAATTGGGCCCTATGTAATTGTGAGTTATGTGTTATCATTACGCAGATGAACTGTACTCAGTCTTTCAACCGTAGACAGGTGAAAAGCTAAATCTGTTGTTCAAATTTGTGACCTCTGTGTTGCATCAGGTTCTACAGGAGGCGCTCTGCTCATATAAGCATGTTGTCAGTTTAACAGACAGGAATCATGGGCTTCCTAAATCAAGGGCATACATTGTATTTGCATATAGTGCTTACCACCTGTGACGAGGATTGAAGTGCTTTTAAACACATCAGCATGTTGCCTGCTTTCAACAGGTGAAGTGTTCAAGTGAAACTCTTCCAACCCGTGGTGGTCCGCAGGCTTTTTTCATAATAGCACCAATTACGGCCCTCAATGGCTCCACTAGGATTGCTGGCCCTCTCATAGTGAGGGCCTAAGATGAAAAGGAGTTTTCATGCATCAAAGTAGGGCTGACTCAAAGAAATGCCATGTGTGAGGACACACACATACAAACAAACAGAATAGAAGATAAAGGTATATTTTAAAACGTATATTTCCCCTTTCAACGCAAATGGAAAAGTTCCACAGCATAATGCCACAAGTTCTAAAATGTATGGAACTATACTAAAGCAAAATCTACATAAGTCACTGTACGAAATTACAATGATCAAAACTGGAAACAAGCACTGGCGTTGCCAATATGTCTCGCATTAGGAAAGTTTGAGCTATTGGTCTTATAAATGACAATTTTTTGTATTTATGTTTTGGTTTTGAAAATAGCTAAATTAATAGCTTTGTCATTTACAATGCCAATAGCTATAACTTTCGCAAATGTGACACCTATATCATTTGTAATGCAACATGTTTTGTATTTACGTGACTTAGATGTATTGATATTACAAATTACAATGGCTTTTAATTTTTTTAAATAATAATACTTAAACAAACTTGATTTTAAAAAACCACCAATAAAGATATTTTGCTCTACCCCACTAAAGAACACACTGTATCTAAATGTTGAATGTGTTGACCACAGTCATTCTTTGCAGAAATATAATTGAACTGTAATTAAAAGCACAAGATAGCTAGATGGCTGAGCGAAGCCAAAGCCGCAGGGGCAGACTTAAAAGAAATGTAATTGTTTTTTCCAAACTACTGCAGAGATGCTGTCACAAGAGAACAAAATTAAATTTGTTGCCTAAAAATACTACATACGCATGCAGCTCCGAGCCTAGCTACAGGTCTGAATGTGTGTGGAGGTTCTACATGAAAATTACATGTGCTGCATATCAAAGGATTCCTAAAAAAAAAAAAAAAAATATATATATATATATATATATATATATATATATATATATAAAACGTGCTCAAATAATTAAAGGAAAACTAAACTTTGTTTTTCAGCGCAAGGACTATAAATATTACTAGTAGAAAGGTGATTTAAAACTACAATCGCACAAAGGGATGGGGTTGTCCGTTCTTCTGCTCCCACGCGTAGGACATTCTTTATTTTCAAAATCGAGGCATGTTGCCAGAGGCCTTTCTGGAGCCAGATGGACCTATTGTTACCTCCGTTTTACCAAAGGGGTGAAGGTGTCATTCCAGCTCTCTCACTGGGGCTGGCCGATTAACGTATGCAGATTGAGCAGCGGGCCTGAGCAGAAGTGGGTCACTTGTATTCAGCTGTGGCTCACCATTATGAACTAATCGTGCACAAGAGTCCTTTTGCATTATTTTGTTTATCCCTGAGAAGTTAAAAAAACGTGTCTTTTTTTATAACCCCAACCTCCTTCTTTTCATAATACTTAAAACACCGAAGCAGTGTTTTGTGAAAAGGAACAATATGAAAATGTGAGCCACTTTGTTTTGGGTGCCAGGCCCATTTTTAGTCCCAATCCAACCCTGCCGGTGAGCATAAAGGAGACACTAGTTAACAAATAATGCAACATGTTAGGTGAAGGAACTCAGCAAAGCGTTAATCATGCAGCCGGTGAAAAAAAAACCACAGAATTTGCCTGCTCTTGAATAGCCTTGAGCATCGTTCAGACTGCACGAAACTTCATACATTGCATTTCCGTACTGCAGCAGTTTGAGCTTGCATTGCTTGGGGCACAGCCCGATCCACAGACCTTAATTCACGGCATTGCCCACTAACAGTCTGAAACACCTTGGCCTACCCTTGCCAAGGCCCGTGAGACGGGCTATGTGTTTGCCTGGTTGGTGGAGCAGAGAGACCAGAGACTAACTCCACCCTGCTGATGTCATAACACTCCCTCATGTTGGAGCTCAGGCACGAAAGACTGAAGAGACGCACACGGTGCAGCAGGACACGACCGTTCGTGCGTAGATTTTCACATGAAAGCTTTCCTAGACACAATAAGTTCCAGTCACTGGTTGGTGAAAGTGAAGTTACTGCATTGCAGATAGGTTGTATACATACCCGCAAGGTCATTGCAGGCCTTGAAGGCTTTAGCCCAGAAGTCGTCCACTGTGGCAGAAGAGGACGGCGCCATCCCAGAGAGGATGGCTGAGTGAGCTTCCCCCGCAATAGCAGCAGTGTCACCGTAGCGACATATGCATTGTGGAAGTGAAAGCGCTCATAGCGCGCTGCTAACACAAAACAAGGCAACTAGAGTTCTTGGAACATCGAACACAGAGCGCCTTCGCCTGTTCCTACTTTATGTAGCGTGCTCGCCTCTCGGAGCTGTGTGCGGCAAGGGGCATTGGGGAGATGGAAAGGTTTGCAGACGGGCCAGCAGATTAATGAGCCGGGCATTAAGTCTTGAGTAACCAGGAGCGGCGCATCCAGTTTGAGATGTTTATCTGAGAGTGAGGGATGACGTCATGAATCTCCAATACTTTTATAAGTGGGTCATGTCAAATGTTGTCAGAGGACAATGGTCGATATGTGCACCAATGTGATTACATCTCTTTGTATTCTGCTTATTTTCTTGGAAGATAAATATTCCTCTGAACAGAAAAAATGGTGGATCTGACTTTGCACACAGATAAACAGTGTGTTTTAGACAAAAAGCCGGGCTTTAAAAGTGGAGCGTGCGTGAGCGCCCGCCGAGGTTAAAGTGAAAGCACATATGTTTCCAATTAGACTGAAGTCGATGAAGGGGAAGACATTAGGAACAAGAGCAGCCGGGAAACTGAAAGTACGGCCGGCCACCGGCCAGCCATGAATAATTAGGGGAGGAGAAGCCGCACAGCACACGCTGGGAGAAGCCCTTTGATGTGCTGTGCGGCCGTGAAAAAATGCAATTAGGAGGGAGGGAGGGAGGCTGATGCGCGTGCTTGTTTGGTCACGTGATTCACATGAACTCAAAGAAAACCGCACGAAAAAACCCTTGGTTTCACGAACATTTTGGGCACTTGAATTCTCGCTCCGCTCAATGCGCATGCGCATTGATAGGTCGCGAGACCTAAAAATATACCAGTGACACTATAGCCGGGCTGTAAATTAACAAAGACGTATGAAGCCAATAGATATGATTTGTTGTTATAATCTTCACTGATTAATAACTTTGTTTGTTTGACTCCACGGTCAGGCGAGTGAGTAGGTGATGAGTGAGTGCAAGGATGGATGAATGGTCGAGGAAATAAGGGCCAGATGTACGGCCATGTCATTTAGCGACTCGCAACTTGTGTTCAATTGCGAGTCGCTAAATGACATGTACAACATTGTCTGAGACGCTGTTAGCGATTCCTAATGGGGTAGCAAATTGCATGCCTCATGCATAATAATGAGGCACTCTCAATTTGCGACCCCATTCGGAATGGCTGGCCCTCCCAGGTATGGTAGCCTGCTGGGCTCAGCAGACATCCATTTCTTCTTTTAAATAAAGCAGTTTTTTTTAAATGCTGCCCATTTTTCTTAAAGGAAAATGGTATGCATTTAAAAAAACAAATTTACCATTTTTATTTCATTTTTTAAGGGCAGGTAGTGGTCCCTGCGACCAATGCCTGCCCCATAAAAATATTTACCCGTAGTGGTCCCTGTGACCAATGCCTGCCCTTAAGAAATATTTCCCCCTATTCCCTGGGGATCCCTTCCCATTTGCGAGTGCTTTACCAGCCTCTTGAATAGGGCGGCGAATTGCAAGTGTTTTGCGACCGCAATTGTGGTCTCAAAACATTCTTACTTAGGCCTCTGACTAGCTATTAGGAAAGGACGCCTTTGGAATGCCCCTTCCCAATAGCAACTCGCAATTCCTATTTAGAGAGTAGCAAAAAAATTGCGACTCACTAAATAGGGATTGTACAAGACCCTATTAGATTTTGCATGCAACGCAAACCCGTTTGTGCATGCAAAATAGGGTCGTACATCTGACCCGAGTGCTTTGATAGATGAGGGATTGCTGGCAACAGTGAGCAAGCGAGTGGATGGATAGATAAATGAGTAAGGAGGTGAGCGGATGGATTAACGGATTTTAAGAGAGCGCATGGATAGTTGAATGTGTGAATAGTTAGTGAGCACACCGATATATTCTTAAGTTTGCTACATTTGATTTATCCTGAAATTCACCCAACCACTTGGATGTCACCAAGCAGGTAACATCTTCTCCCTTTTCATAAAATACATTATCCTGTATACTCATTGTTTCAATATTTGGTTGAAATAAAACTTGTTTAATAAATGCCTTTGCTCACCTAGTGCTGTAGAAAGTGACTAATTCCTCATCCACATGAAGGATGCAGTTTAAGAGTGCCGATAAAGATAAATACTGCATTCATTGGGTCCACTAGGGGCAGCAGCTCAGGACTAGTAATATGCAGGAGGCTGTGCTAATGGGAGTGATTGGGAAACTCAATCAACAGACCATAAAATCAAATCATAGTGGTGCCATCTTTAATCTATCATATAAGGACTGGAATGCAATAGCCCATAATGTCTTTCTCTCTCTCTTACACACACGCACATGCTCACACCAACTCCTGTGTGCACACACACACACATGCACACAAACACACACACACACCACGCCCCAGTTGTTAAGGTGAACCACAAAAGTCATTAAATAAACTTGTGCTTAACTCTTTGGGAGCTTGGCACAAAATACTCAGGCTTTACTTATTAGCAATGTGTAAAGTATTTATAAAGTACTAAAACAGTAATAAAGTTGAAATGCTAAACAATAA
Source organism: Lissotriton vulgaris (assembly GCF_964263255.1). NCBI lineage: Eukaryota > Metazoa > Chordata > Amphibia > Caudata > Salamandridae > Lissotriton > Lissotriton vulgaris. Next base: position 1,718,632,608 of record NC_141694.1, on the reverse strand, counting down.
AAATCTGTAAACAAATCTGAAAAATAGATTGTTTTAATAACAAAATGACACAAAAAACTCAAAAATCCAATAGGAGGAACCAGCGTTATGAATTTTAAAATGTTTAAGTAGAAATAGCGCCAAGGAGCACAAAGGGCCAACAATAGTCACTGGTCATGGTAGAACAGGTCTTAGACACAATTTGAGGCTAACCACAAATTAACGCAGGTCAGATACACTAACCAGGTTTGTCTCCTTCCCTGTCCACCACAGGAGTACACTTGTATAGCCCACTAGCACCGCAGGGAAGGCACTCAGAGACTTACAGAGTGGCAGATAGAATCCACAGTAGGGTCCAGTCGAGCTTCAGTTACTACTGGTCAGCTAGCCAATTGCACAAAAAGGCCTCTTGAAGCTTCTGTGTGTTCCTGTAGCAGGAAGCCAGCCGTACGACCCTTGCAGTCCACCTCTTTTTCCTTGGTACAAGACGCGGAGCAGGTCCAGTCTTTGGGGGGCTTTAGGGGCCCCGGCAGCAGGGCAGTCCTTTTTCTGTTCTTCTCATGTTGACAGAGTATTCTGAAGTCGTTGTCTGGAGGTGCCACATTTATGCCTGTCACAAGCTATTGAGCACTTTGAAGACAGTGGAAGTCTTCACCACACTAAACTGTGGCTCTGAGAGCTGAGGGGTGTGGCTAGCATACTATGGTAATCAAGAGTTCTCTCATATATAACACCAGAATCCAGTTTGAGGCCGTCCTTGCATCCCCCAGAAATTCAGAGACAGACGTCTGGTAGAACAAAAGCTGGCATTTCAGCAGCTAGACAGTGAATATACAAGAGCTGTTTCTGTATCTTGGCCACGCCCGATTGAAGTGCTTTCCAGGTGTTAATTGTAAGCCACTAGCAGACGTGTTACTGTAATGGCAAAACCATAATACTTTAAGGGATGGCACAAAGAATGAAGCTTTTAATTTAATTTAATTTACACATTTAATTTACAGGCCTGCTGTACCTCTATAGTGTATGGTAATATACTAGAGACTTACAAGTAAAATAAATGTGCCAATCATGTGTATGCTAATTTTATCATGTTTAAAAGGAAGAAAACAAGTAATTTACCACTGGTTAGCAGGGATAAAGTTTACAGAGTCATTTTGCCAACAAAAAACAGATTCAGCAACAGAAGGCAAAAATCGGGGATGACACTGTAGAAAGGGCAAATTTGCATAAAGCATGAATATGAATGTTCATCAACTCTTAGATAATGTTAGTATTGATAAAAGAGTCTTTGTGAAAAATATAAAGGCTCCTAAGAATCTTCTTGGACACAGGGAGCTAGTCAAGATTTATCAAATAATCTGGTGCGTTATCTGTGTCGAAGGCCAAGTACAAATCTGGCTGCCACATTCTGGATAAGCAGAAGCATATGCAGCAGATATTTTGTCAGGCTTATGTAGGCGGCAAAGCCACAGTCAATTTGGGCTGCTATATTCTCCAAAAGGAAAGTATTTTAGGTGGAGATGGACCAACTGGAAACATTTTATTTAGAAACCTAAGAGCAAGGAAGTAGAAAGTACGTACCTTAGCAATCCAAGTTTTGAAGGTGATGGATGAATTAAATAGTATGCCAAATTCCTGGTCTGGTTTATAGAAATGGGAGATATCAAACTAAGTCCACCAGGAACCGTGTCATTGGGATGTAGAAATGATAAATATCATTACCACTGTCTTGTCTTGTCACTGGAGACCTGCAGATGACTATCAGACATCTAGGTGGCAATCATGAAAAGGCAATTATGAAAGCTTAAATAGATTCAAGTTGCTGTTTGACAATCAGCTGCAGGTCAATAGCACAGAAAAGAACTACTAGACACCAAAGGTTCTTATCAAGTTCAACAGGGGACATATATGCACTGAAAATAATGGTGTTCAGGGAGCAACCCTGAGAGACTTATAAGACAGCCGATGAAACCCAAAGTAGGAAGGGTGAACATTTTGTTTCTAGCTAGGAAGAAGGATAAGCAACCAAGGGCTAGACATCCCTCCCCAGTTTTTCTTCATCTGGACAATAACACAGGTGAGCGAGATTTATGTAAAGGTGCTAGAGGTAAAGAAGTATCATGGCAGTTTGATCCCTGGCATTCAGATACCCCTTGAGTTCATCTGCAGCAGCTACAAGTATGGACTCATTCCTGTGAGTCAGACAAAAACCTCTCAGAGAAGGCTCAAGCAAAGACTGGGTTTCAAAGTAAGTTGATAGTTGTACATTAACTTCTGCCTTAATAAGTGTGGCAGGGGACAGAAGTAGAGAAATAGACAGGAAATTAGCCACAGTAAAGTCTCAGTGCCAGGTTTCTTCAAAAGACGAAAAAGTATTGCTTTTTCCAGCAAGGTGGAACAGAGTTTGTGAGAAATGATTGACAAACCATTTTCCAAGATATGGAGTACTGACAAGGATGGCAAGATGGATCCTTTTCATAAGATCAAGAGGAGTATCCGGATTTGATAGAAAAGAGCAGAGTGCAGGAAAAATCCAGAGTAGGATGTTCAAATCTGACCAGAGCTATGGCAGCAGAGGGAACCTCTGAAGTTCCTATAAAAGACTACGAAGTCGCCAGGTGAAAACAGATGAACATGAAGGTGAATTTTTAAAGTTGGAGAAAAAGAAAATCAGATTGTGTTTGTAGAGAGTCTCGGAAGATGTATACAGAATTCACTTGCTAAGGTATTTCCACTTTCAAAGGTTTCCTTTGAGAAATTGGACCAGTTGGACGATTTTGTTAGTAAACCGACTGTGCTATGGAGAATTCCTTATCTTTTCTAGCAGAGATGTATAATATTTTTAGGCCGTCACAGAAAGTCCAGGAAAAGCTAAGTTTGCATTTGCTATAGTCAAATCAAATCAAATCAAAAGAGAATTTATTTCGGTTATATTTCAGACCATAAAAGTACACATATAAACAATACACTTAAAAACACATTGTTCACATTATTTCCACAAATTGTATCCACAATAGAAAGTCATATAACACGTGTCTCAGTAACAATAGATGAACGGGATGGCTGAAAAGTGCAAGAGTGCAAAGTAAGGTGCAGAGGGCAAAGTTTATGTAATCCATGAGCCAACCAATCAATCAGACAAAATAGAACGGTCATTGGTCCAGACAGAGTCTCAGTCTAACAGCTAGTTTTAAAAACGCTATTATTTGGAGAACACTGTCACTGTGCAAGAGCTGAAGATAAATAAGAGCTGGTCTGATTTGGTTAAAATTAAGTCTTCTTAGGAGGGCAACAAGATAACGTTGGCGGGGATATTCATAAAATTTACATAAAAACATAAAATGCAGCATATCCTGTGGAGACTTCCCGTCGCAGCCACAGGGCGCTGCAAACTTATTAAAAGTATCCGACTTGGGTCTAATTAAAAGATGATGAAAAATGTTAAATCTGAACCTTGACAACAGAACTTTTTCATGTGAGGTAAACGATCCTGCTAAATAAGGTTCCATGCTATCACAGGTCTTTAACATCACATAATTCCTAACACTAGGCTTCAACAATTGCTCACTTTCTCTTTGGGCAAGCCTATCATTACAAAATGCATATTTAATGGCTGCTACATCACCCTTTACAATCCCACTAGGATGGTCAAACAGTTCTGGCCGTCCCAGCCTTTCAAAACAGGATTTTAAATATTTTAGCCAGGGGATACACATAGAATTGTCCTGAGATACAAGATCTCTTACAATCTGGTGAGTAAGAGGTATATCCTGATTTAACCACAGGTTAAGCCAACAGGTCAATGGCCTAATAGCAAAGTTGTCACATAAATACTGTGTCCCCAGTTCTTCATGGACTGCCAGATTAGAAGTACAGGTGGGCACACATAGGAGACGTTTTAGGAAATTGTTTTCAGCGACCTGTAACTGTTCTCCTGTTGCATAGCCCCATAGCTCGCTACCATATACTGCTGTGGCAACTGATTTGGGGTTATATAACTTGACCATTGCACTAACTGGTTTCTTCCCCAGTTTCGTGGCAAAATTGAAAATGGATGCGTTGACCCTCGCCATTTCTCCCTTTTTCTTGGCCAAGTGAGGGCCCCAGCTGAGTTTAGTATCAAATAATACGCCAAGATAAGAAAACGTTTCTGTGACCGGGATTGGCACATCATCAAGTTTAAACACAAAATTCTTTTTTGGTTGCCTGCCAACATGCATAATATATGATTTTGAATTGTTGACCAGTAAGTCCCTGTCGGTCATAAAAACATTAAAAGCATTTAAAAGCATCTGGAGTCCCCTCTCCGTTCTTGAAATTAAAACCGCATCATCTGAGTATAAAAGAACTGGAATGCCCCGCCTGCCCACTCTAGGGCAGTCTGCCTGTACCTTCTGTAAAATAGCATCTAATTTGTTTATATAAAAATTAAAAAGGAATGGAGCGAGAATACATCCCTGGCGCACTCCCTTTTTAATATCAAACTTGCCAGTAGTGTCGCCATTCGCAGAGTATCTAACATTAGCGCTAGTGTGACTGTGCATGTCCACCAGAAAGTCCACAATCCCTGTGTCCACTCCACTCTCCCTCATATACTGCCACAGCCTTCCCCTATTAACACATTCGAAGGCTGATGACAGGTCCATGAAGGCGAGATGGACAGTTCCCTTCTGAGCCACCGTGTATTTACTCAGGACGAGAAACAAGTTAAGACACTGGGTTGTGGTGGAACGCCCACGCAAAAGCCACACTGGGAGATCGACATGATGTTATTGTCGGTCGCCCAGCATGTTAATCTCTGCAACAGAATTCTCCCAATAATTTTAACCATCGAATCAATTAAAGAGATTGGCCGGTAACAATGGGGACTGCCCTTATCTCCTTTTTTAAATACTGGCACAATACTCGACAGTCCCCAAGTCAGCGGACAGCCTGCCTTGGCAGCAGCATTAAAGACTGCCACCAAAATAGGCGCCTAAAAACCTGGTTTAGACTTAAATAAGTCTGGGGGAATCCCGTCAGGTCCGGGGGCCTTCCTTGCTGTCAGTCCTTCTATGGCCTCCAACACCTCCCTAATGTCAAATTCAATAGTTCCTCCTCTACCAACAGTGACTGGCTCCACTGTTACAGTTCCCTCTGAACAATACAGTTTTTTAAAGTGCTGCTCCCATTCCTCCTTAGTTATGCATCAATCCAAGCCGTCACCTGGCTCTTCTGCCAGGAACGTTTTTTTAACTAATGCCCAGAACCTGGAGCTGCAATTTAGAGTGGATGGGTCCAGTATCTTACACCATGCCTCTTCTCTCAAAAACTCCTTATGGGTTTTGAGGACAGACTTATATACTTTGCGGCATACTCTAATATTCTCCTGGATTCTCGGGGAAGCTGACAATGCTAGCCTAAGATTCCGGGCCGCTTTAGAGCAGTCGTGGTTAAACCACCTTGGCCCACCTTTCCCCATATTCTTTTTAACTGGGACCATCAGCAGGTCTGACACCTTCCGCGACAGATCTTGGAAAGCAGTTAAAACCTCACGTGGCTCTGCCCCCTTCTGAGTACAGTTAACAATATCCTCTGTGAAATTTTCCTCAATGTTTTTATACAGAAGATCCGGGGTAACCATTGACCATTTAAGTCGCCGCCTCCCATCTGTGGTGTTCAGCCTCCCAGCAGTACTCGTCTGCATTTCATTGGTGATCCCCAATCCCTTCAAATAAATTACAAGAGGGCTGTGATCACTATATTCGTTTTCCTCAATATCGAAAGATTCCAGGAAGGGCAACATTGACTGTGATAGTAACATATGGTCAATGAATGTGCCCCTGCCATGCCCCTTAAATGTGGGAGTTTCAAAACTTCTTAGGGGGTCCCTGATTGTCATTGCCAAAGACAGATCAAAATTATCTAGTAAAGCATTACACAGTTCCCCATCCACTGTGTGTTCTAGATGTAGACCATTAATACGCTCACAGTGCAGGTCCGCTATGCATTTCTTAAGTGGATCGCCACACAAATGCACATTAAAGTCTCCCATAATCATTAGATTATAACTAGAGTCCTTCATAGAAGTAGTAATAAAAGCCTGAAGTGCAAGTAGTTGATTAGATGCTGTAATAACATTAGTAGCATTATAAAAATTTACCAGACCAACCCTCCTATTTTTACCATTTAGGACTACACCCTGCATGCCTGATTGATATACATCAATTTTTTGGATTTTCGAGGTGACCAGAATAGAAACAAAAGTCACCAAGCCACCCTTTGGCCTGCCTCTAATTGATGGAATAGCAGGTACATAAAAAGCCTTGTACCCTTCTAAAAACAAATCACACTCTACCAGCCATGTTTCCTGAAGACAAATGATCTCAAATTGTTTGATATAGGTAAGCCAGTTTACATCTGTCATTTTTGCAGCCAACCCCGCCACATTCCATGAAACAACATTCCTACGTCCAACTTTGTCCTGTAGGTCCATAGTGGGTGCTAGATCATCTAAGGTTACCATGTCCTGACCCACAGGTATCTCATGTCAATCACATAACTCTAGGCCTGATAAAAGCTCAAACCTGTTCTGTGTGTTGACATTAAATCCCTGCTGATAGTTCCCAGTGAAATTAGGTCTGTTATGTGTATTTAAGACATTTCCAGATCCACATGAATTTACAATATTATACATAAAGTGCGTGTCATTGACCGGGGTCTGAATATCGCCCAAGGGTATCGCAAGCCTTTGTTGGGGGTGGTTATTGCACAAATGTGCGTAGAAATACCCTAGCGGGCGTACACATATGCTATCCTCATTGTAAATTAAAGAAGATGCTCTTAAAAGTACCGTGGCCACATGTTGGGGATGTTTAAAGTTCACCACAATACAGTCTCCACTGCCTACTTTTTTAGACGGTCCCACCCAGTTCACTCTCCTTACCGCCATTACCTGGTCTGCGTACCCAATCGGAAAGCCACAATTTTTACTCAACCAGGACACTGTTTTATTTTTGAGCGAGGTGTGCGACTCACCATATGGCGAAGCAGGATGGGTACCCGCAGGTGGAACATTAGTCAAAACTAACACAAATGGCTCACAATCCGGTGGTAGATTCAGGTAACAATTGCTTCTGTGTTTACTTCTTTGAGATCTAGAATCCGCTCTATTACAAGCAGTTGGATTCGGTTGTGACTGCAGATTTGAGGATTCCAGTTGAACAGGGGTAATTAGTGTTATTGAGGGCCTAATACTAGCGGTATTGGCGGTACTAGCGGTATTAGCCGCTACCACAGCATTGCTGGTATTCTGCTGGTTTTTACCTAGCACTCCCGCTGCCTGCCTTCCTTCCCCCAGTTTGGCCCCTATACCTGTTGTTGCCCTTTATTGAGGGGAGACCAGGCTACTAAGCCTAGCCACTTCCTTAACCAGGGTGTCTATCTTAGCAACCAGTGGTCTAAGTGACTCTTCTAACTTTGCCTCCAGTTTAGACTCCAGGTTTTTAATAAGAGTAGTAAACTGTTCAATATTTATGTTCAAATTAGAGCTACCTTCCTTGTTCCCCGTGAATACAAAGGGATTAATCCCTGGGGCAGTATACGTTTTTGGTTCTGCAACACCACCGTTCTTTTTCTGCTTCACCTCCTTTTTGACAATACTTTCCTACAGGTCCTTACCGGCCTTGTGCTAGATGGAACTTCCACCAACTCTTCACTAGATACACCATGATGGTCTGAATGTACCTCTGCCCTAACCACGATGGGTGTTGGAGACACATCACCAACTAACCCGTCGCAGTTGGCTTCTATCACAGCTTCCCCCACTGCCTGCGGGGGCTCGGCCGCACATATTGCGGTACTCTCCTTCCCCAGCGATGCCCGTCGTTCACTGTTGATTTGGGAAACCTTTCTGACCATATAATTATCAATAGTACCAGGGCCAGTAGCAGCTTTGTCGTTTTTAGATTTAGACATCATGTGTCACAGATGTTGCAAAACGTAAATCAAATATGCTTCAATATGGACACAGTAAATACAAAGATTTAAGAAAAGTCTCACTTGATAGTTACAGAATTAGAGTCAGTTCAAAGGGACCAGGGTGTCAGGCCCAGCCCAGCCTCCTCAGGCCTCTGAGGGCCACAGAGGGCCCGCCCTTGTCCCGGGCTTCTCCCTGGCGCCTCTCGGCTCTGCCCGATGGCTTCCCAGCGTCTCCACGCAGGGCGTAGGTCTCAGGTCGGCTTCGTTCTCCCCCGGGACTCCTGGGCGGTGTCGGCCTTTCAAGCGCCTCCGGGCGCTCTGCTCGCGTCACGGGCGCGCCGCCCCAGAGGTTGCTGGGGGCAGTAGTCCCAGGGAGTCTCCCAGTGCTCCCTTCTGCCTGTTAGTACTGCCGTTCACCTCACGGCTCTGCCCGATGGCTTCCCAGCGTCTCCACGCAGGGCGTAGGTCTCAGGTCGGCTTCGTTCTCCCTGCTATAGTCAGTTTCAAGACATTAAAGCTCATTATGTACCATGGAGCAGAAGGATATTTCTAATAGGGGCTACACGATCGATGGTGATTAAAAAACATCCATTAAACAACAAGGCAGAAGGAATGTTAAGATCAACAGGAGATTGAGAGACAATAGGTAAACCCACACCGTGATTGCTTGCAGAAGCTTTGGGCAACCATCTTGAAAAGGCAGGTGTAGAAATATAATATGTGTCAAGAGAAGAGTTCATGGTCAGTCCAGGGCAAGAAAATTCATTCTGTGACTTGAGGAGCTTCTGGAGATGACACAATGTAGTCATCGATGTGTCCAGCCAGAAGGGTCATACTGGGGACCTTCTGATATAGGACATGGGATTACAAGCCTATTGAAGGATGCCGCTCTCAAGGCAGTTATCTACAGTTCAAATGTTAAAGTCACTAAGGAGTAGAACTTAGCAGGCTTGAAGAGCACGTGGAGGATTATGTCAAGAAGAGCATTTTTGGAGTTAGAGTAAGGACCAGGAAGGTGTTACGCCATGCAGAACTAGAAAAATAAGTATACCAGTTGGGCATTTACCACGAACATCTCTGCCATGGCAAAAAGAATGGTAGATAGTTTTGTAATTTCCATATTTTATAAAAAAATTATATCAACGTGTATTTAATTTAAAAAATAACAGGTGAAATTGCCGGCCTAACTGCCTTATAATACTTACTCTGTATGGAAGGGAAAACTGAGGTCAGATCAGTGATTCAATTGTTAATTTCTACACAGTGTTTGCTCAAGGAACACGTTTTCAAGAGCAGGCAACTGAGAAACATCTTGTGTAGGAGACAACAGGGCTGAGGGAGTATCATTTGTTTGCATGGCTGAATACAAAGGAGGGCATACTAATTTAAGGGACTATCAGAAGTAAGGAGGGTCCATAGGCAGCATGGCAAGAGACTGGGTACCACTATCTGGGGACAAGAATATTGGACATACCTGTACCAGTTGTTTTCCAGAATAAATGTAAGGCCCAGTCTGTGAAGCATGGTGAACGGAAGCATACTAGCTTCTGTGCCTGGCTGGTGCACTAAAGAATACAAAAATAGTGATGGAAGGAGTGCTTGAAATAAACTTAGCCACTGGTAATGACTTGGGGCCGCTTTCCAGTCCAATTGCAATTTTGCACACCATGCAACTTTAGTTTGGACCCAGCCATATGCAAATCAGTCTTGTCCCTGCTCCCATGGGAACAGTCCAGCCCAAACTGTCAGGCCCGGACCTCCCTAAACTGGAACACAAGCAACCTATGACAGGTTTTGCCCTAGTTAGAGCTCATCAGGAAAGTTTGTGTATACTTGTTACTCAACTGCACTTACACACCTGCACTTTTTTTAAATGGTGCATATATAGACTGAGGTGGTGGGTGCGTCCATCTCCAGGGAAAGAGCAATCAGCTTGGGAGCAGTAATGGAAATGAAAGAGAACAGCGAAAGTTGAAAAAGAGGAGTCCAGAATCTCAGATGTTGGTAGAGCCAACAGCTAAAAAGCTAAGACAAATGCAAATAACGTGCAAGAAACACATTTGAATATCAAAGCTTTAAGAACTAAAGTGGGGGCATGCTCCCAAACAATACAAGGAGTTTAACAGGGAATGCCTTAATAAAAAGTAGAAGAAGAGCATGACATGACTTATTTATAGAATCCAGGCGATATCTATGCAGGTATGGGATCACAAGATTGGCCTAATGCACCTCATCAACAATTTAGCCAATCCTCTTAAAGATGCCAGAGAAGAATGCTTAGATTGATACATCAATCCCTTTACATTGATATGGATTTTTTTCTATAAGAGAATTCATGACTGAAACTATATTGCTCCTGCAACCTAATGTTTGCTGCTCAGCTGTTGCTGATGGCTCCCTATTGCAGAAGGTTCTAATCAAGCAGCTAAAGGACTATGTCCTGGAATTTTTCTTGCCACAGATACTGGAATAGCACATTGGCTATTATGGAGCTCATCGAAATCACTAATCCTTTGGTGAAAATCTTTGTACTTTCACACCCGCCCCGTACCCCACCACTACTACTGTCTTGGGAATAATTCACACACAACCAGTGCCTTATCCTACAGACTTTTCAGTAGCAGCCCAACTTTGAAAACCTACCCCTTTGGCAAGTTAGAAATTGAAAATGCACAGAGTTGTATCACCCCATTGCTCTGAAAGTTTTCCAGTGGCTGAACACTTTAAAAGAGCTAATAAGATTACATAAGAAACAACTTAAATACCATTTCTGGTTCAAATAGGTGCAGCAACCCTGTTTGGCACACAGCATTCCAAGTCTCCTGTGCTTGAAAGTCTCTGGGTGAAATCCCCCTGAAGGACAAGTAACTCCAAAGTATCAATAATTGTGGATATTTTTAGAGATGTCTTGGTTGATAGAGCTGTCCTGGATGCAAAGATTTAGGATGCAATTATGAAAACACATAGTTGTGTCCAACTTGTAGAAGGATTCCTTTTACTACAACAGGCAATGAAGCCTTTCTGATTAAAGTATGGTTTTCGAAGTGGTAGTGTGCTATAAGAGGGTGTCTTCACCAAATAAAATTGTGACACTGCAGTTTAAAATAGCTTGTTTCACCTTTAAACTGTTAATCTCAAACCACATAACCCCCAACAAAGGGGCCGATTATGATTGCGGTTATTCCGCATCCTCCGGGCCGGCGGAAGCCACCGCTGGCCCGGAGGATGCGGAATCACCGCTGCGGCCCTTCAAAACACCCACCGCCAGATTAGGATGGCGGTGGGATCAGCGGTGGATGGCAGATCCGTCCGCCGCTGATCCGCGGGGTGTTGGCTGCAATTTGGTGGCGGTGTCTGCAAGACACCGCCAGCCAAATTACAATGTGTGTCAAAACATGCTTTTCCGCAGCTGATTTACCGCCGTGGAAAAGCATGTGGAAAATAGCTTCTGGGGGGCCATTGCGGGCCCCCAGGGTGTCGGGGGTGGGGGGTGCACATGGGGGGTACCTATGGTACCCTCCAGCATGTGCATGTACAAGGCGGCAGGCACCGCGCAATGCCTGCCATTTTGTTCATGCAAATGAAAAGCATGCATATTTAACCTTGCGGCGGGTGCTGCTTCAAGCAGCACCCGCCGCAATGTTAAAAATAAAGGATGTGACCGCCAGGGTGGGGGTCACATCCTAATTCGGACGGAGGGACCGCCACTGCCCCTGCGGACGGTCCCTCCACATCGGGGGTTGCGGACGGACGCAGGTCCATTCGCTATCCTAATGAGGCCCATAGTTAGATGAAAAGCTGAAAATCTTGAGAAGACAATCACACAAACATACAACATGACATTGATTTAAAGTATAAATACACACAATTGCAGAAGACACACATTTTAATCACGAATGAATGTCACTCACAACATGATCATTAAACAACATTACATGTGGCTTTAGAATGTTGATGAATCTTCATCTCGGCATTTCAGTGGCAAGCGCCTTCCTCAGGAAAGCCACAAGAGGAACTGGACTATAATATATTATTAATAAATATCAACAACTCTGTGTGTCTACTGTTTCTAAGGATGGAGTGAAAGTTCATACATACAAATATCACCCCGCAGATAAGAGTTTCTCTGGCTGTACCAGATTGCCAGGCCCAGACCAAGGGTGAACAATGCAAATACATGCGGCTAAAAGGTGAATGAGGACACTTTTTGTTTTTTTCCCATATGATCCCCACCCTGTGCCCCCCTTTGGCCCCCCCTTCACCCTCCCTATCCCCACCCCACCCTTGGAGAACCCTACCCCCATTTATCTGGACTAATAGACCAGCTTCTGCCTGCCGGGGTAGCCCACTCCATCTCCTCCTAACTTAAAACATTCCGATGCAATGCAGGCTAAGTAGTGTTCCCCAAGATCATCTTGGGTTGTGCCAAATTGTGGTTAGTTCATTTTATGTATGCCTTTTTATAGTGTCATAAAAGAACTTATATAAATTCTAGCCCTAGTGGATAATAATAGGAGAGGACTCTTTAATAAGAGTGGCTATGAAAGACGTAATGTCCTCTCCTTCACTTCCTTATGGAACATTTAGAAGGCGCAAATTGTTCCTCCGTGAGTTGTTTTCAAGCAACTCCAGTCTGTCCCGGAGTGTTATCTCCTCTTTCTTCAGGTTGGCAACATCAATTTTAGCAACCTCCAACTCCTTAATTTCTCCAACAGAATTTTCCAATGACTCCGTCCTGGATTTTAAAAGATCAATTTTTTTATCTACATTTTCGCAAAAAAGACAGATTTCACCCTGATTGGCTTCGGATACGGAAAAAAACGTTTTTATGTCGACCGACAGGGAAGAGAAAAGAGCCTCTAGGGGAGCCACTGTGGCCACTGAAGACCCTCCAATGCCCTGCCCCTGCTCCTCAGCATTTTTCCGGCTTACCACCATTTCATTATCTGGTGTGTTTATAAGTTGGCAGGCCGGAATAGTTGGTTGTGAAGAGATTTTGTCTAAGACCCCCTGTAGTGCTGTTGAAGCTGTTACAGCTGCAATTTCGTTGAGGGTCTGCTCCTCCACAAAAATTCTGAACCTAGATGAGCCTAATTCACCACAGAGACAAGTTAGAGACACCTGCCTCCTCTTTTCTCCGAGGAGGATGCAATAAACACCACCTACTTGGCTAAGAAGTTTGACGGCCACAGCTAGTCATAACTTAAGTTTAATATTTTGTTTTCTTCAGTGATTTTCTGGTGTTTTTTAATCATATGCCACATACAGCTCTTCCTTGCACTAACATTCTATTTATGGCCAACCTGCACTGCACATGACCTAAGTTAAAGTGCAACAGGGGATGGCCAGGGAGGTTGACACTGAGGAGGTCGGTCAAGCCCTCCACCCAACCCTCTGCAAGGGCTCACCTATGTATTTAATTGTGTTCTTTATGCTTCTTTTAGGACCATCCCACCTAGTTTTTCAAAACTAAAGCACTGAATTCCTTAAAGGCAGCAGCATCAGATTTTTCTAGTAAAAAAGATCCTCCATCCAATTAGGTTCGAATATTTTTAAACTTTTCACTTGCAGGAGGTACACAAACTTGGATTCACTGATCTTTCCATCAGTACAGATATTTCTCTAACTTAAAATCTTTGTGTTCAGATTGAACAGTCGTGGCTGGAATTACTCGCGGGTGGGGGCGGATTGTGGGGTCGCACTGTGGGCGCAGTGGGGGTTCGCGTGGGGGGTAATTTAAAAAAAAGTATCTTCCCGGGTCCCATGCAGTCTCAGCCCCTGGCCGGGTCCCCATACTCCTGCTCTCCTGCCTCTGGAAGAAACAGGAATCAGGCAGCCTCCCTCCCCTCCCCTAAGCCAATCACAGCACTGCAATGGCAGTGTTGTGATTGGTGGGGACGCCGACCAGCCAGGCGTTTATGGGAAGGCCATTTTCTCCATGTAGGCTGCATGCATGCTGCATGCAGACTACATGGAGAAAAGGGAGAGTGCGCATGACTGGTTTGGTCAGCTCCAGAGGGCTCCCCGAACAGTCAGGGCCCGCAGCATTCATCCCCTGCCCTCGAGTAGACCCACCCACCCCTAACTAAACCCTTCTACTTTCTCGCAGTGCGAGAAGCAGAAACATAAAATGGTAGCTTTACCATTTTATGTTTCTGCTTCTCGCACTGCGAGAAAGCAGTGAGGCAACACTCCTCCGCCCTACTGGAGGAGCTGCCCCTAAGACTAAATCACTTTTTAAAGACATATTTCCTGAAAAAGTCTAAAGGGATTTACGCCAAACTGAGCAAAGGCACTTTCTTGACTACAGTTCTACTTATTTTCATGCCAAGTTTTGTGTAATTCAGTTCTGACACTTGTTTTCTGAATTGAGGAGCAGAGCATCCTCTGGCATCACAATGGCAAATACCACTTAAGGGACCACTTCTTTTTTGTCACCACATGACAGATCTGCATGACACTGGTCATCAGGAACCCAAAGTGGATGCTCTTTTTTTTAAGAAAGTTTGATGCAAATTCATGAAATGGCACAAAGTTATTTAAAAAACCTTTTTAATGGAAACGCTGAACTAACTAGAACTACACAGACCTCATCACTGACTATGTAATGTATATAATTTCCACTCATTTGTAGCATTTTCAAATTTGCGATGAGTCTTCTGGGGGAACATTTAAAAGGGGAAGTCAAAAAAGTGCTTATTTACTAACAACATTGATACCATGTCAATAATCTTCATGACATTTTGCAAACCTTCAGTATAATGAGTTTCCTGTTGATATGGCAAGTTGTATACAGATTAAATGAGAGGAGCCATTTAAAAGGAAGGAGTCAAAATGATTCATATGCTACTAATTTTGGTGCATTATAACATCTGCACAGAATTTAGCAGTCCCTTTTCTTGCTTATCTTATCTTTGATATATTGCGTTTCATGCAAATCCATCCTCGATGGGCAGAGTTAAATGATAAGTGTCAAAAAGCATTATTTGCTAATAAATACCACTAATTAATGAATTAGTGTGACATTCGATAGGATTTTAGCAGTTTAAGGCCAGTGCAGGAATCTCAGATTTCAAACAGATCTGGCAAAGGGGCAAAGTTAAAATTGGTCAAAAAAACATTCACTTTCTTATAGCTTAGGTGCTATATAATGATTCTGTACAAAATGTGGAAGATGCGTTGCAAGTTTAGTTTACTCATTGTGTATTGATTTGCTTACAAATCCATCAATAGAGGGACCTGTTCATGTGATGAGGGTGGGATGCCAATAAAGAGTTTGTTTGTAACAACTTCGGTGCTGGCTAAGGAATTTGCATGACATTTGAAAAGCTGTAACCACGTTAAGCCCAATAGAGGGATCTCACTTTTCAACAAGTGTTTTGATAAGAAAAGCAAACATAAAAGGGCCGTTCACAGCAGGGGATGGCCAGGTCAATTTCGGGCACCTGATAGGTTGCAGGCTGTGCACAGTAGGTATTGATGGGTGTTGGCCAGGCCCTGTGGGACACCAGAGGGCTGGAAGTCTGTGGACAGCACACTTTGGTATAGGGCCTTGCCTTTGGTCAGTCCATGCACCTAAGCTGTCATAGACTGTCAGTCCCACATGGGGTGGCCATGGAACCTGGTATGTGCTAACACGTTTGGTGTTGGTTAATGAGTCAGTATGATTTTTATCAAGCTATTCGCGCATCAAACCCAGTCCAGCAACCTCAGGTTTCAGGCCGATCCATTCAGAGTTTATCTCTAGGGGAAAGAAAAGATTCCTCTATGGGCTAAAAAGTAAATGGTGTTCTTTTGACCCACCACATTAAGTACCCACTCCCTTAACAGATTTGCATGAAACTGAAAATATCAAGAATATGTTAAACATTGTAAGTCCAGGTGTGGCGCAGATAAGTAAAACTGTGTCAAAGTTTTTAGAAAATAAATGCCCCCCCCTTCCATTTACCTATGACGCTCTACCCCACCAGACCAGCTTGAAGCCTAAGATTCCTCCACTTACTTTAATATGTTAACAGCCTGCAAAATGCAATGATAATTCATTCCATAGCACCAAAGTTTTAAGTACATGCAATCATCTTTGCCCCCTTTCAACTTTGTACCCCTCCCGATGGATCTGGACGAAAATTGCCAGACATACAACCCATTAAACATGGCAAATATCTACCAAATGTCATGTGGATTCCTCAAAAGATGCCTTAGTTATTAGCAAATGAACACATTGTGGACGATAGCACACAACATTCCACCCTCATGCACAACACACTAATTAAATTAACAGGCCACGCTTATAGAATTAAAGAAGAAATCATTGAAAAACAAGGAAAAAAAAACGTTTGAAATCTAGCGATTCTGTGTTTTTTAATTCTCTAGTGTCTTGTTACCACAGGTGATCTATATCGAAGGGTTTTCAGTAAGTCAGGAAGTGTGGCGCTCTGCTCTGTAAACGCAGATATCGATGAGCTCTGTTGTGTATGGTGCAACCATGTAAGGGAAACATCCCTTGAACCCCTAGAGTTGGTGTAGGGAAACCCTGCACTCTTACATATATAAACAAGTCCTGGGCACACATAAAATAATTTCAGAGTGAAAGTGTATCAACACAGTACAGGTAAGTTCATAAGTAAGGATCAATTGTTCTTGTAGGTGGAAAGATTCTTAGGGGCATATTATCACGAACGGCGTTAAAAATGATTGCCCGTTTAGCGGCAGAAAACCGCTGCTAGAACGGCGATAATGGGTTTGATAATATGCCCTTCAGAATTCCAATAGAAGTCCATGTTCTGGTGTGAACCTGGGCTTCTATAGGAATTCTTTACGGCATATTATCAAGCCCATTATTGCCGTTTTAGCTGCAGTTTTCTGCCACTAAACCAGCGATAATTTTAACGCCGTCCTTGATAATATACCCGAGTCTTTATTCCAATTTTCATTAAGCATAAATAAACCAGCCAACACGTGTTTCGTCGCAAATGGAAATTAGTGTGATGATACACTTTCACTGTGAAATGATTTTATGTGTGCCCAGGACTTGGTTATATTTGTTACCACAAGTGCCCCCCTCTCGGGCTAATTAGGTATTGCCCTTAGTAATTACCGGTAGCTAACAGTTTTATTAAATGTACTGTGTAGGCAGCTGGAAAAGTATTAAAGAGAAGAAACCTCCTACCTCAACCATAAACTGCTAAAAAAAAATACCTCCTGATGTCCATGTTTTATTGTGATTGTAATTACACTTTGCTCATTTGAAAAATTCTATTTAGAAAAAGAAAACGTTCCAGGAAAACGTAGGCTGTTAAAGGAAGTTTAACACCTGATTGGCAGTATCTTTTTTGTTATTTTCTTCTTCGGGATAGCTTTTGTGGGAATAACTTGTCCCGAGGCTGTGTGTAGAAAAGGCTGCAGATCAGGCACTGTGGCATTTTTGCTTCGCTGCATGTTGCTCTAAATAGGCTTTAGGGGCTTGGCTTCTTTGTGTCCTGTATGTGCGTTTGTGGTTGCTGAGGCAGTTCGTGTTCTCATGTCATACCCAGGGACATACTGATTTGGCAATGTGACTCACCCAGACAGCATTCACTTTAACCTCATCTATTTGTACAGTCATTTTTAGACCAGCGCGATTTTTGGAATTAAACTCTAGTTTAAGTTAGGAAGACTTCCTGCTTCACAAACACTCACTCTTGCTGGCCTTTACACAATGTATTGATTATACAAACTCTAGTCTGGCAGATACTGTTATCATGTCCAACTTAATCTGGTAGAGGGTTCTGGAATATAAAATAAATACACATGCTTTGGATCAACTAGGATCAAAGCTTCAAAAAGACAATTTTGGAGGAAAAAATGTTATAATTGTGTAAGACCACACAACGTTTCAGACTTCGCATTTTAGCCTATCATCAATATATCAACAATAATCTCTTTTCAGCTGTTTTATGAACGTGGCTTTCTCTAAACATTTGTGGACCGAAAGATACATACCACAACAAAAAGACTCTAAAAGCAATGAAGAGTACACCCAAAATAAGAAGAATAAGAAAGGTATAACATTATGCACACAGGTAGGAACTGTTGCACTATCAGCAGGGGGACACCTGGATGACATCTTAGTATGGTTTAAGGGTATTATCGAAAAAGATAAGCACTGGAATCCCACGCACAATTGTTTAAAATGTTCAAAGTTGGCCTCTGACAATTTTTTTTGTTTTTTTGTTAATTTGCCAACTTTTGAGTTAAGTCCTAGCGCTTAAATATTAAGCTGCTATATCATGTAATGTGCACAACTTTGACGTGGACAGTCGCACACTGTCTGTTCATACACTACCCTGCTTCAGGGAACCCTCACATTGAGCAGCGGAATTCCTGTGCTGGAAGACCCTTGTAGCCGTATTGGTAGGGGTAAGGTCAGAGAGTCTCTGACGACCACGAGAACTACTCCTAATAGCTGGTCTACTCCCATCAAGAGATTCCGCTGTTGCAATCATCGCCTGGTACATCACATTTCAAGAGTAACACAAATCAATACCAGCCATTAGAGTCCTCCTATGACAGCCAAACACTGTCAGGAACTCCAGTGTTTCACAGACATGCAGGGCTGCAGAGCCTCCATGGAGGGAGATGGGCCGCAGCATATCACTGAAGATGAGGGCTGCTGGCAAATTTCTATAGAGGGTGCTTTAAACAATCTCCATGGAGATCTGTTGGATTGAAGGCTCCCCATTATGGGCTAAATGGAGGATTGATGCATCCATAGTGGGTTAGAGGCTCTTCACTGAGGGGGTGGTGGAGGGTCTTTTTCGAGGTATGGGAGCTGCAGGCTCTTCATTGACGGGAGTATCTACATGAGGAAATGGAAGGCTGAACATTTTCCATCAATGGGAGTGATGGAGGTGTCAGTAGAGGGAATGGAGCATGGATGTCTCTGAGGACAATGGAGGGGGGCTCATGAAGGCTAGGAGGAACTCAGATTGGTCAATGAGCATGCAGAGATGATGAAGAGTCTTTGGATATTGGAGCGCGTATCTCCAAGATTAGCTGGAATTGGGCAGTTTACAGGGGGTGGCAGATGGGCTCTTAAGTTTTTCATTGAAAGGGTAGTCGTAAATCTCAGTAGAACATGGATTTGGGGCTCTGGCTGCATGTAATCTGCCTGCTTGATGATTACCACAGTATCTCTTCTGGGTAGCTCTTACAGTGCATTAACAAGGCTCCATCCTCTTAGGACATATACTTACAATGCCGACTATATCCAGTGCAGGCATGCAGGTTTGTCTTCTGCTGCTCCTCAATGGATTCTAAGGAGCATTCAGGCTAGTTGGTTCCAGGATACACCATCATGGGCATTAATACTGGCTGTCTGTAACTAATGCTGGTTGTGGTCTGCTCTTAGGTCACTCCTGGATGTACCCTTTTGAGAATCTATCTTGGCTGCTTTTAACCAGAGAATGACCAGGGGAGAGGATATTGCATTACAGCAAGTACTGCTGACTTTGGAACTGGGAACAAGGTTCGAGCCCTGGCATTGACTCAAAATCCTGTGATTCTGGGCAAATCACTTAATTTCCACATGCATTAAAAATGTAATATTCCCACGTGCAATATAACTGGTGCCCATATAGAGGGATACAATGCCTTTAAGCTGAGCTTGCACTATGTAAGACTGCAAAGATAAATAAATAAGCCACTACATCCCTGTAGGGTGGTTCTTTGTCACTCCTGTGTAGCACTGTTTATGTATGGGATTCTGTGGAGGATGCTTGAGTGTTACTTCTCATCAGTCTTTGATCGACGCAAATCATTTACAATGGCTAGCTGAATGCAGTGCATACGTGTGGCTTGCTTACCTGTCACTCTGGATTATAAATGGAGCATCTTCCATGACTGCCTATATCTAGCACATACTGTGGCCTTAAGACAAAATTAGAGCACCATGTATGACACAAAAGTGCTTCCACATAGAACACAGTGTATTTTAATTTGCTTTCAAGCAAGTATTCCACCATCTTGTAATGTGCCAGCCCTCTGCTAATGTGCTTTGGTGCCTAGTCAGGAATCATTCCTTGTGCCTTCTTTCCCCATAGCACCTCACACCTTTATAATCAGGAAAAGGGAAAAGGGAGGTGAATTTTACTGGCGAGTGAATGTTTTACCAATGTATCTTAACACACAGTGGCAAAGTCAGTTAGTCTGACGTTTTGTCAGTTGAAGTGTTTGGCAACAGTTCAGTCACTTTGAATGTGTTTTCCTCAGCTGTACTGGCAAAACGAAAATCCCATAATTATACTACATCTTGGTGTACAACAATATTGAAAGTTTGAAGCTTTGCTGAAAGAACTACAAAAGTAGAATTAGAGGCACCCTAAAAGAAGAGTGTTAGGAAAAGGAGTAAGAAGACAAAGTTTGTGTTGGAAGTGCTGAACTTAAAACATATACACAGCAAAGTATTATGTAGTAGATACGTTTGACAAACAGTCAATATTTTTGTTGCATCTTTTAAGAAAGCCTATGGGCACAAATGTATGTCCTTTGGAAAAAAAATCATAAATCGATCAATATGTTCTCACGAAATCAAATTGAAATAAGTATGCATGCAAGGATGGTTAGTGAATAGTACTACCGTATTTTCCGGCGTATAGGACGACCCGGCGTATAAGACGACCCCCTACTTTCATTGACAGACTGTAGGTTTAATGCTATATTCGCCGTATAAGACGACCCCCACTTCCTAACGTCCTACAGTCCCCTTTCTATCTCCATGGACTGAGATCATGTGGTACTGACGCTCCTCTCCTTCCGATGAGCGTAAGAATTACGGAAGGAGAGCGAGATCAGCACACGTGGAGGAGCGCCTCGTCTGCCTGGGGGATGTGCAGCTGCAGTCTAGGTAGGGCTCACGGCGCCATTTGTGCATTTGTTTTAGTTTAAACCTTGGGGGGATGTGCAGCTGCAGTCTAGGTAGGGCTCACGGCGCCATTTGTTTTACTTTAAACCTTGCGCAGCGTTTGAGTTGCCTCTGGCTGGCGACGGGCTGTAACTGTACAAGTACGGTAATTTATTTTCAAGACCGCCGACGGGCTGATATTGTGTTGTTGCACAGTGCAACCATCGCCTACGTTCTTTGTTGTTGTGCTGGAGTTCCCTAAGCGCCACCATTTTCAACTGAGGAGAGGTCTGACACCTTCGGGTGAAGTCCGCGCTATGTGAAATAAACCGCCAATTTTTGTATCCGGCGTATAAGACGACCCCCGACTTCCCAGAAAATTTTAAGGGGTTAAAAGGTCGTCTTATACGCCGGAAAATACGGTATGTTTTTATAACAGATGAAGGTATCCAAACCTCACACACTTCCTAAACAAAAACACCATATTTTAGCAAATAAAATACCATTGTCTCAGAATATGAATTACATCATAGAACACACACCAGGAATTAAGTACAAGCTACATGTTGCATCTTCGCTCTTAACAAAAGGACTTCTTGATGTCCCCAATACCAACACCTAGTGGGAACAGCAATGGGACAATGTAACCTTCCTTGAAATGCCTGGCTATGATGGGGAACCCATCCAAGTATCCCCAAACCATGGAAAAATATGAACGCTAATGGCTGAAGGGAGCTGTCCCAAAGCTACCTTTTCTCTGTGCTACATATTATTGAACTTGTCTGAAGAATTAATAACATAAAGTCGTTCAACCAGTTAAAGCTGAAGCCAGACCTACAATGCCACAAAAAGTCAGTGACCTATGACTTCCATTAAAAAAATTCTCCATAGTGTAGACTGAGAATTTGCAGAGATAGAAGAAAATATAAAAATGAATAATACAGCACATTATTGTTTATGTACATGATATTGAATAATAATGTTTATTTAAAATTTGTTCAAATATTGTAACTGCAATGTATATGAGATTTTGTTTTGATCTGTTCTGTTATAATTATGTTTGTGTCTTGCTATGCACCTTTTTGTGAAGTATGATTGGGTGTGAGTGTTTCTTCTTTTTTCACTTGTTACTGTAAGTCTCTTGAAGTCCTGTGTTATTTTTTTATGTAGGTATGTTCTTCTTTTCCTAAAGTACTCACTTCTACCAACATTTTAGAGTGATCTTGTAGGCCAGCACTGCGACTGCTTAAAAAATGATTAAGTGACTCTTCCCCTCTGTCATTTCAATGCAGGAGTACAATCCAACCACATCTAGGGTAACCAATATCATTCCATCTTCCCATTTGTAATTCTTCAAGTTGTTCAAAACGTCCATGGTGTCACGCACGTAAGATGGTAGATTCACCACTAAAGGTTTTAAGAAGCCATCGACAAATTCCAATAAATTTTCCGTCTAGCTCCCAATGCTCGAAACTATCGGTCTACCCGGGGGGTCTGGTTTAGATTAGTGTATTTTAGGTAGCGTATAAATGAAAGGGGAGGTCGGATGAATTACATTCAGATATTTATACTCTGCCTCATCAATCATTCACTCTTCCTTCCACGTGTATAGTCTCTCTGAAATCCGTCTTGTCATATCCTTAATCGGAATACCCAATATTTTGACATAGCAACTAGAGTCGCTTAACTGCCTCTGAATTTCTTGAATATACTTAGTTCTGTTCATAACCACGATGTTACCCCCCTTGTCGGCTTCACAAATTACTATTGTGTTGTCATTTCTCAAATCCTGCAAAGCTACCCTTTCCTGACGAGACAAATTATCTTTGCATTTCAGGTTCTTAATTCCCCTGTCTTCTAAACTATGGAATTCCTCCATAGTTTTCTTAACAAATATGTCTATTGCTGCAAATTTAATTCCTTGGGGAATGAATTTAGATTTAGTCCTCAACCCACTAGTGCATGAATAATCAGTGATAACATCACACATAACTGCTACATCTCCAATTTCTAAGCCTTACCCCTCCGTTAATGACATTAATAAATGGACATTCTGTAAATCAGCAATGGTCATCTCAGAATTTTTATTCTCCAATTTCTTGTACATTGATTTGTCCATAATGGCAAAAAAACTTTTCAACTTGAGGTTTCTCGAAAATTTAATCAAATCAATTTCCAAACAAGTATAATCGCAAACATTAGTCGGGCAAAACGATAGACCCTTCTTCAAGACTGATAATTCATGTACAGTAATCTATGTGTGTGAAGATTTTCACATGTACATTTCCTTTAGGAATCGAGCCCGCATCTGTAAAACTAAAGTCATAACGCAATTGCAGAAACTCGTGGAACAAAGCAACCTACTCCATGATAACCAATACGGATGTAGACCGGATGAGAGGGCCATATACCCTGTTAGCCAAAATAAGAGTGAGCCAACACACAAGCAGAGGACAACTACACAGCAATAACGTGCTGGTTATATCATTAGTACCCCAGCAGTACTTCTTACCTTCACTATATTGAAACTTTTATAAGCCCTTTGGCCAGTCAATTGAACAACACAGTCTTCAATTTCAGATATAAATGGATGGTACTCTGATCTACATCCATCTAGTTAACGAAACCCGGTAGAGTGCCTAACTAATGTTGACCACTTGATGAGCGAACCTATTTTGTGACTTTGTGAAACTAAAACAAAAATTGTGGAATGTACCTGAAAGAACCGTTACCACTTTGTATAGGCTTCTACACTTGGAGCACTGTTCATACCAATCCAATCCAAAAGGTTAGGGATCTAGAGGAAATTCTTGATTCTGACATAACATTCTTCCATCTGTTTCTAATTTACACTCTTCTTTCTCTCTTCCAACCAGATGATAGATTAAAGTTTTCCAGATTTCAGCTGGTGGCCTGAATATACTACTGTAATATGGTCCACACAGGGGTATTAAATAAACTGTTTGTTAGAACTGCCAAGTGGAATGGCCCTGATGAGGAACATACATGTGGTAAATCGGTTTGGTTTAATTTAAGCCCGGGCAAAATTTCCATTACACCAGCATAATCTTGTGTAATTTCATGAATTTTGCATTATGCTTGTTAAATGAAATCTCCAAAATTACGCTATTTTACAACATAGGGTAATTAATTACTCCATGTTTGCAGCAGCATTTAGTTCGGGAGTCCGGGAACAACTCAAATTACTATAACGCGAGCTGCTGTTATTTGTGGCACTATTTATTTTTTATTGCAAAATACGTACTAAAGTCCAAAATGCAATGTGCATTAAAATATAGCACTAAGGACCACATGTATGACAACTTTGCAACTCGCAAATCGTATTCAAGTTGAGAATGCAAAACGACCGTGCTCAATGTATGACAACCATTCGCAAAGTGAAAATAACGATACGAACGGTTTGCAAGTCGGTAAATTTTGTGACCAGATTTTGCAAGTCGCAAGTAAATCCCTAATTGCGACTCGCAAACAGTATGTAGAAGTGAGTTGCAAATTGATAATATTCGCTAAATGACCCATTTGCACATGCAATTCAACACCATCTCAAAACAGGTGGTACCAGGGCTCAAAGTATAAAAACAGCCCCAGAATACATCAGGGACTTCCACAATGGCTGCCCTGTATGTGATAGTGAAGAGGATGCACATACTGGCTGCTCAATAGAGGCGGTGGAGACAGGGGTTTATATTCAGAGTCAGGCTGACCATGTTTGAGTAGACAGTTAAAGAGATTTATGAACAATACAGGCTGGATAGCAATGTGATCTTGGAGCTAATAGCCACCTTAAAGCCACACCTTGAAAGCAGTATGCAGTGCAGCAATGCAATCCCCACCCATGTCCAGGTGTTGTACTCTCTCAACCTATTGGCCAGTGGCAGTTACCAAAATGTGAGAGCAGTGTCCGGAGGGGTGTCATACAACACACTTTCTAATTTATATTCACAATTTCATAGATGCCTTGCTCCTCTTCATACACCAACACATTTACCTGACCATTAATGATGTGAAACTGCAAACTGTGAAATTGCAATTTTACGGGATAGCCAGATTACCACAGGTAATTAGCGGTATAGAAAGGACCCATGTGCGCATATGTCCCCCATCCTGTCTTGAATACCTATTAAGGAACCGCAAGAACACCCAATCCCTGAAAATCCAAGTTGTCTGCAATGCACACAATATGATCACAGATATTGTGGCAAAATATCAAGGGAGCACCCATGACTCCTACATGGTCAGGCACAGTGGTATATGCTAGCAACTAGGAAGATGGGATTTTGATGAAGGTTACCTTGTAGGTACTGCAAAGTAATGTTGATACTTAAATATTCTTTCCCATTCATTACTCCCTGTATGGTGTCTCACACATATACCTGCTTTAGCAGGTGACAGTGTGTATCCGCTGAGGCCATGGATCCTCATACCCTACCTGTCTCACAACAACCCACATGAAAGGTGGTACAACATGGCACACAGGCACAACAGGTCGGGGATTGAGCTGACGTTTGGTCTCCTCAAATCGCGCTTCAGGTGCCTGCACAACAGTGAGGGATCCTTACAATAGGCACCCGAGACTGCTTGCAAGATTTTGGCAACCTCTGCCATATGCCACAACATTGATTTCAGGTGAAGCTTATCCATTGAGGTGTCCAGAATGGACTCAGAGGATGATGACCCTGGCCCACCTGCCCAATAGCCAAGCAGAGCATCCAAGGGAGAAGGCGCAGGGACAACTTAGCCAGTCATTACTTTACATGGTAAGATGTGCCCATTAACACAGTACTCACACAAAATGCCACAATAAGTAATTGAATGCTCAAAATTATATTCTTTTTAATATCAGGGTTAAAGAAACATTGATAGACAACCTGTTAATCACACAAAAACCTATGTTCATTGGGTGCACATGTTAGGCAGTTACATCACGCAAACAGGGAATAAACAGAACAAAGCACAATGCCAGTCTGTCACAGTGCACTATTTTTTTAGAACTACATTCAGTATGGGAACAAGTACCATGTGTAGGTGCAGGTGGGTGGCTGCTACTCTGTTGCAGCAGGCAGGCCTCTGAGGCTGATGCACTACTGAGGCTTGATTCCTCACTGTTTGATGCTCCAGCACTCACCCTGCTGGCTATGTGGATAGTTTGACTGCTGTGATCTGTTTGTTTGACTCCTCGTGGGACCGAGATGCCTGTCTTGCCTGCTGGCGCCTACCCACCTGTTGGGTGGAGCGCCTGATGACTGGATTGGGCCTTGGCCTGGGGGGCTGGTGGCTATCCTGCACCTCTACTGCAGCTGGCTGTGGGGAGATGGACACAGTGCTGGACAGGCCATATAATGTGGTTTGCACACTGCTCTTCCTCCATCTGGCCCTGTTCTTCTTCCTCATCTGCCACCCATTCATGTACTTCCACAGGTGTATCTATATGGTAAATGAGGAGATCAATAAAATGTTACCTGTGACACACTATCTCATTGGTCATACAACAGCATTATGTTACACTAACTGCACTGTTTATCTATGACTACTTTTCCCATAATACACCATGTGTGATTTTTTTGACCATCTACATGGACCATCCAGTTATGTTTGGGTAGGGGTATGTTGAATGTATGTAGGCACCAGGTGTAAGGGCAGAAATGTTGGCATAGTAGAAGTTTGGCACTTACTTGGTGATGGTTAACCTTGGGCATAGTTTGCGTAGTATCGCTATGCGTAGCTACGCGAAGTGCACTTCGCAAGCTATGCGTAGCTATGCGAACTCAATCAATCAATCATAACATTTGTATAGCGCGCTACTCACCCGGAAGGGTCTCAAGGCGCTTGGGGGAGGGGGGCCGCTACTGCTCGAACAGCCAGGTCTTGAGTTGTCTCCTGAAGGCGAGGTGGTCCTGGGTCAGCCGAAGGTGGATGGGGAGGGAGTTCCATGTCTTGGCCGCCAGGTGGGAGAAGGATCTGCCTCCGGCGGTGGCTCTTCGGATGCGTGGTACGGCGGCGAGGGCGAGGCTACTGGACCGTAGCTGGCGGGTGGGCGTGTGGAAGGTCAGGCGGTCGTTGAGGTACTTGGGTCCCAGGTTGTGGAGAGACTTGTGTGCGTGGGTGAGGAGCCTGAACGTGATCCTCTTGTTGACGGGGAGCCAGTGCAGGTTCCTCAGGTGGCCGGAGATGTGGCTGCGTCGAGGGATGTCCAGGATGAGTCGGGCGGAGGCGTTCTGGATGCGTTGTAGTCTTTTCTGTAGTTTGGCTGTGGTTCCGGCGTAGAGGGTGTTTCCGTAGTCCAGCCGGCTGGTGACGAGGGCCTGAGTGACCGTCTTCCTGGTTTCGATCGGGATCCATCGGAAGATCTTGCGGAGCATGTGGAGGGTGTGAAAGCATGAAGAGGAGACGGCGTTGACTTGTCTGGTCATCGAGAGGGAGGAGTCCAGGATGAAGCCCAGGTTGCGTGCGTGGATTGTCGGCTTGGGGGCGGTGCCCAGGGCTGGGGGCCACCAGGAGTCATCCCAGGCGGAGGGTGATGGTCCGAGGATGAGGACTTCCGTTTTGTCTGAGTTCAGTTTCAAGCGGCTGTTCTTCATCCACTCGGCGACGTCTTTCATCCCTTTGTGGAGGCTGGTTCTGGCGGTGTCGGGGTCTCTGGTGAGGGAGAGGATCAGCTGGGTGTCGTCGGCGTTGGTGATGATGTTGAGGTTGTGTTGGCGTGCGATGGCTGCGAGAGGTCTCATGTAGACGTTGAAGAGGGTGGGGCTGAGTGATGATCCTTGCGGGACGCCGCAGATGACTTCGGTGGCCTCAGAACGAAACGGTGGGAGGCGGACTCTTTGTGTTCTTCCAGCGAGGAACGAGATGATCCACTTCAATGCCTTCTCTTGGATGCCGGTGTTGCTGAGGCGTTGGACTAGGGTGCGGTGGCAGACAGTGTCGAACGCGGCGGAGAGGTCCAGGAGGATGAGTGCCGCTGTTTCCCCGTTGTCGAGAAGGGCTCGAATGTCGTCGGTGGCTGCGTAGTTCACTGTGCAAAATGCTGTTCGCCCTGATTGCACAGTGCTGGATGCTTGTCTGCACTGTGCAATAAGTGCAAACTGCATCTTGCACAGTGCAATCAGTGGTTTTTGCAGCTCAAGTAGATTTCTACTCGAGCGGCAGCTTTCTCAACGCGAACTGGTAGTCGTGTATGGTCGCGACCATACGCGACCACTCGCAATCAGAAACCTGACCTCCCCACGTTGAGAATCTCGCTGGGAGGTTTATTTTCCACGCTCACGATCAGCAACTTGATGTTGCTGATCGCGAACAAGGAAAAAGTCACGCCGGGATGTCATTTTACTCGCTCGCGGTCGCCAATTTGACGTTGAGGACCGTGAGCAAGCAAAAAATGACTGCTGCACTACGCTACGCGTGTTTGCACTGTGCTACGTGCAATTCATGTAGTGCGAAGTAGCGCAAACTTCTCAAACTACACGAGCATAGCGTAGTACTTCGCCCAGGGTTAGTGATGGTGAATTGGCAGATGTGTCCAGGTTCCCAATTCCTGCGATTGTCTCATACTCGAGGGTCATCTCAACCATTGCCTCCATTGTTGAGGGTGGGAGTACATTTGAAGGTTCACCTTCAGTTGCCTGGGAGTCTCGCAGGCATGTTGCCACCCTCTCTTGGTAATAAACCGCAAGTCATACCAGAGCTTCGTGATTTTCTCTATGGAACGTTCGGCCACTCCCAGGACATTGATCCTCTGCTCCATGTTTTTCCATATTATCCTTTTTTGTGACTCTGTCACAGTCATGAAGTTATGACCGAATAGCTGGTCATAGTTAATACAGCATTCTTCAGTTAAAATTTCCTGTTTCCCATCAGAAAACTTTAATTTTCTCCTTCTCTGCCATGCTACGTTCTCTGACTGTTGGTTGGCCATTTGTTAGGGTCATTTGGATGCTGTTCAGCTTCGTTTGCTCTCTTTGTGTGAGCTGCAGGACTACCCTCCTCACTCTGCCTGTTCTCCTGGTTTATCCTAGGCCAGCACTTCCTGACTGACACAGGAAGCAGAAAGGGAATTTTCAAACTTTGCAATCGCAAACTTCAACAGCTGTCGCTATTTGCGACTGGTTACAAACACGCAAATTTGTGATTTCAGTTTTTATAATGCGACTCGTTAGTGAGTCGCTATTTCGGCCCACATCTGACCCTTCATCAGATTTTGCGATTCTGTGGCTGTGAGTTGCAAAAAATTGCAATTTGTGAGTCACACAATATGGCGGTCGTACATGTGGCCCTAAATGCTAGTTTTGCATTTCACTTCATTTTTGCATAATTATGCAAATTATGCAAGTTTCAAATACCCCTATTTTAAATATACTTTATTTGCTTCAAGACAGGTTAAAACTGAAAGTGATGTTCAGAATTCAAAAATGATTCTGGGGCAGGGGTTCTGGATGCACGCAAAAATGGCCATCACATTCCCAAAAGGAATGTCTGATCAGAGAAGGCCAAACTTGCCAAACGACATAAAAAAAAAAAATAAACATGTGGGTACGTCACTGGTAGTGCTGGGCCCAAAGCTCTCGAGTGCGCTACACGCATCCTCATCTCCACAGCAAAGTACACAGCCAGACAGCGTACACTGCAGCTATGGTTGAATTAAATGATTCTATCTTCCACAAAGCATATGACCTACGGCTAACCTCAGTGTAGGAGTTGCGGGACTATATCAGAAATGATCTGTTGACAGCCTGTTATATATTAGCACAAGTTTGATCAAACAAAAGAATAATGCACATTTATTTTCTTAGAGTAACAATTTATTTTTCTATATAGTAGTTAGGTTTAGCTCATATTTTTGAAGATTTTAGATGCTGTGCATGAATGGCATTGCTGTTACCTAACCATCAGCCATATTCATCAACATGAATTGCGCTCGCAAATGGCCAGATTCTGAGAATCTGGCCGTTTGCGAGTGCGATTTTTGCATTTGGGATTCATCATCCCAAATGCAAAAATCGCTATTACCGAAATCGCATATTTGCGAGGAATTGGATTTAAGGAATCTCTAATAGAGATTCCTTAAATCCAATTCAACAACCAATTGGAATTTGCGAATTCGCAATATTTGGTCGCAATTTACCACCAAATCTGACTTGGTGGTAAATTGCGAAAAAAGAGTAAAAAGCACTTTAGTGCATTTTTTTCTTTTGCATGTTACACACACACATGTCCTCTGGACATGTGTGTGCGCAACACCTGTTCAAATGTGCATTTGAGGGGTGCTACAGGGTGTCCTTTGGACTACCCTGGCACCCTTCAAATCGCAATCTTATTTGCGATTAGCAAATTGCTAATCGCAAATAAGGAATACTCACCATTCATTCCTATGGGCCTTTTGGCCCATAGGAATGAATGGGGAGTTTTTCCTTATTTGCGATTAGCAATTTGCTAATCGCAAATAAGGAATCAGTAGGAATCGCAATAAATTTTGCTAATCCTACATGAATTCCGTTTTGCGAGTCCTTAATAGCGAATCGCTATAATTTGCTATTAGGGCCTCGCAAAATGGGAGATTGATGAATCTGGCAGCATATTTTACCGCCTTAACGCATTACAATTTTGAAAGCTTGCTAGGATTTGAATTTATGACCTGGCCACAGCAAATGTCGGCAAGGAGCGATTGACTAACTGAGATATCTGGCTGGTAGGGGCTCTCAGCTGCAAGATAGGGTTGTTTGTTTATTGTATTCATTTGTGATTCCCATACAGCACGAACCAGACCCAGTGCGGTATCAGAGTGCTTTACATAAGGCAATAAAGCAGTTCAGCATCTTTACAGTTGGACATCAAAGATGAATGCATATGGAAAGACAAATCCTGAGGTTTACCACTAAATAGCGTAATCCAGGGGAACCAGAGCACTTTACAAGGGCACAAGTGAGCCGTGGGATGTACAGTAAGATATAATTAGTTCATTGGCAGAGTAGATACGATTAGTCCTTCGAGCTTACAAAAATGACAACATATAACAACTGTTACTTTGAAGTGAAATAGCATGCATATGCAAAACAAATTCTGAAGGTTACCATTGTATGGCACAACCCAGGGGGTATCAGAGCACTTTTCAAGGGCAACGTCAGGTGAGCTGAGGGATATACAGGAAGGTAAAGCGCCTTGAGACCGTCACGGGTGAGTAGCGCGCTCTATAAATGCACTGATTGATTGATTAAAGTTAGGTTGTTGTCAGAGCAGACGTGCTTAGTCCTTCTGGGTTACAAGAAATAACAATGTAACAACATAGAACAACTCTCCTCTCATTCAAGTGAAATAGTTCGATCAGGAAAGAAGAGAGGGGGACTTCGAGAGGGTAGGGAGGAGGGGGTGTGTCTTAGGATCATGAATGGTCTAACAAAACAAAAATTATAGAGGTAGGTGCCTCTGCAGGAGGAGAGGTTTAAGTTCTTTTTTTAAGGAGAGGTGAGATGGGTTTGTACTGATGGAGGGTGGGATGGCATTCCATATTCTAGGGGCAGAGCTAGAGCAAGCTTGTTTCATAGTACTCAACTTTTTGAAGGCTGGGGTTTCAAGCCTTAAGGAGTTAGAACTCCGGAGAAAGCAGCAGCCTCCTGAGACAATTAGTTTCTTGGAAAGGTAGTTTGGAGCACTAATGTTGAGAGGTTTGTAGATGATGCAAACAAGTTTGAAGTTACACCTTGATTCAGCCAGTTCAGAGAGAAGAGAATATGAGCGATGTGGTCACGTTGTCTAGTACCCAAGACGAGGTGTGCTGTCGAGTTAAGGGCTGCTCTCAACATAGCGAGGTGGATCTTAGGGATATCTGTGAGAAGAGAGTTGCTGTAGTCAAGTTTCAAGAGAACCGGCTCTTGGACTACTGTTTTGAAGTCATCAGTAGAAATTAGTGGTTTGATGACCCCGACAAGTTTGAATTGTAATTTAGCTCTCTTTGTAGTGGTGT
Organism: Lissotriton vulgaris; assembly: GCF_964263255.1. Classification (NCBI taxonomy): domain Eukaryota; kingdom Metazoa; phylum Chordata; class Amphibia; order Caudata; family Salamandridae; genus Lissotriton; species Lissotriton vulgaris. Next base: position 1,718,600,815 of record NC_141694.1, on the reverse strand, counting down.
TGGTGTAGGCATGAAGATTGAGTGGTTGTTGCAGAGCATGAACGGCACTAGACACTCCTTTTCTATCCTAATCCCTCACTCATCCTCATTTATTCTTATTCACTAACTCTCTCATTCTTACTCATTGATTCACAGTCACTTTTATTTCTTATTTTTCTCACTCATTCTTGCATTCTCACTCTTAGTTTCACTCACTGTCACTACTTTCTTTCACACATAAACACCCATTCTTATTCATTCTCCTCATGCACTCTCACTAAATCTGACTCACTCATGCTCACTTACTGATATCAGTCTCACTCATTCACTCTCATTACCAGTCATCCAGTGTTATTCACTCACTTTTCTTCACTCACAAGTGCTCGCGCATACACACTTTATCACACACAAACACAGCATCATCTGCAAGCACACACACGACATAAATTCCAGCTACTGGAGACCCATTTTTATTATATTAATAACATATAATTAGTGAAATAAAAAACAGGCAGAAACAAGGATGGTGGAGTCCCAAACAGTCCTATGCTGAGGCACTGATTTTGCCACCTTTGAGACCAGGGGTTGCAAAGTTAGTGAAAGAGGTCGAAAGGGCTGTAACCCCTAGTGATCCCTAAATGATGTTTATGAAGGCCCCATGGACTATTAATGCACCCAAATACCCAAAACAAATTTGTGACAAGCTCTTGCATGGTTTTCATCAAAGCAATGTGGGCATGATCTGGGTGGGAGATTTCTTGCTAGAAGCCAGATGTACACCATGGGGATCAGCAGTACTTATAATATCTGCTCTGTATTTGGACAAATTATTGCGTTTTATATATCAAATTGCCGAATTATCAGGAAAACAAATATTGTGATACCAAAATATTGTGATGCAGAAATATAATTGTCAAGCAATATACTTTTCAAGAATGTCACTGTTGTTAATTTCTTTTTCAATAATATGTTTGTAAAAATATCATTTTTTATTATATTTATGTGTTAGGTCATATATTAATTCATTATTATTATTTGCAGAGTTGTCAATACTATTTTTAAATATAGTCTGTACTTTTAAGTGATTTGTAATTTGTAAATGTAGTTACTAGTAGTAATTTATACTGTTGTGATGGGTTGCTGGGTTTATAGGAGTGTAGGCAGGGAAGTTAATTAAGTAACAATTAATTAACAATTTATGAACAATTTATTTTTAATTATTTCATTGATTTTTATTCATGTAAATTGTGCGATAATTGTATCTCCTTTGTTGTTTATTACGTGCAGGCTACTGGGTTTATAGGGGTATAGGGTAGGGAGTTAATTATGAATTAATTAATAATGCATTATTACATTGTTAAGGAATATATCATTTATTAATAGTTCATTTAATTTTGTTAAATTTAGTTATTTCATTTCAGTTTTATTTTAAGTGCTGGCTGCTAGCTTTTTCGGAGTATAGTGTGGTAAGTTACTTAAGTAATAACTAAAAAAATAAAATAAATGATGATTAATTATAACATTGTTTGATAAGTATGGTAATTCTATCATTGATTTTATATATTTGCATATTATTGGTTAAATAATAAAGTTTATATTAAGATTTTTATATTTGTCATATATTAATAGGGCTTTGTTTCATATAGGTTTTGTGTTTGAAGTGATTTACTCTCCGTACTGTTGACATACAAGTGGGGGAACAGAAAATATGACCCCTCCAGAGTCCAAAGCTTTCCCTACTATTGCATAGACTCGAGTGGGAATAGTAAGTTTAACACCTCCAAAGTTCAGTGCTTTCCCTGCTGTTACACAGACGGAGTGGGAATAGTGAATTTAACCCCTATTGCGTGCAACACTTTTGCTACTGTTGCACAGACTGGAGTAGGAAAAGTAAATGTAACCCCTCTGGAATCCTCGCTTTCCCTAGTCTTGCACAAACTGTAGTGTGAATAGTAAATGTAACCCCTCCGAAGACCAACAATTTCTCTATTGTTGCCTAGACTGAAGTGGGAATAGTAAATTTTACCCCTGCAAAGTCTTAGGCTTTCCCTACCTTTGCACACATTGGAGTGGAAATAGTAACTTTTTATAAACATACACATATATATTTGTGTGTATGTTTATACACATTTATATTTATATATAGTATTTAATGTTACATTCATTTTATTTACACTGTACTAATGTTATATATAAAATATTTACGATTTACTATTTTAAACTATATATATACATATATATTAAAAACTCAATTTTGTATGTTTTGTACCAATATTAGTGTGAAAAGATATTTTTTTTAAATAGTTTGTACTTACCATTAAAAGTTTAGGGAAACTATATTTTTGTAATCAATATTTTTGGCACAATATTTCTGTTACACGTTATTGTTGTGAACGATATTATGTCAGTGATCCGTCTTATCACAGAGGTTGCTATGATTTCTCCTACTAACAATTAGTGCACTCAGGATCATGCCACTGGTAGAGATAGCCAGGATGGTGTACGTTATGTTGTGTGTATCTGGTAAACCTCCAGCTTTTTAGGACATTAGGCAATGTTATTTTGTTCTTACTCAAAATATACACCGTTCTATAGTACAAATCATTTCAATATATTTGGAATCTAAATCGGAGCTGGCAATTACTTGACTCATGTAGATGGAGCTTGAAGGTTGACTTTGCATGTATTCTTAGAGCTGACATATGCAGAATACATTTCTCTGTGAAATGGGTGCCATAATTTATGTTGCCCTTTGTCCACAGGACCAATACAGATATCTACACACCATTGCCCTCGTTGCTGAAATGACAGCATGGGGTTCTGATAGCATATGACATAGATGTGTCCAAAACTCAAAGGCCCAGGTTCAAAAAGTTTTAACGTCAGGTTTGTGTTAATTTTATGACGTTAACCCAACGCTAACTCTATTTGGGATTAACAAACCAATGCTAATTGGTATTAGCATTGGTTTGTATGGAATATAACTCAAACCAGCGCATATCTCTGCTGTGCATTACTTTGCATCAAGGGGGCATTACATGGGTGTTACATGGGCAGTCCCAGGCAACCACTCGTACTTTTTGACACTAAACCCTATCTGCTAACATTAGTACACAGGGTTAAGCGCCAAAAATTAACGCAGCTGGAAAGCGGGCTTTAAAAGGAAAAATGTTTCATTTCTCCTTTCTTTTGCTACTTTACATGCGTGCTGCACTGTGCGGCACACATACATAGTAGGAAAAGGTTTTAGACTTGCCTAGCCATAGTATTTTGTATAGGAAGGGTACCCTTCCTATTCAACACCTATGGTAGACTCGGGCACCACCGTAGCACTATGAAGTTAAGGTGTGTGCCTGGCGCCGGGCAGCTGAAATCAGCACCGGCAATAGGGAGTGGGAAGAAGAGAGGCACATCCCTGTGAACATGGCGTTCTCCTGCGCTCTCCCTGTCACGCAACGCAGTACTGTTTTTTGGCTGCTGCGCTGTGTTTTGTGACACCTCTCACAATCTGGGCCTAAGTCTTTTGGACAAAAGTATTTGACTATATTTCCTTGTGTGCAGTCATATATATATCCCTGGCTTTTGATTTGTTTATTGGAGTCTACTTTCCATTGAGTAGGGTTGAATGAAAGTACATTTCAATTTATTCAATATCCACCCAAAATGCCTGGTAATTCATTAACCGTGTGCGTCCAAGCTCTTGCTGCAGTTCAATGCACGGCAAGATAAAAATGAGGAAAGTTCTGAAACATAATGCATGTGCGCACTTTTCGAAACAATTTGAAGTAAATCAGAATGATTTGGGGAAGGTTTAATGAACAGGAGGGGGGCAAAAGTTTAAAAAATGATGCAAAATAAAAGCAACAGTGGGGAATTAAAAGCACTAGTGATTCACGTGGGTTGTCTTATTTTATCTCTATAAATTATCAGCATTTTGGGCAATTTATGTAATTTTGTATAGATTATTAATAAAACGAATAATGTAAAAAAATGTTCTAAGACATGGGAAGGGAGAAATGAAATGAACGCACATCACTGGAAAAGAAAGGGAGGGCCTACAGTCCACTGACTCCTTCGCTACCTCATTAATCAGCACTGCTGACTCCAGTTAATTCAGAGTTTACAGCTATTAGGAAAGCAGAGCCTGAAATATAACACACAAGATGGACAGAGGGTGCCAACGACGCTGTATTTCAAAGGCTTCCGGAGCTCTTATCATTTCAGCATGGACACAGAAAGCCTACAAAAAAACAAGAGAATTTGTGTATTAAGGGCCAGCGAATGATTTACTTGACCCTTCCTGGGTAAGACTGACAGCGAAAACCTCATTAATTCCTCGGGTCATTCGAGAAGACATTCATTTGGTTTGGATTCAGAGTGAGTGGATAGTTTCCAGAGCACACCAAGAGTTATGAAATCTCCCGAGTTGGAGGAAAATACATCCAAATCACTTTTTGCATAAATCACGTTGACTTTCCAGAGCAGGATAATGTGTTTAATCAGGGGAGTTATGGAACTTCGTGTACTTATTAGGCAGAAAGTATAACTGTATTTTATCAGCTCTGAAAGATTTTTTTATTGCTGTTCTCTTTGCCAACATGCCACAGAAGATCTTCAAGATTTAAAACAAATTGGAAACACAGTTATTTATTGAATACCGCTGTTATATAACAGTGTGCATGTGCATAATTTTATATCGCTGTACTGATTTATGAGGGCGGGGAGGCACTCAGCTGTTAGGCACTGCAATGTGTTGAGGCCCAAGCTTTATATCATGCCAGATCAAATAATGTAGGGGCATATTACCAACAACTAGCGATAATTATCACTATGTTGGCTTAGCGGCAATATCATTATCGCTGAGCTCCACCGATTTTTATCGCAGATAAACCTTGCTATTATCAAGGTTTATCTCAAAACCGACAAAAATCAGCCGAAATGCATGAATATCGCTGAAAAGTCAGCGATATTCATGCATTACCGAGCTAATGCTCTTAGCCATGTTATCCACCTACCATTGGATAACATGGCTAAGAACTGCTCTGGGCACTCGTTAGCTTTTGGAGATATTTGCACTTAGCGCGGATATTTCCAAAAGTAGGTAATAGGAGATAGCGATGTTAGCGACTGTTTCCAGTCGCTAACATCTTGGCACTCCCACTTTGCATGTCATTAGCGGTAAATATCGCTGACATGCAAAGTGGGCCCCAAGATGATCGCTATCTCCTACTAGCTGTCGCTAACTGGTGTTAGCGACAGCTAGGTAATAGGGCGATAAAATTATCGCCGCTTTAGCGGGAAAAATTCCAGCTAAAGCTGCGATAAGGCCCTTGGTAATATGTTCCGCAGTCTTTAGCCTTATGTAGAGGTTTGCCAATGGGATACTCAATAATGGTGAGATACATAACTACTGTAGACACAAACATGGCGGACATCCTGACCCCCACATTACAAGAGCATGTTAGCCTTTGCAGTTGTAGGATGGCGGACAAGATATCCAGGACCATCACATTAACCAATCTCTAAATAAAGCGTATAATGGCAAAAGCAACATAGTGCAGCCTGGTGTCCACCACATACGGAACCAAGAAAAACATACATATGACCAGGTAATTTTTGGAAGTCCTTCCGATCCTCAAGTGAGCAATTCCCTCCAATTGATAGGCTTGCCAGTTTGGCAGACACATGACGATGTAACAATTGTTTATTCGCCACCATTTTGATTTGGTAATGCAACATGAATTAAATAAGAGGGCCTGATTTTGTTGAATGGTTGGTTTTGAGTGTTTTTGATGTTAGGTTGAGAATCTAAATGCACGTCATTTTGGATGAAAGTCTTCATGATGCAGCATGCCACATACATCATGTGGAGGAGAGCCCTTTTATAGCCCCTTGGTGGTCTGCAACAGAGTTGTCATGTACATCAGATCTAGAGTATTCAACAAGTTTTAATCTTATTAATAGGCTACACCTTGGGTGGTACTAATAAATGTTCTTGATGTTGGCCACCTTATGACAACCCTGCCCTTATTGTGTGTTAAATTGATTAGCTCTGTTATGTGGTGGTGGCTTTGCCCGTATGACGTACCTTGTGCAAATCACCTGGCTCAAAAGAAGTGCAGTAGTCAGTACAACATTTGTAGTGTGTGATATTGTGTGCAGCAATTCAATCCATTCAATATTGAAACACAACTATTAATTAAAGTTTAGAGAGATTGAGCAAGGTTCTCCAAGTGCAATCTGTTGCATTTTTTCAATCTGCTTATGAGTCACCCAGCTGCGAAACATGCATGAAGAGCCCAAGACTCGATCAAGTAACCAGGGGTTGACCTAATAAAAGTTAGCTTACCTTAGTTCATCTATCCATCATCACAAGCAGTTTAGTATTGAACTTTCATCTACGTGGATCAATAGGGGAAAAAGTCTGTATCAATAGAAAAATGATACAAAATATTTCATTATTACAGAAACCATACTTCTTTCATATGAGACATATCTAGAAAACGATTTTATAGTGAAAACCTAGCCCACACACTCTTCAATCAAACAATACACTATAATAATCTATGGTGAGGAGAATTCCTTATTAGACCTCCTTGAGGTTACTTATTTAAACTTCTGATCAGCCTACATTTTATTTAAAAGGATTCCTCTCTCCCAGACATTTCTCTTAAACATCAACTCTGATCTCATAGTTTCAGCAGCTTTGGTTAGATGCCTTTTTCAGGATGTTAGATCATATGGATGGCATGGTAACAGTTCATTTAACATCTATAGATGTGCCTTGCTACATTGCACTTTCCTTGCAGGAGACTGTTCTAGATGTATTTAAGGGCTGCGGGTGACATAGTGATGAGAACATGTGTTGTAGAAATCAAAAGTGGTTGTATATGGGCCTAATTTTACTTTATGATGGAACATGATGAGTAGGTGGGCCACTGCAAAATAGCTGTCCAGTTGACAGAATAATCTAGCAAGAGTACGTCTGGAGGCTTCCATACAGAATGAACATCCAAAATTCGCATGCAACTTGCGTAATATATTTCAGTGCATCAGTAGTCTATATAATATTCAAACATGTATATCATGTCATTCTTATTGTTAACTTTGTACAACACCACTGTGTTGAAGTCTTATGTGAAATGCATCAATAGTCTCTGCGTGGCATTGGCAGACATTATTGAAGTTGAAACATCCACCATAGTCAATGTTTGGCAGTGAGGTGTGAGAATAAGTCTATACAGATATACCTTCAGCAAGGGCATGTGAGAAAGAAACAAAATGAAACCCTTAGTGACAAATGATCTACAACAGGTACATTCAAAAAGATTTGCAATTACAAAAAGCACTCAAAATTGAGAAACTGGATCAAGCCAGAACAGGTCTTAAATAGTGTGGTTGGTACTGAAGGTGAAAGTAGTGAGCTCACGATTTACATATGCTGTTGTAATGCACTATTTTGTAGTCTGGTTACAGAAGATATGTAGCCACTCTTTATGACAATCATTGGACAGAATGGTTTCAGTTGTTGTGTATAAATGTTCAAAAGCCATTAACAGAACATCAGGGAAAATGGGAGGCAAGCCATGCCTTCCTGCATACTAGCTGACACAACTGTCTCTCTCAAAAGTATGTTTCCCGGGAAGAGCTATGGTCTTTCAAGGACCACATAGGAGTCTAGAGTCCATCTTCACTATTAAAATGATCCTCAGAATACTCCGGAATGAAGAGCCTGGTGGCCTGCCTTAAAACATGTGCGTGGCCCTTCTAGGGGTTGCACTGCTTGGGCCAAGTTGCTGTGATAGAGACGCATCTCCTGTTCAGAGGACTGAGCTGGTCACTCACTGGTGGAGATTGCATTTCATGGGTGCCCATCCTTCCTCCAAACTGCAGTGATGTAGGCATCAGGCATGGAGCTATGCACCGCACTGCCTGTGGAAGGCCTGTCCGTGTGCAGCTCCTGGACTTGGCATGGTGCGGCTGATCAGGGCGAGCAGCCTCTGAGGCTGGAAGCGGGCAGTGAGGAGCACCTAATGCGCTGGTATGTTACTGGCACTTGGAGGTGGACACCTGGGCTTTGGGCACCCTCCTCAGAGAAAAAAAGACAGGAAGCGAGACTAGACCAAGTGGGCCCTTGGGTACCTGGGTGAATCATAGGCCGTACTGGTGCAGCCCATAGGAGGGTCTCCTGTAAGCTGTACTCCAAGGAGTGTGCTCAGGAGAGCAGCTGTGAAAAACCAGGTGCTCAGGAATGGTTGAGCATTGTGGAGCGAGCAGGATCCTGGCTGAATGGAGCTGTGATAGTGGTGTTGTGCAGCTGGACAATACGACGCCCCTTCCTGGGGAGCAGTGCTTACCATGGGATAGCCCTCCTGGTTAATTATACAGAGGGCTCCCTGAGGTCTGGTCAAGATACTGTATTGTGGTCAACATGTGTTTGATAAAGGTGCAGGTCCTCATAGTGCAGTAAAGGAAACAGAACCAAAGAAGGGCAACACAGTTAGCAATATCAACCTTGAAGAACCCCCCCCAAACAGAGGATGACATAAACCTTGGAAGGTGACTGCCTAAGAGACAGGAAGGGAACAATCCTGACATGTGGAGCTTTTGGTGGCCATATGCGTGTCAAGAGAGGCCCTGGGGGACAACATGGAGACTCAGTAGAGGTTTGGCCTCTGTGCACGGATCTGCAGTGGATATGGTCCCAATGGTGGAGGGTACAGTTACAGAGGTGGAGATGGATTTTGCTACTCAAGGTAAGATGGACAACCCTAACAAATACTTTGGAAAACAAAGCTGATGATGCAGAGCATCGCTCTGCTGGAATAACCTCCACTTTCTTGGATTCCCGGACTGGGCAAAAGACCTCAACATGGGGAAATTTATAGAGGATCCTGATAGCGATGAGAATGCAATGATGTTTGTGGTAGAGTGAGCACAGAGAGCACTGGTAATTTGGATCCATAATTATAGGACTGGATCCCTGAGGGGCCTACAGCAGAAGACAACTTGACATTCAGACACCACTCTATTGCAGTGTATTCTGATTACAGTAAAAATCTGCAGCTGCAGAGAAAAGTGTACTGGGAAGTGAAACAGAAATTGTGAGACATGGGCCTCGAGTACATTCTGCTCTTTCAGGCATGGTTGTAGATCATTGAGCAAGGGAAGAGCCACTTCTTTGACCAACCATATGAGAGATGGAGCTGGTTTGGGATTTGGTACAAGACAAAACCGATGAGAAGAGGATAGGTTCGCCACTAGAGACCTAGACATGGTGATTACAACAGTGTTGGACAATATGAGAAGGTCCCAGAGGTGCAGGCCTTTGTGCAGTTAGACCAGAAGGGTGGTGTTCCAGGAAGATGATGCAATGTGAAGGGAGAAAGAGAACTCCTGGGTTCTACATTAATTTGAATTACCCCTGAGAGTCCTGCCAGACATGGAGTCCAGAGAGGGTGAGGTGCAATCACAGCCTGGCTGGGTGGATAATGAGGTCTAAAAAGGACTGTGCCTGAGAGGCTTTTGATAATTGAAAAAATACTCAAAGCTAAGAAGCTTTTAACTTCAGAAGACTAGGATTTGGACATGTGCATTATGGTGTAAACATCTTATCCTTTGATTGGCAGGAAGTATATTAGATACGTTTGGATGAGTGAAATGTTATATGTCTGTGGTGAGTATTTGAATATGAAAGGCTGGTGGGGGTTAGGATGGAACTGCTCGATCCCTGGGTGTCATAGTGAAGTGAAGTCTTGGCCATCTACTGAGCCCCTAGGTGGGAGTTCTGTTGGTGGCCTCGTTCCTGGTAGAGGGTACCCCCTGTATTTGTTTCACCCTAAGCTAACTGGAAACTGGTTGCATAGTATGGGTCTGCTATGCTAAGTTGCAGAATTGAATTTACTTTTCTTGGAAGGGAAGTCTGGTGCACAGTTTCTTGAAGGTTTTTTGAGAGACTTAGTGGCACACCTGGATGGACTATAATTTGCAGGATTATTTTTCTGTCCTGGGGGAATGGGAGGGATTTTGTTATGCACATGTAGTCACACAATTGGACAATGGCTGTACGTAGAGGCAACTTTGAGGCAGAATAGCCATGAGATGAGATGTTCGTGGGACAAGCTGCAGGAGGCAGATACAAGCAATTGATACATCTGGTTCATGCACAAAACATTAATGACATGGAATATGTGGGATCTGATAAGCTGTCCCAACAATTAGAGATGGCATTCCTATCTTAGGAGGTACAAACTTCAGAGTGCAATGCTACAGGAAACACACTTACTTAGGGCAGAGGTAGATACATTGGCCAAATGGTGTTGAGGATATATGTGTTTTACCACCCATTCTAATTATGATAGAGGCGTGCTATCCTGGATAGTGGCAGGGATGCCTTTTAAAGAGAGACAATAGTATGAAAAGCTGCGTAATATGAATGAACATCTTCAATTGAGCCCTGAATTGGCATTTTGACCAGTTTCCCTCTCCCAGGCAACATCTGAAGCCGGACATGGAGTCAACATTGAGGACAGTCATGTTAAGGTTTGACTTGGTGGAACTCTGGTGCCTCAATGACCCAACATAAGAATATTTCTCATATTACTCAGGTGTGCATGGGGTTTGAAGTAGATGGGACCACGTGCTGGGACATGGCAATGTTTGATAATCCAACATATATAAAAGAGTTTCTGTCTGACAATGCACCTCTGATTGTTACACATAAAACCAGACACACTCACCTGCATATACCATTACGGTCAAAGTGAGTTGAGGTCCTGGCGGACAAAGCCTTTGTGGGACATATAAAGAATTTATTATACAGTTTTGCAAACAAAATCATAAATCAATTGACTGTAGAGCTACAGCATGGGAAGATTATTAGGCGCCTATAGGAGGGACTGTATGGCTCAGCTGTTTAGGGTTAAACAACAACAGGAATGAAGGATTATAGACCTGGAAAGGACACAGTTGTAAGTAGACAAAAATTACCAGTGGTCTCTGAGTCTGGCTTCCAATGAATAAACATGATGCGACAGATAGAGGACACTTGGTCTAGACTTGGCAAGACTCCGCAATGAGTCCGCATACACAATATAGACAATGGCAGTTCAGTTAGTGGGACAATTCAGGGTGTATGTTAGCCTGATTGTTAAAAAGCTAAAGCCCCCAGATGCACAGGGGGACCAGACCTTATAAAGACTGCATTAACTGAGAGTGCAGTGCTCATTTGAAGGACATCTTTTGCCAGGTGACACAGTATAGACAGCAGTTGTTCAAGGAAGGGGCCATGTCAGGGCTTATGTTAGCCTGCTTGTTAAGAAGAGAAAGACCACATATGCACATACCGACATTGAGAATGGAAGAGGGACCAGACATCATAGATAGAGACTGCATCAATGAAGAATGCAGTGCATATTTGAAGGACAGCTTTCTTAGGCTGTACAAGTCCCCAAAAATGCTATTGATTAGTATTCCTGGGACTAGATCTGCAACGTCTGACTGACGAACAGCAGCAGCTTCTAGATTACCCCTTCGGGTGAGGGAGCTGAAGGGGGCTCTGGTGGGTATAAAGAAGGGTAAAGTCCCAGGTATGGACAGCATACCCAATGATTGTTATCAAATGATGCATTTGCTTCTCTTGGAGAGGTTGCCAGAGGTTTTTGTTGAGGCACATGAGTATGGACAGTTGCCCCCTCAGAGAGCGGTGGTGATAGTGCTGATCCCCAAGGAGGGTATGGAGTCAGCTCTGTTGTTAATGTATTGACCTCTGATGATGCTCAATATTAACATCAAGATGTTAAGCATGGGTCTGGCCAACAGACTCTTTGCTCGTGACCAATTTAGGTTTATCTCAGGTAGGGGCACTGGTTTTAACGTCAGGAGATTTATACATCATGCAGGCAGTAGAGATATTAGAGAAGGACTGTACTCTTGTGTCCCTGCATTTGGAAAGGTTTGTTGACACACTGAACTGGCGGTTTTTTATGGGGTGTGTTGAGGTGTATGGGAATTGGCTGTATATATATATAAGTTGGGTAAAGTTGTTGTACATAGCTACTAGGGCCAGGGTACACATGGAGGCATAGCTTCAGACTTTTGTGCTCGGGAAAGAAGGCCTAGATAGGGGAGTCCGCTGTCACCATTGCAGTTTGCCGTGCTGATCAAGCCTCTGGCATGTCGGCTGCAACCCCAGCTCCTCCTATGAGGCATCTGAATCGGTGAGGTAACCCACATTCTTTCGTGATATGAAGATGATGCATCAGTATACCAAAAAGCACTGCTTAGATGATTGAATCTGTTGCTGGAACCTTTTGATAAGTTGGTAGCGGTGTAAGGAATGCACACTAACCCTGGCAAGGCCCAACTGTTTCCTCTGGGGAATTGGAGTTGAAAAAATCCAGATCGCCCACTAAACATGGGACGAAGTGGAAATGGCATTGTTTTTGATATTTGGGAATATGGGTGTCCTGTTGCCCACAGGCCTAATTCTTACTTAATATGGGCAGAGTGGTATATGGACTGGGTCGCTCCTTGGATTTCTGGAAAAAATTAACCCTCATGGTCATGGGTTGAATATCTTTGGCAAAAATAGTCCTGCTGCCCCGATGATTGTATGTGCTGCAGAATGCTCCTCGTCCCATGCTGAATGTTACATTTTATCAGTGAGATAACTTAATGTGCACTTCCTTTTGGGTGAGGAAAGTGTAGTCAGGTTAAATTAAACACCTTAAAACTCCTGTGGATGGAGGGGATACTGGGTATTTCAGTTCTCTTCTTATATTATGCAATGGCATAGCTACAGCATGCAACTACTGGTTCAAAGAGGGTTCTAACTGGGTGATGTTACCACTGGCTGGCACATATGACCAGTGTACATTGCCAGAGCTGTTTAGGAGGGGACGGGGTACTGAGAAATGTGCCCTACCTGAGAAGCTGGTATTTGTAAAGCACAAACTAATCACCCCTAAGGGTTTCAAGGCTCTGGGGACCCTCGGGAAGATTAAGTGAGCTATTGCCCAGAGTCACATGGTGCTGGGCTGTCTGCCTCCTGAGACGGGGATCAAACCAAGAGCCCCGTGCTCCAGAGTCAGCCGCCCTGTCCGCTGTGCTGCATCTCTCCTTGATTACACAGATGACTAAACTAAGTGGTGATGAAAGTTCTTAGGAGGTCCCCCTTTGCAATGGGATCCCCATTTGGTGCCTGAATCCCTTTAGAGAACTGAAGAAGAATATGTAATTCTGCAGTTGGCTGGAGGGAGGCTGTCTACAAGCTGGATGCCTATTCCTCAATAACATGTATTAATTTTTACCAGGTAGGAGTAGTTTGGGGTGGGAGTGGGACAATTTTTACAGTGTACTCAATTAGCCTATATGACATGTGTGATTTGGAACACATTCCCAGAAGCCCATACAGAACACGCTGTCATGCTGAGACTGCTTGATATGGTTGGGTGTAGGAGATTGATCACTTTGTTATATACTGCACTATTTCAGTACCAGGGTGGGGGACACAAAGCAAGCCTGTGTTAGATGGGAGGTAGATTGCCCAGAAGAGCTACTGAAGCCTGAATGGCAGAAATCATGCAAACATGCAGAAAGAAAGCAGACAAGTTGAGAGGATATCCGCAAATTTCTGCTTTAAAGTGATACACACAGTACAGTTATCTGCATAAACACACTTAATGCCCTGTAAATTACTTTGACTTATCCAGGCAGAATATCTATGTGAAGCAGGTGTGGCACGCCTGAGTCTAATTATTTACATATGACTTGGAGATGTCCAAGGATACGTTTCCGGAGTGCTGTGGCGACTACCAGCATGTCCATGGCAAAATTCATTTAGACCTGCTTGCTTGGGATATGGCCAAGATGCAAACACTGTAAAATGAAACTGTGAATGGGGGCCTTGGGTCCTGTCCTAGGGAAAAGGCGGATTGCTATACTTTGGGTGATCCCGGGTGCCCAGGGAATGATAAGCTGGAGGAACGATCTGTTTGACTGGTTGGTGGCTGAAGAGCAACACATGAAAAAAAACATGCAGCAGTGGAAAGGTTGTGGAGGACCTTGCTGAGTGGTCAGAAATGCTGGTAAAGATATCTGACCCCCCAAACAATAGTTCACCTTCACGGTGGAGGAAGTGCAGACTTGGGAACATTTTGTATTGTATCCCTGCGAAATAGATTGTTACATCTACGTGATTTAGGTGACTTCCAGATGCATGTGTGTAATATATGCTTGCACAATGTTGTTTACTTCTGGACTGTTGTGACATCCAGTAATGTCTGAAAGTCAAAGGACAGTTGGAGGAAAACATCCTATGAAAAATTTATTTTCCTTCTATTAATGGTGCAACATGATGGAAGTTGATTTAGACAACTTAGTCTTTTAACCACATGGCTGCTGCGGGGATTTTTGCCCTGTGCTGGATTTTGCACTTTTGCTGGCACCATGACGAGCTCAGCTCGTCATCAGCACACGACACCCGTGGGTGATGACGAGCTGAGCTCGTCATCAGCAGCGAAAGGGTTAAAGTGTCAAATGTAGCAAAGGAGAAGCTCCACCAGATGAGTCCGAAAATATCCCAACTAATGTAAAGGTAGCCTCTCCAATTGAACCAGTACATTGGAGTGGGTTGGAAAACAAATGAGAATGCTTAGTTGTTAGAAAAAACGGAATTGTTTTAAACACATGGGTATCATACCTTTTCCCTCTATCTCAATCAAAATAACTGACTAACATATCCACCACTCGAATTACTTTCATATTTCACTATACTAATTCACCACTAATCCTTTATGGGGTTCTGGAGTACCGTGATACTCGCCCAAAAAGCTCTTCAACACCCCATCAACGGTAGCAAGCGCTATATAAAGGAAAACCCTTTTCCCTCTTCTATCCCTCCACTATCCTTCTCAATCCAAATACCTGACTAACATATCCACCACTCAACTTACTTTCATATTTCACTATACTAATTCACCACTAATCGTTTATGGGTTCTTGCTACTCACTTAAAAAGTGATTTGAAGCCTTTTCAGGGGCAGTAGGCGCTATATAAATGCAATTACAATACAATACAATAAAGACCAGTGCCACTCTTTTATCTGCAGTTGAATATAGTTTGTGATTTCTGTCTGGCACATCCGAGTTATACACTTTACTACAATTGTAAATGACCCATCACTGACGCTTGACACAGAAAAGTAACTAGCATCACAACTGACAGGAAGGTACACTCCAGATCATGAAAGATGCCAATGACAGTACAGTATCCTTGCTGGTCCTTGTGGTTCATGATGTGCCTGGATCTAAGAATAAGTACAGTTTATCTTTTTGCTAAACTCACTCTGCTAAGTTTCAAGGTCGTCACCTAAGAGTCCCCATCCCTCGCCCTCTCTCTCTCTCTCTCTCTCTCTCTCTCTCTCTCTCTCTCTCTCTCTTTCACTCTCACACACACACACACAGACAAACACACGCACACACACTCCTCTATTTTAATCCGGCACACCCACAACTCAGGCTGTGGTGGTAAACTGAATGTTGCTGAAATAACTTTAGCGAAATCCCTTGTTAGTGTTGGCTTGTGGTCTTCTGGGATGGTGCGAAAGGCACGTAGAACTGTTATTAATAGGTAGTGGCACAAACAGTGACAAAAAGCCATTGAGCACTACTGTGTTTCGCATCCCCTGAATCGTGCGGGTAAATAAATTATCCTCCCTTTCTGGTAAAAGGAATCATGGTGAGTAAGTAAAGGTTATCTCTGTCTGCATGCACTGTGCATTAGTACGTCTCGGTGATTCAAGAGTGGAACCTCCTTATCCACAGCAGACAGATGAAGAGGGGGCAGATGGACAATTAATCACCCAAAGAGGCACCCAAAAAGGAGTTGGACCATTAATGTTCATTAGGAAACTATAAACTGTTACTACTCAACAAACCATGCCTTCCTTTGTAACCTTCCCATTAAATCGTCTTCCAAATCCCACTTAGTGTTCCACACTCATCTCTTCCACAACATATCAACTGATAATGGCATTTCTGAGGTGAAAGGAAGAAAAACATAGCTTAAAGCACACGAGAAAAATATTAAGGGCAGAATACTTTGATGAACATAGACATGTGTAACCACAGAGCGGTTGGCACCCTGTGTTAATATCATAATATTTTTTTCAGTATTTGATTTGTAGCCTTAAAAAGAAGTCGACAAACAGTAGGTAAAAAATAACATGTTATAGATTCTAGTATCATTAGATGTAATTGCAGAGTCGTTTTGTAATACAAAGCACCAGTTTCGTGTAAATTTTAAAAAATGACAAAAAGCAATGCTTTATTAGCAGTGCAAATTTTGTTGAAAATGAACATAGAACGTAAACAATTTCGAAATGCCAAGGTTAGCATACAAGAGAAAAAATTACATTTGTCAAATACTGAGCCCATCTTTACACAAAGACCATAGGCATTGACTTCGGTTCACAAACCCACCACTCCCAAAAGTCATTTTCAAGGGTAACCTTACTCTCATTCTTAAAAGGAATGCAAGTCTTGGTATGTTATGTTCAGTCTGTGTTTTCACATATTCCTGAGGCTTTTCACACATTGTTGATTCTGATACTATCTTCTTTAATGCGACTGAGCAATCTTCCTAAAAGCTTGCTTTTCCAATACTAGATTTCAATTTAAACTTTGGTTGTAAATGAGACCCCCCAGGTTAAAACGTCATACCAAGTTATATTTAATTGTTGCAATGCTAAAGATAAATTATGCATAGTTTTCCATATTGTAGAGTATCAACTGTAATTCATTTCTGAATGGATCTCACAACGAGTTATCAGTACCTTAACGTATAGGCTATCTCCAGCAAATTACTGCACCTAGTACTCTGAAGTAAGAACTAGTCATTCCGAATTCCAGGGGAAGTTCTTCTACTTGAGTAGTTCTATTAAAATTAAATATATGTTTTAAAAGCGTGTCTTACATTTTGTTCGAGAATGCAAGGCATAACATTTCTACTTGTTCAGTCCCATATAACAGCGTTGGGGGTAACTTTACATTTAATACTTCCAACAAGTGTAAAAATGAAATTTGGATAGAGTGATTGCAAAACTCCTTGTGACAGAGGGTTCATGCTTAGTTGAGCAATATTTGGAAGATCGGACACATTTCGAGAAATTGTTATATCATGGTAACCATAACATTGTTCCTTTGCCAGTTCTTTCCTCCTTAGTTTCACGTTAAATGCAACTTGTTTCCAGCCTTTTGTCAAATAAATATATTTACTTTAAAGGAAATGTATGTTTAAGAAATGTTTTGGCATGTAGTAACAGTGCATTAAGACCATGTTCTAAACCTGTTGGTGTTAAATCAAAAGTAATCACATCATCTCCATATATCTTGTAGTTCTAGGGTAAGAGCCCAATGTTGTGGAGTTTTTTAAAACAAATCTACGCAAAGTCATCCAGATATAAATCGAAGGGAGATGGACCAAAATGCTCTTGTTTTAGCCCACTGTATCACCCTCCAAAACCCAGTTAAAGTTCCACACGCCTTCTTCTACAGTATAGCAATTGATAAAAAACAATTTAGAGGTGAAAGAGATAATAATATACAACACTAAAGTAATGTAAAGAAAATATTAAAGTCTGAATACATTGAAAAACATAGACATGTTAAGATACAGATACGCTTTCTTAATATCATACTTAAACGCAATTCAAATCAAACGTGTTTGTCGATATCACAGACTCATGGATAGTCTAAATGTCATCAGTGATTTCTGCAGGTAATGCGTGTAGCTGTGAAAAGTACATTGTTAGCAAAGGTGAGACAATGCAATCCAGTGAATTTGCAAAGTGAACTGTGTATATATTTAAAGTGTTCTATGAATTAAATGATGTGCTTTCTCAGAAAGTGTTTAAACAAAGATGAGGTAAAATGTTTAATGGGTGAGATTAAAATTTTCCACTTTCACTGTCTTCACCTGGCTATCTCCTCATATTTTGTCTCGCAGATTAAGGGGCCGATTCCGATTCAGAAAAACCACTCCGAATAGCCGTACGGAGCATTTTTCCCATACGAATCTTAGCCTGCAATGTCTCCGTACGTACGATGAAGTACGATTCGTACCAGGAGCAGGACTCCGTACGAATCGTACAAAGACCTTACGACTCTAATCTCTGCACGATTCTCCCTCAGAACCTGCTGTACGCGACATCCGTACAGTCCGAAGCAGGTTTTCCTGACCCAGCAAGTATGATTCGTGTCGGGTACGCACCGTACAATGCTTTTTTTACTGGAGGCCAAAACGTCCGGAGAAGCAGAGTTCGCCTCGAAACAGGTACGGAACGACCCCCCCCGGGTACGGTGCGTACACCCCAGGTATGCATGGGTACGCACCGTACCCCTGCGATCGTGGGGTGTACGCACCGTACCGTGTGTATGTGATTGTGTGGTTGTCCGTACGAATCGCCCTTACCTAACGTGGACCGTACGAATCACGTCCTCATACCCCGGTCCGGATCGTACTCGTCGGGTCGTACAGCATGTTTACGAATCGTATGGTTCACTGTGTCGTACGGTTTGACCCTTGCGATTCGTAAGGTTCACGACGATTCGGACGGATTGACGAGATACGGATCGTACTACGCGATTCAGACGGACGTGTAAGATTCGTACATAGAGGGCTCCGGATACGATTCAGACGGACGCTTTTTTTCCCAAATCGAAATCGGCCCCTAAGTATCTGTCTGTTGTTCAGGCTATGCTTTGCTGCCTGTCTGATAATTGCAACAACTTCTAACTTTCTCATCGCGGGTTAAGTATTTTTCCCATTCTCTCAGTCCAATATGGTCTGTTGTGATGTTCTTTATGTGGTACAAGCAGGACATCACTGCAAGTCAGGATCCTTTACCACTTGAGGCATAGGAGAAATAGTTATAAAGTGCACATACAACACATGCCCTGAATATACCACAGCAAACCTACACATTCTGCTGAATTCAGTGGCATAGGGTACACCTTCATGTACAGTAACTATACAGTGATACAGAGCATATACGGCATAATCTCCAAAAATGGTATCCATGTTGAATGCATAAGTGAATGGGACACACCAGATCATATCTAATAAGTTACCAGTGATAAATAGTTTTTGACCTGCACACATTTTGAGATTGACTCTGTTCTGGGGAGAACTATGCAACTCCATCTACCTTACACCTGTACGGCATTAATTTGTTCTCCCTTATTTGTCAGTAGCCCCAGGCGTGGGAGCTAGGACTAGACACTGGTTGAGAGAGCGACATACCCTTATAGACAATAATAAATGTAGAAGCTGGTATACGCATAATCAAAGAAACCCAAAAAAGAGAGAATGTCATATCCCCACTTTCTTATCCATTTACAGTAATTCTTTGCCCCATCATTCTCATCATATTAATGTGCCAATAGACTTACTTATAAAGTTTTATATTGCGTGAACATGACGCAAGCGGGTATCAGAGGGCTTCACACTAAAAGGAAGAGTGGCAAAACTGTGAATAGGCTCGGAGAGAGAGAGAGATAATGGTGATCTACAACCTCTTCTCCACCCCTTGTACTTCATTTGCAAGTGTTCCATACCCTATCCACTCCAAGCTGTGAAATAAATGTGAAATCACAAATGAGTACTCCTTGGAGAGCTGCATACGTAGCAGTTTTCCTGGAGTACTCATGGAAACTGCAACGAATTCCATAATTGCGAGCACCCAAACCAGAAAAATGTAGGAGAGAACCTGCAGGTAAACAGTTAAAAACAATTATGAATCAGGCCATACACCACCAATGAAAATTAGAAAGACACAGAAATTAACTTCAAAACGACAGATAATGGCTAAGAGGATGGAAAATACACACTATGAAAAGCTCATGCAAACAAGCAAGTAAAATTCTGTTTCAAAATTCATGAGTTCATCTGGGAAGTAAGCATTGGTAACATAAGACATATGTCCAGAGGGACTGTTTTTAATGTTAGTGATCCATATCTCATGTAAGCATGGGCGAATTTTGCGAATCTCGCGTTCGCGAATTTTGCGGATTTGCGAACTCGCAATCCGCAAAATCCGCGAATTCTCGTGAATTTGCGGATTTTTTTTGTGTTCGCGCGGGTTTCTGCCAGTTCGCGAGGGTTTTGTACAATGTCGCAAACGCGAACTTACCTGTCGGGTCGCAAGTTTTGCGAACTTGTTGTTTCTATGTGTCCAGCCTGTTTGGGACACTCTTCTTCATCACTGCCACTCTCTGTCACCACTGCCACTCTCTGACTACTCATGCCACCCTCTGGCCCACCCATGCCACCCTCTGTTTCATCACAGCACCCTCTGGTGTACATTATTGTGGCAAAGCAAAGCACACCTTCCCTGCCTCAAGTGACCTGAATTAATTTGGGGCTGATTAATGTGTCACAGAATATTTTTTTAGCTGCCACCTGCTTCCTTAGTGCTTCCTGATTAGTGATCTTTTGCACTTGCTAAGTGCTTTCATTGTTGCAAAATTTGTTACAACACCTGCCCTGCCCCAACTGACAATAATGAATTAGGGGCTGATTAATGTGTCACTGGATTTGAACTTCCAGCCTGGCTCCTGCTTGTCTGCCTTAGCTGTAATTCAGGACCTTTATGTAACTATTCTGAGGGTCAGAGCAGGGTCACATAATAGTTGCAAGTAGGCAACTGAACTCTGGAGGGGGCCCTCAGGAAGCACTACAGGAAATGACTACTATTGATGAGCTTGAACTTTTGAACCTGGTAAGTAGTTTCAGTTTTGCTAAGATCGTATTTCTGCAATTTAGCGCTTATTCGCGGGGCGCGAAGTTGAACTGGGAAGCCGCGAACTCACGCGAACAGTGCGAGCAAGCCAAAAAATCCGCTGCTCGCGGATTTGCGGATTTTGCGGGAAATTCGCGAATCTCGCCGATTGCAAATTTACCGAAAATCCGCAAAATCCGCGAGCGTAACGGATTTTCCGCCCATGCTTAATCTCATGCTCGTTTAATATGGTCGAATGGCTTCTCTGGGGAATTTAGATAATGTCAATAAATACGCAGGGGTGGTTGGCGCAGGTAATTGTGGTAGGTTAGGGGCCGGGTTTGGGGGGAATTCGACAGACAACAGAATATGTAAAAATAAATAAATAAATAAAACCTATTCCGTCGTTTGTCTACTCCCTCCCACATCACGTCCCACTCCACCAGCCCACCGCGCTTACCTGCTCCGGCTGCGGCTGTAAATACATGGGTTTATATTCCTATTCTAATGACCTAAATTACTTTCTGTACCTTAATTCTCAGGTGTTGATCTATTAATAGTTATAGTATACTTGCAGTATTTTTTATGGGTGTCTTTCTGACAAATAAATACTTTTTTATCCAAATCACAAACAGTCTTGCACATTTGCACCTTAAATGTTCCTTCACCCGGTCCTAACTTGGATTACTTGGATACTTATTTTGATCTTCTTCCATTAAGAATGTGCCTTCATCACAAATGTGGTCTTGTTTTGCTATTGAGACAGACACCCACTACTGTTTCACTAATTTGAATGATATACCTCCACTTTCAGGATTTTTATCTACTCTATGTAATTACCTCCTCCCAGGTACAGGTCCATATAACCACCCTACTCGCATCACTAACACACCCCACCCATCCACTTCAGTGTGTATCTCACTCAGAGTATATGTCACATTATCTAAGATGTCCCTGTCTCTGTCCTACTATACTCTCTGGTAGAAGAGGCAGAAGATATCTAATCATAAGACTACATCAAGCATTCCTAATGTGGTGCTCTCAGTGTGTTGTCATTTATCCTTATTTTAATTAAATCCCCTTTAAATCATATCTTGCTCTCAGTTTCTCCCTGTCTCCCCTTTCAGTTTTGTTCTTCCATTCAAATACTAGATAATATTGATTGCCCTTTGCCGCTTGGCCAGGTGATGAACAAATGTATGTGTTTAACAGAATTACTAGTGTATGAACCTTTGGGAGTTTTACTAACTAGGACAAAATACAGTAACGGAAACCAGTGTTTACATTTCATCCATACATATCACCTAAGGCACCATAAGGTACTTTTGGCTTTGAACTACTGTAACTTCAAGACATAATATAACACACACAAGGATGCCTGCAAATAACAAAAGACAAATAATTGAGAAAAAAAAGCATTTGCAATGTATTACCCCGTCCGCCCTGGCACTAAAGTGTACTTTGTTTTAGGCAAATGTGTACATGTGATCAAACAAAATTCCATCACACACATGGTTTTTGACTTGGCTCAAGAGATAATAGTGGGCATGGAAGATCTAAGAACTCTAGTGTCACCAGATGTAATGACGCTGACAACAGATTTACAATGATGGAGATTCTGACTCAAATGTCTATCTTCCCAGCTATGATGTTGCCACTCATAACTAATCCGCCTTCTCTTCAGTGCTTAATTCCAGATGCTGTAAAAGGGTAGAGAGAAAAACAGCAAGATTTGAGGATTATGATGTGTACTGAGCTTTCATTGTGCTTACAATTTTCCCTTTTCTTCTTTAATTTCCTTTCTGGCTCTGCTCCAGTAAGAGAAGCAGTTTTTAGTGCTTCTTCTATTTCTTTCTTTTTGTTTTAGTATGTATCATTTATAGACATTTCTGTTTACATTCTGTTCTTTTGTTAGGACCACCGTTGGCTATTAAACCCAGGACAGTCAGTGTTGAGGTAGTCTGTGCAGCAATTGGGAGCCGTCTTTTGCAGGCCTCATTATTGACCAACAATAACAATGGTTATCCTCTCTACAACCATCCTTTTATATTCAACAATCACCATCTCCCAAAATTAAGGTGGCCCATACTGGCTGTGTTTGAGTTGTTCTATCATTTTCTGTGGTGATAATAAAAGTATGTTTCTTTTCTCATCAATGAAACCTGGTGTTATTGTGTCCAGCTGTATAAGGAGAATTTTAAACCTAACAATTTACGCCTGTCTCACCAAAATAAACATTTCATATGCATTCATTTTCTACTGTAAGAATAGATGCATGTCTCTTTGGCATTCTGTAAAGCAGATGGATTGTTTTTCTTCACGTTATTCCAGGTTCTGTGATATCAATATGCAGAGGTATTTTATTTTTCTCTTTGTACAATTGGCATTCATTATGGTAAAATGCCTCTTCTGCAACTTTAGGTGGTACCTAATACTACACGCTTATTCACATTGCTTTTCATCAGCAGTAATTAATTTTTAAACATTAGGTGAATTCATCAGTCCAAAGACCTATGACAATGCATTAATGATAGAAATAAATGTGTTGTTTGTTGTACTTCTATTTATTATAGTTCTTTTTTCATTATGTCTTATGGCAAGAGAAAGGTGTTCAGGGTAAATTATAAACTAATATGATTACAGGGGACAGTCCTTCTCCTTTTTATGTTCTGAAATCATATGAAATCTGTTTGCTAGTGTGAGTGCTCAATCTGATGATAGCATCATTAACTCAAATTAATTTGTCACCTTCCAAGAAATCCAAAAGTTCCATTACATGTTTTTTTAAAAGGACCAATAGTCTTCCGTGGATCTATCATAGTCTCAGTAGTTTAGCTTTACTACGGAATATAAACTCAGCAATATTGTGGTACAAGAATATCAAGTACAGAGTACTCAGGAACAACATATGGAATGTGAGTGCATTTAGGGAAGTAGAGATTTACTGTCCCTATCTACACATCTATATATCTTGAAGACAAGACATCCAAAGCTACAAAGAATCCATTTCAAGGAAATTTTGATACTTAAACTTAAAAAAGAATCTTTAAAAAAAAGAGCAAATAGAATGATTAAACGTGCAGGACTGAATGGGATGAGTTCTCCAAATGTTAATAATAGAGAAACTCCTTTCAATAGAGGACCTTAAGTCACCATTTTACAATGTCTATGCAAAGTAATAAGCCTCCTTTGTAAAAGACATATTTAATCACAATCTGGTTAGGAGCATGTATTAAAAATATATTTTAGACATCAAGATGACTGAGAACTCAAATCTGGAAAAACAATAGAGCAGTTTCTGAACATAGAAAAACAGGTAATGATTTGATGATTCTCTATAGGCTAGTCGAGATACTTAAGACGGAATTAGGGGCAGATGAAGTAAGTTTCATTAGAGGTAGACATGCAGACAGCAGACAGAGATACAGATTGTCATTATCCCAGATGAGGAAAATGCTTAAAATGGGTAACCTGGAATTTCCTAATATAAACATTGATTATCATTGCATTTGATGAAAACAACTTCAGGGTTGTATTAACCTTAAAGGAAAATTCTGAAGTAACAAAATTAAAAAATATCGTTTGTTAGCAACATAAAAATAGTTTAAAAAGGTTCCGAAGCAGATCATCCCCTAGTTCTCACACTGAGGTCTGATGGAGGTTTACGTGTAACAACATCAGATGAAAATTAATATAAGGTGCTCTGAAGTGATAAATGTTGTTTGGTGTTTGTGACTGACACAACAATCTCTTTCCCTAGGTTGCCTCACCAAATAAACTAATCTTTCTACTTTCTGGTTATAACATTGATTTAGATATATCACTTAAAAATTCCCATCTATAGAGTATGCAAGAAAAAGACAAATTCTGTTCGGGAGCAGAAAAACAAGAGTATTCTGAAATGAGGGAACAGTCTCTTAAGTAGCAAACAGTTTTCATTTCTACCAAAAAAGTAATGTCATTAAAATGTGGGCCTTGTTGAACTTGAACCTCTGTTAAAATTAACACCATGTGAAGATCTTTTATAATGTTACAGTACAGGGTACGAAAAATAGCTGAGTTAAATTATACACAGTACTAACATTTTTTATTATCAGAATTAAATACATATCCCAGTAAAGTGTTCTTATCAATGATTCAAGTGTGGTTTAAGATGGTAGATCCAGCTTTCCAAAACTCATAGGGCCTCATTTACTACAAAATGATGCGGAACAGCTCCGCAAGCCATTCTGCTGCACCGAGCGGCATCATTTTAAAAGCGCAGGGATGTGTTGAATTAAGAACAATACAACACACCTGTGTGTTCCCCCTGCGCTAGCGCACAATTTGCTGCCATGTGGCAGCCCAGGCACCTTTGCCTCATGTTGCAAGGGTTCATGTGTTGTGGGGATAATTGTTTTTGTTCAGGAAGTCGTCCCTTCCTGCATAGAAAAAAATAATTTATCTCATTTTACTTCTTCTATGCAGCAGGCTTCAAAAGAGGAAAAAATAAAGAGAAATAAAAGTATGTCTTCTCATTGCGCCACTCCTATGTCTCCCCTGGGGAGGCGTAGGATTCTGACGCATTCCCAGCTTTACAAAACATTGTAAATCTGGGAATACGTCTGGTTCCATGGTTGTTGCATGAGAATACCCACAGCAACACCCATAGAATGCCGTTTCACCCAGCGAAATGCACGCAGGGTAACTTTAAGTGGCCTTGTAAATATGAGTAAGCCCGTTATGCTACTGGTGCGTTAAAAGAAATAATGCACAGGGG
This sequence comes from Lissotriton vulgaris, assembly GCF_964263255.1. Lineage (NCBI taxonomy): Eukaryota > Metazoa > Chordata > Amphibia > Caudata > Salamandridae > Lissotriton > Lissotriton vulgaris. The sequence continues at coordinate 1,718,575,297 of NC_141694.1, read as the reverse complement.
CTCAATGGGCTTATACGTTAGCCCCATATAATATAATGAGACAGAGTGATTACCAGGCTCAGAGAATGTGTCTGCATTGGAAGATATGCTTTTGGAGTTAGAAGATTTATATCCCTTAGTTTTTCTTTGGAGTAGGTAAATATGTACATGAAAATGGTTCTCAAGTGTGGTGTTCTAAGTCCCCAAAACATTTTATTCCAGAGGTTCCTCATACATATTTTCATTCTTCTATGCAATCCATCTCTATTTCCCATGCCAAGATCGTCCTGAGCCATTCTATTCCAAAGCCCTGCATGAATTCCCCCCTGCAAAGCAGGGGTGAGAGAATGAAGCATCTTTGACTGAAACTGAAGATTTAATGAGTCCTAAGTAGTTTAAAAAGTAGACACTCTTGCAACACCAATGTAGCTGTTAGAAAACTAAGCAGCTAGCCTGTCAACATTCTTGTAGTTTCTTTATCGATAAATACCCTGTAACTCAATGTTGATCCAGTGTTCAAAAACAATTAATACGTTTAGCCTTCTGGGATATTTGGGAATCCATAAAGTCGTTTTACTTGCACTGGTGATATACCTACCATTCATCTTTTAATGGGATACTGGCGGAAACAATTTTTTCTTTTTTCCTTTTGGATTTCGAAAGTTTGTCAGAAAGCCTGAGGAGTCCAGCAGCTCATTTCCATACTTGGATCTGAAGCAACAACACATCATGTGTCTTATTATATTTTCATATTAAATATTTCATATTTTCTTGGAACAAATTGGACTCAATTGGGATCCCTTCTGCAATAGTGGAATTTTAATTTCTGAATCAGGCATGTTGACTGCGGTTTAATAACTGCCTTATGTTTTACAAATAAAACGCATAAAAATAGTTTAGTCCATTTAGAAAGCACTTAAATATTTTTCAGTTTACCTGTCAAATGAATTATAAATTATTTCCAGCTTGACAAATTATTACTGAGCCGAACTAGAGATTTAACTCGTCCATGAAATAATATTTCACTAATGAATTGTGATATTACTGCAAAAACAGATGTATTTATTTCTGGTGTAATATTTCATGTTGAACAAATCAAATCCAAATAGACAGCCAAGGTATAAACATGTCCCCATTTCACTCAAGCTAAAGATACCAAGTTACTAAGTCGGTCTGGATTTGGGGCTACAAAGAACTCAAATGTCAAATAAACAAAATATTAGGGCATGCTTTTGGATCCTGTCAAAATTAAACTTAGAAGCATTCTATTCAACTACCTCATCAAAATAAAATGTGCAGGCACAGCACTTCCTCCTTCCCTCCTATGCGTCCAAAACCATTAATAACTTGCTGATCATAGCACGTCTGCCAAAGAACTTTAGAAAGTACATCTCCGTACAAAAGTATGATTACTCAATTGAAAATGTTACTTATTTTATCCGTCTCAGAAGGATGAAAGTCATAGCTGACCACAGCCACTTTTAAAACTTCCACTCACAGAGCACACATAGAACGCAACAGCACTGATTGAGCTCTGGAGAAGAGGCAGTGATGATCTCTTTAGGAAGCCTTTTGAAGCACACATTCAGAGCCCTCGGATCACATATTCATTATATTTCTGCTATGATTCTGCACACCTCTTAGGATTAGGATAACAAAAGAATGAAAGCAACATGACACAGGCATGTCTTGGCACGAGTACATGTACCTTTGCAGCCCAGAAGTGTAACTTATTTGCATTTCTAAACACCGCCTGCTTGAATAGGGCAATTAAAAAAAAATTCTGGCAACACCATAATCTTTAGAGCGGCGTTTTGAAACCTAAAAATACACATCAAACATTATATTTCATGTAAGAAACAATAAATATGAAATTTCACATTTACCCTATCACAAAATGGGAATTTGTTAACCTTCTCATCGGAAAAAAGCCAAGTTAACTTTTTTTCTAGCTCTAGTTTTGTGTATCATATATATTTCTCGCATATCATATTTTCCTTTGACACATCCTTTCTTCCCCCACTCCTCCCTATGAAAACTGGTGTGATTGGTAGTTCTCCACATTAATTCTGGAAAAATTAAGTCTGTTCTTTACTGTTGAGCATGACATCAAACTTGTAGTTTAATTGTAATTATTTGTTTTTTTAGCATTGTTTTATTTTTGTATTACTTTTGTTTGCTTCCATTTATTCTTAAATGTACTTTGTAGTGATCAGTACATTGTTGAAGTATAGAAGTCTACTTTTGTATGTTTGCAATCCAGCAGACTGAGAATTTTCTGGTACAATTGTTCCTCTATTATGATAAAATTGATAGGTTAGTTGGAGGTAAGTTTACCTTTTTTTGTACTTTTTATGGTAAAAGCTAATTCGTGTTTTTGTTATATATTTATTGCATATTAATTTTATTTTTAATTATATTAAATGTGATATTGGTTGTTTTATTTAGAATTATGTTGATTTTCTGATGTTTGATATTTTAGTTTTAGCGATTATTGTTATATTCCCTTAGTTTTAATTTGTAGGTGATATTTGGTATTTTTTTTTGTTTACGATATTTTGTTGTATTTTAGATATTTTTTCAGTGATTGTTTTGTCATTGGTATTTGTCTTAACCGTTTAAGCATAAAGTTGCAATTTTTATGTTTTTGATATTTGTTTGGTGATATTTGTGTATGTCAATATTTTTTTTCTCGATTTAGTGACATATAACCACGGATCACTGAGAGAATATTGAGGATGAAAATATCGACCTGCCAAAATATCGTAAACAAAATATAGAATGCCAAAATATCGAATTCCTATCTACAAGCAGGTAAGTACAAAAATATCGAATCCAAAATATAGTTATAAATAATATACTGGCAGATGCATCAAAGTTATGTTTTGCGAGTCCTTAATAGCGAATTCTAAGGAATCGCTATTAAAGACTCGCAAAACGGGATGCATGTAGGAATCACAATGTTATTAGCGATTCCTACAGATTCCTTATTTGCGATTCGGTAATAGCTCATCGCTAATAAGGAATGGCTTTCCCATTCATTCCTATGGGCCTTTCCTTATTAGCGATGAGCTATTACTGAATCGCTAATGTTCCGCTATTTTAAGGGTGCCAGGGTGTCCAAAGGACAGCCTTTTGCACCCCTGAAATGGACCTGTGCACAAATGTTACACACACACATGCCCTAAGGGCATGTGTGTGCGCAACATGACACTTTGAAAAATGCACAAAAGTGCATTTTTCAAAGTTTTAGCAAATTACCACGAAGTTCAACTTCGTGGTAATTTGATCCCCCTATTAGCGAAATCGCTATTTTTTTGGGTTTCATGCATTGTATTTAAGGAATCTCATTTTGGGATTCCTTAAATGCAAGAGCAATTTAAGGATTCGCTATTTAGAGATTCCTTAAATTGTGATTGCTGCATTTGGGATGATGCACCCCAAATGCAAAAATACTGGGAGCAAACGGCCAGATTCTGAGAATCTGCCCGTTTGCTCCTGGTATTTTCTTTGATGCAGCTGCCTGATAGTTTGTTAAAATATCGAGTTTTTTAAATGTCTTAAAAGTAATGTAAAATTAATAAAATATTAAATATAGTTAACTAAAACATACTTAAAAATACTTACCTAACCCTAAAATGAATAAATAATCAATGTAAGTAAAAAAAACATACATTTCTTATTTTTTAATACATATATATTAACCTAATATTAAAAAAAATATTCAACATTTTTAGGGAAGACGTTGGATAGCGTTGGGGTAAAAATTACTATTCCCTCTCCAGAGAGTGCAATGGTAGGGAAAGCGTTGGATAACTGGAGGGTAAAAATTACTATTACCACTCAGAGAGTGCAACAGTAGGGAAAGCGTTGGATAGCGTATGGGTAAAAATTACTATTCCCACTCCAGAGAGTGCAAAAGTAGGGAAAGCGTTGGATAGCTTAGTGGTAAAAATTACTATTCCCACTCCAGAGAGTGCAACAGTAGGGAAAGCGTTGGATAGCGGGAGGGTAAAAATTACTATTCCCACTCCAGAGAGTGCAACAGTAGAGGAAGCATTGGATAGTTTAAGGGTAAAAATTACTATTCCCATTTTAGTGAGTGCAACAGTAGGGAAAGCATTGGATAGCGGGAGGGGAAAAATACTATTCCCACTCCTGATAGTGCAACAGTAGGGAAAGCATTGGATAGCATAGGGGTAAAAATTACTATTCCCACTCCAGTGAGTGCAACAGTAGGGAAAGTAATGATTTAATATGTAAATAAAAATTCATTATCAGTACCAATAAAACACGTAATACAAATTAATCACCAATTACAAAATATGTAATAAATAATTAATTATAAATATGAATACATATTTGTTATTAAAAATGTATTACCTATTAATAATTACTTAACAACCAATTAATTTTCAATACCAAAAAAGTAATAAGTAATAAAAATACCAATTAATTAACAATACATTAATTATCAATACACAAAAATAGTTTCAATAATTACTTAATTGCAATTAAATTACTTTCTACCCTATTCCCCTATAAACCCACAACCCGCTCTGAATAATAAATAATACAATTAACATAATTATCAATTAATAAAAATGAATTACCAATTAATGAAAAATAATTGTTAATTAATTAACAATTATTCATTAATTAACAACAAATTAATTATCAATAAAAATAAATACAAATAAATTTACTTAATTACAATTAAATTACTTCCCACCCTATTCCTCTATAAACCTACAACCCGCTATGAATAATAAATTTATACAAATAAAATAATGATCAATTAATCAATTAATAAAAATGCATTACCAATTAATAAAAATGAATTAGCAATTAATAATTAGTTAACAATAAATTAATTATCAATACAAATAAATAAAAAATAATCTTTACTTAATTACTATCAAATTACTTCCCACTGCTACAAAACTAAAATGCAAAATGAAATTAAAATAATTAATAGTTCCTAAAAATGAATACTTAATTTACTATATTTAAATTACTTCCCACCCTATTCCCCTATAATCCGACACCCCGCTACGGAATTAAATTACGCAAAAATTAAATAACATAAAATTCATTTCTGTAAAAAAATAAAACATATATTACAAAAATAATATACACTTTTAACACATATAATAACATACAAAACATTTTTAAAAAATCGATATTATAAAAAAATCGATATACTTTAGTGCCTATATTATGTACTTCGATATTTTGACAATCTAAATTACTTCCCTGCATTTTGATATTATTAACCACTATATTATGTACATTCGATATTATGTCCGTTCTATATTTTGAATTCAATATTTTGTCCATTCTATATATTTTTTGGGATATTTTGTCTAGTTACCATAACCACACCTAGGTGGGTGCTAACCGCTGTGGTATGCTGAAGGAAAACCGAACTTCTTCTGCTCAATGCCCCTAACGTAATCACATTCTTCTGTGCTTACTACCTCAGCCACACCTTCTACTACACTGTACACTAGTGAACCCCTTAGTTGTACTCTAGTCAAACCCCTTAGTTGCCAGATTACACTGCTGACCCCATTAGGCCACCATCCTGGCGAGTGCTTGCCATTCCTTATGGGTCGTAAATTGGGTTTGATATTTTAGTTTTAGCGATTATTGATATATTCCCTTAGCTTTAATGTGTAGGTGATATTTGGTGTTTCTTTATTTTTATTTACAATATTTTGTTGTATCTTAGATATTTTTTCAGTGATAGTTTGTCATTGATATTTGTCTTAACCGTTTAAGTATAAAGTTGCAATATTTATGTTTTTGATATTTGTTTGGTGATATTTGTGTATGTCAATATTGTTTTTCTTGATTTAGTGACATATAACCACACTTAGGTGTGTGCTTACTGCTGTGGCATGCTGAAGGAAAACAGAACATCTTCTGCTCAATGTCCCTAACGTAAACACATTCTTCTGTGCTCACTACCTTAGCCACACCTTCTACTACACTGTACTCTAGTCGAACCCCTTAGTTGTACTCTAGTCAAACCCCTTATTTGCCACATTACAGTGCTGACCCCATTAGGCCACCATCCCGGCGAGTGCTGGCCATTCCTTATGGGTAGTAAATTGGGACCTGCCTCGTGAATATTGATGAGGCAGGTCATTTTCGACCCCATTGGGAATCTCAAACAGTGTCTGAGACACTGTTGTGCATTCCATTTTGCGAGTCGCAAAACATTGCAATTTGCGACCCACAAAATGGAATGGTCGTACATCTGGCCCAAAATGCGATTCACTTGTGCAAAAAGGTAAGAATGCAAAAGTTATGTGATCTTGCTTTTGCTCATTTTTGCTCCTGCTTTTAGTTGGACTCAGGATACTACACAAAGCCAAACTACACTACTTTAGCTGATTATCATTCTATAGAACCTTAAGCACTTTCGTGCTGTGCACTTTTCAGTATGGCCACTTTGCATGAATTCTCAAGAGTTTTATGCTGTGTGATGAAAAGATATTAGTTCTGTGCCCTTGTCTACATTTCAAGGAAAACATTCTTTTGCACGTGAAAGGTCTATGATGCTGCCACTTGTGCCACTTGGGTTGCGTGGCACTGTAATGCATGTCACAAGCACCTGGGAAACATTAAAAAAAAATGTTGGGTGGACTGTATGCTGCCTACTATGTTGCACACAATAGTGCATCTCCAAATGGGTTGTTGGTTCTTGTGCCCGCATATGTAATATGGCGCACATGAAGGGACAAAGGTGCTGCTTTATTTGTTTGGGTCCATGCCCCCATACAAATGAGGAAGTGCCCTGTGCAGGTGTATTATGTGCACCCATGCAGGCCATAATAAAAATGAATGAGCAAAAATTCCTGGCGTATTCTATGCTGCCAAAGTGCCCCGGGGTGCAGAAATATGTGCAAACACGCATTGCACCCCGAGGTGGTTTGTGTAATACAACCCCAGCTGTACTTTATGCCAGGTCTTCACAAAGCCTGTTTTTCACATCAACGCCACTTCAATGGGTATGCACAAATTATTAAATCAAATCAACCGAATCATATACAAGAGATTATGCCAAGCACACCACATTTCACATTGCGCTTTTTTTAGAATCTGCCACATTTTGCTCTGAATGAGATATGTCAAAAATGTACCTTATGGCCCTGTAAATACACGTTCAGAATATTTCAAAGATTTCACAAACTACTAAGCGTGACATGACTTTATGTCAAATCCATACACCCTAGAAATAAGGTCAATTGGAATATCACATATTATTGGCTTTCACAGCATGTGTAATTTCTGCAAAATTACTTTACATGGCATGCCCTTGGATGGTTGTCATCGCGTTAAATTTGTACTTGAGGGTGTACCTTAAGTGCAAATCTCATATTAGACTTCTCTGGCTTGCCCTTTTGCTGTAGTTCTCAGTTTTTTTTGAGAAAGCGTGGGCGACAACGTCATCAGTGTGCGACTCAGAGTAAATCTGTTGATGCAAAATGTCTTTACATTGACACAGCACAACTCTGAAGGGGGTAGTGTCAGTGTAGATGAAACTGGGGGATGGCTTAAAGCCAGAGAGGCCCTTCTCCAACTTGCAATTGCCAGTTTAATGCTACTAAAGAAAACAGAATTCGTATTTTAATTGCCAGAAATATACTGAATGATTGTGGGATTAATATAGCCCAGGCACCCTGGCCAAGAAAAGATCACGGCGTTTGGATGGTTTGTACTGTGTGGTTTAGACTGGTGCCCCACCGTCCCAAGTTGTTCCCATTACATTTTGTTATTAACTCATTTGTAAAAATGGTAGGTTGAGGATGTGGTCTGGGCCATTGATGAAACTGCCAAGAGACTAGTAAGCAGAGGCTTCTTTCTACAAAAGTCAAGTCAGCTGTAAGCCAATATTCTGACTGCTGATGATAGCTTCTGTATTGTGACCCCTCTTCCTGGCTCCTCTAGTATGGTTTCAAAATATAGCTACAATTGCATGCATAGACCATAACCCCTTCTATGCTCATGACGGAGTCGCTCCGTCATGAGCCTCGGTTGAGCTGTGCTCATGACGGAGCGGTTCCGTCAAGGCCCGCTCGGCGCGCCTGCGCGGTCCGAATTCCGCGCCTGCGCTGGACGTTCCATTGAGCGGGCGGGGCCATGACGGAACCGCTCCATCATGAGCACAGCTCAACCGCGGCTTGTGACGGAACGGCTCCGTCACGAGCATGTGAGCGCCGCTCGGCCCTCCGCCCCCTTAGCGCTGCGGCGGAATACCCGCCGCAGCGAAGGGGTTAAAATATGTTGGGTACCGTCAATCCGTCATTTTTTTGTTTACATTTCGTTCCTTGATGACAAATAGTATACAAGTAACAGAAAGCTGCACTTTCCTATAGATCCCCAAAATATTTTAGACATTATTTGTTGGGCATTTTCTCATGCCAGTGCAAGTTAAATGGCCTCTTAAGAGCTCAGCAATTAATTATTACAGCCATTATAGACACGTAGAGTTTTGTATTCTCTGTTAAGAAAAAAAATGAATATTATTATAAAAAATTGAGGCACTGTTAAGTTTTGTAAAATATGCTGTACATATAGTATGAAACTAGTCACAGAAAAGCACGTTTAGGCCATGAAACAGAAGTCAAATAAGTGGGGGAAACTTGAGTCCAAATTTCTTTTTAGTGGGACTTATTAGATGTCGATGTTTCAACCCTAATGTAAAACTGAAAGGGTTGTTGTAAGAAATTGGGTAACTGGTTGAAGGGGGGAACCCTGCTCAAGCAATAATCACAATTCTTGTTAGGGTGAAGTCACAAGCAAACCCTAAATGAACCTGTGCTCAACCCCCTGGTAGGTAGAGTGGCACAGAGCAGGCAGGCTTAACTTAGAGGCAATGTGTAAAGTATTAATGCAGTACTTAATGCAGTAATAAAGTGAAACACAACCAAGAAAAAATCCATACCAATTTAGAAACATAGAGTAAAATTTAACAAATAATTTAAGACCAAAACAATAAAAATCCAGTCAGTAGAATCCAGTCAGGGATATGCAATTTTAATGATTTGAGTGAAAATAGTGCCAAAAAAGTGCAAACTGTAGTTATCTGGTCATGCCCACCAGGACAAAGTCACAGGTTCAAACCAACTGTGATGGAGTGTGGGCTGGCTACAGGGGCCTAGTTAATCTAGCTGAACAAGAGTAGATTAAATCCTGGGTGCATAACGGAGTCTCAAGAAGAGGATGTGTCATGCAGAGGCAATTCCTCGGAGCAGCGAAGCTGCGATGTGAGGTCTTGTATTGTCGTCAAGGATGTCATCGATGAAGGGCTTGTTATGTGAAATCTTACGTCGAGATACATAACACAGGCTGGTTCTGAAGAAGCTGCAAGTCAAGGCAAGTCAAAATTTGTATAGCGCACTACATACCCAGAGGGTTTCAAGGCGCTTAGGAAGGGGAGGAGGATTATATGTCAAATATCCACGTTTTAAGCTGCTTTCTGAACGCTAGGTGATTCTGGGTGAGGCGAAGGTAAGCGGGGAGTGAGTTCCATGTTTTGGCAGCCAGGTATGAAAAGGATCTGCCTCCCATGGTGGTCTTGTTGATGCGGGGTACAGTGGCGAAGGCTTGGCTGGAAGAGCGAAGTTGGCGGGAGGGGGTGTAGAAGGACAGTCGAGAGTTGAGGCAATCTGGTCCGATGTCGTAGAGTGATTTGTGTGCGTGGGTAAGCAGTCGGAAAGTGATCCTCTTATTGACGGGTAGCCAGTGGAGGTCTTTAAGGTGACCAGAGATGTGTTCGTTGCGTGGGATGTCTAATATGAGCCTGGCTGAGGCGTTTTGGATTCGTTGTAGTTTCTTCTGGAGTTTAGCGGTGGTACCTGCGTAGGGCTCGTGATGTGGATTTATGTGTCATAATTTAGAATGTCGTCGACAAGGGGCTTGCAATGCAAAGGCCTGCGCCGAGGATGTGTCTCACAGCTATGGTTCCTGGATTGCTCTGGACGGGGATGCAAAGTCCTATGCTGGAGAGGAATCATGTAGTGGTCCTTATGCGGAGTCTGGAGAGGCAATGCATTGCATAGTGGCTCTGATGCTGAGTTTCTGGTGGTCAGTATGTCCAATGCGTAGGCTCTGCTGCTTCCACAGTTGGGCTGGCAAAGGACCTTGCCATGACAACTTTCAAGGGTCCAGGACTGAGGTGGCAGCATTAGGGAGGGCAGGACGCACGATTGGCAAAGCATGGTGCTGAGTTCAAGGTGGTTGAAGCCTTCTGTCCCTAAGACTCTGGTCAAGAGGCCAGCCCACTAGCACTTGAAGTCACTCTGGTTGTCCTGGGTTCAAGGGCAGGTCCAGACCTTCTCTCAGGCAGCAGGACATCAGGCAGAGGGGCAGCAGGGCAGCCGAGTGGCAGTCCTTCTTGCAGAATTGCACAGCAGTCCTTCTTCAGATTTTCCCCACAAGTCCAAATGTGTACTGAAGAGTTGGATCTAAGGGTCAAACATGTATACCTATTGCATACTTTGAAGTAGGAGAATGTTCTGGAAGTTTCCACCTCCAGCCCCCTGAGGTGTCAGGCATCCCCATTCATTTTGCCCTGACTCCAGCTTGTCTGCAGTTAAAAAAGACTTATGACAAACGCTTTGTGAGAGTGTTCAGGAAAAGCCTCTGTGGTGTGCAATTACGGTAGGTGACATCTCCTTCCCCTTGTTAACACAAAGGGGCTTATCCTGCCATCCCCTATCTTCCCTTTGTCTCACTGTCTGGGAGCAATACAAAAAGACCAATTGTACCTAGTCAATTGACTCAGGAACAGGCTGTAGGCAGCAAATGGTTAAAACAAGAAAATGGAAACTTTCTAAAAGTAACATTGTCATAATTGTTAACGAAAATCCAACTTTACCATTGAAGAGGGGTTTTTACTTACAATTCTTTAGACATCAAACTCAACATTTCTACTAGCTCCCAATAGAAAGCTATCACTTATTAAATATAATAGGTTAGCCCTATGGTAGATCTGGGCCTCACAGTAGTGAAAAAGGAATTTACTTCAAGGACATGTAAAACTTAAAAGCGCATGTCCAGCTTTTTAAATACACTGCACTCTGCCTCATGGGCTGTGTAAGGCCTACACTAGGGATGACTTAAATGTATTTAAAAGGGAAGTTTTGGTCTGGTGAGAGGGTTACCTTGCCAGGTCAGCATAGAGGTTTAAAACTGCACAGATAGGCTGCAATGGCAGAAGTGAGACGTATTTAAAGGGCTGCTTAAGTGGGTGGCACAATCATGCTGCAGGGCTCCTAGTGATACAGACAACAAAGTGGTCCTAATGGTCATACATTTGTCAGAAAGAAAATAGACCTAAAAATATATTAGACATCCTACCAAATGGATTGATCGAGATGCGATCGAGACACCAGTATGTATACCATAGAACAAGGGACAACACTTCTTTTAAGAAACAGATTCATATTTTATATTTTGATATGAATCAATAATGTATGCATACATTGAAACATGAGTTTTAAAAGGTTGCACTAAAGAAGTGTGTAGAAAAGTGATTTTTGACGGTGCTCATAGGCAAAAGTGAAATCGAAGAAAAAAAGACAAAGTAAAAACAATTCTCTTTTTCTCAGATGAACACTAGCTGATATAACTTCAGGGTAAAGACCAGTGTAAAAGGCCTGTTTGAAACAACTTTATATATATATATATATATATATATATATATATATATATATATATATATATATATATATATATTGTCATCCAAAGTGCGCAAAAGCTTTTGAAAGCGCACACTTGGCAAGCTGAACCTTCCGGTTATTTTTACAAGGCAGAGGCTGGCGCTGATGTTACTTTGGATTATTTTCGGTTAGACCTGACGCGTTTCATGGCTGCTGCCAATCATCAGAGGTCGCTTAGTAAAAGACTCGTGCAGGCAGTTCTGGTTACCTTTAATTGATTATTTTCATGCCACGCCCTCAGTGGGGATGCTCGATGTTCAAAATTGCATGCTGGTTTTAGTAGTCCCATCCAGAAACGTAGTCACACCTGTAGTAGGTCCTGCTCTCGTGTCATAATTTTTAAGCATTTCTTCACCCGTAGTGGGCCCAGGAATTCAGAGCGAGCAATTATCGCCGCAGTTCGCCAAACCGTATTCAAATCCAGACCCAGTTCCGAACACGGCCTCCTCAAAGGTGCAAGGATGGTGCTGCTTTCCGCGACAGGGCTGCCGCCTAAGTAATTGTCATCCAAAGTGCCCAAAAGCTTTTGAAAGCGCACACTTGGCAAGCTGAACCTTCCGGTTATTTTTACCAGGAAGAGGCTGGCGCTGATGTTACTTTGGATTATTTTCGGTTAGACCTGACGCGTTTCATGGCTGCTGCCAATCATCAGAGGTCGCTTAGTAAAAGACTCGTGCAGGCAGTTCTGGTTACCTTTAATTGATTATTTTCATATGGCGGGTGGTAGTGGACTGCCCGCCATCAACCTGAATATTCCCACCGCCACATCAGGTTGGCGGTGGGAATGGGAATGGTACCACGGTGGACGAAAAGACCGTCCGCTGTGGTCTCGAAAGGCGGTCCTTTTCCGCCCGCCTTGCGGGACACGGTACTATGGGCAATGGCAGCGGTGCTGTGCAGGCACCGCCATGGGCATTACGATGCCTGTCTTTTTCGGCAGAGATCTCGCCGCAAAAAGACAGGCAGAGAATGCCTTAGTTGGCCCATTGCGGGCCCCCGGGGACCGAATAACTTCATTGAAATAATTTTCTAAGCTGAAGGGTTTATTACCTTATAGGAGCCTAAGTGGCAGCTGTACCCCTTTAATGAAAAAGTGTGTATGTTCTTGCTGGTTGAAATTCCTCTCAATGAAGGAAGCTAGTGATTCAGTGTATTTTACAATGACTGGGTGGCATTTCTGCAAAGAGCATGAGTTGGCCCAAGCTTATACCCACAAAAGATGTTCAATTTAGGAGGGTAACTCGGCTATAAGGAAGATGGAGCATTCGAGGTACTGTCTTATCATCCTGGACTGGATATCAGCTGGAAATTGAGCTGTGACCCCCAGGTCTCTTGGGGAAGAAGTTTTCAAATATTGCTGAGTGTCATAAGTGTAAAGTGTGATTTGATGTTTGAGGGAGAAAGCAAGTGTTGACATGTAAAGAATGAAAAAAGTAGGAGAGAGGAGGGATTTTTGTCGCGCATGTTATCAGACCAATGAGGAGGAGTTGGAGAGAGAGAGTTAGCCACTTTAACCTGTTGGCAGTGCTTGTCAAAGGATGATAAGAGCTTATTGAGACCTGCCCCATTCAGTCTCATTCTCCATAAAAATTCCAAGTACAGTACTGGAGTGGGAATCAGTTCTCAATTCAAATTCTCGTTTTACCATCATCCTGGCTGATTCCTGCTCTTACTACTGTGGCAATGGATCTTTGGAATTGTTTTAGAGAATATCAGGAGCTACAGATCACATAAATGTTGAAGACAATTTCTAATCTATTTTCAATCAATGATGAGAGTTTGGTATGAGTTAAAGGGTTTAATTATTCAAACTGTTAGTGAGTCATCTTTATCAGATCACAAGTTAAATTCTTCAACTTCAGTCATTAGAATCTCCTCAGAAGTCAAAAACCAGTCAATAAAAATTCAACACATTGCAATAAAATGCATTTAAGAAAAGAAAAATGCATATACTGAGAAAGGAAAAAAAGTGGTGTCAGTCAGAACCCAAAAAGGATTCTAGCTTGAGTGAGAAATCATAAAGCATAAAACTTCATGATTAAAGTCAGAGCAGAACTTCCCATAAAGAGTGGTATAAGAAGCTCAGTAGAGTCTCAAAGCAGTGTGGAATAAGGATAAAAATGGCAAAAGGAGGACAGACACTTTTATAGACAACACGCTCTGCAGCTCTTGCAATATGGTGGTTCTTCCGTCTCCAGATAGCCAATCAGCTTTTAATGGGCTCCCTGTCTTTTTTTTCACAGGAATACAATAGTCCACTGACAGCAATGTTGAGTTTGCAACTAAGTTTTATCATTTCTAAGTTTCATATGAGTCTTTCTCCCATTCAAGTCTACTTTTCCACGTATAAACTATATTTATAACCTTCTAAAATATCATGTGTATTTGTTTGCTAACAATGGTCTTTGTAGAAGTTGAAACATCTGTAAAACATGTTTGCACAGCAACCATTCATTTTCTTTAGAAATGCTGCATCTTCATGTATAAACTTCTTCATTACCTCACTAAGGGCCAGATGTAGGTAATTCTGAGATACTGAGTCCTTAATAGCTAATTTTACCGATTCGCTATTAAGAACTCGGTATTCCAGATGTACGTAAAAAATTGGTAAAAATTACCGATTAGGTAATAAGTGCTAGAAATTAGCAATTCGGAAAGAATCGCTAAAAATAAATACCGATTCCCCATTACGGAATTGTTATCACCAAATCCTTAATACCGATTCGGTAATTAGCGATTCAGTGATTTAAAAATCGGCAATTGTCAAATCAGCCAATCCTGTGCATCCTCATTACCTCCCAACCAGGAAGTGGCCACACCCATGCAGCTGCACTGATCATGGAGCTGTTTGTGAGGCATGGAGCACAGCAAACAAGCCAGGAGCAACTCTACTGAATATTTGCTGGCAAAACTGAGCAAAATGGACAACCAGGAGAGGGAGAAGGAGGCAGCTGAAAGAAAAAGGAAGCATACATTCAGTGAGAGGGAGCTGGAGGTCCTTATTGAGGATGTCACAAAGGACCACAATAAACTTTTTGGTAAACTGTCTCTGCACCTGCCTGAATCCCAGAAATGGCAGATTTGAAAATCAATGCCATTGGAGTTACTCAGCGCTCCATTGAGGAACTAAAAAAACGCTGGTATGACCTGAGGAATGGTGCTAAGGAGAGGCTGGCAGAAATGAAGAAGCAAGCCAACCTTACAGGTGGAGGGAGAAACACAGCACCTGCACCAACTGCCCTGAATCTCCTGGTCGAGTCCACCCTCCAGTCGGAGAGTGTGAGTTGGATTGACGATGCAGACAGCTCAGCCAGAGCTGCCAACAAACAAAGTAAGATGCATTCACTCCATGCTGTGTCCCGCACTCCCTACCCCCAATCCCTAATTAAGCATTGTGAATCCCACTCCAGTACATGTTTGACTTAAAACCTACAATGCATTATGGGAGATGTAGTCAGAAGTAACACATGTCAGAACAGTCAGTCCACTGAACCCAAAGGCATGTGACACACATCAGCAATTAGCAAGCAGAGGACAGTCAGTGTGATTGGCAGGCATGAAATGTATTACTACACAAATGCTGCCAGATAAGTGAGCAAATGTACATTCTGTCTTCACAGGCGAGCCATCGCGCAGGGCAGCAGAGGGGAGCAAAGGAAAGGCACCCAGGACAGAGAGGACATAAGAGGAGGAGGTCCTGTCACCTGCAGGGCACACCACCCCACCACCACCACCATCACCACCACCACCATCACCATCACCACCACCATCACCATCACTACCGCCACCATCAACACCACCAGCACCGAGAGGCAGGAGGCATGCAGTGGCCAGCCTCCAGCAGATGGAGGTGTCTGAGGAGGACAGCATAGGAGGACAACAGTCCACGGTGGCTGAGGACGCCAATGGTGCAGGCTCACAGTCCCCCACAGAGCACACCCACACACGTGCCAGACACCGCAGGGTAAGGGCAGCCAGTCCTCCTTCACAGGGTGAGGATGAAAGTGTGTTCGCCGGTCTTGAGGGGAACATGCTCAAGGTGCAGCGCCTGCAAGGCAAAGCCATAAGGTCAGTACAGCTGCAGATGGTACAGATGAATGGGCACATGCTGCGAATTGAGAAGGGCATCTGTTCCATGAACAATACTGTGGCTGAGGGCATGAGGGACATGTCTGAGGCAGTGAGGCTGCTGTGCAGCAAATTAGATGAGGACCGTTTGGCAAGGCGCAGAGATAGGCAGAAACTTGACAACTACACCAAGGCGGTGAACCCCCTCTCCACTGCCACCTCTCTGCTCTGCAGGTGCTCGGTGGCCATGAAGGAAGAGATGGCCCACTGCTGCCATGATGTGGCAAGGTGGCTGGTCACAGTGACCAGTGCACTAGAAGTGCTACAGACCAACCAGGTAGCCACTACAGATGATGGGGGGATAGTGAAGAGGCTACTAGCTGCAGTAGCATCACGCCCCTATCACAGAGTCCAGTAGGTGCAGCGAAAGGCACAGCGCTGCCACAGGACAGACTGGCAGTGAGGACAGTAGGGCCAAGGAATGCAGCAGTACAGTGCGTGGGTGCAGGAAGTAATGCCAGCCATAACATGTTTTACCAAAATGGGTGATGTAACCTATGAGAAGTTGGCCTGATATGTGATATCCACTAGTGGGCACCCGGTATCAGTCCAAACAACCCTTATGGTGATGGTTGTGAAGTCAACCTTATAGACCAGCTATCCTAGTGGTAGCATGGACAAAGCAGTCTTAGGCTAATACTTCAGAGAGCATGTGAAGCCACTTGTTTTACCAATAATAACCCCTTCAATACCAAATGAAAGGACACCACACAAGTTATATATAAAATATATATGTATTTATTACTAACACAACCTCTTTGCACTCTTTATGCGGTCAGAGTTCGAGATACAGCACAAGTGACTCTATAAGCATACTATAAGTTGCACAAATACAATTCTGCCCTAGGGACCTTGCGAACCATATACTAAATAAGTGGTATAAGAACCATTTCAGAACAGGTGAATAGGCCTAGGGAATCGCTGGGACTACGCTGAACAACCACAGGTTAGGAAGTAGGAGTCTCACAGGATGCGTGTGCAGTGTCTAAACACACACGCGGGTTCTCATAGACTTTCAATGGGAACGTAAAGTTAACAAAGTAGTTGATTTTGGGTGGACTACGGGAAAACCCAGTTAAATAGGACACTTGGATTGTTATTACCCATGGGAGCACTGGAGTACTCGAGTTACCTTACCCAGGGAAGCCGGGTGCATAGGTGTTCTTTCGTGTCGGGTTTCACCGTCGAATACTAGAGAGAGCTGCACAAAGATGCTGCAGGCGACCAGGAGGAAGATGTCCGGGTGGATCCAAGGGTGGATCAAAGCAGTGAAGAACCTGAAAGCAGAGGGGACAGAGTCTGGGTCACTAGCCAGTGACCAGGAAGGAACCAGGAAGGAACCAGGCGATGTCGAGGTGCAAACAGATGAAGAAGTGAAGCTTGTCTCTGCAGCCACGTGGACCAGGAGGCATCAATTAAAACCAGGAGCTGGATACGGACTGTCTCACAAAGGATCTCGCTGTTGGCGGTATCGGTCAACGGATTGGAGTCAACAAACCTTGGCAAAGGCAACCCACGCAGGAAAGGAAGATCGACTTCTGGTCAGACCTGAAGGTCTGGGGACCTTCCCCTTTACAGGAAAGCAGGACCAAGCCCGGAGCAAATAGGCAAGCGGTGTTGTTTTGTAAAGATGTCTTCAGGAGGACTACTAGCCAGCGGGCTAGCAACCATGAAGATGCGTCAAGGAGAAATGCAAGAGCAGGCCCCACGCGGCACTCGTGGAGTGTGGAGGGCTGAGCTTCGATGCACTTATGGCTCGGGGTTTGGACTTCTCAGGGTCCAATGCACAACTTGGAGGACGCCTCAGAAGCTGCACAGTTAGCAAAAAGCAGGTACTGCAGATAGTCGGGTCCCATGTCTCTCGTGTCTGCCACAGGTCTCAGCTTTGCTGTGGATGTGAGTCGGGGTCAGAGAAGTCTGGAAGTCTAGAGGCTGCATCGCTAAGTCTTCGGGCTCCAGAGGGAGCATCGACAAAGCAAACCAGCAAGTCACTGATGGTGCCTGTTTGCACAGGGTGGTCACTCATTGACCACAAGGGAGATTCTTTAGTCTTCTAGTTGCAGTAGAATGTCAAAGGTCCAGAGTTTCGTTTGAGAGTTTCAGTTCAGGATAATCTAGACTCAGCTCCTAGCTTTATACCAATCTAAGGGGCTGGATTATCTGCTAGGTCCCTCCTATGGGTGGAACCTGGGAAGGGGGTGCCCCAGCAGCTGGTTTGAACCAGGCTATTCATGGAGCACCTTGTGTGCCTCAGGCAGTGTCTCATTTCATTCAACCCACCCTGCCCCAATACACTATAGCATGTCTGGGGAGGTGCTAGCACCTCCTAAGGCAGGAAATCTATTGTCCAGACCTCCCTTGCTGGAAGGGCTCCAGCTGCAGGAGGTCAGACTTGTGTCTGTGGCAGCAGCATCCATTTTGTGATGCTGAGACTCTGTTTAACTTTAACTGGGTAAAGCTACAACTACATGTCTTCTCCCTCTAGAAGGGTGGAATGCTACCCCCGCCGCCAGGACTGGTGGTGGGGGGAGGTAGTATTCCAAAGCGTATGACACCTTACACGACATGTTTTATAAAGCCAAACCAAAGTTAGCATTAACCGCGAGGATTATAATGCACTTAAGAGTATATGGGATGGCTATATCATGGAACAGCTAAAAGGACATGGTTCTGAAAGCTGCAGACAGGCTCAGCTCATGCTATAGCGCCATCTCACATAAAACCAAGCACTCTGCCTTCAGGATTGTCAAGGCCTGTTATAGGAGTGATTTATAGGTATGTATGTGTTTATATGTAATGGTAGGTATAGGGATACCATACCTAAGCAAGGGGTGATTACACAACCTTGCCTCAGCTGAGTGACCAGCCAGTTGTGTCAATGTGGATGGTCAGCCAGGGGTGGCATAATACATGCTGCAGCCCCTGGTAGGCCTTTGATGCACCTATGCCATGGGTACCTATGGTACACTATACAGGGGCTCACAAAGGTTACCCAATACCCAATTAGGTATGTACCTAAAGTACATGGTATGAATTTAGAGAAAGAACAGCTGGACTGTGGGTCTGATTAGCAGGCTCACAGCCACACTAAAGTCGAGAACCCAGTATATCAGAGCAAAAAGTGGGGTAACCATAGGAAGCAGACCCTACTCTCCTACATAACCCATTTTTGTTTTGGAAACTGCATTTGAATTAGGCCTGGCATGTGGTGGTGTGCTATGATAAATAAACACGGTCACTCACTTACAATGACTGGCTATGTCTCCTTACTTACTCAGAAATAGTTGCGTGTTATGTCAGCCCGTCTGTGTCTCCCATCTGGTGCTCCTGCCACACCTGCTGTACTGTGCTCTGGCTGTGGACAGTCCTCACCCTCGTCCTCAGAGTCAATTAGTTACACTGCTGTTCCTTTCTTTGTGGCAAGGTTATGCAGCATGTCATATGTTGCTAATATTTTGCAGCAGATGATAGGGGGGTACTGAAGTGCACCTCCACTTTTGTGGAGGCAATGGAACCTGCTTTTTAGAAGTCCAAAGGTGCGCTCCACTACGGTGTGCGTGCTTTTATGTGCCACATTGTAACTTCCCTTACTTGGGGTGGAAGGGTTGAGATATGGAGTTAGGATACAGGCCCGCACGGCATATGCACTGTCACTTAAATGGGAAAGAAAGTGCCATTAATAAGAGTCACCAACACATTCATCCAAGGTATACATCATAGTATGTCACATTGATTTACCTCGCAGGTATCCTTCTCCAAATTCACCACCAGCCAGACGTGTGTAGATCCCACGTTCCTGAATATGTAGGAGTCATGGGTACTGGCCATGATATCAGTGATGATGTTGTCCTCATCACATATCACCTGCAATTTTGATGGAATGCGTGGATTTGCGGTTCCGCTATATGTATTTTGTAGCTGCAGGTGGGCAGATTGGTATGTCGGTCCCATCAATGCACCCTATTACATGTGGGAACTGTGCCCTTTGGTAGAAATCCAGCTTTGTCTTCTGCAGTTCTGCCTGTGTGCTGGGGAAGCGTATGTAGTGATGCATTCTCAGCATCATGGCATCCAAGAAGGAGTTGAAAAAACAGGACAGGCAACTCTGTGACACACCACCTGCCACAGCTATCATCCTGATGCAAGTAGGTGCAGGCTACAGAGCACCTGAACATGTGTTGGTATGGCATGCACCCTTGGTGTCTGATGCTCCAGGAGTGGGTGCAGGTCCCGTATCAGGTCTAGGATGGTTTGGGGGTGTAACTTGTACCTCCCATGTATTTCTGCCTCAGTCATTTGGAACAGTGTAACACGCAGTCTGTACACACGCTCCTCCCGTCTCCAGATCCTCAGTCCTGCTGATCGCAAACGCAGCCGCCTTGCTATTACGTAGAGGGCCGCCATTGTGTTCACACTGTTGCATTTTGGGGCTGCTTATATGCAGTGCACCTGGTTACCACCTGCTTGGATTCAGTGGTAATTAGCGACTCTTAAATACCGAATTTACGGAAATTCGGTATTACTGATTTTTGGTACATCACAATTGCGATTATTTAACGATTTCTTATTTACCGATTCGGTATTTAGGGGTTTCGGTGTCTGTCAATCGCTAAATAAGGAATCAGTAACTGGTTTCCCTTATTTTTATCGATTCCTTATTTGCGATGGCGTTCAGTATCACCTACATCGCACATGGCTAAATTCCAGCCGGTAACGCAGCAATTTAACGAATGTTGGCGTTACCGACCGGTATTTAGCCACCTACATCTGGCCCTAAGTGACAAAATTCAAATAATTTGCTAACAGTGATTTTTATAGAAGTAGAATTTTTTTTCAAAATTTGATGAAAACGTTTAAGCAACTATTATTTATTTTTAAAAACATGTTCATGGAAAGGTCAAGAAATAAACACTTAATGCACATAAAGCATTTCTAATCATGTCAGCTTGTCAGGCAATGTTGCTTCAGCCATTTGAGGCCTAGTACGAGTAAATATGGTTGCCTACTACAATTTCAGCATTTAAATGCATTTTATGTTTCATTAAATCATACATGATAATTTTGCACATTTTACTATAAAATGTATTATTTTCTCAATTTTTTTAAATGTGCCTATAAATACCCAATCTGATGGTTATCTAACATTCACTCTCATCCTCAGTTCAGTCTCTTCTCTTTCTTGTCAAATTCTCACATTCATTTACCTTCTTATATTCTTGATTATGGTGATAATTTAATTCTAAACCCCTCTTTATTTGTCTGTTTCTCTCTCTGATATTTTTTCCTTTAAAATATTATCTACAACTTTTATGAGTTTGCAATGCATTTGCCCAGTTTGGTGACCCGGCACACTTAATAGCAGTGTTTGTGAGGAGAATCACCCAGAAGGGGCCTTTCCATCTCTGTTTCAAGCCAGACTTCTGCACATCCTTGTAGACCAACAACTAGTCACTGGGACTGAGGTCATGGCACTGTTGGTGATGCGGATTTAAGGTAACAGCTTCAACCTGATGAGAAACAGAATTCACCACATCAACCAATGCTTTGCAGTAATCGAGCATCATGTCATCTGTGATGTTCAAAAGTACATTCACATGTACAGTAGGCAGTCTCATTTCATGAATGGATGTGGGATAAACAGTTTCTAAAGAAGGTCTATGTGGGTCAACAACTATTCTGTAGGGTACGCAGTGGGCATGACCCTGCAAGAATCAAATGGTTCATCATAGGGTGTTTGCTTCTCGTCGGGTTGACACTGCAATGCCTGGCGGGCACCCTCAATGTGGGCTCTTTGCCGGGCATCTTCTTATCCACCATTTGGTGAAGTGCGGGTGTGGGGGCTTAAAGAGTAGATTGGTGTTGAGGTGTGAGGTTAAAATAGGGAAAGAGGTACTTCTCAGGAAAAACTTTAATGAACAAGTTTTCTTACCTATTTTAAAAATGTGTGGTGCTATCTATTCGATTTTAGTTATCTTAGATAGCTATTGGTCAACATGTTTCTAGCGTCTGTGTATCCATAAGAATGATCTAGTAGCTATTCATCAAGACCAATATCAACCTAATCTAATTAGTGATTCGAATTTTAATGTATGTGTTCATTGAATGTGTTCATTGATTTTCTCCCAATCATACATTCCTTGGTTTTGGTATTGATTTGTGATTTGTGATTTATTCAGTGATAACCTGTATTTCAAAAACACATATTACACAGTAAAAATACATTTCAATATTTCCTAATCATTATTTCCAATGTTGATTCTGATTTGTAAAACGTGAAGCACGTGCTTATTTTGTTGCACCAAACGCATGCTTATTTGTTTGGATCACTTGCATGCTTTGTGCCAAAGTATGTCACCTGTATATATAAAAAAACACCACAAGACACACGCAACATAAATTTAAAATGCATCATAATTGATCACTTACCCAAATTGGGTGAAAATGTGTGCCTCCTCGAGTTTTGCACAATAGCACGCCATTTGCGTGCTGAAAAAGGTAATCAATGTTTTGGTCAACGTGGTCCTGTTTGTTTCAGAGTCTAGAAAGAGTTGGTTGCTATGCGGTACTTAAAGTTTGGTCAGGACCAGCTCTCAGGACAACTTACCCTCGTGTGCTGACTCAGAAGTGTCGGCTCACAGGTATGTTGGGAGTATTTAACCTGTTCCTAATGGATTAACAAGGACCAGGTGTTGCCGATATTGGACCCGCACTGCACGCAAAAGCTAGTGCGGGGATTGAACTAGCGCTGGTTTAGTATGTTATTTATCTCCATTGGGAGAAAAAGGTTGCTTACGTGGCGGCCATTTTAAGGATATAATTACACCGATTGTCAATATCCATATTGGACTAAGGCTTCTACTTATTAACCATTGCCATCAGGATTGTTATCATCGTATTCTCAATTTATAAGTCTAAGTCGTGCCCGGTGGGAATTCTGCTGGTCTTGAAACTGTAGTGATCAAAACTGTTAAATTATTGATGAGGGACAGCCTCTTTGTGTGTTTTATTCATATTATACTATGGCATCCTGAAAGTAACAAGATATTTGGAGTATTAAGAGGAGGATTAGCTTTGTATGATCAGGTAGTCCCGTTCAGCAGTGTGAAAATAGCCCTCGCTATCAGAACAATGTCTATGTGGACTGTTCAGTACAAAATGTTCCTCCCTTCATTAGGTGTTTTCATTCAGAACTGTTAGTTCTTTATGAGAAAGACAGGGTGGAGAACCTCAAATTACGTTATGATGTAAGGTGATCTCATGTGTCCCTTCCTGGTGTCATCTTGTCTAACCTATGAATGGAGTATCAATATCTCATGCCACAGAATATCATCGTTCAATCCAAAGGTGATTGAGGAAAAGCGGAAGATCCATTGTTGTTCTTTTCTGGACAATATTTGCTTATTCATATTAGGATGTGTTTCTAGTATGATCCTGCGTGGGGCCTCTGGTGTGAGACCCCTAGACAGGAAGTGCATACTCATTTATGTGTTGGACTTTTTGCAGAAAATAGTGCTGCGATGTTCGTTAATTCTCAGTTTAATGGGACTTGTGGTCATTCCTATATACTGTTTCATACCTGGGCAGGTGATAAAATAGTCGCAGTTTTTGTGTTTTAGTTTGTATGTACTTTTAGTGTCCATACCCAGTCCATCCTGAGCTGTACCTCTGCTGGTGATTGTGGAGGCACACGCTACACATGAACCACAAGGAAAATGACCTACCACAGGTCAAAGATACCACAATGGTCTTTGGTCTGACACCTTCATCTCTATTGGACGTGTGTGTATTAGCATTTCTTTCAAGTTTTTTTGAACGTTTGAATGCGAATCTTGGTGGTGGTAGAGGCAATTGTCCTGTTTTTGAAATTGTCCAATGTTTGTTGATAATCTTGTGTATCTGGTTGGATTGTGATGTAATGGTAGGGACACACGTGAGGCTATATTCTTGCTGTCTTATCCTACGTTTTAGGAGTGTCTCTATATTGTAACTTTGTGCACGTTTGCGTGCTATTTTTACATGGTGCTTAGGGCATTGTCTGATCTCTAGACTTTCCACTAGAGTTTGTAACTATGTGTCAAAGTCTTGAACTATATTGCAGTTGTGTCATATATGTACGAATTGTCCATAAGGCAAATTATCTTATGGGGCTTTTGGATGGTGACTGCTGTAAAGTTGCAGACTGTTTCTGTCCGTTGGCTTCTTATAAGTGCTGGTTATTATCTCATTGCCCCTTTTCTTTATCATCAGATCCAGGAATGGTGGTTCCTTATCAGTGATGGGTAAAGGGTATTGACCCACATACAAAACTTTTTACTCTTTTTTTATTTCCACTCCAGAAAATGAGTATTTCATCTGTGTACCTATGCTATAGCAGGATATTGGAGTCATATGGGTTGGTTGTGTTATAGATGTATTGTTCCTCAAAGTGTGATTTATACAGAAAAGCTACAGTGGGAGCGAAGGTGGAAGTACCCTGCGTTTGTTGGTATAACTGTGACAAAAATCAGTGAGGGCAAAGTAGCACATTCCATAATGAAACTGATGGGTGTGTTCGAGGTCCACTTCTCTGCTAGTAAAGTCAAATCTAATCAAATAAAAAATACTTTATTTACACAATGAAGTCTGTAAAAGTGCCTAAAATTACAAATACAATCAGAGGAATAGCTGTTATCCCAATTTTTCCTATATCTCAATCATTTAACAGGCAATTCAAGTCAAGTCAAGTCAGCTTTATACGACAATTGTCATAAAAGCAGTTCAATATGTAAAGTACATGTGCAAATCTTTAGTATTAATACCATTAAACAACCATTATAAAATCAAAAAATATAAATTTCATGAATAAATAGATAAAATCATTACAAAAACTGTACAAATGTGCAAATTATTACTTTCAACAGGGGTACTTGGCCTACGACTTCATATAATGTACTAATCTTTCAAAAGTCGGGCTCTAATCGACCATGCCCATCCTATGAATTTCGCCACGGCTATATACACAGACATGTTAGGGCTGGTCCGAATAAGTCTAACTGCAACCATTCCTTTCCTGGTTCCCAGTGACCTACACATCGGTTGTAGCCACTTCCGTCTCGGCGCTGCGTACAATGGGCACTCGAAAAATAGATGGCCAATAGTTTCTGTAACATCTGAGCAAGCTGGGCAAGCCACCTTGCCCCCACAGGACCATCTATTTGAAAATGCCCTTATAGGGAGACTTCCCACTCTTAACTGAAAATAGAGCTTGCGGTCAAGAGGCTCCGTAATCACATCCCAGAATTCCTCAAGCTTTGGACAATCTTTGCTTTCTAGGAATAGACCTGTAAGAGATTGTGAAGGAGTGGAACTAAAAATCTTTGTAGCCACCAAGTTCCAATACAAAGTCTTTATCGTCTTCTTCAGTGGAAACCTGGTGTGTACTGGGTCCTTCCACAGTTCGCCTAGTCCTAGCTCAGTCAAAAGATTTTGAATGTGGCCCAGCCATTTAACTTTCCGAAAACCATCACTATTGATCACATCCATCAACCCTCTGGTGTATGTTTCCAATTCCGGTGTAGTCCAGATACGCCGCCAATATAATATAGGGCGCAGAGATGCGATTAAAGCTATTGGTGATATACCCAAGTCATAAAACAGGGGATTCATTGGGGTACTTTATGGTAACCTTATTAGTTTTCTGAGAAAAGTGTTTTCGGAAACAGTCATCCCCTTTAGCCTTTCGTTTCCCCTCATTTCCACACCATAAAGGGTAGAACTAACTACCATGCCATTGTAAACCGCTAACACCGGACTTATCGGTTTAGTCAAGGACCTAGCGTGCTCTATAATCAAAGCTCCTGAGAGTTGTCGGTGCTTCAAGGTGGCCAAATCAATCTGTTGCCTCCAGGAAAAGTCCTGTTGAATACAGATACCCAGATAACTAAATGCCTGTACCTTCTCAAGTGGGCAGCTACTCATATGAACAGAGCCCCTGTTGGGTTTAGATGCATTAAAAGACATGTACTTAGATTTAAGAACATTAACTTCCAAACCACGGGCGACACAGAAGTCCTCAAAAATTGTCAGAGCCTTCTGTAACCCGCTCGGGGTTTTAGAAACTATAAGACAATCGTCTGCAAACATTAATATAGGGATTTTACCTCCAGCGAGAGTAGGAGCATCAACATTAGAATCAATTAAAATTTTTGCAACATCATTTATGTAAAAAGAAAATAATGTTGGTGCCAGGACACAACCTTGGCGGACACCTGTTTCTACCGGCAACTGTGGTGTGACATTACCAGGACTGCCCCACCTAATCGGGGCAAAATTCTCCTGGTGGAGCTTACTTATTAAAGACAAAAGTTCCCCTGGCATTCCCATTTCATTAAGTACTTTCCATAATGTATGACGAGGGACCAGATCAAATGCTGCCCTTAAATCTATAAAGGCAGCATAAAGGCTACCCTTACCAATTAGGACGGTCTTCCAGCATAGCAGAGTGAAATGCATAACTTGGTCGACCGTGCTAACGCAAGTTCGAAAGCCAGCCTGCAAGTGAGACAAAATGCTGTTCTCCCTTTCCCATTCCTGAACCTTATTTAAAATAAGCCTACCAATGATCTTCTGGGTAGTATCGATCAAACTAATTGGTCGATAATTTCCAGGCTGGGATTTGTCCCCCTTCTTGTAGACTGGGATTATTTTGGCCCCCTTCCATGTGAAGGGGACCGATGCTCCCCTTGCCACTGCATTTGCCAGTAGTAGTATGTATGGTCCCCAAGAATCCCTATCCTGCAGGAATAGATCAGCAGGGATGCCGTCATATCCTGGCGCTCTACCAGGAACAACGCTATCTAGTGCCAGCTGAACATCCCCCAGTGTAAAAGGATCCTCAAAAAAGGTGTAAAAGACACCTTTGCAGTGGAATCCTGCTCTGCTGCCATCGCAAACTGAGGTTTAAAGTGGGATACCCATTTGTCCTGAGGAACCCAGTTCTGTGGTTTATCAATGTTACTATCCATACCCTTCCTATAGATGTTCCAGAACTTTCGACAGTCTTTGTGTTGCCCTGCTTCCTGCAGGTCTGCCCACCTCTGCTCATCCCACAAACGCTTGGATTTGTAAATGGACGATTTATACGCTGCCCTGGCCTCGCGAACATTTATACTTGAGCCATTTTTAAGGGCTCTACCTAGCTCCAGGTGAGCCTGCCTACAATCCGCTGAATACCAGCGTGGGGAAAGTTGTTTACAAGAACCACTATTTTGGGAAGGCTTGACAAAAACTGTTCGTAGGTCCTTAAAAAAAGCCTCATGTATCCTGGTTACACTATCGTTTCCAATAATGGAACGCTCCTCACTCACTGCCCCCTTCAAATCATTTGTTGCCAGAATAAGCTTACCAGATATAAATTCTACGTTCTCCTGATTGACTGCAACTTTGGTCCAGCGGACGTGACGCATATCATTAGTGATAACGGCGTCCACCGGATTAGCGGCATCAGACACTCTTTTTAACGCAGCTGGTGGTTCCCAATAAGATATTTTAGTCGATAGGGGATTATGATCACTCTCTACTCTGTCTATAATTTGCATATCCTTCAAATACCTCCACAGACTCAGACTAACAAGAATGTAGTCTATTCTACTCTGCCGTGAGCCAGTCTTAAATGTACTAGCTCCCCCTTTATCACTCGGTGTTCTAACGTTGGCAGATCTGAGTCCTTTGTTTAGGCAGAGAGAGTTAAGTTGAATAGTGATTTGGGTCCATCTTTTAATGGGTGCTAAATCCAATTTGGGGACAGGCAATTCATAGTTCATCCTCGGTATTCCTCACAGGTAAAAATAGATTACAATACTATTCAATAGAAGACTAACAACTTTATAAAAGTGTCTTTGGTTAAGAAAAGAGAAGCAGTACAGTCTGTCTGTTTAAAGCTATTTGTTTTTAAGATCGCTAATGTTCAGGAATCCACCACTTCTTTGTTTTGGGCTTCTGAAGTTAATTTTAGTTGCTTCTCCTCACACTCTAGAAATTTTACCAGTTTTGTGATCAGTTGCGGCTGCTCATTGTTCAATAAGAAACTGACAGCAGATGATAATGTCCGTGTCCCCTCCTTAATCCACAGGAACCTAAGCAATCTTCTGCGGTTTACCAATAGTATAGGGCATATGCAAAGCAGATGAGATAGTGACTCCTGTAATAGATTGCATAGTCAACATGTTTTTGACTTTGGTCTATCCGCCTATGGTGGTGACAGATCTAATGACACAAAAGAGCCCATACGAAGCTGCAGAAATTTCATCTTAAAGTGTGAGGAAAATGTTTTGTTAATATATGTTTGTGGGCCTTTTCTGTCATAGCTACGGCGGACCAGGGTAGCATGTTTTCTTTTAGCAATTACTCTTAGATCAGCTTTCAGTGAAATCATTGTTATATTTCTGTTCAGGGCTGTTTTAAACTGTGGATGGGATAATTTTGAGTTCCAGAGCTCTCTTGATCGAGTTTGCACTAGTGCTTGGTCTAGGGCTTGCGACTAGTCATTCGTGTGATTTGTGGTGTCATGATACAATACTTCCTGCCAAATAGGATGTTTTAGCGATCCTTGCTCAGCAGATCTTGTGGATGCAAGTATTTTATTATGCAGGCTCCTTGCCCAAGCAGTTGGTCCTGTAGTGTGAATTCCAACCTGATTTGAGCTGGTAAGGTGTTGCCAGGCAGTCAGAATAAAGATCTGAACACTTTGCACTGTGCCCTGTTTAAGAAAGTCCCCAGTTTTTCCGGGTAGGCTTCTGAACTGTATGACAGTGTTGGCACTACTTTAGCAGAAACTATTTTTAAAGTGCATCAAAAGAGAACTTGTTTGTGCTCTTAAATATTGTTCGAAAAGCACATTGCAGCGAGGCTAATTTTGGTTTTAATGAATGTAGGTGTAGTAGGTGCGCTACTTTGTTGTCCAACCAGCAGCCCAGATATTTGTTTTGGTTCGCAATGGTCAGGCAATGGTTGTCAAGATGCCATTAATGTTGTTTTCTCTTTTTCCAACCAAAGATAACTATATTTGCTTTTTCATAGTTAATCCGCATGCCATTTGCCAGGCAGTGCATTCCCAGGGCTTTTAGCAACCTTTGAAGCCCTACCCACACCTGGCTAAGCAAGACGACTTTGTCCGTGTACAGCTGTAAAGAGATGTGTTGATTCACCAGTTTGGGAGCATGACTGTTGACTTGATTTAAAACAGGAACCAGATAAACACATACACAAATAAAAAAGGGTGGGTGCTAATAAGCACAGCTGTTTGATTCCTTGACCCATGTTGATGTTTTCTGAAACTGCTGTGTGTCACCCTAGTTTTACTCTCGCCCGCGTGTTTGAGTAGAGCAGTATGATACCTTGCAATAAAGGTCTTGGGATTTTCCAAGCTGTGAGATTAGCCCACAGTAGGTGAAATTTAACACGGTCAAAAGCTTCACTGTAATCGACAAAGCAGCTTAACAGCTTTTCCTTTTTCTGAATTTGTCAGGTGGCATGCATCCTTATGGGTACCAGACTGTCTGTGGTGCCCGCTTGTGTCCTAAACCCAGTTTGGTTCAGGCAAAGCAAGTTGTTTGACTTGCCCAGTCTTGTAAATCCTCAAGTAACAGCGAGGCAAAATACTTTGCCTCATAATGCAATATGTCTGTAGCTGTCTGGAAGAGAGATAGGGCCTTTTTTATATATGGGGTGGAGAATAAGCATGGGCGAATTTTGCGGATCTCGCGTTCGCGAATTTTGCGGATTTGCGGATTCGCAATCCGCAAAATCCGCGAATTCCCGCGAATTTGCGGATTTTTTTTTTTTTGTGTTCGCCCGTGTTTCTGCCAGTTCGCGAGGGTTTTTACAATTTCGCAATTTGCGAACTTACCTGTCGGGTCGCAAGTTTTGCGAACTTGTTGTTTCTACATGTCCAGCCTGTTTGGGACACTCTTCTTCATCACTGCCACTCTCTGTCACCACTGCCACTCTCTGACTACTCATGCCACCCTCTGGCCCACCCATGCCACCCTCTGTTTCATCACCACACCCTCTGGTTGTCCAGTGTACATTATTTTCGGCAAAGCAAAGCACACCTTCCCTGCCTCAAGTGACTTGAATTAATTTGGGGCTGATTAATGTGTCACAGAATATTTTTTTAGCTGGCACCTGCTTCCTTAGTGCGCCCTGATTAGTGATCTTTTGCACTTGCTAAGTGCTTTCATTGTTGCAAAATTAGTTACAACACCTGCCCTGCCCCAACTGACAATAATGAATTAGGGGCTAATTAATGTGTCACTGAAAGAATTTAAAGTTCCAGCCTGGCACCTGCTTGTCTGCTCCTTTAGCTGTAAATCAGGACCTTTGTGGCATACAGTTAAGGTCAGAGCAGGGTCACACAATAGTTGCAAGCAGGCAACCGAATTCTGGAGGGCCCCCTCAGGAAGCACTACAAAGAATCGTTACAAATCATGAGGTTGACCTTTTGCACCTGCTCATTGCTTTTGCTTTTGCTGAAATCGTTTTTCGTTTTTTTTCGCGCTATTCGCGGGGCGCGGCGTCGTGCGAAACCGACCGCGGAAGCCGCCAATTCGTGCGAATGAGCATTTTATTTTTTTGCGGCTTGTTGTTTCGCGAGTTTTTTTGCAGTATTCGCGAGCCGCTTGCAGCGCAACACGCGAATTTACCCCAAGGTCGAGTACGGGCGCGGCCATTTTGTTTGCGTGACGTATTTCCGTTTCCGCCCGCTATGTATAATCTCGCGCAGTAAGCGCATTGCGAGTAGAGGGTCGCACGAGATCGCGCGGGAAATCTAGAGGTTCGCACGAGATCGCGAGGAAAATCTCGCGCGAACTTACTTTTGCGCTCGTGAACGGGCGCCGGCCATCTTGTTTTTCATTCATTTCCTGTGTCTGGGCATGGTGTTTAATCCTCTTGGTATCTTTGCCATCCTTTGCTTGTTTTCAGTTTTTTTTTTACGATTTTGCTTCTTATCTATCCCTCTCTTTTCCTAGCTGTATATTTTTGTCTTTTCTGCTATTTTTCTTTACTTTTAAACTACATTTTTAAACTCTTTTCTTTTCTTCTTCCCTATCCTATTCTTTCTTAATTTTCTACTTCTTCCTACCTTACCTGCCCAGACCATGGTCAAGCCAGGCGCCGTGAAGCTGCCCAGGCACTTGAGGGCCGCAGCGGCGGCGGGGAGTAGTGCTGGACCCAGTGGCAGGACAGCATGCGGGAGATTGAGGGGGGAGCAGGTGACGCGACCGGAGATCTTCAGCCCGGAGGAAGTGGGCGCGCTGGTCTACTTCGTCCAGCGCCGCCTGCCCAGGACCATCGCGGGAGGCGGCAGGATCGCGGCCGGCGGGTACAACATGCGGGAGCGCCGGAAGCGGTGGGAGAAGGTGTGCTGGGCCATATCCCACCTCTACGGGGTCCAGCGCACCTACAGCCAGGTCCCCCATCGCTGGACGGACCTCCTGGACCGCGAGCGCGACCTGCTGGACCAGCTCGGCTTGGAGATCCCCGGGCTTGGTGAGTAGTAGTAGCCATTTAATCACTCACTACTATGATGTTTTCTCCTGCTCTGTGTTGTTGTATTGCAAATATTTGTTTTTTACATGGAGCAAGCCAATAATGCCGCTGATGACGATTACATTGTAGTTAAATTATATTTCAAAATCTTCTGTGCATTTCAGGTGCACTGCTCTCCTTCTCAGTGGCGTTGCTACTATGCTTATTTGTTTTCTATTTCGTGGTCTCATTGGCCTGAGTAACTATTATGTATGAGTGTACTTTACAGAACTGCGTAATGCTAGACACTAGGGGGCAGATTACATTTACAAGCCCCTTGCGCCACGTTTACGTTGCCTTGCGTGACGCAACAGCGGCGTAAACGTGCCGCATCCCTGCGAGTCATTTACAGCATGACGCATCTAGGAGATGCGTCATGTTATAAAGCCATGGGCCTGCACCACAATGGGTGCGTTCCTAGTACGCAGGGTGGGCGCCGCGGTCCAGCGGCTGTGCGCCTCGCAAAATTGCCTGCGTGAAATGTACAAGATTTAACGCAGGCACTTCTGCGACGCTGCTACGTCAATTCAATTCCTTATGTCTGCTCGAAGCAGGCGAAAGGACTGACACAGCATGTTAAGTATTGGGTGGCCCTGAGCATTACTGGAGTTGCATTGCGTTGGCGACGTGACTCCAGCGATGCGCCGCTCTTACGTGACGAGATGCCTCACGCAAGTGCCTACCCTTGCGCCAGGGCGCGCCGCATTGTAAATGAGGCACATCTGCCGTGTCGCAAGGGTAGTTTTGCGTGACGCATTTGATCTGGCGCATCTCTGGAGATGCGCCAGAACGCGTAAGTAAGTATGCCCCTAAGGGGCAGAATTGCAATTACCGTCGCATCCCTGCAAAGTAGCAGGGATGCGCCATTAATTGTGCGGCCCGCTACCACCACCAAACATGGTGCGCCGTATTTGCAATGCGGCGCACCATGGGCCCAAAACGTCACCGAAGCTTTACTGCTGGAGTTGCGTCGCAACGATGGCGCAGCTCCATCAATGCTCTGGGGTACCCTATCTCCCCAATGCTGGGTCAAGCCGTACGTCTGCTTCAAGCAGGTGCAGGGTTTGTGTGACGCATCATTGTCCTAAAGGTGACTGATTGATATTTTGTAGATTTCCCTCAGCCACTATTAGGATGTGTTCCAGCGCAGGAATGCCCTCCCTTGCGCCGGAACGCCCCCTGATGGCGCAGGGCTTTATAACGGGATGCATCTCCCAAATGCGTCACGTTGTTATAATATTATACGCCGCACCATGGCGCCCTTTTTTGTTTAGCTGCTGCGTCACAAAAGTCACGCAAGAACGGCGCAAAAGAGCCGCAAGGGCTTAAATCTGCCCCTTCCTTTGTAACCCTGACAATAAGAAAAATAGTGGCGGTGGATTGATAGTTTGACTATTTAAATGACTGGTAATGTAGCAGGCAACTGTTAGTGTTGTCACTGATCTGACTGAAATCACAATGGAGTTTGTCTGTCACTTTGCGTCTTGCCTGCGGACTGCTGCCTGCCAGTCCTAGGTGAACGTTTCAGTACTTTGTTTAGTGAGTTACGTGACTTTCGAAGTCACAGGTCCGCATATAAATGAAAAGTAACCATAATCAATATAATTTCGCAGAAATATTTTGTTATTGTTCTTTTGAAATGTTTGATTTGGTTGACATTGACAAGCAACAATCATCCATGTTTTCTGTTCTTTCTTTCATGTTGTACGTCAGCTCCCCCCAGGGGCGAGAGGAGGACACAGGAGCAGCAGGCGGCGGATGCTGTTCATCAACAGGGCCAGGATCGGGCAGGCGAGGGCTCCTCTGCTGGCCCCAGTAAGTTTTCATTTTAGACTAGTACCTATTTTTCCTAGCGTTCCTCATTTGACTTTTTTCAAAATTGTCTTTGCTCTTCTTGTAGACTGTATCTAAATTCTTATCCTGCCTCTACTATGACTCCCTGTGGTATTACTAGATTATTCTTATTAGTCTGTCTGTGTAGCTAACTAAGATTGCACGGTTGGCGAAACTCCCATGATTCTAGTCAGCAATAGCTCTATCAACTTAGTGCAGTCCTCTGGGATTGTCCATAATGTCTTTTGAAGTGTTCTATCTGGACTCATGCTTGCAAAAATTGCAAAACCTTTCGCTCAGTCACTCTAGTCTGGACCAAAAAACACAGATTGTATTTAAGTTTAAAAGCTTTATTAAAAGTAAACACATTTATTAAAATGAAGTCATAATAAAACTAAACGTTTAACTGATAATGGAAAAGTGGTTAGTGCTGACGATTAATTGAAGACATTTCTTGTGGTCGAGCCGAGCTCTCACCTGGTTTCAACTTGATCTTGTTGTTAGAAGTCCATCTTCTGTCTGTGTGGAGAAAAATGGTGCGTGTTAAAAAAACAGCCTTCATCAGTTGTGCCAAAAAGTGCAGCAAGACAACCTTCCCTGGAAAAAGGGACATTTTTTTTTAACTTTAACGACAGTCACAAATTACATTGTTTTCACATGTCTTCATTCCTAGACCAAATACTAGTGACTGCTTTATTCTAACATTCTTAAATGTACTTTGTAGGTGGAACATCTGGTGGCGGGGCCAGTGTGGAGGTGGTGGTGCTCGACACCGAGGCGGAGGGCGAATCGGGCGATGCTTCAGGGGAGGAGGCGGCGGCGGCAGCTGTGAGAGTTGAGACGGTGGTGGTGGCGGCCAGAGGTAAGCTCTTATATATTCCTTACTTATTGAGATTGAAGACTAGCTGGGAAGGCAAGAATATGAGTTGCATGGCTGGGTGAATGATGAAGCAATGATGGGTGGAAGGACAACAGCCTGGGTGGGTGACACAGAAACTGTATGTGTCCATATACCTGGATCATGCTACTATCTGACTCTTAGATAGCATATGTGTATCTAGAGCAGGGGTACTCCTAGTACGGCCCGCGGGCCGGTGGTGGCCCGGCAAGCCTTCGTTGGCGGTGCGCTGACCTTGCAGACAATCACTGCTCCCCCGGCCCCCACAGAGCAGAGGCTTTTTTGTATTTCACCTGTTAGCGCCCCTGCATCTCCACTCTGACAATCACTGCTCCCCCGGCCCCCACAGAGCAGAGTGGAGATGCAAGGCCACAAAGAGGTGAAATAGAACTAAGCCTCTGCTCTGTGGGGCCGGGCAAGCAGTGATTGTCAGGGTGGAGAAGCAGGGGCGCTAAAACAAACAAAGCCTCAATAATATGTTAATGGTCTTTTAAAGACCTGTTAAGTACTTTGGTGTTGTTGTCTGTGTGTGCGCGTTGAGGAAGCGGTCTCAACCCGGGCTGAAGGCTGACACAGATAGACACACACACAGTGAGATGACAGAGGGGGAGGGAGAGGGAGGGCAGGAGGGAGAGAGAGATGGAGGGAGGGCAGGAGGGAGAGCAGGAGGGAGAGAGATGTATGTAAATGCTGGGTCTGGTGGCTCAGTGGATGAGGGCATCTGCTGCAGGGACCTGTGTGCAACCTCATGGTCACAAGTTATCGTTTTGCTTTAGCCCCGCCCCCTCTGACTCCGCCCCCACCAGTGCGGCCCTCGGCCCCAAACTACACTGTAAATGTAGCCCCTGAGAGAAAGTTTGTGAGTACCCATGATCTAGAGAGAGTAGACGGTCAGTGGATGAACTAAGTGTAACTTTGAAGAGCATGTAACACTAACACTGCACCCGCACGTCCGTTCCAGTGTAGGAAAGGCAAGGAAAAGAACTTTTAATTTTGTCCAAATACTACCATAAATAGTAGCAGTAGTTTGTATTGCAAGCACTGCATAGATCCGGTTATTATGGTGGCCACTCCCTACCTCTCTTAATAAGTTTAGTAGTACTCAGTCATTCATGTGTGGATGTATCACTGGTCACTCAATAAAAAGCAAAGCACCTAAAGTCATCCCATATATAAGCAAAAACATCCCATGTGAAGTGATAGATAATCAGATTATTTATCTTCTTCAATTTTCCATTTCTAGTACTCATTTCCACTGTAGGGTGAAAGTTAAATTAATTAAGCAGTAGCCCTTGAGTTGTAACAGAGTATTCTCAGTGCCACCCGTACTAGAAAAGTAAGAGATTCACCACCTGCATGTACTGGACGGGTACAGTAACGCAACGGCAACGCAAGTCTAGGTCACTCCTCATGGCGTGCGTCTCTTTTTCTCAGGTGCAAGTTTACCGCGCTGGCATTATGCCGGCTTGCAGAAAATAACGTACCAATTTTCCAAAACAAGAGATAAGAAGAAGAATAAGACTGGTGTACTTTCATAGTCGACTCCAATGGAAGTCCACAGTGCTCGTAGACTTTGTTCCTTAAACTCCCACTAATGTTAGAGCAAGGATGAAGAAGTGTGAGGTTAGATAGATACTGGCCTCAATAGTTATGTAATGCGCTTGCAAGTTGCTAGTTGTACTGCAACACAAATTTCTGCTGAATGATTGAGTTAATCTAAAAGAGCATTGGTTACAGACTATGTCTTTCTTTCTTCATATAGGTTCTCCTTCCAAACGGACAAGGAGGAAGGAGCTGGCTAGAGCGGCCCGGCAACGGAGGATCGAGGCCACTGTTGCGGAATATCGGCGGCTGGTGGCCCTGGAGGACGTGGAAAGTGTGCAGTCGACAACTACAACAACGTCGTCTGCATCGGCCTCCGTGGCCCCACGGGCTGCCACCCAGCACAGTGGTCCACCCAGACTGAGCCGGGCTGCCAAAGGCAAACGCCACCACCGAGCAGCAAGGCCAACAGCTGCCTCTCACAGGCATTGCACCTGCAAGGCAGTGAAGGCACGCCTGCGCCGCACCACCCTGATGGTGTCCCGCCTTCAGCAGGAGCTCGCCTTGCTCCGCGAGGAGCATGATGCCCTGGCCCAAAAAGTGAACAGCATCCACCCATAGTGTCCCTTGCCCCTTTTTTAGAGACTTTTGGGGGGTGGGAATTGGGAGTTGGGTTTTTGGGGACTTTTGAAGGACAATCGTTGGGGTTAGGGAGGGTCTTGCGGGAGATTATTTTGTTAGGGATATAAATATACTTTTTCAAACTTTATCTGAGCATACCTGTTTTTTACTGCTTGCCTGGTGGGTGGGGGTTTAACGTTGACTGTTTTCCTGAAAGTTTAGTTCCATTTTCTTCCTTTAAGTGTAAATGCCCAAATGTTTTCAACACTAAGTGCCTCTCACAGACTCAGTGAAGTGAATCCAAGAGTCCTAGGACTTTAGTAGTACTACCTTCAGTCTCTCGTCTCTCGTACTAATACTCCATTATACCCCCAAACCACCAAACGCTTATCTTACCTGTAATTTGTGTTTGAAAGTAGGGCTAGACCCAGGGCTGGCTCCACGGGAAACACCGAATAACGTTGGCAATCTTGGTCGGATAAAATTTCCTCATAGCGGTGGTACTATTGTTGTGACACAGTGGCAGTTGCATGCCTATGAAAAAAAAGAAAATGAAATCTGGTTTGTCCTCCTGAGCAATTCAACGGTACAACTGAGAATATAGCATGTGACAGAAGTACAGTAGAGCAGTGCCACATTGTAGCCTAACAAATGGTAAAGTATAACTACTAATTCGGTTGAAGTTCTTTCACATTAGCAATGGTTCTTTGTCAAGCTGAGTAAGAATATATCATCGACAACTGTGGAAAGAAAGAATGCGACAGTACAGGGCCTGTGTGGAATTATTGATAACGATATTCAACATAAGGTCTCTGTAGCCAGATACCCGAGAGCCTTGCTGGTCACTATAAATCCATTCACAACAACACTCAATGGGGTTGGTCTGGAAGGTGTCCGGTTTACTCCCCGTGATCCAGTCGATGCAAATATGGTTCCACTTCCAAATGTCACCAACACCCAGAAGTGTAAACACAGGGTGTTCGAGGCATTAGGCGGGGGAGAAAAATAACAAACTAAAATAAAAAATGTGGGATGGGTAAAGGTAGGGTCAGCAGGGAAAGGATACCTGTAACAGAAGACAAGACAGGCATCAGTGAAGTGCTGTCCTAACATACAAGAAGAAGGTATAGTAGATAGAAAAGGAGAAATTGCTTTTTTTCTAGGTGTCCCCTCACTCACCAGGGTTGCCCCTTGGTGACATGCTTCATCATTGGGGCCATCCCAGTCCTCTACGGCCTGGGGCGTGCTGCGACTTGCGAATTACGTAGGAGCACTTACAAATGACTATGTGTGGTGCAGATGTGATAGTGGAGTGGACTAAGTGATGTGTTAAGGGATCAATGTAGAAGCAGAGAGAGAGCCAAGAAATGCAGTCACAGTCAGAGAAAAAGGCAAGGGATACTGTATCTATGTGGTTGTAGTGGTCCTGTTGGAAGTGGTAAGTAAGTTGCCCGCAGAAAAAAAATCCTCCTATTAGCGGCACTCCTCCATTGCAGCCGACGCTTCGTCCATCGATGTTGGTCACCAGAAGACACCCTGTCCACTGCCTGCCTGATGCTGAATTGTGGCTCGCTACTGTGAAGCCTGACTCCATCCTTTTTTCCCCATTGCAGAGACTGAAACCCGGCCTGTAATTATTCAACGAAAAACAGGAAGTGATATAATATTACAACACCACTGATAAATAAATATAAGGCATGTAGGCTGTGGAGTGCAAAAAGTCACAATTTGTTTTTCCTAGTAGACAGTACAATGTTTTTGAAAGTGCGTACTCTGAGTCACCTTTTGAAGGATGTATGGGCAAATTAATGTATCGGATCTTGCCCCTCAAGCTAGGTGTACTGTAAACTGTGTTTTAGAACAAAATTAGATCTTCCTAGCAGTGCTCCCACCCAGACCCTTACTAAAGCCAGTCGCAAAAATGTAGAAGACCCCCAATCAAATCTCAAAAAACGAGGCCTAGCAGAAAACTGGTGACAAAACTTACTTTGAAAGTAAAAGTAGGCCGAAGTACCCTAATTACCCATTACCCACCGTGGATTGCATTCAAACCACTTGCAAGCAACCAAGCAAAAGTAGCCATAGCCAGCATCGCTCCAAGACTCGAAATCCCCCCCACTCAAACACATGCAATAGAAATACTGCTAACCCTAACGAACCCTAAGTTAAGAATAGTGGCAAAGGCTTTCTTTAACTATGCCAAATCCCCCCTTTCCCACCATGGATTTTCTTCAAATGACTTGCAACCAAAATTACACATTCTCACGAGTGCTCTAAGACCCCAGAACTCAGTTTGAAAAATCTAGAACACCCCGAAACACATGCAATCCTGCTGCTAGGGCTAACCCTAACGAACCCTAAGTTACAAAAAGTGCCAAAACTAAAGGCTTTTCCGCGCGGATTTTGTCCCAACCACTTCTACCCGGTATTAGACCTTCCCAGGAATGCCCCAAGACCCGGCAACCCACCCGCCAAGAAGCGTAACACCCCCAAACAGGCCAAAAGCAAAATCTCATACTTGCAATATTTCTGGGCCTTCGGTCCAAACGCGCTGCGTAGCTAGGCCATAAGTCGGGGTTGGCACGACGGATTTCCTGAAAAGCAAATGCAATCAAGATTAGAGTGTCCCAGCAGTGCTCCCAGACCACGAAACTCACCCGCAAACAGACGGAACCCCCCCTAAGAGCACCTCAAAGGCAAGCAAGTCATCAAAAACACAAAAAAAATTCCGCCTGGGATTTGGTCCAAAACACTTTTATCCGGTATTAGAGCTTCCCAGCAATGGCCCCAGAGCCGTCAACCCAGGAGAAAACGAGTAGAAGACCCCCAAACAGCCAAAGAGCAAAAGTACAAAAATGGGGACTTAGTCACTTTTTCACAAATTTCCCAAATCACTCCGCGCGCGCTCTGCAGCTAGGCCCTAAGTCCCCTCAGCCACCATGGATTTGCTTCAAACCTCTTGCAAAGTAAAGTATATATAGCCAGCAGTGCTCCCACACCACGAAACTCACCCGCAAACACCAGGAAGCCCCCCAAACAGGCCCCCGAAAACGCTACATAGAGCAAAATGTCAGAAATAGCCCAAAAAAAAATCGGCCTGGATTTTGTCCCAACCACTTCTACCCGGTATTAGACCTTCCCAGGAATGCCCCAAGACCCGGCAACCCACCCGCCAAGAAGCATAACACCCCCAAACAGGCCAAAAGCAAAATCTCATACTTGCAATATTTCTGGGCCTTCGGTCCAAACGCGCTGCGTAGCTAGGCCATAAGTCGGGGTTGGCACGACGGATTTCCTGAAAAGCAAATGCAATCAAGATTAGAGTGTCCCAGCAGTGCTCCCAGACCACGAAACTCACCCGCAAACACCAGGAAGCCCCCCAAACAGGCCCCCGAAAACGCTACATAGAGCAAAATGTCTGAAATAGCCCAAAAAAAAATCGGCCTGGATTTTGTCCCAACCACTTCTACCCGGTATTAGACCTTCCCAGGAATGCCCCAAGACCCGGCAACCCACCCGCCAAGAAGCATAACACCCCCAAACAGGCCAAAAGCAAAATCTCATACTTGCAATATTTCTGGGCCTTCGGTCCAAACGTGCTGCGTAGCTAGGCCATAAGTCGGGGTTGGCACGACGGATTTCCTGAAAAGCAAATGCAATCAAGATTAGAGTGTCCCAGCAGTGCTCCCAGACCACGAAACTCACCCGCAAACACCAGGAAGCCCCCCAAACAGGCCCCCGAAAACGCTACATAGAGCAAAATGTCTGAAATAGCCCAAAAAAAAATCGGCCTGGATTTTGTCCCAACCACTTCTACCCGGTATTAGACCTTCCCAGGAATGCCCCAAGACCCGGCAACCCACCCGCCAAGAAGCATAACACCCCCAAACAGGCCAAAAGCAAAATCTCATACTTGCAATATTTCTGGGCCTTCGGTCCAAACGCGCTGCGTAGCTAGGCCATAAGTCGGGGTTGGCACGACGGATTTCCTGAAAAGCAAATGCAATCAAGATTAGAGTGTCCCAGCAGTGCTCCCAGACCACGAAACTCACCCACAAACACCAGGAAGCCCCCCAAACAGGCCCCCGAAAACGCTACATAGAGCAAAATGTCAGAAATAGCCCAAAAAAAAATCGGCCTGGATTTTGTCCCAACCACTTCTACCCGGTATTAGACCTTCCCAGGAATGCCCCAAGACCCGGCAACCCACCCGCCAAGAAGCATAACACCCCCAAACAGGCCAAAAGCAAAATCTCATACTTGCAATATTTCTGGGCCTTCGGTCCAAACGCGCTGCGTAGCTAGGCCATAAGTCGGGGTTGGCACGACGGATTTCCTGAAAAGCAAATGCAATCAAGATTAGAGTGTCCCAGCAGTGCTCCCAGACCACGAAACTCACCCACAAACACCAGGAAGCCCCCCAAACAGGCCCCCGAAAACGCTACATAGAGCAAAATGTCTGAAATAGCCCAAAAAAAAATCGGCCTGGATTTTGTCCCAACCACTTCTACCCGGTATTAGACCTTCCCAGGAATGCCCCAAGACCCGGCAACCCACCCGCCAAGAAGCATAACACCCCCAAACAGGCCAAAAGCAAAATCTCATACTTGCAATATTTCTGGGCCTTCGGTCCAAACGCGCTGCGTAGCTAGGCCATAAGTCGGGGTTGGCACGACGGATTTCCTGAAAAGCAAATGCAATCAAGATTAGAGTGTCCCAGCAATGCTCTCAGACCACGAAACTCACCCACAAACAGACGGAACCCCCCCTAAGAGCACCTCAAAGGCAAGCAAGTCATCAAAAACACAAAAAATTTTCCGCCTCGGATTTGGCACAAACCACTTTTAGTGCTTCCCAGCAATGGCCCCAGACCCGTCAACTCACCTGCAAAGAGGTAGAACAACACCCCCACAAGTGCTGAGTCTTTCTTCATTGGGCGTAAACCAGCCCTCTGCTTTGATGGAAATAGGAGTCTGGAGGAGGAGGATAGAGGAGCATGTTCTTCTGAACTTGTGAACCTGAGGAATGCAGACTGCGGCACCTTCAAATAAATTAGCAAACAAGTGAAGACAGTTCTGCTGATGGGCTTGTCTTTGTGATTATCTGATTAAAGTTTGAATTATATTAACTGTGCACAACAAAGAAAGACAGACACACAGGAATAAAAGTGAATAAGGATGAAAAAGAAAGTTATTGATTCGTTGTCTCATTTTCAGGGCTCGAAGTCGGTATCACGGTCCAGGAATAAGAATAAGGCTTCGTCATCATACTCTGCGAATTCAGCCCGGGTGAGGTCAGTGCCACCTGACAGAGTAGAAATTCCCTCATCTATGGTGCTGGCCACCTCCTCTTCATCCGGCACGCTCTCTCGTACTCTTATATCTGGTGGTATGAGGTGCTGATTCATCTTGATCATTGTTAACCTCTCCACATTTTTGGGCGAGAGGCGGCTCCGTTTGGGAGTTACAATCCCACCAGCCGCACTGAAAACCCGTTCAGAAGACACACTTGCGAGTGGGCAAGACAAGTAGTTTATAGCCAGGTTGGTGAGCTGTGGCCACAATTCTTTTTTCCCATGCCAATACGCCAATGGGTCAGAATTAACATAGACCTCTGTGGAGTCATTCAGATAGTCCTTCACCATCGACTCAAGGTCCTCCTCCAAGGTTCCTCCACTTTGCGTAGCTCTTGCTGTGCCTCTGACCTTTTGAGAACCAAACCCACGCAGAGCTAGCCAATCCTCTTCAGCCTCCAATGTTTCTGTTGTCTTTCGTGCAGATGATCCGGTTGCCGGTGTCTTTAACGGCTGAGAGGTCACTTGTGCCACAGCCACAGGTGCAGAAGTGGATTGTTTTGACTGGGGATGGCCTGCTGATGTACTGCCATTTCCTTCAATTTCCAGCCGTTCTGTTTCAAACTTCTTGGCTGACAAGGCTAGCCAACGTTTGTACTTTGTAACATCTTCATCACCAAAAGGAAAGAATGCTCTGCCTGCCAGCGCCTTTTTGTAGCGTGGATCCAGAATAGTAGCACAAATGTAATGCTGTTCTGAGTGGATCTTTTGAAGACGTTCATCACCTTGTAGGAGCTCTAATAATTGCTCAGCCAGAAGCAAAGAGTCTTTCTTTTTGTCATCTTTTCGAAACACAGAACACACCTCCTTCAGTTGGTCCTCCAGCATGTACAACAATGGGATAGCTTTTCCCAAATTAGAGTCCTCCTTGCTGACTGCACGCGTGAAGACCTCAAAAGGACGAAGCATGCGTGTTAGGCTTTCAACTATGTTCCATTGCGGCCCACCCATCCTCAGCTCCTCTATACCCTCTTTCAAGAAATATTGATCGAGTTGCGTATACTGCTCATACAGACGCTCAAGCATGTAGAAGGTTGAGTTCCAACGTGTTACCACCTCCTGGATGAGTGCTTTCACTGGCATTTGACATTGATATAGCATGCTCCTCAGCTGCTTCCGGGCCTTAAAAGAATGCCTGAAATGCTTGCAAATTTTTCGGCAGTTCTCCAATACACTGTACGCTGCACTGCTTTTATTACCCAAGAATTTTTGGACAACCAGGTTTATACAGTGCGCCAAACACGGCACTCTGAAATAGTAACCGTCCCTCATGGCCTTAACTATATTGGAGCCATTGTCCGTGGAAACATAACCAACCTTGCGTTTTAGTGGGGACAGACAGTTAAGGACCTTTGTGTTAAAGACATCCAAAATGTTTTCTGCTGTGTGACGTTTCTCCAAACCAAACATGGCTAGTGTTGCATGTTTCCGAGCACCTTTAAAAACAATGTTAGTGTCAACACCTGAGTTTAGCTTTGCTTTAGCCCCTGAAAAAGAGACCCAGTGTGCAGTGATGCACATGTAATCAGCGCCTGCGCCACTGGTCCACATGTCTGTTGTCAGATGTATAGTGTGAACAGCACTCTTCTGCAAAGCTGCCCCAATCACCTTCAGAACATCTTCATGTAGTGCTGGAACCGCAACTCGGGCAAAATAGAACCGGCTAGGAACCTTCCATTTAGGGCAGAGCACTGCCACTAATTCTAGAAAACCAACCCCTTCTACAAAAGAAAAAGGGAGAAGGTCCAGAGCTAGCATTTTAGCCAGCTTAGTGTTATACAGACGGGTCATTGGGTGGTTGCGTTCATATTGCGCTTCTGTAAACAACATCTTTTTAATGTTGCCCTGGACCAATGATTTACGGGATGATGATGATCTCTTCGACCCAGTTACGCTCGCTGATGAACTTTTCCGCATTGATGTCTCACTCTCTCCCACACTCTTAGTGTGGCTCCCATGGGGTGTGCTGCTGACATGGGAACTGGGTGTAAGTGAAGTGTTTGAATCGTCTTCTTGTACCTCCTCGTCATCAGCAGATGACAAATCAACGTTTTCATTACGTGCAATTCCG
Organism: Lissotriton vulgaris; assembly: GCF_964263255.1. Taxonomy (NCBI): domain Eukaryota; kingdom Metazoa; phylum Chordata; class Amphibia; order Caudata; family Salamandridae; genus Lissotriton; species Lissotriton vulgaris. The sequence goes on along the minus strand of NC_141694.1, from coordinate 1,718,531,570 downwards.
GCTTTCTTGACCGCCTCTAGGTGCGGAAACCATTGGACAGGGTGCGCTCTCTCAAGATGACCTCTCTGGCCTCCGGTACCATAGTTAGAACCAAGCTTACCACGACTAACTAGAAGCTTACAAAGGCTACAAATGGCTACGTTTTCCTTTTTTGGGCAAACACTAAAGAAGTCCCAAACTGGAGACTTGAAATGTCTTCGGGGGCCGGAGGAGGCGGCGATACTGGTGGTGGTGGTCCTGCTGCTAATGACAGATGAAGTGGAGGATGTGGATTGCCGAACTTCAGTACGTTTTGCACTTTCACCACCACGAATTGAGGTCGAGGACGAGGTGGGTACCTTCTTGCGAAGAAATATGGAAGCGGTAGGTTTTGGTGTACTACTTAACTCCAAATCTAATGATTCCATTTCCATTGCCTCCTCGCCGACATCATCATCACGCTCAGCAGCTTCTCGGGATAGGGTCAAAATGTCTCTTTGCTGCATGCCCGGTGGGGCTGCAGTGACCTTTGTGATGACTGGCTCGTCGTCATCGTGAGAGGCTTCATCACCAGCAGTATCTGTCACTTCTTGTTGAGCCTCATCACACTCCATAGGTTTGAGTTTTTGGACGACCTTCCTTTTACGCTTAGGTAACGGTGTCAGATCATGGTGTGCCTCTGCCTCACTGTCAGACCGCAGTTGTGGTTCCCAAGACAGATCACTTGCACCAGAACGAGGTGGGCTTGAAGAAGATGTAGACACCCCCCTTGATCTTTTCCTTGCTAGGGATGTGGAAGACAATGAATGATCATCAGGAGGAGTGGCTTCCAATGATACCTCAGCTTCATTGTCGATTTCCAAATGTGCCCCTACTTCGGGAGGAACAACTATTGTGGGCACTTGTGAACGTCCATGCACCTTTGCTTGCGCATCTCCTTTTGCTGCCTCTCCTTCCACATGTACTTGGGCGTGTACTTGCACATGGTGTTGTTGTTGCGGCTGTGGTTGTTCAACACTTGTCAGATGAGTTACAACAACCTGTGTTGATTCAGGGACATTGCTGCTACTTTCTTGCGATGAGCCAACATCACTGGTCGATGGTGATTGGAGAAGTACACTGACTGCCTCTGAAGCACTCAAGGGCTTTGACTTAAGTTGGCGTGGTGGTGGAGGCACTGAACCCAATGGAGCAGGGGTGCTGCTCTCAGGTTGGTCCCCAGCAGATCCTGCTGCTGCAGGCGTACTTTTTTTTTTGCTCCCAAAAAAAGTGGCGGGTGGCACACCAGCCTCCTTGGTAACTTGCTTCTTCTGCTCCTTACTAGCAACTTTCTTGCTAGAGGAGCTACGGAGAACTTTCTTTGGGGCCATCTTCTTCAGAGCAGGTCAGACAGCAGGCCGCAGTTGCACGAATTGTAGAGTTGTCTGAGGCCAGACGTGACGTCGCGTGACGTTATGCTGCACACACACACCGCTGCAGGACTTCTTCCTGGCACTGGTGGTTCTCTTGAGTCTTGTGCACCTAAAAAAAATGGAAGACAGAGGAACATCAGTTCAGTTATAGAGCACAAAAAAATCGAAAAACACTGCAAAATCAGCACAATCCCAATCCATCCATGCCCTCCATAATGTTTAAATTCAAGACAACCCACAGAAAGACTAGGCCCATGCAAGACTCACTACCCCTGGGCATAAATAAAGGTTGAAAAGTAGGCAAAATGGTTGGAGGCCTAACAACAAAGCCTGCATTCAAAATGGCCACTTGCCTGCCAGCACATGGCCAGTGCCTGTAGCTGCACTCAAAATGGCCACCAGCCACATGGCATGTCCCTCCCCATGAACACCCCCAAAAATCGAAAAACACTGCAAAATCAGCACAATCCCATTCCATCCATGGCCTCCATGATGTTTAAATTCAAGACAACCCACAGAAAGACTAGGCCCATGCTAGACTCAAATACCCCTGGTGAAAAGGCCACAAGTACAGGCCCAAAAATCGAAAAACACTGCAAAATCAGCACAATCCTATTCCATCCATGGCCTCCATGCTGTTTAAATTCAAGACAGCCCACAGAAAGACTAGGCCCATGCTAGACTCAAATACCCCTGGTGAAAAGGCCACAAGTACAGGCCCAAAAATCGAAAAACACTGCAAAATCAGCACAATCCTATTCCATCCATGGCCTCCATGATGTTTAAATTCAAGACAGCCCACAGAAAGACTAGGCCCATGCTAGACTGAAATACCCCTGGTGAAAAGGCCACAAGTACAGGCCCAAAAATCGAAAAACACTGCAAAATCAGCACAATCCCATTCAATCCATGGCCTCCATGATGTTTAAATTCAAGACAACCCACAGAAATACTAGGCCCATGCAAGACTCACTACCCCTGGGCATAAATAAAGGTTGAAAAGTAGGCAAAATGGTTGGAGGCCTAACAACAAAGCCTGCATTCAAAATGGCCACTTGCCTGCCAGCACATGGCCAGTGCCTGTAGCTGCACTCAAAATGGCCACCAGCCACATGGCATGTCCCTCCCCATGAACACCCCCAAAAATCGAAAAACACTGCAAAATCAGCACAATCCCATTCAATCCATGGCCTCCATGATGTTTAAATTCAAGACAACCCACAGAAAGACTAGGCCCATGCTAGACTCAAATACCCCTGGTGAAAAGGCCACAAGTACAGGCCCAAAAATCGAAAAACACTGCAAAATCAGCACAATCCTATTCCATCCATGGCCTCCATGATGTTTAAATTCAAGACAGCCCACAGAAAGACTAGGCCCATGCTAGACTGAAATACCCCTGGTGAAAAGGCCACAAGTACAGGCCCAAAAATCGAAAAACACTGCAAAATCAGCACAATCCCATTCAATCCATGGCCTCCATGATGTTTAAATTCAAGACAACCCACAGAAATACTAGGCCCATGCAAGACTCACTACCCCTGGGCATAAATAAAGGTTGAAAAGTAGGCAAAATGGTTGGAGGCCTAACAACAAAGCCTGCATTCAAAATGGCCACTTGCCTGCCAGCACATGGCCAGTGCCTGTAGCTGCACTCAAAATGGCCACCAGCCACATGGCATGTCCCTCCCCATGAACACCCCCAAAAATCGAAAAACACTGCAAAATCAGCACAATCCCATTCAATCCATGGCCTCCATGATGTTTAAATTCAAGACAGCCCACAGAAAGACTAGGCCCATGCTAGACTGAAATACCCCTGGTGAAAAGGCCACAAGTACAGGCCCAAAAATCGAAAAACACTGCAAAATCAGCACAATCCCATTCAATCCATGGCCTCCATGATGTTTAAATTCAAGACAACCCACAGAAATACTAGGCCCATGCAAGACTCACTACCCCTGGGCATAAATAAAGGTTGAAAAGTAGGCAAAATGGTTGGAGGCCTAACAACAAAGCCTGCATTCAAAATGGCCACTTGCCTGCCAGCACATGGCCAGTGCCTGTAGCTGCACTCAAAATGGCCACCAGCCACATGGCATGTCCCTCCCCATGAACACCCCCAAAAATCGAAAAACACTGCAAAATCAGCACAATCCCATTCAATCCATGGCCTCCATGATGTTTAAATTCAAGACAACCCACAGAAAGACTAGGCCCATGCTAGACTCAAATACCCCTGGTGAAAAGGCCACAAGTACAGGCCCAAAAATCGAAAAACACTGCAAAATCAGCACAATCCTATTCCATCCATGGCCTCCATGATGTTTAAATTCAAGACAGCCCACAGAAAGACTAGGCCCATGCTAGACTCAAATACCCCTGGTGAAAAGGCCACAAGTACAGGCCCAAAAATCGAAAAACACTGCAAAATCAGCACAATCCTATTCCATCCATGGCCTCCATGATGTTTAAATTCAAGACAGCCCACAGAAAGACTAGGCCCATGCTAGACTGAAATACCCCTGGTGAAAAGGCCACAAGTACAGGCCCAAAAATCGAAAAACACTGCAAAATCAGCACAATCCCATTCAATCCATGGCCTCCATGATGTTTAAATTCAAGACAACCCACAGAAATACTAGGCCCATGCAAGACTCACTACCCCTGGGCATAAATAAAGGTTGAAAAGTAGGCAAAATGGTTGGAGGCCTAACAACAAAGCCTGCATTCAAAATGGCCACTTGCCTGCCAGCACATGGCCAGTGCCTGTAGCTGCACTCAAAATGGCCACCAGCCACATGGCATGTCCCTCCCCATGAACACCCCCAAAAATCGAAAAACACTGCAAAATCAGCACAATCCCATTCAATCCATGGCCTCCATGATGTTTAAATTCAAGACAACCCACAGAAAGACTAGGCCCATGCTAGACTCAAATACCCCTGGTGAAAAGGCCACAACTACAGGCCCAAAAATCGAAAAACACTGCAAAATCAGCACAATCCTATTCCATCCATGGCCTCCATGATGTTTAAATTCAAGACAGCCCACAGAAAGACTAGGCCCATGCTAGACTCAAATACCCCTGGTGAAAAGGCCACAAGTACAGGCCCAAAAATCGAAAAACACTGCAAAATCAGCACAATCCTATTCCATCCATGGCCTCCATGATGTTTAAATTCAAGACAGCCCACAGAAAGACTAGGCCCATGCTAGACTGAAATACCCCTGGTGAAAAGGCCACAAGTACAGGCCCAAAAATCGAAAAACACTGCAAAATCAGCACAATCCCATTCAATCCATGGCCTCCATGATGTTTAAATTCAAGACAACCCACAGAAATACTAGGCCCATGCAAGACTCACTACCCCTGGGCATAAATAAAGGTTGAAAAGTAGGCAAAATGGTTGGAGGCCTAACAACAAAGCCTGCATTCAAAATGGCCACTTGCCTGCCAGCACATGGCCAGTGCCTGTAGCTGCACTCAAAATGGCCACCAGCCACATGGCATGTCCCTCCCCATGAACACCCCCAAAAATCGAAAAACACTGCAAAATCAGCACAATCCCATTCAATCCATGGCCTCCATGATGTTTAAATTCAAGACATCCCACAGAAAGACTAGGCCCATGCTAGACTCAAATACCCCTGGTGAAAAGGCCACAAGTACAGGCCCAAAAATCGAAAAACACTGCAAAATCCGCACAATCCTATTCCATCCATGGCCTCCATGATGTTTAAATTCAAGACAGCCCACAGAAAGACTAGGCCCATGCTAGACTCAAATACCCCTGGTGAAAAGGCCACAAGTACAGGCCCAAAAATCGAAAAACACTGCAAAATCAGCACAATCCCATTCCATCCATGGCCTCCATGATGTTTAAATTCAAGACAGCCCACAGAAAGACTAGGCCCATGCACCACTCACTACCCCTGGTCAAGGCCCCAACAACAGGTCAAAAATCGAAAAACACAAAATTTTACAAAAAAAAAAAATCGAAAAACACAGAAAAATCAGCACAATCCCAATTCATCTATGGCCTCCATGATGTTTAAGTTCAAGACAACCACAGTCCACCCACCACTGAGTACCCCTGGGGAAAAGGCCCCAAAACAGCCCAAAAATCGAAAATCCCAAAATTTTAGTTGCAGCAACTGTAATGCCCCAAACAAACTTACTTGTAAAATTTCTAATCCAACAGTGATCCAAAGAAAGTCAAAAAGGCCTCAAATCCAAAGATCCAGCAGCATCCACAAAAAGTAATCCTTCCAGGTCCACATCCGAATGAAAAGTGACCAGGAGATGGACAAAGCACTGGGAGGAGCCTGCTGAACAGGAACAGGAAGTTGAAGACTATGGGGCACTTCCTTCCTCCCACCCCCCTGCCCCCCTCCCCAAAATGGACTCCTCGCTAAAAAAGTGCAGGCAAATGTCAAACTAAGGAGTTATTCACATAAAAATCATCATTTCTAGAAGGTTTATGCTGCTTGCTGGTGGATTTCTTGTGCAGAATTGCAAATTTATATTTTCGCTCGCCGCATCTCAAATCTCGCAATTGCGAAGTACCGCGAGACGTGATCTCGCCGTACTCGCGTTGACAAACTATCGCTGGCAAGCCGCGATGACGTAATCGCGCTCGCCAATTCCCGCGGGATCACACAGCAAGATCCAAAATGGCGCAGCACTCGCAAACTATCGAAAAAAACAACTCGGCAAACGATGATAAACGCCGCGCGCCGCAAAAATTGTATCACCAACGCCGCGCGCCGCCAAAAAAATCCGCTGCGTGCGAATTTGCGGATTTTGCGGGAAATCCGCAAATCTCGCGGATTGCGGATTTCCCGAAAATCCGCAAAATCCGCGAGCGGAACGGATTTTCCGCCCACGCTTAGTGGAGAATCGAGCCTTGCCAGGACGTGGGCCCAATATGTTGTACTATGCATCTCTTGAATACATTTTGCAATATCACAGACCAGAAATCAATGTCCTGTTTGTAAATTGATGCTGGGATGCCATTCGTGTCTGGCGCACTGTCTCCCATGGTTTTTGGAATTAGTGTTGCAATACTGCCTGTGGTGATAGCTGTTGCATATTTGAGGCTTCTTGAAGCCGTTGATAATAGCAATGTTTGTGCCAGGTTATGTTCAGTTAAGACTAGCACTTTGGTGGAGTTTATAGAAGAAGCTTTATATAGCATGGTCACATCCTTTATACATTTTTGTGCTGTAACATTATTCCCATTTGTGGCGGTGAACAATGAGTGTTAGTAAAGTATTTTCCATGACTTCTGGAGTCTCTTGTTGTGGTATATTCGAGTAAAGTGCCTCAATATCTAGGGTGACCAATGGGTCTATCTGATGTGTGTTGTTACCGGATTTTTTTATGTTTAGTATATCCCCTGTGTCTTGGATATAGGAAGGCATTTTTTTCACATAAGGTTGAAAAAAGTGATTGCAGAACTTAGAAATCGGTTCCAAAAGTGAATTGATCCCTGAAACTATGGGTCTACCTGGTGGTGGGGAGATTCCTTTATGACATTTTGGTAGGGTATAGAAGTAAGGGATTTATGGGTCTTTGTTTATTAGGAAGTCAGCCTCGTGTTTTGTAATCCACCCTTGTGTTTCAGCTGTAGAAGTGATCGAAATGATCTGTTCTTAACCTTGTTGTGGGATCATATCTGAAGGGGGTGAAGTATTTGCGATTAGCCAATTGGCAAAGTCACTCATGTTCATAATCTGTGGTAGCCCTAATGACCGTCGCACTTCCCTTGTCAGCTTGTTTGATCATTATTTCTATGTCATTAGCCAATGATTTTATTGCTTTAAGTTCTTTCTTAGATGTATTCTGAAAAGCTGAGGCACCACACAGGTTGCCTTCTTCTTTAAGAACAGCCTGTTCAAATGTTATCAATTCGTGTGGTATCATAGCCATGTTAGGGGTGAAGATTGATGGATTCCGTAGGCCTCTAGCCATTTAAACAGGTGCCGGTTTCCCCTGGAAATATGCTTTTAGACATAGTTTTCGAAAGAAGTTGTGCAATTTGTAAGTCTTCTGGAATTTGTAAATGTTGGATATTGGTATGTAACCCAGTCCTTTTTGTACTACTTCTACTTCAGTTGTGGTAAGTACTTGGGAAGAACTTGACAACTAGTCTTTCTTCCCGGAGTGGCTTCTCAGTGTCATTTGTGGTGTAGGTGGTTCCTGCCATTGTACTTATTTCTGTTGTTGTTCTCTTCTTCTTCCTCTCCCTTTGCCCCAACCTGCCCCAACCTGTTTAAAAAAGGATGGTTATAGGAAGTTTGGAAAGGTTGTTCTGGCCCTTGAGGGTATACCGGATATTGCCACATTGGCGGTTCTTGGTAGGGAATCATTCTGTGCCCATATTTTCCGTATTGTCCAGGAGGCGGTGGATTCCTCTTAATATTGTTGGGGTTCCAACTGTGATTACTGTTCTAACTGTCCATGCTGGAGTTGCTATTAGAAGAATTCTTTCTCATGTGTGATGGTAGACTGTCATCATATGAGGTATATCCCGTGTTTTTCACATAATTTGCTCTCAAGTAGGGGTATATCATTTCTTTACTGTATTTCTCAATATCCTTCTGTGGTTTTTGGTATTTTTTGTCTGGTCAGGTACTCCCTGCTCTCAGTGATCTCATTGTTGATTTCTGCTAATCTTGTCTTATAGGAGGCCAACTGAATCCTGGTTTTAAGTGCTCCTTCAGCAATGCTAATCTTGATGATCAGTGCGTCAGCAAGGCATTTTGCAGTGTTGATAATTAGCACTAACCAGTCTCTGGTGCATTTCCATGCCACCTGTGACCATTTGTTTTTGAAGATGCCATCTTCAAGAAAGATCCTATCAAAGTTATTTACTACCAGTCCATTTGGGCAAATATTTGTCCTCAGATATTCGGTCATAATGGCCCCATGTTAGGTGATCTTAATCAATTGTTTTTTCATAGTGATAAGGCTGTTCCAATCTTCTGAGTTGCTATTGGAAGGAATGGATCCATCAAATTCTAGCAACGACAGTGCTCTTTGGATATCATTGATTATTTCGTCCCTGAAATTTAGGCCTAGATTATCATCCATATTTGGAGGGATTGGATTGCATGCCCCATCAATGTATTGTGAGGACATAATCCGGTCTTCCTGTCAGGAATACTTTAGAAACTCATCAACACCAATGGTAAAGCATCTGGCCAGTTCAGTGAAGTGGATGCGCAAACGTTTGTGAATCGTGACTGTATGGTTCCATTGAGCTACTGAACAGTTCCAGAGGCGTCTGGTCTATAACTGCAGTGTAATCCCTGCTCGATCTGTAGAGCTGCACAAAGCATTTTTGAACCTCACATTTGAAATGAGTATTGAACTTCCTGTTGACAAAATTGCAGTTTACGTGGAGACACTTTATGTCAGTCTCAGCCAGGTGATTCAACAGTGCAACTGTATCCTGTCTGCAAGTTTCTTGTGTATCTGCTGCCAGAAGCAGGTCATCAATATGTTGCATGAGAACTTATCTGTATGGCATCTACAGTGATTCAAAATTCTTGTTCAAAATCTGATTAAATATATATGGGCTCTCTGTATACCCTTGTAGAACTCAGTACCATGCCAAAACCCTCTGTCAGAATACAAAAGAGAACAAGAACTGGCTGTCCTCATGTACTGGAACAAAGAGAAAGGCCTGACACAATTCCACAACAGTAAATCATTCTGCAGTGCACAGAATCTGAAAAAGTATGGTGTCTGGATTTGGTACCATGGGACAAAATAGAACAACAATACTGTTAATCTTTTGAAGTCTTGAAACATCTGTGTTTTCCCATAGGGCTTCTGTAATCCCTTGATCTAGAGTTATAAGGGCTACCAACAATCTCTTTTTGACCACTTTCCTCAACATGTCTTCAATTCCAGTCGTTTGTTCTGAACTGTATCTGGGGTCAAATTGTATGGTGGTCAATGCTCCCTCTAATTATTTAATTCTATGTGCTGCATCAGAGGTGCTCCATGCACTGCAGCTAAGGCTGCATGCACTGAAGACAAGCAATAACTTAGTTAATAAGCAAGCACCTGCGGTATGCAAGCTACCAAAATTAGCGACTTAGTAATTGTGCCATGGGCCCTACTTCAAACGAGAAAACAATTCTCCCCTTACCTCTGGGTTAGTATTAAAGACACCCATTACAGGGCCGCAGTTGGCTCCTCACGCCACTGGCCATGGGGGCCACAGCATCTTGTGCCTTCATTGTTCTACCTATCTCTCACACTTGTCCTTATCTCCTTCCTCCCTTTTTTGTTTTTTCTTCTCTCCTTGCTCCTCTTTACCCCCCACTTTTCTTTCTCCATTTCTGTTCTGCTCCACTTCTCCCTCATCCTATCTCCTCTCTTCATTCTATGTCTTCTTCTTCTTCTCTCTCCCGCAGTCTCCTTCGAATCTCCCTTTTCAGTCTCATTCCAAATTTACTCTATAAAATCTATATCTCGAATATGCATCTCCCGTACCCACCTCATTCCTCTTCTTATCTCTGACCTCCTACGTTATCCTCTTTTGGTTGTTTTATCGTCCTTTTCTTCCTTATTCCTTTCCCTCTCTTTTTTATTTCCTTTCTACATTTAACTTGCCTTACTCCCTCCATATCTTGCTTATTCACATGTTCCTTTTTCTATCTCACTTCCATAGCTTATCATCTCTATATATGCCTCCTTTTCTCTCTACACTCACATCTCCCCTCTCTCTCTCACACGCCCAAATCTTCTTTCCTTTCCGTCTTTTAGTTATTTTTCTTCTTTCCTATCCACTACCTTTTCTTTCTTTCCAATCCCCATACTTATCTTTTCTCCTTTCTCTACTCTCCCATCTTTCTTTCCGTTCTGTCTTTACTATAGCCTTGTTCATTTTCTAATGATGTCTCTCCTCTTCCTTTCTTCGCTCCACTTCATATCACAATCCCACCCCTAAATCCTTCCCCTCCTTAATATCCTGCCTCCACAGTTGACCTCATCCTTCCAACCTCATTCTTTCCACCTCTATTTAATCTCACCCTTCTCTTTTTCTTCACTTTTGCTGCCTTTTCACCTCATCCATCAGCTTCCACCCTGTCTCCTTGTCCTCCTTTATACCATATGACAAGCTCCTGCAAATCCATTGAATGAATGTTTGGCCTCTGCTCCACTGCATCCTCTGTTTTGAGTTTTACCAGTGCATGTCTGGGACTGGTTTCATTCTCTGTTTGAATGCTTCTTCCCCAACCTCTCCCAGAGGAAGAGGCCACACAGAGCTAAACCCAGGGAGATACATCACGTGGTTTGGAATGCTTATCTGAGTGATTGCCAGTGTCTTCTCTAGGCAGGCATAACAGTGGAGCATATTTTAAAAGTCTCCATATTTTTCAAACTTTGTATGTGTGTTGCACTGTGCTGCACACATACAGTGGGACAAGTCGTAAAGGATATTTTTGCCACTAGAAGGATCCTCTTCCAGTACAAAACCTATGCTTGACAGCACTCTCATAACCTTGCACTAAGGTCACTGCCACTGAAATTATCCAAGGTCATGGCCTTTTCCACATAACTATGAATCAGCCACATGTACCACCTAAGCAATCATCTACTTTTAAACTCCAAAAATGATTACTAGCTTAACTGGATCAAAAGGTACTAAAACTGCGACTACCAGTCTTGCAAAGGTTAACTTGTCACTTTTCTGTTGCTAATTGTTGTATTTGTGTGTTAAATTGGCACTAATAAGGTGCAACATTTGGTCAGACAGTGTTAGCATGTGTTAAAATGCCAAAATAATGTAGTAATACTATCACAAAATATGCCACATAACAACGCGTAATTTGAATTTTCTTGCTGCATAATTTGATCGTCCCCTGCGGCATAATTCCTGGGGCTCAGACTATGGTGCAAGGTACAGGTATGCGAGCCAACAAATTAATAGGGAGAGCTGAGGTAAGGGTCGGATCTAGCTCTTAAGAGCCAATGCAAAATCTGAGCCTTGAAAATATGTGGCATGTCAATCATGCAGTACAAATCATTTAAGAATAGGTTATGGTGTTTTCATAATTAAAACATTTAAATGTGGAATCATTTCAGCTTAGTCAGGGCCACTAGAATGATTTGATTCTTCGGCAGTGGCTTTTTTCTCATAATTATGGATTTGCTTTACTTGCCACATAATTCATCGTCTGCTGCATAATCTGCAGATTTTGGCAAAAAAATAGTTTCAAGGTCAAACGGATCAAAGGTTACTAAAAATGTGGCCATGTGTTTGCAGGCAGTCATCTTTCAGTTATTTTTGAATTTGGTTGTTAAACTGGTAATATTGAGGTCAAATCTGTGTATGTGTAAAAATGACAAAACAATGCAGTATTGAAATAATTGAATTGAAATAACATTTATATAGCGCATGGATACCCAGAGGCATCCCAGTGCTGGTAGTAGCAGCAATGAGAGGTTTCACCCGTTAGGGGAAAAGCAGTGTTTTTTGCTATTTGCGAAAGAAGGGTGGTTGGATTCTGCACGCAGACAGGGAGGAAGGGACTTCCACAGTCTGGCCACGTTGAAAGAGAATTGCCGGCCCTCGCTTCAAGGTTTCCTGATCTTAGGGATGACGACCAAATTCATAGATTCAGAGCAAAGTCAACCCTCCTGCATAACTTGGTGCTCCCTTGCAGCATAATTCTACTGTCCCTGACCTTAGTACATCAGATTGTGTGCTGAAGGATATATTAAAAGTAATTTTTTTAAACTGAACTGAAAAACATTCAGAATTTTTTTAGATGGTGTTGGTCTTGGATATACAGCATTAGGTTTCACTGTGACTCGAACAGGTTGTACACCTTTTATTTGTCTGATATCATTCCCTGTGAAGTCCTATACTTGTGGGTCCTGGCTGTGTTTGCAACATCAAGGTTCCTCCTATCTATGTGGTACATTAGGTGTGCAACCTTAAAAGGAAGTTTAAAAACACCCATCACTAGTTAAGGGCCCACCTACCAATCATGGTGGTGACACTTTCCTTTTGGAGCTCTATTTAGGGCCTTAGTCACCCTTTTTATGCTTGTTTTTATGATATGGGTGTGTCTCCATATTGCCTCCCTCTTTTTCTATGGTACATTTTATGATTCTTATCTATGTAAAGTTTTTAAACAGTTCTTAACTTGTTTTTTTAAACTAAATTCATTCATGAACTTGTATTTCGTTTTTTATGGTTTTTAACGATAATAAAAGCTTTGACTGACTATACTTGTAGGTTCACTGTTCCTTTTAAATCAAGAGGCAAGTCTTAAACTGTCCTTACTGGATACAATCCTACATTTGCTTCTTATTGGGCCATTTTAAATTCAACATCTTCATCATGCATTTGAAATTCAACACCATCCAGTGTACCTTTAATAGTGCAATTTAACTTCCACAATAAATCCCGCCCTAACAGGTTAATAGGATTAGAATTACAGCAATGAATTGAAGGTTCTTCTTAAATAAATCTATTTTTACAGGAACCTTTTCTGAAACTGTGTTTGTCATCTGTTTATTTGTAACTCCGACAACTTGGAACTTCTTTCAAGAGAGGGGTAGGTATGGGACTTCCGCTGTTCTAGCAGTGGGTCAAGTAGCTCCGGTCTCAATCAAAAATTACACTTCGTGGCTATTAGCTTCTCCTTCTACAAATGTTACACTCTGGTCTGTTTCCAAGACTACGTCAAACACACAATCTTCCTCTGCCCTCAGGCACCATCATTGGGTATTGTCAGAGCCAAAACTATCACTTTCTAACATAGGGTACTATTGGAATGGATTCTGATTCTAGTTCTAAAATGGGCTTGGATCTGCTTTGGATAACTGATTTACATTAAATCTAGGGATTCCAATATTCTGTGAGACCATCAGGGCTTGTGGAACCTGCATCATTGGAACCTGTTTTTGCATGGGCACTTGCACTTGCTGAACTGGTATTTTCCATATCTGCATTTGATTTCCTCCTTGCATTAGACCATTTCCACTCAATCTATCTGGATTCAGTCTATACTCCCTCTTCCAATGCCCTATCTCATTACAGAAATGACAAAGGGTCATTTTCTTCAAACTCACAACATCTGCACCAGAATTCGTATCAATGGGAACATATCTACCTCTACCCTGTGAAACACCAAATCCTCCTGAACACTTTGAGTCTGCAAACCAATACCCTGCATCCCACTCTTGTTTCCAGCAAAAATGGATTCTGAAAACCTTTCTGAGCAAATCTCGTCAATGCTAACATAAACGTATCATCTCTTGTTTCTCACTGCAATATTTTGCATACATCATTATCTCATCTAATGGTTTTGTCTGCCAGCAAATCACACTCTGTTGTATGTGCCTACTGATCTCTGTTCTTAGCCCAAGAGCAAACTGTGACACAAGAAACCTTGTGAGGAGGTTCCTGTACACTGTGTTATTGTAACACCTGAAGCAATCGCTCATGGTAATCATGCACTGATTCTGTTGGCTCTTGTGAGGTTATTTTAATAATTACCCAGTCAATATCCTTTGGAGGAACTTTCCCTTTCAGGAATGTGATCACCCCATCATAATTTATCATTACCACAGGAGTGCATTAGTGCGAGCATCTCTTGTTGGTTCTGCATGTGGCCATTGTACAGCAATTTTACATTCAGCCCACAAATCATTTGCCACATCAATCTCAATATAAGTATTCAAATCGGTCCACAGCACTTTCAAAATTTCTTTTTTTAATAACACATTTTATTTGGTTATTTTGCAATATGTAGGGGTTGCAGCCCCACCATGGCCAAAGAGATATACAATTAACTTGTGTCAAGAACCATATTTCTGATGTATAACAACACTCCCCGAACATGTATGTGACATAAACGAAAAACATACAGACAGGTTTCGGTCTCCATATTCGTACAAGCAGTGTATTCGTCATAGTGTGCAACATTAAACATATCCATAGACATATTTTAGAAGGTTCAGTGGGGATATACCAGCACATAAAAATAAAAGGATTCAGTCTCAGGGGTCCGACTCGGGCAAGGGGGGGAAGGTCGATACGACCATAGTCTGCCCATCGAGTCCAGATTTTGCGATGTTTAGCGGGGCACCCTCGGGTCTCAAAAACAGCAATCTCAGCCCCCATACATTTATCTAGCTCAGTTTTACATTTGCCCAAGGTTGGGGCGATGTTGCCTTCCACATTTGCGCTATATCCTTCTTGGCCACCGTGAGTGCTAAAAAAAAACAAGAGGTGCTGCTTATACCTATTCCCCCCAATGTCCTCTGTTGAATGTAACAAGACAAGACGAGGGTCAAGTGGGAGATCCCATGACAGCACCTGATGGAGACACAAACGGATTAGGCGCCAAAACGGATGTAATGCCGAGCAGCTCTAAACCGTGTGTAAAAATTACCCCTCCTCCCTATCGCACCCCAGGCACATGGGAGACTGAATAGCGCCCATCTGCGATAGGCGTATCCTGGTGTAATATGCGCAATGTATGTACTTAAATTGGTTAAGCCGAAAAAGCATTGAAACCGCCGCACCCCTAAGGCTGGCGATGGCACTTTCTAAATTTTAACTAATTTTCCAGCTGGTGTGTACAACTTTAAGGCTTCTTTCTCAATTTTGAAAAATTACTTGTAAATGCTGCAAGATCGCCTCTGCTCCAAGGTACATGAATATACCCTCCATCAGGTATTTCTGTCAAAGGGGATAAGCCGAAACTCCTTCTTCATCTAGGGACTTATTATTTGCTTCAACTGCCTCTGATTGTTTAATTTTTTTCTCATTCTTCTTTGCCCATTTGCTCTCTAATTTCTCAAACTCACCCCATTTAAAAATGCATTTCATTATTTCAGTAATGTGTAATCGCATTCCTGAAGAACACATTGTCTCAATAGCTTCATCATACAATTGTCCGCTGAAACGTTTCTGAAATTAGGCACTTTTCAAAAGATCCACTTAATATTTTTGAGCTAATTCAGTCAGTTTGCCCGTCTGGCAATTTCTTTGTTCAAATGTATCAGCTCTTTTTCCTGGTAATAATTCACATGTTCAAGATCGAAACATCCTCTGATTATATCTTCTAGCTCTACTTTTAACCTCAGGACATTTGGTGGTCTTTCCTTTTCTGTTTCTCGTGTAGTGGGACCCTGATTTTCTGTCTTTTTATTCTTTATGTCACTTGTAATGGTTTTGGTCTGAATCAGATTTGGATCAAATGGGGCTGTAGCCACTGTTGCATTTGATGTCAAAGTACCATAAGTGCTTGTTACAAGGGCCACATAAGGTAGTGGAATCGCTGCTAACAATGCATCCAAAATGTCATCACCTGAATCACTATCGCTATCTGATTTCTTTTTAGCTCCCTCATCATTTCTTCCCTGTTTCTTTTTCTTGTTTAACTTCTCAGATGTTTCTGTAGTAAGGGCTGGGTACAGTCTAGTGCCCTTGACTATGGTATTCCTGCAAATATGTTGTTATTCATCCCATCGAGCATCTGCATAATTATGCACAGCTCTTTCACTTTTAGTATGCTGCTTCTCTCCCTCCTTAACATGTGCTGTTTTCTCCCAAATATTTAATGCTTCGTACTGCGTGGGTCTAGGTGGTGGATTAACTCATATAGCTTTTCTCACAATTTTTCAATGATTCTCAGTTGAAATGTGCCATATTTTGGAAACCTCATTTTCAGTGATCTTGCACCATTGACAAAGTCACAAACATGTATGCAACCCCAAATTTGTTGTCATATAGTGTGCTGGTGTAACCTCAGAAGGCACTGTTTCACCTTCCCATAATGAAGTTGTTACATCACCTTTCACAAGACTCTCAAATCCTTTAACCCTTTGCTGCTAGGCCTTTCCTCCCCCTGTGCTAAGCCTTTTTTTGGCTATTTTGGGTAGTTTGCGCTTAGGCCCCAGTAACGTTTAGACCACATAAGGTATCCACACCAAATTTGTGTCCTTTTCTTTCAACATCATAGGGATTTTAAAGGTACCCAGGGTTTGTTGATTCCCTTGGAGGGGACCCAGAAATCATCCAAAAGACAGCAGAGTTTTGTTTTTTGGGGGAAAAATTGGGAAAAAGTACTGAAGATGAAAGCATCTTTTTATTTCCCTGCAAATGGTATCAACAAAGGGTTTGTGGTGCTGGAATCACTATCTTCCCAGCTTTCAAGGACAGACTGACTACTGTCAGAAAATCAAAATGTTTTACGCAGTTTTGCCATTTTACTGGGACATAGCCTAGTTAATGGTAGAAATAGGTATGAAAGCAATAATGGATCCTTGCAAGATATACATTCTGAATTCAGCAAGAGGTCACTTGTGTAGATCCTTCAAGTTTTTTTTATTAGAAGTGAACAGTTGAAAATATGGAAAATTGAAAATGAGATGAAAAAAAACAGCCTTTTGTGCCAACGTTTTCACCTGTAACTTTTTCTAAGTATGACAGATTTTTTTAAAGCAAAATATCGGTATATCCACTGGACCCTAATGGTTGTGGGGATACATAGCAATTGTAGGTTAACCAAGAACCCGATGAACCCGGAGCCAATAACTGAGCAGCGTCATGCAATGGATTTTTATTAGGTACCGGGTATATAGCAATTCATTTGGGAAAATATAAACAGTGAAAAATCGGTATGAAAGACCCCTTTGTATTTCTGAAATGGGAACAAAATATAGGGGAATATTAGCAAGAACCTCATTAAAATTATCGCTGTTTTAGCGGCAGGAAGCTGCTGCTAAAACGGAGATAATGGGCTAGCTAATATGCGGTATAGAATTCCAATAGAAGCCCAGGTTAGATGTGCAGGACATCTAACCTGGGCTTCTATTGGAATACTATAGCGCATATTATAAAGCCCATTATCGCCGCTTTAGCGGGTACTTTGCTGCCGCTAAAACAGCGATAATTTTAACAAGGTTCTTGCTAATATGCCCCGTAGAGTTTAGAAACAGTAGCTATTTGCACTTCTCCGAAATTGTGGGTACCCATCGAGCACATAAATTATAGGACATTTTTCAGTGATTTCTTTTTTACACATTGTCTTACATTTGGCAGAAATTCATTAAAAGTCAATAGGTAATAACAGTTGCTCTACAATTCTGTGTTCCCCTACATCTCTCAATAAAAATGGTACCTCACTTGTGTGGGTAGGCCTAGTACCCTCAATAGGAAATGACCCAAAACACAGCGTGGACACACCACATTTTTACAGTGAAAACTGACCCTTTTTTCCAAAGGGACTAGCTGTAGATTTTGAACCCTAGCTCTG
The DNA here is from genome assembly GCF_964263255.1 of Lissotriton vulgaris. NCBI lineage: Eukaryota > Metazoa > Chordata > Amphibia > Caudata > Salamandridae > Lissotriton > Lissotriton vulgaris. Next base: position 1,718,513,877 of record NC_141694.1, on the reverse strand, counting down.
CCGGCACCTAAGGAAACCTAGCAAACCTATACATTTGCTTAAACTAGACACCATTGGGAATCCAGGATGGGGTGATTTGTCTGCTTCTCACCAGGTTCTGTTACCCAGAATCCCTTGTAAACCTCAAACTTTGTAAAACAAATACAATTTTCCTCAAATTTACGTGTTGGAAAGTTCTGGAATCCCGATGAATCCACAGAATTCCACCCACCCCGCATTCCCCAAAGTCTTCAGAGAACAATAGTACCTCACTTGTTTGGACAGGCCTAGGGCCAGCGACAGGAAATGGCCCAAACCACAACAGGGACACACCACATTTTTAGAGTGAAAACTGATCATTTTTTGCAAAGTGCCTAGCTGTAGATTTTGAACCCTAGCTCTGCCAGCACCTAAGGAAACTATCAAACCTATACATTTATTTCAACTAGACACCCAGGGGAATCCAGGATGGGGTGACTCTCACCAAGTTCTCTTTCCCAGAATCCCTTCCAAACCTCCAAACCTTGTAAAAAACAAAACAAATTTTCCTCACATTTCTGTGATGGAAAGTTCTGGAATCTGTGTGGATCCACAAAATTCCACCCACCCACCCAGCATTCCCCAAAGTCTTCAGATAAAAATGATACCTTACCTGTGTGGGTAGGCCTAGTGCCCGCAACAGGAAACGACCCAAAATGCAACATGGACACACAACATTTTCACAGTGAAAACTGACCCTTTCTTGGCAATGTGCCTAGCTGTAGATTTTTAACCCTAGCTCCGCCGGCACCTATGGAAACCTAGCAAACCTATAGGTATACACCCAGAGGAACACAGGATGGGGTGACTTGTGTGCCTCTCACCAGGTTCTCTTACCCAGAATCCTTTGCAAAGCTCAAACATTGTCCAAAAAACACATTTTCATCACATTTCTGTGATGGAAAGTTCTGGAATCTGCGTAGATGCACAAAATTCCACCCACCCTGCATTCCCCAAAGTCTTCTGATAAAAATTATACCTCACTCGTGTGGGTGGGTCAAGTACCCGTGACAGGCAAGGGCCCAAAATGCATTGCAGAGACATCAAAATCACCTCTCACAAAATGACCTGGTTTTGCAAAGGGGGGGCACCTGGGTTTTTGGCCCGGGCTCAGCAGCCATATAGGGAAACCTACCAAAACCACAAATTTCTGAATTGCAGACACCATGGGGAATCCAGGGAGGTATAGCTTGCATGAATCCCCCAACGTTGCCCTACCCACAATCCCCTGCACACCTCAGATTTAGCCGAAAAAATTCACATTTTCCTCACTTTTTTAAAATAAATTTTTATTGAGACCATTGGTATAACATATAAACAAACATTAACAGGAATCCGGGCAAGGTTAAAAGTGACTTAAAATCAATTAATTTGTCTACAACCAATAACAGGTAAAAACAGAGAAACCATTTTGTATAAAGTTATCATATATAACTACCAAGCTGTTCAGAAGACAACAAAAAGAGAGTACAGCTAAGTAGCGAAAAGATTCTAAAGTGCCCCATTATTAAAGTGCAAGTGCAAAAGTGAAAAACTGCTAGACCAAAGTGCAAAAATGATCTGGAGAATGATCCGGAAAATTACTTCCAAGATTTTTAAGAAAGTATTCCTTATTCTACCAAACATTTAAAAACAGAGAAAGAGGGAGAAGAAAAAAAAAACTTTTCTGTGTGGGCATGTTGTGGGATCACTGGGCTGACACAAATTTCCTACCACCTAGTGTCCCCCAGGTCTCCTGACAAAAATGGTACATCACTTGTGTGGGTAGGCATAGTGGCTGCAACAGGAAATGGCCCAAAATGTACAGTGGAGACTTCAAAATTCCCTATCATAAAACTACCTGGTTTTGCAGGGGGGGGGGGGGCACCTGGTTTTTTGGCCCAGGGCTCACGGCCATCTAGGGGAACTTACCAAACCCACACATTTCTGAAAATTGCTCACCCTGTGGAGTACAGTGAGGTGTGGCTTGGTAGGGAAACGTTCGGGGATTCACGCAAGACATACCTCCCTGGACTCCCAGAAGTCTCTAGTGTTCAGAAATGTGTGGGTTGGGTAGATTTCCCAAGATGGCCACCAACCCCAGGATCAAAAACTAATTTGACCCCCCTTACAAAAGCAGGTTCTTATGTGATAGGTACATGTGATATCTCCACAAAACGTTTTGGGCCCTTGCCTGTCGCGGTTGCTTGACCCCCCCACAAGAGTGAGGTACAATTTTTATCAGGAGACCTGGGGGAACGCTGAGTGGTAGGAAATTTGTTTCAACCCAGTGATCCTACAACTTTCCCACACAGACATTTGACAAACATTTGATTTTTTCCTCAAAATTTGAGGTTTGCACGGGGATACACGCAAGCCAGACCTCCCGGGTCTTCCCCGGCTCTCTAGTTTTCATTAATGTGTGGGTTTGGTAGGTTTCACTAGATTGCCACCAATCCTGGTGCCAAAAACTCAATTGACCCCCCTTGCAAAAGCAGATCATTTTGTGATAGGTAAATTTGATGTCTCCACAATACATTTTGGGCTCTTGCCTGTTACGGGTACTTGACCCATTCACAAGAGTGAGGTACCATTTTTATCGGGAGACCTGGGGGAACGCTGGGTGGTAGGAAATTTGTGTCAGCCTAATGATCCTACAACTTTCCCACACATAAATGTGAGAAAAATATGATTTTTTCAAAGAAAAATTAGGTTTGCAGGGGATTCTTGGTAGGGAAATGTTGGGGGATCCATGCAAGCCCTATCTCCCTGGTCTCTAGTTTTCAGGAATATGTGGGTTTGGTAGGTTTCTCTAGATGGCTGCCAAGCCTCGGACCAAAAACTCATGTGACCCCCCTTGCAAAAGCAGATCGTTTTGTGATAGGTAATTTTGATGTCTCCACAATACGTTTTGTCAAGGGAGGAATGGCTTGCCTGGATCCCCCAATGTTTCCTTACCCAGAATCCCCTGCAAACCTCAGATTTTGATGAAAAATTCAAATTGTTCTCAAATTTCTGTGTGGGAAAGTTGTGGGATTACCTATATAAAAAATCCCTGGTGTTTAGTGGGCTTTCTGACCCCCTACTGAAATGTGGGGAAAATTTGTTTTTATTACAAAGTTTGAGGTTTGCAAGGGATTCTGGGTAACAGAACTTGGTGAAAGTCACACATGTCACCCCTTCCCGGATTCCCCTCAGTGTCTAGTTTTCAGAAATGTATAGGTGTGCTAGGTTTCCGTAGGTGCTGGCAGAGCTAGGGTTCAAAATCTACTGCTAGGCTTTGCAAAAAAAGCATCAGTTTTCACTGTAAAAATGTGGTGTGTCCACGTTGCGTTTTGCACTGTTTCCTGTTGTGGGCACTAGGTCTACTCACACAAGTGAGGTCATATTTTTATCAGAAGACTTTGGAGAATGCAGGGTGGGTGGAATTTTGTGGATCCATGCAGATTCAAGAACTTTCCATCTCAGAAATGTGAGGAAAATGTGTTTTATTTTAGATAGTTTGAGGTGTGCAACAGAACCTGGTGGTAGCCAGATAAGTCACCCCATCTCGGGTCCCCTTGGGTGTCTAGTTTTCAACATTGTATACGTTTGCTAGGTTTCCCTAGGTGGCGGCAGAGCTAGGGTTCAAAATCTACATCTAGGCACTTTGCAAAAAAAGCATCAGTTTTCACTGTAAAAATGTGTTGTGTCCACGTTGCATTTTGGGATGGTTCCTATAACGAGTAGTAAGCTTGCCCAAACAAGTGAGGTATCATTTTTATCGGGAGACTTTGGGGAAGGCTGGGTGAGTGCGCAGATTCCAGAAATTCCATCACTGAAATGTGAGGAAAATTAGTTTTTTTTAACAAAGTTTGAGGTTTGCAAGGAATTCTGGGTAGCAGATCCTAATGAGAGCCAAAAAAGATATATTAAAAAAAAAATATACAGGTTTTCTATGTTTCCCCAGGAGTCAGCTGTGCTAGGACCCCAAATCCACAGGTAGGCACATTCCGAAAAAAAGTCAGTGCCTAGTGGGCTTTCTGCTGCCCTGGGGAGGGGGGAAATCGGGGCCTATTGCCCCAATATGCTCCAAAGGGGGGGTAGCAAACCTGTGGCTATTCTTTTGGGCGGGCATTAGGATGCCCATTCTGGGCAGCCCCCACCCCTAATTATACAAAAGCCGACATAATCGGTTGTGCCTAGTGGGTTCTCTGCCTCCCGTGGCTACTACCCCCATCTGCCTCATTGGGGAGGGAGAAAGACTGTGGGATCTTTTTGGGTGGTGGGGGCATTGGCATTCCTATTCTGGGAAGTCCCCACCCCACACTTTGGAGAAAAGAAATCCCTGGTGGCTAGTGGGCTATTGCCTCATCTGTGTCCCTTATGGCAAAAGGCTGTAGCATTTTTTGGGGGGGGGTAGGGGCTGCCCAGAACAGGGGCAGAAAGACTGGAATTTTGTGGGGGGTCGGGGGCATTGGCATGCCAATCTTCAGCAGCCCCCACTGCTAAATTAATCGGGGGAATATACCCTGGCGTCTAGTAGCCTTTCTGCCCTCTGGGGGTCAGATTAGGGGCTAATTCCCCATCTGCCCCCAGAGGAGGCAGAAAGACTGTAATGTTGCAGGGGGTGGGGGCAGTGGCATGCCCATTTTGGGCAGCCCCCACCCCTGATTAAATTTGGGGAAAAACTCAGGTATCTAGTGGGCCCCTGGGGGGCAGAAAGACTGAATTTACCCAATTACATATGGTGGGAGCAAAGGCCCTAAACCAAGGGCCACTACCCCCTCCCTGGTGCCTAATGGGTGGATCCCTGCTTGGGGATTGCCCTCCTGGGAGATCCCCAAGCAGGGATCCACTAATGAGGGGTACCAATTCTGTTATAGCTTTTATACTTGAAGGCTCGTTAACCAATCTCCCTTACATAAAAATTAACCTATAATAGTGTAGCACTGTGTGTGGTCATCACCCAAAAGCAAAACAACAATTCATCAATCATGCAACTGCAGCACGACACACTATGATGTTTGGTCTCACTCCTTGCAGCAGTCCAGGGCTGCACACTATGACGTTTGGTTTCACTCCTTACAGCAGTTGACCCTACTTTACCTTTCTTATTTCTCTCATACACACAATTCTACAACTCCAAGTGAAAGTAAAGAAGAAATCCTTTTCTGCTCCTCTAAAGAAAAAAGAAAGCAATTGAACAATGGGAATATTAAGGTTTTTTACGCTCTCTGACTTTTCCACACAGAAAGATTTTTCAAACATGAATGAATTCTCGACCTACGGGAAATAACCCTAATCAATGTAGCTTGACCTTTTGCACACTTAGGTTCTGCCAACACATCAATATTAATACATTCCCAAAAGTTTGTTATAATTCCTATGTCAAATGTGTAGTCGAGCGTACCTCACTACCCACAAATCTGTACCAGACAAGAAAACCATAAATTAACTTGTATTTATCTGTCCCAGGATCTGAGACTGCTTTAGAGTCTGATCATCTCGTCAACATCTGACTTGGGGTCATTATTTGATAGCTCTTCTTCTCATAATGTTGACGTTCCAACTGAGGATTCTAACCCCCACATCCCACTGCATACCTATCTATTCTTCTCATAACATAAACCATCCTCTGCTACAAAGTTTGCTGGGGAAGAAATCAGTTCTCAATTAAAATTCGATTTAGCATCATCTGGGCTAATTCTCGCTCTTACGGCTGTGGTAATGGATGTTTGCCATTGTTTTAAAGAAGATCATGAGCTACACATAACATACATTTTAATCACAATTTCTAATCTATTTTCAGTCAATAAAGAGAGTTTGGTAGGAGTTAAAGGGTTTAATCATTCAAATTTTTAGTCAATCTTTATTAGAACATAAGTTCAATTCGTCATGTTGAGTCATTAGAATCTCATTAGAAATCAATAATCAGTCAATAAACATTCAATAAGTTGCAATAAAATGCATTAATAATGTCCTTGAAATACGGACCCTATTTTAAGAATAGGAAGAAAATGGCTTCAGTCAGAGCCCAGAAAGGGTTCCAGTTCAAGAGAGAATTAGAAATCATAAAGCATAAAGCTTAAGCATTACAGTAGGCTCAAATAAATCATTATTGTTAAAAAAAGAAATTCACATAATGAGTGTTTCAAGAATCCCAGTAGAGTTTCAATGCAGCATGGAATAAGGCTGAAAATGGCAAAAGGGGGAAACGTATTAGCCTACTCCAGGAACACACACTATTATCGACAACACATTCGGAAGCTTTTGCAACATGTTGCTTCTACTGTCTCCAGTTAGCCAATCAGCTTTCAATGCGCTCATGGGAATAGTATCACTCCCGTCTTCTCACAGGAATGCAATAGTCCACTGATAGCAAGGTTGAGTTTGCAAATAAGTTGTATCATTTCTAAGTTTTATATGAGTTTTTCTCTCATTCAAGTTTCCTTTCCCAAGTATAAACTACATTTCTAACCTTCTAATATATCAAGGTTATTCATTTGCTAACAATGGTCTATGTAATAGTTGAAAACACCTGTATAACAAAAAATACATTTTTCACAGTAACCATTCATTTTCTTTAGAAACTTGTTATTACCTCACTAAATGCCAAAATTCTAATCATTTGTTAAAAGTGATCATTATATAAGTTTAAACAGTTTTCAGAGTTAGATGAAAACATGTATGCAACTATGATTTAGTTTAAAAACATGCTCATGTAAAGGTCAAGAGATAAACATAGTATGAACATAAAGCATTTTTAGTCTTGTCACCTTGTCAGACAATGTTGCTTCAGCCATTTGAGGGCTAGTACGAGTAAATGTGGTTGCCTACTACAATTTTTGCATTTAAATGCATATCATTTGTTATGAAAGCCTACACGTTAATTCTGGCCATTTTACTATGAACTGTATTATTTTCTCACTATTAATAAATGCTCCTACACAGTGGAGCAGCTTATTGTGACAAAACTGCGATCACAGTCAGGAGAATGAAGAAGCCACCTTTTCTGGAATCATAAAGATGTTTTTCTCCATTTGCTCCACCAGGAAATCCAAGTCCTGCCCAATGAATTTGAATGATTGGATTTTTTATTTTATTTTTTATTCATTTATTTAAAAAGAAAAAAATCAGACCATGTGGATTGCGCCGGGAAAGGGAATGATTTCCAATATACCCACCCCTCTGGAGCCTGTGGTAAAGCCCGCGTGTGCCACTAATTTGTACCCCCCTCTGTTCATCGCCTGGCACGTGTTACCGATCAAATGGGTTTCCTGTAACTGGAAAACATCTGGGGCCTGCCTTTTAATGTATTGATGTGCCATGCTGCACTTGATCTTATCTCCCAACCCGTTGGCGTTCCAATGGAGGACTCTAACCCCCTCATCCCACTGCGTACCTATCTAACATTTTATTCATACCGTGCTCCCACTCTATGTCAGCATCTACTGTAGCCAATTGAACTGTTCCTTCAATAAAGTGAAGTCTAAACCACATGAACATTCCCTCCCAACCACCCCCTCCCTGCTCCCCTGCACTTCGGGCTTCGAACTGCCCATGATTAAACTTGCAGAGTGCCTGTCGCCCCACCAAATAACTAAAAGTAGTAAGATTGGGTACGTGGTCCCCCATCCCACACCCAATAAAAGCACAATCGCACAGTCTTATACCGTTAAATCAAAGTATCACTTAATGACATGCACCGAGAAGGTCCAGAATGTCGGAAGATAATCACTGGCGCGTCCTCTCTGTAGGTCAAATTCCCAACCTGTAAAGGTCCGCATGAAGGCCTCTAAGCGGGAACCACAGCCAAACTACAGAAAAGACTCCAGCGCATACAGAACGCCTCCCCCCACACTCATCTCGGACATCCCCACGACGCAGCCACATCTCCGACCATCTGAGGGACCTGCACTGGCTCCCCGTCAGCAAAAGGATCACGTTCAGGCTCCTTACCCACGCACACAAGTCTCTCCACCACCTGGGCCCCAAGTACCTCAACGACCGCCTAACCTTCTACACGCCCACCCGCCAGCTACGTTCTACGAGCCTCGCCCTCGCCGCCGTACTACGCATCCGAAGAGCCACCGCCGGAGGAAGATCCTTCTCCTACCTGGCAGCCAAGACACAGAACTCCCTCCCCATCCACCTTTGGCTTACACAGGACCATCTCGCCTTCAGGAAACAACTCAAGACCTGGCTGTTCGAGCAGTAGCGGACCCCTTCCCCCAAGCGCCTTGAGACCCTTCTGGGTGATTAGCGCGCTATACTAATGTTATGATTGATTGATTGATTGATTGATTGATTGAAGCCCACTCAGGGAACCACTCCACCCGCCCACCCCCATCGACCCATCAACCAATCGCAACACTACAATCCATCAATCGTCCAACTGCAGCACGGTACACTATGACGTTTAGTCTCACTCCTTGCAGCAGTTGACCCTACTTTACCATTTCTCTCATACACCCAATTCTATAACTCTAAGTGAAAGTAAAGAAGCAATCCTTTTCTGCTCCTCTAAAGAAAAAAGAACGCAATTGAACAATGGGAATATTAAGGTTTTTTACGCTCTCTGACTTTTCCACACAGAAAGATTTTTCAAACATGAATGAAATCTCGACCTACGGGAAATAACCCTAATCAATGTAGCTTTACCTTTTGCGTACTTAGGTTCTACCAACACATCAATATTAATACATTCACAAAAGTTTGTTATAATTCCTATGTCAAATGTGTTGTCGAGCGTACCTCACTACACACAAATCTGTACCAGACAAGAAAACCATATATTATCTTTTATTTATCTGTCCCAGGATCTGAGACTGCTTTAGAGTCTGAACATCTCTTCAACATCTGACTTGGGTTCATTATTTGATAGCTCTTCTTCTCATAATGTTGACGTTCCAACTGAGGATTCTAATCCCCACATCCCACTGCATACCTATCTAAAATTACATTAGTACAACTCCGCCCATACACCCCATCCCCCCCCCACCAGTCTCACCACTGCTTCCAGTGTGTCACTGATAAACGGATCTGCAGCCACTCCGCTGCTGCTTCCGGATACTCAAAAAACCAGGCTCTATCATCTGCCTCAAATCGGAGCCCGGCTGGAAACAGCGTGGCATACTTAAAGCCTTTATCCCACAGTGCTTTTTTTATCCCCAGAAATGAGCGTCTCTGCCTCTGAACTTGCTGGGTGAAGTCCGGGAAGAACGTAATGTCCCCATTTTCATATTTTAAGGGTGGTCCTGCCCTGGCATGTTGGAGTATGACATCACCGTCACGGAATGTAAGTACTCTAGCCAGAATCGGGCGAAGGGGGGGCCCCAGGCCGGCCTCCAGGAACTCTGAGCTCTCTCGATGATGAAAAATGTTCTGAGTCCCTTGGGTTGCAGGTGTTTCAGGATAAGATACTCCATGAAGAGATCCATCGACTGCCCTTCTGATTTCTCCGGGACGCCTAAGATGCGTACATTATTAAGACGCAAGCGACCTTCTTAGTCGTGCAGCTTAGATTCTGCAAACTTCCGGAACATTTGTAAGTCTTGACTACTTGCTGTAGTTGGGAGGCGTCTTCCGCCAGACTCGCTGTTGTTAGTTCAACTTGCTTATCCGTTCATTGTTTTTATTCATATCAGTCCGGAGCAGGTTGACTTCCATCGTAATGGAATCCATTGCGTGTTCCAGGGAGGTTTTGATATCCGCAATCGCTGCCAGGATGTCTTTGAGTGTGGGCTCTGGCATTTCCTCACCCTCGGATGTGCCTCCCTTGCCAGCAGGGGAGGAGTCAGGCAACGAGGTCTTAGGGAGAGTGTATCTATCAAGCCAGTTCTGTTACACTGGTTTATTGCCCCTTGACAACGTCATTGTGCCACAAGGTTATTCCCGTTGTTGCAATAGCAGGGTGTCGCCCCCCCAGGGACACCAGTCTCTCCATCTCTCCAGCCGGCCCCTTCTGTGCTCACGCAGGTTTTGGCCTCCGGGTTAGCGACTGGGTAAATAGGTGCTAGCAAGTCTATGGCCCGCCTGCTCTCTCCTCTTGTATCCCAAAGGGTGCGCTCACTCCTTAGCCCAGGGGGGCAGGGCGTACCAAGGTGGCAATCACTGACACTCCCAGGTGGACCACCGCTACTATTGTGCAAATGCGGACTGCCTCAGGCCTTCCTGTGAAGGGGTAGAGGGCCAACACAATACCAGCCTCGATTGCCGCGGGGCAGGCTGCACTAGGGCAGCTATCAATGCAGTCAATAGGGTGGCTCAACTTAGAGACGATTCATGATAAGATGGCATTTACAAAGACCAGGGCCCTGGTGGTGCTTCGGTTGCAGTTGTTCTGTGACCGTAGGCACTGCATGCATCACCAAACTCAAGAAATGGCCTTCCCCACCAGGGTCCCCCAGGCCGTCCGAAAGCACCACAATTTATGCAGGCGGGGGCACACTTATGAAGGTGCCAGTGCTACCGCCTCCAGTGGATCATGGGCAAAACAAGCGCCTTTCGCACCCCCTCCGCGCCACTACCCCGGCTGCCAGACCACTTTAGTCCTCCAGAGTTCCAATGCAATGGGCCTCACACTCGCTCTTTGTAATCAATTTAGCCACAGTGTCCACATCGTAGAGAAAATGGAGGTGAGGGGAAGGGGAGGAAGCCCCAAACGGATTCCAGCCCGCTAATTTCATCCCCCGGTGGGGCCCCCAGCCGAACCACGGGAGCGCCATGGCTGCATACCATCCGCTTCCTCTCTCCGCACTTGAGGCCCCGGTTCTAGCTCTGAATCCAGGACCCAGGTACTCCAGAGTAGCGGGTAGACCGGGGAATAGAGGGACAAGCAGATCTCCACTAAGCAGCAGCCATAGTGCTTCGTAGCTTAGCCACGCCCTATTGGAATTATTTTTGAGACTGTCTTTCTCCAGTGGCTGTGGGCTGCATGCCCTCTTACTGTACTTGGTTGACTCTCTTACAAAAAGAAAATATATATCCTACCTCATTTTCTCATTTCTGAATATTGACACTTGCACTACAATTAGAAGTATTGTCTGTTGCCTATTCTGACACAAGCATCACATGCACTATCAATGCAGAGCACCATAGGAAAGGTCCTAGGGAATGTGAACTACTTTTTTGCAGGAAATATTATCATTTTCTGGTAAAAGGTGCTCCTTTCAAACCCGTAGAGGTGTGCTAAATGTATTATCTCTATGACTAATCTTCGTATGAAGCTGCCAGATGAACTGATGTTTCCCGAAATTCGCTTTGCAGGTCACTAAAGAGGGAGTGAATAAACTTACTTTTAACCCAGTATATTTATCAATTTCGTTTTTTATAGCAAACTTCACATGAATGTTATTTCGTGTTTATGCTGGCAATGAATGAAACGTTAGCAATAGACAGCACACTCCATGACACTAAATCAGATTTGCAGCACGATAATTTTGCAACGAAACTAACAACCACTTCTTTACCTTCAAGCTTTTCCAAAAGCTAGGAATTTTCATACAAATCAATCCCTCGGGTGATAGGAACACAGGTTTACAGGTGTGGATCATGTAATTCGATAATCTTGCAGATTTACTATTTGTGGTTCTGCATCCCGGCACTGTGTGCTCTACAATTTAAGGGCACAAGGGCAGCAAAGCCAGCCCAGAATAGCAATCAATGCATGAATCAATCTGTTCTGCTGCAAGGAGACCAATCAGATTGACATGAATGCAGGGCACAGTGAAAGCTGCCCTTTGACCAATGAGAATGAGCCAATCCACTGCTTTACATCAGGACACGCTACAGCACACAAAAAGTCTGGGATGTGCTCACATCAGTAAGCAGTGGAAGAAAATAAAAATTAACAAAATGATTTTTTAATATCACCATGTGAGTCTGTATCACGTTCTATTTTCTATTTAAAGTAATACTACCAGAAGCTTGTACTACCTGGTCGCTACCTGTAGTTATATTAGCAGAAGAATAATATTTTGACTTCATTGAATAGCCAGGTGAGGAAGGAGATGGATCTTGCTAAATCCTCTGTCACCGATCATTACAATAGGGGTAAATAAATGACTGAAGGAATGAGGAGTTTATAGAGCGTGCATCTACTCATAAGGCCAGATGTATCAAGCGTTTTCCTGTTTGCAAACAGGCCGATTCTGCAAATTGGCCCGTTTGCGAACAGAAAAAAAGCCTTTCGGAATGTATCATCCCAAAAGGCAATCGCAAAATAGGGAATCATAATTTTTGCAATTACCTATTTTGCAAATGCATTTCAAGAATCGCAATTTGCGATTCCCTAAACGCAATGCAGGAAGCACTTTTACATTTGCAACCCTGCTTTAAGGAATCGCATTTTACAAACAACTTCAAGTTGGTGGTAAGTTGCAAATCCTTAGAAAAATGCACAATTTTGCATTTTCTAACGGGTGCAACAGGGTGTCCTTTTGGCACCCTTTCACCCTTGAAATTGCATGCGCAATTTGCGACTACCTATTGTAAAGCCATTCCTTATTTGTGATTTGAAATTTGCAAAACACAATTAAGGAATGTGTAGAAATCACAAAATATTAGCAGAAACCTACATACATTGCATTTTGCGAGTCTATAATAGTGAATCGGTAAAATTTGCTATTATAGACTCTCAAAATCTAATGTTGATAGATCTGGCCCAAAGAGTGTCCGGGTGCTGAGAGCATTATGATACACACCAATGAGCACTAGCAGAAAAGGAGCACTATAGGAACTCAAACATCAGCCTGAATCCCAACCTCAGCTGGTCTGCATTCTCAAGCGCTACAGTAAACTTTGGTGGCACCCAAATAACATGAGTGCACTCCGACACCCTTGGCAACAAAGTGAATTGTAGACAAAGGCTATTAATGTGACTGGGGTTTGACAGAGCTAGATAAGGTCCTAATTACAGCTAGATAAGGGCCTAATTACAATGCTGGTCGGACGAGAGTGTAGAGGTCTTAGATTCTGGTAAGAGTTTCTTGTACATACGTGCCTAATGTTCTTTTACACGTGCCTCATGTTCTGGTTCACGCGCATCTCTTGAAGAATGTTTATCTTCAAGAGATGCGTTTCTCGTGGCATCCCTCACCTGTAATCTTTAACTGTGGGTCTGTGACTTCTACAGTTGGAGGTTGCCGTGTGCGGACGTGCTCCTGTATTACTCTGTACTTAAGAGAATAAACTTACCTTTCTCCAACCACAACGTCTCCTGAATGTTCCTGAGTTTCCTGGAGAGTGTTACTTCACATTTGGCGACGAGGGACTTCATTTTCTACTAAAACAGCGAATTACCAACTTTGCACGATCCAACTTCGTCTCACCGCTTGCTTCAAGCTCACCCTGAACTTTCTTGCTCAAGAAAATCCGCTTGAAATTGGCCTCTTCCTTCGAGGTATCGGACATTTTATTCCTTTTCTCTGGTTTCTCTCGCTCGGTGCGCTTCCTCTATGACGTGAGACGTGAGCGAGATCATAATCTCGTCTCGAGCATACATCATCACGCGCACGCGTGCAATCACGTAGGTACGCTTAGCTACGCTTGGAGGCCATCTTCATTTGTTTTTCAGGGTTACCATAGTTACTATTTACCGATCGCAAGAATCGGAAAAGAAATGACTGATCGCATGCTTTGGAAGCATTAACGGTGAGCGGTTTTCTTTAGAAAGATTACATCGTTTTATTTACTTTTCATTTTTCAAAGAACTTTTTAAAAAAAAACAACAAGTATTTTCTTCTGAACAATTCCACAGTTACAGACTTTTTCTGTTTTATTTAAACTCCTCGTTACATTTATTTTAATTTAAGCAACATGGCTACTAACCAGCAAATTGTCACTTTAAATTATTTTCTACCAGTCCCTGGTAAACCCAAAGAACCATGGAGGCATTGGTTTCAAAACTTTGAAAGCTATTTGATTGCCATTGGAGCTGATGAATATTCTCCAAAGAGAAAAATGGCAATTCTTTATAGCAATTTAGGGAAAGAAGGAAGACAAATTTTTAATAATTTACCTAATCCTCTTCCAGCTTCTGGCAGTGGGGATGAAATTAATGAATATTCTGCTGCAATTTTAAAATTGAATAGAAAATTCCTTGACCAGCCTAGTGTTATTCTTGAACGATTTAATTTTATGAAAAGGCGTCAGGAACAAGATGAAACTATCGAAGAGTTAATTTCTGCTTTAAGGAATCTTGCATCTGAGTGCAGTTTTGGGACTTATTTGGACACAGCTCTGAGAGATCAATTTGTGTACAATTGCTGTCACAAAAAGATTCAAGAATGAATATTAAGTTGCAGAGACCCTTCTTTATCCGAAGTCTTAGAAATGGCTAAAGGGATTGAAAGGTCAATTGTATCCTCTAAGTGCATCACTGAAAGTACCTCATCCTTTCATCAAACTGACTTGAACGTAAACGCAGTTTATTCAAGAAATAAGCCTTTTCAAAGACCATTTCAAAGGAGAACAAATACTTTTTGTTTTCGTTGTGGTTCTAAAACACACTTGAGTAACAGCCCAGTTTGTCCAGCTCTAGGGAAAAAGTGCACTTTTTGTCAAAAGAATGGGCATTTCCAATCTGTTTGTCGTAACAGAAAGAGTTCTCAAATTAATAATATTTCTTACTTTGCAGGTGAAGATACTGATGTTCAACTTATTGACTCTGAAATGAAAAATGTTACTATTAGTTCTGTTGATATTGATATTGATTCTCCTAAAGGAAATTTGGCTAAAAAGGAAATTCTTTCTATTCATTCAGTTTCCATTTTGATGGTTGATTCAATTGATTCAGAACGTGTGAAGGATCCCACTTGCCAGGTAATTGTTGATCACATAGCAATTGACATGATGGCAGATTCTGGTGCCCCCATGACTATTATATCTGATCATTTGTTCAACACTCACTGGTCTTCCAGAATTACTCTTGAACCTTTAGACATCATACCAAAGGGATATACCGGCAAACACATTGAAATGTGGGGTTTCTTCATTACCAGTGTAACTTGTTTGGGCAGGTGTATCTATACAAAGGTGTATGTTGCCACTGATGGGAAATGCATTTTAGGGTGGCAAGACCTTGCCAAGATGGGCCTCAAACTTGTTCCTGGTTCTGAATTTCCTGTTCAGATAAATGAACAAAGTACTTTTTCCTCCATCAATTTTATTGATGTAGGGATTGTTAACAAAATTATTTCTGAATTCCCAGAAGTTTTTAATGATTCTGTTGGTATGATCAAAAACTATGAGCATCGCATTCGTCTTAAGCCCAATGCTATTCCTATTATTCACAAGTTGAGGAATGTTCCTCTTAGTGTAAGAGATGACTTAAAAAAAGTACTTTTGAAAATGGTTGATGAGAAAATAATTGAAGCTGTGGACTCTTCCCTATGGGTTAGTCCGATTGTTGTCGTGAAGAAAAAGGATTCTAGCATTCGTTTGTGTGCCGACCTTAGATCATTAAATCAAAATATTTTAATTGACTGTTATCCCTTGCCCAGGATTCAAGAGCTTCTCACCGGAATTGCAGAATCAAAATTGTTCACTCTTTTAGATTTGAGGAGTGCATATCATCAAATCCCCCTGACCAAATGTTCATCAGAACTCACCACATTTATTACTTCTTTTGGGGCTTTTAAATATCTGAGACTACCTTTTGAGTGTGTTGTAGCCTCTTTGGAAGACTTGGTTTTCTCTCCATTCTCTATTTCTGAGGAAGATTGGTTCAAATGCTATTCTGAGGATGAAATTCTTGTGGCTGTGAAGAATTTAATAGTTTCAGGCTGGCCCAGAATACGTTCTCTTCCTGCCTCTATGAAGTCCTTTGCACAGGTATCTGAGGATTTGACAATTGTTAATGGAATCATTTTTAGGGGTGATCGATGTGTTCCTCCTTTGGCTTTGCGTAAAAAATTATTTTTTGCAGCTCATCAGGGTCACTTAGGTGTAGGCGGAACCTCACGTAAGTTAAAGGAACATTTCTGGTGGCCTGCCATGGAGAGAAATGTTAATGAATGGATTGATTCTTGCAGTACTTGTTTGGCGTCAGACAAACACTGGAAATTACAAAGTTTACATTTACATAATGTTCCTATTCCTGAAGACTCCTGGGTCAAGTTAGCGATTGATTTTTCTGGTCCTTTTGAGATCCTTCCTCAATCTCAACGCTACATAGTCTCCCTTGTTGATTATCATTCGAAGTGGCTTGATTTTGATTTTTGTACCAACCCAGATTCTGTGTCAGCTATAAGATTTTTGGAAAGAGTCTTTAGAATGGAAGGTCCCCCTAAGGAAATTGTCAGTGACAATAGTTCACATTTCTGCTCTAGTGTTATGGAAGAATTTTTGAAGAAGTTTGATGTCAAACACTTGAAAGTTGCCCTTTATTCCCCCGCGTCCAATGGTTTGATTGAACGAATGAATAGGTTTTTGAAAGAGGGCATTCAAACTGCCATATCTTGTAAAATGAATGTTGAGGTTTTTCTAAGGGAAAAGGTTTGGGCATACTTAATTACCCCTCATTCCACTACGGGTATTTCACCTTTCAGACTACTTAAAAAAAGGAACCCACATGGCACTCTCTGCCCCTCATGGATCAAAGATCTGACTTCAGAAAATTCTAAATGTATATCCTGTTCTGACAAGTTAGTCGTCAAAAGTAATGTTGAGAAACATCAGTCTGTGCAAAAGCGGAATTTTGATTCCAAAGTTATTTCAACTCCTGAAATGTTTACAGTAGGTGATTGGTTCATGCTCAAGACCATGGATAGAGTTAAGAAAGGTCTTTCCAAGTTTTCACTTCCCACTCAAGTCCTCAAGGTATCCAAAGGTTCTCTGTTTTTAGATAAGAGAGGGTGGCGTAACAAACGTTCCCTGGTTAAGTTAACCTCTGAGCAAGCTAGGATTATTCTCAGAACTAAGCATGGGGATGAGAATTCTTCCTTTCCTTGTTTTGACTTTCCTACCCAGTTAGAATCTCCAGTTTCTAGTGATTCCGTTTTACCAACCCAGGTAGAATATCCATCTTCCAATGATACTACCTTTTCTACTCAAGATGCCCCAGTTTTAGATGAGGAGGCTTCTCCTTCTCTTGATGTTTCTCTTCCCCTTCAGAACACTTTAGAAAATGTTGAAATTTCTTGTCCATCCTCCTCTATTTCCACCTCAGATGTGACATCCAGAACTCATAGGAATTGCCCTTTTCCCACACGTTTTAAAGACTTTTATTTAAGTTAAGTTTCCTTTCTTTTAGTCAAGTTTTCTTTCTCTTTCTTTATTTTGTGGGGAGGGAGGAGATGTAGAGGTCTTAGATTCTGGTAAGAGTTTCTTGTACATACCTGTAATCTTCAACTGTGGGTCTGTGACTTCTACAGTTGGAGGTTGCCGTGTGCGGACGTGCTCCTGTATTACTCTGTACTTAAAAGAATAAACTTACCTTTCTCCAACCACAACGTCTCCTGAATGTTTCTGAGTTTCCTGGAGCGTGTTACTTCACAGAGAGTCTGCCGGCATTGTGTCGGAAACGGGACTACCGGACAAGGAGTTGGAGGTCCCGTTTTCCCAATTAGGATGCCACTGGCTTCACTGCAGTCAGAAAGTGAATGTTTCCTAATGTGGCTTGTGCCACGGGCTGCAGCACAAGCTGCAATAGGATAAATAAATTTTTTAAACATCCATGCACCGTGTGGCAGGCACTGTACGGTGCCTGCCCCACGATGTTTGGATGTTTATGGGAACACCCCGGGTGCCCCCCAACCCCTCATAGCGATGGTCCAGGGGCGACGGGGCACTGCTAGGTGCCCCCAAAGTCCTATTGCAGAGATTACATTCCTACCTCTATAGGTGGCACTTTGGTAATTGGACTTAACAAACAGTACACCTAATTACACAGATTACTCAATTACACTACAGCGTGTGATGGAAATCCCATTTGGGGAACAATCTTAACAAGAGATACACAGAAACAACATGAACAGCACAAAATTGAGCAGCATATTTCCAACATGAGCAGCAGTTCTCTAATGTGGTAGGTCAACCAACATTTCAGGTTGATTTTTTACCGAAATGGACTGTTTAAGTAATTTTTTAATGCAAACTACATGTTCGAACACAAGCAGCACTTCTTTTAACACAAAAAACTGGAGAAAAAAATGTGTTTAATTTTTACCCAAATAGAATGTTTGGGTAACTTTTTAAGCACAAAACACATTTTTCTTTTTTCTTTTTTTTTTTTAAAGGAAGAAAGTGCCACAGATACTTGGAGGCTAATCAATATATAATAACAGCTTCCTTTTCCTTTCCTGAAGATTCCTCCCTCTGCTTTGTTCAGCCCTTGGGTTATAATAAATGGGCAAACCCAGAGGAGTCACTGGAACCTGGGTAGAAAATGGTACAAGAGGAGAGTGGTCCCAGGATGCACATAGAAAGCATAGTAGAAGCAAGTAGGAAATTAATGAACAAATAGAATCAAATCGAAAGTACGTTGTTGTTTAATCACAAAGTACCGCATGTTGAACTTTTTTGCACATATAGCATAAATGAACATACTAACATATTATGGTGCCCAGAACAAGGGGAGGGGGGATGGGGGAAGTGAGGGTGCAAGTGATGGGAGGTAGTGCAAGGCAAGATAGTATAATACAATATAGGTCGAATGTACTTATTTGAAACCTATTAGGAGACTGGCTGCAACTAGAGCCATAGACAAAATGCACATAAATGACAATGTTATTCAGGCTGTGACCATGCTTCTAAAGAAATAACATTATAATTCCAAGCTCAGGATAGAAGCTGGTGAGGGATCTGGTTGTCGATGTTTGAACCCCACGCACGGGTAGGGGTAGGTAGGCCCTTACAGGAGAGTCTTCATCGGGACAAAAGGGGTGGGGTTGGGCAAACTCACTAGAGTGGAGACATAAAATAAAAATAAAAATGAGAAGGAGCCCCGTGGGGTCAAGTATACATGGTCACACAGGCTCATGGTGGGGAACAGATGATAAAAGCTTTGTTATTACTTCAGAAACTCCACCTTCAAACCCAGCAATTCATACGCCAGATTGCGCATTCCATTCACTTTTGTGCACCCTCTTATGCCAAGCAAGATCTTGGCGTATGAAAATATGGTGATGTGGGATGTCAACAAAATTCTAGCTAAACCCAAATATACTAGGTTCAACATCAGCAGAACTGAAAAGACAGCACTGATGGCCTTGAAGGACAACAGAGAGGTGATCATCAAGCCCGCCGACAAAGGGGGAGCCCTTGTTGTACAGGACGTCACCAAATACAAAGAGGAGATCTTCCAACAATTGAATGATGGAGTCAGTTATAGGAAACTACCTGGGGATCCCTCAAACAAACTATCTTTGGAAATACTGCAAATCACCCAAGCAGGCCGTGACCAGGGTTCCCTCTCCGACCAAGAATTTCATTTCCTCAATCAAAAGAACCCCAGAACACCTACTATTTACACCTTGCTGAAAATACAAAAGGACATGACCAACCCACCAGGGCGCCCCATTGTGTATGGTTATTTGGCGCTAGAGCCATTATGCAGATATATTGACTTCTTTTTGAAGCCCATCGCTGAAAAGACACAGTCTTACCTCTGAGATACCACCCAGACTATTAACATAGTGGATGGCCGTCCTTTTGACCCCACTAATCAACTGCTGGTCACCTGTGACATTGTTTCACTCTATACAAGCATTCCCCAAGAAACTGCACTTGATGCTATGTCTACAGTGCTGAACAAACAGGAGGCCCCTGTCGCTGTACCTACAGATTTTATCATCTCACTCCTAAGGGTTGCCATGATGAAGAATTTTTAAATTTTTCAAAACTGTTTTTACCTGCAAACCAAAGGCGGAGCGATGGGGGCGACCTTCGCTCCTGATCTGGCTATTATCTTTATGGCTGCTTTTGAAAGTGAGTTTATTTTCAACAACTTAAACCCTTTCCGGTCCCACGTGGGGTTATGGATGCGCAACATAGATGACATCCTTTTAATCTGGACAGGCAACAAACTTGAACTTGCATCCTTCCATACATGGTTAAACCTGAGGTCGGAGGATATCCAATTCACACTGCACTCTGATGAAAGCAAGATCGATTTCTTGGATCTTAAAATCTATGCCGACTGTGACATACTAAGGACAATGTTATACCGAAAACCGGCGGAACGTAATTCCCTCCTTCAATACAACAGCCACCACTCAAGAGGGCTAAGGGATAATCTGCCATATCGGCAGTTCCTCCGCATCCAGGGGAACTGCTCTCTGAAGCAAAATTACATGAGTGAATCGGAGGATTTGCTAGATCGCCTCATTGAACGTGGCTATCCAAAAAGATTGGTTAAGAAGGCCTGAAAACGGGCTTGGTTCGGTCCAAGGGAATCACTATTCCAACCACAAGAAAGACTTAATACCCAGGAAGAGAGGTTGCTCCATGTCACCACCTTCTCTACTAAAAGCAATGCAATAAAAAGGATCATCAACAGGCACTGGAACCTCATATCAGATGACCTTATACAGCCATCTCCACCCATGCATTCCTTCAAGAAGGCCAAAAGCATCAGGGACCATGTTGTACGGTCTTTTCTGGAAACACCAAAACCACCGACAGTCCTTTCCTAATGGCATTTACCCCCCGCAATTAAGGAATACTTTCCCATTAATTTCAATGGGCCCCCTGTTGCACCCCTGAAATTAGCATGGGTGTACAAGTGGGGCACAAACATGTCCTAAGGGCATGTATGTGCTTCACATTGCACTTTGAAAAATGCAAAAAAGTGCATTTTTCAAGGAATTTGCGAATTACCACCAACTTGAAGTTGGTGGTAATTTGCGATTCCTTAAGGCAATTTGCATTTTTTTTATGTTCCTTACATTGCATTTAAGGAATCGCAAAATTTGCGATTCCTTAAATGCAATTGTAAAATAAGGAATCGCGAAATTTGCGATTCCTTAAATGCAATTGCAAAATAAGGAATCACAAATTTTGCGATTTCTTATTTTACACGCAGATTTCTTTCATACATACCATTTAAAACTAATGCGTTCGTAAACGATGAAATTCTGCGAATTTCGGCGTTTGCTAACGCATTAGTGCTTGATACATATGGCCCTCAGTTACAAACACCACAAGATCACTTTGAAGACGCACACCAATTACAATACGAACATGTAATCTATGGGATAGTTTGCCCCTGTGATCTGATCTACATAGATCAGACCCAACAGAAGATCAAAACAAAGGTGCTACAACATTGCAGTCAGATTCGCTGTGAGGTAACCGGTGCTCCGATGGTTGAGCATTTTAAACAACGTGGTCACGCCTCGTATAGTTTCAGTTGAATTGTATTAGAAAAGGCTACCTTGGGACCAAGGGGAGGCAATATCGGCACATTCTCGACATTCGAGAATCAAAATGGATGGTTCATTTTGATTCTATAGACAATGGCCTGAATAAAGTGGACAGTAGCTACGCCCATCTAGCAACCATGACTTTGTAGCCATCTTTCAACATTGATTTTACTGTGATCTCTATTTCTTCCTCTATTTCTTTCATTGTCTTTGAGTTTGAAACTACCATCTTGCTCCTTAACGCATGACCATAAGGCAATTGTACTACCCTGCGAGGCAGGTATTTGCTGCGGGGCTTGAGTTCTCTCTCTTAAGTGTAATTCTCTCTTAAGTGTATGCCTCCATTGAACTTGTTTTCCTTGAATTGCTATTTTTAATAATGTAAGAATATGGCTCTATTCTTTAACATTGTACCTACAAGTGAGAATATTATTCTATTGCTTTAAATCTGCGCCTATGCCATTATGTCTCACAGTCATGCGCAGAATAACCAGTTTTGGCATATTGGCGACTGTCTTCTGTGTATTACTAGTGGTTTCACATATGCAAGGTACCCCCTTGTTTTTTCTAATCTATGCTCCCTTTATACCTACCAGCACTTATGCCGTCACAGGTACAGGCATGTGCTAGGTACGCATTAATATTACGATTCCAACTTCATTCCCTGAACATGGGACCTCAATTCTTTTTCCATGACCATCGTGACTAATCAACTCTAATGTACGGCATTTTGTGACACAACACAATTTTAATTGAATTCTTAAAGCTGTCCGTATGCCACGCATACGTATCTAATCATGACGTTTTTCAAACACTGTTTTGTCCACCCATTGCACTTGCCCAGATTTGTCTCAACAAACACCGGGCGTCACATCTCAATGCCAACGTACTGAAATGTTTAGCAGTCTTTCTACACTCGGTTCCACGCATTCGGCGTGAGAACGACGTGCACGGGCACCTGCCCGCCATCAGTTCCTCCATTTAAAGCCACGTACATCAGATGCGGATTCTCTCACTTTCTAGGATGCTACGGCTGATTGATTTGTGATGAGCAAACGCGCAGGTATGTCCCTCCCCCACCTCCCGACACCTTGGCTTTCTTCTGAGCATTGTCCAGATTGCAAGCCCAGTTGGCTTGGTCTTTTATTCAAACAAGGTCTCTCTGTTTTGTTCCCAGACACCGCGGGTAGCTGGCTGCACCCGAACGGCTCTGTATGCGATCGAAGCTTTCATTAGTGACAAGTTATTTCCATACACTTGATTTTTCTTGAGTAACCCTTCAGTCCATTTGTATCCATTAACAAGTATTTGTCACGCAAAATTTGGCTCACAGCGCGCATGTCTAATTAATGTCTTTCAGATTTGCCCGCACTGTGATCTATACCATCCACAACGTGGGAGACTCTGAGACCCTCGGTACTGAGCTTTTATCCTCTGCTCCCCACCATGAGCCTGTGTGACCATGTATACTTGACACCACGGGTCTCCATCTCATTTTTATTTTTATTTTATGTCTCCACTCTAGCGAGTTTGCCCCACCCCTTTTGTCCTGATGAAGACCCTCCTGTAAGGACCTACCTACCCCTACCTGTGCGTGGGGTCGAAACGTCGACAACCAGATCCCTCACCAGCTTCTATCCTGAGCTTGGAATAATACTGCTATTTCTTTAGAAGCATGGTCACAGCCTGAATAACAATGTCGTTTATGTGCATTTTGTCTCTGGCTCTAGTTGCAGCCAGTCTCCTAATAGGTTTCAAATAAGTACATTTGACCTATATTGTATTATACTATCTTGCCTTGCACTACCTCCCATCACTTGCACCCTCACCTCACCCATCCCACCTCCCCTTATTCTGGGCACCATAATATGTTAGTATGTGCATTTATGCTATCTGTGCAAATAAATTCAACATGCGGTACTTTGTGATTAAACAACAACGTACTTTCCATTTGATTCTATTTTCCTACTTTCTTCTACTATACTTTCTATGTGCATCCTGGGACCATTCTTCTTTTGTACCATTGTTCAGCCCTTGGTCATTTTGGATTTGGATTTTTATTTTTGGAGGGAAAGCATCACTCTATTTGTGTCTATAATTTCTGCTGCATCCATACCCTTGGAATTTATACTTTAAAAAAAGAAAAATCAAGTAGGTTTAATGCACTAATTTGCAAAACATTCATTACTGAAGTGAGAGAAGGTACCACTGTTTTTGTTCCGTATTTATTTATTTATTATTATTATTTGTTTTTGTTGTTGAATGGCCCTTGTCAAATAAAGTTATTTTAAGGGATACTTTTAGCACATTTTTGGTATTGGCTCTGCAGTAGGACTTGGAGTATTTTAATGTTTTATTTACATTATCACTGCTGCTTTACTATGTGTTTTTAATCATTGTATGGGCTTTTGGATGGCTTTATACTGAATGCAAAATGTGTTATTTTTGTTTGCGTGGGCCTGTGTTTACTAGAGTTCGCGTGCCTTTTGAAGTCCAAACAAAATTATCCAGACATGTTACTTTGATCTCATTGACCTTCTTCTCCATAAGCTGGCCTCCATTTTTAATGAGTTTTCTGCAACTTCTAAAACTATTTTGGAAGAATAATTGGTACTGCCTCAGACTGTTAGTGGTTGGGGAATTTTTATAGTAAAGTTTTCTTTTTTTGCATTCCTGACTTACTGGTTATAGATCCAGGGAAGTCCCATGTATGGGCCACAAACACATTTTGGGAAAATAATATATATCAGCGCAATCCTTTCATTGCAATGCTACAAGACTTTTTTTGGAGGGGGGAAGGGGAAGGTGCACCCGGCATTGTAAGGTAACCATGTTCTCCATGTCTGAGTGTTTGCTGGCCATACATTGGTGGCCATTTTGCATAACCAGTATGTATGTTTATATATATGTGTATATATATATATATATATATATATATATATATATATATATATATATATATATATACCTGTGAACTGAGGTCGAATTTGGGCCAACAAAATATCCTGTATCAAGGGGAATCAACAGTTATCTAGAACAGAAGATCTATGAATATGACACTAGGAATATAAACTAAGACTGAAATACTATAGCAGACAAATGGATTTTTGGTGATGGAAACTTATTTATGTCCCTGCGTGAACACACATCAGAAAGTGGGAATGGACATTGGCATTCTATCAGAATATTAATTTGTGGACGACAACAAGTTATCCAAGAGCTCTGAAGAATCGCCAGAGAGCACAAAACACGTTTTGACTGTAGTGCTACGGAATTATCGCAAGGAAAATAATACAGAAATATCGAAGAACAAAAAAACAAGATTCATCATTTGCATTCACCAGTAGGTAGTTATAGTTAGGACCTAGTTTCCATAGGAAAAGCATTTTTCTTTTGCCAATACCTTAGGCACAGTTTAACAAAACTTTATGAAATTTTCAAACCTAGTTTTCTGCTCACTGCAGCTGCTGTCATGAAATTTTCAAGGTGATTCATTAAGCGGGGGCAAAAAAAGGGGTGTTAAGTGGTGTATATCCGTTCAGTAGTTTTGATGATATTAAAGGAACACAAATTTGTATATTTGAGAGGATCCTACTCACAGATCTCATGGTGAGATCTGATTGGGTGACAGCACTTCAACCAGGAGGTGCTGGCAGCCATCTGAAGTGCTGCCAGCCACCGTGGGACCAATGTACATAATAGCACCCCATTGGAATGCATTGTAGTGAATGGCAGATTTTTAGGGTCACAAAAAGGAGAACGTATAAGAGGTGATAACCGATTTTAGTTACAATATAAATAATGTGTTTGTACCATACTCATTTTAGGAATTGTGGTGTGTTCAAAGGTGATTTTACCCTGTAAAAAGTCTTCTGGTGGGATTTCATGAATCATGTTTGAGAGAAAACTATTTTTTCATGATTTTCCCACAGAGGTTATGGAAGGTGCTCCAGAAACTAAAATGAGAGCATATGTTCTGTAAAATCACACTATCTTTTTCAGCCATATGAGAATGAAGTCTGACATTCTCAGTAAAACATGTACTTCCAACACCAGCAGCTATTAGTTAATTCCCTTGTGTTCTACTGCAGCCTTGCAGAGTGTTCTAAAGAACAACAAGAGAGCCAACAGTTTTACTTATGACAGAATTATAGTGAACCTGAAGCCATCTTGATTGAAACATTTAATGTAGAAAAGAATAAAATGAGGAGGTTCATTTTGTCATAGACATTAAGGTTAGTGCTGTAGAAAGAAAACTTAGGATATGTTTTAAGTGAGTTCTCAAATATTTTTAATCTTCTATTACATTAAAACATTGTGACATGAGGACTGAAATTGCATTTTCAACACCCGCAGCAGACTGCCAGTTAACTCCCTAGTGATCCGCAGCTTTTCTACAGTGTTCTACTGAGCAAACAGTGCTAACATTCTGCATTAATGCCAAAAGTGAGGCACATCTGAACGCCATCTTGATGGAATCGAAGTAGAAAACTGAAAGTATTTTCTACTGAGGATACTGCAGGAAATGACAAATAAGTCTCCCAAAAAGGCCACCACAGTAAAAAGAGCCCAAGTGTAGCCCAAGCATAGCCCAACGACAAAAGTATGCAAAACACTCAGCGGCTGTTTATGAGTTTGGCAGTCCTTGGGATCGCCAAACTCATGATGGAGGTGCAGTAGCAGTCAGGGACCACCACACCAGCAGTCCAACTGGCGTATTACGAGTATGGCAGTCGGACCTCCAGAGACTCAGCAGAACCACCAGGGATCCATGACCCCTGGCAGTGGCATGGTGGTCTAGTGAAGCAATATGCTTTGTTGTGCCGCTGTGGTAAAGCCAAGCATATTTTGTGTTTCCCCACTGCCATCCTTTTCATGGCAGTGAGTTCACCATGAAAATGCTGGGGGTGGGGAAACAAAGAGGGCCCTAAAGGGCCCCTGTGCATGTGAATGCTTGCAGGGGTGCACGTGTTGTGCCTCAATGTGTGCAAGCACTCCTTTCCTGTACATCATGGACTGCACTCGAGGCCATGCTGGAACAGCCTTTGACGCTCCCATTGCAGTTTCTTTCTTAATGGCACCACCGTGGAACCTCCTTGCGGCTCGCCAGACCACAAGAAAACGCATAATATAGCAGGCAGGTCGGCGGGCAAGCAGTGGTTGGCTTTGGTCGTGTAGGAGCAGAGGGGTGGCATTGCGGCCCGCTCCCACACCGCTAAATTCATAATCAGGCCCTTAACCCCTTGACTGCGGTGCCAATTTCGCCGCAGTGCTGGGGAATTAATGAGTGGGCGTCTTTCGGATGGCCTCCGGCCGCACATACTCACTGAGACACAACGAGTTAATAAACCAACCATGCAGGACAGGCAAGAAAGGCTATGGAAATATAACAGACCATTAAGGGCAGAAAGAAAAGAAAGGAAGTAGCAGTACAACCATACATGTCAACAGACAGACAGTTTAGGCAGGAGACTCTCACTGTTTTTTAGCTCAAAAGTGCTTTATTTTATCTGTCTTCTGCCTAAAATCTCCTCTTTTTCAATGAAAGTCAACAGGGAAAATCAATTCTCCAGGATTGATCACGTTCAAAATGTTGGCAAGTATTATACATTGGATCACAGAGGGCAGGAGGTATGGGGTAGATACAAGGACTCGGATAGCTGAGGGAAGGAGGGAGATGGGCAAGGGCACGAAATTAACCTGACAAGGCAGACTTTGTGGTTGCAGCAGCACAATACAACACGCAGGTCAAGCGGCCTGCAGTGCAGCACAACGGACCATTGAAAGCAATAGGAAGGGGACAAAATGGACAACAGAGAGCAGATGAGAAAAAGGCAAGGGCAGCAAGCTGACCATACTAGACAGAAAGGAAGGACAGTTGCAGCATAACAGGCCATAAAGGGCTGGAGGGAAGGGACAGAGGCACAACAACAGATCGGACAAGGCAGGAGTGAGGGGACAGTGTCCTACACATGGAAAACGGAGGTCAGGGGGTAAAAAGGCATGGCAAGAGCAGGAAGGTGCCCATGCAGGGCAGGCAGGAGGAGCACTGGAAACACAACACACCACGGAGGACAACACTGAGACTAGAATGGCATACACACAGACAACGGAGGGAAAATGGGAGAGGGTCAGGGGCATAAACTGACCACACAGGGCAGGTGAGAGGGGCTGCAGCAGCACAGAAGATCATGAATGGCAAGTAGGAGGGTCATGGTGGCCAGGAGCAAGGGGGCAGGGGCATGCAGAGAGGACCATGGAGGACAGAAGGGAGTTTTGGGGGTGGACACAGACAAGAGAGGAAAGGGGATGGGGTTTCACGACAGACCACACAGGGCAGGCAGGAGGTGCAGTTGCAGCACAACAGAGTATGAACGGCAGAAGAGAGTGACAGCAAAATGCACCATGGAGGGCAGGAGGGAGGAGATAGGGACATGGAACTCAAACAGGCAGTTTGGAGGTGGGAAGGATAGTGGCAGCTCAACAGAATATTCAGAGTAGTTAGGAGGGGCAGTGTCAGGTCCATGGAACATGGTGCACAAAAAGGAGGGAGCAGGGACATACAAACAGACATCAGAGGTCATGGGGAGGAAGGATAGTGGCTGCAAAGTAAGCACAGAGGCTATGCAGGAGGGCAATGATGGGGCATAGAATTGGGCAACAGAGAGCAGGAGGTGTGGGAAGTGACATCAAACTAAATGGAATGCAGTGGCAGCACGACGGACCATGCAGGGAAGGAACAAGGGGATTGATGCATGGACTCTGATAATGGAGGGTAGAGAGGAGGTGGATGGGGCAACAAGCTACTTGTTGAGGGAAGTCTGGAAGGGTAGTGGAAGAACAACAGCCACACAGAGCTATAATGAGGGAGCAGGGGCATGGACTTGGACAATGGATGGCAAGGAGGAGGGAGGCAGGTGCAGCAACCTTGGGTGGGAGTGCAAAATGCCAGGCCAGGCCCTGTGTCCAACCCCCATCCCACCATGCTTTACAATGGGCCACTTACATAACATTAAAAAAAACTAGAAATTCACTGAAAAAACTAAGGTTACAGGGATGTTATAGTTAGGAAATAGAATGTTTTTAAAACCATAGAAATTCACTAAAAAGCAAAGGTTACAGGGACATTACAGTTAGATTCATATTTCAGACACACGAAACCATAGACATTCAGTTGTTATAGTTAGAGTTATTTCATATGATTATAACTCATGCTTTAAAGTAACTATAACTCATGCCCTCACCTGGCACTGCTAAGTACACCAGATATTACATCACTCATGAACTTTTATGACATCATTAATAATATCACTGTAACATTTGCTGTAGAATTATTGATTAGAAAACTGTCCATGCAAGGGTGCGAGTTATAGTTACCTTAGGACACGAGTTACAGTTACAAGAAATAACTCTTGCTATAACAGCTGAATTTCTATGGTTTTGTGTAGGTAAAATCGGAACCTGCCTATAATATCCCCGTAACCTTTGTTTTTTTAGTGAATATATAGTGAATCACCATGGTGATTCCCACCTCAGTCTCCGAACTAAGGACAGGACGGGTGCTTTCTCCATAGAATGAAGTTGGGGCCTCATTTCTGTTAAGTACCTTAACAAAATTGGAGCACTCGCGGGATTCATAGAAAACTTTTTTATTGGCAGCAGACGCGTTTTGGCGTTTATCGCCTTTATCAATGCCGAACAAGCTTATTACAAGGTATGTCATGTGTGGTTGGATATTTATGTTGTGTCCATTTTTGCCATTGGTGCATTACTGGCCAATAAGATCCTGTTGCTGTTCTCAATGCCCAATTCCCTTTTTCCTGCTGTCATGCAGATAGGACATTGCAACACAGTAATAATATTTAAAGTCATAATTGGCATCAATTGCTGAATCTGTTCATCCCATCCTAAATGGACCAAAAAAGGTAATACGATATCTCATGTCTTTTACCGGCGATTGCCCGCAATCTTTTTGCCAGTCCACAATTTCAATCACCAAACAATGACATACCGATACATCCCTCGCCACAGCCATCAGATTTTGCACATGATTACTCCCGTAGGAATCAGCTCAATAGCCAAGCATCCCTGAGTTTTTATAACTCACAACTCTTCTGTGGTCGACGGGAGAGTCTTGTCGGCGGCGGTTCAGGAGATTGACTGAATTTCACCATGGCGATTCCCACCTCAGTCTCCGCACTCAGGATGGGTACTTTCTGCATAGAATGAGGGTGGGGCCTCATTTCTGCTACACAGCAACCTTACAAAATTGGAGCACTTGCAGGATTCATAGAAAACGTTATTATTGCCAGCAGACACGTTTAGGCATTTACCGCCTTTATCAATGCTGAAAAAGCTTATTACAAGGTATGTCATGTGTGGTTAGATATTTATATTGTGTCAATTTTTGCCATTGGTGTATTACTGCCCATATATATATATGTTCCTGTGTATGCTGTAACTGGTGAAATAAATGTGAGAATTCCCATTACAACGTGTGCTGGCTCCTCAATTTCAATATAGTTGGGGAATATATTTATGTATATATATATATATATATATATATATATATATATATATATATATATATATATATATATATATATATATATATATATATATATATATATATATATATATATATATATATATATATATATATATATAGCCAAAATGCATTATGCCACACAAGCTGCTGAATAAAGAAACCCCACCAAGCTTTTAAAGAAATAGTGCACCCATGAGGGAAGGTAATTCACCTGCCACTACATCACCCAGGATGCCTCACGAAGATTTTTACCTCCATATAGGGGGCGTGGCAAAGTATGGACTACTCTACATCCTGGTGAGTGTCAGGACACGCACTACAGACCGACATCGCCTCTGAAGAGAAGGTTTACTTTGAAACGCGTCAGGCGTATCAATGAAGGTCACGTGTAAATGGATTCGGCAAGCGTGGCGAATTCAAACCTATTAAACAGCTGCAAAGCCTAAACTGCAATTTGAGTGCTCTTCATCCGGTTGGGGAAACTCTGAGCAGATATATATATATATATATATATATATATATATATATATATATATATATACATGTATATATATATGTATATATATATATATATATATATATATATATATATATATATATATATATATATATATATATATATATATATATATATATATATATATATATATATATATATATATATATATATATATATATAGCCAAAATGCATTATGCCACACAAGCTGCTGAATAAAGAACCCCCACCAAGCTCCCCGGTGTGTCCTCTTGCTTCTTTGATGGAGATGTATTTCTGGGATATATATATAGACTCCCGGGTAAGTGAACGCCGAAGTGTGTATATGTGTATGCCAGCTTGTAACTGATAGTGCTGCAGCGAATGTTATGCCAAGTTCCAGACTACATGTTACTTCGCATTTAGGAAAACAATTTCTCATTTTCTCGGAAAAGCGTCCATCCAGCTAAGGCAGCAAGCCTTGCAATCACAGTTGAAAAACTTCCCACGTTTAGTTAACAAGTTGTTCGTCAAACGCAAGTAAATCAACAAACAATTGAATAAATAACACGGACACAAACAAATAGTGTTCTTTGTCTTGTTGACCCATTTAATTCTTAAGCAAGATGGAAAAAAGAGCGGCTAAGCGCCTGGAAAAAGCGGAACGTTTATTTTCAGATTCCCAACAAACGGGGAGAAACCAAGCTTCGGATCCCAAAGCTATGACCTCCAAAACAACGCAAACAACACTAAAACAACTTTTCCAACAGCTAGAAAAACTTTTACGCAAAGAGATATCGCGGTCCTGGGAGATAATAACATTGGAAAAATATTTGGAATTGGTCCTTGTTCCTAGGGGTTTACGTATATTCACCCTTCCAAATCATCCAGACACCAGCCCTGCTATGCTGGAGGAATGGGGGCACAATAACATGGAGTGTTCAAAAAGAATGATAATGATAATAATCAAACACGCAAAAATTGGAGTAGCAGACCTACACACTAAAATAGAGGAAACAGAACAACAGATAAAGGCCTCACAAGAAGGGGAAGATGAAATGAAAAAACTAAGAACCATAATGGAAAACAATCTAGACAAACACGAAAATGAGATAGAAGAACGCAAACAGCGCAAATTCAGGAGAGATCAATACGATTATGCAAATGGTGCAATATTCACATTTGCCAAACGATTCGATGTCTTGAAGCAACAAGGAACTAACAAACCCAAACCAAAGCCTGGGGCAAGTGAGACTGAATCTGACGCTAGCGAAGGGGAACAAAGAGGGAGAGAAAGAACAACCAATCAAAAACAGTTCTCTTTTTTAGAGGAGATGGAAATGCTGTACAATGACCAACAAACCCCGAGAACATCAGGGAGAGGACGTGGAAGGGGAAGACAGAGAGGGCGAGGAAGGGGCCAATCATCAAACTCAAACACAAACGCAAAACCAGAAGAGCAAAGCGCCCCAAGATACCCATTGCGCAATCGCACCCTGCCAAAGAAATAATATCGGACAATACAAAGAAAAACGATACCGGTCCAGATTTAATTATAAATCTATCGGACTACACCCTAACGACCAACGAAAGGAAACTACTAAATAAAGGCTTAACATTCAGCCCAGAAAAACATCAGGATGATGTGGAAACAAAGATTGATATGTACAAATATATAAGAAAACTAAAATTTAAAAAGTTTTTTGCCAAATCCAAGAAGAAAAGTACTAATGAGTCCAGCGTCACCAACAGTGGAGAGGAAGAAGGATATACAATTTCAGATCTCCCAGCACTGATAGTAGCTCATGACCTGGCCAATGATGACAATGACACATCAATAACGGAGACACAAATTTTGAAAGAAATGGATATTCCACATGACACGCATCCAAAAACAACTTTCAAAAATCCATCAAAATTCTGCCCAATATTACATCCTGGTAACAGAATAGATGCGTTCCATGACCTGATCACCACAGAACTAGTAAAAATGAAAAATGTCAACAATAAAAATAAGGAAAACCTAACTTGGGAGGAACACCAAGCATTAAACTCTCTAAAATCGAACTTGAAAATTGAAATCAAGCCAGCCGATAAAGGCGGGAATATTGTGGTTTTAAATAAGTCTGATTACATAGAAGAGGCCTATCGACAATTGCAAGATACAAAAAATTACACAAAATTGAAAGACAATCCAATAGCGATGATGACAATGAAAATACATCACCAAATAAGAACATGGCAGGAAAACGGTTTGTTAAGTCAAGAAGAAACCAAGTTTTTGACAGTGGAGAATCCGATAACACCAACAATTTACTTTCTGCCGAAAGTTCATAAGACATTGTACAAACCCCCAGCTCGACCAATTATTTCCAGCTGTGGATCGCTATATGAAAATATTGCCTCTTATGTTGATCATTTCTTAGCTCCCATAGTGCCGACACTAAACTCCTTCATTAAAGACACTGGAGACTTTCTACGAATAATAATGGACACACAATGGCAACCAACATATCTTCTAGCTACAATAGATGTAGTTTCACTCTATACATCGATCAACCATCAGATAGGACTAGAAGCAATTGCTTACTTTCTGAGGCAGAGACCAATAGGGGAACTCAAACATTCAGCTATGCTGTTGGACATGATACGCATATGCCTTACAAACAATGTGTTTCTCTTTAACAAGGAAATCTACTCCCAGAACTGTGGAACTGCAATGGGTGTTTCATTTTCTCCAAGCTATGCTAATCTCACCATGGGTTGGTGGGAGAAACACATAGCTTGGAGAGAAGAAAACGAACCCTATACTGCCAAGATAATTCTCTGGCTGAGATTTATCGATGATCTCTTCCTAGTGTGGAAGGGAACAAGGGAAGAGTTGGTAGAATACATAATGATCCTAAACCAGAATGATGTTGGTCTACAATTCACGTTTAACATCCAAGAAAAGGAAATTGATTTTTTGGATACAAAAGTATACATTAAAGACAATACAATACACACGACCCTCTTTCGCAAAAAACCCTCCACTAACAGTATCCTTCATGGAACCAGTTTTCATCCAACATCCTTGAAACAGAATGTACCTTATGGAGCGTTTCTAAGGATGAAACGCAATTGTTCTGAACCATCGGAAATGGAACACAAATTTGCAGAAACAGTAAACCGATTCTCCCAAAGAGGATAAAATATGAGAACAATAAAAAGAGGAGAAATGAGAGCACGACAAAAAACAAGAACTGAGACATTGATAGTCAAGAAAAAAGGGGCCAATGAAACAACGAATGAGGAAAAACCACGCTTAATCTTGACATATTCAAAAGAAAGTGCGAAAATCAGAAAAGTGGTCACTAAATACTGGAGTGTATTGAAAAAAGATCCTGACATTGGAAATGTGATAGGAGATGCACCTTTAATCTCCTTTAGAAAGGCACTATCAATCGGTGACATTCTAGTCAACAGCCATTTCGTAAACAAAAGAGAAGAAACCTGGCTGGAAAAAAGACAAAAAGGATTTACCAAATGCACATCGTGCAAAGCGTGCAAGATTGGCAAAAACCTCAAATCCATAACAGATCCGAAAGGCCAACCATTTGAAATACGGAACAAGATCACATGTGAATCCCATTATGTTGTCTATCTTTTAGAGTGTGATTGTGGAAAGAGATATATCGGATCGCCAATATGTGCCCTTAAGAAGAGAATGCTAGAACACCTTAGGGCCATGCAAAACAAGGACCAAACGTATGCAATGGCCAAACACCTCATGACTCACAGAAACAAAACCTGGTTAAATGTCAGATATTCAGGAATAGCAATGATACCTGACAATGAAAGAGGAGGCAATCGCATACAAAAACTCAGACGTTTGGAATCCAAACTAATAATAAAATTCAAAACCAAGACTCCCCAAGGATTGAACGGGGACGAGGAATTATATGTACATTTATGAACAAACTGAGATCCAAAATCTAAGACAATCACACAATAGTAACAATGAAAGTCTTCACTGATTATGACATCTACCTCAAAAGAAAAGTGTTTGATTAAAAAATGAATAGCCATATGAAATGTCAACTTGAAACTGAAACTAGACGTATTAGTTCCTTTGAGTACATAGTGTTTAGATTTTTGAAATGTAAGAGGTTAACTAAGAATATATGGAGAAATTTAAGTTTGTTATTTACAGCGTTTGTTTTAAACAATGTCAGGTTCCTGGACCAAGATACAAGCCAATGACCTCGGGATATAGCACTCAGCTATTATCCACTAATATGTACAATATTGGTACATATTGCTGCAAGAGAGTTAATTACTCAGCTTGCCTTGGAGTGATGTGTTCCTCCAAGCCATCAGGCACTTAGCCGACAACAGCAACACCGTAATAACGTCATCTCAAAAATGACTTGGTAACTGGGAAAAGGAACCTGACATGGTTGTTTCAACCAAAAACTACCCCTCCCATAATGCATCCTAACTGCCAAATGGGTAGGAGGGTATATATAGTGAAAAGTAAAAACGGACTTGTAACTACCGTGAGCAAGAACAGTAATCTGTTTGAAACGCGTAGGTGAGGAAGTTTTTTCCGAGATGGAATAAATAAGCTTAACCAAATCCGAGAAGAGTGCGGTGATTATTTCAATTGCTTTAAAAAAGTTACTACGAGTCCTGTCCTTGACTCGGCACCGGCACCAGCTGAATGGTCGCTCCTCCTTCAGAAAGGGACATTTGCTCTGACAATATATATATATATATATATACAAAAACATATGCATATACATATATATAGATCAAGAGTCCACGATATTCGAAACGCGTCGCCAGAAAGGTTAACCAATAAAAGCAACATCTTGCCTGAAGCCGTGGGTTCTGTCTCCTTCTTTCGCTACGCCGTGCGGTGTGGAGGTTTGGGGATTTTCTTTGGATACATATATATATATATATATATATATATATATATATATATATATATATATACACACGCATATCTGTAGAGATCAAGAGATATATATATATATACTTTTGATGTGCTGCTTATGCCATCTATTGTAGATAAACCTAAATAGACCAGTGTGCATGGAGCACAGAGGGACAATCAAGGAGGACATAGCAGTTTCTTTTGCCATTGCTGACTGAGAAGGTAGAGGTGAGAAAGACTAATTTAGGCTTAAGTTCAACCTTTGAAATTAACAATTGTTTTGAAATCTAAGCCCCCATTTCATAAAAAGAACAAGAATATGGACTCATCCTTATACTTTGTTTCATTCACACACTGGGCTGCTAGTGAAAATGTAAAAGACTGCACTGTATTATGTATCCCTTCCATGGGAAAGGGAGAGACATATAGGTAAATGAACACCACACCTGGAACAGGTAACTTGCATCAGTGCAGAGGAAGGACCAATGCCTATCTACTTCTATGATAAACAAGAAAACTCAAAGTGGCCTAACCATGTGGCCTGGCGAAAGTTGTGTTTATTTGGGAAAATAAAGACTAATGCCTCAAGTGTCAAACTCTAATTAAGTGGATGTGGTCTGGAAATGTCAACAAATGGGCAGTCCAGCTGTGTTGGCGGTGACTTTGGCCATATTTACTTAAAATAGTTTGTTATGCGACTGTCAATAGTAGCTATGTAAGTTTCCTGCCTCCTTTCTTTGCCCCAAAGTCCATTTCACTGAATGTCCTAATAAGGCCAATTGATAAAAGGTCCTGGATTGCTGTCACGTTTTTGTGTCCTCCCCACTTCATCCCAGACACTCCTAGTTTCCGTCATGGCTAATGCTGTTATAGCTGCTTTATCTCTGTCCATTCTTTTGATCCATGGCAATTTCCATAGTGAGCTCTCTGCCATGATGTGGTCTGTGTGACTTCATTGTTTCTTAGATTCCGCATTTTTCCAGTCTGACAAATATCTAGGTTGTGAAGCTTATAGTCTGCCACAAGATCCGATACTCCCACCCCTAAAGCTGTAGTATGATGTTGGAAAATGTAAAATAGGCTGCTCTTAGTTTTTTCCATTTCCCGTTGAGGGACATGCGTGTTTTTTTCTTTTTTTGAGTGCTGTAAAAAAAAACTGCCTTATGCTAAAGTGTTCTTTTGGGTGAAGCTATACATCCACGCCATTATGTTTGTAGTATGTGCCACCTAGTAAGTTCTTTCTTGTAATATTACTAAAACAAAATAGTTCCCTGCTGATTTTATGCTTATTTCCAATTATTTGATTGATTTATCCTACCATCAAAAGGGTGTCATGGGTTTCAGAATCCCCAGGGTGGTGATGGAAACAATTCGAATTAATGCCTCTAACTTTGTCATGGTAAATTTTAGCCGCAAAGGATTTTAACTGGAGCTCCAAAGTGAACATCACAAATTTAGCCGAATGTTTTATAGAATTGGAGTATGAACCCATCAGGGGCCAGGGACCTGATGCTTTATATTTGAGTTGCAGCTTCGGAGCTGCATCTCCCTGTTCCTTTCCATTGCCAGCGGCAAGTCACTGCACTCTGCGAGCCCTGCGAGAACCATGTTGTTCCTGCTTACATTTCACATTCTTTATTTGGTCTTGCATTCCCTATAAGTGTTTGAATGTTTTCTTTTTCCAGAAAGTTGTTATTTTTTTTCTTCCAGGCAGCATATTACTCTTATCTCCCCTCCCTCATAAACTATTTCCCATTGACTCGTTCTCCTCGCCGCAAGGTCATATAAATGCCAATAGCGCTATGCAATATATAATAACACCACTGCAAATAAAAAAGCAAAAGTAAAAAACATGTTCATTTTCAGCACCAGCAGCTTTAACTTTAGCAAATGCGAGTCCTATTGCATTGCAAGTGCTTGTTTTTCTTTTATTATACATATTTTTAAACTATGCAGGTCCTCCCTACTTTGCATTTCTTCAGCCTAGGTAACTAACAGCTAGCTTGGGAGTCTGGGGACTGCTAAAGAAGCAAAAAAATGACCCATCATTTTATAGGTCAGAGTTTGTGTTTTTTATGCTGTGTAACAAAGTACTTTGTCCAAACACGTGGTGCTTAGAAGGGGAACATTCAGTGAAAATGCACTGTGTAGCTTCGAGTAGCCTTCCAAGTATTTTGTTCTTCAAAATGTGAAACTTACTTCAAGGAAATGGTTCATTAAAATAAATGTTGGACTCACTTTGAGTGGAGCAGATGTTTGCAGCCACAGGGCAGGCCGTGTGCGGGTCACTGAAGGCTTGTTGGCTGACAGGCCACATCTGGCCAGTTGTAAATATTCTAACAAGGCCCACAGGTCTGGGCAATAGTTGTTGCAACAAACCCAAATTTACTTTTTCTCTGTCACATGATAGGGTGTTTAGCTGCAATGGGCATTCCGTGATAAAGATGCAGATTACAGACGATGAGCGGTGGGTACAGGCTCTTGGCGCGACACCATTCCGCGCGCTCATACGCTTTTTTACGGGGTCTATTACAAGGGCACTCAATGTACAAGCCACAGGCCCAGGGCTGTCACTATTACAAGCGAGGATTTGATTTCAGCCTTTTCAATTGTTATAAAAAAACTGGAACATCTGCAAGCTTTCCACAGAGATTTATTCTCACATGCTAAGTGGGACCAAACTGCAAATATCTGTCAGCAAGACGGAGCAATGGCACTTGTTCAAATAAGAGAGTTAAGCTGCACGGGGTGCGTTTTGTGTTTCACCCTGACTCTCTCTCTCTCTCTCTCTCTCTCTCTCTCTCGCTCTCTCTCTCTCTCTCTCCCCGTCTCACTCTGTAAAATCCTATTCTGACTATCGAGTGAAAGTGCATTTTATGAAGAGGTCAGAATTTTCATATTTAGCAACGTCACCAGTACATTTGCTTTCATTATTGTTCAGAATAGATGTAATAAAACTATCTCGCATTTTTTCAGAACTTGATTAAAGGAAGGGCCATATATAGGAAGCTGCCATTCGGTTGAAGCTGTACTCAGTTCTACAGCCTCAGTAAGAAACGCGCCTGCCTTTGTCCTGGACTAGAAAACGTACACTTCAGCTTCGATTTTGATTATGATTTTAGCAAACTTGTGGAGCACCCAACTTGTGTGTACTGACGCTTACGCTATCGAAGACCATGAGAGCAGCCAAGGGGCATATTATCAAGAACGGCGTTAAAATTATCGCCGCTTTAGCGGCAGGAAATTGATGCTAAAGGGGCGATAATGGGCTTGATAATATGCCCTTGAGAATTCCCATAGAAGCCCAGGTTCTGGTGTGAACATGGGCTTCTATGGGAATTCACAAGGGCAGATTATCAAGCCCATTATCCCCGCTTTAGCATCAATTTCCTGCCGCTAAAGCGGCGATAATTTTAACGCCGTTCTTAATAATACGATTATATATAAGAGAAATATAAGACGCTCCTGATACCACAACAGGTACTTTGGTTTCTTTCCCCTCGGCAAACTCGTGCCTGTGCTTGCACTCTTACCATGTACCCCACAGTCCTGACTGCTCACATTCTTACTTTTTCAGAATACTCACTTGATGCCCAACTTCCATTCCTCGTCCAGCTTCTGTGCTGTCTGACAAGGTTATGGAATTCTTTTCCCCCCTGGTAGAGAGGCAGAGAGGATTCTTTCAATATGACTATGTAAACAATATATATAGCTCCTGACACCAATCATTAATTCTTCTTTCAGGCAAACGCTTACCCAGTCCCTGTCCTGAGGAGAATCTATACTTATGACGGTTCGAAACGCATTGACCCCCAGCCTGTGTCAAGAAAGAAGGGTGCAGTTAGGGATTAACTAATACCACTTGTGTGGGCCCTTTCTGTCAATCTATAAAATTTCCTACCACAGGTGTTGTGAGACAGGCAGGCAAATCCATCTTGATCCGCCTGTCCACTGTTTTTTTTGTCAAAGGACTGGTGTCTTCACCTGCAAATTGTTTTTTTCTGTAAAGACTGCTGATTTTGTAATTACTTTGCAATGTAATTTGTTTCAAAGGCTTTTGTCGGTGTCACCTAAATCTTGATTTTTCACCTTAAATGTCTGTTTATTTGTATATATTGTACATATTCTTGCATGTTTTTGAACTGACTGTTTAGATAGAAAGTTCCTTTGATGTCATACCTCCAATGGAGTAATTCAAACTGATTATAAAAAATAATAAATTTGTTTGGAAATATAAAGCCATTGGCTACGCAGTACGGTCTGGCTGTGTGGACCTTGATTTCTCTTGAAACAACCCTGATCAGCTATGTTGTTCTGTTTTTCAATTGTTGAGATCCAGGCTGATTAGTAGTAGGATCCAATACCTTCATTTGTACACAGTAAGTACTGCTCAGGGCAGGTGTTAGCTTTTGGAGATATTCAAGCTTAGCGCAAATATCTCCAAAAGTTGGTAATAGGAGATAGCGATGTTAGCGACTGTTTTCAGTAGCTAACATCTTGGCACGCCCACTTTGCATGTCATTAGTGATAAATTTCTCTGACATGCAAAGTGGGGCCCAAGATGGTCGCTATCTCCTACTAGCTGTCGCTAACTGGTGTTAGCGACAGCTAGGTAATAGGGAGATAATTTTATCTCCGCTTTCTTGGCTTTTAAAGCCAAAAAAGCAGAGATAAACCCCCTTAATAATATGCCTCAATGTCTCTACAACAGTTATCAAATGTGAAAATGGCATTTTTTAATTTGTCCATATGGGTCATTTCTATTTAACCACATGGCTGCTAGGCGTTTTCCCGTCCTGCGCTAAAAAAACAAAAAGTCCATAAATCATGACGAGCTGGCCTTGTCATCCGCGCACGGCAGGTAAGCGCCATGACGAGCCCAGCTCGTCATTAGCTTTGAAGGGGTTAATGTTATGGCAAGTGCAAATAATTTTGGTGAAACGAGCAGTGCTCGATTGACTTCCGTGAGCCTGGACATTTTTCATGTATAACAGCATAGACCAGGTAGTGAACATTATATCACTGGGTAACTCTCCACATTCTGAATGCTGTAATAGTATTACTGCAATGGAATATTACTACGAGGTTTAGCTCCCAGCTCCAAATTATTGTGGCTGTGTGGCATACATGCAGATAAAACAGGGATGGTCCCGTTGCATGACAAGTACAGACAGCTGGTCCGGGCACTGCCAAAAGAGGGTGGCAGACTGACCTTCCAAGCAGAAAACATTGCCATCGTGCCAGGGATAAGGGAGAGCAGAACTGTACATTTTTTCATGAAATTTCCTGACAGTTTGCAAAAATTATCAATAATTATGTATAAAAATTGTACTATCTCGCATGAAACTGAATATGAGGCATAATTGGCATTTAAAAGTTATGCAACATACAAGCAATGGTACCGGCTGGGGGAGAATATGTCTCTTGTGTGTGTCTCCAGCAGCAAGCACAGTTTGTGCTCAAACCAGTCACCCACAGAAAACTTTAAGCAAAATTTCACATCCACATAATTCATGACATTTTACGATTTTCCCTAGCTTAATAATCACTTTGCGAAGACCCAACGGTTATCTGCTTGAGCTGGTCCTGATTTTGGCCTGGTGGGTGATTGGAATGAAAAAAGCAATGTTTAAAGTTTCTGGTTTAACATTTGGGAATTATTATATATTTTACAAGAATACATAAATGTGAAATAAAGGATGTTCCTTAGTGAAGATTGGCAATTCTCTACTCTTTTGTGACCCTATGCTAAAGGCTGCCAAGAGGGTGGGAGAATGCGTATTGACAAGGGGAATGCAAATGTGAAGGAGCCCACATATGGAAATTAATATTGTGCAATCTTCACTATGCATGTAGGGCCAGATGTATGACCGCATGATTTTGCGACTCGCAATTTGAAAAAAATAGCAAGTCGCAATTTGCGAGTCGCAAAATTCAATGTATACATCCAACTGTTCCTCAATTTGTGACTCGCAATTGACTCACATCGCAATAGATCAAGGAGGCAGATTGTGACTCAGTAAGCACACGTGGATTGTGTGCACAGTGGAACAGACAGTTTAGCGAGTGCAAATAGCGTACATTGCTGAAAAAGGCCTTTTGCATGCGTGAATCAAAAAATGAAAAAAACACTTCCTGGGGAGCAGAAGGACCCCAAACCAGGAAGTGGTGTCACTGGAGAATCATGAATAAAATTAACAGTAAATGGCAAGGTGCAGCAGCACAGTCCAACACTGCAAGCCAGCTAAGCAAAGAAAAGCAAGATGTCCAGCAAGTCCAGTGAGAAGGCAGGGAAGAAGAGGTTGCGCAAACTCAAGTTAACTGAGAAAGAACTGGACATATTAACTGAAGAATGCTGCAACAACCACGAGCTGTTATTTGGGAGATCATCAC
The DNA here is from genome assembly GCF_964263255.1 of Lissotriton vulgaris. NCBI lineage: Eukaryota > Metazoa > Chordata > Amphibia > Caudata > Salamandridae > Lissotriton > Lissotriton vulgaris. The sequence goes on along the minus strand of NC_141694.1, from coordinate 1,718,472,196 downwards.
ATACCATCCCAGAATCAGAGAAAAGGTGAATCTGGCGAGATATCCAGGTGCTCATAAATTCTCTTGGTGTGGCAGGCAGGTCCCTGGACGACATACAGAAAAGGTTGTACAACCTGCACTCCAGGGCCAAGGAGGGGGTGGCAGCACGGTTGTGTGAAGCACAAAGAACAGGAGTAGGCTCATCCAATGTTCCAGAAGCTTCAGCAGCAGAGGCAAAGGTGGAAAGTACCCTTGGGAGAGAGGCAGTAGTGGGATTTGGGATACTCAACACATCCCAACCTCCACCACCCCCTGGTAAGTGTGAAATGTGTGCCATATTAGTATGTCAAACAAAAGCCAGCTACCCACATTCATGGCCCACACCCAGACCCAACTGCATCTACATGATCCAAAAGTCACAGTTGGTGCATTATGGGAAATGTAGTACGTGACATAAACAGTGTAGTTAGGGACAGACATTAGTTGTGAACAGAGTACCACCTCTGAGATATTGACTGAGAACATTTTCTTTATTTCCCCTTTGGTAACATAGATACACCTCTGGGAGGAGAGTCAAGGGGAGATGTGATTGATGGACAGCAGGAGCAGGTCCAAATGGAGGAAGGGCAGGATGAGCCAAGTTGTTCACATGTCCTCAGAAGTGCTGCACAGAGTTCATCACAGGCTCCACTGCATTACACACCAGCAACACAGCAGCAAGCACCATCCACTCTCACTCTGGGCAGAGGGGTCCGGGTTCAGCATCTGACACAGAAATCAGGAAAGCGGCTTCAAGCTCGGATGCACACTCCCACCCTCACCAGAGCAGGCACTCAGCCGGCGTTTGGTGGCCTGGAGCAAGCCATGTTGAAGGTTCAGCACCTGCAACAAAAACAGGTAAGGCTTATCAATTCAAAGCTGTGCCAGGGATTCGTTAACATCACCCAACAAATGGCTGACAACCAGGCCCGCATTAAGGGAAAATGTGATGCCCTTACAGGGGCTATTGGGCAGCTGTGCACAGAGTTGAAAGAGGAGAGAGTGCAGCACAGGAGAATGGAGCACAGCAGGGCACACGGAATGCACTCAATGACCAAGGCAATTGGTAAGTTGGCAACAGCAACAATGCAACACACCAAGCGCACCCTGGCTCTGCAGATCAAAATGGGCCACTCCAGTGGTGAGGTTTCATGGGGGCTGCAACAAATTATAGCTGCAGTTGAGACAATCCAGACAAACATGGTCGCTACTGGAGGAGCCACAGAGACAGCTGACAGTGAGGTGTCCAGCCGCAGCAGTGTCTCTACTGCAGATAAACCTATGCAGTGGCGAAGCAGCATTCCCATGTGACAGATCCCCACATGCTGGACGTAGAGGCAAAAAATTATTTGTTGGTAGAAAAGAGCCTGTTTATTTTTTTTTGGGTGGTGCAGTAACCACATGACATTTCCACTTTCATTTGGGTATGTGGATTGAGATGGACAGGTTGTCCAGCATTGTCCATTGAAATGCCCTTCAAATAAAGGGAAATTCAAATTGTCAGAATCACATTTTGTGGTGTCATTTGTTGTGTTTAGACTATGAATGTTAATGACGAACCTTGAAAAATAATGTCTACGGGGACGAGGCTGAGCAGCGAAGCGCGATGGCCGCTGCCTAGTGAAGCTCCGTGACTCTCGACTCTCCCCAGCCTATCCGACACACTCATCTGTAGCCCAGAAAGGAAATTCATCTACCGGAAGACATCCGGTACATAATCCTGAGACAGCGGATTCTGCCATTTGCCCGGAGACCCAGATAAAAGCGCGCTTTGACTGCGGCCTACTGAGCAGAGGTGGCGTGCATGCTCACGTAATCCGACCGGCCGAGCCACTGATCCCAGGTTTGCTGCGCCGCCCTGCCCCAGGCGACACCTGAGTACAGAACACCAGCTGAGACCGGGCCTGGAAGAAAGAGGCCACACAGCTTCACAACGAGGACGGGGCACCCGCTACACCCTGCATCACATGGCGAATTGAATGGAGATGACACAGTAGGCTAAAACACTAGGCCTGCCGCAGACTTACTGAAACTGTGTGCGGTGTGAGACCCAAATCGTCACACCATCTCGGAGTGCAGTGTCTGCCAGTAAAGTTCACGGGCTGCTGGGCGGGAGTGGAGAGGGGCCTGTGATTACCCGGACTGCATGAACCCTGGGCTATACTGCACTGGAAAGAATAAGAACTTAACCTCCAGTAAACCAGCATATTATCACGGCACTCCAGATCTCCTCACATGAGAGCCACAGCAATCTATACTGAAGACCAGGAGGGTACGTGTGACGAGCACAGACGTCTGCCCGGTGTCTTCCCTGAAGAAGCGATTAGCCCCGCGGTAACATCTGAAGCCCTGAACGGTGTGGAGCCATTGTCGCTGGCACCCGGGGTGAGTGCAGAGCGCTGGCCTTGCCGCATCCTTTCATTACAGACGTGACTGAGACAGTGGAGCAAGGCACAATGTCATCCACTAGAGGTAACAAACCTGTGCAGCAGAACAGATTGGACCGGTACACTCTCCCTAAGGTGTCCTTGCCTGACCCTTCACCCATAGACAAAAGCGGGGGAGCACAGGGGGAAGTGGACCCAGAGCCCACCCTTAAAGATGTCATTGAGGCAATTGCGGGGATCAAGAACTCATTGGAACATAAGATGGACTCTATTACTGTGGAAGTCAACCTGCTGTGAGCGGACCTTAATAAAAATAGTGAACGAGTTAAACAGGTGGAACTCACAACCACAAGCCTAGTAGAAGACACCTCCCAGCTGCAAACAGATGTGAAAGACTTGCAAAACCTTTCGAACGTTCGCGGAAGCCAAACTGGATGATTATAAAGGGCGTCTACGGCGCAACAACGTGCAGATTTTAGGGGTCCTGGAGAAATCAGAGGGCCAGGCTACTGATCTTTTTGTTGAGGACCTCATCCTTAAGCACCTACAACCCAAGGGGCTAGGGAAGTTCTTTGGCATAGAGAGAGCCCACAGAGTTGTCTAATCCTGGCCAGAGTCCTCAACTTCCGAAACGTCATGTAATACTTCAACATGCCAGAACAGGACCCCCACTCTGATATGACAACGCAAACATAACCTTTTTCCCTGACTTCACTCAAATGGTCCAGAAGCAATGACGATCCTTTCTGGGAATCAAGAAGACACTGAGGGACAAAGGCTACAAGTACGCCATGTTGTTCCCGGCCAGGCTTCGGGTGGAGGCCGATGGTAGGGCCTGGTTCTTTGTTTATCTGGAATCGGCGACGGACTGGTTGGAGAGCTGCTGAACATAGGACAATGCAGCATGTGGGGTGAGCTTTAATGGGATTGGGTGGGTGATGGGCAACAGACTAAAGTAATGGCCCAGACCAGCATGTAAAGTACACTTGCCCGTGATGGGAGTGTGGGGTGAGCGCCGGAGAGCACCGTTGGACTTATATGTAAGATAAGAGCCTTCCAAATGCAAAGACTTGAGTAAATTCTGGCTTTCACATAAGGGAACTGCATTATAGCTTGTCTGTGTATGTGCTGGTGAACCACACTACTTCTCACTTTATCGCCAAGCCCGTTGACGCTCCAGCTGAGGATATTAATCCCCGTGTCCCCCTGTGTACCCGACTGAATCCACATGTGTGTACTGCTCCTGTGCTGCGTTACATTCTGTTGTTGTCGATATAACAATTACTTCATTAAACTTAAATTCTAACAACTTTAATGTCCCTTCCCTGAGGAAACAGAAATTTTATGTGGTCAGTGTGCCCCCCCTCGCACCCTATCCATGTACCTATGCCCCATGCATGTCCATGTTATCATGTAATTCCCTTCCCGTGCCTGTAATAATAATGTCCCTGCATTTCCGTCTAATGTTAGCATGTCAGTTAGTAGGCCCTCCATGAATGAAACGTTAATTCTGCACTGAGGCCTACGTTGCCAATGTATTTACATGGCACACGTTTAAATGTCGAGAAGCACACGTTTTTGTGGCCCAGCCGAGCCAGGCCCTGAATTCAGGCTCCGAGCCTCTTCTGTCTCTGTAAGCTGCAGTTTAGGTATGCATCCCTGACCTCTCCCTTACTCCCTGCTCAGCCGAGAGGTGCCCGGCCTGGCCTGCCTGCCAAGACGGTGTTTTGCCTACAGTTATCTGCTCAGCCTCCGCAAAAACACATTCCAGTCTAGTGAAAGAGGTAAACATTTTCTGCCTGCAGAGCATAGGGCCTAGCCTTCCTGTGTCCATGCAAGAGATTTACTGAACCCGTTGCCATAGTAGGCCCATGGCCCCCACGCAATGCACGAAGAAATATATGCACACACTAGCATTTAGTGATGAACAGCCTTTACTCGAGAGACCTTTACTTCAGACAATACATCCTCCAAACACAAGATATTAGATGTGCCAAAGGTGCAGGTCGTTCTGACATCCCAGACTCCAGACTCCACTACTAGTGCTAAAGTCAGCCCCCCCAGCTCTCCCCAGTTACACGTCAATTTCACGTCATAACCAGTTGCGCGCACATGTAGGGTAAAGGTTTCTGCTGACCCTGCAGACTTCCTCTATGCATCCACCCACCTATGACACACCTAAGACTCATCAAGTGAACACCCACGTGTACGCCTCCTTACACGCCTTCTTTCACGCCCATGTGTTCTTATCTCTCTCTCTTCACTTGCTCCGCCTGGAGTGTTCCGCCTACTGTATTCATTGAAATTGTATGGTTTTACTATATATAATGTGTGATGTTAATAAAGCGTCAGATATCCTTTCCTGAACCTTAGTGGTGATGGAACCCGATTCTCCCCTGGCTCGACCCATTGAAATAAAGCCCTTTTTGACTCGGACACCACGGACTCTGCCTCTCATTTTATGAGCTATCCTTATTCTTTATTAATGTATAGAAATTAAGTCCGGGTAATTTTATTTACCACATAATTCTGGCGCCCGAATAGGGACGAGTACCCTTCCCCACGCGCCGGCGATGTAAGCGCAGCCCCTGACCCCTTCTATAGCCGCGACGGACTACTTGTGCACATCCGCGGGATTTACTGCTATCTCCCTCAGGCCCACGGAGGAGACGGAGACTGCGACGAGGCATCCACACGAGGCGGTGAGGAGTGCGGACCATCCCCACCAGAGCCCAAGCCAAGAGAGCAAGGTCCGAGGTATCCCGAGGCCCACCTGTTCCGAGGCGCATGCGCAGCAAGAAGCCGTAGCAGTCCAGTCCAGTATCGAGTTTCCGAGGCCTTCAGTTTTGCTTCCCGGTGAGTACCGTTGTTGGGAACGCATATAGACGGGTTCATTTATTTGAGCCCGGTCCAGACGGGTCTGGGTACACAGACCCGGTACAGACGTGTCCATTTAGGTGGATGCGGTAAAGACGTGTCTCTTTATGAGACCGGTATGACTGTACTGTACTAGCAGTGCATCCAGTAAATGAGGTTTATTTTAGGATTCTTAGGATTGTGTTTTTCTATGTACTAGTTAGTATCTGTTTCGAATGTTTTGATGTCGTGGTATGAATGATCGTTTACAGTCTATTATTGTGCTTATTGTGTTTTCGTTCAAGCTAGTTCAAACATGCCGTTGTTTTCGAAACTACGTCAGATAGGGACCAGGAAAGGGATACTCGAAGAGGCAGTTCCCGTCCCGCCTAGGGACACTCCTGGACACTTTATGTACAACAAGCATGGCTTAGATGCCATACTGTACTTAGATTTATGGGTAGATTACACGAAGGATCTGGAAGAGAAATATAGATGGCCTGTCTCAGGGACATGGGATGCTGATTGCATCATGAGAGTAGAGGAAGCACTGTGGAAAAAGAAAGCTAGACAATCTCAGAAAGATGCCATAGAATTGTGGCGTAAAGAAGCACATAGAAGAACAGAGAAAGAAATTCACAAAGCAGAGAGAAGTAGAGAGGCATCAGAAAAAGCCAAAGACAAAGAGCTAAAAGAAGAAGGTGAGCGGGTTAAGGCAGAACAATTAGATAGACAAAGAAATGCCCTTATTAAAGGCATGTATCCCCTCCTCGCCGAGGGCCTACCTAGAGTGACCCCGGAAGTACCCAGTAACTTGCCGCCACCACTGATCCCGACTAAACTCCGTAGTCCTAAACAGACCGCAGCGGACATTTTTCTTTCCTCCTATTTAGACAACGCTGCTCCAGAGTATGTAAATGAAGACTCGCCTCCTCCCAACCCTAACAATACTACTAGCCTTACTAATTCTCCTGCCACCCTCCCTACCAATCCTTTCCGTCAACAACCCGCAGTACAAGATCAACCCGCATTACCAGCGGCAGCACTGGCAGTAAAAGCCGATTCAAGCCAAGGCGACTCAAGTCTAGGAGCATCGGGAGGGGGGCCCTCTGAAAATGTACTGCACACCCCACCACCAATGAAACGAACACTACGAGATTTAGCACTACAACACACGCCAAAACCAGTGACATTAGCAACCCTTAGACAGTCCCTCACTGATTGTATATATGATCCAGTACCAGGTGAGGGCACAATGCTCATATACTCAATACGTTTAAGACGCGTTGCAGACTATTTGATTACTTTACCAGACATGAAAGACCACTTAGACAAAATATACCACTTCATTAGAACGGGGGAGGGACCAGAAAGTATCCATGAGGCCATGGCCCATAGAAAAGTGGAACTTCAACGCATGCTCTTACAGTTTTTGGGTAATTGTTTGATCAGGGAACGAGACCAGCCAGATAAAGAAGTAACTAAAGGTATGATAACTTGGAGTGACAATATAAGCGCTGGTAAACATGATACACAGAATAGAGTAGAAAGTATGTACAGGAAAATTCGTAAAGAAATTCTTGAGATACACAAGAAAGAACAAGCCGAGAAAGAAGCCGAGAAAGAGGACGATGAAGTCTCAGAGGACGATGATATAGTAACAGAGGAAATAACAAATAAAATACATTACGTAGCTAGGGCAAGACCGTTTGACAGACCCATACGTCTAGATTACAATAAACGTTCCCTCTCTCCAATACCAGAAAGATATTCTCTTGAACATCTATTCCAAGCTACAGAGCAAGCACTGAAAAACCGAGTAGGTAGTAGTGAACTTAGTACTATGCATGAACAGGAACTAGCCCGGTCAGCAGTTCAATGGGCTTGTAATTCCAACATATATAAAGACGACATAGTAGCGCAAACATTTTTGAGTCTTCCTCCGGAAGAACAGCGTTTAGCTGGTATTTACATGATTCAACATCTCATCACCTTGTATGAGAGTCAGCATTCTGATCCAGGTCCCTTGTATAAAATACTGGACGACTTACTCCTGGAAAGATGGAGAGGCCTAGGTACTGAATTAATTAATGTCATTCTAGATCAACGACATAAGTACTTGACTTTTCTGACCTCGCACTTGGTTCCTGCCCCCCATCGAGAAAGAAAGACCTTTTACATAGACAGACAGAACCCCTACGAGAGGTTCATCCCGTTAGAACTGGAGCGGGCGTGCTTTAACGATTATTAGTTTACACACCCTTGACAAAAATGGAATTATTGGAAATGAAAAAATTACTGCCCTGTCATGATAAAGACCCAGCAGGGTTCCACCGTGAATTAAAAGACATGCTCCGCATGGGGGAGTATACATACGCTGATATCATTAAAATGTTGAAAGTACTGTTACCAGCAGGTATTTACGAAAAACTTAAAGAAAAAGAGTGGGAGGTGGGAGAGAAAAAGATTAACTGGACAGAATTAGAAGACAAAGATAAAACACGAGCCCCTGGTATTGGTCTAGGGGAAAAAGCTAAAGAATTACCCGAGCTATTAATACAGGTTTTGCCGAGATTATTGACTACTAAAAAGGAAGATTGGGATGCTATTTCAGCCTGTAAACAGAAACAAGATGAAGACACTAGTGATTTTTATTCTAGATTCGAAAAATGTTTTCTTATTAATAGTGGCCTGAAGACAAGTAGTGAATCGTACCCACATCTTTTTGTGACCAAATTGGTAGAGAATTCCTTACCTCAGATCAAAAATAGAGTACTGAAGGTTGAGAGTACCTGGCAAGCAAATAGCCCTTCCCAAATGTTGCAAATGTTACAGTATCATCAGAACCGAATTAGAGAAGAACAGGAACACGAAAAGAGACGCATGAAAGATACGAAAATGAAAGTACTAGTTGCTCAATCAGTTCCAGCCGATGGCCAGAAGAAGGGCACGGCACCTGTCAAAGGGAACTGTAACTACTGTAAACAGCCAGGTCACTATATAAATGAATGTGCTGTCCTGAAACACAATATAGCTACAGGCAAGACAAAAGAAAGACCGCGTCCGCCTAGACAGGATAACATCCCGCAAAACACGCAACCGCCACAGAATCCGCAACAGACAGTAGCTGTACCTCAACCCATTGCTGCCACACAACATGTCACACAACAAATGTACCAGTATGCACAGTCAGACTACCCAGATTATCAACAGTACTCATGAAACAGCCTAGAGAGGGAGGTTGGTTTGCCCCTTATTGAGGTTCCTGTAGATCAAGAGGGTCCCTATGTGCATAGTCGTGTATTGGGAAAAGACAGAAAGTTTCTGATTGATACAGGGGCGAGCAGAACTACCATCAGTCATGACGAGGTTCCAGGGGCACCCCTCTCAGGCTCACAGAATATTTCCCTGGGATTTTCAGGAAAGCCTATTGTTAACGAAGTGTCAAAGCCAGTTTCCCTAGGAGTTGGTCCATTGTCCCGCACTACAGACTTGTTGCTTACGAAATCATGTCCAGAAAACTTGCTTGGCATAAAAACATTGAAAGAACTAGGAGCAGTGATTTGTTGTTCTCCGGAAGGAGTGAGATTGTTTTTACGTGATTTTAAAGGATATTATGTGTTGAGAGATTTTGACCCCAGACTTCAGAATGTACCACAGCATTTATGGGCGCAAGGTCCGACTGATGTAGGTTACATGCACATTACACCATACCGTGTCACACTCAAGCAAGGAGTTGTACTGCCACGAATCCGACAATACAAGTTACCACCTGATGCTGTAGTTGCATTACTGAAAATTGTTGACGAACTTATTGCACAGGGAGTGGTTGTAGAAACTGACTCCAATGTATGTAATTCTCCTATCATTCCGATTCTTAAACGAACTGACCCAAATGCACCACCGGTCTACAGACTAGTGATTGACCTCCGAGAATTGAACAAATGCATAATACCACAGTACCCAGTGGTCCCAGACATTTCTTCACTATTGACTGCCATTGATTCCGAAGCGACGTTCTTTACTGTAATTGATCTCAAGAACGCCTTCTTTAGTGTCCCGATCCATCCGGAGAGCCAATACCTCTTCGGATTCTGTTTAAATGGCCGAAGCTTCAAATTTACGAGAGCTCCTCAAGGGTTCACAGAAAGTCCTAGTATTTACAGTCAAGCATTGAAAAGACAACTAGACAGTATTCACATGCCTACTGACACTGCACTGCTCCAATACGTTGATGATCTTTTGATCACAGCACGGACAGAACGAGACTGCGAACGTGCATCACTGACAGTCTTATACTTCCTGGCAGAAAAGGGGCACAAAGTGTCCCCTTCAAAGCTACAATTCTGTGCCCAGCAAGTGGTATACCTTGGACACTTGCTGTCCAAGAGGGGTAGACAGTTGACACCTGACCGCATTCAGTTAATTGCACATCTTCCGCAGCCCAAGACACAAAAGGAAGTACGGGCTTTTATTGGACTCACTTCTTACTGCAAACAATGGATTCCTCAGTACGCCTATCTAGCCAAACCACTCATACAGTTGACAACACAGGAGGCAGCGACTTCGACTGTCCTCCCTTGGACTCAGGAGCATACACTTGCATTTGATGAATTGAAGAAAGCTCTATGTCAAGCACCAGTTTTAGCGACACCATGTTACAGCAAACCTTTTACACTTTTTGTTACTGAACGCGATGGCACAGCATTATCTGTCCTTACACAAGATCAGGCAGGAAAGCACAAGCCTTGTGCTTACTTTTCTAGTACATTGGATCCAGTGGCCCAGGCTCTGCCTGCGTGCCTAAAATCAGTTGCAGCAACAGCTCTAGCAATCAGACAAAGCGATTCCATAGTGTTAGGACATCCCCTGACAGTACAGGTTCCACACTCAGTGGAAGTTCTCTTGAACAGGACACAGACACAGCACCTGACTATAGCGAGACTGACAGGATATGAACTGACATTGTTCCAGCCACACATAGAGATCAGACGTTGTAATATCCTGAACCCTGCTACACTTTTACCCTCAAGCACAGCAGACCCTACACCACATGACTGTGTGGAAGTGATTAACACAGTGACGAAGCCAAGACATGACTTGACAGACATTGCATTACCTGACCCAGACCTGACACTTTATGTGGATGGTTCATGCATGAGAACAAGCACAGGAGAGTTAGTGGCCGCATATGCAGTGACCACTGATACTGAAGTCATAGAAACACATCGTATTGACACACTGTCAGCCCAAGCAGCAGAGCTCATCGCTCTGACCCAAGCCTGTATACGAGCCAAGAACCTGAAAGTAAACATATACACAGATTCACAGTATGCCTTCGGAGTCGTTCACGACTTTGGAGTCCTTTGGCAAGAGAGAGGTTTTCTGACCTCCCATGGAGCCAAAATACAGCATGGTCCCCTCATTCAAGCTCTGTTAGATGCAATACACTTGCCTACAGCAATAGCCATCATGAAGTGCAAAGCGCATACTAAAGTCACAGATACTATTTCCCAGGGTAACGACCTAGCGGATCGAACAGCTAAACTTACAGCTCAGACTCAAACAGACATTCCAGTTGACACGACAAAGACTGAAGTACCATCACTGACAAATTGTATGACAGTCAGGGATCCCTCACAAGATGTACTCGACCTACAGACACATGCCACTCCAGACGAAATCAAGAAATGGACTGAACAAGGAGGGGTCCAGACAGATCAGGGATGGATGACAAAGGGCAAAGCCACATGGTTTCTCCCCGACTCCATGGTTCAAGTTATCATAAATACAGCACATAGTCCAGCACACTTAGGAGAAAAAGCCATGTTAGACAGTATACAGAACATCTGGTTCAATAAGCATTTACGTGCAGCAGCGAAACAGAAAGTGCGTACATGCATGATCTGTTGTCAGTTCAATCCAGGCAAAGGCATTCCCGTGGAACAAGGTGGATTTCATCCTCCTGACCACCCTTTTGAAGTCCTCCAGATGGATTATATTCAAATGGACAGATGTCGAGGTTTCAAGTATGTCCTCGTAGTTGTATGTGCCCTATCCAGATGGACAGAAGCGTACCCAGTCCCAGATTACACTGCTGTGACCACTGCCAAGCAGTTAGTCCGTGAATTCTTCCCGCGATACGGCTTGCCCCGTGTCGTGTACTCAGATAAGGGACAGCCATTCTCTTCTGAATTGATGAAACAAGTATCTCTCCTGTTAGGGTACCAGTGGAAATTCCATTGCGTACGACACCCAGAGGCAGCAGGTCTCGTAGAGAGACACAATCAGACTCTCAAAACCAAATTAGCGAAGGTCTGTGCAGAAAAAGGCGTGGATTGGATGGTAGCCCTGCCGGTTGCCCTCTTTTACATGCGTATGGTAGCTCATTCCAGAACCGGACTATCCCCGTACGAGGTGGTTTTTGGTAGACCACCGAATATGTGGGGTACGCCTATGCCACATAAAATCACAGATGTTGACAGTACTATGCTGACAGATTACCTGGCTTCCTTGATGTCTGCACTACTTTCTTGTCGTTCACAGGTCGCAGCTGCCTTCCCGAACAACACCCAGGTGAAGACTCACGCAATTGTTCCGGGAGACCTGGTGTATGTTCGAAACTTCGACCGTTCAAGCCCTCTGGAGCCCCGCTGGCGTGCTCCTAAATTGGTGTTGCTAACAACGAGGACTGACGTCAAGGTCGAAGGGCATAAGGGATGGCTCCACGCCCATCATGTGAAGCGTTTCCATGGACTTGGTTTGGTAAAGGACTCTGAGAACTGTCCCGAGAATATAGACTCTAAACTCCCTTTGCTAGAAAAGACTCCGCAACAAAATTATAGACAAAAGCTACGGTCTAGTAAGTCAGACAGCGTTTAATTGTTTAAGTCCCCCTCGGGTGAAGCGGTTAGACAGGTTTCCTGACATGTATAAGATCGTAGACCCAAATAGCCAGAGAGATAGACAGAAAAAAATGAAAGAAAAATACTGCAAAACTTTACGCAGTAGATGCATAGTAACTCTGATCATTATGTTTTTTCTAAGTATATCGATTATATGTATAAGCTTGACGCTACATGTTTTTTTTCCTCCTCTTGGTTCACATATACATTCTTCCTTCAATGACACTGTAGAGCACACATTCAGTGACCTGCCACCCCATGAATTGTCATATCGACTAGCACTGCGCAACAACACTTTTATTCGTATGTTACACTATACTCACCAGACCAGCAATGTAACGAATTGTTGGGTATGCGGCCGACTCCCACCTTATCAGAAAATGAAGGGAGTTCTGCCCCTCTTTCCTTATCCGTTTTCGCACAATGGTTCGTGCGGAGCATGGTTTGCTTTAATGTCATCACTAGACAGTAAGTCCACAGTTTCCCAGGGCGATTGGATATGGGGAGACCTGAATACAGTTATGAATAAGGCATGTTTTCCAGACGAAGACGGTCTTCCCCAAAGGAAAGGGACCGATCTAGAAAATGAAGTGTATGAACAAGGAAATGCTTCCCTTAACTTTATGATTCTGAACGTCTTATCCGAGACCAATACGGGTTCACAGTTTATAACAGTCCTACCAGTAAAAGGTGAATTATGCGTTAGAAACTGCATTCAAGGACCGGCTGGACAACAATGCACACAACAGCAAGGAACTCTCCAACCCCAACGCCGGAAACAACGACATCACCCCATCGCAAGAACTCTGCAACTCCCTCGCCTCCTACTTCCACAACAAGATCGCGGACATAAACAACAGCTTCAGCACCCAACCGACGAACGCCACGACCGTCATGACCGAACCAACGCCCCCCACCACCACCCTCCGCGCCTGGACCCCGATCAGCACCGAAGACACCGTCCGTATGATGAACTCCATCCACTCCGGATCTCCGACCGACCCCTGCCCTCACCACATCTTCAACAAGGCCGACGCTGTCATCGCACCCCACCTGCGGAACATCATCAACACCTCCTTCACCACCGCCACCTTCCCCGAGAGCTGGAAGCACGCCAAACTCAGCGCTCTACTCAAGAAACCAACAGCGGACCCCACCGAACTCAAGAACTACCGCCCCATCTCGCTGCTCCCGTTTCCGGCCAAAGTCATCGAGAAGACCGTCAACAAGCAGCTAGCCGCCTTCCTCGAGACGAATGGATCCCTCGACCCCTCACAGTCTGGCTTCCGGGCCAACCACAGCACCGAGACCGCCCTCATCGCTGCCACCGATGACATTCGAGCCCTGATGGACAACTGAGAAACAGCGGCCCTCATCCTCCTAGACCTCTCCGCGGCCTTCGACACCGTATGCCACCGCACCCTAGCGCAGCGCCTCAACATCGTCGGAATCCAGGAGAAGGCACTGGAATGGATCATCTCCTTCCTCGACGGAAGGACACAGAGAGTCCGCCTACCACCGTACAAGTCACAGGCCACCGAAGTCATCTGCGGCGTACCCCAAGGATCCTCGCTGAGCCCAACCCTCTTCAACGTCTACATGAGCCCCCTCGCGGCCATCGCACGCCAACACAACCTGAACATCATCTCCTACGCCGACGACACCCAGCTGATCCTCTCCCTGACCAACGACCCCGCCGCCGCGAGAGCCAACCTTCCTGAAGGGATGAAAGAGGTAGCCGAGTGGATGTCGACCAACCGCCTGAAGCTGAACTCGGACAAGACGGAAGTCCTCATCCTGGGAACCTCGCCCTCCGCCTGGGACGACTCCTGGTGTCCCCCCGCCCTGGGCACCGCACCCAAACCGACAGAACACACACGCAACCTGGGCTTCATCCTGGACTCCTCCCTCTCCATGACCAAACAAGTCAACGCCGTCTCCTCGTCATGCTTCAACATCCTGTGCATGCTACGTAAGATCTTCCGGTGGATCCCCACCGAGACCAGGAAGACGGTCACCCAGGCCCTCGTCACCAGCCGACTGGACTACGGTAACGCCCTCTACGCCGGAACCACCGCCAAGCTCCAGAAGAGACTCCAACAGATCCAGAACGCCTCAGCCAGACTCATCCTCGACGTCCCACGACACAGCCACATCTCCGGACACCTGAGAGACCTGCACTGGCTCCCGGTCAACAAGAGAATCACCTTCCGTCTCCTCACCCACGCACACAAAGCCCTGCACGATCAAGGCCCGAGCTACCTCAACAACTGCATCAACTTCTACGCTCCCAAACGTCCCCTCCGATCAGCCAGTCACGCCCTCGCCGCCGTCCCCCGCATCCGAAGAGCGACGACAGGAGGAAGGTCCTTCTCCTACCTGGCCGCAAAGACCTGGAACTCCCTCCCGACCGACCTGCGCTTGACCCAAGACCACCTCGCCTTCAGGAAGAAGCTCAAGACCTGGCTGTTCGAGCAGTAGCAGCACTCCCCCCCCCTAGCGCCTTGAGACCCTCCGGGTAAGTAGAGCGTTCTATAAATGTCTATGATTGATTAGAAAGAATGGTTCAGTGCACCTAGGACACAGTGAGTGTAATACTGTGGTCGAATTCAATGATAAAGGAAAGTCTACTTTCAAAGCTTCCCGCCATTCCTATTTCATTTGTGGTCAGACAGCTTATGTACGTCTGCCCTTGGACTGGGGTGGAACGTGTTATATTGCGTTCCTACTGCCACCTGTTTTCCTAGCCCCATCCCATTATCACCGAGATACCCAACTCGTACATGTAAGACACAAGAGGGAGATCGAATCCCCAATTGTCGATCAGACTGAGACAGCGTGGGAGCAATATACAGATTTCAATAAAGGATTCTTTTTCTTCGTAGGTCCCGTCCAAAACAGTAAATTGATACGCAAATTAACTAGAACTTTGGAAGCAGTAGTGAATGAGACTACTTCTGCCTTAGGTAACCTGACCGAGGAACAGTCTGCTATGAGACTTGTTGTTCTTCAGAACCGCCTTGTTCTTGACGTCATCCTGGCCGATAGGGGCGGAGCTTGTAGAGTGATCGGCTCCAGTTGTTGTGTGTTTATTCCTAATAACGCACCATCAGTGTATGCAGCAATAACAAGGCTCCATAAGATAGCTCACCAGATACACCAGAATCCAGGCACCTGGACTTGGTCCGGTTGGCTCTGGAGTGTGATATCAGCCTGGGGACGGAAAGTATTGTCATTCCTAGGAATAATACTGCTCGTAGTATTCAGTTGCTGTCTCTGTCTGCAATGTGGCCCAGCGATTTGCGGCTTGTGTGCCACTGCTTGTATTCCCTGTCCACGTTCTCGTTCCCGTGCACGAATGAAAAAAGACGAGCAAATGATGCTCTATGAACAAATAGATGGTCTCATGAAAATAGATGTATCCTAAAGGGCGCAGTAGGGGACAAGGAGGGAATGAGGAAACAGAAATTTTATGTGGTCAGTGTGCCCCCCTCGCACCTTATCCATGTACCTATGCCCCATGCATGTCCATGTTATCATGTAATTCCCTTCCCGTGCCTGTAATAATAATGTCCCTGCATTTCCGTCTAATGTTAGCATGTCAGTTAGTAGGCCCTCCATGAATGAAACATTAATTCGGCACTGAGGCCTACGTTGCCAATGTATTTACATGGCACAGGTTTAAATGTCGAGAAGCACACGTTTTTGTGGCCCAGCCGAGCCAGGCCCTGAATTCTGGCTCCCAGCCTCTTCTGTCTCTGAAAGCTGCAGTTTAGGTATGCATCCCTGACCTCTCCCTTACTCCCTGCTCAGCCGAGAGGTGCCCGGCCTGGCCTGCCTGCCAAGACGGTGTTTTGCCTACAGTTATCTGCTCAGCCTCCGCAAAAACACATTCCAGTCTAGTGAAAGAGGTAAACATTTTCCGCCTGCAGAGCATAGGGCCTAGCCTTCCTGTGTCCATGCAAGAGATTTACTGAACCCGTTGCCATAGTAGGCCCATGGCCCCCACGCAATGCACGAAGAAATATATGCACACACTAGCATTTAGTGATGAACAGCCTTTACTCGAGAGACCTTTACTTCAGACAATACATCCTCCAAACACAAGATATTAGATGTGCCAAAGGTGCAGGTCATTCTGACATCCCAGACTCCAGACTCCACTACTAGTGCTAAAGTCAGCCCCCCCCAGCTCTCCCCAGTTACACGTCAATTTCACGTCATAACCAGTTGCGCGCACATGTAGGGTAAAGGTTTCTGCTGACCCTGCAGACTTCCTCTATGCATCCACCCACCTATGACACACCTAAGACTCATCAAGTGAACACCCACGTGTACGCCTCCTTACACGCCTTCTTTCACGCCCATGTGTTCTTATCTCTCTCTCTTCACTTGCTCCACCTGGAGTGTTCCGCCTACTGTATTCATTGAAATTGTATGGTTTTACTATATATAATGTGTGATGTTAATAAAGCGTCAGATATCCTTTCCTGAACCTTAGTGGTGATGGAACCCGATTCTCCCCTGGCTCGAGCCATTGAAATAAAGCCCTTTTTGACTCGGACACCACAGACTCTGCCTCTCATTTTATGAGCTATCCTTATTCTTTATTAATGTATAGAAATTAAGTCCGGGTAATTTTATTTACCACATCCCAACCACCCCACTACCTACGTCCCTGCACTCTGGGCTTCAAACTGCCCATGATTCAATTTGCAGAGTGCATGTCGCCCAACACGTTAACTAAATGTACAAAAGTGGGGTACATGGTGCTCCCCCCTAGGGCCTGTCCACTTTCTAAATCTAGGCAACTGCTTGTCACAATAATGGCACAGTTAGGGTTGGCAGATAGATGGAGGGAAAGGGCGGGGGATAAACTGGGGGTCTCTTTCCGGAATCTAAAATACAAGCACAAGTCAAGAATAGACAATGCACTGTTTAGCTATAGTCTTAAAGACTCGTTGGAGGATATAACATACCTCCCATCCCATCTTTCCGACCATTCGGCTATCCTCTTTAGCCTAAAATCTGGACAGCAGCATAGACCCACCTCATGGTCATCTTATTAGAAGAGGGCGAAATTACTTTCCTTCAATCTGAGACAAAATATTTTCTCGATGCTAATCTAGACTCTGCAAATATCTCGATCGTTTGGGATGCTTTGAAAGCCTTTTGGAGAGGCTGCATTACTAGTAGAGCCTCTCATAAGAGAAGGGTATATAGGGAGAATATTAACAGTCTCGAGGCGGAAATGAATCTTATAGAACAAAAGATTGGCGCCCACTTAGGTTCAAATGAAGATCAAGAAAAGCTAGTCTCATTGAAAAAGGAACTTGAAATCATTCTACAAGAAAGGGTCACTAGGAGATGGGAGGCAAGTAAAATCTCCCATTTTGAATTCGGGGCGGCAGCAGGCAAGATCCTCGCTTGGAAAATAAAATCAGATCAGGCGCGGAACTATATCAGAGAGATAAGGGTGGAGGGTGAATCAGTTCTCAGGACTTCAAATTATGACATTAGTAGTGCATTTCAGGACTTCTTCCAGGCTATTTAAAAGGATGATATCAGTGAAGATTATCTTGCAAGAAACTCTTGGCTGGATAAAGTCTCCATGCCTAGACTCTCTTCTGAGCAAAGAAGGCGTTTGGAGGTAGAGATCTCAGAGGAAGAAGTGAGTAAGGTCATCAGACAAGTTAAGCGAGGGAAGGCGGCTGGCCCGATGGTCTACTGGGGGAACTTTACCGGGTCCTTAGTGAGGCTGTTACTCCAACTCTGGCGACTGTCTTTAATAGCATCCTCGTGAAGGGAGAGGATCCTCCAAATTCATGGAGTGATGCGACAATAGTTTTGATCTCCAAACCAGGAAAAGATCAGACAAAGTGTTGGTCTTATCGCCCAATTTCACTCCTCAACACTGACTATAAAATCTTTGCCGCTATTATGGCTAACAGGTTGGGGGGTGTAGTAGACATAATTATCCATCAAGACCAAAAAGGCTTTATAAAAGAGCATCAATTAGCTGACCTTACGCAGGATTTAGTCGGGCCATAGATATGGCTTCCACCTTCTCTCTCCCTTTGACCAGCCTCACCTTGGACGCAACCAAGGCCTTTGATAGAGTGAATTAGCCTTATCTGGTTGCGGTCATGAAAAAATTCAATTTAGGAGACAGCTTCTATCGGGTGATAGCACTCATCTATAAGTCCCCAACAGCTAGATTGCTTGTAAACAACGTTTTGACGAAGGCCTTCAAAATTACAAGGGGCACAAGGCAGGGCTGCCCGCTTTCTCCACTCCTCTTTAACCTTTATATTGAGCCCTTTGTTCAGGTTCTTAGAGAGGAGTCAAATATTCCCTCTTTCAAATTTGGAGGGTGAGAAAGGCGGGTAGCCCTCTACTCAGACTACATTCTTATTTTTACATCTGACCCTGACCTAGCATTTCCTATAGTTATTAAGAGGGCGGAGGAGTTTGGTAAGGTCTCCGGTTATGAAGTAAACGCAAATAAAACTGAGATTATGGCCTGGAACATCACTAATACACAATGAGACGTGGCTTCCTCCATGCGATATCTCGGAATTAGAATTATACAGGAGGTTGGCAAAATCGCAGAAAACAACATAGATCGGGTCTCTAAAGAATGTCAGAAACAGTTCAAGTCTTGGGCCTACCTCCCTTTATCCATCTTCAGGAGGATAAACTTAGTGAAGATGCCTATTCTCCCTAAGTATACATTTCTGTTTAATACCATCCCCTTGGTTTTTGATACTAAACAGCTAGATAAATGTCAAAGGGAGATTAACTCCTTCGTTTGGAAATATAGAGCCACTAGATTAGCGTGGAAGAAGTTAAGGCAGAGGAGGGAAAAAGGAGGGCTGCCACTACCTGACCTGCAATATTAGGCATGGGCCTTTCAGGTCTCGCACTCTAGAATGCTCTTGAAAACACACTCTAATACACCGATAGGTGAAATGTTTTGGGCCATGTTAGCAGGTGCTGATCTACCAACTGATGGCTTCCTGTTTAAGTTCGGGGAAAATTTTTTTTTTAACAAAGTAAAATTAAAAATCCTTCAATCTTTGGCATGAGCTTGGTCATTAATTAGAAAGAAAATAGGGCTTTGCTACTTTTCAAATCTTACACCTTTGTGGGACTCCCCAGGTACACCATCTTGTCTTCACGACAGTCTGGCGATTCCCCTGAAGGATGCTGGGATCATGAGGTGGGGAGAGGTGCTGGCAGGGGGTTCAATGTTATCTTGGGAAGAGTTACGGGAGAGAGTAGGCCCGGCCTATCGAGGTTTAAACATATGCAGCTTAACAGTTAAGCTCTGGCATTGTGTAGAAAGGGTGTCCCCCTGGGGAAAGTTAGTAACTTGGAAAATCAGCTGGTGGTAAGGCCAGGGGGCGGCAAAGAGGTTTCACTTTGGTATTAGATGATTTTGGAGGAGATAGACGAGGATTTTAAACTCCCCGATGAGTTGTGGGGAGGTGAGTTGGGCTCTCAATGTGAGCATCTGTGGATGGATACATTCACTCTTTTGTATAAAATAGTTAAACCAGTATGGCTGAGGTGCAATCACCTCTTCACGGCACATCGTACTTACCTTTCTCCCTTAAAATTATCAAAATTCCAGCCAGGGAAATCATGTAGCAAATGCAACTTGCCAGAGGGATCTGACGTGCATATGTTTAAGGACTGCCCTTTTATATGCCTTTTTTGGGAGGAAGTAAAGGTGTCGCTGGACTGTATTCTTAATACTACATTGAATATCACCCTTCCATTAATAATTTTTGGCATTGATGAAAATATTTCAGGCCATGCAAGATCTTTTCTCTTCTACGCAATCCTTTTGGCAAGAAGACAGATTTGCAAGTTTTGGTAGACAGTGCCGCACCAACACACTCAGGCTGGCTGACGTCCCTATATGAACTATCTAAAGTGGACTTGGCCAGATCTTGTAGCAAAAAAAACCTAGCATTTTGGGATTTATTGGTACAGGTCCGGGTTTTTTTTTCGCCCCGTGTCCTATGATTATGCCTTCTTTGCTTCATGGACCTTTGTTAGGGGTACCCCAGGTCGATATCACGGTCCAACAGGTTGTAAGATACCTTGATGGAGTAATCTAGAGAGCCCTCTATTTTTTGGATACTTCACCCGCCAATAAATCACTTGTGTCCTGGTATGAGGAATAACTCAGATTCCTGGGCTTGTTTACTTAAGACACGCATGGTGGCTGGTGTTTCTTACAAGCAAATGAGGACAAAAAAAAAAAAAGAAACACACCTGGTGGGGAACACATGTAAGGCAATGAACAGGGGAGGGTACAAATTGGTAGAACACGCAGGTTTCACAACTGGATCGCGAGAGGTAGGATACTAGTCAAAAACTTGTTCCCTTTCACCGTCCAATAGACATGGTCAGATGACCAGGGCAGATTTATGGGAATCTCAGGTCTCTGGGAGGGTAAAGTTGTGACATTTGTTTCCGTCTACATTTCCCCAGATTTTCAGGGCGACACTTTCATGGACCTGGGTGCGATCCGATTTTCGCTCCCAGAGGGCCTACTCATGGTGGGGGGGACTATAATGCAGTATTCTTGTGAGCTTTGGATCGACACCCCCCACGAGACATCAGACCTACACATAGGTGGCTACCAGACTTTCTCGAGGCCATGGGGTTGGTGGATGGGTGTAGAACTCATAACCCAGATAGGGTCCAATACACCTTCTTTTCGGGTGCCCATCAAGCCTTTCCCACATTGATTATATCCTAGTTCTAGCGTCACAAGCACTCAATATCCGTGAGATCTATCATTTAGGCAGGGGAATCTCCGATCACTCACCGCTTTGGGTACATATAGTCCTAGGCCAAATGAGAACTTGGAAAGTCGCTACCATCAATTCGTGGTATCGCCGGGACCCAGAAACCCAAAAGGAACTAATTCAGACCACAGACCACAACTTTCAAGAAAATGAGGGTACGTGGACTCTGCCCAAACATTGTGGGACGGTACAAAAGGGGGTGGTGATGGACGGAGCATCTGAACCAATCAAACACTCACACCCAGTCAACAGATCTGGGTTTAGTCCATCACCGTTCTTTAGCCCACTCTGCCACCCTAGTTCAGACAAGGCCATATGAAAATCAGTCTGACCCTGTGCCTCATGGGAACAGTCTAGCCCGAACTGCCAAGCCATGCCTTCCCTGGACCGGAAACAAGCTTCCTAGGACCAGTTTCTGGCATTACAGCCGTCTTCAGCCAGGCTTGCTTGAATCCAGTCCCAAAGTGAACAAGGGACTCACGTCTGAGCATACCCTGCCAACTTATGGCGGGCAAAGCGGTACAAAAGGGGGTGGTGATGGACGGAGCACCTGAACCAATCAAACACTCACACCCTGTCAACAGATCAGGGTGTAATCCATCAATGTTCTTTAGTCCACTCTGCCACACCAGTTCAGACATGGCCATATGCAAATCAGTCTGACCCATTGCCTCATGGGAACAGTCCAGCCCAAACTGCCAAGCATGCCTTCCCTGGACCGGAAACAAGCTTCCTAGGACCGGTTTCTGGCATTACAGCCGTCTTCAGCCAGGATTGCTTGAATCCAGTGGCAAAGTGAGCAAGGGACTCACGCCTGAGCATACCCTGCCAACTTATGGCGAACAAAGCGGTACAAAAGGGGGTGGTGATGAACGGAGCATTTGAACCAATCAAACACTCACACCCAATCAACAGATCTGGGTTTTGTCCATCACTGTTCTTTAGCCCACTCTGCCACCCCAGTTCAGACATGGCCATATGCAAATCAGTCTGACCCTGTGCCTCATGGGAACAGTCCAGCCCGAACTGCCAAGCTATGCCTTCCCTGGACCGGAAACAAGCTTCCTAGGACCGGTTTCTGGCATTACAGCCGTCTTCAGCCAGGCTCCCAAGGGAGGGAAACTCAAAGCAGAATATATGAGCATGGAGATAAGGCAGGGAAGTGGATAGCATGGCTGTATAGGAAGGAATGGGCCAGCCGTCTTTTACTGAGCTGCAGGGAGAAGATACCGATCCAATCACTGGCCCACAAGAAATTGCGAACCAGTTTGCCGAACATTATCAGACAGTGTACCCCACGAAAGGGCAGTACACTGAAAAAGTCACTCGGGCCTTAATTCATGATATTACACTTCCCACTCTGTCAGAAGAAAACCATAAATACCTCAAGTCTGATTTTTCGGAGGATGAAACAGCTCAGGCAATCCAGGCTATACACTCGGGAAGGCCTCGGGTCCCAATGGCATACCAATCAAGCTCTACAAGCTCAAACCTGACAGGATAGCCCCATACCTTCGCTCGATGTTTATAGACAGCAAAGAAAAGGGGACACTCCCAGCTGATCAAAGAATAGCCAACAATGTTGTTATTCACAAAGAAGGTAAACCCAAAACCAGCTGTGCCTCCTATAGGTCAATATCCCTTCTCAATGCAGAACCCAAGATCCTCGCAAAACTGCTGGCGATTCGGTTAGTAAAAGTAATAGACAGTCTAGTACACCCTGACCAGTCAGGCTTTATGCTACCTTGGAACACAGCCTTGAACCTGCGCAGAGTGCAAGGGGTGTTGGGAAGAACAGCCACTATCCGGGAGCCTGGAATACTGGTCTCTCTGGGCGCCACCATGGCATTTGACATGGTGGAATGGTCATACCTCTTCGCAGTGCTCGACAGGATGGGATTTTGGCCCAAGTTTATGGGCTGTGTAGGAGAGTAGGATCTGCTTACTATGGTTACCCCACTTTTTGCTGGTGTTTCACTGTTTTTCGACTTTAGTCTGGCTGGGGCCCTACTAACCAATTGACTGTATGTACATTAGGTACACTCCAGATTGGTTACTGGGTTACCCTTGTGAGTCCTTAGTATATGGTGCATTAGGTACTAAGGGCATGGGAACCCCGAGGCCTACCAGGGGCTGAAGCATGTATTATGCCACCCCTGGGAAGCCTTCCAAAATGGCACCACAGGTCTGCTACTGCAGCCTGGGTAAGGTGGTGTAAGCACCCCTTACTAAGATATAGTATACCTATTTCTACCTATATATACAGACACATAAAAACCTATAAGTCACTCCTATGGCATGCTTGGTTTTGTGTAAGAGGGTGCCCAAGCATGAGCTGAGCACCTCTGCAGCTTTCGGAATCCCTTTCGGAATCCCTTCCTTATAGCTGGGCGAATGTGCCCTTGTTAAATGTGACCTGTGCTCATGTTTTGCACTCTTCTACCTTCCAGTGAGGTGCACAAACTGTTCTCTTGCACAACGTAATGCAAGGAAGGAGTACGCCCAACTGGTTGAAGGAACTGTAGCATGGCCGTCAATGGCTTCTGGCTTAATACCAGAGCCAAAGCGTGTCACTGCCATGACTCTGCCACCAACACACTGTCAGCCCAGTGGGAAACCCGTGATACGGTGGGAGGGATGCTAGTAGCTTGCCGGTGTTTTCTGGACTGCTTCCGCAATGGGCTGGCAATAAGATCACCTACGTTGCAATCTGCCCCACAGTCTTTGAATTTGACAGGGATAACTCTTACACGTTCACTATGAGTTCTAATCTGGTGTCAATTATTTTCTCACTGGTGTCCATTGCTTCATTAACAATCTCATCACTGTGACACACACAATCATCATTTCTTTCACAGACTTCAACAGAACAACTAACAGCACATTTCTCCTTAACAGAAGAAGGAACATGGAGCCAAGTCCATTTATCATCAATTTTTCTTGATAACATGTGAGCTTGCATATCTTTAATGTTCACAATGGATTCTTTATTTCACCAAACGTTATCTTGGGAAAGAACAACCATTTTGGAGGATTTAAATTCTTTACCTGGTTTGGTAAATTTTGACTCCCCTTTCTTCACTTTGAAACTTTTTTTAATGAAAACCCAATCACCTACATGCACGTCAACACTTTTAACCCTACTGGCAAAATCAAATATTCTTTACTGGATTTCTGATTCTTCTCTACATTCATGCATACTTTGTCCGGATCTAATGGCACAGTAAAACATTCTGTACGCTCATTCAACCCGAAGAGATGAGGTTTCCTGCCTCTTAAAAGTACAAAAGGAGCACCTCCAGTGGCACTGTGTGGCATAATATTGTAGCTCCAAACTTTTAATTTGATATAATCCGTTATATTTAGATTGCCAAAAATAGCAGTTTGAAGAAGTTTAAAGAAGTTATTAGCCCTCTCTACTAGACCATTAGAAGCTGGACTATGTAATGAAACCTAGATGTGCTGTATGTCGTATTTGTTACACCAATCCTGCATTTCACATTGACATAAAATGTATCCCATTGTCATCAATAAAGGATTTAGATGCACCTTCAATGCACATTATTTTTTCCAAGAACTTTTTTGTATTATGTTCATCAGGTGATCTCCCAAATGTATAATACATCCACTTAGAATAGCAATCGACAGCCACAATCAAGTACCTTGAATCAGTTTTCAATAAATTGTATGGACCAGCATCGTCTAAACCAGTTTTTTTCATGGACCTTCAGACCAATGCTTGGAAGTAAGTGGAGGAACTGTAACCTTCTAATGTTTGTCGGAACTGAAACTTTCCTTGCACTTTTCTACATACATTCTAACCTGTGAATCAAGACCTAGCCACCAGTAGTGTTCTTTGTCCTGCGTACAGTAGCTGAAATACCCAAAAGTCCTTTGTGGGCAATCAATTCAATTCAATTCAAAATTTCTTTATTCGACTGAGAGTAAAATCAGTCATAAAAGTACAGAGAAAGAAAATAACACATATGTAATCAATTCATCAATTAAAAAGTTTAGATATAAAACAGTGGATTGCGTTATAGCCTATCACAGCTCATGCAAAAGCGACTGTACAATTCATCAAAGACCTATTAACCTTCCATACTTTTTCTAAATCTCAGGGCTGTCTTTAAAAAATTACATACGTATAAAGTGCTTTCACAGTGCAACATTTTTTTTATTTCTGTAAATTTTTATTGTATAAGATAAATTAGTGCGGGCCTTATTTGCACAAAATTCAGTTTTTTAAGAAGAGGTTTTAAAAACATTTTTCGTGGTAAGGTGTTGTAGGAGCATATAAATAAAAAGTGCGCCAGATCTTGCGGAGACTTGTTGTCGCAGCCGCAAGCTGGCAGCACTTGTCCCCTATGGGCTCCACTGGGCACGGCTAGCATCAAATGAAAAAGGTCAAAACGAAATCTAGTCAATAAAAAGCGCTCATATCTGGAGATGGCCCAGGATAAATAGGGTTCTATTTGAATACATGATTTGGATAAGGTATGACTCAACACACTGCCCTTCTTCAGTTCAGTCTCTTCCCTCGCCATCTGACGGGTCATTAGAAATGTAGCCTTTACAGATGTTATATCATGCTTTGTTACTGACTGTGGTGTTAAGAAGAGGTCCAACCTGCCCAGGTCTTGAAGACAGTTTCAAATATACTTTATCCAGGGTATCTTTAGTTTCCCATCCCATGTGAGTGCTTCAGATAAAATATTCTGGGTGAAAGGTATTTTGTTGTTCATCCAACAGTTTAGCCAGCACCGGACGGGGTTTACTGCGATTGTGGGCAATCCTTAGGAACTTGTGAGCAAACCATGAGGAGGAACATATAAATATTGCCTTAATACAATGGCATTCAATAAGCAAGTTGTGAAAAAACCCTTCATTCTAGAGATAACACTCTATCTCTTGGCCACCCTTTAACAATGAACTCTTCAAATTTGTGCAATGTCTCATTATTCTCACAACTTTCATTCCATTTTTTCTCCTCAATATTACATTTTTCTGTGTCATCAATGACAGTCAGGACACAGTCATCTTCACAATTACTCTTTTCTTCCTGAATATCTTCCACTGGTAACCTTGACAAGAAGTCAGGCCTCACATTTTTATCTCCCGCTATATTATTTAACGTCAAAATGAAGACCTTGCAGCCTTGACAGGAGTCTTATCAATCTGGATGAAGCTTTGTAGGAAGAACTATTGTTTAACACATATATTAATGGCTTATGGTCCATAAACAAAACAAAACATGTCCCCCATGTGTACATATAAAATGTTTCAGCTGCCAATGATTAGGCTAGTGCCTCGAATTCTTTAGTACTATATTTTCATTCAGATTCTGTTAGAAGTCAAGATGCAAATGCTACAGTTTTTTCTTTGGCATTAATACTTTTATTAGGAACCGATCCAAGTCCATATGAACTCCATTACTAAATGTTCACTTTCTCTTGCCACTCTGGCTCTCCATGTTCCTTGTCAATGTCCTTTTCTCAGGCTCTCTCTATCAACCAGTGTTGAATCTATTCTTAAGCTAAGAAGCCATGTGAACATATCTGTAAGGAAAAAATACACAATCAGAAAATGGAAAACGGTATTCTATGTAAGAAGAAATATTGAGCTAGTAATGTCAACTTTAGCCTATTAAATCAACGGTGCACCTTTAATACATGTGTGCACAGTTAACCACAACTGAATAAAACTGTCAGTACATTAGATTCATGTTAAAGTTCATCAAGGCAAAATAACTTTTGAGTACACTTCTCTGATTGTGACTAGGAACTGCATTATAAATGCAAATGTGAATCGTTAGTTCACACATTACATAAAACCATTTTGTTTGTTTTGAGGATGGTTTATTCATTAAGTCCTTAAAAGTATATTATTTAATACAGTTAAGATACACAGCGTATACATAAGTCTCTAGTCCTATAGTAAATGCACTTTAATATGGATGTCAAGTGCAACACTTTACATTAATAATGTTAGGGTACCATGAATACGTTGTGCTAAATGGAAACATGTATTGTGCATTTGTGACGTGTAAGGGTGGAGCCAAAATTACGCTGCTTCAATCCCCTTCCTGAGGGCGAATCAAGCCTTCAAATCAAAATAAGCATTTCAGTTCGACACACCTCAATCTTGCTGTTTTCATTATTATTCTTCTGGATCATCCATAAACTTCATGTCATCATAGTATTGCTTTGTCTGTTTTTTAGTTCAGAGTGAGTCAGAGTCAAAAATACTTTATTCGATTAATTAAAATCATAAAAGTATACTACACACACATTTATAGTAGAAAAAACATACATACATACACAAATTTATAAGACAGTACTGTTCAATATATAACAAGCATTTGTTAAAAACATTAAAAACGGTTAAGAACATTTGTGCAGGGAAAAGTCAAAAACAATTATTACTTTTTTTTATTTTTTTTAAATAAGTCATGTACCTTAATTAATCCATCACCTTTAGTTCTGTAGATAATTTCATTGCCATTGCCATATTACTTCGATACTACAGGGAGCAAAAATGTACGACACATATAGGGAAAAGGTTGATCTAAACCTTGGCTATTTACAGAGTACATTCCGTGATTGAGATATTCAATAATCTAAGCCGTTTGGCTCTCATCGCTGCTACCAAAAAGTTGGCAACCCCAAACATCACAATAGGGGTCTCCATGAGTTGTAGAAACAACAAGGCGGGTTTCACTTGCTTAAATCCCCTGTCCCTCAGAAGTGGTAGAATATATTTTTCTCTCCCCTCCGCAAAAAAAGGACAGAAAAATACAAAATGAGTCAGGTCTTGGTCAGTAAAAGCATCGCATTTGCATGGAGCGTGATCCCTAGGCTTGTTCCATTTCCGATATTCACCCAAAAGAAGATGCATCTGGTTAAAACGGAATTTCGTCCGTAGCCACCGGTGATATGGCCTATTCACTACTCTCAAATAAGGCTGAATGAACATGGTTGTAATTACTGTGTAGTGAGCCCTTACAGTGGTTTTCTCAATTTCCTGGGCTTCACGATGCATGTTTCTATGTTTCAAGAATTGGACTTTAATCCATGTAACATCATCCTTACACAGCCTTTCCGGATTACAATACAATTCCGGGCGGCCCAATTGAGTAGCTACAGATTTAATATAGTTCAGCCATTTTATGTCTTTGACTCTATCTCTCCCCATGCAGTCGCTGATGATTTTGCGGTTTAGAGTCAAGTTGGGGTTCAGCCATAATTTCACCCAAAGAAGTAGTGGGGCCAGGTTAAGGGCATCCTCGATATATCCTTGCCCTAATTCCAACAGGACAGAAAAAGAGGGTGTGGACTGTGGTAGGCCCAATAAAGAGCGCATGGACCTATTCTCTTCTTTCTGTATTGAGGCTAGGTCCTTATATCCCCCAAATCACAGCCCCGTATCTAGCCAGGGCCAGGGTTTTGGCTCTATACAGGGTGAGTATGGCTTCAGTAGGTTTCCCTCCCAATCTCTTAGCGAAGCACAATATGGCTGCAAATGACCTTCGTATAGCCAACGCTTTATTTACAATCTGTGGGGTCCAGGTGCCCAAATCATCAAAAATAACACCAAGGTATGTAAATGTTTTAACTTTGGACAATATCACTCCATTACATCGCAGGGTTTTTGTGGTTTTCTTTCCTTTCCCAATAGACATAACGTGCGACTTTTCCATATTTACAACCAGGTCTAGTTTCTGCATGAAAGCCCCAAAAGAGTCAAGGAGCAACTGTAGACCATTAGGGGTTCTGGCAATGAGGACCGTGTCATCGGCATACATGTTTTTTAGTTCTATTTCTGCTCTCTTTCTCTTCATTCACCTTTTCACTTTTGCATGTTTGTATCCCATATACATTACAGACAAGAATTATCTACAAAGAGCAATAATCATTAGGGGTTTCAGGATGCTCCCAACAATTCCATTCTCTAAGTTTCCAAACAATCTGCCTGTAGCATTGAAACGGGGAGGACAGGCGGGTGGAGGGGCTTTCCCCCTCCGGTGAATGGTGGATTGCTGATTCTGCCTCCCCTCCCTCCCTCCAGAACGACTGGTCTATCAACCCAATGATATCATCGCAGGAGGAGGAATGTAGCGAAGGCGCCTTTAATTGGGCGTTCACCGAGGAAGAAAACACCCCCTCCCAAATGACGTCAGGACCATCAGACTGGTTAAGACCAAGGAAGTACTAAAGGCTGCATGTGACGACACCCAGGAAGAGTTTGGAGACGGTGTGTGGATGCGAAGAGAAGAAGACTGTGACGAGAGTCGAGAGAGGAGACGAGAGCGTATTGGAAGCAGAGCTGATCCAGGAGGCCAACGACCCCGTGAGGCGCCGGGCCACACTCCCGAGGGAGGAGTGTGGCTTAGACAGGTACAGTAGCGATTCGCAGGCTGGGTAGGGAGGCGGGGGGAATCTCCTCCATAGCGCTGCGAATGTCTGGCTATTACCTTGTATATTTGTATATAGCTCCTCCCGTTCCCAATTTTTCCCGCATTCCCCAAACCACCCCCTCCTCACTTAACTCCTTCCTCACACCCCGTGTAAACCTCAGAGTGTAAATACACCTTGTCAGCGGTGTCCCCTTCACTCCCCGGTTGCCCCTAGGTGACTCGACCAACAACTCGAGTCCTGACGGACTCTCCTCTGTCTTTTTGTCTCATACCTGGCCGGTGGAGAGGAACCAAGGCGCCTGCCGAAAAGAAGTGCTGAGCAAGACCGAATCCCACCCCAGAGACTACCTCCTTGGAGGGAACCGCTATCAAGGAGTCTGCTGACTTTGCTCGTGAAAGACTTACATCATGCCAAAAGAAATCTGTAACAAAAATAAAACCATATCTCGCCAGAAAAAGTCTCCGGTCCCTTCATACACCCACGTCACAAGCATAAATCCATTCCCTATTGCTATAATCATGAGTGGTGCTGTCTAGACATTGACCTTTTCATCTAACCAGAAATTAGGCTTCCAGGTCAGTTTGACCCTCTCTCCAGGATGTCGGGTAGGATCTTTCACCATAGCTTTGCATTGCTCGGATAACTGATTAGGAGACCCGGAGGAACGCTGAATGGTAGGAAATTTGTATCGGCCCAATGATCCCACAACTTTACCACACAAATGTGAGGAAAATTTGATTTTTTTTCATCTAAATATGAGGTTTGCAGGGGATTCTGGGCAGGAACACGATGGGGATCCACTCAATATACACCTACCTGGACTCCCCTGGGTGTCAAGTTTTCAGAACTGCCTGGCTTTGGTCGGTTTCCTTAGATGCCCACCGAGCCCGGGACCAAAAACGTAGGTGACTCCCTTGCAAAACCAGGTCTGTTTGTAATTGATAATTTTGAAGTCTCCACAGTCCGTTTTGGGCCATTTTCTGTTGCGAGCACTAGGCATCTCCACACAAGTGAGGTATCAATTTATCAGGAGACTTCAGGAAATGCTGGGTGGGTGGAAGTTTGTGGCTCCCCACAGATTCCAGAACTGTCCATCACAGAATTGGGAGGATTTTTTTTTTTTTTAAGTTTGAGGTTTGCAAGAGGGTAACAGAACCTGATGAGAGCCACACCAGTCACCCCATCCTGGATTTCCCTTGGTGTCTACATTCCAAAAATGTACAGGTTTGCTGCGTTTCCCTAGGTGTCAGCTGAGCTAGGGCCCAAAATCCACATCTAGGCACATTGCAATAAAAAGGTCCGTTTTCAGTGGAAAAATGTGAAGTGTCCACGTTGCGTTTTGAGAGGTTTCCTGGTACAGGCACTAGGCCTACCCACATAAGTGAGGTAGCATTTTTATTGGGAGACTTAGAGGAACACAGAATAGTAGAACAAGTGTTATTACCACTTGACTTTCTCTGCATTTCTGCCTTCCAAAAATAAGACAGTGTGTAAAAAATAAGTCATTTTGAAAAATTTCTTCTAATTCACATGCTGGTATGGGTATCCACAAATTCAGAGATGTGCAAATAACCACTGCTTCAAAACTCCATATATTGGTCCATTTCAGAAATACATTGGTTTCCTCGATACCAATTTTTTACTCTTCATGTTTTGCCAAATGATGTGCGGAATATCCTTCCCTTACACAATGTAAAACCATTGTAAGGCGCATCTCAGTTATTGGCTCTACTTAGCTTGTTTCTTGATGTACCTACAAGTCCTATACATCCCCGCAATAAGAAGGGTCCAGTGGATGTAACAGTATATTGTATTCTAAAGTCTGCCTTACTTAGAAGAAGTTACAGGTAAAAATGTCGGCTGTTTTTTCGAAGCCAATTTCAATATTTATTTATTTCAACTGTTACTTTTTATAGGAAAACTTTGAAGGATCTACACAAATGACCTCTTGCTGAACTTAGAATTTTGTCTACTTTTCAGAAATGTATATCTGTCCGGGATCCATTATTGTTTTCACATTCATTTCTATCAGTAACTGTAAAATGGGTGAAAGCACAAAAAATAGGAAAAATAGGCTATGTCACAGTAAAATGCAAAAACTGTGTAACAAATGTTGGTTTTCTGGCAAAAGTCTGCCTGTTCCTAAAGTTGGGCAGATGGTCATTTTAACACCACAAATCTTTTGTTTGTTGATACCATTTGCAGCGGAAAAACAGTTAGTTTCTTATGCAGCACTTTTCCCCATTTTTCTCCCTAAAAACAAACTTTAGCTGTATTTTGGCTAATTTCTTGGTCCCCTCCACAGGATTCAACAAACCCTGAGTACCTTTACAATACCCAGGATGTTAGAAGAAAAGGATGCAGATTTATTGTTGATGCCTTGCGTGGACTCAAAGTTACAGGGGCCTAAGCTAGAAAATGTCTTAGCATGGGGGATGGCAAGGGCTACCAGCGAAGGGGTTGAAAATGCAGTGTCATGAATATCGTAGGTGCCATTACATTTGATCAAAGAAATCATCAAAACAAGAAAAGGTTTCGAACCATTGTAAAACCATGTATGGTTAACCTCTTGGAGAACCTTCATTAGGGATCTTGCAGATTATAAGATGGCTGCCGAGTTTACTGCATTATTAGGCACATTTTCATGACACCTGTGGGGCCACTGATTGTTAAGATGTGTGCGCGCGCTTCCCGCTGCACACTTCAACTGAAGTTTAGTCAGCGATAGTTGTGTCACCGCTCCTCCTCATATTTTTATGAGCGTAGGAGCGGTATTCCATAGTGTTGTAGAATTTATGGAGAGTTCCTCTAAGCGTCCAGAGTTGATTTGTATTCACAGAGTTTAGCAAGAGAAGCTATCTTGCGGCTCCGGTGAGATCATTTCTAGCAGCTGTTTCCTCAATGCTTCCAGAGTGGGTTCGGCTTCATGGAGTTTTGCAAGAGAAGATATCTTGCAGCTCCGGTGAGGTAATTTTCAGCAACAGTTTTCTCAACAAATTTAGAAGGAGATTTTCGACCCTCGAGTATTTCGGCAGAGTGAGAGACATTTAAGACATTCAAGACATTCAAGTGCAGCGTATCATTACGCGTTTTCATCTCAGCAGTCCAAGCGTTACTTGTGTGCTGCCGCGTTTTCACACCCTGTCCAGAAAGACCTTGGGACTTACCCCTTGTGCGCTTTTCCTCTTTCTACCCGTCCTTTCTTCCCTCCCCAGTTCCCTTTTGTGCGTCAATCCTTTCACGGCAGCTCTTAAGAGGTGAAGACAAGGCAAAAGACATAAAGAGTTATAGAATATATATATATATATATATATATATATATATATATATATATATATATATATATATATATATATATATATATATATATATATCACCACAACCATCCCTCAAAAGAAGAACGCGGAAGGCCAAGGGGAATGCAGGTCAGACTACACGTTTATTTCAATCCCCAGCAATGGCGGCGAATGCATTTCGGCTAGAGTAGCCTTCTTCAGCGCCCAGCACTGCAGCATGTGTAGTTCACAAATATTCCCACCTGCTCTCTGTATAAGTTCAGCGATGACGCTCCTCCCCCTAATGTAGTCGACACACCTGGTTGAAGTCCGTTTCAATTGTTGGACTGCAACTCCCAGAGTGCACTGTGCCGGCACAACTGGGTCGATGGCGTGGGGGAGTGAGGTGGACTGTAGATCCCGCTGTGTGCAGGTAGGTAGTGAAGCGCACATCCCTCGGCGAGACAGAAAGAAAACGGCAGCTGTCCTGTGTCCCCTTATGGCCGCTGCAACCAGTGTACCAAGGATGTCCTTACTGGGTTGGGGCAGTCAATGCGGACTGAGACTCCCGTGGAAGTAAAATACCTCACTCCCCCAGCATACAATCCAGGTCCTCTGGCGGTCTGCGTAGGTTATCGATCCCTCGATGCCTTCTAAGCTGCAAGCAGCTGCGTGCCAGATTTGCCTCGTAGACTCTTGGTGCAGGGAGCCTTCCGTCCTGTGTCGTCTGGCAGGCACAGCACATATCACCACAACCATCCCTCAAAAGAAGTACGCGGAAGGCCAAGGGGAATGCAGGTCAGACTACACGTTTATTTCAATCCCCAGCAATGGCGGCGAATGCATTTCGGCTAGAGTAGCCTTCTTCAGCGCCCAGCACTGCAGCATGTGTAGTTCACAAATATTCCCACCTGCTCTCTGTATAAGTTCAGCGATGACGCTCCTCCCCCTAATGTAGTCGACACACCTGGTTGAAGTCCGTTTCAATTGTTGGACTGCAACTCCCAGAGTGCACTGTGCCGGCACAACTGGGTCGATGGCGTGGGGGAGTGAGGCGGACTGTAGATCCCGCTGTGTGCAGGTAGGTAGTGAAGCGCACATCCCTCGGCGAGACAGAAAGAAAACGGCAGCTGTCCTGTGTCCCCTTATGGCCGCTGCAACCAGTGTACCAAGGATGTCCTTACTGGGTTGGGGCAGTCAATGCGGACTGAGACTCCCGTGGAAGTAAAATACCTCACTCCCCCAGCATACAATCCAGGTCCTCTGGCGGTCTGCGTAGGTTATCGATCCCTCGATGCCTTCTAAGCTGCAAGCAGCTGCGTGCCAGATTTGCCTCGTAGACTCTTGGTGCAGGGAGCCTTCCGTCCTGTGTCATCTGGCAGGCACAGCACATATCACCACAACCATCCCTCAAAAGAAGAACGCGGAAGGCCAAGGGGAATGCAGGTCAGACTACACGTTTATTTCAATCCCCAGCAATGGCGGCGAATGCATTTCGGCTAGAGTAGCCTTCTTCAGCGCCCAGCACTGCAGCATGTGTAGTTCACAAATATTCCCACCTGCTCTCTGTATAAGTTCAGCGATGACGCTCCTCCCCCTAATGTAGTCGACACACCTGGTTGAAGTCTGTTTCAATTGTTGGACTGCAACTCCCAGAGTGCACTGTGCCGGCACAACTGGGTCGATGGCGTGGGGGAGTGAGGCGGACTGTAGATCCCGCTGTGTGCAGGTAGATATATATCTTTGGATTTGCATTATGCAGAATTCCCTGCTTGAATAACAGGTATATAGCAAAAAAGAAGTATAACACACGCAATTAATTACAGTTTGCTTCCGTATTGTCACTTAAGGTGTTTATATAGTTTCAGGTCCAGGGAGACAGCTTACAACTTTAGAAGCATCACATGAAGAGAGGCAAACACTCCTTCCTAAACTGGTAGGTAGTATTCAGCTCACTAAATGTTAGTAATAATATAATTGTGAGGAGTTGTTGTTTATCTTTTGCCCCTCTGTGCATTAGGTACCATCTCATTCCCAGAATACTAGAAGACTACCTAGGAGCAGAGAGGGAAGCAGTCATAGAAGGAGTTGTCTCTTCTTTATTCCAATTCCCCTTTCCCCCCTGTTGGTGCCACCGCTCAGTGAAAGGCAGAGCGAGGGTACTGGTAGGCGGGCATTGGGAGCTATCGCCAGTTCTGCTTCCGTGAAGATTGGTACTTTGACATGCAGTTACATTTGTTTTGTTACTTATTTGTGGAAATGGTATATTTATTGCTAGAATGTTGTGGTTTAGGAAGCTAGGCTTTTTAATAGCTGTTTGGAAAAGTTCCTAATTTATTATTTTTGTATACTTACTTTTTATTTGCTCTTGTTGCTCAGTTATTGTTGATATTTTCTGGCAGTTTGTTGACTTTGATTTTTTTTTCTTTTAGGTGGTCAATTAAAGTTACGCAGTGTGTTGCTATTCAATTGTTTTTTAATATTTTGTAATTTGGTAAAGTTGCTTCATACTTTAAGCATAAGTATTACTTACCTGTATATTCAGTTGTAGGGATTTATAATTTCTTTTAAAGTTGTTTGTTATGAGAATCCAGCAGAGTTTCCTACTCTTGCAGTGTTTGTCATTTTAGGAGTAATTATTTGCTTTAATTAGTGTGCCTTCTAAATTGTTTGGTTAAATGTGTGTGTCATTTTGTTGGTTAAAGTTGTTTAAAGAGTTATTGTTTTTTGGCCCGTTAGGTTTAGTTTGGATTTTTTATATCAGTTAAGTGCTTGTTTGGTAAATGCTAATTTATGTTTCATTTATGTAGCATAACCTGGAGTTGTTTTAAATAAATATAAATGTATTCATTTTTATATCTTATAATATATTTTTGTTTGTGTATTCATGTTTATAGTTAATAATAATATAGTTGTTGCACCTATTGTATGTTAATCAGGTGTAATTTGTTTTGTAGTGAAAATTTTATTTTTGTTGGTGTAATATATTTTAATTTAATTATACATGTTAATAAGTATAGGGTTTATTGGAAGTAAGTGGTTTATGTTAAAATCTGTACTGTGGTGTTATTATTGTGTATTTATTCGTGATTTTTATGATAATTTGGTAGTCGATATTTGGTAATTGATATTTGTGACATATTATTACAGTTATTTATAAGTGACAATATTGTATGTATGTATGTATAAATGATTTTGTAACGCGCACTGTTACTGGGGAGTATCCTGGCGCGGTATTTGTGTTTCTGATATTTCAATATGTATAAAAATCTGCGGTTTTAACAATGCTATTTGTGTGCGCAATATTAATGTTTTTTTAGTTATGTATAGGAAGGTAATTTTTTTACGATATTACATTTCTTTTATTTGTATGTCTTGATATTTGTTGGACCAATATAATATCAGTGATCTGTTTTAGCATCATGCTGATGAGTCACAGGATTCAACACAAGAACTTCTGAAAAGACCAAGGGCCCGATTATGAGTTTGGTGGTCCTATCCCTAGACCGGTGTTGAGGCGATCAGTGAAACGCTGCCAAGCCGGCAGCACTCTGACCGCTGTATTAGAATTACACCACCAGATTGTCTGTATTGTGTTGGCAGTGCCAC
This sequence comes from Lissotriton vulgaris, assembly GCF_964263255.1. Taxonomy (NCBI): domain Eukaryota; kingdom Metazoa; phylum Chordata; class Amphibia; order Caudata; family Salamandridae; genus Lissotriton; species Lissotriton vulgaris. The sequence goes on along the minus strand of NC_141694.1, from coordinate 1,718,435,904 downwards.
GGCAACGGCATGTTTCGACTCAGGGAGAGCCTGACGCATATGCTGTTTCCATGGCAGCGCCACTTGCACGTTGGTTGCACATTGTATCATGCACATTGTCGTGCATGGCACACAGTGCACGCATGTCAGTGCAATAAGAGGGGGGCACAAAATGTGCTCCCATGCACTTTGCCCAATTGACAAATCCACCCTAGAGCCCTGTTTAGGACCCCTTCCCTGCCTTTCCATCAACCTTTTCATGGTGGGGTCCCTGCCATGAAAAGATTGGTAGAAAGGCAGGTTGTGATTGGTACGGAGTTGCTGACATCGGCACCACCTCCCACCTCTCCCATTTTCCCCACCTCCACCGTTGAGGGATCCAGGATCCTGGCGGTGGCAGCGGTCTTGTGGCAGTCTGACCACCATGGTCATAATTGGGTAGTCGGACCTCAGAGGAGGCGGTTGTCGGACCGCCGCTGTGAGTACAGCAGCCTTCGTACCACTGTACTCATAATCAGGCCCCAAGTCATAATTTGAATAATAATATTGAAGATGACCCTTTCCATAAAATAAGCTCAACAATAAACTACAGGTAACTGCATATGGCAAGGTAAGATTATGGTAGGTTATACCCTCTGTGACTAAAGCAGGCAATTGCATACACACATAGCAATCTCTAGCATCCAGAGTGTCAAAATAGTCACAAAGCAATTTGGAATAAACATTCAGTGAATAGTCTCTTCTAGATTCAACTACAAGTAAGTCTTTCTCATCTATTGAAGCTAAAGTACTGTCAGTAGAATATGGTGTTTGAGGGACATTTGTAGATCTAAACTACTCTACAGGAGGAAGTGTGGGTAAGCTCAAAATCGCAAGCAAAGAAATTTATATCAATTTTACAACAACAAAACAATCCCACACATAAGCATCTACATCTGGCAATATTAGTACTAGACTCCATGGTTTCTCTGGTGTCAGACCATTTAGGTGGAAGAAAGCAGCACCGTCCTCTTGGTCAGTTTATACCCGTACAAACGACAAAGTTAAGTTCAAATATTTTTTCTGTAAAATATGTACAAAGAATCTTTGTGAGACTTCCTTAGCCCTACCCTGTGTTCTTCTAAATGACAACCTTACACTCCTTCAGCAGACTTGTGCCTCAGTACTCTTAGTAGTTTGGGCAAAAGCTATTAAGCCCTTTCTAATAAATGTACAGTTCAAACTTACTCATGAACACAGTCATGGTAAATTGACTCAGTCTGCTTAATGTCAATGCAATTTCAAATTCAGTTCAGCCACAAAGTTCAGTTCAAAGAGGTTCAATTGGATGCAAATTGTTATAGCAAAATGACCAAAATGCTCTCTCCCAGTCATTATACCAAACTGAACAAATAGCCAGACAGGTTTACTTTTTTATCATTTGATCACACCCAGCCTGCCAGTACTGAGTGATCTACTATTTTATTTTAGTTTTTTGTCTTATTTTGCTTTTTCATTGAATTTTTTGTATGTCATCAAAAGAACAGTTATCAAAGAATGAAGAATACATTCACAAAACAATGTGCGCAAAATATACAAGTGTTCAATATATACAAAATCAATATTGAATTTCAAAAACACCAAAAATATTTTCCAAAAAATACATAAATACAACGCCTAAAAATGATTTTTGAAATAGGCACCAGTCCTTCATATTATATACCAGAAGCCAGGCGGAAGACAGAGATCATAGGTACTGCCTGCCTGTCTTACTGAGCCAGGGATTAGATGATTATAGGGTTGCACTCCTAGGGGTGGAAAGCGTGGTATTATTTTTAGCCCTAGTTGCGCCCTTCTTCTTTATCACTGGGTCGGGGGCAAACTTACTCATGAACACAGTCATGGTAAATTGACTCAGTCTGCTTAATGTCAATGCAATTTCAATTTAAGTATCTTAAAGATTGAATTTGGCACCTTGTTTGCCAAACGTATATTGCACCACAACGCGTAGCGTATCTCCTGATAACATTTTTGTCAAAGTAACCTAAATCATATTGAGTTATATAGAAACACATATAAATAGGAGCACCCCTTGTTAATAAATCCAATTATGTTTTCATAAACCAATGTGAAATATACTACATTTTGTAAAAAGAAAAAATTGGAATAAATAAATTGATTTGAAGAATTAATTTAGACTGAACGGCTATTCTTTGCAGGACAGTATTTAGTTTATTGTTCATTGCTAAACATTTAAATTGTTTTGAGCAGTACTGACTAGCTCGAGGCAGCGCAAGGTAGTACTGTTTATTTTTTTGTATCTTGGATCACTAGCTCGATTGGATCGCCTGCGCAAGACCGCGTTGGGAGCTCATTACAATCTTTCACGCTTGAGCGCCCAGGTGCTCTGTTTGCATGCAGCCATTTCATGCTGCAGGCAAAAGATCACATTATTTTCTACTCCTTTTTAAACCTCTCTCTTCAGCTACATACTGTTCATATCCCCCGGGAGGATTGGGCAGTACAATCTACATTGAACTCATCATGAGACTTATTCTTAAGACTTCACGAAGACTGGTCTTCGTGAAGTTATTGTTATTTTTTAACTGTGTCCTGCTGTGTCAAATATTATTACTGATGTTGTCACTCTATGCAGTAATAGAGTGTGTGATATCTAACAGTATAAAGACAGTACTTTGGAGCTGCTTCAGTGGAAACTTGGCAGACGTATGCCTTTGGAACACTACCATTATCTGGTCTAAATATATTCTGGTTTCAAATTTTTTTTTTTTTGTTTCTTGCTGAGTGGATTGATCAGGAACTTATCTCTAAGCAGCTCCCGTCCATAATTCTTAGTGAGTATGGGAAGGTACACAGCCTAGCTTATCACAGAGTTTATACTAATTATGGTATAGTTATCTGACCCCCACCTAACCAGTGTTTTTCTTTTATTATTTTCTATTACTACAGGTTCTTTCTTCTCGCTTATCTTATCTTATCTTATCTTAAGAGGGACTTGTATAGCGCTCTGTCACCATAGGTTTCCTGGCGCTGGGTGGTACTGAGAGATGTAGAGAGGGGGAGCTAGCCAGACTGTGTAAAAAGATTGGTTTAAAGAAGTTTTCTGAATTCCAGCAGAGACATGGAGGATTTGAACGATAACGGCAACTGGTTCCAGAGTTTGGGAGCCAAATGAGCAAATCTGCAACCACCATATTTTTTGAGTTTGATTGGGACTGCGGTCAGAAGTTGACGGTGGGAGGACCGAAGGTTGCGTGCCGGACGGTAAGGAGTCACTAGGGACTTCAGAAAGACGGGGGACGTACCAGTCACAGCTTTGTAGGTCAGGCAGCCGATCTTAAATGCAGCTCTCTGTTCGACCGGCAACCAGTGGAGTTTACAGAGTAGTGGTTTTGCAGACTGCCACTTCGGGGTCTTAAAGGCTAGTCGGGCCGCCTGATTCTGCACGACTTGCAGCCTATGTAGCAGGTATTTCGGTAGGCCATGATACAAGGAGTTGGAAAAATCCAGGCGGGAGAGCACAAGGGCGATTAAAACTTTTATCAGGGCTTCAGGCGAGAGTAGGTGGGAAACTTTCCTGATTCTCCGAAGCTGAAACATACACGAGGATACGACTGCACCAACCTGAGGCTTGAGGGAGAGCTCTGAGTCTATGATAACCCCCAGGCTCTTTGTCGATTTAGCCGGAATGGGCAGGGAGCCCAGCTCTGTAGGCCAAAACTGTGGGCCCCAGTGAGTGGAGCTACTGCCAGGGAGAATTAGCTCAGTCTTCCCTGGGTTCAGCTTGAGCTGATTAAGGTTCATCCATTGCTGGATATGTAACATTACCGCCTGACAGTCGAGAGCTGCGTTAGGGGTGTTAAGAGGGAAGATGATTTGCAGGTCGTCTGCATAATTGAAGACGGTAATGTCCCAGCTCTTAGGGGAATGGATGAGGGGGCGAAGATAAAGATTAAAAAACAGGGGAGACAGAGAGAGAGAGAGAGAAACTTGTTTATTTAGACCATAGTCTTTTAAACAATACAAACAAAATGCAAACAGAATCGGACAAAGTACGAGCAGACAAAATATTCCTACGTCATAAATAGTTAAAATTCATATTTGTTAAAAAGAAAAAAGAGAAGGTTAAAAGAGGGTAACACCTCCTGATACACAATTCATTAAACCCAAATTTTACCAAAGTTTTCACATATCTGGAAGAATAAAAAGACAGATTTAAACTTTATAAAAGGCTTAAAAGAACTTAAAACCAGTGCCCATCCTTCGATATCTCCCTACCAAAATCTTTTACGGCCTTCAGGAATTTGCCCAATGCGATTGCAATTTCTAGCGAATGCATCTCTGTTAGTAAGCCTATCGCATGGGCACGTGTAAATGTCTTATGTGATAGGAATACAGGACGTAAAAACAATTTCCTTAAATCCTGTACAAATGTGCAATCAAGCAAAATGTGCAACATATCGTTTCTTATACCACGCCCACACTTACAATTACCTTCTGGAGCAATCAGTACAGATTTTAATTTCCCGTCTATCTTCCAGGGGTTGATCCCAACCCGGGTCCTTAATATTTCATGTCGTAACCCTTGGTTAGGCCATATTTCCAGATAAGGGAACCAGCCTTCATTTACCCATGAGATCTTTAACCACTGTACTGACTTTTTCTCCTGCATGTAATTTAGGTCCTGTGACCTTGAGAGCGACTGGCCTTGTTCCCTAAGTGTTTTCTTTGTAAAGTGGCCTATCAGGGTGTTATGGGCAGGTCTCAATATAAGACGCCCTGATACTTTCTGGAGAGTCTTTCTCACCTCCTTTGCCCAGCCAAGATTGCTTGTCTGGATTTCCTCTCCACACCATTGTGAGACCTTAGGTGTCACTCCTGGGTCTTGGCGCTTCCAGAATCTTGCTAGGGCCATTTGAGATTGTACACTCCAGGAAATCAGTCCTAGTTCCATTCTGATTGCTTGAACCATTGTACAATTTGGTAAAGACAATAACATTTTTAAAATTTTTCCCTCTTCCTGATCCCACGTGTGTTTACCGCTCAAGTATAACACTTCTGCCCCATACAATACTTGGGGGGGGATCATTGCTTCAAATGCCTTTATCATTGGTTTGTGTGTCATGTCTCCATATTCTTTATTAAACTTTTTTAGCCCACAAGTGGATGAGAATGCTTTTGCCTTTTGAGCCTCCAAATGGGTGCGCCATTTTAGTGCACTGTCAAACCAGAGGCCTAAATATCTATATTCATTAACTGTCTCTAGTTTGTCATCACCCAAAAACCAATTGAAATTCTTCTTACTCTTCCCAAAACATAAAACCTTAGTTTTCTCCCTATTTACAGTCAGTATTTTCCTATCACAATAGTGTTTAAAAGCGGTTATTTTCCTTTGAAGTCCTATTTCAGTTTGATCCATGATCACTAAGTCATCAGCATAAAGAAGGCAAGGGACTTTATGGCCATTCATTTTTGGGCTTGAACTTCTTTCTACTTCAAGGGCAGCGGGGAGATCTGCCAAAAAGATTGAAAATAACAGGGGTGCCAAAACGCACCCCTGTCTAAGTCTGTTCCCTACTAGTATCTTGTGAGTTAGTGCCCCCTGCATATCTCTAATTACCTGGGCCCAGTTTCCACTGTGAAGCTCTTTTAAGATCATCAACAGGGGAGACAGAGAGGAACCCTGAGGCACTCCACAGATGAATGGTTCCCATGTAGCCGTGAAAGGACCCAGGTGAACAGCCTGGGTTCTGCCTGTCTAGAAGGATTTAATCCAGACCAGAGCCGAGCCCCGGATACCGGCTTGCTCGACACGGTGGAGAAGGATGTTATGGTCCACCGTGTCGAACGCTGCCGACAAGTCCAGAAGGATCAGAGCCTGAGGAGACCCTTTGTCGGCGTTGCTCCTGAGAGAGTCCATAACTGCTAAGATCACAGCCTCAGTAGAGTGGGCAGGTCTGAAGCCAGCTTGGTTAGGTTCAAGGTAGCCGGAGGACTCCATGAACTGAGAGAGGCAGCAGATGACATGTGCCTCCAAGATCTTAGAAAAATAAGGCAGTAGAGAAATAGGCCGATAGTTGGCAAGGTCGTCTGGGTCGGCTCTGGGTTTTTTCAGCAATGGTACCAAGGCAGCTTCCTTGAAGGAGTTAGGTACGATGCCGGCCTCAAGAGAGGTGTTTAGTAGAGGCAAGATGCAGTTGGGCAGACCCAAGCAGATGTCCCTGAAGACAGAGGGAGGGCAGCAATCATTGGGGGAGCCAGATTTGACTCGGGAGGCAAGTTTGGCGAGGGAAGGAGAGTCGAGGAGGGGAAAGTGTGACAGTGAACATGGGTTACCAAGGGAGGGGACAAGTGGAGCAGCAGGGGGGGAGGGGGGGATAGTGTTCTTGATCTTAATGATCTTTTCAGTGAAAAAGCTATTTAGAGCATCACAGGATTGTTGGGTGGGGACCTGGGAGGGGAGAGTTCTGGCATCAGACGTCAACTCGCCCATAATTCTGAATATTTCCTTGGACTTATTGGGGGCGACAGAGATTCTTTCGGAGAAGTATGAAGATTTTGCAGCTATAATTGCACTTTTGTATATTTTTCGTGCCTCAACGTAAGCCTCTCTGTCGAGTGGTAAATAGAAACGCCTCCACCTGCGTTCCATCTGACGCAGTTTGAGCTGCTGGGATTTCAGGGAGGTATTGAACCACCTGTGTGAATTGCTGTGGCGAGAACGGGGAAATTTAGAGAGGGGGCAAAAAGATCACTGGCTTTGGTGATCCAACTGGAAAGGTCGTTTTCCAAGGCCTGGACTGTCGCATTGCTGCGCAATGGAGGTTCAGTGTCAGCCAAGGAAGATAGGAAACCTTGCGAATCAAGGTTGCCCCATTTGCGAGCGACCCCGCCTGCTACGGCAGGAGCTTTAACACGGCCCCTGACTATAATCACTGTGTCGATTAGGTGATGGGCCGACCAAATACAGGGGGTAACCACAGGACAGGAGAGAGTGAGATTGTAGGTCCAGATGTGGTCTAATATGTGACCCCTGACGTGAGTGGGGGAAGAGACAAGTTGATTCATGTTGAAGCTATAGAGGACTTCAAACAGCTCTGCAGCATGGGGGCCAGCATCGCTGTCATTGTACCAATAGTTAAAATCGCCGAAGATGGCGAGTCGGGCAGATGAGGTGATCAGATTGGCTAATTGTTCGCTAAAAATGGCAGGAAACAAAGGCATAGGGGACGGGGGACGATAGAGGACAATGAGAGTAAGGGCTCCCTCTCCTGTTTCAAGACTGATGATAAGATTGTCTACATCGACAAGAGTGAAGGAGGATGTGGAGATGATTTTAAACTCCTTCCGTATGATAGTTGCCACACCACCACCGGTGCGGCCGGGGGGACGATTGATGTCGCTGTGTCCCTCATTCCTGTGGACGGATCAGGAAGTTCCTAGGTGGTCCAACCCTGTTTCTTCACTCTTTTGGGATAATGCTCTACCCTTCTGAGTCTTATATTAGAGGGTGGTAGAATCTCAGAGGAGAGGAAAGACACTTGCTTCGCTCCTGGGATATTGGAACTCTAGGTGGTCACTTGAGGCTGCGACATCATGCCTCTTTTTATTTTATTGCACAACAGATATGACCACAACTGTATAAATGTGTGCATTATTTTTCAAAGATAGACTCATTCGGTCACATATAAGAAGATTTGCATGAATGTGTGGTTCAGTAAGGATCACATGGATTGTATACCATGAATACAGTTGAATATAGGATATTCATTAGCAAGTCTGTGCCTCGCGTTTAACTGGAAAATAGGCCCATTCCTATTAAAGTGAGGGGTATGATCGGATTATGAAAGTGTATCCCCTGACAGCACTTCATGTAATGATGTGCCTAACTGGTTTATTGCCAATTTTAACTTGTCAACAACCAGTTTCCTGTACCTTTCCCCTGCTTTCCCGGCTTAAGTGTGACAGCTTGTGTATCTAGTGTTTGTTGGATGGCACTAACGAGTGGTTCATGCATTGCTGTGACACTGGGAGTGTGCAATGATTACTAGGTATTTTTGATAAGTATCAGGAATGTGAGCCCTGGCATCCTGCCCAGCATCTGACCTTGATGAGCTTGAAAAAAGATCTGAGCCCCATGAATAATTTTATGAATCTGGCGCCCATAAAAGCAATATCATGCCAATTGGAGAAATTACCAATAACATGACAACTACAGAGCGCCCACAACCCACTTATCTCGATTTGTATTCTGCACTGCTCTGCAAATAATGAGGAACCAAAGATGTATTGGGCGGTAGATCTGTCCTTGCCTGCAATCTGCATGGACAACCGTTCTGATACATCCCAAGAGTTCTGTGAGCGCCTCTGTTTTTTAAGTGCACCCTGGTATGAGACATCCTTAAGCCCCTCACGCTGCCCGTTAGGGTGACCTGCATCATGCGGTCGTTTATCAGCTCTAACACAGAAGCAGATGTGTCACAAATGAACACGCCTCAGTTTTATAGCATCATCTGCCGGAATCTCATCGCTGAGTCACTCACACTATTCATACAAATATTTTGACTCTGCAAATTCCCAGACAGAATTTCAGCAAGTCCCTTTTTCTGGTAAGATTGTTCGGGGTGGGGAAGGGGGGACGGGGAGGTAGTTACACATATGCTGCTGAGATTTCTGCAACTTGCAGTTTGAAATCTCGAAGGCACCTACTTAACAAGGTCGACAAAATATGTACAATTGAGTACAATTTCGAGTGAATTCACTTTAAATGTAGTATACAAATGCTGTCTGGGAATTCTTTCTATGTACAGTGTACTCCAGGAACTTAAAGACACCACTACATAGTAATGAGTAAAGGTGGTTGTTTTTCAAAATATATTTGTCCTGCAAACGAAACAAAGTTGCAAGAATGTTTCCAAGGAGAACTTATAGAAACTATTTGATTACACTGTGGTCGATTTACTATATGTGGCTCATTTCTGGTGATAATTTAGTGCACATACGATGTACGTGGTCAACATTTCACAAGAACTGAGGACAACGTTGGGTTTACTATTGCAAAAACAAAACCTATTCCAGGGAACACTTAGCAGAGCTAATTGATCTGCCCTCGCTTGTCAATGCTTGCTAACATAGGTGAGGTATCTACACATAGATTTTCTTTACGTAACTTGGTTGGGAGTGACAGTCCAGGACCATAGGACAACCTCGGATTTGATTCAGAGTCCAGGAGGGCCAGAGTCCATTACTATTTGCCAGTGGTGCTGAAATGTGTATACATTTGGGCCGCATCCAGGTCCAATTGTTAAGATAACTACATTTGTCTAAATCAGAATATGTTACAAATCTGGCATGGATCCAGCCCTCCTGGACCGACTTTGGAGTACCCTGGTTTAATGCACCTGCTGTAGTGTGCTACTCATTAACATATATGATTAGCCATGCCTTAAAGTTGACGGATCAAGGGCAGTTATACTTATCTTTCATACACAATCAGCTGGGGAAGTAAATGACTGTTCAATCCTTACTGGACCAGATAAAAGTTTTCCCTAGACTCAGACTTGGACTTGGGCTCCCAAAGTTTGAATCCGCATCACAGTTTGCGAGTACATCATCAGCATGTTACAGAAATGCCCTATCACCACGGCACAATAGAGGAGCAATACTGCAACCTGTTGTCATTGAAAATTGTTGTGGGGAAAGGTCCATGCACAGGCTCAGCTCTCAACAGTGATGATTTCAAACCAGTCGTGTGGAGTTGGTGCAGAGGCGAGTAACTGTAGTACGTCCAAAGGACACACCTGCCCTTGAGGTCTCCACAGGCCACTTTTACTAGTAGACGTGATTATGATAGGCAGGCTTTGAACCATAGGAACAGTAAAAAGGGCCTGTCTGCCAGCTATCAGTGAATCTAGAATAGCCCTTGCTCTCTCTTCTACCAGATTGGGTCTAGGCAGTACTTTAATTGAGCTGATGATTGCAGGTGCGGTCCAGCAGCACTTACTACTTGGATCCGGCATTTACGTTTCCTCAAAAAACCTGATCTAGAGTGTTAGAACTGGGGTTTCTAGTTGGCAATGGTGTACACCTTTGACCAAATAGGGACCCTTCCTTCTAAGTCAGGACAAGGGGATTACACTCCTAGATAACCCCTGCTCACCCCCTTGGAAGGTTGGCACGAGCAGACAGGCTTATCTCTGAGGCAGTGTGTCAAGCATTTGTTAATATATACAGCAATACAGTTAAAACACTACAGATGGACACAACACAGGTTTTATAAAAACAAGTATTCTTTATATAGACTTAACACAAGACCACAAACAACAAAAATCCACAATACCATACTTAAAGTTGACTTAAAGATTATTAAAGTTGCATAGTTCAAGTTGATGATAAATGTGACACAGCTCTAAACAAAGTACCTGGATGCGTCACACAAAACAAACAAAAGACTCGCAGTGTAGGAGATACGTTGGTTCCGTGATCCGGGGGAAAGCGTGCGTCCTACCTCAGTGCTTGCGCAGAGTGGGGAATGTATCGTAACTCTTACCGGTGCGGGGATAATTCATAGATTCACGGCCTGCAGGCCCGTTGCGATGCGCAAGATGGCGCCTCAATGTGATTGCATGATCCAGTTGCGATGTGAGATGGCGCCCTTGATGCGACGATACGATGATGATGCGTTTACGCCCTGGCAGCCTTGCGACGACTCTGTACTCTGGAGCCGTGACAGGTCCTGAGACAGGCTCCTCCGGTGATGCGTGGCAACTCTCTCAATGGCGTCACACTTCTCAGTGATGCGACAGAAAGCAGCTTAGTTGAACACATGCTTCATGGGAGATGCGGTGGTGGCGCGCTTCTACAGCGATGCAATGATTTCAGCTGTGGCGGCGACATGCTTCATCTTGGTGCGTCGCGCTTCCAGCTCCCAGCAACCCGCAAATGTCTGTAGATAGAATCCTAAGCAAGGAAATTCACAGGGGGAGCTGGAGGTGAAGTCTTTTGTTCCTGAGACTTCAGCAGGAGGCAAGCACAGTTCAAGCCCTTGGAGAATATGCTGTAGATGATGAATGTCCTTAAAAAGTCCCTTCTCCTTTCCTTGGCAATGAAGAATCCACGGCAGGCCAACCCAGAACACAGCACCCTGGCAGAGGAGCAGTCAAACTCCTGCAGATTCCTTTTGTTCTTCTCCTTGGCAAAAGGTTTCTTGTTCCCAGAAGTGATCTAAAGTTCTTGGGTCTGAGTCCCAATATTTATACCCCAAAATCCTTTGTTCTCTGAAGGCAGAGGGGCCTAAGCCTGGTCCAAACCAGTTCCCGAGCACTTTGTTTACAGGACTTTTGCTTTCCTTTCACAGTGCAGGGCAGAAAGATAAGATGCCCCACAGGAGGGGGAGCCAGCACAGTGGAAGGAAGGCACAGCCCTAGAGCACTTTGTTGACAAGATTCCTTCTCTCTTTTCACAGTACAGGGCAGAGACATCAGACAAGCCACCGGAGGTGGAGCCAGCATTGTAGAGGGAAGGCCCATCCCTATCAGGTCCCAGGTGCAACTCCTCCCTCCCATCTAGATGCAGATCTCTCTATTCACCACTGGGCTGCCCCAGCCTGTCTCCTGGAATCCCCCTGCCCCTCACAAACCCAGACAAGGAATACACAACCTAGCAGAGGCAGACCTGGACAGTTAGGCAAGAAAATACCTACTTTCTAAAAGTGGTATTTTCAAACACAGAATGTTAAAACCAACTCCACTAAAAGATGTATTTTATCATTCTGAGTCCAGGCATATTAAATTCGAATTTCTACCATGTTCCCTGAGTCAGTTAGGATTATAAGATGTAATATTCTTACTGCCCATTCTAGCCTATGAAGAACAGGTAGCCTTACAATAGTGAAAAACGAAAATGGCTGTAATTCACTGTTAGGACATGCTACACACACCTGAGCATGTCCTACCTTATTCTTACAATGCACCCTGCCCTTGGGCCTCCCATAGGGGTGTCTGATATAATGCAAAGGCAAGGTTTAGGGACATGAAGTGGGTGAACTTGCAAAGTCGACATAGCCGTCACAGACTGCACACAGGCCTTGCAAGGGCAGGCCTGAGACAAATTTTACAAGCTGCTTCTGTGGGTGGCACAACCAGTGTGGCAAGCCCACCAGCAGCATTTGATTTACAAGCCCTGGGCACACATGTTGCACTGTACTAGGGTCTGACAAGTAAATCAAATAACCCAATCATGGAATTACTAATGAGTACATCAATTTAACATAGGGAGCACTTGCACTGTGGCACTGAATAGCAGTGGCACAGTGCCCAAACATAAAACCAGCAAAACATATCAAAAACAGAGGAGGCAATCAGAAAAAATGGAAGGGAGACTCACGCCAATGATGCCAAGTCTAACATAGAGCAAGACAGTAAAGACACAAAAGGTGGAACTGAAGGATGAAAGGAAAGACAGAAATATAGTGACACAGAGAGAAAATCAGTGATGAAAAAGAACCTTCAAAATGTATCTACAGAGTTCGGATGTGTCTAGTGGAGTATTAAAGAGGCTGGAGGTGGAATCAAGACTATGCAGCCTTGCTATTAGGCACCCTGGCCGTCACTAGCACCGACCAAAACCTTGTTCTCTTTCTGTTACAACTTAAGCACCAACTACAGTCTGTCAGAACTGGAGACAGACAGCTTGTGGAAAGTCCCAGTGATGACACCCACAGTAGGAAATGCCATAGTAAGTGATCACTTTCTGAGGCAAGATGGCGGCCGCTTGAACGGCCGGTGCAGAGAGCTTGCGGCGAGGACGCCGGACAGCCAGCCAGTATGGAATCCGGAACCCCGAATCCTTGAATCATTGACACGCACTAACCTGGCAACTTGAAGCAGAACCGAGGCGGAGTGAAGTGAAGAGACATGCGGCAGACCCTCGTTCGGATCAGGTCCTCGAGACGGCGTCTGTGGGCTGTACTGCGGGCGCTGGAAGCTGTCATCCGCAGCTGCTTCGAGCTGAGAGGTGGGCTGAGTTGGGGGTATCAGCGGCTGCGAAGTTCAACCCGGATCAGACAGAGGCGGGGGAGAAAGCGAGACTCCTGCTGTCTAGAGTGTGGTTGTAGCTGGGCTGATTCCAATCAGCAGAGGCAGCAGAGGCAGCAGAGGCAGAGCAGAGGCAGCACGGAAGTACAATGGCTCCCAAACAGAACCCCAGCTCCAAAACCGGCAACGCAAGGAAAAAAGCACAGAAAGACGAGGAGGAGGCGGCAGAAACTACAGTACAGCAAAGTAAGAGGCAGCAGGGTGCCCCCAAAACCCGTTTGGCTACAGCTACTGTTTTGGATCTATTAGTAAAGGCAGGTAAGGAGAAGGGGCAGAGGGCTCCTGAGGAAAATACACATGTTGTTGAGCATTATACACCTGAGAGCCCAGCCACATCCCTCCCTACGCAAGCGCCCGTGGAAATATGCTGTTTAAAAGAGACACTGTCTAGCTGCATAGAAAATGCAGCAACACTGTGTGAACTGGGGGTCAAACCGGCCGGAATAGAGGAAATCCCTGGTATGGAAGAAATGCTGTCAGAGGTCCCAGAGTCTGATGTTGAAGATAAGGTTGATGGGGCATTGGCGGGAGGTACTGGTTATAAGGAGAGCGAGCCCAGTGAGGCTTTCTTCTCGGTCTCCGGGGGAGAGTGATCAGAAGAGGGTGAAGAGCATAGCTCATGTGAAGAGACAGATACCGACCTCGAGAATGACTTGCCAGCTACTGCTATGAAAGTTAAACAGACCGCTAGGGGGCAAGAGCAAGAACAAAAAGAGCTAATTTGGGATCACTCCTCCACCCAGCCTTTAAAAGGAAGCCCTTTAATGGAACAGACACAACTGTCCCTGCTAGAAACCATTCATCAAGAAATACTGGCATACAGAGAGGAGACGTGGCAGGATATCAGGAAATCACAGGCGGCGATGAGGAAGATGCAGGGAGTGGTGCGGAAACTCTCTAAAGCCATTGCTACTACTGGGGATAGAGTGACTAATCTCGAGGAGCGTGTAGTGGTAGCCGAAACCGAGGTTGCGGGGGCTGTTTCTAAGGTGGATGCTCAATGTGCTCAGGTGTCGGATATCCAGTGGAAGCTGGAAGCGATGGAAAACAGGCTTAGAAGAAACAATTTGAGAGTTTTGGGTGTTCCGGAAGGGGCCTAAGGAAATGACATAAGAGGTTACATGATTAAACTATTTCAGCAAGCCTTTCCAGAGTTATCTAGTTGGGATTGGCCAAAAGAGTTACAAAGAGTTCATCGCTTCCCCTTCAATTTAAGAAGGAACGCAAAAGAGGGAGATAAGCCCAGGGCAGTATTGATTTTCCTTGGTAACTTTGTTCTACGACAGGCAATTTCGGATAAGGCGAGACCTGATGTCAAGAGAAATGTTGACGGGGTGTCATTTTTTGTCCGCCCAGACTTTTGCCACGTGACCGTGGAAAGACGCTGGCGCCTTAGAGAGATGATAAAACATTTTCAGGATAACAAACTTCAAGCCTATCTGATCAATCCTGCACAGTTAAAAGTGATTAATGATGGGAAAACGCTGTACTTTTCCTCTGAGGTAAAAGCTAAAGAGTATCTAGATAGTTTGGGTAAATAGAACATTTAATTTGTCAACCTATAAAAAGGCTTAATGTTTTAACAGGGCTAATTCAATGTATCTCTAGATGTATCTAGATGTATCTCTTGATTGCTGGTAAGGGTTTGTAGTGTGCAATGTATTCAATGTATTTTCTTTTTTTTTCTTCTTTTTTTGGGGGGGGATTTCCTTGGCTTTGAAGTTAAAAGATGGTACACTTTAATTGTCCTCGCCGTAAACTTTGCAATTCCATCACATGCACAGACTAGCTATGTGCATCTCACAGCATGGGGGTGGGAGGCAGTGGGTGTTGGGTTCGGGAGCAGGGGGGAGGGGTGCGTGGTCAGGGGTTGGTGGAGGGGCAGGTGTAGCAGGCAAAAAATCGAAAATGGGAATATAAAATGCACTATTGTTTTGATGGGTATGTCCGGACGAGAAAAGCAGATAACTAAAAACATTAAGCGACTAGACCTACAGGGTAGTCAATTCAAAAAATATGATGGCAAACTGTAGTATTTGTACATTAAACGTGGGAGGTCTAAACGACTGGAGAAAGAGACAAAGACTGGCCCATTTTGCCAAATTTAATAAGATTGATGTACTTTGTCTCCAGGAGACGCATCTTCCTTGGGCAAAGAGGCACCTTCTGCTCTTAAACGGCTTTGAGTTGGTCGCTTGCTCCTCACAAACTAAAACGATTAGGGGGGTTGCTGTATTGGTCAGGAAATCTTTGGGCAAGGCCAAAAGAGTGAAGGCAGATAGTCATGGGAGATGGGTTATCTTAGAGCTGGAAGTGGGTCTAACACTGTGTGCAATTTACGGCTCTAATGGTGATGACCCGGAGATTTTCGACTTTTTGGAGATAGAGTTAGCTGGCTGGTCAGGACCGGTAATAGTTTGTGGTGATCTAAATATTTCGGCCAATTGGGATGATACCTCAAAATATGCAGGTCGGAAACCTAGAGTGTTCAGGGCGATTTAGACACTTATGAGCTCATTGGCATTAGTTGATGTTTGGGGCACTAAAAACCCATAAAATCCTGGTTTTACTTACTTTTCGAATCCAACCCAGAAACACTCTAAATTGGATTATATATTTATCACCTCATCCGAAATCAATAGAGCCACCATTAATAGGTTACCAATGGTGCTGTCTGACCATAATCCTTTGGTAATCCAGTATAAAATGAGCGGGTTCAAAAGATCAAAATCTTATTGGACTTTCGAGAGAAGACTATTGGCGGATCACAGATTTGTAGCCCACTTAAAGTTTTGGTACGAAGCTTTTTTCGATGCTAATAGATTTAGTGCCTCTCGGAATATAGTTTGGGAATCCTTCAAAGCAGCTTGGAGAGGTGAGACCATTAGTTTTTCAGCTAAAATGAAAAAAGAAGAAAGAGTGGAAGAATCCAAACTACTTGAGAGACTATCGGATATTGATGAAGAACATGTTAAGATTATAGCATCTGGTGGAGACGGTAGCATTAGTTATAATACCCTTTCTGCTACCATGGCAGAATTACAGAAACTGATCACACAAAAGGCATTAGGGGAGTATCAAGCTACAAGGGCCAACCGGTACGAAACAGGCGAACATGGGGGTAGAGCCCTTGCTCTCCGCCTGAGACAAGAGAGGTCTAAAAATGTAATCTCAAAGATTGTGGATAATGATAACGAATATACAGAAACTAATGATATTTTACATGTTTTTAGAGACTTCTATCAAAGACTTTATGACGAGGAGAATAGAGATAGGGATCAACAGGATATTATGGAAGATCAAGGACCGCTTCTAAATACATTAGTGCAAGATGAACTAGATAAAGACATCACCCAATTGGAGGTTATATCTGCTTTACATGAGCTGGCCTCGGGGAAGGCAGCAGGACCTGATGGCATTCCTCTAGAGGTCTATAAGAGTATAGAATCCGAAATTATGATCCTACTTGTGGATCTCTTTAATGGGATAGTATGCTCAGGTCAAACCCCAGACTCATGGAAGGAGACTAATATTATCATCTTCCATAAAAAAGGGAAACCTAGCGAGAAACCGGGGTCATATAGACCTATCTCTCTGATTAACTCAGACACCAAGCTTTACTCGAAGATCTGGGCTAGGAGGTTGGGCAGGATCATAGGCGGTCTCGTTTCCCCTTGGCAGCAAGGGTTTGTCCCCGGACGTGGCACGACGGATCACACCAGCAGAGCTATAGCTCTATTTGATGCCCATGCTGCTACGGGAGGGGAGATGGCCATGATCCTGCTCAACGCAGAGAAGGCATTTGACCGGGTGGTCTGGAGTTATCTGTGGGATATTTTAGCAGGAAGAGGGTTTGGACAGAATATCATTAGGGCACTAAGGGCGATGTATCAAGATCCAGTCGCCAGTGTGACCGTTATGGGGGAGAAATCGACCTTGTTTCCTATAAAGAGGGGAACCCGTCAGGGATGCCCGTGCTCTCCGATCCTCTTCTCCCTGTATATTGATCCGCTAATTCAAGCTATACTAGGATGTCCAAGGTTAAGACCTGTTATTTGTAATGGGTATGAAAATAAAGTCCTAGCTTATGCGGACGACATTGCGGTGTTCTCTTCTGAGCCCCAGCAGGCAATAGAGGTCTTGTCAGATTTGACGAAAAAATTTGGCGCTAGGTCTGGATATTTATTAAATGAATCTAAGACCCAGATCATTTGTACAAAAAAGATCGTGAAGGTTGATCCCAGATTTGTAGAAGCAGCAGTCTATCTTGGGGTGACAATTAATGCTTCAGTTGAAAAAATCGTGGAGGAAAATTATACCCCACTTATCAAATCAATTAAATCTGAGCCTAAAAGGTGGGATGAGCTGCATCTGTCTTTGATCGGGAGGGTTAACGCAGTCAAAATGACAATGTTTCCTAAGATTTTGTATCTATTTCGAGCCATCCCTTTATTTCTGGAGGAGAAAATTATTGCAAATCTGGAATCAATTTTCATTAAATTTATCTGGCAATTTGGGAAGATAAGACGATCCACCAATTTGCTGTCCCTCCCTAAAGATAGGGGAGGCTTGGCTTTCCCTAATTTAAAGATTTATCATTGGACCTGTCTGCTGACACAAATGTCAGTGCTCTTTCGGTCTGAGACATATGGCAACGACCCAACTGTAGGAATAGAAGGTCCTCCTTCCATATTTGAATTACTGTTAGGCAGAAAGGCACAGGGGCTAATGGTATGTGAAACTAATCGTAAATTCTTCAAGAAGGAAAGATATAAGATTATGGATGGTGTCTGGAGAGTTTGGACGGCTTGTAGAAAGCATTGTAATATCCCAAAAATCAATTCATATTTACACATCTATAAATCTAGCTTCCTCTCAGCAATCAAAGCTGACAGGACCCTTAAAATATGGGGAGAGCTGGGCATTAAAACCCTGGGGCAATTGATGGATGGAGAGGGAGTAGTAGGTTTTGATATTATACAAAGCAGATATGGAATCCCAGATAATCACTGGTTTGTTTATACACAAATAATTCGTATAATGAAGGCTCAGAGACCAAAACTGCTACCTCCCGATGTCTGTCCCTTATTGGAGGCGCTTACTGGAGGGTGCAGCAAAATTAACACCATATATAATCTTCTTATATCAGAGATCAAAGATGATGTTGATAAGACCGAGGTAGCCTGGGCAAGAAAATTGGGAAATCCTGATATAGATGTTGATAAGGCCCTATTATTGAATAAGAAGATCTTTAGAGCTACAAACTTAAGGGCCCAGCATTATAAGACAGTATTTAATCTGTATTACACACCGGCGAAACTATTTGCATGGGGGGTCAGGACGGATGATACATGTCCAAGATGTGGGAATAGTCAAGCAGACTTACTTCATATGTTTTATAATTGTAATCTCCTAACACCGGTGAAGAAAGAGATTGAAAAATGTTGGGGGGCTGTTAGGACATAGGATCGACCTATCCCCTACCCTAATGATTCTGGGCACGGATTCCAACCTAAAACTTGGGAAAGAGGAAGAAGCTTTGATTTTTATATCTGTGGCCGTGCTTAGGCTTTTGAGTTCAGCCGGCTGGAAGGATAGTGAGGCTCCCTCTTTCCAAATGTGGCTCACTAGGTTGCTCGGAATCCATAATATTGAGTTTGCACTGTATGAACTAAAGGGAATAAGAACCCAGGACTTTGGAAGAAGACTCTGGGCCCCAATCACAGACTGGAGGAAATCAAAGTTGTAACAAGATAACTGTAATATTGTCTTTTAGAGCCTATTAGTATTTTATTACCCGCAGAAGATTGTTTAATATGAAATGGTAATAAGATGTAATTATTATGAAATTGCTTCAGTTGTATTGTATAACTTGAGCTTATTTTTAATGCCACATAACTTATTGTATTGTCTAGTCGTGATTTGTTAGTCTCCTTTTAAAAAACTGCTGCTTTTATCTCCGGATTTTATGAATAATGTTTTCTATTAATTGTAACTGCACTTATATTCCCCCCCAAAAAAAAGGAAATGCCATAGGCGTCAGTGTGCCTATGTTACCTGTACTTTGAAAAGGCAAAGGGTAAGGAACTGGAATCAACTGTAAAATGTAATACCTTTGCTGTTCTGAAGCTTAAGGCTTAACCTTCACTTTGAATGGGAAGGTTAACATATATACCCAGTTTGTCCAGGCTATCTTAAGATTTTGAGACTTTGGAGTTATTTTATGTAGCTAGAAATTTTCTGGGTTTGTTAGCAAATTTAGTAGGGATGTGATTTTCCCATTTTACTTTTAACAGAGGTCTATATAGGTAAACAAAGAGTACTTTTGATTGATCAAAAGATACAAAAATGTGGCTAACAATACTGCTGCAGCTACCTGGGCAGTGAGCTGTACTAGCAGCAGGTCAGAGTATGTGATGTGTCTGCTGGCACCCAATGGAAGGGGAGTGTGCCTGCCAGCAAACGTTTTTGATTGAGGAAGGTTTGTGACTTGAGGTCCATGAGAGATTTCACTGAATACAGTTTGACAATCAGTACACCATTGAAATTCACTGTCAGTCTCTGTTTCAGATTGCAGATGCTAAGGTGTACCCAACTCTCTCTTTCTGGGCCCACTTTTAGCGACGGAGGCTTGACTGTGCGCTGAGACAGGGGTGACACTGAGGATAAGAAATAGAGAGAGTGACACAGTTGGCTACGAGTCCTGACAGTAAGAGTTACACCATCACAGGTGGTGACAGATGGTTTTGTCACCCTGACCATTTCTCTACTTTACCTTGTTTCCATCATCTTGTAGGGTTTCAGATTCAAGGGTTTTTCCGCATTAGTCAGTTGGCATTCACTGGACGTCGCTCATGCATTGAGCATAGATAACAATGTTAGCACCTTTCCTGAAGCTAAACATGGAGCACTTATGACATCTGAGATCCACCTTCTCATTGGTCTAGGACGCAGTTCTCCAAAGATGCTCCTGGAGGGCCGGATCCATGCCAGATTTTTTGCATATCTCTATTTAGATAAATGTAGTTATCTTAAAATCTGACATTGATCTGGCCCTCTAGAACCGACTTTGGAGAACTATATTCTAGGAGAGTAACTTTCTGTGACAAGAAGTTACTTCAGTCATTTACAATGAAAGTGGCCGAGATCTGCGCTGGTTTAACAAGCCCAATAGCATTCTCATCCTAGCATTTTTAAGCACCTGGCTTATGACAGTGTTGGTTTATGTAATCAATACATTTCATCCGTACAAAGCAGCAATTCCCAGTCAGTTTCAGTGTCATTGACTTGATTGATTTTTATGACTTTGGTGATATGGTAAAGTAGTTTACTCCACTCAACATGGATGTGTTAGCACCAGAAGCAGCATATCTAGTTCTTTTTGAGTTTAAGAGCTTTGTTTGGAAATTTAAAAGCATAGGTACACTATATGTCAATGCATATACAACAAGAAGCATTAACTAAGCAACTGAATATATAATTTGTCCGAATAACTAATATAATAAAGCTAAGATGAGCATAAAATATGCCAAAGGGGGAACGCAATAAGAAAAATACGTACCTAAAGATCAAGTAGCAATTTATATTTTTTAATTTTAGGGGAAGGAAAAGTCTAAATAAAAGAGAAAGAAAAAAGAAAATAGAAAGAATAGGAAAGATAAAGAACACAGAGAAGAAGGAAAAGAAAAGAAAGAACAAGAAAGTGAGAAAGAGAGAAAAGAAATTGGAGGTGTATTAATATAGACAACTTACATTTTATTAAAATATAAATCTTCAAATAAACATTGGTTTCCAAAATGGAGTAATGACTGTACAAAGAGTATCATAAAAGACAATGAATTAAAAGAAGACAGAAGTAAAATACTCATGGTGGTTGATAAACAAAGGAATTGTCTTGATTACGCAATACCAACTCCGATAAGTGATTAGTAAGTGGAGACTAGAGGCTTCTTTAAGAATAAGTTGCTGAGAGGTTTTGGCTGAGGCTCGATCCAGTCTGTGATGATAACATAGAAGGTTCCACCAGGCAGAAAAGGAAACCTTGGAGGCGTCTTTCCAATCAGAAGTATTTACCTGAAAAGCAATCGCTATTAATAAATCTACAAATATGCCCAACTTACGTGATCCAAACCAAACTGCAGAGTTGCTTCCTAAAAATATGGAAAATATAGTAAAAGGAAAATCAATGTTATAAATAGAGGAAATTGATTCACATACCCTGGTCCAAAATCGAGCAAAGGAAAAAGGAGTGCATAAAGGAACTGGGAGTAAAAGGGCATACCCAATATTTCAGGGATAAATTGGAACTATATGTGGAGATTGATAAATAAAGGAGTTAAAAATGATTTATGGTTGTTAGACCTAGCACCATTGCGTGGGTCTCCCTTCCATTTTTGCCGTTGCCTCGTGTATTTTTTACTGATGTTAGATACTTTGGGCACTGTGCCACTGCTGTCCAGTGCCACAGTGCAAGTGCTCCCTGTTGTAAATTGATGAATGGATTAGTGAATTCATGATTGGATGTTTGGTTTACTTGTCAGACCCTAGTCTAGTGCCTGGGCGTGTAATCCAAATGCTGCTGGTGGGCATGTAGCACTAGTTGTGCCACCCACAGAAGCAGCCTGGTAAAATGTGTCTAAGGTCTGCCATTGCTGAGCCTGCATGCAGTCTGGAAACTGTCATGCTGACTGGGCAAGTGCACCCACTTCCCAATCCCTAAACCTTCCTTTTTCTTCATATCAGTCATCCCTATGGTAGGCCCAAGGGCAGGGTGCATTGTAAGTATAAGGTAGGATAAGCCCAGATGTGTGTGGCATGTCCTAGTAGTGAATTACAGCCATTTTCGTTTTTCACTATTGCAAGGCTACCTGTTCTCCATAGGCCAGAATGGGCTGTTGGATTGTTAGATGTTTATAATCCTAACAGACTCAGAGAACGTGGTAGAAATTCGAGTTTAGTATGCGTGGAGAATAATAAAATACATACTTTAGTAAAGTTTATTTTAATATTCTGTGTTTGTAAATACCACTTTTAGAAAGTAGGTATTTGCTTGTCTAACCATTTAAACCTGCCTCTGCTAGGTTGTGTATTCCTTTGCCTGGTTTTGTGAGTGACAGGGCTAGGGGATTCCAAGAGACCAGCTGAGTCACCCAGTGGTGAATAGAGAGATCTGCATTTTGAATAGGGCTGTGCCTTCCTTTCACAATGCTGGCTCCACCCCTGGAGAACAGCTGATGTATTTGCCCTGCACACTGAAAGAAGAGAAGGAGTCCTGTCAACAAGTGCTCCAGGACTGCACTTGCCGTCCACAATGCTGGCTCCACCTCCTGTGGGGCATCTGATGTTTCTGCCCTGCAATGTGAAAGGAAAGGAGAAGTCTTGTAAACATAGTGTTCAGTAACTGATTTGGGCTGGGCAAAGGCCCCTCTCCCCTCAGAGAATAAAGGATTTGGGGGTATAAAGCTTGGGACCCAGATCCCATGAAATTAGATCACTTTTGGACTACAAGAAGAAACCTTTACTGAGGAGAGGAACTTGAAGAAACTGAGGAGAGACTGTTCCCAAGCTGAAGTGCTGCTTGGGGGATTGGCCTGCAGTTGTTGCCTTACTGCCAAAGGAAGGAGAAAGGAACTTTGTGTACTTTGCTTCCAACTTGTGAAGGATCTCCAAGGGCTTGGAAAAGAGCTTTCCTCCCGCTGAAGTCTCAGGGACAACAGACTTCACCCCCTAGCTCCCTAGAGTTCTTGTGGAAGCGTCTGCTGCTGTTTTGGGCCTTCTGATGAATTGCGTGTCGTAAGGAGCTGGAAGCGTGACTCAACGAGAAGAAGCGTGCCACCGTCGCTGTGCCTGCCGTCCCAACTCCAAAGGAGGATGTCGCGGCTGGAACTGTCGCACTGCACCGCACCGAAGAGAAGTGTGCAGCAATGAAGAGGAAGCGTGTCGCCGTCGCTGCTGCTGCCGTCAAAACTCCGAAGAAGGAGTGTGTCGCCGCTGGAGCTGTCGCACTGCACCGCATCAAGAGAAGAATCTCACAACGAGGTCGGAGCGTGTCGCCATCGCTGTGCCTGCCGTTGCAACTCCGAAGGAGGGTGTCGCCGCTGGAACTGTCGCATTGCACCGCATCGACCAAGATCACCTTGCATCCCCGAGAAGCGCGCCGCCGTCTGAGCTGCAGCTGTCGCATCTTGGATGTCGCTGCTGTAGTGGTCGCATCGAGTGGAAGCTTCACACAAAGTGGGAGAGGAGCGTCGCCGCTGGAGCTGCTGCTGTCTCATCTTGGATGTCGCCGCTGTAGTCCACGCATCGAACTGAGAACTACTCGCATCCCTGAGAAGTGTGCCGCATCTAGAAGATCTTCACGTCTTTATATCATGGTATCGGAACTTTGCCGCATTTCCCATCGCATCTAAGAACAGAACTGAACTTAGCTTAAATCTACCATCTTGAAGTAATCATAGTGTGTAAACTATTTTTGCCGCTTATGGTCTTGTGGTAACTCTATATAAAGTCTACTTATTTTTTATATAAAACCTGTGTGGTGTCCATTTGTAGTGTTGTCACTGGGTTACTGTATGTGGTCACAACTGCTTAACGCACAACGCCTCTGAAATAAGCCTTGACTGCTCGCGCCACGCTACCTAGAGGGTGAGCAGAGGTTATTTTAGGAGTGTAATCCCCTTATCCTGACTAGAGGAGAAGGTCCCTATTTGTCACAAGTCCCTACCTGTGCCAACTAGATACCGCCAAATCTAACAATGGTAAAAATAATAAACGGTCTGAGTGGTACTGGAATTGCATGAGTTGTGATGTATGCGTGTCAAGCACATCCGATAGAGAGAGGGTCCCAGGGCATATTTATAGACCTACTCATAGACACAGCCCCCAACAAGAACATTTACAATAACAGAAGTGTCTATGGGTCTATAGAATCAACTACACTTCTTAACCCCTTCGCTGCTGATGACGAGCTCAGCTCGTCATCAGCCACGGTGGTCGTGTGCGGATGATGAGCTGAGCTCGTCATGTAACGCGGCTTTTTAAAAATTGTCGCACACAGCGGGAAAAGCTGCCACAGCGATGCGTTTAATAAAAGGCATGAACTACTCAAAAAGGAAATACAGAAAGAAAGAATGTACTATTGTGTGTCAATTAAGCAAAGCAAGATATTACCAGGGTATAAAAAGTAGCCATCAGTTATTGTCCGATGCCGCCCTTTTCATCATATGGGTCTCCTCACTCCAAGGAGAATATGCTTGCAGCCACTAGATGTTGGAGTGGTTGCCGCTAGACCATTGAGAAAGAGATTGATTTAGGGGTATCGACCACAGTGTATTGAGATAACTGATTAGCCGTGCAAGTGTGTGATAGCGTGAGAGGCAAATGATAGTGATGTGTATAAAATTGGAGAGCAGAAAGAAAAAGGTGGTTTAATTATATCTCTCAAAGTTCCAATGTTAAAAACAGTGCAGAATAATAGCAGGTTTAACAAATAGCTGCTATTTAAAGTCATAGGTCAACATGTTTCAGCAGAAAAGGATGCTACTCATCTGCTGCCTTCTTCAGGACCAAATTGTCGCTACTGCAAGAAAGTGAGAAAATAATAAATAATACAAATTAATAACCATGTCACCTGGTAGTCCTAGGTATACATAGTACTTCCGCCAGGGTACTGAAATGTTGTCCAGAGGAGAAGGAGAGTCATGCCAAATACAGGAAGCAAGGAAAAAACGAGAACAAACAATGATGTCATACTTAATAGGAACATTCACTCACAGCTCATGAAATGCTGATATATGCATATGTGTTAACTATACATATATTGGGCCCACATTTGGGGTATGTATCCGCTTACCTTTTAGGTAGGAGGATAAGGCATCACCTCACCTTGCTGCAGCTCAGGTAAGTGAAGCACCGCTCTGGTAAAAGCAAAGGATTATAGGTCAGGGATCATGATGTTATTGCCCCTCCTTATTGATCAGTGTACAGTAAATCATCTTGTAGACCTTTTTAGAAAAAAGCCTGTATAATTAAATGTTCAGCATTGATTAATGAGCAGAGGAAAATCACTTGTCATATATCTGCTGAGTAGGTAAAAGTATTGTGCAAAGTCACTGTAATGCGTATTCAGTATGTATCTGTTCAAAATCTATCTTCTCTTTTTGACGTGGTATCTCTAGGGAAATAGTATGTACTTCCAAAAACCATCCATAATGCCATTGCTCTATTTCTGTCCCACTGGCCCTGCTCAACACGGATTACAAAAACCTGGCTTCAGAACTGGCCCAGCGCTTGGTCCCCCTGGTGCCTGGCCTCGTCCATGGCGACCAGAATGGCTTTGTTCCGACCCGTAGCACTTCACTTAATATACGGCGCTTGTTTCGAGTGCAGAGCGTAGCTACGAAACAATGGCCTCATTCATGATGCTTGGTACTTGATCTAGAGAAAGCATTCGACTCCGTAGAGTGGCCCGATCTGGTAGCAGTGCTGCAGAAATATGTTCTTGGGGCCGACTATATTCAGATGGTGGAGTTACTGTATCGGAGACCCACAGTGTGGGTTTGAACTGGTAAGCTGTTTTCAGATATGGGGGACCAGGCAGGGGTGTCCTCTATCGCCCCCTGCTCTTTTCCTTGGTGATGGAGCCACTAGCGGCCATACTACGGGAAAGTGGTATGGATTGGGGGATCCCCCTAGCGGTCGCTCTACACACGGTGTCTCTGTATGCCGATGACCTACTGCTGTATGTCCGGGACCTGACTCATTTCCCATTGGCCTTGTCTGAAATAATCTGCACCTTTGAGTCCATGTCAGGACTTAAAGTTAACTGGGCCAAATCTGGAGTGTATTCTTTTAACGCAGATACGCCCGAGTGTGCCATCTCAATTAATGGCGGGCACCTCACCTGGCACCCTGCAATGTTCCGATATCTTGGAATATATATCTATAGAACTCTATCGGATGTGCTGGAGGGCAACCTAGCGTGGGCGATCTCCTCCTTGCAAGCGCAAATGTCCTTTTGGAAAACCCTCCCCCTGAATGTGCCTAGTCGGATCACGTTAGCGAAAATTATAGTGTTACCACGGCTATTGTATTATTACGCTAATCTCCCAGTATACGTCCCCACACATATTTTTCATGACCTGGAAACCTCCATTAGGGGCCTCATCTGGAATAAAGGACGACCCCGCGTAGCACTGCAGACGCTATATGCCTCCACGGAAGCAGGGGGAATGGCAGTTCCCAATAAGGAATTCTATTATTTGGCAGCACAATTGCAGTGGGTTGCCGGCTGGCTGAGCGGAAAAAAGTTGGGGGATACTGCTACAGACACTCCGGCCTTGACATTAACACAGGTTCATACCCTGTTTCATCCGCTGACTAAAACTCCTTGACCGTTGCAGTAACATTTAGCAGTTGCGCGTCGCTGCTATGTGCGATGCTTGAAACTCCCTAATGCTGTGATACCATATGCCCCGATGCTCCCACTGCTGGTTACGCCAAAGGGGCGGGAGGTAGTCACAGAGGCGGCACTAGAGCGATGGACGCAGGCAGGTGTGGACACTGTAGGAGATTTGTACACGGAGGGGTCGCTAGTTCCCTTTGCTACACTGGTCGCAGACACGGGTCTCCCAGCAGGACAATTTCTTCTACATGCAGGGCTTGTACGCACGCTAACGCGGGCTTGGGGTGACCATTCCAGGGAATTGCCGACACACCTACTGGTGCAATATTTAAATGTTATGGGAAATGGCTCTCATGTAGTTCACTGGCTCGCGCAGGTGCTCCTCACCCATACGCAGTTTTCTTCATAAAACCTCCGGGACAAATGTGCGGTGGACAGAGGGCGAGAGTGGACGGATAAGGAGTGGGTAATGGTGTTGGCTGGCGCCACGAATGTGCCGCGCAACTCCTGTTTCAAGCTCATACAGTTGTATATCATTTATCGCGCGTATTTGTCACCTGATAAGATTAATCGCTATTTCCAACTTACCACATCTGCATGCCTACGATGTGCGTTGGTAGCTGCCGACGTCTTACACATGCTATGGTCATGCCCCTTGCTGCGAAAATACTGGCGTAAAGTGACGGATTCCCTAGCAGAGAGTGTTGGTGAGGTATTGCAATGCACCTGAGAGGTATGCATATTAGGTGTATACAAAAGGACAAAACAGATGAAAGTCTCCGCTAGGTTTTGGGATCTTGGGCTCATTACGGCGAAGCACTTAATCACCAGGCGCTGGAAACATACTCCCCCCCAAGTGGCACACTGGCACAGCTCCTTTGATAATTGGGCGAGAGCGAAAAGTACAATCCTACACAGGGAGGAAACAGCGGGATTACGGAAATACCCCATAGCGCAGTCCTGGGATGACACTCTGAAGGCCTTTCACCATGCATGCTATAGGCATGGCATCCTGTAGACGCACCCTAGCTGATCCTACTGGAGAGAGAGACAGTGCTGGAAGCGGTGGCCCCGGGTGAGCCCTCCATGCCCCACATCCGCATGCGAGCTGCATTTCTCAGGTCATACTGGAGAGCCATTGTCCCGAGTACCAGAAACTCTGCCCCCGACATGCCACAGGCGAGACATAGACGCTACATGTACTGTTGTCCCTTTCACCCCCTATGCTAGCCCCACCCACGCAAAGCCTACACACCTCCTGGCTCCCACACAGAACATACCACATGAGCGATGTATTGCACTATCGATAGCACATGATTGAATTTTTTATTACTGACCCACTGCTTACTTTATATTTTACTTTTTGGTACCTGTTTTGTGTCCCGCTGTTGTTTAGTTGGGAAAATGGTTTCACTGTTATGAATATTGAGATGTGTATACTTTATTTCATGCCTTTTCTTGATAGTTACAGCTGCATATTACCAATGCTCCGACATATGATTGTTTAATGATATAGATTGCTGGAGGCACATAAGCAAAGTAATTCCTTTGATATTGCATCACCCAACGCTGTGGCGGATAGTGAAATTTGCCGTATTGCCGCATAACCACTGCTGTTTATCTTGCTTCATATAGTTCCTTGTTAATAGGAAGTATAAGTATAGATACTGTGGCGAACTGTTGTCTCTAACGAATGTTATTACTTGGTTATGTAATGTAATGCTACAATTTCACTTCGAATGTTATGCTATGTGTTGTGAGCAGCATACAACGAAAAAGTAATAAAAGATATTCAAACCAAAAAAAGTATGACATCATTGTTTGTTCTTTTTTCCTTGCTTCCTGTATTTGGCATGACTCTCCTTCTCCTCTGGACAACATTTCAGTACCCTGGAGGAAGTACTATGTATACCTAGGACTACCAGGTGACATGGTTATGAATTTGTATTATTTACTATTTTCTCACTTTCTTGCAGTAGCGACAATTTTGTCCTGAGAAAGTCAGTGGATGAGTAGCATCCATTTCTGCTGAAACATGTTGACCTATGACTTTAAATAGCAGCTATTTGTTAAACCTGCTATTATTTTGCACTGTTTTTAACATTGGAAGCTTGAGAGATATTATTAAACCTCCTTTTTCTTTCTGCTCTCCAATTTTATACACATCACTATCATATCACTCTCACTTTATCACGCACTTGCACTGCTAATCAGTTATCTCAATACACTTTTGCTCGATACCCCTAAATCAATCTCTTTCTCAATGGTCCAGCGGCAACCACTCCAACATCTAGGGGCTGCAAGCATATTCTCCTTGGTGTGAGGAAACCGATTTGATGAAAAGGGCAGCATCAGATGATAACTGATGGGTACTTTTTTACCCTGCTAATATCTTGCTGTGCTTAATTGACACACAATAGTACATTTTTTCTTTCTGTATTTCCTTTTTGAGTAGTCCATGCCTTTTATTAAGAAGTGTAGGTGATTTATGTTTGTCCAGATGGGATTCCAAGTATGAACAGATCGAGTATGTTGTAAATCAGATTCCCATATGAGTTCAACTTTACTTTTAGGATGGCTAGGGAGAGAAAAATGTAGATACTTGTGAATTTGGGAAGCTTTAATGGAAGGAGAAGCGCATAAAGGTTCTATCAGGGTATTTTTAGAGGAAGGAGACACTTCAGAAAGTAGGGAAAGCTGTTCCATTAAAAGCAAACATAGAGATTCATATCTCAATAAAGAGGACGCAGATAAGTCGAAAGTAGATTGAACATATTGTAAGGAGAACCATTGAGAATATCGTATTAATTGTTTAACCCGAAAAATCCCTTTGGTGGCCCATGTCTTCCAGAAAATAGTACGGTTAGACAATTTAATACTTTTGTTATGTCAAAGAGCTGAATCCAAAAATATCTGTAAAGGTATTTGAGATTTACAATTAATAGAATGAAAAGTTAAAATACATTTTGAAATCGTTGGACAGTTAAAAGATCGAGGAGGATGAGTAAAACCTGCTAAAAGAGAAGGGGAAAGGAGAAATTAGAGATTTCTCTAATCTGTGCCAGATTGAGGTGATAGGTCCTTCCACCGGTGAGATATACGGTAGCATTTGGTGTAATAAAAAAGAAGAATGATATTGTTGAAAGTTAGATAACTGGACACCGCCCCGATCTTTAGGAGCAGAGAGAAGGGCCAAAGAAATACAAGCTTTCCGACTAATCCTATGAAATTTATTCAAAATGATATTGAGGTTTTTAAAAAATGTCAAAGGTATTGTAACAGGTAACATATATAAATAGAAATTAATAACCGGGAGGAACATCATTTTGATGGTGTCTAATCTACCCCACCATGAAAAAAAGCTGGGAGACCATCTGTCAGCCATACTTTTAACTTTAGATAAAACCTTTTCCAAATTTACCTGACTCATGTTTGCAAAGGTAGAAAAATATTTAATCCCTAAGCAAGTAATGCTATTAGTATTCCATTTAAAATCGATACCCTCAAACATACTTTTTAGACAATATTTATTTAAAGGGAGCACATCAGATTTGGAAAAATTCAGTTTCTATCCTGACAGAGCTGCATAAGATGAGAGAATATCAGTAAAAAATGCAGGCAAAGAAGTAGAGGGATCAGAGACATATAACATAATATCATCTGCGTAAGCAGTACATTTTATTTCGACAGATTTGTGTATAAAACCTCGAAAGGAGGGGGAGTGTTATAAAGAATGTAGAAAGGGCTCACAGAAAAGATAAAAAGTAAAGGGGAAAGAGGGCATCCCTGACGAGTGCCTCTTTCTAAAGGGAAATAAGAAGATTGAGAGCCATTAACGAAAACTGAGAGAGTCATATAGTAAGTTAATAAAGGGAAGAATAGAAGGGCCAAAACCATGCCATCTGAGAGCACGCATCATAAAAAGCCAGTGAACGCGGTCAAAGGCTTTTTCCGCAACCAAGGTTACAGCGGCTATAGGGGAGAGACTCTTAGAGGCAATATGAATTATATTAAGGAAAGTTCTGGAATTATCGGTAATAATCCGTCCTTTAACAAACCCTGTTTGTTCAAAACTAATTAAGTCCGGAAGGACTTGATTGATACAGAGGGCTAATATCTTGGCAAATAGCTTACAATCAAGAGTAATCAAAGATATAGGGCGATAATTAGCACATCGGGAGGGATCTTTATCTATTTTAGTAATGAGACAGATCATAGCTTCAAGAAAAGAACCTCTAGCCTCTCCATTTGGAGCAAAGTATTAAAAAAGAGATAAAATGTGGGGCAGAAGTGTTGTAAATTGGCAGCGATTGGATTAGCATTAGCAGAAGCCATCCTGTATTTAGAGGTTATCTTATCCGTTTTGTGGAATCCATTTTGTATTTCTGGCAGCCATTTTGTTTGCCATGTGCTACCACGTGCGTGCCATGTGCTCTGTCCTACCTTGCTGTTGTCTGCTCTTGGAATCTGCCTAGAGACAGGTTATATGTAAATGTAAATGTAAATGTGCTTCGATTTATATAGCGCGCTTTAACCCAGGGGCCTCAAGGCGCTTGCTTAGGGAACCCGTCCTGGTATTCCCCTGTGAGATACCACGGCCGGGTATCCACAAGGTGAAAGCCAGGCATCCCGCCGCGAGGGGCCGTAGTGGAGATTAAGCAAGCTATTGCCCAGAGTCGCAGAGTGTGACCCCGTGAGTCGAGTAGGCACCAGAGCGAGAATTGTCGACTCCGTGGAATTTTTGAGCCCGAGACCCACCAAGGCGGGGAATCGAACCCTGGTCCACGGCCGATCTCAGCTTCTGGGTCTGCCGCCTCTAACCACTGAGCCACACTTCTCCACCAATATGTAGCTTCTTCTGCTTCGCATATGCTCAGTTGAGTTTGTAGCTGTCCATGCAGCTGCTGTTAGTCTGTAACTGTCAGGATGTGTTCACCAGAATTAGCAACTGTTAGCTCCTCCCACTTGTTGACTGTGCATTTTCTGTATGACCTTATATGTACCTAAAACCTTATTGTTGTACTTGTACCACCTTCTTTTGAGCCACTGTGTGGGTATAAAAGGACCAAGCTCCTTCCATTCAGTGTGCTACTTCATACACTACCGAAGGGTGTTGTGTGAATGTAGTTCCACCTCATGAGGTTAATAAATATTTTGTTTTCTATTCCATTTCCGGTGCCAACTTCTATCCTATTGGTCTGAGGACTTGTGCAGAGAAGTGCGAACCCCTAGCACTGGTAGGCCTTGCTGAGGCCCACCACTACAAATGAACAGATGAAAAACAGGAATAAAACTCAGCAGTAGGATCGTCAGGACCAGGAGCCTTATCTTTAGGTAAAATGGAGAAGGCAGATTTAATCTCATAAATATCTCTTTCTAACATAGAGCAATCAGGAAGAGGGGAAGAGCGAGGAGGTAATGAATTAAAAAAAGGAGTCCAAATTGGCATCAGAAGGGGAAGATTCAGGAGTGTAAAGGGTCTTATAGAAATCTGTAAAACAAGTTAATATTTCTTCATCTTCGAAATGAGGAATGTCATGGTCGTCAATAATCTTAACTCTGGATCATTGAGATTTCACCTTCAAATATTTGGCCAGCAGCTTACCAGCTTGGCTACGACCGCCATAAAATTTACAATTTATTTTTAACAATGTCCCGAATCCTCTTCTGTGGATTTCCTATTTAAATCTAGTTTACTTTAATCAAGGATTTAAGGGAGTCAGCATTCTTAGATGAATAATATGCGTGGACTAATTTTTTAATAGAAGAAAGTAAAGAGATTAATTCTTTGCGAAACAGTTTCCTTTTTATAGCTACATAATCTATAATGAGTGCTCTAGCTGTAGCTTTAAAGGAATCCCAGACAATATAGAAAGGCATATCCGGAGTAGAATTGAGATGAAAGAATTCGGAGACAAAATCTTTAAATCAGCTGAGAAAGGTTGGATCTTAAAGAAGATAATTATTAAAACGCCAACGATGAGATTCGGGAGACGAAGAAGGAAGATCTAAGTTAATTAAGACTCAATCTATTTTTAAGGGTCCTTCTAATTTCATTTCTCTTTTCAATTGCCAAAAGGGATTGTATAGTACTCCTTCAATTCACTTGCGTGTCTGGTACTACCAGACCCCTTGCAGAAATGGTCCTAACAAAGGTTTTTTGCCTTTTATTGGGGATGTTCTTAGAGGGGGATTTCCTGTCTCTGAAGGGGTCCATGACTTGATTACAATCACCACTCACCTTGAGATTAGGGCTCGTGCATGCATGTAAAGTGTGGAACATGGATTGCCAAAATTGTGACTCAATGCCTGTGGGGTCATAAATGTTAAGTAAAGAAACCTGGGAACCATTAATGGTAGTATGAAGAAGGAGCCAACAACCTTCTTCATCTTTTTCTTCTTTTTCTATCATGAGGGATTCAGATTTGTGAAAAAGTATTACAACACCATTTTTTCTTTCTTTAGAGGGAGAACAATAAACATGACCTACCCATTGCTTTTAAAGGGAATTAACATCACTCTCATTAAGGTGGGTTTCTTGTAACATAGCAATTTTGCATTGGAGTTTAGATAAATGGGTAAGTTCCAGTTGCTTTTTATCAGGATTTCGCAGACCTTTTACATTCCATGAGATAATCCGAGAGAACAACTACTTCAGGTCATGAACTATAACAACATATCTAAGAACAATGTTCAGAACATTTGAATGGCGATATTAATGTCAGAAAGAACAGACATATAACAGAACAACAATATTTTTCAAGGCCCTCCAAATTCTATGTCATCCCCTTTATGGCGTGATATGAATTGTCGCAGATCTTCAGGGCGATCAAAAGAATAAGATCTATCCTTATAAGTAACTTTGAAAAAACAGGGGTGAACAAGTTCATATCTGGCGTTCATGGATTGAAGAGCCGGGCAAAAAGAAAGGAAGTCTTTACGATGAGCAGCAGTGGCGTGGGCCAGGTCTTGAGAGAAGAAGATTTTTTGACCAGACCACATCTGCTTCCTCGATTTTGCTGCTGAAAGGACCATTAACATCAAAGTGTATTTAAAAAAAATAACAATTATCCCTCGAGGACGATGTACAGACGATGACGAAGATGAATCTGCAGATTTGGACCCAATGTGATGAACACGTTGTAAATTGAGACTGGTGCCATCCTTGAGACCAACAATGTTTGGAATGTGTAATTTTAGGAAGGCCAGCATGTCGGACCCTTCTTTACCCTCAGGAATACCATAAATTCAAAGGTCATTGCACCCATTGCAATTTTCTAAGTCTTTTGGTTGCATCTTGAGAAAAGCAATCTCTTTGGACATGGCCGCTACTTGAGGTATCAAATCCTGAGCATCACTAGTTCTCTGTTGCATCACAGACACTTGTGAATCCAAATTAGACCATTTCTCATCTAGCCTCTGAAGGGTAGCATTAGTGTCAATAACAAATGGTTTCAACAACTTAATCTCCTCCATAAGGTCTTCCATAGTAATGGGTAATGGCAACTTGGTAGGCAAAATAGGCTCTTTCTTATGTCGTTTAGGAGGAGCGGCCAGGTTGAGGTCTTTGCAAGAAGAAGGCATGTTTGTTGAATTTGATTTCTGACTCGTCGAGGAAGAAGGCTCCATATATAAAAATTATTGAAACGCTGAAACCTCCAGAAATATGCAGCACAAAAGTTAAATTATGTATCTTACATCAGAATTCGAATTTCCGTACATTTGCCAACCCAGCTATGGCGATCAGTATATTGGAACGTGAAATTCTGGCATAGAACAGACTGTAGAAAGGTAATTCACCAAACAGAAGTATATCAGTCAGAAAATTGTGAAGCAGAGCAATAATCACCATTTGGCTTGGTAATGTAATGATCAAACACTTATAAACAGTTGAAAAGTGTTACTGAATCAGAGAACCTACTCAGAAATCGAAGCGAAACCCTATGAGGAGAAAACCTTAACCTGAGTAAAGAGGGTTAAAGGCTCACAAAATGGCGTTCTCAATGTTTATGTGAGGAATTTCACCTCACATTAAAGTTAGTTTGCAGGCTATTCGAAGGTGGAGGTATGAAAACTGATAGGCAACTGACACAAGATGCAAAAAATACGGCGTTAACTGCATGGGGACCGGTATTGAGTTAATACGGAGCCGCAATATGCACAAAATGGCGGCCGCAAACCTCTCAGGAACGCGGCGCATTTCTGAAATAAATTACGGGCGATTGCAGGATCCGTGAGGCAAAGAAAGGGGATCCTTGTGTTCAGCGGATACTCCGACATCCGCCCCTGGCATAAAAAACGCTGTGAGGTGACTCCATCAGCCGCCCTTCGTTGTTAGGGTGATCTCGATTCGGAGCGAGGTTAGTCCGCTCCCATTTTCGTCAGCGCTCAAGCCACGCCCCACAGCATGTGTAGTTCTGACAAGTGTTTCAGACTAAATGCTTACAGCCACACTTCCTTTACTAGCCCAACCCTCTCCTCCTGATGGTGGCAGTCAGAGTAGTTCTCCACAGGGCTTTCATGGAGTGCAAGCCAGAATCTTTGGCTTTCCAAGCCTTGTTCACATAACAGTCACCACTAAATATCACAGAGCTTGAGAGGAGTACACAGTGTAGAAGGTACTTGATTCCAGGAAACAGCAAATACCGAAACCACTGATCAGCGTGTTGCCTTTGAAACGCAGGAGGAACAATTAATTCATCTGAATCACGCATTCCATTTAAAATGCAATTCATTACAACAAAATGCGTTAGGTAAAGCGGCGCTAGACTTTGAAGTCAAACGCTTTCCTTACTGTTGTGGCGACTGGAGTTGGAATAGTAAATTACACTATTCAAAAGTTCAGCACCCCTCCTAAGGCAAGTAGTTGCAACGACATGCGTTGTAAAGGGAATGCTTGGTTCAGATGCATTTGTTAGTCTGCCCTACAACACGTGGGAAAGAAAAGTGTGGTTGTGTCATACAACCCTTGATTCCTAATGTATTTATATAGTTCAATAGAAGTGATAATACAAGACTCCGGCATGTTTAATACTTGGTGATCCATCAGGCAGGAGAAATGGCTGAGGGATAGAGCCATTCCTACTTGAATAGCTTGTATGATGCACATTTGCTAACTTAACTAAACTAATTCGAAAGGGCAGAGCTTTTATAATGTGTCCTCTGTCATAGAAGCTGAGACAAAGTGTTTTTATGTTGTTGAAGGGAAGGGAGTTAAAGATCATGTATACGAGTTCCCCCATGGGCAACATCCTATGTCTGCACCGATTAAGTTGTACTGTAATGTTATGAAAAAGCAGGCTGTTTGGTGGGAGAAAACTCTGGGTAGGTTGTTGCTAAGGGTTTACAAAATTCACATAATTTGCTTTTGTGTAATGTGGAATTTTGGGAAAATTAAGTGAAATTACAAGTAGTTATGTGACATGGAAGTCCATAGTCATGTGCTTTACTGTAGCATGAAAAGAATCCTGGTATCAAAATGCATTTGACAGCAAAAAAACACAAATGTCGAGAGCAACATACACTCGCTTTCTAACCGTTTGCATGATTTGAAGCAGTGTCTGTAAAATTTTGCAGCGAATGCCGCAAAATTTTATGAACTGGCATAGGGGTGCAATTTTGAGAATTTTGTGTAACAAAGGTAATGCAAAATTCCCAATATTATGCAAATTGCGCGGCCATGATTCCAATTTTCCCCAGGCCTACAAGTGCCCACTGACACCAAAAATATAATTTTCTACACAATTCATTTCATTGCTCGGACACCAACGAGTTTATAACAACGAGTCTATTTCAAAGCATTAGAACACAGCAGTACAGATGCTACTGAAGTTAGACGAAGGCTTCTTCCTCAAAGTCTTTGTTCATTAGTACCCCAGCCAAAGGTCCACATTCTGGGAGGTTGAGAGGCAACGCCCTGAGTGTCCCTAGGATTGCTATTTATTCATATCGTAGAAGTTGTAGTGTTTCCATTTGTATAGCACTCCATATCCCGTTGCACGGCGCCAAAGTGCATTTCCAGGTGCGTAACATGTCACACCATGAGAAAGAGCTTGGTTGCATGACCCTAGCTCCAAGAACAGGTAAATTACTCCACATTTGTGTTGCAGCAGAAAGATCCTAAATACGCAGCAGCCAAGCCAGGATCATAACACAATCACACATCTTTGCAATTTGTTTCCGACAGCGGAAGACAGGAAAAAAGAACAATGGACCCACTTCAGAGTTTGGTGGCAACCCGGCCTGGCAAAACCTTGGGTGCCCACCTCCTTTAGAGATGGAAGAACCTTACGTATTCCATAGAGGAATATTCCACCAATGAAGCCCACACTGGCTCTGTTGATGGAATACTTCTTCTGACAGCCCAACGGTATACAGCCAGTAGGAATGACATTACACTACCTGCCCTGTATAGGTTTTTTCTCTTGTCCATCGCAGCCAGTAAAAACCTGGTATAGAGGGGCTGGAAAAAAATAATGACTCCGACACCCTGTGAGAAAACTCCTAGGGTGTGCTGGCCATTGAGTTTTTGTTTTTAAAACAAACTCCCACTTTAGACCATGATCACTTTCATAAAAAAGAAGTGTGTACACAAATATGAACAAGAATTGCATCACATCTGATGTCACAGAAATGTACTCCTGTTCCAGCAGAAAGCCAAAATGTAAGACTTGGGCCATTTGTAGTACAGTTAAGCATGTGGTCACCCCTATTACAAACTCAGTAAGATCTATACCCATCCTTTGTTTAGCACAGAACATCCAGTACCAGCTCCAGGACACATGTGGCCACCAAGGACCAGCAAGACAACCCCCAGTACCGACTTTGTGATACTTGTACCTGCCTGTGTTCAGCAAGCCTCGCCAGTACCAGAACTGTGAGTCCTGATGCCATCTCTGTTCAGTGAACCACCCCAATACCAGGCATAACCTACCATGCATTGCCAGAGCAGCTCAGTGTGCACTGAGCCCCCAGTACTCATGCCATCGAACCAGAGCGATTGAGGAAGAGGAGGTGGTAGGGCTTGAGATTGTTTTCTTTATTATCCTGTGGTTTGATGTCTGCACTACCCTGGGGTAAAGCACATGACGTACACTTGCAAGATGTCAAGAACCTGCTTTTAGACGCAGAATGAAATCCTGAAGCACTATGTTGAGCTCCACCGTCTGAAAGATGGGATACACTAGACAACTTCAACCAAGCTCAGGCAGGCAGTGGTAGGCATGGTGTTAACATTCAGTGACACATCTACTTCTTTGTCCAGCCATGCCTGAGATCCAGCTTGAGACAATACAGCTGTATCTATTCCATCAGAGCTTCCACCTCTAAGACTGTTGCATGCTACAATGAAGATCCTACTTTTCCACTACTTCTACACAAGGTTTGTTCTGCTGAAGAAGTAGACATTGACTCCCATCACTTCACCAAAAAATAGAAATGGCAAAAACGTGTTCTGTGTACCTTGCAATAGGAATAAAGGATTCACCATGTGCACAATTCTGATTCACCTTGCCTTTGGCTGGCTGAGTCTGGTAGCCTACATCTCAGTGTCAAATAGCTCTATCCTGGCTACCAAAGTCTCATCTACCATTACCTCAAGTTAATTGTCTGTGACCTGTTGTGTCTCTTCATGGGTAGCTTCACTTCACTAGATCAGTGGTCCGTTTGTAAAGAAACACAGTTGAACTTTTGTGTCTAGTCACCAACTTTACAATGTTCTGATTGTACATTTTTCCCTCTAGATAAATGGTGGCGTACTAAAGCTATCCCATCTATCCCATTGCACTTTCATTGTCCCTTGACATCAGCATATCATGACTGCAATGTTAGAATGATACTGATTTTAAACACATACATGTGTTCAACCTTCACTTCAAAGCCTCTGCAAATGAACATGTGTGAAAATGAGCTACAACTGTGGCACATTACCATAAACAATAAGGACATTTCATCATGACTGCACATCAAATAATATATTGCACATGGCTATGATGAATCCCAAAAACATCAAATACATCACAAGCATCTACTGTATGAAATGACAGTGTCATGTTTTTACATAGGATTGATATAAACAATTAAGTATGAGGTAGAACATGTGTGAGCAATTTCCCTCATTACAGCCAGTGGGTTGGCATGTTGTCAACAAATTACACATCACACAGACACATATACATCAGCTAGAAAAAAAAATTGTTGGGGAGAATTCTTCAATTAATCCCAACCACTGTTAATTATTTGGGTTTTAGTTCTAGGGCCATAGATTTTTTCCACCATGCCACTTAAGACAGTTATGTCCTCCTTGGTGCAAAGTCTGTCATTTTTTGCAATACGCTGCTGTCCTGCAGCACTACATCATGTGCAGAACCAGAGAATCAGGCACAGATTTTGTCGAAGAAGAGTTTGTCACAATGCAACACATAGACATTGATGAAGTAGAAATGTCGCGGGTTGCTATAACATGCTCACGTTCATTTGATGGGATCAGTCTAATGTATGTGCAGTCAGTGGCATCCATCACATGTGGTATACATCCAGACTGATAGAACTCACCCATCATATCATTTAGAAGCCTGAAACCATAGGAACTGAAATGCGTTCATGAACATACCCCATCATGGCATATAGGACTTGGGAGAACACAGAGGAAAAGTAGCTTGATACATTCTACTCCTTTCCCCCACATATCACTCAAAAGATCCAAGTCCACTGAAGTTCAGCACTGACAGGATCTTCACTAATGGTGGCATGACCATCCTGAGCCATATTCGCAATTGGCGTGCTCACCCACTTTGTGCACCCCTAGGTCCGCAGACACTTGTGTGGCCTTGTCTGTAAAACTGATAGTCAGGTGCACATGTAGTGGCAGTGCTATTATGAGAGGGTGCTGGCTCATCTGCATTGAGGCATGGTCCCATGCAAATGAGGGAATCACTTTGCCTCTGCCCCCCTGCCTTGTAACGCACCTGGCCGCTTAGGCAAACATGCTGTTAGGAGGTGCACTGACAGTGCACCACTAAAAGGTGTCCTACTGACAGCGTGCCCCTCAGTGCAACCCTCTGATGGGTGGACAGGGGATCCCTTGGACCCCACAGATATCCCCCTGCAAGCGGGGGCAGTCATTGGCTGTACCCACCTGCAAGGGAAACTCAGCACCATCTTTAAATTGCAGGCAGCTTGCTGCCTGTACAGAGAAACAATGAGCAGCTTGGAAGCAGCCACTGTGTATTTCATGTAATGTGCTGTCCCCAGGGCAACACAAGTTCACGAATGCCCTGGGGACAGACAATTCATCGTAATAGGGTGCAGCATCCCAGGTGGCACCATGAAAGGTGCGTCATGGTGCAAACTGGCAGAATGTTCCCTATTTATAATACTAGCCCTAATTTGTATCTCTGACTCAAGACTTTCCTTTAATCTCCAACTCAGCTTGTAAAATGTAATAATATGTTGTTCTTGCATGTCTTTGATCTCTACTTGTGACCTTCACATAGTGTACACTGGTTGACCTGCAGGACATGACATGTTGATAACATAATGACATTCAATATAAGCATCTGAAATACTTTGGCAGGTTAGTAAATTGCATGGCAAGCTGACATAACAGACATATGCCATGCACAAAGTTAAGCTGCACTGCTCATAAACTGGCACATAACGTACCATGCATAGCTGGTGTGCATCACATCCCCTGGTATAAGACATTGTGCACACATTCCTCCACCTGTTCTGGTAATGTCAAACATAAAAAAATGTCCCCTGCACACAATGAACGGTCAACGTTTCTGCCACAATTGCTGTTGGTTATCAAGTGTTCACCTGTTATGAAAACGACTTGTGTTTTACATTTCTAACTTGTTTCCAATGTGTACCGTATTTCAAACACTAACACAATCAACACATGTCTAGGAAATTAACCCAGACATAAATGAATACAACCACAGTACAAATACATGGAGGAATATAATACTCATGTGTGGTCATCAATGTAATAATGTATGTCTTAGAGGACATGTCACAAATATTGCAACTAGGCCTGAGCAAAATTGTAATTGTGCCAGCAAAATTCACACAATTTCCGAATTTCTTTTGACATAAAATTCACAACAGTTTTTAAAATGTCATATAATTTCAATTTCACAAAATTGTTTGTATGTAGAAGGCTTATTTTCAAATTGATGTCTCACAGTGAGACAATCATCATGCCTGGCTCATTGAACTGTTTTTGTAACGGCTGACATTGCCGCTGGTCAACTTGGAGAGGAGATGACCCTTTCCTTTTACAGTGGATATTCCTACATCCTGTCCATTACATTCACCCATTCCTTTGAAGGCTGACATCCCTGCCACCTATCATGCAGGGCAGGTGACTTTCAATGTACACACTTTTTGGATGCTAACTTGTGAGACAATGTGATTTATTGGTGCACTGAAATGATGGAAAATGCTAAGTGACACCCAATTCCTTCTGCATCAATCAATCAATCAATCAGGTTTTTTGTCAGCCTGCTACTCACCCGTGAGGGTCTCAAGGTGCTGGGGAGGGGGAGGTGGGGGAGCAGCTCCGGATCAGTCGAAGAGCCGGGTCTTGAGGCTCTTCCTGAAGGTGTGCAGAGTGGGGGAGCATCTGATGTTGACTGGGAGCTCGTTCCAGGTCTTTGCTGAGGCGTGGGAGAGGGCTCTTCCACCTGCTCTGGTTCTGTGAATGAGTGGGGTCTCTGCCAGGGGGAGGTCGGCGAAGTAGAGGTTTCTTTTGGGTTTGTGTAAGGAGACTCTTTTGTTGAGGTATTTGGGTCTGATGCTGTGGAGGGATTTGTAGTCGTGGGTGAGCAGCTTGAAGGTTATTCTCTTATTGATGGGGAGCCAGTGGAGGTCATATTGGTGCTGGGTCATGTGCTCATGTCATTGGGTTTCAAGGACGAGTCTGGCCGTGGTGTCCTGTATGGTTTGAAGCTTGTGTAGCAGGGTTTTGTTGATTACGGCACAGAGGGTGTTACCATAGTCCAGTTTGCTGTTTATGAATGCGTTGGTGACAGTCGTTCTTCATTCCGGGGGATCCACTTGATGGCCTTGTAGAGGATGCAGAGGGATTGAAGCTGGTGGAGGCGGCGGTGTTGATCTGGTGGGTCATGGTGAGGGAGGAGTCTTGAATGATGCTGAGGTTTCAGGCATGGTCTGATGGATTGGGTGGGTTTCCGAGGGCAGAATGCCACCAGGTGTTGTCCCGGTAGGCAGACAAAATATCGAAATTTAAATATCGATATACAATAATATCGTAGTTTAAATTTCGATGGTATAGAATATCGATGTCCAAAATGTCGACAGACAGAATATCGTTTTTATGTTACTAATATCGAAATTTACAAATATCGAAATTATGTTTAGTGTTATGTATTTTATTATGTTGTTTATATGTTTGTTAAATATGTTATTAAATGTATGTTTGAAATTTAGTAATGTACTTTACATTTTGCGTTTTAGTATCAGAGCGGGTTGTGGGTTTCTAGGGAAATAGGGTGGGAAGTAATTTAATAATATTAATTAATTTATATATTTATTTAAATATTTTTAAATAATAATTAATTGGTAAATAATTAATAATAATTAGTTAATTCAATTAATTAGAGATAATGTGGTAATATATTTAATTTATTGTTATTGTTAATTGATATTTAATTGGTAATTATTAATATTAATTAGTTAATTACATAAATTAGAGTTAGTGTGCAAATATATTGAATATTTTGTTATTGGTAATTAGTAAATAATTGGTAATTAATTAATATTAATTAGTTAACTACAATAATTAGAGTTAATGTGGTCATAAAGTAATTTTTTGTTATTGTTAATTATTAAATAATTAGTAATAAAAGATTATTAATTATTTAATTAAATTAGTTAGAGTTTATGTGCTAATATATTTAATATTTTTTATTGTTAATTAATAATTAATTGGTAATTAATAATTATTACGTGATTAAATGATAAGATTTTTTTATGTGTAGTGGGTTGTGTGTTTATAAGGTAATAGGGTGTCATAAAATTAAATGTAAATATTTGAAGAGATTGTATTTTTTTATTGGTATTTATTGTTAATTAATTGGTAAATAATATGTGTTAATTAGTTCAATTAAAATTACATCAATTTAATAATATTAATTGTTATTAATTGATTAATTGATATTTATATTAGTTGTGTTTTTTGTATGTGTACTGTGTTGTGTGTTAAAGGGGGAGTAGTGTGTGAAGTAATTTTTACCCCCATGCTATCCAATGCTTTACCTACTGTTGCACCCTCTGGAGTGGGAATAGTAATTTTAACCCCTACGCTATCCAACGCTTTCCCTACTGTTGCACCCTCTGGAGTGGGAATAGTAAATTAAACCCCTACGCTATTCAATGCTTTCCCTACTGTTGCACCCTCTGGAGTGGGAATAGTAATTTTAACCCCTACGCTATCCAACGCTTTCCCTACTGTTGCACCCTCTGGAGTGGGAATAGTAATTTAAACCCCTACGCTATCCAACGCTTTCCCTACTGTTGCACCCACTGGAGTAGGAATAGTAATTTTAACCCCTACGCTATCCAACGTTTTTCCCTACTGTTGCACCCTCTGGAGTGGGAATAGTAATTTTTACCCCTACGCTATCCAACGTTTTCCCTACTGTTGCAAAAGTAAGTATATATATTAATTTATATGTAGACTTTTTAATTTATTTTAAATGTATATGTATTACTAATTATTGTTTAAATATGTTTTAATATTTTTATTTAATATTTGTAACATTATATGTATTTTAAAATTATTTTTACATTATTATTAATACATTTAAAAAACGATATTTTTAATTTCGATATTTTTGTACTACAATATTTTTTTCAGATATTTTTGTACTTACCTTTATAAAGATATAACTCCGATATTTTTGATTTTGATATTTATATGTCGATATTTTTGTATGTAGATATTTTGTCTGTCGATATTATGTCAGACATTCGTTGTCCCAGGCGGTGGAAGAGGGTCCAAGGGTGAGGACCTCTGTCTTCTCTGAGTTGAGCTTCAGGCACCTGTGACCGCCCTCATCGCAGCAACAGACGACATTCGAACTCTATTGGACAATGGAGACACAGTCGCCCTCATCCTCCTCGACCTCTCTGCAGCATTCGACACAGTCTGCCACAGCACCCTGTTACAACGCCTCAATAACATCGGAATACAAGGAAAAGCGCTTGAATGGATCACCTCATTCCTCTCCGGAAGAACCCAGAGAGTCCGCCTCCCACCATTCAAGTCCGAGGCCACTGAAGTCATCTGTGGCGTACCTCAAGGATCCTCACTCAGCCCCACCCTCTTCAACGTTTACATGAGCCCCCTCGCGGCCATCGCCCGCCAACACAACCTCAACATCATCTCTTACGCGGATGACACTCAACTTATCCTCTCTCTCACCAATGACCCCAGCACCGCCAAAACTAACCTACACGAAGGAATGAAAGAAGTTGCCGAATGGATGAAACAAAGCCGTCTGAAACTGAACTCAGACAAAACAGAAGTCCTCATCTTAGGTACATCCCCCTCTGCATGGGACGACTCCTGGTGGCCGGAAGCCCTTGGAAAAGCACCCATCCCGACAGACCATGCACGGAACCTAGGCGTCATCCTGGATTCTTCACTCTCAATGA
Source organism: Lissotriton vulgaris (assembly GCF_964263255.1). Classification (NCBI taxonomy): domain Eukaryota; kingdom Metazoa; phylum Chordata; class Amphibia; order Caudata; family Salamandridae; genus Lissotriton; species Lissotriton vulgaris. The sequence continues at coordinate 1,718,391,747 of NC_141694.1, read as the reverse complement.
ACAGACAAGTCAGCGCCATATCCTCATCCTGCTTCAACATTCTTCGCATGCTCAGAAAAACATTTCGCTGGATCCCCACCGAAACAAGGAAAACAGTCACCCATGCTCTAGTCACGAGCCGACTGGACTACGGAAACACCCTCTACGCAGGTACTACCGCTAAACTCCAGAAGAAACTCCAACGAATCCAAAACGCCTCAGCCAGGATCATATTAGACATCCCGCGCAACGAACACATCTCCGGTCACCTGAAAGACCTCCACTGGCTACCCGTCAATAAGAGAATCACTTTCCGACTGCTAACTCACGCACACAAATCACTCTACGACATCGGACCAGAATGCCTCAACTCACGACTGTCCTTCTACACCCCCTCCCGCCAACTACGTTCTTCCAACCAAGCCCTCGCCACTGTACCTCGCATCAACAGGACCACCATGGGAGGCAGATCCTTCTCATACCTGGCTGCTAAAACATGGAACTCACTCCCCGCTTACCTTCGCCTCACCCAGAACCACATAGCATTCAGAAAACAACTTAAAACGTGGATATTTGACAAGTAATCCTCCTCCCCTTTCTAAGCGCCTTGAGACCCTCTGGGTAGGTAGTGCGCTATATAAATTCTCTGACTTGACTTGACTTGACTTGTTCATCCAGGCTGCGGCATCTTTCATTTCTTCCTGGAAGCTGAGTTTGGTGTCTTCGGGATTCTTCGTGAGGGAGAGGATGAGCTGGGTGTCGTCGGCGTAGGATAATATGCTGAGCCCATGCTGTCTAACAATGGTGGCGAGGGGGTTATGTAGATGTTGAAGAGCGTGGGGTTGAGCGAGGCTCCTTGGGTTACTCCGCAGTTGATCTCTGTGGACTCGGAGAGGAAGGGTGGGAGTCTTATCCTGTGGGCTCTGCCGGTGAGAAAGGAGCGAATCCAGTCAAGGGCGGTTCCCCGTATGCTGGTGTCATGGAGTCTGGCAGCGAGTGTGGTGGGAGACTGTGTCAAAGGCTGCAGAGAGGTTTAGTAGGATGAGGGCAGCCGTGTGGCCTTGGTCAAGTAGCATGCGGATGTCATCAGTAGCAGCAAGGAGGGCGGTCTTCGTGCTGTGGTTGCTGTGGAATTTGGACTGTGAGGAGTCGAGGATGACTTTCTCTTCAATGAAAGTGGTGAGCTCGGCATTGACGAATCTTTCTGTGGCTTTGGCTGCGAAGAGAAGGAGAGAGATGGGCCGGTAGTTTTTCAGGTCTGTCGGTTCAGCCGAGGGTTTCTTTTGGAGAGGCTTGACCTCTGCCAGTCGTCGGGGAAAATGCTGGATGGGAAGGAGGTGTCAATGGTCCGGCAGAGTTCGGTTGTTATGGCGGCAGCGGCTCTGTGGTAGATGTGCAGCAGGCCGGGGTCCGTGGGGGCTCCTGAGTGGGTGTTCTTCATGGTTGTGGGGGGGTCACCTTGGTGGAAGCCGGTTTCCAGGTGGTGAGGTTGAGCTGGTTGTCGGTGGTGGCAAGGAGGTATGTGTCTGGAGTCTGTTCGCTGAAGTTGTCGTAAAGGGCCTTGATTTTCAGCTGGAAGGTGGAGCTGAGCTCTTTGCAGAGGTCCTGGGATGGTGTAACGTCTGTGGATTCGCTGGGGGGTTTGGTGAACTGCTGTATGATATTGAAGAGTTATTTTGCGTTACTGCCATTGGTGTGGATTCTGTTCTTGATAAAGGTCATCTTGGTGGCTCTTATGCGCTGGTGGTATTCAGTCATGGCGTTCCTGTAGGTGTTCTGGTCTTCTGTGGTTTTCCTCTTCCTCCAGAGATTCTCGAGGTGTCTACAGCAGCGCCTAGCTTCTTAGAGGTCGGTGGCGAACTAGGCGGCCTTCAGGGGACATTGTCTGACGGGGTGGCGGAAGGGTGCGAGCTGGTCTGCACAGCTGGTGATCCAGCGGTGTAGTTCTGTGGCTGCAGAGTTGGTGTTGTTCGTGGATGAGATCATTTATTGGTTGTTGAGTGACTGTATTTACATCACCGGCTCTGGAGATTCTGGTTGCCATAGAGTAATGACTAACATATCGCATGTGCTGTAGAAGGTTTAGGAAGTCATTCCAGAGACATTGGCAAAGCAAGAAGGAGAGCACCACACCAGGTGCTACATTCAGTGGCTTGTCTGCCACCAAGAAAGACAGAGGGTATCCTAGCTAGGGCATCGAACCTGACCCCAGAGGATATCAAGGTCTGCACCATTCCAATGATTTCTTTTGTTGATCGTGACACAGAGGGTGTTCCCATAGTCCAACTTGCTTGTGACCAGGGCATGCATGAAGGTTTCCAGGTACTAATTGGTAGTCATTTGAACAACTTCTTTGGTTTCTTCAGTGTATGGAAACATGAGGTAGTGATGACATTGACTTAGACGGTCATGTTGAGTTTGATGTCTATGGTGATCCTTAGGTTCATGGCGTGGGTAGTGGGTGTCAGTTCTAGCTCTGCTGGCAACCGGTTGGAGTTCCATGGTTATGTGCTCTTCCCAAAGATCATGACTTCAATCTTGTTGGTGTTCAGATTTAGACAGGTGGCCGTCATCCAGATGGCTATTCCAGTCATGCAGGCAGTGAACTTGATCTGAGTAATGAGTGTCTTGTCTGTGAGGGAGACTGTCAAATGCTGCAGAGAGGTCCAGGAGTATAATGGCCTCCATGTCTCCTTTTTCCAGAGTCATGCGGATGTAATTAAATACAGAGATGAGGGCAGTTTTTGTGCTGTGGTTGGGTCTGAAACCAGACTGAGTTGTGTCAAAGAGTTCATAATCATTGAGGTATTCAGTGAGGTGTCTGTTGATGATTTTCTCTAAGACCTTGGAGGGGAATGGTGGCAGGGAGATCGGTCTATATTTGGCAAGCATTGAAGGGTCAGCAATGGAAAGACAGTTGCATGTTTCCAAGCATCTGAGAAGGATGTGGAAGAGGTGGAGGCATTCAGAATGGATGTGAGCATGGTGTTGATGAGGCGCAGCCCTCTGCAGTAAGCATGGCGAGGGCAGAGGTCCGATGTGGCCCCTGAGTGGATGGACTTCATGATGACTGAGGTTTCTTCTGGGGTGATAACGGGCCATGTAATTAGCATTGGTTCTTTGAATAGGATCGGGTGGTAATTGGGACGTTTGATGGGTATGGTTGTGGGATGAAGTTGCTGTGAATGGCCGCAATTTTGTTGCTGAAGAATTGAGAGACAGATTGTTATAGAGATCCTGCGAGGAGAGGATCGAATTGGAGGTCACCGATGATGAGGTCAAAGCTTTCACAATAGAGAAGTGTTTTTTGCTTCTGTTGGTGCTGGCATCAATGCAGTCTGCCAGAGTGGTGCATTTGATTGGTCTGGATCATTTGGTGATAGCATTTTAGGGCGTATTTGAATGTTCTCTAGTCTGTGTTGTCCTTGATCAGTTTCCATTTGCACTGCAGTTGTTTGCAGTGGCGTTTCATCAGCCTGAGTTCCTCCGTGTACCAACTGGCCTGGGTTCTGGATCTTGCTGTATTGCTGTGTATGAGGGGGCCATTGAGTCAGCTCAGGAGGTGATCTACTTGTTGAAATTTTTGATCGCTCTGTAGAGGCTGCTGCTCTGTTCGGGTGGTGGATGTTGAGAGAGGTGTTCCAGTCCTTGTCAACCTCTGTTCCAGATTGTTGGCTGCTGGACTGGTGTTGGTGCATGCACATTGGATTGGAACTGGGATGCTAAACTTGATGAGGCCATGGTCTATCCAGGTAACTTGTCTACTCCGATGTTGCTGAAGTTGGTGAAAAAAGGATCGAGGAGGAGTCCGGCAATGTGGGTAGGTCTCTTTACTCATTGGGTGAGCCCTAGGTTTACAAGGTCTTCAATGAGTGCTCTTGAGTTGGGGTTGGCGTGGTCTTACAGCTGGCATTTCAGGTCTTGTAGTAGAATGTCATTTCTGCTAGCATGTGGAGCAGCTGGTGCAACAAAGTCCATGATGGTATCAGTGAAGATGGTGCGCAGTACTGTAGTCTGTAGATGTGAGTGCTGCTTAGCACTTGAATGAAAGGTGTTCCATGTTGGAGGATGACACATCCATGCATGTAGTGCAGCTGATGGTGTTCTTGTGATGATAGTGTGGATGTGTATCCTGACAACCTTGTAGCCATGGGGCGGCTGTGGTATTGTCAAGTGCTGATGTTGGGGTCAACCAGGTATTCATGAGGAAAAGTAGATCAGGAGCATTGTTGTACAGCAGGTCCCAGATCTCTGTGGTGCAATTAGTGAATGAGCATGTGTTGAGGAGACTGCATGCAAGTGTGGAATGTTGAGAGGGTAGTTTCAGGACAATGTTCTTATGAGAGTGTGGGGTTTTGGGTGCTGTCGGTGTGGTGAGTGTGGGTGTGGTTAAGGGCTTGAAACTTTGCAAGAAGATCATGAGAAAGCTCTCTCGTTGTTGTGTGATATGGCGAGGCGGCAGCGTGTGGAGCAGTGGCCAGGGTTGAAGGCACACAGAGTCACAGCATGGTAAAAGCAGGAGGGTGAAGGACCAGGGTTCCTGCACTGGGCACATTCGAGGCACAGGCATGCTTTGCTTTGGCATGCCTTCTGTGTGCCAGATCCATGTCCACGCTGTGGCAGCCATTAAGCAGGTTAAGAGAAGGTAGAGGAGGTATGTCACTTCCTGTACAGATGGATGAAGGGAAACCGAGTGGAGTCACATCCTATGCATATGGATGATGGCAAATCCAGTGATATTACTTTCTGTGCATATGGATGTTGGAAATCTAGTGGATGCTCTGTGGGTGGTAGATAATCAGCATAATACTTGTTTTACTCAAGTGTGCCATATATTTCGAATTTCATTATGTGTGGTACACCACACAGTCTAAAAATGAAGGTTACATCTATTCTGATGTTGCATTGGTGTAGTATAGGCCGTTGATGCTGCACAGAGATTAGTGTCTGAACTTATGGTTGAATGTTTGAGTTGTGTCAAAAATATGTAGTTTATTGTGGTATAAAATAAGCTGCAATAACTTTGTTAATGTCAGTAGCTTGATGGTTACTTTTTAAGCTCTACTTTCATGGACCAATACAGAACCCACAGAGAAGAGCAGCATCAGTAATCAGAAAGCAAGGAAGTGTCCCCTGAGTCGGAACGTGAGCAAGAGCTACAGGCCTTATGACATGTGACACAGATGGAGAGTATGATCTCAATGAGATAAGCAAAGGGACATACAAAACCAATGAAGATGACTCTGTTTCATCTGTGCCTGATTAGCACCGGTGGTGGTCAGTTAAGAATAATACCTGAAGATCACTCCAGTCCTACACACTCCTCTGCTTAGGGCTGCAAATCAGCTAGGTGTTATACGACTGAGATGTTCTTCGCCACATAGTACTGACAAAAGTACATGCTTGTTGTGATGAGCACACTGTTGTTAAAAGAGTCCTCCAAGAGCTATCAGGCAATATGATCATTGTAACGTGTCTCCTGCAGGCCACCCATTCAATGCAAGGTGTCCATCTATCAGTGTCTGTTGACAGAAAATGTACAGCTCTTCACAGTTAATACTCTCTGTCCACTCTTAAATCTGTTTTGTCCCCCTTTTCTTACCCTGTTCTCCATGTTGTATTTACCCATCTTCTTCCAAGGTATCAGGCGAGTGGGTCCAGTAGACATTGCCCTCATAATAAAGGGATGGTGGTCACTGCTGCCGATGAGTGTGATGACCAATCTAGTTAAACAGTTGCATGAGGACTTGTAAATAGTTTGCTTTATGATATCAATATATGCCACTGGCTTTAATCTGGATATTCTGTGTCATGTTAGGTATGTTTTTGTTGGTATTCTTTATGTGGACATATGTAGCCCAACACACAAATCCTTTGAGCTGTATTTTGTATCTTGTATTGCACCTTCAGCCTATTTTGACACTCATTCAGATTTTTAAGATAAAGAATATAAAATGTTAGACATATGCTTATATTCTTGGTGCACTGTTTTGATTTGTCAGTGGGATGGTATTAAGGATCAGGACAATGGATTCAGTCAAGAGTATCATTGACTCCATTGCATGCAGGGGAATGGAATCTTATAGCCTTAGGTATTATATTTATTTATTTTGAAGGTTTTATATAGCGCGAACAAGACTCTTGCGAGTAACAGAGCGCTTCACAGGTCGTACGTGGAAAGAACGAAATAACATCACACGATCTAATCACAGTAATACAAAGCAAATAGTAGCATAGATTAAGCTGACCGAAGGTCAAACTATGGAGGGTAGAAAACAGCATACAAATACAATACAGAAAAACAGTTATAGAGTTCACGTGAATTTAGCCATGAGGATCGCTTTCACTTCTATTGAGGCAGAGGAAGGGTTCATTCTTGTTTCAATAGGCAAAGCATTCCAGATCCTAGGAGCCATACCAGAGAAGGATCGGTAATAGGTTTTTTTCTTGGCAAATCGTTGAGGTTTTAGCAGAAGAGTCTTGGCACTCGTTGAGGATCTGTTGCCCGCAGAAAGCACTAGTTTCTGAGCTAGATAGAGTGGGGCGATGTGGTAGAGGGCCTTGTGCGTCATACAAGATATTTTGAGATGGATTCTGGCTTCAAATGATAGCCAGTTGAGGGCTCTCAAGTCTGGGGATATGTGAGAGTTTCTCTTGGAGCCCGAGATGAGTCTTGCACCTGAGTTGATTGTGGCTCTTAGCGGTGCTGTCGATGTCCTTGGGAGGCCGCATAAGGTTACCGCCCCATATTCCACGCAAGGGATTACAAGGGCTTGAACTGCTTGTTTGAAATTGTGTGCGGGCAGAAAGGGTTTCAATTTTCGTAGGGTCTTCAGGTGGAAGTCAGCTCCTTTGGTTGAGGCGCTGATATGTTTCTGCATGGTTAGGTTACTGTCAAGCGTTACCCATAGCGATTTTGCTGAGTCCACAATGAGAGGTTGACCATTGAGGGCTGTTAAGTGTTTCATCCACTCCAGGATAGTGGGAGTTTTGTTAGGGGGAGCGATTAAGAGGAATTCCGTTTTAGGGGGGGTTTAGTTTCTAATGGTTTTCGGCCAACCATGTTTAGGTTTTTGTAGGGTGGAGTTGAGCGATTTCAAGTCATCAAGTGAGTGGATCTTGATGTAGATTTGGGTGTCGTCTGCATACATGTTGAAGTGAATCTTGGCGAGGCTGAGAAGATCGGTAAGTTGTTCCATAAAAAAGTTGAAAAGGGTGGGAGAGAGGGAGGAGCCTTGCGGAACTGCTAAAGTGACTGGCATGGGGTTGGACAGGGATTGGTTGACCTTGAAACTTTGTGATCTATTATGGAGGAAATAGGCAAACCATTTAAATACTGTTCCGGACATTCCCATTCTGTGCTTCAAGAGATCGAGCAGGTTGCCATGTTTGACGGTGTCAAAGGCTGAAGACAAGTCAGGTAGGATTAGTAGACAGACTTCGTCTCGGTCTAGAATTTTTAGAGTGTCGTCTAATACATAATTCATGGCTGATTCAGTGCTGTGACCTGCTCTGAAACCTGAATGGAATTGGTTAAGTAGGTTGAAATGATCAATGTGGTTGGTTAGCTGGATTTTAACGCATGTTTCCAGTAGTTTGGTAAGCATAGGAATGTTAGAGATCAGACGATAGTTATTTGGGTCCGAGGAGTCAGCAGTTGATTTCTTAAGGATAGGCAAAACCTGACCTGATTTCAAGCTGTCTGGGATGGATCCTTGAAGGAGGGACATATTATTGATCTTTGTCCAGAGTGGTAGTAACAGAGGAATAAAGTCTTTTAGGTAATTTGCCAGGAGCAGGTCTGTGAAGTGATTGGAAGGTTTCAAGGAGCTTAGCGTCTTTAAAATGGTATCCTCACTGTAGGTGTTGAAGAGGGACCAAGTAGCATTGTTTTTTAGTTTAAATTTCAGGAGGTTGTTAGCTTGGGCACCAGCCAGGGGCAGTGAAGGGTTCTTTACCAGGTCTGAGACGGAATGAAGGTATTTGAGTAGATCTGATTTAATGGCCTACCTCTTAGAGGCGAAGAAGGAGGAACATTCTTCACAATTGGGCAGAGAGAGTGGTAAGGTATTAGGGAGATTTGGTAGGCTTTGATAAGGCTTCGATTAGATCGAATAGTTTGTGGGGGAGGTTCTTGCCTTGGTCTAGTTGAGACTTGAAGAAGCCGGTTTTAGGTTTTCTGATCTCTCTAAAATAAGCGTTTCTTGAGATTCTAAGAAGCGGGAGGTGTTCAGCAGAGGGGGGGGCTCTCCATCGTCGTTCAATGACTCTAAGAGCGTCTGTCTTCATTTAGTCTCCCATCAAACCTCGGTTTTGAGTCTTTTGTAGAGGTTCTTTTCAGTTGAAGTGGGGCTATTTTGTCAAGAAGGTTGTTCATTGAATAAAAGTAGTGATTGGTCAGTTCCTGTACATCTCCAAAGTCTTCAGGGGGACAGAAAAGGTTTGAATTAGCTGATGCTATAAGGTCAGATCCGACGTTATTCAGGTTCCTCTTTAATATCTTAGTTCTCTGGGGTTGAGTTGGGAGACGTTTAACCTTTTCTAGGATTTGGAATGTAATGACATGGTGGTCAGACCAGTCACAAGGGAGGATCGATTCGAGCTGAGTGGCATCAGCTTTAGAGATTATTAGGTCGAGAGTTGAGCCTTTGTCGTGAGTGGGGTTGTTACATATTTGGTTAAGATTAAGGTCAGCAAGGAAGGCTTTGAGGCTGTTTACCCCTGAGTTGTTCTGGTCTTCCCAGTGCAGGTTGAAGTCCCCCAAGAAAATGTGCTTATTTTGTTGGCTGTCATTAGATGCTAGAATGTCCATGAAGTGTTCTATTAATGTGAGGTTATCTCCAGGAGGGTTATAGAATGTGTGAAGAGAGAATATTTGTTTGTTGTTGTTGGAGATGTTAAAGCATAGGTATTCGCAAGAGGGAAAGGCTGGGGCATTGGAGTTGGTCACTTTTAGGCTGCTCTGGTGTATGCAGGCTATCCCACCACCTGGCCTGTCCGATCGGTCTAGTCTGGTGATGTCATAGTTAGGGGGTAACAGGAGGTCCATGATGGGCGTGGATGTTTCGCTTAACCAGGTTTCTGTCAGGATCAGAATGTCTGGTTCGTTATTGATAAGTAGGTCAGCAATGTCAGCTGCATGTCTAGAGGTGGATCTGCAGTTTAGGAGGAAGCAGTTTAGCCTCGGCTTGATGGATATTGTGGTGGGTTCGGTTTTAAGGGGGATTCTAGTGAGGTTGTTTTCCACAATGCCTCTGGGGTTGTGTCTGGTGGTTCTGTATGTGTTAGTCAGAATAGATTGAATACGGGAGTCTGTATGTGCGATAACTGGAGGTTCAACGCTACATGTAGGGTGTGGTAGCTCGTAAGTGTGTAGGAGGGCTCCAAATTCTAAATCCGATAGATGGTTTGACAACCTGATTGGGAGGGACGTGGCGTTAGGAAGCGGAACAGTGCTCCAGCGCAGGGGCCTATGCGCCTGGGAACTTGCACAACGAGGATGGGTGTGACTATACGTCTTGGAGTGTGGGGGAGAACTGTATTCTAGAGAATAGCGAGTGGGCTTGGATTGTTGTAGAATAAGGTCGTGTAGGGTTCGGATGTCCGCTTTGACTTGTTGAAGGGCAGAGAGTATCTGGAAAAGACTGGGGTCAGGCATGAGAGTTTCCTTATATGAGGAATGGGCAGGGAGAGGGGTGGCGTAATAGCCTCTTCAATGTCAATTGAGGTGGAGACGGGGGTGGGGACAGTGAATAAAGCTCTTTCTGAGTGAATGTCGCTGGGGTGGTGTGTAATAGGGCTGGACTGGGAGGGGACTGAGGGGCGGCTAAGCCAGGGTCAGTGGGGGTATAGGAGGGGCGCCGGGCGGATGAGAGGAGCTGAGAGTAAAGGAGTAGGCGGAGGGAGGGATAGGTAGAGCAGGGCGAGGGGTTTGTGTGGGGCTGCCATGATGATCGGAGGAATTGGGCATAATGGAGAGTGGAAACGGTGAGGGAGGTGTTGCACGGTGCCGGGGGGGTGGTGAGAGTATTTGAAGAGTTATGGCGTAAGGTGGTTCTAAGGTGGAGTGTGTTGTTAGGTGGGGTGTATTTGAGGTCTAGAGTAAATGTCGGAGCAGATAGGGACAGATGGGAGTTCTGTCTAATTTCCGGATCCTGATGGGGGTTGGAAATATCGGAATTATTGTGTGAGGAGGAGGGGTGTGTACTAGGTCTTTGAGGTCAACACATGGGGAGAGCTGGGGGTTCTGACTATCTTCGGGCTCCGGCTGGGAGTTGCGGATGTCGAAACGGGCTGGATGGAGAGGAGGGGTGTGATAGAGTGACTCTCGCATTTATGAGTGGAAAGATGTGATCAATCAAGTTGAGGTTGTTGTCAGTAGATTGGATGAGGATGATACCAGTATGATAGATATTGATGGTGGCTGCTGCATTGAAAAATAGGGAGGGCAGGATAGATAGTGTGAAACAGTGCACTGTTTTTTTCATGAGAGAGACCCTAAAGAGATCGAGAAAGGCTTTTCTCCTTTGCGCTCTTCTTTTTGGTGTAGAAGATAATGTTGTTCTTAATGAGCCCATTGTTCATTGAGAAGTATGGGTCAGAGATAGGTGTTTCGAGATGGGATTTTAATAAGTTGTGTTTGAAACCTTTGGCTGCTTTTTTTGATAGTTATGGGGGAGTAAGTGATGGAGTAGGTGACTTTACTGGTGCGTTCCAACTTGTAAGTGGCACTTGAATAGCGGGGTATCGACAGGTGGGGAGAAGTCAAAGCAGAATGCTGCCCTGTATGGGGAGAGTGTAGCATGTTCGACAGGTGGTGAGAAGTCAAAGCAGAATGCTGCCCTGTATGGGGAGAATCTAGCAAGGTAGTGCTGGGTGTTGCCCTATAGGGGGGGAAGAGAGAGCTGAGTCGAGAGAAAGAGAAGTCAGTCTAAGGTGGCTGCTAAGTTATCTAATTAGTAAAAAACTAACACAGAAGTCCTCTTTTTGTTTCAGATTAAAAGAAGGGGAGGTCGTCCATTTTCTCTGTTAATCTATGGCAGCCATTTTGTGGGATCTGTAGAGCTAGCAATGAGGTCCTCTTTCTATTTTCAGTAAGAGACTCTCAAGTGCAGAAGTACTTTTACTATGTTCACCTGTTGTGGCCATTTTGAGGCTCATACGCTGTAGAAACTAAGATCTTTTCCTATCTTGGCATTCTAGTTTGTGGGAAGTTATCTTAGAGAAATAAGCAACTGGAAGTAGGGCATCAGCATTACTTTTGGACAGGAGTAGAGCAAGAGGGTCTTAAGAATGGTTCAGCAATGTGGCAACCCAAGAGTTAATCTCGAGACTGCCTTGATCCATGGGTGGAGGAAGGTTCATAGTGTTTTTGTTCAGGTCATTGGGACCATCGCACCGCTGTGTTCACTTGTAAAACAACAGTTGACGGAGAGAATTCAGAACAATGTCATATATTCACCCCAGTACAGAGATCTGGGCCTAAATCCATCGTTTTTTTGCACTCCACACCACCCCAGTTCAGACATGGCCATATGCAAATCAGCCTTGACCCTGTGCCTCATGGGAACAGTCCAGTCCGAACTGGCAATCCATGTCTTTCCTGGGCCTGAATCAAGCATCCTAGGACCGGTTTCTGGCTATCAGCCGTCATCAGCCAGGTTAGCTTGACTCCAGTGGTGTGGAGAGCATGGGACTCATGTCGGAGCATACCCATCCCACTCGGGGTGACAAATGCAAAAACAAAAGTTGATTTACAGAATGCAGAACAATGTCATACATTCATCCCAGTACAGAGATCTGGGCCTAAATCCATCGTTTTTTTGCACTCCACACCACCCCAGTTCAGACATGGCCATGTGCAAATCAGCCTTGACCCTGTGCCTCATGGGAACAGTCCAGCCCGAACTGCCAAGCCATGTCTTTCCTGGACCGGAATCAAGCATCATAGGACCGGCTTCAGGTTATCAGCCGTCATCAGCCAGGATAGCTTGACTTCAGTGGTGAGGAGAGCATGAGACTCACGTCTGAGCATACCCATCCCACTCGGGGTGACAAATGCAAAAACAACAGTTGATGGACAGAATGCAGAACAATGTCATACATTTCCCCAGTACAGAGATCTGGGCCTAAATCCATCATTTTCACTTGTAGGCATAGTGGGCCCGATGCATCATGCAAAGAAATAGCGATTCCTTAATTGCGATTATTAAGGAATCGCAAATAAGGACTCGCTATTGGCTATGCATGATGTGGAATGCGAAAAAACAAGGAATCGCTAAAAATTGCTAAATACTTTAGCGATTCCATGTAAAGTAATCGCAATAGTAAAATAAATCCGATCTCGCAATTTGCGATCCCGCTATTTGCGATATCGTAAATTGCGAGATCGCAAATTGCGAGTTCGCAAAAAGCGGGAGCGTGAAAAACTACAGAGTCGCATTGGGAGCAGGCTGATGACATCACAACCAGGAAGTCAATCAGCCCATGCTGCCACCTGTGCACAGTGGAACACTGAGGCAGAAGCTGAGAGCAGGGAGTGAGAGCTGAAGAAAACAAACTGCAGGTTGCTAACTGGTGGAGACAGCCATGTCCCAAACAGCCACAGAGGAGGGAGCAGTGGCCAGGAAGCGCAAAATCAAGTTCAGTGAGGGTGAACTTGACATCCTCATTGAGGAGGTTGCAAACAACCATGAAAAGTTATTTGGCAAGCTCTCCCTTAAAGTGCCAGAGGCAGACAAGAGAAGGATCTGGACTAGGATCAGGGACAAGGTGAATGCTGTGGGGGTCACATACCGCAGCATCGATGACCTGAAGAAGCGCTGGTACGACCTGCGCAGTCGTGCAAAGGAGAAAGTTGCTGAAAGGCTGAAGGAGGCGAAGGGGACTGGAGGAGGAGGCCCAACAGTCCCAGACAACACACCCCAGGAGGACATGATTGAGGCCACAATTGATCCAGAAGCAGTGGTAGGAGTGACGATCCTGGACACATCTGGGGCAGCCTGTAGCACACAAGGTAAGATGCATGACTATCAACAGCACAAAGCACATACTGATAGTGCCCAAATGTGATTTCACCTGCTAAAAGAACAGCAAAAATAGTCCAGCACTCATTTAACATAGGGAGACCAATGCATCATGGGACTTGTAGTCAGTAGTACCCATTTGCCAGTTAGAATCCAACACAGTAAGGCCAAATGCTAACAATAAGCAGTACAGTGACAGATGAGAGACAGTTATAACAGAAAAGAATAATTTTATTAAGGTTGCAGAACTATTGAAACACATGTATATAACATTGCACTGTTTCACATCACAGATGCAGCTGAAGAAAACACTGATGACAGTGATGTTGGAGACAGCACACAGCCCAATCAAGAGACTGCGGTGTCAAAACCTGTGTCACCACCACCCAAAGGCAAGGCACCAGCAAAACGCAGGGCCACAGTTGCACCACTACAGCCAATGGAGGTAGAACAGGATACATCTACCGCACCTACTACAAGCCGTGAAAGTGCCAGTCACACACCAACACCGCAGGCACATGTCCGGGCAGAATCACGACGCAGACCAAGGAACCCTACTATGTCACAGGAAGCAGGAAGTCACAATCAGTGGGGTGGCGTGGAGTCACAGATGGTGCGGGTTCAGCACGTGCAAGCTAGGCACATGGGAGCAATCAACCTGCAGATAACAAAAATGAACAGTAACATTACTGCAATGGCTGACAGTGTGAGGGAGCTCACAACTGCAATAGTGGAGGCTCACAGGGAATCCAACAACGCCCTGCTGGAGGTTGCGCATGTGATGCACGAGGGACACACCACACAGAGGAAGAGGCATCACCAGTTTCTCACATGCATGGAGGCCTATACCAAGTCAAACAACAAGACCAGCACTAGCGTGTCACACCTGTCACGTTGGTCTGTGGGAATGCAGATTGAAATGGCCCATTGTTGTGGGGATGTGTCCAAGGCACTGGGGCAAATTACAACAGCCGTTGAAGTGATGCAGGCTAGCACTGGTGTTCAGGGCGACGTTACAGGGGAAGAGGGTAGTGAGGCTTCCAGCCTCAGCAGCATCACTGCGCCACTCAACACTGTCAGGAGGAGCAGTAGCCATAGACAGGCACCTCCCGCAGCATCTGGGAATGCAGATGCTGAAGCAGGAGAAAGACATTTGGGTGTGAGAGGGAGGAGACGGTAAACCAAATTAGAGGGGTGTTAGACCTCATGGTGACGTAACCATGTACAAGACTATCTTAGTGACTGCATGACAAGTCCTTAGTGTGTCTCCTCTGTCCATTGGTGCATGGAGTTAATGTGCTAATGGACACCATTTCAGGTTGTATTGACACCCCATACCGCCAGCCCAGATAATAAATAGTTCATCTTCAAATGCAAATTAGTGCTGTGTGTCATTGTTACATACCTTAGAAATAATGCTGGGTGATGTCTGCACGTTTCCTCTGTCCCTCCGCTGAACTACCAAGATGTGCACGGCGTGGTTGTGCTGGGGGCTGGTTGCCCTCTGTGTCGGAGTCCTCAATGGGGATGCCTCTCCTTGTTGCCATGTTGTGCAACATTGCACATGCCGCAATTATCCTGCAGCAGGTTTCCGGTTGGTACAGCATAGCTCCTCCAGTTTTATGCAGGATGCGAAAGCGACTCTTGAGCAATCCAAATGTCCGTTCTATTACGTTACGTGTCCTGATGTGGGCTGCATTGTACCTCTGTTGTTGTGGGCTGGCTGGGTTCAGGTAGGGAGTCAAGATGTAATGCCTCACCGTGTATGCACTGTCACCTACAGGGTAAGAGGCAAGATGTCAGAGTCACGTATGCATTGCCATGACTAAGTCAGTGATGTGTATAGTATTGCACTTACCTAGCAGGTGTCCATTGCCAAATTCTCCCCTGAGCAGACGTGTGTGCAAGCCGCTATGGCGGAAGATGTATGAATCGTGAGTGCTTCCTGGGTATTGTGCGACTAGGTCGGTGATGATGTTTTCAGCATTGCACACTGCTTGAACATTAATTGAGTGATATGCTTTCCGGTTGCGGAATATATACTCATTCACGGCAGGGGGACATATGGCTACGTGGGTGCAATCAATGCATCCAATCACGTGTGGGAACCTTGCTACTTGGTAGAAATCCTTTTTTTGTTTGGCTCAATTCCTGTGGGGTGGTGGGGAAGGTGATGTGGTTGTTGATGACAGTCATCATGGCGGCCAGGAAGGATTTGAAGAACCGCGAAAGGGAGCTCTGTGATACCCCTCCTGCTTCTGCCACTATGTCCTGGAAGCTACCTGAGGCAAGGAGGTGGAGGCTACATAGCACCTGGACATGAGTAGGTATTGCCTGGCTCCTATGTGTTTGGCGCTGCAGTAGTGGGTCCAATTCATCTATTAAGTCCAGTATCATTGCAGCATTCATCCTGTACCTATCATAAATTTGCTCAGCTGTCTGTCCTAACAATGTGATGCGCAGACGGAAGATTCTATCCTGGATTCTCCTTCTGGCCTGGCCTGCTGCAAGTATCCTCCTCCTCCTCGCAAATATGTAGAAACCTGCCATTGTGGAAGGCCACTGGGGCCTCATGGGTCTCTTTAAATACACCTCTGATGTCAGGCAGGTGAGTAGGAATAATTTTTTTTTTTACCACCTGATTGTGATTCCCTGTAAACTGCTCTTGCAAAATAGCGATTAATGACAGAATCGCAAATAGCGATTTTACATGCATGGGGAAAAGCGATTTTATAGCGAAATCGCTATTTGGATTTAGCGATTTCGCTATATGACTCGCAATTTATTGGTTTCTCGCTACTTGCGAGTCGCTAAAGGGGTTTGGCTTTGATTCTGCGATTTTATTGCGATTTCGCAATTTTGCGTTTCGCTTTTTCTTGCGATTTCTCTTCATGCATGCCGTTTCTTTACTTTGCGATCGCAATTGGTAATTCGCACCAGTTGCGATCGCATTTTTGGTTGATGCATCTGGCCCAGTGTGCCCAATGTCCCCTGTTCCCTGTTCAGGTCCGATCATCAGACACCCCTGATGTGCATGGGAGGGTCAGGGACAGCCTGATAGCACTGAACAGGCTGTGTCTCGCCAAGTTGTGCGATACGCCGGAGGGAGAGTAGGAGGGGGGGTAGTGGCCTCCCGCCAGCGGTGCTCACCCTACAGAGAGGGGGAGGGAGGAGGGGTCGCAGAATGGGCTCAACCGAGCGCTCTCCTGTTACCTCACTGCAGCCCCCACGAGATCCTCCAGTCTGCTGCGTCTCCTTTCAGCCTGCTGGGCACCTCCTCCATGGCCAGGGAAGCCTCCTCTCCGCTCCGGATTCCTTGTAGTCCACTCTGGTTTCTATAATCCTCCAGAAGCTCCGGTGATTGCAGCGCCACTCCAAGAAGACTGAGACTCACTCCTCAGCTCAGTCCAGCGGGTGTCCCGACCTCCTGAGTGATCCGCAAATCAGCCTGCTGGCGAAACACCTCTGTCGTAGCCAGCCAGTGATTCACGCACATCAGAGATTCCAAGCCATTGGAGTGTCCCGCATCTGGAGAGGGTTATACTCAGCTACACTCCGGTGTGGGTCGTCAGTAAGAGAAATGCTCCTGTTACTCTTTTGTTGGTTTTCTAAGTTGCCGATCGATGGTGGTTGGTGGGGGCTGATGGGGCTAAATTCCGGGATAGTTTTTACAAAGAGATCCCGTAGCTGGAGGAGCTCTCCTAGTGAGCTCCTCTCTCTTCGGCCCTTCTGACCCCATCCCTGACATCATCCACTCGGGCTCCCCAGCCGATCCCTGCCCACACCACATCTTCAACAAAGCTGACTCCATCATCGCACCCAAACTTTGGGACATCATCAACAACTCCTTCACATCCGCTACCTTCCTGGAGAGCTGGAAGCACGCAGAGATCAGCGCCCTCCTGAAGAAACCCACCGCAGACCCCTCAGACCTCAAGAACTTCCGCCCCATCTCGCTCCTCCCCTTCCCTGCAAAAGTCATCGAGAAAACCGTCAACAAACAGATGACAGCCTTCCTGGAGACGAACAGCTCCCTCGACCCATCGCAGTCCGGATTCCGAGCGAACCACAGCACCGAGGCCGCCCTCATCGCGGCCACCGACGTCATCCGGACCCTGCTGGACAACGGAGAAACTCCTTTCGGCTGCGTTCGACACGGTCTGCCACCGCACCCTGACAACCCGCCTCCGCCACGCCGGGATCCAAGGAAAGGCCCTGGAATGGATCACCTCCTTCCTCTCCAACAGAACCCAAAGAGTCCGTCTCCCGCCCTTCCTCGCAGAAGCCACCAAGATCATCAACGGCATACCTCAAGGCTCCTCGCTCAGCCCCACCCTCTTTAACGTCTACACGAGCCCCCTTGCAGCCATCGCACGCAAGCACAACCTCAACATCATCTCCTACGCCGACGATACCCAACTGATCCTCTCCCTCACCAACGACCTCACCTCCGCCAGAGCCAGCTTCCAGGAGGGAATGAAAGACATCGCAGACTGGATGAAGCTCAGCCGCCTGGAACTGAACTCAGACAAGACGGAAGTCCTCATCCTCGGGCCATCCATCTCCACCTGGGACGACTCCTGGTGGCCCCCTGCTCTGGGCCTCCCACCCAAGCCCACGGACCACGCACGCAACCTGGGCTTCATCCTTGACTCCTCCCTCACGATGGCCAAGCAAGGTAACGCTGTTACCTCCTCCTGCTTCAACACTCTCCGCATGCTCCGTAAGATCTTCCGCTGGATTCCCACTGGAACCAGGAAATTGGTCACCCATGCCCTTGTCACTAGCCGTCTGGACTACGGGAACGCCCTCTATGCTGGGACCACCGCCAAACTACAGAAAAGACTCCAACGCATCCAGAACGCCTCAGCACGACTCGTCTTGGACATCCCCCGACACAGCCACATCTCCGCCCACCTGAGGGACCTGCACTGGCTCCCCGTCAGCAAAAGGATCACGTTCAGACTCCTCACCCACGCACACAAGGCTCTCCATGACTTGGGCCCCGAATACCTCAACAACCGCCTCACGTTCTACACGCCAACCCGCCAGCTCCGCTCCGCCTGCCTCGCCCTCGCCATTGTCCCACGGATCCGCAGAACCACCACAGGAGGAAGATCCTTCACCTACCTGGCGGTCAAGACCTGGAACACCCTCCCCACCCACCTACGACTCACCCAGGACCATCTCTCCTTCAGGAAGCAACTCAAGACCTGGCTTTTCGAGCAGTAGCAGCCCCCCCGCCACACCGCCTTGAGACCCTAGCGGGTGAGTAGCGTGCTTTACAAATACTCTTCATTGATTGATTGATTGATTGACCCCTGGTACCACATAACCTAATGCACACATGTTTACAATGGGTTGCCCTGCACTACTGCAGCCAGTACTTTACCTATTCTGTGTGTGAGAAAAACCTTCTAACACCAGTGCTGCAGGTAATTGCACATACAGTTGTACATGCTTTATACTAACTATTTGACAGTGAGGAGGGGCGCACATTGTTCGCAGATGCATCCCATTAGGTAGACAGTTCTGCCATGGCCAACACAGTTATGTGGCCCATTCCATATTTTGGATTCTGTTCCGACACCATAGAAAACTCTGCCCTTAAGGACAGCAACCAGCAAAGGCCACTGATAGCTGTTTGTGTCATGAGCCAGTCTTCAGGCCATCCAGTGTTCTCTGACCTCTGAGGTTTCTCAGAATGGGGGGCTGCCACCACAAGTGTTAGGAACCTTTTTCCACTCTCCTTCCCACCAGTTCAGAGGTGGTGGCCTGAGATGGGCCACTCAGCCAAAGATCTGTACCTAAAGGCTGATCAGGGAAAAGGGGTGAGTACTCCCTCACCATGCCGCTCCATCTGGAGTAGTATCCCACAAAACAGAACTGCTATGGTGCCCCGGGTGGCTGCCCCCACAGCTCTTCTAACACAGGTGCAACTAATTTCCCAAACTGCCATCTATGGCATCTGGGGGCTAACTATGACCCTCCTCTGGGTCACTTCCCCACTCTACTTCAGGGATGTCAGGGACATGAGGCAGAAAATGCCGGCTCCTGGACCTGAGTTACCCTCTACACCTAGCCAGTGTGCTGCTCTGGGAGGCCAGCCTTTTCACTTCCATGGTCTGGTTGGCCCAGATGTCCCTCAAAGCAGTGACATGCATCCCATTTACCTTGACCTTGTGGAAGTGATGACTTACACCCTCAGAGATCACAGGTATACCCTCTGAGCTGACCTTTTAAGTAAGGGAGAATATGGCATGGTCTACTTACTGTCCTTGGGGACTACTTCCCCCTGAGGAAATATTGGCCTCCCCTGTAGAGGTCCGACCAGTGGGTGGTTTTTTAGGACAGACAGTGTCCTTTTTCTCATATCCTAATTGGGAAAACTCAAAGCAGCAGGGTTGGAAACGGGTTACTTGGGCCACCAGAAACATCCCCCTGTTTCTCAGAGAGGGCATGGAAACCCTTTCCTCCCACCTTACTCTGGGACTTGTTTGTGTCTTCCTTCTTGTCCCCCTCACTCTGCTGGAGGTAACTTGAACCACACTTCTTGGGGTCACTCCCATCAATCAATCAATCAGAATTTGTATAGCACAGCACTGTCACCCTTTGGGGTACCTGGGTGCTGTGAATGTGATGTCTCAGTCAAAGAGCCAGGTCAGAAATTAGCAGAAAGAGGAAAAATAAAGGTCAGAAACAAGCAGAAAGAGTAAAATTAACAAGCAGGAATGAGCAAAAAGAGGAAAAATAAAGGTCAGAAATGAGCAGAAAGAGACAAAATAAAGGTCAGAACCGAGCAGAAAGAGGCAAAAATAGAGGGCAGAAAAAGGCAGAAAAATTAGCAGTAAGTGAGCAAGAAAGAAGGCAGAACATGAGCAGAAAACAAGCAGAGGAGGAACAAACCTAAGGCAGCAGAGGGTAGCAGACTGTGGGCAAGCTGGACAGGAGAACTGTTGCATGTGGAGCTGGCCCAAAGACATGCTTAATGGAGTAGAGCTGCAGCCTTAAGTAAATAGGACCTAGAGGAAGGCGGGATTCTGGGTGACGGGAGAGGTACTTCACAGGAAGAGGGAAGAAAGGAGCAGAAAGAGGAAAAATAAAGGCCAGAAATTACCAGAAAGAGGAAACATAACGGGCAGAACCAAGCAGAAAGGGGCATATTAAAGGTCAGAAAGGAACAGAAAAAAGCACAAATAAAGGTCAGAAATGAGCAGAAAGAGGACAAATAAATGTCAGAGATTAGCAGAAAGAGGCAAAATAACATGCAGTATGAGCAGAGAGATGCAAAAATAGAGGGCAGAGAAAGGTAGAAAAGCAAGCAGTAAGCGAGTAGAAAAGAAGGCAGAAAATGGAGGAGGCACAACCTAAGGCTGCAGAGGGTAGTGGACTGTGAGCAAGCTGGACAGGAGAACTGTCGCAGGGGGAGGTAGCACGAGGGCCTGCTCCCAAGTACCTTCTTAGACACTCTGGCGCTGATCGACAGGTCTACCTGCTTAGCAAGCTCCCTCCGGTGAGAGCTTGCTATCCACTAGGTGCTGTCACTGCTCTGTAAAACAAGCATCGAGCATGTGCTCCCTCAAGATTAAGTTGTACAGTGCAACATAAGTGTTGACTGTGCTGCCCTTCACCAAGCCATTCAATGCTTTGCTGGAATAGTCCAAGAAATCCACCCAACACTGATTTGGGAGCTTGTGGCGATCCCTGTGCGTAAAAGTGTTCTTCTGATCGGCATCATTTGTACCGGGACTCCATTGTTTTTTCATTGCCATCTTGTGTCAAACACTTCCACATGACCCAACTGATGCCTGAGGAAATTCTAACTGACAGGACAAAATATATCTTGCAGCCTGCACTTCTGCCCAGGAACTGTCACACACCCAGCCTCCACTGTTCTTTGCAGTTTACCAGTAAGCCACGAGACACTCACACCCTGTGTAAATGATTTGTTTTCCATCTCCTGCTCCCAGCCTGGTAAACATCCTTGACACCATGATTAGGTTATCTGGACAATGGTCTGACTGCTGGGTGATTAAGCAATGACATGAAAGACTGGGCCTTGATCAGGGTGATTAAACAATGACCTGAAAGACTGAGCCTTGATCAAGCCGAGTGAACAATGATTTGTGTACCAAGCCTTGACCAGATCACCACCTACAAACGTCGTCTGGATCTGGTTATCAACCGCAAACACTGCCCTGATTGAACAATGAACTAACAGCCAAAAGACTGAGATGAAAAAGTATAAAAGGCTTGTAAGCTGCGGAGTAAAGCAGCAGCCTCCTCTGTCTTGTTTCTGACGAGCTTGGGACTCTGTTCCATAGCCCAGGCTATTTGAATAAATCTGGGTTCCTCCTGCAGACGAAGGCTCCTGTGTCTCCTTTTACTACGTATGAAGGGTATGGAAGGCTTGGGCAGTTCCCCCGCCGCCGAGACCCAGTCGGTGGGTTAATCTGGTTCTTCAAATGGTGTCTGAACAGGGACTCCACGAGCACGAAGGTCAGGGCCGGTGGATGTGAGGAGGTGCATGGAGAAACTCCGATGGAGGTACCCTACCCGAGGGATTCTTGCAATCCGGTAAGCCGAACGACTCGCCCGCTGTTCCTCCCCACCTGGTCTGGGTGGGCCACATGACCGCGTTCTTGCTGGAGTCCCCTAGCAAATAATTTCTGGAGCAGGACACAGCCCTACATCGGATGTATGTTGTTACAACGCATGCTTTTAGCACGCATGCTGTAACAACGCAGTTTTTATACCGCATTCTTTTACAACGCATAACAGAAAGGGGTGTTGGATAGTGAATATTTTAATTTACTATTCCAACACCAGTCCCCGTTGACAATAGGGAAGGTGTTGGAAAGTAAATTAAAAGTATTCCCTATCCTTGAGCGCCCCCCAGAGTCATGCGTTGTAATAGAATGCGATTTAAAAACCGCGTTGTAATAGCACTGCGTGCTAAAAGTTGCGTCGTAAACGGCGTTCCCGCCTACATCTGCAGAAGAGAAGTGAGAACTACCCCTGTAAGGTAAGGGTGGACTGATCACCCACCAAGTCTGTATAATTCTGTTATTGACTTTAGCAAAAGCCAAGCTGTTATTGACCTTTGCCAAAGCCAAGCAAGCGAGGTGAGTTTTTTAAAAACCCGCTGGTGTCTGTTCTGTATGATTCTACTGTTATTGACTTTTGCAAAAGCCAAGCAAGCGAGGTGACTGGTGTCTGTTGTCCGTTTTTTAAGCATGCCAGTCAGTAGTAAGTTCAAGAGATTATGTAGTTGTATGTGTACCTAGGACCCCCAGCTGGAGGAGGCTTGTCTGCTTCCTCCAGAAGGGACCCCTGGCCATACTATGTATGTTAAACATGGCCTTTCTGCCATACTGTTTTCTTCATTCTAGGTAAAATATATGAAACAAAGTAACGCGGAATTACAGTGGCCACTTTATGGCTCCTTTAATTCCCAAGTTCTCGCCAACTTAGAGGAACAATTAATGAAAAGAAAAACGCACCCGTCTATGTTTGAATCTGTCCAATTTTGGAGGAAAGAAATAGAGCAGAGAGCTAGAAAGCAGAAGGCTCAAGAAAGAAAACTGGAACGTATGTCAATGGCCAACCACGCCAGAGAAAATTTACAAAATCAATTGACAAAATCAGTAAAAATAGCCGATAGGGAGCATGGGGCCTGGCTATCAAAAATATTCTCCAGCTCGTGAGGAGAATGGAAAGGGCCATATGAAAGGGAGAGAAGAAGGTGACTCCTTGCTTGATACCATGCTAGAAAGCCATCCTGCAGATGCTCCAATGTACCCTGCCCTGACACCTCACACCCGTCTGTCCCCCCGCCACAGCCCACTCCTGCCCCCACTGCCCCTTTACTGTTCTCCCTGTCACACCAACCCTCCCGATTTTTCCTATGACACCAACCGCGCCCGCTAACCCTGTCCTCGCTGCGGGAATGACAACTAGTCTCCATCCACCCAACCCCTGCTGCTTTACCCCTACACGCCTTTTTCCTGCTTCCCCATGGTCTACAGTTAAGCAGGATTTATATAATTTGTTGAATTCCCCACAAATGGCCTCCTTGCGCTCTGCAGCCAGCTTTTCGTTCCTTCGAGAAAATGACCTACAGAGGCAACAGTGTGTATGTTGGATAAATAACGGGAATATTTGCACCTTTAAAGAAATATGGTCCACCTTTTTTCCCAGTGGACGATTATGGAACAGACCACCTGGGCTGAATACATGTGTTCCCTGGTCATGCAAAGATTTGAGAATGCGCTTATGCAGATACCCACCGGATTAATGGACCTTAGGTCGCAAATAAAAAGAGGCGATGTTCAGGGAGAGGGGATGTTTGGCACTATGTCTGCTTTAATAGCTTACCGTGATATGACCTCTTTTCCCAACACCCCTCTAGAAACAGCTATGCCAATGAGAGAGGCGGCCCCTGTCTTTGTTAACGCACTTACCGATGCCCAAAATAATGGCTGAGGGGCTGTTGAGGCACACTGGCGCAGGCTTTGGGTTCATGTTCCTTGGAAAAGGTCAGAAGTAATTCAGTTAAAAGGACAATTACCAGATCCCCGGAAGAATCCGGCTGCCTTTTACAGAAAATTAGGTCAGATTATATCTGCAGGTACTCTCCTTCTTGAGGATATAGATTTACTTTTTGGTACAGTGTCCCCACTGAAATTTGGGACAAAATTCGACATATTGACCATGAAGTAGCATTGGGCTGGTCACAGGTGTTCCTGCAAAACCCACGAAGACATTCATATTGCCAGAAAGGGGTGCCTCCAGGACTGACAGACGTGCAATAGAAGACCTGGTGGCCCCAGTATCCAAAAGAAAATTCTGATTGTTCCCCACAACTGTCGGCCATTGTCAAACCTCTTCTTGCCCTCACCACTAAAGACATATCAGACAGTTCCTTTACTTGGACTAGAGAGCATGCGCAGGCCTTCCAAGATTTAAAGAGGGCTCTGTGTACTGCTCCATTCCTCGGTACTCCTGATTATAACAAAAAAAAAATCTTTTTTTACATGAGACAGATGGCTGTGCATGCGCTTTCTTGACCCAGATGTTCGGAGGTCACCATCGGCCATGTGCCTATTTTTCAGCCACCTTAGATCCTGTTGCAAGGGCTCTCCGAGGATGGCTACGGGCCACCGCTGCGGCCACCCTCATGGTCCATCAGAGTGCGGGGATCGTCATGAACTCCCCCCTGACTCTGATGGTCCCCCATTCTGTAGATACCCTCCTTAATAACACCAAGACACAGCACCTCACTAGCGCACGACTCACAGGATATGAACTGACACTCATTGCCAGCCACATTAACATCAAAAGATGCACTGTACTAAGCCCGCCACATTACTCCCACTGGATACTCAGGATGCCCGCTTAGACCCACATGACTGCATATTAAGGACAGAGGACGAGACGAAGGGACGGGTTGACTTACAGGACACCCCGATAGCAGAACCAGAAGGTACACTGTATGTGGACTGTTCATGTCTCAGAGGGCCGGATGGTAACACCTCAGCCGCCTACGCCCTCACAACATTAGGGCGAGTAGTAGAAACAGCTCAGATTCCGCAGTGCTCTGCTCAAGCAGCACAATTAGTGGCCCTCACTAGAGCTTGTGTATTAAGCAAAGGGATGACAGTAAATATTTATATTGGTAGCCAATATTCCTTCAGAGTGGCCCACAACTTCGGGAGGTTATGGAAAGAAAGGAATTTCCTTACTTATTTATTTTATTTATTTATATACTGCCTGTAAAGCGCATGGTTACACTGATTAGTGTGTCCCCGCGCTGATCATTCCTGAAATGGCTCCTATTTCGGTACTGGTGGAGTACTTGGTTACTTGTGTACAGGCTTAGTCTTTGGGGAACAGGATGGTTTTAAGTTCTCTCCTGAAGATGGACTCTGACGTTTCAAGACGCAACCTTTGTGGCAGTCTATTCCACTCGGTGGCGGTCAGGACTCTGAAAGAGCGTCCTCCCATTCTCACTCTGTTGAACTTGGGGACATGAACTTGCCCCGTCCCCTTTGGCCTTAACTGTCTAGTGGGCTCATACCGACTGAGAAGGCTGTGTAAGTAATTAGGGCCCCTTCCCTGTAGGATACGATGACCTACACAGAGGGCCTTGAATGTCACCCACTCCCAAATCAGTAACCAGTGCAAGGTCCGGAGCGCTTTTTTTGCTGATGCTCTTCTGGGCAGTAGTTGAATCAGGCGGGCAGCCGCACTTTGTATTCGCTGTAGCCTCTGGAGACATTTTGCGCTGGCCCCCAAGTACATGACATTCCCATAGTCCAGTCTGGACGTTATAAGGGCATGGACCAAGGTTTGTCTAACCCGCAGAGGCAGGCGATCCAATGTTTTCCTGAGGACCTGTAGCATTCCAAAACAGGTGCCCGCCACCTGTTTGGTCTGGTGTTCAAACGATATTTTATTATCTATCCAGATTCCTAAGTTCTTCACTGGATTGCTGGGAGTAGGATGTGCACCCAGCCTATCCGGCCACCCGGCCGAGGTCCAGACTGAAGGGGTACTACCCACAATCAGCACCTCCGTCTTGTTTCCATTTAATTGGAGGCAGTTGTCAGCCATCCATGTGGCGAGCTCCTGCATGCATGCAGAAAAGTTGGCGGCACATTGTTCCTTGGGATGCGACAAGGTTACAATCAATTGTGTGTCGTCAGTGTACGACACTACCTCAACCCCAAATCTATCTGTGATACCTGCTACTGGTGCCACATATAGATTGAATAGTGTGGGGCTGAGGCTGGAACCCTGTGGTAATCCCTGTTCGAGACTCAATTCTTTAGGCCGAAAAGGCCCCTGTGCTACCTGGAAACTACAGCCAGTTAAAATGACTCTAGCCAGTTCCATGCATTGCCCACCACTCCTCCCCTTTTTAGACACTGTAGCAGAGTGTGATGAGCTACAGTGTTGAATGCGGCACTGAGATTGAGTAAGATCAAAGCAGCTGTTTGACCTTCGTCCGCATATTTGCGTTAAGATTTCCTTAGAGAGTAGTAGGGCTGACTCCGTCGAGTGGAGGGCACGGAAGCCCGACTGGGAAGAGTGGAGCAAGCCGTTGGCTTCAATATGGGCATAGAGCTGTTTATTGACAGCTTTTTCCGTGATTTTAGCGGATAAGAGTGTGGTATTCCCTCAGGCCCTTTTTATATCCATCCCTCTCTATCTCCGAAAAGCTTCTTCTCCACCTCCTCTCTAGGCGTTTGCACTCTGCTTTCTTTTCCCGCAGGTCAGCATTGATTCAAGGGGCAGACTTGGATTTTCTCAGAGGTGCATTCGCGTCCATGGTGCCGTGCAGTCTAACGCTTTCAGGATACGAGTGTCTAGTGCCTCACAGGCTAACTCAATTCCCACACCACCAGGGGGGCCTCTCTGGTCCATTGCCTTATTGAATGCTTCTGTTGAGAACTTCACCCATTTCCTGCGTCTATTTACGGTACTTGTCCCTCTCTGTACCATGGTATCAGGAACTACTGCTCTAAATGAGACTAAGAAGTGATCCGACCAGATGACTGGAGTGGGGGGTGCTACGGTCAGCACCTCCCAGTTAGCAAAAATCGGATCTAGGAGGTGGCCTTGGCAGTGGGTGGGCAGTTCCGATTTCAGCAGCAATTGTATACCCACTAATTCCTGTGTGATTTCCTGTTCTTCCGCATTTGAGATGTTGTCAAAGTGGAGGTTCAAATCCCCTAGGAGGAGGAATCGTTCATATTTTAAAGCTAGTTGTGTGAGACTTTCAACTAGCTGTGCCGCAAACCGAGCTGCTGGCCCAGGGGGTCGGTATGTCAAAAATCCCTTGAGGACGTGGTCATGGGATGCCGAGATAGAAAAGAACCCGGTCTCGCTATCCACAATATCCGCCTCCTCCAGGTACAGACCAGTTCATGTTTATATATTATGGCGATCCCTCCCCCTCTCACCTTTTTCCTATCTATTCTGTTAATTCCATATCCTGGCGGGAGGGCACTCAGCACTTCTGGCGCCGAGGCAGCGTTAAGCCACGTCTCAGTGAGAAAAAGGATATCCACCTGTCCGTCCATCAAGTACCATGGATTTCCTTTTTATGCTTCCCTAGCGAGCGACAGTTGATGTGGGCGAGATTTAGTGTCTGTCCCCTACACCTCGTCCTAAGTTGGCGGTTTACGACGAAGGGGCAGTGTGCACATTTTTTATCATTGTTCTCGAGACTCATGCTGTGTAGGCATCTGTTAAGTGTGGGTGGACATAGAGCTATGAGCTCTTGGGAACTGTACTGTTTTAGATTTAGATTTTTTGGGTGGAGTCTGGCAGGGGTTCCAGCCCCTAGCCCCAGTCGGCCGCGGACAGACTCGCCTCCGTATGTCTGAGCCACCGCCCGGTCAGCCCCAAGATCGGCTGTTCCGTGGGTGAGGTTCGACGTGCGTTTTAAAAAAGGCTCAGGTGAGTGAGTGATATTTTTAAAAACAAAGTTCAGGCTGTAGCAACAAATAAGTTTTAAAAAGACAAAACACAAACATAGAAGGGCTCCCGGCTTCCGCCTCAGGAGTCATTTCAGCTATGGTGTGTCAGGACCATAAGGGCGTCTTTTATTTCCCTTGCACCCGAGCACTAGCCTGCTGCCTACTCCTTCCCCCAATATGGCGACCGTCCTCCGTATGTCCGAGCCACCGCCCGGTCAGCCCCAAGATCGGCTGTTCCGTGGGTGAGGTTCGACATGCGTTTTAAAAAAGGCTCAGGTGAGTGATATTTTTAAAAACAAAGTTCAGGCTGTAGCAACAAATACGTTTTAAAAAGACAATACACAGACATAGACTTCCGCCTCAGGAGTCGTTTCAGCAATCGAGTGAAGCAATCATGGGACCAAGATTCAACATGGCCCCCTAATTCACTGATTGTTAGACTCCCTGACACTCCCCAGAAAGATGGCCATTATAAAATGTAAGGCCCATAAGAAAGTGACAGATGATGTTGGGAAAGGCAATGCCCTGGCTGACCAGACGGCCAGACAAAGAGCTCTTAGGACAAGGGTAGAAATGTATGTAGGAGGTCCCACTTAGGTGGGTGGCAGATGAGCACATGGTTGAAAACACCATACAGAGTGTGATTGATATTCAGTCCCATACTACTCCTGAGGAACTAAGGGTGTGGGAGGAGCAATTAGCAAAGGAGGGAATTGATAGTTGTTGGGTCCCCACGACTATGGAAAGACAATGGATGTTTCCTGACAGTCACGTGCTACCAGTAGTTACGATGGCCCATGGTCCTGTTCCTATCAGTGAAAAAGGGATATGTAAGCTGTTGGAACCTACATGGTACAACTCTAAGATACCAGCATATGCTGACAAACTGGTCAAAACATGCATGATTTGCTTAATGTATAACCCAGGAAAAGGCACAGTTACTCCTAAGGAAGGATTATCTCCTCCTACCTTCCCTTTTGAAGTCCTCTAAATGGATTACATCCAGATGGACCAATGTAACTATTCGAAATATGGCCTAGTGGTGGTCTGTACCTTCAGCCGATGGGTGGAGGCCTACCCCGTCAAAGAATGCACCTCTATCACTACAGCCAAAGTGCTATTAAAAGAGTACCTCCCACGATTCAGTTTGCCCCGCTTGGTCTGGAGTGACAACTGACAAGGGGACCCACTTTACGGCTCAAATTATGGAATATGTCTGTACAGCATTGGGTATAAAACAAAAACTTCATGCAGCTAACCACCCCCAGTCAGCAGGTATAGTGGAGGTGTACAATGGCATCCTAAAAACTATAATGGCCAAAATAGTAGCCGAGACAGGTGTCACTTGGGTTGATGCTCTGCCCTTAGCCCTACTGTCCACAAGAACAATGGCCCACACCAGGATAGGGCTATCCCTCCATAAAATTTTGTTCGGGAGGCCTGCCAATGTATGGGATGTCCCGCGGCCTAAGAAACTGTCTGATGTTGAATACCCTGTATTAACTGATTATCTGTACAGTCTAATAACTTTTGTACTCTTTATCACCAGGTGCATGAGGCCATACCTGACAAAAGCGACGGCCCAGGACATGTTATCCAACCTGGTGACTGGGTCCTGATCCGGAACTTTCAACGGACTAAGAGCCTCAAGCCCCGCTGGACACAGCCCCATCAGGTGTTACTGGCCACCCGCACCGCAGTGAAAGTAGAAGGTCAGAAGAATTGGGTGCATTCGTCACACTGCAGGCGTGTGCCTCTGCCTCTCCCCTATGATCAGTGGGTGAGGGAAGGACAAGGAGACTCAGAAACAGAAACCGTCCCGACATTTGTCCCATTCAGCGATGCCAGACTGCATTCTACATCCACAGAAGCAGAGAGTGACTGCATACTGAAAGGAAGGGTGGAACCCTCCCTTAACTCTGCTCAACACCAAGAACAATTGTTTCCCAACCATACTGTCCCTACTTCCGACCGATACAACTTGCGCCCTCGAGGGAAGGCTTGCCCTTGACTTCGCCAAGTGCCTATAGGCTGTACGGCTGTGATCTTCCCCGGCTGAGAGTAGTACTGGTGTGTCAGACTAAGGTACGCCATAGGGCCCTTGGCACCTGCCCCCAGTGAAGCAACCACCAATCACAGACAGCCACTAGAGGTCTCTGGCTTAGCACAATGGCTGCCGTCCAAAACACCAAAATCCAGGAACAATATGTTAGTCTCCGACATAGTAAATGTTTCATGGCCACCGTGGTTGCACTGTTTGTCTCCCTCATCCTGTCTATCCTTGGTTGGCTATTACTGATCTACCACCTTGTTACCTCACCAACTCCTAACCCGACTCCTGCAGAACACCAGTATTTCACGCTACCAGCCCACGAATTACCCCGCCCTGCAGAATTCTTCAATAACACCTTCATCCAAATGTTGCATCATCACCAGCTGATCGTGAATACTTCCAACTGCTGGGTTTGTGGACTGATGCCGCATTCCATGATATACCCTGTCCCATTCTTTCCCTACCCCTTTTCCATCTCTGGGTCTTGTCTTGCATGCTGGATGTTGATACAGGAGGCCTACACTGTCAATGGTACTGCCAATTCTGTTCTTGGAACATTTCGGGATGACTTCTGGCAGAACAGATCTGGCCATGTCAATGCTCCTTTTTGCCCTACCTGCTCATCCACAACGCTACTATCACCAGATGAACTCAGTGAGATGGTAGTATTCGCACAAGAAAGATACAGCCTGATGAACGAGACACTGTGAATGTCATAAATGTGCAAGGCCGTGTCTGCATTCATGGCCTAGGGACTAAGATAGTTGGTACCAGTATGTGTGATATCACAAAAGCTTTAAACTCCACATCTCCTCCGAAGCTGGTGGCATACCCCAACACCTATTTCATCTGTGGCACTGCCGCCTACACTTGGCTCCCCCGTAACTGGTCTGGTACCTGCTATCTGGCCTTCCTCCTTCCACCAACGTATTCTACCTATGGAGGTTATCACCTGTCAAGGAAGGTCGCTCTGTGCCGCTCACGTCGGGGCGTCATATCAGCCGAGGATACAGCAGGCCAGGAAACTGGGGACTTCTTTAAATGTTACCTTCCTTTCTAGGGCCCCATGGCAAACAGTTGGGCTGTACGAGGACTGACCAGGGTCCTTGAAGCCACCATCACAGTAACAGCTGGTACCCTCTCCAACATCACTGCAGAGCTGCAGGCGGACCGCCTCATAACGCTCCAGAACAGAATGTTCCTAGATGTCATCCTTGCTGATCGTGGTGGTGTGTGTAAATTGATCGGCTCCAGCTGCTGCGTGTACATCCCAGACAACGCACCTACAGTGTACGATGCCCTCCAATGTCTGCATCGCCTTTCTTCCAAAATTCATCTGGATGAAGGCAACTGGTCTCTCACAGGCTGGATCTGGGGCCTCTTTCCCCAGTGGGGGTGGAGGATCCTCATCTTCCTTGCCTTGGGAGTAACTGTCCTGGTCTCCTGCTGTTTGTGCTTTCAGTGCCTTCCAGTGCTATGTACAATGTGTGTCCAGACCATCAAGCCTCCACCCTCTAACATTCACAACACCAATATGATGATGATGCTCTTATAAGAAACCGATAGCCTTATGAACATTGACATTTCATAAAGTATTTGCCACTCAATGGCAAAAGGAGGGTCTGAGGAAAAGTGTTCTTCTGATCTGCATCATTTGTAGCGGGACTCCATTGTTTTTTCATTGCCATCTCGTGTCAAACACTTCCACACGACCCACCTGGTCGTTTCTGCTAATGTCTGAGGAAATTCTAACTGACACAACAAAAACCATCTTGCAGCCTGCACTTCTGCCCAGGAACTGTCACACACCCAACCCCCCCTGTTCTTTGCAGTTTACCAGAAAGCCACGAGACACTCACACCCTGTGTAAATGATTTGTTTTCCATCTCCTGCTCCCAGCCTGGTAAACATCCTTGACACCGTGATCAGGTGGTTATCTGGACAATGGTCTGACTGCTGGGCCTTGATCAGGGTGATTAAACAATGACCTGAAAGACTGAGCCTTGATCAAGTCGAGTGAACAATGATTTGTGTACCAAGCCTTGACCAGGTCACCATCTGCAAACGTCGTCTGGATCTGGTTATCAACCGCAAACACTGCCCTGATTGAACAATGAGCTAACAGCCAAAAGACTGAGATGAAAAATTATGAAAGGCTTGTAAGCAGCCTCCTCTGTCTTGTTTCTGACGAGCTTGGGACTCTGTTCCAAAGCCCGGGCTATTTGAATAAATCTGGGTTCCTCCTGCAGACGAAGACTCCTGCGTCTCCTTTTACTACGTATGAAGGGTATGGAAGGCTTGGGCGGTTCCCCCACCACCGAGACCCAGTAGGTGGGTTAATCCAGTTCTTCACCTGAACCTCTAATGGTATTTCTAAGGAGTCAACACAAATTTAGAATCAAGTATGGCTTTAATGTGGATGTCCTTTGTCTCATCATCCACCTCAAGAGTCAAATGTGTGACCCTTCCCTCTGTAGTCATGTGTTACCACAAACTAGCTCCCCAAAATACTCCTCTGGCATCTTGTACATTCCCTGGGTGACCTCACATGCACAAAACCATGTCTATATCATCTACCACCACATACCTGCCTCCAGGTCCTGTAGTATGCATACCCTCACCTCTCCATGGAACACTGAAAGTAACCTCAGAATTTTCTTTGGCTAGGGCTCTCTCCACATCCACCCTTTCTCTGGAAAAAGTCCTCTCTGCCTTAACTTTTATCTCCTCTGCATTTGATTATTTCTTCCCAAGACCTTCTCTATAGCAGCCTTCCTCTCTTCTACTTCGAGTTTTACATTGCCCTGCTATAGTTTGAACTTCCTCTACTCTTTCCTGTCCTCTATCTCTTCTGTGGACAGACCCCAGAGAGACACACTGCTTCCTGCCCTCTTATGGGACTTCTCTCCTGGGGGACAGTTGTGCTCTTCCAGAAGCTCAGGAACCACTTATGGGCTCTCATCCTCCTAATCCAAATTCATATCCTCCTCCTTAGGGGTTTTCTCCTCAGGGGAGGTCGGCAACCTCTTGCCCTCCTCATTGGCTCTGAGGTTCAACTTTGTGGCCATCTGGCATGCATTCAGCCCCTTGTCCCTGCAGAGCCTCTACAGCTCAGCCCTGGTTAGGGTGTCAGTGATGAGCAGCTCTATCTCCATGGAACAATAAGGGAGGTAGGGTAGTTTAATTTAGAAAAAGAAGAAAGCAACAAATGGAAATTTAAGGAGAAGTTTTTTTTAAAGTCAACTCTGGTGTCAAATTATTTATATGGGATGTCTGTTTGGCACAAAGCACTGTATGATACTGCTAAACACAAGTATGGAAATCAACCGCTGAACATCAATGTGAGATATTGGGTTGCCGGTTGAGTGAGGTGTTAACCCTGCTCAAGCCAAAGCCACAATCACTGTCAGGATGAGCCACAAACGTACCTAAATTAAGCTGTGCTTAACCCTCTGGTTGGTTGGCACAAAAGCAGTCAGGCTTAACTTAGAGGCAATTTGTAAAGTATTTTTGCAGCACACAAACAGTAGTCAAGTGAAAACACAACACAAGAAAATATCCCACACCAATTTAGAAAACTTTCAAATTTTACTTTTAGGTAAAATCTAGCACTAAAAGATTAAAGTGCCAACCACGGACATCTAGTAATGTGAGACCATGTCAGAGTCGGAAAATATGACTGAAAGCAATGGAGCCAGATACAAGAAGTGGACTGGGCCTGGTCGGTGCTAATGTTCGGACTTCTAAGAAATGCTATGGAAAAATATTTGTGAATGTAACGTTTGGCAGGGTTGAGCTACCAGCAGTGTCTTAGAAGGATGCATTGTCACCAGGGAGCTGCTGGGCGATGCTGCGGTGACACATTCCACGTTTGGACTCCGTCTTTATTTTGGAAGTTGAAAATCTCCAGCAGGATCAGATTCAAGTTGTAGCTGACAAAGGCTCTGCGAGGCCGGGTACCCCTTCTGCGAAGGACCACTGAACAGGATGTGCTGCTGTGGAGAAGAACCCAGTGGGAACTACCGCGAAGTCAGGGCGAACAGACATGGAAATTGAGTCGATTGACAAGTATGTAGGTTCCTGTCTCCTTTCGGTTCTCAGAGAACTTTTTAGCCAAAAATTTATCAGATCCCAACTTTTGGATTTTGGCTATCTGGCCACTTTTAGCACCACTTCCAAGGTTCCAGAGAGGTACTACTTGGAGGGTTGGAACTCACTCAGACAGGATCCAGCTGCCGGTTTAAGATGGTGAGAGTCGTTCCTGTACCGAGGCTCTGATCGTGAGGCCAGCCAATTAGCCCTTGGAGTCACTCTGGTAGTCCTTGATTCAAGGAATGGACAGGGCTCAAGCAGCTGGGCAGGGTTCTGAAGGTTCAAGGTAGGCACCAGAGCAGTCCTTTCAGGTGTAGCAAAACTTTCTTCTGAAGTGTCAAGCAGGCTACAGCAGCAGGGAGTACTCTGAGAGGCCTTCCGCCACTCCAGAAAGTGAACCGAGGAGTCAGTCTGAGGGTTACATTTGGATACCTGATGCCTTCTTTCAAGTTCAAGAAGTTTCTAAATATTTCATTTGAAGTTCTTGGAATTTCCTGCCTCCCCTGCCTTGGCTCTAGACTGACTGCAAGAATAATGAGGTAGTGTGAAATCCTTTTTGTAAAGGCAGGTCATAGCTATTGATTTGCAAGTGGGGCTGTGCCAAGCGACACACCCTGCCCATCCTGCCAGTGATGGCCCAACCAGGCACACCTAATCTCACTATTGTATGGCTGTCTGGGAGGAATATACAAAATCCAACTGCCAACTGCAGCCGCTTATGTTACCCAGGAACAGGATGCAGGCACAAAAATAGCAAGAGCAGGAAAATGCCAACTTTCTAAAAGTAGATAGGTAATAGTGCCAACAAGGGATTTGTTCCAAAAACAGTCTAATATATACATTTGTTCCTTGGGATGTCTAAACATGACATCATAATTTGATTGAATGCTATATATTCAATACACTGAGGTAATACATTTCAAAATGCAAGTGTATGTCTTTATACCTAGTTTACATTAAGATTCAAATTAATTTCAAGTTTAGGGGTTCAAAAAATAAGTCTCCACATACACTGAACACTATGATAACTTTCAACATTGGTTTGTTATTTGTCAAAGCATGTTAACGCCCACTTTCAAAATATACAAACACACTCTCTTTCTCATAGAAGGACCAGGCTCAAAGAATGATATTTAAAAGTACCTAAAAAGACAGTTCGGTTAGACTTTCTAAAAGTGGCATTTTCAAATTGTGATTTCAAATCTGACATTACCATTAAAGAGGAATTTAAATGACAATTTCTTAGACATCAAATATGAAAATACTACTTGTTCCCAATCAAAAGTTAGTACTTTTAAATGTAATAAGGCAACCGGATGTTATCACAAGGGAGAGGTGGGCCTCACAGTACTGAAAAACAGCTTTAGGAGTTTTTCCCTACCAGGACATGCAAAACTTAAAAGTACATGCTGAAACTTTTAGTTACAAAGCGACCTGCCCTATGGGTTTCCTAGAGCCTATCTTAGGCTTGGCCTCTATACAATAAAAGGGGAGTTTAAGGCTGGGCAAAGGGGTTACATTGCCAAGTCGAATTATCAGTTTAAAATTGCATTCATGCTGTAATGGCAGACTTGGGACATGTTTCAAGGGGCTATTTAAGTGGGTGGCACAATGAGTGCTATAGACCCACTAGTTGCAGTTAATTTGCAGGCCCTGGATATATGGTATACCACCATACTACAAGTGTAAGTAAATTAAATATGCCAATCAGGTGCAAGCCACTTATGCCATGTTTTAGGGAGTGAGTGCAAGCACTTTAGCACTGGTTAGCAGTGGTAAACTGTACCGAGTTGTAAAGCCTGAGTCATAAAGCCAGCAAAAGCAAATTCAGCAAAAATAAGAGTGGTGAAGGCAAAATGTTTGGGGGTGACCCTGCAGAGAAGGTCAAGTCTAACAATGACATTCATTCAGATATCACTGAAGTTCTATGTTATTATATAAACTTACCATTGTCAAGTACTGCAGGTGTGTATTAGCTGCAAGGTGGGTTAAAAAAACAAACAATGTTTTACTTACAAGGTACCCTTCCTTATACTTGTAATATATACATTATTTGCATATAATGGCTATAGAATGAGCACAATTACTTCAGCACTTGTTAACAGTGGTAACGTGCACAGTCCCAAGGCCAGAAAAAAAGAATTCAGAAAAAGTAGGAGGGTGAAGGCAAAACGTTTGGAGGTGACCCTGCAGAGAGGGCCAAGTCTGTGAAATATATTTACAAGGTTTGCTTTTCACTAGAATAAAGATAATTTTCTAATGATTTTTATAAGGTTGTCATATGATTCTAAAATCCCAAGCTTTTGGACTACTCCTTATCAGGGCATGAAGGCGTTGCATTTATTATTGAGACCTCTCTGTCGCCGTACCAAGAGTGATGAACAGCTTCCTGTTGTGTCAGGACAGATATCACAGAGGGCCAGCCCCACAAATCAACGTGAGGCAATTTCCCTGGCCAGCGCGTCACCAACCGTGGAAGACAAATATTCAGAGGTCAAATGAACTCGGAATAAATCAGGCGGCTACTAATAGATTCCTTGTTCGGTATTTGTTTAGATTGCCATTGGGTTCAGTGATCTGATTGCATATCTAGATGATGAGAACCGCTATGGGCAGTGTCTGAAAGTGGGCAGGGAATAGCAACAGTGTATAATGTCTACACATCAGCCCGTGAACATCGCTGTGTCCGGAAGTGAAATATTGTCTGTCTGATGCAGATACCGCCTGTTGAAGAAAACCGCATCGCATATAAGCACAGAGGACAGACAAAAGTTCTCCGTATACCGTCTTTTTTCTGCAAGGCCACTTCGTTTTTTCTTGATTAGTATATATTATCCACTGTAAACCTTAGAGGCCTAGAATAGCCCTAACTAGGAGCCGACCCGATAAATTGTGTGATATTAACAAAAACTGCACTTCCTAAAGCCTGCTAAACTAGAATCGGTTTTCTAAATGCGTTTCTGCCTCCAACGTGCAAAAAAGTGTTAACAGAATAATTTTAACACAAAAACGTTTTTTGTGAAATAATTCTCATGCTTAAAGTATTTTTGTAGACGTTCTTTCACAAAACCTACACTTAGTGGACGTTTTCAATCTCTATTTGTTTTAGTAAAACTTTACAAAGTGCATGAAATTTAAATGCTTTGCAAAGTTATTAGAACAAATCCACAAACCTCTAAAGGAGAAATACAGCTATGTACACTCCCAGACTTAACTTGCTTCTTATAACATTATACATGAATACATGAACTCTGATCACCATGTCAGAGGCATACCAACCACAAAAGCATCAGTTGCATTGGTGCCAGACCCACGCTGAGCCCTGATAATTGCTGTATTTTTCTACCCCAACAGCACTCAAATGGGTAATTTTTATTGTTTAAACCAGGCCTGTGGCATCCTTGCTAAGCGGTTGTATGACATTACAACGAATGCCTTTACCACACATGCCTTTACCACGCAATGCCTATAACACGCAATGCCTTTAACACGCATTGCCTTTACCACAAAAGTCTTTCTCACACATATGACTTTATCAAGTATGCCCTTCCAACAAAATGGTAAATATTTATCAGGTAAGTGAAACCACTACATATATATAGATATATATTTATATATTTTCATATTACCTACTGGCTATCGCCAGTAGGTATATATAGTTAGAATTTTTTCTCTATGGGACTTTTGAAAATTCTATGTCTAATAACTTTGGCGTTTGTGGACGGAATCGGCTGAAATTTTCAGGAAAATGGCACATTTTGATTCTGAGCAGCCCCTGAAAATTTAGGGGGGTTTCGTCAAGGGGGGGCTGAGAAAAAAGGGGGGTCCCAAAACGCGTTTTTTCCATTCATTTTTCCATAGGGCGGTTGGACTCACTTTTAGCTCGAACGGCTGAATGGATTTGCACGAAACTTGGCAAAATTGTAGGGACTGTTAGCCCGATGTGCCTTTGCTAGGTCTCAATATATGTGCTCCAGTAGTTTTTGAGAAATTAACGTTCAAACCAAGATATATATCTGTAACAGCGCTCTGGGCAGCGATCCGGTCCGCTTACTTTTCGCTTATCGGAACTTTGCGCGCAGAAAGCTGATTGGCTCTCCGGTGTCTGTCAACATTCTAAACAGTCCGGAGCGGACGCCATCTTGTCTCTCGGTAGGATCGAGAGAGAAGAAGAGGTGGAAAACGAAAGGGGAATTTAATGAAAGGGGGCAAGGTATCCCCCTCTTGACCCCCTAGGAATGTTGTTGGGGTTATTAAAGGGTCCCGTGGGGAAAATAAAAAAAAAATGATTTTTCACGGTAGAAGCGCGGCCGCGAACTGGTAGCGAAACGGGAATTCGCCATTTTGTGCTTCGTTAATTAAATTACTAGTTATAAGTGGGTGCGGGAGACGTATCCTAATCCCCTATGTTTTCTGAGGGTGGCTGAGGAGGCTGATATATGTTGATACATCTCTTCCAGCGGCTGTGCGTGAGCTTTTTTTTTTTTTTGCTGCGTGACAGTCCGGAGCGGCCGCCATCTTGTCTCTCGGTAGGATCGAGAGAGAAGAAAAGGTGAAAAACTAAGGGGGAATTTAATGAAAGGGGGCAAGGTATCCCCCTCTTGACCCCCTAGGAATGTTGTTGGGGTTATTAAAGGGTCCCGTGGGGAAAATAAAAAAAAAATGATTTTTCACGGTAGAAGCGCTTCACGGGCCGCGAACTGGGCCGCAAACTGGTAGCGAAACGGGAATTCGCCATTTTGTGCTTCGTTAATTAAAGTACTAGGTATAAGGGGGTGCGGGAGACGTATCCTAATCCCCTATGTTTCCTGAGGGTGGCTGAGGAGGCTGATATATGTTGATACATCTCTTCCAGCGGCTGCGCCATCTTGCCTTTTTTCGAATGCCACAATTTTGTCGTGCACGGCAGCCAT
Organism: Lissotriton vulgaris; assembly: GCF_964263255.1. Taxonomy (NCBI): domain Eukaryota; kingdom Metazoa; phylum Chordata; class Amphibia; order Caudata; family Salamandridae; genus Lissotriton; species Lissotriton vulgaris. The sequence continues at coordinate 1,718,353,199 of NC_141694.1, read as the reverse complement.
TTTAGATGCCAGGCTGGTCCCAGGCTATCACCTAACCCTGCGGATGTAGTTTATGGCCCCAGCTGTAGAGAATTCAGACATGCCAATCCTCCTGATTCAGGCTTGTGAGTACTGATTTCAGTGCTAGTCTCCCGCCTCCCGATTTCTGCAAGCAAAAACCCGGGGGCATATTACGAACAACTAGCGATAATTTTTGTCTCTAACTTGTTTAGAGACAAAAATTATCGCCGCACATCGGCGATTTTTATCGCAGATAAACCTTGCTATTATCGCTGAAAAGTCAGCGATATTCATGTATTATCGATCTAATGCTCTTAGCCATGTTATCCACCTCCCATTGGATAACATGGCTAAGAACTGCTCAGGGCAGGTGAAAAGTCAGCGATATTCATGTATTATCGATCTAATGCTCTTAGCCATGTTATCCACCTCCCATTGGATAACATGGCTAAGAACTGCTCAGGGCAGGTGTTAGATTTTGGAGATATTCGCGCTTAGCGCGAATATCTCCAAAAGTTGGTAATAGAAGGTAGCGATGTTAGGGACTGTTTCCAGTCGCTAACATCTTGGCACGCCACTTTGCATGTCATTAGTGATAAGTATCACTGACATGCAAAGCGGGGCCCAAGATGGTCGCTATCTCCTTTTAGTTGTCACTAACTGGTGTTAGCGACAGCTTGGTAATAGGGAAATAATTTTATCTCCGCTTTCATGGCTTTTAAAGCCAAAAAAGCGGAGATAAACCCCCTTGATAATATGCCCCACGATTCCTTGGGGGTTTCAGCTGACAGGGCTTGGTATTGTGTTACATGGTAATTATATTCATGTATTATCGATCTAATGCTCTTAGCCATGTTATCCACCTCCCATTGGATAACATGGCTAAGAACTGCTCAGGGCAGGTGTTAGATTTTGGAGATATTCGCGCTTAGCGCGAATATCTCCAAAAGTTGGTAATAGAAGGTAGCGATGTTAGGGACTGTTTCCAGTCGCTAACATCTTGGCACGCCACTTTGCATGTCATTAGTGATAAGTATCACTGACATGCAAAGCGGGGCCCAAGATGGTCGCTATCTCCTTTTAGCTGTCACTAACTGGTGTTAGCGACAGCTTGGTAATAGGGAAATCATTTTATCTCCGCTTTCATGGCTTTTAAAGCCAAAAAAGCGGAGATAAACCCCCTTGATAATATGCCCCACGATTCCTTGGGGGTTTCAGCTGACAGGGCTTGGTATTGTGTTACATGGTAATTTTTCCATGAAACGTCAGAGGGTCGATGCAGGGGTTCTAGAAGAGGTGATAAACCATTTAAGCCTCATGAACAAGCGCATGGTCTTTTAAAGATTTGTGAAGTACTCGGGGCGGCGGTGTGTGTGTGCCCTCTTTCAGGAGCGGGCGGGGGGGCACTGCCAGCAACTTGCCAGGTCAGGTAGTGTTCAACACGTGCATCACCCTTTCTCTGCCTGCTATTGCGCTCCATGCTTCGGAAAGGTAAGAAAAAGAACGTGCATTTGAGTTTGAAATGTCCGATCCTGCAGCAGCACACTTCCAAAGCCCACACATGACAATAACCCGATTCAAGGCCCCATTCACCCGTTTTTAAAAAAATAGATAACACTCCAACAAAGTAAGGTTATAAAACTTTATTAACTACTAACTTTAACGAACGGAACAAAAACTAAAAACATTTAAACATTTCTCAACACAAAAAGCAACAATGGTTAGAAGCTGTCTTTTGTGCGAATAGTCCCAAGGCAGCACAACGTGCAGAGTTCTGGACGGCACCCAGGTGATGTCGCCTGGGTGCCGCACTGGTTTAGGGATCCTACAATGCTGCTCCGAAAATTGGCGTGGGGCGTCCCGGGTGGGGCGGGGGGAGGCCTCGTCAGTAGCGGTCTGTTGTGCGAATAGTCCCAAGGCAGCACAACGTGCAGAGTTCTGGACGGCACCCAGGTGATGTCGCCTGGGTGCCGCACTGGTTTAGGGATCCTACAATGCAGCACAGAAAAACAGCGTGGGGCGTCCCGGGTGGTGCGGGGGGAGGCCTCGTCAGTAGCGGTCTGTGTCCAGTGTCACATGGCTGACACAACATGTACGACAGGCACCCAGGTGATGTCCAGTAAACTGCCGCACTGGTTTTGGTATCCTACAATGCTGCTCCGAAAATTGGCGTGCGGCGGCCCGGGGGGGGGCGTGGGGGAGCCGGCGTGAACGGGCCTCCCCAGGTGGCGGCCATCTAGCTGAGTTGCGCTCGCTCTTGCGGCCACAGCGTCTCGCTCACCATGTTGTTGAGTTGCTCCCACTCTTGCAGTGCAGCGATAGGCGGCTGCCACATGGCTCTTAAAATGGCGGACAGCTCCTCGGTTTTAGGCCTGGTCCACTGAAATGGTCCTGGGACACTTTGGAACTCGGAGGCTTGCCTGCTAGGGCTTGGGCTCCATTCTCGAAAAGCGTCCCCTCAGCCGTGAAGATTGTATAAAAGTCTTGGGGGCCCCCGACTCCCGCAGGCTTCCGGTGGGGAGCGGCTGCCATGATTGCTCGCGGAATGACCACGACGGAGCCACGAGATGGTGGTGCTCTCATGCTGACGCCAGCTTCAGTCTGAATGATCCAGAAACAAGGTGGGGCTTTCATCGTTTGGGAAAAAAAAATGTTCTAAACCAATGAAAAGTGTTATTTTTAGGTCATATGACCAAGCCTTCCATCTTTAGGAAACCAAAAGTAAAATGAACCAATGAAAAGTTTTATAAACAAGTCACATGACCTGTTATGCGGCATAGGGCTACAAAAAGCGTAGAAAATCCGTTGGCACGTGAGGCGGCGTCAGTAGCGGACCGATGTGCGAATAGGCCGAAGGCAGCACAACGGGCCGAGATCCGGATGGTACCGAGGTGGTGTCCAGCAAATTGCCGCACTGGTGTGGCCATCCTACAATGCTGCGCCGAAAGACGGCGTGTCCAGCTGAGTTGCGCTCACTGTTGCGGTACAGTGACTCGAACGCGCCGAGATCCGGATGGCACCGAGGTGGTGTCCAGCAAATTGCCGCACTGGTGTGGCCATCCTACAATGCTGCGCCGAAAGACGGCGTGTCCAGCTGAATTGCGGTCACTGTTGCGGTACAGTGACTCGAACGCGCCGAGATCCGGATGGCACCGAGGTGGTGTCCAGCAAATTGCCGCACTGGTGTGGCCATTCTACAATGCTGCGCCGAAAGACGGCGTGTCCAGCTGAATTGCGGTCACTGTTGCGGTACAGTGACTCGAACGCGCCGAGATCCGGATGGCACCGAGGTGGTGTCCAGCAAATTGCCGCACTGGTGTGGCCATCCTACAATGCTGCGCCGAAAGACGGCGTGTCCAGCTGAGTTGCGGTCACTGTTGCGGTACAGTGAGTCGAACGCGCCGAGATCTGGATGGCCCAGATGTTGTGTCCAGCAAGTTGCCGCACTGGTGTGGCCATCCTACAATGCTGCGCCGAAAGTCGGCGTGGGGTGCCCCGTTGGCTTATGAGGTGATGTCAGTAGTGGACCGATGTGTGAATAGGTCGGAACCAGCACAAGGCGCCAAGATCCGAATGGCAAGTCCTGGATGTTGAGTGCCTCAGTTGAGAGTTCTGAGCAGTGCTTGTAAGACTGTCTGAAGCTTATTTGCACCTGCTGCAGCTTCACTAGGTCCGGCGGAACTTTTTGCCTTTTCCTTTCTGCTTTTTTTCCTACAATGCGTTTCATCTGAAGACACGACCAGGTCCCTGAATGTGTGCAGGGGGACGCTATTGATTGAATGAAAATGGCGGCTTGACACAAAGCTGACTCAAGCGTTACTGTTGGTGCTATACAGACAAAAATTGGTTTTCAGTTTGTACATTCTTCAGGTTTTTTTTTTCCATCCAAGTCTGATTGAGAGTTTGTAGAAAAATGGCTTCAGATTTTCCACATACTACTCTTCAACATTCTTCCTAAATGTAACAATGTGAAACTCACTAGGAGAACGGCTGTTTCTGTTTCCTTTCAAAATGCTGCCAACAATATTTTCTGAATGGAAGACACCATCTTGTAGCATAAAGGGCCGAAAGGGGTTCTGGTCTGGCCGATGGTTGGTGGAGACATTTTGACTATATCTTGGACCTGCCCGGCCTCGCCCAAAATGGCGCCGGTATAAATGGGACTCGTAACTCCTTGCCCGCAAATGTATATCTAGAAAATGTTATTGTAAGTGGCCCTGTCGTATTTTAATTACAAAATGTACGTCCACCGATTCCGCAACTGTTAGACACCTTTGTTCTTGTCACCTAATGGCCCGCTCGTTACGTTCTTCTACAATGTAAATGTCTCCTCATCATATACGATTTCAGTTTGCTCCGTGGCCGGCCCACGTGGTTATAGGCCCGTATTTGTATACTGACATTTTCACAATAAAGGTTTTTAAAACAAAACACGGTAGTAGTATTTACATTTGTAAAGTTTTTACTTTTAGTGACTGTTTTCGAATCAGTAAAAGGCAAGTGAAATAAAGCAGTCCAATTACACGACGGATAAAAGGTATAATATGTAGGAACGCAGTAAAGATAAATGGTCAAGGGCAGTTGTGTTTTTCATGTCTGCAACATAAAGTGATCGATAAGAATCTGATAATCAGGCGTATCGGCGACTAAGACAGCAGGCCGAATCTCTTTTACTCAACGGCTCCGTCATGGAAGGAAGAAACGCCCTTTTTCTCGAAAAAGGAATATATTTTACTTGCAAGACAGTTGTAAATTTTCCGGGAAAGTACATTAGCCTGGAATATTATAACATATGTTTGAAAAAAAAATATTGTTCGAAAATAATAAAAAGCGTAATTTTTAGGTCATATGACCAAGCTTTTCATCATTAAATTAACAAAAGTAAAATGAACCAATGAAAAGTTTTATTAACAAGTCACATGACCTGTTATGCTTACGTTACGCGCTGCGCGCCGCGCCTCGGATCACTTCCGGGTGCGCTAACGCGGCGTGTCATAAAACGCATTACGCGACAACGTAGGTCAAGAATATAGTCTAAATGTCTCCACCAACCAGCGTTCAGAACACAACCCCTTTCAGCAGTCCAAAAAGTTCTGTTAAATGACAACAGAGGGGACAGGCAACAAGAACCATCAGTCAAAGAGGGGAGGGCAAGTTCTTCTCTTCCGGGTCATGTTGGGGCGCTACCGGAACTGATCGAATTGGTAGTCTATAGTGTTTCTGGATGTTTCAGACTAAAGCTGGCGTCAGCATGAGACCACTACCATCTCGTAGCTCCGTCGTGGCCATTCCACGAGCAATCATGGCAGCCGCTCCCCACCAGAAGCCTGCGGGAGTCGGAGGCCCCCAAGACTTTTGTAGAATCTTCACGGCTGAGGGGACGCTTTTCGAGAATGGGACCCAAGCCCTAGCAGACAAGCGTCCGAGTTCCAAGGTGTCCCAGGGCCATTTTAGTGGACCAGGCCCAAAACCGAAGAGCCGGCCGCCATTTTGAGAGTCCTGTGGCAGCCGCCTATCGCTGCAGCGCAAGAGCGGGCGCATCTCAACTACATGGTGAGCGAGACGCTGTAGTCGCAAGAGCGGGCGGTAAACAGCTGAATGGCGGAAGAGGCACAGTGTAGCAAAAGCGGGCGGAATGGCAACTAAAACGATAAAGGGGCGCCCCACTACAGCTTGTCTTCAGGTCAAACGGATTGTGGGACAAGGTCCAGAATTGAAGAGTCATCAAAAGGCAAAAAGTTCCGCCGGACCCCGGGAGCCGGCCGCCTATGTCGGGGGCGATCTCAGGCTACACCAGTGCTATAAGACTTGGGGAGGGTGTCGGAGCCAAGCGTCTTCTCCGAGTCCATGGCCATCACACCGCCCCTCAGGGGCCTCCGTCAAGCTGTTTAGGAAGGTAACATATCACATTGTTTTCTAATGCAGTCAGGTCCACAAACGACACTCACTTACTTTGAGAATAGTGAAGCTGCAGTAGGTGGAAATAAGCTTCAGACAGTGTTACAAGCACTGCTCAGAACTCTTAACTATGGCACCCAACATCCAGAACTTATGCTATTTGAGAATGGTAGTGACATCGAAGCATCTCAGGGACCAAAACTATTAACGTACTTTCACGTATGAAAATCTTACTTGGGGAGGGGGCAGGAGCGAAGCGCCCCCTCCCAGTCAGCGCCACCACACCGTATGTTGAAAATCTGAAGCCATCGTTCTACAAAGTCAACCAAACTTGGATTGAAAAATCTAGAAAAATGTACAAACTGAAAACCAGTTTTGTTCTGCATAGCATCAGTAGCAACGCTTGAGTCAGCTTTGTGTCAAGCCGCCATTTTGATTCAACAAAGCACAGGCATTGAAAAAGGCTGAAATTCAGAACTCTAAACTATGGCACCCAACATCCAGGAGCTTGCCATCCGGATCTTGGAGCCTTGTGCTGTTTTCGATCTATTCACACATCGGTCCACTACTGACATCATCTTATAAACCAACGTTATGTAAATAGTTTTTTAATAAAATGTTTTACCCTGTTTCTTTGCTGGTGTGTTGTCTATATTTTTAATATTTGCATAGGGTTTGTCGTTATTTTGTGCGGGATGGGTGATGGAGCCGAGCTGTCTTGCAGCCCTCATGGTGTGGAGCTCAGTTCATCTCACTATTTTCGTATTTCTCATGAAGGGTTGTTCCTAATATTTCTATTTTAGCGAGGTCAAAAAGAGATCCAATTAGTGGCCTACTGATTTTGCTCGATTACTTTTATTTTTTTACACGATTTTTCACTATCTGCAAAGACTAAACAGAGTATTGCGACTTTGTGCTTGTTTGTAAATAGAGAATGATCCAAAGAGAACCAATTCTAAAACAGTAAATGCTTGGACAACAATCAATCAAATGGAGAGACAAGGAGGCACGACGGATTACAACGGGGGTAAAGGCCTGCGTTAACTACCCTTCAGTATCTGCAAAGAGAGAGTACTACTAAGAGAAAAGAGGGGAGGGGGGGGGCAGCGTTCAAAGCACATCAGCGTGCATAAACACGAAAATGTTTTTATCTATCACGTACTTGACATTTTAAAGCTTTTCATATTTGCTATTAAAAAACCAATGAAATTCACAGAAAAAACCATAGGTTATAGTGGATATATAGTTAGGAATTTGCATTTAGAAAACCTTCAAAAATTCATTGAAAAAACCATTGGTTTTAGGCCATATATAGTTAGGAATTAGCATTTACAAAACCTTATTTTACTCGCATAAAACCATTGAAATTCCATATATAGTTAGAAGCGCTAACTATATATCGCGCACCCGCAATCCACTGCTGATGATGTCACATATTACATCATTCATGACATGGTCAGTGACATCACTGATGACATCACTGATGACATCTCAAATGACATCACTGATGACAACTTAAATGACATCACTGATGACATCTCAAATGACATCACTGATGACATCACTGATGACAACTCAAATGACATCACTGATGACATCTCATTTGTCATCACTGATCACATCACTCATGTGATAATACAATGAACCTCTTCAGACTCTAATATAACCTTACATACACTCAGTATAAACAGACACTCACAGACTGTCACTCATCCATGGAGTTACTCACACACCTAGTCAGTCATACAAAGAATCAATCACACCTCCATTTCCTCAACTATAAAGTTATACACATCTTACTTATTCAAACATATAATAACACATATTTATTCTCTTATATAATCCCTGATACAAGCTCACAGTGATCGATACAGCCACTCACACATTCACTGGCTCTTATGTTCAGTTATTTATATATCTCAACTCTCACATGTATTGTGTTTTACATACGTACTTACTTGCACATGTAGCAATGAGAAATCCATTCACTCACCAACACACCCATGCATAGTCAACCGCCCATATAGCTATTTCCACATGCACTCTTGAACTCATACTCCTAGTGAATCAACTGCTTACACATCTATGCACAGAGTCACGCACCTCCCAGCCACCCACACACACACTCAGCCTCCCATTCAAATACTTGGGCAACCAATCAATAACCCATATGGCCACTCTTATAGCTACTGATCAACACATGCAGCAGCTTACACAACAACAAACATACTGATGCACAAATTAAGACAGTTTAGTCACTAACCCATGCACTCAGTGAGACACATTTAATCACTCACTCATACAGTCAGTCATGCACCTACTAAATTCTTCATCCAGACACTTATACATCCACTCATTCTTCAATATGTGAAACATATTTAAACTTTACAGACACATACAATCACTGGATGTTGTGATCAGTGATGTCATCAGTGATGTCATTTGAGATGTCATCAGTGATGTCATCAGTGATGTCACTGACCATGTCATGAATGATGTAATATGTGACATCATCAGCAGTGGATTGCGGGTGCGCGATATATAGTTAGCGCTTCTAACTATATATGGAATTTCAATGGTTTTATGCGAGTAAAATAAGGTTTTGTAAATGCTAATTCCTAACTATATATGGCCTAAAACCAATGGTTTTTTCATTGAATTTTCAAGGTTTTCTAAATGCAAATTCCTAACTATATATCCACTATAACCTATGGTTTTTTCTGTGAATATATATATATATATATATATATATATATGTATGTATTCACAAAACACAGGTTTACCCAAAGCGAAGAGGCCACAGGAGGTTAAATGAAGCTCATGTTCTTTAATAGCAGCTTGCAAGCAGACACAGCGACAGTAAAATCACACCAAGAATAAGTTGCCAGACGCGTTTCAGGACATTCGCAATCCCTTCCTCAGTGGCGTGTGATTCATGGAAGGCAGCAAGCACTATTGATCATGCACAAGTCAATTATAAACACCTGCCTGTGAGGGCGTGGCCGTATGCACAGCCTTCTGGATGTTGCAGTGCGCGATGATTTTAACCAAGTGGGCGTGCAGCATAAGTCCTCCTTATTACACAAAGTTAGTTCCCAAGTGGGTGGGTGTGGATGCTGTGCATTGTCTGCCCTGCTTTATCGCCGCTTTTCTCGAGCAATCTGGCACCGTCCTGCAAGGCGCCAGATCTCCTCCTTCCTTGGTGCTGGCACTGGTAGTATCAGCTCAGGACCAGCACTTCAGCGATGGGCCAACCTTCCCGGCCGGGACCGGCCGTATACACTCACAAAACACAGGTTTACCCAAAGCGAAGAGGCCACCGGAGGTTAAGTGAAGCTCATGTTATTTAATAGCAGCTTGCAAGCAGACACAGCGACAGTAAAATCACACCAAGAATAAGTTGCCAGATGCGTTTCAGGACATTCGTAATCCCTTCCTCAGTGGCGTTTGATTCATGGAAGGCAGGAAGCACTATTGATCACGCACAAGTCAATTATAAACAGCTGCCTGTGAGGGCGTGGCCGTATGCACAGCCTTCTGGATGTTGCAGTGCGCGATGATTTTAACCAAGTGGGCGTGCAGCATAAGTCCTCCTTATTACACAAAGTTAGTTCCCAAGTGGGTGGGTGTGGATGCTGTGCATTGTCTGCCCTGCTTTATCGCCGCTTTTCTCGAGCAATCTGGCACCGTCCTGCAAGGCGCCAGATCTCCTCCTTCCTTGGTGCTGGCACTGGTAGTATCAGCTCAGGACCAGCACTTCAGCGATGGGCCAACCTTCCCGGCCGGGACCGGCCGTATACACTCACAAAACACAGGTTTACCCAAAGCGAAGAGGCCACCGGAGGTTAAGTGAAGCTCATGTTATTTAATAGCAGCTTGCAAGCAGACACAGCGACAGTAAAATCACACCAAGAATAAGTTGCCAGATGCGTTTCAGGACATTCGTAATCCCTTCCTCAGTGGCGTATGATTCATGGAAGGCAGGAAGCACTATTGATCACGCACAAGTCAATTATAAACAGCTGCCTGTGAGGGCGTGGCCGTATGCACAGCCTTCTGGATATTGAAGTGCGCGATGATTTTAACCAAGTGGGCGTGCAGCATAATTCCTCCTTATTACACAAAGTTAGTTCCCAAGTGGGTGGGTATGGATGCTGTGCATTGTCTGCCCGGCTTTATCGCCGCTTTTCTCGAGCAATCTGGCACCATCCTGCAAGGCGCCAGATCTCCTCCTTCCTTGGTGCTGGCACTGGTAGTACCAGCTCAGGACCCGCACTTCAGCGATGGGCCAATCTTCCTGGCCGGGACCGGCCGTATACATCCACAAAACACAGGTTTACCCAAATTGAAGAGGCCACAGGAGGTTAAGTGAAACTCATATTCTTTAACAGCAGCTTGCAAGCAGACACGTCAGCAGTAAAATCACACCAAGAATAAGTTGCCAGACGCGTTTCAGGACATTCGTAATCCCTTCCTCAGTGGCGTGTGATTCATGGAAGGCAGGAAGCACTATTGATCACGCACAAGTCAATTTTAAACACCTGCCTGTGAGGGTGTGGCCGTATGCACAGCCTTCTGGATGTTGCAGTGCGCGATGATTTTAACAAAGTGGGCGTGCAGCATAAGTCCTCCTTATTACACAAAGTTAGTTCCAAAGTGGGTGGGCGTGAATGCTGTGCATTTTCTGCCCTGCTTTATCGCAGCTTTTCTCGAGCAATTTGGCACCGTCCTGCAAGGCGCCAGATCTCCTCCTTCCTTGGTGCTGGCACTGGTAGTACCAGCTCAGGACTCGCACTTCAACGATGGGCCAATCTTACCGGCCGGGACCGGCCGTATACATCAGGTTTACCCAAAGCGAAGAGGCCACAGGAGGTTAAGTGAAGCTCATGTTCTTTAATAGCAGCTTGCAAGCAGACACGGCGACAGTAAAATTCACACCAAGAATAAGTTGCCAGATGCGTTTCAGGACATTCGTAATCCCTTCCTCAGTGGCGTGTGATTCATGGAAGGCAGGAAGCACTATGATCACGTAAAATTCAATTATAAACACCTGCCTGTGAGGGCGTGGCCGTATGCACAGCCTTCTGGATGTTGCAGTGCGCGATGATTTTAACCAAATGGGCATGCAGCATAAGTCCTCCTTATTTCACAAAGATAGTTCCCAAGTGTGTGGGTGTGGATGCTGTGCATTGTCTGCCCTGATATATCGCCGCTTTTCTCGAGCAATCTGGCACCGTCCTGCAAGGTGCCAGATCTCCTCCTTCCTTGGTGCTGGCACTGGTAGTACCAGCTCAGGACCCGCACTTCAGCGATGGGCCAATCTTCCCGGCCGGGACCGGCCGTATACATCCACAAAACACAGGTTTACCCAAAGCGAAGAGGCCACAGGAGGTTAAGTGAAGCTCATATTCTTTAACAGCAGCCTGCAAGCAGACACAGCGACAGTAAAATCACACCAAGAATAAGTTGCCAGACGTGTTTCAGGACATTCGTAATCCCTTCCTCAGTGGCGTGTGATTCATGGAAGGCAGGAAGCACTATTGATCACGCACAAGTCAATTATAAACACCTGCCTGTGAGGGCGTGGCCGTAGGCACAGCCTTCTGGATGTTGCAGTGCACATCCGGCCCAGAGGTGGAGACCTCAGCCATGGCTAAATACCCACCTCCGAGCCGAAAGATCCACCTCCAAGCCACAAGCTCTGCCTCCGGCCTGGAAGCTCCGCCTCTGGGCCATAAGCTCCACCCCTAAGCCGGAAACTCCGCCTCCGGACCGGAATTTCCGGCCTGAGTGCGGATGTAAAGTTAGTAGTCTTAAATCTATTCTGTGAATACCGAAAGTAGTAAGTTCACTTTGTGAATCCCGAAAGTAATAAGTTCACTCTGTGAATCCCAAAAGTAGTAAGTGCATTCTGTGAATTCCAAATAGTAGTAAGTTTAGGATTTAGTCTTAAGTTCATTCTGTGAATCGGGCCCCATATCTTCTGTAGGATAAAGCCTGGACATGAATCATGGTACAGCTATTTTTTAGGGATCCTTCTTCCACTTCTGCCTAATCACCTCCCACTCATACTAATGTGTAGGAAAACATTGCCAGAGGACAGAATTCTGAGAGGTGTAGGTTTTTTACACTGGATCAAAATCCATATTTTCTCTGACATGATTTATAAGCTCCAGTAACATTTCTTTGGAGATATAGTTCACCTTTTGTTTCGGAGGAGGGAAGTAGTTCTCCCAATCTGAGGAAATGAAGCAGACAACACATTTCTGCTGACTTCTTAAATGGACCAGGCTTAGAACTGTCTTTCTGGAAATCTTTTAGAGTCTGTAGCACAATTATCCTAATCTTTTCATCCCTATCAATCCTCTGTCCTATGTTGTCACTTGGGCGACAGAAAGGAAACACCAGAAGAATGAAAGGACACTGGAGACCTGGAGCAAGAAGGAGAAACATGTCTCCTCTTTGTGGAGTGTATCCCCATGATCCTGCCAACGAGATCTTAATCCACACAAACAGTAGAAATGAGTAATGTCACAATTTGTAGCAAACTCACCACCAGATTTAATGTGGAACACTTACCTCAATCTTTGGTGGCCATTTAAATAGCTACAAAGGGAGATGTGTACCTTGTGCACTGTAAAAGGAATGCCCGGACCATGCCAATCCACCGCGGGCACATGAGCCAGACTCCGCTTCACATGACACCCCACAATACAGAAAAAAGAGTGCCAGTAACATCAGACTTTCACCAACACCTGTGGAGTCAGTCCAGAAAAGTCCTGCAGTGCAGAGAGCATATCCTGCAAGCCTAGCAGGCAAGAAATCACTCTCATCACAACTTACACTAAGTAGACCGCCTGAAGTCCAGGGCCTTATCAGGCATTTTCCATGGGGTACTGGAAGAGTGGTGGCGGTTTTGGAGAGGTGGGGGTCGTTTTTGTTCCTGGGGGATGGTTTTGAAGAAGTGCTGCAATATCGACCCCCATTAACAAAAGCAACAGTGCAGAAGGCTGGTTTAGTTAAGCAGCAGAGCTTCACACTAGCGCTCTCGACCACCCCCTGCCCCTCCCACCCCTGGGAGGGGCGGTTCAATAGAATTGCTAGGGCTGCTTTGTGTGCACAGTTCTGCACTGCTGAAGTCATTGAGATCCCACGTCCTAGTCCATCCCACAGACCGGAAAACAAACAGATGGATTCTGGGAATGTGAGCCCACTTATAACACCCAGGAGGGTGGGTGGTGCTTCGTTTTGGAATATGGACTGGAACCAAAACTGGCCCTGGCAAAGAGCTCGGCGGCCCCCCTGGGAGCGGCCGAGCTGTTTGCCAGGGCCGGTTTCGCACATTTTTGGTACAGTGCCGATTTTGTAACTTTGCTGCAAAAATGGCCCTGTAACAAAAACGACCCTCAGGGGCCCAAAATCGCCCCCCACCCTAGCGGCCCACCGGGGAAACACCCGCTGCCCGCTATGGCCAGTCCGGCCCTGCCTGTGTATGTAAGGTCACGGCAAAAGTAATGACTGGGGCGAGGGATGTGGAGGAGATGCTGTATTATGCAGACTATAGTTCCCTACTCCCAGAATTCTCCTGGTGCGGGTTACCACTCCTAGCGGCATCAACCAGGCACCATGGTTTTGTGCTTCAGCCACTTCCCACACTAAAAAGTCTTTGAGAAGCTCAAAGGTCACTGGGATCCCCAGGCGCAAAATGACTGCTTTAAATCCCCTGGATATAGGGAAGGCATTTGTGATGGATGAGACTTCTCCAGCATGAAGCAAGTGATACAAGACAACTGTGTGTCTGTGGCACAAAACAATACAACAGCAAGTGCAAGACTGCGATTTGTTTGACAAAATATCAAAGTATAACACAGAGCTTTTTAAGCATGTCCACTTAACATGTGACTGTCACCGCCGTCCTTTTGGGTCCAGTTATAGACATATAGCTGTTGTGGGTCTGAATCATTCAAAAACGAAACAAGATTACAGTGAATGGGGGTTTTCACTGTTTGCAAAACACAAAATAATTTTACTTGTTGAGTACATCGATACTTTAAAAACGTTCATTCCGTTTGCTTAAGGGATTACGCATTATTAAAATTGTACAATGGACAATTTGACCACGAGCTCAACTCAAAATCTTCCTGTAAACTGTAAAGTTTATGAGATAAATGGTTTTGTGTGAATTAAGCCAATCTTTTTTCTCTGGCACAGTGCATAATGCCAACAGAATTGTCTCCGAGCGCTTATAAACATTTAAGCACCATAAAGGAAATGAAACGCTGGGCAATAAAATCCTTGCCCCAAGATAACACAGAACATTGACGTGTGAAAGCCAGGATTTGATTTGAACGGTGTGTTTCGGCTTTAAATTCTGCCACTTTGATGCTATTCTACTTGCATGGGCAGAAGATAAATTGGGATCCAGAGGCATATATGAGATGGTGTAAGGACGCAGAGGGTAACATAAGCAGAGGCTTGAAGTGCTGTACTTGCCCTGCAGTTAAAGTGCCGCAGGCTATATATAATCAGTGGCCCGGCCGCTTACGGGATTGCACATTTCCCGTGTTTACAACAGAAACACTGCGTTTCCTGGTGTCCCTTCTTATCCTCCGTGTATATAAATTCCGAGATATAATTATTATCCAAATGGAAACTTTCCCCCCTTGCCTCACAGCTCTCTCTCTCTCTTTCTAGTTAGCAGTGATGATTTTAAAAGCATGCGGTGATCTAAGCCCTTACACTAATATTATGCATCATCCCGACAGGATAACGATGCCACCTTGTCAAGCGTCCCTCTTTACACAAGCCATTTGCCGAATCTGCGAGTCATAAGGGCTTGATAGATGAGGGCGCGAGCATCTTCTGGCCGCCCGGCTCCTTTCATAAGCCCTCTCCTTTAATCCCCTGCAGCCCTCTCGCCGAAGAATGTGACCAGGCCGAGATGTAATGTCTCCAGGCCGGGCTCGCACAATTTACAGTCTGTATATGTTTGCTGGCTCCAGATAGCGGCCCGGTAATGGATGGCTCCGCTTCATGAATGCAGGCCCAGAGCTGGGATGGAGGAGGCAGGCCATGTAAGGCGCACTAATGCCTTGCTCCTAATCCACAAGACAGACCATAAAACCTAGTGCTAAATGCACTGCTTGATAACAGCACCAGGTTTTATGGACAGCAAAAAAATGGGCTAAACTAAACACTGTTTTTTTTTCCCATTGAGAACCCGGGCCAACTCTTTTAATGCAAGCCATTAGGGTGACAGTGACGTTTTACTGGGTGTAAAACTGTGAATCTGTTTGCCTATAAATGTTACAACGGTGCAAAGCAGATAAAAATGGATTTGTTTTTAATAGAGTGGGGGTGAGCTGGAAGAACTACAAGGATTTTAGGTTTAATGCTGACCGTGCTGGTAGGCGAGGGTGCAGCGCAGTTTCCCACCACCACCAACAGACTTCTAGCTTCATTGTGGAAAACATGAATAAGTGTTCAGCCCTTCATACTTATTTTAAGTGTTTTATAAAGCACTAAACTCCAACTAGGCGGCTTCAGTGCGCTAGATGACAGATAAAACAGTCTGCATCAGAAAGGGCAAGTGAGGGTGAATTAGAGTCCAGGCAGTCGCCTAGGAGGGCCCGGTTCTCTCATTCTTCAAACCATCTCTTGCTGATGCTGACATTAGGCACTTACATGCCAGTATGTAAAGTCAGCTTTCAGAACCTTCCTAAATTCCAAAGAACGAGGCTCCGCTCTCAGCCAATGACTTAGGGCCTGATTACTATTTTGGCAGTGTGGGAGCGGGCCGCCATGCAGACGGCCTGCTCCTGCACCGCCAAACCTATGTGTCCACCGCCTGCCAGATTATGAGTTTCCTCTTGTCTGGCAGGATTTTTTGGGGGGGTCCCACGGCAGTGCCTCTGAAACGGGCCACTGCAAAGGGAATGCTAAAACAGTTACTGCCCGGCATGGAGACATAAAGTCCATGCTGTGCAGGAACTGGGGTGCATGCACAAAGGGGGGCAACAGGGGGCCCTGTAAGACCCCCTTTGTTTCCGGACCGGCAACCTTTTCATGGAGTAAAGACCTTAATGACACCGCGATCAGTCCTTGTAATATGCATGGCGGTGCCACAGCAGCTCCACCAGCATATTGCTGAGCTCCTGCCACAAGTTCCCTGACTGTTGTGGCAGTGCAGTGGAAGTCTGACCGCCAAAGTTGTAAATGGGTGGTCGGACCGCCATCGCGGAGCCCTGTGAGCCTGGCAGTCCTCAGACATCCAGACTCGTAATTAGGCCCTAACACTCAATGGATCTTCCACTGTGTTTTAGTCTCCTGAAGAGTCATTGGTAGACCAGATGAGTCAAAGCAGAGCAGACGTTTCTGGACGGAATGTAAGGGGACACTGGATTCTGGAGGGTTATAGCCAAAATGTTTAACACAAAATTAGTTTTGGACTGGGCTGCTGGGCACTCTGGCACCCTCATGATGTTAGATGGGCCAGCTTGAAAGGCATAGTGTATGGGATGTTTTTTGTGGATTCTTTCACGACCCAAGAGATTAAAAAACGACCCAACACTTGCATTTTCAATCTGGCCCATCTGGTAGTGCCAGCGTTCCTGACAGGCTTGTCTCTAACATTGACCGAAATATTGAAGTGCGAAGTACAGATTTAGGGCCCGATTAAGATGCAGGATGGAACGGCTACGATTGTCGTTCGGAGCCCTCCAGCTCACATCGTAATAGGCTGGTCGGATACCTTTCTGACCGACCCATTTCAATGGGGTCGGTTGGAAGGGAGTCCGAATCGGTGTTTCGAATGGCCTCCGGTGGGCTCTGAGAGCCCGTCCGCCATTAGGAAACCCTGCAGTAATCGCTTGGCCAGCTCTTTCCGGCAGAGGGATTATGATAGCAGATTACCACTGCCTTTCTGTGTCAGTCTTTCCGACACAGAAGGGCATTGGCAATCTGTCTTTGGGGACCCCCATGGGTGCCAGGCCACGGGATGGCAGCCTAGGGGGCACCTAGGGTCCCCCCCTGTTGATCACTGCACCTGGTGGCAGGCACCTTGAGGTGCCTGCCATGGGGTGCAGGGATGAACTGCATCTCTGATCTTTGCAATGAGATCATATAATTAAGCAACAGATTAAAACAAGACTCCTACCAAATGCTGGAAGTCCCAAAAATTAATTTGTTTTGGGAATCTCGAAGTACGTGCACTCTTGAGCACTGCTGCAAGTATACATTGATCCTCATCTTTTGTGGAACCTTTGCAAATATTTTACCTTTTTACTAATCTATTAATTGGATTCTACTCTTCTGTGGCTGTCTACTACGTCTGTTTAAGTCCTGATGAAGACCTGCATTGACGCTATACACTCTGCATTTTCTTTAAAGGGTCGGAACACCGACGTTAATGTTACCCATGTCCACACAGTCTCCTTGTCCCCTACCTTCGAAATAATATTGGGATTAGGATTCATGTAAATAATTGTATACATGTGACAGGATGTTGGTAATTTGCTAATTTATGACACTCATGTTTGTCTTGTACATATTTTTACCAATGATATCACTTGTCACTTTTTCTTCGCTTTATGTCACAAAGGTCACTTCTGTTTTATAGCAATAGATTTATCCAATTTTTGGCAGCCATACTTGTCTCTTTTTTGTAAAAAAGGAAAATAAGTAAATAAATCATTATTTGGCAAGTCTTTGATCTTTCATGTGTTCTTACTGTTTGTTCTCAACAAGTCTTTGTAAAACTTGTGCAACATTTTGATTATTCTGGTATTAAATATACACTAACTTAGTTATTGTACTACCCAACAGAACCACTTGTTTGTTAAAGCATAAATACCCAGGTTCCGAGGGACACAGGGTCACCCCATTAACATTTATGGCAAACAAATAATTGTCAAGAATTTTTTGGTAAGAAAAATGGTTTTTAAGAATATTGTTGTTTTTAGTATCGTTTTCAATAATAAAGTTGTAATACATATCGTTTTTACATAATTTTACTGTGTGTTAATTAATATATTACTTTTATGTGTTACTATTGTTTATGTAATTGTTATTCTTTTTTAAGTATGGTTTGTAGTTGTAAGTGATTTAGAATTTGTATTTTTATTGTTAATATTCATTTGTAGTGGGTGTTTGAGTATGTAGGGGAAAGTTAATTAAGCAAAAACGAATTACTAATTAATTAATAATTGTAATTAATTTTGCAATTGATATCAATTATGTAGATTCGGTAATAGTGATTTATTTTTATTTTATTTTATGTGTAGGTTGCTAGGTTTGTAGGTTATATAGTGGGGAATTAATTAAGTAATATTTAATTAACACTTATTTATTAACTTATTCATCATTATTTAATTAATTATCAATTATGTAAATTGTTTAAACTGTTTTGGTTATGTTTTGAGTAATAATTTAAAGTGATAAGAACTTAACAGTTAACAGTTAATTATTGATTGTTAATAAAGTATTTAATTGATTATCAATTATGTAATTTCTGCTAGAATTTTTGTTGTTGTTATATTTCAGGCACATGTTGCAAGGGTTGGGGACTTATATGTTATATGTTAAGAACATATCTAGATAATAACTAATAAATAATGAATCGCCATCGTCCACAGAAACACCATCCGCATCAGGACCAACTCCGACGACACCCTCACAGCCGCCGAACACCTGCACTTCCAAATACACACCGACCCCAAGACCACACTCAGAGGCACCCTCATCTACAGACCCCCAGGACTAGGCACACAATTCAGCGAAGACATCGCAGACTTCATCAGCCCGCACGACCCTCCCTCCGCCGACTACATCCTCCTAGGGGATCTCAACTTCCACCTGGAGAACAACAAGGACAGCAACACCACCACCCTGCTGGACAACCTCGCCAACCTCGGACTCAAGCAACTGGTGAACACCCCCACCCACTACGCCGGCCACACGCTTGACCCAGTCTTCTCCTCCAGCAAGTACATCTCCTTCAGCCACTCCACCGGACTCCACTGGACAGACCACAGCTGCGTCCACTTCAGCTTCAGAAAGTCCACGACCCACCACCACCCGCAACAGGTTCCCTGCAGAAGCTGGAGCAAGATCACCACCGACCAGCTCACCACATCCCTGAGCCAGAACCCTCCCGCCAGCTCAACGGACCCCAACCAAGCAGCCCGCAACCTCACACAGTGGATCACCAACTGCGCAGACGACCTCGTACCACTGAAGACCCCCCCAGCGGAACCGGCAGCAAGAAATTCTCTAGGTTCAACGACGATCTCAAAAACTCCAAGAAGAACTGCCGTACCCTCGAGAAAGCTTGGCGCAAAGATCCGACTATAGACAACATGACCACCCTCAAACACGCCACCCGCAAACACCACCAGCTGATCCACACCACCAAGAAGACAGCATTCAAGGAACGACTAGACAACAACACCCACAACAGCAAGGAACTCTTCAGCATCGTCAAAGAGCACTCCAACCCCGGCGCCGGAAACAACACATCACTCCCTCGCAAGACCTCCTCGACTCACTCGCCTCGTTCTTTCACAGCAAGATCGCCGACATACACAACAGCTTCGGTGCACAGACCATGCACCCCACCACCGAACCAATGCCCCCCACTCCCACCCTCCGCGCCTGGACCCTGGTCAGCATCGAAGACACCATCCGCACGATGAACACCATCCACTCCGGTTCACCAACCGACCCATGCCCCCACACATCTTCAACAAGGCCGACACCGTCATTGCACCCCAACTCCGGGACATCATCAACTGCTACTTCAACACCGCCACCTTCCCGGAGAGATGGAAGCATGCCGAACTCAGTGCCCTCCTGATGAAACCATCAGCGGACCCCACCGACCTCAAGAACTACCGCCCCAACTCGCTCCTCCCTTTTCCTGCCAAAGTCATTGAGAAGACCGTCAACAGACAGCTTGCCGCCTTCCTCGAGACGAACGGATCCCTCGACCACTCACAGTCCAGTTTCTGAGCCAACCACAGCACCGGGACCACCCTCATCGCAGCCACTGACGACATCCGAGCCCTGCTCGACAATGGGGAAAAAGCTGCCCTCATCCTCCTGGACCTCTCCGCAGCGTTCGACACTGTCTGCCACCGCACCCTAGTGCAGCGCCTCAGCGACATCGGAATCCAAGAGAAGGTACTGGAGTGGATCACCTCGTTCCTCGCCGGAAGAACCCAGAGAGTCCGCCTCCCCCGTTCAGATCCGAGGCCACCGAAGTCATCTGCGGAGTACCACAAGGATCATCTCTCAGCCCCACCCTCTTCAACATCTACATGAGCCCCCTCGCGGCTATCGCACGCCAACACAACCTCAACATCATCTCTTACGCCGACGACACCCAGCTGATCCTCTCCCTCACCAACGAGCCCGCCACCGCCAGAACCAACCTACACGAAGGGATGAAAGATGTAGCCAAGTGGATGATGAACAGCCGCCTGAAACTGAATTCAGACAAGACGGAAGTCCTCATCCTTGGATCATCACCCTCTGCCTGGGACGACGCCTGGTGGCCCCCTGCCCTGGGCAGCGCACCCAAACCTACGGACCACGCATGCAACCTGGGCTTCATCCTGGACTCCTCCCTCTCAATAACCAGACAAGTCAACGGCGTCTCATCGTCATGTTTCAACATCCTACGCATGCGCCGAAAGATCTTCCGATGGATCCCCAACGAAACCAGGAAGACGGTCACCCAGGCACTCGTCACCAGCTGACTGGACTACGGAAACACCCTGTATGCTGGAACCACAGCCAAACTACAGAAAAGACTCCAACGCATCCAGAACGCCTCCGCACGACTCGTCCTGGACATCCCCCGACACAGCCACATCTCCGGACACCTGAGAGACCTGCACTGGCTCCCCGTCAACAAGAGGATCACGTTTAGACTCCTCACTCACACACACAAGGCTCTCCACGACCAAGGCCCCAGATACCTCAACAACCGCCTGACCTTCCACACTCCCACCCGCCAGCTAAGATCGACCAGCCACGCCCTTGCCGCCGTTCCACGCATCCAAAGAGCCACCACAGGAGGAAGATCCTTTTCCTACCTGGCAGCCAAGACTTGGAACTCCCTCCCCATCCACCTCCATCTGATCCAAGACCACCTCTCCCTCAGGAAGCAACTCAAGACCTGGCTGTTCGAGCAGTAGCGGGCCCCCCTCCCCCAAGCGCCTTGAGACCCTTTGGGTGAGTAGCGCGCTATACAAATATCATGATTGATTGATTGATTGAATTAATATTTGTTAATTAGTTATTTAATTGATTATCGACTTTGCAAATTGTACTATACTTATTTCTTTTTGTTATATTTTAGGTGTGGGCTGTTAGGCTTGTAGGGGTGCTTAGGGGGGAATTAAGTAATAATTAAATAACGATTTTTACTTGATAATTATTTAATTGCTTATTAATTATGTACATTGTTTAATTGTTTAAAAAAATGTAATATATACATATTTTATGTTCAGAATGTTTATAATTAAGAGTTTCATATTTTTTCGAAATGAATAGGATTATTCAAATATGTAATGTGTTTGAAGTGAAGTATTTTCTCAACTGTTGCTTAGAATGGAGTGGGAATAGTCTATTTAACCCATCTGAAGTCCAACGCTTTCCCTACAGTTTTACAGAATGGAGTGGGAATAGTAAATGTAACCCCTCCGAAGTGCAAGACTTTCCCTACTGGAGTGGGAATAGTAAATCTTACCCCTCCAAAATACAACACTTTCCCCACTAATGTGCTGTTTGGAATGAGAAGAGAAAATCTAACCCCTCTGCAGTTCAATACTCTCTGTACCGTTGTACTGTTGGTGTGGGAATAGTAAATGTAACCCCTCCTAAATCCAATACTTTCCCTACTATTGTGCTGTCTGGAGTCGGAAGAGTAAATCTTTGCCCTCCAAAGTTTAAAGCTTTTCCTACTTTTGCACAGACTGGAGCAGGAATAATACATCTTACCCCTCTGAAGTCCAACACGTTCCCTACTAATAGTTATTTGGAGTGGGAATAGTAAATCGAACCACTCCAAAGTCCAACATTTTCCCTACTGTTGTGCTGGTTGGAGTGGGAATAGTATATTTACTCCCCCGAAGTTCAGTACTTTCCCTACTGTTGAACTGACTGGAGTGGGAATAGTAAATTGAATCCCTCCAATGTCTAAGGCTTTCCCTACTGTTGCTTAGACTGGAGTGAGAATAGTAAATCTTACCCCTCCAAAGTCCAACACTTTCCCTGCTGTCAGATAGACTGGAATGGGAATAGTAAATCTAACCCCTCTGAAGTCCAATACTTTCCCTACTGCTATGCTGTTTGGAGTGGGAATAATAAATGTAACCCATCAAAAACGCTACGCTTTCACTAATGGTGCATGAACTGGAATGGGAAAAGTATTAACAAAGTCCAATACTTATCCTGTCATTGGTTAAATATATTTTTATGATTTGTTTGTTTATGTTTTCACTTTATATCATTTGTTTGTATTTTGTATGTTTAAAAAATGTTATAATATTTTTTGTAAATGTCTTTTTTTTAAATAGTTAATTTATTTGGGAATTTATTTAATGGTTTGTAATTGAATTGCTAATATTTTTTATGTTTAATTTAAATATAAATGTTGGGAGGCTAGATAGCTGGCTGCAAGATGGCCGCCACTTAGTGAGGCTCCACAGACTGGACAGACAATCCGTCACTTATCCTGCAGGCGGATCATCCATTGCGGCCTGAAACGGTGTGTGGACGTACCTGAATAGCTACTGCTGCTGCTAGTGGTGAAATCAGGAGGATATGAGTGGCAGTTCAGGAGCTTAAAAACGGGTGCTCCCTATGGGTAGAAAATGGCGGCTCCGGCCTGGACATGGCGGTAGCTGTGTTGGATCCGGTCTGATCTCGCCGGAGGAAGTGCCGTGAACTGGCCGTCATTTGGTGGTGGTGGAGACGACTTGTGCTGCAGAGGAGGTGACTTGAGCCCAGCATACTCTGCAGGCCTGTGTGGGGCTGACTGCTGGCTGACTGCTGGCAGTTCCAAGGCCCTCATCCATGGCCTTGGAACCGCATGCTGAGAGTCGCCCCTGGCGGCACTCAGACCCCCGTGAATTGAAGCGGGCTGAACTACACCCAGGTAGAGAGCTGTCGGCTGGAGGTCACCCGGCGCAGTGTGCACAAGGAAGCCGGGAGGTGCGCAGCAGAGTGTTGTTTGCCCGCGGGACAGCTGCCTCAGTTTGGAGGATCATCCCGGTTGGGCCTTACTGGGCTGGCCTGCAATCCCTTGCCTGGGCGGTAAACAGCGAGCCTCTGGAGTTGTGCAGCGATGTGGCGGGTGGGGGAGCTGTAGGTGTGGCATGCCCTCCACCGGCTCCAGTCATGGAAAATAGAGGCAGCACGGGCCGGGGCGGACGGAGCTGCAATTTATCGAACATTGGCATGACAGAGCAGATCCTCCCGTAGCCCAGTAGGACGCACTGAGATTCAGACTTGGTCTCAGGCACTGGGGGTGCAAGAGACTGAGTAGCTGAAAGGCTCGGTTAACTGGCACCAAGGGTTCTGTGGTGTCGGGGACTTTCGGCATCAGCAAAGGCACATCAGCCTGGTGGGGCAGGACCAATGTCAAGACCCTGCGATGAGGAAGCACAGGCCCTCTCGGACTAAGAGAATGATAAGGTCCTGTAGTCTGGAGAGTCTTGTCTGGAGTTTAATCAAAGGCCCCTGCTCTGGCCTGGCTTGCTGTGACCCTGAGGCTGGGTGGCCCGGTGGCTTTGATTGGAGAGCTCACCCTGGGGATTGCCTGTTGACATGGGGGGTTTACCATCCGTGGAGGAGAAGGATGCCCTTGTCCCCTTCGACAGGATTTGTGGTGACCCTGAGGAACAGGGGCACCAGAAGGAAGACTGCATCTAACCCCAGTCAGGGGGGGTCCCCGTCTGGAGCTCGCAGAAAAGGGGCCAATGTAGCATGGAAGTTGTAGTGCAGAGAATTCTGTGCCCCCACAACATGTAGGCCCAGAGTGCACCCTCGCATTGACCCAATCGAACCCGGGCCGACTAGGTTTGGGCAGACCCACCTTGGTGGGGTTCACCCCCGGCTGCGTGATCAAGCAGTGCTCCATGGGCAAAGCGGATGTGAATCAACCAAAGATCTAATTTGAACAATGTAAAACCCCCAAGGGAAACACCCCTACAATGGTAGAGCCGTAAGGTGTGAACATGGCAGCTGCAGTGGCCACCGAGCCAAACATCTGCGCCATGTTTGTGGAGGTGAAACAATCCCTGGCAGCAATAGATTAAAAATCGATTTGATGTTAGACCCACTAGATCGGCTGAAAGACAAAGTGATGAACCATGATGAGCAAATTGCGGAGGTCGAACAGCGGACCTCTGTGCTGGAGGATGAAGGAATGTTGACCTGCAAGAAACTGCTCCACTTGGAGAAGGTGCTGGAGGTCATCAGAAATAAAAATGAAGATCTTGAAGCCAGGTACCGGCGCAACAATTTGCACTTCCTTGGAATACCTGAAACTACCGTAATGACTCGGGTGGAGGAGTACGTTGAAGGAATGCTTTGGTCCCTCTTGGCGATGCCCTATCGTCAGTGTGGAATGTGAAGTGTGCACTCAAATCCCGCGTCCCATCATCACAAGGCTGTTAAATACAGGGATCGAGACATGGTTCAGGACACCAGATACCAGGGCAATGTTGTTTCCTTTTTCTGGATTTTACCTTATCCGTCCACGCTGCCCGTTGAGAATTTGTGCCGGTTAAAAGAATGCGGCAGCAACAAGAAATAACATATTTTCCACTTTACCTGGCGAAACTACGAGTCTTCCACTCCAATAAGATTTCCTACTTTATGGACCCCAAGCTGGCCACTAACTTCGCCCTCAGCTTCGAGCGCCCAAAACCTGCTGCCTCCATGGACATAGACCAGATGGAAAAAGACCTGCTTAACGAGAAAGACTGAACACTATGTCAGAGCCTTACAGGGCAAGATGAACTAATATGCACTGAACGGACCGAAATTTGTTGTTTGCACCTGGACATTGTCATTTACTGGTCATTTGAGCTGGGCAGGTGCTGTGTTGGTCGCCCGCCTGATTGACTCTGCAGGATCTATTGGTGCTCTTGTCCAGCCGAGCTATCTGGCGTTGCCCCCTGGGATTAGTCCTCTGTCTCATTTTGTTGATTGCCCATTGCGGTCTGGTTGGGTATGGGTAGATGCTCTCCAGCCAAGTTGGGTGGTTGTAGTGGGTGGTGGGGTGGATTGTTTGGGTGGTTGTGGGTGTACTGTTTGGGTTGCAATTCGCTTCTTTTCCTTCTATTCAAATAGCAAACACGCTCTAAAAGCAATAACCTGGAATGTGTGGGGCCTGAATGATTGTAGAAAGGTGCATCTTGAGGCCGTGCTGCTTAATGGACACAGTGCGGACTGTGGAAAAAGGTAGGGCTAGGACCTTTCTCAAGATTTGCCCGGCGCTAACCGCCCTTGTACCATTCAAATTACCAAGCAATGAGGCAGGCGCCGGAGACCAGAAGGCAGGAAACAGAAGTTTTATTCCGACGGAGCAGAACACATCAGATCGGACAACAAGGTATCGTCTCGAGGTGCTCTAACAGCCTCTCGGAGGCCTGGCCTCTTATACACTGGTTTATGGCATGTGACCTTTCTTTATTACAATCAGAACATTGTGAACAACAAGGAAAGACACATCCCCGTAATCCTCGTGTCAATCCCACCCCCATATACCTTCACAATAGAGGTCCTCAACCGGCTGATAAGAGGAGGGGGTCATTGCGCAGCTGAGTGTTCTGCCGATTCTTAGGATGTGTGCGCCTGATCATATCCCGTGGGGTGGGGAGGTCTTGATCAATAGGGGGGGGGGGGGGTCCTTTGAAGAAGAGTGACTTCATACAATAAGGGGCAGTAAATGGTATCTCCCGGCTTAGGCGATGGCCTCGGACCTGTGTGGACAGCTGGACACGGGGGAAGGGGTCATCAAAGGAGTGGTATTCATGCCGCGTGGACAATCGAGCGCGGAGGGAAGGTTGACCAACAGAGGGGCATTCATGGGAGGAGAGGAGATGCTGGTCAGGCGCAGGCATGACTCCCAAGGACAGGGTCATGCAGAAGGGTTAGGCTCGTGAGAGGGAGGGAGGGGGAGCCAGGGTGCGCGGAGGATGCTTGCTGGGTCAGAGGGGCGCGCTGGCAACCGATCGTGGACAGGGAGACCATGATACCTAAAATGGTCGCCGTGCACGTTGTACATGGGTGACAAGCTGGCGCAGATGATGTTCAATTCGTAAACTAAAATTCCACAGTCCTCCCTTTTAACATGTCTCGCCAACTTGTCAGTTCGGATTTATCCCCATAAGGCCACGTATTTCTACTTCATAGAGGGGACTCATGTGCTCATTTCGGAAGTCCAAAGTCTTTGGGCACATACAGTTAGAAACAAGGCCGCACAAAGATGGCAGACATTGGATACCTAAACAACACCCACATAAGATCACAACAGGTATCAGCACAAAGGAAAACAACCTCCAACCTAAGCATGAGCGGATTTTGCGGATTGGCAATCCGCGAATTTTGCGGATTTGCGGATTCGCAATCCGCAAAATCCGCGAATTCCCGCGAATTTGCAGATTTTTTTTTTTTTGTGTTTGCCCGTGTTTCTGCCAGTTCGCGAGGGTTTTTACAATTTCGCAATTTGCGAACTTACCTGTCGGGTCGCAAGTTTTGCGAACTTGTTGTTTCTACGTGTCCAGCCTGTTTGGGACACTCTTCTTCATCACTGCCACTCTCTGTCACCACTGCCACTCTCTGACTACTCATGCCACCCTCTGGCCCACCCATGCCACCCTCTGTTTCATCACCACACCCTCTGGTTGTCCAGTGTACATTATTTTCGGCAAAGCAAAGCACACCTTCCCTGCCTCAAGTGACCTGAATTAATTTGGGGCTGATTAATGTGTCACAGAATATTTTTTTAGCTGGCACCTGCTTCCTTAGTGCGCCCTGATTAGTGATCTTTTGCACTTGCTAAGTGCTTTCATTGTTGCAAAATTAGTTACAACACCTGCCCTGCCCCAACTGACAATAATGAATTAGGGGCTGATTAATGGACTTTAACTTCCAGCCTGGCTCCTGCTTGTCTCCCTTAGCTGTAATTCAGGACCTTTGTGGCATATGTGTAACTATTCTGAGGTTCAGAGCAGGGTCACATAATAGTTTCAACTGGCAACTGAACTCTGGAGGGGCCCCTCAGGAAGCACTACAGGAAATGGCTACTAATGATGTGCCTGAACTTTTGAACCTGGTAAGTAGTTACTTTCAGTTTTGCTAAGATCGTATTTCTGCAATTTTGCACTTATTCGCGGGGCGCGAACTCACGCGAACAGTGCGAGCAGCGCGAGCAAAATCCGCTGCTCGCGGATTTGCGGATTTTGCGGGAAATTCGCAAATCTCGCGGATTGCGGATTTCCCAAAAATCCGCAAAATCCGCGAGCGTAACGGATTTTCCGCCCATGCTTACAACCCCAGTTCTTCAAAGTGTCCCAAAACCAGCTCCCAAGCGACCATCCTTCCTGTTCTTGGTGAACCTCTGAGGAAAGTCTGTGGATGTGTTCAATGGCTTTGTAGACTGAAGGCGAGTTGTCTGGCACGTAGGTGCAGCAGCTGGATCCGATGATGCGGCATGCTCCTCCTCGGTCGGCTAGGACCACGTCTAGGACAAGGCGATTTTGGAGGGTCACAAGGCGGACCGCCTGAAGCTCCGCCGTGTTGTTGGCGAGGATGCCAGCCGTGATGTTGATCGTTGTTTCTACTGCCTGGGTCAGGTGTCGGATGGCACGGCTGTTTGCCATTGGGCCCCACAGAGGAACAAGTCCCTTTGCTGCATCTAGGAACTGTGCCCCGGTGGAGTCGACTTGTCCAATGTCATCTGCACGCCTCTGTCGGTGATGGTTGGCAGGGGCTACATATGTGGGTGGAAGGACAAAGGCAATGTAACAGGCGCCCCTCCAACCTTTCGGAAGCCAGGTGTAAGCTTTGGTGCCACACACAAAGTACATATTCGGAGAAGCAACAAAGGAAGGGGGGTCAGCTGAGTCCAATGTTCTGGTGATTCGGCAGGCGCTGTGACCCACCAGCTGCGTTCCATGGCCTTCGAGACACACAAGACCTGTGACATTGATAACAGACAGGGCCACAGTCAGAGTAGCGGTAGTTTGTTTTTGCAGATGAGAGAAGGTGGTCCTGGCTGGATTGTGGAGCACCTGTACTTCGACTCGTTCTTTGGCTGGAATGTCTTTAAGGAAGGTGGCGCCCGTTAGCGCAGGACACAGGGCAGCAGAAGTCTTTCCGGTTTTGTTCAGCCAGAAACCAGAGTAGAAGTGCGACACCGTCTGGCTGGAGGTGGCGTTGTCCTTGTGGCTCTCTTGCATGAGGATCAACCAGGCGAGGCAAGAGCCGTGAACTGAGAAAGGAGAAGGGATGAAGGGGATGGAGTGTCCAGTGGCATGCGGGAGCAACCCGCAGATCCAGCAGTTCGTAGCATTTGCAGCAAGGTTGTGTTGGTGCAACAGTTGCACGAAGGAATTGTTCCAGAATTCTCTGCGCCTCTCTCGGAGCTGAGGTGACAGAGAGATTAGGTGATGCTCTTTCAGGGGTGTTGGCTGTGCAGTAGGGAGCAATGCCTCATGAGCCGGCGTACTTTCCTCCAGAATCCAGAAGGAGGTCATGAGGAGGAGGCAGAAGAGGAAGACGATGAAGAGTGCGATTGTCTTTGATTTGTGCAAGTTGTCAGTCTTTGGATTTCTATACTGGGTATTTCCTGTTGCTTCCATCATCTTCTTATCTGGCGCTTCCATCATCTTCTTATCTGGCGCTTCCATCACCTTCAAGGGGCTCGGTAGTGGGCAGAACCACAGACTTCGTTTAGCTTCTCTCCCGGTAACCCTTGATTGTGCTTAGGTCACCGTTCTGAGATTCAACTTAGTCCGTGGCCTACTTAGCCGGAACTCCCTCCTTTCGACGCAGGAAATACCCTTCTCTGGATGGCACAGTGGGATCAGAGAATTTTGCAAGTTCGAGTGCCTCAGTATCGGGATAACAGTCCAATATCGGTCGGTCTTTGCTCAGGAGCTCTTCTTGGGTGCTGACGTTTTCTGTCGTGGCCAGGTTCGCAGAGACCTTCCGGCAATGATGCGCGTGCAGCCAGTGCTTCTTCCCCTCCACTCGGAGCGCCGTTCGGGTGGTAATCAGCACTTGCCAGGGGCCCGTCCACCGCGGTTCCAGACTCTTGGTCCGCTGGAAATTTCGTATCAACACGAAATCTCCCGGTTGGATGTCATGGCCGGGGCCCCTGGAAGCATCGGGGATGGCCTGCTGCACCTGTTGATGAATGACAGACAACGTTTTAGTTAACTTGCACAAATAATCAAATAGTAGGACGTCTGGGACGTCATGAATGGTGGTCGGTTTGGGAGCAGTCCAGATGTTCATCGGTCGCCCGAATATGACCTCATAGGGGGTCAAATGGTGCTTGGTGGGAGTGGAGCGCATCGATAACAAGGCCAGTGGGAGGGCATCCGGCCAGTTAAGTCCAGTGGTGGCCACTATTTTTGACAATTTCAGCTTCAGTGTGGCATTATGGCGTTCCACCAGACCGGCGGATTGGGGGTGGAAGACCGCATGAAACCTTTGCTTCACCCCCAACCCCTTTAGGATTAGTTGGATAACCTCAGCTATGAAGTGGGGGCCATTGTCGCTCCATAAAATTCGACAAAGGCCATAGCGAGGGAAGAATTCTTTCAGTAGTACTTTGGCAGTAGTCATGGCAGTGTTGTCACGGGTTGGATAGGCCTCTACCCATTTGCTGAAGGCACATACGATGACTAGTACATACTTCATGTTTTGGCATCTCTCTAGTTGGATGTAGTCCATCTGAAGGACCTCAAAGGGGTGATTGGGGGTCCCAAACCCTCCCCGGGGTACCACAGTTCCTTTCCCGGGGTTGTGTTGCAAACAGATGAGGCACTGCTGAACTAGGCGTCTGGCTGAGTCAGGGATTTTGTCGTTGTGCCAGACTTTGGAAATGAGTTCGATCATGGGTGCAGATCCTGTGTGTGCGGGGGAGTGTGCCATTGTCAGTATGGGGATCAGATATGAGTCGGGCAGCAACCACTTGTTTGCATCCTTCGTTCGCCAGCAGCCCTCTTCATCCTTCAAACCCACCCTTGCCCACTTAGTCAGCTCGTGAGGGGTGCTGGCCGACTGGATGTCTCTGATCATTTCCCTTGTGTCACTCCATTTTTCTGCTTGTGACCTGGTCACATACATGCGTGTCACCGTCCTATTCTCAGCTGTTGTTCGTGCAGTGATGTCGGCCAATGCATTCCCTTGTCCGACTAAGTCTGTCACCCTTTTGTGTGCCTGACATTTGATCACCGCTGATCGTTTGGGGAGGAGAACTGCTTCAATCAGAGCGGAGACTAAATCTCCGTGGAGGATCGGGGTGCCGTGGGACGTCAGGAATCCCCTCTCCCTCCACAGGAGTCCAAAATGGTGGACCACTCCGAAGGCATACTGGCTGTCCGTATATACGTTCGCGGTGGTCCCTGCGGCTATGATGCATGCTCGGGTGAGGGCTATCAGCTCTGCTGCCTGGGCAGATCGTTGTGTGATGCAGGCTGTTTCAACTACTGTTCGGGCTGTCGTTACTGCATAGGCAGCTGAAGTGGTGCCATCTGGGAGTTTGATGCATGAGCCGTCTACCCATAGCTCTCCATCAGGGTCAGTAAAAGCAGTGTCTCGGAGGTCAACCCTACTCCTAGTTTGTTCGTCCGTGAGGGTCACCCAGTCGTGGATGGGAGGAACGTCGGGGTCATTTTCAGGCAGGGGCAACAATGTGGCAGGATTCAAAGTTGTGCATCTCTTTAGTGTGATGTGGGGTGCAAGTAGCGTCAGTTCGTACCCTGTCAGTCGTGCGCTAGTCAGGTGTTGAGTCTTTGTTTTCGTTCAGGAGGGTGTCGACAGCATGGGGGTACTAGTACAGTGAGGGAGTTGGAAAGCACTATTCCCTCGCTCTGACGGATGGAGACAGCAGCGGCAGCTACTGCTCGAAGGCAGGCAGGTAAAGCTCTGGCTACAGGATCAAGAGTGGCGGAGAAGTAGGCACAAGGGCGCTGCTTAGGACCAATCGATTGAGTTAGGACAGACAATGCGCATCCCTCCCTTTCGTGGGTGAAGAGGGAGAAGGGTTTGGAGTAATCCGGCGTTCCGAGGACGGGTGCTGAGCAGAGTGCATCCCGTAATTCCTTAAAGGAGGCTTGACACTCAGTGGTCCAAGGAAGCGGGGAGGGGACATCTTTGGTCAGCAGGGCAAGTAATGGTTTCACAGTGAGGCTGTAATTAGGCAACCACTGTCTGCAAAAAGATGTTAGGCCAACCAAAGAGCGGACCTGCTTTTGTGTTTTTGGGATGGGGGTGTCTAGGATGGTTTGGATTCGGTCGGGTGTAAGTTTCCTCCCTTCTTTGGACAGAAGATGGCCTAGGTAAGTCACTTGTGGCTGGCAGAACTGTAACTTCTTTTTGGAGACTTTATGGCCATTTTCTGCAAGAAAGTGTAGGAGTTGGACGGTGGCTGTCGTTGCAAGCGGGGTGGTGTCGGCCGCTAAAAGGATATCATCGACATATTGGATCAACACCACTCCCTCTGGTAGCTGGAAGGCATCCAGCTGTCTTTTGAGGGCCTGGCTGTAAATGCTGGGACTTTCAGTGTACCCCTGGGGAGCTCTACAAAATCGGTACGAGCGGGATTTTAAAGTGAAGCCGAAGAGATAACGGCTGTCTGGATGGATGGGGATAGAGAAAAACGCGTTCTTAAGGTCGATAACAGTGAAGGTGGTGGCAGTGGACGGGATGAGGGTCAGAATGGTGGTGATATCAGAGACTACAGGATATTGGGGTACAACCACTTTGTTAATCTCTCGCAAGTCGATGATGAAGCGGTACGCTTTCTCATCTCCTTCACCTTGCTTCTTAATAATAGGTAGGATTGGGCTGTTGCAGACGTTGCTAACCACCTCTTCAGCCACCCCTGCATCTACCAGAGACTGAATGATCGCTACCAGTGCCTTCTCACCCTCTGGAGATATCCGATATTGCGGGAGTTTCGGGAGCATAGCGTCCTGTCGTACAGTTATGTGAATAGGATCAATCATCATTCGCCCCACATCAGAGTCATTTCTGGCCCACAGGTACGGAGGCAGGGTGTCAAGCAAGGACATGTCAGCGTCAGTTATGGAGCACATGTGTCGTGGGGGACGGGATCTAGGCATGTCTGGGTTGTCGTACAGGATGACTCGTATTCCATCTGGGGAACACCTAATGGTAGCTCGAAAATGTTTCAGTAAGTCAATGCCCATAATGGCGTCAGGGGAGTTGGAGGAAAGCAGGAATGTCGCGTCAGTGGTGCTGTTTTCTAGGTCAAAGGTAATAGGTACGGACAGGGGGTTAGTGGAGGGCGTTCCATCGAAACCTATCGACGTTATGTGTGAGCCAGACAAGGGTGCCCTTGGAATCAGTCGTTTTGATAACACACTACGTGTCGCCCCAGTGTCTACCAAGAATGGAGACTCGGTACCCAGGACCTTAGCGGTGACATAAGGACCTTGCTGGTCAACACAGAGCTCGACTGGATCCCTCCCTTGCCCCTGGCAATCCTATGCAAAGTCGGGGGCATTTTCACCTTCGGACAGCTGATATTGGTTCTGTCGAGGACGGTCAAATGTGTTCAGTCTCCCTGATCTGTCATTGTTGGTGTCGTTGGTGTGCCCTCGTCCTTGTACTCTATTTCTCGGACCACGTGCCACATCCCTGGAGTCCCTATTTCTATTTATCTTTAACATAACCGGACAATGGTATTTCCAATGGCCGAACCCTTTGCAGAAGGCGCATTGGTCATTGCTAATGTCTCTACGTCCGGTGTGGGGTGTGGGAGTGTGATCTTTAGGAGGTAGATCTCTGGGGGTGGCTGATTGGTAGTTCCCCCTTTGGTGTTCCCGCCCCACCGTTATACCTTGTATCTGGGCTATCATTACCCTTTCTTTTAAATCTTTCTTCTTTTTCTCGGACGCCCTATCATTCTCATTCTTTTGGTGCTCGTAATACTGAGCCATCTGAAGGATAGCTGCAGGTTTGGAGGCCCCCCAACTACTCTCACTCGTCTGCAGCTTTTGGGAGACCTCTTGTGTTAGGCCTTTTACGTAATTTTGTACAAACAGGTGCTGTCCGGTTGCAGTGGTCATGTCTTGGCCACTGTAGTCGGAGAACACTGTCTCGAATCGGGAGAAGTATTCTGACACATCTTCCTGCGGTTTCTGTCGACAGGCCGTGACTATCGACCAGTCTACCTTTCTTTCTGGAATCAGTGTCTTTAATTTCTGAACTATTTTGTCTGGGAGTTCTAGTATGTCTTTTACTGGTTTCCTTCCAGGTTCTCGTTGTCTATCTAGTTTACCGAGTTGGTCCCAGGTATGTCCAAACAGATCCGTGTGGTCAGCCTTCCGGATTTGCTTCCACACGTCAGCTGGCAGGCATAACCCAAAGAACAAGTCAATGTCTGCTAAAGTCATTATTGTCGAACCCAAGGCTGTGCCTAATTCGGTATAAAATGCCGTCGGGTTCTTTCTTAAATCGGGCAGTGTTTGTTTGAAGGTTAGGATATCCTGTCGGTCCCATGGTTGGTAAACCCAATTGTACACAACCCTCCCTTTTGCATTTTCATTATTGATATCATCGCTAGTTCCCTGGCCCCGTGGCGGGATCCAGTAAGGGGCCGCCTCTCTGATGGGCATCATAGTATTGGCTACTGCTACTGAGGTCGTTTCAGGGACTGTAACCTTGGTTTCTGGTTTTTGTTCCGTGAGGTGGCGGAAGACCTCAAGCATCTGCATGAAGAGCTCCGTCGCCTCACATTCAGTCCCATCTCCAACATCAATCTTCCTATACAGTGTTGTTAGTTTAGCGGGGCCCTTACTTTGATACCTATCTTCATATGCGTTCAGGGTGTGGTAGCTGAATCGCAAAATGAAATGCCGCCTGTGGCTGTCGGCATGTGAATTATATATGTTCATTGTGTACTCTTCGCTCTCCCTTCGTTCTACTAAGGTCTTTGCTATTTTGTCGATCCCATCCCGCTCATCTTTGCTCAACCTATTTGGCCTGGCTGGTGGTTGCTGACTAGCCTCGGGATTGTCTGACGATGTTGCCAATGCGGCTGGTGCGGGGGCCGTGAGGGCCGGTGCACTAGCGCTAAGGTCGTTCTCGTTTGCATTCAGGGCCTGCGAGTGTTGTTGGCAGGGGGCATACGGAGGGGGCATGTAGATGATTGGGGGACCTAGTAGTAACTCATCGTTCGCCCGCTGTTTGGAGGGCAATTCAGGGTAGAGCGCAGAGGGGATCCTAACAGGACATTGGCCTGTCGACCCTGATTCTTGGTTTCGCGTAGTTTCCTTTCTTTCTTTTATTTCTTCTTCTAGTTGCTTTGCGGCCAGGTGGGCTGCCTTTCGTAATTCTTTCCCTATTTTTGCTTCTTCTCTTTTCTTTTGTTGTTCCGTTTCTTTGCGCCACATGCCGATACTATCGAGCATAGTGGGCGTGGTCTTATTCTTTTGGAGCGCTATTTCTAATGTTTTTATTTTATTTTCATTAAAGGAACCTATCAGTGGCCACTGACTTTCAGGGTTCTTCTTTGTATATTTATGCCATAACTTAGTATAAGCTATAGCGACTAGTCCATGCTTAGTGAACATGTCCTTATTAGGGGTGCCCTCCAGTGGAGCTGGATGGTTCATCTCTAATAAGCGGTCCGGGCTAAACAGGCTACCAACCAGTGGGGAGAAGACAGGCATGACGGATTACAACGGGGACAAAAGTCTGCACTACCTATCTTATCACGGCGGACAAAGACTAGACAGAATATTTCTATTCTACGTTGTTTGGAGGCCGTGAATACCTCAAAAGAACCAATACCGAATAATCGGTCAATCAAATCAATTCAGTGGGGAGAATAAATGGGCACGAAAAGTTATCGTTACCCACTCTTTCTCTACCTGCAAAGAGAGACCTTGTTCTTCCCTGTTTGCAGACAAAGAATCTCCAGACAATAATCCACGAACGACAGTTCGGGAAACAGTGGGGGAGGAAGATAGGCACGACGGATTACAATGGGGACAAAAGTCTGCGTTACCTATCCTTCACTGCTTGCAAAGAGAGAGCCTGTTTGTTTTTCCCCGTTTGCAGACAGTGAATCTCCAGAGGGTTTCAACAAAGCGTAATACTAGTATTATCCAAACAAAACAATCTTTTTTCAATTTGTCGTGTTTACACGACCTTACCCGGACCGCATGGACGGTTTCCTGTCCTCTGGATCCAGCGCCCGATCGTCCTCTCTCCTTCGTGATGCCCGTGGCACTCCTGATGGTTCCCAGTCAGGACCGTAGATCACTCGAGAGAGGTCTGTTCAGAACTAGTGAAAGTCGGATGATCGGCTGTCAGACGAGGGTCTATCGGACACGAGCTCTTCCCGATCGTTGCAGTCGTTCACTCTGTCGTCGGGACCTCTCCCACTGGATCCACGTGTCGCTGATGGGCCCCACGCTTTGGGACGCCAATTGTGGAAAAAGGTAGGGCTAGGACCTTTCTCAAGATTTGCCCGGCGCTAACTGCCCTTGTACCATTCAAATTACCAAGCAATGAGGCAGGCGCCGGAGACCAGAAGGCAGGAAACAGAAGTTTTATTCCGACGGAGCAGAACACATCAGATCGGACAACAAGGTATCGTCTCGAGGTGCTCTAACAGCCTCTCGGAGGCCTGGCCTCTTATACACTGGTTTATGGCATGTGACCTTTCTTTATTACAATCAGAACATTGTGAACAACAAGGAAAGACACATCCCCGTAATCCTCGTGTCAATCCCACCCCCATATACCTTCACAATAGAGGTCCTCAACCGGCTGATAAGAGGAGGGGGTCATTGCGCAGCTGAGTGTTCTGCCGATTCTTAGGATGTGTGCGCCTGATCATATCCCGTGGGGTGGGGAGGTCTTGATCAATAGGGGAGGGGGGGTCCTTTGAAGAAGAGTGACTTCATACAATAAGGGGCAGTAAATGGTATCTCCCGGCTTAGGCGATGGCCTCGGACCTGTGTGGACAGCTGGACACGGGGGAAGGGGTCCTCAAAGGAGTGGTATTCATGCCGCGTGGACAATCGAGCGCGGAGGGAAGGTTGACCAACAGAGGGGCATTCATGGGAGGAGAGGAGATGCTGGTCAGGCGCAGGCGTGACTCCCAAGGACAGGGTCATGCAGAAGGGTTAGGCTCGTGAGAGGGAGGGAGGGGGAGCCAGGGTGCGCGGAGGATGCTTGCTGGGTCAGAGGGGCGCGCTGGCAACCGATCGTGGACAGGGAGACCATGATACCTAAAATGGTCGCCGTGCACGTTGTACATGGGTGACAAGCTGGCGCAGATGATGTTCAATTCGTAAACTAAAATTCCACACGGACATCTTTTTTTTACAAGAGTTACATCTGACACAGTAAACTTATTCACGTTTGCGAGCGGGTTGAAGGGGCAAAAAATGTATTGCAAGGTGTTCTAGTTATGCCAGGGGCACAGCCATTATCCTCAGAAAAGGGCTTCCATGGCACACTCGTGCTGTAATCTGCGACCCTCAGGGGCACTAGGTCATGGTTGCCGGGATTTCTTGCAGACGTCCCGTCCGATTGATCTCAGTGTATAGGCCTAACACTGACGACCCCCTGTTTTTTTGTGAAATATGAAGGCTGGTGGAGTCCCTGGTGCAGTGCTATGGGTAGGAGTTTTTGATGTGATTCTTAATCCTGATAATGACAGATTGGGTGGCTCACGCCGGCCCCATCCTCGGGCAGTGGAGAAACTTCAGGTGCTGATGGAGGATTTGAGCCTGGTTGATGTCTGGTGCCGTCTACATCAATATAGCTGCAAGGGGACCTGCCTCTCTACTGCATGTCCTACGTGGTCCAGAATCGGCTACTGGCTCATTCCCCAAGATCTGGACGCTTGGGTCAGACACTATGCTCATCTCGCCCGCACCCTCTCGGATCACGTCCCAGTACTACTTGAATTTGTATTGCCGAGTAGGTCCTTTAGTTGGAGACTTCCAGCTGGTGTCCTTTGCGACCATGTGTTTCGGGAGAAAATTCGGGCTGCCATAACAGAGTATTTCGAGATAAATGTTGGCTCTGTGGACTCTCCATCCACGCTATTGGAGGCATTTAAAACTGTCATTTCTAAGCAGGCTAGAATCCTGCATACATTCAGAAGTGATCTGAGGCGACTCTAAAGAGAGATACGTATACTTCAGTCTGAGTATTTTGAATCCAATTGACTTTCAACTCGCGAGCAGATAAAGGCGAAGATAGCGGAATTTGAGGAGATGTAACAAAGGGAAACATTATTTGGGGAGGGAGGTGCGCGCCCACCAATATGGTAAGGGAGATAGAGCTGGGAAGACTCTTGCTGGTCTGTAAAAAGAGCAGTGGGCAAATCATTACATCAGTGAGCTGGGGAGGGGTAAGGACAAGCTCGTGGTCGGGCAGGAAACGGTTCAGGCCGAAATGCTTACATTTTATTCTTCGTTAAATGCCACACGCGAGCCGGGGATACCTCCTGATATGTTTCACTTTTTTGATTCGATCGAGCTTGTCTGGCTTAGCGACGCCAACCGTTTTTGGATGAACCGTTTTCCGTACAGGAGGTGATCGGCGTAATTTGGGCTGTGCACTGGAACAAAGCACCGGGGCTGGACAGACTCACCCCTTCTTTTTATAAGGAATTTGTGCCGCTGCTCACGCCTCATCTAGAGCCCTTATTTATTATCGCTGCTCACTCGTATTGGTCTAAGTCCTGCGTTCTTTAAAACAATAGCATTGCTCTACACCACCGCAACTGCCAGGTTGCAGATTAACGGAGTCGTCTCCCTCGGCCAAGGTGGCTCGCGGCACTAGACAGGGGTGTCCGTTATCACCCCTCCTCTTCACTATCGCAAAGAAGCCACTGGAGTCCCGGCTGCAACAGTTTCATGTGCAAAGACGGCTTGCTTTTACATCCCGGGTGATTCTTGAGTCCATGTATGCAGACGATGTGACCCTTTATGCCAAACGTCTTGCGAGTAATCTCGATCTCCTTATACGAGAAATCATTAGATTTAGTGGCCTCTCGGGTATCAAATCGAGCATTACATGCCACACCCTCCTTTTGAACCAGATCGTACACTGAGATTCGGCCGCTCAGAATGAGACTGTAAGCAAGGTTACTGGGAGATATAGATCATACAATACAGTCCACAGATGGATGCTCCTGTGTATTTCTGCTGATTTCCAAGCTCTACCTGAGCCCCAAGAAGCCAAGTAGCACTAAATCCAGGGGCGTGTTCCATTTGGAGCCCCACATTTGGAACCCCATGGCCCCCTTCACCAGAGGTGGTGCTTGCTTAGTTGCAGGCCGGCCGCATTAAATTAAAGCTCAGTGGAGTGACCAACAACAAGCAGCACTCGAGCACAATACCGCTTTTCCCCAGTAAAAGCCTTTATTGGTACGCACAACTTCCTTCTCAGTCCATTAAAGCACACAACCGCAGCCTTACGCGTTTCATGAACTTCACTTCCTCAGAGGCTACAGCAGTCAAACAGAGCATTACGTGCCACACCCTAATTTTGAACCAGATTGTTCACTGTGATTCAGCTGCCCTGAAATGAGACTGTACGCAAGGTTACTGGGAGATGTAGTTCGTACAATACACTCCACAGATGGATGCTCCTGTGTATTTCTGCTGATTTCCAAGCTCTACATGAGCCCCAAGAACCCAAGTCGCGCTAAATCCAGGTGCGTGTTCCATTTGGAGATCCACATTTGGATTCCCAGGGCCCCCTTCACCAGGGGTGGTGCTTGCTTAGCGGAAGGCCAGCCACATTAAATTAAAGCTCAGTGGGGTGACCAACAACAAGCAGCACTCAGTACAACCCCTCTTTTCCCCAGTAAAAACCTTTATTATATTATATATATTATATATTATATATATATATATATGTGTGTGTGCGCAGCACATTCTCCAGTCTTCAATGCATTTTTTTCATCAATTAGCCTCTCCAGAGGCCTCGCACTATCAGGTGAGTAAGCTCGAGTGCATTCTGGGGCTGGAAGTCTTTGTGCTGTGCCAATTCTTCCCCACCAGTGGGGTCTGTGTATTTGCTTGCAGATAAAATTTAAAACAGTATTAATTATCCGGTTGTTGTTCAAGATCTCCCGTTGGGCCTCAGAAAGGCATGCTGGTTCCTCTTATTATATTTCTCGTGCTGCAGACAGGTTAAGCACAGTTCCAACCTTGCAGACCCATCATTTAATGGCGGTGCATCCTTCACGGCGAGGCAGCCCCAGAATGCACACAAGCTTACTCACCTAATAGTGCGAGGCCTCTGGAGAGGCTAATTGATGAAAAAAATGGATTGAAGGCTGAAGAATGTGCTGCGCAGATCTGTGGCTGACAGTTTGTGTTTCTCCCTTTGAAAAAGAAGCAAGGTGCTTTGAAACGCGTTAGGGATGGTAATTAACAATTGGAAAGCTGAGCCGGTTTTAAAAATAAAGCGTTCTGTGAACTTATTTTTCGTGGAGTGGCGTCCTTAAGCAGAAGGCATTTTTAAGTAATTTTCACACAAGGCAGCCTCACCGTGAAGGATGCACAGCCATTAAATGTAGGGTCTGCAAGGTTGGAACTGTGCTTAACCTGTCTGCAGCATGAGAAATCAATCACACCTCCATTTCCTCAACAATACAGTTATACACACCTTACTAATTCAAACATATTCTAACATAAATTTACTCTCTTATACAATCACTGATACAAGTTCACAATGATC
Organism: Lissotriton vulgaris; assembly: GCF_964263255.1. Classification (NCBI taxonomy): domain Eukaryota; kingdom Metazoa; phylum Chordata; class Amphibia; order Caudata; family Salamandridae; genus Lissotriton; species Lissotriton vulgaris. Next base: position 1,718,313,311 of record NC_141694.1, on the reverse strand, counting down.
CATACAGCCACTCACACATTCACTGGCTCTTATGCACAGTTATTAATATATGCCAACTCTCACATGCACTGTGTTTTACATATGTACTTACTTGGACATGTAGCACTGAGATATCCATTCACTCACCAACACACTCATGCACACAGTCAACCGCCCATACAGCTGTTTCCACATGCACATTTGAACCCATACATCTAGTGAATCAACGGCCCACACCTCTATGCACAGAGTCATACACCTCCCAGCCACCCACACACACACTCACACTCAGTCTCCCATACAAAAACTTGGGCAACCAATCAATAATCCATATAGTTACTCATATAGCTACTGATCAACACATGCAGCAGTTTACAGAACAACAGACATAAAGATGCACAAATTAAGACAGTTTAGTCACTAACCCATGCACTCAGTGAGACACATTTAATCACTCACTCATACAGTCAGTGAGGCACCTACTAAATCTTTCACCCAGACACTTATACGTCCACTCATTCTTCAATATGTAAGACATATTTTAACTTTACAGAAACATACAGTCACTGGATGTTGTCATCAGTGATGTCATCAGTGATGTCATTTGAGATGTCATCAGTGATGTCATCAGTGATGTCACTGACCATGTCATGAATGATGTAATATGTGACATCATCAGCAGTGGATTGCGGGTGCGCGATATATAGTTAGTGCAACTAACTATTGCAGTGTAGTTCCTAGTTTCCCACTAGGCCCTGCGCATTGGAATAACATAAACAGTAGTATCGACGTAGAAGTGCGGATCTTCCAGGCCTCTACTGACTATGCTAAACTTAATTGGGTGTGTTACCAACTAGCTCAGAGGTCACTGGAAACTTTCTTCTCTGCATAGGAAGTGATCAGCTTCCCTGGCACAGACAAGAAGGGATTCAGCTTTCCAACAACCATGCAACATGACAACTTTGCTCCTCAGATTAAGAGTCAATCTCTAGGTTCGTGTGAAACAATAGACAGTTATTTGACTCAGTCAGGTTAGTGCAGATTACTTTCACAATATGTAGATAAATAAAGGGTTAACATTTATTGAACAGTCTTTCTTCTCGTACAAGAGAAATGTATTGCCACAATTGCAAGACTTGTTATGATAAGAAGTACGTACAGTAAGATAAGTATTTCGAAATAATACTGTAAAAGCATTGATATGGTTTCTTAGCCATACAATGGTTTAAAAGTAATAAAACATATATACAGTCATATATACATTAGGCTAAAATACTCAACTGGTGCTTCTAACTACGCCTACCCCAGTGTACCTGACCTAAGCCTAATACTTGGGAGGGGAGTAAGTAAGTAGCTCTAAGTTAAGTTGGTTTTGCCAAGGTTTGCTTCAAGAATTCTCACTAAGGGTTTAGTCAACACCATACCTCTGAATAGAATGATGGAGGTCTGGTATCTCCTTCAGGGGAAACTCGGTATCCCAGTCACCCGCGAGGGCAGACTAGAAACGCTGGAGCTGGATTTCTCTGCAGGAGAAAGACAGCGTCTCTCTTCAGCGCGTCGAGGAGGAGGAGGGGGGACAGCGTCCGCGGGCAGCTTGGCATCTGCTGGGCTCTTCGCAGAGGGACGGCTGTTCAGCTCCTAAGCTCACAACACCATTGTTCGCGCTTTAGCAGCGATAATGGTATCAGTAGCTTCACCAACAGCAACGGGGCAGCAGCAGCATCAGCGTACTGCATACAGCATACAACAGCAATGGGACACCAGCAATTGCTTAAGGCAACGTTGGTAATATTTATACCTGACAGGTGCCTGGTTTGACGTAAGTTTGCTGGACATAAGACGTCAATTAAAGATGTCACTAGGAAGTGATAGCTATCAGTTGCTCATTAGAGTTCCATTACTAATCAAAACACAGCAAGCGGGGATTTCCAGGTTTGCTGAGTTTTTATCTTGTTGAAGAACTCGGAGTGTTAATCTAGGAATATCAGATAGTGACTTCTGCTCTGTCATTGCACTAATTGGTTGCAAAGGAAGTGGCAGAGAACTATTCTGGAATGTGGCTCTGTTCGTGTGAGGCCAGAGATGACTTTCTGAATATCGCACTTGAACGGTTATGCCAATATAGGGAATAAATGGATTTATAGCCGAATAGGGGTATAAGGTCGCAGTATCGATCAGGAACCTAGATACACACGCAACACCCACTCCACGGGTTCATGTCCATCAAATTACTAAAACTAGAGCAATAGGATGCATGTGTAACATTGCCCACCCCAAAATACATAAATGCATTCGAAATAGGCGTATATTGTAATACGTGAAATTTAGGTACTGTACGTTTTTGAAGCATAGAAATCATTCAAAAATTATTGCATATGAAATCAATGAACGATTATGCAAAAAGAATTACACATGAAATATCTCTGAAACAGAAGAAGGGCGAGATAAATCATCACATATAAATGCATTGCAATAAATGTGCTAGAGGCTGATGTAAAGTTATTATGTCTCTAGATGTGTGTAGAAAATAGAAGTGTGAAGCTTCTGTTCTCTAAGAATAGTTTTTACCTTAAGCAAAGAATTGTTCGTGCCAAAAAAGGTCAATATTAAAAAATGTCCAATTCAAAAGATTTATTGCTTGAACGGGGAAATAGAGTTCCAACGCTTTTTGCAGTTTTTGTTGATCAAAACTGAAGGCCGAATTCAGAGTTCATAGGAACGCTGTGTGTCGGAAAGCTTCTTCAAAGTTATTGTTTCTGTCAGGTTAGTGCAGATTACTTTCACAATATGTAGAGACTAGAGAGACGGGCGTTTGTCAATAAAGGGTTAACATTTATTGAACAGTCTTTCTTCTCGTACAAGAGAAATGTATTGCCACAATTGCAAGACTTGTTATGATAAGAAGTACGTACAGTAAGATAAGTATTTCGAAATAATACTGTAAAAGCATTGATATGGTTTCTTAGCCATACAATGGTTTAAAAGTAATAAAACATATATACAGTCATATATACATTAGGCTAAAATACTCAACTGGTGCTTCTAACTACGCCTACCCCAGTGTACCTGACCTAAGCCTAATACTTGGGAGGGGAGTAAGTAAGTAGCTCTAAGTTAAGTTGGTTTTGCCAAGGTTTGCTTCAAGAATTCTCACTAAGGGTTTAGTCAACACCATACCTCTGAATAGAATGATGGAGGTCTGGTATCTCCTTCAGGGGAAACTCAGTATCCCAGTCACCCGCGAGGGCAGACTAGAAACGCTGGAGCTGGATTTCTCTGCAGGAGAAAGACAGCGTCTCTCTTCAGCGCGTCGAGGAGGAGGAGGGGGGACAGCGTCCGCGGGCAGCTTGGCATCTGCTGGGCTCTTCGCAGAGGGACGGCTGTTCAGCTCCTAAGCTCACCACACCATCGTTCGCGCTTTAGCAGCGATAATGGTATCAGTAGCTTCACCAACAGCAACGGGGCAGCAGCAGCATCAGCGTACTGCATACAGCATACAACAGCAATGGGACACCAGCAATTGCTTAAGGCAACGTTGGTAATATTTATACCTGACAGGTGCCTGGTTTGACGTAACTTTGCTTGACATAAGACGTCAATTAAAGATGTCACTAGGAAGTGATAGCTATCAGTTGCTCATTAGAGTTCCATTACTAATCAAAACACAGCAAGCGGGGATTTCCAGGTTTGCTGAGTTTTTATCTTGTTGAAGAACTCGGAGTGTTAATCTAGGAATATCAGATAGTGACTTCTGCTCTGTCATTGCACTAATTGGTTGCAAAGGAAGTGGCAGAGAACTATTCTGGAATGTGGCTCTGTTCGTGTGAGGCCAGAGATGACTTTCTGAATATCGCACTTGAACGGTTATGCCAATATAGGGAATAAATGGATTTATAGCCGAATAGGGGCATAAGGTCGCAGTATCGATCAGGAACCTAGATAAACACGCAACACCCACTCCACGGGTTCATGTCCATCAAATTACTAAAACTAGAGCAATAGGATGCATGTGTAACATTGCCCACCCCAAAATACATAAATGCATTCGAAATAGGCGTATATTGTAATACGTGAAATTTAGGTACTGTACGTTTTTGAAGCATAGAAATCATTCAAAAATTATTGCATATGAAATCAATGAACGATTATGCAAAAAGAATTACACATGAAATATCTCTGAAACAGAAGAAGGGCGAGATAAATCATCACATATAAATGCATTGCAATAAATAGGCTAGAGGCTGATGTAAAGTTATTATGTCTCTAGATGTGTGTTGAAAATAGAAGTGTGAAGCTTCTGTTCTCTAAGAATAGTTTTTACCTTAAGCAAAGAATTGTTCGTGCCAAAACAGGTCAATATTAAAAAATGTCCAATTCAAAAGAATTATTGCTTGAACGGGGAAATAGAGTTCCAACTCTTTTTGCAGTTTTTGTTGATCAAAACTGAAGGCCGAATTCAGAGTTCATAGGAACGCTGTGTGTCGGAAAGCTTCTTCAAAGTTATTATTTCTGTTCAGGTGAGAACATCGTATCAGACAGGCTCTCAAAGAATTGGTCTACAAAATCAGGTGACAGTTCAACCAAATTCGATAGTGCTGTAACTTGGCAGGTGTGAGAATGATTGCTGTCATCATAGTCGGGATCAGCAATGCTCACAGAAGGTCGTACCTGGGTGATGCTGCTTTTGTCACTCGCTCCACTGTTACCACCTAGTCGTAGTACAGGAGTCTCAACGAATGCCGTCATCAGGATTGGTAGCCGCTGGGGACAACACAATGCGTGAGCCGTTATTGGACTGAGCAAAGTATCGACGTCCATTGGTACTGCTGATGGAAGTGAAAGACAGATGTCCAACACGCATTCATCTCCGCATAGCATACATCGAAGTACCGGTGAGATACAGTTCTGCCATATAGGTCTGAATGAAAGGAACCAGGTCATGTTTAGATCTCTCAGCCTGGCCAATCCAAGGATGTTAGTTATCCTGTCCCGGTAGCGCATTGCTAGGATTGTCTCTTCCATTCCCATGGGAGCTATGTCTGAGCTTTGGCTTGCCATAACGAAGCAGGACGGACAAAAATAAAATCCCTGCTACAAGTCCCAAAAATAAGGGTATGCCGCCAAAAACAGAGTGAACAAAATTAGGAACGATTCCCAAAATTGCTTGAAAAGGTGTTAGCAGTCCCGTAAAAATTGTCTTAAATATGCCTGGGATGCCTGTGGCACTAGACATGTTAAGGAGTTGGCTAAGCATTTCTACGAAATGCATGGGGCAATTTGTCGATAAAAGTTCATGAACTTCAGTAGCTGTCCTTGCAACTAGAAGATCATACGTCTCTTTTGATGACGTTATGGGCACTGTTGTCTGTAAAAGCACAGACTTCATTTTGCTTAAAGTATCAATTCGTATAGAATAGAGATTCAGACGAGGCCAGATGGGAGTCACTGTGTCTGCAGGCCCACTCCGGAACAATGCTTGCATACAGCATTTGACCATGGATGTTACACTTACTAGATAACTTTTCCCTGGCACAAGGCCACAACATCTGTGATCCGTTCTAAGAATGTAACTCCTGTTTGCAAGTTGCATAAAGAAGGGCTCTATCTGAGTTGCAGGTGTGACTAGCTGGTGGCATGAAAGGTTGTTAGAATTTCCATCACATGCTCCGTGTAAATTAATACCCTGACACAAAAGTATACCGCTTAGTGAATGTTTACAATTTTCACCACTAAGAAATACATTTTTGTCGCTGTCACTATAGCAAGAATGTGTGTATGGTAATTTCCATTCTGATTTTACATATCCTTTACCCAATTGTTCATACTGGCCAGTAGGTATGTATTCAAGGCACTTTTTAAATCGGAAAGTTGTTATCGGAATGGTGATAATTCCGTGTATTATCCATTCAATGACAGGACTCTCTGACATTGTCAATGGTAATCTCTCAAGTTTTTCGATGCTCAGGATTGTATAGTCTGCTCCTTTCTGTGCCAAACTGATCTGTTTATCAGTAAGGTTAAAAATGGAAAATAATGACGTTGTGTTGATTAAACGCCAAGGCACATAGCCTGAACGAAGATTTTGCAGCGTCCAGCCTAATTGTATAATAGAACGTAATTGTGACTGGCCATGCTGTATTATTAGCAAGTCTCTATCTATCACATCAAAGGCAGAGGATACAATATTGTCCAACGAATATATTCTGGAAGACAGAGTCATTAACCCATTGTCCACTACAGAAAGTGATTTTTCCAAATTAATACGATCTATTTCTCGTATTTTTTCAGCTGTTTCAATTTGTTTGACTTTCCAAGCCTCGTTGTAAGCAGCATAGATACTGGTCGCTATGAAATGCTTTTGACGCTGTTTGCGTGGTCCAAGAATGAAATCGCGCAAATCAGCACCATCTTTTAGTAAAGACAAGTGTTGCTTAATTTCAGCCAGTGTGGATGATGTTAGCCATTCAAGGCAGAGTTTCCCTACACTGTATGTCGTTATTATCCCTGAATGTTGTCTCTGGGAGTATCTCGGGTCTTGTCTGGTCATTTTTAACCCCTGTGTTTTATTCAGGAATCTATCTTGACGGCTGTTTGTGTCAGTAGGCCAGATTAACCACTTTTTCCAATCAGGATGTGTTCTGTTAAAATGTAAAATTTGTGACACGTCTAACTCAATATCTGTAGTTGTATTTTCAGGTATTGGCTTTGGAATAGACGGTGTTTTTAGGTCTTTGATCTTAGCTAGGCCAAGAGAAGATGTTTGGTGTATTGTGTCATTTAAAAACATCATTTGTTCTGGTATCATGCAGGTTCTGAATAGTGCTTCAAGGCCTTGTACCTGCCAATCTTTTGTACCCCAAATTGTCTTCGTTTCAATGTTATTTTTCCAATAATCAAAACCAAATGCCATCATTTTGTCATAAAATGCTTCTGAATATACCAATTTAGAATTTGTCAGCATTGTTTTCATTCCTGTTTTATCTAACAGTTTGTAATAAAACGTTTCTGCATCACTGGTGTTAAACCCTGAGAAGTATTTGAATTTCTCAAAAAATGCTTTTGAACTGCTTTTAGGTGGTGTAGCACAATGTTCCCATTGATTATACATAAAAACATTTCTAGGCTGTGCAGATTTATGCAAGTAATGATAACCATAATGTGTGTAGCAGAATAATTGCTCATAGCTAGATGAACCTTGTAAATAATCATGATCTGTGAATCTAGCTGACATTACTAAATCAGACATCATGTCATTAATACTGTTAAAGTCCCAATCATCAGAGAATGTACTAGGTTTTACAAAGTCACTTAAGGAAACCTTCAGTTGATGAGGATACTTCAGGATTTCGACCGGACCATAGATCTCATAGTCTGTTTTCTCCCATACTACCCCACCAGGTATTGGAATTGCTGTGACATTTACTGTTGACAGTTCTCTTTTCTTCACGTGTGATGATCTGTGTGGTTTGAGGACTAGGTTGATGTTCTGACTTGCTGTGTCCATTCTACTATATTTTCCCTCAATGAATTTTCCCAAACAAAGTACCATGATGAGCCAAAGCAGGAGGAAAAATACACCTAGACCGAACCAGAACTCTAGCCAAGGGGAAACAAGGTATATTTTCTTCAGTTGATTAAAGAGTTCCGATGCTTTTTCTTTAAAAGTCTTTTTTGTTTCTGGCATCACTTCGGGGTCGTTTTGTTCTTCAGAGAAGTTGTCGAAGTTGATGAAATAACCAGAGGCAGTTCTGTCAATTGTTGGGATTGTTCTTTCAATCTGTCTCTCGGTAGCACTTTCTGATGCCACATTATTGTAGACTGGTGTTTCTTGACGAACTGTTTCAATCTGTGTCTCAAGAGGCACGAGTTCCATGGCATTATTGCATAGTCCTTCTCTGTGCACTGCAGGCTGATCGAATGTGATTAGTCTTTCAGTTTGAACCTCTTGGATTGTTGCAAGTTTGGGTATTCTGGTGTTTCTTGGGAGTCCACTGGGCCTACTGTTAATTATAGGCCACGTGCTTGTGGTTTTACCAGGTCGATGGACACGACTCTGTTCTCCTTTTTACCAGCAAGGGGCGGTAGTACTACTGATCTTGTTCCGGTGACTGCCAAGACAGGTGCTGCTTTTCTGTAAGAAGGCCCAAATTCCTTCTTCACCGCGATCTTTTCTCTGACTAGATCCCCAATCTTTGGAATCCAAACAGGCCTTGCTGGGGCTGTTGCTTGTGGTGCCTCGTCAGTGGTATCTGGCTGTTGCTTTAACTTTATGTTGCTTAAGGATTTTTTTGTTTCATTCAGTTCCATTAAAACAGCCAAACGATCTTTGATGTCAAAGTCTGTTGTTTTTTCTTGTACCACTGACATCTGACTATCGAGGTCCTGAATGTTCATTCTAATTCCGAACAATAGTTCGTATGGGCTGAAACCTTTTAGAGAATTTCTTGGCAAGTTATTAAGACTAGTTTGGACACTTATTAAATGTTTGACCCACCCAGCGCCTGAACCTAATACCTTCGCTGTTATAGATCGCTTTATGTCCCGGTTTTTTCTTTCAACCACACTATTCCCTTCGGGGTGCGCCGGACAAGAATACCGCAACCAAATTCCCATGCTGGCCATGGCCTCCTTATAAGCTGGAGAGCTAAAAGCAGGACCCTGGTCAGAATGGAACGTGGTAATTGCGTATGTGCCGATAAAGACTCGCAGATCTTTTATAACCGTTCTAGCATCAGCCGAGCGCTGGGGCCAAATTTTTTAAGTGTGTTTAGCCTTAACTGTGTACAATGGGACGCGCTTCTCTTCTTTGATTGCTCAGATAGACCGCCTTATGCTGTCTAGCAGGGATCCTGAAACTACACTGGCCTGTTCATTACTGCGATCTCTGTTGCAGTCTTCACAATTTTGAGCGAAACATTGCATATCTATGCTCATTCCTGGCCACCAGTACTCTGATTGTAATTCATTCAGAGAGTCTTTAATTGTTTGATGTCTCAGTCCCAACCCCATATGTGCTTCCAGTAAGAGGAAGCCCCTCCGGTCCCTGTTTGGAATTACCCTATCCCCCACTCCAGGGATTCGAGCAAAAGGAACGGAGTTTGCATCGATTACGTATGCATAATTGAGTGGATAGTTTACGGGTAAAGCTGCACAGTCGCCTTTTATGGTCGTTTTTACTGCCAGCATGGTTTCCCCGTCTATGTATTTATCTGTACACTTTTTTGTGGCTACGGAAGCCGGGTTAGTTGCTTCCGCTGTGGCTGTGTTAGCCAATGAATTCCCTGCAACGTGAACGCCATCACGTTGAAGACTCTGTGCGTGTACCACGTGAGTCTTTTGTAGTTCTTTGTGTAAAAGAGCTACCTGTTTCCAGAGCAATTTATGCTTTATTGTGGCTCCTGTGTCATCTTTGTAATCGTTTTCAATCCAGCTCTGCAGTTTATTGTTGTAAGAGTTGACGCAAAAATGAGAATCACACACGATAAGTGTCGGGAATTCACGTTCTGCATTTTCGAGCGCCATCTTTAAACATCTGATTTCAGTTCTCTGAACCGAACAGTTTCTTACAGATTCAGTTTTTGTTACTTTCGGTCTGAATTTACCGCACAGCCAACGACCTTTAATAATCGCACAGGCTGCATCGTAGGATTTGCTCTCTACGTTGAAATGCTGTACAAATCTATCTGTATAGATTATACAGGCGTATTGCGGGAGAGGCAGAACTTCGATTCGCAGAGGATATTCTTCTTCATATTCTAAATCATTCAGTTCTTCGAATTGCGGAGCGAAATAGTATTTCACATCTTCCGCTCCTAGAGAATCTATACACTGTATCCATTTCGGATCCAGTGACACTGTAGGCAGGTTTACTGGGCTGAATAGCGCCTCGAAGGCGGATTCCGCTGTGAGGATATTAATCCGTTTGCCGTGTGCTAGTTCTCTTTCATTTGCTAATGCAATTTGCACTGCTTTCACAGTTCTTTCTGTGAGACTGAATGCTTTTTCTGCTTGTGTGTACAAGTGAGATTTAATTGAAATTGGTACCTTTTCTCCCTCATTAGAGGTCAGGTACGTGAATCCGCATCTTCCTGGGATGACTCGGATTACAAGATCGCGTGTATTGTCACGTGTATCTAATTTAGTTTTTGCTAACATGTCTATTTGCAGTGATCTCAAAATTTCTGTGTGTTTTTGAGTCCAATTGATTTGTTTAAAATCAGGTTTAATTAGTTCGTAGAGAGGTTTAACCCTCTCTGCGTAATTTAGAATGTAAGTTCTTCAGAAGTTCAGAAAACTTATTATGGATTGTAAATTCTTCAGCGTTTTTGGAGCTTGGAGTACAGCGCACTTCTCTAAGAAGTTGTCCGCTAGGCTTTTCCCTTCACTTGATAATTCGTACCCTAAGAATAGTACTGTCAGATGGGCAATTCCGGACTTTTTAAAGTTGAATTTGTAACCCTCTGCTGCGAACCCAAGTATAATGGTGTTCACTCTTTTCAAGTGAGTATCCAAGTCGTCGTCTGTGAGATAGATATCATCTACGTAAGATAATGCCTCATCATCATATATTTGTAGTAACTCTGTTACCCTAGCTGAGAATAGTCCTGGGCTGTTCTTGAACCCCTGTGGGAGTCGACAGAATTTTTTCTGCGACCCAAATGCGGAGAAAGCGGTCAAATATCTGCTTTCCGGTGCAATGTTTTGACAAAAGAAACCATTAGATATGTCTAATGTCGTTTTATATTTTTTCCTAACTATGTTATTAATTAGGGCTGCACTATGCGAGTTCTGTACTGCAAAAGTTTTGCAACATGTATTAAGGTGTCTGTAGTCCAAAACTAGACGATATGAATTGTCTGGTTTGGAGACAGGAAACAAAGGATTGTTCATTTGAGAGGTGCATGGTTCAATCACCCCCTGGTATTCAAGTTGATCTAAAATCTCCCTGACTTGCTTTTTAGCTTCTTGCTTAATGGGATACTGCCGTTGGGCAGTTGGTTCACTTTTTAACTGGATTTTGTGAGGCGGTGAGTCCTCATCCCATCCTACATGATTTTTATACAATGCCGGTGCCTGGGCTACTGCCCATTTCCTTGCATATGTATATTTTTTGTGAATCGGAATGTGATTCGAGAAGGCAGGCATAATCACTTCTTCGCCACGAGGGCACTCCCTGACAAACTCTGGGGGCCAATCTTTTTCAGCTAACAGAATATCATAGCCTTTTGAGAGTTTATCCCAAAACAGACCTCTAATTTTCCTAGTCTTATGACCCTCTATACCCAATGTTATTTCGTATATTTTATGGGGCTCGCTAAGTCTGGTGTCGGCAGTTTCAACCTGAATGTATTCATTCGTGTCCACTGTCTCCAGATGACTCATCAAGATCTTGCGCGCTATACTGATTTCTGCTGCACTGTCCAACATTGTCAATGCCCACTCCACGTTTTTCAACTGTGTCCTCAGTATCCTCGGCATGGTTGATTACTCTAATACTGGCTACCTTCTTTTTTGGAAATTGAGATTTTTTACTCTGAGCAGGTTCCTTGTCTTTGGACTTGGTGTGCTCTCCTGGGTCTGACCGTCCTCTTCTTTCCGATTTCTGTGGAAAAGATCGAGAGGGACGTGTATCAATACTTTGATATCTATCAGGTTTTTACAGATTATCCCTATTTCTAAGGTTATATCTTTTTTCAGAGGGCTCCCTCTGGGGAGACTGGTGTTCTCGAGTCGGAGTTCTTTCCCTCCGTCGAGGAGACCTTCCTCTGGACTGGAAAACTTTTTCCTTGGGAGTGGATTGTTTATTTCCATCCCAGCTCTTTTTAGGAGTGTTTAAATTATTTTTAATAAATAATTTTTCAGGATTTTCGAGCAGTTGGGGCTTTACTGGTTTTCCAGCCAAGCTGTCTCTACCTAATTCTTCATAGCATTTCTCTATGATTTGGGCAAGCTCAATTGGATCTTTTATATCTGTTTCCTTCAACTTCTGGCGGATCGCCACAGATGCTGCTTCTCCTTTTATGTTTGCTAATAATATAGCCGAGACCTGCTTGAAGTCTTTCAGTAATTTCATACCAAGAGTTAAAGCAGGTTCTGGACCGTATTCATTCTGAATCTGTTTTAGCACTTCTGGTATTACCGCCATAGACGGAACACTGTGTGTTTTTGTGTAAATGGAAGCAAAGACTGTACCCCAAGTGTCACAGTCCTCCACGTGTGGTGCGATTCCCATAGGAAGGCAGATGGTCAAGATTCTGTGTTTCTCTATAGGGGTAGTATCAGGAAATACTGCCTCTATTTGAGTGATTTTCTGTGCTAACCTGAAAGGAATTTGTTCCCGTTTTACGGGTGTTTTACCAAGACATGACTGTATGTTCTGTGGTGTAATTTTATTAGTGTTCCCCTGATGAGGGGTCAGCTGTGGTACATTAACAGCTGGCTGGACTGTTGCAGTCCGCATTACATATTGGACTAATTGCCTATGTATTTTTATTAGTGTTTTTAGCTGTACTAACAGCTCTTCTCTAGACATTTTTGCAATGTCCGGATGTGGTGTGTAGCTGGCTAGAACCGGCCACGTTGCTCCTGGTCTACCTAGTGGACCGAGCCTGGTAATATGATCATTATGTTTTAGGGCGCCATTAAACCAGAGCAGGTGCTCTTGGAATTTTAGTGGGATTTCAGTCTACTCGAAAGGAGCGTACTCATCCGGAGGTTTCTCTATTTTGTAATAGTGAAACTCTTTTGTTCTAGCGTTTGCCGCTGGAAAGTTTATCCATGAATAGAATACCTCTGTCTGCCGATATTCGTGAGCCTCTATCACGAAAATTACTGTACCACCTTGAGGTGCCAGTCCGTTTTCTATAAGTTTTAAAGTTATAGATTTTCTTAAGTGGACCGGGATGATAATTGCATCCGGGTCTGTGTGTTCGGGACCCTGCTGAGTCGCATTTACTGTGCCCCCAGTGGTTCTGTTTTCGAAGTCTGACATTTTATAAATGCAGGCTTTGCAGAGTTGGTCTCCAAGGAGACAAAGATTAGGTGCACAATATTTTGGAACACTGTATCCTTCAACGTTGAATAAACCAGAGCTTTACATAGGAATCTCTTCCTACTGAGTTCGGGCGGATTTTAACCTTTCACCCACTCCAGACGTCTATTGGAGTATTTACGGGAGAAAGGGGTCTGTGTGAAATATGCACGACTGAGTTACTCTAACGTCTTGCGTTAGTTTATCGCCTTACCAAACGTTGGGTGCCATGTAGTGTAGTTCCTAGTTTCCCACTAGGCCCTGCGCATTGGAATAACATAAACAGTAGTATCGACGTAGAAGTGCGGATCTTCCAGGCCTCTACTGACTATGCTAAACTTAATTGGGTGTGTTACCAACTAGCTCAGAGGTCACTGGAAACTTTCTTCTCTGCATAGGAAGTGATCAGCTTCCCTGGCACAGACAAGAAGGGATTCAGCCATGCAACATGACAACTTTGCTCCTCAGATTAAGAGTCAATCTCTAGGGTCGTGTGAAACAATAGACAGTTATTTGACTCAGTCAGGTTAGTGCAGATTACTTTCACAATATGTAGAGAATAGAGAGACGAGCGTTTGTCAATAAAGGGTTAACATTTATTGAACAGTCTTTCTTCTCGTACAAGAGAACTGTATTGCCACAATTGCAAGACTTGTTATGATAAGAAGTACGTACAGTAAGATAAGTATTGCGAAATAATACTGTAAAAGCATTGATATGGTTTCTTAGCCATACAATGGTTTAAAAGTAATAAAACATATATACAGTCATATATACATTAGGCTAAAATACTCAACTGGTGCTTCTAACTACGCCTACCCCAGTGTACCTGACCTAAGCCTAATACTTGGGAGGGGAGTAAGTAAGTAGCTCTAAGTTAAGTTGGTTTTGCCAAGGTTTGCTTCAAGAATTCTCACTAAGGGTTTAGTCAACACCATACCTCTGAATAGAATGATGGCGGTCTGGTATCTCCTTCAGGGAAAACTCGGTATCCCAGTCACCCGCGAGGGCAGACTAGAAACGCTGGAGCTGGATTTCTCTGCAGGAGAAAGACAGCGTCTCTCTTCAGCGCGTCGAGGAGGAGGAGGGGGGACAGCGTCCGCGGGCAGCTTGGCATCTGCTGGGCTCTTCGCAGAGGGACGGCTGTTCAGCTCACCACACCATCGTTCGCGCTTTAGCAGCGATAATGGTATCAGTAGCTTCACCAACAGCAACGGGGCAGCAGCAGCATCAGCATACTGCATACAGCATACAACAGGAATGGGACACCAGCAATTGCTTAAGGCAACGTTGGTAATATTTATACCTGACAGGTGCCTGGTTTGACATAAGTTTGCTGGATATAAGACGTCAATTAAAGATGTCACTAGGAAGTGATAGCTATCAGTTGCTCATTAGAGTTCCATTACTAATCAAAACACAGCAAGCGGGGATTTCCAGGTTTGCTGAGTTTTTATCTTGTTGAAGAACTCGGAGTGTTAATCTTGGAATATCAGATAGTGACTTCTGCTCTGTCATTGCACTAATTGGTTGCAAAGGAAGTGGCAGAGAACTATTCTGGAATGTGGCTCTGTTCGTGTGAGGCCAGAGATGACTTTCTGAATATCGCACTTGAACGGTTATGCCAATATAGGGAATAAATGGATTTATAGCCGAATAGGGGCATAAGGTCGCAGTATCGATCAGGAACCTAGATAAACACGCAACACTATATATGTGAATTTCAATGGTTTTGTGAAAGTAAAATAAGGTTTTGTAAATGCTAATCCCTAACTATATATGGTCTATAACCTATGGTTTTTTCAGTGAATTTTTAAGGTTTTGTAAATGCTAATTCCTAACTATATATGGTCTATAACCTATGGTTTTTTCAGTGAATTTCAATGGTTTTTTAATAGAAAATATCAAAAGCTGTAAAATGTATTCTTATTCTAATTCAATTTTTTTTATATATTTTTGTAATATAATTTTTTTATTTATTATTTTTTTTTTAATTATTTTTTTTGTTTTGCTGCCGGTCCGCGAACCGGGCAGCTTCCCGTTAGCTCAATTTCGTTCCGCGACCCGGTCCGCGAACCGGTAATAGTTCCGTTAGCGCAACCACCGCGTTAGAAAACAACATCGTGACGCATTGCGTAAGCGCGACGTATCGCGTTACCGCGTAATGCGTCTTATGACGCGCTGCGTTAGCGCACCCGGAAGCGTTCTGGAACGCGAACCGAGGCGCGAAGCGCAGCTACCCGGAAGCGATCCGGGGCGCGTAGCCGGACGCGTAACGTAAGCGTAACAGGTCATGTGACTTGAAAATAACACTTTTCATTGGTTGATTTCACTTTTGGTTTCTGAATGATGTAAGGCTAGGTCATGTGACCTAAAAATAGCACTTTTAATTGGTTTAGAACATTTTTTTTCCCCAAATGATGAAAGCCCCCTCCTATTTTTCTCACTTTGACTTTCAACTTTGTGAGAGGAAGAACTATTTTGATTATTGGAAGATGGCTTCAATTGTAGATGCAGCTGGTGGACCCCCACCACCACCACAACCTCCTAGGAAGGATGGACCACCTCCCTAGTTTATTCCCAACCCTGAAGAAGAGGAGGAAGAAGAAGTACAGGATGTACCTCAAATAGAATTTTTGCCTGAAGAGCCCCGGAAATCACACCGCAAGGACAATTTTATTTGGCAGTTTTTTTTCATTTCCTGCAGGCCAAAAAAAGGTGAATGCACGTTATGTTACATGTTTGATATGTAAAGAACCTCTGTCCCGAGGCACGGATAAAAAGTATAGCTTTGGTAACTATACTATGCTTCGCCACCTGCAAAGGTGGCATCCAATAAATTACAGTGTGGCGGAGGTGCGTAACCTACGTGAAAATCCACCAACTCCTGTGGCCACCACCTTAACCCATGAAAGTCTTTCGGGACCAGAGGCGAGGGAGACAGTCCCCACTATTCAAACTAATTTTCAACATATCAAGCTGGTGTGCATTTATTGTGGGGGTTTGCTTTGTTACGGCGAGATGAGCGTAACATTAATGAACAGAGCATATGAAAATCACAAGTGCTCAAAACGCCCCAGAAAGTGATTTTTTTTTTTGCTCCTGTTGAGCCGTTCTTCCCCCTGAAAAAAACCAAAAAAAATATAAAACCGTTCAAAAAATACAAAAAAACTATAAAAATGTTCAGAAAAATAATAAAAAATATATAAAACAACAAAAATAATTAAAAAAAAGTTTTTTTCAGAACTACCTCCCCTTTATAAGAAATTGCTAGAATGTTTAGCATTCTGGCAACCTCTATTTCTTTGGATTCGCTTCCCGGTTCGCGCGCCGGTACGCGAACCGGAAGCGAACTAAAAAAAAATGTTTTTAAAAAAAAGAAGAGTAAGTAAACAGAGAGTAATGTGAAAAGAAAGACAAAAAGAGGGAGTAACACACAGATACTATTGAAAGAGGAACTGAGAAAAGGAGTGGAAAGAGTAGTATAAGTAAGTAATAGAAAAAGAAATAAGGGAAGTAGCAAAGGCAAAAAACTGAGGGTTAAAGAAATGAAGCAGTGGAACTAATAAAAGTTAAATGTGATAGAGATGTAACGTAAAGAGTACTAAACACTTACCTTATAATTGTCGTTGACTTAGTCACTTGTTATTTTTATACTTTTAATCTGTGTAAGAAAGAACAAAAAAATTTTAATTAATAGAAGGTAGTAAAAGATGAGTGAGCACGAGACAAGATGAATAAATATTAAAAATCACAATTCAAAGTACAAAATTAATTATACATATTTAATGGTTCATTTTTGCTGTTCTCAGAATATATCAAAATTCACTGAAAACAGTGAGTTGAAGGTATTCATCATATAACAGCGGGGAAAAAAAACCACAATCAAAATGATTGTGTTTAAAAAACCCATAAAATATAATCAATCAGAACTCCTCAAAAGTAACTTACTTTCTATGACGTCAAAGGATGTCCTATAAACAGCTTATACTCTGTTGTGCTGTTATTATTTTCTGCCCGCCACTTTCTGAAAAATAAGCTCCATCGTTTAAAGAAAAATGAGACATACAAAGCAATTTAAAACAGCACACTAAATTACAGCAACACCTAGAATCATTATAATCCAGTTACCTACCCTAAATTATCACTTCTGAAAACAAGTCAAAAGGCAACATTGCTTCATACTAAAATGGTAATCATTGACGAACGACTAGCCTTTTTTATATTTCAAATAAGCTGTGTAATATCCTGATGTTGTCAAAGGACCATCATAACATATAATAGCTGCAGTTACTAATGTTCTTCCTGAAATCGATGACTATGTAGCCAAAACATTTTTAATTAGACTTGACAACTTATTTTCATCCAGTTTACGTTGTTGAAATTGTAAAATGACATTTCACCCATAAGTTTCTATAAATAATGTGGACAGCATTGCAGACTTACATTTCCTCTACTCCTTGTTTTCATCTACTGCTTGAATTAGCTTATAAACACAAACAGTTTTCGCTCTGTACTACAATTATCCACAAGGCCATATAGAGTAGGAGCCATTATAACCTCTTGAAATTCCTCAGAACAAATCCCAAGATTCCATCCCTAAAATTTTGGTTGTAAAAACACCAGGTAAGAATTTTGAAGGTGGAAAGGCAATCTTTTTTTGAAAGTTAAAACAGAATCATTGCAGAATGACCAGCCGTTTCCAGATTTTAAATAAGCTGTGTAATATCCTGAAGTTGTTGAAGGACCGTCATGATATATAATTGCTCTAGTTACAAAAGTCCTTCCTGATATTGACAACTGCGAAGCCACAAAATTATTAATTAAAGTTGACAATTTAGTTCCATCAGACCTACATCGTTGGAACATTAAAATGACATACTGGCTACAACTTTGTATAATTAACGTGGACAGCATTGCAGACTTACATTGGCTACACTCCATGTTTTGATCAGCTGCTTTTACTAGCTTATTGAAGGATACTGATTTACTGTCAGGCAAAGTTAAATATATAAATCTTTCTGAGTCTACACTAGTAGTACTTGATAGCCTGCAGTTCTCGCAGTCATGCTGCCATTGATAAGAAAGGCCAAACAGATAATCTACATCTACACCTTCATCTTGCAATACATCAAGCATATACATTAAAAACTCCTGACAATCCTGCTGAATATTTTGAGAGAATTGCGTTTGACCTGAACATTTGTCTAACAGATTACGAATTTCAGACACACTTTCTACTCTTCTTCTATCAGCGCTACATTTCTCTAACACAGAATTCAACAAACAGCATAAACTTTGTTCCGAATTGATCACAATCTGTTCTTTTAAAGTCTCTAGTGAAAAGACAACATTAAACACTACATTAGCATAGCAGTTGACACCAGAACTATTTTCAAATTGAAAACCAACAACATCTTCAACAGAATTCATTTTCTTTCTGCTTACAATTTTCAGTTCATCGACTTTTGGTCTTTTTGCTACAACCTCCCTACTATTACTGATATTTCTTCGTTTCCGGCCTACCACACGTTTCTCAAACAAAGGATATTGAGGCAAATGTGGCGCATACTCTCTTCTTAACCTATTGTATTCCTTAACACAATCTAGATCCGCACACATGTTTGTGACATCACAGTCAATCAAGTACAATCCCGATAAACTTCTGACTCGTGACAATGCTACATAAGCCATACCCTCTTTGAACACAGAACTGCCAATATTCACTAAAGCAGTGTCTACACTTAAACCTCGCGATTTATGGATTGTCACCGCATATGCCAAGCAAACAGGAAACTGCTTACGGCGAACATATAAGTCTTTTATAAGCAAAAACCTAGCTGTGCAACGACCAATTAGCTGTACTTCCTCAATGCCATCAAATTTAATTTTTAAAAATTCAATTCCATCTCTATTTCTGTATTTCTCAAAATCAACAACATTACCCATTGATCCATTTACCAGACCTCTTTCAACATGTAAATTCCTTCTCAAAATGATACGGCAATTTAAGCACACATTCAGAGTCTTTTCAAAACCAGCAGTTTTAGATATAGTCTTCTTAATGAATCCAATTTAGATTTCAAATTCTCAGACAACATAATTGTTGCTCCCATATGCTCTAGTCTGTCAATAGCTTCCAGTTTCACAATCTCTTGGTTTTCTAAATTCAACATTTTGTTGTTGAAGATGGAACATTCTGCAAGAGTTGGCATCAAACATATTCCACATTTCTTCTCAGTAATTTTCTGAAAAATATCCTCTGGCAGAACGTCTTCTTCTGGATACAAATTTGACAGTAATCGTGCATGTAAAGCTTCTTTCCCACGCTCGGTCACTTTCCCAATTCTAACATCTTGTAGAATATTCTTGTAATCTTCATCCTTCGCCTGACGATATTTTCATGCAGCTCAGCATAATTGAAGTTTAACCATATGTTAACGTTGCCAATGCTCCCTAGGCACTTCCTGGTATCTTCATGCGTAAGCAGTTTAAACACTGGTTGTCCTTTCACTGGTGTCAGCTGCAGAAGATCACCGAAAACAATGATGTGTTTGCCACCAAATAACACATCATACTCTGTTTTAAGAACTTCCTGCATTCTCAAATGCACAAAGGCAAGCATGACATTGGAAACCATGCTTACTTCGTCAATGATAAGAAGTTTCATCTTCTTCAGGACTCTAGATACTTCACAACAAGCATCTCCAGATAACTTGTGGTATTGTAATTTGTTATCATGCTCCACTGGCAGCATCAGTAGCCGATGCAAAGTAATACCTTTAATATTATGTGCTGCCAGACCAGTTGGAGCGGTCACAACACAAGACAGCGATGACTCAGTCCTTTTCTGCAGATAACATGAAATTGTTTTAATGAGAAAACTTTTTCCAGTTCCTGCTTCTCCACTCACGTACAGTCTGACAGGCTTCAACGACTCTTTCTTCTCATGACTTAATCCATGCTCAATTTGTTTGGTAACTTCGTCATATATTTTCCTCTGCTCAACGTTGAGTTGTCTTTCCAAATCTTCTAAGTTAACCGCATCCTCCTGAGCATGTGCCATGGCTCTTTCCACTTCAATCATGGCAGTGGCAGCTTCATTTTCGATAACTGGTTCTCCTAGTGGATCCTGACTCAATGAAACAGAACTCTGACTGTCCTGAGAACTGTCTCTAGCAATCTCAGCTGCAATTGTTGCTTCCTGCTCGATTTCTGCATTCAACATTTCTAGATATTTTGGAAAAACAGGACATTCTATGGACTCCTTAGCTGCATTGAAAGAGTCTTCGTAACAGAGGAAATCTCAAAGCAGTTCCTCTTCTGCACGCCAAGGCTTGAAAAGTTGCAAAAGAGCTAAATAGAAAAACTCTTTTCTTTCTGGAGATTCGCAATTAAATTTTCGATGATTTACCAATTGACATTTTCTTTGCTTGACCAGACATCCCTCACTTCCAATTACAGCATACACTCCTTTATCAATATCTTCTTTGATGTTCCTCTTGAAAATGTAATTTTGTAGTACCTCATACAGACAAACATTCTCCAGGTGACTGCTTCTATTTGGATAATATGTATCCAACATGTTGGTCTTCAAAATATCTGTACTGCTTGGCTCCTTCTCCGCCAAATACTCAATTTCCCGTACAGGTTTCAGAACTCGATTACGCGTTGCAGCAAGACCAAGACTCGCCCAAATGATACTCCTAGATTTGCCATAGAGACTTGCTGAAGATAACCGGTCAGAACATTCGTAAGCTCCGATTTCTCGATGCGACAACATCTTTAGACTGAAACTGTACAATTTCTTACTGAGGCTCTTTTCATGGGAAATATCCTCCCACATATCCTTGAGTTCTGTCTTTTCTTTTTTTGTGATGTAAGACGTCACATACCGAGCCACAGCCATACAGTTGTCAGCCACAAACTGTATATCCATGTTAGCATTCCACATGGACAAAATCACTGGGTTGTAGTCGTTAATGTACTTGGACTCTTCATTTCTTTTCAAATTGTATGTGTTTTTGGGTGATTTCCTCGTCACATTATGTCGCAGCGAAGACATCAAACTGTTCACTCTTCCTTTAGATATCACCGATCGTGGAAATGCAAAACGACATTTGGTGTAGTACTTGTCCTTGTTTCTGAATTTACAACGACAGTACTTTCCACAACGATGGCTTTGAAACTGTAAAACTTGTTCTCTTAGACTTTTATCTTCGTTTGTCTTTGGAACAGCACATGTAGCATACTGTTCTATGAAATTCATCACTAAGTCATCCGGATCTGTTCCAAATTTGGGTGCATCTTTGATCCATAGTAGCATATGTATATGAGGAGCACCTCGTGCTTGATACTCCTTTCTCCAGAAGAAATCCAACACCTCTCCAAGAGGTGGATTTTTCTTGTTCGTGATGAAAGACATCATAGCTTCAAATCTATGATTGAAGTACCTGCATACATTCACTGGATCCAAAGAGCACAGTTCTCCGGGTGTCTTGAATTCAATATTTTCAATGTTTCCATTTGCCTCTCGTAGAAATTCAAGTAAGTCTTCCCAGCCATACTCAGCACAGCTGAGAGTGAGGAACCATGTGGGAGTTCCTAAGTTCCTCAGCATACATTTTAAGTCACCATGACGACTGTACCAATACTCATTAGTACCACGCTGACATGCCATGAGATTAATCAGGTGAGAATCCTGAATACTGTCTTGCACATTGACTTTATCCATAAAGTCCCTTGCCGAGATATTTCGCAGTTGTACACCACTTTTCAGGATGTGATTCACTGCATAAGACAGTCCAGACAGATCACTTTCAAACAATAGATGAAACAAATAGGGAATGCATTGACGAAACCTAGGATCTTCTGCATACAATCGTAAAGTCCGGTATTCAGAAGCAGGAATTTGATCAGGTCGCTCATCATATCGTCCTCCTCGACCTGTGGGAAATAACTGTGGGAAACACCGAGCTTCCAAACTTTCCTCCTAAACACTAACGGGACTCCCTTTGGCTTGTTTCATTTGAAACAACTCAATAGCATTCCCCATGACTTCCTTGGAATGCAAAGGATGAACACTATAATGTTCATATATTTCTTCATTTTTAGAAGCTTCTATTTTCTCAATTTGCCCAGCACACAATTCGCTGTCCTCTTCTTCACTTACTTCCTCTTCTGCAGTACATACATTCTTGTAGTACTCATTATTTTTTATCAAATACAATGTTGCCTTTTTGACTTTCCTAACATCCACTAAATCTTGCCAGATTTTCTTACTCTTTTTCGGAACCCCATTAACTAGGATAACTAGAGGTTCCTCTTCCACTTTCTCTACTCCAATTGTATTAATGTTTTACTTCAAATCTAAAGGCAAATAAACAACTCTTCCCTTTAATCCTCTCTGTAAATCTGATGGAGGCAATTTCCCTGTCTTTGGCTCCATTCGTACAATAGCCTGAAAGGGATGAACACTTTGAATCAAAATAGATTCATAAGTATTTAAATCCTTCAATTCAGAAGGAATGTCAACCAATTCCAGATTATTATAAACCGCTCTAGCAGGCTTCCGGTTTTGGTTTAATTTCTTTAAACAATAAGTACACGTACGTTGGTCCGATCCCAAATCAAAACGATTTTCTACCATCAAGTATGTGGCAAAATCCTTCCATTCACTATTGTTTTCCATTTCACTTTTTGCATATAAATCCACTAACTTAGTCTGATTCTTATAATAAGTCCGTCGACAACACACAAAAGTGAAATTAGGCCTCTCACTTGATTTCACCTGAAAGTTGAAAATTTCCTTGTGAAACTTATCTATATTAGAAATCAGTACACTCTCTTCCACATTACCTACTTCTACTGGGTCAATTTAAACATTGTTCTCTTCACCAGCAAAGTAACAGAACTCAATTTCTTTACAAATATTCTTCACATCTACTTCAGAACCATGCAAAAGAGCAGTGCTTAATTGTTTAAGCATAATTGCCGGACTCTTAGCATAATACAACATTCTAACTAATTTCCTCACTTTATTATGATGCACTGCTAGCATCCCGAAATGATGAAAAACACTCTGGCATAATCTCCTGGAAAGACAAGCCAGTGAATGACCACGCAAACCTGTCACTTCTCTCACTCTGCAAGGATCTAATTCTTGCAACAACTTCATTTTCTGTTTTAAACTTTTCTTATTAAATGTACGAACAAAATCACAAAGCAAATTGATGGAATCCTGTCGCACACTGGAAATAGAACTACACTTCCAGATGTACACTGGTCCCTTAGGACGTCTCCCTAAAACCTCATCACCTAACACCTCTTCTGCATCTGCAGACACAAGTTTTTATTTTTCAACCGGACAACCATCTTTTACCTCATATGCTCGACCACTGGTGTCAACTGCATGCACCAAATCATTGTCCTGGATGTAACTCTCCTCATAGAAAAATGCCTCACAACTTGAACTATGCATCCATTCTCCTGAGAAAACTTCACAAAAATTACTACGATTAACTACTCTCTTCCATCTACTATTTGATTTGAAATCAGAAATTACCTTGTTTAGTTTCCTAATTCTATTGATTACCAAAATAAATAACTTTCGCTTAATTTCGAAAGCCTGATCAATAATTTTCTCTACATTTTTCTTTCTCTTATAAAAAGCCACTTTCTGTTGACCTTTCTTAAATTTTTTTAACAAATTGCCAATTATCCTGTTGCGGAACATTCGTCTACGAATGTCTCTAAACAGATTTTTCCTTTTACTACCATGCACAGAGTTATCTCCTGCTCTAGCAGTTACATTTTTGAGGGACCTTTCCTTCCCGTTTAAATTGGCTCTCTTCTTCTGAACTAAAACATGTTCTGTAGTGATACTTTTTCGTCGGAAAATGTTTCTTAAAAAAGATTTTGTTGTCTTACCCGGAATTTTTTTGGTGAGTTCACAACTTTTAATTCTAGAGGACTGCTGCAAAGGTCCATTATCTCCATTTTTTTTAAGGTGCGGTGTAAGTCGCTTTGCTTCTTTTTTTTTCTTTGCCTTGAGGGCATGTTTCAATTTTCAAGAATATTTTAAGTTGAATCTGTGGAAAATGTATTAAAAAAATGTTATTAAATACTATTACCAAACAGTAAATCAATAACAGTAAGCAAACAATTGAATAGAAGTATTTTGCAACATACTTGATGGTAGAAAATAGCAATGGAATGGAATGCTTCAACATATCACCTGTGCTCTGTTATATGTTAATCTCAACTAATTTCGAGACTCAATTTCTATTTAGAGATTTTTCCACAACAGACATTGTTCATGTTATTGTTATTGACTTAAATTGCCAAGCACACATGAAGGCATATTTACTAGACCCTTGCATCAGGGGGAAGTGACTTAAAATTACCAAGCACACATGAGGGCGTATTTACAAGGACCTTGCACCAGGGGGAAGTGACTTCAAATAGCCAAGCACACATGGGAGAGTATTTACAACGCCCTTGCACCAGGGGGAAGTCATATGAAATTGCCAAGCACACATGGGGGCGTATTTACAAGGCCCTTACACCAGGGGGAAGTGACTTAAAATAGCCAAGCACACATGGGGACATAATTACAAGGCCCTTGCACCAGGGGGAAGTGACTTAAAATTGCCAAGCACACATGAGGGCGTATTTACAAGGCCCTTGCACCAGGGGGAAGTGACTTGAAATGGCCAAGCACACATGGGGGCATATTTACAAGGCCCTTGCACCAGGGGGAAGTGACTTAAAATTGCCAAGCACACATGAGGACGTATTTACAAGGCCCTTGCACCAGGGGGAAGTGACTTGAAATAGACAAGCACACATGGGGGCGTATTTACAAGGCCCTTGCACCAGGGGGAAGTGACTTAAAATTGCCAAGCACACATGAGGACGTATTTACAAGGCCCTTGCACCAGGGGAAAGTGACTTGAAATGGCCAAGCACACATGGAGGCGTATTTAGAAGGCCCTTGCACCACTTATGCATCGCCTTTGACATTGACACTGTGGAGCACCATGGGGCATAAACAGCGCAGATGCATCATGAATCTATTCCATAAAAAACACGCATTGCAAGAGTCACATCGCAAGTAAATACATTCTTATAAATTTAAAAAGCATTCCTTTTCCTTAAAAACGATTTTCTGATCATAATTTGAAAACACAGCACCAGGGGGAAGTCACATAAAATTGCCAACCACACATGGGGCCGTATTTACAAGGCCCTTGCACCAGGGGGAAGTGACTTAAAATGGCCAAGTACACATGAGGGCGTATTTACAAGGCCCTTGCACCAGGGGGAAGTGACTTAAAAAGGCCAAGCACACATGGGGGCGTATTTACAAAGCCCTTGCACCAGGAGGAAGTCACTTAAAATGGCCAAGCACACATGGGGACGTATTTACAAGGCCCTTGCACCACGGGGAAGTGATTTGAAATGTGCAAGTACACATGACGGCGTATTTACAAGGAACTTGCACCAGGGATAAGTGATTTAAAAATGCCAAGCACACATGAGGGCATATTTAGAAGGCCCTTGCACCAGGGGTAAGTGACTAAAAATAGCCATGCACACACATAGGAGATTATTTACAAGGCCTATACACCACTTATGCATCGTTTTTAACATTTACAATGTGGAGCACCATGGGGCAAAAACAGTACAGATGCATCATGCATCTATTCAACAAAAGCGACGCAATGCAGGACTCACATTGCAAGTAAATAAATTCTTATAAATTTAAAAAACATTCCTTTTCCTTAAAAACGATTTTCTGATCATAATTTGAAAACACAGCACAGCTCCTATGTAGAAGCACACCTTGTCAGTACTAATACTTCACATTATCTACAATTACAATTTGTAAAAGAATGCAATAGCTTTTTGGAAAACATAATGCAAACACTTCACACAAAACATCATTTAAATGCACAACTGCCTTCCTTATTTTCTCAAAATAGCATACTAGTCTCTTTCTAAAATAAAGGAACCATATCTCACCTTACCAAATGCTTTTTGAATTTAAAAACAGTCTCAGAAACACACCAATTTTTCTTTAGCAGAACAAAAGGTATGCACTCCAGAGGCTGCAAGAAAGGCACATAAATGCTGATATTCATCACACATATCTCTCATGTCAGCCAATCAAAACTCTTCCCTCACTTTTTTCAAATCAACACCCTTCCCTCTGCCTTTCTGCCCTTTTTTCATAGCAACTACCTCCTGCCAGACCTCTCATGTTTACAAGTTCACACAACAATGTTTCAAATGAACTCTGAACTCTCAGTACACCTGCTAATCCACTGCAATCTTTCATAAAATCATTTTTTCTTAACCATTTAAATTACATCTTTCAAAGAACACATCCATGCACCCTAACTTTCTGTTTTCAGCAATGGAAATCCACCAATCATTCCTAATGAACCATTAGCACTGAAACTCCAC
Source organism: Lissotriton vulgaris (assembly GCF_964263255.1). Lineage (NCBI taxonomy): Eukaryota > Metazoa > Chordata > Amphibia > Caudata > Salamandridae > Lissotriton > Lissotriton vulgaris. Next base: position 1,718,286,832 of record NC_141694.1, on the reverse strand, counting down.
AGTTTTTTTTCTTTACAAACTCCTACTGTTTCAACTGCCATTTCATTCCCACACTTCATCTGACTGCAGCAGAACCTCCTCTCGCCATGTTTTCTGTCTGGATTCTTGGACATAGCTATATCCACTGGGCTCACAGGTATGCTGATAACAGAAATTTACACAACCTCAATTTTCAAAATGTGGATATCAAATGGATTGGGCAAAGAGGATTGAGATGTCACCAATTGATACCATTGGTGAAAACCTTTTTGCATTTGCCAAACCCTGACCTCATAATAGTGCACTGTGGAGGAAATGATTTGGGCACTTTGACTGGGGTAGGTCTGGAAATGCTCTTAAAGGACACCTTTGAGCAATTGATGGCACTTTTCCCTCAAACTGCCTTGGTATATTCCAATATATGCCAAAGACAGAAATGGAGGTGGTCCAATCAATTTTGTCCACAAATTGAGATAGCGAGGAAGCATGTAAATAAGTCTGCTTCAGCTTATATGAGAGACCATGGAATGGGCGCCATCTACAACAATAACTTGCATTACTACATGCAAGATATCTACAGAGGAGATGGTGTGCACTTCTCAGATGAGGGAAACAGAGTTTTCATACAAAATGTAAGACTGTGTATTGGTACCTACTTATAAGTACCTAGAACTTACACAGAACACAAAAGCTCTTTTCAGAGCTACCGTAACTATAATTAGTCTTTCCAAATTTCGAATGTACATTTTTCACTAATTTTCACTTATGTTCGCTTCCCGGTTCCCGTACCGGCAGCTAACCGCGCGAAAAATTCAATTTTTTTTTAATTCCAACATATATGAGCCTCCTCAGCCACCCTCAGAAAACCTAGGGGGTCAGGATATGTCTCCCGTGCCCCCTTATACCCATTTCCCACATTGTTTTTCCTCCATCTTGTGATTTAATTCAAACGAAACACAAAATGGCGAACTCCCATTACGCTACCGGTGAGCGACCCGGTTCGCGTACCGGGAAGCGCTTCTACCGCGAAAAATAAAAAAAAATTATTTGCCCCACGGGACCCTTTAATAACCCCAACATCATTTCTAGGGGGTTAAGAGGGGTCTACCTTGCCCCCTTTCATTAAATTCCCCCTTTGTTTTTCTCCTCCTCTTGTCTCTCGATCCTACCGAGAGACAAGATGGCGGCCGGTCCGGACTGTTTAGAATGTTGACAGACACCGGAGAGCCAATCAGCTTCGCTTCGGGAAGTTCCGTTACGCGTTAGGTACGCAAACCGGAGCGCTAACCGGAGCGCTGTCACAGATACATCTGTTTTTTAAAACGTTAATTTCTCAAAATCCACTGGAGCACATATATTGAGACATAGCAAAGGCACGTTGGGCAAACCATATCTACAATTTTGCCAAGTTTCGTGTAAATCCATTCAGCCGTTCGAGCTAAAAGTGAGTCCAACCGCCCTATGGAAAACTCAATGTTAAAAACGCGTTTTGGGACCCCCCTTTTTTCTCGGCCCCCCTTGACGAAACCCCCCCAAATTGTCAGGGGCTGCTCAGAAACAAAATGTGCCATTTTCCTGAAAATTTCAGCCAATTCCGTCCACAAACGCCAAAGTTATTCGACATAGAATTTTCAAAAATCCTAACTATATATATCTACTGGCGACCCCCAGTAGGTAATATATATATGTATATATGTATGTATATATATATATATATATGGGGGCCCGAGGGACGCCTTAACACTACATTCAAGGGGACAGGGGCTCCTACACGGCCCCACCTTTAAGGGGCAATTTTCAGCGTCAACACGGCCTGACAGTGATCCGGCTGCGGTACTTACCATCGAGGTGCACTTTGGGAACTGTAGTTATAACATGGACTGTAGTTTCCTCCAGCAGTGGGGTCAGCTGATCTCCCGCCAATGGGAGTGCCTCAACCAGTTTAAAGGTGGGAGGAGGTGTATCCTCGGTTAACAAGTGGCATCTGAGGAAGGCGCTAAGCCGAAATGCATAATGCCCAGCTGTTACCTGTGAATAAAGGCTTCCTGACAAGTACCCCACTGTGTCTGTGGATTGCTTGAAAGAAGTGATTGTTTTGTGTATATATATATATATATATATATTCAGCTCCACGGGGTGTCCATATTTCAAGCAGCACTCAGACGCGGTTCAGCTCTTCCCCTTAAAGCTTTATTTGGTATGCAGGCAGCTTTCCTCGGTATTTTAAAGCACACGACCAAAGCCTGACGCGTTTCATTATCCAACTTCTTCAGAGGCACGGTCGAAGGAAGCATAGCGGGCCACACCCCCCTCCATTTAACCATATCATGCGCTGATATGCAGCTGCGCTAGATGAGCAAACATGTAGGTTTTGTGGGAGGTGTAGTCCATTTCAGTCCACAAATGGATGCCTTGTGTGATGATGCCAGTTCAAAGCTCACCAGGAGCCCCAAGGAAAGGAGCACCGCTAAATCCAGGAACCGCCCTCCACACATTGAGTCCCAGTTAGGACCCGTGGCCCCCTCAGGTTCGGGGGTGGTGCCCGCTTCGCGGCTGGACCGCCGCGTCTTACATTCAGCTCCACGGGGTGTCCATATTTCAAGCAGCACTCAGACGCGGTTCAGCTCTTCCCCTTAAAGCTTTATTTGGTATGCAGGCAGCTTTCCTCTGTATTTTAAAGCACACGACCAAAGCCTGACGCGTTTCATTATCCAACTTCTTCAGAGGCACGGTCGAAGGAAGCATAGCGGGCCACACCCCCCTCCATTTAACCATATCATGCGCTGATATGCAGCTGCGCTAGATGAGCAAACATGTAGGTTTTGTGGGAGGTGTAGTCCATTTCAGTCCACAAATGGATGCCTTGTGTGATGATGCCAGTTCAAAGCTCACCAGGAGCCCCAAGGAAAGGAGCACCGCTAAATCCAGGAACCGCCCTCCACACATTGAGTCCCAGTTAGGACCCGTGGCCCCCTCAGGTTCGGGGGTGGTGCCCGCTTCGCGGCTGGACCGCCGCGTCTTACATTCAGCTCCACGGGGTGTCCATATTGCAAGCAGCACTCAGACGCGGTTCAGCTCTTCCCCTTAAAGCTTTATTTGGTATGCAGGCAGCTTTCCTCGGTATTTTAAAGCACACGACCAAAGCCTGACGCGTTTCATTATCCAACTTCTTCAGAGGCACGGTCGAAGGAAGCATAGCGGGCCACACCCCCCTCCATTTAACCATATCATGCGCTGATATGCAGCTGCGCTAGATGAGCAAACATGTAGGTTTTGTGGGAGGTGTAGTCCATTTCAGTCCACAAATGGATGCCTCGTGTGATGATGCCAGTTCAAAGCTCACCAGGAACGACGTGACTCCTCTGGCTCTCTCGGTGTTTCCAGCGCCTGCTCAGCACACCAGCAAACAGAAGGGAGACGGACCACGAAACATCAGCATATCGTTTTTATTTTCGGTACACAGAAAGCAGCTACGCGTTTCTGGCAAGGTATGTCCTTGTTCACGCTATATATATATATATTACCTACTGGCGGTCACCAGTAGGTAGTTAGGATTTTTTTCAATGTTAAATCTCAAAATTCTATTTGGAATAACTTTGGCGCCGGTTGACAAATCGGCCTGAAAATTTCCTCAAAGTGGCCTCGCAGCGCCCCGGTCCTTCCCTGAAAGTTTGGGGGGGATTTGTCAAGTGGGGGCTGAGATAAAAGGGGGTCCCAAAATGTGTTTTCCCCATGTTAATTTCCATAGGGCAGTCGACCTCACTTTTAGCCCGAACGGCAGAATGGATTTCCACCAAACTTGGCAAAATTGTATGGACTGGTAGCCCGATGTGCCTTTGCTATGTCTCAAGAAATGTGCTTTAGTGGATTTTGAGTAATTTAGGTTCAAAACAATATATATATCTATGGCAGTGCCCCGGTACGCGCTCCGGGGAGCGCTCCGGGCGCGCCACGCGACTTGCGCACAGAAAGCTGATTGGCTCTCCGGTGTCTGTCAACATTCGAAACAGTCCGGAGCGGCCGCCATCTTGTCTCTCGGTAGGATCGAGAGACAAGAGGAGGAGAAAAACGAAGGGGGAATTTAATGAAAGGGGGCAAGGTAGACCCTTCTTGACCCCCTAGGAATGATGTTGGGGTTATTAAAGGGTCCCGTGGGCCAAATAAAAAAATATTGATTTTTTGCGGTAGAAGCGCTTTCCGATTCGCGAACCGGGTAGTGAACCGGTAGCGAAACGGGAATTCGCCATTTTGTGTTTCGATTTAATTAAATTACAAGATGGAGGAAAAACAATGTGAGAAATGGGTATAAGGGGGTACGGGAGACGTATCCTGACCCCCTATGTTTTCTGAGGGTGGCTGAGGATGCTCATATATGTTGATACTTGTCTTCCAGCGGCTGCGCGTGAGAGTTTTTTTTTGTTTTTGCTGCGTGACGTCTGTTAACGTTCGATTTGAAGGAAATCAGGAAGTGTTGACCGCCATTTTGACACTGCGAGTAAATATATTGTTAAAAATAATTGTTATAAATTAATCCGTATTGATAAACATTGTCTGCGCTATCTTGCTTTTTTTCCAATGGCACACTTTTGTCGTGCACGGCAGCCATTTTAGATGCCTTGACCAGACCCACTCTCTGCACGCCGCCGATCGTGACGTCTGTTAACGTTCGATTCGAAGGAAATCAGGAAGTGTTGACCGCCATTTTGACACTGCGAGTAAATATATTGTTAAAAATAATTGTTATAAATTAATTCGTATTGATAAACATTGTCTGCGCCATCTTGCTTTTTTTCCATTGCCACACTTTTGTCGTACACGGCAGCCATTTTAGATGCCCTTAGCAGACCCTCTCTCTGCACGCCGCCGATTCTCAGCATGGCTCCCCACCCTCGCAAGCATCTCCCCCATGCACTGGTCACCCCCGCTCTCTGTCTTATGCATGGGCCATAAACCTCCCCCCATCTGCGCTGCTCTTCCCTGAGAATCACACCCTGTGCCCGCCCGACACCTCCCTTTCACCCTATTCACTACCGCACCCTCTGACACTCCTCTTCATCTGTGTCTGATTGTCCAGGCCGGTCCCAGGCTATCACCTAGCCCTGCGGATGTAGTTTATGGCCTCAACTGTAAAGAATCACCCCTCTTCAAAGGAGTTACAGTAGATCAAAACTAAAGCTAATTTGGCAACCAAGTCAAAGATCAGGCGCACAGCTCTAAGTACAGGAATATTTCACAAATTCGAATAAATCTGAAACGTGAACTCTAAGAGAGAAAGGTACTGGTTGCCAAACAGTCACCAGAGAACCCCGGAGCTCCAGGGTAAATTGACATACAAAGCAGTATCTCTCTGAGCTCCACAAATATAATCACTAGGTTGTAAATCCACCAATCCGGTACAATGTTCAATTATGTTCAGTGCAGGAGTAATATCTTCCTTGCCACAGTAATGTCCTTAAATAAGAAAAATTCCACCAATCCAGTATTCCAATCTCCTTTAATGGTATTTCTTCACTCCAATTCACAATTTGTCCTTAATTGTCTTTCAGCCAACACGTGTTTCGTCTGATGCTAATCCCTGCATCAACAGATTTCATCAGGGCTGAAACCCAAACATATTTACATTGTTAAATGTACCAACTAATAGGAATATTATATTTACCCATAACCAGATCCACCAAGAAAAGTGTATAAAACCAAACTAGTCAAATAAGGAGGCTACCAAAAATTATCCATAGGATTAAGAGAAGAAAGGAAAAAATGAATAAAGTATTCCAGTGAAAGAAAAGTATATCACATACTAGGTGCTCAAAAGGGAAATACTAAATCAAAACAGTCCCAAACGCACCATTCCAATATTAAAAATAGCAGAGTGTTACCTCAGTCACAATTAAGTCTTGTAAAAAACAATATTTCACAGTATTTTTGTGATGCGTAGAAATCAGTTAGAAGAACCTGAAACAAAGGTATACTATCCTAGTAAGTTCTTTATATATATGTGAGAGAGCTACTATTTATACACTATCGATGCCTCGTTGCCATATTAATTTCTGAAAATCTCACCTATCGTCGTATAGGTGATTCGTCTCTGAAGGGAACGTCAGACCTGATACAGCAATTAAAGATATCAGGATACACGAGTACGTGTACCTAGAAGAAACAAAATGCCTTTTAAGTAATCATTGCCATTGCGAGAAAATAGACATTCTCTCAAAGTAGCGGGCTTTAACATTGTAAAGGAACGCCTTCGTGAGTTATACTCGGGCGTGTGAGAATACTAGTATAGGTAAATTTATTTAAAACAATGCCCGCATTCAAATCAGTACCGGCGCTTACCTGTTTAGTTACCGCAGTGTCTCCTCGTCAACTTCCCGGCTTTCGCGTTCGCGTTCTCTTTGTGCGCCATATTTAAATGTTTAGGCGTGAACTGCGGACTATCAGCGCCATGTTTAGCGAGTCAAGTAATCATAAAATATTGAATAACTCTACAATATGATATACTAACTACGTCCTAATTCAATTATAGTTAGATGAATGAATTTATTCCGTTATTTGAATGATTTTTAATCAAGTGTTCAATACAGCTATTTTGTTATTATTATATTCCGTAACAGATTCTAATGTTTGTTTTGAATCTAAAGTAATCAAAACTTAGTTGGTATCAATTACAAATTATCCTTAGCTTTCGCATTGTTAACTAGATGTAAGAATAACATAAAATTAGCCCTATCTTTATTTCCAGAGACCACGCATCGAGTCGTGATACCGATGTATTTTTTTTTTTTTTGGGCATTCAAGGATCTATTAGACCCTCCTTTTTGGGGAGCGGCTGCCGTGATTGCTTGCGGAATGGCCACGACGGAGCCACGAGATGGTGGTGCTCTCATGCTGACGCCAGCTTCAGTCTGAAACATCCAGAAACACTGTAGACTACCAATTCGATGACTTCCGGTGGAGCCCCAACGTGACCCGGTAGGGAATAACTTGCCCTCCCCTCTTTTGACTGATGGTTCTTGTTGCCTGTCCCCTCTGTTGTTATCTAACGGAACCTTTTTGGATTGCCGAGTGAGAAAAAAAAAGGTGGGGCTTTCATCATGTGGGAAAAAAATTTTTTCCAATCCAATGAAAAGTGTTATTTTTAGGTCATATGATCAAGCCTTCCATCATTAGGAAACCAAAAGTAAAATGAACCAATGAAAAGTTTTATAAACAAGTCACATGACCTGTTATGCGGCTTTGGGCTAAAAAAAGCCTACAAAATTCGTTGGCCTGTGAGGCGGCGTCAGTAGCGGACCGATGTGCGAATAGGCCGAAGGCAGCACAACGCGCTGAGATCCGGATGGCACCGAGGTGGTATCCAGCAAGTTGTTGTACTGGTGTGGCCATCCTACAATGCTGCGCCGAAAGTCGGCGTGGGGTGCCCGGGGGGGGGGAGGCGGCGCGAACGGGCCTCTCCCGCCTTCCCAGGTGGAGGCACCTCATCTGCAGTGGGGCGCCCCTTAGCGTTTCACTCGCCGTCCAGCTGAGTTGCGCCCGCACTTGCTGCTACAGTAGGCCGAAGGCAGCACAACTCGCCGAGATCCGGATGGCACCGAGGTGGTGTCCAGCAAGTTGCCGCACTGGTGTGGCCATCCTACATTGCTGCGCCGAAAGACGGCATGGGTTGCCCGGGGGGGGGGGAGGCGGCGCAAACTGGCCTCTCCCGCCTCCCCAGGTGGAGGCACCTCATCTGCAGTGGGGCGCCTCTTAGCGTTTCACTCGCCGTCCAGCTGAGTTCCGCCCAAACTTGCGGCTACAGCGATAGGCGGCTGCAACAGGACTCTCAAAATGGCGGCCGGCTCTTTGGATTTGGGCCTGGTCCACTAAAATGGCCCTGGGACACCTTGGAACTCGGACGCTTGCCTGCTAGAGCATGGGCCCCATTCCCGAAAGCGTCCCCTCTTTTGACTGATTGTTCTTGTTGCCTATCTCTTCTGTTGTCATTTAACGGAACCATTTTGGACTGCCGAAAGGGGTTCTGGTCCGACCCCTGGTTGGTGGAGACATTTTGACTATATCCTGGACCTGCCGGGCCTCGCCCAAAATGGCGCCGGTATAAATGGGACTCGTAACTCCTTGTTGTGTACTGGTATCCCAACCTTGATATCACGAGATACGTATGCAGTTTTGAAGCACATGGCGGGCGGGGACGAGTACTGATTGAACATTTGGACATCCCTATTGATATTAAGTTCTGATGTGTTATTGATTACTGTACTATTGAAAGTTCGAATTAACGTCACCCATGGTACTTGCCCGCAAATGTATATCTAGATAATTTTATTGTAACTGGCCCTGTCGTACTTTAATTATAAAATGCACGTCCACCGATTCCGCAACTGTTAGACACCTTAGTTCTTGCAACCTAATGGCCCGCCCGTTACGTTCTTTTACAGTGTAAATGTCCCCTCATCATATACGATTCCAGTTTGCTCCGTGGCCGGCCCACATGGTTATAGGCCCGTATTTGTATACTGACATTTTCACAATAAAGGTTTTTAAAACAAAACATGGTAGTAGTACCTAGATGTCAGGGCTCCACGAACTTCCAATTTTAATCTTTATGTTGACTTGCACAGGAACAGAAGATGCTAACTTTCCAACTCCCTCTTCCCAATCGGTCGGAGCAAGAATGAAATCTTGACTCCAAACAATCAGAAAAAGGGAAGGGGAAAAGTGGAGAAAATAACCATAATAAAATAAAGGCACAGAAGAGACTGGTCCGGATTCCTTGGTACTTCGACGAATCTTCTACCGGCCGTTAATCAGCCTGATATTGACTCCTGTAAATACTAAACACATACAACAATATTTTATTCTCCTTAACTTCCTACTCTGTCTTCTACCCAAACTATGTTACTCTCACATACCCAAGGGCTTGTGTGGACCTGCAACTCTTCCTTCTCCTGTGAGGTTCTTTATCTGGACTGCGTGTCTGTGTTTTCTTTACTGTAATCAAAAGATTGCTATTAATATTCCTCTCTGCAATTCTCAGCTATATTATATTTTTAGCTATTTAACCTACCACTATATGCAGTTCCTGGTCTTCTTTTCTATTTTCTTATTGGGTGTTTTATTGATGCGAACCTCATCTAGAAAACAATAAATTGTTTATCCACTGATTCCTAGAAAATGACCCTTATCTCCCATTATCTTTTGACCTACCAGTGAATGTCTGCTGACATCTTCTTAACATGGATTCTGTGTAACTCTTCTTATCTTTTTTAGGAATTCTGTCTTCCAGTTTAAATATTAACTTAGAACTCTTAACGTGAATGCGCTTCCTGTGCTTCAGCGCTACTAATTCTAAATTCGAAGGTTGTTATCACAGTTTACATTACTAAATTATACTGGGTTTATTTCTGACTTGTTGCGCTAACGTTTAGGAGCGCTTCTTGATTTAAACATCAAATAACTTAGCTCTTGTCTTCACCGCTCTGTTGAAGAGGAAGCTTCCTGAAGCGGTACTGCCGCCTTGAGGATAAATGTGACAGAGAATTCCCGCCGCCGCTTTTCCTGTCAGCGCGAGGTTCTTGGAAATGCCGTCTCCGCCGTCGCTTTTCCTGTCAGCGCGAGGCTCTTGAAAATGCCGTCTCCGCCGCCGCTTTCCTTGTCAGCGTGACGTTCTTGGAAATGCCGGTGAATTCTTCAGAAATGTCAACCCTAAAACGTCTCTATACCTAATTCCTACAGACTCTTGGACTCTGAAATAACTTTTATTACTAACGTTTCTAACTCCCTAAGAACGCGACTAACTGGGGCAGAATTCTCGGTGAAGTGCGCAGCTCAGATAGAGCGCGCGCCTCACCTGAACTCCGCATTGAAAGTCCAAGAGACTAGACCGGCAACTCTCCTGCTCTGGCCGCCATCTTGGAATTCCGTGAATTCCATGCTCTGGCCCAAGTAGGAATGAAACTCCAATCCTGTCTTTTCGTTTTGGAAACCCTAACTGGACCTTTACTGGAAGGGATCCTGACAGTACCCCCCACCAAAGAAGGCCCTCCCGGTCTGGGTTTGGTTGGATTCCGCTGATGAAAAAGTCTTACGAGTCTAGGAGCATGCACATCAGACTCTAATTCCCAAGAACGTTCCTCTGGCCCATAGCCTTTCCAATCCACCAAATAGTACAGTTTGCTCTTCACTAGCTTTGAGTCCAAAATGTCTTTTACTTCAAATTCCACACCTGTTTCCAACTGAACTGGTGGTGGAACACTCTCTCGTCTTAATCCTGGAACTGCTTTCTTTAACAAGGAAATATGAAAGACTGGATGAATTTTGAGTTTTGTAGGGAGAGTCAATTTGTAGGTTACAGGATTAACCTGTTCTTCAACAGGATAAGGGCCTATAAATCGAGGCTGGAACTTCCGATTCCCTTTCATGCGTAAGTTCTTGGTGTTTAGCCAAACCTCACTTCCTACTTCTAAGTGTGGTGAATCTCTTCTCTTCTTATCTGCGTATTCTTTATACTTAAGCTTCGCCTGTTCTAAATGTTCTGATGCTGAATTGTGTACCTGACTCAAGTGGGTGACTAGATCCTGAACTGCTGGAACTGGAAGTGAAACATCCGACAGAGTAGCATTTGGATGTTTGCCATAATTCAAATAAAACGGAGAGTAACCGGTGGACACATTTGTGGCGTTGTTATGAGCGAACTCAGCAGCCCACAAATAGTCCAACCAATCTCCACCCTGCTCTAAGGTGAATAATCGCAAATACTGTTCTAACTCCTGGTTCACCCGTTCTGTTTGCCCATCTGTTTCTGGGTGGAAGCTGGTAGAGAAACGTGTCTCAACTCCAAGTGCCTTCATGAAGACTCTCCAGAAATGAGACACAAATTGGGTTCCACGATCTGAGATGATTACCTTAGGAATACCATGTAACCGTACAACTTGTGCACTAAAATGGGTAGTTAATTGTTTTGCCGTTGGGATTCCCTTCAGGGCTACATAATGCGCCATCTTGGTGTATGCATCAACTACTACCAAAATGGTATTGTACCCTTGACAAGAAGGAAGATCTGTGATTAAGTCTAAGGTGATAGTGTGCCAAGGATATGGAGGAGTGGGTAGAGGTTGTAATAACCCTTTTGGTGCCTGTCGTTCTGACTTCCCCTGCGCACAAATTTCACAAGTTTTTACATATTGTTCAATGTCCTTATTCATTTGTGGCCACCAGTAACTTCTTTTCACTAAATCCATTGTCTTCCGCTCTCCCTTATGCCCTGCTAGAAGCTGATCATGGCATTCTTTCATGACTTGTTTCTGTAGTGTAGTCGTTGGTAAGTACAAGGCTCCAGAATGATAAGGTAGACCATCAAGTATTTCTCTCCCAACTTCCTGTTGGGTCCACTCTAACATACTCGCTGGTGACAAGGCTCGAGAAATCTGTTCCTTCACACTCTGGGTTTCTATGACACCTATGATTTTGGAATCTGGAATTATCGCTTGCGTTTTGATTTGATTCTTTTCTTCTTCGGTTCCCATACGGGACAAGGCGTCCGCCTTGCCATTCTGCGCTCCTGGTCTGTAGGTGATGACAAAGTCATAATCAGCAAAGTATAAGGACCAACGAAGCTGTCTCGGGGTTAAAGTTCTAGCTGACTTTAAAAACTTTAAATTTCGATGGTCCGTGTAAACTGTAACAACATGATGTGCTCCCATTAAGTAATGTCTCCACTCCTTAAAGGCATCTTTGATGGCTAACAGCTCCTTCTCCGTAATTGTATAATTGATTTCTGCAGGTGACAATTTCCTTGAACGATAGGCAACCGGATGCAACTGTCCTGTCTCCTTATTTCTCTGAGAAAGTACTCCACCCACCGCCAAATCTGAGGCATCCGTTTCTACGTAAAAGGGTTCTGCTGGGTCTGCATGAAGAAGAATTGGAGCTGAGGTGAATTCTTCCTTCAATGCCTTGAATGCTGACTCTGCTTCTTCCGTCCACTCAAATCGCACTCCCTTTCTCAATAGTCGTGTGAGTGGAAGAATTCGTCGAGAAAATTTGCTGATAAACCGCCGATAGAAATTGGCGAACCCAATAAATGCTTGTACCTCTTTCACACTGGTAGGGGATTTCCACTCCAAGACTGCCTGAATCTTCCGCTTATCCATGAGGATCCCAGCTGGCGAGATTAAAAACCCCAAGAATTCTACTTCAGTGACGTCAAAGGCACATTTCTCCAACTTAACGAACAGTTTATTTTCTCTCAGTTTCTGTAGAATTCTTCTCACTTGACCTTGATGTTCCTGTGTGTTGACTGAGTAGATCAAGATATCATCTATGTACACAATTGCACATTGGTCTATAAACTCACTGAGGACGTCATTGATAAAGTGCTGAAAGGCAGCTGGGGCGTTACACAGCCCATAGGGCATCACTTGGTATTCAAATAATCCAAAACGAGTTCTGAAAGCTGTCTTCCATTCATCGCCAGCTCTTACTCGAATGAGATGGTAGGCCCCTCTCAAGTCCAATTTGGTAAATATTTGGGCTCCTTTCACCTGGTCCAACAAGACTGAAATGAGAGGAAGAGGATACCTATTCTTCTTGGTTATTCGATTGATTGCACGATAATCGATGCAGGTTCTCAACTCACCCTCTTCTTTCTTTGGCACGAAAAATAGAGGTGAAGATACTGGTGATTGGGAGGGGCGAATGAATCCATTAGCCAGGTACTTATTGATGTATTCTTTTAAATGATCATGCTCTTTTTCAGTTAAAGCATAAACCCGACTACATGGCATATTCGCTCCTGGTTCAAAGTCGATTTTGCAGTCGTATACTCGATGGGGTGGTAATTGTTCTGCTTCCTGCTCATCAAACACATCTTTAAATTCTTGATATTGTTCGGGTATGGTCTGTGTACTTATTACGCACACCACTGCATTCGCTGAACACAAGGCCTGAGCTGGGTTTTCTTGGTTATTTTCTCCTTGATTTCCAAAGCAATGATGCTTGCAGTAGTCCGAGGTCATCTCTATCGTTCTTGCTGCCCAATCTATTGTGGGATTATGCTCGGTGAGCCAAGGGAGTCCTAAAATTATCTGAAATTGAGGAGCATCGATTAGATTGAACTGGATGTCTTCTTGATGACCATCTTCTCTTGTCAATCGCACCATTTCGGTATGACTAATTATGGGTCCCGAAGATAGATTTGTTCCGTCAATCGCTCTAACTGGTTCACTCTTTTCCTTGAGTATTGCCTTCAAACCTATCTTGGTCGCAAATCTTTGGTCACAAAAGTTTCCTGTTGCTCCGGAGTCCACCATTACTGTCACTCCTTTCCGAATCTCCTGACGAAATGTTATAGTCATGGATAATATGAGATGTGGAGAAGATGATTGCAGAGTGTTGGCCAATCGGTGTTCTTGATGTTCTTGTGGAGTTGAATCTTGACTCGCATCCACCTGTACAACTCCTTCTACAGGTGGTGCAACTAGTTTTCCTTCGGCTTGTACATTCCTTTGGGTTTCTTTGGGCAATTTCTCACAAAATGTCCGCCTGAACCACAATACATGCACAGATTATTGGCTCGTCTCTTCTCTTTTTCTTCTTTAGTAAGTGGACCCCTTATTGCTCCTATCTGCATTGGCTCCTGACTGTTGGACCCTTCTGAAACTCTTCCTACGTCGGTCCGTGCTCTGTCAAAACGAGGCACAGTGCTTCGAAACTCTCGTCTCCTTTCGCCTCGCCTTTCACCTTGCCGGAAATCCAACTCCAGGACCAAGTCTATGAGGGCTGATATCTCCGTAGGTCGATTTTGAATTTGCGCCAGTCCATCTTTTAATTCATCCCGTAGACCGCGATAGAAAATCGCTGTTCTTTTACTTTCCGGCCAATCTGTTTCCATTATCAATTTATTAAAGTGAGCCAAATACGCCACCAAGTCTCGGTTCCCCTGCTTTAATTCCAGAAGCTCATTATCCACAGCCTGAGATATTCGCCTTCGATCAAAAATGCGCAAAAATTCCTTTTTGAATTCATCATAGTTCTGCAGGAGAGGATCGTCTCGAGTCACGATGGGCATTGACCAGGCGGCTGCATCTCCACTTAAATAAGACAGAATGAATGCTACTTTGGATTGTGCGTCGGGGAAGATAGAAGGACGACACATGAAGTGTAAAGAGCATTGTGTGATAAACACCTGTGCCTTCTGCGGGTCCCCACTAAATCTCTCAGGTGCAGCTAAGGGAATGACTGGTGATAAGGAATGTATCACCTGTGTTGTTAACCTATTGATTTCCCCAGAGGAGGTGGTTGGAGTTTCTCCAGTGCCTGAAGATGGTTGCCTGATCCTCTGCGCTAACTCGGCTGTCTCTTTTCTAGCATTTATTACCTCCTGCCTCAGCCCTCGATTCTCTTCCTTTACTGTCACTAGCTCCTTCTGTATAGCATCTAACACCGCTCCCAAGGTCTGTAAATTAACCCCTTCAACCATTCTGTTCAGGTGCAAATTTACAACGTGGGCACTTCACTCTGTCAGGGCTCCACGAACTTCCAATTTTAATCTTTATGTTGACTTGCACAGGAACAGAAGATGCTAACTTTCCAACTCCCTCTTCCCAATCGGTCGGAGCAAGAATGAAATCTTGACTCCAAACAATCAGAAAAAGGGAAGGGGAAAAGTGGAGAAAATAACCATAATAAAATAAAGGCACAGAAGAGACTGGTCCGGATTCCTTGGTACTTCGACGAATCTTCTACCGGCCGTTAATCAGCCTGATATTGACTCCTGTAAATACTAAACACATACAACAATATTTTATTCTCCTTAACTTCCTACTCTGTCTTCTACCCAAACTATGTTACTCTCACATACCCAAGGGCTTGTGTGGACCTGCAACTCTTCCTTCTCCTGTGAGGTTCTTTATCTGGACTGCGTGTCTGTGTTTTCTTTACTGTAATCAAAAGATTGCTATTAATATTCCTCTCTGCAATTCTCAGCTATATTATATTTTTAGCTATTTAACCTACCACTATATGCAGTTCCTGGTCTTCTTTTCTATTTTCTTATTGGGTGTTTTATTGATGCGAACCTCATCTAGAAAACAATAAATTGTTTATCCACTGATTCCTAGAAAATGACCCTTATCTCCCATTATCTTTTGACCTACCAGTGAATGTCTGCTGACATCTTCTTAACATGGATTCTGTGTAACTCTTCTTATCTTTTTTAGGAATTCTGTCTTCCAGTTTAAATATTAACTTATAACTCTTAACGTGAATGCGCTTCCTGTGCTTCAGCGCTACTAATTCTAAATTCGAAGGTTGTTATCACAGTTTACATTACTAAATTATACTGGGTTTATTTCTGACTTGTTGCGCTAACGTTTAGGAGCGCTTCTTGATTTAAACATCAAATAACTTAGCTCTTGTCTTCACCGCTCTGTTGAAGAGGAAGCTTCCTGAAGCGGTACTGCCGCCTTGAGGATAAATGTGACAGAGAATTCCCGCCGCCGCTTTTCGTGTCAGCGCGAGGTTCTTGGAAATGCCGTCTCCGCCGTCGCTTTTCCTGTCAGCGCGAGGTTCTTGAAAATGCCGTCTCCGCCGCCGCTTTCCTTGTCAGCGTGACGTTCTTGGAAATGCCGGTGAATTCTTCAGAAATGTCAACCCTAAAACGTCTCTATACCTAATTCCTACAGACTCTTGGACTCTGAAATAACTTTTATTACTAACGTTTCTAACTCCCTAAGAACGCGACTAACTGGGGCAGAATTCTCGGTGAAGTGCGCAGCTCAGATAGAGCGCGCGCCTCACCTGAACTCCGCATTGAAAGTCCAAGAGACTAGACCGGCAACTCTCCTGCTCTGGCCGCCATCTTGGAATGCCGTGAATTCCATGCTCTGGCCCAAGTAGGAATGAAACTCCAATCCTGTCTTTTCGTTTTGGAAACCCTAACTGGACCTTTACTGGAAGGGATCCTGACACTATATTGGTAAAGTTGTGAATAATAGCCACTGTTTTCGAATCAGTAAAAGGCAAGTGAAATAAAGCAGCCCGATTACATGACGGTTAAAAGGTATAATACGCAGGAACGCAGTAAAGATAACTGGTCAAGGGCTGTTGTGTTTTCCACTCCTGCAACATAAAGTGATCGATAAGAATCCGATATTCATGCCTATCAGCGACTAAGACAGCAGGCCGAGCATCTCTTGTTCAACGGCTCCCTCATGGGACGAAGAAACGCCCTTTTTCTCGAAATAGGAATATTTTACTTGCAGGACAGTTGTAAATTTCCTGGGAAAATACATTAGGCTGGAACATTGTTAGTGATAAACTGTAAATGCATCTGGGTCCTTTGCTTTACAAGTCAGAGTGAGAAAAAAAAAATGGGGCTTTCATCATTTAAGAAAAAAAAATGTTCGAAAGCAATGAAAAGTGTTATTTTTAGGTCATGTGACCAAGCCTTCCATCATTAGAAAAACAAAAGTAAAATGAACCAATGAAAAGTTTTATTAACAAGTCACATGACCTGTTATGCTTATGTTACGCGCTGCGCGCCGCGCTCTGGATCGCTTCTGGGAAGCTGCGCCTCGCGCACCGGAGCACTTCCGGGTGCGCTAACACGGCGCGTCATTTGACGCATTACGCGACAATGCAGGTCCAGAATATAGTCAAAATGTCTCCACCAACCAGCGGTCGGAACACAACCCCTTTCAGTAGTCCAAAAAGTTCTGTTAAATGACAACAGAAGGGACAGGCAACTGCTGGTACGAGAGGCTGCAGAGGCTTCGTGTGCTACCTGTGATTTTATAACTTTTAATGCACTATTTCTTGTTGGAGTGAGCGCTTTTCAGCGCTTTGCTTTGTGTTACTTTGTGTTGATTTTAATAACGCATTCTCACCTCTTCTGATCGCCGCTTCTGGCGCAACGTGTATAATTGATTGCCACCTATTGGCGCAACGCCCTTACCAATACTAGCATCCGCATTTGTTATCTTTCTACGCTCCTGGTACCGATCCGCCACGGCTTGTGCCGTTTGCAGCGGCGGTGGCCACACGAGCGCACTCTGACTTCCGCCCTTCTTCCTCACTTCCGCCCTGCTCCCCAATTGGCAGGTTAGCGGTGTAGTGGTTGGAATAGAAGGCACTACTTAAATCCAGCTTTGGTGTTTGTTCAGAGCTGACTGCTGGTACGAGAGGCTGCAGAGGCTTCGTGTGTTACCTGTGATTTTATAACTTTTAATGCACTATTTCTTGTTGGAGTGAGCGCTTTTCAGCGCTTTGCTTTGTGTTACTTTGTGTTGATTTTAATAACGCATTATCACCTCTTCTGATCGCCGCTTCTGGCGCAATGTGTATAATTGATCGCCACCTATTGGCGCAACGCCCTTACCAATACTAGCATCCGCATTTGTTATCTTTCTACGCTCCTGGTACCGATCCGCCACGGCTTGTGCCGTTTGCAGCGGCAGTGGCCACACGAGCGCACTCTGACTTCCGCCCTTCTTCCTCACTTCCGCCCTGCTCCCCAATTGGCAGGTTAGCGGTGTAGTGGTTGGAATAGAAGGCACTACTTAAATCCAGCTTTGGTGTTTGTTCAGAACTGACTGCTGGTACGAGAGGCTGCAGAGGCTTCGTGTGTTACCTGTGATTTTATAACTTTTAATGCACTATTTCTTGTTGGAGTGAGCGCTTTTCAGCGCTTTGCTTTGTGTTACTTTGTGTTGATTTTAATAACGCATTATCACCTCTTCTGATTGCCGCTTCTGGCGCAAGGTGTATAATTGATCGCCACCTATTGGCGCAACGCCCTTACCAATACTAGCATCCGCATTTGTTATCTTTCTACGCTCCTGGTACCGATCCGCCACGGCTTGTGCCGTTTGCAGCGGTGGTGGCCACACGAGCGCACTCTGACTTCCGCCCTTCTTCCTCACTTCTGCCCTGCTCCCCAATTGGCAGGTTAGCGGTTTAGTGGTTGGAATAGAAGGCACTACTTAAATCCAGCTTTGGTGTTTGTTCAGAGCTGACTGCTGGTACGAGAGGCTGCAGAGGCTTCGTGTGTTACCTGTGATTTTATAACTTTTAATGCACTATTTCTTGTTGGAGTGAGCGCTTTTCAGCGCTTTGCTTTGTGTTACTTTGTATTGATTTTAATAACGCATTATCACCTCTTCTGATCGCCGCTTCTGGCGCAACGTGTATAATTGATCGCCACCTATTGGCGCAACGCCCTTACCAATACTAGCATCCGCATTTGTTATCTTTCTACGCTCCTGGTACCGATCCGCCACGGCTTGTGCCGTTTGCAGCGGCGGTGGCCACACGAGCGCACTCTGACTTCCGCCCTTCTTCCTCACTTCCGCCCTGCTCCCCAATTGGCAGGTTAGCGGTGTAGTGGTTGGAATAGAAGGCACTACTTAAATCCAGCTTTGGTGTTTGTTCAGAGCTGACTGCTGGTACGAGAGGCTGCAGAGGCTTTGTGTGTTACCTGTGATTTTATAACTTTTAATGCACTATTTCTTGTTGGAGTGAGCGCTTTTCAGCGCTTTGCTTTGTGTTACTTTGTGTTGATTTTAATAACGCATTATCACCTCTTCTGATCGCCGCTTCTGGCGCAACGTGTATAATTGATCGCCACCTATTGGCGCAACGCCCTTACCAATACTAGCATCCGCATTTGTTATCTTTCTACGCTCCTGGCACCGATCCGCCGCGGCTTGTGCCGTTTGCAGCGGCGGTGGCCACACGAGCGCACTCTGACTTCCGCCCTTCTTCCTCACTTCCGCCCTGCTCCCCAATTGGCACGTTAGCGGTGTAGTGGTTATCTCTCTCGGTGTACTTAATGCCACAATGGCGGACGAGCGCAGCGGGAGCGCCGACTTCGCGCCAAAGTCGTGCCAAAGTCCTGCCCGTCTGCACCCGTCCGCGCCAGCACGGGCCCAGGGCCCAGCCCCTCTGCCCTTTTTCATACCTCCTATTCACGTTCCGCCCTACTGCGGCTGCGGGGACCACTATGCCCCTCGCATTCTGTTCTGAACTGCCAAAATGCTCCCATATCCTGTTCCTACTGCTCCCTTGCCCTGGACTCCCTTGATTCATGTACTGACAGCATGTCATCCGCGTTTTGGAATTTTCCCTCCCCTAAGCGCACCCTTCCTCCCACTTTGCACAATTCCTCCCCCGCTCTTAGCTTCATCAGCATTAACTGTCGATATCTCTCAAAACACAAGAGAGATATCTATGACCTCCTGGAGACAGCTAGTCCTGCTGCCATGTTTGTCACTGAAACCTGGCTCAATGATAGCTCTGGCCCGGATATCGCCATGGCTCTCCCCAATGACTACACCTATGTGGGGCGAAATCGAGTACTTAAAGACGGCGGGGGAATTGCCATTATCTTCAAGAGAGAATTCTCTTGCAAATGGGAAGACCTTGACTTTCCAAACTGTGAAGCTGGTTTGTTTAAATTAACTCTCTCTCCTCAGTTTACCCTAACCGGCACCTTGATTTACCGCCCGCCAGGCTCAGCTAGCTGCTGGGCTGCTTCACTTCCTGAACTTATCGCCCCTTTTTTAGCACAATCTACCAACTTCACTATTGTTGGTGATTTAAATATCCATTTCAATTCTGCCTCTTGTGCCATTGCTAAACGCCTCATACAGGACCTTGAAGCCCTAGACTTACATCTTCTCAATTCCGACCCTACTCATAAGGCCGGTAATCTCTTAGATCCCATCATTTCCAACCTGACTGGCATCTCCTATCAATCTTCTACACCTGTCCTCTGGTCAGATCATTTTATTGTTAATTTCTCAATTAAAACGTGCGTAGCCGACTCCTCTAGGCCAGACCCACCTCACAAAGCTAGCAGGAACTGGAAACGTTTAGATCTAAATAAATTAAACTCTCTCCTCGCCAATTCCAAACCTACGATTTCCAACATGACTATTAAAGAGCTACCTGCTGTTAGATCATGGCTAACTACTGCTTTGGACTCCTGTCTCCCTACCCAAAAAAATAAATCTCAAGTTCATCACCCCCCAGCACCCTGGTTTAACGACGCCCTCCGCCTCGAAAAGTCCAACTGCAAAAAATTGGAACGGATTTGGCGTTCAAATTACAACCCTGATCACAAAGCTAAATATAAGTCCGCTCTCAAAATCTACCATGCGGCATGTGACACCGCCAGAGCTAACTTTGCCACCAGCACTATACGTACAGCCCAAAATAGACCCAAGGCCCTGTTTAAAATAGTCAAGGAGCTCTCAGGTGCTTCCTCTGTACCTCAGGATCCTTGTCTAGACACTGCCCAGTGTAACGCCCTAGCCAACTTCTTTCTTGAAAAAGTTGACAAGATCTATGCCATTTTTGATTCTACTTCCGCCGCTTCAACTCACTCTGCTCAAGATCTACGCAACTCTCCTCCTGTTACTATTCCCTGCTCTTTGCCTATCACTACCCCACTTCTCGTTTGGGATCCTATTTCCCCCGCGCTTCTAAAAAAGTATCTCCAGGACATCAAATCTGGCTCCCCCCTTGACCCTATGCCCCCCCAAGTTCTGAGTTCTCTTGACCCAGCCCTACTCCACATTATTTTAGATGTCCTGAACGCTTCGCTCACAGAAGCGATTGTCCCAAATGAATGGAAGCACGCTATGGTGGTCCCATTACTTAAAAAATCCAACGCAGACCCCAATAATCCCTCCAATTTTCGCCCTATTTCTTTGCTTTCATGTTTTTCCAAGATTCTGGAGAAACACGTTAATTTCTTGCTTAACTCCTTTGTTGAATCCTCCGATCTTCTCCATGGTTCTCAATCCGGGTTCAGGGCTGGTTTCTCCACGGAGACCACTCTCCTTGGCGTGTCAGAGACCATCAGATGCCAGGTGGATAATGGTGAGACGGTGGCACTCATCTTGCTTGATTTGAGTGCCGCATTTGACACCGTCTCCCATTCCATCTTATTATCCACCTTGGAGGCTGTTGGTGTCGGTGGCTCCGCCCTGGCCTGGATCGCTAATTTTCTTTCTGATCGCACGTTCCAAGTTTTCTCTTCCACATCTGTTTCATCTATTCTCCCCTCCACTCACGGTGTTCCCCAGGGGTCTATCCTCAGCCCCCTTTTCTTTAACCTGTACGTGAGGCCTCTTGCTTTTCTGGCGGCACAAGCTGGCCTCACAATCTATTCCTACGCTGATGACACTCAAGTCATCTACTCACTTTCCACCAATAAAAACCTTCCCTCCTCCTCTCTTCAAATCGGGCTGAAACAGATATCGGATTGGATGCTGAAGCACAAACTAAAACTAAACGGGGATAAAACAGAACTGCTCCTGTTTGGCCCAGATACTTCTCTCTGGGGCCCTCACCATTGGCCACCGGAGATGGGTCCTCTACCCATTCCATCAGTGTCTGCACGCAATCTTGGGGTTCTCTTCGACAACCAACTTACTTTCAAACAACAAGCTGTGAAAGTCTCCGCCACCTGTACAACCATCATCAGGTGGCTGAGAAAGATCACCTGGATGCTGCCTACAGACACCCTGAGGACCGTAGTCCAGGCTCTTGTCATCTCACGCCTGGACTATGGGAACATCCTTCTCCTAGGTGCCGCCAAAGAAGTAACCAGGAAGTACCAGGTGGTACAGAATATGGCAGTCCGCCTTATCTGTCACCTTCCTGCCAGATCCTCGGTCACTCACCATATGCGGAACCTGCACTGGTTGCGAATTGAGAACAGAGTCAACTTCAAAGCACTTTGCTACATGCATAAAATCATGACTGGTAGAGCCCCTCGCTATCTCTCTGCTCTGGTGCAGCAATATATCCCCCCCGTACACTTAGGTCCTCGACGCAGAATAAGTTTAAGATTCCACGCATCAACAGAGCCAAAATGGGAGGACGTTCGTTTTCCCTGCTGGCCCCCTCCTTATGGAACTCTCTTCCCCAATCTCTGCGCTCTGAATTGTGCCTTCTGAAATTCCGTAAGGGAATAAAAACTTGGCTTTTCAACACCTAATGTTATGGTTTGACGTCCCTCCCTCCCTCACACTGTTCAGTTTGCCTTAGCGCCGGGAAACCTCCGGGTAGCTGCGCGCTTAATAAATGTAATTATAAATAAATAAGAATCATCAGTCAAAGAGGGGAGGGCAAGTTCTTCTCTACCGGGTCACGTTGGGGCTCCACCGGAAGTGTTCGAATTGGTAGTCTACAGTGTTTCTGGATGTTTCAGACTGACGCTGGTGTCAGCATGAGAGCACCACCATCTCGTGGCTACGTTGTGGCCATTCCGCGAGCAATCATGGCAGTCGCTCCCCACCGGAAGTCTACGGGAGTCGGGGGTCCCGGTGACTGTTGTAGAATCTTCAAGGCTGAGGGGACTCTTTTGGGAATGGGGCCCATGCCCTAGCAGTCAAGCGTCCGAGTTCCACGGTTGCCCAGAGCGATCTTTAAAACACGAAAATGTTTTTACCTACCACGTACCTGACATTTTAAAGCTTTTGATATTTGCTATTAAAAAACCATTGAAATTCACTGAAAAAACCATAGGTTATAGACCATATATAGTTAGGAATTAGCATTTACAAAACCTTGAAAATTCACGGAAAAAACCATGGGTTATAGACCATATATAGTTAGGAATTAGCATTTACAAAACCTTATTTTACTCACACAAAACCACTGAAATTCACATATATAGTTAGTTGCACTAACTATATATCGCGTACCCGCAATCCACTGCAGATGATGTCACATATTACATCATTCATGACATGGTCAGTGACATCACTGATGACATCAATGATGACATCTCAAATGACATCACTGAAGGTTTGTGCTGTATTTTCATCTTACTAATGCTGACTGTCATCATTTGATGCATTGACATTTGCCTTTGCCAGGGCCACAAGTGATACAGACTTTGATCTTGTGGCAGCTGCTGCTAATATTTTATCTGCAACAATGCTGGGCTTTTAGCTGTAGTGCAACTGGATAAGTAGCAATTTGGTTTACACACTGACCACATACACTATAATATGTTTTCTATGTCTACTTTATGATCCAATGGGAAAGGCTCTTTAATTTGTTTGTATTTTGGTGCCAAAACAGACTGACAAAGGCTTCCTGAAAGCTGAAACGCATATCTTTGACTCTGGGATTGAGGGCAACCTTGCTCAATAAATGTATGCTGAATTTTAACACTTCGAGTCCGTGCCTTCTGCCATGGAGTTTTCGTGGGAGTTGGATTTGTGCTGTTCATATATATATATGTAATGAAAATTCCATTCCAAGAAACCCAGAAAGTTAAAAAAAGAAATATATATATATATATATATATATATTCACTGAAAAAACCATAGTTTTCACACCAGTTATAGTTAGCTGAACAGTTACTAATACAAAACCACTCACTATAACTCGCGCGCCCGCAATCCACTGCTGATGATGTCACATATTCCATCATTCATGACATGGTCAGTAACATCACTGATGACATCACTGATGACATCTCAAATGACATCAATGATGACATCACTGATGACATCATTCATGTGATAATACGATGCATCTCCTTACACTCTAATCTAACCTTTGATACACCCAGTGTTAAATACAAACTACTATTCCTGAAATTAATGACACACTGTTGGAATTAGGGTAGCCTGGCCTAGGGCAAGACTAACATTCAGAGGCACAGTGTAAAGGTTGCAGACCACCCAAAAGTAATTCCACGCAATAGCACTCAAAAAGAAAACACTACACCAAAAATGTGTGAAAATACGTACTGCTTTATATAAAAATAATTTACTCTCTGTTCTCACAATATAAAATAGCTTAGAACCTTTCAAGTCACTTTAGATCAGTAACTATCTCATTTGAATTGCTAAGCAATTAAACAGCCAATTTCAACAATACAGTACTAATGTCATTAAATCAGTATACACTCTCAGGTTGGTTAACTTTGAATCAATAATCAATATCTATGGTACATTTCCTCAGATTTCAGTATTAATTAGATTACACTCTAGAGAAGGGCTCTAGATTTTACCTCCTCACACTACTACTCATTATCAGGGATCACATTCAATGAGTGGTTCCAGTTCCCAGATGCCAACAGTTGTCTCAGCCATTTTAATTAGGGCTTATACCTCTTTTAATTTACCAGAACCCTCAACACCACTTTGGCACGTGCTCCTTCTCTCAGGCTCTATCACAATAGCTTACTTTTCCCAGAGCCAGCACTTTTTAGGGATAGCTTCCTCAAATACAGGTGAAAAAGACAGTCAGGGTGTTGGATCTGTTACACCACGCTCTAGCGCCCCTCCTCTCCCTCTCAAACAGTTCTCCTAGGGACTCTCCCTCTTGTTATGACTGAAGGAGATTAGGCCCTACCGGCTACCTCACCCCACCTGCCCCACACACTCCTTACTGCATCAGGGAGGCGCTACTCCCCAAGCCTCCACGTGTCAGGCTCAATCGGGCAGCTCCACCGCAGTCCAGGCTGGCAGTGACTGAGGGGAATCTCTCTCACAGCCGGCCTTCTGTCCGAGGAAGCAGGACGGTTCGAGGGCGGGTTCACGTGCACCCGGCACCCGCTACCGGCAGTCAACTCTTTGCCTTCTCCCTCTCGCTCGCGCCGGCTCCTCCAGTTAGCGCTCGAGCGAGGGGGATTCTCTCAGCAGTCGCGGCGCTCAGGGAACCCTTCCGGCGCCTCCTCACACAACCCGATGGTCGCGCTGAACTCCTGGGCATGCGCGGAGCTCCTTGACAGCTCCGCCTCCGCTCCCGCCTATTTCCTTGAGTCGCGCTGATCCTCGGGGCATGCGCGAGGCCCTCGCTCACAGGGCCGACGCTATACTCCTGGCCTGCCCGATCCTAGGCCCCTCCTGGTTTCAGAAGCGGACGCGCCTGGATCATGCGCAGTAGCGCTTTCTTACTTCCCAACCCTTGGGGTCTCCACGATGATGCGGCTGGTGCCCCCGGGGTCCCGCAGACGGCCAGAACAGCGCCGCTCCTCTCACGCAGTCACTTCCCTCACCTGGCTCCAGGGAAGGTATACTCTCGAGCTGCGCACTCGTCCCCCAGGCTGCTAGGGCTCCACAGAGACGCGTCTTCTCCACAGCGCATCAAGGGACACCGGCCACAACGCGGGGCTCACAGCACCTCTCCAAGGCTGGTAGGTGAAATTGGAAGTGTGGGAAATCCTCTACTAAGAGCTCCCTGACAGGGTTCACTGGGGCTCAGATTAAGAAGGGTCTTCCTTCACACGCAGGTTGCTTTTCTTCTTAGTAGTTGATGTATGGGGAGGGATTGGTCAGAGGCTGAAGGGGGAACGTCCCTCTGAAGTGACTGTCTGCCTCCAAGACAAACTAGCTGCTCTCAGTGCGTCCACCTCCTCTCACCACTGCCTCACTCCTCCACTCTTGGGTCAGCACAAAATGGCTGCTGGTCACTGGCCTTATATAGGGTGGCCTGAGACCTGCAGAAGTCTCTGGTGGTTTCTAGAAAGTTCCCTATGTTAGCCTATGGGCCTGTCCTCCAGTAGTGTCCGTTATGGCAGTTGGTGGACACCATTTTAGGTTTCTGGATGTCCCTAGATTTTCAAGGGGCCTGACTAGGCCTCACAGGTTATGAGGGAAAAATGGCGTCATAGCCAAGGAACACCTAGCCCCCTGACAGCACTGAAAAATCCTGATGGACATATGTAAAAATAAAAATAGAAACTCTGGGAGGCTAAGGGGGACAAAAATAAATAATAATGGTTAGAGTATCCCCAGAAGCAGACAGGTCTAACACACACCCATACCAGTAACTACATACGCACTCACTGATTCCTAGGTCTACACACACATCCACTCATTCACCCATACAATCACTCATACATTCAGACACTCATCAATACAACACTATCATATCCACTCATTCACCTATACAAACACTAACATGCTGACACTCATCCACAAAGTTACTCAAACACCTAGTCAGTTATGCAAAGAATCAATCACACTCCCATTTCCTCAACTACAAACGTATACACACTAAACCTTACTTATTCAAATATATACTAACACATACTTACTCTCTTTTACAATCACTAATACAAGTACACATTGATCCATACAGTCACTTACGCAATCACAGGCTCTGATGTTTAGTCATTTATATATGCCAACTCTCACATGCACTGTGTTTTATATATGTACTTACATGGACATGTAGCACTGATATATCCATTCACTCAGCAACACACCCATGCACACAGTCAACCGCCCATACAGCTGTTTCTATATGCACTCTTGAACCCATATACCTGGTGAATCGACTGGTCACACATCTATGCACAGAGTCACACACCTCCCAGCCACACACACACACACTCAGTCTCCCATTCAAATACTTGGGCAACCAATCAATAACCCATATAGCCACTCAAATAGCTACTGATCAACACATGCAGCAGCTTACACAACAACAGACATAATGATGCACAGATTCAGACAGTTTAGTCACTAACCAATGCATTCAGTTAGACACATGTAATCATTCACTCATATAGTCAGTCACACACCTACTAAATCCTTCATCCAGACATTCATACATACACTCATTCTTCAATATGTTAGACACATTTTAACTTTACAGGAACACACATTCACTGGATGATGTCATCAGTGATGTCATTTGAGATGTCATCAGTGATGTCATCAGTGATGTCACTGACCATGTCATGAATGATGTAATACGTGACATCATCAGCAGTGGATTGCGGGTGCTCGAGTTATAGTGAGTCCAACTAACTATAACGTGGGAATTTCAATGGTTTAGTATGAGTAAACTGTTCAGCTAACTATAACTGGTGTGAAACCTATGGTTTTTTCAGTGAATTTCAAAGGTTTTTTAAAAGCTGATTTCTAAGTGTAACGATTGTGAAACCTATGTTTTTTTAGTGAATTTCAAACGTTATAGCGTTTGTGAAACCTATGGCTTTTTCAGTGAATTTCATAGTTTTTTTAAAAGCTAATTCGTTTGTATATCAACTTAGTAACCTACGATTATTTTTTTTTTGTTAGCTGTGTTTTACAACAATTAATTATATATATATATATATATATTTTAAAACATTTGTTAAATGTATATATATTTTTTCTTACATGTTTTCCCGGTGCGCTCACGGTGTGCGTACCGGAGAGCGCACCGAGCGCTTACCCCGCTTACCCCGCTAATTTATTTTTTTTAATGTGTTTTTGCCTGTCAGGGTCCTTCTAGGCCCCCCTAAGAAAACCTAGGGGGTCAGAGGGTGTCTATTCTGCCACTTTTTACTTATTTCCCCATTTATTTTTCACCTCTTGTGTCTCTGTTCTTGAGTCACAAGATGGCAGACTATGCAGACCATTTGGAATGTTTACAGACACTCAAGAGCCAATTAGCTTTTGAAATTTACAACCAATTAAAATGTTTCTTTGGTTTTGAATTTGTGTGTGATGAAGTTTCATTGGTTTTCTACTAATGAAATGGTTCTCTAATGAGAGGGAAACACAGCCATTTTGTGATAGTACTCTTTGAGGTACATTTGTGAGGAATTTTTGGTGTTCTATTTCTGGTGTGACATTTACACAGCATTATCTCTTCTACTGCTTTCTAAAAGTTGAGTTGTTAATTTGTAAGGGGAATTTAATACTTGATAAAGCTACTTTAATATTATCTATGACTAAAAACGATAAATTCCGTGATTTTTTATTCTACTATTTACAGCAAGAAATTTAAAAAGAATATGGATGTCAATGACAGCGTTAATATTAACTTTGAAAGTTCTGCACTGTGGTGGAAATGACTTAGGCACTTTGACTGGGGTAGGTCTGGAAATGCTTTTAAAGGACATCTTTGGGCAATTGATGTCACTTTTTCCAAAAACTGCCTTGGTAGTTTCTAATATATGCCAAGGGCAAAAATGGAACTGCTCCAACCAATTTTGTCCACAGATTGAAAAGCAAGGAAACATGTAAATAAATATGTTTCTGCTTACCTCAGAGACTATGCCATGGGTTCCATTTACCACAACAATTTGCGTTACAACATGGAAGACATCTATAGGATAGATGGTGTGCATTTTACAGATGAGGGGAATAGAGTTTTCCTCTTGAATATAAAACTCTTCATTGGTACCTGAAAAACACACAATGAACACAACAGCTCTTTTCAGAGCTAACTTACCACTAAACAGGAGAGCGTACTCGGGAACGCACCCAGCGCTTACCCCGCGAAAAAGTTTTTAAAAAAACAAAACTTTTTTTGCCCTTCAGGGTCCTTCTAGGCCCCCCTCAGAAAACCTAGGGGGTCAGGGGTGTCTACTCTGCCCCCTTTTAATTATATCCCCCTTTCTTTTTTCACCTCTTGTGTCTCGATTCTACCGAGACACAAGATGGCGGACTCTCCGGACTGTTTAGAATGTTGACAGACACCCGACAGCCAATCAGCTTTCCGCTCGCACCTTCTGTAGCGCACCGGGTGCGCTCCCAGGTACGCGCACCCGTGAGCGCTCGGAGCGCGCCTATAGATATATATGTGTTTTTGAAGTTAATTTTCAGAAAACCACTGGAGCAATTTTCAGCAAATATAGCAAAGTCACATCTGCGTACCAGTCCCTACAATTTTGCCAAGTTTGCCCTAATTCTGTTCAGCGGTTCAGGCTGTAGACTTGTCAGACCGTCCTATGGAAATTAACATGGGGAAAACACGTTATGGGAACCCCCCTTTTTTCTCAGCCCCCACTTCACAAATCCCCCCGAAACTCCCAGGGAAAGAGTGGAGCGCAACGAGGCAAATTTAAGGAAAATTACAGGCAGATCCCTCAATCAGCGCCAAAGTTATTCCCAATAGAATGTTGCGGATTTCCTACGGTAGCCAATCCTAACTATAACTACCTACTGGCGATCGCCAGTAGGTAATATATATATATATATATATATATATATATGTATATATATATGTGTGTATTGCAGCAACTCCTCTGACAGCCGGCGTTTGCGATACAGCAAACAACAGGAGCACGAACCGCAATTCAGTGCACAAAATCAGTTTATAATAATGTGCTCAGTCAGCCTTTACGCGTTTCAGCACCAAAGTGCCTTGATCACATGATTATTTCGGCCATTGGTGGAATGGTAGAGCATGTTACTGAATATATTGACTATTTCCTACAGGACTTAGTAAAGGGATTACCAACCTATGTAAGAGAGGAGCGACAATCTTCTGTTGGTCACACTCGACATAGAGTCGCTCTACACTAGCATTGTGCACACAACAGGCCTGACCGCATTAGAACATTTCCTTGGGAAGAGACCTATTGAATGTTACATGCACAACAAGATGATTTTGGAACTTACTGGTTGGTATTTAAACAACAATTTCTTTTTATTTGGTAACAACATCTACATACAAAACAAGGTGTTGCGATGGGGGCCTGTTTCTCCCCCAGCTACGCGTGCTTGCACGTGGGCTGGTGGGAGGAACAAGTCCTCCTGCGCACCCATGGCGCAATGTACCACAAACATGTCATACAGTGGATAAGATTTATAGACAATGTCTTTATTCTCTGGAGGGGGAATTTGGAAAGTGTCAATCATTTCCTTGCCTGCATTAATAACAATCAAGAGAATCTGAGATTCACTTCAAATGTTAGTACCCATGAAGCTGAATTCTTAGATGTTAAATTATACATTAAAGACGGCCGTCTTGTCACCAAAGTACATAGAAAGAAAACTGCTGGCAATAACATTCTACATGCCAGCAGTTCACATCCAAGACACACTATTGACAATATTCCATTTGGGGAGCTACTCAGGTTAAAACGAATTTGTAGCAGTGAGTCTGATCTACATGTCTGTACAAATGAAGCATTAGATAGATTTAGATGTAGGGGATATAAAGAGTCAGTCTTAAAAACTGCCATCCAGAAAACCAATGCTAGATCCCGAGAATCCTTGTTTATTAACAATGAATCAAATGTACCAACTGATTCAAGGGAGGAACAAACTCCCAGACTTATTACCGGGTACAGTAAACAGGCCAGACAAATTAAGTCCATCATGAAACAGCGCTGGCCTGTCTTAAAAACAGATTTGGTTCTGGCCCCCAGGCTTCCAGACAACCCTGTGGTGACTTATCGGAGGGGACCCTCCTTTAAAACTCAAATCACTCACGAATTCCCTGAGTTAGCAAAACAAGATGACTGGTTGAAATCCCGGCTGGGATTTAAGCGTTGCTCAACTTGCAGAGCATGTAAATTTGGTAAAAATACTTCCCAGTATTTGACACCGTTCAGTCCTAATGCCACAAACATCAAGGGCATTTTCAATTGCAAAACGGACTTTGCTGTCTACATTCTGCAATGCACCTGTGGCCTCAGATATGTGGGCAGCACTAAGCTACAGGTGCATGCCTGAATACTCCAGCATTTACGGGCCATCGTGAATAACGATGGCACATATCCCATTGCCAGACATTTTAAAGCGATACATAACAACGACTTGCAATGCTTGGAGTATTGTGTTATTGCTTCTGTCCCCAAACCTAGACGGGGTGGCGATAGGGAAAAAATGCTCAGAAGACTAGAGTCACAATTCATCATCGAGTTAGACAGCAAATTTCCCAATGGATTGAACACAACGGAAGATTTATATGTTTTCTTATAACCAGTCTCTGTTTAGTATTCCATTCATGGGCTAATATTGTTTGCTTTTTCTGCCTTATCCTTTCAAAATTTCATTATGAATTTTATTACACATACTGTAGATTATCCCTTTTCTTTATCATCACATGCACAATGGATTTTTTTCTTAGTTGGTTATTGAATTCACATTATTTTCCTATCTTAATTTTGGAACATAGACATTAAGACTAATGCCTTAATCTGTTTCCTTTGTTTTGAATCATGTATGAAGAGTGATTTATAAAAGGGTGGTTGCAACTTGTTGCCTTACTCAAATTTACACAAATGAAGATATGGCAAACAACTATGATCCATTGTTATGGGCACATTTTCGGTGCATTTATGCAGCCAATTAAATGATTGTAACAGACCATGATATAATTAATACTAATGTGTTCATATGTCTAACATCAGGTTTTATGAATTGGAAACCCTAGATGATTTTAAAGCATTTATAAGTATTTATATTTATTTATATGCTATGTTTGCACAGATTAGGTGGCGCACACATACATTTGCACTTTTTCTACGCGCATTGCACTTTTCAGTGACATATGATCATTGGTTATATTATGTTCTCTTTTAGCAATCTAATATACAAGCGCATTTATGCGGGTATCATGTGCCACCACAAATGGGCGTCAACAACAGTTGTTTGATATTTAACTCTAAAATAACGCTAAAATTTACAATTTTATAAAAATGTAAATGTCAGTGTAAACTTGGGCAACAAAATGTAAATAATGCATTAATACCTCCTTTTATCCAACTTTATATATGTATATATCAAATTATGGTTTGGAAAACAGACTAGCTATGTCGAGTATAGGTAGTGTGTTCTCAGTTTGAATGCTTCAAATCACATGGTGTCGCAAAAAGAAAAAAATGGTAAATTGAATTTGTGCAATGGACCCTTTAAAAGGGATGTTCCTTTACTTGCCTGACGATCTGTGACCAAGGGCGGACGCCCGAAACGCATCAGATTTGATGAACTTGCCTTTCTATTAAACATTGCCAAATGAAGATTGGGACTCGCGTGGTTTTTCTGCTCAGCTGCCTTGCCGGTGGTTTGTGGGGAAAAATTGCTGTTGTTGTATATATATATATATATATATATATATATTACCTACTGGCGGTCGCCAGTAAGTAGTTATAGTTGGGACCAATTTTCCATAGGAAATCTGCAACATTCTATTTGGAATAACTTTGGCGCCGGTTGTCGAATCTTCGTGAAATTTTAAAAACTAGTGGGGCGCTCTGGTCCGCTCCTATCCTGAAAGACTCGGGGTGATTTTTTAAGCAGGGGCTGAGAAAAAGGGGGTCCCAAAACATGTTTTTCCCATGCAATTTTCCATAGGAACCGTTCATTGTGGCTACAGCCCGAACTGTTGAACGGAATTACACCAAATTTGGCAAAGAGGTAGTCCTTGGTTCAGACTCATGCCTTTGCTTAAATGGTGTATATCCAATCAGTATTTCCTGAGAAAATTACAATTAAAAGTACATAAATATATCCATGGCCTCGGTAGATCTGCGCATCTTGCGCGCACTCTAAGCGCACCGTCCCGATCACGGGCTGCATGCTAATTGGCTGTCAAGTGGTTGTCAACATTCGAAACAAGGAAGTATTGGCAGACGTTTTGTGCCTCGGTAGAAGCTAAGATCAAGAAATTAATGGAACAAGTGTTCCAAACGTATAAAGGGGGCAGGTAAAAAATATTTTGACCCTCTAGACCTGCTTAGGGGTTCCCACAAGGACCCCTTGGGCCAGGAAAATAATTTTTTTTTTTTTTAAATACTAGAAATGTGCGCTGGGTGCACCGTAGGCAAATTGTACATGGGGTTTTGTAACGTCAGTGGTTATTCCTCGAGCCCTCTTTTGAGGTTAATTAGAAGAGTTGTGTACTTCTTTTGCTCGTAATGTACATATTGTTCTGTTGTCTTAGTTTGCTTTCGCCTCTGTCATGTTGAGGATCCTGGGTAAATATAACGGCTTCTGTACAGCCAGTACCTTTCAACCCTACCCCCAAACTGCTTACTGCCTGTTACCATAGTAACAATTCATGGAACACTTAACTGAGCACACAGGTCACAAGTTCACCAAACAATGTTGCTAATCCAAACAGCAAGTGTTCTGGACTTTTTAAAATTTTCCAAAGGAACAGTTAATCGCAACTAAAGACTCTGTGAAATACACTCAGTTTTTTTATTAAAACAAAAATAAGTAAATAGAAACGTAACTTTAACATAACAGTATAATGAACAAAATGTGCGATGGACTCCAATGGTAGGAGCGTAGGTAACCTGCAAAGCAAAAATTAAAATAAGTCTTTAAAATTAATATCGATGTGATTGAATGAGGTGAGAGATTACATCTTTACAAAAGGCAAGGTCGTTTTTTCTCACATGCACACTCAGGGTAGTGCACCCTACCTCTCCCACAGAATCACCCTCAACAGGATTCTGTAGGGGAGTGCTGCTTGTAGGCTCAGGCCTATCTTATGATATAGATGGTATTTAAAATGAGACAGAGATTGGAAAGGGGCGACCACTCGGTCCCCCCGAACGTATGGTGGAGTACCCCGATCCCCCCGGGAAGCCATTTTGGGCGGGAGGCGCGTCTCGGCTGGTATGCCCAAAGCGGCGTAGCCGGGGCGCGCTTTTTCCCGCCCAAGAGTGGGTTGTCCTAGACACGGAAGCCGTCAGCCACGCCCCCGGAGGCGGGAGGAGGCGGGTTTACGCCCGCCCAAAAGAAGAATAAAAGGAGCGATAGTCCAAGGAAGCATCCTCTTGTTCCTGTGCTCTGAAGCTGCACCTCCTCGCTGCACGTGAGCTCGAGACGGAACGAAGAGCCAATTTTGAAATTTGTAATTTCTCTTTTTTCTCTTCTAGCACTGCAAATCTAGTCCAGGACCTTCCACCTACGTGGGGAAAATGCCGGGCAAAAGAGTCGCAAAGAAGGTCAGCACCGACCAAATGCTCCGGATGTTGATGAAAGACATGGCAGAGATGAAGAGGAAAATGTCGGCCAGGGACGGGGCGGGGAGGCCAAAACGATCCAGCCCGGTGGAGGTCCCGGCCGGGAGAAGGAAGAGGGCCAGGAATGGGGCAAATGAGGACGAGGTCCCAGTTCCGGAGGCTCCCCCGGCGAGCCCTCCCAGACCAGCGGAGACTCCCGCGCCGGCTCCCGTCGAGGGCCAACGGATCCCCGTGGTGGTTACCCCAGAGGATGGGGTCCATTTGTCCCGGGTGGGGAATTCTTTACTCATAGGAGACCTCGTAGCCTGGTTAAGGAGTTTACAGCATGACCTTTAGGTAGGAGTTTTGTGGGGGGTCCGGATAGCCGGTCAACTATCCGGCCTGTGGCGGTAAGGTCATGATCGGTGAGCAGTCATTGGAAGATCCCTAGGGGGGGGCGTCACCCATTACGGATGGGAGCGCCTGGGGGGGGAGGTGGCCATTGGCCCCTCAACGGGGAGGCGGTCCCTTCTAAAGGACGGGACGCCTAAAGGAAAGGGAAGGCGGTCAAGGCCCCTCCCTGGATAGGAGGGGCTACGGGCCCCTCCTGGGAATTTCCCGGGGCCAGGACATCTGCGACGGCAGATGTGGTAAGTTGTGTGGGGTGGGGAGGGGGGTCTACGCTACCTTCTAGACACCTCACACGAGTCCTCGGACGACCACGTAGATGGCGTCGAGTTAACAGGGGCCCCCGTCAAGACAAGGGAAATTGGTATGGCACATGAGGTGCAGTCCTCTGTGCGGCCGCCCCTCACAAGTGAGGGGGGAGTTCTGGTTTAGGGATCTGACACCGGTTACGACCTTGCCGTTGGCCCTTAACGTTAGGATGTACAATTTCAATTTGAAATGCATTTGTAAGGATGTTAGTATCGGCTAGGAGAACCTTTGTATTAGAAATGTGTTAAGGTTAGCCAAAACATCGTAATGTGGATATGAAATTGTACATGATATGAAACTGTTATTTTAATGTTTTTAATTTTGTTTCATATTTTAATAAATACGGCCGGGAGGGTAACTCCCTCCCGCCTTCCAAAAGTTCAGAACTGTTTCGGGTTTCCCAATTCTTGGGGATTGTGTTGAGAGGGGGTGGCGGGTATCTCAGCCATATGGAAAGGGGCGACCACTCGGTCCCCCCGAACGTATGGTGGAGTACCCCGATCCCCCCGGGAAGCCATTTTGGGCGGGAGGCGCGTCTCGGCTGGTATGCCCAAAGCGGCGTAGCCGGGGCGCGCTTTTTCCCGCCCAAGAGTGGGTTGTCCTAGACACGGAAGCCGTCAGCCACGCCCCCGGAGGCGGGAGGAGGCGGGTTTACGCCCGCCCAAAAGAAGAATAAAAGGAGCGATAGTCCAAGGAAGCATCCTCTTGTTCCTGTGCTCTGAAGCTGCACCTCCTCGCTGCACGTGAGCTCGAGACGGAACGAAGAGCCAATTTTGACCCACCCACCAGCCCCTGAAGACAGCAAGTTGTTTTGGAATAAAGTCATTTGACGTAGTAGTTGTTTTCTTACAGGTTGTTCTGAATAAAGTTTGTGATTCGGTTGCAATAAAGTGGATAATTCTTCGCAGTATGCTTTATTAAAGACTTGCATCAGAGTGATCAGTAATGTTTTTAGAGAGTTGATACTTGATCTACTTAGGGTATAAATGTCCTTTCTTTCTTTAATAAGTAATCTTGTCGTATTTATTGTTTGGTCGGGCGGTAAGGTCATGATCGGTGAGCAGTCATTGGAAGATCCCTAGGGGGGGGCGTCACCCATTACGGATGGGAGCGCCCGGGGGGAGGTGGCCATTGGCCCCTCAACGGGGAGGCGGTCCCTTCTAAAGGACGGGACGCCTAAAGGAAAGGGAAGGCGGTCAAGGCCCCTCTCTGGATAGGAGGGGCTACGGGCCCCTCCTGGGAATTTCCCGGGGCCAGGACATCTGCGACGGCAGATGTGGTAAGTTGTGTGGGGTGGGGAGGGGGGTCTACGCTACCTTCTAGACACCTCACACGAGTCCTCGGACGACCACGTAGTTGGCGTCGAGTTAACAGGGGCCCCCGTCAAGACAAGGGAAATTGGTATGGCACATGAGGTGCAGTCCTCTGTGCGGCCGCCCCTCACAAGTGAGGGGGGAGTTCTGGTTTAGGGATCTGACACCGGTTACGACCTTGCCGTTGGCCCTTAACGTTAGGATGTACAATTTCAATTTGAAATGCATTTGTAAGGATGTTAGTATCGGCTAGGAGAACCTTTGTATTAGAAATGTGTTAAGGTTAGCCAAAACATCGTAATGTGGATATGAAATTGTACATGATATGAAACTGTTATTTTAATGTTTTTAATTTTGTTTCATATTTTAATAAATACGGCCGGGAGGGTAACTCCCTCCCGCCTTCCAAAAGTTCAGAACTGTTTCCGGTTTCCCAATTCTTGGGGATTGTGTTGAGAGGGGGTGGCGGGTATCTCAGCCATAATGACTGAATGAGGTCAAAGATCACAAATTAACATAACACTTGGGAATATTGCTTATTCGCACATGTGTTGTGTGCCTGATACATCCCACGCCTCTCATAGGCCCGTGCTGAAGAGGTGTCTGTAGGGAAGTGCCTGCTGGGTCAAATCTACAGTATGTTCTTTAAAATGATTCAAAGATGAGACAGAATTAGGTGAAAAATCACATCATTATGCAGGACAACATCGTTTATTTGCAGCCTGTTTAATTAGAGGCATTGTATATCTAGGCTGCTCTGCTTACCTTTTGGAAACACTGTTTTCAGCAGTGCTAACAACTTGAAGTCTGCTTTAGTTCTATACCGCAGACTGTATTAAGTTCAGCCTTAATTTATTTATCTGCAGAGTGCACA
The DNA here is from genome assembly GCF_964263255.1 of Lissotriton vulgaris. Taxonomy (NCBI): domain Eukaryota; kingdom Metazoa; phylum Chordata; class Amphibia; order Caudata; family Salamandridae; genus Lissotriton; species Lissotriton vulgaris. The sequence continues at coordinate 1,718,250,300 of NC_141694.1, read as the reverse complement.
GCGACGTCCATAATTTGAAAAGAGAAATAATGTGAGAGAGAGAAAAAATGACATTGAAAGTGTGAGAGAGAGAAAGTAATAGATTGCGCTGGAGAGATAGTGTTGATACTGGAGAAAATCTTCGTAGCTCACCATTTTTGGTTCATAATGCACCCTCAAGTTTAGTGATCTGAAAGATAGTATAGAGTTAGTAATAGCAGAGTACATAGAAGTGCACACGTATATTTCTGCGTTAAGCCTTTAGACACTCAGGATACTATATTACATCAACTTCGACTGCAAGGAGGTGTCTGTGCGCTCTTTTTCTCCCAGAGTACTATACCCATGCACTCCCACTGCATAGCAGTGAGTTCTCATTACTGCGTACCCGGACTGTTGTACCCCATTGACTCAAAGTGTCCGGAGGTGAGTGCCCTTTCCTGTGGACCCTGACTGTTGTCACCTATCCACTCCCAGTGCCTGGGGGTGATTGTACATTCCTACGCACTCAAGTTGCTGCACAGTATCCACTCACCCCGCCAACAGGTGACTTCTCGTTGCTTCTGAAACAAGCTACTTTGCTCACCATATGCCATTGGTGTGATTCAAAGAGGGCACCACGTGTCGAAGCAGCCTTCATATGCATTGTTACAATGGCCAACCATCATCGTAGAATCCTCAAACGTTGAGCTTTGGAGGTGCAGGGTGGGACGCCACTTTGTGAAACACAACCTGTTAGATAAAAAGGAAGATAAGATGGTGCGTCATTTGTTTATCAAAGGCGAGAGAAAGTGAGAGAGTGACTGAAAAGAATATTCGCAGCTCACCTTTCTGTCACTGGTGTGTCTTCCACCATGTGCCGGGACATAGTGCACCCTGAAGCTCTACATCTAAAAGATAGTAAAAGAAAGATGTTATGATTGGTAATTGCCACTATCTTAATGTGGAGTACAATAACATTGCCCTTTTACACACCTTCCCTCCCGCATTAAAAATACAACTATTTGTACAGTTCCAACTTATTTAATGGGTTTGATTTATGAAGAATTAGTAGAGTAGTAATGTTTTCCATCCGGTTATAGAAAACAAGTGGTGCGCAGTGATACACGTGGTTTCAATCATCACGAGCGATGGACTTTTGACTGACTATAAAAACTTTCCTGCTATGGAAAAAAAAATACAAATGCAATAAGATATGGTATATAGGACTGCGTATGCCTAAATCGCTGCATCGCCTTTTTGTATCCAGTCTGCTACACCCCATCTACTCCCTCCGCTGTGCACCCAGGCCTGACTGCTCACCTTTTCATGGACAGGGCACCTTCTACACCATGCAGTCCCGCTCTGCCACCAAGAAGTCTCACATATGGTGCTGAGTCTTGATATCGCTATAGCTAAGGACATACTCGTGCTCCCATCATCATCGCAGGTTGCTCACCCGCTCACTCCTTGTGGTACCACTAACCAAGTGACCAAAGAGGCCGCGCATGTGGTGGTGGGCCCCCCTGTTCTGTAGTTCGGGCCTACATGAGGTGTCTGAACCACCGGGACGGGCCATCACAGTGCTTGCGATGGGAGCAACTCTAAAATGGCGTAGAGTATGTGCGCCCGTCTTTTTATTGGTAGGGTCACGTGTGTTGTCACACATGTGCTGGATGGGTGTGGTATGGATCTATACCAGCCATGAGGGAGTGTGTGTGTGCTGCTCTGACAACTAGACCTCAAACTAAAGAATCCCTACAATGGAAATCTGGTCCATGTAGCGTTGTTGTGTTTTCCTGGAAGCGGAAGCGGAGTGGGCTGGACTAACGTATGGCAGTACAGCACGAGGCTGTGAACGATGACTCCAGAGCTATGGGCATGGTTCCGTCATAAGCTACATGAGAAATCAACTGATTCGGATATCCGTGTTGTAGTGCTGCCGTCACCTTAAACGCAAATGTGTCATTATGTCTGTAAAGTCCCCCAACATGGCCAACATGAAAGGTATGGGGTATCACTGACCCTATATTCATCCATAGTTGCACACATAAAAGATGGTGGACATGACTCATTTCTGCGAATATGAATGTTTGTTGTACATTCAGTGGAGTGTTGTAGCTGTTGTAATACCGGGATATGAAAGCTTTAGGGTGCAGTTTTTGGCACATGAAGGGCAGCTAATATTTATACGTATGTGGTCATTCGGGTATACTGTCGAATGTGGTGCTTGAAATCAGTGTTCGAACCTCAGAGTCACGTCCACATCCTGTTATTGTAGAGAAATTACGTAATCTACGCGTGTCTGAAAATGTACTGTAAATACAGTGCTCATGTAAATTGCTGATATAGTTTTGGGTCGACTTTGCGCTACAATAATATGCTAAAAAGAAATCGAGCAATAGCACACACTTATAAAAGTACTATTTGTGCAGTATTGTAATGATCCAGTTTAAATGTTTGTATTTGTAGAATGAGCGAAAGAAAGTTGTATAATTTAAGTTTTTGTTACTGGCAGAGGTAAGAAGCTTGCATACGCTATTTATAGCAAAATATAATGTGGTTTGGCGCTGGAGCAGCATTTTACAAACATAATAAATACACAGACACAGATAGATAGTTGAAGGGGGTACGGGCATGTGTGCTCGACTCCATTTTATTACGTTGCTGTTGGTAACAAGTAGAATAGTAATCAGGATATCATACACAGATATTCAAACGTAAACGGTTTATGACTTCTGCTGTACAAAGGTAGGAGCACTATATGTGAAATAATACATATTCTATCATAAAGGGTTCATGAGTTGTGGTGCACTGAGGTAGGGGCGGTTTGTGTGGAGCCTACAATGATGCGTGGTTCAGGGGGACCGCACTGGTAAGAATGTCTTTTGACTACTGAATTTTGCCTAAATAAGGCCAAGTGGCGATTATCTATGGTGTATTGAGTTAGTGGTATGTCTGGTGCTTAGCGTGTGCTCACCCTGCGATGATGCGTGGTCTGAATGGGCTGCACTCAAAGCATTGACTGTTGCATACGAGACTGCATGAACTTTAAGGTAAAAAAAATCTACCATCTATGGTTATCAATTGCTCTGCAAACTAGATCTACTGATTGCTTCACATAACAAATTAAGCGATTGCAGTGCATTCTAACTTTCTCAAAATGGGGACGTATGTCTGGTGGCTGAGGTTCCGTGAATTCTGAACCAGTTTCATAAAGGTCATGGTTCCGTTACGAATTTGATAGTAGTGTACCGTAACTAGTAAGTGCGGCAAGTACGAGTGCTTTCGCCATGTTAGCCCGATGGCTCACTACGTATTTAGGGATTCCGTTCTCAACCCTCGGGTCCCATTTTGTGTACGGCGGCCATTTTGTGGTTGCCCTCACATAGGCCGATGACTACGGCCGAACGAGTCTTTAGGACACGTACACTTTAGCTGACTCCTAGGTGACCTGAGCGAACTGACCCCGTTGCCTGAAGCTAACCTTGCTAAGCCAGTTCCTTGTCCGGTAGTTGATCGAGATTAGGATCAAAGAACAGGACATTGTTGAGTTTATTACACACACCCCTTTATCCTGTTTCACATCTGTTTCTGTTCTTTCTTTTATGGTCTGTTTATGGTATGGGTTGTGGTCCTTTATTATGGGTTTGTCCAGCCTGTCCGAGAAAGAATGTTAGGCTTTCCCTTCTAATTGATGGTCGGCTGGACAACTGAAGAGTGGTTTTGTCATTATGCGATACCTTTTGCAATGTTACCTTTAATTGGGCAATTCGTAAATAATGGGTGTTTGTCGGGAATGTGATTTTTAGCATAAAAGACGATGTCTTGCAATACGAAAATTGAGCAGTCTCTAGCGAACCTACTTGTGTCGTACTTCGTAGACTTCTGTTCCTGGTTACAGCCAATAAATTTGATCTTTGACGTCACCGAGAAGTATCCTGTGTCTCTGTATTCTAAGACAGGTGAACTCGAAGACTTTGGGCATGCCCCTGGCGTCGCTGGGTTCTAAAACCCGGTTCTTCAGTTGGCGCCCAACGTTGGGCGACTTCAGTGGTACCGGTCCAAGCCTGAAGATCGTGAGGAGCTTTGTGAGGAAATTCTGGAAGACGGCCCCCACTTCATCCACCCCGGCACGTCGAACCTGGACTGAAGGTTTTTGCTGCGAGGCTTCCCTGCTTTCCGACGGCTACGAAGGACTGCTGCCCTGACTGTCGCCCTGTCTTGGACCCTTTGTGACGATTCGTAGAGCGAGACGATAGACGGGTCTTCTGGTGACGTGATCGATACTTCAGTTAAGTATAAGTGGAACGTTTCCCAGTTCTTAGTTTTGGTTTCCTTCGGGATCTTTGATTTGGAAATTGCAAGTGCCAAAGCCGAGGGACTTGTATATTTGCGAGACTATCGTGTTTGGTAATCCCTTGAAGTTTGAAGCTAGATTAGTGAGTGAAGATGCCTGGTCTTAGCAAATTTGGAAAGATATTTTGTTGTGGTTGTAACAGGGATTCCCGATTGGAGGACTCGTGTCCGATACCTCCGGTTGGAACTCCGACTTATGAGCTCTATTCTAAACATGGTGTGGGCCCCATTACGTATAATGAATTGTGGGTCTGATACACTAGGAAAGACAGTGTTTTAAAATGGCCCCAATATGGTAGCTATGACACAGAGATTCTAGATAATTTGGAAGTTAAACTATTTAAGAAGAAAGCCCGGCCGCTGAAGTTTGACTCTTTCCGCCTCTGGCGAAAGGAAGCCAAAGAGAGAGAAATAAAACTAGCGAAAAGAAATAAAAGAGAGAAGGGTATATCAATAATGCAGGCTGCTATACAGTTTAAAGATAATGGAGAAGAACAAGCGAGTGAGCAGTTGCATAGGCAACGTAAAATGGCCATCGATAAATGTTATCCAGCTTTGTCACCTCTTCTACAAGGTACAACGAAGGACCCTGGAAAGGATCCTTTGATGTCACATTTGTTGAGTTCACCGCCCCCTTATGTGCAGAGTGCTACGGCACCTCTGCAACCTTTAGTTGCGCAACCTCCAGTTGTTGTGCCTCCTGTTGTTGCACAACCGCCAGCTCCCCTTCAGCTGTTTCCTTCTCCTTTGGCCCAGCCTTCCCTAGGGCCGCCGACTTTGCTATCAGTTCTGCCTCAAATTACTACGACTTTTCCTCCTGTATTTGCTACTTCTTCTGCTACTCCTTCTGCTCCTACTCCTACATATGCTTTGTCCCAGCCTGCTTTGCCTCCTGTCCTTATGACAGCTTCTCTTTCTGTTTGACAGAGAATGACTGATACTGTTACTGGTCTTTTGTCCCCTTTCTTTGGGTCATTGAGTATGACCCCTGTTTCGGCACGTAAACAATTGCGTAGCCAGCTGCCTGGTCCCGAAGAGCGGGCAGTATTGGATCATTTGGCTCGTAAATGGGTTACTAATTCTTCGAGATATGATTTTGAGTCGGTTATGGATGTCTTCCGTCAATGGGAAGCACCGAAGCAGAGATATGTCTTCGATATGATGTGTACTTTCCTCCGTGAGGAATGGGAAGATGGTGAGTTTGGTCAGACTCCATCAGAGTTGTCTCGTGTACAGTCCGAGTTTGCGAAAGGAACGATAGTGGGTCTCGATGTTGAGAAAGCAGTTGCAACGTTGCTTTCGTTTAGGAGTGAGCGTCCTTCTCAGTCATTGTTTGAACCTGATTCTTCTGTTAGGAGAAAAGCGCGACAATACCCAATGAGAGAGGTTCCTCCGGTATAGAAAGAGGCAGTTCAGCCGATGTTAACAGTGGTTTTGCAACTGTAGAACCTCATTTTCAGCGTGTTTGGGTACATGTTCCGTAGAAGAGAGCTGAAGTTTTGGCTCTTAAGCAGACTTTACCTGATCCCCGAAAGAATCCTGCAGGCTATTATAAAGAGTTGTCGCATGCATTATGAACTTAGCCGATATAGATATGTTGTTTGGTAATGTGGTTCCTCAACCCTTGTGTGCAACGATTCGTCATGTGGATCATGCGCAAGAGTTGGGTGATAAATGGGCTAACATTACTGCTGCAGATGGTCTTCAAGGTGGAGGAGCTAAACCTGAAGCTTTAGTTGCGGAACTCCCCGGTAGGATTATTAATTATATGAAGACTTTACTGCCTGCTATGCGAGTGAATTGTGATAAGTTATCTGCATGCAAGCAGAAGAAAGATGAAAGTGTGTCTGATTTCTTCACTAGGTTTGAAGAGACGTTTATAGATCATAGTGGTCAAGACATGAGTACGGAATGTGGCCAACGGTTGTTCGTAGATAAGTTTGCTTGCTTCCCGAGTTGCTTCCCGAGTTGTGTAATAAGTTGAAGGATTCAGAGAGTTCAAGGGCTGTTTCTTCGTCGGCCCAGATATTGGCTACTGCACAATATTACGAGAATAGGGATAAGGATGAGAAAGAGAAAGCAGAGGGAAAGACTAATGATTTGAAGATGAAGGTTCTTTTGCAACAGGCGTATCCGCCTCGTTATAATCAGCGTGAATTTCAGCAACCTCAGCAGTTTCAGAGTGGATCGCAAAGGTCTGAGTCTTCTACGCAGCGTTTTCCTGTAGGCCCTAATCAGTGTGCGTATTGTAAAGAAGAAGGTCACTTCAAGAGTAGTTGTCCGGTTCTGTTACAGCGTACGAATGGTGCGTCTCGTGTGAGAGGTCGAGGTTTTCATCAAGCACCTAGAGGTAGAGGACGTGGTATGTTCCCCCAGAATGCACGTTCCTTTCCTCCACAGAATACTATGAATTGTTTTGATCAGCAGAATGTTGCATCTGGTAGGTTGACTCAGTATTATGCTGACGACTACTATGTTGAGGGTGAGAATGCTGACAGTAATGATTGCTAGGACAGCCATAGACAAAGAGAGGAAGTTGTGTCAGTTCCAGTAGATCAGAGTGGACCTTATGTTGAAGTGATTACATCAGGTGTGTCAGAGCCTTTTCTGTTGGATACTGGTGCAGCGAAGATTTCTATCATGCACTCTAAACTCCCTGGCGCACCTTTGTCTGGCTTGACAAATGTTTCGGTAGGTTTTTCTGACGCCCCAGTTCGTAATCCAGTTTCTAGTCCTTTGTCTCTTTCTGTTGGACCTTGTGAATTTGAAGCACCCCTCATTCTGAGGACAGGTTGTGGTGAGAATTTGTTGGAATTGGATTTGTTGAAGAGATTGTATGCGACATTACATTGTTCTCCTTCAAGATTACAGCTTACATTGGGTAAGAGAGTGATCTCTCCGATGTATTTGTCTAAAGATCGGCTTCCATTGGAATTGCGTTCTCTCCCTGATACTCTTTGGGCTACTGGTCCTAATGATGTGGGTCTTTTGGAGATTCCATCATATGTTGTGATGCTGAAAGCGAACGCTAGATTCCCACGTATTCCCCAATATAGGATTTCTAGTGATGGTGAAAGAGCACTTTTAGCGATCATCTATGATCTGATTGAGAAAGGTGTGATTGAAGAAACAAGAGGTAATGTGTGTAATAGTCCGGTTTTGCCTGTTCTGAAATGTACTGATTCTTCGCAACCACCTGTGTATAGGTTTGTGATCGATCTTCGTGAAGTGAACAAGATTGTTGTACCGCAATTTCCTGTTGTTCCAGATATTACTGCTTTGCTGACTATGATTCCTGCTTCAGCTACTTGGTTTTCGGAGAATGATCTCAAGATGCTTTCTTCAGCATCCCGTTTGCCGAGGAGAGTAGAGATATTTCTGGCTTCTCTTTAGGAGGCCGAAGTTTCCGGTTTAAGCACGCTCCTCAAGGTTATTGTGAAAGTCCATCCATCTATAGTCAGGCTTTGAAAACACAGCTTGATACAATTGTTTTCCCTGATGGTGCTGCTCTTATTCAGTATGTCGACGATTTGTTAGTTGCTGCTGATGATGAGGAGACCTGTAAAGAAGCAACTCTTTCTTTGTTGCAACATTTGTCTGATCTCCATCATAAAGTGTCACTTTCGAAGTTGCAGTATTGTCGCAAGAAGTGACCTACTTAGGTCATCTCTTATCGAAGGAGGGAAGAAGGTTGACCCCAGAACGAATTCAAGCGATTGCGAAAATGAATGTGCCAACCACACAGAGAGAAGTGCGTGCTTTCTTGGGTATTACTTCGTACTGTAGGCAATGGATTCCAAATTTTTCGTTGCTTGCGAAACCTTTGTTAGCACTTACTCTTAAGGATACTCCGAATCCTCTTCCTTGGACTCACGAATGTCAGAAGAGTTTTTCTGATTTGCGTAATGCGTTGTGTTCGGCTCCTGTGTTGGGTACTCCCGACTATAGTAAGCCTTTTACACTCTATTTTCACGAGAAAGAGGGATGTGCATTGTCAGTTTTGACACAGCAGTTTGGCGATAAACAGCGTCCATGTGCGTATTTCTCGTCGACTTTGGATCCGGTAGCTAGAGCGTTGCCGAGTTGTTTGAGAGCTACAGCGGCAGCGGCTGTTTCTATTCGACAGTCTGCTGGTTTGGTAATGGATAACATGTTGACTGTGATGGTTCCACATGCAGTGGATACTTTGTTAAATAGGACTAAGACACAGCACATGACTAGTGCTCGATTGTCAGGTTACGAGTTGACGCTTTTACCGAGTCATGTGCATATAAAGCGATGCAACACGTTGAATCCAGCTATGTTGTTTCCGATTTCTGTAGAGACGGATGTTCAGGAACAGCATGATTGCTTTCTTAGGACAGAGGAAGAAACGAAGGGTAGAATTGATTTGAAAGATACTCCTCTTGCGAAGTGTGATGGTACCTTATGGGTAGATGGTTCATGCTTTAAGCTTCCGAATGGTGATACGACTGCAGCATATGCGGTTACGACTTTGCATACGATTGTTGAAGCTGTATGTATCCCACAAAATTCAGCTCAAGCAGCAGAGTTGATTGCACTGACAAGAGCGTGTGTGTTGTCGAAAGGAAAGAGAGTGACTGTGTATACCGATAGCCAGTATGCGTTTGGTGTGGCCCATAGTTTTGGGCGGTTATGGAAGGAACGTTGGTTCCTTACGTCTCATGGTACGAAAATTCAGCATAGTCAGTTGGTGAATGAACTTCTTGAGTCACTTACGTTACTGATGCAAGTTGCGATCGTGAAATGCCGTGCACATAAGAAGGTTATCGATAACGTTGGTCGTGGTATTGCGTTTGCGGATGAAGTTGCGAAAGAGATGGCGAAAGATGCGATGAGTCAAATGTATGTTGCGGGTCCAGCAAGATGGGTTCCGGATAGAGGAATGTGTGAAGATATGATAGAGAGTGTGAAGTCAATTCAGGCTGAAGCTACGGTGAAAGAATTGAATGTATGGAGAGAGAGTACGGGAAAATTGGATTTGACTGGTTATTGGATTGAGTTGTCAGAACATCAGCGATGGTTGTTACCTGATGCATATGTGCTTGCAGTGGTTACGATGGCGCATGGAATGGCTCATATTAGTGCAAAAGGGATTTGTAAGTTGTTGGCTCCAGTATGGCAGAATGGTGGAATTCCTAAGTGTGCGGAGAATCTGGTCAAGAATTGCATGGTTGGTCTGATGTATAATCCTGGCAAGGGAACTCCAACTCCAGCTGGTCACTTTGCGCCTCCGACGTATCCGTTAGAAGTGCTGCAATTCGATTTTATACATGTGGAAAGATGTTATAACTTGAAATACGTCCTTGTTGTTGTTTGTGCCTTTTCGAGATGGGTAGAAGCATACCCCCTGAAAGATAATACTACCTTGTCCACAGCCAAAGCCCTACTCAAGGAATTTTTCCCCAGATATGGTTTGCCAAGGATGGTGTGGAGTGATAACGGAAGTGAATTTGTGGGTCAAGTCATGAAGAGAGTGTGTGAAGGTTTAGGCATTAGGCAGAAATTCCATGCTGCAGATCATCCCCAATCAGCTGGTTTAGTCGAATGCTACAATGGCACCTTGAAACTGAAGTTAGCCAAGATTCGGCGAGCTCTGGTCTCCAATAGCACGATGTTGCACAAGTTGACCCTGCACACCCGAACAATTAGTTAACACAATATAAATGCTTATTATGCATATGTTCACAAAGAGATCCAATTGTTCTCCCAAGAATATCCAAAGTCAGGTTTTTTCTTTAAGCAATCCTTTTATTCACAATTGTAGATAAAAACCAATAGCCAACGCGTTTCGTTGGAAATCGGACTTCTTCAGGGCTGGATTCAAATATATCTGTATGGCACAGCTTCAGGTTGGTCTTTAAACTTGTGTTTTCAGAAATGATTTTCAATAAAGAGGAAAAGATCATATATTCAAGATGTGCCAAAGGTCCGTTATTTCCAATCAAAGTAAAAAGATGAAGTAAGTGCCGTATGTGTGGTCCCGGCGTCTCGTAGTTCGTGCGGTCGTCTGGTGTTGCACGATGCTTTGCCATTGGCACTTTTGTCAACTAGAACTACAGTGCATTCTCGAGTGGGCCTTAGTCCTTACGAGATCGTGTTTGGTCGCCCGGCTAATATATGGGGAGTGCCGAGGCCGACAAAGTTTAGCGAGATTGAATATCCTATGCTGATTGACTATTTGTATGATTTGACGGCTAAATTGCGTGTCTTACACCGACAGGTTTACGATACACTGCCACAAGCATCTGAAGATCCAGGACACGCCATCGATCCTGGCTCGTGGATTCTGGTGCGAAATTTTCAGCGGACCAAGAACGACCATTTCAGGTCTTGTTAGCGACGCGTACTGCAGTGGGAGTTCACAGCAAGAAGAACTGGATCCACGGCGTACATTGTAAGAGGGTTTCTTTGCCTCTGCCATACGACCAGTGGGTCCATGAGGGTGTTGGTGATTCAGAAACTGAGACTGTGCCAAAGTTCATTCCATTCAGCGATGCACGTTTGGTTGGGACAAGCTCTGAGCGTGAAGACAATGATATTTGCAAAGAAGCTGTGTTCCCTTCTTTGAGACTAGACACTACTGAGCCTGAATTGTTGTTTCGTGATCAGACATTGCCTGGTAAAGGCCGCTATAAATTACGACCAAGAGTCGATGGACAAATAAAATAATTCCTTTTGAAATTACGCTCTCTCATCCAAAAAGCTGTTTTGACCTATTTTTCTTTTTCGAACCGCCATCCAGGTTCAGCTGTAGGGTCGCGGTATACAGCCTTGGAGTGTACAGCCGGTAGACACAAGGTTGACGGTTCTGATTTGTTCTAGGGCTTTATCTGGGACATTCAGACGTACATCTGAGCAGAAGAGAACCAACTGCCGCGAACAGCACGGTTAGAGGATGGAGTTTTTTGAGATCGAGAGAGCTGTTGTAGAAATGAACTTTAAGACGAGACTGTGTAAATGAATGAGTAGCAAATGTTTTTTGATAACGTGTCTTTTTATGCTACTTAGCATGACGATGTTTTTGGTGGGATATGTTGTTTTCTCTTTTCAAGTGACGTTTGCACCCACCACACAACCTATGTCTTTTCCTACTATTTATTTGCATTCTTTTCATCCTTTGCCTGAACATGAATCCATAAGAAGATTGGAATTCACTAATAACTCCTTTGTACAACTTCTGCATCAACATCAGTTAGTAGTGAACACCACTAATTGTTGGGTGTGTGGGCTTTTGCCTCATACTACGGATAAAGATATTCCTTACCTGGTCCTGCCATTCAGCTATAATGGTTCTGTGTGGGCGTATAGGACGATGTTCATTTATGCCCGTGAAGTTTACCCCCTGCGTTCTATGAAAGATAATCGGAGTAATAGTGCTCTAGTGAAGAGAATAGTAGACATGTTTAGAGGAATTAATTCCTATGATACTATTCCAAAAGATGAGACGCTAGCATGTATTGGATGGAACGTGACTGGATATGGTATTAGTCTGAGTGAAAAGCAGCGAAGAAAAAGGTCATCTCCGATTTGGATCGTACCCCATCGTGGTCATTTTTGTCTGCAAGGTAATGACAAGAATCCGAGAGCTCAGTTAGGGAAGAGTGCTTGCACTGAGATGTATGTTTTTGCGTCCCAGACTTCCCGATCATTTTTATCAGCTAAGGGTACGTATTTTGTCTGCTATGATAGCACATATACATGGTTGCCCCCTCATTTTTCGGGAACATGTTATGTTTTGTTTCTGTTGCCCCCTACGTATACTGCAGCGGCAGATTACCACAGAACGCGAGTAGTTAGAGGTGTCTTCAGTAAGGAAGATACTTCAGGACAAGAATTGGGAGATTTTCTTAAGGGTTTCCTGCAGTTTTGGGGACCTATGGTTAACAGTAGGAACATACGGCAATTGACGAGAGTGGTTGAGTCCACCGTAGTTGAGACTGCTGGTTCCCTTAGTAATTTGACTGCTGAGCTCCAATCGGATTGTCTATGACGTTGCAGAATCGAGTTGCGTTAGATGTCATACTTGCAGATAGAGGAGGGGTATGTAAATTGATTCAATCGAGCTGCTGCGTTTTCATTTCAGAAAATGCTCCAACAGTGTACCAGGCCATTTCCAAGCTACATAAGATCTCCGAGTCTGTACATGTGGACGAAGGAGATTGGTCGTTGATGGGATGGTTTTGGGAATTGTTATCCACTTGGGGATGGAAGATTTTGATGATCATTAGGATGGCTTTAGCTATTCTTTTCTTGTTCTGTCTTTGTGTACAGTGTGCTCCTGCTATATGTGGCCTTTGTGCTACTTCGTGTGCAAGGAGACCTGTCTCGAGAGAGTTACTAAGTACTAGGATGATGGTCCAGCAACATCTTGATGATCTGATGAGTATAGACCTGGATTCAGATTGACGTGAGTTAAGGTTATTGCCTATGTAAGGGCAAAAGGAGGGTCTGAGGTTCCGTGAATTCTGAACCCGTTTCATAAAGGTCATGGTTTTGTTACGAATTTGATAGTAGCGAACCGTAACTAGTGAGTGCGGCACGTACGAGTGTTTTCGCCATATTAGACCGATGGCTTCACTACGTATTTAGGGATTCCGTTCTGAACCCTCGAGTTCCATTTTGTGAACGGCAGCCATTTTGTAGTTGCCCTCACATAGGCCGATGACTACGGCTGAACAAGTCTTTAGGACACGTACACTTTAGCTGACTCCTAGGTGACCTGAGCGAACTGACCCCATTGCCTGAAGCTAACCTTGCTAAGCCAGTTCCTTGTCCGGTAGTTGATCGAGATTAGGATCAAAGAACAGGACATTGTTGCGTATATTACACACGCACACACCCCTTTATCCTGTTTCACATCTGTTTCTGTTCCTTCTTTTATGGTCTGTTTATGGTATGGGTTGTGGTCCTTTATTATGGGTTTGTCTGGCCTGTCCGAGAAAGAATTTTGGGCTTTCTCGTGTAATTGATGGGGGGCTGGACAACTGAAGAGTGGGTTTGTCGTTATGCGATACCTTTTGCAATGTTAACTTTGATTGGACAATTCGTAAATAATGGGTGTTTGTCAGGAATGTGATTTTTAGCATAAAAGACGATGTCTCGCAATACGAAAATTTAGCAGTCTCTAGCGAACCTAATTGTGTCGTACTTTGTAGACTTCTGTTCCTGGTTGCAGCCAATAAATTTGATCTTTGACGTCACCGAGAAGTATCCTGTGTCTCTGTATTCTAAGACAGGTGAACTCGAAGACTTTGGGCGTGCCCCTGGCGCTGCTGGGTTCTAAAACCCGGTTCTTCATGGCAATGTTGAAGGTGATACCTCAGAGGTACTTGGTATTGCCGGTGTTGAAGGTACATTTTGGCGCAGTCTTCTACATTCTTTGTGAGCATAGTTCACAGGATGCAGGGATTGAAGGTGCTTACGCATACTAGCAATGCCACAGGAGTATTTTTTGTCTCTGCCTTAAATAAATCGAGGTTGAATTTAATGCTGTCTGTAGTGTAGATTTAAAGCTGAATTCAAGTTGTGAACTTTACTGTGTGCAGTGTACATTGAAGGCCGCAGTCAGCACAGTTATAGAAGAATGCTTTTTTCACTTATTTTAACAAAATCTGAATAAATACAGTATAATTGTCTTTGCATTAAGTAAATCAAGGCTGAATTCCCTACTGTCTGCAGTGTAGATGCAAAGCTGAATTCAAGTTGTAAACCCTGCTGTCCGCAGGGTAGGTCTTAGGCTGGACTGCATCATCTGTAATCACGATTAAAATAAAAGATGAAACATGTATGGAATACATTGTCGAAATGTGTATGTTTCGGGGACATCATAGTTCAAATTGTGACCTGTGCTGTCCGCAGTGTAGACTGCCATTGAGTGTGCCTTTGCACTTGCATCGTGAATTTTATTATTCAACTAAATCTATAACTGATATAAAAGAAGTTCTTGAAGGAAGCATACTAAAGGGATATTGTATAGGGTTTGATAGATTTTTTACTTAGTTCGGTATTGTACTCTGCAAATAATTAATCAACAGTCTATTTAATTGTGAGCTCTGATGACTGCAGTGTAGGCAGGAGGCAGCGGTTAGCAAGAGCCCACGGCCATGTGGCGTGGAGTAGAGCTGCACAGTATTGGTAATTTAGAGTGTGTGCAGCCAGCGATGATAGGTGGTGCACTGAGTTAGTGGCACCTGAAACAGCAAGGTTCTGTGGAGCCTGCAATGATGCGTGGTCTGGGCAGGCCATACTGATAGCAATGTTTTTTGTCTTGTGAATTCTGCCTTAATAAGGCTACGTGGTGATGATTTTTGGTGCACTGAGTAAGTAGTACCTTTGGCGCTTAGCGTGTATGTACCCTGCGATGCGTGGTCCGGGGCGGAGGCACAGTAATTGGAGTAATGTCTTTTGTCGATTGAATTCTGCATGAACGCCATTTAAAAGTGAAAGTATGCCTCATTGCTGACATAAAACTGTTCACTCTTCTTTGGGATGATGTATGGTGCACTGAGTTAGTATTATCTTTGGCGCTGAGCCTGTACGTACTCTGCGATAATGCGTGGTCAAGGGTGGGCCGCATTCAAACCAATGTCTTTTCTCTATTGAATTCTGCCTGAATACGGCCACGTGGCAATCAATTATGGTGCACTGAGTTAGAGGTACCTTTGGCACTGAGTGTGTACCTAACCTGCGATGATGCATGGTCCGGGCAGGCCGCACTGGGAATAATGTTTTTTGCTTAGTGAGATCTGCCTTAACAAGGCCACGTGGAGATGGCTTGTGGTGCAGTGAGTTAGTGGTACCTTAAGAACTCAGCATGTGTGCACCCTGCGATGATTCTTGGTTCGGGACGGTCGCACTGGTACAATGTCTCTTGCCTACTGGAATGCGTAATGTGCATCGCCATTCCATCTCAATCATGAGCCCTCGCAATGTAGATCAGAGGTAGTAGTCATCACAGACATTGATGAATGTTTTTTGTCGCATCCTTTAACGAAATCTGTGGACATAGAGTACAATTGTCTCTGCCTTAAATAAATCAAGGCTAAATTCAATGCTGTCCGTAGTGTAGATTCAAAGCTGAATTCAAGTTGTGAACCCTGCTGTCCTCACTGTTGATCGAAGGCAGTAGTCGATACAGACATCAAGAAATTATTTTTGTTGTATCCTTTAAGATAGCCTGGCTTTATTCAAGATAGCCTGGCTGATGAGGATTATGAATTCGAAACCGGTCCCAGTATGCTTACACAGCATACACAACAGCTTCAGCCCACAAACAACGCTCCTAACGACCGCACCAACGCCCCCCACCACCACCCTCAGCGCCTGGACCCAGATCAACACAGAAGACACCATCTGCACGATGAACTCTATCCACTCCGGATCTCCGACCGACCCCTGCCCCCACCACGTCTTCAACAAGGCCGACGCTGTCATCGCACCCCACCTGCGGGACATCATCAACACCTCCTTAGACACCACCACCTTCCCTGAGAGCTGGAAACACGCAGAACTCAGCGCTCTACTAAAGAAACCAACAGCAGACCCCACCGAACTCAAGAATTACCGCCCCATCTCGCTCCTCCCGTTCCCAGCCAAAGTCATCGAGAAGACCGTCAACAAGCAGCTGGCCGCCTTCCTCGAGACGAATGGATCCCTCGACCCCTCACAGTCTGGCTTCCGAGCCAACCATAGCACCGAGACCGCCCTCATCGCTGCCACCGATGACATCCGAGCCCTGCTGGACAACAGTGAGACAGCAGCCCTCATCCTCCTAGACCTCTCCGCTGCGTTCAACACTGTTTGCCACCGCACCCTAGTTCAGCGCCTCAGCAACATCGGAATCCAGGAGAAGGCACTGGAATGGATCATCTCCTTCCTCGCTGGAAGGACACAGAGAGTTCACCTACCACCGTTCAGATCTGCAGCCACGGAAGTCATCTGCGGCGTTCCCCAGGGCTCCTCGCTCAGCCCCACCCTCTTCAACGTCTACATGAGCCCCCTTGCGGCCATCACACGCCAACACAACCTCAACATCATCTCCTACGCCGACGACACCCAGCTGATACTCTCCCTGACCAACGACCCAGCCGCCGCCAGAACCAACCTCCACGAAGGGATGAAAGACGTAGCCGAGTGGATGACGACCAGCCGCCTGAAACTGAACTCAGACAAGACGGAAGTCCTCATCCTGGGCTCCTCGCCCTCCGCCTGGGACCACTCATGGTGGCCCCCCGCCCTGGGCACCGCACCCAAACCGACAGACCACGCACGTAACCTGGGCTTCATCCTGGACTCCTCCCTCTCCATGACCAGACAAGTCAACGCCGTCTCCGCGTCCTGCTTTAACATCCTGCGCATGCTACGGAAGATCTTCTGGTGGATCCCCACCGAGACTAGGAAGACGGTCACCCAGGCCCTCGTCACCAGCCGACTGGACTACGGCAACGCCCTCTACGCCGGAACCACCGCCAAGCTTCAGAAGAGACTCCAGCGGATCCAGAACGCCTCAGCCAGACTCATCCTCGACATCCCCCGACGCAACCACATCTCCGGACATCTGAGAGACCTGCACTTGCTCCCCATCAACAAGAGAATCAGCTTCCGTCTCCTCACCCATGCACACAAAGCCCTACACGACCAAGGCCCGAGCTACCTCAACAACCGCCTCAACTTCTACGCTCCCAAACGCCACCTTTGATCGACCAACCACGCCTTCGCCGCCGTCCCCCGCATCCGAAGAGCGACAACAGGAGGAAAGTCCTTCTCCTACCTGGCCGCCAAGACCTGGAACACCCTCCCGACCGACCTTCGCCTGACCCAAGACCACCTCTCCTTCAGGAAGAAACTCAAGACCTGGCTGTTCGAGCAGTAGCGGCACCTCACCCCCCCCCCCCCCAAGCGCCTTGAGACCCTCCAGGTGAGTAGCGCGCTCTATAAATGCCTTGATTGATTGATTGATTGATTGATTCCGGTCCAGGGGAGACATGGCTTGGCAGTTCGGGCTGGACTGTTCCCATGAGGCACAGGGTCAGACTGATTTGCATATGGCCATGTCTGAACTGGGGTGGCTGAGTGAGCTAAAGAATGGTGATGGATTAAACCCAGATCAGTTGACTGGGGTTGAGTGTTTGATGTGCTCAAACGCTCCGTCCATCATCCCCTTTTGTTTCGTTTCAAATAAATTAAGGCAGAATTTCATGCAGTCCGTAGTGTAGATCCAAAGCTGAATTCAAGTTGCGAACCCTGCTGTCCGCACTGTAGATCGAAGGCAGTAGCCAGCACAGATATTAATGAATGATTTTTGTCACTTATTTTAACAAAATCTGAACACATACAGTACAATTGTCTCTGCATTAAATACATCAAGGCTGAATTCCCTACTGTCCATAGTGTAGTTGCAAAGCTGAATTCAAGTTGTGAACCCTGCTGTCCGCAGTGTAGATCAAAGGCAGTAGTCGACACAAACATCGAGGAATGCTTTTTGTCACATACTTTAACAAAATCTGAGGACAGAGTACAATTGTCTCTACCTTAAATAAATCGAGACTGAATTTTATGTTGTCTGTAGTGCTGATGTGAAACTGGTATCAAGTTGTAAATTCTGCTGACCGCAGAGTAGATCGAAGGCAGTAGTCAGTACAGATATAGAGGAATGTTTTTTGTCGCATCCTTTAACAAAATCTAAGGAATTAGAGTACAATTGTATCTCTCTTAAATAAATCAAGGCTGAATTTCATGCTGTCCGTAGTGTAGATCCAAAGCTGCATTCAACTCAAGTTGTGAACCCTGCTGTCCGCACTGTAGATCGAAGGCAGTAGTCAGCAGAGATATCGATGAAGAATTTTTGTCACTTATCTTAACAAAGTCTGAGGACATAGAATACAATTGTCTCTGCCTTACATAAATCAACACCTTACACTGGATGATTTGATTTTATTATTTGCTAAATCACAACAGTGTACTTTCTGTAAATATCTGTCTGCAAATCCTGGAATACATGCAGACTGCCTATGCTTGCCTCACTTGTCTATGTATGTCACAAATGTCTCTGTACAGTAGTAGGACACAGGTTGTGTCCCACTTTTGATATTGTACTGAATCTATTGACTATACCTACATTAATGTTATTAAACCTTGTCCAGCTGGACAGGCTATATGGATTTAAATTTTGATCTATTTGAATCTTCATTATTTTGCGCCTGTTAGGGACCACTGTTCCTTGAAATAATATTACATAAATGAAGGCTAACTTCAATGCTGTCCGTAGTGTCGATCCAAAGCTGAATTCAAGTTGTGAACCCTGCTGTCAACAGTGTAGATCGAAGGCAGTAGTTGATCCAGACATAAGTCTGCGGCGCTGTGGTGCTGAGTTCGCAATGGGCCTGTATCGAGGAGGCACGTGGTCATGGAGGCAGCCACGTGGCAGAGAGAGGACCTTCGCTGTGGCAGTCTTTTCTCTTTGCAGAAGTGAACCAGGCCCAAGGCGTAGGCTAAATATTTATACTTTTACACTGGAGTTGCGTACGTTGGACCAGCCCACTCCGCTTCTGCTTCAAGGGGGGTTGAGACAAGACAGCTACATGACCGAGATATTCCCCAGACTCTGAGATAATATGGTTGCGTCCACTGTGCAGTACATTACACGTATTAATAGTATATCTACACATGGAAAAGTTTTTGCTTTGTATAGTGAGTTGTGGATAGCATATTACCGGTAGTGTTAGCATTGTGTACATTATTGTTGATGCGCGAGTTCCTTCCCTTATACATAGTTGATCGCTACATCTCTGCACATTGAGCTAGTGTGCTGTTGAGGGGATATATTATTTTGTGATGGTCCGTTGTCCTGTTTTGCTCTGCCTCTAAGGTAGTAAAGGGGGAGGGGTCAGGAGGGGTGGTTGTAGTGGTGGTGGCACTAGGTGTTGTGATTTTGTTGGGTGTTGGAAGTGCATAATTCGTACCTCTATTATATATTTGTCTTTAGATATAGGTGTGAGTTGGATGTAATTCACACAGTACATAGTCGACGTCCTTACACAGTTTGGAATATATGCGGCATTGGGAACTTCAATATTGAAGGGATGCAGATTTAACACAAAACTAAGAAAAGAAAGAAACACATAAGCTTATCACAGTGATACAATCGCATTGTTACATTTCGGTACTTTACCAAGGCAAATAACATCTAAAGGAAAGCTGATCACTTGTTTATCACAGGATACACATACACTATGGATGAAGACTCACAGAGGCGCTTAGCAGCACAAACACTGCTAGCATGCACACCAGGGAAAATCCAACATGCCTTAGCAAGACCTGATACAGATACCACACTTATAACCAAGCTCAGAAAATAAGAGAAATTAAAGAAATTGGAAACATCAAAGTGGTGGGAGGCAGTCTCCCTCCAAGATTATGCAGACAAGGGAATGGTGCCACGGGGACTTAGGATTTACACCACACCATAGTATGAATCATCTAACCACCGTATGTTAAAATAATGGTCCGAAAACTTGGCCATCAGCTCAAGAACTATGCTCTGCATACTTATAAAATGCGCCTGGGAAGACAGGGAAAGCATAATGAAGGAAATTGCAGAAATAGAAGAAGAGTTGAAGGCACACAACGAACAAGGAATTTAAAACAAGATTACTCCAACATGAAGAAGACATAAAATTGAGTAAGCAAAGGAAACTTCACCGGGATTGCACGGACTGTGAGACTGACCGTATACTTACATATAGTAGAAAGTATGATCATATGTATGATATACAATCATCAAAATTGGATAACATCACAACAAGCATTACAGAAGTCACAGCACCATCATCTGCAATAATGAATGACTCAGACACGGATACCTCAGTGAAAACCACCAGTACTTCATCAGAGGTGGAGGTCATAACCCTACCAGCCACTTTTTTAGACAAGTTCCGAGTGCTGAAGAAGGGGCGGCAATCAGGGAGAACAACCCCTCCACTAGTACAAACACCGAAGGGAAGAGGAAGCCGTGGGAGAGGAAGAGGCAGAGGAAGAGGCAGAGGCACAGCAAACAACGACGATCAAGACGCAAACAAAGGATCAACAGGAAAAAGTACAGAGCCCATGAGAACCAGACGTGGTGGCTACAAGAGGAAAACACAAAAATGAATGACAAAACTATGGGAAACAAAACTATTGTCAACCTCACTAATCGACAATTATCCAGTCTAGAAAAGAGAACCCTAGGTCTTGGTTTATCCTTTTGCACAACTGAATTATTTAATTACTCTGACACGTGGATAGACATGTTTAAATTCATTAGAAAGTTGAAACTTTCCAAATGGCACACACTTAGAAATAGTGTAATGAGACAGAACAATATGCAATGTGAGAGAAATGAGCAATC
Organism: Lissotriton vulgaris; assembly: GCF_964263255.1. Lineage (NCBI taxonomy): Eukaryota > Metazoa > Chordata > Amphibia > Caudata > Salamandridae > Lissotriton > Lissotriton vulgaris. The sequence continues at coordinate 1,718,229,572 of NC_141694.1, read as the reverse complement.
TAGTCTCACAGAAGGTGATGCTAACACCTTGAGAACCATGCAAGACTTTGCCTCTAATGACACTTAGGCAAGTGTAAGTAAAGATACTGCTGCAGGGATCATGGACATAGTTACTGATAAAGCAGCAAGTACCAGCTTTAAGCCTAAATCTGTATTTTATCCTGTCCTCCCGCATGATAATATTGACACGTTTCATGATGTGATTACAAAATCATTGTTAGACTGTAAACATAAACAGAGTAAAAGAAAAGGGATATCTTTTAACCTTACAATGAAACAAAAATCCATCATTTCTGATTTGGCGAATGATAAAAATCTTATAATTCATCCTGCTGATAAAGGGGGGAATGTGGTTCTACAAGATAAAGAAATGTATCTGAAGGAGGCACATAGACAATTGGAGAATGAGCGATTTTACTCTAAGAACAATACAAGAGCCTACAATGAGATCATAACAGCAGCCTGGGGTAAATTATCAGAATGGCAACAACAAGGGATACTCAAGTGGGAGGAATACTTATTTCTTAAGAAAGACTATCCCAAACTCCCTATAATATACTTTCTCCCTAAGATACATAAAGACCCACTTGTACCCCCAGGGATCTATAGGAAGTGTCTACGAGAACATCTTGAAATACGTAGACTACTTTTTACAAGACTATGTGTCAAATCTTCCATCTCATGTCAAAGACACAAAAGACTTCCTGGGCAAAATTGAAAATATTACATGGGAGGAAGGGTACATGTTTTTAACACTTGATGTATGCTCATTGTATACCATTATTGAACATAACCAAGATATTAGAGCATGCACACATTATCTCAAGGAAAGGGATATCATGTACTTAGACCATACCAGAATGTTGACTGAAATGATGGACATGTGATAACATCTTTTTGTTTAATGGAGATCTGTACAAACAAATCACTGGCACTTCGATGGGGACATGTTTCGTGCCGAGTTTTGAGAAACTCTTCCTTGGAGTGTGGGAGGAGGAAATATGTAAAGATGGGAAATACGCTGCTTATCTGGACAAAGTAGGCACCTGGCTGTGTTACATAGACAATCTGTTTTTGATCTGGACAGGGAGTGAGAGAGAAGCAACTGAGTTTATCGAATTGCTTAATGATAATCCCTATAACATTGTCTTGACACATAACCTGCAGAGAGAGGAAATAGAATTCCTTGACGTTAAGATCACTGCGACAGGGAAGACCTTAAAAACAAGACTCAACCAGAAAGATACTGCAGGAAATAGCCTTCTTCATGCTCTCAGCAGCCACCCGGATGCACTCAAATGGAGCATACCGTACGGTGAGCTGCTGAGAGCACGACGTAATTGTACTGATACAGAAGAATATCAGGAGAAAGAGAGAACCATGCTCGGGAAGTTCAGGGAACGAGGCTACCCAGATTGGATACTGAACAGGGCAGTATCCAAAATCAAGAACATAACAAGAGCAAAAACACTAGAACCTAAAAGCAAGGAGAGCGATACAGAGAAGGTCGAAACAAGAGTGATTCTAACTTACAACAAGGAATCACATAGAATCCAAAACATTTGAAATGAGAACTGGAACATCCTAAACAATGACATGGTCATAGGTCCCATGATTAGTGATAGACCGAAAATTACGTACAGAAAAAGTAGAAGTCTGAGAGACTTTCTAGTACGGGGAGACATCACAGAACACAGAGACCATAGTCAACAAAATCTTAAAGGATTCTATCCCTGTGGCCATTGTAAGGCTTGTAAGGACAGCAAATTGGCACGGGAGTTTAGTACACCATCAGGTATGAAAACTATAACTCAATTCCTTACATGCAGCACTACATATATTGTATATGTTTTAGAGTGCCCATGCATGAAAAGATATTTTGGGAGCACTACCCTGATGGTGAAGAAAAGAGTCCTTGAGCACCTTAGAGCAGTGAATAATAAGCAGTGAAAATTACCCAATTGCACATCACTTTGCAGAGTATCACCTGGCAAATAGCAGCTTACTTAAGTTCTTTATAGTGGAACAGGTACATGTTGGGAGGAAGGGATGAAACAGAGAGCTATCCCTCCGGAAACGAGAATCCAAATGCATAATGAACCTCGAAACTAAGTATCCGAAAGAGCACAATCAGGATGAGGAACTGCCAACACCTGATTGAGGATTAGAGTATAGAGTTTCTTTTTCCATTGAGCTACATCCTAAAATGTATGAATGTAAATGTATTTTACCTGTGTTGGAATTATGTTAATGGACTTATTTTAATCTATGTTTTTCTTGTTCTCTCTCTTCACAGGAGGAAAGGAAGGGGCCCAAGGTAACCTTCACAAACTAATCACGGGCCGCCTACCCCTTTCTTCACCTCTACGAATTAAGGCAACCTGGGAAGAGTAGATGTAAACTTTTTCATTTATTATTTAGATAGACACTTATGCATGTTATCACTTTTGTTATGGAATACATGAAGTAATCATGTTAGACTATGTAAATGCGGCTGGACTTTGATGTGTTAGATTGGCGCATATAGATGAATAAGGGGACCTATATGTACAACAGCGTACTTAGCTGCTTGTCCAATAGGCTTAAACGGGATAGAGCAACCACTATGGTTTCTGCAAATAGAAGAGACTTGAGAAACCGCAATTTGCATGCTATTAAGATAAGAAAGTAAGCCGTTTTACATACCTAAGTTTCCACTAACAGTTTGGATAGGAAAGCGCCAGTCTGAGTCTGGGCACCCCCTGCCACTATGGCGAGAGTATTGGGTGCATAACATATGCCACGCTGTATGGGGATGTGGAAATGGACACCAGTGAGCCAACTGGTTATTCCCAGGAGCTACGATAGTCTACTTCCCTCCCTTTCCTTTCTCCTCTGTCGTCTTTTTCAGAAACAGGCATATATGTAATATTAATCCAGTTGCCAATGTGGGGCAAGTATTGTAGCTTTAAATAATGCACTGATAATTTGAGACAGTGGGGATATACTACTGATTTGTTATAAATTTACAATGATTTCGAGAGTATTATCTCTGTTATTTAATTTTCATAACGCTAAGAATGTGTTTTATTATATGTTGTAGTATGTACCAAAATAGCGTTTTAACCCATTACAATATGGCCACCATTAACAGACAACGATGAGGTTTGTGGAAAAGATAGTCCGTTGCAGTGATTATGTTTATGTAAGCACTGAATCCCTTTCACTCATTGTGTGACCAAGAGAGTTTGAGACTCTCCAAACGTGTTACAGTGAGGATTAAAGAACTTTTTTTTACTGCATCTGAGAGTGCGTTGCTTCTTGGCGGACCTTGTATTATACATATATATATTCCTCTACTCGCTCACAACTCCAACCAGGAAAAACGAACATGGACCCAGGTATGTTGTGCAATATAATTTTAGTTTATTGCCAGTCTGCTATGACGCGTTTCGGGCAATCCCGCCCTTGATCACATGACACCTCATAGACATTTTACTCCGCTTTTTAAAGTGCAAGTGCAATTGATAATACAATGGACATAGAAAACATACTAGTTTATTACATCTAGGTTTGGCCACATAATAAAAACATAAATGTTGTGAAGTGGCCATAAATACCATATTAAGACAGGCGCAATAATAAATATATATAAAATACATTTATATAGGCTATTCAAACTATCTGAACCCTGTCCTAAAAGTAATACCATGTCCAAATCGTGAAGCTGCAAAAAGTGCATACCTAACCAGTGAAATACAAAAAATACATAGAAAACATATAAAAAATACAAAAATACACTAAAACAGCTTCTAGTTCCAGCATAAAAGGAATTTTGAAAGACACCTGTGTAAACATACTTGCTATATCCGCCATGGTTGGGATTTTCTTGTTAAATACTTGTAGTTCCATATCGAGGGCGGATATTGTAGTGCTAAGGTCTTCATGTTCCCACAATTTCATATATCATGAACAATAAATAGTTGATCCCCCAGAAAATCACATTAAATGAATAGAAGTATAAAATACACTTTCTAAATATGATCTCTAAAATCTAACCATAAATATCACGTATACAAAAATGTCCTAAAATGTCCTTAAAATGTCATGCTAAGAGTGAGTTCAAATCGCTACAGGAGAAGTTGTTAATTCATAGAAATCTTACCAGAGTTTCATTTCTTGTAAATACAAAATTCTCTACATAGTTACTACACAATCAAAAAAATGTGTAGAGGTCTTCGCTAGCATTAAGGCCCCTAGGTTGTTTAGAATCGAATTGTAATAGGTTGTTTCCAAACGCCTTAATTTCTATTCTCTATCCCCACCTCTTTTCTGTGGAGCCACGGCCTCTATAACGGATCTATGATGTTACAACGCGTTATTTTACAACGCATGCTGTAACATCGCAACTTTTACAACGCAGGTTCCATTACAACGGATGTCATTACAACGCAGGATATTACATAGCAGATGGTATTACAACGCATACCATTACATCGTAAGTATAGGTAAGTATAATTTATTTAAAAAAATGAAATTAAGTTAATTTTATTAATTTTATTTTACTAATATAATTAAAATAATTTAAAAAATGTAATTAATATAATTTATTTAAATAAGTTTAATTTATTTTAAATAGGAATTAATGTAATTTAATTAAATTAATATAATTTTATTAATTTAATTTAATAAATATAATAAAATTAATTAATTAAATATAATTATTTAATTAAATTAATATAATTGTATTAATCTTATCTTTATTTAAATAAGTTTAATTTAAGTTTAAATAGGAATTAATGTAATTTAATTAAATTAATATAATTTTATTAATTTAATTTAATAAATATAATAAAATTAATTAATCAAATATAATTAATTTAATTTAATAAATATAATTGTATTAATCTTAAAATTGTAATTAATTTCATTTAATAAATTTAATTAATTTTAATTTAATTAATTATTTTAATTTAATTAAAGTCGTACTTTAAAAAACCCTAAAAATACCCCTGAACCCCAAAACCCAAACCCGGCCCTAAAACCTAAAAGCACCCCTGTACCCCAAAACCCAAACCCTGCCCTGAAACCTAAAAATACCCCTGTACCCCAAAACCCAAACCCTGCCCTGAAACCTAAAAACACCCCTGTACCCCAAAACCCAAACCCTGCCCTGAAACCTAAAAACACCCCTGTACCCCAAAACCCAAACCCTGAAACCTAAAAATACCCCTGTACCCCAAAACCCAAACCCTGCCCTGAAACCTAAAAATACCCCTGTACCCCAAAACCCAAACCCTGCCCTGAAACCTAAAAACACCCCTGTACCCCAAAACCCAACCCCTGCCCTGAAACCTAAAAACACTCCTGTACCCCAAAACCCAAACCCTGCCCTAAAACCTAAAAATAACCAAACACCCCAAAACATATACCTCAGTACCCCAAAACATATACTCCTATACTCATACTTATTTTAAAAATTACTTAAATAAAGATATTTAATTTATAATATTAAAAAACATAAATAAATATATTTGTTAATAATTAATATTAATTAATAAAATTAAATAAAATAAAAAAAAAATTAAATACTTACCAATACTTACGATGTAATGGTATGCGTTGTAATACCATCTGCTATGTAATATCCTGCGTTGTAATGACATCCGTTGTAATGGAACCTGCGTTGTAAAAGCTGCGTTGTAACAGCATTACGACGTAAAAGTTGCGTTGTAACAGTAACGCACCCTCTATAACATAATATTTCAAATGTTTAGGATCACTATTGTGTCGGATCCTAAAATGCCTCGCCACTGGATAGTTGTCATCATTGTTTTTAATGGCATGTATATGTTGAAGGATCCTCTTGTGTACTGCTAATTTGGTACTGCAGATATATTTAAGGTCACAACTACATGTTAAAACATACACTGCATACTCTGACTTGGAGGTAAGATGTTGACCTATATTTCATACCTTGGCATTAAATGCTGTTGTATATGTTGTAGTATTAATGCCATATTGGCAGGCCTTACAAACAGCACACTTATAGAATCCTTTTCTCGCAGAGATCCACGTACATTTACCCTGTTCTTGTCGATTGCTCCTTGTTAGTGACCTACCCATGCTGTTTACTTTTCTGAAAGTCACAGCTGGATTCGAAGGTAATAGCTTACCGATCACATGATCGTCTTTCACGATTGGCCAATTGTGTCTAACAATTGCCCTAATCTGTTTCTCTTGTTGTGAGAAAGACAAAATCAATCTAGTGGGTTGCTCAATCAATTCTTTGATAATGTTTCTCTTTATATATTTCAATAGATCAACTCATGCCAGTGTTTTAGACTTAGCAATTGCTGCATCCACTATCTTAGTCCTGTATCCTCTAGCTAGAAACCTACTACGACTTTCCCTCTTTTTGTTATGACAGTCGTCTTCATCACTGCATGTTTGTCTAATGCGCAACATCTCCCTTAAGGAATACTTTTATTGAGATGGGGTGGATGTGAAATGAAATGAAATGAATGAAGCTTATATAGCGCATGACTTACCCTGGGGCATCTCCGCGCTTGCTTAGGGAACCCGTCCTGGTATTCCCCTGTGAGATAACCCTGGCAGGCTATCCACAAGGTGAAAGCCAGGCATCCCACCGCGAGGGGCCATTGTGGAGATTAAGCAAGCTATTGCCCAGAGTCGCAGAGTGTGAACTCGTGAGTCGAGAAGGCACCGGAGCGAGAATTAACGAGTCCGTGGAATTTTGCGCTGGAGGCATGCAGAAGAGTATTTCCTGCTGTAGGTTTCCTGAAAAGAGTGGTTGACAATTTGTTGTTAACCACCTGGACTCTCACATCTAAAAATGCAACCATATCCTTACTAATGTCAGATGTGAAATGCAAATTGACTGTGTTGTTATTCAGTAGATCAATAAAAGCAGTAGCACTTTCAACATCCCATCCCACACTATGAATAAATCATCAATGTAGCTCAACCAGGTTACGACATTTGTCTTGTATATCTGCTCATGTTGTTTCATGAGGACCAGCTCCTCCCACCATCCCATAAATAAACAGGCATAACTGGGGGAGAAGCTGGTCCCCATAGCAACACCCTGAATCTGCTGATGCATTTTGCAATTAAACAAAAACAGGTTATTCATCAAACATAACAATAACATTTTGAGCAGCATATTGGTGTGATGAAAATATATGATAGATCTATTCATCAAGAAATAGTCCACCACCCTCATTCCGTCCTTATTTTTAATGCAAGTATATAAGGCGGAAACATCAAGCGCTATCAATAAATAAGTTGGTTTCCATGCAATATTTTGGATTTTGCTTAAAAAGTCACAAGTTTCCTGCACAGAAGATTTAAGCCCTCTGACAAAGCCTTTCAGGAAAAAATCGATATACCTAGACAGGTTCTCCAAAAGACCACCACAGGCAGCTATAATGGGCCTCCCCGGTGATTTACTGATGTTTATGTGTACCTTCGGATAAAGTAAATCACCGGGATAGTCGGATGCTTTTCTTGAGGTATTTAAACTCCTCCCAACTTAACAGACCCATGCTCTTTCAAGCTAACAATTATATGTATGTGTGTGTGTGTGTTATGTATGTATGTATATGTATATATATATCCAAGGAATTCCCGGTTCATTAATAATACTATAACGGCTCGGGCACAGATTCCAAATTGCGTGAAGAAAGTTTATTCAGAAATCATGGTCCATATGACGCGTTTCGGCCACTGACCTGTGGCCTTGCCCACATAACGTGCTATGTGACATTGGTGTTCATTATATAAGGTAACGTTTATTTTACATTGTCACATTTTTTTGACAAAGCTGTCGTTTTTACACAGGAGGGCGAAGTTTGACAGACCCTAGGAAGTGACTCACACATAGAAAGAATAGTACATCACGGAGAGCTTGGAAAGACTCACAACTGACCAGTTGAATGGACATAGAAGCAGTAACAGACATAATAGTAACTAGAGAAAACATGCTGCTCGTGATAGACAAAATATCATACACAGATTATATATGCTGAGTGTCAAAATAATTACTAACTGCACAGCGTATTAATAATAGGATGCCTAAATTAAAAAATAAATTGAATAATGAAACTTATTAGCTACAGGTAGAACTACACGCAGTTTATGGCACAAACGAGATACATTCTTGCAATATCGCCTGGCTACCTGACTATTGGCTCAGAACACAACAAAATATACAAATTGAATCACGTAGCAGCATTAGTACTGTTCATTAGAAGTTGCTATATAAAGTTGAACTGGTGTTAGATAGAAGACATACAGCATAAACGCGCAATGTGCATGTAGAAATACATGCTGGTGAGTTTATTGAAAAGAGAAACCAATATATTGTGAGTGTCCTAGGGTGAACATAGAGCTGAAAGTGCATAGTGCTTGAGTATACAGCGCACGTGCTCCTAGACAGCCTACTGAAGCACGATTAATGCTCTCCTAGTGCTACAAGTGAAAGAAAGTGAAAAAGACTAAACTATAAATAATGCTATACAGCATGAACTACAGATACGAGCATACAAAATATAAATCACAAGGGTAGAGCCAACGTCCACAGTTCCTCTACATACATGGAAGATATGAAAAGACTACTGGACTGTCAACCAATAAACTAGTCCAAGGAATGAATATATATATATATATATATATATATATATCCGCTCCCAGGTTCTAAATTTCATAAAGAACCACTCGGACACCTCGAGTGCTTTTTGCTCTGATTTATTCAGCAAAACGGGAAAAACGACGCGTTTCGGGGATGAACCCTTGATCACGCTCGTCAAACTTTAGTGCCACCATGTTTAAATACATAAACACACCCATTTACACCACATGACATTTACAGCCAACTGTGGCGGCCATCTTGTAATGTGCAATATTGCCTTAACACACGTAGGCTTATCTCATATCTCAACACATTGATAAGTACCGAAAATTTCATTTTTGGCATATCACAGAACAATTCATTATCTTATTGTTAATGCTAACGCATAAAACCATACAAGTGCAAAATTTCATTTGTTGGGCTGTGATACCCATCATGTTTTCAGTCTTGCCCCAGTGGGCTAGTCCGTTCTTGGTGTCTTGCCCAAGTGGGCAAATGATAATTCAATGTCAATAGAGAATACATATCACATCCTACGTGTTCATGAAGTGCTGGCCTTGATCTTCTAACCATCAGTTGTTTTACAAGTGTCAGTGCTCAAAATAATCTGGAATTAAAAACATGATAAAATTACACTTCAGCAAACTGTATTCAGACGTAAAAACATTTCATTCATGTAAGTGAATAGCTAGCTCCTCACTAATGTTCAGCCCATTCAGGGCCAGACTTTCCAAGTCGACAATATACCTGGATTCCAATTTGCGCATTGACAATTCACGGTTGCCCCCTCTCACTCCGAGATCCACACTGTCAATCACCACTAGACGTACCAGGTTCTCGTCACTGAAATGGTGTTCTGCAAAGTGGCGAGAAACTGGATACTGTTTGTTCTTATTCTTTATAGCTCGTAAATGCTCCAGTACTCGTTTTTTAGCCTCATGTTTTGTACTGTCGATGTACCATTTCTGGCAGGGGCACATCAAAACATAGATGCAGTGTGTGGTAGTGCAAGTCAGATTTTTCTTGATCACAAATTCCCTGTTTTGATTGGGTATCTGCAAGGTTGTGCAATCTGTGCTGTTCCTGCAGGCTTTGCATTTCTTACAACATCGGAAACCAGCCGGTTTCACGGTTTTTGAGACATCCCTAGATCTAATGTGGTTATGGCTCAATTCATCCCTCAGGGTTCTGCTCTTTTTGAAAGTGATCTGTGGATTGCTGCTTAAGTTAGTACTTAAGTGAGTATCAGTTAACAAAACATGCCAATGTTTCTTTAGAATATGTCTTACAGAATTGGCCTGTCCCGAGAATGTAGTGATGAATCTGACAGTGTTGTCTTGATTTTCATCTTGCACTTTAGGATACAGTAGGTCATTTCTGTTTAAAGATTGAACTCTGAGTTTGGCTTTATTTATGATGTTCCTACTATAGCCTCTTTCTAGAAATCTTTTGCACATGATTTCTTGTTCTTGTTCAAAAGATGAGTCATTACTGCAGTTCCTCTTCGCACGCAGCAATTCACCATAAGGTATGCTGCGTACCAAGTTAGATGGATGGCTGCTGTTGGCATTCAGAATACTGTTACCGGCTGTACTCTTCCGGTACAGCTTAGTTGTAATTCTGTCCTCCTTTATTTCAACCAGAACATCAAGAAATTCAATGGATTTTTTGCTGATGTTACTGGTAAAATGAAGATTTAAATTGTTGTTGTTAAGCTTCTCTATGAAGGATATTGCAGTTTCTTCTGTGCCACACCAAATGAAAAAAATATCATCTATATAGCGCAGCCACAGGGCAATGTTGGAAATATCTGCCATCTCCATGGCAACCTGCTCCTCCCACCAGCCCATGAAAAGATTTGCATAGCTGGGGGCGAAGCAGGTTCCCATGGCTGTGCCCTGTGACTGTCTATAGATGTCCTCATCAAAATAAAAGAAATTATTAGTCAGACAAATTTCAATCATTTTCAACAACATTTGTGAATGATGGTAAAATGTTATTGACCTACTTTTGAAGAAATGTTGTATAGCTTCTAGCCCAAGTTCATGTTTAATACATGTGTACAGACTGCTAACATCAAGCGACACAAGTAAGAAATTATTTTCCCAATGCATCCCATCAATCACCGTCAAAAAGTGTGTAGTATCTTTCAGGTATGAGGGTAATGCAACCACATAAGGTCTTAGAAAATAGTCGATAAACCTTGAGGTGTTCTCTAGCATTGATCCTATTGAGGAGACTATAGGTCTCCCTGGCGGGTCTATCATACTTTTGTGCAGTTTCGGGAGTAGGTACAGGACAGGGACTCTGGGGTGGGCACAATACAAATATTTGTACTCCCCCTCCTCAAGCAGACCTCTGTCTAACCAATCTTGTAACAAGCTTCTGTATTTTATGTAGGATCCCAATACTTCTGTCATATTGCTCCTAGAATAGCATTCTGTATCATTTAATTGTCTTTTGCCTTTTGCTATGTATTTCTGTTTGTCCTGAATGACCACATTGCCACCCTTATCTGATTGTCGGATGACAATGCTAGAGTCACTTTTTAGGGCCATCAGTGCATTCGCTTGTATCTCGGTCAGATTTTTCTTGTTCCACGGTGTTTTTACATATCTCAGTTTCTTCAATATATATATATATATATATATGTGTGTGTGTATATATATATATATATATATATATATATATATATATATATATATTCACTGAAAAAACCATTGGTTATAGATCATATATAGTTAGGGATTAGCATTTACAAAACCTTAATTTACTCGCACAAAACCATAGAAATTCGCATATATAGTTAGTTGCAATAACTATATATCGCGCACCCGCAATCCACTGCTGATGATGTCACATATTACATCATTCATGACATGGTCAGTGACATCACTGATGACATCACTGATGACATCTCAAATGACATCACTGATGACATCACTGATGACAACATCCAGTGACTGTATGTTTCTGTAAAGTTAAAATATGTCTTACATATTGAAGAATGAGTGGATGTATAAGTGTTTGGATGAAGGATTTAGTAGGTGCATGACTGACTGTATGAGAGAATGATTAAATGTGTCTCACTGAGTGCATGGGTTAGTGACTAAACTGTCTTAATTTGTGCATCATTATTTCTGTAGTTCTGTAAACTGCTGCATGTGTTGATCAGTAGCTATATGAGTAACTATATGGGTTATTGATTGGTTGCCCAAATATTTGTATGGGAGAGTGAGTGTGTGTGTGGGGGTGGCTGGGAGGTATGTGACTCTGTGCATAGATGTGTGAGCAGTTGATTCAGTAGATGTATGGGTTCAAAAGTGCATGTGGAAACAGCTGTATGGGCGGTTGACTGTCTGCATGAGTGTATTGGCGAGTGATTGGATTTCTCAGTGCTACATGTCAAAGTAAGTACATATGTAAAACACAGTACATGTAAGAGTTGACATATATAAATAACTGTGCATAAGAGCCAGTGAATGTGTGAGTGGCTGTATGGATCATTGTTAACTTGTATCAGTGATTGTATAAGAGAGTAAATATGTGTTAGTATATGTTTGATTAAGTAAGGTGTGTATAACTGTATAGTTGAGGAAATGGAGGTGTGATTGATTCTTTGCATGACTGACTAGGTGTGTGAGTAACTCCATGGATGAGTGACAGTCTGTGAGTGTCTGTTTACACTGATTGTATCTAAGGTTATATTAGAGTCTGAAGAGGTTCATCGTATTGTCACATGAATGATATCATCAGTGATGTGATCAGTAATGTCAAATGAGATGTTATCAGTGATTTCATCAGTAATGTCATTTGAGATGTCATCAGTGATGTCATTTGAGATGTCATCAGTGATGTCATTTGAGATGTCATCAGTGATGTCATCAGTGATGTCACTGACCATGTCATGAATGATGTAATATGTGACATCATCAGCAGTGGATTGCGGGTGCGCGATATATAGTTATTGCAACTAACTATATATGCGAATTTCTATGGTTTTGTGCGAGTAAATTAAGGTTTTGTAAATGCTAATCCCTAACTATATATGGTCTATAACCAATGGTTTTTTCAGTGAATTTTCATGGTTTTGTAAATGCAAATTCCTAACTATATATGGTCTATAACCTATGGTTTTTTCAGTGAATTTCATTGGTTTTTTAAAAGCTAATATCCATAGCTGTAAAATATATTCTTTATTACGTGACGTATCACGTAGCCACGTGAGACGCCTCATGACGCGTCGCATAAACGTGACGTATCGTCTCTGCAGCGCAAATAAAACCCGTAACGTAAGCGCACCAGAGCACGCTTACAGATGTATATATTTTTTTTTAACCTTAATTAGACAAAATCCACACGTGCACATATCTTGAGGCCTTGCAAAGGCACATCAAACAAACAGTCCCTACAATTTTGCCAAGTTTGGTGGAAATCTATTCCTTTAAATTTTATTTTACTGTTTCTCTTGGTTTTCCCCTTGTTACGCTTACCGGAACGCTACCCGGTACGCAAACCGGACGCTCCAAAAACACAAGATGTCGGACTCCCGTTAGGCTGCCGGTTAGCTGCCCGGTTGGCGTACCGGGAAGCGCCTCTACTGCGAAAAATCGAAATTTTCTTTTTTTTTCTTTTGCCCAGCGGGGCACTTTAATATCCCCCTCATCAATCCTAGGGGGTCAGGAGGGGTCTACCTTGCCCCCTTTCCTTCATTTCCCCCTTCGTTTTTCATCACCTCTTGTCTCTCGATCCTACCGAGAGACAAGATGGTTGCCGCTCTGGACTGTTTACAATGTTGACAGCCAATCAGCTTCTCCTCAGACTCCTGTTACGCTGCCGGTTAGCTGCCCAGTTAGCTGCCCGGTTCGCGTACCGGGACGCGCCTCTACGGCCAAAAATCGCAATTTTTAAAAAAAATTTTTTTTGCCCCGCGGGCCACTTTAATATCCCCCTCATCAATCCTAGGGGGTCAGGAGGGGTCTACCTTGCCCCCTTTCCTTCATTTCCCCCTTCGTTTTTCACCACCTCTTGTCTCTCGATCCTACCGAGAGACAAGATGGCGGCCGCTCCAGACTGTTTACAATGTTGAAAGCCAATCAGCTTCTCCTCAGACTCCCGTTATGCTGTCGGTTAGCTGCCCGGTTAGCTGCCCGGTTCACGTACCGATTTGCGCCTCTACGACAAAAAATCACATTTTTTTTTATTTTTTTTTGGACCCCGCGGGGCACTTTAATATCCCCCTCATCAATCCTAGGGGGTCAGAAGAGGTCTACCTTGCCCCCTTTCCTTCATTTCCCCCTTCATTTTGGCCTCCTCTTGTCTCTCGATCCTACTGAGAGACAAGATGGCGGCCGCTCCGGACTGTTTAGAATGTTGACAGACACCGGAGAGCCAATCAGCTTCGCTTCGCAAAGCTCCGTTACGCGAAAAGTACGCGAACTGGTGCGCTATCCGGTACGCTGTCACAGATATATCTGTTTTTTTAAACATTAATTTCTCAAAATCCACTGGAGCACATATATTGAGACCCAGCAAAGGCACATCGGGCTAACAGTCCCTACAATTTTGCCAAGTTTCGTGCAAATCCATTCAGCCGTTCTAGCTAAAAGTGAGGCCAAACGCCCTATGGAAAAATGAATGGGAAAAACGTTTTGGGACCCCCCTTTTTTTCTCGCCCCCCCCTTGACGGAACCCCCCCAAATTTTCAGGGGCTGCTCAGAAAGAATATGTGCCATTTTCCTGAAAGTTTCAACCGATTCCGTCCACAAACGCCAAAGTTATTAGACATAGAATTTTCAAAAGTTCCATAGAGAAAAAATCCTAACTATATATACCTACTGGCGATCGCCAGTAGGTAATATATATATATATATATATATATATATGTATGTATATATATATATATATATATATATATATATATATATATATATATATACCTACTGGGGGGTTTCGTCAAGGGGGGGCCGAGAAAAAAGGGGGGTCCCTAAACGCATTTTTCCCATTCATTTTTCCATAGGGCGGTTGGAATCACTTTTAGCTCGAACGGCTGAATGGATTTACACGAAACTTGGCAAAATTGTAGATATAGTTTGCCCGACGTGCCTTTGCTATGTCTCAATATATGTGGTCCAGTGGATTTTGAGAAATTAAGATATATCTGTAACAGCGCTCCGGTTAGCGCCCCGGTTCGCGTACCTGCCGCGTAACGGAACTTCGCGAAGCGACGCTGATTGGCTCTCCGGTGTCGGTCAACATTCTAAACAGTCCGGATCGGCCGCCATCTTGTCTCTCGGTAGGATCGAGAGACAAGAGGTGGAGAAAAACGAAGGGGGAAATAATGAAAGAGGGCAAGGTAGACCCTTCCTGACCCCCTAGGAATGATGTGGGGGCTATTAAAGGGTCCCGTGGGGTATAAAAAAAAAATCAATTTTTCGCGGTATAAGCGCTACCCGGTACACGAACCGGGTAGCTTACCGGTAGCGTAACGGGAGTTCGCCATTTTGTGTTTTGGACAAATTTAATCACAAGATGGAGGAATAACAATGTGGGAAATGGGAATAAGGAGGCAAGGGAGACGTATCCTGACCCCCTAGGTTTTCTGATGGTAGCTGAGGAGGCTCATATATGTCGAAAAAAATAAATTTGAATTTTTCGCGCGGTTAGCTGCCGGTACGCGAACCGGGTAGCGAACCGGGAAGCGAACATAAGTGAAAATTAGTGAAAAAAGGTACATTCGAAATTTTAAAAGAGTAATTATAGTTAAGGTAGCTCTGAAAAGAGCTTTTGTGTTCTGTGTAAGTTCTAGGTACTTATAAGTAGGTACCAATACACAGTCTTAAATTTTGTATGAAAACTCTGTTTCCCTCATCTGAGAAGTGCACACCATCTCCTCTGTAGATATCTTGCATGTAGTAACGCAAGTTATTGTTGTAGATGGCGCCCATTCCATGGTCTCTCATATAAGCTGAAACAGACTTATTTACATGCTTCCTCGCTTTCTCAATTTGTGGACAAATTTGATTGGACCACCTCCATTTCTGTCTTTGGCATATATTGGAATATACCAAGGCAGTTTGAGGGAAAAGTGCCATCAATTGCTCAAAGGTGTCCTTTAAGAGCATTTCCAGACCTACCCCAGTCAAAGTGCCCAAATCATTTCCTCAACAGTGCACTATTATGAGGTCAGGGTTTGGCAAATGTAAAAAGGTTTTCACCAATGGTATCAATTGGTGACATCTCAATCCTCTTTGGCCAATCCATTTGATTTCCACATTTTGTAAATTGAGGTTGTGTAAATTTCTGTTATCAGCATACCTGTGAGCCCAGTGGATGTAACCATGTCCAACAATCCAGACAGAAAACATGGTGAGAGGAGGTTCTGCTGCAGTCAGATGAAGCGTGGGAATGAAATGGCAGATGAAACAGTAGGAGTTTGTAAAGAAAAAAAACTGTGGAGTTTCAGTGCTAATGCTTCAGTAGCAGTGATTGGTGGATTTCCATTGCTGAAAACAGAAAGTTAGGGTGCATGGATGTGTTCTTTGAAACATGTAATTTGAATGGTGGTTAAGAAAACATGATTTTAAAAAACATTGCAGTGGATTAGCAGGTGTAATGAGAGTTCAGAGTTCATTTGAAACATTGTTGTGTGAACTTGTAAACATGAGAGGTCTGGCAGGAGGTAGGTGCTATAGAAACAGGCCAGAAAGGGCAGAGGGGGGAAGGGTGTTGATTTGAAAAAAGTGAGGGAAGAGTTTTAATTGGGTCACATGAGAGATATGTGTGATGAATTTCAGCATTTCAGTGCCTTTGTTGGTTGCAGCCTTTGGAGTGCATACCTTTTGCTCTGCTAAAGAAAAATTGGTGTGTTTCTGAGACTGTTTTGAAATTCAAAAAGCATTTGCTAAGGTGAGAAAAAATTCATTTAATTTAGATAGAGAGTAGTATATTTTATGGAGAAAATAAGGAAGTCAGCTGTACATTTAAAATGTTGTTTTGTGTCAAGTGTTTTCATTATTTTTTCCAAAAAGATTTAGCTTCTTTGACAAATTATAATTATAGATAATGTGAAGTATCAGTACTGATAGGGTGTGCTTGTACATAGGAGGTGTGCTGTGTTTTCAAATTAAACCAGAAAATCGTTTTTTAACAAAAAGACATGCTTTTTACATTTATGAGAACGATAACATGGGGTGTGCTTTTTTAAATAAATATTTCACTTCCCAACATGAATATGGGAGAATAATTTGCTTGTTTGTTGTTTTAAAAACTCGTTTCTTGAAGTCATTCAGGTTTCATAATATGTTTTGCAAGAGTTACATAGTCAACATGGGGGCATATTTACAAGGCTTATGAGACACATTCACGTCATTTTCCCCATTTTAAAAGTGACTTTAAAGGTGGTGCAAGGTCCTTGTAAAAACACCCTCATGAGTGCTTTGCAAATTTAAGTCATTTTCCCCTGGTGCATGTGCGTTGTAAATTCGCCCCTATGTGTGCTAGACAATTTTAAGGTACTTCTCCCATGAATCTGGGAGACTAATTTGCTTACATGATGTGTTTAAAAATCGTGCTAAGGTGAGAAAAGATTCCTTTAATTTAGAAAGAGATTAGTATGCTTTTTGGAGAAAATTAGGAAGCCAGCTAGGGTGTGCTTGCACATAGGAGCTGTGCTGTGTTTTGAAATTATGACCAGAAAATCGTTTTTTTTAAAAAGAAATACTTTTCACATTTATGAGAAGGACAACAAGGGGTCTGCTTTTTTAAATAAATATTTCATTTCTCAACATGAATATGGGAGAAATATTTGCTTGTTTGATGGTTTAAAAACTCGTTGGTTGAAGTCATTTAGGTTTCACTATATGTACTGCTAGAGTTTCATAGTTACTATGATAATTATGATATACATTTAGGACTGTTTAGGGGGCATGGATATGCTGAGGCTTCTGTAATTGTCATTGGAGGAGAATTATGTACATTGCACTGCTGCATACAGTCCTCACCTTCTGCGTACTCTTGGATATGCTAGACTATATCTGCTCAATGAGATACCTAAGCTGAGGAAACACAGGTGATGTGATTGTGAAATGAGCAAAAATATTTGCACGTTTTTCAATTACATCACCTGTGTTTCCTAACATTACTAATCACATTGTGCAGATGAGGTTTCGGCCTGTCCAGGGAGACAGAGGAGGGCTGGCCTTTGTTGAAGTGTGCAGTGGACATGACTTACTTCATCTGTTGGCCTGCACATGTATTATGTCCTCTGTACTCTTCAACAAGCCAAAATTTCATCTGCAACCGTGAGTAGGCCTCACCTCAAACAAACTTTTGTGACTGCAAGACCTGCCTTTTTGCTCCTAGATATTTCTTGGTTTTACCATGGCAGACAGACAATCCAGCATACCTCTGGATAGGCCACACCTTATGGGGGTGCAAGGGCCTTGTAAATACGCCCTCATGTGTGCTTGGTAATTTTAAGTCACTTCCCCCTTGTGCAAGGGTCTTGTAAATACACCCTCATGTGTGCTTGGCCATTTCAAGTCACTTCCTCCTGGTGCAAGGGCCTTGTAAATACGCCCTCATGTGTGCTTGGGAATTTTAACTCACTTCCCCCTGGTGCATGGGTGTGGTAAATACGCCCTCATGTCTGCTTGGCAATTTTAAGTCACTTTCCCCTGGTGCAAGGTCCTTGTAAATACGACCCTATGTGTTCTTGGAATTTTAACTCATTTCCCCCATGGTGCAAGTGCCTTGTAAATTTGCCCCCTTTGTCTATGTTGTTAAATCACTGTAGATAGAATTGACAACTAGTGTGTTAATTGTTTGCCTACTGTTATTGGTTTACTGTTTGGTAATAGTGGTTAATATCAATTTAAAAAAAAAAAATCCACAGATTTAACTGAAGATCTTTAGAAAACTTTAAAAACCCCCTAAGGCAGCGAAGGAAACTAACCGAAGGCCAGAAACTAGAGCAACTAAAGCTAAAGAGAGTAATTTGAGTGAAGGTAAAAACGACATAAGTTGCACTGAAAGGCTTTCGGCAAAGGAATCCAATAAAACCAAGGGTGGTAAGAAAACAGATAAAACCCAGGAACAGAAGGTGGAAAGGGAATCTGACAAGGCAAAGGAGAGAGCAAAAGGAAAAAATAAAAACCATGAAAAAAATAAGGGGGCGAAGATGAGATGGACAAATATAGCGAGAACTTGCTAGAGAAAAAAGCAAGGAGACTACAGACGATAAAAAACATGAAAGCAACTGCTAAGGGCACTGGCACTGGCCAGCAATTAGAATCTCAGCCAATGAGCTCAAATATATTTAGCCCTATTGCTAAAGAAAATCAAGAGAAAATAAATCAGCAGTATCACTTTCCGCCGATTCCAGAAGACAAAAGCAATCAGAATGATCAGCAAGATCTACAAAGACAAAGCATAGGTTATACTTCCGGTACAAACACTCTAAAAAAAATTGCAGGAGTTGGCATTGAACCAGCGAAGGAAATAATGCTGAAAAAGTCCTGTGCACAATTA
Organism: Lissotriton vulgaris; assembly: GCF_964263255.1. Lineage (NCBI taxonomy): Eukaryota > Metazoa > Chordata > Amphibia > Caudata > Salamandridae > Lissotriton > Lissotriton vulgaris. Next base: position 1,718,210,410 of record NC_141694.1, on the reverse strand, counting down.
AATACCTCTACAGGGAGAGAATCTCCGCCCCCACCATTAATTCTAAATTCGAGGACCAATCATCTCTCACTTGAAACACAGACATCATCCCCAAAAAGGGATCTGCCTTTGGAATCCGTAACATCAAGTGGAGAATCTGGCTCAGATATCTACGAGACAGGCGTGTCTATCTCTAGCGTATCAAGCAGCTCAAACGACGAGGATGAAAAAGAGGAGGAAGGAAATGATGTCGAAGCTGCCGAGAGGAGCACAGCATTCCAATTATCAACAACAATTGTGGAGGCCTCGAACAATACAGTATTGGGAGTGCCTCGGGCATTCACCCAAGATGTCCACCCCAAAGAGGGGGGGGGAGTGAAAAAAAAGATGACTGGGGAAAAAGAAGAATAAGACATAGAAGGCACTGTCAATCAAATGGCGAAGAGACCACAGACCCAGGAGGCATCTTAGAACATGGCAAACATAGGAGTGGCCGATCAAGAGAATCAAGAGAACGACAACGTTATCGTGAGCAGCAAAAAAGTAGTCCACCGCCAAAGGAAAAAGGTTTTGATATGATAAACACAAGGGAGCCCTCCTTAAGCGAAGTCTTAAATTCAATCAAGCACTTCCACAAAGACGTTAAGAAGGACAGCAACAGGAATCATGATGCTATACAGGAACTACGAGGAGTGGTGGAAAAAGTTGACCAAACATGTTCGGAAATATCCAACAGAATGGCCTCTGTAGAGTCTCGCACTGAAAACTTAGAATCAGACTTTAGCAAACTTCAGAAACAAGGGGCAGAACATGATGGAGTAATCAAGGACCTGATGCAAAAAGTCGAAGACTTAGAGAACAGAGGCAGGAGGAATAATTTGCGTTTCCTAGGCATTCCCGAAGGTGTTGAGGAAGATGACCCGAGGGGATATATGGTCAACTTGGTAAAGACAGCCTTCCCTGAGCTTGAAGATTGGGATATGAACACAGAACTCCAACAAGCACATCGTTTCCCCTTGGCACTCCCAAAACGCAGCCAGAAACCAGCACAGTATCCTAGAGCAATGTTGGTTTATATAGGAAACTTTAGACTAAGAGAAGCCATCTATGACATTGCAAGGCCCTCAAGGAAGAAGGAATTCAAGGACTTTTCCTTTTTTGTGCGCCCAGACTTTGCTCATATGACTGTAGAACGTCGATGGAGGATGAGGCAGTTGATTACTCCTTTCGAGCAAAAGGGCGCAAATATATTTCTCCAAAACCCAGCAAGACTAAAAATAATCTATAAAGGCACCACTAAAACCTTTACTAGTGAAGTACAGGCAGAAGCTTATCTGAACGAAATTGGGGGAAAATAATCATCAGGACGCCGGTAAACACCAAAAGTCCTGAAAACACTTTCCTAAAAAAGAAATACACAGTAACAACTCAAAACGGAGGACATAACTTTGCATGTCAGTAAATTAAGTACATATCGACCAGAAAATGTATTTGCAAGTCAGAGGCTCTTTTTTCATTGCAAGGCAGAGAGTTTGCTCTTAAGTGATGCAGGGAATACATTGATATGATTCCGGGCCACGGGGTCTCTCTGACACGGACTGCCCTAACTGACAAGCACACCTGGGAACCTGTACCCAGGGTGTCTCTTTGGGGAGGGGGAGGAGGGAGGGGGAGCATAGTGACGGTAGGGCACGGGGTGTGGGTCAGGAGGGGACAGTAGGGGTGGGACGGGAAGGGAAGGGGAAGAGTAGAAATGTTGCACAAGAATTCGATGTATTGAAATCGGCTCTACAAGCTTGGGTAGGGAAAAGAACACAGGATATACAGCAAAGTACAAACAAAATAGATGACAATCAGCTTGGGGATGTAAATAATAAAGCTATATGGCATGTTGGATAGCCTCGATAAATGTATGTGGGCTCAATGAACAAAAAAAGAGGTTAAGGTAGCAGCACTACTCAGAACACTGCACGTTGATCTGGTTTGTTTGCAAGAGACCCACATAGAGGGCACCAATGCCCACCTATTGGGCCAACTAGTGTTCGAAGTTATGGCAAAATCAAATCAAGGGACCAAAACTAGAGGGGTGGCTGTGCTGGGCAGGAGTAGGGATACAACTATAAAAAGGAAGAAAGAAGATCAACGGGGTAGGTGGGTGCTGACCGAGATAGCCTTTAAGGGGGAGATATTCACCTTAGCTACAATATACGGATCTACAGAAGACGACCCAGATGTATTCCAGTATCTGGATGGGGAATTAGCACAATGGCCTGAGCCAATTGTATGTTGTGGCGATTTCAATCTGCATGACCCAACCAGCTCATTCTTGCAGCTAGGCTCACTATATCAAGGCAGGAAGAGGAAGGTGTATAGAGCACTGGCCGATATGGCGACCCACAACTCATTGGAAGATCCCTGGATAAAATGGCACCCAAACTTAGATGGCAGCACCTTCTTCTCATCACCTCACCAGGTGCTGGTCAGACTTGATTATTTTTTAATTACAAATAGATTAATCAGCGAATCAAAAATTGAAAAAGAACCCCGAATTATATCCGATCACAGTCCATTAGTTTTGACAATAGAATTAGGGAACTCCAATAAAAAAGAGGTGGAATGGACTTTTGAAAGGTCGCTACTGCAAGATAACATATATAGGGAGTATATGACAAAATGGATCAAGGATTTCTGGGATATAAATAGAGGGACAGCACCCCCAGGGATAGTTTGGGATGCTTTTAAGGCTGCTGTTAGAGGGGAGACGTTAAGCTTTGTATTCTCCGCACAAAAAAAGAGAAACAAAAGACAGAAGAAATACGCCTAAATTTACTAAAGGCTGAAGAAGAACTAGTAGTAGCTGTTCAACAACAGGTCACGTTAGAACAAATTATATTAAACTAATATCGCTGAGAGCAGATGCCCTGGAAGGGGTTACCCAAAAAATTGTTGAGAAATATATGGCGAACAGGGAGAACGCACATGAGCTCAGTGAAAGGGTGGGACACATCTTAGCCGTGCGGACCAGGCAGAGAGTAGCAACAGCAGACGTTAAAGAAATAGCCGATACACAGGGGAACTTGCTAACAGAGTCAGGTCAGGTAAGGGAGGTTTTTAAACAGTTTTACACAGATCTATACTCCTCAGATATTACAGTTAGTACAGAAGGGGTAGAAACATATCTGAGGGAGGTGCCTCCCTCTGGGCTCCTGTAATGGCCGGATTTTCCGTTTAGATGAGATCAGCCCCTAGGGGCCCCTTTAACCCAGCCAGAACGTACTCACCTCCCTCCTTAGAACGTATTCACAATGGATATAGATATATATATATATATGTACAAGTTGTACCTAAGGATGGGGAAATAGCAATAAACATGCATAGGTTTTCTACCATATCTTATTCACATCAGTTAGTCTCGCGGCCACTCCGACCCAGACTGATCTACCCCAGGGCAGATATGACACACAATCCGGCGTGTCTACACATGGGCCTGCAGAACCCAATGCTCTCTTTTCCAAACGGTTTACAATCCGGCAAACCTACACGTTGGTAATCCCCCCAACGCTCTCACTTACACAAGCCACAATCCTGTGGGTATACACGTTGGTAATCCACCCCAACGCCCTCACTAACGCCGTATATCAACGACGACCACATTCCTATGAACACCTATCGGAACGATTTCTCCTTTGTCTACTTGGGATGAAACTATAATAATAGAATTTAGTACGGTCTCCGCATAGTGTAATGTACCTCTTATTCTTGGCATCAAAGGTCCACTCGCTCCCTATTTATTTGATCACCACTTACCTGATCGGGATTAATCATCCGTTCATATAAACAACAACCAACTAAAAGCCACGTTTACCAAGATTAAACAAGAATACACGGCACATATCAGTTCACTAAGAACTAGGGTATTTATTGTCAATAAACATATAACACAGTACTTTGCAACACAGATTATGCAAAGAAAAGGCAAAGATTAGAATGCGCGCTCACGATGGAAAGGGTGGATGTCACCTTATTAATGTGAAGTCGGGACTCGGCAGTCATCTAGGTTCCCTTCTCGTCTCTGTGTCTTGGCTCGTCTCACAGTCACACCCCAGCCATCACGTCTGCACCGCTAGGATCAATCTCGTCTGCTTCCCTCCAAGCCACTGGAACCTTGCTGGTTATTAGCTACCGTATCTCTCTCTCTCTCTGTTTCAGTGCGCTTCCGCGCTAATTCTCCTTCAGTCTTTCTCAGAGAGTCTCGGTCTTAAATCTTTCTCGGACTTCAAAGATGGCGACTGTCCGCCATGAAATAATTAATGGCAGAGATGCTAACGGCTAGATGCCGCCTACGAACTGAACTCTCGACTGACTAACACCTTCGCTAATATCAAAGCCTGTTCCTTCATGGAAAGCTACGGCCAGTAACCTGCCGCCCACCAAATTCTTGTACCTCCCCGTACCAAGGACACGTTCCCAGCCGGCCGGCCTGAAGTTGTGTCTTCGGAGTGGAGAAAAATACATTCCTTCGATAAGGGCCAGCCTGAGCCATTTCTCTCCAAGCGAACAACAGCTTGAAACTAAAACATTACACTTGACCTAGAAGGCCTCTCAAGCTACCAGGCAGAGGGCAAGATGGAGTCTGTCTCGTTTAAGGCCTACAGGGCCCACAATACGCATAACTCCATGGAAAATATCCTAACACGTTAGTAAAAAGGCAAATCATGATTAATCCTTATATATCTATCCCCTAGCTTGAATTCATAAGCCCTACTCTAAAGAAAGGGACACGAAAATACTCTACTATATAGAAGACAGAGATCCTATCTATAGTCCTAATCCCCATGCTATAAGGGTGATAGACTGGAGTCACTCTCCATCATTCTCCCTCTTAAAGGGGCCAGAAAAGATCAGCCATTACATTACACCCCTTGACTCCAGTCTATTAACTACAATCTATATAGAACTCACATCAGTAGAGGAATAATAGGAAACAAAATTAACTGACCTATGTCTATTGCTAAGTCTACAAAACTGGAGCAGGGAAGGAATGCACTGAATAAAGCAACAAACAGCTATTAAAACACAAATGGCAATAATAATTCCCCCTAAAATCTGTCGTAAAGAATGCAAGTCAGGTAACCAATTAAAGAGCCAGTCAAATAAGCCCTGATCAATATGTCGTCTAATTTCTGCAGTCAAGTCGTGGAGTTTATCAATATGGGCTTGGATTGATTTAGAATGGTCAGATAAATTAAAACAGCATAGGCCTTCAAAATCAGAACATTCATGTCCATGTTTTAACAAAAGGTAATCAATTGCTACGCGATTCTGCAAAATAGCTCTACGTTCACCCTGGGCATCTAATAACAGATCAGATAATACAGTAGAGGTTTGATTGATGGATTTAACCATCCAACAGGCCATCTTGCCAATAGCTTTGGCATTATACACGGCCAATGCAGGGACACCAATAATAGAAAAAGCTAAACCAAGATATACCGATTTGGAGTAAAGATGAACAGAGGAATCACAGTCTTCATGTAATGACATCGAATCTCGTACCATACGGGAATGTGAACTAGGATGTGAAGAAAACATCAATAAACTCAATCTAGTGATAGCACATGGACCACCGGAAATATTTGCGGGAATATAGGGCCAAGACGAGTTCCCGCAGGAAAAGAGCCAGCCAGAAGGCAATAGCATGGAACGATAATAACTAGGGGCAACCAATAAACGTTTACATGTCATATTGTTTTTGACGGAAACACATGAATTTGGAAGTCTCTTTAAACACAGCAATCGTTGATGAGCTGAAAAAGAAGTAGCAGCCTGAATCTTTAGCTTAAGACATTCGGTGATAGCTTTGGGATCACATGTCATAATAAAACATAAATCACCTGGTGTGATATTGAAAGTTGTGATTTGGGAATGAATAGGGGTATCGAGGTCAGGAAGAACAGTACATAAGGGACAAAATTCATGGGCCGCGAAATCGCCCAGAATAATATTTGGTCGAGCATTTGAAATATTAAAGATATGCCGTAAAGTCTCAGTGGATGCTGGGACGGCAACCAAACAGGTCGCCAAAATGTCAGTCACAGACCTCATGGGGGTAAGACAGAAATGTGGAGAGTTCGTCACTCTCTTAGCCAGAGTGATCCAAAAATTAGCAGATGAGTCCCATGCAGCAAAGGAACGCGGAACTCGGGTTTTCCAATCAACCGAAGTCGGTGGATCCTCTCCTCTCCCGGCGTAGCAGGCCAAAAGGAGTCCAACGCCGACACATCCTGCAGCAGCAGTCCAGAGAATGATCTGAAAAGAAAAATACAAACACAGGCCTTAATCATTCTCGTAGGTAACATTTATCAGCTGGGACAGCTTCCCAGCTATCTTTCCCTGGCTTCATCACCAAAACGGTGTTGTCATGACCGGTCGCAATAATATCAGCCTGTTCAGGGGGATTTTTAGGCGATTGTACCCATATTTTAGCTCCAGGAAGATCAGACGATCCGAAGCCTTTTTGTCCTCGCACAGTTAGCAACGTTGGGGCAGAGCCTTTCTTGATTTCACCACTGAAGACAGGCATAATCAGTAACTGAGCAACACGGTCAGACTTTTTGATCAATAAGTCAGTCTCACTGCTATTAAGCAAGAGAACCTTAATCTCTCCCTGATAGTCACTGTCAATTACTCCTCCGAGTACTTGAATACCTTTCAGGGCAAGGCCTGATCTGGGGGCAATTAATCCAAAACTACCGGCAGGTATAGAGACACCAATGCCAGTTTCAACAATGATTCGGTCTTTTCCTTGTAAATTTGCATCATTTAAAGCATGCAGGTCTAGGCCTGCGGAACCTGGGGTCGCTCTACATGGAGCCAAAGCACCGGGGGTAATTTCCCAATACATGACAGTGTTGGACAAGGAATTAGGCTTTACATCAACATTTGGAGGAAACAAACGCATCATAGGGGATTCAGCATGTAACAAAGGGCGATTATTTAATATTAACAATGCCTGAAACAAAAAATCTCTCCAATTTTTATAATGATCATCTGTCAATTTACGCAATTGTTCTTTTAGCAAACCATTCATTCTCTCAATCAGTCCCGAAGCCTGTGGATAATATGGAATGTGAAACACCCATTCGATGTTATTTTCCACACAGAATTCCTGTACCAATCTTCCACGAAAGTGGGATGCGTTATCAGATTGAATTTGGAATGGAACACCAGAGTACAAAATAAGCAACTCCAGGGTCTTAATGGTATTCACTTGGGTAGCATTCTTGCAAGGGAAAGCGACCAAAAGGCCACTATAAGTATCAACAACTGTACAGACATACTGACAATTTTTGCTCATAGGGAGCGGACCAATATAATCAATCTGCCAAATTTGAGCGGGCATTTTTCCTCGATGCAAATGGCCTTTAACAATATGGGGCACTGATCGTTTCTGAGCATGCTGACAGATAGGACAATGCAGAATGACATCTTTAATCAAATTTAAGGGAATATGAATTCCTCGATCGGAAGCCCACCTGCTAGTGGCTCTCTCTCCAAAATGTCCTGCTTTTTGGTGGGCCCATTTCGCCAATCCTGCCAAATCAGAGTCCTGCATCTCCACCACTGCCTCAGAAATTTTAGACTTTTCATCTGCAATGTTATGAAAAAATTTGTCAAGGGAATCGATCGGGGTATGAGCATCCACATGAAAGATTGTTACAGTACTCTGTGGGAGCAACTCCCAAATTTCTTGCCATAATTCTTTTCCCCACAGTTCTTTTGAATGCAATTCCCAATTATGAGAATGCCATGTTGGTAACCATACCGCCAGTCCATTAGCAGTGGACCAGGAATCAGTGAAAATATGACATGTGCCAGGCAATTCCTGTTTCAAAACTTGGTAAACTGCATAGAGTTCAGCATATTGACTACTCTTACCATCACCAGTTGTACTCAATAATTTCTGCGTGATTGGATTATAGGAGACGGCTTTCCAATGTCGTTTCTCACCAATGAACTTCGCTGAACCATCCGTAAACCACACATGTTTTCTATCCTCCGCGGACAGATCATCAAATGATTTACCCCATTTAATGGGAGATTCCTGCACTACGGGTACGGAACAATCACTTCCAGTCTCTTTGGAGGGTGCCTGCGCCACTCGCTCATGTAAAACTGCCACACCTTTCGGACCCACACGTGCCCTGTCCTGAATGTACCATTTCCATTTAATCACGCTCGCCTCTTGAGCATGTCCAATTCGATGAGATTTCGGCGAACTCAAAACCCACTGCATAATAGGAATTTCAGGTCTCAAAACCACAGCATGGCCTAGGGTCAATTGCTCGGTATCCACCAGAGCCCAGTAACATGCAAGTAATTGTTTTTCAAAAGGTGAATAACGCTCACCAGCCTCAGGTAACTTTTTGGTCCAAAAACCTAATGGCACTTTTTGTCTGCCCTGCTTTTGCCACAGACTCCAATTGGCATACAGACCTTCCACGGACACATTCAAGTCCACATCACCTTCACCCACCGGCCACAAATCCAAAGCATACTGAATTGCTTCTTTCGCCAAATTAAAAGCATTCTGTTGTGATTCACCCCATTCAAACGCATTCTTCTTACGAGTGACTCGATATAACGGAGCTAAAATCTGACTCAAATGGGGAATATGCTGACGCCAAAAGCCAAACAAACCAATGAAACTCTGAGCCTCTTTCCTATTCTTTGGAACTGCAAAATCTAGGATTTTTCGCTTCACCTGTGGGATCACTTCTCTGTGACCTTCATGCCAATTAATTCCTAAAAATTTTACATTTTGGGATGGACCTTGTAATTTATCAGGATTAATTTCCCAAACTTTTGCTCGCAAACAATCAAGGATCTGATCTAAATGGGACTGTACCTGATCTTGCGTCTCACCTTGAATCAAAATGTCATCAATATAATGACATACCTGTATTTGTGGATTAGCGGGCACTTCAGACAAATGCTCTGCCACCAGCCGGTGACAGATCGTGGGACTATGTACATAACCTTGAGGAAGACTCCGGAACGTCATTTGACGTCCATTCCATGTAAAACTGAATTGTTCCTGACACTCGGGGGCAATCGGAATTGAAAAGAAAGCATTAGCAATATCAATAGACGCATACCATGTACCTGGATGCTTTTGAATTCTCTGAATCAAAGTGACAATGTCTGGTACTGCAACAGCCAATTTAGGTGTATATTTATTCAATTCTCGATAATCAACAGTCATGCGCCAAGAATTATCACTTTTGCGCACGGGCCAGACGGGGTTATTCCAAGCAGACGTGACCGGAGTTATAACTCCCGCGTCAACCAAATCCTGTATTGTAGCATTAATTTCTTCATGACCACCTGGGATACGATATTGTTTCTGAGAAACCACTTTCGTAGCTAGAGGAATTTTAATGGGGGGCATCCGTAAGCGGCCAACCCGTACGGGTCTGGTCGAAATGTAATGTCTAGTTCCAAATTGATAACAACCATCATCCAGATGCAAAGTCATTCCTTTTAGAATATCAATTCCAATTATATACTCCAAAAGTGGCACAACTAACACAGAATATTCCCTACGAGGAATCCTACCAATTTTAATTTCAAGTGTAGTTTGTACTGCGGGGTTTCTTTTCCACCTAAACCAGTAATTGTGAAAAACTGTCCTTTAAATTTCTTTGATTTTCCGTGAATTAAAGTGGCCTCCGCTCCTGTATCTACTAATGCTCGGGCCCTTTGGATATTACGATGTTTCCAAAAAATCTCAATATTTACATAGGGTCTGTTGTCTCTGTGAGCCCACTTGTGTACTGGAGCTTGACCTATTTCCTAGTCATTTTTCCTGCATTCTGTCAACCAAGACAAATCAGGGTAAATGCTCTCTGTTTTCTTTGGTATCAAAATGTCTTGTTCATATCCGTCTCCATTACGAAACGGATTTTTGTCATTTTCAAAATACTGTGAATTACGGTCAGAAAGTCTGTTACGATCCTCCCTTCTTTTCATTTCAGGGGAATAACTCCTCTCCTCTCTATGTCGGTTGGAAACACGATCATCTCTCCCCCTTTCTTTTTCCCCCTCTCTCCCTCTCTCGTAGTCACGATGAGGGGACACATCACGTTCATAACGCCGATCATCACGGCGATCAGAATCCACACGTCGTCTCTCATCACCACTGTCATCAGAACCACGGTCATACTCATTCTTCCGCACACGACGGGCACCCTCCTTCCGATCTAAACCACACTTACGAAACATATCCCATAAGCGATTATTAGGCTCATCGTCAATGTCCTCCCTTTTGACACCATCAGCAATAAGAGCAAGAAACATGTCACGTCTAGAGAACTTATAGTCCCCAGCAGTACGACCCTCAGGTCGAGATTGTCTTTCAGGTTTAAACCACTCACCAAGCTCACCAAGCTGACGAACAGATTCAAGCACAGCAGACAAAGGATTGCCAGTTTGATTAATCAACAAAGTCATCATAACCTGCTTGTAAGCAACAGGCGAAGAACGGATAATGCGATTACGCACAGAAGATGTTAAAAGGCCATCCAGCAATCTGTCAGAAGTACTGAGAAAGATAGCAGTTTTCATGACTTCCTCCTTCAAACGTTGCGACGCATCGCGCAAAGTTTACCATGGCTTGTCATTAACAGGCCAATCAGATTCAGTAGGATATTTGTGGTTACAGCCGTCAGACGCAAGCTGGAGCAAAGTAATTTGACCAGCACCATTATAGTTCCGAAAATGATCTTGAATAGTGGAATCAGAACTCAAAGAGCAAAACCGTAAGCAATCAACAGCATCAAGCATAATACCGGCAGCGCCGAGTTCATAAAGGCGCACCATCCATGTAAGCAAGGCCTCACCAGGCCGTTGACGAAATCGTTGTAAAATGTCACTAACCTCCTGTTGAGTAAAATCCTCAATACAATCCAAAGCAATACCAGCTGGATTACCAGGGGCTTGTTGTAATTTGCGACGAAATACAGGATGAGCAGAAACCTCAGGAAGGGCCTCCGAGGAAGCCCGCATCTTAGATTTAGCAGAACAATCGGGGCAAGATACGTCACCTGAATGGGAAGAGCGAGCACGGTCGCTGTGAGCAACAGTATCAGTATAAGAAGCAGATTTACAATCACGTCCGGAGCGAGAAGATTCGCGCTTATCACCCTCCTCAGCCGAGGAGTCTGAAGCATTTGAATCCCAGATATTACCATCCCACTCATCAGGGTTCCAATCCATTCCGGCCTTTGCTATGACCAGACGCACTTTCCGTGTAGACACACGACCACGACGATGTTTGTACTTATATCGTGCAATGCGGACCGCAGCTCTTTCGGCTATGGTCTGATATGTTTCAAGTTTGTCGGCAAGCAATTTATTTTGACAGCGCAAAAGAGTATGCGCATTTTGCAACTCAACACACTGTCCTTCCATGTCCTTAAACTGCTTCTGCAGCTGAACAAACCTCTCGTGAAGAATTCTGTATGCATTAAGAACAATCCAACCTCTGCGTCCTAAAATAGGAAGCTCATCACCCTTCACTACTGGCGCTTTCTGTAAGCATGACACCACATCGGCAGGCTCCGCCTGCTCCAAACAAGAAGACCAATTTTCACTCAAACCAGTAGAATCGGCCCACTCACGGGCCAAAGCCTCGTAAGGCGTAGACTCCCAGCCGGGAATCTGAATAGGTAACTTGAAAACCAACGGTGATTTTTTCGCAAACATATTGACACACAGAAATTATATACACAATTATACACAAAATATTATACGTACGAGCCGAGCGCAAACCAACAAGATCAAAACAATACAGCGCACACAGGCTTCGTAAATAGTTCGTGACGCCAGATGTAATGGCCGGATTTTATGTTTAGATGGGATCAGCCCCTAGGGGCCCCTTTAACCCAGCCAGAACGTACTCACCTCCCTCCTTAGAACGTATTCACAATGGATATAGATATATATATATATATATGTACAAGTTGTACCTAAGGATGGGGAAATAGCAATAAACATGCATAGGTTTTCTACCATATCTTATTCACATCAGTTAGTCTCGCGGCCACTCCGACCCAGACTGATCTACTTCAGGGCAGATATGACACACAATCCGGCGTGTCTACACATGGGCCTGCAGAACCCAATGCTCTCTTTTCCAAACGGTTTACAATCCGGCAAACCTACACGTTGGTAATCCCCCCAACGCTCTCACTTACACAAGCCACAATCCTGTGGGTATACACGTTGGTAATCCACCCCAACGCCCTCACTAACGCCGTATATCAACGACGACCACATTCCTATGAACACCTATCGGAACGATTTCTCCTTTGTCTACTTGGGATGAAACTATAATAATAGAATTTAGTACGGTCTCCGCATAGTGTAATGTACCTCTTATTCTTGGCATCAAAGGTCCACTCGCTCCCTATTTATTTGATCACCACTTACCTGATCGGGATTAATCATCCGTTCATATAAACAACAACCAACTAAAAGCCACGTTTACCAAGATTAAACAAGAATACACGGCACATATCAGTTCACTAAGAACTAGGGTATTTATTGTCAATAAACATATAACACAGTACTATGCAACACAGATTATGCAAAGAAAAGGCAAAGATTAGAATGCGCGCTCATTATGGAAAGGGCGGATGTCACCTTATTAATGTGAAGTCAGGACTCGCCAGTCATCTAGGTTCCCTTCTCGTCTCTGTGTCTTGGCTCGTCTCACAGTCACACCCCAGCCGTCACAAGTACACGTCTGCACCGCTAGGCTCAATCTCGTCTGCTTCCCTCCAAGCCACTGGAACCTTGCTGGTTATTAGCTACCGTATCTCTCTCTCTCTCTGTTTCAGTGCGCTTCCGCGCTAATTCTCCTTCAGTCTTTCTCAGAGAGTCTCGGTCTTAAATCTTTCTCGGACTTCAAAGATGGCGACTGTCCGCCATGAAATAATTAATGGCAGAGATGCTAACGGCTAGATGCCGCCTACGAACTGAACTCTCGACTGACTAACACCTTCGCTAATATCAAAGCCTGTTCCTTCATGGAAAGCTACGGCCAGTAACCTGCCGCCCACCAAATTCTTGTACCTCCCCGTACCAAGGACACGTTCCCAGCCGGCCGGCCTGAAGTTGTGTCTTCGGAGTGGAGAAAAATACATTCCTTCGATAAGGGCCAGCCTTAGCCGGTTCTCTCCAAGCGAACAACAGCTTGAAACTAAAACATTACACTTGACCTAGAAGGCCTCTCAAGCTACCAGGCAGAGGGCAAGATGGAGTCTGTCTCGTTTAAGGCCTACAGGGCCCACAATACGCATAACTCCATGGAAAATATCCTAACACGTTAGCAAAAAGCAAATCATGATTAATCCTTATATATCTATCCCCTAGCTTGAATTCATAAGCCCTACTCTAAAGAAAGGGACACGAAAATACTCTACTATATAGAAGACAGAGATCCTATCTATAGTCCTAATCCCCATGCTATAAGGGTGATAGACTGGAGTCACTCTCCATCATTCTCCCTCTTAAAGGGGCCAGAAAAGATCAGCCATTACAGCTCCCCACAATGGAAAAGGAGGAGTTAGATGCTGGATTTCGGGTAGAGGAATTAGTTACTGCTCTTGGCAGTTTGCCCTCTGGGAAGGCAGCAGGCCGGACCATATCCCGGTGGAATTCTTTAAAAATTTTCAAACAGCAATCATCGGAGACATGTTTAACATCATGGCAATGGCACAAAAGGGTGAATCAGTCCCTGAGTCCTGGGGTGCAGCGAATATAATAGTAATACTAAAAAAAGGTAAATCAACAATCGAACCAGGTTCATACCGCCCAATTACCCTGTTGAATGCTGACGTCAAGATTTACTAAAAAATGTTAGCTAAAAGATTAGCAGGGGTGATCGAGGGTTTAGGAACCACACAGCATGTTAGGCAGGTTATCACCATGTTTGATGCAGCAGGTACCCTAGGAGATCCCATGGCAGCGCTCTTTCTAGATGCTGAGAAGGCATTTGATAGGGTCTCCTGGGGATACCTATGGTCAGCCATGAGGTGGAATGGTATTGGGGAGGGTTTTATTAAGGCCATACAGACCTTGTACATCAATCCAATGGCTAAGATTAGGGTCAATAGGGGATACTCTGCAGCAGTCGAGATATGTAGAGGGACCAGACAGGGTTGTCCATCATCCCCTCTGTTGTTTGCGCTATACCTGGATCCATATATACGTAGGCTGGAACAGAATCCACTGATTGTCCCGATCAATATAAACGGCTGTCCAATAAAAACCCTCGTGTATGCGGATGACGTCGCTATTTTGACACCTAACCCCTCCAATGCCATTAGGGAAATTGAGGTAGAGGCGGAACGCTTCGGTCTAATCTCAGGATATAAATTGAACAAACCCAAGACACAGTTCGTTGAAAATAATTATGCAGGGTGTAATGACGCTAGGGTAGTTGGTTCAGCCATGTACTTGGGGGTGGCTATATCAGCAAATCTGGATAGGGTGGTAGAGATAAACATGGCTCCTCTGATCTCAAGAGTAAAGATAGATCTAATAAGGATGAATAATTTACACCTTTCACTGATGGGTTGCACTTACGTTATTAAGATGATGATTCTCCCCAAAGTTCTCTACTTTTTTAGATCGATTCCTTTATTCATTGAGAATCGTTGGTTTGATACACTAGGGACATTATGCAACAGATTCATCTGGGCCCATGGAAAGACGCATAGGGCATATAAATATATGACACTCCCAAGAGAAAGGGGGGGTGGGGTGCACCAGACTTCAGGTTATACTATATGGCAGCTGCTCTACAGTATATGCAGGGGTTAATAGGAGGTAATGGCCTGGATGAAAGAGTTAATAACCTGTCTACGAAAGTATATGCTACGGTCCTAGGGACAGACGCGGGAAACTGCTTCCTAAACTGTATTGACTATGGCTACTTTAAAAGAACAAGGTTTAAGACGGTCTCAACTGCTGTTAAGATATGGACTGCCTTCTTGAAAAGAAGTAAAATTGGGAAGTATAACAGATACATTAGACTCTTTAGAAACAGGTCGTTTCCTCATACAATCTTTGCAGATGAAGCAATGTCTGATTGGGCAAACAGTGGAATCATCCAGATCGGGGACTTATTTGACATAGAGGGGATCTTACAGTTCGCAGACCTAAGAACTAAATATGGTATTAACAATAGAGATTTCTTCAAGTATCTAGAGGTCAGGAGTTTTTTTTATGATAAAGCAGGGGGGTCTGTGGGAGTAGACAGGAATGAGATACTGGAAAAAATTTGACTTTTGGGGGATCGCACTATTAGGTCTTTTTATGCCTGTTTGATGAAAGGGAAAACTGATGACTTAAGAAAGGTGGGCAATAAATGGGCGGAAAAAGTCAGCGTAGACGCTGGGTGGTTTAAAAAAATCATTTGACTGGGGGCGTACTATACTGTGCTCATCCCCCATGCAGTCACAACACTATAAAACTATTTATTCATTGTATCATACTCCTGCCAAGATAGCTAAATGGGGAGGGAGCACGGTATAAATTGTCCCCGATGCAATGCCAGTGAAGCAGATAATATCCACATCTTCGCTACATGCCCTCAATTACATACGCTAATAAGGGACATCGAGGGTTTTCTAGATAGATCTCTGGGGATTCATATCAATCTTAGCCCAGCTAGAATAATCTTAGGTCTGGGATCGGAAGGGGCTGACATACATCAGGAATTTCTATTTGTTGCAATGTCAGTATATAGATTGACCCTAGCAAGGGCTTGGCTTGACAAAAACCCACCGACACTACAAACCTGGCTGGCTAATCTCTTGAATGCGTATAATATGGAGAAGAATATCTATGCACGAAAAGGGAAAAGGGGAAGGACATTAGGCCTAAGAATATGGCAACCCATAAGTATTTCGAAGGAAGGAATTGGGTCTCAGGTAGACCCAAGAAGGGCTTAAGCTTTTAACTGTGACTAACTAAGAAATTCATAAAAACTGATTGTGGAAATGTGAAATGAAAAGCTTGTATATCTTGTTAAAATAGTTTATTTAGTTATAAAGCATGAAGTATTAATGCTGGAAAAATCTATAATGTATAAAGTGTGTGCAACATGGAAAAAATAAATATAATTAAAAAAATAAAAATGCCCTCAAGGCAGAGAAAACAAAAAGAAGCAAAGCGACTTACACTCCATCTTGGTAAAGATTTGCAGCAGTCCTGTACTAATAAATCGTATCAAGTCGCCAAAAAAGGTCTGGGTAAGAAAATAAAATCATTTTTAAAAACAATTTGCATAAAATACCAGTATTGAACATGTTTTAATGCATAAGAAGAGAGACAATTTAAAGGAAAAGGAAAGGCCCGTCAAAAAAGTTTCTGCTAGAGCAGGAGAGAAGTCTGTGCATGGCAGTAGAAGGGAAAATCAATTCAGGGACATTCGTAAGCGAATGTTCCGCAACAGGATAATTGTCAATTTGATAAAAAAATTTAAGAAAGGCCAACAGAAAGTGACATTTTATAAGAAAAAGAAAAATGTAGAGAAAATTATTGATCAGGCTTTGGAAATTAAGCGAAAGTTATTTATTTTGGTAATCAATAGAATTAGGAAACTAAACAAGGTAATTTCTGATTTCAAATCAAATAGTAGATGGAGGGGGTAGTTAATCGAAGTAAATTTTGTGAAGTATTCTCAGAAGAATGGATGCATAGTTCAAGTTGTGAGGCATTTTTCAATGAGGAGAGTTACTTTCAGGACAATGATTTGGTGCATGCAGTTGACACCAGTGGTCGAGCATATGAGGTAAAAGATGGTTGTCCGGTTGAAAAAGAAAAACTTGTGTCTGCAGATGCAGAAGAGGTGTTAGGTGATGAGGTTTTAGGAAGATGTCCTAAGGGACCAGTCTACACCTGGAAATGTAGTAGCATTTGTAGTGTGCGACAGGATTCCATCAATTTGTTTTGTGATTTTGTACGTACATTTAATAAGAAAAGTTTAAAACAGAAAATTAAGTTGTTGCAAGAATTAGATCCTTGCAGAGTGAGAGAAGTAACAGGTTTGCATGGGCATTCACTGGCTTGTCTTTCCAGGAGAGTATGCCAGAGTGTTTTTCATCATTTCAGGATGCTAGCAGTGCATCATAATAAAGTGAGGAAATTAGTGAGAATGTTGTATTATGCTAAGAGTCCAGCAATTATGCTTAAACAATTGAGCAGTGCTCTTTTGCATGGTTCAGAACAACATGTGAAAAATATTTGTGAAGAAATTGAGTTCTGTTACTTTGCTAGTAAAGAGAACAATGTTGAAATTGACCCAGTAGAAGAAGGTAATGTGGAAGAGAGTGTACAGATTTCTAATATAGATAAGTTTCACAAGGAAATTTCCATCTTTCAGGTGAAATCAAGTGAGAGGCCTAATTTCACTTGTGTGTGTTGTCAACTGACTTTTTATAAGAATCAGACTAAGTTAGTGGATTTATATGCAAAAAGTGAAATGGAAAACAATAGTGAATGGAAGGATTTTGCTACATACTTGATGGTAGAAAATTGTTTTGATTTGGGATCGGACCAACGTATGTGTACTTATTGTTTTAACAAATTAAACCAAAACCGGATGCCTGCTAGGGCGGTTCATAATATTCTGGAATTGGTTGACATTCCTTCTGAATTGGAGGATTTAAATACTTATGAATCTATTTTGATTCAAAGTGTGCATCCCTTTCAGGATATTGTACGAATGGAGCCAAAGACAGGGAAATTGCCTCCATCAGATTTACAGAGAGGATTAAAGGGAAGAGTTGTTTATTTGCCTTTAGATTTGAAGAAAAACATTAATACAATTGGAGTAGAGAAAGTGGAAGAGGAACCTCTGGTTATCCTCCGATAAAGAGTAAG
The DNA here is from genome assembly GCF_964263255.1 of Lissotriton vulgaris. Lineage (NCBI taxonomy): Eukaryota > Metazoa > Chordata > Amphibia > Caudata > Salamandridae > Lissotriton > Lissotriton vulgaris. The sequence continues at coordinate 1,718,192,476 of NC_141694.1, read as the reverse complement.
AAAAGATTTAGTGGATGTTAGGAAAGTCAAAAAGGCAACATTGTATTTGATAAAAAAACAATGAGTACTACAAGAATGTATGTGTTGCAGAAGAGGAAGTAAGTGAAGAAGAGGACAGCGAATTGTGTGCTGGACAAATTGAGAAAGTAAATATATGAACATTATAGTGTTCATCCTTTGCATTCCAAGGAAGTCATGGGGAATGCTATTGAGTTGTTTCAAATGAAACAAGCCAAAGGGAGTCCCATTAGTGTTTGGGAGGAAAGTTTGGAAGCTTGGTGTTTTCCACAGTTATTTCCCACAGGTCGAGGAGGACGATATGATGAGCGCTCTGATCAAATTCCTGCTTCTGAATACTGGACTTTACGATTGTATGCAGAAGATCCTAGGTTTCGTCAATGCATTCCCTATTTGTTTCATCTACTGTTTGAAAGTGATCTGTCTGGACTGTCTTATGCAGTGAACCACATCCTGAAAAGTGGTCTACAACTGCGAAATATCTCAGCAAGGGACTTTATGGATAAACTCAATGTGCAAGACAGTATTTTGGATTCTCACCTGATTAATCTGATGGCATGTCAGCGTGGTACTAATGAGTATTGGTACCGTTGTCATGGTGACTTAAAATGTATGCTGAGGAACTTAGGAACTCCCACATGGTTCCTCACTCTCAGCTGTGCTGAGTATGGCTGGGAAGACTTACTTGAATTTCTACGAGAGGCAAATGGAAACATTGAAATTATTGAATTCAAGACACCCGGAGAACTGTGCTCTTTGGATCCAGTGAATGTATGCAGGTACTTCAATCATAGATTTGAAGCTATGATGTCTTTCATCACGAACAAGAAAAATCCACCTCTTAGAGTGGTGTTGGATTTCTTCTGGAGAAAAGAGTATCAAGCACGAGGTGCTCCTCATATACATATGCTGCTATGGATCAAAGATGCACCCAAATTTGGAACAGATCCGGATGACTTAGTGATGAATTTCACAGAACAGTATTCTACATGTGCTGTTCCAAAGACAAAGGAAGACAAAAGTCTAAGAGAACAAGTTTTACGGTTTCAAAGCCATCGTTTTGGAAAGTACTGTCGTCGTAAATTCAGAAACAAGAACAAGTACTATACAAAATGTCGTTTTGGATTTCCACGATCGGTGATATCTAAAGGAAGAGTGAACAATTTGATGTCTTCGCTGTGACATAATGTGACGAGGAAATCACCCAAAAATACATACAATTTGAAGAGAAACGAAGAGTCCAAGAACATCAATGACTACAACCCAGTGATTTTGTCCATGTGGAATGCTAACATGGATATACAGTTTGTGGCTGACAACTTTATGGCTGTGGCTCGGTATGTGACGTCTTACATCACAAAAAAAGAAAAGACAGAACTCAAGGATATGTGGGAGGACATTTCCCATGAAAAGAGCCTCAGTAAGAAGTTGTACAGTTTCAGTCTGAAGATGTTGTCGCATCGAGAAATCGGAGCTTACGAATGTTCTGACCGGTTATCTTCAGCAAGTCTCTATGCCAAATCTAGGAGTATCATTTGGGCAAGTCTTGGTCTTGCTGCAACGCGTAATCGAGTTCTCAAACCTGTACGAGAAATTGAGTATTTGGCGGAGAAGGAGCCAAGCAGTACAGATATTTTGAAGACCAACATGTTGGATACATATTATCCAAATAGAAGCAGTCACCTGGAGAATGTTTGTCTGTATGAGGTTCTACAAAATTACATTTTCAAGAGGAACATCACAGAAGATATTGATAAAGGAGTGTATGCTGTAATTGGAAGTGAGGGATGTCTGGTCAAGCAAAAAAAATGTCTATTGGTAAATCATCGAAAATTGGATTGCGAATCTCCAGAAAGAAAAGAGTTTTTCTATTTAGCTCTTTTGCAACTTTTCAAGCCTTGGCATGCAGAAGAGGAACTGCTTGGAGATTTCCTCTGTTACGAAGACTCTTTCAATGCAGCCAAGGAGTCCATAGAATGTCCTGTTTTCCCAAAATATCTAGAAATGTTGAATGCAGAAATCGAGCAGGAAGCAACAATAGCAGCCGAGATTGCTAGAGACAGTTCTCAGGACAGTCAGAGTTCTGTTTCATTGAGTCAGGATCCACTAGGAGGACCAGTTATCGAAAATGAAGCTGCCACTGCCATGATTGAAGTGAAAAGAGCCATGGCACATGCTCAGGAGGATGTGGTTAACTTAGAAGATTTGGAAAGACAACTCAACGTTAAGCAGAGGAAAATATTTGATGAAGTTACCAGCCAAATTTATCATGGATTAAGTCATGAGAAGAAAGAGTGCTCATGTACGTCGTTGAAGCCTGTCCGACTGTACGTGAGTGGAGAAGCAGGAACTGGAAAAAGTTTCCTCATTAAAGCAATTTCATGTTATCTGCAGAAAAGAACTGAGTCATCACTGTCTTGCGTTGTCACCGCTCCAACTGGACTGGCAGCCCATAACATTAAAGGTATTACTTTGCATCGGCTACTGATGCTGCCAGTGGAGCATGATAACAAATTACAATACCACAAGTTATCGGGAGATGCTTGTTGTGAAGTATCTAGAGTCCTGAAGAAGATGAAACTTCTTATCATTGACGAAGTAAGCATGGTTTCCAATGTCATGCTTGCCTTTTTGCATTTGAGAATGCAGGAAGTTCTTAAAACAGAGTATGATGTGTTATTTGGTGGCAAACACATCATTGTTTTCGGTGATCTTCTGCAGCTGACACCAGTGAAAGGATGTGAGAAGTTGGCCTGATAGGTAGTGTTTCCAATTCTGGAACCACTGGTTATCAGTCCAAACAAACCCCAAAGATGTCAGGTTGTAAGTCAACCTTGTTAGACAAGCTATCCTAGTGGTAGCATGGACTAAGCAGCCTTAAAGGCTTAACTTAAGAGGTCGTGTTAAGCGAGCTGTTTTACCACATACAATCCTGTAATCAAATGAAAGGACACCACACAAGTATATATTGTAAAAATATATGTATTTATTTCTAAATTACTCCCCAGTACTCTTTATGAGGAAAGGGGCACAAGCGTTAAATCAAAAGCACAGTAAAACATATAAAGTTGCACAATTATGGATGAGGGCGGGTGGCCACTCAAACCATATACTAAAAAAGTGGTACAAGGAACACTTATCGAACAATGGTTAGGCCTAGGGCCTAGAGATTCGCTGGGAGCAGTCAGGACTAGCAATGCTGAAGTCGGGAGTAGCCCACAGGAGACGGGTGCAGCACGGAAAGTGCGGCTCGCACCAATGCAAAGTCAATGGTGCGTAAAAGTTGGATAAAGTGAATTAAAAGGTACTTCCGCTGAACCTAGGAACACAAAACTTTAGACACAGACCCTAGAGGTGTGTACCAGTGTAAGGACACCGGCGTTGCAAAGTTACCTCACCCACAGGCCGTGGGTGCACAGGGTCGAAGTGGCGTCGGGTTCTGTCACGCAGGTTCTTGGTGCTTGAAGCTGTTGCAGCTGCAGGCGCTGTGAAGCAGAAGTGTCCGGTGCGATCCAAGGGTGGATCGAAGTAGAAAAGTACCTGAAAGCAGAGGGGACAGAGTCTGGGTCACTCAGCAGTGACCAGGGTGGAACCAGGACGGAACCAGGCAATGTCGGGCGCAATCAGGTGGTTGTCGATAGGCTTCTCTCCGCTGTCACGTGGGCTCTGGGGCATCTGCGACGTCCAGGAGCGGGTCACGATCTGTCCCACGTAGGCTCTCGCCGTCAGCACCGTCGGCTTCAAGATTGCAGCAAACAGCACTTGGCAAAAGCAATCCACGCGGAACCGGGAGATTGCTTATCACTCGAACCAGGAGGGTCAGAGTGGGGGCTCCTTTTCACAGGAGCTGGTGCAGATCTGGAGCAACCAGAAAAGCAAGTCGTATTTCAAGTTTCGTCGGCACAGGGGCCACAAGCCAGCTGGCAAGTGACCGGGCCAACGCGTCGAGCCCACACAAGCAGAAGGGCCCCACGCAGCACTCGTCGAGTGTGGAGGGGTGAGCTTTGGTGCAAGTGGAGCTCGGGGCTGGGGCTTCTCAAACCCCGGTGTACAGCTTCGAGGGTCACTCGTGGGCTGCACGGTCAGCGTCTCGTGGCCTTTTCAAGATGGCGTGCCCCACGCTTCCGGTCGCCTCCACGGGTCTCAGCTCTGCAGGGACTGTGGATCGGGCAGGTAGAAGGCAGGCAAGCTTGATCTCGTCGATCTCTGTCGCTCGAGTTCCGGCGGGAACTGCAACAAAGCAAGGGTCGAGGGCTGGATGGCACCTGTTTGCACAGGGTGGTCACTCCTTGACCACAAGGGAGATTCTTCAGTCTTCTAACGTCGTGTAGAAAGTCGAAGGGTCCAGATTTCGTTTCTTATGTTTCTTCAGGATGATCTGAGTTGCATTGGCACTGCTCCCCCTCTTATTCCAATCTGAGGGGTGGATCTCCTGCTAGGTCCCTCCCCTATGGGTGGGACCAGGAAGGGGGGTGGTTACACCCCCTTTCCTTTGTCCAGGTCTCACTGGAGCTGGGGCTGGGCTGCCCCAGAACCGGTTTGACCGGATTATGCAAGGGGAAGCCTTGTGCTCCCCAGGCACTGTCTGGTTTCATTCAAACCTCCCTGCTACAATCCACTATCTCCTGGCTGGGGTGGTGTCACACCTCCCTGTGACAGGAAATCCTTTGTCCAGGCCTCCTCTGCTGAGTTTCGGTCAGCAGCAGGAGGTCAGACATGTGTCTGTGGCAGAAGCATCCATTTTGTGGATCTGAGGCTCTTTTAAAAATCAACCGCGTTTTAGCAAAAGTAACATGTCGTCCCCTCTAGAGGGGTGGAATGCTACCCCCGTCGCCAGGACTGGCGAGGGGGTAGTATTCCAAATCGTATGACACCTTACACAACATATTTTGATAAAGCCAAACCAAAGTTGACATATAACCGCGAGGATTATAATGCACTTAATAGTATATGGTTTGGCATTATCCCGGAACAGCTAAGGGAATTGGTCCCGACAGCTGCAGACAGGCTCAGCTCATGCTAGAGCACCATCTCACATAAAACCACGCACTCTGCCTTCAGGATTGTTAAGGCCTGCCATAGGAGTGGCTCACAGGTTTATATGTGTCCAGATAGGTTTAGATATAGGCATACTATATCTAAGCAAGGGGTGATTACACCACCTTGCCCCAGCTGAGTGATCAGCCAGTTGTGTCAATTTTAGATAGCCAGCCAGGGGTGGCAAAAGATATGCTGCAGCCCCTGGTAGGCCTTGGATGCACCTATGCCCTGGGCACCTATAGTGCTCTGTACAGGGGCTGATAAGGTGACCCAAGCCAATCTAGTTATGCACCTAGGGTACATGGAATCCATTTTACAGAGAGAGCAGATAGCCTGGGGCCCTGATTAGCAGGGAACCAGGCCAACTAAGTCGAAAACCAGCTAAACACAAGGCAAAAAATCTGGGGTAACCATAGTCAGGTAGCCACCTTCCTACACAACCCCCCCCCAAACGAAAGGAGATAAGGCTATCCTTGTCCAGGTAAGCCTTTATTGCCTGAGTGGCCATATAAGGAAGTACCTGCACTAGCATGGGTACCCCCTGTCTCATGGTCCACTAAGCAGTCCCTCACCCTAGGGGTATTAGAGGGTCTCCACCATAGGGAATCACTACCTTGGGTGTGTTTATGCAAAGTTAAAGGCTGGTTTGGATATGGAGTATTGAAGTGAGACTCCGCTAATTTTGGGCTCAACTTCCTCCAATTATCTTCCACCATGTGGGCCTTTCTTTCTTCAACTGAGTTGCACTGAGCTCTCAGGGTCAACCTCTGGCTACCTAAAGCTGGAGGCTGGGTCCCTCTGTATGGCTTGCTGGAGGGACAGTTCAGGTTTGGGCCCTTTGGGTCCCAGGTTTGGCTGTGCCCAACAGAATCCATCTGTGGGAGGTCCCTAAGTACTTTTAAGGGGGCTCCCTCAGGAGTTTTTAAAGTTTTCACCTTACTAGGGCTACTAGTTTTGGTGCCCCTAATCTGTTGATGGGGGTGCTTTATTTGACAGGGGGCCCTCTGGGTCTCACTGTCCTTCTTGTCCTCTGCAGCCCTGGGCTGACTAAGGCAAGGTAGAGAGGGGCAGGTTACCTGCTCCAGACTGGATCCCACCTGAGAAGGGTCCACTGCCATCAGAGGCTCTGTCAGGCCAGGCCTAACAACCTCTGGGGCAGTTCCTTCATCAGGGGTAATATCAGTTCCCTGAGGAGGCTGATCCTGTCCTACTGTCTGGTGAGGGGGAGATTTCTCTTCCTCCTCCATGCTCTCAGTTTGGGTGGAGTGATCCATCATTTCAGGCTTCACAACACACATATCTGTTTGAGTTTGGGCTGTGGCCATCACAGCCCCACCAACCTTTTCAGGAGGAGACTCAGTTTGGGTTTCTGCTGTTATCATAACAGCTTTGCTATTCTGTTTTGGAAGAGCTTCTGGTAAAGATGGGGCAGAGAGTTGCTCAGCCCTACCAACCCTTTCAGGAAGGACATCTTGAATTGGGGCTATAGCCAGTACAGCCCCACTAACCTTTCCATTGGAGTTTACCATTCTAGAATGGATTTCCTGTTCAACCTCAGCCCAGGCTGAGATTTCCAAATCATTACCCAGTAGACAGTCTACAGGCAAGTTTGGTGACACTGCCACTCTCTTTGGGCCAATGACACCTCCCCAGCTGAGACTTACTACTGCCATGGGATGATTTGTTTGGATGCCATCAATGTTTGTTACCTGGTATCTGGCACCAGGTAAAAGTTGCTTAGAGGGGACTATACAGTCAGCCACCATGGTGATGCTAGCCCCTGTGTCTCTGAAAGCTTCAACTTTCAAACCATTGATGATGGGTTCTTGTCTATATTTGCTCAAGGTATTTGGGCAAACAGAGAAGTTGGCAAACCCCATGCCAGTCTCATAAACAAGATCATTTGGGGATGGGGACCTGGATAGGCCAGGGTCCCCTTGGGCTCCAAAAGTAAACCCACCCAGATTCCTGGGTGTGCTCCCACTTCCTGGGGGATTACTGCTGACAGTAACAGGAGGTGTTGGAGCTGGCTTTGGAGGTATGTTTTCTTTATTGCCATTCTTGGGACAACAGCTGACTGTTTTGTAATGCCCAACCTGTTTACAGGCATGACAATAAGGCTTTTTCTCAGTTGATGAAGTGTCTTGGGACCCACCCCCATTCTTGGAGTTTTGGGGCCCTGGGGAAGTCTTTTCTTTACTTTTATCCCCACCCTTATCTTGAGGCTTGGTAGACTCCTTCTTCTGGTTACTGTCCTGATTCTTAGGCCTAATCCTGGTTCTGACCCATTTATCTGCCCTCTTTCCCAATTCTTGGGGAGAGGTCAAATCTGAGTCCACCAGGTGCTGGTGTAAGAGCTGGTTCTGACAATTACTAAGGATCTGCTCCCTCATAATCAAATTATACAATCCTGTGAAGTCATGTACTTTGCTGCCATTTAGCCAACCCTCCAGAGCCTTAGTTGCACAATCAACAAAATCAGTCCAGTCCTGAGTCTGTGTCTTCTGGGTGTCTCTGAACTTTAACCTGTACTGTTCAGTGGTTAAGCCAAACCCATCTATTAGGACACTCTTCAGGACTTTGTAATTGCTGGCATCCTCATGTCTGACAGTGAGGAGCCTATCTCTCCCTTTCTCTGAAAAGGAGTACCATAAGATTGCTGCCCACTGTTCCTCAGGAACCTGCTGTACCATGCAGGCTCTCTCCAGAGCAGTCATCCATTTGTGGATGTCATCCCCTTCCTGATAGGGGGGCACAATCTTTGTCAGGTTTCTACTATCATAGGACCTGGGTTTCTCTTTAGGAACTTTGCTGCCACCAGTGGCATCTAAGCCACTTAATTTCTGTTCCCTTGCCAAGGTAAGTTTAGCTTGAGCCAAGGTAAGTTTAGCTTGAGCCAGAGCTACCTCCTCCCTCTCTATCTGGAGTTGGACAGCCCTCATTCTGGCCCTATGCTCTTTTCTCTGGGAGGGAGTCATCCCTCTTTGAGATTCTCTTGAGGCACTAGAAAGATGAGAGTCCCCTGATGGAGATCTCACCCTCCTGTTACCTGGGAGAATTTGGTTATGAGATCTGGAGTGGTGCTGGCCCTCTCCATTCTCATGTAGGTCCAAGTTGGCCTGGTTAAGCCTGGCAACCTGTACCTGGTTTCCCCTCTGATCCTGATCTTCAGGCTCTTCTAAATCAGAGCCTTCCTCTTCCTCTTCTTCCTCCTCCTCTACTTCATCTTCAGGAAGATCCTCATTCTCAGGGGAGTGTATCCCTTCACCTGATTCTAAGGGAGCCTGACTCACCTTATCTAGGTCATCCTTTTCTAGGAGAGCTACTAGGGAAGGAATGGTAGGGCCTCTGCCCTTTTTTAGCCCCCTGGCTGTGCACAAGGCACTCAGGTCTTTGTGGCTAAGGTTGTCATATCTGGATGTTGTCCCTATAGGATCAACTATTACAGGAGCAGAGCCTGAGGCTCTACCTGTATCAGACATGACTGCTAGTGAGGTGTAAGTGATGCACTTACCTACACTGAGTGTTTTCCTACTGTACCTTGCTAGTGAGTTGTAGTCAGGGTGTGCTAATCCCTTTAATCTACAACTACTAAGTTCAGTAGAACTTAATATGCTAAGCTTTTGATTTATATGTACCTAGAGGTAACCAGGAGGGTCAGAGTGGGGGCTCCTTTTCACAGGAGCTGGTGCAGATCTGGAGCAACCAGAAAAGCGAGTCGTATTTCAAGTTTCATCGGCACAGGGGCCACAAGCCAGCTGGCAAGTGACCGGGCCAACGCGTCGAGCCCACACAAGCAGAAGGGCCCCACGCAGCACTCGTCGAGTGTGGAGGGGTGAGCTTTGGTGCAAGTGGAGCTCGGGGCTGGGGCTTCTCAAACCCCGGTGTACAGCTTCGAGGGTCACTCGTGGGCTGCACGGTCAGCGTCTCGTGGCCTTTTCAAGATGGCGTGCCCCACGCTTCCGGTCGCCTCCACGGGTCTCAGCTCTGCAGGGACTGTGGATCGGGCAGGTAGAAGGCAGGCAAGCTTGATCTCGTCGATCTCTGTCGCTCGAGTTCCGGCGGGAACTGCAACAAAGCAAGGGTCGAGGGCTGGATGGTACCTGTTTGCACAGGGTGGTCACTCCTTGACCACAAGGGAGATTCTTCAGTCTTCTAACGTCGTGTAGAAAGTCGAAGGGTCCAGATTTCGTTTCTTATGTTTCTTCAGGATGATCTGAGTTGCATTGGCACTGCTCCCCCTCTTATTCCAATCTGAGGGGTGGATCTCCTGCTAGGTCCCTCCCCTATGGGTGGGACCAGGAAGGGGGGTGGTTACACCCCCTTTCCTTTGTCCAGGTCTCACTGGAGCTGGGGCTGGGCTGCCCCAGAACCGGTTTGACCGGATTATGCAAGGGGAAGCCTTGTGCTCCCCAGGCACTGTCTGGTTTCATTCAAACCTCCCTGCTACAATCCACTATCTCCTGGCTGGGGTGGTGTCACACCTCCCTGTGACAGGAAATCCTTTGTCCAGGCCTCCTCTGCTGAGTTTCGGTCAGCAGCAGGAGGTCAGACATGTGTCTGTGGCAGAAGCATCCATTTTGTGGATCTGAGGCTCTTTTAAAAATCAACCGCGTTTTAGCAAAAGTAACATGTCGTCCCCTCTAGAGGGGTGGAATGCTACCCCCGTCGCCAGGACTGGCGAGGGGGTAGTATTCCAAATCGTATGACACCTTACACAACATATTTTGATAAAGCCAAACCAAAGTTGACATATAACCGCGAGGATTATAATGCACTTAATAGTATATGGTTTGGCATTATCCCGGAACAGCTAAGGGAATTGGTCCCGACAGCTGCAGACAGGCTCAGCTCATGCTAGAGCACCATCTCACATTAAACCACGCACTCTGCCTTCAGGATTGTTAAGGCCTGCCATAGGAGTGGCTCACAGGTTTATATGTGTCCAGATAGGTTTAGATATAGGCATACTATATCTAAGCAAGGGGTGATTACACCACCTTGCCCCAGCTGAGTGATCAGCCAGTTGTGTCAATTTTAGATAGCCAGCCAGGGGTGGCAAAAGATATGCTGCAGCCCCTGGTAGGCCTTGGATGCACCTATGCCCTGGGCACCTATAGTGCTCTGTACAGGGGCTGATAAGGTGACCCAAGCCAATCTAGTTATGCACCTAGGGTACATGGAATCCATTTTACAGAGCAGATAGCCTGGGGCCCTGATTAGCAGGGAACCAGGCCAACTAAGTCGAAAACCAGCTAAACACAAGGCAAAAAATCTGGGGTAACCATAGTCAGGTAGCCACCTTCCTACAAAGGACAACCAGTGTTTAAACTGCTTACGCATGAAGATACCAGGAAGTGCCTAGGGAGCATTGGCAACGTTAACATATGGTTAAACTTCAATTATGCTGAGCTGCGTGAAAATATGCGTCAGGCGAAGGATGAAGATTACAAGAATATTCTACAAGATGTTAGAATCGGGAAAGGGACTGAGCGTGGGAAAGAAGCTTTACATGCACGATTACTGACAAATTTGTTTCCAGAAGAAGACGTTCTGCCAGAGAATATTTTTCATAAAATTACTGAGAAGAAATCGGGAATATGTTTGATGCCAACTCTTGCAGAATGTTCCATCTTCAACAACAAAATGTTGAATTTAGAAAACCAAGAGATTGTGAAACTGGAAGCTATTGACAGAATAGAGCATATGGGTGCAACAATTGTTTTGTCTGAGAATTTGAAATCTAAATTGGATTCATTAGATAAGACTATATCTAAAACTGCTGGATTTGAAAAGACTCTGAATGTGTGCTTAAATTGCCGTATCATTTTGAGAAGGAATTTACATGTTGAAAGAGGTCTGGTAAATGGATCAATGGGTAATGTTGTTGATTTTAAGAAATACAGAAATAGAGATGGAATTGAATTTTTAAAAATTTAATTTGATGGCATTGAGGAAGTACAGCTAATTGGTCGTTGCTCTGCTAGGTTTTTGCTTGTAAAAGACTTATATGTTCGCCGTAAGCAATTTCCTGTTTGCTTGGCATATGCGGTGACAATCCATAAATCACAAGGTTTAAGTGTAGACAGTGCTTTGGTGAATATTGGCAGTTCTGTGTTCAAGGAGGGTATGGCTTATGTAGCATTGTCACGAGTCAGAACTTTATCGGGTTTGTACTTGATTGAGTGTGATGTCACAAACATTTGTGCGGCTCTAGATTGTGTTATGGAATACAATAGGTTAAGAAGAGAGTATGCGCCACATTTGCCTCAATATCCTTTGTTTGAAAAACGTGTGGCAGGCCGGAAACTTAGAAATGTCACTAATAGTAGGGAGGTTGTAGCAAAAAGACCAAAAGTCGATTAACTCAAAATTGTAAGCAGAAAGAAAATGAATTCTGTTGAAGATGTTGTTGGTTTTCAATTTGAAAATAGTTCTGGTGTGAACTGCTATGCTAATGTTGTGGTTGATGTTGTCTTTTCTCTAGAAAGTTTAAAAGAACAGATTGTGATCAATTCGGATTAAAGTTTTTGCTGTTTGTTGAATTCTGTGTTAGAGAAATGTAGCGCTGATAGAACAAGAGTAGAAAGTGTGTCTGAAATTCGAAATCTGTTAGACAAATGTTCAGGTCAAACACAATCCTCTCAAAATATTCAGCAAGATTGTCAGGAGTTTTTAATGTATATGCTTAATGTATTGCAAGATGAAGGTGTAGATGTAGATCATCTGTTTGGCCTTTCTTATCAATGGCAGCATGACTGCGAGAATTGTACGTTATCAAGTACTACTAGTGTAGACTCAGAAAGATTTATATATTTAACTTTGCCAGACACTAAATCAGTATCCTTTAATAAGCTAGTAAAAGCAGCTGATCAAAACATGGAGTGTAGCCAATGTAAGTCTGCAATGCTGTCCACATTATTTATACGAAGATATGGCCAGTATGTCATTTTAATGTTCCAACGATGTAGGCCTGATGGAACAAAATTGACAACTATAATAAAAATGTTGTGGCTTCTCAGTTGTCAATATCAGGAAGGACTTTTCTAACTGCAGCAATTATATATCATGAGGGTCCTTCAACAACATCAGGACATTACACAACTTATTTGAAGTCTGGAAACGGCTGGTCATTCTGCAATGATTCTGTTTTAACTTTCAAAAAAAGATTGCCTTTTCACCTTCAAAATTCTTACCTGGTGTTCTTACAACCAAAATTTTAGGGAAGGAATCTCGGGATTTGTTCTGAGGAATTTGAAGAGGTTCTAATGGCTCCTACACTATATAGCCTTGTGGATAAGTGTAGCACAGAGGGAAAATTGTTTGTTTTAATAAGCTAATTCAAATAGCAGATCAAAAGAAGGAGTAGAGGTAATGTAAGTCTGCAATGCTGTACACATTATTTATAGAAACTTATCGGTGAAATGTCATTTTACAATTCTAAGTATATAAACCGGATGTAAATAAGATGTCAAGTCTAATTAAAAATGTTTTGGCTGCACAGTCGTCGATTTCAGGAAGAACATTTGTAACTGCAGCTATTATATGACATGATGGTCCTTTAACAACATCAGGATATTACACAGCTTATTTGAAATGTTAAAAAGGCTGGTCTTTCGGCAATGATTAGTATTTGACTATGAAGCAATGTTGCCTTTTGACTTGTTTTCAGAAGTGAGAATTTAGGGTAGGTAACTGGATTATAATGATTCTAGGTGTTGCTGTAATTTAGTGTGCTGTTTTAAATTGCTTTGTATGTCTCATTTTTCTTAAAACGATGGAGCTTATCTTTCAGAAAGTGGCGGGCAGAAAATAATAACAGCACAACAGAGTATAAGCTGTTCATAGGACATCCTTTGACGTCATGGAAAGTAAGTTACTTTTGAGGAGTTCTGATTTCTGATTGATTATATTATATGGGTTTTTTAAACACAATCATTTTGATTGTGTTTTTTTTCCCGCTGTTATATGATGAATACCTTCAACTCACTGTTTTCAGTGAAATTTGATATATTCTGAGAACAGCAAAAATAAACCATTTAATATGTATAATTAATTCTGTACTTTGAATTTAGATTTTTAATATGTACTTATCTTGTCTCATGCTCACTCATCTTTTACTACTTTCTATCAATTTTAAAATTTTTGTTCTCTCATTCACAGATTGAAAGTATAAAAATAACAAGTGACTAAGTTAACAATAATTATAAGGTAAGTGTTTAGTACTCATTCCGTTACATCTCTTTCACATTTAACTTTTATTAGTTCCACTGCTTCATTTCTTTAACCCTCAGTTTCCTGCCTTTGCTACTTCCCTCATTCCTTTTTCTATTACTTACTTACTCTACTCTTTCCACTCCTTTTCTCAGTCCCTCTTTAAACAGTATCTCTGTGTTACTCCCTCTAGCTGTCTTTCTTTTAACATTACTCTCTGTTTACTTACTCTTCTTTTTTTAAAAAAAAAATGTTTTCTAGTTCGCTTCCGGTTCGCGTACCGGCGCGCAAACCGGGAAGCGAACCAAAAGAAATAGAGGTTGCCAGAGTGCTAAACATTCTAGCAATTTCTTATAAAGAGGAGGTAGTTCTGAAAAGAACTTTTTTTTATTCTTTTTGTTGTTTTATATTTTTTTATTATTTTTCTGAACTTTTTTTACTTTTTTTGTATTTTTTGAACGGTTTTATATTTTTTTAGTTTTTTGTGGGGGGGAACGAAAATGATTCATTATAAAGGGCTCAACAGGAGCAACAAAAAAAAAGATAATTTATTTTCTGGGGCGTTTTGGACATTTGTGATTGTCAATAGCTGTATTGATTAAATGTATGCTACTCTCCCTGTAGCAAATCAGTTGGCCACAAAAAATGCACACGTGCTTCACATTCCCAAACTTCATTTGGATATTTGGGACCATCTCCCTTGCCTCTGGTCCCGTCACTGCCTCTTCATTGGATGTACTGGCCACAGGTGGGGGGTTATCCTGCAGGTCACGTACTTGTGCAGGACTATAATTTATAGGGTGCCACCTTTCCATGTGCCGATGCATGGTATAATTGCCATAGCTGTATTTCTTTTCTGTCCCTCTGGACAGATCTTTTTTGCAGATCAGACAGGTAACGTAGCGGGCATTTACCTTTTTTTGGCCCTGGGGAAATGTAAAAAATTGCCATATATAATTTTCTTTGACATGGGACCTCCTCGGCTGTTCAGGTAAAAACCTCCTTGTACCTTGCTCCTCTTCCTCTTCTTCCTCTTCTTCCTCCTCTTGCTGAAGGATAACCTGAGGAGGTGGTCCTCTCTTCCTAGGAGGTGGTGGTGGTGGTGGGGGTCCACCAGCTGCAGCTACTAACGAAGCAATTTGTAAGGAATCAAAGTAGGTCTTTCTCTCATAAAAATGAAAGTCAGAGTGAGAAAAAAAGGTGGGGCTTTCATCATTTGGGAAAAAAAATGTTCTAAACCAATGAAAAGTGTTATTTTTAGGTCATATGACCAAGCCTTACATCATTAGGAAACCAAAAGTAAAATGAACCAATGAAAAGTTTTATGAACAAGTCACATGACCTGTTATGCTTACGTTACGTGTCGCGCTACGCACCCGGAGCGCTTCCGGGGTGCTGCGCTTCGCGCCTCGGTTCGCGTTCCGGAGCGCTTCCGGGTGCGCTAACGCGGCGCGTCATAAGACGCATTACGCGGCAACGCGATACGTCGCGCTTACGCGACGCGTCACGATGTTGTTTTCTAACACGGTAGTTGCGCTAACGGAACGTTTACCGGTTCGTGGACCGGGTCGCGGAACCAAATTGAGCTAACGGGAAGCTACCCGGTGCGCGGACCGGTAGCGAAACAAAAAAAATAATAAAAAAAATATATATAAATAAAAAAATTATATTACAAACATATAAAATATATTTTTGCATTAAAATGAGAATACATTTTACAGCTTTTGATATTTTCTATTAAAAACCATTGAAATTCACTGAAAAAACCATAGGTTATAGACCATATATAGTTAGGGATTAGCATTTACAAAACCTTATTTACTCGCACAAAACCATTGAAATTCGCATATATAGTTAGTTGCACTAACTATATATCGCGCACCTGCAATCCACTGCTGATGATGTCACATATTACATCATTCATGACATGGTCAGTGACATCACTGATGACATCACTGATGACATCTCAAATGACATCACTGATGACATCACTGATGACATCTCATTTGACATTACTGATCATATCACTGATGATATCATTCATGTGATAATACATTGAACCTCTTCAGACTCTAATATAACCTTACATACACTCAGTGTAAACAGACACTCACAGACTGTCACTCATCCATGGAGTTACTCACACACCTAGTCAGTCATGCAAAGAATCAATCACACCTCCATTTCCTCAACTATACAGTTATACACACCTTACTTATTCAAACATATACTAACACATATTTACTCTTTTATACAATCGTTTATTGAAGTTCACAATGATCCATACAGCCACTCACACATTCACTGGCTCTTATGCACAGGTATTTATATATGTCAACTCTCATATGTACTGTGTTTTACAAATGTACTTACTTTGACATGTAGCACTGAGATATCCATTCCCTCACCAATACACTCATGCACACAGTCAACCACCCATACAGCTGTTTCCACATGCAGTTTTGAACCAATACATCTAGTGAATCAACTGTTCACACATCTATGCACAGAGTCACACACCTCCCAGCCACCCACACACACACTCACTCTCCCATACAAATACTTGGGCAACCAATCAATAACCCATATAGTTAATCATATAGCTACTGATCAACACATGCAGCAGTTTACAGAACAACAGATATAATGATGCACAAATTAAGACAGTTTAGTCACTAACCCATGCTCTCAGTGAGACACAATTAATCACTCTCTCATACAGTCAGTCATGCACCTACTAAATCCTTCATCCAGACACTTATACATCCACTCATTCTTCAATATGTAAGACATATTTTAACTTTACAGAAACATACAGTCACTGGATGATGTCATCAGTGATGTCATCAGTGATGTCACTGACCATGTCATGAATGATGTAATATGTGACATCATCAGCAGTAGATTGCGGCTGCCCGATATATAGTTAGTGCAACTAACTATATATGCGAATTTCAATGGTTTTGTGCGAGTAAAATAAGGTTTTGTAAATGCTAATCCCTAACTATATATGGTCTATTACCTATGGTTTTTTCAGTGAATTTTTAAGGTTTTGTAAATGCTAATTCCTAACTATATTTGGTCTATAACCTATGGTTTTTTCAGTGAATATATATATATATATATAGTTAGGATTTTTTCCCTATGGCATTTCTGAAAATTCTATGTCTAATAACTTTGGCGTTTGTGGACGGAATTGGCTGAAATTTTCAGGAAAATGGCACATTTTGTTTCTGAGCAGCTCCTGGAAATTTGGGGGGGGTTCGTCAAGGGGGGGCCGAGAAAAAAGGGGGGTCCCAAAACGCGTTTTTCCCATGTTAATTTCCATAGGGCGGTTGGACTCACTTTTAGCCCGAACGGCTGAATGGATTTCCACGAAACTTGCCAAAATTGTAGGGACTGTTAGCCCGATGTGCCCTTGCTAGGTCTCAATATATGTGCTTCAGTGGATTTTGAGAAATTAACGTTTAAATCAAGATATATATCTGTAACAGCGCTCCGGGCAGCGATCCGGTTCGCGTACTTTTCGCTTATCGGAACTTTGCGAAGCGAAGCTGATTGGCTCTCCGGTGTCTGTCAACATTCTAAACAGTCCGGTGCGGCCGCCATCTTGTCTCTCGGTAGGATCGAGAGACAAGAGGAGGCCAAAACAAAGGGGGAAATGAAGGAAAGGGGGCAAGGTAGACCCCTTCTGACCCCCTAGGATTGATGAGGGGATATTATAGAGCCACGCTGGGCCCAAAAAAAAAAAAAAAAAAAATCCGATTTTTTCGCCGTAGAGACGCGTCTTGGTACGCGAACCGGGCAGCTAACTGGGCAGCTAACCGGGAAGCTAACCGGCAGTGTAACGGGAGTCTGACGAGTAGCTGATTGGCTGTCAACATTGTAAACAGTCCGGAGCGGCCGCCATCTTGTCTCTCGGTAGGATCGAGAGACAAGAGGAGGCCAAAACAAAGGGGGAAATGAAGGAAAGGGGCAAGGTAGACCCCTTCTGACCCCCTAGGATTGATGAGGGGATATTATAGAGCCACGCTGGGCCCAAAAAAAAAATTCAGATTTTTTCGCTTTAGAGACGCGTCTTGGTACGCGAACCGGGCAGCTAACCGGCAGTGTAACGGGAGTCTGAGGAGAAGCTGATTGGCTGTTATCATTGTAAACAGTCTGGAGCGGCCGCCATCTTGTCTCTCTGTGTGATCGAGAGACAAGAGGTGGAAAAAAGGTGTAAATGAATGAAAGGGGTAAGGCAGCCCCTCCTGAACCCCTAGGATTGATGAGGGGGCTATTAAAGTTCCCTGGGGGGTGAAAAAATAAATGCGATTTTTCGCGGTAAAGGTGCTTCCTGGTACGTTAACCGGGCAGCTAACCGGCAGCGTAACGGGAGTCCGACATATTGTGTTTTTTGAACGTTTGTGATATGTGCACGTGTGGATTTTGTCTAATTAAGGTTAAAAAAATATATATATATCTTTAAGCGTGTTTTGGCGCGCTTACGTTTTGGGTTTGGTTTGCGCTGCAGAGACGATACGTCACGGTTATGCGATGCATCATGAGGCGTCTCACGGGCTACGTGATACGTCACTTAATAAAGAATATATTTTACAGCTATAGATATTAGCTTTTAAAAAACCAACGAAATTCACAGAAAAAACCATAGGTTATAGACCATATATAGTTAGGAATTTGCATTTACAAAACCTTGAAAATTCACTGAAAAAACCATAGGTTATAGACCATATATAGTTAGGGATTAGCATTTAAAAAACCTTATTTTATTTGCACAAAACCATTGAAATTCCATATATAGTTAGTTGCACTAACTATATATCGCGGACCCGCAATCCACTGCTAATGATGTCACATATTACATCATTCATGACATGGTCAGTGACATCACTGATGACATCACTGATGACATCTCAAATGACATCACTGATGACATCACTGATGACATCTCAAATGACATCACTGATGACATCACTGACATCTCATTTGACATTACTGATTACATCACTGATGATATCATTTATGTGATAATACATCTTCAGACTCTAATATAACCTTAGATACACTCAGTGTAAACAGGCACTCACAGACTGTCACACATCCATGGAGTTACTCACACACCTAGTCAGTCATGCAAAGAATCAATCACACCTCCATTTCCTCAACTATACAGTTATACACACCTTACTTATTCAAACATATACTAACACATATTTACTCTCTTATACAATCCTTGATACAAGTTCACAATGATTCATACAGCCACTCTCACATTCACTGGCTCTTATGTTCAGTTATTTATATATGTCAACTCTCACATGGAGTGTGTTTTACATATGTACTTACTTTGACATGTAGAACTGAGATATCCATTCACTCACCAATATACTCATGCACACAGTCAACTGTCCATACAGCTGTTTCTACATGCACTTTTGAAGCCATACACCTAGGGAATCAACTGCTCACACATCTATGCACAGAGTTATACACCTCCCAGCCACCCACACACATACTCAGTCTCCCATACAAATACTTGGGCAACCATTCAATAACCCATATAGTTACTGATATAGCTACTGAATTAAACATGCAGCAGTTTACAGAAGAACATAAATAATGATTGCCAAATTAAGACACTTTAATCACTAACCCATGCACTCAGTGAGACACATTTAATCATTCTCTCATACAGTCAGTCATGCACCTACTAAATCCTTCATCCAGACACTTATACATCCACTCATTCTTCAATATGTAAGACATATTTTAACTTTACAGAAACATACAGTCACTGGGTGTTGTCATCAGTGATGTCATCAGTGATGTCATTTGAGATGTCATCAGTGATGTCATCAGTGATGTCACTGACCATGTCATGAATGATGTAATATGTGACATCATTAGCAGTGGATTGCGGGTCCGCGATATATAGTTAGTGCAACTAACTATATATGGAATTTCAATGGTTTTGTGCAAATAAAATAAGGTTTTTTAAATGCTAATCCCTAACTATATATGGTCTATAACCTATGGTTTTTTCAGTGAATTTTCAAGGTTTTGTAAATGCAAATTCCTAACTATATATGGTCTATAACCTATGGTTTTTTCTGTGAATATATATATATATATATATATATATATATATATATATACATATACTTTTTTATGATACTACATTTAATAAATGAATTAACAAATATAATGTAAACTATTGTGTTAATATATATATATATATATATATCTATATATATATATATATATCTATATATATATCTATATATCTATCTATATATATATATAGATAGATAGATATATAGATATATATATAGATATATATATATATCTATATATATATCTATTCACAGAAAAAACCATAGGTTATAGTGGATATATAGTTAGGAATTTGCATTTACAAAACCTTGAAAATTCAATGAAAAAACCATTGGTTTTAGGCCATATATAGTTAGGGATTTGCATTTACAAAACCTTATTTTACTCGCATAAAACCATTGAAATTCCATATATAGTTAGATGCGCTAACTATATATCGCGCACCCGCAATCCACTCCTGATGATGTCACATATTACATCATTCATGACATGGTCAGTGACATCACTGATGACATCACTGATGACATCTCAAATGACATCACTGATGACATCACTGATGACAACACCCAGTGACTGTATGTTTCTGTAAAGTTAAAATATGTCTTACATATTGAAGAATGAGTGGATGTATAAGTGTCTGGATGAAGGATTTAGTAGGTGCATGACTGACTGTATGAGTGAGTGATTAAATGTGTCTCACTGAGTGCATGGGTTAGTGACTAAACTGTCTTAATTTGTGCATCATTATGTCTGTTGTTCTGTAAACTGTTGCATGTGTTGATAAGTAGCTATATGAGTAACTATATGGGTTATTGATTGGTTGCCCAAGTATTTGTATGGGAGACTGAGTGTGTGTGTGGGTGGCTGGGAGGTGTATGACTCTGTGCATAGATGTGTGAGCAGTTGATTCACTAGATGTATGGTTTCAAAAGTGCATGTGGAAACAGCTGTATGGGCGGTTGACTGTGTGCATGAGTGTATTGGTGAGTGAATGGATATCTCAGTGCTACATGTCAAAGTAAGTACATATGTAAAACACAGTACATGTGAGAGTTGACATATATAAATAACTGTGCATAAGAGCCAGTGAATGTGTGAGTGGCTGTATGGATCATTGTGAACTTGTATCAGGGATTGTATAAGAGAGTAAATATGTGTTAGTATATGTTTGAATAAGTAAAGTTTGTATAACTGTATAGTTGAAGAAATGGAGGTGTGATTGATTCTTTGCATGACTGACTAGGTGTGTGAGTAACTCCATGGATGAGTGACAGTCTGTGAGTGTCTGTTTACACTGATTGTATCTAAGGTTATATTAGAGTCTGAAGAGGTTCATCGTATTATCACATGAATGATATCATCAGTGATGTGATCAGTAATGTCAAATGAGATGTCATCAATGATGTCATCAGTGATGTCATTTGAGATGTCATCAGTGATGTCATTTGAGATGTCATCAGTGATGTCATCAGTGATGTCACTGACCATGTCATGAATGATGTAATATGTGACATCATCAGCAGTGGATTGCGGGTGCGCGATATATAGTTAGCGCATCTAACTATATATGGAATTTCAATGGTTTTATGCGAGTAAAATAAGGTTTTGTAAATGCAAATCCCTAACTATATATGGCCTAAAACCAATGGTTTTTTCATTGAATTTTCAAGGTTTTGTAAATGCAAATTCCTAACTATATATCCACTATAACCTATGGTTTTTTCTGTGAATTTCATTGGTTTTTTAATAGCAAATATGAAAAGCTTTAAAATGTCAAGTACGTGATAGATTAAAACATTTTCGTATTTATGCACGCTGATGTGCTTTGAACGCTGCACCCCCCCCCTCCCCTCTTTTGTCTTAGTAGTACTCTCTCTTTGCAGATAGTGAACGGTAGTTAACGCAGGCCTTTGCCCCCGTTGTAATCCGTCGTGCCTGCTTGTCTCTCCATTTGATTGATTGTTGTCCAAGCATTTACTGTTTTAGAATTGGTTCTCTTTGGATCATTCTCTATTTACAAACAAGCACAAAGTCGCAATACTCTGTTTAGTCTTTGCAGATAGTGAAAAATCGTGTAAAAAAATAAAAGTAATCGAGCAAAATCAGTAGGCCACTAATTGGATCTCTTTTTGACCTCGCTAAAATAGAAATATTAGGAACAACCCTTTATGAGAAATACGAAAATAGTGAGATGAACTGAGCTCCACACCATGAGGGCTGCAAGACAGCTCGGCTCCATCACCCATCCCGCACAAAATAACGACAAACCCTATGCAAATATTAAAAATATAGACAACACACCAGCAAAGAAACAGGGTAAAACATTTTATTAAAAAACTATTTACATAACGTTGGTTTATAAGATGATGTCAGTAGTGGACCGATGTGTGAATAGGTCGAAAGCAGCACAAGGCTCCAAGATCCGGATGGCAAGCTCCTGGATGTTGGGTGCCATAGTTCAGAGTTCTGAGTTTGAGCCTTTTTCAATGCCTGTGCTTTGTTGAATCAAAATGGCGGCTTGACACAAAGCTGACTCAAGCGTTGCTACTGATGCTATGCAGACCAAAACTGGTTTTCAGTTTGTACATTTTTCTAGATTTTTCAATCCAAGTTTGGTTGACTTTGTAGAACGATGGCTTCAAATTTTCAACATACGGTGTGGTGGCGCTGACTGGGAGGGGGCGCTTCGCTCCTGCCCCCTCCCCAAGTAAGATTTTCATACGTGAAAGTACGTTAATGGTTTTGGTCCCTGAGTTGCTTCGATGTCACTGCCATTCTCAAATGGCATAAGTTCTAGATGTTGGGTGCCATAGTTAAGAGTTCTGAGCAGTGCTTGTAACACTGTCTGAAGCTTATTTCCACCTACTGCAGCTTCACTATTCTCAAAGTAAGTGAGTGTCGTTTGTGGACCTGACTGCATTAGAAAACAATGTGATATGTTACCTTCCTAAACAGCTTGACGGAGGCCCCTGAGGGGCGGTGTGATGGCCATGGACTCGGAGAAGACGCTTGGCTCCGACACCCTCCCCAAGTCTTATAGCACTGGTGTAGCCTGAGATCGCCCCCGACATAGGCGGCCGGCTCCCGGGGTCCGGCGGAACTTTTTGCCTTTTGATGACTCTTCAATTCTGAACCTTGTCCCACAATCCGTTTGACCTGAAGACACGCTGTACTGGGGCGCCCCTTTACCGTTTCAGTTGCCATTCCGCCCGCTTTTGCTACACTGTGCCTCTTCCGCCATTCAGCTGTTTACCGCCCGCTCTTGCGACTACAGCGTCTCGCTCATCATGTAGTTGAGTTGCTCCCGCTCTTGCGGTGCAGCAATAGGCGGCTGCCACAGGACTCTCAAAATGGCGGCCGGCTCTTCGGTTTTGGGCCTGGTCCACTAAAATGGCCCTGGGACACCTTTGAACTCGGACGCTTCCCTGATAGGGCTTGGGTCCCATTCTCGAAAAGCGTCCCCTCAGCCGTGAAGATTCTACAAAAGTCTTGGGGGCCTCCGACTCCCGCAGGCTTCTGGTGGGGAGCGGCTGCCATGATTGCTCGTGGAATGGCCACGACGGAGCTACGAGATGGTAGTGGTCTCATGCTGACGCCAGCTTTTGTCTGAAACATCCAGAAACACTGTAGACTACCAATTCGATCAGTTCCGGTAGCGCCCCAACATGACCCGGAAGAGAAGAACTTGCCCTCCCCTCTTTGACTGATGGTTCTTGTTGCCTGTCCCCTCTGTTGTCATTTAACAGAACTTTTTGGACTGCTGAAAGGGGTTGTGTTCTGAACGCTAGTTGGTGGAGACATTTTGACTATATTCTTGACCTACGTTGTCGCGTAATGCGTTATATGACACGCCGCGTTAGCGCACCCGGAAGTGATCCGAGGCGCGGCGCGCAGCGCGTAACGTAAGCATAACAGGTCATGTGACTTGTTAATAAAACTTTTCATTGGTTCATTTTACTTTTGTTAATTTAATGATGAAAAGCTTGGTCATATGACCTAAAAATTACGCTTTTTATTGTTTTCGAACAATATTTTTTTTTCAAACATATGTTATAATATTCCAGGCTAATGTACTTTCCCGGAAAATTTACAACTGTCTTGCAAGTAAAATATATTCCTTTTTCGAGAAAAAGGGCGTTTCTTCCTTCCATGACGGAGCCGTTGAGTAAAAGAGATTCGGCCTGCTGTCTTAGTCGCCGATACGCCTGATTATCAGATTCTTATCGATCACTTTATGTTGCAGACATGAAAAACACAACTGCCCTTGACCATTTATCTTTACTGCGTTCCTACATATTATACCTTTTATCCGTCATGTAATTGGACTGCTTTATTTCACTTGCCTTTTACTGATTCGAAAACAGTGACTAAAAGTAAAAACTTTACCAATGTAAATACTACTACCGTGTTTTGTTTTAAAAACCTTTATTGTGAAAATGTCAGTATACAAATACGGGCCTATAACCACGTGGGCCGGCCACGGAGCAAACTGAAATCGTATATGATGAGGAGACATTTACACTGTAGAAGAACGTAACGAGCGGGCCATTAGGTTGCAAGAACAAAGGTGTCTAACAGTTGCGGAATCGGTGGACGTACATTTTGTAATTAAAATAAGACAGGGCCACTTACAATAACATTTTCTAGATATACATTTGCGGGCAAGGAGTTACGAGTCCCATTTATACCGGCGCCATTTTGGGCGAGGCCGGGCAGGTCCAAGATATAGTCAAAATTTCTCCACCAACCATCGGCCAGACCAGAACCCCTTTCGGCCCTTTATGCTACAAGATGGTGTCTTCCATTCTGAAAATATTGTTGGCAGCATTTTGAAAGGAAACAGAAACAGCCGTTCTCCTAGTGAGTTTCACATTGTTACATTTAGGAAGAATGTTGAAGAGTAGTATGTGGAAAATCTGAAGCCATTTTTATACAAACTCTCAATCAGACTTGGATGGAAAAAAAAATCCTGAAGAATGTACAAACTGAAAACCAATTTTTGTCTGTATAGCATCAACAGTAACGCTTGAGTCAGCTTTGTGTCAAGCCGCCATTTTCATTCAATCAATAGCGTCCCCCTGCACACATTCAGGGACCTGGTCGTGTCTTCAGATGAAACGGATTGTAGGAAAAGAAGCAGAAAGGAAAAGGAAAAAAGTTCCGCCGGACCTCGGGAGCCGGCCGCCTATGTCATGTGCGACCTTTGGCCACACCAGGGCAATAGTGAAGCTGCAGCAGGTGCAAATAAGCTTCAGACAGTCTTACAAGCACTGCTCAGAACTCTCAACTGAGGCACTCAACATCCAGGACTTGCCATTCGGATCTTGGCGCCTTGTGCTGGTTCCGACCTATTCACACATCGGTCCACTACTGACATCACCTCATAAGCCAACAGGGCACCCCACGCCGACTTTCGGCGCAGCATTGTAGGATGGCCACACCAGTGCGGCAACTTGCTGGACACAACATCGGGGCCATCCAGATCTCGGCGCGTTCGACTCACTGTACCGCAAGAGTGACCGCAACTCAGCTGGACACGCCGTCTTTCGGCGCAGCATTGTAGGATGGCCACACCAGTGCGGCAATTTGCTGGACACCACCTCGGTGCCATCCGGATCTCGGCGCGTTCGAGTCACTGTACCGCAACAGTGACCGCAACTCAGCTGGACACGCCGTCTTTCGGCGCAGCATTGTAGGATGGCCACACCAGTGCGGCAATTTGCTGGACACCACCTCGGTGCCATCCGGATCTCGGCGCGTTCGAGTCACTGTACCGCAACAGTGACCGCAACTCAGCTGGACACGCCGTCTTTCGGCGCAGCATTGTAGGATGGCCACACCAGTGCGGCAATTTGCTGGACACCACCTCGGTGCCATCCGGATCTCGGCGCGTTGTGCTGCCTTCGGCCTATTCGCACATCGGTCCGCTACTGACGCCGCCTCACGTGCCAACGGATTTTCTACGCTTTTTGTAGCCCTATGCCGCATAACAGGTCATGTGACTTGTTTATAAAACTTTTCATTGGGTCATTTTACTTTTGGTTTCCTAAAGATGGAAGGCTTGGTCATATGACCTAAAAATAACACTTTTCATTGGTTTAGAACATTTTTTTTCCCAAACGATGAAAGCCCCACCTTGTTTCTGGATCATTCAGACTGAAGCTGGCGTCAGCATGAGAGCACCACCATCTCGTGGCTCCGTCGTGGTCATTCCGCGAGCAATCATGGCAGCCGCTCCCCACCGGAAGCCTGCGGGAGTCGGGGGCCCCCAAGACTTTTGTAGAATCTTCGCGGCTGAGGGGACGCTTTTCGAGAATGGAGCCCAAGCCCTAGCAGGCAAGCGTCCGAGTTCCAAGGTGTCCCAGGGCCATTTCAGTGGACCAGGCCCAAAACCGAGGAGCCGTCCGCCATTTTAAGAGTCATGTGGCAGCCGCCTATCGCTGCACTGCAAGAGTGGGAGCAACTCAACAACATGGTGAGCGAGACGCTGTAGCCGCAAGAGCGGGCGCAACTCAGCTGGATGGCCGCCACCTGGGGAGGCCCGTTCACGCCGCCTCCCCCACGCCCCCCCCCCCGGGCCGCCGCACGCCAATTTTCGGAGCAGCATTGTAGGATACCAAAACCAGTGCGGCAGTTTACTGGACATCACCTGGGTGCCTGTCGTACATGTTGTGTCAGCCATGGGACACTGGACACAGTGCCATCAACATCTCAACGCGTTCTGCTGCCTTGGGACTATTCGCACAACAGACCGCTACTGACGAGGCCTCCCCCCGCACCACCCGGGACGCCCCATGCTGTTTTTCTGTGCTGCATTGTAGGATCCCAAAACCAGTGCGGCACCCAGGCGACATCACCTGGGTGCCGTCCAGAACTCTGCACGTTGTGCTGCCTTGGGACTATTCGCACAAAAGACAGCTTCTAACCATTGTTGCTTTTTTGGGTGAAAAATGTTTAAATGTTTTTACAGTTTTTGTTCCGTTCATTATAGTTAAAAGTTAATAAAGTTTTATAATCTTACTTTGTTGGAGTGTTATCTATTTTTTTAAAAACGGGTGAATGGGGCCTTGAATCGGGTTATTGTCATGTGTGGGCTTTGGAAGTGTGCTGCTGCAGGATCGGACATTTCAAACTCAAATGCACGTTCTTTTTCTTACCTTTCCGAAGCATGGAGCGCAATAGCAGGCAGAGAAAGGGTGATGCACGTGTTGAACACTACCTGACCTGGCAAGTTGCTGGCAGTGCCCCCCCGCCCGCTCCTGAAAGAGGGCACACACACACCGCCGCCCGAGTACTTCACAAATCTTTAAAAGACCATGCGCTTGTTCATGAGGCTTAAATGGTTTATCACCTCTTCTAGAACCCCTGCATCGACCCTCTGACGTTTCCTGGAAAAATTACCATGTAACACAATACCAAGCCCTGTCAGCTGAAACCCCCAAGGAATCGTGGGGCATATTATCAAGGGGGTTTATCTCCGCTTTTTTGGCTTTAAAAGCCATGAAAGCGGAGATAAAATTATCTCCCTATTACCAAGCTGTCGCTAACACCAGTTAGTGACAGCTAAAAGGAGATAGCGACCATCTTGGGCCCCGCTTTGCATGTCAGTGATACTTATCACTAATAACATGCAAAGTGGGCGTGCCAAGATGTTAGCGACTGGAAACAGTCCCTAACATCGCTATCTCCTATTACCAACTTTTGGAGATATTCGCGCTAAGCGCGAATATCTCCAAAATCTAACACCTGCCCTGAGCAGTTCTTAGCCATGTTATCCAATGGGAGGTGGATAACATGGCTAAGAGCATTTGCTCGATAATACATGAATATCGCTGACTTTTCTGCGATAATAGCAAGGTTTATCTGCGATAAAAATCGCCGATGTGCGGCGATAATTTTTGTCTCTAAACAAGTTAGAGACAAAAATTATCGCTAGTTGTTCGTAATATGCCCCCGGGCTTTTGTTTGCAGAAATCGGGAGGCGGGAGACTAGCACTGAAATCAGTAATCTCACGCCTGAATCGGGAGGGTTGGCATGTCTGAATTCTCTACAGCTGGGGCCATAAACTACATCCGCAGGGGTAGGTGATAGCCTGGGACCAGCCTGGCATCTAAAATGGCTGCCGTGCACGACAAAATTGTGGCATTGGAAAAAAGGCAAGATGGCGCAGCCGCTGGAAGAGATGTATCAACATATATCAGCCTCCTCAGCCACCCTCAGGAAACATAGGGGATTAGGATACGTCTCCCGCACCCCCTTATACCTAGTAATTTAATTAACGAAGCACAAAATGGCGAATTCCCGTTTCGCTACCAGTTTTCGGCCCAGTTCGCGGCCCGTGAAGCGCTTCTACCGTGAAAAATCATTTTTTTTTTATTTTCCCCACGGAATCCTTTAATAACCCCAACAACATTCCTAGGGGGTCAAGAGGGGGATACCTTGCCCCCTTTCATTAAATTCCCCCTTCGTTTTTCACCTCTTCTTCTCTCTCGATCCTACCGAGAGATAAGATGGCGGCCGCTCCGGACTGTCACGCAGCAAAAAAAAAAAAAGCTCACGCACAGCCGCTGGAAGAGATGTATCAACATATATCAGCCTCCTCAGCCACCCTCAGGAAACATAGGGGATTAGGATACCTCTCCCGCACCCCCTTATACCTAGTAATTTAATTAAAGAAGCACAAAATGGCGAATTCCCGTTTCGCTACCAGTTTGCGGCCCAGTTCGCGGCCCGTGAAGCGCTTCTACCGTGAAAAATCATTTTTTTTTTTATTTTCCCCACGGGACCCTTTAATAACCCCAACAACATTCCTAGGGGGTCAAGAGGGGGATACCTTGCCCCCTTTCATTAAATTCCCCCTTCGTTTTTCACCTCTTCTTCTCTCTTCCAACCGCCCTATGGAAAACTCAATGTTAAAAACGCGTTTTGGGACCCCCCTTTTTTCTCAGCCCCCCCTTGACGAAACCCCACCAAATTTTCAGGGGCTGCTCAGAAACAAAATGTGCAATTTTCCTGACAATTTCAGCCGATTCCGTCCACAAACGCCAAAGTTATTAGACATAGAATTTTCAGAAATGCCATAGAGAAAAAATCCTAACTATATATACCTACTGGCGAACGCCAGTAGGTAATATATATATCTATATATATATATATACATATACATATAAACAAACACACATATATTGTGTGTATATTTATATAAGTAAATATTTATTTCCACAACAAAATGTCTTGTCGCAGAGGGAGCGCTGTTAAGTTGGTGCCCACGTCGAGACTAAGGACAGTGTCTCATATCCATTATAATTCCAAAACATGAACAAGGTGCCAACAGAGTGCAGAAATTGAGAAGACTTGAGTCCAAGCTCATAATGAGATTCAAAACCAAACAATACAACAATAAAAAGTCCTTATGTTGTATTAACTGTATATTTTGTATAATGAATGTATTGTGTTTATTGACCAATGTAAGCAAAAGATTGCACTAGTACGAATAGCATTGGTAACCAATGTGTTTTTAATTGACTCTTAAAAAAAGAGGATTTTTTATCATTATGTTTTTATGAAATAAAAATCAAGAATAGTACATATATCTACGTGTGTGGCTTCATTATATGAATGATCTTTTATTAGCAGGGATGGTTATTGAATTATGTTATTTGAATATATTGAACTGAGTACACAGAAAGGAAACTTTTTCGTCTAGTGCTTGCATTACCCGGTCCTTTCTGGGTGTTTTGGGAAACTCTCTCTTTTTTGAGAGAGCAGTCTGATATATGGCTGAGATACCCGCCACCCCCTCTCAACACAAATCCCCAAGGATGGGAAGACGGAAACGGTTCTGAGCTTTTGGAAGGCGGGAGGGAGTTACCCTTCCCGGCCGTATTTATTAAAATATGAAACAAAATTAAAACATTAAAATAACAGTTTCATATCATGTACAATTTCAGTTATACAGTACGATGTTCTTGGCTGACCTTAACACATCTCTAATACAAAGGTTCTCCTAGCCGATACTAAACATCCTGCAAATGCATTTCTGAACATTGAAATTGTACATCCTAACGTTACGGGCCAACGGCAAGGTCGTAACCGGTGTCAGATCCCCACTACCAATTCCCCCCTCACTTGTGAGGGGCGGGCGCACAGAGGACTGTACCTCTGTGCCAACTTCCAATTTCCCTTGCCTTAGCGGGGGCCCCCTGTTAACTCGACGCCATCTTAGTGGTCGTCCGAGGACTCGTGTGAGGTGTCTAGAAGGTAGCGTAGACCCCCCTCCCACCCCACACAACTTACCACACCTGCCGTCGCAGATGTCCGGGCCCCGGGAAATTCCAAGGAGGGGTCCGTATCCCCTCCTACCCAGTGAAGGGGCCCATGGCCGCCTTCTCTTTCGGCGTCCCATCCTTAGATGGGACCGCCTCCCGTTTGAGGGGCCAATGGCCGCCTCCCCCCGGGCGCTCCCATCCGTAATGGGTGACGCCCAAACCACTAGGGATCTTCCAATTACTGCTCACCGATCATGACCTTACCGCCCGACCAGAAATAAATACGACATTTTAAATTAACCTAACGAAAAGGAAATTACATTCAAACGATTTCACGTAGAATTCTACTGAACATCACCATTAAACTTATTTGCAAACGTTTCAACTAAGAACACATGTTAAACGAAAATCATCCTTTATTATACACACATTACTAACTTCATTCGAAGACAACCTGTAAGAGAAACCAACTCTACTGAGCATCATCATTAAACTTATCCGCAAACATTTCTGCTAATGGAAACATGTTGAAAACGAAAATCATTCTTTATTATACACACATTATCAACTTTATTCCAAGGCAACCTGTCAACGAAACCCATTCACGTCAATCAATTTTATTCCAACAAATCGCTGTCAACAGGGGCTGGTGGGTGGGTCAAAATTGGCTCTTCGTTCCGTCTCGAGCTCACGTGTAACGCGTGGGTGCAGCTTCAGAGCACAGGAACAAGAGGATGCTTCCTTGGCTTGTCGCTCCTTTTATCCTTCGTCGGGCGGGCGTAGACCCTCCTCCAATCCGCCCCATGGGCGTGGCTGGCGGTGTTGGTGTCTAGGACAACCCCTTCTTGGGCGGGAAAAGGCGCGCCCCGGCTACGCCACTTCGGGCATACCAGCCGTGACACGCCTCCCGCCAAAAATGGTTTCCCGGGGAGATCGGAGTACTCCACCATACGTTCGGGGGGACCGAGTGGTCGCCCCTTTCCATATGGCTGAGATACCCGCCACCCCCTCTCAACACAAATCCCCAAGGATGGGAAGACGGAAACGGTTCTGAGCTTTTGAAAGGCGGGAGGGAGTTACCCTTCCCGGCCGTATTTATTAAAATATGAAACAAAATTAAAACATTAAAATAACAGTTTCATATCATGTACAATTTCAGTTATACAGTACGATGTTCTTGGCTGACCTTAACACATCTCTAATACAAAGGTTCTCCAAGCCGATACTAAACATCCTGCAAATGCATTTCTGAACATTGAAATTGTACATCCTAACGTTACGGGCCAACGGCAAGGTCGTAACCGGTGTCAGATCCCCACTACCAATTCCCCCCTCACTTGCGAGGGGCGGGCGCACAGAGGACTGTACCTCTGTGCCAACTTCCAATTTCCCTTGCCTTAGCGGGGGCCCCCTGTTAACTCGACGCCATCTTAGTGGTCGTCCGAGGACTCGTGTGAGGTGTCTAGAAGGTAGCGTAGACCCCCCTCCCACTCCACACAACTTACCACACCTGCCGTCGCAGATGTCCGGGCCCCGGGAAATTCCAAGGAGGGGTCCGTATCCCCTCCTACCCAGTGAAGGGGCCTATGGCCGCCTTCCCTTTCGGCGTCCCATTCTTAGATGGGACCGCCTCCCATTTGAGGGGCCAATGGCCGCCTCCCCCCGGGCGCTCCCATCCGTAATGGGTGACGCCCAAACCACTAGGGATCTTCCAATTACTGCTCACCGATCATGACCTTACCGCCACAGGCCCGGATAGTTGACTGGCTATCCGGACCCCCCACAAAACTCCTACTTAAAGGTCATGGCTACAAATTCTTCAACCAAGCTATGAAGTCTCCTATGAGTAAATCATTCCCCACCCGGGACAAATGAACCCCGTCCTCCAAATACATCTGATCCCCCCTGATACACCCATGTGGAATAGAATGCAATGTATTCGTACGAAACAATCTACCCAGTTTGTTATTTACTTTCTTCACGGAGTGATTTAAAGCAGACACAGAATTAGCCCCCCGCCACACCTTCCGTGGGATCATGTGGGACCATGCAATTGTGCACCCAGGGACCCTCTTTGCCAACCAACTTACAGTGGATAGTATGACCTCGAGAAGCACTCGTCAACCAATGGTCACCAAATCATTGCCCCCAAGATGCACTATGATTACAGATGGCGGTGACCTCGTCCGCCCTAACAGTCCCTCAATGAAACTTTGAAACTGGTCAATACAGAGCCCGCCCTTCCGTGGAAGGTCACCCTGTACCTGTATTCCCCAGCCATGTGAATCATGTCACCTGCTTTGAATACGTCCGCGGCACGCCTCACGTATGAGTGGCCCACGACCCACACCACTCTGTCCACAGCCGGTGTCCTTTGACCGCTGGTTCCCAGGTGACGGGTCGACTGCACAGTCTGCCCCGCCTCGTAAGCATGCGAAACTGTAAAACCAAACAAAAACAAGAAGCGTGAGTTCATGATATTAGCTTCATAACATGTGCAACCGCACGTACCGTTTATAACAATTCGAGGACCAACGCCCCAACTGTTTCACTTTATCAACACTCAGACCCGTGGCTGTGGCCTCTGTTGCAGCCCCTATCCTGAAGGAATGGGTCCCGAACTCACACGGGTTAAGCCCTGCGGCTGTAATTGCCATCGCAAGCACCCGTTGAAACTGAAACCTCGTCAGCGGTGTGGCATCGGCGTGCCTCAGTAAGCTTCCCCCCCATGCTGCCACCCTCAGCGCCAAGTATTCCTCCACGCAGGCTACCGGGCATATGGGCGATCCGGGAATACGGCGGACTATTACACACTCGCCGTTTGCTCCTTGATCGGTCTTGGACCTGGCAAAGGAGACTACCATTGATTCCCCAGCAATGCGGATGTGCTCTCGGCACAGTCCCCCCCCTGTATCCTGCTTATTCCTTGCTACAAGCTCGCTTACCCTCATAGCCCCATGAAATGCTAATGAAAAAGCGGCTTTAAACAGTACTGACTCATATTGTGATGAACATGTTGCAGGGAGGACTGACATCAACAGGGCCAACCTTTCCAGACCTATCGGGTGCCTATCATCCACTTTGCGACCCTCAATGCGTTGCCACCCACGTAGCGCCTTCTGAACCACAAAAGACGCTGTGGGGTCCTGGAGACCATGAGCTCGAGCCATGAAAGAAATAGCGGCCCGGTGCCTTTGCGCCGTGGCTACTGATTTGCCTGCCTGACGTAATGATAACAGAAACTTCAGGACATACTCCTCTAGGCCCCATAGCTCCCCCCCAGCAGAACCCAAAAAGGACCAATAGGAACGGAACGCCCCTTCGTATGCCTTCCTTGTTCTGGGAGCTAGACTCTCTCCCACGAGGTCTTGTAGTCCGGGGCACCGAGAGACCAGAGAGCTTTGGGAAAAGGTGCCGCCACCGGGTCCGCTGAGGGTAGGAAACCCAGAAGGCCTGCATACGGGAACGAGAAAGCGCATCAGCAGCCTGATTTAACACCCCTGGCACATGTCGTGCCCTAAAGTGGACGTTTAGTCTCATACAGAGCAAAACAATTTCCTTCAGCAATCTCAAGATCCATCTGCAGCGGGCAGCCTGACTATTGATACACTCAACAACGGTCATATTATCAGACCAGAACACCACAGTGCGGTCACGAAAACCCTCGGGCCATGTTTTTAAGGCCACCAGAATAGGAAAAAGCTCCAGAAAACCTATGTTACCTGTGAGCCCATTCTCGTGCCACCACGCCGGCCAGGTTTGTGCTGACCAGTGATTGCCAAAAATGGCGCCAAATCCCACACTCCCTGCCGAGTCTGTCCACAACCCTAACTCCTCCGAGGAGACCCCGGGTTTGCTCCACACGACCCGACCGTTGAAATCCGCCAGAAATGCCAACCATATGAGCATGTCCTGCCGGACCTCAGTCGAGAGCCTTGTGCGGTGGTGGCCTTCCTTAAGGCCAACCATGGCCTGCGCAATTGAGCGGGAAAATGGGCGCGCCATTGGGATCACCCTCAGGGCAAAATTCAGTTGACCCACGACCTGCTGTAACTGATGTAATCTCACTTTGGTCGCGCTAATACATGCTTTGAGCGATGCCTCGAATTTCGCCACCTTTTCCCTGGGCAAGCGGAAGCACCCCTCTTCGGAATCGAGCTCTATTCCAAGAAACTCGAGTGAAGTAGACGGCCCCACTGTCTTACCGGGTGCCAATGGCACGCCAAAGCGCCTCATGAGATCACAAAATGCATTCAAAGCTCGCGTACACTCTATGTCCCCAGCTGCCCCCAGGAACAGAAAATCATCAAGATAATGCATCACATGAGTAAACCCTGTTATTCTTGTGAAGGCCCATTGCAAAAAACAACTAAAACCTTCAAAATAAGCACAAGAGATGGAGCAACCCATTGGCATACATTTATCCATGTAATAGCGACCCTGAAACCTGAAACCAAGGAGACGCTGATCGTCTGGGTGTACCGGGAGCAACCGGAACGCTGACTCGATATCTGATTTAGCCATCAGCGCTCCGGGCCCTAGGCGATTCAAAATGGCGACGGCCTCATCGAATGATGCGTACCGTACTGAACAGACATCCGGGTCAATCGCATCGTTCACCGAAAGACCCCTTGGAGCTGACAAATTATGTATCAACCTGAATTCCCCCGGCTCTTTTTTGGGGACTACACCGAGGGGTGAACAAACAAAATTAGCAACTGGCGGGTTATCATATGGTCCGGCGACCCGACCTCGGGCCACCTCCTTAACAATCTTTGCTTGTACCACCGCCGCATTCTCTCGCACCGATAACTGATTCTTACATTGTGCTTCACCCCGAAAATCCCCCGCCGGGATGCGGAAACCATATGAGAAACCATCTCGCAACACCCCAGCGGAGATATGATCTGGGTATTCGTTTAGCCAAGGGATCATTGCCATGATATCAACCGGGGTCGGTAGCGGTGCCCCCTGGACCATTTCAAACCTGTTTGGCGCTACCCCTACTCCCCGTATCACTAGTCTTGGCTCTGTACGTGGTCTCCGGATGGGAGGACTGACCACACCCTGAACATTCGTGCCTGAATTTACAAGAACCCTGAGGCCTAGTACATTTGCCCCTGTTAAAGCTCCAGCAGACCCCTTTCTTCCCTGTGCTGCCGCTAGTCTTTGAGTTCCGGTCATTGCTGGAACCTGCTCGAAAGGGCGTCCCTGACGAATGGCGGGAATACCCGGCCATCTCACTCCCCACCACTGGTGACTTCCCCACTTCCATATTTTGCCATGAAATGGAGTCAAAACAATCCCATGTCAAGGATGCATCATGTTCCTTAGATTTACGAAATATATTATCATAGGCAAACCATTGATTTCCTCCATACGTTTCATAAAAACCCATGATACGTGTCTGATACACAGCCAATTCTCCCAACAAATCGGGCCTACGTTCCCCCATAATTGCAATGAACATTCCGAACGCTCTGCCCCAATTGCCTATCGATTCATCAACTCTAAAACCGGCCATCTTGGCTCGCCATACACTTGGATGCAAGAACTCTTTCTGGTTTTTCACATGCTCAATTTCGTAGTGATCGGACAACAAGGAGAATATGTTTACATATTTATCAGCCCATATCCTCTCCTTCACCTCCTTCGGGATATGTTGTACAATTTTTTCCCTCCTTGAAGGTACCGATCCCTCCCCAACCATCGGCAATGGCTTACCTGAAGCTGCCGCTGCAACTGCCGACCCTGCCGTACCAACGCCTGATCCTGGGTGCCCCACGGGCGCCTGCGGGGAAACAAAAGGACAAGGTGGTTTTGCGGCCTCCCGTGCTTGCCGCATCTGCCTCATTAATTGCTTGGCCTCCTCGGCCGTGTCCCTTGGAGCAGTGGAACCCACGCTGTTACTACCCAACCATGCCGCCAGCTGGGCGGCCAACTCCGGGGGCATGTCCCCCTCGTTCACCGGGGTAACCACCACAGGGATCGGTTGCCCCTCGACGGGAGCCGGCGCCGGAGCCTCCACTGGTCTGGGAGGGCTCGCCGGGGGAGCCTCCGGAACTGGGACCTCGTCCTCCTTTGCCCCGTTCCTGGCCCTCTTCCGTTTCCCGGCAGGGACTTCCACTGGGATGGTTCTTTTTGGCCGTCCTGTACCATCCCTGGCCGCCATTTTCTTCTTCATCTCCGCCATGTCTTTCACCAGCATCCGGAGCATTTGGTCGGTGCTAACCTTCTTTGCGACCCTTTTGCCCGGCATTTTCCTCACGTAGATGGAAGGTCCTGGACAAGACTTGCAGCGCTAGAAGAGAAAAAAGAGAAATTACAAATTTCAAAATTGGCTCTTCGTTCCGTCTCGAGCTCACGTGTAACGCGTGGGTGCAGCTTCAGAGCACAGGAACAAGAGGATGCTTCCTTGGCTTGTCGCTCCTTTTATCCTTCGTCGGGCGGGCGTAGACCCTCCTCCAATCCGCCCCACGGGCGTGGCTGGCGGTGTTGGTGTCTAGGACAACCCCTTCTTGGGCGGGAAAAGGCGCGCCCCGGCTACGCCACTTCGGGCATACCAGCCGTGACACGCCTCCCGCCAAAAATGGTTTCCCGGGGAGATCAGGGTACTCCACCATACGTTCGGGGGGACCGAGTGGTCGCCCCTTTCCAATCACAGCTGCTCCTCTGCGAACAGGTATGCAGTGCAGTGAATCCCAAGAAACCTTAGAGGCAAGTGAGCTACTCCATGCTTTCATAGTGTGGCATATAAAGTACACTTTAGCGTGTTAGGGTGCTACCAACATTCCAATCATGTTAGAAATGTAAAAATATATTCTCACTGCTAATGACGTGCATTAGTGCTGTTCTAATGGCTCCACCCACCAGTATTCATAGATTGATGTTGACAGGGTGGCAGGGTGTTGATTTATATAGTGAACGGGCTGCATTCACACACTATTTGAGAT
This sequence comes from Lissotriton vulgaris, assembly GCF_964263255.1. NCBI lineage: Eukaryota > Metazoa > Chordata > Amphibia > Caudata > Salamandridae > Lissotriton > Lissotriton vulgaris. The sequence continues at coordinate 1,718,155,865 of NC_141694.1, read as the reverse complement.
TCACAGATTCCTGCCTTGCATATGTAGTAAGAGAAAGAGTGTTTCTATACACTGTTACAAAAGTGACAGAAGGATGAGTTACACTGTACCGGAGGCAATGATGTGCATTTACATTGTTTCATACGTGAAAGACTATTATTACCCTGTGTAAGAAGTGAAAAGTGCTGCTTCATACTGTGCACGGGACGATGGAGCGCTAGTTTACATTGTTGTACGAGAGAAATACTATTTCTACACAGTGCCAGACGTGAATATCGTTGCTTCAAGCTGTGCAAGGCACGATGGAGCTCGAGTTTACTTTGTTTCATGCGTCAAGGAGTATTTTTACACTATACCAGAAGCGAAAAGTTCTGTCTAATGTTCTTCCATGGACAATGGAGCACTACTTCACATTATTTCATCAGTCAAAGCGTATTTTTACACTGTGTCGGAAGTAAAAGGTGCTGCTTTATACTTTGCAAGGGACGATGCAGTGCTATCTTACATTGCTTTATCAGTGAAAGTGTTTTTTACACTGTGTCAGAAATAAAAAGTGCTGCTTTCTAGTGTGCCAGAGGCCATGGAGTGCTGCTGTGCATTGAGCCATGTGTGAAGGGCTGCTGCTTACACTGTGCTACGAGTGGAAGTGTATTTCTATAGGCTATGCTTGGAGTAAGAGGGCCCTTCTTCAAAATGAGCCAGGAGCAAAAGTGTGCTGCTTTACAAGTGCGTTGCTTTGACCTATGGCAGGGTTGAAAGATTGCTATAAGTAAAAGGCTGATAGTTTTCATGGGTAAACTGCTGCCATGGGTTAAAAGGTTTCTAAAGTGACAAAGGGGCAGATTTATGTTAACTGGCGCATCCCCAGGGATCTGCCCCAAAGTGCTTGGAAAATAGTGCTGCTCTAAGGTATTTCTGTTGTGAAAGAGGCTTGCTTTGCAATGATCGGTAAATGAAAAAGTACATACTGTAGTTGTGCTTTTGAGTGCAGGAGTGCTGCTGCATGTTGTGCCACAGTGCTGGAAGGAAATGGGTTTAGTTTCACACTTACATGAGTGAATGTGCCATGGGCAGATGGGCAGATGGGCACCGCTTTTCAGTGTGCTAGACGTAAAATAATGTGCTTGTGAACTGAGAAAGTGGTGAACAGTGTTGCACTGTACTTACTGTGCGCAGGATGAAATGTATACTTTTTTGTGCCTTCCCATCCCATCCTTCGGTGCTGAGACAGAACATTGAGTTGGAAATGTCGACTTACACAAATATCGAGTTGGAAATATCGTGATTCAGAATTATTGACAGCAAGAATATTGTGGTCAAGAATAACGAATTTAAGATAAGTAATATTGTTTTTCATTAATATTGTTTGCAAAAATATAGATGTTTAAAATATCGATTTTTTAATTAGTGTTATGTATTTAAGTTTATATATTAAATGTGTGATGTATGCTTTTTTGTATAAAATATGTTTATGTTTTTAATATATGTGCTACATTTTTAGTAGCTGTGAATTTTGTTTAATTAAATTTTGAATGTTTTTGTTCTGTAACAGGTTATGGGTTTATAGGGGAATAGGGTGGGAAGTGATTTAGTTATAATAATGTAATGATTATTTATTTATTTATTTAATTTAGATTTTATAGTGTTAATTGTGGGAGGTAATTTATTTGTAATTAATTATTAATTGGTTGTTAATTAATATTAATTAATTAATTGATAATTAATTATGGTAATTGTGTAATTGTTGTTTAGGTGCAGGTTGTAGGGTTTATGGGGTAAAGGGTCGGAAGTAATTTATTTCTAATTAATTAATAATTAGTTCTTAATTAATATTGATTAATTGATAAAAAAATCTATTGCAGTAATTGTGTAATTAATTTTAGGTACGGATTGTGGGATTTATAGGGGTAAAGGGTGGGAAGTAATGTATGTTTAATTTATTAATAATTAGTTGTAATTTATTATTAATTAAATAATCGAGAATAAAATATGGCATTTGTGTAATTAATTTTAGGTTTGGGTTGTGGGGTTTAAAGGGGTAAAGGGTGGGAAGTAATTATTCTTTAATTAATTAAAAATTATTTGATAATTAATATACATTAATTTTTTTATATTTAATAAGGGTATTTGTCTATATTTTTGTCTGTGTAGTTTTTATTGTTATAGGGGTACAGTGTGGGGAGTAAATTAATTTGACTTACTTTATAATTTCTTGTTAAATACTATTCGTTTTTAATTGAAAATAAGTTTTAACTGTGTAAATAATTTTTTTACAGTTTGATTTTAGCTATGGGTTGTGAAGATTATAGGGGTAAAGTGTGGGATGTTAAATAATTTTTATGAGTTTTAATTTGTTTTTTAATTAATAATTCTTTAATTGGAAATTAATTATGTTAGTGAGGAAGTACTATTGTTTTTTTAAATGTTGACGTGGGTTGTGAATTGTGTGGTTTTAAAGGGTAGGAAATAAATACAGTTAATCTATGTAATAATTCATGTTTTTGTTTCTAAATAATGTTTAATTAAAAATATGTATTTGTTTGGAAATTATTTTTCATTTATATATTATATTTGTAGGTATTTGTTATATGTATTTAACATTATAATATGTATTTTTAGATTATTGGAGTGGGAATAGTAAATTTTATCCCGTCACTATCCAACACTTTCTCTACTGATGCACTCACTGGAGTGGGAATAGTATTTTTTGCCCCTCTGCTCTCCAACGCTTTCTCTTCTGTTGCGCTCACTGGAGTGGGAATAGTCATTTTTACCCCTCTGCTATATAACACTTTCCCTACTGTTGCGCTCACTGGAGTGGGAATAGTCATTTTTACCCCTCTGCTATCCAACACTTTCCCTACTGTTGCGCTCACTGGAGTGGTAATAGTAGTTTTTACCCTCCTGCTGTCCAACACTTTCCCTACTGTTGCACTCACTGGAGTGGGAATATTCATTTTTACCCCTCCACTATCCAACACTTTCCCCACGGTTGCACATATTGGAGTGGGAATAGTAATTTTTACCCCTCCTCTATCCAACACTTTCCCTACTGTTGTAGTCACTGGAGTCGGAATAGTAATTTTTACCCTCCTGCTGTCCAACACTTTCCCTACTGTTGCACTCACTGGAGTGGGAATATTAATTTTTACCCCTCCACTATCCAACACTTTCCCTAATGTTGCACTAACTGGAGTGGGAATAGTAATTTTTACCCCTCCTCTATCCAACACTTTCCCTACTGTTGCACTTACTGCAGTGGGAGTAGTCATTTTTTCCACTCCGCTATCCAACACTTTCTCTACTGTTGCACTCACTGGAGTGGAAAGTTAAAGTTTGAAGATTTTTAAAGAGTTTACTGTTTTAATTTACATAGAATGTTTTTTTAATTACATTTTATGTTTTTGGTACACACACACACATATATCTATACTAATATAATAAAGAGAGAGCCCAAACCTTTGAGGTGGGTAATCTCAGGAACCACAGCACCAATCACAACACCAAATACAGCATTGGAAAGGGCAGTTGCAGCAGAAGGACATAGGCTATGCAGACGCCCACCATATACATTTAAAAGGTAAAAGAACCGTGCCAGCAAAGTAGTCCCTTGTGGGCGTGTCTGCGTTGAGCTGTGGGCGTGTGCTAGGGGCATGAGAAGTGGAGAAGTGTGGCTCAGGGGTTAGAGGCGGCAGACCCGGAAGCTGAGATCGGCCCTGGACCAGGGTTCAATTCCCCGCCTCGGCGGGTCTTTGGCTAAAAATTCCACGGACTCGATAATTCTCGCTCCGGTGCCTTCTCGACTCACGGGTTCACACTCTGCGACTCTGGGCAATAGCTTGCTTAATCTCCACAACGGCCCCTCGCGGCGGGATGCCTGGCTTTCACCTTGTGGATACCCTGCCGGGGTTATCTCACAGGGGAATACCAGGACGGGTTCCCTAAGCAAGCGCCGGGAAACCCACTGCGGGTAGCTGTGCGCTATATAAGCTCAAATACATTTACATTTACATTTACATGACAAACGCTGTGGGTGTGTGGTACGTTCCGCCCTTCATGCCATGTCTCATATTGTGTGCTAATCCCACCCTGCTCCCTTTAAATACCCCTGCACTCCATAATCATAACCCACCCTTACTCCTTAAAATACCCCAACACCCTTAAACACTAACCAATCTTAAATCTATAAATATACCCTGTACCCCAAAACCCAAACCTAGCCCTGAACCCTATAAATACCCCCATACCATAAAACCCAAACCTAGCCCTGAACCCTAAAAATACCACTGTACCCCAAAACCCAAACCTAGCCCTGAACCCTAAAATACCCCTGTACCCCAAAACCCAAACCTACCCCTGACCCTAAAAATACCCCTGTACCCCAAAACCCAAACCTAGCCCTGAACCCTAAAAATATCCCTGCACCCCAAAACCCAAACCTACCCCATAACCCTAAAATACCCCTGTACCCCAAAACCCAAACCTAGCCCTGAACCCTAAAAATACCCCTGTACCCCAAAACCCAAACCTACCCCTGAACCCTAAAAATACCATTATACCCCAAACCCAAACATAGCCCTGAACCCTAAAAATACCCCTGTACCCCAAAACCCATACTTATCCCTAAACCCTAAAACTTCCCATGTACCCCATAACCCAAAACTATATCTGAACCCTTAAAATACCCAAACACCCCAAAACATATACCTCAGTACCCCAAAACATATACCCCTATACCCATACTTACCTTATCCAAACATTAAAAAAACATGCTTTTACCATTCATGCATTTACAACGAATTTCGTTGTAATGTATGCATGGTAAAAGCATATAAAATGTAATGCCATGCGTTATAATGGCATTGCGGAGTCATGGTACTTTCATAATGAAAGTATGCGGAGTGATGGTATGCAGAAAGAAAGATGCGGAATAATGGGTGTTTACCCTCCCTCAGTAAGTACATTGGTGGCACAGTGGCCCACATCTCCAGCAACATACTCATATTTTTTCACCACCCATTTGAAAAATGCACTGGTCTCTCTCATTGATGGCCAGCACCGACATACACTTTTAGACACACCTCCCACCACAAGTTCTCGAATTGCGAACTTTAGAGCTGGGGAGCTACGTTCGAATCTCGGCATCAGCTCAACATCCTGTGATTCCAGGCAAATCGCTTTGTCTCCCCGTGCCTACCACAAATGAATGTGTTCTTCTGTAATGTAAATTGTGCTCATGCCATGTTGTCGAGTTCGCGCTATATAATATTGCAAGGAAAAATAAAGTAGGGAAACTCGAGTTCACACACTACTGAACGCGCACTCTTAAGTGCATCAGCAGTGCACTGTGAATCGGAGCGTTTCAGAGGCCTGTCACAGATGGAAAGGGGCGACCAATCGGTCCCCCCGAACGTATGGCAGAGTACCACGATCCCCCCGGGAAGCCATCTTGGGCGGGAGGCGAGTCTCGGCTGGTATGCCCGAAGCGGCGTAGCCGGGGCGCGCTTTTTCCCGCCCTAGAGTGGGTTGGCCTAGACACTGACGCGGCTGGCCACGCCCTTGGGGCAGGCAGGGGCGGGTTTACGCCCGCCCTGAAGACGGATAAAAGGAGGAACAAGACCAGAAAACATCCTCTTGTTCCTGTGCTCTGAAGCTGCACCTCCTCGCTGCACGTGAGCTCGAGACGGAACGAAGAGCCAATTTTGAGCGTTGTAATCGTTCTTGTTTGTTTTCCAGATACTCTGTTGGAGAATGCCGAAGAAGGCGGGAAAGCGAATGACTACCGACCAGATGCTGCGTATTCTCATGAAAGAGGTGACCGACCTAAAGAGGCGAATGGATAAAGACGAGGAAGGGGGGCCGAAACGTCCTTTGGTGGGAGCAGCCCCGGGAGGAAAAGGCAAGAGGCCCAGGAGGGGAGCAGCTGGGGGAGATAGTCCCAGTGTCCCGCTCGAAGCACCCACTCCCGTGCCGGAGGAAGGGAATCCGATTCCCGTTGTGGTCACCCCCGTGTCCGGGGAAGATATGCCGCCCGAGCTGGCAGCACAATTAGCAGCGTGGTTGGGTAAAGGTAGCGAGGGCGCCACGGCTGTCGACGCGCAGGTGTTGATGAAGCAACTGCGTGAAACACAGGAAGCAGCGAGGGTATCCACGCCGGCTGCGGCCGTAGAGAAGCCGCAGGGGACGGTTTCAGTCACAGACACAGCGTCCGGTTCAGGTAAGCGGCCATTGCCGATTGCGAGGGAGGAGTCGGCACCCTCTCGAAGGGAGAAGTTGGGTCAGCATGTCCCTTTAGCTATTAAAGAAAAGATATGGGCAGGGGAGTATGTAAACATCTTCTCGTTGCTTACTGATCATTATGAGATGGAGCATGTTAAAGGTCAGAAGGACCTCATGCATCCGAGTGTTTGGCGCGCAAAGATGGCCGCCTTTAAGGTAAATGAAAACATTGGCAATTGGGGCAAGGCGTGGGGGGTTTTCACATCGATCTTGGGAGAACGAAGGCCCGAATTGCTACCCGAATTGCCGATTTATCAGTCACGGATCATGGGGTACTCTGTATCACACGAGGGTAATCATTGGTTCTGCTACGATAATATTTTCAGAAAAGCAAAAGAACATGATAAAAACTTAACTTGGGATTGTTATGATTCTGTGTCCTGGTCCAAAATGAAGGATACTGGTATGTTGAAGTTGCCATTGGTAGGGAGTAACGTGGGCGAATCCTCCCGTCAGTATGCGGGGACGCCCTTTCGATCAGGTTCGGGTACCGACAATCACTCGAGGCCTACCGGTAATGCAGGTAAAAAGGGGGTTTGTTGGAACTTTAACAGGGGTAAATGTACTAGGCCCCAGGGGTCGTGCAAATTTAGACACGAATGTAGTGGGTGTGGGCAATCATCCCATCCTGAGTCCACGTGCAGAGCCAAAACGGGTGATAACGGGGGTAGAGGAGGTGCCAAACAGGTCTAACATAGTCCGAGGGGCGCCTTTACCTACCCCGATTGATACCTTGGCAATGATTCCCTGGCTCAGTGAATACCCGGATCGTGCTTCCGCTGGGGTGGTGCGGAACGGGTTTTCATATGGTTTCCGCATCCCAGTGGGGGACTTTCAGGGTGTGGAAAAATGCAAAAATCAGATATCGGTCTTGCAGCATACGACCGTGGTACAGGAAAAGATCCGGGAGGAGGTTACTCGAGGTCGAGTCGCCGGTCCGTTTAGTGTACCCCCGGTTGCTAACTTTGTTTGTTCGCCTTTAGGAGTGGTCCCCAAGAAGGACCCGGGTGAGTTTCGGCTGATACATAATTTGTCAGCCCCACGTGGTCTTTCCGTAAACGAAGCGATAGACCCGGAAATGTGTTCAGTGCGGTACGCATCCTTCGATGAGGCCGTAGCCATTTTGAATCGCCTGGGGCCCGGTGCGCTGATGGCAAAATCGGATATCGAGTCAGCGTTCCGGTTGCTCCCGGTACATCCAGACGATCAGCGTCTCCTGGGATTCATGTTTCAGGGTCAGTATTACATGGATAGGTGTATGCCTATGGGATGCTCTATATCTTGTGCCTATTTCGAGAAATTCAGCAGTTTCCTACAATGGGTCTTCACTAAGAAGACGGGTTTCCAACATGTGATGCATTATCTCGATGATTTTTTGTTCCTGGGGGCAGACGGGGATCCGGAATGTGGGCAGGCTTTGGCTGCATTTTGTGTTTTAATGAATCAGTTTGGCGTGCCATTGGCACCAGGTAAGACGGTGGGTCCTTCGACTTGCCTCGAGTTTCTGGGGATCGAGTTAGACTCCGGAGAAGGTTGTTTCCGTTTGCCAGGTGATAAAGTGTTAAAGTTCAGGGCATCCCTGCAAATGTGTATGAGTGAATCTAAGGTTAAGCTGCATCAATTACAGCAGTTAGTGGGACAGTTGAATTTTGCCCTAAGAGTTATACCAATGGCCCGCCCTTTTTCCCGTTCGATCGCTCAAGCCATGGTCGGACTGAAGGAGGGCCATCATCGCACAAGGCTCTCGGCAGAGGTCCGCCAGGACATGCGCATTTGGTTGGCATTTCTGGCGGATTTCAATGGTCGAGTCGTCTGGAACAAACCGGCCGTGTCCTCTGAGGAGCTGGGGCTGTGGACAGATTCGGCAGGGAGCATAGGTTTTGGTGCCATTTTCGGCACTCGATGGTCTGCACAAAAATGGCCGGCACGGTGGCATGACAGTGGACTGACAAGTAACATTGCTTTCCTGGAACTTTTCCCCATTTTGGTGGCCCTGAGAACGTGGCCCGAAGGGTTCAGAGATCACTCTGTGGTATTTTGGTCTGACAATATGACCGTGGTTGAGTGTATCAATAGCCAGGCAGCACGATGCAAATGGATTTTGAGACTGCTCAAGGAAATCGTATTACTGTGTATGCAATTGAATGTGCTATTCAAAGCAAGACATGTCCCGGGGGTAATGAACCAGGCGGCTGATGCCCTTTCTCGTTTTCGTATGCAGGCCTTCTGGGGTTTTCTTCCCACAGCGGACCCGGAGCCAGCGCCCTTTCCCGAAGCTCTCTGGTCTCTCGGTGCCCCGAACTTCGTAACCTCGTGGGAGAGAGTTTAGCACCCAGGACGAGGAAGGCATATGAAGGGGCGTTCCGGTCCTATTTAGCCTTTTTGGGGACTGCTAGAGAGGAGCTTTGGGGCCAGGAGGAATGGGTAGTGAACTTTCTGATGTCTTTACATCTGGCAGGGAAATCGGTGGCCACGGCCCAGAGGCATCGGGCTGCCATTTCCTTTGTTGCTAGGGCTCATGGGATCCAGGACCCGACAGCGTCTTTCGTTGTGCAAAAAGCGCTACGTGGGTGGCAACGCCTTGAGGGTCGCAGAGTAGATGAGAGGCGCCCGATAGGTTTGGATAGGTTGGCCCAGTTATTATCCAGACTCCCTACAACATGTTCATCTCAGTTTGAGACAGTGTTATTCCGAGCCGCTTTTACGCTGGCATTTCATGGGGCTATGCGGGTAAGCGAATTAGTGGCGAGGAACAAGCAGGATGTGACGGGAGGGCTGTGCGCAGAGCACGTTCAGATCAGAGGGGAGACAATGACTGTCTCGTTTGTGAGGTCCAAGACCGATCAGAGTGGGATGGGTGACTGCATAATTATACGCAGGATTCCCGGGTCGTCCATGTGCCCAGTGAAGTGTTTAGAGGATTATTTAACACGAAGGGTGGCATCATGGGGGGGGACCTTGTTGAGACACGCGGACGCCACCCCACTGACAAGGTTTCAGTTTCAGCGGGTGCTTGCGATGTCGATTACAGCTGCGGGCTTGAACCCGGGTGAGTTTGGGACCCATTCCTTTCGGATAGGGGCTGCTACAGAGGCTACAGCCAGGGGTCTGAATGTGGAACAAGTTAAACGTGTGGGGCGTTGGTCCTCCAATTGTTATAAAAGGTATGTGCGTTTGCACATGTTGTGAAGCTGTAATGATGTACTCACGCTTCTTGTTTTGTTTGGTTTTCAGTTACGCAAGCCTACGAGGCGGGGCGGACTATGCAGTCGACCCAACACCGGGCCAGCGGTCAGACATCACCGGCTGTGAAAAAGGAGGTGTGGGTCGTGGGCCACTCATACGTGAGGCGTGCCGCGGACGTATTCAAGGCAGGTGACATGGTGCACGTGGCTGGGGAATACGGGTACAGTGTGTCCTTCTACGGAAAGGGCGGTCTCTGTATTGACCAGTTTCAATCATTTTTCGAGGGTTTGCTAGGGCGGACGAGGTCACCGCCGTCTGTAGTCATAGTACATCTTGGGGGCAATGATTTGGTCACCACTGGTAGACGACTTCTCCTGGAGGCGATGCTTTCCACTGTAAGTTGGTTAGCGAGGAGAGTTCCAGGGTGCACAATTGCGTGGTCCCATATGATCCCACGAAAAGTGTGGCGGGGGGCTTTTTCTGTTTCTGCTTTAAATCATTCTGTGAGAAAAATTAATAACAAAGTGAGTAGGTTGTTCCGTTCCAATGCACTGCATTCTATTCCGCATGGGTGTATTTATGATGACAGTAGGTACTTGGGGGATGGTGTTCATTTGTCTCGGGTGGGGAATGAGTTACTCATAGGTGACTTCATAGCTTGGCTGAAGACGTTAACACATGACCTTTAGGTAGGAGTGTGGTGGGGGGTCCGGATAGCCGGTCAACTATCCGGACCTGTGGCGGTAAGGTCATGATCGGTGAGCACTAATTGGAAGATCCCTATGAGTGGGCGTCACCCATTACGGATGGGGGCGCTCGGGGGAGGTGGCCATTGGCCCCTCAACGGGGAGGCGGTCCCTTCTAAGGATGGGTCGCCGAAAGGAAAGGGAAGGCGGTCAAGGCCCCTTCATGGGTAGGAGGGGTTACAGCCCCCTCCTGGGGAATTTCCCGGGGCCAGGACGTCTGCGACGGCAGATGTGGTAAGTTGTGTGGGGTTTGGGGGGGGGTCTACGCTACCTTCTAGATACCTCACACGAGTCCTCGTACGACCTTTAAGTGGCGTCGAGTTTTATTGGGGCCCCCGTCAAGTCAAGGGAAATTGGTAGTTGCACTTGAGGTATGCCTCCGTGCCGCCCCTCACAAGTGAGGGGGATATGTCTGGGTTAGGGATCTTGACACCGGTTACGACCTTGCCGTTGGCCCTTAAACGTTAGGATGTACAATTTCAAAATTTAAGTAAATGTTTGCTAGGATGTTAGTTCGGCTAGGAGTACCTTTGTATTAGAGGATATGTTAAGGTTAGCCAAACATCGCATTGTGGTAATGAAATTGTACATAATATGAAACTGTTGATTTAATGTTTTAATTTTGTTTCATATTTTAATAAATACGGCCGGGAGGGTCACTCCCTCCCGTCTTCCAAAAACGTCAGAACTGTTTCCGGTTTCCCATCCTTGGGGATTGTGTTGAGAGGGGGTGGCGGGAATCTCAGCCATATAAGAAATGCTATCAAAACGAAATCCTACAAAACAATATACTACTGGCCGGCAGCAATTCATACCCAGACAACGTCGGGAAGGGCTGCTCGAATATATATAAAAATATATCAAGTCAAAATTCTGCTCAATATGAGAATGGAACCGGCACAGCTTGGGTGCAGTATGAAGTGGCTTTAATAAATCCCAATTTAAAAGCGCAAATTCAGGTGAGCTGGCGAAACGCTATGGCAGACGCATTTCAGCTGACGGCTTTCTTCAGTGCTGGTTTCATTACGGGGGTCTAAACACCTGGGGACTGGTTCAAATGCTGACATAAACACTCCTTTTGGAGCATAATCTTAGCCCCTCCCCTATGTTAAAGATGCAGTTCACCTCCAAGCTACAACCTTCGCTTCTCACACCGCAAAAGGTCAGTCCAAATCTGCTGTAGGTGCCCATTCAGTAATGTGGCATCCGAACATACAATGATGCACCAATCAATGTGGGACCGCAGACTACACGACTTCCTCTGCAGCTGGCATACGAGGGAATTGCTGCTGTTCAATCCACAGGTAAGGCGCCTTCCAGTAGTGAAACACTACTCCTCTCTACCCAATGTGGTGATGTTCTCGCTGTGAAGTTTACTCCTGCTGGAGGCCAACACGTAGTAAACATACTTTCAATCCAATTTTATCATATATGTAAAATTCAATATTTTCTACGACTATATTTTTTACATCGATATTGTTTTCCCAATACTTTTGTACTTACCTGTTTAAGTATAGGGAGTCGATATTTTTGCATTCTGTATTTTTGCATCGATATTTTTTATTCTATATTTTTAACATCGATATTTTGGCAGTGAAACGGATCCTTCCATGGCTCCCAAATTCACATTCTGGCTATAAGTGAGCAATTCACCATTGTGCTGTTCAAACTTTTGAATCAAAGAAGCATTTTGAATGGCATTTAATGCTCTTAAAACCATTAAGAGAAGTTTTTCCCTACAAATGCCAAGACGAAAGGCATCTGTCGAAATCATTAAAAACTTAACAAAACATTACTTTGTTAAATAAGGAACAACCCCTCATAGAAGTGGCACTATCTTGTTTCGTTGCATTGTGAATTTATTAAAATGTAAAGAAACCGTATTTCAATCACTGGTCGAGGCCCCAATTCGCTGCCCCGCCCAACCCCCTAATGTTTATAAGTAAAAAAATAAAGTGGAAATGGCATGACTGCTGGGCGTGGTCAGATTGAAGCCAAGCTCACTCCGGGCCTGGGCGCTAAATCACGGCTGGCTCTCGAGGCCTGTGGTTGGACATAAATTGGTTTTAGCATTCACACGTTAGCTGCTTAATGCCCCGGCACGCCTTGCAGTGTTTTATGATTGGCCAGCGTGAGACCCAGATATACTTTTCCACAGTGTTCCCGGGGAAAGCACAGATATGAACCTCCCTGCTCCCTAGAAGCAGACTGTAAAATCAATCCGAGTCTGCAAGTTGCATCACAATTTACTGGAGACGGGCTATAAAACTGTCTTATTCCCCGATGTTTCTGTTTTTTAACATACGAGCTAAAGGAAATACTTGACTGGTGTCTTTTCTGCCAGAATCAGACAGTCAAATATTGCCATTTTAATGCAATTTATTGCATTTGCTGGATAATGAATATGCAAGCAGAACTCAGGGGGCCTTGGCCTTCATTACATACACAGTACTTCATAACTGACCAAAAGCGCATAATTCATACGTATCTTCAGTTTTATGGTCAGAGCAGAGCTGCCGCTGAAATGTGAGTTACTTAACATTCTCACATTTTGAAAGGATAGTTTCCAGTTTATAAACGAGGCGGATAACGGGAAAATCTCCAGTTCCCTGGGGCTTCCGAAAAGGCGTGTGTGACTGCAGGAAAACAACATTCACAGTTGCCATCAAGGATTTTAGATTTTAAAATCCTAAATTAGCCTCTTTTTAATCTTGATTTTAGTTGAGTGTTCCTTTGATTTTTTTTTCTGTAACTGTTACTGCTTAGCACTTTAGGGACATAAGAAGTGTCACTGATTTTCCTTCCTCATTCTAGTAAATGTTAGAGTTTATTAAATGTCTCATGTGAGAAAATACAGTTGAACAATTATGAAAGTTTGTTTTTTTACTCGAAACAATTGCTGTCTCATAGGGTTTTGAACTTCTAATCCAGAGGTGTCACTGAATCTCTAAAACTGTCTAATCCATCCCAGATTTTCAAATTTACTAAATTAAATAATTTTGCAGAAAATACATTTCAGTGGGGCTTATTTAAAAAGGCAATTGTGTCCTGAAATTCTGGCATGGATATGACCCTTTCAGAATTGTGAATAGTGGACATCCCTGTTCTTTCCAAATGGATTTGGGACAGGGACTGGTTGTTCAAATCATCTATAATTTAGATTTGTTATTATAATTTTAGAGATTATTATGTTTTAACCCCTTGACATCTATAGCTCAATTTCCAAAACCCTATTTCTGCAACTGTATTTAGCATAAATAATTTGCAATTGGTCAAAAATTATTTCTACTTGAGACAGCATCAATATGTTAATCATCAGTGTTGCAAGACACCAATTAAAGGCTTTGGTATCACATTTGTTCCCACAAATTTGGTTTTGCAATAATCTTCAGAATTCCTAATCAACGCAAATTCATTTGAATATCTGCCAGCGTTGTAGGGCACAAAGAGTTTTCTAAATACACCTTACATATTCACATTTTAACCATGCACTTTTTAGTTATGCAGGGTTTGAACAATATTTGTGTTGAATTTCAGCATCTTCAGAGCACTGTAGGTAGTGTACGAGATGAAGGTTGAAGGAACCTCAATAGTGTTTCACCAACCTGATGTTACTCAAAGGAACTGAGTAGGTGCACCTGTCTGCCACCCATAAAGCAACTCCCAAATCTGGAAGTCAAACTGTGAAGAACACTTATTCACCTGACCTTTCCTCAATCATTCCTTCCCTAATATGTACAGCACTCCAATGCTTTTTGGCAAGGTTATATGTCACATTTATAGAAGACAAGAGTGTCACAGCCTGCATTAATAAGAGTGTTCAACAGCATTGAAACTACAGGAAGCATATTGCTTGTAATTTAATGGACAAGTGGCAAGCACACTGGAGAAGTCCAATTGTCGTTGTCTGCTTAGCTAATAGCATTTGAAGGTATTTTTGTGCATGGACTTGTGGATAAAGCACCATGTTATGCACGGCACATGATGCACGAACATCATTTGGGCACTACATGTGCACCGAGGGACCCTTTTCCTGTGCCTATGGCGGCCAGGAGCCCTTTTTGGGGCCCCCAAATTTCTTTCTGAAAACCTTTTTATGGCGGTGTTCCAAAAATGCTGATGGGATGGGATATTGTAATCCCGAAGGCGGTGCATGCGTCGGTCAGACCAAAGCACTGTCGGAGGTCGAACCGCCACCAACAGCCTGTCGGCGATCCGACCACCCCTATCGCAATCAGGCCCTTAGTTCTTTCCGTAACCTGGAGCCATTCCAAGGACTTCATGATGGGTAGAACACTGACAGTCCATTTTGGCCTGTAAGTTTGTGTGTCATTTGGACTTTACCAATAACTTTAACAAGAACCTTATCAGGAAATTGCATAAATAGTAATATAGTAGCCTAGATGGAACAATAGCACTGCTAGGGCAAGGTCATGTAAAGCATAGTTAAGTGTAGGCAAACACCAAATAGAATTTATAGATGAAGTAATTATTAACAAATTTTGTACCGCGCACGGTTACCCAGAGGCATCCCAGCGCTTATAGAGGCACCTTGAGGTGTGATGGGATGATCAGTGTAGAAGAATGCCCCATGACTGAGAGACTTGTTGAAGCTTATATTATGGGATTCCAGTATTTGGCTACATAAACCTTCGCTTTTTTGGTTTTAAATTTATTCCTACCCTACCTGACTGGTTGTGTCGATGACCTCACCTGCAAAGATGGAGTTTGAGCTTGTCAACCTGGGGAGCTACAATGTGGCTCAGCTCAAGGAAGTTTCCCAGGAGAGGGGCAGCCCGCTAAATGGACCACGAAGAAGGCGGAACTCCAAAAGGACTTGAGATCATGGGTAGAGGCCCACCAATTGTGATCACAACAGATGTCTAGGAGGAAGAGGAGAGTGACGAAGGATCAGAACAGGACCTACAGGAGGGTAGTCACCGTGGTTGACTAGTGTAGTGCTTAGGGAGGAGATTGTCTCAGTTAGTGTGGGGACAGTGTAGAGGTTACCCTAGTGTCCCTGGGCGAAGGAAAGATGGTGCAGAGAGTTCACATACCTAGTAATATTAGGGAATACCCTCCTGGTCGCTCCACCTGTCGCACGGTCCCCGTGTACCAGGGCCCCCTGCTGCCTGACGCCTGCCTGCCAGGTCGCCCTGCTGCCTACCTCCTGCCCCTACCTCGCACGTTCCCGCGTGCCAGGTCTCCCTGCTGCCGGCTGCCTGACCCCCGACCCTGCCATCGCACGGTCTCTGGGGGCCAGGTCACCCTGCTGCCTGTCTGATCCCTGCCTCTTGCCCGCTGCCTGCTAGGGACTGCCCTCAGGCCTCCCCCCTCGCCGCTCCGCCGGTTTCTTCCCGCCTCTCCTTTCCCGCCACCCCTCCTCCTCCCGTTGTTCTCTTCCCTCCCTTCCTCCCCGCCGCTGCCCCCCTGCGGCCCGCCCCATTCCTTTTCTCGACCCTCATTCGCCGCCCCGCTCCAGCCTCCCAGCTGCCCCTCCCTCCCACTGGGACACATAAGGCTGAGACCGCACGGCAGTAAGCTGTGACCCTCCTGGTCCCTCCACCTGTCGCATGGTCCCCGTGTACCAGGGCCCCCTGATGCCTGACGCCTGCCTGCCAGATCTCCCTGCTGCCTACCTCCTGCCCCTGCCTCGCACGTTCCCGCGTGCCAGGTCTCCCTGCTGCCGGCTGCCTGACCCCATCACCCTGCCATCGCACGGTCTCCGGGGGCCAGGTCAACCTGCTGCCTGTCTGATCCCTGCCCCTGCCTCTTGCCCGCTGCCTGCTAGGGACTGCCCTCAGGCCTCCCCCCTCGCCGCTCCGCCGTTTTCTTCCCGCCTCTCCTTTCCCGCCACCCCTCCTCCTCCCGCCGTTCTCTTCCCTCCCTCCCTCCCCGCCGATGCCCCCCTGCGGCCCGCCCCCTTCCTTTCCTCGACCCTCATTCGCCGCCCCGCTCCCGCCTCCCAGCTGCCCCTCCCTCGCTCTGCCCCCCCCCCACTCTCCACATATGGCAGAGTGGCAAACGCACAGCGTTGACGCGCAGCGTGCATACCAAAAGTAAGCCCGTCTGCGCCCGTCCGCGCCTGGACCGTGCCCAGTGCCAGGACCCCAGGCCCCCGCAGACACCAGCCCACCCGCCTGACCTACGACGCCACCGAGCTCAACGCACTCAACGCCGGCCGGATCCCGGGGTGCTACCGAGCCACCCCGAGACGCACCCACGGACCTTTCTGCTGCCACTCCTGCAAGTTCACCTGCATCCGGACCTGCACTACACCAGCACCGACCAAGACGAGCACCAGCAGCAGCCACCTGAAGTGCATCCTGCTCAACACCAGCTCCATCCACAGACACGCCGTCGAGCTCTGGAACCTGCTCGATACCACAGCCCCTGACGTCGCCTTCCTCACGGAAACCTGGATGAACGCCTCCTCAGCGCCCGACATCGCCATCCCGGACGGCTACAAGATCATCCAGAGGGACCGCGTCAACCAGAAAGGAGGAGGCATCGCCATCATCCACAGGAACACCATCCGCATCACGACCAACACCGACGACACCCTCGCACCCGCCGAACACCTGCACTTCCAGATCCACATCAACCCCAAGACCACCCTCAGAGGCACCCTCATCTACAGACCCCCGGGACCACACACACAATTCAGCGAAGACATCGCCGACTTCATCAGCCCGCACGCCCTCCCCTCCGCTGACTACATCCTCCTCGGGGACCTCAACTTCCATCTGGAGAACAACAACAACCGCAACACCACCACCCTGCTGGACAACCTCGCAAACCTTGGACTCAAGCAGCTGGTGACCACCCCCACCCACTACGCCGGACACACACTCGACCCGTGTTCTCATCCAGCAAGGACATCACCTTCAGCCACGCCACCGGACTCCACTGGACGGACCACAGCTGCGTCCACTTCAGCTTCAGAAGGACCACGATCCACCACCAACAGCAACAGGTTGCACGCAGAAGCTGGAACAAGATCACAGCTGACCAGCTCGCGACTTCCCTGAGCAAGAACCCTCCCACCAGCGCAACGAACCCCAGCCAGGTGGCCACCAACCTCACAAAGTGGATCAGCAACTGCGCAGACGACCTCGCCCCTCTGAGGACCCCGCCTAGCAGACCCGGCAGCAAGAAAGCCCCATGGTTCACCGACGAACTCAAGAGCTCCAAGAGGAACTGCTGAGCCCTCGAGAAAGCCTGGCGCAGAGACCCAACACCGGACAACAGGACTGCCCTCAAGCTCGCCACCCGAAAACACCACCAACTGATTCACGCCACCAAGAAAACTGCATTCAAGGAACGACTGGACAACAACGCACACAACAGCAAGGAACTCTTCAACATCGTTAAAGAGCTCTCCAACCCCAACGCCGGAAACAACGACATCACCCCTTCACAAGACCTCTGCAACTCCCTCGCCTCCTACTTCTACAACAAGATCGCGGACATACACAACAGCTTCAGCACTCAACCGACGCACGCCACGACCGAACCACCGCCCCCCACCACCACCCTCCGCGCCTGCACCCCGATCAGCACCGAAGACACCGTCCGCACGATGAACTCCATCACTCCGGATCTCCTACCGACCCCTGCTCTGACCACGTCTTCAACAAGGCCGATGCTGTCATCGCACCCAACCTGCGGGACATCATCAACACCTCCTTCGACACCGCTACTTTCCCGGAGAGCTGGAAGTACGCCAAACTCAGCGCTCTACTAAAGAAGCCATCAGCCGACCCCACCGACCTCAAGAAATACCGCCCCATCTCGCTGCTCCCGTTTCCTGCGAAAGTCATCGAGAAGACCGTCAACAAGCAGCTGGCCGCCTTCCTCGAGACGAACGGATCCCTCGACCTCTCGCAGTCTGGCTTCCGGGCCAACCACAGCACCGAGACCGCCCTGATCGCAGCCACCGTTGACATCCGAGCCCTGCTCGACAACGGAGAAACAGCGGCCCTCATCCTCCTAGACCTCTCTGCGGCTTTCGACACTGTCTGCCACCGTACCCTAGTGCAGCGCCTCAGCAACGTCGGAATCCAGGAGAAGGCACTGGAGTGGATCATCTCCTTCCTCACCGGAAGGACACAGAAACTCCGCCTCTGCCCGTTCAGATCAGAAGCCACCGAAGTCATCTGCGGCGTTCCTCAAGGCTCCTCGCTCAGCCCAACCCTCTTCAACGTCTACATGAGACCCCTCGCAGCCATCGCACGCCAACACAACCTCAACATCATCTTCTACGCTGACGACACCCAGCTGATCCTCTCCCTCACCAACGACCCCGCCACCGCCAGAGCCAACCTACACGAAGGGATGACAGACGTAGCCAAGTGGATGATTAACAGCTGCCTGAAACTGAACTCGGACAAGACGGAAGTCCTCATCCTTGAATCATCACCCTCCGCCTGGGACGACTCTTGGTGGCCCTCCGCCCTGGGCAGCGCACCCAAACCAACAGACCACGCACTCAACCTGGGCTTCATCCTGGACTCCCCCCTCTCCATGACCAGACAAGTCAACGCCGTCTCCTCGTCGTGCTTCAACATCCTGCGCATGCTACGTAAGATCTTCCGGTGGATCCCCACCGAGACCAGGAAGACGGTCACCCAGGCCCTCGTCACCAGCCGTCTGGACTACGGCAACTCCCTCTATGCCGGTACCGCCGCCAAACTCCAGAAGAGACTCCAGCGGATCCAGAACGCCTCAGCACGACTCATCCTGGACATCCCCCGTCGCAGCCACATCTCCGGAAACCTGAGAGACCTGCACTGGCTCCAGTCAACAAGAGAATCACCTTCCGTCTTCTCACCCACGCACACAAAGCCCTACACAACCAAGGCCCAGGATACCTCAACAGCCGCCTCTACTTCTACGCTCCCACACACCAGCTTCGATCGACCGGCCACGCCCTCGCGGCTGTCCCCCGCTTCCGAAGAGCCACCAGAGGGGGAAGGTCCTTCTCCTACCTGGCCGCCAAGACTTGGAAATCCCTCCCGACCCACCTCCGCCTGACCCAGGACCACCTCGCCTTCAGGAAGCAGCTCAAGACCTGGCTGTTCGAGCAGTAGCGGACCCCCCCCCTCCCCTAGCGCCTTGAGACCCTCCGGGTGAGTAGTGCGCTATATAAATGCTTTGATTGATTGATTGGTTGAATACAGGGAGGGACCCATCATTAAGGAAAGCACCATTTAAAAGAGAATTTCTGATCTTATAGGTCCAATAAATTATCCGAGTTAATGTTACACCAAACATCAACTCAAAAATGATTACATTTAATAACTACATAAAATGTCATAAATATCAAAATACACAATATCAACTACATGAATTTTGCAGAAAATAAAGCAAAATATAACACAATCCCATAATAACCCCATTTTACTGTAAACATTGAAATATTATAATATTAATATAAACTTTAAACACATAAAATAAAATTAAAGTACATTACAAATTAAGGCTCTTTGTTTTCCGTTTTTACTGATTTTTTACAGGTAAATACAGACAGAAAACAATGTATTTTCTAGTCTGTATTTATTTTTAAATGTTGATAAAAACGGAAATTGGGTGCTTTTTGAGTGATTCTAAATATACTTTGTCATGACTGCCAGGCCAATAACTGTACGGATTGATAGGTACGGGGGTCAAAAAGAAAGGAATTTAGTAAAGATGTTTAAACAGCAGTAGCTATGCACAAGGTCGATACTGAAATGTGCCTATTTTCAAATAAGTCAATTGATTTATCTTCTGCAGGTGTTCATATCACTGAAACCTGGCCGGCATTCAAGCATGAATGCGTATTTATCGGTTAAATAAATGAGGAAATATACCAGTTTCAGCTTTACTTTTTTCACAAAACCCATAATAACTATGGATAAATACAGATAAAGTTCACAAAAATAAATATGGATAAATACAGACGGAAATTACAAAAAAATAAATACCATAAAACCGGGAGCCCTAATTACAATACATAAAATAATTGACAAGCATAAATACCTAAGACAATTGATGTAATGCAAATAATAAATATTATCAAATAAAATAAAAAATATATTCATATTAACATAAAAAACACAAATATATACTAAACATTAAAACAGAAAGAGTAAGGCCCTAATTTGGATGTCAGTTGGAAAGCCTCTGACATAGGTCGGAGGCTTTCTGACCGACATCCTTAGTTTGAATTCTGACTGCCATAATACGATTACAGCGGTCGGAATTCAAACCGACCGGTCAATGGGGCTGGCTTCCGATGGGCTCAAGGAGCCCGTCAGCCAGTTGGAACCGCAAAATAATCCGTTACGATGGCGCTTTTGTCATCGGAATTATGATGCTGGTTTCTGACAGCCTTTCCATGTTGGACTTTCCGATATGCAAAGCATATCATATAGCAGATTTGGGGGCCCCTAGCAAGCCCCCCCATCTTCCACAGCCTCTGTTCAGTGGCCAAGAGAGCACCATAGCCCCTTGTAAATCCTTGTACCTTGTGGCAGGCACCTTATTGGTGCCTGCCACAAGGTGCAGGGATTTACAGTGACTCCCATTCCTCTATGGGAACTTGTGCTGCGGCTGGTTTCCGACCGCCGCACAAGCTCCCATAGGGAAATTGGAGTCTGCGACCACACCATGTTTGGTTGTATGGTAATTGTGGTTTCTGACCACCGGTCGAGGTTGGTCGGTTCCGAAACCGCAGGGATGTCGGTCAGAGGCAACTCCAACCGACATCCAAATTAGGGCTTATTTAACAATCACCATAAAAGGGAATAACTGATAAAAAAATTCTAAGTAAACAAACACTAACCAATAAAACCAACCATAAAGCAAACTAACCAATATAAATACTTATTAACAATACAGCATAAAAGGAACAGAAACTTTCTACACTTACCACACCAAAACACTACAGCTACAAGACAACAACACTCTGCCAGATTGCCATCAGAAAACCAAAGAAGGAAACTGGCAAAAAATATAAAACTACCTACACAAGTAAGTAAAACATTTAAATTAACATTAACTCATTTTAAAAATGTTAAAGTACAAATAGCTAATCAGAATTTCTATTTTTATGTATCTACCAAACTTTAGGTGCTACAGAAAAAGCACAACACATTCTACAACCTACACAACTACCAATACTATTCAACTATCAAACACCTGGAGAAAGGCCTGTTATAAGTAAGTAAAATCAAAGAACTTAAAAACTAAACCTTAAAAATAAAAAATAAAACGAAACACCTTCAACTCCTACAAACCACCCAGAAATAAATATCTAAAACATAGCGGATAGAACTTTTTATTCCCTAACAGTAAACAAAGCATGTGATCCATATTGGAACAGCCTCAATGGAAAATTGAAGAAAAAGACCTGCACTTATAATCAGCAACACATATGTAAGTATAAATTGCAAAACAATTGTTGTAATACTTTATGTATAGTAGCAAAGCAAAGGTAAAATGATTACAATATACTTGACTGTATTGTTAAGCTGTTTTCGCACAGAATGACAGAAAGAACAAGCTATTTCACATCACATTACGGAAAGGCAAACAATTGTTCTCGCACATGGGCTACAGTTACAGCCAAGAAAGCACAAGCACCAAGAATGTTCTTTGGAAATGTACAAAATGCTACAATAATGCTTGTTATGGGAGGGCTACCACAAAAAATCGAAGTAAGGCATGTATTTCAAGTTTTAAAAGAGGCAAACACTAGTTCCCAAAATCTCACTACTAAAATTCTAAAACATATACTCCCTAAAGTACTCGAACACATCCCAGAACAGCTTCTAGCTTTGTCCTAGGAGGTACCAAGACATCCAGGATACCAAGAGAAGAACACATAACCATCACACATAGCGATGAACCCTTCCTCTTACATGACAACCTTAATACTGAAAAATAAATATTTGCTACATGAGACAATTTATTAAGACTAAGCAAATGTCAAACCTGGTTAATGGATAGATTATTTAAAATGTATGAAACTAAACCACATTAAAATTAAAACAAACAACTACTCCCCACATAAAATATTAATACATTTTGAACAACAATAATACATTCAAGGCTGTTATTACCATTTTAATAAAAGCATTTGAAGACTTCTATAACAATCTGCACTTAATGTAGAACATGCAGAAAACAGCCAGTTTGCCATTGAAATCAAAACATTAATAGCACTAGCATAATTCAATGTAACAGCGGTAGCTAAAAACTTGCTTATAGAAATTTAATTTTACCAACAAAACAAACACAAACTGAGGGGCTCATTAGGATCCTGTACACCAAATCAGGATGCGACTGCCACCATGGCGGCCGCATCCAGTGTTTTAACATTGCGGTCGGTGCTGCTGGCTGCAGCACCGCCAGGGTGTTGAAAACGCATGTTGTGCATTTCCATGCACAATGTGGCAGGCACTACTCGGTGCCTACCACCTTGTGCATGGAAATGTAGGGGGTTACCATGGGTACCCGGAATCCCAGCCATGGAAAGGCGCCTGACCACACATATCCTAATATGGCGGACTGTGCCTGCTAGGCACTGCCACCATATTAGTGGAGCTGCTCCTCCCAGCAGGCACGATTGCCACAGGTGGAAAAGTGCCGAACGGACTTTGCATCCGCCCCGATACCCACCGCCATCCTAATACGGCGGTGGATAAATCTCAAAGTGATGGCGGAACGATCGCCACCGCCGACTCGGCGGTGGCGATAGTTCCGCCATCGCAATGAACCCCTAATAGATTACTTTGACAACTGGGTTTAACAGACTATACCCTTCTGGACACAGATGCCAACTCCAATTCAAAATAGCCTGGGGGAATGTCTGCAACAGAACTAAGGCTCAAGAAGCCAAAACCAACAACACAGCATAAGGATAGCACAATGCCTTCCAAGCCACAGTGGAGAGAACCCAATCTACACTCTACAAATCCATATAATCCCTGCAAAATGAACATAGCTGCCAACAACTGAAAATCTAGCAATCAGTAACTCAAATTAAACCTAAAATAGGTAAAGAAACCAGTATAATGTACAGCATGCTACAATATAAAGTTCAAATCTTTATTAACAACAAAGGAGTACATTACTTAGGGTTTTATTATGAGTACCGTGGTCCATCAGAAAACCGTACTCGCGGTGCAGTCTGACAACCGCCACAATGCAGGCCCATCCGCAGTATTAGGAGTATGACAGTCAGACAGCCACAGGTCTGCTGCCTCCACCGAGGATTCAGGATCCAGGACTAGTGGCACAGTGATCAGGCAAAGTAATATGCTGGTGGTGCTGTTCTGACTTACATTTCCACTGCGGTTTTCAGTGCATTGAGCCCGTCATTGAAAATGGTGGCAGACATGACGCTGCTGGGCCTGGGGATGCATGTTGTGCCCCCCTGGATTGTGCCTCCATTCCTGCATGGTATGGCACGCCACACCATGCAGAAATGTGCTGCAGGCACTGTCCCGACAGTGGTCTGCATGATAGGCTTTCCTATGAGCCGAATAAACTACAATTGTGAGATCGACGCAGCACCGCCTGCCTGACCTGGATTACACTCGTAATCCGGCGGGCGGGTGTAATATGGGCTTGGCCTTTAAGACCGTCAGGAGGACTGCCAAACTTGTAATCAGACCCTTAGAATCAATAGCAAAATTCCTATAATAAAACAATTAGCTACCTACACACTAACCAACAAAACTGAACAAAGGTAAACACCACATAACATCATGATTTTTAAATAAACATTAACCCATTTACTTTATACAGCAGTCAAAAAATGTGTAAAAACATAGAAAAGAAGACTGAGAACAGAGATGGTTTAAGGCATGGGCAAAGTGGACTCTGGCCCAGGGCCCGAGCCTTTCAGGGCCCCCCCTGACAGAGCCAGCTCTCTTCTGCAGAAAGTCTTGCCCTGATGACCTTGAATATTTACCAACCAGATTGTTTTGAAAACCGTTTTCCTTTAATTTACTTTTAAAGTGGATGATGTGTGAGAGTCTATTACAGATATTTTGCCGATAAATGTAGAATTTATTTTTCATGCAACATCAATAAAAATGTTTCTTTTAGATCGCAATAGGATCTAAAATATGAGAAATAGGAAGTTGTCACAGATATTATTTGCAGTAATATTAGTGAACTGCTGATGTTGTGTTACAGTATTGAAAACATACATCACTATCCCTGAATATTAGATGTACATACATTATGGGCCTGATTATGAGTCTGGCAGCAATAAAGACCGGCCGACTCCTGGTGCTGTAGCGCTGGCAGTCGAGTCACTGCCTGCAGCGATGGCACTCCAGTCACCGCCGCACCGGCGGTCCGACCACCCTATTACAAGTTGGGCAGTTAGACTGCCATTGGACCACTACCACTGCCAGTGAACCGCCATTCTCTGGAAGTGGCATGGCAGTCAGAGGCCACAATATGCTTTGTGGGACTGCCGCGTTTCCACCAAGCATATTCTGAGTTTTCTCTTTAACAGCAGTGACATGGAGGTTCCTCCTCCATGTCAAGCCTGGTGGAAAGGGGACCCTAGAGGGCTTCCTGTGCCTCCTCTGCTTATGCAGGCACACAGGGGGGCTTAACATGTGCACCCCTGTGTGCATGCTTAAGAAATCTAGCATGGCATGGACTTTTCAGTCCATGCCATGCAGGAACCTTGTGAAGTCTTTTTCAATGGCACCGCAGACTTTCAAAGAGGCGTGCCCCGGTAACTCCACATTACCCGCCAGACTACACATAACTTGTAATCTGGTCGACAGGTGACGGCAAGTCTCTGCAATGTGGAGACGCAGCAGTAGAGTACGACCCACCCTTGCACTGCCAAATTTTGTCTGTATACTGCAAGAAACCTGGCCAAAGAGGGCACGAAAGAGCCGAAATTGAATCATAAATTCAAACCTGTTTTGAACAGGGGTCCCCAAAGTAGGTTTGGCCCAGGCCCCCTAAAATCCTTAAGATGTCCCTGAATGAGAAAGAAAAATAATATGCTTAATAATTAATTACAAATCAGCACCTCAACAACCACAACGCACAACACTAGTAACAAACATAAAATTGAATTAAGTGAATCTGACACGTAGAAATATTTAATAATTCATTATAAATACAGAAAATACACACAGATAATAAAATGTAACATTTCGAAACCAAAAATAAATAACTAAGTTAGACTTACAGGTCTGCTGATTTTCGTCCACATCCATGCTGTCAAAATCAAACCCAAAATAAACGCCAAAATACCAAAAAAAATGAAAAAGTCCAAAGTAAATCCATTAAAGTAGTGGAAAGCCAAAGGGAACCATAAAAAACCTGAAAAATCAAAAAAGGAAGAACCGTTCCAGAGAACCCCAAAAACCCCAAAGGTAATTAAAGATAATAATATTGGTTTTCTAGAAACTAAAATAATTTCCTGATTAAAAAAGCAGAAACCGCAGTCAATGGGATGATTTCTGATATGTACACCTGTAAAAACATACAATACCCACCCTAAAAAAACACAGTTTTTAAATACAGCATGAACATTACATCATAACTATATTAAACACAAGATATGACAATATCTAAAATAACACAATGCTAGTACCAAACTCTATGTAAGCCTAACGCACAGCACTACTCAAGCGAACACAAACTACTACTTAATAAAACTAAAATATAAACTAACAATATAATTAACATTAACTTGATCTACCCATATTCCCACACCCCAAAACCCTATAGAAAAATTAAAAAAGGGTCTTACCTTATCCAACAATTAACATAAGGTATCCACAGCTAGAGCTCATCAAATTTGATGAAAAATTATGGTTTAAGACTGCAAAAGTTCACTTAGCGGGGAAAAAAATGGATGCTAAATGGAAACAAAAGAAAAACAATCTCCCCATAGAAAACAAAGGAACTTTAACCAAATATTATTTAAAAATGTAGAAAAATAGGTAACAATGTTATGAAATATTGTAAAACTGTCAACAAATGGTTGAAGAAAATATAAATAATTATGTAAAGTATAATGTCAATATTACTGTAAAAACAATATAGCCTTATAGCCCGCCGTAGAGGGCTATACCAGCTATTAAAGGCCCTCTCCAGCGTTAAAGGCCCCGAGCCGAAGGCGAGGGCCTTTAACAAGGGAGAGGGACTTTAATAGCGGTATAGCCCATCTACGAAGGGCTATAAGGCTATTAGAACATTCTGTCACTAGAGGACAGAATATTCTAACAAAAAAAACAAAGCCTTTTGGGAGCGTGAGGGGATTGGAATCCCCTCAGGTTCCCTGAAGCCTTTGTTCACAGCCAGAGCTGTGAACAAAGAAACATTGGAATGTTGGAGCTCCAGGCTTATACCAGCCATTATAAGCCCGGAGCACTCCATTGTTTTCAATGGAGCTCCCAACATTCCAATGTTCTAATAACTATTATAACACAGTACTATTCATAATCTACTTAAACAAGTATATACAACCAGTTGTAAACATGTGTGTATAACAAATGTATATGGTTGAAAAAATACTGTACCATATTTGTAAAAATGTTTAAAAATGCCAATATGTGAAGCAGTGTTAAAACAATATAAGTAACATGTTTTGTATTTCATGAAAACTAAAAGAAATGTTGTAAAACAATAATAATCAAAACTTGGTATGTTATGCTATAAAAATACGTGCCTATAAAAATGTAAACATATACATTAGTTAAAACATAAAAGACTAAATAAAGAACAATATAAAAAAACATGAAATGTGTCATGCTCTGTCCTTTAAATAAAAGTCAACAGTAATGATGTTTGTAAAATATGCAATAGTAAAGTTTCACATAAAATACTCACTTTATAATGTAACATATTAGACTAAACATGTTATACACAAAAGTGGTTACATTTACTATACCCACTTGTAATGAAACCATTTTGAATGTTGTATTGTACACTAAAGGAGTCACAGTTATTTTTCTCAGTGCAATCTAAGCCAGTTAGAGGAAGAAAGGGTGCCCTAAACTGCTCACATTAACTACTCCCACTCCAATTTTCACATGTATTATTCATACTACGACCTAAACCATCTTGGTGAAGGTGTTCAACACTAAATGGGTGACGTATACGAATCCCACTCCAATATAAACCATTTTGAGGAATGTGTTGAACACTAACACGGTCACACTTACTATTCCTACTGAAATGTAAACCATTTTGAGGATGGTTTTATAAACTAATGGGGTCACAGTTACTGTTTGCATCCAACCAAAATATTTTAGCAAAGGTGTGGGACACTAAAGGGTTCACATACACTATTCCCACTCTAATCCATTCCATTTATGGGAAGCTGTTGTAAATTAAAGTGGTCACATTAACTATTCCCATTCCCATTCCAATCTAAACTATTTTGTAGAAGTTGTTTTACACTAACGGGGTGGCATTAGCTATTTCCACTCCAATCTAAGTCATTTAGTAGATGGTGCTGTATGCTACACTGTTCATATATACTATTCCTACTCCAATTTAAACCATTGTGGGGAAGGTTTAGGAAACTAATGGGATCACATTTACTATTTCAACTCCAACCTTTGCTGTTTTGGTGAAGATGTTGGGCACGAAAATGTTCACATTTATTATTCCCTCTGTAATCTACGCCACTTTGTGGAAGGTATTGGGCACTAAACTGGTTATATTTACTATTCCCACTCTAAGCTAGATCATTTTGGGAGAGGTTTTAGATATTAGGGCCCTAATTATGATGTCATGCGGACTGCCACTGACGGCCTGTCAGTGGCAGTCAGCCAGACATCTGGGGCAATGATCATACTGCTGGATTATGATACCGGTGGTCCGAGCCCATCAGGACTGTGGTCGGACAGTAATTCCTACAAGGAAGGCGATGCCTGCAAAGGTACTGCCATGGGGATTACGATGTCCATTTCCCACAACCTTTTCATGGCAGTCCCACCACCATAAAAAAGTTGTCAGAAAGGCACTTTGGGGGTTCTCCTTATTCCACCATTATGTGGCCAAAGGGGGCACACGTGGTGCCCCTCAAACACCCATGCACTGTGTGCCAGCACATAATGCATAGTTGTTTGCAAAGATACCTTTCACTTTTGTGGATTGTGCTGCAGACCTTTTCCAGGCCACAGCACAATCCGCAATAGTAAAAGGCATGTTTCCGACCACCTACACACCAGTCTAATAATAATAATGTGGGTGGAACCAGCAACTAATTGTCGGCTGGTCTCCATCCTGCTACGATGACGGTCAGGCGCATGTCCTACCACCATCGTAATAAGGCTCCAACTGTATAAACTGTGCTATTTCCAATCCAATCTAAACTATTTTGGGGAAGGTGTTAGATATAAAAGACGTAACTTTTACTAATTCCACTACAGTCTAAACTATTTCAAGGATGGCTTTGTACACTTTAAGGGGTCACATTTACTATTTCCACTCCAATCTAGATTATTTTACAGAAGGTATTGAATACAAAATTGGTAAAATGTACTATTCACACATCAATCTAAACCAAGTTGGGGATGGTGCTGGACACTAAAGTAGGCATATTTACTATTCCGGCTGCAATCTAAACCATTTTGGTAATGGTGTTGGATACTATAGGCATAACATATACTATTTCCACTCCACCATAGACCATTTTAGTGAAGGTATTACACAATATGATCACATTTATTATACCCACTCCAATCTAAGCATTTCAGGGAAGTTATTGGAAACTAAAGTGGTCACATTTACTCTTCCCATTCCAATATAAACCATTATGGGGGAAAGTTTTGGACACTAAAGGTTTCACATTTAATATTCCACTCCAATCAAAACTATTTTGGGGAATGTTTTGGACAATAAAGCGGTCACATTCACAATTCTCGGTCCAATATGTATTTAACATTCCATTTAAAGAAAGAAATATATATTATTCAAATAAAATGAATAGAACAAATAATAATAAAAAGTCATATATATTTTAATAAACAAATGTAATTATAAAATTCTACAAGAAAACAAAAGATGTTAAACATGCATTATTAATAAATGATCTAATAACACAAAAGATTATTATTTATTAGTGTAATTACCATAGCATCATTTACCACGGCACATAGTAAAAAAGAGCACATTAAAAAGCACAACAAATAACTAAATATATATATTTAAAAAAACAACATAGCTAATAAAATAGAATTATATAAAACTATGAATCCCCAAAAATATTTACATATTGGAGGATCGTAAATTAACAGTATACCTACACATTAAAGACAAATCATTATCTAATTAAAAAAAATTCCACAACATAAGTAGAAGCAAAATTAGTCAATTAAAGATGTACATTATTATTATTTATAGACAAATATAAATATGTAAAAGCTAAAAACTAACAAAAAATAAAAAGCAATCATTTTTAATTATTATCATATAAATATTAATGTTCCATACTGAGGTTATAAAATAAAAAGGAGAATTGAAAATAGAAAAAAGAAATTTAAAAAACTACAGTATAGCATAAGTAACTAAACTTTAGAATTCAACCATAAAATAATTTAACCAAAATATTTTTTAAATACACCCTATAAATAAACATTTCAAAAAAATATTAATTCATTTTGAACATGAAACTATGATGACAATGGTGGAACAAAGGAAAGCAACAATATTATTAAACACACTTTTTTTAGCTGAAATAAACATTGTTTCCACATAATCCTACTAATATTTTCTCATAAACTTTAAAATTTTAAATGTAAAATGACCAACTCAATTAATAAAATATTTTATCATCACTAACACAGCAAGTATCAAAAAATATATTTCTTTTTTCAAGAGCTCCCCACCCATTTCCCATATATACCCAACATCTCGCTCCTATAACATAAAAAAACTTATACCAAAAAAACTACTCTAATAAATATTTTTAATTTACATTTTACACTAAATAAATTAGAAATTAAAAATTACCATAAAGACAAACAACACAAATGACATACTACACAACACAATAAAATAACCATAAAAACAATCGACAACTATATTTTTGAAAATGATATGCTTTACAGCAATATAAAAGACAACACCCTTTTTTCCTACCTTCAATATTTCTGATAATGAAATTTTGGACATCATGATATTGCTGACATGGTATTTTGTATTCAATGTTTTGTCGAAACACAAAGGAAATGCGTAAATAAGGTTTCACCTGTATATTATCAATCTACTAACTAGGTATATCATCCTGAACAAGGGCATTGACAATAACAGATGTGTAGAGTGTCCTTCAGCTGCTTCTCAGACACCTTCCCAATAGTGGACATGGAATATCTTAGATGAGAATCCTTTAAATACCTCACTGTCACAAAAAATAACAAACCACCTTCTACTGAAACATTATCAACCTTGCACAATGATGATGTTGGACTTCATGAAAACAAATGTCTTTCAGGCATGAGTTAAACATTGAAATAGATGACCTGTAGAATGTTTACTCTTTTAGCATTGAAGAGGATGTAAAAATTATCCACTCTGTCAGCTTGTCAGCTGCCCACCTCACAAAAATGATGTGCCCTCAAACTGATGTTCTCTTTAATAAGGACCTGTCCTAGCATCACTCATCCGCCTCTTTCCCAAAAATACCATTACTTTTTATCTTCTACATTTCTGATGAACTAGGCACCAACCTCTATCAGCCATAAGTTGCAAAGGTGTTCCCACTTGGTTAGAGATCTGCTAACCAACTACTGTGCCTCCTACATCAAGTCCTATAGGACATCACAGCATCTACACCTGGTCCCATGAAAACGTTCCTTTTTGCTAGTAAAGATACAATATTTAGACCCCAGAACTTGGAGACCCTGTTCAAAGCTCACAGAACCCAAATCATGCAAGGAACCAAGAAACCATTAAAAACGTGTAGATTCCAACAATGGGATCACATCCGCCATTCCTCTATATACGTCCAATCCCATCTCAAAAGATTTACCCTGAGGCTAATGGCACAGGCTATAAAACAATGGAAATGCAAGATTATCTCCATGGATCAAAATTCTGGTCTGCATAGTCACCATATTCATTATTGCCTTTGCATCCACAGGTGTTGTACCATTTAAATTATGGGCACTGCCAAGATACAAAATTGAAAAAGAAACATATTTCACAATACTCAGTGAGCAAGAAAACCAACCAAAAGAAATAAAAAATTTGAAGAATCCAGAAAAACATATTGCATATGACATTTTCTGTCATTATCAATAGTCAAGCAGGAAAGAAAAAAGAAAAGTAAAATAATCTTACCAAAAGTCTGCCAAGAGTGCCCGTTCAACAATGAACGCTTTAGCAGACTGCCCACCTTGATTTAACATCAACTGAGAAGCTTAAGTACACAAAAAAGCATGGAGCCAATGGGTAGTACATGGAAGAGGTAACTCCAACCAATTATTGAGCATTACAAAACAGCCATTGACATGCTATTGGTTAAGAACAAAGAAAAAAATATTTATGTGCAGTGTTATTCTAATTGCATCTCAAAGCTGCCTTAGGACAGGCGTTGAACTGAGGCAGTAAAAGATCTGCTCTGAAATATTCTTGATACTTGACATCTGCTACAAATACATGTACAATGTCTGGTTCTCTTTCCAGACAGCATACTCATTTAGAAGGAGGGCAGCAATGTATTTAAAGAGTTTGTAGAGGTCTAATGTCACGCCTCAATGTCTGATAGTGTCATTATGTAAGATTGTTTGTTCTTTTAACAAGACACAATGATTTCCTGAAAGACTTCAGAGAGCACTTACTCCCAAAAATCCACAGCCCAAATCTAATTAAGACAATTGTCATAGCACTGAATAATATCTGATGATTGTTACAACTGAAAACAACACGTTGACCTCAGGGTGAGAAGTTAGGAGCTTGATAATGGGTATATAATTCCGAAGCAGATTGTTTATTCTGGCCCCACCTTCATCTCTTAAATCAATGCAGTCATCAAAGCACATTACATCACCTACACCTTCTTTTTCTAACCAAGATACGCAAGAAAGACCTGCAATTCAGCAATGGTAACATCTTCTGTGTACCACTTCAACACTGCACTTTCCATCCAGCCAACTTCTTTAACACATTACAGATGGCTAAGAGAGGCGATACTGTTGTCAGCCTAAAATGTTCCATGCATGTTGCACTGCCTTGAAAGGCATGCACTGTCTCTCAGTGCAGAAAAGAGCTCAATTCAAGACAATGTGTATCATGTGGGACTCATATTATGGGAACCTCTCTGGCTTCCTCAGGAATATATAATTTCACTGTACCACTCAATATATATATTTATATATATATATATATATATATATATATATATATATATATATATATATATATATATATATATATATATATATATATATTACCTACTGGCTATCGCCAGTAGGTATATATAGTTAGGATTAATTCCCTATGGGATTTTTGAAAATTCTATGTCTAATAACTTTGGCGTTTGTGGACGGAATCGGCTGAAATTTTCAGGAAAATGGCACATTTTGTTTCTGAGCAGCCCCTGAAAATTTGGTGGGGTTTCGTCAAGGGGGGGCTGAGACAAAAGGGGGGTCCCAAAACGCGTTTTTTACATTGAGTTTTCCATAGGGCGGTTGGACTCACTTTTAGCTCGAACGGCTGAATGGATTTGCACGAAACTTGGCAAAATTGTAGGGACTGTTAGCCCGATGTGCCTTTGCTAGGTCTCAATATATGTGCTTCAGTGGATTTTGAGAAATTAATGTTTAAATCAAGATATATATCTGTAACAGCGCTCCGGGCAGCGATCCGGTCCGCTTACTTTTCGCGTTTCGGAACTTTGCGCGCAGAAAGCTGATTGGCTCTCCGGTGTCTGACAACATTCTAAACAGTCCGGAGCGGCCGCCATCTTGTCTCTCGGTAGGATCGAGAGAGAAGAAGAGGTGAAAAACGAAGGGGGAATTTAATGAAAGGGGGCAAGGTATCCCCCTCTTGACCCCCTAGGAATGTTGTTGGGGTTATTAAAGGGTCCCGTGGGGAAAAGAAAAGAAAAATGATTTTTCATGGTAGAAGCGCTTCACGGGCCGCGAACTGGGCCGCAAACTGGTAGCGAAACGGGAATTCGCCATTTTGTGCTTCGTTAATTAAATTACTAGGTATAAGGGGGTGCGGGAGACGTATCCTAATCCCCTATGTTTCCTGAGGGTGGCTGAGGAGGCTGATATATGTTGATACATCTCTTCCAGTGGCTGTGCGTGAGCTTTTTTTTTGCTGCGTGACAGTCCGGAGCGGCCGCCATCTTGTCTCTCGGTAGGATCGAGAGAGAAGAAGAGGTGAAAAACGAAGGGGGAATTTAATGAAAGGGGGCAAGGTATCCCCCTCTTGACCCCCTAGGAATGTTGTTGGGGTTATTAAAGGGTCCCGTGGGGAAAAGAAAAAAAAAATGATTTTTCACGGTAGAAGCGCTTCACGGGCCGCGAACTGGGCCGCAAACTGGTAGCGAAACGGGAATTCGCCATTTTGTGCTTCGTTAATTAAATTACTAGGTATAAGGGGGTGCGGGAGACGTATCCTAATCCCCTATGTTTCCTGAGGGTGGCTGAGGAGGCTGATATATGTTGATACATCTCTTCCAGCGGCTGGGCCATCTTGCCTTTTTTCCAATGCCACAATTTTGTCGTGCACGGCAGCCATTTTAGATGCCAGGCTGGTCCCAGGCTATCACCTACCCCTGCGGATGTAGTTTATGGCCCCAGCTGTAGAGAATTCAGACATGCCAACCCTCCCGATTCTGGCGTGTGACTACTGATTTCAGTGCTAGTCTCCCGCCTCCCGATTTCTGCAAGCAAAAACCCGGGGGCATATTACGAACAACTAGCGATAATTTTTGTCTCTAACTTGTTTAGAGACAAAAATTATCGCCGCACATCGGCGATTTTTATCGCAGATAAACCTTGCTATTATCGCAGAAAAGTCAGCGATATTCATGTATTATCGAGCAAATGCTCTTAGCCATGTTATCCACCTACCATTGGATAACATGGCTAAGAACTGCTCAGGGCAGGTGTTAGATTTTGGAGATATTCGCGCTTAGCGCGAATATCTCCAAAAGTTGGTAATAGGAGAAAGCGATGTTAGGGACTGTTTCCAGTCGCTAACATCTTGGCACGCCACTTTGCATGTTATTAGTGATAAGTATCACTGACATGCAAAGCGGGGCCCAAGATGGTCGCTATCTCCTTTTAGCTGTCACTAACTGGTGTTAGCGACAGCTTGGTAATAGGGAGATAATTTTATCTCCGCTTTCATGGCTTTTAAAGCCAAAAAAGCGGAGATAAACCCCCTTGATAATATGCCCCACGATTCCTTGGGGGTTTCAGCTGACAGGGCTTGGTATTGTGTTACATGGTAATTTTTCCAGGAAACGTCAGAGGGTCGATGCAGGGGTTCTAGAAGAGGTGATAAACCATTTAAGCCTCATGAACAAGCGCATGGTCTTTTAAAGATTTGTGAAGTACTCGGGGCGGCGGTGTGTGTGTGCCCTCTTTCAGGAGCGGGCGGGGGGGCACTGCCAGCAACTTGCCAGGCCAGGCAGTGTTCAACACGTGCATCACCCTTTCTCTGCCTGCTATTGCGCTCCATGCTTCGGAAAGGTAAGAAAAAGAACGTGCATTTGAGTTTGAAATGTCCGATCCTGTAGCAGTACACTTGCAAAGCCCACACATGACAATAACCCGATTCAAGGCCCTATTCACCCGTTTTTAAAAAAATAGATAACACTCCAACAAAGTAAGATTATAAAACTTTATTAACTTTTAACTATAATGAACGGAACAAAAACTAAAAACATTTAAACATTTTTCAACTCAAAAAGCAACAATGGTTAGAAGCTGTCTTTTGTGCGAATAGTCCCAAGGCAGCACAACGTGCAGAGTTCTGGACGGCACCCAGGTGATGTCGCCTGGGTGCCGCACTGGTTTTGGGATCCTACAATGCAGCACAGAAAAACAGCGTGGGGCGTCCCGGGTGGTGCGGGGGGAGGCCTCGTCAGTAGCGGTCTGTTGTGCGAATAGTCCCAAGGCAGCAGAACGCGTTGAGATGTTGATGGGACTGTGTCCAGTGTCCCATGGCTGACACAACATGTACGACAGGCACCCAGGTGATGTCCAGTAAACTGCCGCACTGGTTTTGGTATCCTACAATGCTGCTCCGAAAATTGGCGTGCGGCGGCCCGGGGGGGGGGGCGTGGGGGAGGCGGCGTGAACGGGCCTCCCCAGGTGGCGGCCATCTAGCTGAGTTGCGCCCGCTCTTGCGGCTACAGCGTCTCGCTCACCATGTTGTTGAGTTGCTCCCACTCTTGCAGTGCAGCGATAGGCGGCTGCCACATGGCTCTTAAAATGGCGGACGGCTCCTCGGTTTTGGGCCTGGTCCACTGAAATGGCCCTGGGACACCTTGGAACTCGGACGCTTGCCTGTTAGGGCTTGGGCTCCATTCTCGAAAAGCGTCCCCTCAGCCGTGAAGATTCTACAAAAGTCTTGGGGGCCCCCGACTCCCGCAGGCTTCCGGTGGGGAGCGGCTGCCATGATTGCTCGCGGAATGACCACGACGGAGCCACGAGATGGTGGTGCTCTCATGCTGACGCCAGCTTCAGTCTGAATGATCCAGAAACAAGGTGGGGCTTTCATCGTTTGGGAAAAAAAAATGTTCTAAACCAATGAAAAGTGTTATTTTTAGGTCATATGACCAAGACTTCCATCTTTAGGAAACCAAAAGTAAAATGAACCAATGAAAAGTTTTATAAACAAGTCACATGACCTGTTATGCGGCATAGGGCTACAAAAAGCATAGAAAATCCGTTGGCACGTGAGGCGGCGTCAGTAGCGGACCGATGTGCGAATAGGCCGAAGGCAGCACAACGCGCCGAGATCCGGATGGCACCGAGGTGGTGTCCAGCAAATTGCCGCACTGGTGTGGCCATCCTACAATGCTGCGCCGAAAGACGGCGTGTCCAGCTGAGTTGCGGTCACTGTTGCGGTACAGTGACTCGAACGCGCCGAGATCCGGATGGCACCGAGGTGGTGTCCAGCAAATTGCCGCACTGGTGTGGCCATCCTACAATGCTGCGCCGAAAGACGGCGTGTCCAGCTGAGTTGCGGTCACTGTTGCGGTACAGTGACTCGAACGCGCCGAGATCCGGATGGCACCGAGGTGGTGTCCAGCAAATTGCCGCACTGGTGTGGCCATCCTACAATGCTGCGCCGAAAGATGGCGTGTCCAGCTGAGTTGCGGTCACTCTTGCGGTACAGTGAGTCGAACGCGCCGAGATCTGGATGGCCCCGATGTTGTGTCCAGCAAGTTGCCGCACTGGTGTGGCCATCCTACAATGCTGCGCCGAAAGTCGGCGTGGGGTGCCCCGTTGGCTTATGAGGTGATGTCAGTAGTGGACCGATGTGTGAATAGGTCGGAACCAGCACAAGGCGCCAAGATCCGAATGGCAAGTCCTGGATGTTGAGTGCCTCAGTTGAGAGTTCTGAGCAGTGCTTGTAAGACTGTCTGAAGCTTATTTGCACCTGCTGCAGCTTCACTATTGCCCTGGTGTGGCCAAAGGTCGCACATGACATAGGCGGCCGGCTCCCGAGGTCCGGCGGAACTTTTTTCCTTTTCCTTTCTGCTTCTTTTCCTACAATCCGTTTCATCTGAAGACACGACCAGGTCCCTGAATGTGTGCAGGGGGACGCTATTGATTGAATGAAAATGGCGGCTTGACACAAAGCTGACTCAAGCGTTACTGTTGATGCTATACAGACAAAAATTGGTTTTCAGTTTGTACATTCTTCAGGTTTTTTTTTTCCATCCAAGTCTGATTGAGAGTTTGTAGAAAAATGGCTTCAGATTTTCCACATACTACTCTTCAACATTCTTCCTAAATGTAACAATGTGAAACTCACTAGGAGAACGGCTGTTTCTGTTTCCTTTCAAAATGCTGCCAACAATATTTTCTGAATGGAAGACACCATCTTGTAGCATAAAGGGCCGAAAGGGGTTCTGGTCTGGCCGATGGTTGGTGGAGACATTTTGACTATATCTTGGACCTGCCCGGCCTCGCCCAAAATGGCGCCGGTATAAATGGGACTCGTAACTCCTTGCCCGCAAATGTATATCTAGAAAATGTTATTGTAAGTGGCCCTGTCGTATTTTAATTACAAAATGTACGTCCACCGATTCCGCAACTGTTAGACACCTTTGTTCTTGCAACCTAATGGCCCGCTCGTTACGTTCTTCTACAGTGTAAATGTCTCCTCATCATATACGATTTCAGTTTGCTCCGTGGCCGGCCCACGTGGTTATAGGCCCGTATTTGTATACTGACATTTTCACAATAAAGGTTTTTAAAACAAAACACAGTAGTAGTATTTACATTGGTAAAGTTTTTACTTTTAGTCACTGTTTTCGAATCAGTAAAAGGCAAGTGAAAAAAAGCAGTCCAATTACATGACGGATAAAAGGTATAATATGTAGGAACGCAGTAAAGATAAATGGTCAAGGGCAGTTGTGTTTTTCATGTCTGCAACATAAAGTGATCGATAAGAATCTGATAATCAGGCGTATCGGCGACTAAGACAGCAGGCCGAATCTCTTTTACTCAACGGCTCCGTCATGGAAGGAAGAAACGCCCTTTTTCTCGAAAAAGAAATATATTTTACTTGCAAGACAGTTGTAAATTTTCCGGGAAAGTACATTAGCCTGGAATATTAAAATGAACCAATGAAAAGTTTTATTAACAAGTCACATGACCTGTTATGCTTACGTTACGCGCTGCGCGCCGCGCCTTGGATCACTTCCGGGTGCGCTAATGCGGCGTGTCATATAACGCATTACGCGACAACGTAGGTCAAGAATATAGTCAAAATGTCTCCACCAACCAGCGTTCGGAACACAACCCCTTTCAGCAGTCCAAAAAGTTCTGTTAAATGACAACAGAGGGGACAGGCAACAAGAACCATCAGTCAAAGAGGGGAGGGCAAGTTCTTCTCTTCCGGGTCATGTTGGGGCGCTACCGGAACTGATCGAATTGGTAGTCTACAGTGTTTCTGGATGTTTCAGACTAAAGCTGGCGTCAGCATGAGACCACTACCATCTCGTAGCTCCGTCGTGGCCATTCCACGAGCAATCATGGCAGCCGCTCCCCACCAGAAGCCTGCGGGAGTCGGAGGCCCCCAAGACTTTTGTAGAATCTTCACGGCTGAGGGGACGCTTTTCGAGAATGGGACCCAAGCCCTATCAGGGAAGCGTCCGAGTTCAAAGGTGTCCCAGGGCCATTTTAGTGGACCAGGCCCAAAACCGAAGAGCCGGCCGCCATTTTGAGAGTCCTGTGGCAGCCGCCTATCGCTGCACCGCAAGAGCGGGAGCAACTCAACTACATGATGAGCGAGACGCTGTAGTCGCAAGAGCGGGCGGTAAACAGCTGAATGGCGGAAGAGGCACAGTGTAGCAAAAGCGGGCGGAATGGCAACTGAAACGGTAAAGGGGCGCCCCACTACAGCGTGTCTTCAGGTCAAACGGATTGTGGGACAAGATTCAGAATTGAAGAGTCATCAAAAGACAAAAAGTTCTGCCGGACCCCGGGAGCCGGCCGCCTATGTCGGGGGCGATCTCAGGCTACACCAGTGCTATAAGACTTGGGGAGGGTGTCGGAGCCAAGCGTCTTCTCCGAGTCCATGGCCATCACACCGCCCCTCAGGGGCCTCCGTCAAGCTGTTTAGGAAGGTAACATATCACATTGTTTTCTAATGCAGTCAGGTCCACAAACGACACTCATTTACTTTGAGAATAGTGAAGCTGCAGTAGGTGGAAATAAGCTTCAGACAGTGTTACAAGCACTGCTCAGAACTCTTAACTTTGGCACCCAACATCCAGAACTTATGCCATTTGAGAATGGCAGTGACATCGAAGCAACTCAGGGACCAAAACCATTAACGTACTTTCACGTATGAAAATCTTACTTGGGGAGGGGGCAGGAGCGAAGCGCCCCCTCCCAGTCAGCGCCACCACACCGTATGTTGAAAATTTGAAGCCATCGTTCTACAAAGTCAACCAAACTTGGATTGAAAAATCTAGAAAAATGTACAAACTGAAAACCAGTTTTGGTGTGCATAGCATCAGTAGCAACGCTTGAGTCAGCTTTGTGTCAAGCCGCCATTTTGATTCAACAAAGCACAGGCATTGAAAAAGGCTCAAACTCAGAACTCTGAACTATGGCACCCAACATCCAGGAGGTTGCCATCCGGATCTTGGAGCCTTGTGCTGCTTTCGACCTATTCACACATCGGTCCACTACTGACATCATCTTATAAACCAACGTTATGTAAATAGTTTTTTAATAAAATGTTTTACCCTGTTTCTTTGCTGGTGTGTTGTCTATATTTTTAATATTTGCATAGGGTTTGTCGTTATTTTGTGCGGGATGGGTGATGGAGCCGAGCTGTCTTGCAGCCCTCATGGTGTGGAGCTCAGTTCATCTCACTATTTTCGTATTTCTCATGAAGGGTTGTTCCTAATATTTCTATTTTAGCGAGGTCAAAAAGAGATCCAATTAGT
Source organism: Lissotriton vulgaris (assembly GCF_964263255.1). Taxonomy (NCBI): domain Eukaryota; kingdom Metazoa; phylum Chordata; class Amphibia; order Caudata; family Salamandridae; genus Lissotriton; species Lissotriton vulgaris. The sequence continues at coordinate 1,718,116,037 of NC_141694.1, read as the reverse complement.
GGCCTACTGATTTTGCTCGATTACTTTTATTTTTTTACACGATTTTTCACTATCTGCAAAGACTAAACAGAGTATTGCGACTTTGTGCTTGTTTGTAAATAGAGAATGATCCAAAGAGAACCAATTCTAAAACAGTAAATGCTTGGACAACAATCAATCAAATGGAGAGACAAGCAGGCACGACGGATTACAACGGGGGTAAAGGCCTGCGTTAACTACCCTTCAGTATCTGCAAAGAGAGAGTACTACTAAGACAAAAGAGGGGAGGGGGGGGGGGGGGTGCAGCGTTCAAAGCACATCAGCGTGCATAAATACGAAAATGTTTTTATCTATCACGTACTTGACATTTTAAAGCTTTTCATATTTGCTATTAAAAAACCAATGAAATTCACAGAAAAAACCATAGGTTATAGTGGATATATAGTTAGGAATTTGCATTTACAAAACCTTGAAAATTCAATGAAAAAACCATTGGTTTTAGGCCATATATAGTTAGGGATTTGCATTTACAAAACCTTATTTTACTCGCATAAAACCATTGAAATTCCATATATAGTTATAAGCGCTAACTATACATCGCGCACCCGCAATCCACTGCTGATGATGTCACATATTACATCATTCATGACATGGTTAGTGACATCACTGATGACATCACTGATGACATCTCAAATGACATCACTGATGACATCACTGAAAACATCTCATTTGACATGACTGATAACATCACTGATGATATCATTCATGTGATAATACGATGAACCTCTTCAGACTCTAATATAACCTTAGATACAATCAGTGTAAACAGACACTCACAGACTGTCACTCATCCATGGAGTTACTCACACACCTAGTCAGTCATGCAAAGAATCAATCACACCTCCATTTCCTCAACTATACAGTTATACAAACTTTACTTATTCAAACATATACTAACACATATTTACTCTATTATACAATCCCTGATACAAGTTCACAATGATTCATACAGCCACTCACACATTCACTGGCTCTTATGCACAGTTATTTATATATGTCAACTCTCACATGTACTGTGTTTTACATATGTACTTACTTTGACATGTAGCACTGAGATATCCATTCACTCACCAATACACTCATGCACACAGTCAACCGCCCATACAGCTGTTTCCACATGCACTTTTGAAACCATACATCTAGTGAATCAACTGCTCACACATCTATGCACAGAGTCACACACCTCCCAGCCACCCACACACACACTCAGTATCCCATACAAATACTTGGGCAACCAATCAATAACCCATATAGTTACTCATATAGCTACTTATCAACACATGCAACAGTTTACAGAACAACAGACATAATGATGCACAAATTAAGACAGTTTAGTCACTAACCCATGCACTCAGTGAGACACATTTAATCACTCACTCATACAGTCAGTCATGCACCTACTAAATCCTTCATCCAGACACTTATATATCCACTCATTCTTCAATATGTAAGAGATATTTTAACTTTACAGAAACATACAGTCACTGGATGTTGTCATCAGTGATGTCATCAGTGATGTCATTTGAGATGTCATCAGTGATGTCATCAGTGATGTCACTAACCATGTCATGAATGATGTAATATGTGACATCATCAGCAGTGGATTGCGGGTGCGCGATATATAGTTAGCGCTTATAACTATATATGGAATTTCAATGGTTTTATGCGAGTAAAATAAGGTTTTGTAAATGCAAATCCCTAACTATATATGGCCTAAAACCAATGGTTTTTTCATTGAATATATATATATATATATATATATATATATATATATATATAACGACCGGCAGTAGGTAGGTAATATATATATATTTTTTTTTAATTGCTTTGTATATATGTCGAACGTTTTATACTCTGTTTTTATGGATAAATGAATAGAAATATCTAGACATATTTATACATTCGAATATTGGCATACAGTTATATAATCAGTGTTGTATGTGTACATAAATTAATGTCATAGTCTGTCTTCTACATCCTTTACAAAACAAGGGAGGAGCCTTTGTTAATGGGAAACAGTATTTATGCACTGTGGTGGTCACGACATGTCATGTGATCAAGTCCGGGCTAACCGGCCGAAACGCGTCATGTCTGTTTGGATGGGAAAATAAAAGCACTTTGAAACTTCGAAATCTTGCCGTGTGGTCCGTGTCCTGGTCGGAATCCGTTTGTGCGGTGAACACTGGGAAGTGTTTGGCATATATATATTTTACCTACCTACTGCCGGTCGTCAGTAACTAGTTATAGTTAGAACCTAGTTTCCTTAGGAAAAACTATTTTTGATTTGCTAATAACTTTGGCGTCGTTTGACGAATCATCCTGAAATTCTACGAAAACAAATTCTATCCAGGTCAGCTCCTATCCTGAAAGTTTTGGGGTGATTCGTCAAGCCGGGGCAAAGAAAAAAAGGGGGTCCCAAAACGCATTTTCTCCATGTTAATTTCCATAGGAACTTTTGCAATGAGCTACAGCCAGAACTGCTGAATGGAATTACCCCAAACTTGGCAAAACGGTAGAGCTTGGTTCAGAAAATGTCCTTTTTTTAAATGGTATAAATCAGTTCAGTAGTTTTTGAGAAATTCAAAAAATAAGAGTAAAAAGATCAATTTCCCATAGGAAACTTTGTGAAAGGCTACAGCCGAAACTACTGAACGGAATTACACCAAATTTGGCAGAAAGGTAGTGCTTGGATCAGAAACCAACTTTTTTTGAATGGTGTAAATCCGTTCAGTATTTGCTGAGAAAATTAAAGAAAAAAAAGTTGTAATATCTGGGCGGAGCCTAAGTCCAGAGCACGAGCTTCACTGTGATTGGCTGCCAACACTCCAAACCAGAAAGTGTTGGCAGCCATCTTGTGACTAGGTAGAAGCGAGTCACCAGAAAACTGAGAAACAAAGATATAAAACAAGAGAAGGGGGCAGTGTAGAAACACCCTGCCCCCTAGGCCTGCTTAGGGGGTCCCAGAAGGAACTCCAGGGCCTAAAAAAGCAATAAAAAAAAAATCCACGCAATTGGCTCTGGGGTCGCGGGTTCCTGTGTTTTATTTTAATGAGGGCCCTGGGTGGGTTAGGTCCTGGGGGTATTTCTTCCAAAAATAATAGCGGGGGCTCGCTGGGGTTCAGTAGGCTGTGGAAATTATATCGGGAAAACATCAATGTGCCGTATTGCTGCCTTCCTTTCATATAATGTGGAATAGTGTTTACTTAATATGCAGTGTACACTGTTATCACGGATAGAGTCCCTTTGTTACAGGAAATGTATTAATATGTGTTAGGGAGTGTTCTCTATCCTGGGGCATTTCTTAAAAAATAATAGCAGCGGACCGCTGGGGCTCCTGGAGCCCCAGGGCTTCACTCATGTTGGGAGGGGGGTGCAGTAGGCAGTGGAAATTATATTGGGAAAACAACAATGCGCCGAATTGTGGCTTTCCTTTAATATAATGCGGATTAATATTTACTTATTATGCAGTGTTCACTTTTATCACAGATAAAGTCACTTTGTTACTGGAAATGTATTAATATGTGAGAGGGCGTGTTCTGTATGTGTGCGCGGAACAACATTAACGTTGAATTTGCTGGGGTGTTCCAACAACAACAAGCTTAATATTCATTGGCTGCGAACCATTGAAAGTAGAAGTGTTTCCTGCTATTCACTTCCCCTCCTCAGAGTAGCAAGGACATCTAAAGGACTCAATCAATCAATCAATCAAGGTATTTATAGAGCGCGCTACATACCCTTGGGGGTCTCAAGGCACTTGGGGGGGGGAGATACTACTGATCGAAGAGCCAGGTCTTCCGACATCTTCTGAAGGCCAGTAGGTCTTGGGTCTGTCATAGGTTGGTGGGGAGGGTGTTCCAGGTCTTGGCGGTGATGTGGGAGAAGTATCTGCCGGCGGCAGTCATTCTTCGGATGCGGGGAACTGTGGCGAGGGCAATGCCAGCTGAGCAGAGGTAGCGGGTGTTGGTGTAGAAGCAGAGTTGTCTGTTGAGGTATGCTGGTCCGGTGTTATGGAGAGCTTTGTGTGCGTGGATGAGGAGCTTGAAGGTTTCCTCTTGTTGACGGGGAGCCAGTGTAGGTCTCTCAGGTGGGGTGTGACGTTGCTGCGGCATGGGATGTCGAGGATCAGTCATGCCGAGGCGTTCTGGATGCGTTGCAGCCGTCTCAGGAGCTTGGCCGTTGTTCCTGCATAGAGGGCATTTACGTAGTCCAGCCTGCTGGTGACGAGGGCCTCCATGACTGTTCTTCTCGTTTCGGTGGGGATCCATTTGAAGATCCTCCGGAGAATTCGGAGGGTGTTGAAACAGGATGAGGAGACAGCGTTGACCTGCTTGGTCATGGAGAGGGTGGAGTCGAGGATGACCCCCAGGTTGCGTGCGTGGTCGGTGGGTGTCGGGGTGGTTCCTAGCGATGTTGGCCACCAGGAGTCGTCCCAGGCTGAGGGGGTGGAGCCGAGGATGAGGACCTCCGTCTTCTCAGAATTCAGCTTCAGCCTGCTGTCCTTCATCCATTCGGTGATGGCCTTCATTCCTCTGCGGATGTTGGCTTTGGCGGTGAGAGGGTCTTTGGTGAGGGAGATGAACAGTTGTGTGTCGTCGGCGTAGGAGATGATGTTGAGGCTGTGCTGTTGGGCGACGTGGGCGAGTGGTGCCATGAAGATCTTGAACAACGAGTGAGGAGCCTTGTGGTACGCCGCAGATGATCTTGGTGGCCTTGGAATGGAAGGGTGGGAGGCGGACGCTCTGGGTTCCCCCTGAGAGGAAGGATGTGGTCCAGTCCAGTGCCTTCTCTTAGATTCTGGCATCGTGGAGGCGTGTTTTTAGAGTATGGTGGCAGACCGTGTCGAAAGCGGCTGACAAGTCCAGAAGGATGAGGGCTGCTGTTTCTCCGTTGTCCAGCAGGGTCCTAATGTTGTTGGTGGCGGCGATGAGGGCGGTTTCGGTGCTGTGGTTGCTGTGGAAGCCGGACTGGGATGGGTCCAGGATGTTGTTGTCCTCGAGGTAACGGGTCAGTTGCTTGTTGACGATTTTCTCTGTTACTTTTACTGGAAATGGGAGCAGGGAGATAGGACGGAAGTCCTTGAGGTCCTTGGGGTCCGCCTTGGGTTTCTTTAGTAAGGCGTTGATCTCGGCGTGCTTCCAGCTTTCCGGGAAGGTTGCTGTCTTGAAGGAGATGTTGATCGCTCTCAGGAGATGGGAAGCGATGACTGTGCTGGCTTTGTTGAAGACATGGTGTGGGCATGGATCAGACGGGGATCCAGAGTGGAGGGAGTTCATGATCTTGACGGTGTCATCGTCACTGACGTTGGACCAGAAGATCAGACGGCTGGTAGGGGTGGTGGTCGTGGAGGTGGGGGACTCGGTGGTAGGTGGGGGAGTCGAGGCATTGAAGCTGTTGTGGATGTCGGTGATCTTGCGGTTGAAGAAGGAAGCCAACAAGTCGCACAGGTCCTGCATTAGGGGAATGTTGCTGGTGTTGGAGCTGGGGTTGGAGAGTTCCTTCACGATGCTGAAGAGCTCTTTGCTGCTGTGTGTGTTGTTATCCAGGAGGTACTTGAAAGTGGCTCTGGGCAAGGGTGGTGGTCAGCTGGTCTTTGGTGACATTGCCCCAGCAGCGGCATGGCATGTGTTTGGTGCAGTGGTGCGTGGTGGGTTTCCTGAAGGGGAAATGGATGCATGGATGGTCGGTCCAATGGGGTTCGGTGGTGTGGTTGAAGGAGACCAACGGGTGCAGACGAGCTTGCACGCTTTACAAATGCTGGAATTTTTTTAATTCAACAGCATAATGATGACAGATATTAGCAGTATTATAAATTTAATGCTTCACAGCCAATGAACATTAAGCTTGGGAAGGTCCTGCTTGGAACACATTACCCAATGACATGTCCCTAATACTCTGTGGAGGGGGAGGGAATCGCTGACAACACTTCTACTTTTAATGGTTTCCAGCCAATCATCATTAAGCTTGGGAAAGCCCTCCTTGGAACAAGTCAGCCAATCAGCTGTCCCTCCTACTCCGCAGAGGGGAAGTGAATGGCTGGCAACACTTCTACTTTCAATAGTTTGCAACCAAACAACATCAATCAATCAATCAATCAGAGTACTTGTAAAGTGCGCTACTTACCTGTGAGGGACTCAATACGCTGAGGGGAGAGGGGGTGGCGCCACTGCTCAAAGAGGAGTCTTCTGAAGGCGAGTAGATCTTGGGTCTGCCATAGGTGGGTAGGGAGGGTGTTCCAGGTCTTGGCGGCGAGGTAGGAGAAGGATCTGACGCTGGAGGTCGTTTGTTGGATGCAGGGGACAACGGCGAGGCTGGCGGAGTGGAGCTGGTGGGTGGGGGTGTAGTTGCCGAGTCTGCTGTTCAGGTAGGCTGGTCCGGCTTTGTGGAGTGCTTTATGTGCATTGGTGAGGAGCTTGAAGGTGATCTTCTTGTCGATGGGGAGCAGCGTAGGTCTCTCAGGTGGGGGGTGATGTGGCTGTGGGGGGGATATTGACGATCAGTCGGCCGGAGGCGTTTTGTCACCGTTTTTCCTGTTTTGGTACGGATCCACCTGTAGATCCTGCGGAGCATGCGGAGGGTCTTGTAGCAGGAGGAGGAGATGGTGTTGACCTGCTTAGACATGGAGAGGGAGGAGTCGTGGATGAATCCTAAGTTTGTGCATGGTCGGTGGGTGTCGGTGCTGTGCCCAGTGTGGTCGGCCACCAGGAGTTGTCCCAGGATGAGGGGGTCCTGAGGATGAGGACCTCCGTCTTGCCAGAGTTCAGCTTCAGACGGCTGCTCCTCATCCAGTTGGCGACGGCCTTCATTTCCGCATGGAGGTTTGTTTTGGCGGTGTGTGGGTCCTTTGTGAGGGAGAGGATGAGCTGGGTGTAGTCGGCGTAGGAGATGATGTTGAGGTCGTGATGGCTGGCAACTTGTGCGAGGGGGGCCATGTAGCTGTTAAACAGCGTTGGGCTGAGGGATGAGCCCTGGGGGATGCCGCAGATGAAATTGGTGGCTTCGTATCGGAAGGGTGGGAGTCGGATGATCTTGGTTCTGCAGGAGAGGAAGGACGTGGTCCAGTCAAGGGCCTTCTCTTGGATTCCGGCTTCTAGGAGGCGTGTCTTTAGAGTGTGATGGCAGACCGTGTCGAAGGCGGCTGACAGGTCCAGGAATATGAGGGCTGATGTTTTACCGTTGTCTAGTTGGCGCCTGATGTCGTCTGTGGCAGCAATGAGGGCTGTCTCGGTGTTGAATAAGGACTGGGACAGGTCCAAGATGTTGTCTTCGAGGTGGCGGGCCAATTGCATGTTGACGATTTTCTCGATGACCTTCGCCGGGAACGGGAGCAGGGAGATGGGCCGGAAGTTCTTGAGGTCCTTGGGGTCCACCTTGGGCTTCTTCAGGAGGGCGTTCATTTTGGCTTGCTTCCAGCTTTCCGGGAATGTGCTCTGTTTCGAAGGAGATGTTGATGACCTTCCGTAGTTGGGGTGCTATGGCTGCGTCTGCTTTGTTGAATACGTGGTGTGCTCACGGGTCTGACGGAGATCCTGAGTGAATGGAGTTCATGACATTGCGTGTCTCGTCGTTGTTGACGTTGGACCAGGAGGTCAGGTGGTTGGCGCTGGTGGTGTTCACAGGGGAGGTGGAGTCTGGTGTAGACGGGACTGTCGTGGTATTGAAGCTGTTGTGGATGTCAGCGATCTTGCGGTGGAAGAAGATGGCTAGTGAGTCGCACAGTTCCTGTGAGGGCAGGATGTCGTTGGTGTTGACGCTGGGGTTGGAGAGTTCCTTTACGATGCTGAAGAGCTATTTGCTGTCGTGTGCGTTGTTATCCAGGCGGTCTTTGAAGCAGGATCTCGTGGCTAATCGGATGAAGTACTGATGGCTGCGGTGGTGTCCTTGTGGCCTGTGTGGTTGTCCGGTGTGCGTTTGTGTAGCCATATCTTCTCCAGTTTCCGGCATGCGCATTTGGAGGTCTGGAGTTTGTTGGTGAACCAGGTGGCTCTATTGCTGGTGTGGCTGTTGGAGGGTCTCTTGAGTGGGGTGAGGGTGCAGTCATCGATCCACTGTCTAAGGTTGCGGGCTGCGGCGTCTGGATTGGTGGGGTCAGTGGGTGGGTTCTGGGCAAGGGTGGTAATCAGCTGGTCTTCGGTGACTTTGCTCCCGCAGCGGCGGGGCAGCTATTGGGGACGGTGCTGCGTGGTTGGTTTCTTGAAGGTGAAATGGATGCAGCGGTGGTCGGTCCAGTGGAGTTCGAGTTGTCTGAGGCCGAGGTTGGCGAGGTTGTCAATCAGGGTGGTAGAGTTGGCGTTGTTGTTGTTCTCGAGGTGGAAGTTTAGGTCCCCAAGGAGGATGTAGTCCGTGGAGGCGAGTGCGTGGGTGCTGGCGAGGTCGACGATGAAGTCGCTGAACTGAACCCGGGGTCTGTGGTGTCTATAGATAAGTGTTCCTCTGAGGGTGGTGTTGGAGTCGGTGTGGAACCGGAAGTGCAGGTGTTCGGCAGTGTTAAGGGTGTCGTCTGCGTGGGTGGCGACCTTGAGGGTGGACTTGTGGACGATGGCTATTCCTCCTCCGATTCAATTGCCGCGATCCCTGTGGGTGATTTTGTAGCCGTCCGGGATGTCTATGGTGATGTCGGGCACCGAGGAGTCGTTCCACCAGGTCTCGGTCAAGAAGGCTACATCTGGGGTGAAGGTGTTGAGCAGGTTCCAGAGCTTGTTGGCGTGTTTGCATGCAGAGTGGGTGTTAAGGAATATGCAGCGCAGGCGGGTGGGTCCGGTACTTGGTGGTTTGGTGGCTCTTTTGCAGGTGAAGCTGCAGGTGCGGCAGGAGAAAGGTCAGTGGGGGCGTTTCGGGGCGGCCTGGAAGCAGCTGCGGTCTCGGCCGTCTTTGAGTGCGTGGAGGGTTCTGGCATTGTATCGGAGTCTGGTGTTGTGGCGTTCGTGGGGTCCAGGGGTTCTGGTGCTGGGCGCGGTCCAGGCACAGACGGGCGCAGACGGGTTTGCCTTAGGCATGCCTTCGGTGGGCCTAAGGCACGCAGCATCCGGTATATATGGAGAGGTGGTAGGGAGGAGCAGCTGGGAGGCAGGAGCAGTGAGTGGGCAGGGGGGCGGAGACACAGGGGGCACAGCTGCTGGGAGAACAAGTGGCACAGAAAGAAAAACGGGGCTGAAAAGAGGGGGAAACAGTGGCACAGAGCAGAGAAAACGGGGCACAAAGGAGGGGGAAAACGAGTGACACAGAAGAAAAACGGGGCAGAAAAGAGGGGGAAACAGTGGCACAGAGCAGAAAAAACGGGACACAAAGGAGGGGGAAAACAAGTGCCACAGAAAGAAAAATGGGGCAGGAAAGAGGGGGAAACAGTGGCACAGAGCAGAAAAAATGGGGCACAAAGGAGGGGGAAAAACGAGTGGCACAGAAGAAAAACGGGGCACAGCTATGGACATGAAGCTCTGGAAGCCAATCAGATGTTTCTCCTACTCCGCGAAGGTACAGGGAATATCTAGTAACACTTCTACTTTCAATAGTTCACAACCAATCAAAATTAAGCTCTGGAAGGTCCTCCTAACAACATGTGACCCTTGACCCTGTTTCCAGGCAGGTCGCTCCCCAAGCCAAGCAGCTCCACCTGACTGCGCTCATGTTCCTGTGACCAGCTGCTTTGCTGAGGGTGTTCGAGGCCCGCCTCCACCCGCAGGCTGCCACCTGCGCCTCATCCCTGGTGGCCAGTGGTTGGCACGTAGGTTTGTCTTCTGCCCGCACTACTGTTTCCATCACTGTTGCTGGCTTGTACTGTATTTTTTGTAATTGTGCCTGTTGCTTAGTGCCTTGCTTTGTTGCTTTGTTGCCCGCTTTGTTACTTATTGCCTGTTGCCTTTGCCCGTGCTTGTTTCCCCCTTCGCCGGTCCCGATTCCCACCGCTGCTTCCCCTCCGGCCCGCCACCCGCTACCATGGACCATTCCCCCCCACCCAGCTGCTCCTCCCTCCCACCTCCCCTTCTTATGGAGGCTGCGCCGCTGGCGCGCCAAAGGCGCGCCTAAGGCAAGCCCGTCTGCGCCTGTCCGCACCTGAACCGCGCCCAGCATCAGTACCCCTGGACCCCAGAGACGCCGCGACACCCGACTGCACTATGACGCCAGCACCTTCCATGCACTCAACCCCGGACGAGAACACAACTGCTACTGGGCCACCCCCAAGCGCACCCATGGGCCTTTCACCTGCCAGAACTTCAGCTTCACCAGCATCCGGCCCGCCACCCCATCAACCAAAGAACCCAACCACTTCCGGTGCATCCTCCTCAACACCAGCTCCGCTCGCAAACACGCCACGAGGTGTCATCAGTGATGTCACTGACCATGTCATGAATGATGTAATATGTGACATCATCACCAGTGGATTGCGGGCGCGAGAGTTACAGTTAGTACAACTAACTATAACAGAGGAATTTCAATGGTTTTGTGAGTGAAATGTCTGAAACCCCTGGACACCCCTGAAACCTACATTTTATTCAGTGAATTTCTAAGGTTTTTTAAATGATAATTCCTAACTATAACCTGCCTGAAACCTATGGTTTTTTCTGTGAATTTCGAAGGTTTTTGAAAAGATAATTCCTCAGTATAACCTGCCTGAAACCTATGGTTTTTTTTCAGTGATTTTGAAAGATTTTTTCAATGACAATTTTTAAATGTATTATTGTTATATTTATTTCTCTGATACTGATTTACTGAATTTTTTAAATCTATTTATTTTTAGATATCTTATTTTTTAGATTACATTACACATTTTTAGTATAATTTTTTTTAAATGTAATTAATATATATATTTTATATTTTTTGAAATATTTTCTTCTTTTTTTTCTTTTTTATGAGGAGTCGCGCACCCAAAATGCTTGTTTCCCAACTACTGCGAGGAACATAGCCGTAATTTTAGAATTGCTCTGTAGGATCCGTGTAGGGTGTGCGATGGGCACCGTTCCCTCTAGGGCGCACATGCGCACACACCACCCCTTACATCACTGCGTGGAGCACGCACACAGGACATCGCGCGAGAGAGTCGCGCCGCCGGCCGCTTTGAAGATGCAAGCGGCGGGAACATGACGAGTGTAGGTAAGGAGGCGGGCGGGCTGGTGGCTATGTGGTAGCGCGGGCAGACTGTGGCTGTTTGGTTAAGTATTGCTGTTAATCAGATCCCCTTCACGGGCTCCGTCAACAGCAATACTTAAACAAAAGGCCACAGGCTGCCCCGCGCTTTACTAACAAAAGCGTAGTCAGTTTACAAACACAGCGCATACTTTAGCACACGCTGTGTTTGGAAACTGTCTCTTGCTTTTGTTATTAAAGCGTGGGGCAGACTGTGGCCTTTTGTTTAAGTATTGCTGTTAGCAGAGCCCATGAAGGGGCTTTGATTAACAGCAATACTTAAACAAAAGGCCACAGTGGGCAGTCAGGAGGGCGGGGCCGCAGGGGGCACAGCGGCTGGGGAAACAAGCAGAACAGAAGGCAAAAGGGGCACAAAAACAAGGAAAAAAACGAGTGAAACAGAGGGCAGAAGGGCACAAAAACGAGTGGGACAGATGGCAGAAGGCACAAAAACGAGTGGGACAGGGGTCAGAAAGGCAAAAAAACGAGTGGAACAGAGGGCAGAAAGGCACAAAAACAAGTGGAACAGAGGGCAGAAAGGCACAAAAACGAGTGGGACAGAGGGCAGAAGGGCACAAAAATGAGTGGAACAGAGGGAAGAAAGGCACAAAAAAGAGTGGGACAGAGGGCAGAAAAGCACAAAAACGAGTGAAACAGAGGGCAGAAGGGCACAAACACTTGTGGGACAGATGGCAGAAGGCACAAAAATGAGTGGGACAGATGGCAGAAGGCACAAAAACGAGTGGGACAGAGGGCAGAAGGGCACAAAAATGAGTGGGACAGATGGCAGAAGGGCACAAAAATGAGTGGAACAGAGGGCAGAAAGGCACAAAAACGAGTGGGACAGAGGGCAGAAGGGGCACAAAAACGAGTGGAACAGAGGGCTGATGGGCACAAAAACGAGTGGTACAGAGGGCAGAAGGGCACAAAAACGAGTGGGACAGATGGCAGAAGGGCACAAAAACGAGTGGTACAGAGGGCAGAAAGGCACAAAATACGAGTGGAACAGAGGGCAGAAAGGCAAACAACAAGGGGAAAACGAAGTGGAACAGAGGGCAGAAAGTCACAAAAAACGAGGGGAAAACGAAGTGGAACAGGGCAGAAAGGCACAAAATACGAGTTTATTCGCCACTGCTCCAGGACATCTACGATAATTATATAAAAAATTCTAGGGTGTCGATGTTTTAGGATCAATTCTATGTATGAATTTCATGATTTTTTAATTATTGTACTGTCATCATATAGTCTCTGTTGTTCAGTATTCTGTATGATTTTTAACTATGTTCATTAAAACTGTGATTGTTTTTATATGATTTTGGTTTTTCCTTCCTTTGCTGTCATTTTAAGTCACTTGTTTTTCAATACTTGAATTGCCTAGGAATTTTTATTCACACAAAATACGAGTGGAACAGAGGGCAGAAAGGCACAAAAAACAAGTGGAACAGAGGGCAGAAAGGCACGAAATATGAGTGGAACAGAAGGCAGAAAGGCACAAAAAACGAGTGGAACAGAGGGCAGAAAGGCACAAAATATGAGTGGAACAGAGGGCAGAAAGGCACAAAAAACGAGTGGAACAGAGGGCAGAAGGGCACAAAAAACGAGGGGAAAACGAGTGGAACAGAAGGCAAAAGGGGCACAAAAATGAGTGGCACAGAGGGCAGACGGGCACAAAAAACTAATGGCAGAGAGGCAAAATACAGAATACAGAAATATAGGGGCAGCTAAAAACAGAAGGCAGAACAGGCAGAGAGGCACGGGCAGCCAGGGGAACTGAAGGGAAAACTGGGCAGAGACACGGGCAGCGAGGGGTACAGAAGGAAAGACCGGGCAGAGAGAGCACAGGGACAGCGAGGGGAACAGAGGGAAGAAAAAGGGGAACGGGCCATGTACAGGCAGCTGGGAAGACAGACAACAGCAGTCAGAGACACAACAATGAAAATACAGGCAATACAATAAATTTGCAAACTACCCTTAAGACCCTTATTTTGGCTCTGAAAATGCACCATCTTTTCACTTTTTAAAGTAATCGTTTTGAGCGCCATTTGGCGCGGCAGACACGCACGGTTTGGTTCAGCGCACAGAGACCCTCCCCTGCAGCACACAGAGGAAAAAAATTAGAGGGAACATTGGCGATGGGTGCGAATTTTCATGCGCAATTGCTATGTGACCAGTACGTGACTTCAAGCGCTTGCGCAACATATACGTATCACGCCTCACCACGCGTGGGCGTTTCCGCATGACGTCATCTAGGTGTTCAACGCAGTGGGCGCACGACTTTCGCGAAATTTTTCGATATACAAAAAGATATATATATATATATGTATTTAATATAAATATTAAGGGGAAAATGTATATTCTTTAAGTTTTAATAAACTTATATTACCTTTAAATGCAATTTTGTGACGTCGCGCTAGGTGCGTGCTGCGTGTACGCACCCAACTCGGATCCCATGTGACCAAAAAAAAGAGATTTGATTGGTTTATAACCCTTACTGTTCTAACTATTGAAGAATCCTACCCCTTCTTAGACCTTACTTAGGAGAAGGCCTGTACTGAAAAGAACGTCACTTTTTCTTCATTGGAAACCTGAATTTCTTTTTTGGAGACAACAATGGCTACACCACTGCAAGAATCATCTGATTCTGAAGATTTTATTACTGAACAATTTCTATCAGAACCTCACCCTCCCAAAAGATACACATCCATCATATGGACATTTTTTACTTTTCCGGAGGGGTCAAAGAAATTGAATGCCACCAAAGTAACATGCAATATTTTCCAGGCGGTACTGTTCAGAGGAGATCCAAACAAGAAATACTCCTGAGGCACTGCTAGTATGCGCAAGCACCTCCAATCCATGCATCCTGCGAACTACGCTCTCGAAGAATGTAGAAGACTGCGCCAAAATGCACCTCCACCACCGGCAATGCCAAGTCCCTCTGCGACATCACCTTCAACATCACCACCAGACATACGTCCCCAATTTGTGAAAGTTAGAATGCACTGCGTGAAGTGCAATCATTTAATTTGTGATGGGGAGCAATCAGTAAACCTAGTTTGCATAGCAATTGATAACCATTGATGCTAGTTTTTTTTTATTCCCTCAAAATTAATGGGTTTGTTTGTCCTGTTGACTTTTTTTCTTTTTAGAAAAACCAAAAAAAAAAGAAAAAAGTTCAAAAAATCATAAAAATATATAAAAGTACAAAAAACAAAATAAAATTATTTTCAGAACTAACTACTCTGGTTAAAGAAAGAGCTAAATGTATATGCTAGTGTGTGAAAGTTTACATAAATGTATATTTACTGCATAATTCACTAAAGAATGCATTTATGGTATATGGTGAATGTATAACTGCAGAACTATAAGGAAGTGCTGTAGATTGACACTGTAATCTTTTTAGCTACAGCGTGCTGAGCTACTTCCGAAGCACAGGGATGCAACATATGTACATAAATATGTTGGGAGTCTGTGCTTCCCTCTGCACTGCTGCTTAAACTGCAGGCATGTGGTGATGCAGGCACCCTTGCACTATGGTGCAAGAACATCTGTGTTGTGTGCAGATTTTTTTTGTGCAGGAAGACACACCTTCCTGCACAAAAACTATCAGTAAAGGCATTTTTCTCCTTTATTGAATGCTGTGCATTGTAGCATATATTGGAAGAAAAAAATGAGGAGAAATGAAAAAATTCTGGGGCAGATTTACAAACTCTCTGCACCACCAGTACGTCACATTTTGTGATGTACTGGTGACGCAGGTGGCTCCTCCATATTTACAAGGAAAGAAAAAGTTAACCTGTGTGACTTTTCCTTTCCTTCTAAATACGGCCCCTTCATACGCAGCTCTTTGCTTATATATATTACATCCTTCATGACATGGTCAGTGACTTCACTGATGACATCTCAAATTACATCAATGATGACATCACTGATGACATCATCTAGTGAATGTGGTTTGGTTTCTTATTTAAATATGTATTATATATATAGTAATCTGCATTGAGGAATGAGTGGTTATTAAAAAATCTGGATAAAGGATTTAGTAGCAGTCTAATGGATTGTTCACTTGAATAATTTATAGTGTCTCACTAAATATATTGGATAGTGACTAAACAGTGTGAATATCTGTATTACTTTGTCAGTTGTTGGGTAAACTGCGGCACCAGTTGGTTACTAGCGATGTGAAAGTCTATATTAGTTATTGATTAGTTAATTCAGTATTTGTATGGGAGAGTGAATGTGTGTGTGGTTCAGTGGGGGGGGACTGCCCAAAGATGTGTGAATAGTTGATTCAGTAGGTATATCACGTTAAGACTACATGTTATAACAATTGTTTAGGTGAGTGCATTTCTTTATGCGTGTAGTGATAAGCAAATATATATCTCTCAATGGTACATGTCCAACAAACTTCAGACTGTCCATAACGCCGCAGCCAGACTCATCCTCAGGATCCCACGACAAGACCACATTACCCAGGAAAATGAGCACTCCACTTACTCCCCGTCAAAAAAAGAGTGATCTTCAAGCTGCTCACGCACATCTATAAAACCCTCCACAACACCGGACCCCAATACCTCAATCTCCCACTACACCCCCAAAACAAACCTACACACCGCTGACCAGGCCTTGGCCAAAATCCTCTGCATCCACAGAACCATACAGGAGGCACACTCTTCTCCTATATCATGGCCAAGACATGGAATGAACTCCCCCTCACCATCAGAAGAAACCCCACACTGAAAGCATTCAGGAAGAGCCATAAGACCTGGCTTTATGAATGACCAAAGCTGCACAAATCCCCCCACACACTCCCTCAGCACCTGGAAACCCTCACAGGTGAGTGCGCTCTATACATCCCTGATTGATTGATTGATAGGCCACCACAGTGTGTCATTGAGTGTTATCAACAGGCCCTGCTTTGGTTCGGCTGTCTGTAACTCTTAAAGGTAGTGAAAGGAGCAGTACTGCCTTCTTTAATATACACATAATCTCTGAGATTAGCTTGGTTGGGCTTCACCTGTGAGAGCTACTTTGAGGGTGCTGGTGAGCTACCAGTAGCTCCCAAGCTACTGGTTGGAGACCCCCAGTATGGATACTGAGTGGGGAATTGTAGTCCTGAAGCACAAATGTGAAGGTCATTACACAACTACATGCATAATGCATAGCACTATGAAGCACATGCTTACTAACTGAATGATTACAGAACTATAAGGAAAGGCACTGGGTGAACTATTGGTTGACTTTTACTTTAGTGATTTAATTACTACATGGTACTGAAAGAGTCACTATGGGATTGCAACAGCAGTCACACTGTGTTTGCTAGTATATGGATAGTGACTGGGGAATTGTAGGCCTGAAACACAAAGGTGAAGGTGGTTAGACTACTACATGCATAGTGATAGGAATTTCAAGCACTGAGAGCCCTAAAGCCTGGCTCACTGCAAGAGTACATGTACTTATGTGTCTGCAAACACATCAACCAACCAAATCATTCTCTCTCAATTTTCCCAATTGGACACTGATTCACAGTGTGATTCTAGACAAATAACAGTATCCCTTGCAGTGTATAAAGAAAGATTAAAAGTATTAGATAAATAAATGTATTAAAACTCGGAGTAATGGAATTAAATAAATTAATACTCGGATATAACTTAGAATACTCAAAGTTTAATGGAGAGTATCTCTGGAACGGGATGCAGGGAAAACGGGGTTTAGGATAATAAAGAATAATAAAAAAAAGTTTAAAAAAAGGTAAGTTACTACAATAATAAGTCCAAAAAAAAAGGGGAATAAATGTTAATACTCGTATAAAAAAAAGTAGCCTATAGAAATGCTTTAATAAGAAAAACGAGTTTAAATAAAGCATTTTAGAAATTATTCGAAAGTTAATAGTATGGAAAGAGGCACGTTTACATAAACACGTGATGTACTAAAACAGTGGAAATGAGAACAGCTGTCAACTGAAAAACATGAGTTAAAAGTGGGAAGAGCAATAAATTGATCTCATAGAGTGTTAAATAACCGAAAAGTATATAAACCACACCAGTGGGATGATTAGTTTTGTTTCAGAGAATCATTATCATCAAAGCTTTATTTCGATATATATAATATCATAAAAGCACATTTCAAGTATAAAACACAATACATTAACAATACATTTTCCTTAAAAAGTTACTTATAAAAACCTTTGGTATTACAATAAATAATTAAAAAAGCTTTAAACTTTGTCAGCTTTGTGAATATTTGAACATATAAAAAAGATACAGCAAAATGTATCTCATCAAATAGCCTTCAGCCTAATCAACCAAGCCCAACTAAGAAATTTGGCCACCCCACACACTAAGGTTGTGCTAGCATCAGCCTTAAGAATTCTAAGTGCAATGGAATGGTCCCTGGTTCCAAGCAACAGGCACACAGGTTTGAGCCATTTCTGTCTAGGTTTTATATAGGCTGGGCATACAAAAAAGACATGAGCAATATTTTCAGAAACACCTTCACAAACTGGGCAATCAGGAGAAGTTTGATGCAGTGGCTTCCACTTGCAAATATGATCGCGAAGGGGGAGTGTTCCCATCCTAAACTGAATATAGAGAGATCTATCTCTGGGTTTCTTAATGAAATCTAGGTAGGGCTCTAGGCGAGCCTTTGGTTTGTGCTGTCGGAATTCCTCGGTCAACCTACCTAGGTTTGGGTCCCTCTGCTCATAATCATCAACCCATGCCCAATAGGCTCGCTTAGTTTCAGTTTTGGACAGCGATGCCCCAGGCTCCCGGCCAGCAGCATGGCCCGTTTCCAATAAAAGCTTCTTTATATTAGAAATCCAACTAATTTTATGGGCTCCATGAAGGTTCATAACCTCTCTTAAACGATCAGATTAGTTTTGTTTCAGAGAATCAATACGGGCGAAGAAACTACGAGCAAGGTAATGAATCGGAGCTGCAGAAGCATCTTGACAATATCTTTCCTTTCCTCAGAGGGAACATATTGGTAATGTATATTGAAAAATGCATAAAACATTATGTCTCCTCCAGAGGAGTTGGATGAATTTCGACGGAGGAAGGAAAGAATATCGAAGAGAGGTAAATTTGTGAATGGGTATATGTTTGATATTTTTTTGATTATAGAATATAGTATGTTTAAGTTTAAATTGAATATAATAATGAGTTGACAAAAGAACCATTACAAGAAATATAAGTTAATAAAGGAATTACTATGTGCAAGGTAATGGTTATGAACGACGGTATCGTCTTCACTTTATCTTTCATTTCCACAGAAGGATCATATTGTTAATGTATATTTTAATTTACATTTAACTTTATCATCCTTCAAATGGAGTTGGATGACTTTCAACAGAGTATTTGAAAGAATAATAAATAATATTTTTTTAGTATCCAAGTATTTTCTAATGATTGAATAATGTACTATAATTACAGTATCGACTGAAAAAGGAAATACTTTGGAATAAAAGAAAATACTCTTTAGCTTCTACAGTGAAAATGGAATAAAAGTATTTATATTGAGTAGTGCTTTTACCAATTTTCACTCGTGAAGAACAGGAGGATTATCATCGTAAGCACTTTTTTTGAAAAAATAATATAATTGTGTCTTCAAATATTAATTAATAATGCTTTCAATTTTTAAATATGATTGTAAAATGTAATAATGACATGAAGTGTACATAAAAAAAGAAATATGAAGTAGTGAGGGAGTGTTTGTCGTAGCACTTATATTCTACTTTATCTGAAAGTAAAAAAAGCCCAAACATATAATGTAAACATAAGGAATGAGTGCTTATGAAAAAATAAACAAAATGTGGTCCAACACGTGATACCAATGAATGAAAAAAAGATTTAGCATTTCAGCCATGTGATGAATATAAAAGACTCATTAAAATATTTTCAAAACTTGTGCATTTTTCTTTTAAGGGTAGTTTGAAGAATTATACATTTAATGAAAGGACAAAGTACTCCACGCTAAAGGAGAAGAGTCAGCACAATTATGATAGAATAGAAAATAGAATAATACCTTTACAGTCAACAAACTCGTAAGCAGAGTACACAGTTTAAGTTAAAATCACCCTACCACAACTAGTTTTTGAAACACATTCTAAAATAAACTGCGTTACAAAATGGGCTACGTACATGGTGAGGGTATCGTAACGTCACATAGAAAAAACAAGCCAATCAACATTAGGATCAGGAAGGTAGAATTAACCACACAACAGCCAATCAAATGTTTTTGAAAATCTGCGCAAGGAAAGGGATTGGTCGGTAATACGTCTTCTTACAATGCTTCACAACCAATGGAAAAGAGGTGTAAAAAGTTTCTGTTTTTAACATACGAGCAAATGAGACAACCTTGCAAGTAAACACAGTGGGAGGCAACTGTTGCTTACAATAAATAATAACAATAAAAAAGGGTAGTTTAAAAGAACACTTTGGAACAAAACACACGCGTGTTTGATTAAATAAAGTTTACGAGGTGAAGTATAATCAACAATCTTAAAAAAATGTATGGGAAAATTATCAGTCAAGGCATTAGCATTCTCGCTGCATTAGCGATCAATCACATGACTTACATTTCACCACTGTCTGCCGCACTTAACTTCACTTGCAAAGTTAAAAAGAACATGTGAGACATTAGCATAACATGTGTAATGCGATGCGAATTATTGAGGATGAGTTGCTTTCGCAAGACCCCGAAAGGCTTCTTGCAGAATAAGTACGCACTTATCTGCCAGACCCCATTTAATGATTAACCAGGCTCTCAAGGCTAAACACGTCAGAAATCATCTCTTGTCACTTTCTGTTCGTCCAGGTTGACCGTGAAAGTGCGCGTCTCCTTCTCCTTTCTTTTTCATAGTAATTGTTACTCATACACTAAAGAGCAAATACCCCACAGATGCAACACCCTGGATTTGCAATAGTAATTGTTACTCATACACATTATCCAGCACATACCCTACAGATGCACCACCTTGGGGTTGGAATATTTTTTTTACTAATACACTATCCAGCACATACCATACAGATGCACCCCCCTGGAGTTACAATAGTAATTGATACCCCTACACTAACCTGCACTTACCCTACAGATGCACCCCCATGGAGTTAGAATACTAAGGGGCCGGTTCGGGCCGGAAATCGGACCGACCGACTCGTACCGGGAACGGAGACTGACTGACACCAACAGGCACCGTATGACCCATGAAGTATGATGTGAAAGCTGTTACCTACAACCGAGCCGGACGGAACACAAGCCGTATGATCGAGCCGTACAAAAATCCGCCATCCGGCCGGAAAATGGACACGAGCTGCACCGACCGACCCGAACCCGGAATGAACTCGACCGATACGTACCCGCGACTTCCGAGCCGTACAGTTCGATGCTAAGCACATGTAATCCGACCGAATCACATGGAGACCAAGCCGCATGACCGACACGGACCGAAAATATACCTGAAGCGAGAGAGACCACCGTGATCGACTCGCATGCAACACAGAACAAAACCAGTGTGAAAGACACGGAGCAGCCCGCATAAGCCAACATGAGCGTCCGACTTGGTCAGAAGAACGTCTCCTACATGCGCACCAAAAACAATGACAAAACCACAAAAAAAGGACCAGTCAAGCAATGACAAAGTCAATAAATACAAAAAAACCACAAAGACACACCTACAACTTCTCCTATAAAAAGGCAACATCACACTACCATGATCCTTTGCAAATACAACAGAGCAGCCAGCACACAACAACTTGAGACTCCAACCACTGATACACACACAACTCACCCATCACACAACCAACACACCATCAGCACCCCTCCAAAAACTCACACACATACACCCATCCAAAACAGACAAACACCCACCCACCCTCACTTGCACCCACCCACCCACATCACTCCTCACCACCAACCATTACCATGCCCCCTAAGAAGAATTCACCATTCACAGACACTGAGCTAGAAATATTGGTAGATGAGATCCTCAGAGTGGAGCCACATTTGTTTGGCGCATTGGTACAAAGGACCCCCATGTCACAGAAAACCAAGATGTGGGACAGGATAGTGGACAAGGTGAATGCACAAGCACCACCGTATCACACAAAGACCAACATCCAGAACAGGTGGTATGACGTGCGCAGGAGAGTCAAGAAGCTCCTCCAGAAGGAACACGCCCTGAGCCAGATCACTGGCAGTGGCCCTCCTGCCAAACCAGTCTACTTCAGGTCCTGGGAGGAGAAGGTGCGGGACATCATCCCACCAGAGGGAATCCATGGCCTATCTGACATACCAGAGCCTGGTGAGTACACAACCAATATACCCAATACTGTGTCGCAATACACACACATCACCGTTAAGAGGACAGTGAAACCACGCACTGATAGCAAAGGCCCAGTAAACAAAAATCAATCAGACCAAGAAGTTTATGCTAGTCAGACAAACACAATAATGGCCACATCACAGTGATTTGTAACTGTGTCATGACATGTACAAACCTAACAACAAATAGGGTATTGCAGTGGCACTAATCTGAGTTAACACTGTCAGACATCCCTGCCACCACAACCAATATCTCACAGTGAAGCTGACTGACAGGAAGGAATAGTGGTTATGCCTGTGAAGTCAGTGTATACCAAAGCATGATGTGGCTGTTGTCACAGATAATGCACCCCCTCACAATTGCACCATCAATACCTCTCTGAAGAATGCTCACCTCAGAGGGGCTGCAAATGGACTGGCAAGTACTCTGAGACTGGGCTCTGTTGTGGGGAGCACAATGCCCTGCTGGGAATTGACCACCACCAAACACCAGAACTCCACTGTCAGCCATATTGTCAGCACAGGCACACCCTCTCACAGGGAAGCAGATTCAGAAGGAGGGAAGTGAGGGTATGTTGGGAAGGGGGGTGTAGCCCAGAGCATGGTGGGAGTTGCAGTCACTCACAATCCTCAGCCCCCTACATGGCCCAGCAAGCCCACACTGCACCATGCTCACCTCAGAGGGGCTGGAAATGGGCTGGCAAGTACTCTGGGACTGGGTTCTGTTGTGGGAAGCACAAGGCCCTGCTGGGAATTGGCCACCACCAAACACCAGAACTCCACTGTCAGCCATCTTGTCAGCACAGGCACACCCCCTCAAAGGGAAGCAGAGTCAAATGTTAACAGTGATCACACTCCTGTGTCAGCCACCTGATGGCCCTTGAGTAACAATGACCATGTACATTGAAATCCATACATGAGCTGGGCATGTGCACACATCAACATGCACATTGAAAGCCTTCATGTTGGCAGGACAAGGTGCTACCACAACATCAATCTCTGTCTGTGAGGACTGAAGACAATGCAGTGTTCAGGCATGCATCCTGACATCACATTGCAAATGTCATGTATATCAAACATTCTTACAAAGATCAAGGAGGGGTGAATGCTCCACTCCTCCTGTGCAAACTGGTCCACAACTGATTGTGATGCCTCCATTGAAAGCCTCACATATGTACACATGCGTAGTGCGTGATATCATGCTTATCCGCATCATCATTGGCTCCCCCTTGTTGCAAATATGTTGTGCCTGCACCTGGTGGTAACCAGCCTGGTTCACCAGTAGTGCCCAGAGGAGAAAACCGAGAGTGTATTTGTGCTCAAGTACTGTGAGTCAAAAACACACACAACACCCAAAGACAACGCTAAAATGTTGAACATTGTGATGTATGAAGTTACAAACAAAGGTGTCGTGTGTGTGTGTGGATCCAGCTACTGATCCACCACACCTAGGGTTCGTCACTGTTGGTAAACATGTAGCAGCCCCATGTGATCCTAGAGCTATCTCCTCTGGACACTACTGAGAATGCAGCCAGTCTACCCCCAGGTGGTGGCGCATCATATTTGCAGTAAAGGTAAACCAAAGTAAACGCAGCTACAGTACACTGAGGCGGCAATCCAAGAAACACGGCCCCATTCCTGGATATGTATAGGAGGGAATTTACTAAGGAATAAAATCATGTACATACCATGGCTACACAGGATGAGAGATCCCTTGCCCCCTCCTTCAATGTTAGTACTACCCATTGCAAGATGAATGTATCAGTACCTCTTCCTCCCTCCCTGTTGCAATATGCATAGTTCAACCATTGATGTCTGTAGTAACAGGGTGGTGGGAATGGTGTTAGGCAGAGGTCACGGTCTGCAGAGGGGCCTGGACTCCCTGATGACCCCCAACTGGTACACATAATAGATGCACACCAGGATAGCACCGGAGGATTCAGCGAGGTAGTGGGGGTCCTCAAGGACATGCAACTGGAGCAGGCTGGCCATCATGCACGCATGGAGGCCAAGTGGGACAAACTTACAGCGGTGCATATGAACATATCGACATGTCTCTGTCATATCAGCACAAATATGTCCACACCTCCCTGTGTGCCCACAACACCTCTTGCAACAACATCTGCAAACGCCACATGGAGGGAGGATGAATCTGGTGGAGAGTATGATGCAACGTCCGCGCCTATTCCTGAGGATCCCCCCAGAAGAAGAAAAAGGGTCGTCCGAAGAAGGACAAGTGAGTCACAGTTGTCCCTGCACATCCCTCAGGAACCCAGAGCCTGTTTTGGATATTGGTCTTTGTGTGCTGCGCGTTCTCCTTGTTCCACATGACACAACACCCCAACATGACATGGAGGGTCCATGTTGTACTAATGTAGAAGATGAATGTGGACTTCACTATGGATATTTCATCTACCAATCCTTCTAACTCATCTGTGAACCTTGGATTCTAAATGTCATGTACAGCACCAACTCCACACATGTATGTATATAAACTCACTATTACACTATACTTGCCTATGTTGTGATTCAAACTTGGTAAGTGTCATGGAGATGATGAAATGCCGAAGTGCACAGTACATGCCGACTACAACAGCAATGTCCTTACCATTATGTGACTCATGTTGATGTGACACCTATGACGGAGACACACCAATAGGGCACCACAACACATATTCACCATGGACATGTGACACATTGCCTACAAAGATGGGTGCCAGATATACGGTGGAATGCACAGACACCACACCTTTCCACAGTCACTGCCAACAAGCCCACAGGTGAGGTTACCAAATGTCAGTCAGATGTGTGAAGACAGGCAACACACATAACTAAGTGAAGCGCAGGTTCATTACAAATCAGAAACAAGTTTATTACACAACTGTAGCAAGGTGAATCCACATGACAGTGGGCACATGGTCACCAAGTGCAGTCAAATGGCGTTTTAAGGGTGGATTCTGGTAGTCGGTGTCAAACTTGCCCCAGCAACTAGCAAAGTATCTTGGGAAGGACTGAAATGAGACAGAGTCAGAAGCACACCAGAACATGATGGAAATGCAATAAACATGTCACAAGAAACCTACACACTAACAACTTAGCATGTCAACACCATTGTGGACTACAGACCATCTGACAAGACACATCAGTGCACGCATCCAGTCAAGTACCACACGGTCAAACTCAAACAGCAACTGAGCTGCACAAACACATCACAGGGTCACTCAGGACATTGACATGACAACCCTCTGAACTCATCTTCAGCTGAAGAAGTTGATGATGAGCTGTCTGCGGACGTCACCCTCATCATCATCACTGGCCTCGTGGCCCAGGCCAGGATCCTCCACAGGTGGTGGATGTTGATCGTCGTCGTCGTCCTGGATGAGAGGCACCTCCGTCCATACTGCCATGTTGTGGAGCAAGCAGCAGACGATGATGATTTTACATACCTTTGCTGGGTCATATGGGAGGGCCCCTCCGGTCTTGTCCAGGCAGCGGAAGCGGCTTTTCAGGAGACCAAAGGTACGCTCGATGACTCGCCTGGTTCTGCCATGTGCCTGATTGTAGTGCATCTCGGATGCTGTCACAGGGTTCCTCAGGGGTGTCAGCAACCATGGCATGTTGGGGTATCCAGAGTCACCTACATAGAAAAGAATCACACATTAGTTGAGTATTGTAAGGGGGTGGGAGACAACATTGCAAAAGACACAAAATGGTAAACAGTGCACACCAACAAGCCAGGCATGCCGATTTGCCATCTGTGACATCTTCAACGGTATGCGACTCCACCTCAAGATGTAGGCATCATGCCGAGAACCAGGGAATCCTACACACACATGTGTAATCACCATGTCTGCCAGGCATACCACAAGAGCATTGATTGAGTAGTAATGTTTGCGGTTGCCGTATGTCTGTTCCTGTGCCCGTGGAGGTATCAGGGCCACATGTGTGCCATAGATTGAGCCAATCACGTTTGGCTTCCTCCCCAGTCCATAGAAGGCATCCTTGATCTCTGCGAGTTCACCCGGTGTAGGAAACTTGATGTAGAAGTCCAGGTAAGTCAACATCCCCTCCAAGACATCTTGTAGCACACGGCTGAACTAAGTTTGTGACATACTACCAACACTACCCACAGTGTGTTGGAAGGTACCGGTGGCAAAGAAGTGCAGGGTTGCCATCACCTTCACTTTTGGCATCAGTGCTGTTGGGTATGTGCGGCCAGGTTGCAGATGTGGCACCAACTACTCTGCCAACTCATCAATCAGACTCCTGGTGAAGCGGTAACAGCGGATGCTGTTATGTTCCACCATGGTCTCGAGGTCAGGGAACGGTCTATGGACTGCTGGCCTGCAGTACAGAGATGAGCAAAGTAACAATATAAATTCAGCTACCCACGTGGCACTCACCTTGCAAAACATCACATGATATATCATAGCAATACACAAGTAACTGTGGTGTGTGCTGTTGGTAATGGACACATATGTCATCTTCATGTCCATTATCTCACATATCAATCACACATGTGTACATGAATTCCTTGGGGTGCAATGTCAAATCATTGGGCTGAGCCACAGTACATATGGACTGATGTCCCGTTCAAACACACACAACACAGTGATAAGGGGGGACTGATGTTTCACAGGCATCACAACTCCATGTCAGGGAAATGGCCATGGTCCCTGTATTGCCACATGTGCACTGGAATGACATGTTGTATCATGGACATCCCACAACCAATCATGAGTCCCACAGTTAGTGCCCCTGTGGTCCCTGCAGGCCATACATGGACGCCCCTGAGACACACACACAGCATGAAATTGTATGCACAAGGCACATGGTGGAACTTGTCTCACATTGGGCACATGGAATCACAAACGTCAGAGACACAACATGCACACAGACTGTGTGGGTAGATCATGATTGTAGCCATGTGTCTGTCTGTGATGTACATGACATGCAACTCAGAAATCATGTTGTATGTGACAGGTCCTACACATCTCCAAACTGGTGCCGTATCCATGACTCATTCCCATAAGCCAAAACTTTGAAATTACATTTGTGAGGTTCACCACAGCAAACTAATCTGTCCCCATGAACTCCTGCCCAGCCTGGGAGTGGCTTGACCAAATTGCCATTCAAGTATGGAAATGTTGCCCCCCATACACACACACACATGTGATACAGCCTTACATGCCATGGGATGCAGTGTGGGACATGCTGTGGTGTTAAAGATGTGGCCATGGCACTTAAATCTGTATTTAAACTGTCTGCAAGTCACACCAATGTGATCCGACGTGGCTGACTTGTATGCAGACTAAGTATGGGTGAATTTTGCGAATCAGTGGTTCGCAAATTCACGCGAAATTGCAAAAAAAATCTGCGAATTTGCGGATTTCCCTGCGAAATCACAGATTGTTGTGCGATTTTGCACCATACTTAACTGGAGTACTTTCTACTGCCTAATCAGTAAGTGCTACCTCATTGGGTAAATGTATAGTGCTTTTCCTGCACTACAGCTGCGTAGGGCCAGAAGAGTTGCCTCCAGTGACCATGTGTGTGTAACTTTGCCATCGCACCGCAGGGCGCCGGGGTCCCTCGAGTGAGTTGTCCATCATAGTGGGTAAAGGGCGGGACGACGGTGCACACCGCTAGTGTGTGTGTGTGGGGGGGGGGCAAACGGGGTGGCTTCTTTGCGAGTTCACATGCCTCTTGTGTGTATAAAAGGTCAGGCACAGATCAGAGCAGTAGATGGGGAGAAAAAAGCTACTGGTTACAGGAACTGCACGGGGATTGCACTCATGAAAGTCAAGGATGCAAAGGCCTCCATCAAGCATCATAGCTAATTTTCGACTGTATATATGGGGAGAAAGCACACCTGCCCAGCCTCGACAAAGCGCACGTTTTTTAGGGCTGATTAAGGAGTTACTGAATTTGACCTTCAACTCGGGCACCTGCTTTATCTATATCTGTAAGTGCTTCCTGCAGGAGTCTCTGACCCTGCTTCGAGGGTCAGAGCAGGGTCAGAGAATAGTTGCAAGTAGGCAAGGAGGCGCCGCTCAGGAAGCACTTACAGGGTTACAGCAGTTTCTTTGTAACCATTTTGTAAATGGTTACAAAGAAATTATCTTCAACTTGGGTACCCGCTGTAACCCTGTAAGTGCTTCCTGAGCAAAATTAGTCCCGCTCGCGGATTCGCGGATTTTGCTGTAATTTAGCGCGATTCACAGATCGCGAAATCGTGGAAAATCCGCAAATTCCGCGAGCGGAACAAATTTTCCACCCATACTTAATGCAGACGCATCATACATGCATGGACCGAGTAGTGTTCACACCTTGTCCATTGGCTGCACGATGCGTATGAATTAGTCACCCGCATCAGATCACATTCATGCCAATGGGCAATGCGCACGGCTTGGTTCATGCATGTTGGACGCATATGCAATCTGACCTGAAGCGGGTGACTTGTAAGCAGACGCATCGTACAGGCATGGACCGAGCTGTGTGCATGCATAGCCCATAGATTTGTATCCAGACGGATGCGTCTTGTTAAAAAAACACACGTCGGATAGTCAGTTTACCGAGCCGTGTGCAATCATTGGCAATGGGCTGTCATGGAGACGGATGCGAATTCAAAAAACGTTCGAGATGTGCCCTGGAAATACAGTTGGATGCGTACAACAATGTTGCAATCCTAGGGCGTCCTGAAAGTGAGTGATTTGTATGATGCGGAAGATGTGTAGGAGTCTTACATTTCCATGTATTGGACAGATTCATAGAATACAACCGTGTCTGGCCTATCAGTGAAGGGCAATGTCACAGAATCTGCCTCAGCACTAATTTAAGGCTGGCAGGCCCCCAGGGAGCTTACTTGCCTGCACTACATGCTACAGGACCACTTTCCCAAATCCACTGCTGCTGCTGTCTATTCTTCCTCTGGTTCCTGCAATGGCACGTACTTTGGAGAGGGCCCCAGCATTCACTGAGGAGGAGAACCAGGCCCTGCTGGACGGGGTCCTCCCACAGTACAGCAAACTGTATGGGAAACCAGGGGAGCAGGTGAGTGTGCAGTCCTCTGCCTATCATTTTATGCAAGTTGTCTGACTAAAAGTAATAGAATAGTGCACAGCAGTGTGAGGCATATGCACTGAGTACTTTCAGCTAACTATTTATGTGGGTACATGTGATGAACAGGTGTCCTGCTGCAGTAGTGCTAGCCCTAACTTCCTAGCCAGTGTTGCCATGTCAGACCTACAGCACAGATGCACATTCATATGGGTGCACTACCTGTGTACCTCTTTTAGCTTTGTGATGACTACATGTATTCTCAACTGTATGCAGCACAATTATGTGGCATGTGTGGTAATGTCCTCTTCACTTTGTCATCCTCAAGGGTTGATGCCCACCAGAAGCAAGACATCTGGCTGACCATTGCCCAGGAGTAAGATCTGTAGAGGTCTACAAGCGACGGATCCGTAACTGCCAGAAGAGGTGGCAGAACCTACGGGGCTGGACCTGGAGGATCGCCAGGGTCCAGCTGAAGCTGTCACATCCTCACTGTAGGGGCGGACACCAGACCCTGACCCCCCACATGCTCAGGATTCTAGCGGTGGTCTTCCCGGACATGGATGGACAACTGAAGGCCAGACAGCAGCAAGGAGGGGGTAAGTCCATGCCTGATCTGTGAACATGTCTGACATGCCATTTGCCATCTTTTGAGTTTTGACCTGGCCATACTGCCACATTACGTTGGTCTTGGAGTCCAGGACTCATGTCCCTCAATTGTGTCAGTCACACTCCTCAGTTGTGGCTCCTACAGTCTGTGACTTTTTTAACTTGGGCACTATGTTCCTTCATTCAGCTATGCTGAGGGTCCTGCACAGCATATGTTACTGGGCCTCTGATGTGTGCATCGTGGGTGGGTCTATTCTTTGCATTATGCCTGGTCTCTGACATATGGTCTGTGTGTGCCTTTCATATGTGTTCAAACTGCTGGTCTGGGTCACAACATGTGTGTGGGGTTCTTAAGACATGCCCATGCATCCTGTGAGTCCATGTAATGTCCTCAGGAGTATGTTTAGTAAATATGTCACACTTGCCCAGACACATGCCTACTGTCCAGGTCAATACACTGTTTTAGGATTACCTGGTCAGTCATGCCCACTCCACAGCATTGGGAGAGTCTGTACTCACACTCACATGTATGGACCTACTGATTGTGCTTCCTGAAATGTGCCATCAGGTGTCTGACACAATGTCATTGTGGTGTGGCTTCCTTTTTTTGTGACAACTGATGTGTTGAGGATTTTAGTGTGAGCAGGACATCTGAGTTGTGACAATGGTGATCATACCTGTGCAACATATAGGGTTGTGGTCAGTTGAATGTGCACAATGCTGTATGCAAGAGTGACTTTCACGCAGCTGTGTGTCATTGTCAGCAGACTGTTAGGTGCTCATGTTCATGTAGTTGTGTTTGCAGTCACTCATATGTCAGATTTTGTTGATGTAGGTTCATCATAGTACAAGAACAGTGTGTGGCAGAGGACAGAGTGGTGCACTTGTCAGCTGCAGACTTTGGTATGGGCATGACCTATGTATGTGGCGCAGTGCAGACTGATGTTGTCCGGATGCATTGCCCCATGACATGTGACAGTGAAGACTGACTTACCATGCATGTCTTTGCCAGGGCATTGACTTGAGCAGAGGGACCAGGCACCCCATTGTGTCATTGACTTTCAGGACGTGAGGACATCATTGTGTGTTGTGCTGTTAGGCATTACAAGATTGTGAAATGTGAGTCTGGACATACATTCATCCAGACCCCTGTATTGAGTGATTAGCATGCGCTGTGATGTATGTCAATGGTACTGTACTTCTACATGGTCATTTGAATGCTCAACAACTGTGTGTGTGGTGCATGTGTGCACTTTTGTGGTATTATCAGCCAGCATATAACAGACATATGGGTACAGGTCCAGGAGGGATTTGTGTGCCATGGTTGATGTTCAGACTGGCTATTGCCCTATGTACACCTGTGTGTGCATTTTGAGCAAATATCAGCCAAGGATGCCAGTGCATGGTCTGTGATGTGGTGTATTTACAGTGTTGTGTGCAGTCAGTGCAGGCAACTAATGTGGTCCTTTTTTCCTACTTATATGCAGATACATCCACAGGTACAGGGGACAGTGCCATGGAACAAGAGGAGCCTCATAGTCAGCCTGGGCCAGCCACTTAGGAGTCGGAGAGACCCAGTGGCACGGATAGTGAGGCTGTCCCCGCCACCACCACCACTACCACCCTCCCCTTGGCTCCCATCCCAGAGGTCCGTGGCAGCTCCCATGTTCAGGAGCATGTCTCCTTCCTGCCAGGCACCGCACCCCCTGCCCCTGTGTCCCCTGCTGCCCTGAGTGTGGAGTCCTTAAACAGATCCATGTAGGGCACACACCAATGCTGAGTGTCCTCCATGCAAACACCAGTCTGTGGACACAACTGGTGTCGTTCATGGAGGGCATCTCATCCGGCATGTCTGCCCTACAGAGGACCAATTCGGCCATGGCCTTCTCACTGATGGCAGCAGTATCCCTCC
Organism: Lissotriton vulgaris; assembly: GCF_964263255.1. Classification (NCBI taxonomy): domain Eukaryota; kingdom Metazoa; phylum Chordata; class Amphibia; order Caudata; family Salamandridae; genus Lissotriton; species Lissotriton vulgaris. The sequence continues at coordinate 1,718,084,977 of NC_141694.1, read as the reverse complement.
TCTAGCAGTCCCTGACCCCTTCAGCCTCAGCCCAAACAACTCCTCCTAGCCCCCTACCTGTCCCCAGCACACTTACACCTGCACGGTCACCAAAACACACAGACACAGACAGCACACATTCACCTAAACATAAGTCTAAATGTGCAAGCATGCTAAGTCAGGGGACTGATACCACACACACAGGGGATGGGTCGCATACACACACAGGCATCCACAACCACTCCGCAGTCCTCCGATCCCTCTCCCTCCAAGAGCCCTTCCCTTGCCTCACCTGCAACCCATCTCGTAAGAAGCTCTTCCTGTGTGACCTAGGCCTCTTCCCCTTAGATCCAGCAGATCCTGACTACAGGGGAAAGGGGAAGTCCCTACACACAGAGAAGAGTGCGCCTCACACCCGGACACCCTCCCCCAAGTGCAGGCAGACTGAGGCCCCCACCCGCAAGTCACCCTGTTCCCGGAAGAGCAAGACCCCAACCCCAACCTCCAGGTCCACTGCACAGTCTCCTTCCTCCATCCCCCAGGTCAGCACACCACAGATTCCCCTGCCACTCCCTGCTCCAGGTTCCCCCAACCACAGATACATCATCCCTAAAATGCTCAGGCCCTACCCAACTCCTACTTGCTCTTCCACTGACACCACCACCCGTCTGTCTGTTGCTGCAACTGCTGTACGTGGCGACCCGTCCAGAACGTCGGAAATGCGCATCCTACTTGACCGGCCGGATGTAGCAGTGTTTAGGTTGCCATGCGTCGCGAATTCAGTGTTTCCGGGTCAGGCTCGGACAGAAATTGATGATGAAGTCGGAGAGTGCAGATCGGTCGGGAATTTGGCACTTTTCCGCATCGTACTTCCTCACCCGACGATCCCGCTCCTGATACGGTTCGGCCGTAAGGTAAGGCTACTAACATGTCTCGGAGGGCTGACCGACCGAGATCGGAATCGACCCCTAATTGTTACCCCTAAACTAACCTGCACTTACCCTACAGATGCACCCTGCTCTCAGATTTACAACACCCTTGCACCACTTTCGCGTCACTTTACCCATCTTAAAAGTGATGCAATAGTAACGCAATGAACTTGTAAATCTGCCCCTATGCACATTACGATCAAAAGAAGTACACAACTCATTCAATTATTTATCAATTACAATTAGACAGTGTTGCTTCACGATTCGCAATGCACTTCAATAAATACTTCATGCCTATTTAAATGGAAGACGAGATTGTCGACATTACAAAACTTAGTGGCGTATTTACAAAGACGGGGTTAAAATTGTCATCGCTTTAACGGCTGCAAACTACAACAAAAACGCCGAAAATTGACTTCAAAATCCTTTTTTATCTTACCGGAAGATTTTCCCAACATTGTTGTTTCCTATACAAGAGTGAGAGCCACCCCCCCATTGGGTATAAAATACATGGTTGGGGGGGCCTTGGGGCCTCCCCCTGCAAAATTAGAAGCGTGTGGGCCTCAATGACCTCCCTCAAGCCCTGGGAACCACCACCCACTGAGGATTTGTGTATTGTCGGAGGTAGGCTGCGTGGCCCTCCGCCTGCAGCCCTCGAGGGCCTTGGAGGCCGCCACTCCCAAGGGCCGGCTCCTGCAGTGTCCTGGGGTGCCTACCCCCGGGACACTGCTGTTTGCTTTGAGAAGGCGGGAGTCTCCTGGCTCCTGCGCTCCCATGGCAAACTTGGTTTGGATTTTGAAAGACAGAGCAGTGAAATCTGTTCTCACTTTCAAAATCCAAACCAGATTGCTTTTCCACATGTATGTTAGCATCTCCCCAAGTGGAAAAGCAATGCCGGCTCCCGAAGGACGCGGGAGGTCGGCGGGACAGTGGGCGCATTGTGGCTCCCCCCACGGTCCCCAACATTTTTTATAAGACCCCGGGGATAGAGTTAGAGTTAGAAATTACTGATAATGGCTATTTTTTACGGTAAAATTAGAAGTTGCGCACCCAGCGCACCGCTCAGTGAGGTCCCTTGGTGTGCTCGCGCTGGATGCATGACTCATAATCTGTAGGGTGTGCGACTCCAGCGCCTTTGGTGCACAACTTCTACGTGTTTTGGAGCCCTCATTGCTTTTCCACATGGGGAGCTTGTGAGAAGTTGGCCCGATATGCAACGTTCGCTATTCTAGCGACCGCTATGTATCGTTCCAACGACCCTTATGGTGTTTGGTTGTAAGTCAACCTATAGACCAGCTATCCTAGTAGCATGGATACGAGCAGTCTAAGGCTAAAGACTCGAGAGGGCGCGTTAAGCCAGCTGTTTACCACACATGTACCCCTTGAACACCCAGTGAAAGGACACCACACAAGTGTTATGAAAATAAACAGTATATTTATTAAGAATCACAACAGCCCTGTACTCTTTATGAGGACAGGGTACTAAGCACAAACCAAATCTCTTTAGCAAATACTTCAAGTGCACAGTTTAAAGACAAGTGTCCTAGGACACGGAAAGGTTAAGGCAAGTCGGAAGCGAGGGACTCGGGACCCTAGAGTAAGGAGGCTATGCAGGCACCGAAATGCCGAGTTACCTAGCCACGAGGGCTGCGGCTGCACAAGTCTTACAGGCGTCGGGGTCTTCGCTGACGAGCCAGGAGCCGGAAGAAAAGGAGTTGCTGGCCGGCGACCAGTGTTGAATAGTTCGTAGAGATTGATGAAACCTGAAAGCAGAGGGGACCAAGTTCGTACTACTAGCCAGTAGTCAGAGGGTACCAGGAAGGCACCGGTTGGCCGTCACCTCGACCAGGTGAGTGGGCGACGCTAGGCTCTGCAGTCTCTCGGACCAGGAGGCGTTGTCGGCGACCACGGTGGAGGTGCGAGCTGTCCCACGACGGATGTCGCTGTCGGCGTCTTGGGTGGACCAGGAGGGTCCGGGGTGCCTCTCAAAAGATGGAAGCAGGGGCCAGTCTGGAGCAACCAGACCGGCAGTGTTGATTCTTGGTCGTCGTCACAGAAGGGCACGAGCCAGCGGCAAGTGACCAGACAACGTGCTGAGCAGCGAGCAGAAGGGCCCCACGCAGATCGTGGAGATGCTGGGAGACTGCACTTCGGTGCTGGAGCGGCTCAGGGTCGGGGCTTCTCGGACCCCAGAGCACTCACCAGAGAGTTACCTCGATGGTCGTGCTGGTTTTTAAGAGCGTGCAGGTTCTGATGATGGCCGGTCCCTCGAGGTCTCGTCGCACCCACAGATCACAGCTGAGCTGATGACGTGGGTAGAGGTCAGAGGTGCCAGGGAAGCCGGTTCTCGTCGAGCTGGGCCGTCGGATTCCTTGAGGAAGGACTTACAGCAAACCGCAGAGTTCTTAGATGGTGCCCGCTGATGCAGGGTGACTACTCCTTAGCCACAAGGGAGAAATCTTGAGAAGAGTCTTGAAGTCCTTTCGTAGAAAGTATTCTTGATTCAAAGATGATCTAATCTGGAAGGGTCCCCGCTCCGGCCTTTATCCTAAAGAAAGGGGTGGGTACATGACTAGGTCCTGCCCTAAGGGTGGGACCAGAAAGGGGGGTAGTTACACCCCTCTCCCCTGCCGGACTTTCCCCAGGCCAGGGCTGTCGCCCCTGGAACTGGTTCTAACCGGCAGATGCGTAGTGAGCACCGGGGTGCCACTCCGCAGTCACCTTCTCGCAAAAGCCCTACCTACCCAGAATACACAAACCCTGTCTGGGACGGTGCGAACACTGCCCTCGACAGGAAACCCTTTGTCCAAGTGCTCCTCGCTGGAAGGACTCCCAGCAGCAGGAGGTCAGACTTGTGTCTGTGGTGGCAGCATCCATTTTGTGGAGCTGAGGCTTTCGTTAACTTTAACCGGGGTTCACAGTCACGTACATGTCGTGTCCCTCTAGAAGGGCGGAATGCTAACCTCGTCGCCAGAGTTGATGAGAGGGCAGCATCCCGATTTGTATGACACCTTACTCGACATGTCTTGATAACGCGACACCGAAGTTACCGATATGGTACGCGTTATCATGGAACAGCCATTGGGTCTTGATTCCGCAAGCTGCAACCGGGCTCGGCTCGGGCCAGAGCTTAGTTCACACGAGCCCATGCACTCTGCCTTCAGGATTGTCAAGGCCTGCCATAGGAGTGACTGATAGGGACTCGGGTGTCCATTGTATGGTTAGATATAGAGCTACTATATCTAAAGCAAAGGGTGATTACACGACTTCGCCCCCGCTGTCATGCAGCCAGTTGTGTCAAATTTAGGAGGCCAGCCAGGGGTGGCATAATACATGCTGCAGCCCCTGGCGGCCCTGGGTACACCTACGCCCTGAGTTACAGGGTCTGATAAGGTGGCCCAGTACCAATTGGTATATGCACCTAGGGTACATCTCGTAATTTAGAAAGCGAACAGCCAGGCTGTGGGTCTGATTGGCAGGCCCACAGCCAGAGAAAGTCGTAAACCAGTGAAACAAAAGCAAAAAATCTGGGTGATCATAGGATTGCAGACCCTACTCTCCTACATGACCCCCCCCCAAACGTCGGAACAACTAACTAACCTTGACCAGGTAAGTCTTCTTGTTCTAAGTGGAAATATCTGGAGAGCCCATCGGCATTGCCATGATCAGTACCAGGTCTATGTTCCACTGTGAAGTCCATCCCCTGTAGGGAAATGGACCACCTAAGCAGTTTGGGGTTTTCACCCTTCATCTGATTTAGCCACAAGAGGGGCTTATGGTCGGTCTGAATCTTGAAGTGAGTGCCAAACAAGTATGGCCTCAGCTTCTTCAGGGCCCAAACCACAGCAAAGGCCTCCCTCTCAATAGCTGACCAATTCTTCTCTCTAGGGGTCAGCCGTCTACTTATAAAAGCAATGGGCTGGTCTTGACCATCAAAATTCAGTTGAGAAAGAACAGCTCCCACACCCAACTCAGAAGCATCTGTTTGGACAATGAATGGTTTGGAGTAGTCCGGACTCTTGAGGATAGGCGCCGTGCACATGGCCTGCTTTAGGTCATCGAATGCTTTTTGACAGCTCGCTGTCCACTGAACCTTTTTTGGCATTTTCTTACTTGTCAGTTCATTTAACGATGTCACGATGGACCCATAGTTCCTGACAAACTTCCTGTAGTATCCAGTCAGGCCCAAGAAAGCTCGAACCTGAGTCTGGGTGGTTGGAGGAGCCCAGTCCCTGATTGACTGTATCTTGCTCTCCAGTGGCTGAACCTGACCTCCACCGACAAGGTGGCCCAGGTATACAACCTGTGTCTGCCCTATCTGGCACTTGGTGGCCTTGATAGTGAGACCTGCTGCTTGCAGTGCCTCTAACGTCTTCCGCAGGTGGACCAGGTGATCCTCCCAGGTGAAGCTAAAGACAGCAATATCGTCAAGATATGCCGCACAGAAGTCATCCAGCCCAGTAAGGACATGATTCACCAACCGTTGGAAGGTGGCAGGTGCATTTTTCAGACCAAAGGGCATCACCACGAACTGATAATGCCCACCAGGGGTTGAAAATGCTGTCTTAGGCTTGGCGTCCTCAGCTAACCTGATTTGCCAATACCCAGCTGTCAGGTCAAACGTACTTAAGTAGTTGGCCGAAGCCAGCCTATCAATAAGCTCGTCTGCCCTTGGTATTGGGTGGGCGTCAGTCTTAGTGACTGCATTGAGACCCCTGTAGTCTACGCAGAACCTCATCTCTCTCTTACCACCCTGGGTGTGAGGTTTCGGCACTAGAACTACGGGACTAGCCCAAGGGCTATCCGAGGGTTCAATGACTCCCAGCTCCAACATTTTCTGCACTTCACTTTTGATGCAGTCTCTGACGTGATCAGGCTGCCTGTAGATTTTACTCTTTACGGGCAGGCTGTCACCAGTGTCGACCTCATGGGTGCACCAATCGGTCTGACTGGGTGTCAGAGAAAACAGATGTCGGAACGACTGAAGAACCTGTTTACAGTCGCTCTGCTGATGGTCGGAGAGGCTGCCGCAAAAGACAACACCATCTACCGAGCCATCGTCAGGATTCTGAGAGAGCAGGTCGGGGAGAGGGTCACTCTCCTCCTCCTGTCCCTCATCTATGGCCATGAGCAAACTCATGTCCTTCCTGTCGACATATGCTTTTAGCCTGTTGACATGAAGCACCCTGTGGGGGCTCCGGGGAGTTCCCAGGTCGACCAGGTAGGTGACCTCTCCCTTTTTCTCCAGGATGGTGTGGGGCCCGGACCATTTGTCCTTGAGTGCTGCTGGGGCCACTGGCTCCAACACCCACACCTTCTGTCCGGGCTGGTAAACAGTCAAGACAGCCTTTTGGTCATGCCAAGCTTTTTGGAGTTCTTGGCTGGCCTTAAGGTTTTCGGATGCCTTTTCCATGTATTCAGCCATCCGCGAGCGGAGGCCGAGCACATAGTCCACTATGTTGGCTGCAGGCTTTTTGAGAGGTCTCTCCCATCCTTCCTTCACCAAACACAGGGGTCCTCTTACAGGATGCCCGTACAAAAGTTCAAAAGGGCTGTAGCCAACCCCCTTCTGTGGGACTTCTCTGTAGGCGAACAAGAGGCAGGGGATCAGGACGTCCCATCTACGCCGAAGCTTTTCCGGTAGTCCATGAATCATCCCTTTTAGGGTCCTGTTGAATCTCTCAACAAGCCCATTGCATTGTGGATGATAGGGGGTAGTGAACTTGTAGTTAACACCACATTCCTTCCACATAGCAGTTAAGTAGCTCGACATAAAGTTTGCACCTCTGTCGGAGACGACCTCCTTAGGGAAGCCCACTCTGGAGAATACTCCAACTAGGGCTCTTGCCACAACAGGTGCTGTAGTGGTCCTAAGGGGAATAGCTTCAGGATACCTGGTGGCATGATCCACTACCACCAGTATAAACTTGTGCCCTGATGCTGTCGGTGGTTCCATGGGACCGACGATGTCGATCCCCACCCGTTCAAAGGGCACCCCCACCACAGGCATTGGTATAAGGGGGGCCTTTGTCGTGCCACCTGACTTACCACTGGCTTGGCAAGTGACACAGGAGCGGCAAAACTCCTTGGTATCCTCGTTCATGTGAGGCCAGTGAAAGTGCGAGACAAGCCTGTCCCACGTTTTCGTCTGGCCTAAGTGACCTGCTAAGGGAATCTCATGGGCCAAGGTAAGTAGGAAACCACGCTGAGACAAGGGGACGACCAGCCTCCTGGTCATGCCAGGCTTGGGGTCTCTTGCCTCAGTGTACAGGAGTCCATCTTCCCAGTATACCTTGTGGGTACCTGTGGCGTTCCCAGCAGCCTCAGCAGCAGCCTGCTGTCTGAGGGGTTCAAGAGAAGGGCAGTCTAATTGGTCCTTCCCCAGATCTTCCCTTGAGGGTCCCCCTGAGCCCAAGAATTCAACTTGGTCAAGTTCGAACTCTCTCGGCTCAGTTTCCCTCAATTCCTGTAGGTCAGCCTCCTCTGAGACTTGATCCTCGACCTGGGGCAAGGGGGAAGGCGCAGCCTTAACCCTACTGCTCTTTTTCTTGGGAGGTGTCTGGTCCGTTGTTCCAGGATCCAGCACCTGTTCAGTGGGGCATTTCCTGACCTGCGACCTAGTCACAGCGAACACATGTGCTGGCAAACCTAACATTTCCATGTGAGTCCGGTGCTCCACTTCTGACCATTGTGACGACTCCAAATCATTGCCCAACAAACAATCCACTGGGAGGTCTGGACTAACTACAACCTTCTTTTGGCCAGTTACCCCTCCCCAGGAGAAAGCTACAATTGCCATACTGTGATTGGTAGTGACATTGCTTGCATTGGTCACCAGGAATTCTGTACCTGGCATGATCTGTCCAGGGTCCACGAAGTTAGGCGTCACCATGGTGACGCTGGCACAAGTGTCCCTATAGGCCTGAGCCATCTTTCCATTTATGAAAGGCGTCTGTCGGTATTTGCCCAGCGTATTGGGGCTTACGTCAGGGGACACGTCCACGTCCCCTGTACTGACAAGGACAGCCTGAGTGAGTGTGCCAACTAAGTTGTCACGCCCCTCAGAACCCAGGGTTAACCCTACCAAACCCTTGGGAGGCGCACTACCACTGCTGACTGTACTAGGGGGCACAGGTGCCTTAGGGGCTGCAGTGGCAGGAGTCTGCCCTCCTCCTTTCTTGGTGCACTCACTAAACCAGTGAGACTTACTTTTACAGTACTGGCACCAACGTTTGGATTGGCCTTCTTTCTTCTTTTGGGGAGCCTGACCCCCACCCTCTTTGGGTTGTTGGGGACCTGTCGAAGACTTCTGGTCATTTTGTTCCCCCTTAGAATCTTTACCCTTCTGGTCTGCTTTCTTCTGACCACCTTGATTCTGGCCCTGGTTCTGTTTAACTCTCGTACGAACCCATTTGTCCGCCTTCTGCCCCAATTCTTGAGGAGAGGTCAGATCCGAGTCGACAAGATGCTGATGCAACAACTGGTTCTGACAATTGTTTAAAATTTGTTCTCTCATCATCAAATTATACAATCCTTTGTAATCAGTAACCTTACTGCCCAGCAACCAGCCCTCAAAAGCCTTAGTGGCACAATCGACAAAATCAGACCAGTCTTGAGACTGCGTTTTCTGGGTATCCCTGAACAGCACCCTGTACTGCTCAGTGGTTAGGCCGAACCCTTCAACGAGTGTATTCTTCAAGACTTGGTAATTGTTAGCGTCCTCTACCCTTGTGGTGAGGAGCTTGTCTCTTCCTTTACCTTCAAAGGAGAGCCACAAGATAGCTGCCCACTGACTCTGGGGAACGCCTTGCACAGTGCAGGCCCTCTCCAAAGCAGTAATCCATTTGTGGATGTCGTCCCCTTGCTTAAAGGGGGGCACTATCTTCCCAAGGTGTTTCGTATCGAAACTCTTTTCCCTATTACTAGGTACATTGCTGCCACCAGTGGGGACTGCCCCACTTAACTGTTGCTCTCTAGCGAAAGCAAGCTTTTCCTTGGCCAGGGCAAGTTCTTCCCTTTCGATCCGCAGATTAGCTGCCCTTTCCTTCGCTTCGTACACTCTCCTCTGAGGGGACGTCATCCCTCTTTGAGAAGAGTTGTGAGAGCCGTTGGTATGAAGGGATCTGCCAGAGCCTCTTGATAGAGATCTGGCTCGTCCATTCCCCATGTTAAGCTGACCTGATAGTGGCCCCAGGGGTCCCCCAGTACCGCTATCATGTTTGCTTAAGTTGGACCTGCTTAGTCTGACGACTTCTACCTGTCCCTTATCTGCCTCGTCCCCAGAGAGATCCTCATCCTCATCCTCCTCCACATCCTCGTTCTCGGTTGTGAGATGAATGAGGTCAGGATCGTCTCGGGTTCCCTCGAGGGGAGGCATGTCTCCTTCTGGATTAGAAGAGCTACGAAGTTTCTCAGCTCTCCTGGCATCATAAGTCTCCAAGAGACCAATCAGAAAGGACGTTGTGGGGTTAGACCCCTGCTGAATCTTCCGGGAGTGACACAATCGTCTTAACTCCTTGAAGCTCAGCACAGTATATCCTGAAGGGATGACCTGTGGAGGGTCAACTGACACAAGGGGAGACTCAGAGTTTCCTCCTTGGCCCGACATACTGTTTCTAGTGTGGTGTAAGTGATGCACCTACCTACACTATGTGTTTTCCTACTTTTCCCTTGCTAAGAGCTGTAGCCAAGGTGTGCTAAGCCTTGAGGAGCTACAACAGCTGGTTCAGTAGAACTCAGAGTATTCTAAGCTTTAGTTATATGTACTAACAGTACTTGTGCGATCTTTCAACAAGATATTCTTAGGATACGTGTGGTAAAACAACAGCAAGCTCAAATCCCAACCGCTGCTCACCAATGTGAGAAGTTGGCCCGATATGCAACGTTCGCTATTCTAGCGACCGCTATGTATCGTTCCAACGACCCTTATGGTGTTTGGTTGTAAGTCAACCTATAGACCAGCTATCCTAGTAGCATGGATACGAGCAGTCTAAGGCTAAAGACTCGAGAGGGCGCGTTAAGCCAGCTGTTTACCACACATGTACCCCTTGAACACCCAGTGAAAGGACACCACACAAGTGTTATGAAAATAAACAGTATATTTATTAAGAATCACAACAGCCCTGTACTCTTTATGAGGACAGGGTACTAAGCACAAACCAAATCTCTTTAGCAAATACTTCAAGTGCACAGTTTAAAGACAAGTGTCCTAGGACACGGAAAGGTTAAGGCAAGTCGGAAGCGAGGGACTCGGGACCCTAGAGTAAGGAGGCTATGCAGGCACCGAAATGCCGAGTTACCTAGCCACGAGGGCTGCGGCTGCACAAGTCTTACAGGCGTCGGGGTCTTCGCTGACGAGCCAGGAGCCGGAAGAAAAGGAGTTGCTGGCCGGCGACCAGTGTTGAATAGTTCGTAGAGATTGATGAAACCTGAAAGCAGAGGGGACCAAGTTCGTACTACTAGCCAGTAGTCAGAGGGTACCAGGAAGGCACCGGTTGGCCGTCACCTCGACCAGGTGAGTGGGCGACGCTAGGCTCTGCAGTCTCTCGGACCAGGAGGCGTTGTCGGCGACCACGGTGGAGGTGCGAGCTGTCCCACGACGGATGTCGCTGTCGGCGTCTTGGGTGGACCAGGAGGGTCCGGGGTGCCTCTCAAAAGATGGAAGCAGGGGCCAGTCTGGAGCAACCAGACCGGCAGTGTTGATTCTTGGTCGTCGTCACAGAAGGGCACGAGCCAGCGGCAAGTGACCAGACAACGTGCTGAGCAGCGAGCAGAAGGGCCCCACGCAGATCGTGGAGATGCTGGGAGACTGCACTTCGGTGCTGGAGCGGCTCAGGGTCGGGGCTTCTCGGACCCCAGAGCACTCACCAGAGAGTTACCTCGATGGTCGTGCTGGTTTTTAAGAGCGTGCAGGTTCTGATGATGGCCGGTCCCTCGAGGTCTCGTCGCACCCACAGATCACAGCTGAGCTGATGACGTGGGTAGAGGTCAGAGGTGCCAGGGAAGCCGGTTCTCGTCGAGCTGGGCCGTCGGATTCCTTGAGGAAGGACTTACAGCAAACCGCAGAGTTCTTAGATGGTGCCCGCTGATGCAGGGTGACTACTCCTTAGCCACAAGGGAGAAATCTTGAGAAGAGTCTTGAAGTCCTTTCGTAGAAAGTATTCTTGATTCAAAGATGATCTAATCTGGAAGGGTCCCCGCTCCGGCCTTTATCCTAAAGAAAGGGGTGGGTACATGACTAGGTCCTGCCCTAAGGGTGGGACCAGAAAGGGGGGTAGTTACACCCCTCTCCCCTGCCGGACTTTCCCCAGGCCAGGGCTGTCGCCCCTGGAACTGGTTCTAACCGGCAGATGCGTAGTGAGCACCGGGGTGCCACTCCGCAGTCACCTTCTCGCAAAAGCCCTACCTACCCAGAATACACAAACCCTGTCTGGGACGGTGCGAACACTGCCCTCGACAGGAAACCCTTTGTCCAAGTGCTCCTCGCTGGAAGGACTCCCAGCAGCAGGAGGTCAGACTTGTGTCTGTGGTGGCAGCATCCATTTTGTGGAGCTGAGGCTTTCGTTAACTTTAACCGGGGTTCACAGTCACGTACATGTCGTGTCCCTCTAGAAGGGCGGAATGCTAACCTCGTCGCCAGAGTTGATGAGAGGGCAGCATCCCGATTTGTATGACACCTTACTCGACATGTCTTGATAACGCGACACCGAAGTTACCGATATGGTACGCGTTATCATGGAACAGCCATTGGGTCTTGATTCCGCAAGCTGCAACCGGGCTCGGCTCGGGCCAGAGCTTAGTTCACACGAGCCCATGCACTCTGCCTTCAGGATTGTCAAGGCCTGCCATAGGAGTGACTGATAGGGACTCGGGTGTCCATTGTATGGTTAGATATAGAGCTACTATATCTAAAGCAAAGGGTGATTACACGACTTCGCCCCCGCTGTCATGCAGCCAGTTGTGTCAAATTTAGGAGGCCAGCCAGGGGTGGCATAATACATGCTGCAGCCCCTGGCGGCCCTGGGTACACCTACGCCCTGAGTTACAGGGTCTGATAAGGTGGCCCAGTACCAATTGGTATATGCACCTAGGGTACATCTCGTAATTTAGAAAGCGAACAGCCAGGCTGTGGGTCTGATTGGCAGGCCCACAGCCAGAGAAAGTCGTAAACCAGTGAAACAAAAGCAAAAAATCTGGGTGATCATAGGATTGCAGACCCTACTCTCCTACATGACCCCCCCCCAAACGTCGGAACAACTAACTAACCTTGACCAGGTAAGTCTTCTTGTTCTAAGTGGAAATATCTGGAGAGCCCATCGGCATTGCCATGATCAGTACCAGGTCTATGTTCCACTGTGAAGTCCATCCCCTGTAGGGAAATGGACCACCTAAGCAGTTTGGGGTTTTCACCCTTCATCTGATTTAGCCACAAGAGGGGCTTATGGTCGGTCTGAATCTTGAAGTGAGTGCCAAACAAGTATGGCCTCAGCTTCTTCAGGGCCCAAACCACAGCAAAGGCCTCCCTCTCAATAGCTGACCAATTCTTCTCTCTAGGGGTCAGCCGTCTACTTATAAAAGCAATGGGCTGGTCTTGACCATCAAAATTCAGTTGAGAAAGAACAGCTCCCACACCCAACTCAGAAGCATCTGTTTGGACAATGAATGGTTTGGAGTAGTCCGGACTCTTGAGGATAGGCGCCGTGCACATGGCCTGCTTTAGGTCATCGAATGCTTTTTGACAGCTCGCTGTCCACTGAACCTTTTTTGGCATTTTCTTACTTGTCAGTTCATTTAACGATGTCACGATGGACCCATAGTTCCTGACAAACTTCCTGTAGTATCCAGTCAGGCCCAAGAAAGCTCGAACCTGAGTCTGGGTGGTTGGAGGAGCCCAGTCCCTGATTGACTGTATCTTGCTCTCCAGTGGCTGAACCTGACCTCCACCGACAAGGTGGCCCAGGTATACAACCTGTGTCTGCCCTATCTGGCACTTGGTGGCCTTGATAGTGAGACCTGCTGCTTGCAGTGCCTCTAACGTCTTCCGCAGGTGGACCAGGTGATCCTCCCAGGTGAAGCTAAAGACAGCAATATCGTCAAGATATGCCGCACAGAAGTCATCCAGCCCAGTAAGGACATGATTCACCAACCGTTGGAAGGTGGCAGGTGCATTTTTCAGACCAAAGGGCATCACCACGAACTGATAATGCCCACCAGGGGTTGAAAATGCTGTCTTAGGCTTGGCGTCCTCAGCTAACCTGATTTGCCAATACCCAGCTGTCAGGTCAAACGTACTTAAGTAGTTGGCCGAAGCCAGCCTATCAATAAGCTCGTCTGCCCTTGGTATTGGGTGGGCGTCAGTCTTAGTGACTGCATTGAGACCCCTGTAGTCTACGCAGAACCTCATCTCTCTCTTACCACCCTGGGTGTGAGGTTTCGGCACTAGAACTACGGGACTAGCCCAAGGGCTATCCGAGGGTTCAATGACTCCCAGCTCCAACATTTTCTGCACTTCACTTTTGATGCAGTCTCTGACGTGATCAGGCTGCCTGTAGATTTTACTCTTTACGGGCAGGCTGTCACCAGTGTCGACCTCATGGGTGCACCAATCGGTCTGACTGGGTGTCAGAGAAAACAGATGTCGGAACGACTGAAGAACCTGTTTACAGTCGCTCTGCTGATGGTCGGAGAGGCTGCCGCAAAAGACAACACCATCTACCGAGCCATCGTCAGGATTCTGAGAGAGCAGGTCGGGGAGAGGGTCACTCTCCTCCTCCTGTCCCTCATCTATGGCCATGAGCAAACTCATGTCCTTCCTGTCGACATATGCTTTTAGCCTGTTGACATGAAGCACCCTGTGGGGGCTCCGGGGAGTTCCCAGGTCGACCAGGTAGGTGACCTCTCCCTTTTTCTCCAGGATGGTGTGGGGCCCGGACCATTTGTCCTTGAGTGCTGCTGGGGCCACTGGCTCCAACACCCACACCTTCTGTCCGGGCTGGTAAACAGTCAAGACAGCCTTTTGGTCATGCCAAGCTTTTTGGAGTTCTTGGCTGGCCTTAAGGTTTTCGGATGCCTTTTCCATGTATTCAGCCATCCGCGAGCGGAGGCCGAGCACATAGTCCACTATGTTGGCTGCAGGCTTTTTGAGAGGTCTCTCCCATCCTTCCTTCACCAAACACAGGGGTCCTCTTACAGGATGCCCGTACAAAAGTTCAAAAGGGCTGTAGCCAACCCCCTTCTGTGGGACTTCTCTGTAGGCGAACAAGAGGCAGGGGATCAGGACGTCCCATCTACGCCGAAGCTTTTCCGGTAGTCCATGAATCATCCCTTTTAGGGTCCTGTTGAATCTCTCAACAAGCCCATTGCATTGTGGATGATAGGGGGTAGTGAACTTGTAGTTAACACCACATTCCTTCCACATAGCAGTTAAGTAGCTCGACATAAAGTTTGCACCTCTGTCGGAGACGACCTCCTTAGGGAAGCCCACTCTGGAGAATACTCCAACTAGGGCTCTTGCCACAACAGGTGCTGTAGTGGTCCTAAGGGGAATAGCTTCAGGATACCTGGTGGCATGATCCACTACCACCAGTATAAACTTGTGCCCTGATGCTGTCGGTGGTTCCATGGGACCGACGATGTCGATCCCCACCCGTTCAAAGGGCACCCCCACCACAGGCATTGGTATAAGGGGGGCCTTTGTCGTGCCACCTGACTTACCACTGGCTTGGCAAGTGACACAGGAGCGGCAAAACTCCTTGGTATCCTCGTTCATGTGAGGCCAGTGAAAGTGCGAGACAAGCCTGTCCCACGTTTTCGTCTGGCCTAAGTGACCTGCTAAGGGAATCTCATGGGCCAAGGTAAGTAGGAAACCACGCTGAGACAAGGGGACGACCAGCCTCCTGGTCATGCCAGGCTTGGGGTCTCTTGCCTCAGTGTACAGGAGTCCATCTTCCCAGTATACCTTGTGGGTACCTGTGGCGTTCCCAGCAGCCTCAGCAGCAGCCTGCTGTCTGAGGGGTTCAAGAGAAGGGCAGTCTAATTGGTCCTTCCCCAGATCTTCCCTTGAGGGTCCCCCTGAGCCCAAGAATTCAACTTGGTCAAGTTCGAACTCTCTCGGCTCAGTTTCCCTCAATTCCTGTAGGTCAGCCTCCTCTGAGACTTGATCCTCGACCTGGGGCAAGGGGGAAGGCGCAGCCTTAACCCTACTGCTCTTTTTCTTGGGAGGTGTCTGGTCCGTTGTTCCAGGATCCAGCACCTGTTCAGTGGGGCATTTCCTGACCTGCGACCTAGTCACAGCGAACACATGTGCTGGCAAACCTAACATTTCCATGTGAGTCCGGTGCTCCACTTCTGACCATTGTGACGACTCCAAATCATTGCCCAACAAACAATCCACTGGGAGGTCTGGACTAACTACAACCTTCTTTTGGCCAGTTACCCCTCCCCAGGAGAAAGCTACAATTGCCATACTGTGATTGGTAGTGACATTGCTTGCATTGGTCACCAGGAATTCTGTACCTGGCATGATCTGTCCAGGGTCCACGAAGTTAGGCGTCACCATGGTGACGCTGGCACAAGTGTCCCTATAGGCCTGAGCCATCTTTCCATTTATGAAAGGCGTCTGTCGGTATTTGCCCAGCGTATTGGGGCTTACGTCAGGGGACACGTCCACGTCCCCTGTACTGACAAGGACAGCCTGAGTGAGTGTGCCAACTAAGTTGTCACGCCCCTCAGAACCCAGGGTTAACCCTACCAAACCCTTGGGAGGCGCACTACCACTGCTGACTGTACTAGGGGGCACAGGTGCCTTAGGGGCTGCAGTGGCAGGAGTCTGCCCTCCTCCTTTCTTGGTGCACTCACTAAACCAGTGAGACTTACTTTTACAGTACTGGCACCAACGTTTGGATTGGCCTTCTTTCTTCTTTTGGGGAGCCTGACCCCCACCCTCTTTGGGTTGTTGGGGACCTGTCGAAGACTTCTGGTCATTTTGTTCCCCCTTAGAATCTTTACCCTTCTGGTCTGCTTTCTTCTGACCACCTTGATTCTGGCCCTGGTTCTGTTTAACTCTCGTACGAACCCATTTGTCCGCCTTCTGCCCCAATTCTTGAGGAGAGGTCAGATCCGAGTCGACAAGATGCTGATGCAACAACTGGTTCTGACAATTGTTTAAAATTTGTTCTCTCATCATCAAATTATACAATCCTTTGTAATCAGTAACCTTACTGCCCAGCAACCAGCCCTCAAAAGCCTTAGTGGCACAATCGACAAAATCAGACCAGTCTTGAGACTGCGTTTTCTGGGTATCCCTGAACAGCACCCTGTACTGCTCAGTGGTTAGGCCGAACCCTTCAACGAGTGTATTCTTCAAGACTTGGTAATTGTTAGCGTCCTCTACCCTTGTGGTGAGGAGCTTGTCTCTTCCTTTACCTTCAAAGGAGAGCCACAAGATAGCTGCCCACTGACTCTGGGGAACGCCTTGCACAGTGCAGGCCCTCTCCAAAGCAGTAATCCATTTGTGGATGTCGTCCCCTTGCTTAAAGGGGGGCACTATCTTCCCAAGGTGTTTCGTATCGAAACTCTTTTCCCTATTACTAGGTACATTGCTGCCACCAGTGGGGACTGCCCCACTTAACTGTTGCTCTCTAGCGAAAGCAAGCTTTTCCTTGGCCAGGGCAAGTTCTTCCCTTTCGATCCGCAGATTAGCTGCCCTTTCCTTCGCTTCGTACACTCTCCTCTGAGGGGACGTCATCCCTCTTTGAGAAGAGTTGTGAGAGCCGTTGGTATGAAGGGATCTGCCAGAGCCTCTTGATAGAGATCTGGCTCGTCCATTCCCCATGTTAAGCTGACCTGATAGTGGCCCCAGGGGTCCCCCAGTACCGCTATCATGTTTGCTTAAGTTGGACCTGCTTAGTCTGACGACTTCTACCTGTCCCTTATCTGCCTCGTCCCCAGAGAGATCCTCATCCTCATCCTCCTCCACATCCTCGTTCTCGGTTGTGAGATGAATGAGGTCAGGATCGTCTCGGGTTCCCTCGAGGGGAGGCATGTCTCCTTCTGGATTAGAAGAGCTACGAAGTTTCTCAGCTCTCCTGGCATCATAAGTCTCCAAGAGACCAATCAGAAAGGACGTTGTGGGGTTAGACCCCTGCTGAATCTTCCGGGAGTGACACAATCGTCTTAACTCCTTGAAGCTCAGCACAGTATATCCTGAAGGGATGACCTGTGGAGGGTCAACTGACACAAGGGGAGACTCAGAGTTTCCTCCTTGGCCCGACATACTGTTTCTAGTGTGGTGTAAGTGATGCACCTACCTACACTATGTGTTTTCCTACTTTTCCCTTGCTAAGAGCTGTAGCCAAGGTGTGCTAAGCCTTGAGGAGCTACAACAGCTGGTTCAGTAGAACTCAGAGTATTCTAAGCTTTAGTTATATGTACTAACAGTACTTGTGCGATCTTTCAACAAGATATTCTTAGGATACGTGTGGTAAAACAACAGCAAGCTCAAATCCCAACCGCTGCTCACCAATGTGAGAAGTTGGCCCGATATGCAACGTTCGCTATTCTAGCGACCGCTATGTATCGTTCCAACGACCCTTATGGTGTTTGGTTGTAAGTCAACCTATAGACCAGCTATCCTAGTAGCATGGATACGAGCAGTCTAAGGCTAAAGACTCGAGAGGGCGCGTTAAGCCAGCTGTTTACCACACATGTACCCCTTGAACACCCAGTGAAAGGACACCACACAAGTGTTATGAAAATAAACAGTATATTTATTAAGAATCACAACAGCCCTGTACTCTTTATGAGGACAGGGTACTAAGCACAAACCAAATCTCTTTAGCAAATACTTCAAGTGCACAGTTTAAAGACAAGTGTCCTAGGACACGGAAAGGTTAAGGCAAGTCGGAAGCGAGGGACTCGGGACCCTAGAGTAAGGAGGCTATGCAGGCACCGAAATGCCGAGTTACCTAGCCACGAGGGCTGCGGCTGCACAAGTCTTACAGGCGTCGGGGTCTTCGCTGACGAGCCAGGAGCCGGAAGAAAAGGAGTTGCTGGCCGGCGACCAGTGTTGAATAGTTCGTAGAGATTGATGAAACCTGAAAGCAGAGGGGACCAAGTTCGTACTACTAGCCAGTAGTCAGAGGGTACCAGGAAGGCACCGGTTGGCCGTCACCTCGACCAGGTGAGTGGGCGACGCTAGGCTCTGCAGTCTCTCGGACCAGGAGGCGTTGTCGGCGACCACGGTGGAGGTGCGAGCTGTCCCACGACGGATGTCGCTGTCGGCGTCTTGGGTGGACCAGGAGGGCCCGGGGTGCCTCTCAAAAGATGGAAGCAGGGGCCAGTCTGGAGCAACCAGACCGGCAGTGTTGATTCTTGGTCGTCGTCACAGAAGGGCACGAGCCAGCGGCAAGTGACCAGACAACGTGCTGAGCAGCGAGCAGAAGGGCCCCACGCAGATCGTGGAGATGCTGGGAGACTGCACTTCGGTGCTGGAGCGGCTCAGGGTCGGGGCTTCTCGGACCCCAGAGCACTCACCAGAGAGTTACCTCGATGGTCGTGCTGGTTTTTAAGAGCGTGCAGGTTCTGATGATGGCCGGTCCCTCGAGGTCTCGTCGCACCCACAGATCACAGCTGAGCTGATGACGTGGGTAGAGGTCAGAGGTGCCAGGGAAGCCGGTTCTCGTCGAGCTGGGCCGTCGGATTCCTTGAGGAAGGACTTACAGCAAACCGCAGAGTTCTTAGATGGTGCCCGCTGATGCAGGGTGACTACTCCTTAGCCACAAGGGAGAAATCTTGAGAAGAGTCTTGAAGTCCTTTCGTAGAAAGTATTCTTGATTCAAAGATGATCTAATCTGGAAGGGTCCCCGCTCCGGCCTTTATCCTAAAGAAAGGGGTGGGTACATGACTAGGTCCTGCCCTAAGGGTGGGACCAGAAAGGGGGGTAGTTACACCCCTCTCCCCTGCCGGACTTTCCCCAGGCCAGGGCTGTCGCCCCTGGAACTGGTTCTAACCGGCAGATGCGTAGTGAGCACCGGGGTGCCACTCCGCAGTCACCTTCTCGCAAAAGCCCTACCTACCCAGAATACACAAACCCTGTCTGGGACGGTGCGAACACTGCCCTCGACAGGAAACCCTTTGTCCAAGTGCTCCTCGCTGGAAGGACTCCCAGCAGCAGGAGGTCAGACTTGTGTCTGTGGTGGCAGCATCCATTTTGTGGAGCTGAGGCTTTCGTTAACTTTAACCGGGGTTCACAGTCACGTACATGTCGTGTCCCTCTAGAAGGGCGGAATGCTAACCTCGTCGCCAGAGTTGATGAGAGGGCAGCATCCCGATTTGTATGACACCTTACTCGACATGTCTTGATAACGCGACACCGAAGTTACCGATATGGTACGCGTTATCATGGAACAGCCATTGGGTCTTGATTCCGCAAGCTGCAACCGGGCTCGGCTCGGGCCAGAGCTTAGTTCACACGAGCCCATGCACTCTGCCTTCAGGATTGTCAAGGCCTGCCATAGGAGTGACTGATAGGGACTCGGGTGTCCATTGTATGGTTAGATATAGAGCTACTATATCTAAAGCAAAGGGTGATTACACGACTTCGCCCCCGCTGTCATGCAGCCAGTTGTGTCAAATTTAGGAGGCCAGCCAGGGGTGGCATAATACATGCTGCAGCCCCTGGCGGCCCTGGGTACACCTACGCCCTGAGTTACAGGGTCTGATAAGGTGGCCCAGTACCAATTGGTATATGCACCTAGGGTACATCTCGTAATTTAGAAAGCGAACAGCCAGGCTGTGGGTCTGATTGGCAGGCCCACAGCCAGAGAAAGTCGTAAACCAGTGAAACAAAAGCAAAAAATCTGGGTGATCATAGGATTGCAGACCCTACTCTCCTACAGAGCTACTAACATGCAACTCCCCATGTGAAAAAGCAATCTGGTTTAGATTTTGAAAGAGAGACCAGATTTTCTTGCTATGGGAGGGTGGGATGGGCACCCCAGGACACTGCAGAAGCCAGCCCTCCCACAATACATAATGCCCCGGGGAGTGGTGGTCCCTGGGGCTTTGGAGACCTTGCAGGCCCCCCAACTATTTTTTTTGTAGCCCCGGGGGGTGATGTTGCCCTCAAGTGCTCCAGGAGGGGGGCCACGCAGTCCCCCTCCCACAATACATAACGCCCTGGGGGGTGGTCCCTGGAGCTTTGGGGACCTTGGACCCCTCCCCCCACCATTGTTTTCTAGCCCGGGAAGTGACTATCCCCGGGGCTGCATAAAATTTAATAATTTTGCCCCCGGAATTTAGACCCCCCCGGGGGCTAATTATAAAAAAAGCTCTGTTTTATTTTATTCTTATTCTTTTATGGCAGAGTTCGCGCACCCTGCATGCACCTGCCGGGTCTTCTTAAAAAAAAAAAATAATTGTGGGCCCTGGGGATCCTTCTGGGACCCCCTAAGCAGGTCTAGAGGGTAAAAGTATTTCTACCCTAGCCCCTATCTAGCTTTTGCACACATTTTCCACTGACTTCTTCAGCCTCGCTTCTACCGAGGCACAAAATGGCTGCCAACAGTTCCTGGTTTCGAATGTTGACAACCACTTGACAGCCAATTAGCATTCAGCGCGTGATCGGAAGGGTGCGCTTATGCTGCGCTCATGGTGCGCTCAGGGTCCGCGGATCCACTGCGGCCATAGATATACAAATGCTTTTAACTGTAATTTTCTCTGGAACTACTGAAAAGATTGACACCATTTAAGCAAAAGGCACAAGTCTGAACTGAGGGCTACCTCTTTGCTAAATTTGGCGCAAATCCGTTCAGCAGTTTGGGCTGTAGCTATGGCTAAAGGTCCTATGGGAAATTGCATGGGGAAAACACGTTTTGGGACCCCCTTTTTTCTCGGCCCCTGCTTGACGAATCACAGTGAATCTTTCAGGATAGGAGCAGACCGGAGCTGACCGTAAGTTTGAGAATTTTGCGAAGATCCGTCAACCAGCTTCAAAGTTATTCCAAATAGAATGTTGCGGATTTCCTATGGAAAATAGTAAGCATGGGCGAATTTTGCGAATTCGCGATCCGCGAATTTGCAAATCCGCAAATTCGCGGATCGCAAAATTCGCGAATTTGTGCGAATTTGCGTTTTTTTGCGTGTTCGCGGGGTTTTTTGCATGTTTGCGGGGTTTTTTGAGTGTTCGCGGGGCTTTTTGTGTCTTCGCGAGCCGCTTGCATAGCGAAGTTACCCATGCAGTCGTTTATGGGAGAGGCAGAGAGAGATAGATAGATAGATAGATAGAAAGAGAGAGAAAGAGAGGGAAAGAGAGAGGGAGAGAGAGAACGAGAGAAAGAAAGAGAGGCCGGACCTCTGAAGGGCCAGATTCCTGAGTTGCCCCTACAGAACATACAGATTTTTATTTTTAGCAAAATGCATATGAAAATTGTGCTATAAAGGTCTCTTTTAGTTTAACCCCTCCTGACAACTCAAAATGGGTGTATTTGCCATCCTCTCCCTTCTTCCTGTTTTTTATTTCTGTAAGTGCTTCCTGATGAGGTTTAATTCCTTGGACAGGTGCCTCATTGTAACTATTCTCTGACCCTGCTTCATGGATCAGAGCAGGGTCAGAGAATAGTTGCAAGTAGGCAACGAGGCGCCAGGAAGCAATTAGCAGCAGGTGTCCAAGTTGAAGTTAATTTGTTTGTAACCCTTTTGTAAAAGGTTAAAAAGAAATTAGGTTCAACTTTTGCACCTGCTGCTGTAACCCTTGCTTGGCTGAAAATTCGTCCCTGCTGATTTGCGGAAAAGCCGCAAATTCGCCCGCGAAACGGATTTTACGTCCACCCTTAGAAAATAGGTCCTAACTATAACTACCTACTGGCGACCGTCAGTAGGTAACATATGTATGCATCCCGAGGACAGTGAATTACTGCTACATAATCAGTCCGTGACTACACGGAGAGGCGAACTCACTGCAGAAAAGTCTCCAGTATCACAGAACTTGGACAAATACAGTGAGTCGTAAGGTGCCAGGGAGAAGAATTCTGCACAATAGGAAAACCGAGAAATTTTAACTGCACCCATTCACGCTCTGCCACGATCACCAGCACTCACTTTGAGGATCTATAAAGTCGATCACACAGCCTGAAATAAAATCGTTCCTCATAGGCTGGGGTTCGCAAAGCTAGCAGCGTTTCATGCCGCACCTTTATTTAAATAATGGCCTTCCAATAGGCTGCTTTTTGACTGAATAGTCCTGCACAGTATTGTGGGATTCGTAGTGTTTATTTGGGACTCTTTACACGCAGCACTCATTTGAGTAGGATTGAAGCACTACGAATCCCACAAAACTGTGTTTGGTATATATATATATATATATATATCATGAAGAGAGTCGCCATGCAAGGAAATGCCACTTAGGCGATAATGACAACCTTCGTAAATGTGGGCAACAGGCGTATTGCATTAGATCACACCAACTGAATCGCCAAACATGTTTCGGGCGTTGCGCCCTTGTTCACTGGCTGAAACAACAAAGTCCCGGCAGCTGTGTGGACTTGTACTCATGACCCCGCACAAATACAGTGTTTGCGTGTCCGATGGCATTCTGGGGTATGAAGTCCTACTTCTCCTAAAATAGTTGCTGTACAAGGCTAAGTGCTCTCAGTCAGTCAGTCAGTCAATACATCTTTATTTTGGTTAAGAAAAACCATAAAAGCAATGCAATACAGAAATTCATTATATACACATTATATACACATTAAGATTTGAACAGAAATAAGATATACACATGATTGCAGTTCAAACAATCTAAAACAGTTAAAATCTTTGATGCAATGAGAAAAGAGACAAAATCTGTATCATGAATATAAAGGCCCAACCCTATTTTCAGACAATCATCATTCAGTTATGTGTCCTCCTGATAGTGAATTCATTAGGGTGAGTCTGATTTTATTTATACGTGCTGCCGCTACCAAAAAACTGGCTACACTATGCGTAACCTGCATAGAACCAAGCATTTGTAAATGTAGGAGGGCAGACCTCATCTGGACGAATTTTAGTTCCTTCAGAACAGGGTATAAAAATGTTTACGGGCTACCAGAAAGTGCTCGCAAAACATCAACAAGTGGAGCGTGTCCTGTGTAGAGAAACTATCACAGGTGCAGGGTGGAGTATCTTCAGGGGTCCCCCACTTCAGATAGGTACCTAGTATGAGGTGGATGAGGTTGAACCTGAATCTAACTAAAAGGAAACGATGGTAAGAGTTGGTCACATACTTCAGATAGGGTTCCATGACTGGGGAGATCACAAGTTGATAGATTGATCTCACAATAGGTTTCCTGAGTTCAACTTCCTCCCTTTCCGGCTCAAGTAAATTGAGGAAGTTGCGCTTGATCCACCCTACATCCTCATTCCTGAGACTCTGTGGTGATAGATACATTTCCGGACACCCTAGCCTCACGCATGCCGCTCTAACATACGCAAGCCAGGGTATTCTATCTACTCTATCCAGGGCCATACAATCCTTGAGTATTAGGTGGTTAAGCGTGATCTCCTCATTTAGCCAGGTTTTAACCCATCGTAATAAAGGGGCCATTTTTAAGTGATCAGAAATGTACCCCAAGCCCACTTCACAGTGGATGGAATATGTAGGGGATGATTGAGGGAGTGACAGAAGGGATCGTATGAACTTATTTTCTATGATTTGAATCCCTGTTGTTGGAACATAGCCCCATATATCAGCCCCATATGAGGCAATTGCTACGCACTTTGATTTATAAATGCGGATCATAGCCTCCATGGGTCTTGCACCCAATCTTTTTGAAAAATTCATGAGGGCTGTGGTAGATCTTGCAACCACATTACCCTTGAGTTTCAACTGGGGGCCCTAATTCCCTCTTTCATCAAATAAAACCCCTAAGTAACAAAAGGAAGGTACCCTTGAGATTGGCGTTCCATTGCATCTAAAGGTTTTGATCTTCATGGTTTTCCTGCGTGAACCAGCCACCATAGTGCTCTCAAAAATAAATCCCAACTGGGTCTCAGGGTGAAGAAAAAACACAATGTCTGTTGCTTTAGACACCCCACAAAAATCGGCAATTACCAACTCCTTCAGGTGCCCCATTGACAGGCACCTCAGGTCCACAAGGATCATGGCAGGGCATCTCCGCGGCGTGGCTGCGCCGCAATTTCACATCATGAAGAGAGTCGCCATGCAAGGAAATGCCACTTAGGTGATAATGACAGCCTTCGTAAATGTGGGCAACAGGCGTATTGCATTAGATCACACCAACTGAATCGCCAAACATGTTTCGGGCAGTGCACACTTGTTCCCTGGCTGAAACAACAAAGTCCCGGCAGCTGTGTGGACTTGTACTCATGACCCCGCCCAAATACAGTGTTTGCTTGTCCGATGGCATTCTGGGGTATGAAGTCCTACTTCTACTAAAATAGTTTCTGTACAGGGCTAAGTGCTCTCAAAAGTAAATCCCAACTGGGTCTCAGGGTAAAGAAATAACACAATGTCTGTTGCTTTAGACACCCCAAAAAAATCGGCAATTACCAACTCCTTCAGGTGCCCCATTGACAGGCACCTCAGGTCCACAAAGATCGTGGCAGGGCATCTCCGCGGCGTGGCTGCGCCACAATTTCACATCATGAAGAGAGTCGCCATGCAAGGAAATGCCACTTAGGTGATAATGACAGCCTTCGTAAATATGGGCAACAGGCGTATTGCATTAGATCACACCAACTGAATTGCCAAACATGTTTCGGGCGATGCACCCTTGTTCACTGGCTGAAACAACAAAGTCCCGGCAGCTGGGTGGACTTGTACTCATGACCCTGCCCAAATACAGTGTTTGCGTGTCCGTTGGCATTCTGGGGTATCAAGTCTTACTTCTCCTAAAATAGTTGCTGTACAGGGCTAAGTGCTCTCAAAAATAAATCCCAACTGGGTCTCAGGGTGAAGCAAAAAACACAATGTCTGTTGCTTTAGACACCCCACAAAAATTGGCAATTACCAACTCCTTCAGGTGCCCCATTGACAGGCACCTCAGGTCCACAAGGATCGTGCAGGGCATCTCCGCGGCGTGGCTGCGCTGCAATTTCACATCATGAAGAGAGTCGCCATGCAAGGAAATGCCACTTAGGTGATAATTTATGAAAACAAGGTACCCACACTCAAAATCTTTTCACACCGTTTTAACTCAGGATGAAGAAGGATAAACAAACCTGAATATGTTTATATCGGCAATTACTTGCGCCGTTTTATTCAAGAATTTTTGAAGTGAAAAAACGATTTATATCAAGAGAAGTCTCAATGTCTTGAACTTACTTGCCAAACACGTAAACTTATACAAATTCAAAAAAATACGTGAATGAACAAACATAAGAAAGAGTACATATAGGTTAAAGACTCAAATCCAACATAACATAATTGCGCAATAATTAAACAAAAACAAACATTTAAATTATGCAGAGCATAAAACAAATATGCATTACAAAAATAAGTGCAAAGGGAATACTCATTACATCATCATACGGTGTTCAAAAAAATAGTTGACCAAAATGAAGCCTTTTAGTGTGCTTCCATATAACAAAACAACCTCTCGGTAGCAATGTTAACAGGCGTAATGTTCCTAACAGTCTTAATTATTTCTAAACTGGCTAGGATTTAATCCTGCACGCCTACGCGTTTCGAGTTTGGGAGGGATCTTCTCAAACTCTCTTCAGTTCTCATAGTTCTCTGTAGTTCTCATATATGTAGATATCCGTTTTCAGCCTTGAGCGTAGTAGAATCATTCACTGTGTGAAGGAATGTGGCAGAAACGCTGGTTGCGGCGCTGACAGAACCGCGGAAATAGAGAAAACTATCAAGAAGGGACCCGGATTAATTACTGAGTTCACCGCGAATTAAGAGACGCTTGAACTTCAAAACGGCAAAAGCGCTACTACGCTCAAGGCTGAAAACGGATATCTACATATATGAGAACTACAGCCCAAATTGGTTTCTCTTGTACCTGTTAAGCAGAGTACCGCACAGACCGTATTGAATTGCAAGATTTTTCTGGACGAATTGAATTACCTCAAATCCCTAGAGGTCATCAAAAGGGGAATGGAATATATTTGGCCCTGAAGAGAGTTTGAGAAGATCCCTCCCAAACTCGAAACGCGTAGGCGTGCAGGATTAAATCCTAGCCAGTTTAGAAATAATTAAGACTGTTAGGAACATTACGCCTGTTAACATTGCTACCGAGAGGTTGTTTTGTTATATGGAAGCACACTAAAAGGCTTCATTTTGGTCAACTATTTTTTTGAACACCGTATGATGATGTAATGAGTATTCCCTTTGCACTTATTTTTGTAATGCATATTTGTTTTATGCTCTGCATAATTTAAATGTTTGTTTTTGTTTAATTATTGCGCAATTATGTTATGTTGGATTTGAGTCTTTAACCTATATGTACTCTTTCTTATGTTTGTTCATTCACGTATTTTTTTGAATTTGTATAAGTTTACGTGTTTGGCAAGTAAGTTCAAGACATTGAGACTTCTCTTGATATAAATCGTTTTTTCACTTCAAAAATTCTTGAATAAAACGGCGCAAGTAATTGCCGAGATAAACATATTCAGGTTTGTTTATCCTTCTTCATCCTGAGTTAAAACGGTGTGAAAAGATTTTGAGTGTGGGTACCTTGTTTTCATAAACTAGATGGGCCCTTACCCCACTCATGTCCGAATGGGCCACACTCCCCCTTTTTTTGTAAAAACTTAGGTGATAATGACAGCCTTCGTAAATGCGGGCAACAGGCGTATTGCATTAGATCACACCAACTGAATCGCCAAACATGTTTCGGGCGTTGTGCCCTTGTTCAATGGCTGTCATTATCACCTAAGTGGCATTTCCTTGCATGGCGACTCTCTTCATGATGTGACATTGCGGCGCAGCCTCGCCGCGGATGATTCCCTCATCAGTAGAGATAGTTTTGGGGTTGCAGAACAGGTCGCCAAACACCCGTCACTGGCCTCGTTGCCCCTCTGGTGCGCAGGTGCAGATGATCTAAATACAAGTACTTACTTGCACCGATTGAGGTGAAATACTTTGAAAATTGAACTTTGAACCGTTCCTGAAAATACTTGAACTGCACAGACCATGATGCAGTGGGGCGATACGGCGGAAGAGGTCAATGGTGTGCTCCCAAATCCGGAATCCCCTTTTGATGGCTCCTTGTAGCCATAATAGCTGACGAGCTTGTTGGAGATGCACCTGAGCACCAGAGGGGCAACGAGGCCCGAGACGGGTGTTTGGAGACCTGCTCTGCAACCCTGAAACTATCTCTACTGATGAGGGAATCAATCCCGAAACACGAGCTAGACTCGTGTCTAGAGATGATCTAAATACAAGTACTTACTTGCACCGATGGAGGTGAAATACTTTGAAAATTGAACTTTGAACCATTCCTGAAAATACTTGAACTGCACAGACCATGATGCAGTGGGGCGATACGGCGGAAGAGGTCAGTGGTGTGCTCCCAACTCCGGAATCCCCTTTTGATGGCTCCCTGTAGCCATAATAGCTGACGAGCTTGTTGGAGATGCACCTGCACGCCAGAGGGGCAACGAGGCCCGTGACGGGTGTTTGGTGACCCGCTCTGCAACCCCGAAACTATCTCTACTGATGAGGGAATCAATCCCGAAACACGAGCTAGGCTCGTGTCTAGAGATGATCTAAATACAAGTACTTACTTGCACCGATTGAGGTTAAATACTTTGAAAATTGAACTTTGAACCGTTCCTGAAAATACTTGAACTTGCACAAACCATGATGCAGTGGGGCGATACGGCGGAAGAGGTCAGTGGTGTGCTCTCAACTCCGGAATCCCCTTTTGATGGCTCCCTGTAGACAAAATAGCTGACGAGCTTGTTGGAGATGCACCTGCGCACCAGAGGGGCAAAGAGGCCCGTGACGGGTGTTTGGCGACCTGCTCTGCAACCCCAAAACTATCTCTACTGATGTGGGAATCGATCCCGAAACACGAGCTAGGCTTGTGTCTAGAGATGATCTAAATACAAGTACTTACTTGCACCGATTGAGGTGAAATACTTTGAAAATTGAACTTTGAACCGTTCCTGAAAATACTTGAACTTGCACAGACCATGATGCAGTGGGGCGATACGGCAGAAGAGGTCAGTGGTGTGCTCCCAACTCCGGAATCCCCTTTTGATGGCTCCCTGTAGCCATAATAGCTGACGAGCTTGTTGGAGATGTACCTGCGCGCCAGAGGGGCAACGAGGCCCGTGACGGGTGTTTGGCGACCTGCTCTGCAACCCCGAAACTATCTCTACTGATGAGGGAATCAATCCCGAAACACGAGCTAGGCTCGTGTCTAGAGATGATCTAAATACAAGTACTTACTTGCACCGTTTGAGGTGAATTACTTTGATAATTGAACTTTGAACCGTTCCTGAAAATACTTGAACTGCACAGACCATGATGCAGTGGGGCGATACGGCGGAGGAGGTCAGTGGTGTGCTCCCAACTCCGGAATCCCCTTTTGATGGCTCCCTGTAGCCATAAAAGCTGACAAGCTTGTTGGAGATGCACCTGCGCGCCAGAGGGGCAACGAGGCCCGTGACAGGTGTTTGGCGACCTGCTCTGCAACCCCTAAACTATCTCTACTGATGAGGGAATCAATCCCGAAACACGAGCTAGGCTCGTTTCTAGAGATGATCTAAATACAAGTACTTACTTGCACCGATTGAGGTGAAATACTTTGAAAATTGAACTTTGAACCGTTCCTGAAAATACTTGAACTGCACAGACCATGATGCAGTGGGGCGATACAGCGGAAGAGGTCAGTGGTGTGCTCTCAACTCCGGAATCACAATTTGTCTGTTGGTTGCACGCTTGTGGAGACTGAATGAGCATCCATTTTCTATATTTATTTGTATGTCGTCGCATTGAGGTAGTATTTAGATGCACAAAAAAGGGGGAGGGGGTACAAGGAGCTTGAGCTAAGTTAGGACTCGTGCTCCTGAAAAGTAGAATCATTGTTTGGGGAATTCACAGTTCCTACGAAAAAACAGGGTAGAAAAAAGGGAGAGGGAGAGATGTTCTATTAATGTAATGTCAGGGGACAATATGTCCTTGTCTTGGTGCCCTCACACACCCCAAAGGATGTCATGCTTCATCATTGGGCAGTGCTCCTCTTCGGGCTGGTGCTGCAATGCCCTACTGGTCTCCTGAAGGGTCACTTTTTCTTAGTCCTTTTGAATTATTAAGCCGTAAAAGTGTGTACGGGTCCGAGTTGGAGTGGTGTCCAGTGTTAAAAGATGGCTGGAGGGGGTTAGAGGGAAGAAAAGAACCCCTCTGACATCAGTAAAAATAAACAAGAGGTTGTGGTGCTCAAGTGTGCTAATGGCTCCCAGAAGCTAGGCAAGTGTCATGTACATTATGGACATGTGAAGGGTGGACATGTTTCGCACAGTGTGGTGATCTCAGGGGGAGATCATATGCGCTTCTTCAGGACCAAAGTAGAAAGTGAGGTGAGGTGAGTACTAGTGCAGTGCAGTGGCCTGCTAGATAGTCATAGTGCCACTCTTAGGGATTGTAGATTGATTTAATCTGGAATGACAAAAGAACAAGGCAAGAGAAACAGAGAGCCTACAGTCAAGCGTAATCCCTTTAATTGGGTACTACATCTGTGTGGAGCTGAGGCACCCAATTGGTCGACTGTGAGCCCATAGTGCTGCCAAATACTCATAACACCCCGTAGTGCAGTATCCAAGTGGCAAGTGTGTGCCCGTTTTACCTTTCCTGCTCATTTTTCTGCCTCTGTTTTGCCTTTTCTGCTCGTTTTTGGGTTTCGCCTGCCGAAGGCTGCGCCGGACCAGATTCGGGGGCGTTCCCGTGATTTTTTCCCTCTCCGCCTCTGCGATGACGTCATCGCGGCGGTGGGCGGAGTTTCGTTTTTTTGGGGGGGGTTTGTTTTTGTGTCATTTCATGCCGACCACGAGCCCAGGTGAGTGCTTGTCTTACTTAGCTAGTGCAGTCATGGATAAAAACGAGCTGGTGCAGAAAGCCAAACTGGCAGAACAGGCCGAGAGATACGATGACATGGCACAGAACATGAAGAAGGTAACGGAGGAATGTAGTGAAAGTGGAATGTCCAACGAGGAGCGGAACCTTCTGTCTGTTGCTTACAAGAATGTGGTAGGAGCTCGTAGGTCATCGTGGAGGGTCGTTTCTAGTATCGAGCAGAAAACGAAAGGCAGTGAAAAAAAACAACAAATGGCCAAAGAATACCGGGAGAAAATAGAGACCGAGCTAAGAGAGATCTGCAATGTGAACAGGCCGAGAGATACGATGACATGGCACAGAACATGAAGAAGGTAACGGAGGAATGTAGTGAAAGTGGATTGTCCAACGAGGAGCGGAACCTTCTGTCTGTTGCTTACAAGAATGTGGTAGGAGCTCGTAGGTCATCGTGGAGGGTTGTTTCTAGTATCGAGCAGAAAACGGAAGGCAGTGAAAAAAAACAACAAATGGCCAAAAAATACAAGAATGTGGTAGGAGCTCGTAGGTCATCGTGGAGGGTCGTTTCTAGTATCGAGCAGAAAACGGAAGGCAGTGAAAAAAAACAACAAATGGCCAAAGAATACCGGGAGAAAATAGAGACCGAGCTAAGAGAGATCTGCAATGTGAACAGGCCGAGAGATACGATGACATGGCACAGAACATGAAGAAGGTAACGGAGGAATGTAGTGAAAGTGGATTGTCCAACGAGGAGCGGAACCTTCTGTCTGTTGCTTACAAGAATGTGGTAGGAGCTCGTAGGTCATCGTGGAGGGTTGTTTCTAGTATCGAGCAGAAAACGGAAGGCAGTGAAAAAAAACAACAAATGGCCAAAAAATACAAGAATGTGGTAGGAGCTCGTAGGTCATCGTGGAGGGTCGTTTCTAGTATCGAGCAGAAAACGGAAGGCAGTGAAAAAAAACAACAAATGGCCAAAAAATACCGGGAGAAAATAGAGACCGAGCTAAGAGAGATCTGCAATGTGAACAGGCCGAGAGATACGATGACATGGCACAGAACATGAAGAAGGTAACGGAGGAATGTAGTGAAAGTGGATTGTCCAACGAGGAGCGGAACCTTCTGTCTGTTGCTTACAAGAATGTGGTAGGAGCTCGTAGGTCATCGTGGAGGGTTGTTTCTAGTATCGAGCAGAAAACGGAAGGCAGTGAAAAAAAACAACAAATGGCCAAAAAATACAAGAATGTGGTAGGAGCTCGTAGGTCATCGTGGAGGGTCGTTTCTAGTATCGAGCAGAAAACGGAAGGCAGTGAAAAAAACCAACAAATGGCCAAAAAATACCGGGAGAAAATAGAGACCGAGCTAAGAGAGATCTGCAATGTGAACAGGCCGAGAGATACGATGACATGGCACAGAACATGAAGAAGGTAACGGAGGAATGTAGTGAAAGTGGATTGTCCAACGAGGAGCGGAACCTTCTGTCTGTTGCTTACAAGAATGTGGTAGGAGCTCGTAGGTCATCGTGGAGGGTTGTTTCTAGTATCGAGCAGAAAACGGAAGGCAGTGAAAAAAAACAACAAATGGCCAAAAAATAAAAGAATGTGGTAGGAGCTCGTAGGTCATCGTGGAGGGTCGTTTCTAGTATCGAGCAGAAAACGGAAGGCAGTGAAAAAAAACAACAAATGGCCAAAAAATACAAGAATGTGGTAGGAGCTCGTAGGTCATCGTGGAGGGTCGTTTCTAGTATCGAGCAGAAAACGGAAGGCAGTGAAAAAAAACAACAAATGGCCAAAAAATACCGGGAGAAAATAGAGACCGAGCTAAGAGAGATCTGCAATGATGTACTGGTAAGATGAATTGGTTTTATTTCTCTGCTGGTCGTATTTGTTGCATTTCCCAAATGTTTTGTTTTCGTTGCATGTTATGCGAACATGTTGCTTTATTGGGTGTTGTGTAGTTAATGCTGCTGTCTTGGTTATAAGTTGATGCCATAGGTTTTCAATCCACTTTATTATTGGGAAACGTTTTCGCTCTTAATGTCTTTATTCTGTTTCCTTTTGTTTTCATCCTGTTCCCGACCCACCCCCCCTCCCCTGTCCGTTCCAGCCCCCCCTCCCGCTGTCCGTCTAACCGTTCCTGCCCCCCAGACTAGTGGAGCAGAAATGACGGGGTGTTTTAACTCATACAGGCGACCTCTCTCTCTCCACATAAGCACACTCCAGGCAGTCCCCTCTACTCGGTATTTGATAAAATTGAGTGCAGAGTGTGAGTGCAGAGTGCAAAGTGAGTGTGCAGTGTAATGAATGCAGAGTGAGTGAGCAGAGTAGTGAGTGCAGAGTGCATAGGGAGTGCAGAGTGGAGAGTGGAGAGGGAGTGCATAGGGAGTGGAGAGTGCAGAGGGAGTGGAGAGTGCAGAGGGAGTGGAGAGTGCAGAGGGAGTGGAGAGTGGAGAGTGCAGAGGGAGTGGAGAGTGCAGAGGGAGTGGAGAGTGGAGAGTGCAGAGGGAGTGGAGAGTGGAGAGTGCAGAGGGAGTGGAGAGTGGAGAGTGCATAGGGAGTGGAGAGTGCATAGGGAGTGCAGAGTGCACAGGGAGTGCATAGGGAGTGGAGAGTGGAGAGTGCATAGGGAGTGGAGAGTGCATAGGGAGTGGAGAGTGCATAGGGAGTGGAGAGTGCATAGGGAGTGCAGAGTGCATAGGGAGTGGAGAGTGGAGAGTGCATAGGGAGTGGAGAGTGGAGAGTGCATAGGGAGTGGAGAGTTCATAGGGAGTGGAGAGTGCAGAGGGAGTGCAGAGTGCAGAGTGCATAGGGAGTGGAGAGTGCATAGGGAGTGGAGAGTGCATAGGGAGTGGAGAGTGCATAGGGAGGGCAGAGTGCATAGGGAGTGCATAGGGAGTGGAGAGTGCAGAGTGCATAGGGAGTGCAGAGTGGAGAGTGCATAGGGAGTGCAGAGTGCATAGGGAGTGGAGAGTGCATAGGGAGTGCAGAGTGCATAGGGAGTGCAGAGTGCATAGGGAGTGCAGAGTGCATAGGGAGTGGAGAGTGCATAGGGAGTGGAGAGTTCATAGGGAGTGCAGAGTGCATAGGGAGTGCAGAGTGCATAGGGAGTGCAGAGTGCATAGGGAGTGGAGAGTGCGTAGGGAGTGGAGAGTGCATAGGGAGTGGAGAGTGCGTAGGGAGTGGAGAGTGCGTAGGGAGTGGAGAGTGCGTAGGGAGTGGAGAGTGCGTAGGGAGTGGAGAGTGCATAGGGAGTGGAGAGTGCATAGGGAGTGCAGAGTGCATAGGGAGTGCAGAGGGAGTGCAGAGTGCATAGGGAGTGGAGAGTGGAGAGTGCATAGGGAGTGGAGAGTTCATAGGGAGTGGAGAGTGCAGAGGGAGTGCAGAGTGCAGAGTGCAGAGTGCAGAGGGAGTGCAGAGTGCAGAGGGAGTGCAGAGTGCAGAGGGAGTGCATAGGGAGTGCAGAGTGCATAGGGAGTGCAGAGTGCATAGGGAGTGCAGAGTGCATAGGGAGTGCAGAGTGCATAGGGAGTGCGGAGTGCATAGGGAATGCGGAGTGCATAGGGAATGCAGAGTGAGTAGGGAGTGCTAGGGAGTGCTAGAGAGTGCAGAGTGAGTAGGGAGTGCTAGGGAGTGCTAGAGAGTGCAGAGTGAGTAGGGAGTGCTAGAGAGTGCAAAGTGAGTAGGGAGTTCTAGGGATTGCTAGAGAGTGCAGAGTGAGTAGGGAGTGCTAGGGAGTGCTAGAGAGTGCAGAGTGAGTAGGGAGTTCTAGGGAGTGCTAGAGAGTGCAGAGTGAGTAGGGAGTGCTAGGGAGTGCTAGAGAGTGCAGAGTGACTGCAGAGATTAAGCTAATGGCAATGTAAATGACAATGCCATTTATTTATCTGTTTTCAAAACCAACACATAAATACAAATTTTGTCATTTACAATGCCAATAACTCTAACTTTTCCAAAGGCGAAACCATTGCATTGTAAATGCTTGTTCTACCTTCTGTTTTGCCTTTTCTGAACCTTTTTCTACTGTCTGTTTGCCTTTCCTGCTCTTTTTTCTGCCTTCTGTTTTGCTCTATCTGCTCTTTTTTCTGTACTCCATTTTGCCTTTAAAATTCGTTTTTCTTCACTTCACAGGGGAGGGGGCATTGCGGCCTCCCACCGCGGGCCGATTTCGGCCCCGGGGACTAATCCCCTGGGGCCTGGCCTTAATTTGATGGGGAGGGAGGCTGCATGGGCCCCTTCCCCGGGCCAGTTCGGCCCCGGGTCCCCCATCCCCTGGAGTCCAGCTTTCATTGAATAAGGTAGGGGACCGTGTAGCCCCCTCCCCCCCCCCCCGGGGACCCTATCCTTCGGGGCCCGGCCTCAATATACTTATAATCTAAGGGGAGGGGGCCGCACAGCCCTCTAAAGGAGAACCAGAGTGAGCTACAAGACAACTTTCTTTATCCCAACCAGAGGGCTTTGAATTGATTTGAAGATGCGGTGGGCATTGTGTCAAAGCTCCCATTAATAAATACAGATGTGGGAAATAAATATTATTGGAAAGCATTGGTAATGCATCTATTCTGTTCTCGATAAATTACTTTATTGAACCTATCATAACATTGTCCACAGCATTGATGCCTGGTTTGCAAACAAATAAAACTCTAAAATAATAAACTTATTAAGAAAATAAATCAGTTTTTTCAATGCTCACAAAAGTCTTTTTATCAGACCTCTCCTGTTTTTCAACATATGATATTTTCCAAGTTGCGCCATAACAGAGTCTCATTAACAGAAGCCCCTGGGAAGATGAGTAAGCAGAAGAAATCTAACTTGCAAAATCTAAAAACATCTTGGCCGTCATACACTGGAGGCCATAACTGCAGATATGATTTATTCTTCAATCAGGAAAAAGCAATTAAGGTTTGGCCTTGCTCGGTCTGTGGGAAAAGGATTTCTTTGACTGGCTTCTCCCTGAAGACGCAGAAGTTTTCTCCTCTCTGTCACGAGCAGCCTTCTCTTTCCTGTCTTCCGGAAGAAGGGAAAGACCTCTCGAGTAAAGGAGCTTTCCAGCCCACACCAGCATCTTGAATTTCACTTTGCATTTGTCTTCTACCTGCTGACACACTGAGTTTGGGGTTTTTTCGGAGTCCTCGCCCAGCATGGAGGAGATTTGAGGGGTGGAAAGGACATCATATTAGACGCCCAAGAATAAAAACAGCAAATAAATTGGGAGGAGGACACTGCCTTTTTTTTTCAATGTGACTCATTAGGTTTAAAACAAATATCGCGGGCCTCTGATGAATAAAGATCCCAGGTGCAAGTTTCCGATATCGTGTTATTTTTACTGTTCTAAAATGTAAGTATAGTAATGAAGCATGGAAGCCAACTATGCATAAAGTAGGGACGGTGATGTAGTCAATTTAGCCTGCTAACATATATCTCCTTCCAGTGCTAAACTGCTGCCTTTTCTCGGAAAACAAAGAGAAACACAGTGCAAAGCAACCATAGTTTGTTTCTTTCTATTGCAGAGAATGTGGATTATTAGATTGAGAGGCAGACACACTTGATGATGCTCCTGTTCTCAGTGCTTTAAATGGGAAAAAATAAGTGCAGGTACTCATTAATATGAGCTAGAGGTGTGGCAAGTGGGCGGGGCTAGGGGCGGGGCTAAGAGCAACATATGATGACACATAATGAATTCTGTACCAGTTGCAGCCACTATAAAAACACATGAAAAATATGTGTATGGAAACGAAACAGGTTAACTCGTTACACAAAATGAAATCCAAACAGGATGATATGTGAACAGTTCCTCGTTTTGTAATATTTGCTGCTTTTTAATGCCATACTGCTTTTTTGTTGTTGTTTGGCACAATACTATCTACTCTCAGGCATACACACACACACACACGCACACACTCACATACACACTCACACTCACGCACACACTCACATACACACTCACACTCACTCCCTCTAAAATCTCCTGAGTGTCCTGATTCTCTCCCTCTTTCCCTCACTTTTCTCTCACAGAAAAACAGGCACACACAAGTTGGCAAGCACACAGACATAAGCAAACACTCACAAAAAGTCTCAGGTGGGATTAAAGCCATTTTAAACTCCTTACCTCCCATGACTTTCTGAATTGCTGCTGTCCATGTTCTGCCTCCATACCTGTGTTTGCCCAAATGCACACCGTGGGAATGTGATTAACAGCATAGGGCCTAAATGGGCCCTCCACTGTCAATACTGTGTGATGGTGAACACAGCGACATCGTGCAAATGATCTCAATCTGAATAGTTCAAAAGCGGTTCTGCTCAGGACTATGGAAGCGCCGTGGCTATCAAATAGGTTCCAACCATGACAGCCTAGTGCTCACCAGCACTAGCAGCCAGTGAGCCTACCTTTCATGAGTATTGGTACTCTCCTCAGCAGTAGAGACGTGCTACCACACACATTTAAAACAATGCCACTGCCCTTTTCCCTACGACCAGGCTCTTCCTGGTTCCATACCTTTACATAGGCATGTCCTCTCCATTCGCCTCTCATCTTTACCCAGCCACTAAGCTTATCTCCCTAGTTCTGCTTCTCTTCTTCCCACCTTTTGCTTACTCTCGCCACAAGTCTTCAATTTCCTCACTGTTTATTTCCCTACTTGTCTCCTTTTCTCCCCTTCATTCTGTACTCATCCCCTAAGTTTGCCATCTGGCCAGTATTTTGTTCTACAGTGTGTGTGTGTCTGTGTGCGTCTGTGTGTGTGTGTGCGTGTGTCTGGGTGTGCGTATGTCTGGGTGTGTGTGTGCGTGTGTGTGTCTGCGTGTGTGTGTGTGTGTGTGTATGGGTGTGTCTGTCCGTCTGTATCTATCTGTGTGTATGGGTGGATAACAGCACGACATGATGACGTCACTGAATTATACCAATTACTTTATAACCGGGATCACATTTAAAACTATTAGCCATGGGAGATGGGATGCGCAAACATGGAAGATGACAGCACGACATGATGACGTCACAGAATTATTCAAATTACTTTATTAACAAGACGTATCCACGGGACGGGCCAAACGGGATAAACATTTCAACTGTAGATAATTATCATGGGAGGGCACGAACACGGAAGAAGGCACTTCGATTATGCAAATAGAAGGCAAATTTGAAAATATTAGCCATGGCAGATAGGATGCTCGAACACGGAAGATGACAGCACGACATGATGACGTCACGGAATCCTGCCAATTACTTTATAACCGGGATCACATTTAAAACTATTAGCAATGGGAGATGGGATGCACATTTTAAAATATTAGCCATGGGAGATGGGAGGCACAAACGCGGAAGATGACAGCACGACATGATGACGTCACTGAATTATTCAAATTACATATTAACAAGATGTATCCACGGGACGGGGCCAAACGGGATAAAAATTTCAACTGTAGATAATTATCATGGGGGGGCACGAACACGGAAGAAGGCACTTGGATTATGCTAATTACTTTATTAACAAGACGTATCCACGGGACGTGCCAGACATCATATGCATATATGCAAACGGGATAAAAAATGTAAACTATAGATGATTATCATGGGGGGGGGCACGGACACGGAAGAAGGCACTTGGATTATGCAAATTACTTTATTAACACAGTGATTAATGTTGGAGGGGCTCACAAAGAGAAGCAGCTCCTGTCCTGAACAAAAAAATGCCAAGAAAACCGGCTTTGCCATTTACACGCCTGATTGAGAGGGGCGGGGGTGAGGCTAAAGCACTTTCAGCTGAACTGTCGTTGCGCATGTGATCAACAGGGAAGGGTCTGTCTAGACCCTGCACTGTTAATCACAGCGTGATGCAAGGCAAGCCCTATTAGACCCCTGCTGTCTCAGGCCATTCACATCGGCGCTGCTGGAATCACTCTGTAAGAGGCTTGGCGCCCTTACAAGCTCCTGAGAAGCATGGCGTCATCTATCCTGTGCAATAGGGGAGACATAACCGGAGCCTGCATTCCCGTTTTACAGCGTGCCGGTACTCTCTCTGGCTAATAAAACAGTGCCGGTACTGAGGGCCTGAAAATTCAGAAGTGCCGGTACTCAGTACCGGTGAGTACCGGCCCATTTAAAGCACTGCCTGTTCTACAAAATACACTTGTTTGGCGTTATTGCAATCTGCAAGTGCGTTAACTGCTGTTAATTGCATGACTTGCAATAGAAGAGGAGTGGAATCAACTGCAGTTAACGCCAGACAGCATGTGGGTAATAAGCCTATTACAGTCCTCTTCATTGGAAAGATGGCATTCAACGACCAATACAGCTTGAAAAAGGCACTAATGTTATTAAAACACTAGAATATTGTGATAACGTGTGGCTTGGGCCAATACCTGGGGCAGAGAGCTTTTGCCTACCATTAGAGCCCTAGCAGAAGACAATAATGGTATGTTAGATGGTGTCCACCTTTTGAGAGCTGAATGTTCCAGAAATATTGGAATGTTGAAGCAGAGAAGCTCCTAGCTACTCTATTGTCTTCTATGGGCTCATGACATTGATATGGTCTATTTCTAACAAGTCAAAAACTTTAGACTGCTATTTGCGGTAAGGAGGGGCCTTCAGCTTTCAACTGATCAAAGAGTCCTAGAGTCTGCCCAACCACTGGATAGTCAAAAGCCATTTTCATTTTATTTAGAAAAAAACACATTTTGAATTGGTTCCAAAATCCCACTAACAAGGCCCAAGGAGGCAAATATAAGTCTGGGATTGGATTTTTGTTTCCTTTCAGAGGAGACTGGGTCAATTTAGTGTGGACTGTTTCTATTAGAGCAGGACATACTCTGGTTTGGATGAGGATGGCTCTTGTCTGTAGCGACACAGTGGTGAAGCACTCTGGACTATGCCACTCCGCTCTACACTACTCCAATGTTTGCCACTTCAGTCTACTCCACTGTACACTATTCCATTCCACACTACTCTACTCTATGCTGTTCTACTGTACACAACTGCACTGTAGTGATCCCACTCTCCAGTATTCCACTCTATGCCACTCCACTCTACGTCGCTCCACTGTTTGCTATTCCACTTTACAACACTCTACTCTATGCCACACCAATGTAGGCCACTGCACTCTATGCTATTCCACTCTACACTGTTCTACTGTGTGACATTAAAATGTACGTCGCTCCACTGTACGATGAACCACACTATGCCACTGCACTCTACGCTACTCCTCTGTATGCTATTACACGCTACCACACTCTATTGTACACCACTCCCCATTTGCCACTCCAATGTGTGCTACTGTATGGTACTACACGCTAAGCCTCTACACCCTACAAAACTCCAATGTACACTATTCCCCTCTACACCACTCCACTGTACCAAACTTCACTCTATGCCACTCCAGCACACACTGTTCCACTGTATGCAACTACACTCTTTGCCACTCAACTCTACACTATTTGACTCAATGCCACTCTACTCTACCTCACTACACTGTACGCCACACCAGTGTACGCTATTTCACTGTACGGTACTGCATTGTACCCCGCTCTAGTGTACCTCCCTACTATACAGTATTGCACTCTACGCCGATCCACTGTATGATATTCCGATCTGCCTCTATGGTGTATGCCGCTACAGTGTACGCCACTCTGCTGTATGATACTCCACTCTCCACTCTCCACTAATCTACTGTACGCTATTTCAGTGGATGCTGTTCTACTGTACGCTATTCCACTGCATGTCACTCCAGTCTACTCCTGCCC
This sequence comes from Lissotriton vulgaris, assembly GCF_964263255.1. Lineage (NCBI taxonomy): Eukaryota > Metazoa > Chordata > Amphibia > Caudata > Salamandridae > Lissotriton > Lissotriton vulgaris. The sequence goes on along the minus strand of NC_141694.1, from coordinate 1,718,045,324 downwards.
ACTCTACGGTAATCCAATGAACGCCACTGCACTATATGATATTCAACTCTACTCCACTTTGCTCTATTGGATATTGGATATTGGATAGGTATTTATAGAGCGCAAACGTTCGCTCCGGAAGGAGCATCATGGCGCTGACAAACCAATGACCAAATCACAAAGAAGGTAGTGGGGGGCTAGATGGCTGCTTTGGTCCAGTCATCAGAAAGATTAAAAATCCACGTTTTGAGATGTTTCCTAAACGGCTTTTCAAGCGTCTGAAGTCTGAGATGCCTTGGCATGCTGTTCCAGGCTCTGATAGCCAGGGAACTAAGTGTTTTACCGCCTTTAGACTTCAGATTGAATTTGGAGGGGGTCATGAGGTTTTCTTGCGAGGATCTGAGAGAGCGGCCCGGTGTGTAGTGGGGGAAACGGCTTGACAAATATGCTGGGCCGGATTTGTTGAAGGCTCGGAAAGCTACAATGAGAATTTTAAAGAGTATTCTCTTATGCAAGGGGAGCCAATGTAAGGATTTAAGAGCAGAGGAGATTGAGGATTTGCGTGGGAGTTTAAGGACAAGGCGCGCAGCAGTGTGTAGGACGCCTTGAAGTTACTGTCTGCCACTACACTGTACCTCACTCCACTGTATGATTGCTCCATTCTATGCCACTGCACTCTAAGCTACTCCATTGTTTGCTTTTAGACTCCATAAACTTTATTCTATGCCTCTCCAATGTACGCTATTGTGCTATATGGCACTCCACTATATGCAAGTACACTCTATACAACTCCATTGTATGCTATTCCACTCTGCACCACTATACTGTACCCCACTCCACTCAACACCACTACACTATACAGTCTTTCACTGTGCAAACTATGCAGTACGTCATTAAACTTTACACTATTCGACTCTGTGCTACTCCACTCTACACAACTCCACTGTACGCCAATCCACTGAATGCTATTCCACTGTATGCTACTCCACTGTACCCAACTTCACTCTATCGAATGCCACTGTATGTCATTATAATCTGCGTCACTTTAGTGTGTGCCACTCCAGTGTACACCACTCTACTGTATGCTACTCCACTGTATGCTATTTCAGTGCATGCTAGTCTACTATAGGTTATTCCACTGTATGCCACTCCACTCTGCACCATTCTCCTGTACACCACTCCAGTGTACGCCACTACCCTATATGCCACTCCATTATACGCCATTCCTCCAGTGTAAACCATTCTACTGTACAGCACTCCAAAGTATGCTATTCCATTGGACGCACTCCATTCTACACTATTCCACTGTATGATTCTCCACTGTATGCCACTTCGATCAATGGCTCTATATGCCACTACACTCTCCAACACTATATGAAATTAAATGTGATATATATATAAAGCACAAACTGTCACTCCAAAAGGATCCTCCTGGTGCTGTACAGACTAACATCGCTCATTAATACTAAATGGCCCAATAAGATCAATGAGCCTGGGCCCGTTCAGCAACAAGGGTACAGAGAACCACCGCCAGCTAAGGTCACCAAGTCTATAGCTGACAAAGTGAAAAATTTTCCACCTTCCAAAGAACAATCTGCTTCACATCCTCCCCACTCAGTGAATAACCTTGCTCAACCACTACCAAAAGTGGTGAGCAACTCTTCACCCGTCCAGCAACCAGGTGCTGGATTGAAATCTACCACTCCCAAAGCCACGGACCCCAAAGGGAAACCTACGAACATCCCAGCCCCTCACTCTACCAATAACTCTGAAGCCCCCAAGCCAAGGCAGACTCGTTTTAAGTCTATTAGTCTGCCACCAGAAGTTTCTCCTTTTGTGGTTGTGTTGACTGCTGTCCCCCCACTGAAGGAAGGAGTTAGAGAGACTTATGTAGAGTTAAGAAATAAATGTGCCCAGTGGCTTCAATTACATAGACCATTACCCAGTAGTATGAGTGGGGAAATTCTTACTGTGCGTAGAGGAGATTGGGTGGGTAGGAGCAAGAAAACAATACCAGGGGATGTAATTACTGTCAATTTTAGGGATGTGGGGGCTGCGACTTTCATTTGTAATGCACCTAATAGCGGTCCAGCCACCCAGATTAAACCACTCCCCCTATCTTACTTCCTCCCCAATTCGACAAGACCCAACTTCCATCGGCCAAGTAATCAAGGGCCTGTACGTCCCCCTCATCATTATGCCTCTAACCATTGGCAGCAACCGCCTAACTTTCCATCTTTTGTCCCGCATCATGCTGGTCCCCAGTGGCAACAACCTTTCCACCCCTTACCTCCTTTTTTCCAACCTACCCAGCAGTGGCAACAACTTCCTCAGCCACCACTTACTAATCAGCAATGGCAACAGCCATGGCAGGATCCGTCTCCATCTTTGTCTTTCAACCCTTCCTATACACAGTTTGCCCATCCAAATAGGTACTGTGTATTGGATGAGGTTGATTGACTTTCTCCTAAGGGAGGATTAGATACTAACCTCCCTAGTGTTAACATCAGCACGAAGGATCCAGTGCTGGATACATCTCTCCCTATAAACTTAGAGGTGCTATCACCTACACTAATTAGGGACAGAGCTGACCCATCTAACCGCCAATGCACTGTGATCTCAGACGGAAACTTAGCACAGGGCAAGTTAAAAATCCTTAGTTGGAACCTTGCTGGGATCTCAAGGAAATTAGGTCTCCCGGAGTGGAATGCCCTGGTCGATGCCCATACAATTTGTATATTCCAAGAGACATGGGCCATTGAACCATTACATCGGGTGGGGTTTGTCACTATTTTTACACCAGCAGTAAAATCCAAGGCAGGGAAGGGGCGGCCATCGGGGGGGCTAATTATTTGGATAAGTATCCTCCTTAATTGTAGGATAATCACTAAGAAGCCAAGAACCCCGGATATTCTTGGTGTCTCACTATTGGGCCTACGGGGAAGCATGATTGTTGACCTCTATAATGTTTATATCAGGGGAACTAAAAATGGGTGTATTTCACCTACAATGTTGGAGCTTGAGGCTCAGTTAGGAGAGCAGAGTGGACTTGGGCATATCCTAGTAGCAGGGGATTTTAACTGTACATATGAACCACTTCCCCTAGAAGGAGTACCAGACCTAGGAGAAGAGGATAGTAGATGGGGCATCCCTACCCTCTCTATCCCACCCATCAAACGCTGGACTCGCAGTGCAATCCACCTAAATGCACTCACATTGGAGTTTGGCTTAAGAGCTGTCAACGGTCGCACTCGATCTGATCTGCAGGGTGCTCCCACATTCAATAGAGTTGGTCAATGCACACGGATTGACTATATTCTGCTGGATAGGGGCCTCTGGAGTCTTGTTAACGACATGGTTATCACCAATACCATAGAGAGCGACCACAATCCACTCTCTTTATCTCTAAAAAATCCTTGGCCCACTGAAGCATTGCCAGTCCCTCTAAGCCGCCAACAGGGGATTACTGTTGCCCCTTGTGGCAGGCGTCTAAAGTGGAGCAAGATTATGTGCAACACCGATAAACTATCTGCAATAGATGAAGTGGTTAAGGGGATGCAAGCCGAAATTGGCTCGATTGACCTAACTATAGCAGCAGACAAGGCCACCGCTACATTTGAAGCTGCTGTAAAAATCATAGGGGACCTCTTTTGGGTCCAATTGCCCTCAGGGAAACAAAAATCTCTACTAAAAACTAAAGGTAAACACGATTGGTATTCGGCAACGTGCAGGAAGGCCAAATCTCGCCTAATAGAGGCAGTCAAAGGGAAGTCCCCTCCACTAATCCAAATTGCTAGAAGAGACCATAAAAAGGCCCTACAGGTAGCTAAAAGGGAGTGGGAGGATGCCTACTGGCTAACCCTTAAGGAAGCCAGTATGAAAAAAGACTCTAAATCCTTCTGGGATGCCATAAGGGCACGAAACAGACCGGATAGTGACCTCGTAACCTGCAACATTTCGGGGCAGGCATGGGAGGCCCATTTTGCCAAACTTTATTCCTGCCATAATGATCTGAATGGGAGAGGGTCTGTCCAATCCTCTACTTATATTAATTATATTCTTCTCCCCAGTGATCCTGAATTCACACAGAAGGAAGTAGAATATGCTATTAATTCCATCATTCCACAAAAAGCTGCAGGACCCGATGGTATCCCGGGGGACCTGTTAAAATCTGATGGTGTTACTTGGGGCAAATTAATCCACTCCCTCCTTCTCGCCATTTGTAGGGGTGCCCCCATTCCCGCGTCATGGAAGGGGGCAGAGGTGGTTCCCATCCATAAGAAAGGCCCAAGGGATGACCCGTCCAATTATAGGCCGATTAGCTTGCTAGATGTAAGCCAAAAAGTTGTTGGTAAAGTCATTCTACTCAGGATACTTAACTGGGTAGATGAAAATAAAATACTTACCGATTTCCAGGCCGGTTTTAGAGTAGGCACTGGAACGATAGAGCAGGCTTTCAGACTTATGATGATTTACTGGAAGGTGGTAGTGATAGGCAAGGGCAGTCTTTATCTCGCATTTATCGACTTAAAGACTGCCTTTGACCTTGTCCCCCGGGACTTGCTATGGAAGGTCTTGGCTAATATGGGGCTCCCACAGTATCTACTATCCCTACTAGTCAGGCTTCATCAGGACAGCTTTGCCCAAATTAGGTGGGGTTCAGGAGGGGAGAAAACGGGCTGTATTCCGGTCGAGAGAGGGGTCCGCCAGGGATGTGTTCTGGCTCCCACCCTTTTCTCTTTGTACATCAATGGGGTGGTCGAGCACTTACTTAAATTTCCATCTGACGAACCATCCCTGGCGGGGGTTCGTGTACCGACCCTTCTCTTTGCGGACGACACGCTCCTAATCTCTAAAACCCCCATGGGACTTCAGAAACTCTTGGACAATTTCCAATCCTTTTGTACTGACCGGGGCTTGGTTATAAACACCAATAAAACAAAATACCTTGTTCTTAACCCCCCCAAACAGCAAGTGCGTCCCCCTATCTTAAACACTGAATCCCTGGAAAGGGTGAAAGTATTTGACTACTTAGGGATACGCATCTCAGACAAAATGGATTGGACTCCTCATCTAGACAAGATGCTGCTGAACCATAAAAGGATCACAGGTGCCCTATTGAGGGAGCAACGTTCCAGTTCGTTGAAACCAATAGGAACAGTCCTAGAGATCTATGCCGCCAAGGGCGTCAGCTCTGCACTTTATGGAGCTGAACTTTGGGGCTTTGCATCTTCACTAGCTCTTCAAAAATCTGAGAATAATTTCTGCAGACAAATAATGTCCCTCCCTCAAAGTACCCCACTTTTACCCCTATTTATGGACTTTGGCTGTACTCAGATTGGCGAAATCGCGAAATTTCGTCCTCTCTTATTATGGGCCCGTATTTGGCGGGTTGAGGAACTTAGTGCCTACGCCAGAGGCCTGGAAGAAATAATGGCATCACCACATTGGGCCAGAGTCAAATGGCTAACAGACATGAAATCCTTATTGTCGAACTTGGGCCTATTGGACTTTTGGGAAAGCAGAACCTCTCCACCAAAACAAGAACTCAAAAACCTTTATCGGGATTGGATTTGCTCCCAAAGGCATTCTAGCACATCCATTGGTAGGCTTACTGAGGATTTTCTGAAGTTTAAAGACATTCCCAGACGAGAACCCTACTTAGATATAATCGGGAAACCGTTTGCCCGGTCTTTGTATTTTAAATTCAGAACGGGTACTTTGCCATTGAACTCTTTTACCAAAACATGGAAATCCTGTCCACACAAAACCGACCTGTGTCCTTCATGTCTAGCCCACCCAGAGACATTAGCACATTTCCTATTTGTCTGTAGCGAATATGCCAATCCAAGAAGGGCGTGGCTGAAGAATTTGTGCCGGCAACTGGGAACCAGGAGCCATGATGTGGCGATCAGGATACTTGTTTCGGATAGTTATGTACCCTATGCCTGTGCCTTAGCTAAATTTTTATTCTGGGCTTGGGCTATTCGAGCCAGAAAGCTTAAAAACTCTGTTTAATCTTTTCTTAACTAATTCTAGCAAATGTTATATTTGTTGCTATCAACTGGATATGTTTTATTAACTTTATTAATCATCAATTCCTTTTTAACTTGCTTTTATGATAATGAAATTTTATCGAAATAAAGCTTTTTGAATTTGACTTTGTACAGATTACAGACTTAGCAATGGAGAATAGAGACCTAGATGAGGGCTTGACAGAGTTCATCTCATACACCATTAATCCAGGTCTATAGGACCTTCCTAAACTACATTTAAGGTTCTATCAATCTCAATTTATTTGGCATAAGTTTCCAGGCCTTTGCACCTAACACGGTTGCGGATTTCACTCCCCGCGTTTTCCATTTAAAACCAGGGGGTTTGAGTAGGTTTGCAAAAGAAGATCCTCATTGTAGTGTATGGTGTGAATCTTGTGGAGAGATATACAGGCCCCAGTCGGCGGATAGCTCAGAAGGTGGTGAGAAGAAGTTTGAATAGAATTCTCTTGTGTAGCAGGAGCCAGTGAAGAGTTTACAGCGCTGCTGACCCTGAAGCCCTACAGGGGAGTTTTAAAACCAATCTGGCTTCTGTGTGCTGCACTACCTGTAGCCCCTTCAGGGTTGATTTATTAACCCCTGCCAGGAGGATGTTACCGTAGTCTAGGCGCAAAAGTATCAGCGCCACCGCAACTCTTTTCCTTGCTGAAAGAGGAATCAGATTAAAACACTTTTTCAGGGTTTTAATTAGGCCAAAGCAGGTCCCCGTCACCTTAAGTGTATGGGGTTTAAAGGGAAGGGAGGAGTCAAACCACACCCCCAGATTTTTGGCTACCTCCACAGTGGATGGGGGCTGCTGCATCCTCCGGCCACCAAGCCTTGGGTTGAAAGGGATTATCTTTTCCTATCAGCAGGATTTCTGTCTTATTCGTGTTACATCGGAGGTGATTGTTTTTCATCCATTTGATCCGTAAGATAGGATTTGAAGTGACACATGACACTCCTGTGTACAACTCTGTACTCCACTCTATACCAGGACACTGTATTCCACTCTATGACAGTTTCACACACTCAACAAAATAGGGTAGGGGGGGCCTGCAGGGAGTTTAAAGACCTAGCAGTGACATGTTCCCTTACAGACTAAAAATACAAATTATGTCACCGGGTCTGAACAAAAATGTGGTACTACTAACAGTATGTAAGTGTACTTACATCTATGTGTTTGTAAGATTAGGTAGGCACCTTGTGAACCCTAACAGGGTACCCATCAGTCACCACTCGGAACCGCCCTTCATCATTTGGGATTCCTGTATAGCCATTTGTTAGGAACAGCAAGGGTAGCACAGTAGAGGAGATGTTGAACCTCTGATGTTACTAATGCCGTCCTGTATGGTCTGAGTCTCACAGGCTATTTTAAAGCTGGAAAAAAGAGAGAGTGACTGAGTATGCAGTGCATGGAGTGAAAGTGAAAAGTGAAACTAAAATTGGGTGAGAGGGCAAAAAAATCCTTTATTCCATGTTTTGCTCGCTCCTCCAATATTAAAAAGCAGTGGGGTAAATTAAACAAATATTCACCCAGATGTATTGGTCAACATGTTTCTGCAATAATGGACCACTGAGTCCGTTGCATTCATCAGGACCTTTTTTTTAAGCTAAAGCTACTGCAATAATGTGAAGTGATAAAAAGTGACTACAAATATTAATCTGCGACCTGAATGGAGATCACCTGGATCCTTTAGGTGTCATCTGATTTCGCAGTCGTTGTATGTCACTAGTGAGAAAACAAACATAACAGAAAATAGTAACCACATTGATTTGCGAACAGTTAGAATGTGTTGAGTACATTTATAACTATATACCAAATTCCTTTGTCAAAGAAGTCTTATTAAGCTTGTTAATTTATCTATCACATGAAGACATCTAATGATCTTTCATGGCAGGATACTTTATCTTACCATTGTAGACAAAGTAGAAGGCTGCGCCTCGCCTGGCAACGGCTCAGGATACGAGGGAAGCACCGCTCTAAAAAGGGAAAAAGGAGCAAAGAACAGGGGATGTCATCGCTCCTTTTGTTTGTCCGAAAGTTGGGTACGCATAGGCAAAGCGGCAAAAGGCAGAACCAAAGCACATCAAGTTTTTAAATGGATGACACCTAACCGCTGAGTCCGTGTGCCTTGTACAGCATAGTGCTGTTGGTTAGTAATGGATGTAGTGAATTGCACGCAAGGAGCGCCATCGCGCCCTGCACCGACAGGTTTTCAGACGGCGAGTAAACACTCGTTAAGAGCGTATGTCTGAAAAGGCATGTTCAAAGTGCAATGGTCGGGCAAAGCTACGCGGAGTCAGAAGTAAAAGATTAATGGTTGCCGTTCGTTCGAAATGCTCACCTGTCCGTCGGTACCTCGCCGCCTTCCTCTGAGCCGATGGGGAGGTAGCGAGGTACCGCGGACTCTCTAGTTAAGAGCGTTCCAGCGATTGGTCCGGTCGCGGTCACATGGTGTCAACGGACCAATCAGCTGTCTATGTCTAAGTGAGACAGTGCGCGCGCCGTGATAGGCTAGCAAGGAGTCACATGGTCCGACTCTATATCGAGTTCTTTTATTGGCCGGGCCCTCGTTACTATGAGAACATGGGGTAAACATATACAAAGGCTTCGTTAGTCTGAGAACACGGTTGTTTACCTTAATCATAAACAGAGGCTACGAGTCTTATTGGCCCAAGGAAACAAAGGGACAAGGATCTCGTTGTTTATATAAAACGATCACTTAGGTATTTTGTAAGATGTATTAGTATGTTTTAGCCCTGAGGTGCCTTTGACTGGCATCAACTAGTGAATAGGTTTTTGATCGTTCTATGACTGCAGTTACAGAGCTACCAAGGATGTGTTAATTAAACTATTAGGGTATTCAATGAAATCTTATATGGTCCGTAGTACAACCGAGTTAATAGTGATTTTTAAGGTACTTTTCTTGAGGCGTCTTTGACCAGTGTCTATGTATGACTGTAGTCACCAAATTACAGGGAAGACCAAGGAATCTCATCATTGAGTCCACTCCTATTTGTACCCAGCCTAAACACCCACTTTTGTTCCTTGCGCATAAGAAAGGTAGTGTGGTCTGTTACATGCGGTGGAATATATGGCTGTTCAAGAACGGTCCATACAAATGCAGTGGGCTCATGTTGTTTCTCTAAAAAGTGATTTGTCAGCTTGGTGGCTTGTCTTTTCCGACGGATCGTACTTTTATGTTCGGAAATTCGGATTTTAACTTTCCGAGTGGTCATTCCGACATATTTAAGACCACACGGACATGTGATCAAGTAAATTGAGTTTTCACTGAAAATTATGGACCTGTGTCGTATCATGACGATTTTGGTATCAGCAGACCGAGAATGATTAGAATACTATGCACACGCATTTTCGTCATATTCGGGTGATGAAATCACCCTGAAATCAGAGTTTCCGTCCTGAACCGTCCTGAACCCTCGGGTTCCATTTTGAGAACGGCAGCCATTTTGTGATTGCCCTCACATAGGCCAAATGACTAAGGCCAAAAACGAGTCTGAAGGACACGTACACCTTTGCTGACTCCTCTGTGACCTGGGCAAGCTGACTCCACCGCCTGAAGCTAAACCTGTTCGGCCAGTTCCTTTCCCAGTGGCCGAATGAGATTAGTATCAAGGCACAACATATCAGAAACCTTTCATCGCACACAAACCATGCCTAATCTTACACACACCTGTCCCTGTTTCTTTGTTTATGACTTGCTTTACGAGGAGGAGGTGCCCGTTTTTATTGGGGGTCCGTCGATATCTGATGAAAATACTGGGCCTTGCCGGGTAATTGATTGTGGGCTGGACAAACTAAAATATGGGCTTGTCATCATGACTCTGCTTTTTCTTTGTAGTGAAAATATGTGAATGGTCAACTGTAAAATAAGGAATGTTTGCCTAAAGCATAATATTTTGTATAAAAAGAGAAGGCTGGCTTTGTAAGATTGAGCAGTCTCCTGAGAATAGACATCGTGTTGTACTTCTAGGATACCTGTTACTGGCTGCAGCCAAAAAATACGAGCTTTGACTTCACCAAGAAGACTCTGTGTTTCTGTAGTCTGAAACAGGAAGGACTCGAAGTCTTAGGGTGTGTTCCCTGCCACCACTAGGTTCTTACAAACCCAGTACTTCAGTTGGCGCCCAACGTGGGACGATATCAGCGGTACCGGTCCAAGCCAGAGGTTCGTGAGGAGCTTCGTGTGAAAATTCTGGAGGAAGGCCGCCACTTCATCGACCCCTGTATGTCGACGTGGTCCGAAAGTCTTTGCTGCGAGGTTCCCCGCTTCCCAACGGCTACGAAGGACTGCTGCCCAGACTATCGCCATGTTTTGGACCCTTGATGATTGGTAGAGCGAAACGTTAGACGAGTCTTCTGGTGACGTCATCGATACCTCAGTTAAGTATGAGTGGAGCGTCTCCCAGTCCTTAGTTTGGTTCTTAATTTTTGGGTATTCCCTTGGGATCGCTTTAATTTGGAACTTGCAAGTACCAAAGCCGAGGGACTCGTGTATTCACGAGACTATCGTATTTGATAATCCTTTGAAGTTTGAAGCTAGACTAGAGAGCGAAGATGCCTGGTCTTAGCAGACTTGGAAATCTGTTTTGTCTTGGTTGTAATAGGGATTCCCGATTGGAGGACTCGTGTCCGGTTCCTCCGATTGGAACTCCAACCTATGAACTTTATGTGAAACATGGCATAGGCCCCATCGCATATAATGAAGTATGGATCCGATACACCAGGAAAGATGGTGTTTTAAAATGGCCCCAATATGGTAGTTTTGACGCAGAGATTTTGGATAATCTGGAGGTTAAACTATTTAAGAAGAAAGCCCGGCCGGCAATGTTTGACTCTTTTCGCATATGGCGCAAAGAAGTCAAACAGAGAGAAATGAAATTAGCGAAGAAAAATAAACGAGAACGAGGTATGTCAATGGTACAAGCTGCTGTTGCGTTTAGGGATAATGAGGAAGAGCAAGAAAGCGAACAGATGCTTAGGGTGAAGAAGTTAGCAGTAGATAGATGCTACCCAGTTTTGCCGCATAAAGAACAGGAAGAAAAGAAAGATCTTGAGAAAGATCCTTTAATGTCGCATCTCTTGAGTTCGCCACCCCCTTATGCACAAAATGCTACGGCACCACCGCCACCAGCTGTGGTTGCACAACACCCAGTTGTTGTGCCACCTGTGATTCCACCACAGCTAGCTCCCTTTCCGTTGGCTACTATTCCTTTGGCGCAGCCTCCTCAGGGGCCGCCACCTTTGCTCCTTCTTTGTCTGCTACTCCTACGCCTGTTCTTAATGCTCCCTCCATTCCGACTTCGATTTCTTCTGCTATTGTTCCGTCTTCTCTTATTCTTTCACCTTCTCCTTCTGCTAGACAACGAATGACTACTGCAGTTACTCGTTTCTTTTCTCCTTTGTTGGGACAATTGGGTATGTCCCCTGTTACTGAGCGTAGACAGTCACGTAGTCAGTTGCCGAATATGGATGAGCGTACGATTTTGGACCACATGGCGCGTAAATGTATGATACACAGTATGATCTTGAGGGTGTTATGCATGTTTTCCTTCAATGGGAAGCACCGAAGCAACGGTACGTTTTCGATACGATGTGTGCTTTTCTTGTTGAAATATGGGATGAGGAAGTGGGGCAAGCTCCTGACGAGTTGTACAGCATACGTTCCGAATTTGCGAAAAGAACTATTGTAAGTCCATCTGATGTTGGGAAAGCAGTTGCGATGTTGTTGTCATTTAGGAGTGAGTCTCCTTCTCGACAATTGTTCGGGCCTGATTCTTCAGTTGGGAGAAAGACACGACAATATCCAATGAGAGAGGTTCCTCCGGTGTGGAAAGAAGCAGTGGTTGCTGGTGCAGGTAATAATCCGCCAGCTGTACCGGCTCATTTTCAGTGTGTCTGGGTGCATGTTCCATGGAAACGTGCTGAAGTTTTAGCTATTAAGCAGTCTTTGCCTGATCCACGCAAAAATCCAGCAGGGTACTATAAAGAGTTGACTCAGACTGTGGGTTCGTGTATTATGAATTTGGCGGACATCGACATGTTGTTTGGCAATGTTGTTCCACAACCTATTTGGAGTAAGATTCGTCATACGGATCATGCGGTTGAATTGGGTGATACATGGGTTAATCATAGGGATGCCGACAATAGGCAAGTAGGCGGTGCTAAGCCTGAGGATTTGATTACTGAACTTCCTGATAAGATTATTACGTATATGAAGATTTAATGCCCGAATTGCGTGTCAATTGGGACAAGTTGTCTGCATGTAAGCAGAAGATAGACTAAACGGTGTCTGTCTTTTTCACAAGGTTCAAAGAGACCTTCCTCGACCATAGTGGTCAGGATATGGCTACAGAGGGCGGTCAGAGATTGTTTGTTGACAAATTTGTACATAATTTGCTTCCTGAATTGTGCAATAAGTTGAAGGATTCTGAAAGTGCTTGGGCTGTTTCCACGTCAGCACAAATTTTGGCGACTGGCCAGTACTATGAAAATAGGCACAAAGATGAGTTAGTGAAAGCGGATAAGAAGACTAAGGAATTGAAAACTAAAGTTCTTCTACAGCAAGCTTATCCACCCCGTACTAATAATCAACGTGATTATCAGCAGAATCAGCAGTATTCGAGAAACTCGCAAAGAAACGAGTCTTCTCAACAGCGTTTTCCGTATGGTCCTAATCAGTGTGCATATTGCAAAGAAGAGGGTCATTACAAAAATAGTTGTCCAGTTTTGTTGCAGCGTACGAATGGTGTTTCTGGTTTAAGAGGTAGAGGTGCTTAACATGCGCCTAGAGGTAGAGGTCGTGGACAGAATGTACTTTCTTTGCCTCCACAGAACTCGATGAATAGTTTTGATCAACAGCGAGGTTCATCTGGTAAGACCGCTCAGTACTATACCGACGATTACTATAATGAAGGTGAGGAAATGAATGGTAATGATTGGTAGGACAGCCATGGACAAAGAGAGGGAGTTGTTTCAGTTCCAGTAGATCAGAGTGGACCTTATGTTGAGGTGATTACATCAGGTGTGTCAGAGCCTTTTCTGTTGGATACTGGTGCTACAAAGAGTTATATTATGCACTCAAAACTCCCTGGCGCACCTTTGTCTGGCGAAATGAATCTTTCAGTAGGTTTTTCAGGCGCCCCGGTTAGGAACCCGATTTCTAGTCCTATGTCTCTTTCTGTTGGACCTTATGAATTTGAAGCACCCCTTATTTTGACGACAGGTTGTGGGGAGAACCATCTAGGATTGGATCTGTTGAAAAGACTATATGCGACGTTGTATTGTTCTCCTTCGGGAGTACAACTTACACTGGGCAAGAGAGTGGTCTCCCCGATGTATTTGTCGAAGGATACACTTCCGATAGAATTGTCTTCTCTTCCAGATGCTCTTTGGGCTACTGGTCCTAACGACGTGGGTCTTTTGGAAATACCGCCATATATTGTGACATTGAAAGCCAATGTTAGAATGCCGCGCATTCCCCATTACAAGATCTCTAGCGAAGGTGAAAAGGCGTTGTTAGCGATCATTTATGATCTGATCGAAAAAGATGTAATTGAAGAGACAAGAGGCAACATTTGTAATAGTCCTGTTCTGCCTGTTTTGAAGCGTACCGACCCTTCCCAGCCACCTGTTTACAGGTTTGTGATTGATCTTAGAGAGGTAAATAAAATAGTTGTGCCACAGTTTCCCGTTGTCCCTGATATCACTGCCCTATTGACTATGATTCCAGCTTCAGCCACTTGGTTCTCGGTGATTGACTTGAAGAATGCTTTCTTCAGCATCCCGATTGCCAAGGAGAGCAGGGATATTTTTGGCTTCAGTTTAGGAGGCCGAAGCTTCCGCTTCAAACACGCTCCTCAAGGCTACTGTGAAAGTCCATCAATATATAGTCAGGCTTTAAAAACACAGCTTGATACAATTGTTTTTCCTGATGGCGCTACCCTCATTCAGTACGGCGACGATTTAATAGTTGCTGCAGATACTGAGGAAATTTGTAAACAAGCCACCTTGTCGTTGTTGCGTCATTTGTATGATTTGCATCACAAAGTGTCTCTTTCCAAATTGCAATATTGTCGACAAGAAGTGACCTACTTAGGTCATCTCTTATCGAAGGAGGGAAGGAAACTGACCCCAGGAAGAATTCAGGCAATTGCAAAATTGAGTGTGCCAAGGACACAGAGAGAAGTACGTGCTTTCTTGGGCATTACATCATATTGCAGACAATGGATACCGAATTTTTCTTTGTTGGCCAAACCTTTGGTGGCATTAACTTGTAAAGATACACCAAATCCCATTCCGTGGTCTGAAGATTGTCAGAAAAGTTTTTCCGAATTGGGTGATGCATTGTGTTCGGCTCCTGTGTTGGGTACCCCCGACTATAGTACGCCCTTTACACTGTATGTCCATGAGAAAGAAGGTTGTGCATTGTCAGTGCTGACACAGTCTTTCGGAGACAAACAGCGTCCATGCGCGTATTTTTCGTCGACTTTGTATCCGGTAGCTAAGGCGTTGCCAAGTTGCTTGAGGGCCACAGCGGCAGCAGCTGTTTCTATCCGACAGTCTGCTGGATTAGTGATGAATAATATGTTGATTGTGATGGTTCCACATGCGGGTGGGCACTTTGTTAAACAGGACCAAGACACAGCACTTAACTAGTGCTCGTTTGTCAGGTTACGAGTTGACAATGTTAGCAAGTCATGTGCACATAAAGAGGTGCAATACGTTGAATCCAGCCACGTTATTGTTGATTTCAGTAGAGACAGATGATGTCGAACAGCACGATTGTTTTCTCAGGACAGAAGAGGAAATGAAAGGGAGAGTAGATCTAACAGATACTCCTCTTGTGAAGTGTGACGGAACCTTATGAGTGGATGGTTCATGCTTCAATCTTCCGAATGGTGATACAACTGCGGCATATGCTGTCACGACTTTGCATACGATTGTTGAAACTGCACGTATCCCACACAATTCAGCTCAAGCAGCAGAATTGATTGCACTTACGAGAGCGTGTGTGTTGTCGAAAGGAATGAGAGTGACCATATATACTGATAGCCAGTATGCCTTTGGTGTGGCTCATAGTTTTGGACGATTGTGGAAAGAACGTGGGTTCCTGACTTCGCATGGAGCTAAGATACAACATGGTCAGTTGGTGAATGAGCTTCTTGAGTCACTGACCTTGCCGTTAATAGTTGTGATTGTGAAATGCAGTGCACACAAAAAGGTTACTGATGTTGGTCGTGGAAATGCATTTGCTGACGAAATCCCAAAAGAAACAGCAAAAGATGTAATGAATCGAATGTATGTTGCAGGCCCTGCAAGATGGGTTGGTGACGTTGAAATGTGAGAAGATACGATAGAGAGTGTGAAGTCTATTCAAGCTGAAGCTTCAGAGAAAGAGTGTGCAGAGAATGTGGTCAAGAATTGCATGGTGTGTCTGAAATACAATCCTGGTAGGGGAACCCCAACTCCAGCTGGTCATTTTGCGCCTCCAACGTATCCGTTCGAGGTTTTGCAGCTAGATTTCATCCACATGGAAAGGTGCAACAATTTGAAATACGTACTTGTTGTTGTTTGTGCCTTTTCGAGATGGGTAGAAGCATATCCCTTAAAAGACAACACTGCCATATCCACAGCTAAGGCCCTTGTCAAAGAATTCTTCCCTAGGTTTGGAATGTCGAGAATGGTCTGGAGTGATAATGGGAGTGAATTTGTGGGTCAAGTGATGAAGAAAGTATGTGAAGGGCTAGGTATCCAACAAAAATTCCATGCTGCAAATCACCCCCAATCAGCTGGACTAGTAGAGTGCTAATGGCACACTAAAACTGAAATTGGCCAAGATCCAAGCGAGTTCTGGTCTTAAATGGCCTGACGCTCTGCCTTTAGCACTCCTATCAACAAGAATGACTGTGCATTCGCGAGTGGGACTTAGTCCCTTTGAAATTGTGTTCGGCCGCCCGGCCAACATATTGGGAGTGCTAAGGCCGACAAAATTCAGTGAGATCGAACACCCTGTACTGCTTGATTATTTGTATGAATTGACGGCTAAATTGCGTGTTTTACACCAACAGGTTCACGATACTCTGCCTCAGGTCTCTGAAGCTCCAGGACATCCTATCGATCTTGGATCATGGGTGCTGGTCAAGAACTTCCAACAGCCAAAGAATGACCAGCCCCGTTGGACTGGCCCTCACCTTGTCCTTCTCTCAACAAGATCAGCTGTTCGAGTGGAAGGGAAAAAGAACTGGATCCACGGCGTACACTGCAAGAGGGTCCCTTTGCCTCTACCGTATGACCGGTGGGTCCAGGAGGGGATCGCTGACTCTGAGACTGAGACTGTGCCTCGTTTCCTGCCTTTTAGCGATGCACGTGTAAAAGGAACAATTTCTGAACGAGAAAGTGACAATCTTTTGCAAGAAGCTGTGCCACCGTCAATTCGATTGAACACTACAGAGCCTGAACTCTTGTTCCAGAACCAGACAGTATCTGGAAAAAGCCGTTATAATTTGAGGCCGAGAACTATGGACAAATAAAAAAATTCTTTTTTTTCTATTTTTGAAAAGTGCAGCTCTCTCATCTGCGAAACGTTCTTATTTTTGTTTTTCGAACCGCCATCCGGGTTCAGCTGTTAGGGTTGTGGTTGCCCAAGTCTTTGGAGTGCAGCTGAAGACGTTAGGTCGACAGTTCTGGTCGGTCCAAGGGAGTTGCCCTGGACTGACAGAAGCATTCCTTAGCATAGAACACCCTACAAGAAATTAGAGAAGATGGAGTTTTTCGAGATGGCGAGACCTGCCAAACAGATGGACTTTAAAGCCAGAATGTGTATATTGATGACAAAGAAACGATTTTTGATATTATGTATTTTCATGTTGCTTAGTCTAATGACGTTTTTAATAGGATATGTTTTATTCTCTTTTCAAGTGACCTTTGCACCCACTACACAGCCCATACCTCCTTCTACTGTTTCCTCGCATTCTTTTCACCCTCTGCCTGAGCATGAGTCCACTAGAAGATTAGAGTTTATCAATAACTCCTTCATTCAGCTCTTACACCAACACCAATTAGTAGTGAACACAACTAATTGTTGGGTGTGTGGTCTTATGCCACATACAACAGATAAGGTTATCCCATACTTGGTCTTACCATTTAGTTACTATGGTTCTTTGTGGGCGTTTCAGACGATGTTCATAAATGCCATCGAACCATATCCCCCACGTTCCACGAGAAGTAACTCGAGCAACAAGGCATTGGTAGTGGGAATCACAAATATGAGCAGAAACATTGACTCGTATAGAACGATTCCCAGAGATGAGTTACAAGCTTACGCTAGATGGAATGTAACAGGATATGGAGTTACTCTGAGTGAGAACCAGCGAGCAAAGAGATCCTCCCCGATTTGGATTGTACCCCATCAGGGTCACCTATGTCTGCAAGGTAATGGCAAGAATCCCAGAGCTCAGTTAGGGAAAAGTATCTGCACTGAAACATATGTTTTTGCGTCTCAGATTTCCCCTTCGTTTCTAGCAGGGTACCTATTTCATCTTCCATGATAGAGCCTATACATGGTTTCCCCCTGACTTCTTGGTGTAAGAATTGGCTTGGTAGTTTGGTTTGCCCTGTTCCCATCATGCACTGGGACAGGAACAGACTAATTTGCATATAGCCAGGTTCTGAGCTGGGATGGTGCAGTGAGCTAAAAAACGGTGTTGGATCTAGCCCTGATCTCTTGACTGGGTGAGAGTATTCTGCTTAATTCAGAAACTCTGTCCATCACCACCCCTTGTTGTTAAATATTTTGTCCACCATAAGCGTGGAAGGGTATACTCAGATGTGAGTCCCTTGCTCATTGCACCATCAGGATTCAAGCAAGCCAGGCCGACGGCTTCTGAAATGCCAGAAACCGGTCCCCGGAAGCTTGTTTCCTTCCCAGTGTAAGAATTGGCTTGGTAGTTTGGTTTGCCCTGTTCCCATCATGCACTGGGACAGGAACAGACTAATTTGCATATAGCCAGGTTCTGAGCTGGGATGGTGCAGTGAGCTAAAAAACGGTGTTGGATCTAGCCCTGATCTCTTGACTGGGTGAGAGTATTCTGCTTAATTCAGAAACTCTGTCCATCACTACCCCTTGTTTTTAAATACCCTGACTTCTCGGGCACATGTTTTGTTTCATTCCTGTTGCCTCCCACCTACACGGCCGTTGCAGATTACCATAAGACAAGGATAGTTAGAGGTGTCATCAGTGAAGAAGACACTGCAGGACAAGAATTTGGAGATTTCGTAAAGGGTTTTCTGCCGTTTTGGGGACCTATGGTTAACAGCAGAAACATAAGGCAATTGACAAGGGTGGTTGAATCCACTGTAGTTGAAACCGCCGGTGCCCTTAGTAATTTGACGGCTGAGCTTCAGTCGGATCACCTTGTGACTCTTCAGAACAGAGTCGCATTAGACGTCATACTTGCAGACCGAGGTGGGGTATGTAAAGTGATCCAATCAAGTTGCTGTGTTTTCATCCCAGATAACGCTCCGACAGTCTACCAGGCCATTTCCAAACTGCATAAGCTCTCTGAATCTATTCACGTGGATAAAGGAGATTGGTCATTGATGGGGTGGTTCTGGGAACTGATATCCGCCTGGGGATGGAAGATTCTGATAGTCATTGGGATGATCTTAGCCATTCTTTTCCTGTTCTGTCTGTGTGTACAGTGTGCTCCTGCAATATGTGGCCTCTGTGCTACATCGTGTGTAAGGAAACCTGTATCAAGAAACGAGCTAAGTAATAGGATGATGCTACAGCAACATCTCAATGACTTTATGAATATAGACCTGGACTCAGATTAGCGTGAGTATAGGTTATTGCCTATGTAAGGGCAAAAGGAGGGTCTGTGGTACTGAAAATTCTGGACCCGTGTTATAAACATCGTCGTATCATGACGATTTTGGTATCAGCAGACCGAGAATGATTAGAATACTATGCACAAGCATTTTCGTCATATTTGGGTGACGAAATCACCTTGAAATCAGAGCTTCCGTCCTGAACCCTCGGGTTCCATTTTGTGAACGGCAGCCATTTTGTGATTGCCCTCACATAGGCCAAATGACTAAGGCCAAAAACGAGTCTGAAGGACACGTACACCTTTGCTGACTCCTCTGTGACCTGGGCAAGCTGACTCCACTGCCTGAAGCCAAACCTGTTCGGCCAGTTCCTTTTCCAGTGGCCGAATGAGATTAGTATCAAGGCACAACATATCAGAAACCTTTCATCGCACACAAACCATGCCTAATCTTACACACACCTGTCCCTGTTTCTTTGTTTATGACTTGCTTTACGAGGAGGAGGTGCCCGTTTTTATTGGGGGTCCGTCGATATCTGATGAAAATACTGGGCCTTGCCGGGTAATTGATTGTGGGCTGGACAAACTAAAATATGGGCTTGTCATCATGACTCTGCTTTTTCTTTGTAGTGAAAATATGTGAATGGTCAACTGTAAAATAAGGAATGTTTGCCTAAAGCATAATATTTTGTATAAAAAGAGGAGGCTGGCTTTGTAAGATTGAGCAGTCTCTTGAGAATATACACCGTGTTGTACTTATAGGATACCTGTTACTGGCTGCAGCCAATAAATACGATCTTTAACTTCACCAAGAAGACTCTGTGTTTCTGTAGTCTGAAACAGGAAGGACTTGAAGTCTTAGGGTGTGTTCCCTGGCACCGCTGGGTTCTTAAAAACCCAGTACTTCAACACCACTTCACTATATGACACTTTTGTCCACTGCTTGCTTCGCCACTCCATTCAAATACACTGTACAATACTTTCGCTGACTAAACGTCACTTTACAACACTCCTATGTACATCGATCCACTGTACAACACTCTATTGTACTCTATATAAATGCACACTACAACACTGTACTACAATCTATGCCACTGTACAAGAATGTACTACACCGTATGCCCCTACACTGCTTTGTACAACACTCTACTCCACTGTGTGCCATTCTACGACCTTCTATGCAACTCTATTCCACTTGACAACACTCCACTCCTTGACACTCCACTAAACAACAATACTGTTGATGAGACTTCACTGTATGACACTCAACTGTTCTGTACAACATGCCACTCCACTGTCCAACATGCCACTACACACTACAATACTCCACTATACGGCACACCACACCACTTCACTCCACTTTGTAACACTTTACTATATGCAGCACTACTCCACTCCACTGTATTTCACTCCCCTACTCTAGAGTCTATGACACTCCACTGTATGACACTGTCCTTTACTATACTCTACAATACTGCACTTAACTTAACAACACTTAATTAAATGAGACAACACAATGATTGAAACATGTTTACATGTTTATATTAAAAAATAAAAACCATTTCAATTTAATGAAACAACCAAAGTTAAAGCTGAGTTAAAGTTAGCAAAATTGTATTTATTTTTTATATACAAACCTAACTTAAACTATACACACTGGGGAAATTCTAAAGTTAGAACTTAGATTTCTAATGTATGCACCACTAGTTAAAACCTGCATTTATAATGTAGTCACCACCTTCAAATTACTATACGTTGCATATTATTTGACTTTTAGGACGTGAAATCATTGCAGTCATAAAAAGATTTATGACATCTGCGATGGTATAATTTCTCATAACACAGTGCATGATAGAGTGGTGAGGTATAATTAAAGTAGTGTGGTGATTGATGAGCGAAGAATGTGTACGGAGATGCGCGACATATAGTACATTGAAGATGGTGTATACATTATAAACATAAGTTCTAACTAGTTCAAGTTCCAAAAAGTTCCAAAATTTGTATAGCGCACTACTCACCCAGAGGGTCTCAAGGCGCTTGAGGGAGGGAGGTGTTTTACTTATCGAATATCCAGGTTTTTAGTTGCTTTCTGAAGGAGAGGTGGTTCTGTGTAAGGCGGAGGTGTGTGGGGAGAGAATTCCAAGTTTTGGCCGATAAGTAGGAGAAGGATCTTCCCCCCATGGTGGATCTGTGGATGCGCGGAATTGCGGCGAGGGCTTGATTGGACGATCGTAGTTGTCGGGGGGGTGTAGAAGGATAGACGTGTGTTGAGGCATTCGGGTCCTAGGTCGTAGAGGGCTTTGTGTGCGTGGGTGAGGAGACGGAACGTTATTCTCTTGTTGACAGGGAGCCAATGGAGGTCTTTCAGGTGGGCGGAAATGTGAGCTTGCCGAGGGATGTCCAATATGAGTCTGGCTGAGGCGTTTTGGATGCGTTGGACTTTTTTCTGTAGTTTGGCTGTGGTTCCGGCGTAACAGGTGTTTCCGTAATCCAGTCGGCTTGTGACCAGTGCGTGGGTGACCGTCTTTCTTGTTTCGGTGGGGATCCAACGGAAGATTTTTTTGAGCATTCGTAGGATGTTGAAGCAAGATGATGAGACGGCGTTGACTTGTATGGTCATCGAGAGGGAGGAGTCCAGGATGAAGCCCAGGTTACGTGCGTGGTCCATAGGTATGGGTGCGGTTCCGAGGGCCATAGGCCACCATGAGTCGTCCCAGGCAGAGGGGGATGGCCCTAAGATGAGGACTTCTGTTTTGTCCGAGTTTAGTTTTAAACGGCTGTTCTTCATCCATTCGGCTACTTCTTTCATTCCTTCGTGTAAGTTGGTTTTGGCGGTGTTTGGGTCTTTGGTTAGGGAGAGGATCAGCTGGGTGTCGTCTGCGTAGGAGATGATGTTGAGGTTGTGTTGGCGTGCGACGGAAGCGAGGGGACTCATGTATACGTTGAAGTGGGAGGGACTGAGTGATGATCCTTGTGGTATGCCGCAGATGACTTCGGTGGCCTCTGATTTGAAAGGGGGGAGGCGGACTCTCTGGGTTCTTCCGGTGAGGAACAATATGATCCAGTCCAATGCTTTTCCTTGTATTCCGACGTTGCTGAGGCGTTGTATGAGGGTGCTATGACAGACTGTGTCGAAGGCTGCGGAGAGGTCAAGTAAGATGAGAGCAACTGTTTCTCTGTTGTCCAGTAGTGTTCGGATGTCATCTGTTTCTGCGATGAGGGCGGTTTCGGTGCTGTGTTTGGCTCGGAAGCCGGACTGTGAGGGGTCGAGGGACTTGTTGGATTCGAGGAAGGCGGCGAGCTGACTGTTGGCGGCTTTCTCGATGACTTTGGCAGGGAATGGGAGGAGCGAGATGGGGCTGTAGTTCTTAAGTTCGGCTGGGTCTGCTGTGGGTTTCTTCAGAAGGGCGCTGAGTTCGGCATGTTTCCAGTTTTCCGGGAAGGTAGAGGAGTTGAGGGAACAGTTAATGACATCGCGGAGATGGGGTGTGATGATGGAGTCTGCTTTGTTGAAAATGTGGTGGGGACATGGGTCGGTTGGTGATCCTGAGTGGATGGAGTTCATCAGGCGGATGGTATCTTCGGTGGTGATTGGGTTCCAGGCGCAAAGGTTGTTAGACGGCGGTTTTGGTTCGGAGGTGGGTGGAGTGGGCTGGTCTTCGGACTGGTTTTCAAAGCTGTTATGTATTTCGGCGATTTTGTTGTGGAAGAATGATGATAGAGAGTCGCAGAGGTCTTGGGAGGGGGTGATGTTGTTAGTGCCGGCGGAGGGGTTAGTGAATTCTTTGACGATGTTGAATAGTTCCTTGCTGTTTTGGGCATTGTTGTCAAGTCGATCCTTGAATGCTGATTTCTTGGTCGGATCAGTTGGTGGTGTTTGCGGGTGGCGTTCTTGAAGGTGGCTAGGTTGTCAGTGGTTTGGTTTTTTCTCCAGGTTTTCTCGACAGTACGACAGAACTTCTTGGATTTCTTAAGGTCATCATTGAACCAGGGGGCTTTTTTGTTACCTTGCTTGATTAGATGGTTTTTCAAGGGTGCTAGTTCGTCTACGCTGTGGGTGATCCATTGTGTGAGGTTGGTGGCTGCTTGGTTTGGGTCCGATGAATTAGCTGGGGGGTTTTGTTGAAGCGACGTGAAGAGCTGGTCAGTGGTGATTTTGTTCCATTTTCTTCGGGGGACAGGTTGTGGGGGGTTATGGGTCGTGGATTTTTTGTAGTTGAAGTGAACGCAGCTGTGGTCCGTCCAATGGAGAGCTGTGGTGTGATCGAAGGAGATGTGCTTTCTGGAGGTGAAGATAGGGTCAAGCGTGTATCAGGCAGAGTGGGTGGGGGTGTCAACGAGTTGTTTGAGTCCGAGATTGGCCAGGTTGTCCAGAAGGGTGGTGGTGTTGTTGTCATTTTTCTTATCCAGGTGGAAGTTGAGGTCTCCCTGTAGAATGTAGTTCTCGGATGGGAGGGCATGTGGGCTGATGAAGTCAGCAATGTCTCCACTGAATTGTGTGCGGGGTCCTGGGGGTCTGTAGATGAGGATGCCTCTGAGTGTGGTTTTGGGGTCGGTGAGAATCTGGAAGTGAAGGTGTTCGGCGGTAGCGAGGTTATCGTCGGAGCTGGTCGTGATGCCGATGTTGTTCTTATGGACGATGGCGATGCCTCCACCTGTTTGGTTGATGCGGTCCTTTCGGATGATCTTGTAAGTGACCGGGATGGCTATGGCGATGTCGGGGGCTGATGAGGCGTTCATCCATGTTTCTGTAAGGAAGGCGACGTCCGGTGATGTAGTGTCAAGTAGGTTCCAGAGTTCGATGGAGTGTCTGTGAACTGAGCGGGTGTTGAGCCGGAAGCACTTTAGGTGGGTAGTGTCGGAGCTCTGTTTGGAGTTAGTGGATTGGGTGTGGGTCCTGATGCAGTCGAACTTGCAGGAGTGGCAGGTGAAGGGTCCATGGGTGTGGCCTGGGACGGCTTGGATGCAGTTTGGGAGCCGGCCGGGATTAAGCGCAGAGAGGGTTTCGGCGTTGTACATTATGCGGGTGGAATGGGATTTGCGGGGGCAAGGTGGTCTGGCGCTGGGCGCGTTCCAGGCGCGGATGGGCATAGACGGGCTTACCTTTGGCGCACCTTCGGCGCGCATGGGGCGCGACCGCTGCGCGTGGACGCTGCGAGCGTAGGCATCTGTCATATGTGGATAGTAGAAGGGGAGGGGCGAGGGAGGAGCAGCTGGGAGGCGGGAGCGGGGTGGAGATCCGGGCAGGGAGGCACAGCAGCAACAACAAAATGGCAGCAAGCCAAAATCAAAACAGGATTGGGGCACAATCGGAATTAGCGCGATGCAAATGGCAGTGGCACCGGCACAATCAGGCACAAATTAGTCTACAGGCAGCACAGCACAATTGAAATTATCGTAAAAGCGCACCTTGGCAATCTAGAGCTACGATCTAATTGAGATAAGCAATTAATAAACAGTCAGGCAATCGAGCACTACGACCTAATAGTAATAATTAATCAGGCAAAAGTAGTTGTGGGAGCAAGGCGAGATAAGCAATCAGCAGTCTGGCGGTATAGCGCTACGATACCAGGCGGCAGGCAAAGCACGGAGCAGCGTGGGGAGCGACCGCTTCTGATGGGATCAGGACGGTCACAGCGCTACCACGGGAGAGTATTCACCGGGGATCGAGCACGGACTCTTTAGAGCCGGCGCATTGCTGTTGTTCCAACCCCGTGGCGACAGTCCTAACTGCAGAACGACCTGTGTGGCGTTTTAGTTATCACATTGCTGTGCAACGTCTCTGTCCTGAAGATGGTCCGACGGATCGACTTGACCAGCATGGACCGAAACGTCGACGCTTAACACCTGACATGCAATACACTGTATAATTCACTGTATAATTTGATTTGTGAATTTTTATGTGTAAATATTTACTTTGATGTGGTCCGTAGATCGTAGCCACATGGTATGCTGAAGGTGTATGTAGACTATCAATCAGTTTACATGTTATGGTAGTCTGTCTGTTGCCAGTACTGAAATTTCTTTCATGTATTTAAAAACGAAAATTGAGAATCAAAAATAAATTAAGTATATTTTTGATATAAGCCGTTTGGTTACCCTATTGATTTATGTGATCACTCACGTGACATATATAAATGCAAAGTGGTTGTTTTGAATGATTCCTACCTGGACATTTAGCTTATATATCTGATATTACCCAGTCCCGGTGGGATTATTGGGTGGCTCTTTTCTAAAACCGGCACAATCATGCACAAATGAGTCTACAGGCAGCACAGCACAATTGAAATTATCGTAAAAGCGCACCTTGGCAATCTAGCGCTACGATCTAATTGAGATAAGCAATTAATAAACAGTCAGGCAATCTAGCGCTACGATCTAATAGTAATAATTAATCAGGCAAAAGCAGTTGTGGGAGCAAGGCGAGATAAGCAATCAGCAGTCTAGCGGTATAGCGCTACGATACCAGGCGGCAGGCAGAGCAGGAAGCAGCGTGGGGAGCGACCGCTTCTGATGGGATCAGGACGGTCACATAGCGCTACCACGGGAGAGCTGGGCTAACAGTATCAGTGGGAGGGAGGAGCAGCTGGGAGGCGGGAGCGGGGTGGAGATCCGGGCAGGGAGGCACAACAACAACAACAAAATGGCAGCAAGCCAAAATCGAAACAGGATTGGGGAACAATCGGAATTAGCGCGATGCAAATGGCAGTGGCACCGGCACAATCAGGCACAAATGAGTTTACAGGCAGCACAGCACAATTGAAATTATCGTAAAAGCGCACCTTGGCAATCTAGCGCTACGATCTAATTGAGATAAGCAATTAATAAACAGTCAGGCAATCTAGCGCTACGATATAATAGTAATAATTAATCAGGCAAAATCAGTTGTGGGAGCAAGGCGAGATAAGCAATCAGCAGTCTGGCGGTATAGCGCTACGATACCAGGCGGCAGGCAGAGCAGGGAGCAGCATGGGGAGCGACCGCTTCTGATGGGATCAGGACGGTCACAGCGCTACCACGGGAGAGCGGGGCTAACAGTATCAGTGGGAGGGAAGAGCAGCTGGGGGGCGGGAGCGGGGTGGAGATCCGGGCAGGGAGGCACAACAACAACAACAAAATGGCAGCAAGCCAAAATCGAAACAGGATTGGGGCACAATCGGAATTAGCGCGATGCAAATGGCAGTGGCACCGGCACAATCAGGCACAAATGAGTCTACAGGCAGCACAGCACAATTGAAATTATCGTAAAAGCGCACCTTGGCAATCTAGAGCTACGATCTAATTGAGATGAGCAATTAATAAACAGTCAGGCAATCTAGCACTACGATATAATAGTAATATTTAATCAGGCAAAAGCAGTTGTGGGAGCAAGGCGAGATAAGCAATCAGCAGTCTGGCGGTATAGCGCTACGATACCAGGCGGCAGGCAGAGCAGGGAGCAGCATGGGGAGCGACCGCTTCTGATGGGATCAGGACGGTCACAGCGCTACCACGGGAGAGCGGGGCTAACAGTATCAGTGGGAGGGAAGAGCAGCTGGGGGGCGGGAGCGGGGTGGAGATCCGGGCAGGGAGGCACAACAACAACAACAAAATGGCAGCAAGCCAAAATCAAAACAGGATTGGGGCACAATTGGAATTAGCGCGATGCAAATGGCAGTGGCACCGGCACAATCAGGCACAAATGAGTCTACAGGCAGCACAGCACAATTGAAATTATCGTAAAAGCGCACCTTGGCAATCTCGAGCTACGATCTAATTGAGATAAGCAATTAATAACAGTCAGGCAATCTAGCGCTACAATCTAATAGTAATAGTTAATCAGGCAAAAGCAGTTGTGGGAGCAAGGCGAGATAAGCAATCAGCAGTCTGGCGGGATAGCGCGACGATACCAGGCGGCAGGCAGAGCAGGGAGCAGCGTGGGGAGCGACCGCTTCTGATGGGATCAGGACGGTCACAGCGCTACCACGGGAGAGCGGGGCTAACAGTATCAGTGGGAGGGAGGAGCAGCTGGGAGGCGGGAGCGGGGTGGAGATCCGGGCAGGGAGGCACAACAACAACAACAAAATGGCAGCAAGCCAAAATCGAAACAGGATTGGGGCACAATCGGAATTAGCGCGATGCAAATGGCAGTGGCACCGGCAGAATCAGGCACAAATAAGTCTACAGGCAGCACAGCACAATTGAAATTATCATAAAAGCGCACCTTGGCAATCTAGCGCTACGATCTAATTGAGATAAGCAATTAATAAACAGTCAGGCAATCAAGAGCTACGATCTAATAGTAATAATTAATCAGGCAAAAGCAGTTGTGGGAGCAAGGCGAGATAAGCAATCAGCAGTCTGGCGGTATAGCGCTACGATACCAGGCGGCAGGCAGAGCAGGGAGCAGCGTGGGGAGCGACCTCTTCTGATGGGATCAGGACGGTCACAGCGCTACCATGGGAGAGCGGGGCTAACAGTATCAGTGGGAGGGAGGAGCAGCTGGGAGGCGGGAGCGGGGTGGAGATCCGGGCAGGGAGGCTCAACAACAACAACAAAATGGCAGCAAGCCAAAATCGAAACAGGATTGGGGCACAATCGGAATTAGCGCGAATCAAATGGCAGTGGCACCGGCACAATCAGGCACAAATGAGTCTACAGGGGGCACAGCACAATTGAAATTATCGTAAAAGCACACCTTGGCAATCTAGCGCTACGATCTAATTGAGATAAGCAATTAATAAACAGTCAGGCAATCTAGCGCTACGATATAATAGTAATAAATAATCAGGCAAAAGCAGTTGTGGGAGCAAGGCGAGATAAGCAATCAGCAGTCTGTCGGTATAGCGCTACGATACCAGGCGGCAGGCAGAGCAGGAAGCAGCGTGGGGAGCGACCGCTTCTGATGGGATCAGGACGGTCACATAGCGCTACCACGGGAGAGCTGGGCTAACAGTATCAGTGGGAGGGAGGAGCAGCTGGGAGGCGGGAGCGGGGTGGAGATCCGGGCAGGGAGGCACAACAACAACAACAAAATGGCAGCAAGCCAAAATCGAAACAGGATTGGGGCACAATCGGAATTAGCGCAATGCAAATGGCAGTGGCACCGGCACAATCTGGCACAAATGAGTCTACAGGCAGCACAGCACAATTGAAATTATCGTAAAAGCGCACCTTGGCAATCTAGCGCTGCGATCTAATTGAGATAAGCAATTAATAAACAGTCAGGCAATATAGCTCTACGATCTAATAGTAATAATTAATCAGGCAAAAGCAGTTGTGGAGCAAGGCGAGATAAGCAATAAGCAGTCTGGCGGTATAGCACTACGATACCAGGCCGCAGGCAGAGCAGGGAGCAGCGTGGGGAGCGACCGCTTCTGATGGGATCAGGACGGTCACAGCGCTACCACGGGAGAGCGGGGCTAACAGGATCAGTGCGAGGGAGGAGCAGCTGGGAGGTGGGAGCAGGGTGGAGATCCGGGCAGGGAGGCACAACAACAACAACAAAATGGCAGCAAGCCAAAATAGAAACAGGATTGGGGCACAATCGGAATTAGCGCGATGCAAATGGCAGTGGCACCGGCACAATCAGGCATAAATGAGTTTACAGGCAGCACAGCACAATTGAAATTATCGTAAAAGCGCACCTTGGCAATCTAGCGCTACGATCTAATTGAGATAAGCAATTAATAAACAGTCAGGCAATCTAGCGCTACGATATAATAGTAATAATTAATCAGGCAAAAGCAGTTGTGGGAGCAAGGCGAGATAAGCAATCAGCAGTCTGGCGGTATAGCGCTACGATACAAGGCGGCAGGCAGAGCAGGGAGCAGCATGGGGAGCGACCGCTTCTGATGGGATCAGGACAGTCACAGCGCTACCACGGGAGAGCGGGGCTAACAGTATCAGTGGGAGGGAAGAGCAGCTGGGGGGCGGGAGCGGGGTGGAGATCCGGGCAGGGAGGCACAACAACAACAACAAAATCGCAGCAAGCCAAAATCGAAACAGGATTGGGGCACAATCGGAATTAGCGCGATGTAAATGGCAGTGGCACCGGCACAATCAGGCACAAATGAGTCTACAGGCAGCACAGCAGAATTGAAATTATCGTAAAAGCGCACCTTGGCAATCTAGCGCTACGATCTAATTGAGATAAGCAATTAATAAACAGTCAGGCAATCTAGCGCTACGATCTAATAGTAATAAATAATCAGGCAAAAGCAGTTGTGGGAGCAAGGCGAGATAAGCAATCAGCAGTCTGTCGATATAGCGCTACAGTTCCAGGATGCAGGCAGAGCTGGAAGCAGCGTGGGGAGCGACTGCTTCTGATGGGATCAGGACAGTCACATAGCGCTACCACGGGAGAGCGGGGCTAACAGTATCAGTGGGAGGGAGGAGCAGCTGGGAGGCGGGAGCGGGGTGGAGATCCGGGCAGGGAGGCACAACAACAACAACAAAATGGCAGCAAGCCAAAATCGAAACAGGATTGGGGCACAATCGGAATTAGCGCAATGCAAATGGCAGTGGCACCGGAACAATCAGGCACAAATGAGTCTACAGGCAGCACAGCACAATTGAAATTATTGTAAAAGCGCACCTTGGCAATCTAGCGCTACGATCTAATTGAGATAAGCAATTAATAAACAGTCAGGCAATCTAGCGCTACGATATAATAGTAATAATTAATCAGGCAAAAGCAGTTGTGGGAGCAAGGCGAGATAAGCAATCAGCAGTCTGGCGGTATAGCGCTACGATACCAGGCGGCAGGCAGAGCAGGGAGCAGCATGGGGAGCGACCGCTTCTGATGGGATCAGGACGGTCACAGCGCTACCACGGGAGAGCGGGGCTAACAGTATCAGTGGGAGGGAAGAGCAGCTGGGGGGCAGGAGCGGGGTGGAGATCTGGGCAGGGAGGCACAACAACAACAACAAAATGGCAGCAAGCCAAAATCGAAACAGGATTGGGGCACAATCGGAATTAGCGCGATGCAAATTGCAGTGGCACCGGCACAATCAGGCACAAATGAGTCTACAGGCAGCACAGCACAATTGAAATTATCGTAAAAGCGCACCTTGGCAATCTAGAGCTACGATCTAATTGAGATAAGCAATTAATAAACAGTCAGGCAATCTAGCGCTACAATCTAATAGTAATAATTAATCAGGCAAAAGCAGTTGTGGGAGCAAGGCGAGATAAGCAATCAGCAGTCTGGCAGTATAGCGCTACGATACCAGGCGGCAGGCAGAGCAGGGAGCAGCGTGGGGAGCGACCGCTTCTGATGGGATCAGGACGGTCAACGCGATACCACGGGAGAGCGTGGCAAACAGTATCAGTGGGAGGAAGGAGCAGCTGGGAGGCGGGAGCGGGGTGGAGAGCCGGGCAGGGAGGCACAACAACAACAACAAAATGGTAGCAAGCCAAAATGGAAACAGGATTGGGGCACAATCGGAATTAGCGCGATGCAAATGGCAGTGGCACCGGCACAATCAAGCACAAATGAGTCTACAGGCAGCACAGCACAATTGAAATTATCGTAAAACCGCACCTTGGCAATCTAGCGCTACGATCTAATTGAGATAAGCAATTAATAAACAGTCAGGCAATCTAGCGCTACGATCTAATAGTGATAATTAATCAGGAAAAAGCAGTTGTGGGAACAAGGCGAGATAAGCAATCAGCAGTCTGGCGGTATAGCGCTACGATACCAGGCGGCAGGCAGAGCAGGGAGCAGCGTGGGGAGCGACCGCTTCTGATGGGATCAGGACAGTCACAGCGCTACCACGGGAGAGCGGGGTTAACAGTATCAGTGGGAGGGAGGAGCAGCTGGGAGGCGGGAGCGGGGTGGAGATCCGGGCA
The DNA here is from genome assembly GCF_964263255.1 of Lissotriton vulgaris. NCBI lineage: Eukaryota > Metazoa > Chordata > Amphibia > Caudata > Salamandridae > Lissotriton > Lissotriton vulgaris. The sequence goes on along the minus strand of NC_141694.1, from coordinate 1,718,014,623 downwards.
AGGAGGCACAACAACAACAACAAAATGGCAGCAAGCCAAAATCGAAACAGGATTGGGGCACAATCGGAATTAGAGCAATGCAAATGGCAGTGGCACCGGCCCAATCAGGCACAAATGAGTCTACAGGCAGCACAGCACAATTGAAATTATCGTAAAAGCGCACCTTGGCAATCTAGCGCTACGATCTAATTGAGATAAGCAATTAATAAACAGTCAGGCAATCTAGCGCTACGATCTAATAGTAATAAATAATCAGGCAAAAGCAGTTGTGGGAGCAAGGCGAGATAAGCAATCAGCAGTCTGTCGATATAGCGCTACAGTTCCAGGCGGCAGGCAGAGCTGGAAGCAGCGTGGGGAGCGACTGCTTCTGATGGGATCAGGACAGTCACATAGCGCTACCACGGGAGAGCGGGGCTAACAGTATCAGTGGGAGGGAGGAGCAGCTGGGAGGCGGGAGCGGGGTGGAGATCCGGGCAGGGAGGCACAACAACAACAACAAAATGGCAGCAAGCCAAAATCGAAACAGGATTGGGGCACAATCGGAATTAGCGCAATGCAAATGGCAGTGGCACCGGAACAATCAGGCACAAATGAGTCTACAGGCAGCACAGCACAATTGAAATTATCGTAAAAGCGCACCTTGGCAATCTAGCGCTACGATCTAATTGAGATAAGCAATTAATAAACAGTCAGGCAATCTAGCGCTACGATATAATAGTAATAATTAATCAGGCAAAAGCAGTTGTGGGAGCAAGGCGAGATAAGCAATCAGCAGTCTGGCGGTATAGCGCTACGATACCAGGCGGCAGGCAGAGCAGGGAGCAGCATGGGGAGCGACCGCTTCTGATGGGATCAGGACGGTCACAGCGCTACCACGGGAGAGCGGGGCTAACAGTATCAGTGGGAGGGAAGAGCAGCTGGGGGGCAGGAGCGGGGTGGAGATCTGGGCAGGGAGGCACAACAACAACAACAAAATAGCAGCAAGCCAAAATCGAAACAGGATTGGGGCACAATCGGAATTAGCGCGATGCAAATTGCAGTGGCACCGGCACAATCAGGCACAAATGATTCTACAGGCAGCACAGCACAATTGAAATTATCGTAAAAGCGCACCTTGGCAATCTAGAGCTACGATCTAATTGAGATAAGCAATTAATAAACAGTCAGGCAATCTAGCGCTACAATCTAATAGTAATAATTAATCAGGCAAAAGCAGTTGTGGGAGCAAGGCGAGATAAGCAATCAGCAGTCTGGCGGTATAGCGCTACGATACCAGGCGGCAGGCAGAGCAGGGAGCAGCGTGGGGAGCGACCGCTTCTGATGGGATCAGGACGGTCACAGCGCTACCACGGGAGAGCGGGGCTAACAGTATCAGTGGGAGGGAGGAGCAGCTGGGAGGCGGGAGCGGGGTGGAGATCCGGGCAAGGAGGCACAACAACAACAACAAAATGGCAGCAAGCCAAAATCGAAACAGGATTGGGGCACAATCGGAATTAGAGCAATGCAAATGGCAGTGGCACCGGCACAATCAGGCACAAATGAGTCTACAGGCAGCACAGCACAATTGAAATTATCGTAAAAGCGCACCTTGGCAATCTAGCGATACGATCTAATTGAGATAAGCAATTAATAAACAGTCAGGCAATCTAGCGCTACAATCTAATAGTAATAATTAATCAGGCAAAAGCAGTTGTGGGAGCAAGGCGAGATAAGCAATCAGCAGTCTGGCGGAATAGCGCTACGATACCAGGCGGCAGGCAGAGCAGGGAGCAGCGTGGGGAGCGACCGCTTCTGATGGGGTCAGGACGGTCACAGCGCTATCACGGGAGAGCGGGGCTAACAGTATCAGTGGGAGGGAGGAGCAGCTGGGAGGCGGGAGCGGGGTGGAGATCCGGGCAGGGAGTCACAACAACAACAACAAAATGGCAGCAAGCCAAAATCGAAACAGGATTGGGGCACAATCGGAATTAGCGCGATGCAAATGGCAGTGGCACCGGCACAATCAGGCACAAATGAGTCTACAGGCAGCACAGCACAATTGAAATTATCGTAAAACCGCACCTTGGCAATCTAGCGCTACGATCTAATTGAGATAAGCAATTAATAAACAGTCAGGCAATCTAGCGCTACGATCTAATAGTGATAATTAATCAGGAAAAAGCAGTTGTGGGAGCAAGGCGAGATAAGCAATCAGCAGTCTGGCGGTATAGCGCTACGATACCAGGCGGCAGGCAGAGCAAGGAGCAGCGTGGGGAGCGACCGCTTCTGATGAGATCAGGACGGTCACAGCGCTACCACGGGAGTGCGGGGCTAACAGTATCAGTGGGAGGGAGGAGCAGCTGGGAGGCGGGAGCGGGGTGGAGATCCGGGCAAGGAGGCACAACAACAACAACAAAATGGCAGCAAGCCAAAATCGAAACAGGATTGGGGCACAATCGGAATTAGCGCAATGCAAATGGCAGTGGCACCGGCAGAATCAGGCACAAATGAGTCTACAGGCAGCACAGCTAAGCATGGGCGGAAAATCCGTTTCGCTCGTGGATTTTGCGGATTTTCGGTAAATTCGCAATCCGCGAGATTCGCGAATCTCCCGCAAAATCCGCAAATCCGCGAGCAGCGGATTTTATGGCTTGCTCGCACTGTTCGCGTGAGTTCGCGGCTTCCCAGTACAACTTCGCGCCCCGCGAATAAGCGCTAAATTGCAGAAATACGATCTTATCAAAACTGAAACTACTTACCAGGTTCAAAAGTTCAGGCTCATCATTAGTAGCCATTTCCTGTAGTGCTTCCTGAGGGGCCCCTCCAGAGTTCAGTTGCCAGTTGCAACTATTATGTGACCCTGCTCTGAACCTCAGAATAGTTACACATATGCCACAAAGGTACTGAATTACAGCTAAGGGAGACAAGCAGGAGCCAGGCTGGAAGTTCAAATCCATTAATCAGCCCCTAATTCATTATTGTCAGTTGGGGCAGGGCAGGTGTTGTAACTAATTTTGCAACAATGAAAGCACTTAGCAAGTGCAAAAGATCACTAATCAGGAAGCACTAAGGAAGCAGGTGCCAGCTAAAAAAATATTCTGTGACACATTAATCAGACCCAAATTAATTCAGGTCACTTGAGGCAGGGAAGGTGTGCTTTGCTTTGCCACAATAATGTACACCAGAGGGTGCTGTGATGAAACAGAGGGTGGCATGGGTGGGCCAGAGGGTGGCATGAGTAGTCAGAGAGTGGCAGTGGTGACAGAGAGTGGCAGTGATGAAGAAGAGTGTCCCAAACAGGCTGGACACGTAGAAACAACAAGTTCGCAAAACTTGCGACCCGACAGGTAAGTTCGCGTTTGCAAAATTGTACAAAACCCTCGCGAACTGGCAGAAACCCGCGCGAACACAAAAAAAAAAAATTCGCACATTCGCGAGAATGCGCGGATTTTGCGGATTGCGAATTCGCAAATCTGCAAAATTCGCGAACGCGAGATTCGCAAAATTCGCCCATGCCTAACTGCACAGCACAATTGAAATTATCGTAAAAGCGCACCTTGGCAATCTAGCGCTACGATCTAATTGAGATAAGCAATTAATAAACAGTCAGGCAATCTAGCGCTACAATCTAATAGTAATAATTAATCAGGCAAAAGCAGTTGTGGTAGCAAGGCGAGATAAGCAATCAGCAGTCTGTCGGTATAGCGCTACAGTTTCAGGCGGCAGGCAGAGCTGGAAGCAGCGTGGGGAGCGACTGCTTCTGATGGAATCAGTACGGTCACATAGCGCTACCAGGGGAGAGCGGGGCTAACAGTATCAGTGGGAGGGAGGAGCAGCTGGGAGGCGGGAGCGGGGTGGAGATCCGGGCAGGGAGGCACAACAACAACAACAAAATGGCAGCAAGCCAAAATTGAAACAGGATTGGGGCACAATCGGAATTAGCGCAATGCAAATGGCAGTGGCACCGGAACAATCAGGCACAAATGAGTCTACAGGCAGCACAGCACAATTGAAATTATCGTAAAAGCGCACCTTGGCAATCTAGCGCTACGATCTAATTGAGATAAGCAATTAATAAACAGTCAGGCAATCTAGCGCTGCGATATATTAGTAATAATTAATCAGGCAAAAGCAGTTGTGGGAGCAAGGCGAGATAAGCAATCAGCAGTCTGGCGGTATAGCGCTACGATACCAGGCGGCAGGCAGAGCAGGGAGCAGCATGGGGAGCAACCGCTTCTGATTGGATCAGGACGGTCACAGCGCTACCACGGGAGAGCGGGCTAACAGTATCAGTGGGAGGGAAGAGCAGCTGGGGGCGGGAGCGGGGTGGAGATCCGGGCAGGGAGGCACAACAACAACAACAAAATGGCAGCAAGCCAAAATCGAAACAGGATTGAGGCACAATCGGAATTAGCGCGATGCAAATTGCAGTGGCACCGGCACAATCAGGCACAAATGAGTCTACAGGCAGCACAGCACAATTGAAATTATCGTAAAAGCGCACCTTGGCAATCTAGAGCTACGATCTAATTGAGATAAGCAATTAATAAATAGTCAGACAATCTAGCGCTACAATCTAATAGTAATAATTAATCAGGCAAAAGCAGTTGTGGGAGCAAGGCGAGATAAGCAATCAGCAGTCTGGCGGTATAGCGCTACGATACCAGGTGGCAGGCAGAGCAGGGAGCAGCGTGGGGACCGACCGCTTCTGATGGGATCAGGACGGTCACAGCGCAACCACGGGAGAGCGGGGCTAACAGTATCAGTGGGAGGGAGGAGCAACTGGGAGGCGGGAGCGGGTGGAGATCCGGTTAGGGAGGCACAACAACAACAACAAAATGGCAGCAAGCCAAAATCGAAACAGGATTGGGGCACAATCGGAATTAGCGCGATGCAAATGGCAGTGGCACAGGCACAATCAAGCACAAATGAGTCTACAGGCAGCACAGCACAATTGAAATTATCGTAAAACCGCACCTTGGCAATCTAGCGCTACGATCTAATTGAGTTAAGCAATTAATAAACAGTCAGGCAATCTAGCGCTACGATCTAATAGTGATAATTAATCAGGAAAAAGCAGTTGTGGGAGCAAGGCGAGATAAGCAATCAGCAGTCTGGCGGTATAGCGCTACGATACCAGGCGGCAGGCAGAGCAAGGAGCAGCGTGGGGAGCGACCGCTTCTGATGAGATCAGGACGGTCACAGCGCTACCACGGGAGTGCGGGGCTAACAGTATCAGTGGGAGGGAGGAGCATCTGGGAGGCGGGAGCGGGGTGGAGATCCGGGCAGGGAGGCACAACAACAACAACAAAATGGCAGCAAGCCAAAATCGAAACAGGATTGGGGCACAATCGGAATTAGCGCGATGCAAATGGCAGTGGCACCGGCACAATCAGGCACAAATGAGTCTACAGGGAGCACAGCACAATTGAAATTATCATAAAAGCGCACCTTGGCAATCTAGCGCTACGATCTAATTGAGATAAGCAATTAATAAACAGTCAGGCAATCTAGCGCTACAATCTAATAGTAATAATTAATCAGGCAAAAGCAGTTGTGGGAGCAAGGCGAGATAAGCAATCAGCAGTCTGGCGGTATAGCGCTACGATACCAGGCGGCAGGCAGAGCAGGGAGCAGCGTGGGGAGCGACCGCTTCTGATGGGATCAGGACGGTCACAGCGCTACCACGGGAGAGCGGGGCTAACAGTATCAGTGGGAGGGAGGAGCAGCTGGGAGGCGGGAGCGGGGTGGAGATCCGGGCAAGGAGGCACAACAACAACAACAAAATGGCAGCAAGCCAAAATCGAAACAGGATTGGGGCACAATCGGAATTAGCGCAATGCAAATGGCAGTGGCACCGGCACAATCAGGCACAAATGAGTCTACAGGCAGCACAGCACAATTGAAATTATCGTAAAAGCGCACCTTGGCAATCTAGCGCTACGATCTAATTGAGATAAGCAATTAATAAACAGTCAGGCAATCTAGCGCTACAATCTAATAGTAATAATTAATCAGGCAAAAGCAGTTGTGGGAGCAAGGCGAGATAAGCAATCAGCAGTCTGGCGGTATAGCGCTACGATACCAGACGGCAGGCAGAGCAGGGAGCAGCGTGGGGAGCGACTGCTTCTGATGGGATCAGGACGGTCACAGCGCTACCACGGGAGAGCGGGGCTAACAGTATCAATGGGAGGGAGGAGCAGCTGGGAGGCGGGAGCGGGGTGGAGATCCGGGCAGGGAGTCACAACAACAACAACAAAATGGCAGCAAGCCAAAATCGAAACAGGATTGGGGCACAATCGGAATTAGCGCGATGCAAATGGCAGTGGCACCGGCACAATCAGGCACAAATGAGTCTACAGGCAGCACAGCAGAATTGAAATTATCGTAAAAGCGCACCTTGGCAATCTAGCGCTATGATCTAATTGAGATAAGCAATTAATAAACAGTCAGGCAATCTAGCGCTACGATCTAATAGTAATAAATAATCAGGCAAATGCAGTTGTGGGAGCAAGGCGAGATAAGCAATCAGCAGTCTGTCGGTATAGCGCTACAGTTCCAGGCGGCAGGCAGAGCTGGAAGCAGCGTGGGGAGCGACTGCTTCTGATGGGATCAGGACGGTCACATAGCGCTACCACGGGAGAGCGGGGCTAGCAGTATCAGTGGGAGGGAGGAGCAGCTGGGAGGCGGGAGCGGGGTGGAGATCCGGGCAGGGAGGCACAACAACAACAAAATGGCAGCAAGCCAAAATTGAAACAGGATTGGGGCACAATCGGAATTAGCGCAATGCAAAAGGCAGTGGCACCGGAACAATCAGGCACAAATGAGTCTACAGGCAGCACAGCACAATTGAAATTATCGTAAAAGCGTACCTTGGCAATCTAGCGCTACGATCTAATTGAGATAAGCAATTAATAAACAGTCAGGCAATCTAGCGCTACGATATAATAGTAATAATTAATCAGGCAAAAGCAGTTGTGGGAGCAAGGCGAGATAAGCAATCAGCAGTCTGGCGGTATAGCGCTACGATACCAGGCGGCAGGCAGAGCAGGGAGCAGCATGGGGAGCGACCGCTTCTGATGGGATCAGGACGGTCACAGCGCTACCACGGGAGAGCGGGGCTAACAGTATCAGTGGGAGGGAAGAGCAGCTGGGGGGCGGGAGCGGGGTGGAGATCCGGGCAGGGAGGCACAACAACAACAACAAAATGGCAGCAAGCCAAAATCGAAACAGGATTGGGGCACAATCGGAATTAGCGCAATGCAAATTGCAGTGGCACCGGCACAATCAGGCACAATTGAGTCTACAGGCAGCACAGCACAATTGAAATTATCGTAAAAGCGCACCTTGGCAATCTAGAGCTACGATCTAATTGAGATAAGCAATTAATAAACAGTCAGGCAATCTAGCGCTAAGTTATGTTATGTTAATAACTTTTATTGCAGCGCACAGCTGCCCCAGCGAAGGGGCGTCCTGGCGCCTGATCAAGTACCACAACACAACAAATTGCCGCTGAGAAGAGAGGAGATCAGTTAACAGAGGTGAACAAATGGGTCTTAATCGCACGTCTGAAGAGAGTCAGGCTATTCAGGGCACGGATATGGACAGGAAGGGAGTTCCATAATCCAGCCGCCATAACGCGAAATGAGCGACCTCCTATCCTACTCAGTCTGAATCTAGGCGTGTTCGCTAGATGAAGAGGTTCCGACCTGAGAGACCGCCTGGGGACATATGGGGAAACAAGACCCGTCAGGGCAGGAGGAGAGGAGAATTTCAAGATCTTAAATGTCAGACAGAGTGCCTTAAATTTGATTCTCTGTCTGACCGGCAGCCAGTGCAGGGAGGTCAAGACTGCAGATACAGAGCACCGTCTCTGGAGGCCCACTATGGCCCGCGCAGCGGCATTCTGCACCCTCTGCAGTCTGGTAGCCTCGGCCTGATTAACACCAAGCAACAGAGCACTCCCGTAGTCCAGCCGGGAAAGAATAGAGGCTTGGACCACCAGTTGCCGAGTAGGGGGGTCGAAGAATTTGAGGACTGGTCTCAGTCCTCGCAGAATACCATAACAGGTGGCTGCGATCTTCTTAGTATGGCTGGTAAAAGAAAGGTTGGAATCCAGCCAGACCCCCAAGTTCTTCACTTCGGCCGCTGGAATGGGAGTCACCCCCAGTTCAGGAGGCCACCATTGATCTCCCCACAATTCCGCTTGCTTTCCTAAGATCAGGACTTCGGTTTTCTTGGCGTTTAGCTGTAAACAGTTAATACGCATCCAATCCGCCACGGCTAGAAGCCCTGCGCGAAACCTGGGGGCAGTCACCTCAGGGTCCCCACTGAGTGTCACCGCCAGCTGCGTGTCGTCGGCGTACGATGTCATGGTTAAGCCAGATACAGCAGCCAGCGGTTTCACATACAAGTTGAACAGAGTGGGGCTCAACGCAGATCCCTGAGGGACTCCTAACCCCAGAGGATGGAAAGAGGACTGACCAGGTGGAATGGCCACTTTAAAAAACCGGTCCGAGAGGAAAGAGCGGAACCATTGAAGAGCTTTCCCCTCAAGTCCCACTTCCTCCAGCCTCCGCAGCAAAATGCCATAAGACACCGTATCGAATGCGGCGCTCAGGTCTAACAAGAGGAGCGCCGCTGTCTGCCCCGCATCCAGCACCGAAAGAAGATGTTCGCTCATAAAGAGCAAAGCCGTTTCGGTGCTGTGTTGTGCGCGAAAGCCATTCTGGCTCTCGTCAAGGATATTATTGCGAGAGAGATGGGCAGACAAGATGGAATTCACGTGTGCCTCAGTGACCTTGGCGGTCCAGGGCAGGAGGGAGATGGGGCGGTAGTTCTCGGGTAGCAGAGGGTCGAGACTAGGCTTCTTCAATATAGGGCTGACCACAGCTTGCTTCCAGGAGGCGGGAACCACGCCCTCAGCTAGTGAGAGATTGATCAGGTCCAGTATGGGCTCACGACATAGGGGCGGGAGAAGAGTAATAAGCTCTGGCTTCAAAGGGTCAAGAGGAGAGCCAGATTTAATTTTGAGGCTCAGAGTGTCAAACGCCTCAACCGACATAGCAGGCAGGGAGGACAGAGGTTCGCAGTCCAGAGCCCTAACAGGCCTGGGCTCAACATCGGGCACAGCTGGCATAAACCCTCGGTAGATTACCTGCACCTTCTCCACGAAAAAGGATGCCAAGCTTTCACAATGAGAGTCCGTGCAGATTTCTAGCGAGGTGGCCCGTTTACCCATCAGATCTTTGAGCACCTTAAAAATTAATTTAGATGGGTTAGGGCTGTTAGAAAACTCAGAGGCATAATATGCCGCCCGGGCTTGACAGATAGCTCTGTGATAGATCTTAAGCTTGGTAAAGTACAGTGATTTCAATGTGGGGTCAAAAGACTTCCTCCACGCCCTCTCCGCTTGTCGGCAAGTTCTCTTGAGCTCGGCAAGGGACTCATTATACCATGGGCTGCGAGTTTTAGCATGACATTTCGACCAACGCATTGGTATAAGAGAATCGAGGGCAGTACGAACCCAGGCACAGAACTGTTCATATCCCTGTTCCACATTCGACAGGTTGCCCAAGGGCTGTGCCTCGAGGATTTTAACGAACTCCTCCATTTTAAGCTTACGCCAGTTTCTTTTAAAGGTCAATCTGTCCACAGGTTTAAATTGTTGGTCATCCAAAGGACATGACACTTTAACCAACAGATGATCAGTCCATCCCACCACCATCGGGTCAGATGCCAAAGCCCGGTCCAAGGTGGTGAAAAAGGGGTCAAGGATGTGACCTCCTATATGGGTGGGGGCGGTGACTAGTTGGTTCAGTTGCATGGCTTCAAGGTCCGCTATCAAAGAGCTAATGGGTAAAGAAGACGTCTGATCAAGATGTATATTCAGATCGCCAACGATGTTAAAGTTAGCACATCTAGGAGCTAATGAATTAACCATGTCAACGAGAGCGGCTTTGAAGACCGTGTCATTCCCTGGGGGGCGATAAATTAGCAGGCCACTAAGAGTGAACTGATGGCTGACAGTAACCTTAAAGGAGGCGCTCTCGCACATCGGCAGATCAAGAACTTGCCAATCCGCCGGAAAGCAAGATTTTGTCGCCATGGCTATGCCTCCGCCCCTGGAAGTACGGTTCAGAGTAAATACCATATAGGTGGGAGGAAAGGCCAGATTTATTATGGCAGAGTCGGTGTCCTGTAGCCAGGTCTCGGTGAGAAAAATAAGGTCAGGTGAGTCCTTGTCGATCATATCACGAAGGGACTGATGGTGCTTGACCAATGATCTCACATTAAGGCTCCATATACTAAGTGCTCGCTCAGAGTTGTCAATACGAGTGCCTAGGGTAGGTCTTTCAAAGGAGCGCACCCCAATAGGGGGATCTAAAGAGAAACTGCCACAAGGACAATCATAAGGTCCCACAAGTGGGCACACCGGATCATGAGTACAAACCAAATGACCGTCCCTAATGGAGAGGAGTTCGGCGCGATTGTACCTGAGCGGCGCGATAAAGTCCATGGTGAGATGAGGGCTGGAAGCCAGAGTCCTGTGCCTGCACCCGCTACCTCGACGCGGACGAGCGCAGACGGGCAGGACTCTGGCACGACTCCGGCTAAGCGACGGCGTTCCACTGCGCGTTCCCGCTGCGCGGGAGAGGACGACTTTAAATAGGCGTCTCAAAGTACATCACGAGCGTGGGGACGCTCCAAGATGGCGCCCGCAGGAAGTAGAACTCACCCAATCCAAAATGGCGCCCACAGTTATCCTCCCCGGGACCCGGACCCGGACCCGGACCCGCCAAACAGCGGTGAGCGTTCCACAAATTAATAGTAATAATTAATCAGGCAAAAGCAGTTGTGGGAGCAAGGCGAGATAAGCAATCAGCAGTCTGGCGGTATAGCGCTACGATACCAGGCGGCAGGCAGAGCAGGGAGCAGCGTGGGGAGCGACCGCTTCTGATGGGATCAGGACGGTCACAGCGCTACCACGGGAGAGCGGGCTAACAGTATCAGTGGGAGGGAGGAGCAGCTGGGAGGCGGGAGCGGGGTGGAGATCCGGTTAGGGAGGCACAACAACAACAACAAAATGGCAGCAAGCCAAAATCGAAACAGGATTGGGGCACAATCGGAATTAGCGCGATGCAAATGGCAGTGGCACTGGCACAATCAAGCACAAATGAGTCTACAGGCAGCACAGCACAATTGAAATTATCGTAAAACCGCACCTTGGCAATCTAGCGCTACGATCTAATTGAGATAAGCAATTAATAAACAGTCAGGCAATCTAGCGCTACGATCTAATAGTGATAATTAATCAGGAAAAAGCAGTTGTGGGAGCAAGGCGAGATAAGCAATCAGAAGTCTGGCGGTATAGCGCTACGATACCAGGCGGCAGGCAGAGCAAGGAGCAGCGTGGGGAGCGACCGCTTCTGATGAGATCAGGACGGTCACAGCGCTACCACGGGAGTGCGGGGCTAACAGTATCAGTGGGAGGGAGGAGCATCTGGGAGGCGGGAGCGGGGTGGAGATCCGGGCAGGGAGGCACAACAACAACAACAAAATGGCAGCAAGCCAAAATCGAAACAGGATTGGGGCACAATCGGAATTAGCGAGATGCAAATGGCAGTGGCACCGGCACAATCAGGCACAAATGAGTCTACAGGCAGCACAGCACAATTGAAATTATCATAAAAGCGCACCTTGGCAATCTAGCGCTACGATCTAATTGAGATAAGCAATTAATAAACAGTCAGGCAATCTAGAGCTACGATCTAATAGTAATAATTAATCAGGCAAAAGCAGTTGTGGGTGCAAGGCGAGATAAGCAATCAGCAGTCTGGCGGTATAGCGCTACGATACCAGGCGGCAGGCAGAGCAGGGAGCAGCGTGGGGAGCGACCGCTTCTGATGGGATCAGGACGGTCACAGCCCTACCACGGGAGAGCGGGGCTAACAGTATCAGTGGGAGGGAGGAGCAGCTGGGAGGCGGGAGCGGGGTGGAGATCCGGGCAAGGAGGTACAACAACAACAACAAAATGGCAGCAAGCCAAAATCGAAACAGGATTGGGGCACAATCGGAATTAGAGCAATGCAAATGGCAGTGGCACCGGCACAATCAGGCACAAATGAGTCTACAGGAAGCACAGCACAATTGAAATTATCGTAAAAGCGCACCTTGGCAATCTAGCGCTACAATCTAATTGAGATAAGCAATTAATAAACAGTCAGGCAATCTAGCGCTACAATCTAATAGTAATAATTAATCAGGCAAAAGCAGTTGTGGGAGCAAGGCGAGATAAGCAATCAGCAGTCTGGCGGTATAACGCTACAATACCAGGCGGCAGGCAGAGCAGGGAGCAGCGTGGGGAGCGACCGCTTCTGATGGGATCAGGACGGTCACAGCGCTACCACGGGAGAGCGAGGCTAACAGTATCAGTGGGAGGGAGGAGCAGCTGGGAGGCGGGAGCGGGGTGGAGATCCGGGCAGGGAGTCACAACAACAACAACAAAATGGCAGCAAGCCAAAATCGAAACAGGATTGGGGCACAATCGAAATTAGCGCGATGCAAATGGCAGTGGCACCGGCACAATCAGGCACAAATGAGTCTACAGGCAGCACAGCAGAATTGAAATTATCGTAAAAGCGCACCTTGGCAATCTAGCGCTACGATCTAATTGAGATAAGCAATTAATAAACAGTCAGGCAATCTAGTGCTACGATCTAATAGTGATAATTAATCAGGAAAAAGCAGTTGTGGGAGCAAGGTGAGATAAGCAATCAGCAGTCTGGCGGTATAGCGCTACGATACCAGGCAGCAGGCAGAGCAGGGAGCAGCGTGGGGAGCGACCGCTTCTGATGAGATCAGGACGGTCACAGCGCTACCACGGGAGAGCGGGGCTAACAGTATCAGTGGGAGGGAGGAGCATCTGGGAGGCGGGAGCGGGGTGGAGATCCGGGCAGGGAGGCACAACAACAACAACAAAATGGCAGCAAGCCAAAATCGAAACAGGATTGGGGCACAATCGGAATTAGCGCGATGCAAATGGCAGTGGTTAGTGTAGTTCCTAGTTTCCCACTAGGCCCTGCGCATTGGAATAACATAAACAGTAGTATCGACGTGGAACTGCGGATATTCCAGGCCTCCACTGACTATGCTAAACTTAATTGGGTGTGTTACCAACTAGCTCAGAGGTCACTGGAAACTTTCTTCTCTGCATGGGAAGTGATCAGCTTCCCTGGCACACACAAGAAGGGATTCAGCTTTCCAACAACCGTGCAACATGACAACTTTGCTCCTCAGATCAAGAGTCAATCTCTAGGGTCGTGTGAAACAATAGACAGGTATTTCACTCAGTCAGATTAGTGCAGTTTACTTTCACGATATGTAGAGAATAGAGAGACGGGCGTTTGTCAATAAAGGGTTAACATTTATTGAACAGTCTTTCTTCTCGTACAAGAGAAATGTATTGCCACAATTGCAAGACTTGTTATTATAAAAAGTACGTACAGTAAGATAAGGATTGCGAAATAATACTGTAAAAGCATTGATATGGTTTCTTAGCCATACAATGGTTTAAAAGTAATAAAACATATATACATTCATATATACATTAGGCTAACATACTCAACTGGTGCTTCTAACTAAGCCTACCCCAGTGTGCCTGACCTAAGCCTAACACGTGGAAGGGGAGTAAGTAAGTAGCTTTAAGTTAAGTTGGTTTTGCCAAGGTTTGCTTCAAGAATTCTCATCTAAGGGTTTAGTCAACACCATACCTCTGAATAGAATGATGGAAGTCTGGTATTTCCTTCAGGGGGAAACTCGATATCCCAGTCACCCGCGAGGGCAGACCAGAAACGCCGGAGCTGGATTTCTCTGCAGGAGAAAGGCAGCGTCTCTTCTCAGCGCGTCGAAGAGGAGGCGGGGGGACAGCGTCCGCGGCAGCTGGAATCTGCTGGGCTCTTTGCAGAGGGACGGCTGTTCAGCTCCTAAGCTCACCACACCATCGTTTGCGCTTTAGCAGAGATAATGGTATCAGTAGCTTCACCACCAAGGGGACAGCAGCAGCATCAGCGTACTGCATGCAGCATACAACAGCAATGGGACACCAGCAATTGCTTAAGGCAACGTTGATAGTATTTATACCTGACAGGTGCCTGGTTTGGCGCAGGTTTGCTGGACATAAGACGTCAATTAAAGATGTCACTAGGAAGTGATAGCTATCAGTTGCTCATTAGAGTTCCATTACTAATCAAAACACAGCAAGCGGGGATTTCCAGGTTTGCTGAGTTTTTATCTTGTTGAAGAACTCGGAGTGTTAATCTAGGAATATCAGATAGTGACTTCTGCTCTGTCATTGCACTAATTGGTTGCAAAGGAAGTGGCAGAGAACTATTCTGGAATGTGGCTCTGTTCGTGTGAGGCCAGAGATGACTTTCGGAATATCGCACTTGAACGGTTATGCCAATATAGGGAATAAATGGATTTATAGCCGAATAGGGGCATAAGGTCACAGTATTGATCAGGAACCTAGATAAACACGCAACACCCACTCCACGTTTTCATGTCCATCAAATTACTAAAACTAGAGCAATTAGATGCATGTGTAACATTGCCCACCCCAAAATACATGAATGCATTCGAAATAGGCGTATTTGTAATACGTGAAAATTAGGTACTGTACGTTTTTTTTGAAGCATAGAAATCATTCAAACATTATTGCATATGAAATCAATGAACGATTATGCAAAAAGAATTACACATGAAGTATCTCTGAACAGAAGAAGGGCGAGATAAATCATCACATATAAATGCATTGCAATAAATGTGCTAGAGGCTGATGTAAGTTTGTTTATGTCTCTAGATGTGTGTAGAAATAGAAGTTGAAGCTTCTGTTCTCTAAGAATAGTTTTTACCTTAAGCAAAGAATTGTTTGTGCCAAAAAAGGGTCAATATTAAAAAGTGTTCAATTCAAAAGAATTAATGTTTGAACGGGGAAATAGAATTCCAACGCTTTTAGCAGTTTTTGTTGATCAAAACTGAAGGCCGAATTCAGAGTTCATGGGAACGCTGTGTGTCGGAAAGCTTCTCCAAAGTTATTGTTTCTGTACGGGTGAGAACATCGTATCAGACAGGCTCTCAAAGAATTGGTCTACAAAATCAGGTGACAGTTCAACCAAATTCGATAGTGCTGTAACTTGGCAGGTGTGAGAATGATTGCTGTCATCATAGGCAGGATCAGCAATGCTCACAGAAGGTCGTACCTGGGTGATGCTGCTTTTGTCACTCGCTCCACTGTTACCACCTAGTCGTAGCACAGGAGTCTCAACGAATGCCGTCATCAGGATTGGTAGCCGCTGGGGACAACACAATGCGTGAGCCGTTATTTGACTGAGCAAAGTATCGACGTCCATTGGTACTGCTGATGGAAGTGAAAGACAGATGTCCAACACGCACTCATCTCCGCATAGCATACATCGAAGTACCGGTAAGATACAGTTATGCCATGAAAGGAACCAGGTCATGTTTAGATCTCTCAGCCTGGCCAATCCAAGGACGTTAGTTATCCTGTCCCGGTAGCGCATTGCTAGGATTGTCTCTTCCATTCCCATGGGAGCTATGTCTGAGTTTCGGCTTGCCATAACGAAGCAGGAGGGTCAAAAATAAAATCCCTGCTACAAGTCCCAAAAATAATGGTATGCCGCCAAAAACAGAGTGTACAAAATTAGGAACGATTCCCAAAATTGCTTGAAAAGGTGTTAGCAGTCCCGTAAAGACTGTCTTAAATATGCCGGGGATGCTTGTGGCACTAGACATGTTAAGGAGTTGGCTAAGCATTTCTACGAAATGCACGGGGCAATTTGTTGATAAAAGTTCATGAACTTCAGTAGCTGTCCTTGCAACTAGAAGATCATACGTCTCTTTTGATGACGTTATAGGCACTGCTGTCTGTAAAAGCACAGACTTCATTTTGCTTAAAGTATCAATTTGTATAGAATAGAGATTCAGACGAGGCCAGATGGGAGTCACTGTGTCTGCAGGCCCACTCGGGAACAATGCCTGCATACAGCATTTGACCATGGATGTTACGCTTACTAGATAACTTTTCCCTGGCACAAGGCCACAACATCTGTGATCCGTTCTAAGAATGTAACTCCTGTTTGCAAGTTGCATAAAGAAGGGCTCTATCTGAGTTGCAGGTGTGACTAGCTGGTGGCATGAAAGGTTGTTAGAATTTCCATCACAAGCTCCGTGTAAATTAATATCCTGACACAAAAGTATACCGCTTAGTGAATGTTTACAATTTTCACCACTAAGAAATACATTTTTGTCGCTGTCACTATAGCAAGAATGTGTGTATGGTAATTTCCATTCAGATTTTACATATCCTTTACCCAATTGTTCATACTGGCCAGCAGGTATGTACTCAAGGCACTTTTTAAATCGGAAAGTTGTTATCGGAATTGTGATAATTCCGTGTATTATCCATTCAATGACAGGACTCTCTGACATTGTCAATGGTAATCTCTCAAGTTTTTCGATGCTCAGGATTGTATAGTCTGCTCCTTTCTGTGCCAAACTGATCTGTTTATCAGTAAGGTTAAAAATGGAAAATAATGACGTTGTGTTGATTAAACGCCAAGGCACATAGCCTGAACGAAGATTTTGCAGCGTCCAGCCTAATTCTATAATAGAACGTAATTGAGATTGGCCATGTTGTAACATTAGCAAGTCTCTGTCTATCACATCAAAGGCAGAGGATACAATATTGTCCAACTAATATATTCTGGAAGACAGAGTCATTAACCCATTGTCTACTACAGAAAGTGATTTTTCCAAATTAATACGATCAATTTCTCATATTTTTTCTGCTGTTTCAATTTGTTTGACTTTCCAAGCCTCGTTGTACGCAGCATAGATACTGGTTGCTATGAAACGCTTTTGACGCTGTTTGCGTGGTCCAAGAATGAAATCGCGCAAATCAGCACCATCTTTTAGTAAAGACAAGTGTTGCTTAATTTCAGCCAGTGTGGATGATGTTAGCCATTCAAGGCAGAGTTTCCCTACACTGTATGTTGTTATTATCCCTGGATGTTGTCTCTGGGAGTATCTCGGGTCTTGTCTGGTCATTTTTAACCCCTGTGTTTTGTTCAGGAATCTATCTTGACAGTTGTTTGTGTCAGTAGGCCAGATTAACCACTTTTTCCAATCAGGATGTGTTCTGTTAAAATGTAAAATTAGTGGTACGTCTAACTCAATATCTGCAGTTGCAATTTCAGGTATTGGCTTTGGTATAGACAGTTTTTTAAGGTCTTTGATCTTAGCTAGGCCAAGACAGGATGTTTGGTGTATTGTGTCATTTAAAAACAACATTTGTTCTGGTATCATGCAGGTTCTAAATAGTGCTTCAATGCCTTGTACCTGCCAATCTTTTGTACCCCAAATGGTTTTCGTTTCAATGTTATTTTTCCAATAATCAAAACCAAATGTCATCATTTTGTCATAAAATGCTTCTGAATATATCAATTTAGAATTTGTCAGCATTGTTTTCATTCCTGTTTTATCTAACATTTTGTAATAAAACGTTTCTGCATTACTGGTGTTAAACCCTGTGAAGTATTTGAATTTCTCAAAAAATGCTTTAGAACTGCTTTTAGGTGGTGTAGCACAATGTTCCCATTGATTATACATAAAAACATTTCTAGGCTGTGCAGATTTATGCAAATAATGATCACCATAGTGTGTGTAACAGAATAACTGCTCATAACTAGATGAACCTTGTAAATAATCATGATCTGTGAATCTAGCTGACATTACTAAATCAGACATCATGTCATTAATACTGTTAAAGTCCCAATCATCAGAGAATGTACTAGGTTTTACAAAGTCACTTAAGGAAACCTTCAGTTGATGAGGATACTTCAGGATTTCGACCGGACCATATATCTCATAGTCTGTTTTCTCCCATACTACCCCACCAGGTATTGGAATGGCTGTGACATTTACTGTTGACAGTTCTCTTTTCTTCACATGGGATGATCTGTGTGGTTTCAGGACTAGGTTGATGTTCTGACTTGCTGTGTCCATTGTAATATATTTTCCCTCAATGAATTTTCCTAAACACAGTACCATGATGAGCCAAAGCAGGAGGAAAAACACACCTAGACCGAACCAGAACTCTTGCCAAGCGGAAATAAGGTAGATTTCCTTCAGTTGATGAAAGAGTTCCGTTGCTTTTTCTTTAAAAGTCTTTTTTGTTTCTGGCATCACTTCGGGGTCGTTTTGATCTTCAGAGAAGTTGTCGAAGTTGATGAAATAACCAGAGGCAGTTCTGTCAATTGATGGGATTGTTCTTTCAATCTGTCTCTCAGTAGCAGATTCTGATGCCACGTTAGTGTAGACTGGTGTTGTTTCTTGACGAACTGTTTCAATCTGTGTCTCAAGAGGCACGAGTTCCATGGCATTATTGCATAGTCCTTCATCGTGCACTGCAGGCTGATCGAATGTGATTAGTCTTTCAGTTTGAACCTCTTGGATTGTTGCAAGTTTGGGTATTCTGTTGTTTCTTGGGAGTCCACTCGGCCTACTGTTGATTATAGGCCACATGCTTGTGGCTTTACCAGGTCGATGGACACGACTCTGTTCTCCTTTTTACCAGCAAGGGGCGGTAGTACAACTGATCTTGTTCCGGTGACTGCCAAGACAGGTACTGCTTTTCTGTAAGAAGGCCCAAATTCCTTCTTCACCGCGATCTTTTCTCTGACTAGATCCCCAATCTTTGGAATCCAGACAGGCCTTGCTGGGGCTGTTGCTGGTGGTGCCTCGTCGGTGGTAGATGGCTGTTGCTTTAAATTTATGTTGCTTAAGGATTTTCTTGTTTCATTCAGTTCCTGTAAAACAGCCAAACGATCTTTGATGTAAAAGTTTGTTGTTTTTTCTTGTACCACTGACATTTGACTATCGAGGTCCTGAATGTTCATTCTAATTCCGAACAATAGTTCGTATGGGCTAAAACCTTTTAGAGAATTTCTTGGCAAGTTATTAAGACTAGTCTGGACACTTATTAAATGCTTGACCCACCCAGCGCCTGAACCTAATACCTTCGCTGTTATAGATTGCTTTATGTCACGGTTTTTTCTTTCTACCACACTATTCCCTTCGGGGTGCGACGGACAAGAATACCGCAACCCAATTCCCATGCTAGCCATGGCCTCCTTATAAGCTCGAGAGCTGAAAGCAGGACCCTGGTCAGAATGGAACGTGGTAATTGCGTATGTGCCGATAAAGACTCGCAAATCTTTTATAACCGTTCTAGCGTCAGCCGAGCGCTGGAGGCCTCATTTTTTAAGTGTGTTTAGCCTTAACTGTTTAATAGGACGCAGGATGGGGTGTAGGCATCGTTACGCTTTTCCTGATTGGTAGCCGGTAGCAAAGTTCACTACTGCGATCCCTATTGCAGTTTTCACAGTTGTTTGCATATATTTGGTGTCGACCATAACATTCTTTTGGACCGTGTCAGCGCAGCGGGCATACGAGGCCCCGCCCTTTCTTGGATCACGTCCTTTTTGACAGGACGTTCTCAAGCTGTTCACCTCCCCGGCTTTTCCGCTCTCCCCCTCCCGGTGCCCTGTGGGGTTCCCCAAGGCTCCTCCCTTTCTCCCCTTCTTTTCAATCTTTACATCCATCCACTTATCTCTTCCCTCCTTGAGCTAGGGGTCTCTGTGTATAACTACGCAGATGACCTCCAGCTCGTCTTTGATCTTTCTTCTTCTTCTCGCTCCCTATCTTTCTTCCACTCCACCATGGTCTTTATTTCTGGGTGGATGAGCGCCAATCACCTCAAGCTCAATCCAGATAAGACTGAGCTTGTCCTGACTGGCGGCTCATCCAGCCCTTGGCCCCCTGCCTTCTGGCCCCCTATTCTTGGCCCCCCTCCCACCCCGGTTCCCTCCGTCAAAACATTGGGCATCAAGGTCAGTCAGGACCTGTCCATGCATGGCCAGGTCAGTGCCGTGGTGTCCTCCTGCTTCCTCTCCCTCCGGATGATCCGGAAAATCTCCCGCTTCTTTTCTCTCGACTCTCTTAAAATCAATATTTCTGCCCTTATCACTTCCCGCCTTGATTATGGTAATAGCTTGTTCGCAGGCATTCCTGCCTACGAAACCCGCCGCCTTCAAGCAATCCAAAATCAGGCTGCCCGTCTCATCTTTCACTTGCCCAAAACCCATCACATCACTCCTGTCCTCAAATCCCTCCACTGGCTACCCATCCTGCAGAGATCTTTGTTCAAACTAGGTTGCCTTGTTTATCGGGCCCTTGATCACTCTGCACCGGCTTTCATCAATTCTCTGATTTCCCTCCACACCCCTGCCCGCACTCTCCGTTCATCTTCTTTTGCCCTCCTCACTGTTCCCCGTTTCCACAAAACTCGCACTGGTGGAACTGGATTTTCTGTTCTTGCACCCCGGTTCTGGAACTCCCTTCCTCTCTCCATGCGCTCACACTTCCGTAAAGCGCTCAAAACTTTTCTGTTTGCCCTGGCCTACCCCCGCTAAACCTCCTGGCCCTGTCTGTTCTGTTCCTTAGAGCTCTCAGCGCCAGGAAGCCGTTTTGGCCATCGTGCGCTCTACAAATAATTTCATTCATTCATTCATTCATTCATTCATTCATTCATTCATTCATTCATTCATTCATTCATTCATTCATACACTCATTCCCGGCCACCAGAATACTGATTGTAATTCAGTCAGTGATTCCTTGATCTCTCTGTGCCTAGGACCCAAACCCATATGTGCGTCTGCTATTAAAAATATTCTCCTGTTCGTGTTTGGAATTACTCTGTCCCCCACTCCAGGGATTCGAGCAAAAGGAACGGAGTTTGCATCGATTACGTATGCATAATTGAGTGGATAATTCACGGGTAGTGCTGCACAGTCGCCTTTTACGGTCGTTTTTACTGCCAGCATGGTTTCCCCGTCTATGTATTTTTCTGTACGCTTTTTTGTGGCTACGGAAGCCGGTTTAGTTGCTTCCGCTGTGGCTGTATTAGCCAATGAATTCCCTGCAACGTGAACGCCATCACGTCGAAGACTCTGTGCGTGAATCACGTGAGTCTTTTGTAGTTCTTTGTGTAAAAGAGCTACCTGTTTCCAGAGCAATTTATGCTTTATTGTGGCACCTGTGTCATCTTTGTAATCGTTTTCAATCCAACTCTGCAGCTTATTGTTGTAAGAGTTGACGCAAAAATGAGAATCGCACACGATAAGTGTCGGGAATTCACGTTCTGCATTTTCGAGCGCCATCTTTAAACGCTACTAATTCAGCTCGTTGAGCCGAGCAATCTCCTAGAGATTGTGTTTTGGTGACCATTGGTCTAAATTTACCTTTGTGCCAGCGACCTTTAACAATCGCGCACGCAGCACTGTAAGCTTGCTTACCCCCAACTGCGGGTTGTGCTGATCCGTCAGTATATATAATACTTCCGTATTCTTCGAGAGGCAGGATTTCAATTGGCAGAGGACATTCATATTCATATTGTAAAAATTCTTGTGTTTTTAAGTTAGGATCAAATTCGTAAACTACGTCTGTTGCAGCAAGAGAATTAACCCACTGGATCCATCTCGGATGCAAAGCTTTAGCATTAGGAATGCTTGCTTTAGTTACCGCTTCTAAAGCCGGTATAGGTGTCACGTTTATTATTCGTTTACCTTGTGCTAGGGGCCTTTCTTTTGCTACAGCAGTCTGAACCGCAGTTAGAATTTTCTCCGTTGAACTGAATTTTATTTCAGCCTTTGTGTACAAATGTGATTTGTAAGCTATTGGTACCTTTTCTCCCTCATTAGAGGTTAGGTACGTGAATCCGCATCTTCCTGGGATGACTCGGATTACAAGATCACGTGTGTTGTCACGTGTATCTAGTTTAGTTTTTGCTAACATGTCTGTTTGCAGTGATCTCAAAATTTCTGTGTTTTTGAGTCCAATTGATTTGTTTAAAATCAGGTTTAATTAGTTCGTAAAGAGGTTTAACCCTCTCTGCGTAATTTAGAATGTAAGTTCATCCGAAATTCAGAAAACCTAGAATGGATTGTAAATTCTTCAGCGTTTTTGGAGCTTGGAGTACAGCGCACTTCTCTAAGAAGTTGTCCGCTAGGCTTTTCCCTTCACTTGATAATTCGTACCCTAAGAATAGTACTGTCAGATGGGCAATTCGAGACTTTTTAAAGTTGAATTTGTAACCCTCTGCTGCGAACCCAAGTATAATGGTGTTCACTCTTTTCAAGTGAGTATCCAAGTCGTCGTCTGTGAGATAGATATCATCTACGTAAGATAATGCCTCATCATCATAGATTTGTAGTAACTCTGTTACCCTAGCTGAGAATAGTCCTGGGCTGTTCTTGAACCCCTGTGGGAGTCGACAGAATTTTTTCTGCGACCCAAATGCTGAGAAAGCGGTCAAATATCTGCTTTCTGGTGCAATGTTTGACAAAAGAAACCATTAGATATGTCTAATGTCGTTTTATATTTTTTCCTAACTATGTTATTCATTAGGGCTGCACTATGCGAGTTTTGTACTGCAAAAGTTTTGCAGCATGTATTAAGATGTCTGTAGTCCAAAACTAGACGATATGAATTGTCTGGCTTGGAGACAGGAAACAAAGGATTGTTCATTTGAGAGGTGCATGTTTCAATCACCCCCTGGTACTCAAGTTGATCTAAGATCTCCCTGACTTGTTTTTTAGCTTCTTGCTTAATGGGATACTGCCATTGGGCAGTTGGTTCACTTTTTAATTGGATTTTGTGAGGAGGAGAGTCCTCATCCCATCCTACATGATTTTTATACAATGCCGGTGCCTGGGCTACTGCCCATTTCCTTGCATAAGTATATTTTTTGTGAATCGGAATGTGATTCGAGAAGGCAGGCATAATCACTTCTTCGCCACGAGGGCACTCCCTGACAAACTCTGGGGGCCAATCTTTTTCAGCTAACAGAATATCATAGCCTTTTGAGAGCTTATCCCAAAATAGACCATTTATTTTCCTAGTCTTATCACCCTCTATACGCAATGTTATTTCGTATATTTTATGGGGCTCGCTAAGTCTGGTGTCTGCAGTTTCAACCTGAATGTATTCATTCGTGTCCACTGTCTCCAGATGACTCATCAAGATCTTGCGCGCTATACTGATTTCTGCTGCACTGTCCAACATTGTCAATGCCCACTCCCCGTTTTTCAACTGTGTCCTCAGTATTCTCGGCATGGTTGATTACTCTAATACTGGCTACCTTCTTTTTCTGAAATTGAGATTTTTTACTCTGAGCAGGTTCCTTGTCTTTGGACTTGGTGTGCTCTCCTGGGTCTGACCGTCCTCTTCTTTCCGAATTCTGTGGAAAAGATCGAGAGGGACTTGTATCAATACTTTGATATCTATCTGGTTTTTTCAGATTATCCCTATTTCTAAGGTTATATCTTTTCTCAGAGGGCTCCCTCTGGGGAGACTGGTGTTCTCGAGTCGGAGTTCTTTCCCTCCGTCGAGGAGACCTTCCTCTGGACTGGAAAACTTTTTCCTTGGGAGTGGATTGTTTATTTCCATCCCAGCTCTTTTTAGGAGTGTTTAAATTATTTTTAATAAATAATTTTTCAGGATTTTCGAGCAGTTGGGGCTTTACCGGTTTCCCACCCAAGCTGTCTCTACCCAATTCTTCATAGCATTTTTCTATGATTTTGGCAAGCTCAACAGGATCTTCTATAACTGTTTCCTTCAACTTCTGGCGGATCGCCACAGATGCTGCTTCTCCTTTTATATTGGCTAATAATATAGCCGAGACCTGCTTGAAGTCTTTCAGTAATTTCATACCAAGAGTTAAAGCGGGCTCTGGACCGTATTCATTTTGAATCTGTTTTAGCACTTCTGGTATTACCGCCATAGACGGAACACCGTGTGTTTTTGTGTAAATGGAAGCAAAGACTGTACCCCAAGTGTCGCAGTCCTCCACATGTGGTGCGATTCCCATAGGAAGGCAGATTGTCAAGATTCTGTGTTTCTCTATAGGGGTAGTATCAGGAAATACTGCCTCTATTTGAGTGATTTTCTGTGCTAACCAGAAAGGAATTTGTTCCCGTTTTACGGGTGTTTTACCAAGACATGACTGTATGTTCTGTGGTGTAATTTTATTTGTGTTCCCCTGATGAGGGGTCAGCTGTGGTACATTAACAGCTGGTTGGACTGTTGCAGTCCGCATTACATATTGGACTAATTGCCTATGTATTTTTATTAGTGTTTTTAGCTGTACTAACAGCTCTTCTCTAGACATTTTTACAATGTCAGGATGTGGTGTGTAGCTGGCTAGAACCGGCCACGTTGCTCCTGGTCTACCTAGTGGACCGAGCCTGGTAATGTGATCATTATGTTTTAGGGCGCCATTAAACCAGAGCAGGTGCTCTTGAAATTTAAGTGGAATTTCAATCTCCTCGAAAGGAGCGTACTCTTCCGGAGGTTCCTCTATTTTGTAATAGTGAAACTCTTTTGTTGTAGCGTTTGCCGCTGGAAAGTTTATCCATGAATAGAATACCTCTGTCTGCCGATATTCGTGAGCCTCTATCACGAAAATTACTGTACCACCTTGTCGTGTCAATCCGTTCTCTATAAGTTTTAAAGTTATAGATTTTCTTAAGTGTGCCGGGATGATTATTGCACCCGGTACTGAATCGTCGGAATCCTGCTGAGTTGCATTTACTGCGGCCCCAGTGGTTCCGTTATTCTCTCCTGGCATTGTATAAATGCAAGGTTTGCAGAGTTGGTCTCCAAGGAGACAAAGATTAGGTGCACAATATTTTGGAACACTGTATCCTTCAACGTTGAATAAACCAGAGCTTTACATAGGAATCTCTTCCTACTGAGTTCGGGCGGATTTTAACCTTTCACCCACTCCAGACGTCTATTGGAGTATTTACGGGAGAAAGGGGTCTGTGTGAAATATGCACGACTGAGTTACTCTAACGTCTTGCGATAGTTTATCGCCTTACCAAACATTTGGGCGCCATGTAGTGTAGTTCCTAGTTTCCCACTAGGCCCTGCGCATTGGAATAACATAAACAGTAGTATCGACGTGGAACTGCGGATATTCCAGGCCTCCACTGACTATGCTAAACTTAATTGGGTGTGTTACCAACTAGCTCAGAGGTCACTGGAAACTTTCTTCTCTGCATGGGAAGTGATCAGCTTCCCTGGCACAGACAAGAAGGGATTCAGCTTTCCAACAACCGTGCAACATGACAACTTTGCTCCTCAGATCAAGAGTCAATCTCTAGGGTCGTGTGAAACAATAGACAGGTATTTCACTCAGTCAGATTAGTGCAGTTTACTTTCACGATATGTAGAGAATAGAGAGACGGGCATTTGTCAATAAAGGGTTAACATTTATTGAACAGTCTTTCTTCTCGTACAAGAGAAATGTATTGCCACAATTGCAAGACTTGTTATTATAAAAAGTACGTACAGTAAGATAAGGATTGCGAAATAATACTGTAAAAGCATTGATATGGTTTCTTAGCCATACAATGGTTTAAAAGTAATAAAACATATATACATTCATATATACATTAGGCTAACATACTCAACTGGTGCTTCTAACTAAGCCTACCCCAGTGTGCCTGACCTAAGCCTAACACGTGGAAGGGGAGTAAGTAAGTAGCTTTAAGTTAAGTTGGTTTTGCCAAGGTTTGCTTCAAGAATTCTCATCTAAGGGTTTAGTCAACACCATACCTCTGAATAGAATGATGGAAGTCTGGTATTTCCTTCAGGGGGAAACTCGATATCCCAGTCACCCGCGAGGGCAGACCAGAAACGCCGGAGCTGGATTTCTCTGCAGGAGAAAGGCAGCGTCTCTTCTCAGCGCGTCGAGGAGGAGGCGGGGGGACAGCGTCCGCGGCAGCTGGAATCTGCTGGGCTCTTCGCAGAGGGACGGCTGTTCAGCTCCTAAGCTCACCACACCATCGTTCGCACTTTAGCAGCGATAATGGTATCAGTAGCTTCACCACCAAGGGGACAGCAGCAGCATCAGCGTACTGCATGCAGCATACAACAGCAATGGGACACCAGCAATTGCTTAAGGCAACGTTGGTAGTATTTATACCTGACAGGTGCCTGGTTTGACACAAGTTTGCTGGACATAAGACGTCAATTAAAGATGTCACTAGGAAGTGATAGCTATCAGTTGCTCATTAGAGTTCCATTACTAATCAAAACACAGCAAGCGGGGATTTCCAGGTTTGCTGAGTTTTTATCTTGTTTAAGAACTCGGAGTGTTAATCTAGGAATATCAGATAGTGACTTCTGCTCTGTCATTGCACTAATTGGTTGCAAAGGAAGTGGCAGAGAACTATTCTGGAATGTGGCTCTGTTCGTGTGAGGCCAGAGATGACTTTCTGAATATCGCACTTGAACGGTTATGCCAATATAGGGAATAAATGGATTTATAGCCGAATAGGGGCATAAGGTCACAGTATCGATCAGGAACCTAGATAAACATGCAACAGTGGCACCGGCACAATCAGGCACAAATGAGTCTACAGGCAGAACAGCACAATTGAAATTATCATAAAAGCGCACCTTGGCAATCTAGCACTACGATCTAATTGAGATAAGCAATTAATAAACAGTCAGGCAATCTAGAGCTACGATCTAATAGTAATAAATAATCAGGCAAAAGCAGTTGTGGGAGCAAAGGGAGATAAGCAATCAGCAGTCTGTTGGTATAGCGCTATGATACCAGGCGGCAGGCAGAGCAGGGAGCAGCGTGGGGAGCGACCGCTTCTAATGGGATCAGGACGGTCACAGCGCTACCATGGGAGAGCGGGGCTAACAGTATCAGTGGGAGGGAGGAGCAGCTGGGAGGCGGGAGCGGGGTGGAGATCCGGGCAGGGAGGCATAACAACAACAGCAAAATGGCAGCAAGCCAAAATCGAAACAGGATTGGGGCACAATCGGAATTAGCGCAATGCAAATGGCAGTGGCACCGGCACAATCAGGCACAAATGAGTCTACAGGCAGCACAGCACAATTGAAATTATCGTAAAAGCGCACCTTGGCAATCTAGAGCTACGATCTAATTGAGATAAGCAATTAATAAACAGTCAGGCAATCTAGCGCTACGATCTAATAGTAATAAATAATCAGGCAAAAGCAGTTGTGGGAGCAAGGGGAGATAAGCAATCAGCAGTCTGTCGGTATAGCGCTATGATACCAGGCGGCAGGCAAAGCAGAGAGCAGCGTGGGGAGCGACCGCTTCTAATGGGATCAGGACGGTCACAGCGCTACCATGGGAGAGCGGGGCTAACAGTATCAGTGGGAGGGAGGAGCAGCTGGGAGGCGGGAGCGGGGTGGAGAACCGGGCAGGGAGGCATAACAACAACAACAAAATGGCAGCAAGCCAAAATCGAAACAGGATTGGGGCACAATCGGAATTAGCGCAATGCAAATGGCAGTGGCACCGGCACAATCAGGCTCAAATGAGTCTACAGGCAGCACAGCACAATTGAAATTATCGTAAAAGCGCACCTTGGCAATCTAGCGCTACGATCTAATTGAGATAAGCAATTAATAAACAGTCAGGCAATCTAGCTCTACGATCTAATAGTAATAATTAATCAGGCAAAAGCAGTTGTGGGAGCAAGGCGAGATAAGCAATCAGCAGTCTGGCGGTATAGCGCTACGATACCAGGCGGCAGGCAGAGCAGGGAGCAGCGTGGGGAGCGACCGCTTCTGATGGGATCAGGACGGTCACAGCGCTACCACGGGAGAGCGGGGCTAACAGTATCAGTGGGAGGGAGGAGCAGCTGGGAGGCGGGAGCGGGGAGGAGATCCGGGCAGGGAGGCACAACTTCAACAACAAAATGGCAGCAAGTAAAATCAAAACAGGATTGGGGCACAATCGGAATTAGCGCAATGCAAATGGCAGTGGCACCGGCACAAGCAGGCAGAAATGAGTCTACAGGCAGCACAGCGCAATTGAAATTATCGTAAAAGCGCACCTTGGCAATCTAGCGCTACGATCTAATTGAGATAAGCAATTAATAAACAGTCAGGCAATCTAGCGCTACAATCTAATAGTAATAATTAATCAGGCAAAAGCAGTTGTGGGAGCAAGGCGAGATAAGCAATCAGCAGTCTGGCGGTATAGCGCTACGATAGCAGGCGGCAGGCAGAGCAGGGAGCAGCGTGGGGAGCGACCGCTTCTGATGGGATCAGGACGGTCACAGCGCTACCACGGGAGAGCGGGGCTAACAGTATCAGTGGGAGGGAGGAGCAGCTGGGAGGCGGGAGCGGGGTGGAGATCCGGGCAGGGAGGCACAACAACAACAACAAAATGGCAGCAAGCCAAAATCGAAACAGGATTGGGGCACAATCAGAATTAGCGCGATGCAAATGGCAGTGGCACCCGCACAATCAGGCACAAATGAGTCTACAGGCAGCACACACAATTGAAATTATCGTAAAAGCGCACCTTGGCAATCTAGCGCTACGATCTAATTGAGATAAGCAATTAATAAACAGTCAGGCAATCTAGCGCTATGATCTAATAGTAATAATTAATCAGGCAAAAGCAGTTGTGGGAGCAAGGCGAGATAAGCAATCAGCAGTCTGGCGGTATAGCGCTACGATACCAGGCGGCAGGCAGAGCAGGGAGCAGCGTGGGGAGCGACCGCTTCTGATGGGATCAGGACGGTCACAGCGCTACCATGGGAGAGCGGGGCTAACAGTATCAGTGGGAGGGAGGAGCAGCTGGGAGGCGGGAGCGGGGTGGAGATCCGGGCAGGGAGGCACAACAACAACAACAAAATGGCAGCAAGCCAAAATCGAAACAGGATTGGGGCTCAATCGGAATTAGCATGATGCAAATGGCAGTGGCACCGGCACAATCAGGCACAAACGAGTCTACAGGCAGCACCGGCACAATTGAAATTATCGTAAAAGCGCACTTTGGCCATCTAGCGCTACGATCTAATTGAGATAAGCAATTAATAAACAGTCAGGCAATCTAGCACTACGATCTAAAAGTAATAATTAATCAGGCAAAAGCAGTTGTGGGAGCAAGACGAGATAAGCAATCAGCAGTCTGGCGGTATAGCGCTATGATACCAGGCGGCAGGCAGAGCAGGGAGTAGCGTGGGGAGCGACCGCTTCTGATGGGATCAAATACAAAATTTAAGTTATAACTATAACTTTAGAATGTCTCCAGTTTGTATAGTTTAAGTTGGGTTTGTATGTAAAGAATAACGTTTTTCTAACTATAAATTAGCTTTAACATTAATTTTTTTAATCAAATACAAATACGAATATGGATAAAAACGATTTTTGTATGTATCGTTTTTAATATTTTAAAAATATATAACCTCATTTAATTATTAAAATAAACATATCAAAAAGTGTAATTTATTACTGTACACTAAATATAACAATCACATTCTAATTTGTTTTAAAAAGAACAATATTTTGTAACAATTACAAAAATATTGACAGAAACAAAAACATAATAACTGTATATAAAAGTATTAATTAAAACAATGTAATAAATGTACAAAATAACAAAAAACATTAAAATATATATATACATTTAAAAACACATAAAATTAAACACAATTATTAAACATAATATACTCTCAATCTCACCAGCATTTAGGAAACTATTGGAATTTGGAGGGTTTTGATTGACTATTCGCAGTCCAATTTATGCAACCAAAGGGAAGGCATTGGAATTTGGATGGGTTATGTTTAATATTCTCATTACAGTCTAAGCAACAGTAGGAAACTATTGGACTTCGGAGGGATTAAATGTACTATTCCCGCCTCAAACCAAGCAACAGTAGAGAAAGTGTTGGATTTTAGAGGGATTAGATTTACGATTCTTACTCCAGTCCAAGGAACAGTAGGTAATGTGTTGGACTTCGGACGGGTAAGATTTAATATTCCTACTCCAGTTTAAACAGCAGTAGGAAAAGTGTTAGATCTCAGTTGGATTAGATTTACTATTCCCACTCCAGTCAAACCAACAGTGAGGAAAGTGACAGACTTCAGGGGGTTAGATTTACTATTCCCGCTCCAGTTCAAGCAGCGATATAGAAAGAGTTGGACTTCGGAGGTTTTACATTTACTATTCACACTCCAACGTATCCAACAGTAGAGAAAGAGTTGAATTTCATAGCATACAAACTCTTTTTTTAATTTTTTATAACTCTTTATTCAAGACCGATCAAAGCATTGTATATCATTTACAAAATAACGTAAGCATCTATCAGTCGGTTTTTACATTTTCTCCCCAAACTTGTAAGACTAGCAACTGTCCTGGTTAACATTAATGTGAACTTCATTTCCACCCGTGGGGGGAATCAACAATTCTCTGCAGACTTGTCATATAATACAACAGAAGACAAACATTTCCCCCTCTCACCCATCCTCAACATCCCACCCATGTTACCTCCCGTCTCCTGGTCGCATTAGGAATCCTCTGTGTGCTGTCTCCCAGCTGTTATTGTAAAGACATATACTGTTGTGCAATCAAGTCAAGTAGCATACAAACTCATATGTATTTTCTACAAAACATTGAAATACCTAACAAAGTACAATTTTAAAATATTTTATATTAAAAGTGCATGAAATATAACCGTAAAAAAAAAAAAAGTCAACCAAACGTAATTACATAAAATATTAATACAATTAAATTCACCCTCTCCCTACAATACAAAAAACCACAAACACTGCTAAAAAATGAAAAGTATATTTGGATAAAAATATGATTTACATTGAAAAATAAGATTAAAAAATACATTTTATATATATTAATATTAAAACAGGTAATAATAAAATAATAAATCAATCAAATAAAACAAATTATTTGAATAATAAATAAACAGTTAAAATATATATCATTGATTATCAGTAACAGATCATTAAGATTAAGAGTTAAAAAATATAATTTCAATAACGTCACATGCTATTCCCCTTAAAACCCAACAACATTCTGCTAAAATATAAATTACTGACAAAATTATGAAATTAACATATGGATTATCATTTACAAATAAATATTGAACTAATAAAAGGCAAAGTAATTAATTAAATGATGTAAAAATGATTAATCAATGATATATTTAATTTACAATGAAAAACTAATAACATATAAGTTAAATATTTATAATTTAATTAAATTTCCACCCTTGTTCCCCTATAAATCTGCCAACCCCCCAAAAATATGGAAAACCAACAGAAATGTAAACATATCAATTAAACAATAAAGCAATTAACACATTTAACGATCGATTAAATATTTAATTAACAATAAAATATTCACATTAAGAATTAATTAATTTTAATTTAATTAACTCTTCAGCCTATTCTCCTAGAAACCCAACAAGCTGCTACTAAAAATACATTATACATTTACAATCACAAATTAGATTTATTTTAATTTATACTAACAATACTAGCAGTTCAAATTCATATTCTAACTAATATTTATTAAATAATCAACACTAATTACAGTTATATTAAACAATAACAAATACACCAATATTCCTAAAAATTATACAATAACTCAAGGTCCTCCAAAGTTAGTCCGAAAGGCCGGATCCATGTCAGATTTTTAGCCTATAATACACAGAAGAGAGCCGGAGGAGATTTAAAGAGAGGCAGGAGCCACCTCCCCACAACTGGAAATTAATCACAAGAAAGGCCCCCAGGACTGAATAAAATGGTGAAAAAGTTGAAGAGTGCTGGAGTATTCCTTTTATAGGATGGTTCCCCTCACACACCCGTAGATGGCATACTTCATCATCAGGAAACCTCCTCGCATTGCGAAGCTAGTCGCGATGTGGCCCACTATGATTTCTTCATCAAGTGACTATCCTTTATACAACTTTTCCTACACTTGGTAACCGTGATTATGTATACTAGGACATGACATAACATACATAGCCATGAACGCTCAGGGACTATCATTAGTCAACCACTGTGTTTCTTTTCTGTAAAATTCACTTATGAGCTTGTGTGCACACATGAGGCCTTATTTGGGAGGAGGCAGGCCCAAGGGTAATTCTGGGTTTGCTGTGATACTGAGTCACGCTCTGGCAATCACACGCTAGCAGTGAAGCAACAAAGTACTACAGGTTGCATCTATCATTGTAGTTCCCTGATTTCCCACATGATTGGTTGAGGAGAGGGGGTGTGTCGGGTCAAAGTATTGGCACCAATAGTTTTTATTATCAGAACATGTACCTCGCCATTGTGATCCCAAGGCGCAAACGAGCAGTCGAGGTACTCGCCCGAAGAGGTATGTTGGTGCTTGTTCCCACAATCTCTTCTACTATCTTTGGGTTTTTATAAAGAATCGAAGGTTAGTTATGCTTAAATCGGGCCCTTTTGGTTTGTTCCCGAATGGTAATATGATTTTTTAGTACAGATGCCATTATCATCATCAGCCTTTACTGTATTGTTATCACACTAGGTGTGTACTTTTCGCCTTTTGCCTTGTTACACCAAGTGGGCGGGGCCAGGATCGTATAATTCATACTTTTCACGTATCCTGACTCACTTACAGAGAACGCCAGACTTTTTGACAGTTTAAAGCTCTATTCGGTCTGAGCGTTTTCGGATACAGTCTTTTATGTCCGTATGTGATCATGACAAACTTTATGCATGCGTTTCATGAGCCTACTGGGTAATAGTGAGTCCTATTCATGAGGATATTATTCTCATATTATTCTCTGCAATCAATGACGGTTATTACATAGCAAACAAAAATCAAAGGTTTCCCTTTTCCTGGTTGTAGATGATAGGGTAGACTGCGGTATGCGGCCCTTCTATCAATGCATTACTCAGCAACTGGGGAGTATAATCAAGTTTGAGGCGCACCACACAGTAACAAATTTACAGGGGAACTAATCAATATGGGTCATATTCCTTTCTTACTTAAACATTCAAAGTTATAACCAAATTCAGGGGTACATGAGTGGTAAGACAAGAGGTAATTATCAGATAATAGAGGTTTGGTTGATTTAAGCCAGTATATTTATTTATCACAAAAATTGATATTATACATTTATTGCCATTTCATAAAAACAATATATCATCCATTTTATACAAAGGCATAATCATAAAACATTTTCTGTTAAAAAATAAATAAAAGAAAAAGCCCAAAGACTGTCGACGCGGCGTTTCGGTGAACAAGTTGAACACCTTCTTCAGGACAATGCTTTCTATGGTTAAAAACAATCTATACAAAAGATGTAAACAGAAAAACTTTGTTACTAAGCATTCTATTCAACAAACAGACCTCTTTATTCCATTTTTAAACTGTAATTACTCTGATCAGTTTTACCTCTATCTTCTATATGTCTCTGTTTATACATTACATATATTTCATTCAACAATAAGAATTCCAACGACAAGGGGGGAGCATCTATACATGTTTGTTGAAAAAGATTTATTTTAACTTCTACCATTTGTTGCCCCGTGGTGTCTCGTTTCTTGATCTAGTCTGTTCTCAAAGTCTAAGAGGAAAACATGCTAAACTTTACTGTAAGTTTCTAATTTCAGCTTTATTATATTCAGCTATGTGGTGTATGTCCTCCAAGTCCTACCCATATAGTTATACTATGACGTCAAGGAGGTCCTCTTGGGGTAATCATCATAAAAAACGATTATCACTATTTACTGTAAATCGTAGAATTGATTTACTTTGTGTTTTATGAGGCAGGGTTTTATATATGTTCTCTGCTTTTGAATTTATTTATCATGCTGCTGGTTGTTTGTTACCAAGTGATAGCTATGGGGACAGAGATACCTTCACTGATTATCGTTCGCTTGCTTAGTGCATGTAAGACAGTAGTTGGAAAAAAACGCTGACCTTTGATTGGATAAGCTTACTACTAGTTGGTATTTTTTCTTTTTCCTTTTTATGTTAAACGAACTTCCCCTTCTGTGTTATTGTTTAATTTTTCACAGGTAGTTCTGTATTGGACTGTAACAGATAAAAGCAATCGAAAAAGAAACATTTTTATAACTGTCCGCTCCTATTAGTGATTACAGAGAGGTTTAAATAATAACTCTTACCTCTAGTTTGTTATACTAGGGGTCTTTTACAGGTTGGGTGTGGCTTAAGCATCAGGTAACTATAGAAAACATAACCAAGCGTTATTAATTGTCCACATCTAAAAGGGATACATTTCCTTATTCCCACTCTCCATTATCTGTGTTACCTTTTAATTATTAACTGCGA
This sequence comes from Lissotriton vulgaris, assembly GCF_964263255.1. Classification (NCBI taxonomy): domain Eukaryota; kingdom Metazoa; phylum Chordata; class Amphibia; order Caudata; family Salamandridae; genus Lissotriton; species Lissotriton vulgaris. The sequence goes on along the minus strand of NC_141694.1, from coordinate 1,717,980,377 downwards.
TAAACCTTCTCTTTTTCTGGTTGATCAGTTTCTTGATACCCCTGCTTTTATATTTTAAGGGATTCTATTTGTAAAAGGATAGAACAACCAAATTGTATTCTAATAGTCCTTTTTAACAGGTTAATAAAGATGTATTAGGAATAAGGTACCTACTATTTGAAAGGGACAGCGCTTACTTGTAAATTTTCTTGAAGCTGCTTCCACACCATCTGTGTCTGGGCTGCAACTGAGATCGTGGCTCATTTTTGTTTTTTTACTTATACTCTGGTTAATTGAATAACAAGCATCTAATTGATTCTATGTAGGAGAATTTCGATCGTGTGCCCGGCCTTATCTCTGTAAACACTTCGGCCATCTTGGAACATATTCATCCTGCTTGTCTAAATCTTTATTGCCCGAGTTTGATTTCTGTCTCGATGTATTGTCCTATTATTTTGGGTCCCATTTCTCTTCTCTATTGATGTAAATGATCTAATCACATTGTTATTCACATCGCGGTAATTCAAACTCCGCCTATTTTAAGTATGCGCTTGGCTAGATTTTTTTGTTTATTAATTTATTAATTAATTACGCGCAAGAAAATTACCGTTCTTGCCCATACTGCCATTCCTCTATGTTTGTAATGGATATTTACATTTCTAGTGTGGCTAATATGCATTATATACTTACTGCCCGGATGCAATCTTTTTGGTGCCTAGTTCCGCCATTACATAGCAGCCTCAACAGTTTGCTTTTCCTTACATCCTTTTGAGATTTAACATCCAGTTCACAGGGTTATCACTTTGTACACTCTTATTACTTTCCATGACGATTTGTTAAGTACTTTATCCTTTTTTCTCCTCTCATTTTGAGGGACTATTCCACTTTACTTTACTTGGAGTCAGCTGCACTGCACCATGTTTGTTTGTTTGTTTATACATAGACATGCTTGCTCACTATGTCCTTGAGTTCTCCAATTGACAGTTCATATACTCCCCACATTTACAGGACATATATGATCCCTCGAGGTTACGTCTAGGTAGATTTTGCTTGTTTTACCTGACTACGCTGGTAAACTTCTAATATACTAAACATATTTTTTTGCATGGCCAATGTTAATAGTTGTCTAAGTCACTCACCAAATGTGATAGTTTACAAATTATTTACTCCAATTTGTTTGTCTCATTTATTTATCGCTATGAGTGCTACTTTTGCTGTTACTGGTGTATATCTCCCAATCTCTTGTCTTTACAGGTAGAACATCACTACCAGTGGACCCCCCATCTGAGTGAAACTCACTCCAACCATTGGCTTAGTATTCCATTGCTATGATCAGTTAGGTTATTGCATTACATGCATTAAACCCTCTTGACTCTTACTTTTTCACTAGTTTTTTCTTGGTCCTGATGAAAGCCGTCACACCTCTACAGAGGGTGCAAGGCAGAAACATGTCGACCGCCACCATTCTTTGAGAGGTTGAATTCCCCCCCCCCCCTCATAGTACTTGATTTTAGCCTAACCTACGGATGCCCCAATAAAATGTTACGGCGTACCTTAGAGTTAGTTTTATCCCACTTTCACTACATACTCAGTTAGTTTTTCCTCCACCACGCCCTGCTCTCTTGCAGGTTTTAGGAAACCTCTTCTGCCATACTAAAACATCCCTAAACTCCTCCCTTTCACTGAGGTGGTTGTAGCCTGCACTGAAACTATGTTCGCAATGCGAGGAGGTTTCCCATTGATGAAGCATGCCACCTATAGTTGGCTGAGGGGAGCCGTCCCATAAAAGGAATACTCCAGCACTCTTCAACTTTTTCACCATTTTATTTAGACCTGGGGGCCTTTTTTGTGATTCAGCTATTTGGCATATCCACATTTAGATAAATGTAGTCATCTTAAAAATACGGCATGGATCCGGCCCTCCAGGACCGACTTTGGAGAACCCTGCTATATACCAAATAACAATATTATCTTCTATGTTGAGTGGCAGTATAGAGAAAATCCTGTCGGAGGTTGATGTCAACACTGAGTATACTCAGAATAATCCACGCTGTTTTTATAATGAAGAAGTTGTGGAGTAGCTGTATGGACTTTGTGTCCCAACCATCCTCTGTACTGTTAAGATTGAAGATACTAGAGCAAACAAGTATCTGCATGTAGACAGATAATTTATTACTAAACGTTATTCGGTTGTATGGGTTCATTTCAGAAAAACATGGTCCTGTGCTTATGTTGTATAGTCACATTCCAAAGTTGTGTGGTAATAAGACGTGACAAAACACTCCCGTACAAATGAGGTATTGAGTTTTGGGTTTGGGATTATTACTTTTTCTGTAAATACTGGCGAATTTATATATGAAAAATAATGTTAAGACTGCTTTTGAGGGCAGTATCACCCCTAATGCACCTTTCTGTTCGCCCCTGTAATGTATTCCAGGTAAAGCACGAAGAAAACTGAATGCTCACAAATTAGCAGTGGTTGATGTAAGCACCAGTAATAGGCACAAAGTGGAAACTTTGCCTGAAAAGCAGCGATGCACAGTTTTTTTTAATGCCAGAGAAGATGTTTTCTCTGCAAATGAAACTGGTGCGAGATGACCTGTTGCATGTGTGTGAAAGTTAATAACTTTTGCAACTTCAAGAAGTTTGAAAAAGTTTCCACAGAACTTCGATAAGGTTGTGAGGAAACAAACTAACACTTCCCTCACCCCTAGTGCAAACACTGTTTGCGTTTTATTTATTATTTGCAAATGAATCAATGAAGCCGAAAGTATTTAAGAACCGTTTCTGTTTCATTATTTACCTCTTTTGCTGTGGGTTTAATTAGAAACGATCATAAAGTGGAAAACAATGCATTCTGCAGGTCTATGCAGTGATACGTGGGGCTACTTTACCAGCAATGTCTGAGTATACAGAACCAAAAACACTGCAAACAGTGCAATGCAAAAAAAACGTGGGGGTCTTGCAAAATGCATTGTGCCTGAATGTCCTGCCGAGGTGGTTCTAGAAATATAAGACGCCAATTAGCAACTCACCCCATTAAAGAAGTGTCAGGGCTCTTTGGTTTCTTCCAGGTGGCCTAGATCACAACCTTCCAGCCACAGCAGGGCTCCCCGTCCCCTCACTCCTCCAGGACCTCACAGCAAACCGCTTACATCAATAATTGTCTTAATGGATCTCATTAGAGGGGCTACAAGTCTCGGGTTGGGCGGGGGGAGGGGGGAAGGGGCAGCCCTCGCTCTGTCCACACCACATCGATCTGCATTGTTTAGAGAGAGGTGCACTTTCCATGTTTGTTGATATCTAAGCACTGTGGGGGGAAAGCCATCAATCGGGAGAGGGGAGGTGGCGATCTGCTGTCAATCTGGGGCCCTCTGCACTGACACTTTGTTTGTAAGACATCAGCCCTGGCTGTTGGTGGAGTCATGTAAGGCCTGTGGTGTGAGGGAATCACCCAGGGGTACCCTGCCCCTAGATAACAGGGTGTCTAGCACTCGGAGGCCTCCCAGCTAACCCAGTATTTTTTTTAGCTTATCTAATTAGTTTTCCTTTTAATTAAACGAAGAGAATCACTATCCATCAGTGCTCCTGGAAGATAAATGAGGTCCCCCCAGTTATGTTAACCCTTGTTTGCTAAGATGCTGCAGGGTTCGGGTCTGATCTGAGGCCCCCTAGGGGACATTTGATGCACTTCCTCAGGTGTGTGTTTTAAAGAGAACCCATGACTGGTGAATGGCAGTGAATGTACGTGAAAAAAGCAATACATGGATTGCCAAGCCACTATAAGCTGCTTCGTCCTCAGAGAATTCACTGGCAATTATTGGCAAATTACTTTTTAAAACTTTCACTCAGGTTCAACAAATTGGAGATTAACTCTTGGGGATAGAATCGTTATTTTTTAACAGAAAACTGCACAGCACTCAAAATTGCTGCGTTATGTAAAGGGAAGGAAGCAGCGCAGAGCCATATTTATTGAAAATGGCCTGCTGCTACTCTCATCGCCTACCGGTGCACAAACAGGCTACCTAGCAGCACACTCAACCTTTGCACCATGGACCAAAGGTGTGTGCGTAATGTCCAGCACAGGTTTTGCACTCATAGCCTACCCTTCTAGTACAAAATCCTATGCCCAGGCAAATTATAGAACACTCCACACACTGAATGTCTGCTGTACAGCTGTACAGTTTGGAGACCAAAAAACCTTTCTTCAGTTAGTGCCTACTTGAAGCAGGCATTGTAATTCAACACAAAGCAGGGTCTGGCTACCTTAATTTAGTCGGGTATGCACCAAAAACCATGGGTGCTTGTCCTGAAATGCTTGCATTCAACCCGAATAATGCCCCCTTAACGCAAAGTGGCATAAAGCAGTCAAAAGTGGTATGTGCACTAAAAAAGGGCACCTTTCAACTATAAAACCTAGAAAGAGTTTGCACCCCTTGTATCACTTTGCGTTACTTAACCCGGTGCAAAATCTTAATAACCATGCCCCTGGGAATACTACGTACATATACAAAGTGAGGTGATCATTGGCTATGGTTGCACTTTTATTCTCAGTTTTTGACTACTTTTTAACCCCTTCGATGCGGCTGTGATTCCCCTGGTGTGCTGTAAACAGCACGAACAGGGGCGGGCCGTGACGAACCCCAGCCGTCATCAGCACACAAGCACCGTAGTGCATGACGGCTGGGGTTCGTCATCAGCATGGAAGGGGTTAAGATAGACTGTTCCATAAAAATCAACACAGAACTGAAGTGCAAACTTAGAAGTGGTGCAAATTGGTGCAGAGGATTTACAGACAGGCATCATATTCTCTGTTCTTAATTTATCAATAATGCCGTCGTACAGAAAGGTCATAGTCAATAAGAATAAAAAAATATGAAATGCTCAGCACCCTACAATGCTATTAAAAAACTATTTTCTTTCATATTCACCCCAAATGCCATATGCATAAACTAATAATCCACTATGAAGATAACTTTGCTACCTATGTAACCGAGATAACAAATTTGCATTCTAAACAACTAATGGGCATTAGCTCAAACACATGTTCATTCATCCTACCAAAATACATGTATATTCATAAAAACTAACGTTTATTTGCTCTAGCTTACACATATTCACCCACATAAATGTACATTCACGCTGACAAATGTACATGCCGTTCGACCAAACCATGTTGAACTCACAAATTCACTTTAGTATTAAAGGATGTACAGTTGAGTCAACAAATCCATATTTTCATTGTGTGAAACTTGTGGGAACACATATAGATTGACAGCTTGGAAGCGAGACAAACCCAGGGACAGCAGCATGATCAGCACAAGGTCTGGAATGACCTGAAAACTATCCTGGTGCACCAGGCCTTCAAGAACTAGTAGAAGACACCAGACTCAACAAGATTATGAGCAACAGAACTGTAGAGCACCCAGTTATTGGCCAAACTTGTTTGCTACCATATTCTGGGCGACCTAAGCAGTGAATGAGCAATATCTCCCCACTTTAGCAGCTAGATGATAAACGCCAAAAGCATTCAAGAAGTTATTGAGACAGCAGCAGCTGGAAAGCCACTTACTTGAACTTTCAGAATATCTCTCTTTATGACTGTCCCATCTGTGCCCCGGGCTCACCAAAGTCCCCTGCTACTAGAGGAAGACTGTATGCACCACACACTCAGACAGCAAGTTGCTGGATGTCAGGCCCAACACATAGCTGGGCATTCGTGTGACTTGGGCTGTGTTGATGATTCTATGATCACAGTCACCCAGAGGGTTGTTCCATAATCAGCTGGAGACATTAGCAAGCACAGGCAGTTGTGGAGGGGTGGCATCTGGCAGCAGACAAAAGATGTCCAACTTGATCTTCTTCTTTGCAAGTTTAGCCAATGCCATGGATCTGAAGGAAGAGGCATGGTCAAGCCCACCAGTCCCAAGATGGTGGATTGTCCCGAGAACTCAATTGGAGATTCTCAATCCAAGATGAAGTATGTCTCTTTCTTTTGATGTTAGTTTCTATTCAAACCATACATTAAGGAAACTTCCCTATATTATTGCCGACTTGTTCTTTATTTTGACATTGATTTTGGGTGTTTTAGCAGCTGTTTATTTTGGCCTTGTTCTTCTCTCTTCCTGATGTGAGAGAGAACTTGATGACTAGGTTATTTATGCCAGCACAAATCTCGGTTTAAGTACGTTCATATTGGCAAAGAAACTTTTTAGAGTTATATTTTTTTACTCCTAACTATAATCCTCTGAAGATGACTCCTGACATCTTTCGAACAAGTTGTACTCAGGGCCACTGGAACTATGATATTATCAGGGTGCAGCATTTTGACAAAATTATATATTTACTGCATTTGCCCTATCATCCATCATCTGCTTTCTAATGCGGGCTCTCGGTTTTATGGTATTTAGTTTTCTTAATATTTCGGTCTGTATTCATCCATATTTATTTTTTTACCCATTTTATTGGTATTTATCCATACTTTATTTCGTGTTTTGAGAGCTAATAGATCCCTAAAATGGTATATTTCCAAAGTTATTTAATAGATACATTTGCACTCATACTTTGATGCCTGTTACGTTTTAGCAAACTAGGTAGCCAAAAATAACAAAATACTACACCCACAGGAAAATATTAGCATTATATATAAATATGTGTTAAGCTATGCCTGTATTTAAGGACATCTCAATTTTGCACCTCCCCATGCGATCTCTGTGCTCAGCTGTTGGCCTGGAATTCATTAAGAACAGCATGGACAGTCGTTCATAAGAAGCACACTTTTCTGTATTTTTCTGCATTTAATAATAAATACAGGCAGGAAACTCATTGTTTTCTGTCTTTAAATATCTCTAGCAATCAGCAAAAATAGAATACTGGGAGCCTTATTCATAATGTGCATCTTTAGCAAAATAATATATTGTTTTTAGCTCAAACAGATCAAAAGGTACTATAAACATGAAAGCCTGTGATGCTGCACAGTGGAAGGCCCTTCACAAAGGCTGACTGGTCACCTTTAAGTTGCCTACTGCTGTATTTGGGTGATAAATTGGTACTAATGACGTGGGTGGCTTGCCCAGATAGTATTAATGTGTAAAATAACAACCTAATGAAGTAATACAATCACAAAATGTGCTGTATTATGTCGCATACTTTGTCAGTTGTTGCCCAATAATTTGATCAACCCAGCTGCATAATTTGGCCATGCCCTGTCTATTAGTTTCAGTGGCCCTGGTTATCAAGCGCAGTGTAACACTGTGGTTAATGGGAGGAGTGGCCCTTTTCTCATGTAATCAAAAAGAAAGCTGAACAGACAAAAGCCATGTCCAGTCATTGAAAACTATACTTCTTTTAATTATTTAATCACCTTTCATGTCTCATCCTTGCCTAGTTCATTATTCTTACATGTGATACCACCTTTAAGTAGCTCTGCTCACACACAGAGGTTTAGCATGTCTATAGCTCTGCCCTAATGATAGTTAAAACATCTGCTTTCACCCAGGAAACAGACTGTGTGCAACCTTGTTCCATATAATGAAATGTTTAGGAAGCCCTGCGCCCTCAGCATCTTACAATAAGTGCCTCTCTCACATTGTGATGCATTGTATAGGCTGTCAATTTAGCTTGTGTGGGTACAGATTGGCATCCAAAATTGGCCTAGGCATGCCAGAACACCCTCTCCCCCTTTTGCACATCAAACATTTTTGCAAAACATTAGTAGATTAGTATCAGAACTAACTTTCTGAAAAACGTGTGGTAAACAAAGTATGTTGATGCTTGAAGTACCAATGGCATTAATTAAGTCTTGAAAAATTGGTATGCTAAAAAATTAAAGGGCTCATTTGTTTATGGTTTGGCGGACAGGATACTGGACCACAAACACAGCGACGTACCTTGTAGGCCCAACTGACGTTCAGTCCACTCTATTTAGAATCAGATGGATTGCCATTCTTCTGGTTGGTGCTCCTGCAAGCTGTTGGAAACCATCGACCTATGGCCCAACGGAGTGAATTTCTGTTTAAATGTAATATAGTCCGCCAGGAAGTTACTACCTCCAAGCGGTTAGTAAGCTGCCTTCCAAACACCAAATGACTGCCCTCAGTATTTTGAAGCCAGCGGATAGTCAGTTCTAAGTATTTAGGATCTCATGTCAGTTTGAAGGGCTACCGTCTCTAGGGGTCAGAGGTAATAACCTCTACTACCATCGGGGACTGCCACCTACCTTATTTAGAAATCTTCACCTACCTGGTAGAGCTCTCTATGCCTGCAGAGGATCCTCCAACATGGTAGATTGTCTGAAAGCAGTAAAATGTTGTTGATGAGCCAACATGTTTTATTCAGCCACTTAGCAAACTAACTCCCAAAGTGGGGGTTTGTTTTTGTAAAACAGAAAAACTAGTAGCCCTGATCTCCTGAGAGTTTTCTCCAAGGATGCGAAGGCCGTTTTGTATTTTTTCTGTTCAGGACTGCCATGTTTTCAACAGGAAAAAAAGTACATCAGAGAGCACGCTCTAAGTAGGGCAGTGGTCAGATAAGCCGAAAATGTGCAAGAAAACATTGCAAAAAAAATGCTACAGTGCAAAAACAAACCAACAGTATGCTAGATTGCTGACACACAACAAAAGAGAAAAATAACTTGAAAGAAAATTATCAGCTGTTATTAAAGTAAGTAAATAAAATAAATTAATGATATCAAAATGACAACAAAACTCCAAAATAAATAATATATACCTTCCTGTTAATGTATCTTGAATGTGGATAATAAAAAAAGACCAGACCGACAAATGCAACGAAAAGAAAATAAAGACAAGATTACTCTGAAACACCAAGCTAGTAAGTTAGATATACTTAAATAAATAAAGGAAATAACTAAGTGATAGTTAAAAATGAACCTGAAGTTAACACCTCCCCAGGAAAGTGTATATAACTATTAAGCATGTGCCACTATGAGCAAAAATCAAATAACTATAGATACTTAAACACAAACCTAAACAAGCATCACGGTGAAAATACCATAACATCTAATCCCAAAGTATAAATGTGCAAAAGTGTAATGGATGTTTAAATAATTATATTACATAAACATATTATTAGTTTAATTTAACAATTGTTGTAAAATTTTAAACCCACAGATAAAATGTCAGAAAGAGCTACATCTATCAAATCTCAGAGAGGAAAATAGTTATGAAATCATATGGAATATTCTCATAATAAAGAAAGTACAAGCAGTGAGAAAGCACTCTGGAAATGCACACAATACTATCTTAATGCATGTTAAGGGAGGGCAACTACAGAGAATGACATTTAAAAAAAGTTGGTGAGCACAATCATCTACAAAACTTTATCGAAACTGAACTAAGAAATGTACTACAAGACCTAAGGGAAGCTTGTACGAGCTAGTATGAGCTCACAAGAGCCAACAGGATAAATTAGATAAATATAATGCATACAGGCCAATTCCCTGCCATGACTAATTTTGTATAGACTCATAACCAGAAGTAGAGCAGCAACCAGAAAAAAACTCTTGCTGTCCAAGAAGGACCCACTAAGATAAATATCCCCAAAAACGAAACTGTAACACACAGAAATGAATCGTTCTTTTTACATGACAACACTCACAATTAAAGAATAACTTATGCAAATGATAATAGCCTATTAACATTAACTCAGAGCAACACATGCATGGACAGCACATTCAAATCGTACCCTCCACTTTTCACACAAATCATCCACACAATCCATGGAGAATACCACAACACAAAGACAATACATTCTGCTCACCCCAAATCTTAATATTGGTGTAGCTCATGGACAATAATATCATCATGTACTATTGAGCCAACTAAATACAAACTGAGTTAATTTACTGGTTTAATGCACTTTTTTAAATAGTGTTCATCATAATAACGCAGAGAGGTACATTTCCTTGTCAGGTTATACACAAATAAAACATTAAAAAACTTCACAAACCAAATTAAACAAACTACATTGAACAAATATATAGAATTTTCCACTGGTCACCCAACATTCCTCTCACGCTAAAATGTTACACTGCATTCATACGCTTGCCAAGCAAACTGCACTCATTTTAACAATTTCACAGTAAAACCAGTATAACAGTGGAACCAGACCACGCTTTTTTATACAGGATCAGATATCTTAAAGAGTCACTAGATATTCTTCACTTATTTCATTTCTTAACAGTACATAGCTTTTTTGTAGTAAGTTAAACCAGATGATTTCATTAATTTTAAAATCATTCTACAATGCAGATGTATGTATGTATGTATAGCATACTTATATAGCGCGTACTGTCACCCAAAGGGTATCCTGACGCTTTGACTCAAAATCATGGCACAAGCAGAGGAGGATCACACAGCCCTAGGAAAGAGATGGGACTTCAGACCCTTTTTAAAAAGAGTCAACTCATTCAACTTCCTTAAAGAAAGCGGAAGAGCATTCCATAATTTAGCGGCAGTGAAGCTGCAAGAACGGCCACCCATTTGTGTCCTCTGAATTCGGGGGACCGCAACCAAGAAAGCAGAGGAGGAACGTAGGGGCCTGGCTGCCGAGTACCATTTGAATATATTCTGAAGGGCAATAGGCCCCAGTCCATGAAGTGCTCTAAAAACAATGCAGGAAGCCTTAAAGCAGATCCGCTGATGTATAGGCAGCCAATGAAGGTCCCTAAGTGCCAAGGATGACGAAGGAGAGCGTGCACGTGAGAGAGCCAACTTGGCTGCCATATTCTGGATCCACTGCAATTGTCTAATCAGAGAACAAGGGCCACCTAGAAGTAGTGGGTTACACTAAACTAACCTACTGAGTATGATACTGCGCACTACCTCAGGTCTTGCCAGCACAGGTAACATGGGGAGAATTTTACGCAGCATTCTTAACAACATCATACAGGTGCCAATGGTCTTATTCACATAGGCGTCCAGTTGTAGTTACGGACCAAAGATTACTCCCAGATTGCGAGCAGCATCCGCTGACTCCGCGGTAACCGTAGTAGTGGGGGGCCAGAAATCAGCGGGCAACGGTCGCAGGATTTTATCTAGTGAGCAATGTAGAACCTCTGTCTTAGATCCATTAAACTGGAGGGAATTTTCCCTCAACCAGTCCGCCGTGGCCAGCATACAGTGGTGAAAGGTCTCTGAAGAGACAGCATCCTTACCTTCAAGAGAGAAGATAAGTTGCGTGTCATCTGCATAATTTATTACTGTGATACCAAAAGATTTTTTCAGCTTGAGCAGGGGACAGAGGTAGAGGTTAAACAAAATGGGGCTGATCGCTGAGCCCTGGGGAACGCCTTGCCCTACCATTCTAGTATCAGACATAAAAGGGGGCAGAGTCACTACTTGATGTCTATTGTGGAGGTATGAGACTAACCAGTCCCGAGCTGAACCGACCACCCTACTATCTTCCAATCTCCTGATCAGTATAGAGTGGTTCACAGTGTCGAACGCGGCCTACATGTCGAGCAGAACCAAAAATGCTGCTCGACCACTGTCGACTCGCGAACGTAAGTCATCCAGGACAACCACCAGTGCTGATTCTGTACCATGTGCTGGTCGGAAGCCGAACTGGGCCACATCTAGGCAGGCATTTGCCTCAATAAAGTGGGATAGAGACTTAGTAACAAGTTTTTCCAAGATTTTAATTGGAAAAGGCAGTAAGGAGATGGGCCTATAGTTTGCGGGGCAGAGAGGATCCAAAGTGGCTTTTTTTAATAGAGGGGATACCACCGCCAGTTTCCAGCTGTCAGGAACAGTGGCAGTTCATAGAGACTGACAGCAGATTGAATACAAAAAAGGGAAAAGCTCAGTCTGAAACAGCTTCCAAAACTTATGAGGTAGTGGATCAAGTGGAGAGCCTGATGATACGCTATTGGCCATGATACAAAAGTCCTCATATGAAGGGGGGGTAAAACTGGACAGCACAGTATGCACAGTGCAATCCCCCCTATCAGTAGAAGTCTGTGTAGGTAGTGACACTGCAATAGCCTGACTATTAAGGACACTTGATGCAGAGAGACCAGTTAGGATGGCAGCGATCTTGTCCTCAAAAGTAGAGGCCAGGAAATCACATAGTGCCTGTGAAGCTGGGATGCTTTTAGTAGTGCTGGCAGGGTTGGAGAGATTATTAACAATTTTAAAGAGGGTTTGGGACTTATTAACCGACTGAACTAAGCTTTCGCGTTTTTTATCTGTGCTTTATAGGCCTGGAGCGACTGCTTTAAATGGATTTTATCCGACTCAGTGTAGTGCTTCCTACAGGTTCTTTCAGGTTGTCTACAGCACAGTTGCAACTGGCATAGTTCTTTGGAGTACCAGGGAGCAGAGCGTTTGGATCTATCCTTCATTTTCCTTAGAGTAATAGTTATGTCTAAGGATTCTGTTATCCGTGAGCAGAGGCTCCGATAATTATCTTCTACCCCCTTCTCCAGAGTAAATCCACTTGGTACCAGACTAGGTAGTGTAGGACATTTCAGGAGCTTGGACCATTGTCTACTTAATCTGGTGTTAACTAAACTATTGTCGGTGTAAGGGTCATTGGGGAATTGCAGTGAGAACTGAATAAGGGCATGATCAGTCCAGCATTGTACAGTTATATCCTTGACCTTGACCCATGTTTCATCCGCAAAGATAAGATCCAGGATATGACCCCTCGAATGTGTCGGTGGAGCACCAACTCCTGAAGATGAATGTTACTGCAGGCTTGGCACAGTTCTTTATAGGCTGAATCAAGGGGGCCTTTCAACCAAAGATTAAAGTCCCCTAAGATCACAAGCCTAGCATGAGAGTTAGAGAGATCATAAATAAGATCCACCAGTTCATGCAAGACTGTTGTGGCACTGCCGGGGGGTCTATAGCAGAGCAAGCCCAAATACAGAGCTCCCTTATGACCTTTAAATGAGAAGCCCATCAGTTCTATACCTTGAACATCTTTGACCTCGAACTCCGTCAGATCAAAGGCCTCCTTGAAGATAAATCCAACACCTCCTCCTCTACCATCCACTCGAGGGTTAAACCTAATCTTATACCCAAGGGGACAAGCAAGGCCAAGCTCAACCCCGCTGTCAGCTCTTGTCCAGGTTTCCGTTACAAACAAAATATCCAACCCATTAGTTTCAATAAGGAATGATATTTCCAGAAGGTGTTTGCAGAAGGACCTCACTTTGAGCAGAACGCAAGATAGAGTAGTTGTAGAGTTATTAGCCCCAATAGATTGAATAATTGGGCCGGGTTGCTGACGTACCTGAATAAGCTCTTCCCTGGTGTAGATATAATGAGCTGAGGTGGGTTGACCAGCATGGCTGGCGCTAGTCGCAGCCGGGGCGCGGACGGGCGCAGACGAGCTTGCCTCTGGCGCGCCATCGGCGCGCCCACTTCGCGCGCGCGCTGCACGCTTGGGTGTTTAGGTTTAAATCCCCCATTCAGCGCAAAAAGTCAGAGGAGTCAGCCTCTGGACCCGCGACCAAGATGGCGCCTGTTAACGGCACCTTCCAAGTTCCTCCTCTCAAGATTGCGGCCAAATCGCCGCAGCGGGATCCAAATGAGCCCCAAATCGGCCTAAATCCTGCAAAATGCAGGGTGAAAATCCTTTTAGTGTGCAAGTAGGAACTATGAGCTAATTATCAGGGCAGCAGCAGGGTGAGTAAAAAACAGCAGCGCAATGCAATGAGAGCGGCGCTATAACAACGAAGTGCTTCCTTAAAAGGTTAAAATATGTTTCCAAATGATTTGAAGGAGGAGCGGCAGGGTGAACGCACGCGCTGCAGGATTAATGAAAATAGAGTCTACCTGCGCGCTAGCGTGTCCTGCTTTAAATCCACCCTTCAAGCGCGAAAAGTCCAAGGAGTCAGCCTCTGGACCCGCGACCAAGATGGCGCCTGTTAACGGCACCTTCCAAGTTCCTCCTCCCAAGAAGGCGGCCAAATCGCCGCAGCGAGATCCAAATGAGCCCCAAATCGGCCTAAATCCTGCAAAATGCAGGGTGAAAATCCTTTTAGTGTGCAAGTAGGAACTATGAGTTAAATTTCAGGGCAGCAGCAGGGTGAGTAACAAACAGCAGCGCAATGCAATGAGAGTGGCGCTATAACGACGAAGTGCTTCCTAAAAAGGTTAAAATAAGTTTCCAAATGATTTGAAGGAGGAGCGGCAGAGTGAACGCACGCGCTGCAGGATTAATTAAATAGATGCCCATAGCGGGACTGCGAGGACCAGCGTGCTGTGCGGCCTGACCTGCCGCAGCTGGTCCTCTTCCCGCCTCCATCGTGAACTTTAAAATCTGGGCTGGTCAATCATTACCTGTGCTGCTTGCTAAGGGACGTGTTCTCTCTTACTATATAGGTCAACCCTTATTTCCGGCCCGCGGGATGCGCGCGGACGCGCCCGGGCAAAGCCCGGGCCAAGGGGCGGCCCGTTTGTGCCCGTTAGTGACTCATAGAGACTGGACTGGGCCCATTCTCCAACCTCTAAGTTCCTCTATTTTGTAAGTTTTGTCTGAGTAATAACCTGCGCTTTAACTCTTTGTACTACAGATGTACATCTGTGCTTACGCCCCGGGTCCATCTATCACCATGTCTACCCGAGGCACACAGAGCAAAACTGCAGCGGGGGTGGGGGAAACTCACAGGCCCAATAGACAGCTTCATATTAAGGGTAAACTCGTTTATCGATCAAGAGATAACCCAGCTGGAACGTAGAGTTTCGCAGGATCTTGCCCTGGCAAAAAGATCTTCCCTGGGTCTCATCTCAGCCGCAAAAACCCCTGATAAGGCTAAGGATAGAGGCCTCGTGCATGCTGAAATTCATAGTGTACCGACCGAGGTAGACTTATCGGTATCTCAGTTTTTAACTGATTTACAGCTAAGCCTTGCCTTGGAAAAAACCTCGGACCTCAGCCTGAACCTATCTACTGAAAACAATGCCACTGGGCAGTCTAGCGGGGAGGCGGGAGGGCGCTGTACCAAAGAAAAAAGAGAAAAAAAAGAAGAATACAGAAAAAGTTGGTGCAACACACAAAGTACCAGATAACACTAGTGAGGAATCTGATCAATTAGCACCTTCGGGCCAGTAACACCCTGAAATAGATCTGATCAATGGGGATGTCAGGCCGATGAGCCTTGAGGCCTCTGCCATCCTCGTGGCCGATAGTGATACTGATGAAGTCGAGGGGCGACTTTTAACTAAAATAGACAAGCTACTTAAATTCCATCTTTCCCCTTTAGAGGTTAGACTGTCCCATGTAGAGAATCAGTTATCTGAATTATGTGTTCTTACTAAAAATGGAACATCTAAAATGGTACCTAAAAGAATGGTCACTAAAGCAAATCAACCTCCCAAGCCACAAAGTAAAAATCTGGGGGGACTCCCGCAAATATTAAAATTATACCTACCCCAGAGTTGCAGTTAAAACCAAAGACCCTTGCAACTATAGATAATAATAAGGGAACTAGTTCCAAGAATAATACCAATCACCCTAGTCAGGAAAATGAAAACAAATGGGGCTGTGCCTGCACTTCCTACCAAAGCATGGTATGGGGGAGGAGGATTTGGCAGATCCATTGTAAACTTACCACCCGAGTCAGCCCCCTATGTGGTAGTGATGACGGGGGTTCCTGAGCTGAATGACCACAAGGAAGAAGTGAACTGGTCATTGAAAAACAAGGTCATACACTGGTTAAATATTAACAGACCGCCCCCGCCAAACGACTCTAGCAGGATCTTAACGGTCCGCAGGGTACACTGGATAGGGAAGGAAATGAAAACAACCCAGGGTGATTGTATTGTGATAAATTTCGAGGACTCTTATATGGTCGACTACATATGTTCTTGGAATTTGCATGGAGGAAATGAAGGGATTGAGACTGGCGTCCTGGCTCTGACTATGATGCTTATGAGGGAAATTGGCACAGAGTAGGTAGACGTGACTGGGGGAGTGATTGGGGGGATTGGAACGGTAACTTTAGTTATAATAGAGAGCGAGCCTTTAGAGAGCCTTGGAGAGGCATACAGACTACCAACAGATTTGAATGTCTGGAGATGGTAGACTGACTGGCCCCGGTCCCCGTGGGCAAGGTTACGGACCAAGTAGTACCCTCCAACCCTCCATGCCCGATAGTAAACAATAAGTCATGGTTAAGTTTACCAGATAAAACCTCAACTGAGCCGCCCAGGATGAATAGCCCAACTCGAAGTAAGTCTTCTGCTTCGATTATAAGGGATGATGAAGTCAGTTTGGCTCACTTATCTAGCCCAGGTCATACCTCGAATTCCAAAACAAAAAGGGGAAGTGTAGAGGCAGTGATAGAATCACCCTCCTAAAAAATATTGTATAAACAAAGAGATTCTATCAACGTGTAGTGGTTTTATTTTTATTTTTGTTTATTTCCGTGGTGCAGCTCTTTCTTAAACAGTGGAAAGATGAGAGCATTTATGTGCTTTTAAAATACCCCTCACACACTAAAAAAATCCAATAGTGTCATGCTTCATCATGGGGGTCTTCCCGTCCCTCTACGGGGCGGGGCGTGCTGCGACCAGCGGACTACGCGGGAGCACTGAATAATGGTGACAAAGGCTATGTGTTGGTGCAGAAGTGTCAGTGAAGTGTAGGGACCTAACTAGTGAAAGTGAGAAAAATGAAAAAAGGTTAAAAGTTCCCTGGCTAGTAGAAAAAAATTATTTATTCGCTTCCCTAGCTGGGAATATTAAGAAGGGGGTTTTGTGGTAGAGCAAATTAGCTGGCTACCTGGTCAACATGTTTCGTAGGCAGTCCCCTACTGCCTACTCATCAGGACCTTATGGTGGTCCCTACTGGGAAATGCTCGGTTGTAAATTGTCAGCCTATTGTCCTACAAACCATCAGCAAAAATGAGCTGCTAGTTTGGACTATGGGGCATGAGCTGGCCCCGTGGAGAAAAATAATAATTTTCTCTTAATCTTGTCAAAAATATTGACCTATTGCGGTCTTCATTAGACACAGCGGCACAAGGGTAGGAATGAGGCATTGAACTCGGGCGGTATATACCACCAAAAGAAAACCCTTCGTCTGCCGACTCATGGGGCATGAAACTTGTGTCTCAGACGAGTACTACAGAACCTGACGCATTAGATCTATTTCCCCTCAATGTAGTCTTCTCTTTAGCAGAGGTGGAATCAGCATTGGCAGATAGTACAAAAAGTAAAGCACCGGGACCAGACGGTATTCCAATTGACATCTATAAGGAGAACATCGCCCTGTGGGCACCGCTCCTGACCAATGTTTTAAACAGTTGTAACATCAAGGGTTTTCCAACTACCTGGCAGGAACTATTGTAGTCCCCATATTTAAGAAGGGGGACAGAAACGACCCCAAATGCTATAGGCCAATCTCCCTCCTCGACTCGCTGATGAAGGTGGCGGATTGAATTCTCTTAAATCGTCTCCAGTTATGGGCAGAGGAGAAAGCCGTCCTTTCCAAAATCCAGTACGGCTTTAGGTCAGGCCTTGGTACTGTCGAACAAGGCCTAAATTTGGCCTTAGTAATAGGTAAATACTCGGCAGCAAAAAGGGGAAATTTATTTATGACCTTTGTAGATCTCAGTTCGGCCTTCGACTGCCTGAATCATGATATTTTGTGGGCTACCTTAGCAGATCTGGGTATTGATTTTAACATTCTTAACTTTCTGAAAGAGTTATATAGAGGAGCAGGGGCCAAATTCCGCTATGGGAAATTGGGCGAATGCACGCCCAAATTCCCAATTGAGAAAGGTGTCCGTCAGGGATGCATCCTGGATCCTTTTCTCTTTAATTTATATATAAATGGGATGGCAGACCATTTATTAAAATCAGAGGTGGATTACCCTCAAATTGAAGGTGAACGTGTCCCTATTTTTCTGTATTCCGATGACGCGGTCATTATGGCTAGAACTCAAACTGGCCTCCAGAAGGCTTTAACCAGCTTCTCGGCATACATGGGAGATAGGGGCCTTAGGATTAATATAGGAAAGACCTTTACTATGGGCTCCTCGAACAAGGTAAATATTACCTGTAACATTCATCTAGAAAAATCAAAGATAGGCTTAACTGATACCTTTTCCTATTTAGGGATTGTTTTTAACAAAAGGGGTACCTGGAGATCAGCGATTACGACTAGGAATCTAGCTTTTTCACGGGCCATTGGTGCTTTGAAGCAGTTCGCAAATAAGTTAGGGGACAGGCCAGTACGCATCCTGATTGACTAGTGGGAAAAAGCAATAACATTGGACGATATAGGAATTGCCAGCACACCAGGGAATCTTAGTCTAACAAACCCTGTTTTTTCGTGTGATAATACCAACAATTCTAAACTGTTAAAGGGTATCTATTTAAATGCCCGCTGTATCCCAAAGCATGCTATTGAAATATGGAGCCTCCTGGATATGGAAAGACCCGATATCTGTTTGATAACGGAGTCCTGGCTCTACGAACATGCCTCCTCTGATGTGATAAATGCCTTCCTCCTTCAATATAACATAACCAGAGTAGATAGGATTGTTAGAAGAGGGGGTGGTCTTCTTATAGCCACTGTTGCAGGCCTGGAAATCACCCTTTTAGAATCTATGAGCTCAGACGAACTTGAACTTTGCATTTTTAGAATTAATGGGCGATGCAAGGGCATTTGGAGAGGAGCCTTAGTATATATAGACCTCCTGGGCCGAGAAAGGATTTTACACATATTTTGCTCGAGATAATAGCCCCTCATGTCCTCGCTGTGGAGAAATTCCTCTTAATAGGAGATTTTAATCACCATGCAGAAATGTTATCAGACCCAGATACAAACAAATTGATCACCAGCATGGCCACTCTGGGGTTAGCCCAAAAGGTGACGGGCCCACACATTCAGCGGGTCATACTCTGCACCTGTTGTTTTCCAACTCTAACGATATCTTGGTTGGACTTTCACTTCCACTATTGTGGACAGACCATGGTCTACTTAAATTTACCATCCCATTTCACACTATAAAAAATGAGATTGGAAAGGAAACTTTATGGAGAAGGTCTTGGCGGAAAGTCACTCCCTCCTCATTCTCGGCTCACCTTAAGTTTCCCCTGGGGAGTCTCCTCTCTCAGGCAATGAGGTCAGTATAGACCAGGCATCCACCACCCTTGAGGATGCAATAACCACAACATTAAACAAGGTATCCCCTCTCACTAAGGTTACACTTAAACCTAGATCGGCACCTTGGTTTAATGAACAACTAAAAACAGAAAAACTGTTATTTAGGATTGCAGAACGGAAATGGCATAGAAGTAAAGAAATCGCTGGATCATGATGAATAAAAATGTATCCATCGCAGCTTTATGGCAAATATCCGCCTAACCAAAAAAAACATTTCTCTTATACCATATTGAAAAGACAGCCAGCTCCATGAAGAACTCTAAAAAATATGAAATGAATTCTCGACTATCCCTGTTCAGACTGGTGCCCCTGTCTCTCAGGACTGGGTGGATTCACTCTCTGTTTTTTTAGGACAAGCTCTCTGTAATTCAAAAGTTCTTTTCCACCTCTCAAATCTTCAGCCACCCTGGAAGAGGATGTAATCGATCATATCAGCCCTCCTCCTCTAATGGTAGACTTTTTACGTGTTTAATTTGAAAGATATAGAAACTGCCTTGTTGAAAATCAAATCTGGCTCACCACTGGACCCAATGCCACCTCACTTTTTCTCCACCATTTCCCCTATGCTTCTTGACAACCTCACTGACCTATTTAATAGATCACTGTTAAAATCAATGGTCCCAGTGATATGGAAGGCTACAGAGTCAGGCCAATCCTAAAAAAACCTTCTGCAGACCCTAAAATTCTGATCAACTACTGCCCAATCTGGCTACTTCCCCATTTTGGGAAAGTGCTTGAGTCTGTAGTTAACAGACAACTTGTAATCCATCTCGAAAGCAACAACCTATTGGACACTTCACAGTCAGGTTGTAGGTAGGGCTGCGCATAGCACAGAAACAGCATTGGTGGAAGCTGTGGATAACATCAGACTGGCTTTGGATAAGGGACAATCATCAATCCTTGTATTGCTAGTTCTGCCGGCCGCTTTTGACAACATCTCCCACAGAATTTAGGAACAACGGCTCTTAGAGATTGGTTTCAGAGGGAGGGCTGTGAAGTTGTTCAAGAGTTACCTAACTGATCTAACCACCACTGTTTAGATGGGAAATGTGGTCTCATGCAGTCGACCAGTAATGATGAGAGTACCTCAGGGCTCTATTTTGAGCCCAACGCTTTTTAACCTTTATGTGACTCCAGGGTGATCAGGTCTTACTGCTTTGACGTAAAGTCATATGCTGATGACACTCATATTCTGATCACCCTTGGCCCTGACCCCATGGACACAAAACACATTTTACTAATTGCATGTTGCACGTTGACAGATTGATGAGCACTAATTATCTGCAACTAAATGGTAACAAGACCGAGGTGATACTCTTTGGGAACGCACATGAGTACTGGTCAAAAGACTGGTGGCCCCCTAAACTGGGTTCCTGTCCAATTCCTAGGCAGGCGGTGCGCAATCTTGGTGTCCTAATTGATGACCAATTATCGATGAAGAACCAGGTAAATCAAGTGATAGTCACTTGATTTGGCATCATGCGCAGTTTGCTCAAAATCTTTAACTAGATCCTGATAGAAGCAAGGAAACCTTTAGTGCAGGGACTGATCATCAGCCGGATGGATTATGGGAACGCCTTGCTGACACCAATAAATGAAGATCTGTTCTCCAGGCTACAGGTTCTGCAAAATACAGCGGCCAGGCTAATGCTGAATCTTCCGGCTAGATCACCCTCAGCACCTAGCTTAAAACTCCTTCACTGGTTTCCTGTAAGGAAGAGGACCAGGTACAAAACTCTCTGCCTAGCACACAAGATTATGTACGGTAGCAGCCCCAGTTACTTGGCAAAGAGACGGAGCTGGTACCAGCCTTGCAGGCGGGGAACATCCTTTACAACGGAACTATTACAACGCGGTACCGTTACCACGCAGGTTTTACAACGAAAGTCGTAACAACGACTTGCGCTGGAGGGTGCTGTAGGATAGGTAATAGTTTAATTTACTATCCAAAACCTTCCCTACTATCCACGGGGACTGGATTTGGAATAGTAAATTAAACTATTCACTATCCAGCACCCCCAACGCAAGTCGTTGTAACGACTTGCGTTGTAAAACCTGCGTGGTAACAGTACGCGTGGTAATACCACGCATTGTACCGTCATACATCCCTTGCAGGCTATTAGGGTCCAGTAATAAATGTCTCCTTTCCCTTCTCCATACCACCAATAATGGCGGGAAATCTTTTTCCTTCTTGGCGTCCACTCTCTGGAACAAATTGCCCCTTCACCTACGCACTGCAACTGATCACAACTGCTTCTGTAGGGAGCTAAAAACATGGCTGTTTGACCATTAAAACCAGCAAGATCTTCTCTCTAGTCGGAAAGTCAGAGTCGTCCACCAGCGCCATGAGACCTTCTGGTGATATGTGCACTCCATAAATATTCTTGATTTGATATTTCCTAACAATCAAGGACTACCATACCTAGACTCCATGACAAAAAGTAAATAAAATAATCTAATAAGATAAAGACAAATCATAACCTTCGACAGCATAATCATATTTTTTAAATTGTATTTATTTATAACAAAATCTTACAAATTAGTCTAAAATATTTAATAAACCTTAGACAAAATCCATTCAGACTGAAAAGTACAAATTATGTGAATAAATTCAAAGAAATACTACACAACACATATAAAAAACGTTTAAAAATAAGAGCACACGGATGAGAAAAGATAACTACAATATATAGCACAATATCAAACAATATTGCCATAAAAACAACTTTAAACCCATAAACCTTTCCCACCTATTAAAAAATAAAATAAAATGTAACTTATAGTTCTGTGGCTGAAGTTTATCAACTCAAAAAAGACACCAAAAATAGCAATCTACAAGAATAAAAAAAAAACATATTGAAATCAAAATGTAAACAATAAAATAAAATATCCAATTAAAAAATGATAATCCAAAGGCACCATCCAAAACCCAAAATATAAAAGATAAAAAATGCTCCAGAAACTAAAAAAATTATGAAATTCAAAATATTATTGATTAATATATGACCATCGGTTTTTCCCTTATCAAAAAGTGTTAAAAAATAGGAAATTATCCAAGAACAAAATGAAACATCTATATAAAAGCACATAGGGCCTCTTTATGAAAATCGATGCACCTCTGTGAGAAAACAGCAATGCACACTTTTCATTTCGCCATCATCGCGACACCAATGATGCGTCATATTTCCAGTATGACACATCATGTAGCAAGGAGTCACAGATATGTCAGTATTTCTGACGGATCTGCAGGCGCAAAAGTTAAGCATTGCTGGAGTATTTCACAAAAGTGACGCAACTCCAGCAATGGCTCATTACACCTGGGCAAGTCCCATGTTAAATGTTCCTGCGTCAGCCTTACGCCTGCCATGAGGCAGGCGTAAGATAGTGACGCATTTGGGTCCTAGAAGTGGTGCAGTGAAACTGCATCACTTCTACGATCCTTTCTTGCTTTGGAACACCCCCCCTGCACACATTATACCTGGTGCAGGTATAATGTGGTGCAGGGGTTTACAAAGTGATGCATCTACCTACATGAGTCACTTTGTAAATATGGTGCAGCATAGCGCATTTTTTACACCGCTGGAGCGTCACAAAAAGGGACGCACCGGTGGCATAAAAGTGACGCAAGAGCCCATAAATCAGCCCCATAATACCTACCCACGACACAAAATCTCATAAACATCACAAATTAAATGTTAAATGTTTAAATGTTAGTAAAACTCCTATATTTTACACATTACAAACTAATATTATGATAAAAAAACACAATACTACAAGGTCTACCACACTCAACTAATGCAACTAAAATAATACCCTAACATTTTCATAATAACAAACTAACAAATACTAACCCACACTAATTAAACTGATCCTTAACTAAAAGTGAGGCAGATGGACTAAAAAATAAAGAAATAAGTAAAACAAAATGGCTGCCAAACAAACATTAAAATAAGAAGAGCCCTCCATTAAAACAATGAATAAAATATGTTTTTGTATTTATTTTGCACAATAATCGCAAATATGAAAATATGTAATTTCTAAAACTGTATCTAATACAAAAGTACATTTATATTGATTTTATTAGAAAGTGCTATAAAAATGACATATATAATATTCTATTGTATAGTAATATCCTTATAGTTCTAATTAACATATAAAAAGGAAACCTGTTATTGTTAAAACTTTACAAACAATGTTTGCTTGGTAAAAAATGTATAAAAATATTGTATAAAAAGTACATGTACAAAAGTATTTGAATAATGAAAACATATATTTTGAAAAATGAACAATAAATGTGGACTAAAACTATTAAAGATATGTGAAAGTTATTAGTTCATAAAAATATTCTTTACTAAAACAGTATTAAAAAGAACATACAAGAAACATTTTAAAAATGTAGATTCTTTTTTTAACATTTAGGACCTCATTATGATGCGATTTGTACCACAACGATGGCTTGTCGGTTGCGTTCCAAACTGCATCTACTGCTGCGGTCCGAACAATACATTACGATGTGTGTGGTCGAAGGCAGCAATTGGAGGGACTGACCAACACAATCTGACAAGCTCATGGTGCCCGTCGGTCGGTTGGAAACTCCTCATGATCCCTTAAGGACGCTGTTTCTGCTGTCAGGATTATGATGTCGATGTCCGACAGCCCTTCCATGTTGGCCTTTCCGAAATGGAAAAGCTGTCAGATAGTGAATTTGGGGGCCCCTAGCAGGGCCCCTGTCCACCCTGGCCCTCCAAATGTGGCCCTGGGGGCATCTACAATCCTGTGAGGTTCATTGGAGAATGTGTTGGCCTTTGAGGGGTGTGGGTGTACCATTTCCACTTCAGCCAAAAGCCACATACATGAAAGTGAAACTTTGAGGGGGTAAATGTACTTTTCTCACTCCAATCTAAGCCCCAGTGCGGAAAGTGTTAGACTTTGAGCGGTAAGGATACTTTATTCCCAATCCAATCCAGGCCACACTGGGGAATATGTTGGTCTTTGAGGAGTGTAGATGAACTATTCCAACTTTAATCTAAGCCACATCAATGAAGGTGTTAAACTTTGAGGGGTGTAGATAAACTGTTCTCAAAATTTGAAGAAAATATAAAAATATGTTTGAAATTAAAAGATAAATACTCAGGGGCCTATTACGATGGCACGGGACCGACCGCCGATGTTGTGGCAGTCCCGTCATTCAAATTAGGATGCGCCCCCCACACTGGTGGGCGCATTCTGCATTTTTTACATTACGGCGGGCGGTGCTGTAAGCAGCACGGGCCGCTATGTAAAGAATTTACCTTGTGCATGCAAATGCAGTGCACCCTCCACCCCCACAACACCCTGGGGGCCCACAACTGGCCCCAAAAGCAAGAACCGTCTGCCTTTCCATGGCGGCAACACCGCCATGGAAAGGCTGATCTCCGCCTGCTTCATGATATGGATGGCGGTGTCTTGCAGACACTGCCACCATATTATGCCCCTTTTCCACCTGGTCGATGAGTCGACCGGCGGAAAGTGGAAGACGGTCTTTCTGTCTGCCGCGGACCCCCAGCCATGCTAATATGGTGGGGGTCAGTAAGGCAAGGATGGTGGGCGGATCACCCTTGCCGGGCCAGCGGTGGCTACCGCCGGCCCGGCGGGGGTGATCTGCCCGCCATCCAAATGGGCCCCTCAATATTCCCACACCAGTGTAATAGCATAACAATATATAAAAAAATTAAACAATTCATGACATTACAATACCTATAACATAATTAAACACTTAAATATAATTGATTCCACCAGAAAAAAGACACTATAACAAAATTATATAAACCCTTTTTTTATTACAATCTATTAAAAATCAAAAATGTTAAAATAAAATTGTTAAATATAATAATATTTAAACATGTATAAATAATGTATACATTATTCAAGATAAAATGTGTACAAAAACATTATTTTGCATTTATTGAAATAAAAAACACTAATAATGTTCAATACAAAAAACATGACAAATAATCAGATTATTAAAAATCCCAATAATTATACCATTACTTTATTATTTTATATTTTTAAAGTACTTTAAACAATGTTTCTAAATGTACAAAAATAGCCTACACTATATCACAGAGATTTTGTTTTATAAAAATGTATTTAAAAAGTTAATATAAAGTAACAAGTACTGACATTTTTAAAAAGTTAAAAATATAGGAGTGTGAACAGCTACACATAAATAGAAAAACAAATTTTAAAACATGAAAGACAGAAAACCAGCTTTTTAAATTAGCCAATATTTTAATATTTTATTAATTATGTAAAAATTAAGTGTAAATAAATAAGAAAAAAAATGTAAACGCTCAACACCATGTTTCCCTAAAAGCTGTACATACTGCAAAACAAAATAAATTATAAAAATTGGCACAAACTATAAATAAATAAATTTAGGCATAGAGAAAAACCTTCCAAAAATGTTACATGAAATCAAATTTATAACTTTAAAACATTAACAGTTTTTTTTTACTTGAACATACAACATAATATATAAATACTACAAATTCCCCAAAAATAAAAATACAATTTAAGTTTAAAATGACTACATATGGAATTCCCTTCTAAACCTAACCTCACTCTCTTAACACATTTTAACAATTAAAATCTATATATATAAAAAGGAAAGTATGTCTGTTTGTCCTTTATGCATTACTACACCATTCATCCGATAGCCATGAAACTTTGGGAAGCTGTTGAGTACACTCCCGAGAGGGTTTCTGGCAAAAAAAAAAATATCTAATTATTAAAAGTTGTTGAGTACACTCCTGTGAAGGTTTCTGGCAAAAAAAGAAAGAAAAATATGTTAAATATCGGCCCCCCCGGACCCTCAAGGCCCTCATAATCTTTCCAATACTGAACGTTTACAGTTTCCGGTGCGACTCGCTTTTGCAATGACCATCAACAAAGCACAAGGACAATCGCTGCGAAGGTTTCTGGCAAAGAAAAAAAAACAATTTTAAAAAATAAGTAACAATTATTTGTTAAAAGTTGTTGAGTACACTCCTGTGAAGGTTTCTGGCAAAAAAAAAAAGAAAAATGTGTTAAATATCGGCCCCCGGCACCCCAGGGCTCTCATAATCTTTCCAATACTGAACATTTACAGTTTACGGTGCGACTCGCTTTTGCAATGACCATCAACAAAGCACAAGGACAATCGCTGCAAGTGTGTGGACTAGATTTGGAGAATCTGTGCTTCTCACATGGACAACTGTATGTGGCCAGCTCAAGCATCAGAAAACCTTCTGATTTATTTGTGCATGCACCAGATGAAAAAACAAAAAATACTGTGTATCCACAAGTACTCGAAAAAAATAAACAGAATTAAAACACTTTAAAATGTTTTCCATATTAAAATAAATAAGTTTCAATAAAAATCACACAAAGTAAATTGAATGTTATCATAACAAGTTGCAGTAAATTTCCTTTCTTCTGAGATCGCAGCAACGCGCGACGGGTAAGCTAGTATCATATAAAATCAAATAAGCATATAGAAAAATATAAACAATATAGAGAAAATAACTATATTTCATACAGTGATATACACAATACAAAAAAACAATAAAAAACAATATACTTACCTGCAATGTTTATAACAACCTTTTTTGTAATCACTATATAAATGCAATGATATTAATGTATGACAATATTGTTTTGACCATATTTTGGTAAAACATTGACTACAAAATATAAAATATTTCCCCTTTAAAAACATTATATTTTATCTGAAGGTTTGAATACTTGACTTGATTTGGCATGATTTTTGGTAACAATGGCCCTGAAATTCTTTTTTGAAGGTATGTGTGTATGGTATTTCTATAGCGTAAACCTAGCCAAAAGCCTGTGGAGTGCTGTACATGGTCAAAGGAAAGCATGTGAATAATACACTTGTCACGATCTACTAGTAAGTATGTGGGTGGCACGTCAAACATAGGCTATGGTTTCCCACAATACCTGAGCCGCCTTTTCCTAATCACTTAAACAACATCAACCACAATCTCCAACAGTTCTCTTCTTAACCCCACCTATACTCCATAAACAGATTTCTGCTGAGAGATGAGGAGATCGGTTAAGTGAACACCAAAATGCAGTAACCAGAGCATTATTTTGTGGTACTAGAATGCCTCATTTTCCGTAATACATATGTACAAATGCCTGAAATTGCTCATCTCACAGATGAAAGGACCTCTTTCATCATGTTTCCTAAATGCCATGCAAACTGCGTCAAAAGAAATTTTGGGTTTTATAAAAAAGCTTAGCTACTGTTAGATGCTCCCATCTTTTCTCATAAATGCATAAATTGAACTGCAGACTTTCAATCGAATAATAATAAAATAACTTAAAAAGTTGATCGGATTTTGGGTGTTCAAAACTTTTTAACTTTCAGCTATATCTGGTGGCACTTCTCCTGTAACCTAGAATCTTATAAATTCAGCAAAGCGATTGAAACTGTTGAAAATCTACCTGCCTCAATGGATTCAGGTACATCTTCTCTAGTGATTTATTTTATAATGAACTGTGCCACCACTTCCACAGTAGATCCAAGTATTGAAGTGGCATTGACTTCTGCTACTGCCTTTGTGGTTAAATCCTTAGTTGTATCAACAGGCATGATTGCTACTTTTTCAGAATTACTCGTCTGTTATTTGCTTGCAAGTGGAGTCTTCTGTTAAAATAATGAGCATAGCACTCATGCTTGAAGATATGTGACCGGCAGTGTAAACATTTTCATGAAACTTTATGGTCTGCATTGTGAACATATCCATAAGTTCTTGCTTTTTCTCACTTCTTCACAATTTCTCCCACAATTTCCATTTCTATTGACCCATCCTTTCCCTAGATAAATATAACATCCTATGAACTGAAAACTGGTTTGTGCCAATCATTCCGTTTTGAACAGATGATATGAATTTCAGGGTCCTTGTACAGCGGTTCAGCTTGCAATACTTAGGGGGTCATTAGGATGGCGGGCGGACTTAGTCCGCCCGCCATCCATACCGGTCTTTGGGACCGACTGCCATAAGGGCGGGGGTCCCCTGGGGGGCATTAGGATACGGAGCATCCTGCATGTTTAGCATTGTGGTGGGCGGGGCTCTCAACACCGCCCGCCAAAATGCTAAACATACACAAATGCATTTGCATTAACAAAGCAGCAGGCACCGCGCGGTGCCTGCCGCTTTGTTAATGCAAATGCAGGGGGGTACCACAGGTACCCCCCCTTTGCGCCCCCCACCTCTCCTTCACTCCAGGGGTCAGCAGGGGGCCCCCGAAGTGAAGACCGCATGCCTTTCCGTTGCGGCGTCGCCACGGAAAGGCATCTATCCTGGGCCATCCCAATATGGTTGGTGGTGTCAAATGGACACCGCCAACATGTTAGACCTTTTCCGCACCGGTCGCAAGGCGGCGGGGGTGGAAAAGCGGCGGACGGTCTTTCCGTCCACCGCGGTCAACCCCATCATACTAATATGGTGGGGGGCATTTAGCCGAGGATGGTGGGCGGATTGCCCCCGCCAGGCCGGCAGTGGCTGCCGCCAGCCTGGTGGGAGCAATCCGCCCGCCATCCTAATGACCCCCTAAATTTGTCAAAGATACATTCTTTACATGGATAATCAGAAAAGTGCAGAAACCAAACATATACTATAGGAACATTTTGGTGTAGGTCCTATGTCATAGCCTAGTCCAGAACAGTGCTAAAAATATTTCTTTGTGAGAATCTGTTAATTTTAAATACATTTTAATACATTAGCACACAAGACATGAGAAGTCTGCCAATCAGCACTCATGCTGCCGACAGAACAGTCTAGTGACTGCAGATTGCAGACCTTGCCCTAAATTAAAGCAGAGCAATATTGTTTTTAATCATTTTCTTATTCCACTATTGTCATTGTGTGTTTCTTGGATTTTTGAAATGCTGTGCTTGTAATTATAATTATTAGTATTTTTGATATTTTGTATGTGTGTGTATATATATATATATATATATATATATGTATATATATATATATATATATATATATATATGTATGTATATATATCCTCGTAGATACCGCTAATCTCAGTAAAGGAAGACTCTGTGACCGTAAATATCGACTGCTATGTTTATTCACAACGCGTTTCGCTTTCCCTGAAAGCTTGATCACGTGAACCGTACAACAAAATGAGGGCAACAATTATAAATTAACAATGGTGATAGAAATCAAAGATGGACATGCCTATGGTTAGGAGCAGCCATGTTGGAATGGTAACAAACTTTGAGAAACATGCATATGCTGACCAATACATTGCTGTTCAAATAGACGCATGTTGATACATCTCTCTAACAGTTAAAGAATACAGAACTATGTCAATGAAACATTATAATGACAAGGTGTCAATGTTCGAACTGTATTGTGTATGCGCGTACGTAAATGTATCCCAAGGTCACAAAATAAATCTATCAGAAATGTGTTGACTGTAAATGCCCAGTGCCGAATTGAGCTGGTTAGAGTCTCTACGGTAGGATAAATCCCCTGGTGGGAGATGTCCTCAACTTTGTACAAACATCACTCATGGCGAACACGCAGTGTCACAGCTCTGTGTCAATAAAGATACATTGTTGTGAACGAAAAAGGCTGCCCTACCCCCAGTCTCCTGAGATACAGACTGGCTGTGTCAGTGCTCACCTGTAAAACCCACAAATGTATTACCAGGCACACCATGAGACAAGAAAATACTCACAGAACAATTCATGCGTAAATACATGTAGCCCCCCAGTAAGGGTACATCAGAAGGTCATCATGGAAACCATGCAGAAATCAAGGGTGTGCCTATCCATTGGGCATGTAAACACAATGTCAGCATAAGTATACCGTATGGATGAAATATACCAGACTTGTTGTAGTATAATACGATAGCATCCTGTATAGTAACCTTGTGTGCATGTGGGAAAGTGCCTGATAAATGTCAGACAGATATGAAATAGCCTACTGACGGCGGGAGTACTCTCCATTTTTGAAAATTACTTTATATATACCTACTTGGGCCATATTGCGAGTCCGTTCAAGATATGTCATCTATGGAGACCGTCAGAAAGCTGCCAGATATGTTCTGCTTATATGCTTTTTAGACCCATAATATAGGGGACCACACACAGGTATTACCCGGAATGTGGTGAATTCATCTTCAGAGATTTTGTGCTTAGCCCTGAGGAAGTCGTCGGGTGAATTTCCCCGAGACGAAACACGTGTCGGCTACTTTTGGCGATGTTACACACAACCAATTTTCTTGCCTGTA
Source organism: Lissotriton vulgaris (assembly GCF_964263255.1). NCBI lineage: Eukaryota > Metazoa > Chordata > Amphibia > Caudata > Salamandridae > Lissotriton > Lissotriton vulgaris. The sequence goes on along the minus strand of NC_141694.1, from coordinate 1,717,949,960 downwards.
CAATGTAATTAAGGCTTTGACAAGAACGAACAAAAAAGAAGAAAATAAAGAAGAAAACTTCTTTTGAGCACATTTTGTCTTTGGGAATTTATTGGACTTTATTGGACTTTAGTGGAATTTATTGGACTGACCTGATACGGTTTATTTGTGAATACTAAATATTTTTTTTCTCTGGAGCGATAACTTTGTCTATCAGATATGAGAAAGTCCAGTTAGAACCCTATCATTACCACAAATGCAATAAAAGGTTACCGACATAAATCAATATGACAATGTGCTCATGAAGAGAAAAAAGGGTAGGTGGCCCGTGCTGGTGAGTACTGGTAAATGGGCCCCTTCCTTTCCTCCTGTGAAAAAAGCAAAAGAAAAAAGTGATTGAAACCAGGATCACCTGACCCTGTGATATTTACATGTTACAACATATGTTCCAACCTAACATTCCTGAAAAATGCTCAGAATTAAAATGCTCTAATGGTTGCTGTATGGAAGAAAGATCAATGAACAAAAGCGATAAAGAGAGAGAAAAACAAGAGAGATGAAGAGAGAGAATAGGTGGGAGAAAAAGGAAGAATGAAAAATTCTCTCATGGTCTAGTTGATGAGAGGCAGAGCACCTGACAGATTACACAAGTGTAACACAACCCCGCAATGTCCCATGACCACTAGTGTTCTTTCAAGTGTATTGAGAGTTCTTCATCTTGGTTCATTCCTCCCGGGTTCTTAGTTTGGAAGTTTATGATGTATCTAGACTCCCTCTGTCTCAGATTCAGAACCCTATTGCCCCCTCTGGGATGTTTGTATATCTGTTCTAAGATTAGGAAGCTCATCTCCTTGGAGTTGGAGAAATGTTTGTCCCTAAAATGGCGTGCCACAGGATATTTGGGATCGAAGTTGGTAATGGCCCTGTCGTGCTCTAAGATGTGCTTTTTGGCCATGCACGTGGTACTCCCTATATACAATAGTTTGCATGTGCATTCTATGGCATAAATCACAAACGTGAAGCTACACATGAGACATTGAGTGAGTTCCTTGCTAACGCCATTCACACGACCTGTTTGTGAAATTTGCTGTTATTACAGGCCTTACACTGGCTGCATGGATAGAAACCCTTGAGACAGTGTTGATGTCTTTACGGATAGGTAGTGATGTCATTGTGTACTAGCATATCCCTGACATTCTTACCTCTCCTGTATGTTATACTCGGTCTGTCAGGGATAATCCCCCCAATTACGTTGTCACTTTTGAGGATTTCCCAATTTCTGGTCACAATCCGTTTGATATTACTAACGTCAGAACTGAATGTCATAATCATTCTAGACTTGTTGTCCTCGGTGTCGTCGGTCTTTGGTTTGTCTGAAATGGTCAATCCTCTGTCTTCCAACCCCGCTCTGTCACACGCTCTCTTCAGCAACCATTTGGGGTAACCTCTCTCTCTGGAGCCCTCTACAATATTGGTACTTTCCAGCTGGTACACTTCATCTGTATTGCAATTCCTTTTGGCCCTCAGCAGTTCCACATAGGGGATACTCTATTTGAGGGTCTCGGGATGACTGCTGAGGGCATGTAGAACACTATTGCCAGCAATGGATTTCCTAGACAGAGATGTGTGTACTGTCTTCTGTTTGAATTCCCGTTTGACATCAAGATACTTAGCCTCGGTCCTACTGATGTTGTCACTCAAAGTGATATTCCGATCATTTACATTGAGTTTCCTGATGAACTCTCGTGCCTCATCTTCAGACCCTCTCCAAATGATAAACAAGTCATCAATGTAGCGAAGCCACAATGACACATGTTCAAAATTGGATTGAAGAGCAGGGTGGGGCTGTATGCTCTCCTTCCAGCATCCCATGAAAAGGTTTGCGAAGCTGGGAGAAAAGCTGTACCGGTCACCTGCCAGAACAGAGTACCGTTGAACATGAAGATGTTGTTGGTCAAACAGTACTCTGTCATGTCCAACAGCATTTGTGTATGTTTACGGAATCACACCGGACTGGCTCTCAGGTAGTGCTTTCATGCCTCCAACCCCTGTTGATGATTAATGATGGTATAGAGGCTCTGCACGTCTAAGGTAATGAACAGTGAATTGTCATCCCATTCAAGCTCCTTTGTCCTTGGTGTCCCTATTGTAACTGGGTAGATTAGTCACGTAGTCCCTCAGAAAATGATCAATGTACTTTGAAATATGCTCAGCTACACTGCCTCTAGATGAAACGATAGGACGCCCAACCGGTCTGATGGGGTCCTTGTGCCCCTTTGGGAGAAGGTAGAGTACTGGGAGGACCGGATAACCTCTTTTGAGAGGTGTGGTATCTCCTATTTTTGTGTCTGGACTCATTCAATGCTTTGCTAACACACTCATGAAACGTGTCAATGTTATCATGAGGTAAACTTATTTCGCTGCGAGTACTGCATCCCCAAATGCGATGCAGTGCACAAAACAAAATTAATTGTATTTATTTATATGTTTACTTACCTGTAATCCTCCATAATCCATAGATTACTACCCCCCCACCCTGCCCCTCCCCATCACCACGTCACCGCCCGGCAGCTACTCCCACCACCGACCGCTACTGTGGGGTACAGTGCCTTTGGTGGCGATAGGTAACTATTTTTAGCTCTAGTGCTAGGGAAAGCACTGGGGTGCACCATATACTTGCAAATAAGGAGCTTTCCTGATTTTGGAAATGAGGCATCGTTGCAAAATTTGCCGCAGCACTACGCTGCACCATTTCCTTTTACATATGCCCCATACTGTCTGTGAGAAGCTCACAGGAAGATACCGCCTGCAGAATCCCTACGCTCAGACCGGGGTACATCCTGTGAGCTGCTCTCCTTTCAAACACGCACACAACTCTGAGAAACCCTGATCTCCATAGCTTTTCCTACTGACCGAATTAAAAGACAATGTTTCCGTGGCAGGATCCCTTCCAGGCCCTGGGGAGACAACTCGTGCCAGACATGATGCGGCCTAGCTTTATTTGAAGTCACTGCTGTTTATTTAAGGACATAAATAAAGGGCTTTTGTCAACAACCATTACTCCCGAGGAGCGCTGAACTGCTACAGTGAGGTTGTGTTTTCTGGGAGCCTCTGTGGTGAAAGGTCGGTATTTCAGGGACGGCAGTTCGTCTTGCAGACGCCAGCCAGGCCAGGAGCTAAAACTGGGGCCTTCTGCCGGCAGAGCCAGTTTGCCCTTTTTATATGAAATGACGGTGTTTGATGTGTTATCTCACGCATTACGAGTTAAACAAATATCTGAAATGCACGTAGAAGATAGGGGAAAGAGATCAACTTTTATTTGACGCAAATGTTTCATCTATGTTGTTATCTATACTTCCATTAACTTAGATACTTAGAACGTAAGAGAATTATTCTTAGAACTGAAGATAGTGAGCTTCGGCGCCATTTATTTAACGTCCTATCATTCCCATTAAGGGATTAATTATGCTTGTCAATTTTTTTTTTCTTATAGGTTGAGGATATGACAACAATCGTTAGTGCTTTTTGCATGTCAAACCTTCATATTATAAATGTGTATAGGCGTATTAGTGATATTATCGAAAACATCACTGCTGATATCATATGTGTTGTCATTACTGATTAGTGATGTTATCTGAGATTCCACGTGAAACGTCCTGGGCAGTAAACAGCCGGGTAATTGAAGGGCTTTACATTTCCATGGCGGCCATCTTGGGAAAGGTTAGAGGCGAGTGGAGGTAGCATTTAAACTTCTGACCAGGGCAGAGGTGTCCACACTTACCACTAGAATAAAAGTCCCAATACTGCCAGCCTACAATCAAAGGCAAACCTGTCTGTGAGCCTCTCTGTGCCGAGAAGAAACAAGGGCATGATACAATGGAGTACCAATTGTGCAAGAAACCACCAAATAACATTCACCATTCACTGATCACAGCATTCACACTACAGTTCTTTGGAAGGCTATTGACCCCAAATTGGCCAAACGCAAGTGCAAAAAGTTTGAACTCATGGAAGCTTACATATGCTCATCTATTAAGAATTACCATTTTATCATATGCCAAAGTAGAGCCTAGTTTCTATATGGATAAAATGTAATTATCATGCTGCTGCTCTCGTGAAATATTCACGATTGTTAGAGATCTGGCACCTCACATTATGACTCTTCTTCTGTTCATTCTAGGCCCAGCACTTACTGACTTTTGCAAGCTTTCCATGAGCTCCTCATAGGTTCCTGGCATATGGAAGCATGCCTATAAGGAATTGGATTATAATAAGGTGTGGGCAGTTGCCTACCACAGGGAATAATTGTCAGGATAAACCTCAAACGTCCCCAAAAATGAACATGGGCTTAAACCCCTGGTAGCTATGGCACAGAGCCTACAAGCTTAACTTAGGGCAATTTATTAGTTTAAAGTATTTATGCTGTACCAAAACAGTAGTTCATTAAAAACACCTAACAATAAAATTCCCACTCCAATTTAGAAAAACTGTAAAATGTGATTAACAAAATGACACCAAACGATACAAATCCAAAAAGGGGAACTGGATGTATGGGCCTTTACATATTAAGTGAAAATAGCACCAATAAGTACTAAGCACCCATGATAGTCTATGGCTGTGGTAGACAGAGACGTAAGCACACTATGAGGTCGACTGTGATGGATACTGAGAATGGATACACTGAGGGTAGTGGCCCGGTCAAGGAATTTACCTTTTGACTCAGTCTGAAAAAGTCTTCTAGTGGGGCAAGGCAGCAGGCTGTATCTAGGAAAGTTGATGTGATGTTGGATAGCTTTGGGGAAAGGTTTAGGTGGGAAAAGCTCTGAGTGTAAGAAACCAGAATTCCCTGCTCACTGAGGCCCAACCATTGCCTCATTGGGATGTAGTCACTGAAATAGAGGTCCTTTTCTTCCAACAGGCCAAGACAGCAAGATGTATCCAATGTGGATTCCATGAAGTCTGATACCTTCTGATTCTCACCCATGGTCCACTGAGACCGATTTGTTGCTGACACAAACCTATTTCTTCAGCCTTATAAAGTCATCCCTTTGCTGCATCAGATTTGGTCCTTGCCCTCTGGTGGCTGGTATTCATAATATTTATACGTCTCAAAACTTTGAAGGGCAAGTCCCTTTTTCCTTAGTTTTTCCCCTAAAGTTCCCAAAGAGGGGGCTCTTAGGACTCTAGAGCTTTATCCAGCAGAGGCCTTGAGAAGGGTTCATTGCAGGACCAGTTGTGACTTGGCAACTGGGACTACAGGAAAAAGTTTTATTCAGCTTTTGTGTCCCTGTAGCCATACGGGGGAGTGCACTTCTTAACCCCTTTGATGCTGATGACGAGCTCAGCTCGTCATCAGCCACGGGGGGCGTGTGCGGATGACGAGCTGAGCTCGTCATCTAACGCGGCTTTTTGAAAAAAGACGTGTAGGGGAAAAATCACTGCAGCAGCGATGCGGTTAATCTGGGGTTCAAGAGGAAGGTTTTCCAGTCCTTCAGGGCTCCTCTCAGGTCATTTTTAAGGGTGTCACTAGTCTGAGGACAGGAGTGACTCCTGGCTTCTCTCTGACCAATGGGGTAAAAGTTCCCAGGGGGTAAACCTACTCACCTTTTCAGCCATTCCTGTTTGCCCTGCTGTAAACACTTCAACATTGCACCTAGCTTCTAAAATTAAAGATGAGGGAACCCTTCCTCTCTTGTGCATAGCTTATGTGTCCACCGGATGTATGACATTACAACGCATGCTTTTACCACGCATGCTTTTACATAGCAAGTTTTACAACGCATGCCTTTACAACGCATAGTGTTAAGGGGTGCTGGATAGTGAATAGTTTAATTTACTATTCCAACTCCAGTCCCCGTGGATAGTAGGGAAGGTGTTGGATAGTAAATTAAATCTATTCCCTATCCTAGAGCACCCCCCAGCGCAATGCGTTGTAATGGTTTGTGTTGTAAAAGTTGCGATGTAAAGGCACTGCGTGGTAAAAGTTGCATTGTAAAGGATGTTTCCCGTGTCCACCCTGAGGTATGGCCATGGAAATGAACAGACCTCTCCCCAGTGTCCACACCAAACTGGTTTCTTGGGCAAGTGCATGCCCACTAGGTTATGAGCCGGCCTGGCTAGTGTTGGCCTGGGGAACAAAAGCCTACCTTCTTCGAGGTCTTACTTTACATCTGCTTATAAAAGGACAGGATTGCCCATTGACTCTTTCAAGCTAATAATGTTCCTGGCCCATCTCCAATGTCCTTCCTGCAAGGCGAAGAAAACCACCTCAAGCCCAGCCTTTTTTCTCTGCTGCAGGAGCAGTTTTCACACCTCACTGCCAGGAAAACACTTACAGGACAGCTGTTCCAGCCTAGCACTAATTTTCCTAACCGGGGTTCAGGCAGAAAAGGTATAACTTTCTAAAAGTTACTTTCTCACACATTAAATATAAATGTGAAATCACCAAGGAATTGGATTTTTAATCAATATGACAAATGCTTTGAATGGCTATGCTAGCTATTTCCTGTCAAAAGTTACATATTAAAGATCATAATCTGTGCTTTAACATTTTCCAGGATCCCGCTGCAGCCCTACCAGTGAAAATACCTTTTGGGAGCTAGTATCTGTAGGAACATGCCAACTTAAATTTTGCATATGTTCCACTTTTAAATATCGGGCACCACACCTAGTGGGCAACTAGGTGTGTTTAAATGTAAATGTAAATGTATTGCGATTTATATAGCGCACGTATCACCCAAAGGCATAAAGGCGCTTGCCTTGGGAACCCGTCCTGGTATTCCCCTGTGAGATAACCCCAGCAGGGTATCCACAAGGTGAAAGCCAGGCATCCCGCCACGAGGGGCCGTAGTGGAGATTAAGCAAGCTATTGCCCAGAGTCGCAGAGTGTGAACCCGTGAGTCGAGTAGGCACCGGAACGAGAATTATCGAGTCAGTGGAATTTTTGAGCCCAAGACCCGCCGAGGCAGGGAATTGAACCCTGGTCCAGGACCGATCTCAGCTTCCGGGTCTGCCGCCTCTAACCCCTGAGCCACACTTCTCCACTTTAGGAGAGGCTTATTAATATTTAAAGGCAGGTTTCCTGCCAGCCAGGAATAGTTTATAGACTGCTGCAGTGAGGCTATACATTTTTTACTGGCCAACTCTGTGGATGGCACAATAGTTGCTGCAGTCCCTAGTGGCATTTCTCTTCCAGATTCTGGGTGAATTTTCTACACCACCATATTCTAGAGACATGTAGGCCAGTTAAATATGTCAATCAGGAAAAGGCTATTTAGCCATGTCAAAAAGGGAGCACAGGTACTTTACTCCTGATTAGTCAGGGTAACAGGTTTAAAATCCTAAGTCTAGGAAAACATAAAGGGCAAAAGTTGGGGGAAATCACACCAAAGATGGAACTTTCCTATGACACCCATGTTATTCCACTTCAAAGAAAGCCAATGCTTATCTCTCCATCATGAATAACTAAGGCCCCATCTCCCTCCTGGCTCTTCCCAGTAAGATCCTCGAGAAAACATTACTCACCAATTCTCCAATTGTCCTGAAAACAATAATCTATTGAATCCCTTTCAATCTGGTTTTTGGCCACTTCACAGAATGGAGTCTGCCGTGGTGAGGCAGAATGCTTCTGGATAAAGCACACGTATCTTTCTTCATCCTTCCAGACCTGCCTGCTGCCTTCAACATGGTTTCTCTCTATATCCTTATTCCAAAATTCTTTCAACTGGGTGTCTGCAAAAATACACTTAGCTGGCAAGCTTCCTTTCTTTCAGTTCACATGCCTCCATTAAAGTTCAACATACTTATAAGCATGGGCGAATTTTGCGAATTCGCGATCCGCAAATTTGCGGATTTGCGAATTCGCGATCCGCAAAATTCGCGAATTTGTGCGAATTTGCAGATTTTTGTTTTTTGCGTGTACGCGGGGTTTTTTGCGTGTTCGCGGGGATTTTTGTGTCTTCGCGAGCCGCTTGCATAGCGAAGTTACTCATGCAGTCGTTTATGGGAGAGGGAGAGAGAGATAGATAGATAGATAGATAGATAGATAGATAGATAGATAGATAGATAGATAGATAGATAGATAGATAGATAAAGAGAGGGAAAGAGAGAGGGAGAGAGAGAACGAGAGAAAGAAAGAGAGGCCGGATCTCTTTAGGGCCAGATTCCTGAGTTGCCCCTACAGAACATACAGCTTTTTATTTTTAGCAAAATGCATATGAAAATTGTGCTGTAAAGGTCTCTTTTAGTTTAACCCCTCCTGACAACTCAAAATGGGTGTATTTGCCATCCTCTCCCTTCTTCCTGTTTTTTATATCTGTAAGTACTTCCTGATGAGGTTTAATTCCTTGGACAGGTGCCTCGTTGCCTACTTGTAACTATTCTCTGACCCTGCTTCAAGGGTCAGGGCAGGGTCAGAGAATAGTTGCAAGTAGGCAACGAGGCGCCAGGAAGCAATTAGCAGCAGGAGTCCAAGTTGAAGTTAATTTGTTTGTAACCCTTTTGTAAAAGGTTACAAAGAAATTAGGTTCAACTTTTGCACCTGCTGCTGTAACCCTTGCTTGGCTGAAAATTCGTCCCCGCTGATTCGCGGATTTTACCGCGATTTCACAAGATTCGCAGATCGCGAAATCACGGAAAATCCGCAAATTCGCCCGCGAAACGGATTTTACGCCCACCCTTACATACTTACGGTCATCTGTGATCTATTTAATGTTTATACTTCACCGCTGGCTTCTCTGGTTCAGTCATTTGGTTTCAATTTGGTATCCCATGCAAATGACACTCAGTAATCGTGTCTATATCTGGCAACCCTGACTTCACATTAGCAAGTCTGTCTCTGCATGAGTGCAGGTGCTTATTGGATGATTCAAAACTTCCTCAAGCTAGACAGTGATTAAATGAAAATCTTGTTATTTGCCAAACAAGCCGGTGCATGGACCACTGCACCGTGCCCTTCTAAAATAGGCTCTCCTCCAACCGTGACCGTCCAGACCAAAAAGTTGGACATTCTTTTTTATTGTAACATCATTCTATAGACAAATCAGTCAGGCCTCTCGCACTTGCTTTAATCTTCAGATGCTAAGAAAAATCTTTCTTTTGCTTCCTTTGTCTGCTCTCAAAACCATACTTCATGCAATCATTATAGCATGCTTACATTATGGCAATGCTATCTATTTGGGTCACCCTGAATATCTCATTCAGAGGTTACACACTATTCAGAACTCTGCAGCTATGCTGATCTTCATTGTTCCATCCTCATCCCCTATCTCATTCCTTATCTTCATTAGCTGCCAATAAAAAGAGTTTTCAATTCAAAGCATTTTTTTAACTCATCAGGTCACCTATAACTCTGGCCAGGCCTATCTGTGGGAGAACATTAAACTATACTATCCTTTGTTTACTGTGTAATCTGCTCCCTCCTTAATGGTAACAGTCCTGACGTCAAAAGGGCAAGGCTCGGTGGCTGGCCCTTTTCTTTCATGGCATCAAACCTTATGAATGATCAACCTTTTCCTCTAAAAGGTATTTTGTGACTTCATCCTCTTCAGAAAAAAATAGAACTTTGCTCTTCAGCTAGCTTCTTCTCCCTGCTGCTGTGTTGCCTTTTTTCCTTCCTCTTCCTAGCGCCAGAATCTCCTTTGGGGTATTTGCATGCATTAGTAATTAAGTAAGTAGGTGAAAAAAATTAATTAATTCGTTAATTAAATAATTAAATGATTAATTAATTAAACATCCACTGTGGGGATAGGGTCACCATATTTGCTAAAGTGAAATAGTAGGTAATTAATGTTGTTAAACACCAATCAACAATCTAAAAAATCATTATCACTCATATATACGCATGTACCCTTACTTCTGCATTTATGCTTGAAACAGTCTGATGCTCACCAAGCATATTTCATTTAAAAACATTTTTTATGCTATCTACCCTCTATTTCAACTAGCTAATCGGTGGTAGGAATTGACTTTAATACCTCAATGGATCAACACGTGCTGTCTGTCTCAAACCACTAATGAAATACTTTTCCAACTTGGATTTACAACAACTAGTCTTGCCAACTTATGCAAGATTCTGATCTAGGGGCAGATTTACTAGGGACTTGCATTGTCGTTGTGTGACACATGTCTTTGCGAGGCATTTCTAGTTTTTAAATGGGATTTACAAGGCTACACAAGGGTCAATTTCCACCACCTTTCATGAGTTTGTCAAGAAATGTAATGCAACACATCAGATTGCGCTACATTGTTTTAAATTTCGTTGTGGTAGGAGTTCCATAGGCAGGGTATTTGTGGTCCTGTACCTCCACCCATGGAATTTGATGCAGTCCCAGATTTACTAAAGGCTGTTAATTTAGGCTTGTGCTAAAATGGTGCGCCTATCACACAGAGGCATAACGAGAAGAATATCTTTATTTCTTATGTCAAACATCATGTATCAAAAGATACTGCTTTCATCAGAAAATTTAAAAAATAACTGACCCAACATTTTCCTTAACTCCCCCATACTATACTTCAAGCAGATACCACATAAAAGTATAGGTTCTATAACACATTAGGTAACATTTACCACTCAAATCAATTTAGCCTTAAAGCAAATACAAGTTCCAACAAATGTTTTACTCAAAACTTTGCCATGAATAATCTTTATGTGAAGCAGGCTGAAACATTATGATGCTGAACACTGAACTACTTTGAAAGTTAAAACATCAGCTGAAGCTGCATGGGGCCACAAAACCTACTGGGTAGTTATAGTTCGGATTGCGTTTACATAAGAAAAGCATTTATTGGTTTGCTAATAACTTTAACCCCATTTGACAAAACTTCTTGAAACTTTCCAAAAAATGTTCATCAACCTCAGCTCCTTCCTGGAAAATTTCGTACTGATTATTCAAGAGCGGGCCAAGAAAAAGGGGGGCTCATATGCATTTTACCTTGGAAAATTGAACAGCGATATCACAAATATGGCTGAAGGGAATTAAACCAAATTTGGCTGAAAGCTAGATATTGATCCAGACAGATGCTTCTTGTTATTTGTTGTCAATTCATTCAGTAGTTTTTGACAAATTAAGGTTAAAATATTTTCTATAATTCACACTGCAGAGAATCTGCAGAGCCAACAAATCTCAAGATAACATCTGAATGGCTACCACCACCTCAACAAAGAAGTGGCAGCAGCCATTTTAAGACTCATGGACTCAGTCACCTGTCCTGCAAAACAAAATTGGGAAAAAATCTAGGAAGGCAGGTTAGGGGTACCCTGCCACACTAGGCCTGATGGGGCCCCCCAAGAGAACCGTTCTCACGGGACTAAAAAACAATGTTTTTAATTTGCATTGTGGAGCTACGGAGAAACTGTGACTCCGCAATTATTTAAGAAAAATGGGTTTTAAAAAATACGTCCCAGGGAGGGTCAGCTATCTTTAACTTCTTTGGAGAAGGGGCCTATGCCCCCTCCCAAAGCCTTCTTGTGGCTCCAGGGACCCCATTACCAGAGCTGATCGGTTAATTACTAGAGAGGGGGCATGCAGCCCCCCTCAGTGTTCTTGAAGCCCCAGGGTGCCCATCTTTGGGGCCTAGTTTTATTTTAAGGGAGGGGGCATGTGGGTCCCTTCCCAATCTGTATACAGTAGGCAAATAGGCACCACCCTGCTACTTGTTTGTGCCCTCCAGTTCCTGCTTGTTTCAGCCTGGTCAAGTGACACCACCACTGCTCGGGTTTACCCACTTGATGTTCTTCCCACTGACAGAAGCCCCACCCAGCCCAGGACCTACGTAATGCAGGCTGCAAGCCCGTCTGCATCTGTCCACACCTGGACTGCACCCAGCAACATGACCACTGGCCCTCCCACCCCCACAGAAAGGCCATCACTGAGTGCTACACCCTTGACCTCGGACATCGCAAAAAACATGGCCACCGAACTGACCCACGCTGTACGGTAAGACCTTTCAAATGCACCCACTGCCACTTCACCTGCCACAGCACACACACCAGCCCACCGACCAGTCCCACACCACAGACACCACTTGAACAAAAATACCAACTTTTATGCACCCTTCTCAGCACAGTGTCAATATGCTAACACAACACTGAGATTTAGGACCTCATCTCCCCCCTCACACCCAACGTCCTCTTCCTCACTGAGACCTGGCTCAACCCCACTTCTGCACCCAACATTGCCACCATAAAATCTGAAGGATACAAAATCGCCCACCATGACCACAACAAGCCTGGTGGGTGGATCGTCATCATACACAAGGAGTCCTTCTAATGCACCACCACAACTGACAACATCACCCCAGCCATGGCGGACCTCAACTTCCAACCCCAAACAGGTAGCAAAATCACCATCTAGGGCAGCCTCGCCTAACATCATCGCCCCCCTCGCCATAAACCCCATCAACTACATTTTCCACTGTGACCTCACCTTCCATCCCGACAACCACAATGACATCAACACTATCAACTTTTGTAGTGTAGTTCCTATACTCCCAATAGGCTCTGCGCATTGGAATAACATAAATGACAGTGTAGACGTAGGACTGAGGTCGACTAGGTCTCTATTGAATATGCTAATGAGATGCAGAAAAGGCGTTCCCATGCAAAAAGCAGCGAACACATCACTTCACCACATTCTCAACGACCAGTCAGATCGGCAATAAGTTCACAAAACATGTGATGTGGCGCGTTAGCAGCAGGGATTTAACACTTGCTCTCACTTGGTGTAAAGTCGGACTACAACCTGTACCAGAAAAGGGAGCCCAGCTCAGAGCCAACAAATGCCATGCAGCTCGGACACCCAAGAGGGCCACAACACCCACCCCCACCACACCCAGGCCCGCAACACCCCCCCCGACCCACCTCCCTCAACAAAGATATGTGACATCAACTGTACGAAATCATGAAAAAAACAATTCGCCTGATGTCAAACAAGTACAACACTCAACAGGCATGTGAGGTCGGAAAAAGGGGAATCACTCAGTCATCTTTGAATTACCAAAGAAAACATTTTATTGAAATGAAACTCGAAACAACTATTTTGAAGAGCCATAGCGGGTCATCTCTGGACAATCTGTAAGTCACAGCCTGCAAGACAAAACTCAAGAAAAGAAGGTGAGACATGCGCTCGCTCATCAAAAGACAGAGAGAGAGAGAGAGAGAGAAAGAGAGTGAGTGAGAAAGAAGGCGAGAGAGAGAGGGAGAGTGAGAGAGAAAGAGAGGAAGAGAGAGTGAGTGAGAGAGAAAGAGATAGAGATAGAGGGAGAGCGAGAGAAAGAGAGTGAGACAGAGAGAGGGAGAGTGAGAGACAGGGAGAGAGGGAGAGAGACAGAGAAATAGAGGGAGAGAGAGTGAGAGAGAAAGAGAGAGAGGGAGAGTGAGAGAGACAGGGAGAGAGGGAGAGAGAGTGCCAACACAGCAGACCCAGGCCTCACTGTTCACCTGCTTCCACCGGTGTGTCTCCAACCACGTACCAATACACACTGCAGTCCACCAGGTCCCTTATCTGAAACAGAATCCAGATTTAGGAATGGCAGAGTGCATACAAATGAACACGCCATCATCACATGTCCGCCCCTGCCCACACAGGCTGCTGCACCCCAGCCCCTCCCGCCATCCAGCGATGACTGCCCGCCCCTGCGCACCCAGGCTTCACTGCTCACTTTCCGCCACCAGAGTGTGTCTCCAAGAGGGCCCAGCACTTGCAGGTGCAAGCTCCAAGCCCGGGGACCACGACCTTGGCAGCCCCCACATCCGCACTGCGGGCCACCAAGTCACACACTTGATTCTGGGTCTTGATTTCACAATGGCCGAGGACATATCAGTGCACAGGGCATCATGGCAGGCTGCACACCCACTCAGCCCTTTTGGTGCCACTAACTTTGTGATCCACGAGGCAACACCACGTGGCGGTAGGCCCGCACTGCCTGCTGGCTCAGGTCTCCATTGCGGGCCAGCAGGGCACACAAATCCTTAGCAGCCCAGACCGCTAGGACGGGGCATCATCGCAGGCTGCACACTCGCTCAGCACTTAAGGTGCCCCTACCTCAGACCCCCGAAATTCACCATCCCGTGGTGGTGTGCCTGTGCCAGCCGCAGTGTGTCCAGTGCCACCCGTGACCCGCAAGTCATAGACCCTCTATGATTGGGTATTGTGGTGCGGATGCCATCATGTAACATCCGCCCTGGTGAATGTGCTGTGGAAGGGCCCTAGGCCCTCATCCATAAATGATAAGCACATGGACAGACCAATATAGAGAGTGGAAATTGCATGCAGCACGTGCTCCATGGCATTTTTATTGGTAGGGTCCCATGTCCTGTGACGCTTGTGCTTGATGGGTGTAGCGTGGGTGTAAACCAGCCATGAGGGAGTGGCAGTGGCATGCTGACAACTAGACCTGTGATTAGCAGATCACTACAAGGAAGACCTGGGACATGTAGCGTTGTCATCCCCCCCTTGTGAGCATAAGCGGAGTGGGCTGGCCGGGCGTATGCCAGTTCAGCATAAGGGTATGAACAATGACCCCGGGGCTCTGGGCGTGGTTCCGTCATGGGCTGGACAAGGAAGTAATTGATGCGTGTGTCCCTGATGTGGTACCGGCACCACCCGGACTGCAATCGGCAATGTGTCACCCTGTGACCCAAGTCCCACAACATGAGCAACATGGACGTAAGGGGGAGTCACTGATCCTACATTCATCCATACTTCCACACTTGAAAGATCATAGACATGACAAATCTGTGTGTATTTTAATGTTTAATGCACATTCAGTGGAGTGTTGTAGCTGGAGCAGTACAGGGCCATGCAAACCCCACTTTACATTGTTGGCCCATGGAGGGCTAGCCAGAGTCCTTCAGGGAATTACAAGTTCAACGGAAGGGATGAGCTCAGTCCGCAGTCTAAATGCTGTGTCATTGGTGACCAACCAGAATATGGCAGTCCATATCCCGGTCCAAGGTGAGTATCGCAGAGTGTATCGGGGGACAGTGGAAGGTGATGACGCAGAGGGCAGAACCAGGCAGAAACCAGCCATATGGTGGAGATGAATCTACAGTTTTCTTCTTACCAGGAAGTGAGATACACCTGCATCTTCGTCCTCTGCTGTTTCATGTGCCTCATGTGTGGGTGGTGGTGGCCTTTCTCCAGCACTGTGTGGCACTAACACCTCAAGGGCCAGAGGTGGTATCTCTGCCACACTGTGTGGCACTGGCACTTTAGGGGGCGGAGATGTAGATGGAGTGGTAGCAGCAGCATGAATCAGTGCCAGGTCTTGTGGCATCAATGCCATATGGATGGTCTTGAGGTCATTGAAAAACCCAGCTACCTTTCGTTAGTGTGCAGCTGTGGCAGCTGCTCTGTCCCCCTGCGTCCGCTCCATAGTCTCCATTAACCTCAGCATGTGTCCCAATTGTGTCGCAGTTCCTGGGTGGGATCAGGGGAGCAACTCTGACTAGATAGTTGTTCTTGTCTCAGCACTGCAGCGTTATCAGCCATAGTCCGTTGGAGAGCATGGAGCAGACTGTGAGTGTCTGTTAGAGACTGTGAGTGGTCGCTGATGGGGCTTAGACACCCACGTATGGCATCCAGTTTGACTGCCATGAGGTCGAACCCCACCCACACCTGTTCAGCCAGCTTCTTCTGGCACCACAACACACAGCTTTGGAAGGCCCTGTGTTGTTTGTGGGGGCCTGGGAGGCAGCCATGGTGGTGGGTGCTGCCTGCTGTGTGGTCTGTGCAGGGGGTGGGGTCTCATCGATGCAGCTGGGCAGCCCTGCCCCTGCCCCTGGAGATGGGGTGCGGAGGCTGTCAATTAACTCTTGGAGGGCGTCGTTGTCGTAGGTTTGGTGGTCCTCTTCATTATCAGGGAAGAGAGGTTTGGGCTGCTCTGCAGGAGTTGTTGATTGTACCTCTGCAATATGAAGAGGAGATGCAGTTTAATATTGTGTTCACATGTATGTTGTCGCATTGTACATGTTACAAACAAACTGCATGACGGTATACATTGTGGCTGTTTGTGAGGAGCTGCCTATTTGATGGGGGACAGTGGACATTTCGCCAACATCACAGCTGTGTGTTTGTACTTGTACATTATCAACTCACATTTCCCTGCAATGCCACATGTGATTGGCCAGTTTCTACATACATGCAGCACCAGTTGTGTCCTCTGTTTGGTTGTGGACGTGTTGCAATTTGTACCACATTGTTGTCAAGGTTGATATGCTCTGCATGTTATGTGCATTTTGGGTGAGTCGCCCTTGCAGCTCTGATTTTGCTGCCCTTTCGCCCTTCCATGCGGTGTGCCTTTGACTTCTGTGCTTATACAGTGCTGAGATGTTGCATACTTGGGTACATTGGTCTCCTGGTGGGAGTTGGGGTTCTGGGGCATGGTTTGTCTGCAGTATGCTCTACTTAATTGTGCATGTGTGCCATTGTGCCCATCTTGCCCCCCATACCCCTGGTCGTTGCTCACCCTGGTGCTGTTGGGTTCGGTCATGTTGGGCAGTGTCTGGTCCCCCAACTCCTGCCACCGTCTCCCCACTGATGACTGTTGACACCATTTCCTCCATCTCGTCAAGCTCCTCTTGTGGCGCTGGGCTCCCACCTCCAGTCTGCATTGCTGCCTTCCGGTTGTTTGCGAGTTTTTGCTTGGTTATGCGCTTGACATCATTCCAGCGCCTCTTGACCTCTCCCATTGTCCTCATCAGCACTCCGACTGCATTCACCTTGTCCACGATGGTCTGCCATATTTGCATTGTTAATTGCCAGTGACACAGTGGAGGCAACAAACAGTAGTTGATGGTGTTCTATCACCTCCGTTATCAGGATCCTTTTTTCCTGTGAACTGAACTGTTTCTACCTACACTTCTTGTCCTTCCCTGACCCCGAGGTTCGAGGCTGATTCCCTGGGGGGCTTGTGGGTTTCTGGTTGTCCTCTGTACTTGCTCCGGCTGCCTCCATTGTGCTTTGCTGTGATTGGGCTCTTGTTTGTATGTTTTTTTTCTACTTTTGTAGTGTATTTCCCGCTTGACGAGTGGGAATTGCAGGCCTGTGGGTGGTTTTCACTGATTTTTGCATTGCGATTGGCGTCATCGCGACTTTTTTCGCATTCGTGTTCTGCATTTTTGCGGCTTCACGTTGATTTTAACGCGGTCATTTGACGCATTACCGAGGGACTATCGCATGGTGCCGCCGGTTTGAGAATACTACGTTAACACGGCGTGGTTTTCCCGTGATAGACTGCGATATGCAGAATTGCGTTAAGCTACTTTTGCGATGTTTATCACACCTTCTTGAGAATATGCCCCTAAGTTTTTTTTTCCAAACATAGAAATTAATTGGCAAACCAAAGTTTAAAGTTTGGAATTGAAATACTTCAAACTTTTTTTAAAAAACGTAGAAATTCACTTAAACAACCAGATGTTGAAGGGATGTTACAGTTAGGTGAAAATGTCAGATAAAACATACTATTTTAAACAAAAGAAACGCTGGAATTTACCAGTTATAGTTATTTCAATTTATAAATTGTGCCCTAAAGTATCAATAGCTCATGCCCTTGCCCTGCACTTCAAATTACTTTACATATTGTGTAACAAATCAGTGAAACAGGAACAACATGTTGTGCTCAACAAACAATAATAGGAACAAGTTCAAGTAGGGTCACAAGTTAACAGCACTACTGGAGCAAAGTCTTATACAAATGTAACAGTTAATGTCCTGTTTACACTGTCTCCTTTAACATAACACTTGACAAAATACACAGCAAACACTGTGGGTCTGACTTACAGACTGCACTTTGTAGTACTTTTGTTTACTACAAAATAAACTACCAAATGTACTTCAAAGTGTACGTTTTTCATATGTATGGAGTTCTGTGCCCTGACTGCAGAGCTCCACAATTTTAAGTATAGATTTAAGTCATATATGTGGATAGGGCACATGGGAGTGGTTGAGTTAAAGAAACGGATTTACTACTAAAGGGGGTGGAATTAAGGTGGAGTAAGACCGGTGTAGTGAAGTTGAGGGAGGGGTTTAGGGAGTAACGTCACCCATGCGCACAATAGTAAGCCTAATTGCATTACTCTGGGGAGGAAGCTATGTAACTTATACTTTTGTAGTAAGTTTACACTTGGACTTTATTAATACCAAAAGTAGTAAACTTACTACCAAGTGTAAATTTACTCATACGGGTAACTCACCTCTGTAAAATAGGCCCTGTGTTTTGCAATGACTATGGTGCACACGTTTTCCTACAGCATAATGTACTATTATTAACCATATTCAGTATCAATTGTTTAAGGACATGGTTGATTCTTCCTATTTGACACATTTCTGTATACCTTCACAGGAAGATGCACAGGAATATCCAGTGGTGTTCCTACATGTTTTTGAAGAGGAAAATGTTACAATGTATAACCTGTAAAAAGTCTTCCGTTACAAAAGTACCTTCTGAGTGATTTCTATATTTTACTTTATTGTTTTGAAAATAAATACCTTTTGACACTTTGACAAATAAATCACCTTACAGGACAAAATAACACTTGTTCAAATTGTGCAGAGGATGTGCTCTCAAATGTAATTGTTTGTGAGGGTCGAAAAGACCACCTTTTTGTATGCAGATGCAAAAGTAATGAATGTGGAAATTAAGTAAAAAATGTATTTCACATATGGCCAAGTTTCTTGAGGGAGAAACATATACTACATCTACCATCATTTTTCCTGAGGAACAAACAAAATCATCTGTGCATTTTAGTGTCTAGCTGAAGAGTTCTTCGGGTGGGTTTGAATATAATAACACATGTTTAACATTCAAAGAAAGATTGAATAAAACATTCTTAAATAATTTAGCATACTTTTGGAGCCAACATTTCATGCTTTCAAAAAAGATTAATGCTTATAAAAGAATAGTGAGTACCAACATTTCAAAGAAAAATATATATATTATTTTTCAGTTTGTTGCACTAACAGCCAATAGAGGTATAAAAAAGATTTGAGGAGGGATTCATTATTTTTAATGAATGTATATTTTAACAATGTTGCCCTTTGACATACCAAAGCATTTATTTTCTCAAGGTGAATTCGTCCTCATTTAAGACTCTATGGCAGTATGGCAGGTGAGTTGGAAAAATGAAAGGCATCATCAACTCACAAGGTAGCAAGCCACCTCCAACTGACTCCACAAGGAATACCAAGCACTCTCTCCCCTAAACATTCCAGGTGATCCAGTGGAACTTAGGACAGGGTTCCAAATATATAAGGTGTATGACAAACCCAAGATAACACACACCTCCCTCCTTAGAAAACAAGCAAATGCAAAAAACAAAATAACACCCCAAACAAAACACATAAACTCTCCTGGTAAACTAGTAAAAGAAACAACAAAATAAAAGAAAAAAGCATTTAAAGAGGAATCACACACCATCATCATAAACATTCTTCCTCCTCATATTGAAATTATGATGTAAACTTATGGCTAGGACGGTGGACCTCAAATCTGGGGAACGGAGTTCGAGTCTCTGAAACAACGCTCAGAATCCTGTGATTCTGGGCAAATCACTTACCCCTAGTTCATCATCGGCATGTTTTGCGAGTCTGTAATAGCGATTAATAAGGAATCTCTATTACAGACTCGCAAAATGGGATTCATGTAGGAATCACAATATTTATTGCGATTCCTACAGTTTCCTTATTTGCGATTAGCTAATTGCTTATCGCAAATAAGGAATAACTCCCCATTCATTCCTATGGGCCTAAAGGCCCGTAGGAATGAATGGGAAGACATATTCACTTTTCACTGCCTGATGATCTTTCTCTCTGAATATAGCTTTGGTAAGAACACAAGCGCGGAGATACCCCTTCGGGGGTCGAATTCCTTTGCTATACAAGCAAATAAATAAATAAATAAATAAATATCAATGTGCGAATCGCTATTCGCGATTCACATTTTGAGTTTGCGATTTCAAGGGTGCAGGGGTGTCCAAAGGACACCCTGTTGCACCCCTGAAATGATATTGGATGCTGGTGTTACGCACACACATGTCCCAAGGACATGTGTGTGTGTAACATATAACTTAGAAAAATGCAATTAAGTGCATTTTTCTTAGTTTCCGCTATTTACCACGAGGTTTGACTTCGCGGTAAATAGCGGGGATGATGAATCCCAAATGCAAAAATTGCGCTTGCAAAGAGCCAGATTCTCAGAATCTGGCCCTTTGCGAGACGATTTTCCGTTGATGAATCTGGCCGTATATCTCCCTGTACATAACAAAAATAATGAATGTGTCCTTGTGTAACGCAACTGGTGCTCATGAAAGCACTCTGATACCTTCTGATACATTTTCTGCTATATGAAACTCCAGGAAAAAAACATTTTACTTTCACAGCATTTTAAAACAATTTTATCACTTTGAGATATTTGCCAAATTTCAACAACGATCATCACCTAAAAGAGTATCACCAACCTCAACCTTTATTTCAGCCACTGCTTTTCTTCTGTCATAATTTATTTTGTTCTCTTATTGCTTAAGCAACTCTCTATTCAATTTCTTTGCACATCATCCTCAGCTCTTGTCTAATCAAGATCAGGCTTTATGACCCAATGGGGATTCACTCGGATACATGATTTTCTTTTCCTAAATAACTTAAAAGGAGTCACACCTGTTTTGGTATGAGGTATGTATCTGAATACCTCGATACGACCCAAATCTCCTGTCTCCAATATCTGCCTACCCCCTTCTCAAAGTGCTTTCCTTAAGAATTCTATTAACTCTTTTCACCACGTCATTTTTTGGGAATGATGCAAAAACATTTATTATGCAAGATGACTCTCGCTTGTTAAAACTCAGTTTCCTTAGATTTTAACTGAATACCATTGTCAGTCAGGAATACCTTGGGATTACTTTCACTGCTAAAAATGTCCTTCATAACTGCAAAACTGAATAACCCTTCTAGTTGTGATGTCTTTCACTATTTTAACCTATGGCAATCTCAAGTGCATATCCATAAGTAGCAATGCTGAATCAGCTAATGATCCTCCCGACAATGTCCATACAGTATCAAATAACACATCATTTCACAGAGCAACAGGTAAATCACAACATGTCATTGTTGTTGTTCTTGTCTTTTTCATCTATTGTTCAGACCACAGTCAACTCAATCATGCACAAAATATTCAACCATTATGTCCATTCCAGGCCACCAGTAATCTCTTCCCAAATTTTCTTTCGTTATACAAATGCCTTGGTGCCCTGCCGGGGGCTAAATCAATGAAACATTTTCTCAAGGCGACTAAACCTCTCAACAATAGGCCTTTCTCTTCAGAAAGCTCTTTCCTGGTCCTCTCAAAAGCCTTCAAATACAGAGGAATCACACCACATTTGTAACCAACCTGGATAAGCTTACATGCTATCAGCTCAACATCTGTGTTGAACTCAGCTATCACCCATCTGTCTTGAAACTCACTTTAACAGAATCATCTGACCATCATTCATCTGACTCATCACTTAGGCCATTGCCATTCCATCTCATCTCAAATTGTGGAATTAATCCTCAGTAAAAGACTCCACAGCAGGTGAGTTGGAAGAATATGTTTATTTTATAAATAAAAGGCTTCATCGATTGATAAGGTAATAGGCCTCCGCCACCTCTCCCCACAATGAATCTCTGCCCCCCTTGCCCATAAATATTACAAGTGATGCAAAAAAACATGAATGGTTTGCGCATATCCAGGGATTTGCTCTGTAGTATTCCAAAAAAAGTTCTTTATTGAATATATTTCATAATTGACAAACAGTTCAGCCAACGCATTTTGTTCTCATTGAGAACTTCATCAGGGCTTCTCAGTGTAGATGGAGAAAAATCTGTTACGTTCTCATATGCTGTCAGTATAGCAGCTACCTCGAACGCCAAAGAAATCTCAATCCAAAGTAAAAATTATCAGTAATTGGTCTGAAACAAAACTCCCAATGTGGTCCCAAATCCAATAGTCTCAATGGGTCCAAGGACATTCCCTCCAATATCTGGAGAGGTTATTTCTGAGTTTATTAGTTATGGTGGAGAGAGGTCACAATCCAAGTCACATGAAGATGGAATCCAGAAGGATTAAAATCTGGGGCAAGTATGGATAAATTTCCCTTTGAAAGATCAGGTATTCATAAAAGAAATATTCTCCGGTGTCCCGAAATAGTCTTGAAGCCAATACTTCTTCAAGGTTTTCAGGGCAATATTTCCAAGGTAAAAGGTGGGCATTAACCCAAGGCCACAATCCGGCCTGCAGAGATGGCGACGGCGCCTGAGGATAAGTATACCGACGGCATCCGAGAGTTTTGTTTCAGACCAATTACTGATAATTTCTTTGGGGGATTGAGATTTCTTTGGTGTTCGAGGTAGCTGCTGTACTGAAAGCATAAGAGAACATAACAGAATTTTCTCCATCTACACGGATATTACCCTGAGAAGCCCTGATGAAGTTCTCAATGAGAACGAAATGCGTTGGCTGAACTGTTTGTCAATTATGAAATATATTCAATAAAGAACTTTTTTGGGAATACTACAGAGCAAATCCCTGGATATTGTTTCATTCCTGCGCACACCATTCAAGTTTTTTTGATCTAGGATCTGGTACACAGTGACACCATAGGACGGTTGGTGTCTGGGTTTGTCGCGCAAGACTATCACATGCAATGAAACAGGTTTAGAGGTGCAGGTGAAACAGTCCACCGTCCTTTGTGTTCTTTCATTACACGTGATGCAGAGGAACTCAGACCAGGATTTAAAGAACATAAGATAGACTGATGACCGAAGACATTACGCATTTCCTTTCTCAAAGTGAATTTTGCAAAGGTTAAAGAAAAAATATGTCATTTTTGCATTGGTGTCTACAGACGATATTAGGTCTTTTTTAATTCCCATGAACTTAAATCAATCCTAAAGATAATTTTCTAAATGGTTCTATAACTGAAAACCAAATACTCTAAATATGTACAGAGAAGTAAACCCTTTTAGGAATTTGTAATTGCAATTTTTCAATCGTTTATTCATTCTAGTTTATATCACACTGAAAATGAGTATATTGAAACATTTAAATCATGATTGAGAAATTTGCTGTTGAAGTTCATTTCACTTCTAGAACAGGTTCAACATTTTAGAAGAACTGAAATAAACTATAGGTATAATAATATTACACATATAAAATAACAAAAATTACTAATTTCATATAATTTCCACAGTGTTATTAACCAACTATTTATTCTCATTGCCAGTTTGCTGGCACATTCTCTAATTAAAAAATCACTGTCTTTGTACCATTTATTATTACATGACTTTGGGGTTCTTAATACTGAAACCAACCAAGAAAGAAGTACTGTATTTTGCACTTTGCACACACATTCCCTTCTATGTCCCTGTCAAGCTGAGTCCCCTTCCCCCAACAGTCTTATTTTCACTTTTATCACCAGAAATGTTCATACTGTATTCAGTGTGGCCATGAACATACAATAATTTATATGTATTACATAAACTACAGTGCTATTGCAACTACTAAAGATGTCATTAACTATCAGGTGCAAGTGGCCTTCATTCATGTTACTCTGTGTCCCTCATTAGTGGCTGCCAAAGTTGCACCATAAACACTTGTGCTGTGGTTTATGGAGTCTGGAAATCCAGCGCTACATACCATGATGGCACCCGCACCTTAGTGGGCAACAGTTGACTTGGGTTCCACATACTTTTATTGGACCTGGAACTGTCTGACACAGTCCTGTCAATGTCCGTTGGCCAGAATTAGCCTACATTTGAGAGACCCTGCAGAGTTTGAGTAGATCTCTGCTTCTGTGCCAAAAAAGACTTGTGGAACCTTGTAAAAAGGTCTTCAGAAACCTTGTAAGAGATAAGAAACTCTTGCAAGATCTGGAGGCCATCCTGGATGCAGAATTATGTAATTGCAACCAAGATTGGTACTCAAGGCTCAGTGCATCAAAGGAAAATGACACCAGACACCAATCAGCAGAATTCCATTGTAAATCACTTGAGGTTCCAATGCTCCTATTGGCGAGCACCCTGAAACTGTGTTGGAAGAGTGCATATCATTAGTGTTTGGAGAGGAAATTCATGTGTGAAGTGAGTTCAGAATAATGCTTAGGTATAACTTGAACTAAATGAAATGTTTTTGATACTAGAGAAAAAGCTTGTTTGAAATTTAAGTATTAATGTATGGTTAATATGAAGGTTAGAAAGATGACCTATTCTACTTTAATGGAATTTCAGGATTTATTTTTAAAAAAAGCTATACAAAAAGCAAGTCAATCTCCTTCTGGCGAAAGAGAAGAATCTAAGCCATCTCTTGTAAAATAAGAAAAGGAGCAATAAACTCCTTTCAAAAATTATTCTGTGAGAAAAGAAGGTAATGGCTTTATCAGGGACACTTTGTATCCCTGATAAGGGACACAGAGTGACATAAATGAAGGCCACTTGCACCTGATACTTCATGACATCTTTAGTAGTTGCAATTGCACTGTAGTTCATTTATAATGATACAAGATTGATTACTCACTCTGGTTTTAATTCATCTGTTTTCCCTGTGTGCTAGAGGAGACAGCAGGCCATTCCATCGACTTCTTTCTTTATTGTCTCTCCATCCCAATCCCCTCCCCATACCGCATCCACCACACCATGTTGTTTCTGTGGTGGATTTGGACAACTGTAGCATTTATCTGGAATCACAGGTCAATATCTCCTGACAAAAGATACACAAGACTCATTCAATTATTTTAATAAACATAGTTAAAACATGAATTTACTTGCTGCTTCCATGAATAGACAACTGCTTAGCAGAAACAGTCTGTTAGTGGGCCTGTATCACTACTTATTGTCTCCTTTATAGAAGGGCCTGACAAGGGATGGATGGGATATATATCTGTTTAATGCTTTCGAGAGTGGGCAACTAAAGGGAAGCTCCTCCCAGTAGCCATTGTTCCACTCTCCACAGAATAATGTACATGGAAGGTGACATGTGTCATATTTAGAGGACCTCATTGAGGAGGAAACCCTACACGGCAAAACACATTCTTTGACAGTTTGCGTAGGTCTTGATTGGTGATATGGATTATGTTACTGATAAGGAACCAAATGCCCTCTGACATCAAAAGGGAGAACAGATCTGAACAGAATAATATGTTCAGAGTCAAGAGATCCACAAGGAAGTTGATATAAAACTGCTTACAGGCAAATTAACAGCAACCCTTAAGTGGCAGCAAAGGGAAAACTAGTAAGGAATTATCTAATCCTGCTTAGAAAAGTCGTGGACAGCAATGTATAGCAAGGGGGTGTTGAGTGTAATGAGAAACTAGGGGACAAAATACGTTCGGGCAGATCCACCCTTCTCAGCACTGTATTTTATATGCCAAAAACAGCGACTAACTTCAGAGGAAGAGATTCTGCCACATCTTAGATTGGGAAGTTTATGTGATTCAGAATTGTTAGACCTGTCTTCCTTAGGGTGGTCTTCCCCGAAACTTTTTACCTGCTTACCTCCACTTTTTGCTTTATCTTTTGTTGGCATTAGGATTCTGAGAACTTTACCACTGCTGACTAGTGGTAACGTGCATGTGCTTCTCCTCTAAACTTGGTGACATTGGCTTCGACATGATTTGCATATTTAGTTTACTTATATGTCCCTTGTAAAGTGGTATACCATATACCGAGGGCTTGTAATCTAAATTCTACTGGCGGGCGTGCAATAATGGTTTTGCCACCCACACAAGTAGCCTTTTAAAAACCAATTGCCTAGCATTAAAACCCTGCTTTCATTACACAAAAGTCACCCCTAAGGTAGGCCGTAGGTAGGTAGCCTTAAGGGCAGGGTACTGTGAAACTAAAAGGTAGGGCATATACTTTTAAGTTTCACATGTCCTGGTAGCGACAAACAGTTACATTGTTTTTGTCACTACTGTGAGGCCTACTCCTCTCATAGGCTAGCATTGGGAACTCCTTAAAACACTCTAAAGCTGTAATTCCTGATTAGAAAGGAGTAGCTGCATTATGTTTCATCTCCTTGGAACGTTAATGTGAAATCCTCTTTACTGGTAATGTTGGATTTAACATCTCTGTTTAAGAAATGCCACTTTTATCAAGTGGAATTCAAAAAAACATGGTTCCGTCGGGTTCAAAAACTACATATAATTTATCCAGACAGTTTTTTCTGTTTTAAGAGAGAACCAACAACACAAAAAACCTCCAAATTATAATGACAAATCCATATAATGAAAACACAGACCTAAGTATTACTTTATAGTTTGTTTATATCTTTTTCTTGGTCAAAAAAGGTCATTTCTATACATTATATACAATAGCTGTCTTTATACTAAATACAAACACAAGTGACATTTAGTGAATTGTGAAATTGTGCAAAACAAGATATAATCACATTTTTCTTGTAAAAAAGCCTGTACACCTATGTACAAAATATCATTCTGAACGACCATCAACTACTACAATCCTGGAACCTATCCTGTCTTTTGGGCTTATTGGGGGTTCCGAGTTGCTATGGCCTGTGAGTGGATGTTGACATTGGAATGACTCGGGAATAGGCTTAAATGCCTGGTAGTCGCTATTGCTTTAAACATTATCGCCTGTAATAGTGTGTCTCAGGTCTGCCATTTCAGAGCCTGTGTGCAGTCTGGTACTGCCATGTTGACTGGGGCACGTGCACCCACTAAACCTTCCTTTTTCTTCATATCAGACACCCCCATGGTAGGCCCAAGGGCAGCGTGCATTGTAAGTATAAGGTAGGACAAGCCCTGATGTGTGTGGCATGTCCTGATTACAGCCATTTTCGTTTTTCAATATTGCAGGGCTACCTATTCCCCATAGGCCAGAATGGGCAGTTTGATTATTACATCTTATATTCCTAACTGACTCAGGGAACATGGTAGAAATTCGAGTTTAGTATGCCTAAATTCAGAATGAAAAAATACATCCTTTAGTGAAGTTGATTTTAACATTCTGTGTTTGAAAATACCACTTTTATAAAGTAGGCATTTTCTTGTCTAACTATCCATCCTGCTTCTGCTAGGTTGTGTATTCCTTGTCTGGAGTTTGAGTGACAGGGGCTAGGGGATTCCAGGAGACAAGGTGAGTCAGCCTAATGGTAAATAGAGAGATCTGCATCTAGATGGGAGGGAGGAGTTGCACCTGTGACCTGAACAGGGCTGTGCCTTCCCTCCGCAATGCTGGCTCCAACTCCTGTGGTGTATCTGATGTTACTGCCCTGCACTGTAAAAGGAAAGAAGGAGTCATTTAAACAGAATGCTCCAGGACTGACCAGAACTGGTTTGGACTATGCCTTCAGAGAACAAAGAGAAACTGTATAAGTGAGTGGACCCAAACCCCAGAATTTTAGATCACTTTGGACAACAAGAAGACAACTTTGCTGAGGAGTGGAACCAGAAGAAATTAAGGCGAGACTATCCCTAAGCTGAAGTGCTGTTTGGGGGATTGGCCTGCAGTGGTTACCTGACTGCCAAAGAAAGGAGAAAGGGACTTTGTGTACTTTCATCAATTTGTAAGGATCTCCGAGGGCTTGAGAGAAGAGCGTGCCTTCTGCTGAAGTCTCAGGGACAACAGAGTTCAACCACTTGCTTCCCAAGAGTTCTTTGGAAGTGCCTACAGCTGTTTTGGGCCTTCTGAGGGACTGCGTTTTGCAAGGAGCTGAAAGCGTGACTCACGAAAAAGAAGAGTGTCACCGTTGCAGCTGCTGCCGTTGCATCAAGGGTGTCGCCACTGTACCTGTTGCATTGCACCACATCACAAGAAACATCTTGCAACTTCGAAGAAGCGTGTCGCCATCGCAGCCGCTGCCATCACATCATTGAACAAGGGTGTCGCCGCTGTAGCTGTCGCATTGCACCGCAGAAGCGCCATGCATCCATGGAGAAGTGTGCCGCCATCGCAGCCGCTGTCGTCGCATCGAGCGGAAGCGTCTCGCATCGTGGGAGAAGAGTGTCACCACTAAAGCCGCTGTCATCGCATCGCTGAACAAGGTTGTCGCTGCTGCAGCTGTCGCATCATCTCGCAACATTGGAGAAGCGCGCAGCATCAAGAAGAAGACATCATCTTTGTTTCATTGCACCGGATCTTCATCGCATCACGGCATTGCTAGCCCCACCTTCACGGAAGCGCAGTAAGAAACCGACGCATCACCGTTCGTGCGAGCCAGGAACCGACGCATCACCTTCCCTGCAACACTTTCATTGTATAGAGTTACGCATCCAAAGGTACATTGACTCAAGTGTTGCATTTTAAGATCTAAAGAGAACTAATCTAATTCTACCATTTTAAGTACAGTATTGTGGATTTTTGTTGTTTGAGGTCTTGTGTTAAATCTATATAAAGAATATTTTTTTTTAATATACGACTGGTGTGGTGTCCATCTGTAGTGTTGTCACTGGATTACTGTATGTGTTCACAAATGCTTTACATACTGCCTCTGAGAGCATGTCTGCGCATGCCAAGCTACCAAGGGGGTGAGCAGGGGTTATTTTAGGTGCATACCCCCTTTCCCTGACTAGACGCAAGGATCTCTATTTGTCACAGGTACCTACCTATGCCAACTAGACACCCCCAAATTTAACAGGAACTCTCTATGTTTTCTCAATTTACTCAAGCATTCTGTAGCTGATTTCACGGAGAAGATGGAACACCACTTAAATGGAAACCTTGCAAGCAAAAGAATGGCCATACTTTAGTAGCACTATGACTAACATTGTTATAAAAAAACCTCTGCTATCTGAAGATTAGAAAATCTTTCATCCTATGCAGACTCACAGTGACATCCCAAAGACTGCTCCAATTTTTTTTTTTTATAGTTTACTCTTTCTGCCTATTAGATTGATGATGATTACCAAAACTCTGACCTTGTTAATTTTCTAGTGCCTTGCAAATTTACAGACAGCCTGTACCTGTTTGCTGCTGCTGTCTGTTTTGGCTGCGATACCGTGCACCCGCAAATCTGCCACTACTGTTGCCATGCCTGGGCCTGGCGGGCAGGCAAACTTCAATTCCCAGCCCACTTTCTGGCAAGGATGCCGCCAATGCACTTGGTTCGCCACAGGAGGCGCATTTAAACTGCCGAGCGCTCCCGCAGCGCGGGAGCCCGTACCTGCTTGCTGCTGCTGTCTATTTTGGCTGTGATATCGTGCACCCGCAAATATGCCACTACTGTTGCTGTGCCTGGGCCTGGGGGCAGGCAAACTTCAATTCCCAATCCGCTTTGCGGCAAGGACGCCACCAATGCACGTGGTTCACGCCAGGCGGCACTTTTAAACTGGCCAGAGCTCCAGTAGCCCGGGCCAAGGGCTGGTCCATCTGGGCCTGTCCGCGACTGGACGTGTCTGAGCTGTGCCCACACCCTTGGTTTTGTCCCGGACATCTGCCTCCACTGCACCTGGTACTTTAGGGTCTGGATTCAGCGACCACAAGCACTTTACAGTCTACATCCCCAGTTACATCTGCAGAGGTCAAGGCTAAGGTAAGAAGGCAGTTTGCCTTATCTGGATTGTACAGATTTTGGGATCAAGCATGCACTGATTCAGCAGACGTTCTTCTTACTTTGATTCTGTAAAGGATATTTAATAATACATATGAACCCAATCAGTCAACAAACTGTAGCTTCAACTACTTCTGTGCAGCACTTACTGGTTATTTATCTGCCTTTTGAATCTACTCCCTGTTGTAATATCGGGGAATGTGCCAACTCTCCCCCGGGAACAAAGGAAGGTTTTTTCCAACTAAAGAACAAGTCCTACATTGGCTGTGGTCTCAGACTACCATAGGATCGAGGTGGAGAAAAATATTATCATGGTGCGATGGGTCAACTGGATCGGTAGCTCTTTTAAATTTTGCGCTGGTAACTGTGTTAACATACACTTCAACAGACCCCACATTGTGGAAAGGATCCTAGTTACAGACCTACATCTTTCTCCTTCTGGTCACAAATCGTCCATAGTGGCTTTACCCCTTGGCTACTTTTATAAACCATAGCCAACGGGGCGTAACTTTATGACCTCCGCTACTAATTCCAACATGGTTTCACCTAACAGACTGCTGCAGTCCGATCGACCCAATTGGAACACTAACTGTAATTTGCCTTCCTCCCTGGTACACCTGGCCCAGATGCCTTCAAGATGGCAGGATTTAGGTCCACCCCCTCTGGAATTGTCAAATCGGATAACCCCCTTGACCGCAATGGATGATGTGGCTGACTTGGTGGCTCTTCTGCATTGGATATAGAGAGCTCTTATGTTCAGCTGGTTTTCCCAAGGCAAAGTCAGGGGTGTTTGGGTGAACATGTTAACAACTTTATATCCTGGAACGTTGCAGGCTAAGCGAATAAGTTTATGGGTCCATTGTGGGTCGCATTTGTCAAGGAATTCTGTGTAGTTTGTTTGCAGGAAACACGGTTGACGGACTGTAGTTTGTTTTTATAGGGATATAAGTCCTTTTTTGTTCCATCATTCCCCTCCTTGGTAGGCAGACCAAAGGGTGGTCTTGCAATCTACAACTCATTTGCTGTGGAATGCAAGATAGAGGTCTTGTGCACATTGAGCTCATGCATACAGTCTTTGGTACTTAGTAAGGGGTCAAATAAACTAGGTCTTATTAATTTTTACAATTCACCATCATGCTTCAAGGGTGGGTGTAACATCACCATGCTAGGCTCTTTTCTTGGGCAACACCATAATGGTGCTCTCCAAAATGTTACTATTGCTGGGGATTTTAATATTCACACAGATCACAGGGTAGCAACGTTAGCCGATCTAGGCTGTCTCCTGGTGAGGTAAATTTATTTTGAACACTCCACTCAGGGGGACCTGTTGCACGATATCCTTAACGAATTTGATTTAATGACGCTCTTGTTTCTATGTGATCCCCACAGCACGGTTGTTGTTACTTCATTTAAAGGGAGAGGTGGTGGCTCACTTATAGACTTTATACTAATCTCATCATCTGTAAAAGCATTATTTGTGGAATTCAACATCCAAGCAAGTGCCTATAGCGACCATAACCCTCTATGTGTAGAACTTCTTGGTCCCCTACTGTTGCCCAAAAAGTGTGCTAGGCCGAATGGGTCACTACGAGCCACAGATGCTAGAAGAAGGCTGAAGCGGTCTCAGATCTCCCCAGATGTATTCTACAAGTCCGTGAAAGAGGTATGTGCTAGGGAGGTATCCCTGTGCACTTCACCGAGCACATTTCCGGGGGAGGTCATTAGTGCTTTCAATATCATCTCCGGCACAGTAGGCGATCTTTTAAATATCCCGGCCCGCCGCCCAGTAACCCAGACCCCTAGATGGTTTGATTCCTCCTGTTCCTTGGCAGCAGGGAGGTTGAGGGAAGCCTTGATTAGCAGCCCTAGAAACAAGACGCTGGTTAAATCATGCCAAAGAGACTATAAAATGGTATTGGCTAAACGTAAGGCCACTCTGAAGGAAGATGCATGAAGAGGGCTAATGGACGCCAGTACTTTGGGGAATAGCACTTGGAGCATTATTCAAAGCCCCGTTATAAACCATGATGAAGGCAGCACTATAGGTACACATATCACAGAGGATGAGTGGGTGCACCATTTTGAAGCGATGTTTGAGAGTCCCGTTGAGTTTAGTGGCTTGTCAACTCAGGGGGCAGATCCCTCTGACCTGTTTCTTAGCGTAGAAGAGATTGAGTAGGTATCATCGGGCTGACAAGCAATAAAGCCCCTGGACCTGATGGCATTCTCCTGGATCTTTTAAAATCAGACCCAACCTTTTGGGCTCCAGTTCTTGCAGTAGTAGCTAATGCTGCAGCCAGGTCAGGATGCCCTGCATCCTGGGCTACCTCGACCATAGTGCCAGTTTTGAAAAAGTGTGACCGTGATAGCACACATTAATATAGGACAATATCGCTGTTGGACTCGGTGGTTAAGGTGGTGGGCCAAGAGCTCCTAGAAAAGTTGAGTAGCTGGGTCTCCTTGTTATTGGACGTTCAGTATGGGTTTCGCCTAGGCCGATCTACGGTGGTCCAGTGCCCTAATCTAACCATGATTCTCAACAAATACACCGTTGCATGCTCTGGCACCATCCTTCTAGCCTTCATGGATCTGTCTTCCACGTTTGACCGCGTGAACAGGACCAAGTTATGGCAGACCATGATAGACATCGGGGTAGACATGAATTGTTTCTTTTTTTGAAGATCTCCACAGTGCTACAAAGGCCCATGTTCGATTTTCGCAGGATCTAAGAGTCTCACGTAATTTCGACATAAAGCGAGGCATGCGCCAGGGGTGCATTTTAGCACCCTTTTTGTTCAATTTATATATCAATGATTTAGACAAAGCTCTATTGCCATTGGGTGTAGATTTTCCGTTTTGTCGGCTGTCGTGGTCTAAAAGTCGGTTTTATGATGGTACCTCGCAAACGCTTACACCGTATGCAATTACATCGTAATTGTTACATCGCATGTTCCCTTAGATTGCGAATAATCACAACGCATACCATTACGTCGCATTTGTATGGCAATGCATGCAAAATACATTCACACCGCATTCAGGCTTTTAAATTGCATTTTTTACCCGTATGGGCATTTCCCTTCACCCGACCCTAAACCCTAATCTTTGAATTTTCCGTAACGAGCGACGTGATGAACATCAGGGCTCCTACATTTTTCTAAACTGTTTGACAATCTACAATCATTCTCGCGAGTGCACTATCTACCGCCCGACTGCTTAATTCGGATACCTAATGTAACAATTGTTTTCCAAAACAACGTCAATGCTTCAATTAAATCACCACGTAATGTAGCTATTTTCGATGATTTTTTAAACACAATAAAACACTCTCAACTGTAGGTTTCTGTTAAACTCTGGCGGTTGAAGGTCATACTCATTTTAATTTGAAAAGAAATAATTTAGTAAATAACATATTTTGAAAAATGACTACGATTGACTTGGTCGTGCTTTTGTGATATTACACACTGAAATGCAATTCATTGCTGCTATCGTCGCAATGCCACTGTGATACACTAAATAGACTTTCCAGTAAATAACCTGATTCATGAGGGAAATAAAAAAAATAAAAAATCACAAACTAAATGCTTCTCTTTAGTTCCCACTTACGGATTCCTGTTGCGTCATTGCTCCTCCCTTCCAATTCCACAGCGTTTCTAAAAGTGCAGTTATGTGACACCCAACTTTATCCTACACCCACATTCGCCCTCTGTGAGTCCCCACAATTGTTTTCCATCCATCATTTGACATCAGATTTAACTGCCCTTTGAAGGGGAGACGTCGCTTATTTTCCCTCTGCAGTGTCGGGCATTTTAATTTCTCATGTAAACAAGCATTAGAAATGCAATCGGGCTCGGATTTATTTGAGTTTGAGCTAATGGCATTGTGCATGTGGTGTGTAGTGGAATTATGTGGTTGTAATCTTAGAAATGGTGGCATGCTGTGCTTTAAATGAATATGTTTAAAAGTAAAGTGTACCATACTGCGATTGCTACAATAGTTAATTGTGGATGCGTTAACAATTGATGCGTGCATTGATGGCTGGTGGTGTGTGTGCTTGGTGGAGGAGTGCACTGGCGGCTGGAGGTGTGTGTGCCTGGTGGAAGGGTGCACTGACGGGTGTGTGCTTGGTAAAAGCGTGCACAGATGGCTGATGGTGTGTGTGTTTGGTGAAAGTGTGCACTGATGGTTGCTGGTGAGTGCGCCTTGTAAAAGAGTGCGCTGGCTGGTGTTGTACGCCTGATGGTGTTTGTGCTTGGTGAAAGAGTGCATTGATGGCTGGGGGTGTTTGGCCCTGGTGAAAGCGTGCACTGACGGCTGGTGTTGTGTTGTTGTGTGTTTGGTTGTGTTTGTAGTGGTGAGTGTGTGGTGGTGAGTCTGTGGGGGTGAGTCTGTGGGGGTGAGTCTGTGGGGGTGACTGTGTGGTAGTGAGTGTGTTGTGGTGAGTGGTGATGAGTGTGTGGTGGTGAGAGAGTGGTGTGTGTGTGGTGTGTGTGTGTGTGGTATGTGTGTGTGGTGTGTGTGTGGTGTATGTGTGTGTGGTGTGTGTATATGGTGTGTGTGTGGTGTGTGTGTGTGAGTGGTATGCGTGTGTGGTGTATGTGTGTGTGTGGTGTGTGTGTGGTCTTATGTGTGTGGTGTTATGTATATGTGTGGTGGACTTAGTTTGAGTGTTTGTTTCCTGCACACTCACACACTGCCCCTACACATTCACACACTGCTCACACTCACACTGTTCACCCTGCATAGGCACACACTGTTCATCCTGCACACTCATCTTGCATACTCATACAATGTGCACCCTGCACACTTACACACTGTTCACCCTGCACACTCACACACTGCAGTCACTGTCACTCTGCAGTCACTGTTACTCTGCAGTCACACTCACTCTGCACTCACTGTCACTCTGCACTCACTCTGCACTCACTGTCTCTGCACTCACTCTTCACTCACTGTCACTCTGCACTCACTCTTCACTCACTGTCTCTGCACTCACTCTGAACTCACTGTCACTCTGCACTCACTCTGCACTCACTCTGCACTCACTCTGCACTCACTCTGCACTCACTCTGCGCTCACTCTGCACTCACTGTCACTCTGCACTCACTCTGCACTCACTGTCACTCTGCACTCACTCTGCACTCACTCTGTACTCACTGTCACTCTGCACTCACTCTGCACTCACTGTCTCTGCACTCACTCTGCACTCACTGTCTCTGCACTCACTCTGCACTCACTCTCACTCTGCACTCACTGTCACTCTGCACTCACTCTTCACTCACTGTCTCAGAACTCACTCTGCACTCACTGTCACTCTGCACTCACTCTGCACTCACTCTGCCCTCACTGTCACTCTGCACTCACTCTGCACTCACTGTCACTCTGCACTCACTCTGCACTCACTGTCTCTGCACTCACTCTGCACTCACTGTCTCTGCACTCACTCTGCACTCACTGTCACTCTGCACTCACTGTCACTCTGCACTCACTTTTCACTCACTGTCTCAGAACTCACTCTGCACTCACTGTCACTCTGCACTCACTCTGCACTCACTGTCACTCTGCACTCACTCTGCACTCACTGTCACTCTGCACTCACTGTCACTCTGCACTCACTGTCACTCTGCACTCACTCTGCACTCACTGTCTCTGCTCTCACTCTGCACTCACTGTCACTCTGCACTCACTCTGCACTCACTGTCACTTTGCACTCACTGTCACTCTGCACTCACTGTCACTCTGCACTCAGTCTGCACTCACTGTCACTCTGCACTCACTCTGCACTCACTGTCACTCTGCACTCACTCTGCACTCACTGTCACTCTGCAATCACTCTGCACTCACTGTCACTCTGCAGTCACTCTGCACTCACTCTGCACTCGGTGTCTCTGCACTCACTCTGTACTCACTGTCACTCTGCACTCACTCTGCACTCAATGTCACTCTGCACTCACTCTGCACTCACTGTCACTCTGCACTCACTCTTCACTCACTGTCTCTGCACTCACTCTGAACTCACTGTCACTCTGCACTCACTGTCACTCTGCACTCACTCTGCACTCACTGTCCCTCTGCACTCACTCTGCACTCACTGTCACTCTGCACTCACTCTGCACTCACTGTCACTCTGCACTCGCTCTGCACTCACTGTCACTCTGCACTCACTGTAACTCTTCACTCACTCTGCACTCACTGTCACTCTGCACTCACTCTGCACTCACTGTCTTTCTGCAGTCACTCTGCACTCACTGTCACTCTGCACTAACTCTGCACTCACTGTCACTCTGCATTCACTGCTTAGTCCACAACAGACTCCCATAGTGCGAGGGTGTCTCAGTGCTCACTTACTTTCATACGTAATGTCGCATCGTTTCACATGTCGCTTGTTATTGTTTTGGTGTCCCTCGTGTGCTCTTGGAAGGTGTATGTTTCATTCAATGTATTGTACTCCAATTAATCCGTCAGTTACACGGCTGAAAGGGGCTCTCTGTCGGTTTGACAAACCCTGGTAAAATAACTGATATTATGTAGGTCGTTTTAAATATTCCAAAAATAATAAGATAGAGGCGGAGTGCTGATTAGTCCAAGGCTGCATTCTCCCGAGGTGTGCTTCAAAGTTGCTTGTGGTGTGATTGTTTTGCTATGAGCAGTGTATTGCCGGGTGCAGTTTACTCAGTAGAGGCAGGGCCTGTTCTTCTTCTGGGTTTACTCTCCAAGCTCGCACCCATCCTTGGGAGGGTTTGGATTTGCAGAGTCTTACTGCCGTGGTGATTGCTGTCTGGTGGGGGCAGTATGTGCCATTGAATGTGTTGTTGTATACATCACCTTTCTTGTAGGTTGCCAGATGTTTTCGCTGAGTATGTAAATTGTTTTAGGTTTCCGAAAAAGCGCAAAAATATTGATGAATTGTTTGGGCGTCGACGGTCTCATTTCCCAATCTGTGTTGTCGTTTAGCTTGACGCAGTACGCTGTGCATATCCTTAGTGACGCCTGATCTCCATCCAAAGCGTGTGCACACCCTGTGTGTGCGTGCTTTTCACCACAAATTACTCCAACGCAATGTCTCTACATTTCACAAATCGCCAGTTGCGGTTTGACGAGATGTCTGTTTGTTATGAACATGCCTGTTGTGATTCGTGGTGGTCTAACATAGTTTGTTTAATTTAACTCATTGTGATGCATTCTGGTTTTAAAAGGCTGATGAACGTTTTCGCTCAATTTGATAGGAAACCATTTGTTAAAAAAATAACACACTTTATGGTATATTATCGGTGAACTATTGCTGCATTTAGATTAGATTAAAATACTTATATAAAGCGCATGGCTG
This sequence comes from Lissotriton vulgaris, assembly GCF_964263255.1. Taxonomy (NCBI): domain Eukaryota; kingdom Metazoa; phylum Chordata; class Amphibia; order Caudata; family Salamandridae; genus Lissotriton; species Lissotriton vulgaris. The sequence goes on along the minus strand of NC_141694.1, from coordinate 1,717,913,122 downwards.
CCTCGGCAAAGAGGTGTCCCAGAGCTGAAAGCCAAACTAACGATGGATTAAACACAGATCTGTGACTGGGGTGAATGTTTTGCCATTGTGCAACATTCCGTCCATCATCTTGTGTGTTTTGCTGAAAGCGAAACTAAGCAGGAGACAAGACAAAGGGAAATATACCTAGGAAGGGACAGGAGACAGGACAGAGGGAGTTAGACCTGGGAGAACAGCCAAGTGTTCACAAGACGTCTGAAAGTCTGGTGGTCAGGGTCGCTTTGTATGTGAAGGGGGAGAGAGTTCCAGAGAGTGTGGGCCATGCGTCTAAAGAATCGCATTTGAGGCTGCTGTGCGCCTGGATGTGGTGCTGATGTTCATAAGTTGCTAAAATCAGGCAGATGTGTAGAGGTGAACTGCAATGTGATGAACACACGAACTGCCAATGCAGACACATAGACTGAGTATGCATTTGACCACTAACCTAACTTCCAAGCATAATGACGCCACCTTTCAGATATCCCTTGTTAAGATTTAGCGAGGTGTGTGCCTTGGAGGAGTTTTTCTTATTCCCCGAGCGGTTGTGACTCGTGTGTGGTTCGGAGCTGGGGAGGCAGTGAAACAGGTAATTGTGTGCTTACTGCCCTATACCGGCAGCATTTCACAGGCGTTGGTGATTCATTTGGGCTGGAAATGTGCACTCGCCGGTTCCGGGTTCATTTCCCTCACTAACTAACAGATATGTCAATTCTCACAAAGCAGCATGAAAAGTGCATTCACAAATTGCATGTGACTGAAGTGCTTGCCTAGTGTGCAGGGAGGAGATTTGAACACGCACAGCACAGGCGTTTACGACAATGAAGCCCTCTCACCCTAAGCAGCTGCTAATGAGAGGCGCTGCAGAAGACACTCAGAAGTGAATATTCCCAAACGTTTTTCTCTTTACTCTTTCGTGTATGTCATTCAAAATATTTAGTTTTGTTCTGGAAAGAACACTTGGGTGCGTAGGTGTTCTGAAGACAATTACATTTTACGCAGTGTGCCTTTTGGAGTTTACTGTTGCTATTTGGACTGTGCAAGAGAACACAGGAAAAGCACGAACGCGCGCCATTCACTGCAGACTGGTGAACGCGCCCACAACATCTGCATTACATTATCGCGGCACCCTGACAGCTCCTAATTAAAATTAATGGACTGCCGTGCGCGAAACCGCACAGAAAATGCAGGAACTGCCAAACGAAAATTACACATGGCCTATTGAGATAAGGCTACTAGAAAGAAGGCACCACAAGGACCAATTACCATGCAGATGGTAAAATAATGTACTAAAAAAGCTCGCACACTGAGGAATTTTTCCAGCACGATCCAGAAACCCCTTAACAATACGGCTCACAGCTCCTCCCACTTCTGACAAAGTGGTGACGTCGCCGAGCCCGTAAAAATGGCAGGCGTTGCATCAATGGGATCAGGCTGATCCGCGCCGGTGAAAATGACCGCATAACTACATATGATGTCCATCAGTTATGTCCAAAATACTTCAGAACAGTATGTGTGGATTTATGGGCATTCTCCAGCATGGTCTGGAATAGACCATGGTGGCACTGCCAAAGATACGATTCATGAGCACGTCAACTTGTGCCTGGTGCCTACTAAAACGTTTCAAATTAAAGTCCGATTTCATGTGCCAAACGTATATCTGCACACATCCGCATTTGAGCTCTTGATGTCAGACAGCAAGTGTGATTAAATCAGAATAGCAGACATGTTGGAAAAGCACATTCATCCACCTTACATGATGCCCGAGGCCTGGTGAGCGCTGTTGTGCTTTGAGGCTAAAGAAGTTCCCCTGGACTCTATGGCCCAGCGATCAGTTTTACGTGCTCCCACAGGTATTGAAGTACGAACAGACCCTGGGAGTGTTCAGCACGCTGGCATCACAGCGGATGACAATGAGAGGTAGTCTTATTGCTGCAGGCAAGGTGACTGGTTACTCGTAGTGCACCTCAGATGCTGTAAATTCCTTGTAAGCACCTATACTACCAATAACCCCAAAAGCACCTATACTACCATTAACCCCAAAAATACGACCTAAGTTCTGTCCCACTGGAGAGAAAAAGCTGTGATAAGAAAATGTCACATGTACATTATGTGACAAAAAATGCAGCAGGTGAAGACATGGGAAACATTTGGAAGATCATCTATACACAAGCATCTAAACGCTTGTCATCAGAGGCAATTGAATGCAGCCAAAAGGAAGAGGGACTCTGAAGAGGTGGTCTGAACTTCTGTCACATTACAGATTGCCATCCCGCCTGGACCATCCATCATTCATCCACCCACCCTTTCCTCCGTCCATGCGTCCATCCTTCATCCACCCACCTTTTCACACATCCATCCATCCACCCATCATTCATCCACCCACCCTTTCATCCATCCATCCACCCATCCTTCATCCATCCACCGTTCCATCCATGATCCATCCATCCATCCACCCATCATGCATCCACCCACCCTTTCATCCATCCATCAACCATCCTTCATCCATCCACCGTTTCATCCATCCATCCATCCATCCACCCATCATTCATCCACCCACTTTTTCACACATCCATCCACCCATCATTCATCCACCCACACTTTCATCCGTCCATCCGTATATCGTTCATCCATCCACCCTTTCATCCATCTATCCATTCACCCATCATTCATCCACCCACCTTTTCACACATCCATTGATCCACCCATCATTCATCGGCCCACCCTTTCATCCATCCATCCATCCATCATTCATCCACCCACCATTTCATCCATCCAGGCAATGACATCAGGTTTATCGCAGAAAATACATCTTATTTTAGTGTCTTGGTCTGTATACATTAAACCTTAATATCTAATTTATGTTCTATTTTTAAAGATGTAATTATATTTGTAATAAAGACCTTTATTTTGAATTGTTTAATTCTGGTTAATGTGATTAACGGTTGGTTTTTGTTTGGGCTGGCTGGCTGAGGCTGTCCAACCTCCCCTGTTCCACGTCACCGTTTTCCTCCAACCTACAAAACTCTGAGTTTAGGTGTAGATGCCGCAGTACTATGACATGTCCTTGCATTAGGTGAGCTACATTGATGTGTAGAGCTGAACATAACCCCATAATTACCCCTCATTCTGTATAGGGGTGAGCGGGAAATCCGTTACGCCCGCGGATTTTGCGGATTTTTGGGAAATCCGCAATCCGCAAATTTTGCGGATTTCCCGCAAAATCCGCAAAAAAAAGTTCGCGGACGTAACAGGTTCAAAAGTTGAACCCCCCACTCATGTAACTATTTTACAATGGCGCCAGCAAGCTGCTAGCGCCGTTGTAAAATAGTTACAAAGTTAGCTTGCACAGGAACCACTAGATAAAACGAAGCAGGTGCTGCTTTATTTTATCTAAGTGCTTCCGGTGCAAGCTAACTTTGTAACTATTTTACAACGGCGCTGGCAGCTTGCTGGCGCCATTGTAAAATAGTTACAGCTCACTCAACGGACCCCTGCGCCCTTCGGGGCGATTGCATAGTAACACACACATGGTCGCTCAAACTAGTTGATGCTCAAATTCAGTGACTCATTCATTAGCCCAAAAACAATTGTGAGCATCGTCGAGGCTGGACAGGTGCGCCTTCTTCCCAAATCTACTGTGGAAAATCAGCTGTGATGCTGGATAGACTTTGCATCCTTGACTTTCACGAGCACAATACCCGTGCTGTTCCTGTGACCAGGAGCTTCTTTCTCTTCATCTGCTGAACTGATCTTTCTCTGACCTTTTATACACACAAGAGGCACATACCCTACTGGGCACATTGTGTTCGCACGGGTTTCTGCAAGTTCGTGAGCGTTTTGTACAATTTCGCAATTTGCGAAATTGTACAAAACCCTCGCGAACTTGCAGAAACCCGTGCGAACACAAAAAAAAGAAAAATCCGCGAGGATTCGTGGATTTTGCGGATTTTCGCAATCCGCAAATTCGCAAATCCGCAAATTCGCGGATTGCCAATCCGCAAAATCCTCCCATGCCTAATTCTGTATTCCATAGTCTTCAACACCTGCTTGGCATCCGATACCACCTCGTACCTGTACATCCAGCCACTTATAATGTTTCAACTTTGTGCATTTGTAAATTTTTATTCATTTTCAAACGTTTGGACGATCAGCAGGTCACATCTAAATTCCTATCTTTACCTCTATCCATCTATAAAATATATCGAGATTGCACAAGGTTGGATATTATGTCCGCTGGCTTCAGTTCAGAAGGGTATGAATAAGAGTAATTACGATTTTATTTAGAGCAAGTGCCTTCTTCCGTGTTCGTGTCCCCCCATGTCATGTCATCTTGCATCAGTGGGTAAAGATATTTTCATAATCCCGTAGTTAAAAATCCGTCCCCTTAGATATGTCTTGTTAATAAAGTAATTTTCATAATCCCGTGGCCATGGTATGACGTCATCATGTCATAATACGTCACGTGCCCCGTGCTGTCATCTTCCGTGTTCGTGCATCCCATCTCGTGTTCCCATGTCATGGCAGCACGCGTTGTCATGGCTACCGATGTCAATGTCAATGTGCATTAGTAGCATTCTTTCTAAAAGCATGCGATGTAAAGCCTCTGCGATATGAAAGTCGCGTTGCGTGGCAGCGCGTGAAAACACCATCAGGGCCGGCTCTAGGCTCATGGTGGCCCTGTGTAGGAAGCGTAGGTGGGGGCCCCGGAAGAGGGGTGGACAGGGCGGAGCTCAGGAAGGTGTTTTAATAATACGTCCAGAAAAGTCATTAGATGACCACTACCTGCGGGCCTCCCTCTCTATGTATCTCACATGTGTCTACAGGACACCCCAGCTGAGGAGTGCGGTGCTCTGGCAGAGCTGGGTGAGTCCCAGTAACGGACAGCAGGACTGCTAGAGAGAGAGATAGCAGCGAGTTCCTTCCCCTGGAGAAACCATAGGTGCTCTCCGCGCTCCACTGGGGCCCTAGCCTGGCTGTGTCAAACTGAAAGCGCTCGGGTTGGCCTGGTCGCTCCCCTGCCCCCGAGCTCTAGGGGCCCCCAGGAGTCGCTGGGACTTGGAGCCATATTTCAACTGTCTGCCGCTTAATAGTGCAGAAATACCCTTTCTCTCCACCTTTATTGGCACAGGCGGAGCAGGGGGCCTAAAGAAATCAATCACCACCAGTTTACATGGGAGGCCGCGCCCACTGCCAGTGCCACTGACTGGAAGACAGACAGCGGCCTACGAATCGATGGATGCGGCACCGGCAAATTGAATGCGGTGGGCCCCCTGCCCCTCGGAGAAAGTGTCAGTGATTCCAAAATGTAATACTCAGCAATGATCAGGCCTTCCGCTGGCTGGGACTCGAGCCATATACTGCCGCTTAATTTAATGCAAAATATTACCCCCGACTCCACCTTTATTATAGGCCCTGCAGGCACACAGGCGGAGAGGGGCCTAAAGGAAATCAGTGGCCGGCGCTGCCACTGGAAGACAGACAGCGGGCGGCCTACCTCGATGCGGTAAAACTCCCGGCTGCAGTGCAGTAAATTCGCCCCTCCGACCTCAAGCATAAACAGCTACACTCACGCCCGGCTACCTATCTTCATATGACTCGCTTGCTTGCCATGACGCGTCGCGATAGTCAGTCAGTGCCACAAACAGTGTGCAGAAATATCATTATCAATCATCTGAGAGAATGGGTCTATTCTGCCCTTACCCGGCAGGTGCGTTCACACTTCTTCACTTTATTCTCAGTCTGAGCTCAGGGGCCGCTCAGCTTTTGTCCGACTCCGACGTCGACGACCACCAAATGGCTGGGCTGTGCAGAGAGAGTCACACGCCACCAGTCCCACAAGTTAGTAACGCACGCGGGGAAGTCAAGCAGCTGGTTAGGTTGAGTCTGCGCGCTGCCGCAGATCACTCTATCCTGACTTCCGGCGTCTGTGCCAGCCAGCCGGATGACAGTCATGATGATTTGAAAGACCCCGGCGCCCCTGCTGCCCAATCAGGAACGAGGTCGGTGAGGACTCGGAGCCAGAGGCCAGGGAAGTTAAAGGGAGGAGGTGGGGGGGGATGACTCACTGTGTCAGGGCTTGGAACTGTGACTGTCTGACTCGGAACTTAGTATTGGAAGCCGGGGTCGGAGCCGGAGGCCGCCAAATCCTGCCAGGGGGCCGCCAATGCCACGATGTATCATTGATCCTTCCGATCTGATCCTCGTCGTGGCGGCCCCTGGGGTTTGGCGGTCCTGTGCTGGTGACTAGGGCCAGCCCTGACACCATCGTTGTAATGGGTGTTTCCCCTCCCAGTCATTCTATACGCGAATGACGCGGTCCTTATTTCAAGAAGCGCTAGGGGGCTACAAACCCTGCTTGGCGCATTCTCAGCCTTTATGTCAGACCGTGATCTTTCTATCAATGACTCCAAATCCAATGTCATGCAGGTGGATATTCGCCTTAAAAAACATCCTTTCAATTTAGGGTAGGCTCTGCTAAAGTACCCCGGACTGATGCCTTCTTGTATTTGGGGGTCATAATGGATGAGCAGTTGAAATGGGGCCCTTTAAAACAAAGAAAGAGGGGAGACCTGGTGCAGGTAAATACAGCTATTTTTAGGGCTCGGGCTCTGCGTACACTGCGCATCCAGTGTCGCGCAGCGAGAGTCCTATTACCAGCGTTTTGAAAATGGATCTTGAAATTCCACATAGCTCATGCGTGTGGATTTCCAAGGTCCATTTTTTATTTTGCCTCGATTTTAGGAAAGAGACCTATCGCTGCACTCTTAAAGATTTACCAGGCTAGAAGGGTTGCAACGGCTTCTTATGGCAGTGAAATATGGGGGCATGTTACCACAGATGATCTTCAAACTGCAGAGAACGCATTCTTGAAACGCTTATTGGGCGTTTCTCTGTGCATGTCCAACATAGTGGTTCATGAAGAACTAGGGGTACCTAGTGATACATTGGCCCTCCACCCCCTAATCTTTTGGATGAAAAACTGGTTGAGTGTGATAGCCCCGCTACATCAACTGATTTTAAAAAAGTGTATGACTCTTGACCGTGCCCCCCACATACAAAGGCTCAGATATATCAAGACCAGCTTTGAAAGGTTGGGGAGAGCTGACTTGTACTCCAACCCTGAGTCTGTATCGAGAAAGGATGTGAGACTAAAAAGGCAGTCCTTTAGTAGTTAAAGGAAAATTGAGAGGGAAGAGCTGGAGTTGAGGAAACCTACCGTCCGTAAATTCTTAATGCTGAAAACGACCCCATCAGCTTAGCCTTATCTATTGGGGTGTTTAAGCATTTACGAACGGTTCTTAGTAGCCAGGTTTCGCCTTTACCTCTTTCATTTTTCGTTGCCTATGCCAAGGGGTTGTAGGAGAGGGCAGTTGTTAGCACCCTGTGGCTGCGACGGGGAGTCTCCACAGAATCTGCTACATTTTATACTATTTGGTAAATTTTATGAAGTCCCACAAAAAAACCTTTATTGTCCCATTTTTAAAGAGGAGGAATTTCATTCAGGCTCGTCCTGCCCTTATTTATTTACAAATGTTGCATGAAGAAAGTATTTTCTTTGTTCTCAGCTATCTGAAATCTGCTGTGAAGTCCATGGCTTGCCTAGATTAAATGTTAGCAATGGTCCAGGTCCATGTTTATACTTATAATATACATATTCCAGAGAAGGCTTTGAGATTCACCCTTTTAACTGATTACAAAAAAACAAAAAACTTTTATCTGATGGTAAAGGGGTCGTGCACCTAATTTTTTATTTTTGGCTCTGAATCTATTTGTGCTATTGTGAATCGTAACTTGTTTGTGATGATAGGTGTTATTACGTTAATGGAAATATTAACTTTTTTTTAACTCTTATGGTTATATGTGCTGAAACCGAATAAAGTTGACGAATTGATTGATTGACTTCCAGTAATGTAACAAATACTGAGGACATCTACAAAATATATTGGTCAAAAAGCATTGGGCATTTCTTCAGCTGAGGGAATCTTTTGTATTAGAAAAAATCTGTTTTTGAAAAACTGTCTACTGGCACCATTCTCACATGATTTTCTTCAGAAAATGGAACATTAGCAATAAAATATGTTGGGAATGTACACCATGGTTTAGGGTATACCAGCAAAGAATGTGGATAACTAAAAGATTTAGGACCTGATTTAAAGTTTGCGAGGCAGGTACTCTATGACAAATGTGACAGATATCCTGCCCGCCTCATTACAAGTGCCATAGGATATAACAGATGAGTAATAAGGTGGACGAAATATGCGACATGTTTGTGACACATATTCCACCAAACTCTAAATCATACCCTTAGAATACAGGAATTTATGTCAATCACAAATTAGGCGGGCAATAGCATGTTCTTGGACACCAAAGTAACATTTGGTAATCAAAATGATCATAAAACCAAATCCAAAGTAGTGTTAACTACCCTATCGCCAACAATGGCAGAGTCATGACACATCTTCATTTATTTAACCTAGGATTTCTTAGTAGGAATGGAAATAGCTTGTTGACTATTCTATATCCATTTTTCCAAACGAAGGGATTCCTCAAATGAAGATCTATCAAGTCTCTTGTGTTTTTGTGCAATCTTTTCATTTTCTTAAACAAGGCTGAACTCTTCTTGCTGTATAGAAAACACCGACTACTCATATGTGAGCACAGATTGTGGATACCAGCGAGAAAAAGCCCCTGCCAACAATTTTTATCCAGGTATGCAAGTCATAACAAAATCATACAGTGCAACGTAGAATCCACGTCATGCTTGTTAACTGTTTTTGCACTGTAAGATTTTCAAACAATGCACCGATGGTCAGTATGAATCTCAAATGGTTCTGTAGAACCGATTAAAAATGTCCCTAATTCAGATCATTACCAGTAATTGGAAAGACACTTCTAAAATGTCGTACCAAGCCTGGTGGAATTTATTGTGTCACCACCATAGACTAGACCGCGCTTATGCTACCTCGACAGCTCTGATGATTTAAAAAAAATTGTTGTGGTTGCCACTAACTTCTTTTCTTTCCAGAGTGCATCGTTGATTCCACTTGCCATTACTTATTGAGTTTTTATTTTTGGATCTACTCTTTTGTGAATTGGTTCTGTTTACCTTACCTATTGGACTCTTCTCTTTTTTTCTCTCTTCCCCTTTTCTTCTTTCTCTTCTCTGTTCTTCTTATTTTCTTCTATTTTCTCTTTTTCTCCAAAAAGTTATAAAATTCATTTACTCTTAGTACACTTTTTTTCCCTTGAGGATACTGTTTTTTAAGTTGTTTTTCATATTATACTTATGTTTTTATCCTATCCTCTTTCTACATGACTTTGCAGTGATGTTTTACGTTGTTTATCACCTCAATAAAGCATTCTAAACTTTAAAAAAAAAAAAGTCCCTACTCAGTGCAAGCTATTTACATAGCCAGGAGCTCTCTTTCAAACACTGGCTGATATTTTTTTATACTGATAAGTAGTAGCCTGGATATTCCTCACCATCATCTCCCGTTATCTGAAGTAAGACTGCTCCACAGCTCTTTCTAAAGCATCTGAAAACAACAATATACTTCCTATTTATGTCTGGGTAACACAGGCTGCACAAACGTCTGCTTTAATACATTAAAGGCACTTTTAACCAGATCATCCCATCAAATCCCTTTTTCAAGTTTTCCTTCTCAAGTATTCTGGTTCTATGACCATTAAACTCTGCAAAATCTTTGATAAACAGTCACTAAAGAAGGTGAATCCCAGGAAGTTTTGGGCTTCTTTTTTTTAAAGTAAAATCTAACAGTAACTGGGGCGCTACTGCTGCCTGTGTGCAATGGCTCACACGCATGTAAAGTTTATGGTGATAGACATAACGAGGCACAAACACTCATACCCAAGCAATGCAAACCTTAGCCGCGCGTGAACATGCACAAAGGTAACATGCCTTCAGTCATTCACACATGCACATACATACACAGACAGGAGGACAAACAGGAGCACTGTACATGATCACCTGTTACAGACAGGCTCATATAGAAACACGCACAAGCAATGGCTGGGACTCCTTTCGGATCCCCGATGGGAGAGGGTGGGAGGAGGGTCGTGGCGGAGGGCTGTGTTTGTGTTTCAGGCCATTGCTGCAGCTCAAATTGTTTGCAAACTTAAAATTGCTGCCTGTCCCCCAGATGACGCCGGCACATCAAGCAGAGCTGTCTGCAAGCCCATAAGAGCGCGAGGCAGTGAAAGCTTTCATCTCCATCAAGTCACCACTTCTGAGCCCTGCTGAAAGGCGACCTCGCCTGGCAGAGATCCCAGGGCGGCCGAGGGGGGCTTACAAAATACCAGAGACTTCAACGTGAGCAACTCCGGTTGGCGTGGGCACACAGGGCCTGAGCGAGGCGGGACAAGCTGGCATTTCACACCTTAGGTAGCCCAAAGCAAAGGAGGGGCCTCCCTCTTGCTTGGCTTCAGGTGGTCATTTCAATAAAGTGTGCAAACTCGTAGTGTTTCCAAGGTGCAAAACTTTAGGGGTAAGAAGGGAAGGGGCACATCAGAGGTGTAACATAAGACCCCGCAGTCCCTGTGGTGCAGGGGCCCCCAACCCTGCGGGGGTGGAGAGGGACTCAGCACAAGGTCAATGAATGTTTCTGAGGTATGACAAACTCAGGGGCCCCTCTTCACATTCTACACATTTTGCCATTGGGGCGCATGCAACCATCCCAACTCTAAATAAATGAGTCCGTGTGAGGAGGGGTGGGGCTTTTCCAGGACACACCATGAGGAATCAGGGGCCATATTATCAAGAAACTGTGATACATTATCGCTGCTTTTATCAGCAGGAAACTGCCGCTAAAGCGGCGATAATGGGCTTGATAATATGCCCTTGTGAATTCCCATAAAGGCCCATGTTTTGGTGTTAACCTGGGCTTTTATGGGAATTCACAAGGACGTATTATCAAGCCCATTATCGTCGCTTTAGCTGCAGTTTCCTGCCGATAAAAGCGGCGATAATGTATCGCCCTTTCTTGATAATATGGCCCAAAGTTTCTAGGATTTTGGGGGTTCTGCAGACACTACAAAATAAAATGCAATGATATTAATTGAGATTGATTCACTAGCCGTGCTTCTCTCCATCCCTCAATATCTCAAGTCATAATGTAAGTGCCTTCAGAATTTCAATGGCCGCCCCACCAGGGCGAGAACAATGGCCATAACACAGTAGCTTTTTCAGCTGAGATTTTATTTTGGGATTCAGAGAATTAAAATTTACAGTGCTGGCCTGCTACTGTGAGCAATCTTGGGGTCTTATTTGGTCCTTTCAACTCCGTGACAACCCAGTTTTAGCTGTGGTGAAAGGTGCATTCAATCTTCTTTTTACTAGCTTCCTGACCAGATGATGCAAGTGGTCATTCTACGGAAGCGCCCTCATATTTGACGAAACGGCTGCCCCACCGTCAGAATACTGTACTCTGGGCGTGGGCGGCCACAAGAGAGGATGCTTCACTACCCCAGTATTCCACAAAATCCACAGCCACCCAGTGGAGCAAAGTGTACACTTTACAATGCTGTGCACAATTCCATAGGCAGTGCTTCATTTTTGAAAGAAAGAGTGCTGGTGCCCGAAGCCCTGCTCAGAAGGTGGCCAGTGCAATTTAGGGGTGGTTCCTCCGCTAAGGCGGAGGAGTGTCGCCCCATTGCCTTTCAACCCTGCAATAAAGGAATAACGCAAGGTTATTATCATTTTATCTTTACATGCTGAGGCAGTGGGGTGGGGCGGGGCTGGGCAGTGCAGGGGGAGGAGTGGTGGCACTCTGTAAGTGCAAGTTAATGTCTGGCCAGTCGTCTTGGGCTTGCCAAACATTCATGCGCACTTTGCATGTTCTCCACCCAAGCTGCATTACAGCCTGGGTGGGGAACATGCTCTGGCTCCAATTTCCTGGCTGAGCGCCGAACCACAGTGCTCAGACCAATCACAGTGTTGCATTGCAGCATTGTGATTGGCTTAGGGGAGCCTGGGTGTTTCCTGCTTCCAATCTGCACAGAAGGCAGGAAGAGGACGGAGGAGAGGTGGCGGCTGGTCAGCCGGCAGGCCAGCCAGCAGGTAAGTTATCTTTCTATTTTTATTTTTTAACCCTCCCCTCCTTCCTCTGTCCCTGCCCCACACCAGTTTCCCGGGAGTAGCAGCAACTGGTGCTATGAAATAACAGAGTGGCAAATATCAAGGCAAGTTGTCTTTAATCCAGTACCAGACACTTCCTATCCGTTTTCTCCCTCTTGTAGGTTCCAGATTTCGCCTTTTGTGATGGTTTTGGCGTCTTTCTTCTTCTCCATTTTTCTGATCTACCTGTTTTTCCCTGTCATTTACTTGCTTAATATCCGATACGGTAAAATAAATGCTGGTCCGCAAAAATAAGTGCAGGCGGATCCCAGCGGCAACCACCGGCTCAAATTGAGCACTATCCATAGGTGGCCCTCTGCTAATCTGGCAGTAATATAGAAAGAACATGATCACCCGATTTAGTTTTTGCCAATAATTGCGTCTGTGCAAATTTGTAACACTTTTTACCCATCCACGTCCCCAAATTCTTGCACATTACATTATTATCCAGGGGGGCCAATTCACAAAAGAATTTATTAGTATGGGAAGCAGTACTATAGACACCTCTTTAGAAACTCCTACACCCCTCTGTGAAACATCCACAAACGTCTTGTTGTAGAAGTGCAAAGAGGGCACAGAGCTTTCTATTTGTACTAATTGTTCATGACTACTTCCTGACTATTCCAATTTTATATTTTGGGGTCAATATACAAAGACATGTAGAAGTACGTAATAAAAAGTACTACAGGAGTACTCTTTTTGTATACTTTCAATCAATCAATCAAATCGCATTTGTAGAGCGCAACACTGTCCCCCCTAGCGATATCTGGGTGCTGTGTCTACGAAGAGCAGGGCCTGACTGGGAACCACAACCGGCCCTAGCAAAGTGCTTGGCCGCCCGCCCATCTCACCCCCCCCCCCGTCACCCCCACTCAGGGGGGTTTGGAGGTGCCGCCGAGCACTTTGCTGGGGCTGGTTTTTGGGCGATTTTGGTACAGGACCGATTTTGCAGCTATACTGCAAAAACAGCCCTGTAACAAAAACGGCACCCAGGGGCCCAAAACCGGCCCCCACCCGTGCGGCGCACCGGGGGATTGCCCGGTGCCCGCAATGGTCAGTCCGGCCTTGCCAAAGAGCCAGGTCTTGAGTCTCATTCTGAAGTCTACCAGCGAGGGGGCTGATCGGAGCTGTAGGGGAAGGTTGTTCCCGATCTTGGCAATCGATGTAGGAGGAGCAGCCACTGAGGAGAGTGTGTGCAAGGGTGAGTGAGGAGGAGCGCTGGTGTTTGGTGGGTTGGTGAAAGGTCAGTCGATGGTTTAGGTGGGCAGGTCCGAGGTCATGGAGGGCTTTGTAGGCATGTGTAGGCAAGTATCCTGAACTGGCAACTTTTCTGGATTCTTACATGCCTTGAAAGAAGGCACAGTCCTTTCTGTTGGCAGTAACTCTATTTGGATATTTTCAGACCATCACAATCTGTCCCCATACTCAGATGTTTTGTGGCCAATTGACAGAGGCATTTAAGAGTGCACGAAGTAGTACTACTTAATAAACCCATAAAAGCCTTTGTGAATCGGCCTTTGAATCAGGACTTTGTCACACCTTTTCAGTTATTAAAAAAAAAGGAAAGATTGCCAGCATACATCTAGTTTCAAAGATACAAGGAAAAGTCATGCAAAAACCCCAAAAGTAATTTACAGCACCAACTCATAATTAAGTGAGGAAATATTACAATCATGTCAGAAAAATTATGACAGGGCATAAACATGAGTGAGATATGAGTAGGACAGTAATTGGGAATGACATTGGACTTCCCTTGTGTAAGACAAACTTTGCACACAGAAGCATTTTGCTGAATTCCTTATGAAACTAACAGTGGCGGCTCCTTCGCTATGGCGGAAAAGCGTTGCCCCACAGCTTTTAAGCAGTGCGAAGTAGAAACATAAAATGATAATAACTTTGAGTTATCATATTATGCTTGTGTTGCTTTTCGGGTGGGCGGGACGGGGCTGCTCTGCCCTGCTTGGAGCACGGCAGGGGAGGAGTGATTTGCCCACTTCTAAGTGAACATGACTGTTTGGCCGCCCTTTCGAGCCACCCAAAACATTCATGTACACTTTCCCTGTTCTCTAAGCAGGCTGCATTAAAGCCTGCATGAAGAACATACCCAGGCCCCCATTCCCTGGCAGAGCATCGAACTATGACGCTCAGACCAATCTCAATGCTGCACTCAGGGGAGCCTGGGTGCTTACCTATCACAAGGCTGCATTGCAGTGTTATTGGTCAGTGGGGCTTGGCTGTGCCTCCTGTTCGTCGAGTTCGACGTTGAGAGCAGGAGCCGAGATGCGGGACCCGGAGGCAGGGTACGTTTATTTATTTTAATATTGCGCATCCCTGCGTGCGCCACCCCCGCCCGCCACCTGTGAGCCATGCCGGCTGCCACTGGAAACTAATAAAATAAGATTATTGATGCTGCCTGTTTGCCTATTCTAGTAGTGTCAGCTATATTATACTGTGGAGAGTTATGGCTATTTTAACATAGTCTTTCATTAGCATTTAGTGATGGAATGGCGTTGGAAGCTGCTGGATTCTGGTTCTGTCCGGTTCTATTGGTCTGGGGCTTCTCTAACCTACCTTGCGGAACAGTGACACAGACAGTCCTGGATGAAGGAAGCAGCCTCTTACATGCAGTGTGTGGATCTTTGGGAAGCAGCTGCCTGCAGGGAGCTGATGGGGCTCCTTTTCTCCTCTTCATCACGGTGGGCGTTATTGTTGACAAATACTTTCTTTTCACTAGGAGGATTTGTTGTTGAAGTGGTTGCTGAACTAGATAGTGCTAATGTTGACGGATAACTACTTTATTCTCAGAGTCCAGCATTGTTAAAGTCTTGGGTGGGTCATTCTCAGGCTCTCCAGGTCTGCACAGTTTACAGATAATTAATTCCATTTTAATTGGTTGTCCCTGGGTTCGGGTTCGGGTAAGTGCCGAATTTCACATCTCATTTCCAGATAGAACAGCCCACTAAACGCACAGTGAAGCAGTATCAGTTAATCTGCCAAGGGATTAACTCATGTTTTGATGTAGGGTTTTTATACTTTTGGTTGTTTGCATCTGTATTTCTGTGGATTTATATCCTGTGTGAAAGTCTGGTGTGAGTGTAAAAGCATTGGTAGCTACAATAGTTCAGCCACACAGTAATATTCTGTTGAACCAGGCACTTTAACTTAAACTCAGGCTGCTGCTCTAAGTCTGTTGCACTTTGAATCTTTCAATACTGCTTTTATTAAGGGCATGAAAAACAACTTTGGGGGCTTTTTATAACTTTGGGAGGCTAAGCTGGTCAGCAGGAAGTGGGAAGACTGTTCCGATGTTAGTGGGTTACTTGGGATGAGACTCGCTCATCTAAGTGACGTCTGGGTTCTACCACAACTCGGCTGCTGTTCAAAATCTTTTACACTTTGAATTTTAATACTGTTTTTATTCAGGGCATAAAAAACAATTCTGGGAGCTTTTTATAACTTAGGGCGGAAATGCTGGCGAGACACTCCGCAAGGAGTAGCTATGCGCTTTTCATATCACACTATTATTAGTAGTATCATTTCTGCAGCACACAATAATATAGTAGTAAAGGTTACACTATACATGTCAAGTTAAGTATTATACTTTAGTCTAATTACATTAATATAGTGTTTCCTACTCTGCCCTGCCTGGCTCCACCCCCTAGCTATCCTGCTCCCTCCAACCCCCGCCCCGTCTGAGGGTTCCCGCAGTTGTTTTTTTCCAATTCCAGCACTGTTATTCTTACTGTACAAAGTTACAAAGAAATCTGGCCTGCCATTTCACACAACATATTTTTAAAAATGTTGCCAGCTCTGTTAAGGGCGAAGCAGGAAAATTATTTTTAAAACTACAATTGAGAACAAGCAATTGCAAAGCCAATACATTGCTTCTTGTTGACCTTTTGGCTCAGGTAATGCTTTTTGCTGATTCTGTGCAGAACAAGAAGGTGTGATGGCATGGTCACTGCTGCTGGCCATGTCATTCTGTAGGCACGAGCATGCGTCAACATGCATGTCCGTGGTGTACAGAATGACACTGGTATCGTTTTTATTTTTCTTATGTAGTGATCAAAGATGGTGGACACCATTTTAACGAGCAAATAAAAATGAAAATATATTTAATCTGAGTGCTTTTTAGATAACAAAGTGGCCCAGCCGCAAATGGTAGCTGCCAAACCCTCCAAATGACTGAAATTACCAAAAGCATGTGAATGACCGAGAAGGGTCGGAGAGCAGCAGAGGAGCAAGTGGGGAGCAAGGGGAGGATAGTTGGGGTGAAATCAACAAATTGATGTGGAGTGGGGAACACACAGAGGCATGTGAAAGCTGTTTTTAGAATGTGGTGTGGCTCACGAGCAAATGACAGCTGCTGGCCATCCAAAAAAATAAATAATAAAATTAACCTTTTAGTTCCAGGACTGAGAGCGATGTGGGAGCAATGGAGGAGTGGGTGAGGGGCAAGTGAAGGGAAAGCAGCAGGGGGTGGGTAGTTTACAAGTGGATAAGCAGCAGGCAAGAGAGTGTAAGACAACACATGACTCTCATGGAGTGCATAATGAAACGGAAAAAAGTAGTTCCCTAAATATAAGCAGTGGAAGAATACAAGTCAACCAATCAAAAGTATGGTAAAGAAGCTCTACAGCAGGGGCTAGACAAACAGAAGAAAGGAAGGCAAACCACGGAATACAAAAGAAGGAAATGAGAGTGACAAATAGCCAACTAATAGTAAGCCCACTGGGCGGCTCCAAGCCATCTGTAAGTTTTTGGGGTTGTGCATAAGAAATCTTTTGCAAACAGTTGAAAGCTGTTGGTAACGCCTTAAATGGGAAGCCATGCGCTGTAGCCCAACTATCCTGCTGCTCTGCAGATCCGGGAGACGCTGTGCTTAACTGAGTTTGGCACTAATGCTCCTTCTTTGTTCTCTGATTCCAGAACTTTTACTTGGGGACTTACGAATAGGAAACATAACAGGACTTTCAAACAACCCGGGGTCTTCTCGTATCAGGGATCAAAATATATTAGAGCCGTCAAAATATTACTGTAGCTTGATGTCCCACCTGAAGGTGGGTGGGCGACTTCAACTATGTCACATGAGGGGACACATTCAAAAATGTTAGATTTTGTGAAGCATGATATCCCCAAATTTGCCGACAGCAGACATGATTAATAATATGCACATCCCTAATTATTATATATAAGTGCAATGTCCAACTAACTTTTATGTCATTCAAAGAATTAAGCAGTGAATACAGACAGGGCGAAAGAGAGAATGATATGTATTAAAATATGTTTCTTCAAATGATTCATGAATTTCATCAATGTAGGTTAATTATGGAAATGGAATGTGGTTGTTGCATTGCTTAGCTGCTGCCCCCGAGAAGACTGGAACATGCTGCACTTGTTCAATCAGTACCAAGTCGACCACCCATCGCCCCCACTCCATTCACCAACTTTCCCTTACTAGTAAAATGTATTAGCAGTGTTTTCCTTGTTAAGCTTTGTAGCTAATTAAAGTTAGTACTATCACCTGTAGTCTATTGTAGGTGTAAATGTTGCATTAACTTAGTAGTCAAAATTAGTAGTTAAAAACAAGGGACCCGAATCACAAAAGTAATCTGAGACAAAATCCTAACTTTACAACTTTTGGTATTCAGAAGGGCATTTAGGAGTAGTAAAGTTAGGATTCCTAACTTTACTACTCCTAAATGCCCTTTGTGAATACCGAAAATCGTAAAGTTAGGATTTTGACTCAGTTAAACTTAAGTTTTGGTCTTACGTTAACCAAAACTTAAGTTTAACTGAGACAAAATCCTCACTTCACGTCTTTTGGTATTCACAAAAGGTATTTAGGAGCAGTAAAGTTAGGATTCCTAACTTTACTGCTCCTAAATGCCTTTTGTGAATACCGAAAGTTGTAAAGTTAGGTTTTCGTCTCAGATTACTTTTGTGAATCGGGCCCAAGAACTATGATTTATTCCAAACGCCCTCAATGTGTTACCCATAATGAGATCATTTCAAATATATGTTAAAAATCATAATAAAACTTTTATTTACATTATTTTCAGTGCAGATATCATGGGTGGTCATAAAAAGGCAAGTTCTGAAATTCGTGGATGTTTTTCATCAATTTCACATTATGTCAAGCCACAGTGGCTAACGGTGGAGGGTCACCCGCTGGCATACTCTGGGGCCTGAGAGAGCCTGGCAGGAGGGCGAAGGCCAACATTGGCAGAAGGAACCACACAACAAGTTAAAGGCAAAGCAAATAAAACGTGTTTGTGTTCACCAGGGTATTTACAAGTGGCTGTTCGAGGTCATATCAGACAGCACCAGAGGACAATGTAGATCTCTAGGGATCACGCTGTGGGCCATAATGGTTCACAAGAAGTTTTACATCCTTGCATCTTCTACCTATTCCAATGAATTTTTCTTCATGCCCTGGAGGGATGTTGCAGGTTTCACAGTCAAAGGCACTGAAGTCTCTCGCCTTGGGCATGGACAGTCTTTGCTATATTGTGGGTCTGTGCCATTGAAGCTTCCTGGACCACGTCAGAAAGGACTTTGATGGGTTCACTGGCATTTTTCTTACTAGGCCAGAAGGCACTCTGCTGGAGTCGCCACTTGGGGCATTGACGTTTACTGTGCTGGCACTACAGAAGAACCCACCTGGCATGGCCTATGCCCTATGGCAGATGCCCTTTCATTGTCCATAACATAAATTATTAGTTTGTGAGTCCCAGGGGAGGATTGTGGCTTAAAGGGTGGTCTGTAAGGTCCGTGATTCTGAGCAGAGCACTGATGGCTGCTGTGCGCACACATCCGTGCTGGTGGCGGTGAGGGTGGTCGTGGTCGGGGGACCCTTGATGACACTGGCCTGGTGGATCTCGCTTCCACCTTCAGTCCTCTCACTGTCACTCGGGGCCATATCCAAGGACTCGGAGTCGCTGCTGTCACTCTCTGCCTCAGACCTGCTCAGGCTGTTCTCTGGGTCCACTTCCAGCGACCCTGAGCCGCTCCCAGGCTTCTCGGGCTCTTCCTCCTTCTCCTTTTCCTTCTGCGCCTGGGCTTCTTTGGAGTGTCTCCACTTCATGCGCCGGTTCTGGAACCAGACCTTCACCTAAAGCACAGAAAAAAACACTGTGGTCAGGAAAAGAAATGTAAACAAACAGGAAAAGCATGCAAAACTGCTGGTCTGACACCAGCTGTGTTGCTTCATCAACTGTTCCTCATATTACGAGTTTATTTTGGATGTGTGTATGCATTATAGGGCTGTGCACAGTTGTGAAGTCCTTGGACTCATAAACTAGCATTTTCTTTTCACTTGGGGAGCTTTGTAAAGTATGACGTTTGCAAAGTTCAAAAAACATGAAGGACTCTTTACGTTGTAAGGGATTTGTCTTGTGACCACTAAGACCTATAACAAATATTCTGGTCCTTTACAAATACCCCATTAATTAATGTATTAATTCATTCAATGTGCAATGAAACAGACTGGCACAACAGCAGCCCACATTGTCCCCTCATCTGAGCCCTTGCTCTCACACAAACATTCCTGATGGGGCAGCTCACGTCTGCCCCTCCGACACAACTGCTGTTACTTTACCAACGCTAACTAAAGGCCGTCCCTACTGCCACCCCCACCTCATTCCACTGATCATAACAGGGTGCAGCTTCCATTCCACCACTTCATGTTCTCTGGTACATATGGGGCCTCCTGGAGCAGGAAATAGCATAGGGAGGCAGTCGATTTTTAACTACACGTGGGTAGTTAAATCAAGAAATTCAGAAAACTACACGGACGGCAAAATTTTTCAATTGTGTTCGACTATATGTACGTAATAAAAATGTGTCCATCCCTAATGCATAAAAAATGTTGTGGTGCCAACCCTGTGTTACGGTTATGTTGCACTTTACACTGAGAAATCACCCAGTCGCTTCTAAAATATGCATATATTTCAATTTAAGATGTCAACATTGTTAGGAAACATTTAGCTAATAAAATTATTTCAAGACAACTTCTCTGTAACATTTTGCAATACAGTTGTGAGGCTATCCAAACTCCACACACACACACAGGGAAACGCATGGTTTATTAATAAAAATTACTATAAATAACATAATAACATTTATTTCCTCTACCTTAAAGAAAAATATATGTATATTTTTTCTCCATGGCAGAGAAAATATATGTTAATATGTTAGTTAAATCAATTTGACTAATTAATACGCACTCTTCACACATTTTATTAAGTGCAAATGTGTCCCCGTGCTCCTGCACTAAAAAAATTATATGAACGCAGCATAATCATGCCACATGGTGTAATGGTGACATTTCAAGAATGTTTATGCAAGGATATATATGTGTAAAGTAAAGTTCTCCGGGGCAAGTGATTTTATCTTGCTGCATAAAGTTAACCCCTTTAATCCAGGTTTGAATAAATACGTTGCTAAAACAAATATATATGAAAAAAAATCTTATGACATAAACCATGTGCATATAAGCACAGTATAACCACTATTCATGACCATTTTGGGGGTCCCATGTAGAAGTTCACTCAGAAAGCATTCTTTATTTTATTTAGGGTAAATCCAAACAGAAGTCTTTGAAAAAGGCCTCAGGGGACTTGAAAAGTTACACTTTTTTGTATATCTTGGGCGGTTGATCTGCAAACAGTCAATGTGTGACTTTTATCAGTAAAATTTGAATTTTCTAATAAATGAGATTGGCTGATGAAGTGCGTGGGTTATATTTCCACCATCTTGAAACTAGTAAACTCGCCCAAACTCACGAATTCCATAATGTGTGAACGCTTTGCAGAGAAAACTAGTAACCTAATGATCAGTTCCCATCAGAAAAGGGAGAAGAAATGCACAAAATACGAGATTGAGGGCCATATGTATGAAGGTACTGATTTGCGATTCTGAAATAGCGATTTTTAAGAAATCGCTATTTCAGAATCGCAAATTGGTATGTATGTACAAATTCGCTTTTTTTTTGTGAATTCTTAGTATTCCTTAATTGCGATTAGCAAAATTGCGAATCACACTTAAGGAATACTTTCCCATTCATTTCTATGGGCCAGGAGGCCCATAGGAATGAATGGGAAGGTATTCTCAATTTTGCGATTCGCAATTTGAAAATCGCAAATTGAGAATAATTTCAAGGGTGCAGGGGTGTCCAAAGGACACCCTGTTGCACCCCTGAAATATGCATGCGTGCACATGTGGCGCACATACATGCCCTAAGGGCATGTATGTGCGTCACATGGCACTATGAAAAATGCTGAAATGTGCATTTTTAAAGGAAATCGCAACTTACCACAAACTAGAAGTTGGTGGTAATTTGTGATTCCTTAAGGGCATTTTGGAAATGTTTTTGGCTTCATACATTGCATTTAGGGAATCGCAAAATTTGCGATTCATTAAATGCAATTGCAAAATAAGGAACGCAAATTTTGCGATTCCAATTTTGCACCAGAATTTACTTCATACATATCATTTCCCTAATTTGCAGTCCAGATACTTATATTACTTTCAAGGTAACACAAAAACCGACTACAAAAACTACAGTTAAAAACATTATAGTTCAGTTCCTGCATATATTGTAACATTCGAAAGTGAAAAATATCACCTAAATAAATGACTGTCAAAGTAAAGCCAAAAACTAAAAAATCCTGAAATTTAGCAGTTATGATACCCTACCCAAACAGTAACTCAATCCCAGGCCATCAAACCCATAGCTTGCCGCACTAGCGTAACCTCACTTTAACTGTGATTTGTACAGTTTATTTCTCACTTTTTCCACATCTGAATGTCAGGTATGTTTGTAACTGTGTATCCCGTTTTGAGAGACAGGGGAAATAAAAAAAGCAGTAAACTATGGTTCAAAATCGCCATCAATGAATTCTGGTGATATCTTAAATTTCACCAGACCTTCAAAAAGGCAATACAGGACCATACTGCAAGTGACTTATTATGTATTTGTATAATAAATATTTTTATAGGGGACTTTAACCCATAAACTGTTTAACAAAAAGGGAAATAATTACAGATCATAACTTTAATGCTGGCTGATACTGCGTGGATGTCTGAAATGTAGAGAGAGCAAAGCTGAAGCTAGTGCTTACTTATACATTCGACAGTAGAGAAATTTAGAGATCCATTCTGTCTAGGGAGGAGAGACTGTTAAATTTGTTCTCTTCAAGGTGCAGCTAACAATGGGAACTGATTGCATTAGAATGTTTAAATTGTGTTTACTTTTCATTAATCGATTGTTGATAAAACAATAAACAATGGTCAGAGCCGTTGAAACTATGTAATGGTGTGCCTTCTGAGGTTACTGAATAATTAGTGTCTTACCACACCAGCCATACAATTTGGCACATAGTTTGCAGGTTTCAAGAAGAAATAATTATTCTAGCTGAAATGGATTAAAATCATCCTGCCACAAAACATGCTGTAAAGTCGTATTATTTGTCTTCCTTGTTGCATCATTTAGCTATTCATACCACTCAATTCGATACTCTGTCTCTGCTTTCAATTGGCACTCACAATATTAAAGTTCTCCAAAGTGCCTTAGAGGCTACAACTATCATGAAAAAACTCATATTTAACAAAGAAAGATTGAATCTTCTGAAACATGCGTTTTTACACCTTTGAATTTCGGGCAATAAAAACACCCAAACATGAATTATTACAAGAGCTGTGATAGCAACTTTGGAGTTATGGTTAGGTCTGATTAGTTCTGACTTTCAAATGAAAAGTTCTTTTTTTGTATTTAATAACTCTAGAACCGTTTGACAAATCTGCACAAAAGCTTCCCCAAAAAAGTCAATCCAATTCGGTTCGGCATGGAACGCTTCAAGCAGATCCATCAAGTGGGGGACAAAACAAGGTGGTCAAAAAAAGTGACATTTCGCATTTAAATCTCATAGGATTCTTTACTCGCCCATAAAGAAAAACAGCTAACCAACCTACACCATACACGACAGGAAAGTAGAACTTTACACTTGGATGTGCCTTTGCCATTTTTTGTGGGATTAATAGATCTTGTGCAGGACTCCAGAATCTTGGATCCCCGGAGTCATCAGGATTGCTGAATCCTAAAATCCATGGGTTGATCACCAGTGGTGGGTTGTGCCGTAGGCCAGGACCCGCTGGATGTGGCTGAAGGCCATGCATTTTGGTGGTTGATTGCATTCGACATGTTTCAAAGGAGGGCCTTACTGCAGGCCAAACGCTGTTGTTTGGCCCTATTGGATACGGCTGAAAGCTGTGCACCGCATGGGTTGACTGAACGTGGCGTGCTGGGGGCAGGGCCTACTTTCTAGTTCTGCTGCACATGGCCAAAGCCTATGCGCAACAGCGGTTGGCAAGTTCGACGGGCTGGGAGCAGGGCCTGCATCCAATCATCCAGCCCTCACTGTACAAATGGGTAAAGCACAGCACGGAATGGTCATCTGCTGCAGGTTGTGCGAGGGCCTAGCGTTACTCTCACCGTGCACTGCCATCCATATCAGGTTAGGATACATGATATAAGCAAACATTTGCTGTTTTTTAAAATTGTGCACTATGGGGAGGGGCCTTGGCTAACTAACAGAAGAAGCCTTGAGTGGCTCATATTGACTCTCCCACCGCCAACTGTAACAAATAGCAATTTACACTCGGGCGACCCGGTGTAGCCTGAGGCAGAAGGGCTATAGGGCTATTTAAATATTCCACCCACTAAGGGTAGAATGTTCTGAATTAAAAAGGGAGAAACATGAAGACAAACATTGGAATATTGGAGGTCTGGAAGTATACCAGCCTTATAAGCCCAGAGCTACTCCACTTTCTTCAATGGCGCTCTCAACATTCTAATTTTCTACTTATACAAATTATTTTCCATTTAGTGATAAGTACATAAGGATGTATCACTTGGAGTTTAAAATCAAGAATCTTCCTGGAGGGAATAGGATTATTTAATCTTCTACCGAAGGCTATGGTCACTGGTGGTCAAGGGGAAAGAGAGTAAAGGCCTGCAGAGACAGACGTACAAAAGAGGTTTACACACTTGAAATGGATTTACCAGTGTGAATGTAAGTAACCTATGCGTAGATAAGTCACACAATATTCACAAAGTTTCAAGAAGAGGAACACGTCATCAAATGGGAGCAGCTAATTTACACAAGTGTTGTTTTCCCCTAATTTCACCTGTGGGTATTCTCGATGGCTTTGCCGGAAAACTGGTCGTAAAAACCCACACAAAGAGGTTTCATATACCAGTTTGTTTAACTTTTGGTGCATTGATGAAGATTTGCAAGTGTGCTTCCAATACTTATCTGCAAACAATATATAGCTGGAAGGTTGGGAGTTGTCTTCTGCAGAAAGGGTGAGATGCAGGGGCATAGTTTACATAGGTGCAGCGGGTGCAGTGGCACCAGAGCCCACGGGGGCCAACTTAACCCTGATTATTGGTGATTCAAAAAGCAGCCAAAGGAAGGGGCCCGCTGTCTTCTTTGCACTGAGGCCCTTGACACACTGCCTACGCCGCTGGTCAGAGGGAGCGCTAGTGACATCAAGTGTGCCGGGGATGGACGAGGAAAGAGGATGAGAGGGACAAATAATTCTATGAAAAAACAGAGCGGTTTCCTACATGTTTTTAAAGTTGTAATTTACTGCTACATGCAAACCTGGGACTCACAATATAGCTACTTTTCTTGGTTTAGAAAAGGTAATAAAAACATGACTTCCTTATGGCAGCTATACCTTTCTGAAGCTTGGGGAAGAACGTTTAGTACATAACTCAACAGAAGAGACATAGTCAGAACTTACAAGAGTTTTTCTTTTTAAGCAAGATACTGACCCTTTTAAAAATCATTTGCGCTTTTATTTGTATATGAGGAAAGAAAAGTTTTGTAAAAGTCTTCTATTTTTTTTATGCATTTATTTATTTATTTTAAATGAAGAAAAACAGTAACAGGCACTAGGCCTGACCGGTTTATTTGTAAAAGCGGGCTCTCTTCTGCTTACTGATGGCAGGAACTATTTGTGGAGGCAGGCTCAGTGGTAGATTATGTGACAAAGAAAAACGTAATCATTTATACTGGCTGTCATTTAGTTTGTCTTCCATTTTTTTTCAATTAAAGTTTTAAAATCCCAATCCACTGGCCCGTTGAAGAGGAATAACGTGTTTTAATGGGATATGAGGTGGCTCTTGATATTGATTTTAAAAACAAATAAAAATGTCTACCCTAAAAAGTTTTCCTACAATAAATTCTGAGAAGTACAGTAAAAATAACAGCTTTTCAGAAAAACATATTATGGGAAAATAAAGTTTTCATAGAAAATCTTCTGTAAATTAGGGTACTTAAAAAAAATACCTATTGCAAGTGTTTTATTCTACAGGAATGTTTGAGGACGCAGAGACCTCAAGAACTATCTACACTTTTTCAAATTCTGAGAAGGTATTACGCGCGGCGATCTAATCAGCAGGGTAACCCACGAGGAGGGTTCCTCGGAACAGTTGTGTTCTTGGGACACCGGCCTGCGAGACGCCATGTTGAGTTTACACATGCAATAAACTTGTATATGTTTCCCGGATTGTTGGGAGCCCCTCTACACATATTGGTTCAACTGGAATCATATGTGATTAACATATCGGATCTCTAACCGAATTACGGTGTGACCGATAGTGGCACTGGTGGCGACACATGCCCTGAAGAAGACCGGGGTGACCTTCTTGGCACAGTAAGTCGGTCGAAACATGTTGGCAAAGGCGGTATTAGGAGGGCTGTTTAGAGAACTCTAATCTGTCTCTTGGAAACAGCGCCCATCCTTTTTTTCTTTTTAATCCTGGTTGTGGAACCTATTAATAAAGTTGTTGTTTGGTATCCCCAAACCAGTTTTAAACACTATTTCCCTCAACTGCACGTGTTGCGCACCAATTCCAGTCACATGGTGATATTCACTGATCACTAATTGTGTTTTTTGTGTTTCTGTTATATGTATGTTGTTTGGTCACGTATTGTTATTCTGTGGTCTTGTTTTGTTCAACCCCCCCCCCCCCCCCTATGCTCCGTCCAGAGTGTGGCTACACCTGGACGTATTGTAAGCAGACCCGATGATGAAGCATGTCACACACTTCGGTGTGTGAGTGAGGGCAGTTTTTTCAAAACAATTAATTTTTTTGTTTTGTGGGACGTGTTGGGGTTGTTTTTGTTCACTTCTCTCCACCCCTTCATGTGTGTACAATACTGCACAATAATACATTTTACGTGCTATGTATTTTTATACTACATTCAACAATACATATTTTGATTCCTCCGTTTGATTGAAATCTGTGATTTCCAAGAATTAATGAAAATGTGTCAATATGAGAATATTCTTGTTACTCGTGAGCTTTGTGATACTGTTTTATCCTATTATTTGAAGCTTTCATTCAGCTAGAAACCCGGCTTCGCAGAACACGTCTTTCATTTCGATTATTGAAAATAAATTACAGGTGTGATGTAATCCCTATGAATTCTTGGGTTTGCAAGTATTGCGTGTTTAAATTGCTGTTGTTTTCCTGTGATATTATAAATATGAACAAGTGATATGAATTATTTATGCAACTTATAGAAGATAAATAACAAGAAGCTAATGCTTCAGCAGGGCTCCTGTGACACCACCATCCACTCAGGATTAGCCAGGCAGTCAGCGAGACGACAGCTAGACACATGGATGGGCATGTACGTCCATAGGCAGACATAAAAAAATTGCAAGTTAGAGGCACGTTTTCAGAAAGACATACAACCATAACACATAATTAAATTGCTAACACTGGGCTCTCGCAAGCAAGCGTGCTACCCGTCTGCAAAGTGTTTTGTATGAGGTAGTCAGCATTAGATAAATAGTCTTTCTTTCTTTATCGCAGGACTCCCTAGTTGGGGTATGGCAAAATGTTTTTTCCACTATAGGTACCGAAAATTATACAGAAAAGGCACGTTGAGGCTGCAGTGATACTAAGGATGCAAAAAATATATATTACCCAAAGGCCTCTTGTGCCCAACTTATGACCTGGATAAAAATTGCCAAATATCTTATCCTACTAAGTGTCCACAAGGAAGTACTGTGTTGGCTGTCGTCTAAGTGACCACGAGCAGCCCTGACAGTTTTAGGTGGTAGGCAGGTCACAGGCATGCCAACAGAGCCCAACAGAGATGTCAGGAAGGGGATGCTGCCACCCTTTGCCCTTCTGAGCAGAGCTCCTGCTCATCAGACACCCGGCCCCGTTAGGTGCTCTGCTCACTCTCATCAGACCTGTCTACCCCCGCTGCTCTACGCCTCTTCTAATCTGCACTGTGCTCCCTCGAACCCTCTTGTTAAATGCCCTGTGCGCTATTGTTCTCAGTTAATCACCCAGCGCTCTGACCTACTCTGCGCCGTCTCTTTAGATGTACTGTGCATTGGACACACTCTGTACGCAGGGTCAATAGAAGTACGTGATTTGGCTGCTACTGCATTTTCTACATAGTTATAAACTTGCCACTTGTGCCACATATCCCATCGTCTGCTACATATTTTGCAGATTTTAACAAAAAAACGTTATTTCTAGTTCAGGTTGCGCAGCTCCTCTCTCCTGCTTTACACGGCCCGTGCTGCTCTGCGCCCTCTCGGCGGAGCTGCACGCAGCACGGTGTGCTAAGACCCGTTTAAAAGAGAGAATCTGCTGCTCTCGGGCAGCCCACCCCTGTGGCACCGACCGAATAACGTGTTTCCATCAGTCGTGCAGCTGCTGCAAAATGCATTTGAAAACTGAAACGGCAATTTCACTTCCCTCCATCTCGGCTTGCACAATTTCACAATCCAGGCTGGCTCGGCTTTATATCTGTACTGTTAATTCTCTTTTTAGAAATAAAGTCCGGAAGCAGCGATGTGTGTATGTCACTCGGCGTGCACCATTGCTTGTTTACTGCACATGCTTGAAATATACATCTGCCAAAGTACACATGATGCTTTGGCGAGCAGCCAAGAAGGTCAACGCACGACTACAAAGGGCGACTAAAAAAACAACAATCTACTGTGAAACAAAACAGTAAAATGCGGCTATTTGAAGCCACTATACCTTCCAGAGGAAAAACATAGGGGCTAATTTACAAGGTCCTTGCGCCGTCGGTGCGTCACTTTTAACACAGAAATAAGTGACGTACCGGCTGCGCCAGGGGCTTGTAAATAAAATCTATATGTTTTCCCGCAAAAAAACACATCGAATAAAATTATTTAAATCCAGTTACTATTCTACCAAAAAAGCAATAATATTTGATCAAAATATGAGATTGATCGGCTAAAAATACTATACTATTCCGCTGCAATTCTATATAATAAAATGATGCTAAAATACAAAACTGTCATTAATGTATAACAATGTTCAACTAAAAAAAATATATTGTTCTGGACATAGGCACACTACACTTTTCGGGAAAATATATATTACTGCTCCGCAAGAAAATATATTAAGATCTAAAAAAAAATCCCTGGTTCTGCTGGAAAGTACAATACAGTCCTTCCCAAAGTAGAGAGAGGTTTACTTATGTCATTTATGGTGAGTGATATTGGTTTCCGTAAAGCCAGTGGTCGCAGCCATCTCTGTCTGCAATCGGTGGAATTAATTATTTTTAATGGGGGGCTGTTGAAGCACTGTCGTGGCTCCTCAGCCGCTTCAAGGCACATGAAACAGAAGGTGCCGTGACATCCAACAGGTGGCTATTCACTTTCAGGCCTTGATACCACCAAAGTTCACCACACACAACTTTGTATATGTTTACATGGGTGCCATTTGGTTCAGTGCCTTCTCTTAGGACTCTGAGGATTCCATTGGAAAGTCGAGTCTTTGAGCCGCAGTAAGTAGAAGGCACGGAGGCTATCTGTAGTTTCTTATTAGTGTTATAAGCTGGCTTGATGCGGCCAGAGGTCTTATGTGCTCATGTTATAACTGGGGTATTAGAGGCACGCAGTGTTCGGTAGGTTATATGTGCGAATTCCCTGGGGTATATCCACTGATAATAACCCCATAAGCAGTACAGACTGGCATCACTTACCACTTGTTTAATGAGTCTGTGTTTTCTGCTTCTTACTACCGCTTCTGGTGCCAGGTAAATTAACATTTTTTCAGAAAAGCTAATGTACTCCTTCTAATGCACACAACAGGCTTACTTTGAGGATTGTGTGTTCTGCTAGTAAATAAAGATGGCGGCAGGAGTCACACAAGTCCTAAAAAATAGAGGGCTAAAACTGTAATAAAAATAGAAAGCCCTGGGGCTGTAGATGGAGAACCAATAATCAAATACTTCGGCCATGTTTTCATAAATACAATAGCAACAGGCGTGCTCTCTAGGTATCTAGCCTTCAGGGCCGTCTACGCCCTAAACTCAAGGCATCAATGACGTCACAAACAATGACCCTAAAGAATATTCCGCAATGATTCAGAAAAGGTGATAACATTTTGCGACTCTTCCTGTAAATCGACATGATCCTACCGTGACTCATATACATTCTAGATTTAGATAACAAGAGAACTGACCTCCAAACTGCCCTCTCCAGAGCGCTAACCATGGCCTAGTGATGCCCTTCGGGTATTCTTTGAAACCAGCGCTGATACAACTTCCTCCCTGCTCGGCATTTATTTTTTTTTTTTTTTTTTTTTTTTTTAACTGAGCTTATAAAGCGCCTGGTTACACTAGTCAGTGTGTCCCCGCGCTAATAGTGGCCAAAAGATCCCTAACACAGCCAGAAAAGAGCGCTTCAATATTTGGGGAACAGATGTGTCTTGAGTTCCTTGCGGAAAACTCTTTCAGACGGCTCCATCCGGAGTCTGAGAGGAAGAGTGTTCCAACTCTGTGCTGCCAGAAGGCGGAAGGATCTGCCGCCCATCCTGGCCCTGCAAACCTTCGGGATACACATTAGCCCAGTGCCCTCCGACCGGAGGGGCCTAGTTGGTTTATACAGTGTGAGCAGATTCCTCAGGAAACTCGGGCACTTACCGTGAGCGATCCGATGGCCTATACACAGGATTTTAAACTGGACACGCTCTTTAATTGGGAGCCAGTGGAGCGTCCCCAATGCCTTTTTGGTGGAAGATCTTTTTGGCAGTGATAACACTAGGCGTGCAGCAGCATTTTGGATACCTTGCAAGCGTTGAAGACATCTCACGTTAGCTCCCAGATATAAGGCATTCCCGTAGTCCAGCCTGGAAGTCACCAGGGCATGGACCAGGGCCCTTCTAGCTGACACTGGGAGCAGGTCGAGTGTCTTTCTCAGACAACGGAGAATGCCAAAGCAAGTACCAGCTACACGTCTAGTGTGATACTCAAAAGATAGTTTTGAGTCCATCCAAATACCCAGATTCTTGACCTGTTCTTTAGGTTGAGGTAAGGGGCCCAGGGTCTGGGGCCACCATGCGGATGTCCAAACAGACGGAGACTTGCCTACAATAAGCACCTCCGTCTTGTCCCCATTTAATCTGAGACAATTGTTTGACATCCAATTAGCCAGGTCTTGCAGGCAGGATGTAAACTGACTGGCTGCCTGCTCAGCTGGCTGAGAAAGAGCTACAACCAGCTGAGTATCATCCGCGTAAGTCACCACAACAACCCCGTGTTTCTCCGCAATAGATGCCACTGGGGCAACATAGAGGTTGAATAAAGTGGGACTTAGGCTCGAGCCTTGGGGAACTCCTTGGCTCAGGGCGATAGCTCTGGACCTATGAGGCCCCTGCTCCACACAAAAGCTGCGGCCAAGGAGAAAGGACTTCAGCCAGTGCCACGCTTTGCCAGCAACTCCTCCCTCTCTCAGGCGCTGTAGCAGTGTGTGATGGGCCACAGTGTCAAACGCGGCACTGAGATCTAAAAGAATCAGTGCCGCAGTTTGACCCTCATCCACATGCTTCCTAAGCATCTCCGTGGAATAGAGGAGAGCCGACTCCGTGGAGTGGAGAGCACGGAAGCCAGCCTGGGTGGGGTGATAGAGTTGTTGGGTTTCAATGTGAGCCGTAAGTTGTTGGTTCGCCAATTTTTCCGCTATTTTGGCGATGTAAGGGAGAAGTGAAATAGGCCGTAAATTGCTCATTTGAGCGATGTTAATCTGTGGCTTCTTCTTAAGTGGAAGTACCACAGCCTGTTTCCATGTCGTTGGAACCGTGCCAGAGTCAAATGACAGTGACAGGAGATGTCTGACATACGGCGCTAGTGTCTCCATATTGCTTCTCAGAATTTTGGCGGGTGCCGGATCTCTAGGAGAGCCTGATTTTATACTTCCAGCCACCTTTTTCAGTTCAACAATATCAGGAGTCAGAAAAGCGCACAGCTTATCTGTGGCTGAAGGTCCCTCATCCAGCAGGGTTTGGTCGCTAGAACCGGCCCTGGCTGTGTTGGAGAAGGCAGCATATATATCCTGTACCTTTTTATTAAAGTAGTCAGCTATCTGATTGCAAGATTGCACCGAGGTAGCTGCTCTTTCTTCCAGACAGGCCAGAGAGGATAATTCCTTATATACTGTGAAGAGTTCTTTGGCGGAGCAATCGGCCTTAGTAATCCTTTCAGTATAATAATCTGCCCGTGTTTTCCTTATCAGAGCATGATACTTTTTAAGGTTCAGCTTATATTCCCTCTCTTGGTCTGGTGCGTAATCCTGTCTCCAGATTCTTTCGAACCGCTTACATACGGTCTTAGCCCTTTTTAAGTCCTCATTAAACCAAGCCGCGGATTTAGTACGCCGCATAGGTCCCCTATTAGACCATGGTGCTGTAGCGTCCAAAGCAGCATGGATGCGTCGATCGAGTGTTTCACACGCCCCATCAATTGTTAGGCCCAGACCTTCCGGTGGTCCTCCCTGTTCCAAACCGGTCTTGAAGTCTGCGGGGGAAAACCTGGCCCACCTCCTCTGTAGCTTGCGAGTACCATCCCTTTTCCCTTGGAGAATTCCAGGGGATTGATTAATCCCCTGGAATTAATAATTAATTTTGCAATGTGAGTGTTAATAGCATGGCCATACTCCATTTTCTTTGGGTATTCGACGCTTTCTAATAGATTAACTGGTTTTTCCAGAATTTTCCCTGAATAGGACTTTCATCCTTAGGTTTATTGTATTTAAAGGAACAATTCGTTGTGTTGTTTGAGAAACTTTCTCCTCCGTGAGAAAGGTGACCTTATCAGAGCCGCTGCTCAGAGCTTATAGAGGTAAACGAGGCGCCTGCTTCACTCAAAGTCAAGGGTAACCTTTTTTATGCCCCAAAAGGTACTCCCAAGGCGTCACCACCCAGAGTCCTCTTTAGACACGGAAAAAACTGTCACCGGGGCGTACAGAGAAAAGAAGGGTCGAGTTTGGCCTAGATTACCGCCATTCCGTTATTTACCGCACAGTTACAAAAACGAGGACAACAAAAAACTAAAAACCATTGTGGATAAGAAAGACAACAAAGAATTGAGCCGATAAATTGAACTTCGCCACAACATCACTCTTTAGGCTGGAGCAGTTGCTAAAATGCTACCGCCGCCGCCTCAATCCGCAGCAAGCAGTCACACCAGTTTATTGCAGAATACCACTTGTTTGTTTCAACTGGAAATATGTAATTTGTAGATCTGTGTTACCTGAGGTCAACTGAGAGACCGATTGGTTGTCGATTTCCTGCAGATCTCTCGCCCTCCAATCAAATGATAAAGCCAAAGAGAACGCGCGTCCCCTTTGCGAGGCGCTCGTTCTCCCCAGTGTGGCGCACGCTGGGGTCACGCACGCACGCAAGTCACCCCACCAGCCCCACGCAGCAAGAAACTCACCTGCGCGTCGGTGAGCCCCAGCATAGCGGCTAGCTGCTTCCGGTCCGGCTTGGTGACGTACTTCTGGATCTCGAAGCGCTTCTCCAGGCCCTTCCGCTGCAGGTTGGAGAAGACGGCGCGGGACCAGGAGCGCTTCCGCTTGTAGGTCTGCGGCATGGTGTCCTTGGTGAGCACGGCGTAGGGGCCTGTGTGGGGCGGGAGGAGGGAGAGAGGCGCGTGTTACACCACATGTCTGCAGAGGGCCCTCATAGAGCAGGACACGCGAGCACACATGCCAACACACAAGCGCACATCACAAGAGAACACATCCCACAGGCACACATCACACAAGAACACGTCACACAAGAACACATACCCCACACACACATCCCACAATGGACACACTAATGCTTGGGATTTAGGTAAACCTAGGACTTAGCCGCAGTGTGTACAAATACATTTATAATAAATATTTATATATATATATTTTTTTTAACAAACACACATTTTGTGCATTTTTCCCATTGGTCACAGTTTCCATCTGAGGTGTGTGGCTGCATAAGAGCTTCCATGCGGAGTGGGGTTACGAATACTTGAAGACAGCGGGAACAGACATTTCTACTGGAGCACTTTAACACTTGTCCGGAGCACCCTATTGCTACCCACCCACTGATGTGTATAACACATTAAAAAAGGATTTCCACTGGAACAAATCTAAACATGCCTGTGGTACTTTTGGAACGCATTTGAGCAAATTCTTGTGAAACACGGTTCAACGTAAGCATAATACAGTCGATCCAGATGTATCCACAAAAGTATTTGTTCAAGACGAAGTCTTATACAACAAATCGGTGATGACAAATACTGCATGCCGTTTGAACAAAAAGACAAGTGCCTCGAGTTTTCTTTTTTTTAATGAGGCAGCCTTTTTTATCTTCCATGCCCACCCTACCTCTAACTTCCTGCCCCCCCCCCCCACTCCCCCAATGCCAGTGCAGATTAGTTTATGAGCCTGACGTCAGTGCAGGGGTTTTCCTTTCTGTGCCAGGCCGCGCACTCCAATTGCCCCTTCTATGCGCCCTCTCCCGGAAGTAAAAACAGGAATTCCGTGCATTGGGTAGGAAGATGCCAGCACCGGCACCTGATGCACGAATCAGCTGATGTCAGCACTACTAGGTAATTTGCCTGCTGTGCCTCTTTCCCCACTAACCCCAGTGCCTCCTAAGTGATAATTTATGTCATCGTCTTTTCATTTAATCGTTTCGATTTTCGCTTCTTGTGCAATATTTTTCTTTATTGTTCGTTTGATATGTAATTATAAAGCCCAGCAGATTTAATGGAGTAAACTATGTTTTATTATGTTACAAATCGCAGATGCTCGTGGACCACGAGCACCTGCGATTTGCACCGCTCGTAATTTGCTAAGGACTCCGCTGGAAATTACAACTGACCAATTTCACAGGTGTGACACGTGCGTTTTTTTGGACATTGAACTATATTACCATACCACCAAAATGCAACAAGAACGCTACTGAGTAGAAATTATAAAATACCAGCTAACCCCAATAGACACCATCGGACCCAAAAATGGGTCTCTTCATAGTGCAGAATGGCCTAAACGCAAAACGCAAAAAAAATGGCCCATTACACCCTGGGAGCGGCCCACTGGCACAGCCACCAGGGAGAGACTCGGTCACCGTTTTGTCCCATGTTCACAAAGATTTGCACTGACTCACAACTGCAGAGGCCTTCTCCATTTCAAGTGGCTCTTGTGCAAAGGCTTGTGAATAATGTATTTTTTGTACCTGAGCACCATGAAACTGCTGCAGACATCTTTAGGCGTGCTCCAGTGCCAGTGTGTGTCCATATCGCATGAGGCGCTAGAACTAATAGGCTATGCCCCAGGCACATTTTTTCCAGAGTAAATATCCGTAAATTAAACACATGTATGTTTACTTTACATCGTTACAGCTGTTATTAAACGTTGATATTATATCGCAGACGTAAGGTATATGTATTTTTTTGCTACAAAAAAAGAAATTTCCCTTCTACGCTACACTGTCTTGAACAACACAAAAGAGGGAACAGAGGGTGGTCTCCCAGCCTGGGCGGGGGTGTCTGATAGAGGAAGAGGCAGGAATGTACCTGGAAACGTGTCCTGAAACTGCTGCTGCGCTGTGCTCCGTGGATGTGTGTGTAGGGGTCCCAGGACGGAGGAGGCCTCGGGACCGGGCTCTAGCGCTGCGAAGTACTGGCCGGATGAAGACTGCAAGTGGGGGGCGTGAGCCCCGGTCTGCCGGCTCGCGCTTATTAAGGAGGTGAGATCTGTGGTCACAGAAACAAGCAGAGGCTCCGTTATTAGAATACTGCTGACTCGACATCCTGCACTTTGTATGGTGCGTGTGTGTGTGTGCTGCGTGCAAATGTAATCCATGGCGACTTACGTTTTTACCAATAAGGTGGTGATTTCAAGGCACGCAGGAATGCAGCCTTCACCCAGATCCCCCCTCCCACTGGCGCTGAGAGTGTGCGGCAGGAGTACTGCTCTATGTGTAAATAGACCACACTACACTTGTCGGGCCCTTTAAGACACAGAAAAAACTCATGATGTCACAGCACACCTCAAACTCTCAGCTGACCATCAAAGCAAGCATAACTCTAGAACGTCTATTGTCAGTGATTGTAAGAGATGCAGGACTAGACAATGAGAACTGCGCCTCGTCTTTAATGGATGGTCCCTTTAAGACACAGACAAGACTCATGATGTCACACTACACCTCACACCCTCAGCTGGCATCATCAAAAGAAGCAGCAATCTAGATAGAGCGTCTATTGTGGTGATTGTTTAGAGATGCAGGATCTGCCAATGAGAACTGCGCTTTCTCTACCCTGGATGGCCCTTAAGAGCAGTTTAGCACACTTATTGTTTCAGATGGGTTCATTGGGGACCATAGAAGGCCCCAACGCAGACTGCGATTTGAGGCACAACCCTTCTCTGCTGCACACCAGGTGTCGGAAAAATACCTCCTCACAGGCACAACCCAGTGTATGCCTGAATCCCGGCTAACCCGCAGAGTTCGGAATTCATGATCTTGGAGTACTGTGCGGGACAGGGAATAGACATATCGACTGCATGCATGCGCGCGAGTGGACTCTCCTGGTTATAGGGTGTGAATGTCGTCACGGAAGGGAAACGATGTGCTTCAGTGACACTCCATCCACCTCACCGTGACATTATTCGACCGGCACGAGTCACAATCAGAATTTTTTAACTATTGGAAGAAGACGAAACTCCGAATTCACGGGGAAACGACATCAGCTTTTTGTGCTGTGCCCTTACCACACATGCACCCAGTGACGTCAATCCATTCAATGGAAAGTTCAAAGGTACCCTTAATTCCATCGTGTACTTCTGTGGAGAGGGGGTCTCCGGAGATATAGCAGCACGTATGTGTTTATTTTACTGCTTTCCTAACTGTACCAGCTGCTAAAATGCCAGCTAATTGAATGCAATTCAAGGTCCCACACACACTGTACTTTTCTACACACTGCAAAGCACCCTGGCAGCTCCTGTGGGAGCCAATGTGTACTAAGTCCAATACCGTGTGGCCCGTTCCTTGGATTCCACCACTCTTTCATGGGGAGCGACAGGAAAGGAAATAATCTTATCTCGCGGATAAACCGTCAGTTGACTGAGTTAGCGGCCTCCTCTGCAAACTTCAAGGGTTTTCTATACATTGTATATAATAATTTCCTGCAAACATGCTGCTGTGCCATCTTTATATATTGTTTGACTTTCGAGGAAAGATGGCTCCATGTACGATATACAGAACTTTCTCTGACACTGACCTTGTGGCAATCAACAGATTTGACTGAATGTTGGCATAGATGACGTCAGGGCCCTTTGTTAAACCGTGCTCGTATGGCTGATATATCACTACAGGGAGCACAATACCCCCTGCAGAGGTGAAACATGGGGTGAGTGCAGACTGAGGTGTCGTGTCAGGTTTGTTGAAATGCGTGCTACAGTACCGAATACACAGCATAGCCTCGACTTACCTCTCAGAGTGTTGCCTTCTCTCACTTTGGGGTCGAACTCCGCAGACAGGATGCGGTCGATACCGAACTTGAGGTCTTTGCTGGCCGGGGCGGGCTGTGCTGAACAGCCCATGGTGTAGCGCCCTCCAGGAGAGCCGCAGCCCAGCCGGGGGTGCTGGTGGTAGGCGGAGAGCGGGGACAGCCGTGGGCTGTAGGGGTCCACGGGCGTGGGCCGCACGGGAGAGGAGGCCTGCAGGTGCGAGGGGCCCGGCTGCAGGCCCTCGGTCGCTTCTCCGCCAGCCTGCGACTGCTGCCGGGGGTGCAGGATGTCTGCGATGCAGAAGGATGGCGCCGGCTTCTTGGCGCTGTCCAGTGCCGGGTACACCGCGGCCCCCGAGCAGTATGCGGACCAGAGGCTGAAGGAGGAGGAGTAGAAGGGGGCCAGCCCGGCCGCCGTGGTGTACATGGCCCGAGCCTGGAAGTTAGGGAAAAAAAGAATCCTTGGCAGAGGCAGAAGGACCTCAGGCCCTAGCAGACGCAGGATACCGAGCGCTATCCTCTCCGACTGTCTCTCCTGTTCAGCGCTATCTCTCCCAGCGCTATATCTCCTCTCTCTCCGCCTGGACCGCTCTCTCCGAACTCTGAGTAAACTCTCAGCGCTCGGCCGGCGCCCAGCTCTAGCAGTTGCACAATCCGGCTGCGCTGATTGGCCTCCTGACGCCTGAGTCACAATGAAGTGAAAGGAGCTGGGCGCGGCCTATGTAGGCTGGACCCGGGTGGGACCGCTGAGAGCACGCCCCCGAGCCGGGAGGAAGAAGCGAGCGCTGCACTTTTCAGCACAAGAACTGTCCTCGCTCGCATAAACAATCTGCCGCCACTTTAATCAAGGACCAAACAAATATTTAGAGTAAAATAACATTTAATTTTGTTTCCTGTGCGTTTTCGAAAACCTAGGAAAATAGCAAAACAAATTGGAGAGGAGCGGCTCCCGCTAGTTAGGTTCAAGCTTTTGGGACGTAGCGCCAGGTGCGGTATGCTTCACTGGGAAAGTCAAGGCGCTGGATGTCGGTACTCATCCCTCCTGTTACTGTGTCCTGCACCCTCAATTCCTTGCTGGACCTGCTAATATTATTGCAATTGTTATTAAGCACACACACCTGGTGCCTGTGCAATGTAACCTTGCATCTATTTTTGGACTAAATCAAAATTACAAAGAAAGTACATGTACAACAACCGACCAGTAAGAAATTACATTTAATGCTGACCATTCGATAAAATGCCGTGCAACTTTAGACCATATTTAAAGAACGACCGGATCTGTTCTTTTGTATTCTTTCACTTGTTCTATCTTTAATATTAATAGCCATATAACCATTAACTTTTTCGAAATTAAGTATTACTTTTACTGGTGCAGCACGAATAATAAAAACAACAATAATAACACCAACCGAAATATTATTATTGGTAATGATAATTAATTACCTAATTATATTGTTTTTATTATTATTACTGATTGTATTTAAATCCTCAAACATATTTAATTTTTACTTTTGAATTAATTCCTGAAATAGCGCATTCGTGAACCCCAAGATGGAAAGTCTAGGCACTTTACAAAGCCATTATGAGATAACTGAAGTTTTAGTCTTGAGACATTTTCAGGTGCAGTGATGAAGGTAAATAGATCAGGGTATAAATACAGCAATCAAGGAAACTCGAATTCACTGTGAGAGACTGGTCCCACCTTGATCCCTAGCACCAGAGTGGGGGAGCAGGGCTGCTAGTGGCCCCCCGGCCCGAAGCCCGTCCGCGGCCTGGTCTAAAGCGCTGCTCCGAGCCTGCGGGCTGGGGATGCGCGCCCTGGTGTGGCCCTCAGGCTGTAGGTCCCAGGCCTTCCTCTCTATTGGCGCGTGAGGGGTAAGAGCGCTGAGAGTGATATTCAGCGTGTGAGGCCCCTGTCTGTGTCCTTCCGAAGAGGTGTTGTCTCTTCCCAGAGGTAAAGGGGACCGGTGCGCTTCTCTCGCTGAAGCAGTATTAGCCACAGGTCCGGCGGGGAGGTAACACGGGCCCCTGCAGTCCCCGGGCCGCCAATTCAGCCTAAAGCCGTAAGCATATGAATATTAGTGAGACGCTGAATATTCCGGGGCCCCCTACACATTCGGGGGAGAGGGGGGGCATAATTTTGCTTTTCAATTGGTTCACCATAGAGTGAAGTGTAACGGAGAGCGCATAAAGATGCACTTTATGTTATTAGTTTATGCAAGCGTTTCACACGCAGCTATTTGTCTGTAAAAGCGGCACCCACATGTATTTTGTGCACCCCCATATGTTCTTATTGCGACTGTAAAATGAAAATATAATAACCCCCTCGCATTATAAAGCACCTGCAGTCATCCTGGGTCAAGATACTTCCTGAAGCGCCCGCGGCAGGGC
Organism: Lissotriton vulgaris; assembly: GCF_964263255.1. Classification (NCBI taxonomy): domain Eukaryota; kingdom Metazoa; phylum Chordata; class Amphibia; order Caudata; family Salamandridae; genus Lissotriton; species Lissotriton vulgaris. The sequence continues at coordinate 1,717,873,735 of NC_141694.1, read as the reverse complement.
TGGAAAGTGTTTATTTGACGGGGCGCACACATCCATTGGGATCCAATATTCAATATGTTTGGTTTAATTTTAAAACGGGGTTTGGAACAGTTAAAATGTTAGAAGCGCCGTGCATTGTTTGCAGCGCTGCCAGAAATATGAAAACGTGGCTGCCCCCCTTATTACTCGAGGTGTTGAGGCACGCGCAATCCTGGCTCGAGGCACACGTTTGCTTGCTGTGTGTGATATGCACCCGAGCTCCTTAGACCCCCTCCCTCCTTTCCGTTACAGATGTTGCAGTTTTCCCTGCAGTATGACGCATAAAACAATTGTCTTGAAGCAAACGTGCAAAATTATAAGTTAGGCGCCGACCTTCAACAGAGAGCAGAGCGAACTTGACGAACTCCGCGAACTGTGGGGAATCACATTGTGAGCCCTGCGCGGATCGCGCGGCTCCGAACCTCGTGGTTCGCGCAACACCGGCCATCACTGGGTGGATCCCAGATACAGCTCTGGGGTCAGCGGGGTGGGGCTCTAGGACGGGAACCTTATCTACTGAAGGTGATCGAAGCGTGTTAAAGTCTCGGTGACCCCACGCTCACACGACAGGGGTTTTTATTCGACAAATGGGGACAGGCCAGGGACCTTTCAGTGAAGCCCTTGGACCACCCAGGGCTGGCACTCACTGACCTCTTGATGATGTGAGCTGCCCTGGCACGTGGGCTCGGCAGAGCTGTCCAGGACATACCAGGAGCCGCACCCCAACGCCACATTGACGCCTATCCTTAATCCGACGTGAAAGCTACATGGTGTACTACGTGTTCTATTATGGAAGGCTGCTCTATGCTGCTGGCTTTAGTGCGCCCCATTGCGTTCTATTGCGTGACACCACTGAACTGGAAGTTACGTTTTGATACGTTGGACCTGTCTTTGGTCTAAAAATGTAATTCGCGTTTCACGTGATTTCATAGATTGCCTGTCACTCTCATTGGCTGACAGCTGACCTCATTACACGAATCCAGAGAAATAATGTTTCGTTGTCCTGGCATGTGGCAGTGGAATGGCGCGGGTTGTTTTTGTTGTTGTAGTGATCGATATATGCGCTGTCCATATATCATGCGAGCGAAACGCATCATTTCCCTTCAAAGGTTAAACCTAGTCCTTTATTCAATATCAAGTTTTATTTAATTTTTATTTGTCTAATTTGGTAAAATCGAATATGAACCCAAATGCACTGTTTAGCTTCATGGCATGTGTTTCTCAGCATTGAGTGTATGTAGATTGAAAGATACATATTATTATTTTAAAAACAAATCACAAATTGTAGTTTTTCACCGTACATACAGTTTACCTAAAGTAAGAGAAAATACTAGAGAGAAAAGTATTTTCTCTTTTTTTACTTGCCTTTTTAGACATCTACTAAACAATATACATTTTTTATGATAACCTGCCCAGCAAATATTACATTGGATCATTGGGCGTTTGTTGCCATAACACGTTTTCAATTTTATGTCTCACCTACAGATAGCTTTAGCTGTTTGTTGTCCATTATCTATTCTTTACTCTTCAATCTCATAGAGAAGGCGTCATGATTGGACTTCTGTCCTGTCGCTCCCAGTTATCTAATCCTATTCAATGTCCTCCCTCCCTATTGAAGTGTTTGTCTCACCTCTGGAACATTGCTGCTTTTCTGATTGGTAGAGTTGTATCCTTTTACTGCTGAAAAGGGGACTCTTTTTTTTTTTTAATTTCATTTTTAGCACTCCGTGGGAGTGCATCTTTTCCTTTACTACATACGTTCTTTTAATGGAAACACATGTGTGTCATATTTTTTTGTTTTGTTGATTGATGGGAGCACACCACCGAGACATGATGTCTTCTTTTAACATTTACCTGCACACTGCATGATGCTTCTTGAGTACTCCCTTCTCCAGAGTATCCCCGCCCTCTCCATCCAACATTCTGTTTCCTTGTCTGTTATCTCCGAGTTAGCTCACTCTGGGGGATATTCACAAGGCCTGAACTCCGATTTATCCACACCTTAACGCATCAAAAGTGGAGATAGATTTAACACCCCATTTACAAGCTGATGCAAACTGCAGACGTCGCCTGTATTCTTTTGATGACTGCCCCAACCACAACACCACTTTCACAACGAAATGCCAGATCTACGATGCAAACCAAAACCACACAATAAGCAGCGGTAGCAGCAGGTATTTAACACCTGCCTACTGTAGGTGTAAAGCCAGACACCTACCTGCAGTAGGTGTCTGGCCGTTGCTGATGACAACTCCCAGGACACAGGCACAGACACCAACGATGTTCCACCGGAGGCTGATAGTCACTCACGGCGCACAGGGTTAGTGGCACCACGTGTCGCCGGCTTGTGTTGAACAGGGTTAGTGGCACCAGGGGTCAACGGCTTGCGTTGAACAGGGTTACTCTGGGCATTAGCTTGCCTCATCTTCACTAACGGCCCCACCAGACCGCCGGGGATGCCTGGTCTCACCCTGGAGATACCCACTAAGGGACCATCTCTCAGGGAAGCCAGGAAGGGTTTCGCAGCGGTCGAAGCGCGGAGATACTCCTCCGGGAGTCGATCCTAGCGTATTAATTAATGGCACCACGTGTCAATGGCTTGCGTTGACCAGGGTTAGAAACACAGGCCTGCCATATGGAATTATGCCTCACTGATCGAAGGGAGTCTGGCGCTGTGGCCGCTGCCACAGACTTGGGGTCACTGCCATTTAGGACTCAGGACACAGTTCCACATGTGGGACCTACTGTGACGAAGGAGACGCTGGTAGAGTATGTTAATGAGAAAGGAGTATTGTGGGCCAACGTCGTGGAGGCCAGCGATTTTTTGCGGAGGCTGCAGAGGTGCAGGACTGGGGCTTGGAGCTTGCTCCGGCACGTGGTGGGCCCTCTTTGACACACGACGGTGTCGGCAAGTGAGCTGTGCGGCCTTGGGGAGCTGGGCCGGGCAGGCCAGGTCTGGGTGTCTGCGTCCTGTGGTGCAGCAGGCGCACAGGGTCACAGGCCCCGCTGCTCACGGCGTCGGCCCCGTGGTGGACTTTGAGGTGCTGCCCTGTCAGTGACGTTGACTTTTCCAGGAGGGAATCACGCTCTGCGCCACAGGGTTTTTGTCCACACCCCTGCACAGCCCTGGTGAACTCGGGGCCCTCCCGCTATACTCACGCACAAGGGGGGAGGCAGCGAGCGACATTTCCGCTATCTGAGCCACGGCCTGGTGTGACATGGTTGCGTCCACTGTTAGCTACTATCCAGTCACCAGCAGTTGTGGTATGCATGGACATATGTGTGATTTGCCTACTCATGTCTGTCCTGCACATCCACGCCTCACCTGTCGTTGTGTACATTCCCATTCACGGGTCACTTGCATCCTTTGCACATGGCTGGATTCTGCATCTACACACGTTCAGCTGTTGTGTGACTGTGGTGCCATGATATGGCTGTATTGTGTGCAGGGGTAGCCCAGGATCACCATGGAGTGATGTTGTTGTGTTTGGGAGGTGGGCAAGTTGATTGCCATGTGTATGTGGTTTGGTCACGTGTGCATTCCCACAGTTGTGTGTTGTATGATGGTGGCTTAGAGCTGTGTGGTGTGTTGATTTGGCACTTACCAACGAGCAGTCCAGTTCCATATGTGCCATCCTGGAAGCACTGGTTGATGATGGACTGTCAGAAGATGTAGGAATTGTGCACACTGCCAGGGTAATTTGCGACGACATTGGTGAAGAGTCCCCGGTGGTCCACTATTGCCTGCATATTGATGGAATGCATGTGCTTTCTGTTGCGGTAGTGGTGTGCTGTATCCGCAGGGGGCACACGTGGGACATGTGTGCAGTCTATTGCCCCCAACATGGCTGGGAATGCAGCTATGGCATAGAAGCCTTGCTTGATCTCCTGCTGTTCCTGCGCAGTGTAGGGGAAGTGAAGGTACTGGGGTATGAAGCTGAGGATGGCATCTAGGACAGGTGTGATGAACTTTGATAGGGCTGGCTGTGAAACCCCTCCGACTCAGGCAGTTGTTGGTTGGAAGGTACCAGAGGCCAACAGGTGCAGCACAGCCAGCAGCTTTGTCTGCGGTGGGATGTTGGCTCCCTGCTGGGTTGGTACCGTCATCCTGTGGCCGATATGGGTCATTATGTGGATGATGGTTGTCCTTTTGAGCTTGTAGAGGGCAATAACTTCTTCGGGCGTTAGGTCTGTGAGACTGGTGCTTTTTCGGTAGTTTCGCTGTCTTACTCTGCGCGGACTCTGTCGCGGTCCGGGGTGGGAGGGTCAGGGTTCTGGGGGTGGTGGCGGTGAGTGTTGTCCTGTTGGGGCTCCGAGCTGCATAATGAGTAGCTCCATGGCGTTGTTTGTTCTTCAGGTGCAGCTGGAAGCGGGGCTCCAGGGCTTGGTGTCTGGCATGAGTCTGTGGCACTCATATCCTTCATGTTGCTGGACACAGCTGGCATGTGCCCTCTGCATCATGCCCTGGGGTTACACCTTCCACTCTCCTCCGAAACACTCCGCAACACTCTCCTTTTATACTACGTAAACCTGCTCCGCACTTGTGACCGTAACCCAGTCTCCCGCAGGTCAGCGTCCCGTGGAGGTGGGCCCGTGTTGGCCGCTGTGCATCCGGGGTCACTAACCCTGTGCGACTCAAGTCATCCCCCCTTGTTGTTCTGCCGTTGCTTGACTGAGTGCCTGTTGACTGTTGGAGTTGTTGCCAGCACCAGCTCCTGCCTGAGGGCTGGCTTACACTCACCCCACACACAGCCAGCACAGGCGTCACTGGATTAGTGGGCCTGCCATCACATCCTGCCGAACCAAGTATTGACTCTTTTCTCCCTGCACTGTCACACATGATCAAGGATATGCCCTTGGATGATAATACCCCTCCGAGGCCCAAACACACCAGCCCAGAGGCAGCACAATGCAGCCCACTTACGCACCAGGGGCATCGTTGAATGCACATTTGGCGTGTTGAAGTCATGCTTCAGGTGCCTGGATGGCACAGTTGGAAAACTCCTGTACAGCCCGGAGATCGTGTGCAAGATGATGGTTGCGTGTTGTGTGTTGCACAACATCTGTATACGCACCAATGCCCCATGGATCCCAGTTCCAGAAGTACCGGGCGATGATGGGGACGATGGGGCAGGTGGCCCACATCCCACTGCTGCTGCGGCAGGAATGGCCCATAGGAACACCATTATTGACAATTATTTCTCATGAGCATGTGACATTGTGGCCGTCCCTGGCAATCATGGCACAGTACAAAATGTCCAAAAACACAGCATGTGTGAATAAAACATATTTGCAGGGTACAGATTGTACTTGTACATTTGTGATGTCACAGTTTGCTGCTGTGCCAGATGTGATTTGCCATGTCGTGCACATTTGCGGCACCAGTAGTGTCCTGTGTTCTGTTGTGGAGGTGTTGCTTTTTGTAGCGGGATGTTGTCAATGTCGAGGTGCACTTACACTTATGTGCGTATTCTGCACTGTGGTTGATTCACTCCTGCGGCTCTGATTTGTCTGCCACTGATCCCTTTCATGCGGTGTGCCTGTCAGTTCTGTGCTTCCACGGTGCTGAGATGTGGCAGACTTGGGTAACTTGTGCTCTTTAGATACTGTTTAGATGTAGGGTTTTTAGTAAGACAGGAAGCTCGGCGCTCAGGCTGATATGCATAATGTATTAAATGAGGATAGTAAGTACGGTGCTGCCAGGTTGGGGGTTTAAATGGCAGGGTGGTAGGAACCAAGCAAGGCAGTGTGTGCCGTAGAAGAACACTTGTTTTGGCGGATGCTGTCAGGTGGAGAAGCTGTGTGCATGGGGGAGCAGGGTGCCAGTATGGACCGTGTGTAAAAGTCCAAGAACTGGAGGGAGCAAAAGGCGGGTGCGCCGTAAAACTTGCGTAGGTCAAAGGCTGGAAGCATTAACTGGGTTCGTGTTTGCTCCGGAGCCTTGCTTGGTTCCTACCACCCCGCCATTGTGACCACCTCTTCACCACGCGTCAATGTGATAGGTCCTCATATCCTCATTAGGCACTCGGTTCTCCATGGTTTACACACCATCTTATTATTGTTTCTGTTCGCTGGGTTCATCAGACCCCCCCTGGTTACTCCACTGGCTCTTTGATCTCACCATTCTTCCAAACCGCCACACAGTCCTGAAGAGTCACAGGATACTTTCCGCTTTGTGACGAAACACGTGTCGGCTGGATGTTTCTATGTTTCTGCATTATTAAAACTTTCCAACTAATCTGCTGGTGTCGACCACTTGAATATGAATACAAGACATTTTACCAGTATTTCTTATCCTCATTACGTGTGCCCAGGACTTTTTCTTAACTTGTGCTCTTTCTCGAGTGGGGACTCTTGGGCATGGTTTGACCACAGATGTGTTGTTGATGTCGGGGGTTGTTTGTGCAGGTGGTTGTGTCAGAGTGTGACCTGCTCCTTTCCGGTTGTGGTCCGCACTCAGCCACCTCAGTGTCGTGCACATTGTCATAGTGATTGGACAGCAGCCATGCTACTCGTCATGTGGTGTCTCTTGCATTGTCAGTGTGGCTGACGTATATGCATGTTTGCATGTTATTCCACAAGAATTCTATAGCAGCCTAGTTGAAAGAGGGAAAGAACACATAGAGATTTGCCTCGATCTTGCATCAGAGGGTAGAGAAGTGGTCCTGGCATTTGAGTCCTTAACTAGGGTAGTTGAGGGATTGTTAAAAACTAAGTGGCCCATAAAAGAACTGACAACCCCAAGATGGTTTGACTCTAATTGCTCACGGGCACTGAGAGAATTAAAACAGAGCCTTAAGAAGTCCCCGAGAGAAAAGAATGAAATCACCCTCTGCAGACGTAATTACAAAAAGAAGGTTAAGCAAAGAAAGAGCACACTCCAAAAGGAAGTTTGGGCAGACCTAAGAGAAGCAGGAGAAAACAGGGACTATACCCAATTCTGGAGAATTATAAATAGACCCTGCTATCAAGACTCTAGCTCCCCTGTAATTAGTACAAACATACTTCCCGAACAATGGATTAACCACTTCAAAAGTCTTTATAATCAACAGGAGGAAGAGGTCAGGGTTGGAGTGTGGGAGGGCCCCAGAGCAATCGAATTAGAATTCTCCTTACTGGAAGTCTTAAAGGCAATGCAAGGACTGACGCGCAATAAGGCGCCAGGCCCGGATGGCACCCCCAGACTTCTTTTTAAGCAACACAGACTTATGGGCACCGATTATGACCAGAGTACTTAATGCTGCAATTAAATCTGGACTCCCACGATCTTGGTCAACTGCATTGATTGTTCCTATATATAAGAAAGGTTGTAGGGATAATCCACAAGGCTACAGACCAATCTCGCTGATTGATGTCTCAGCTAAACTACTAGGCAGGGCCATTCTAAACCGCCTTGCAGAGTGGACTTAAGTACACAACACCCTAGCAGACACCCAGGACGGGTTTAGAGCAGGCAAGTCAACTAGTGACCAATGTCTCAACCTGTACCTATTAGTTGCTAAATACACTAAATCAGACAAAGGAACGATGTATATGCGGTTTATGGACCTGGCAGCTGCATTCGATAATGTAAATAGAACTAAACTCTGGGCACTTATGTTTAAATTGGGAATTGATCCAGATCTTATAAATATCCTAAAGGAACTTCATTGGAACACCACTGCCAAAGTCCGCTATAGCGCGGGAGGGGTGAGCACTGATCCCTTCCCGTGCACTGGCGGGGTGAGGCAGGGGTGTATCCTGGCCCCCTTCCTATTCTCCCTTTACATAAATGACCTGGAGAGCTCACTGACGGCATTGGGGACTGATTGCCCAAGAGTAGCATCGCGTCACATACCGGTACTTTTGTACGTGAATGACGCGGTCCTGCTCGCACGAACAGCAGTGAGCCTGCAGCAGTTAATTAGTGGCTTTGTCAGGTTCATGGAGAATCTAGACCTCTCGGTAAACCTGACCAAGTCATTTGTCATGGTGGCAGGGAAAAAACCGTCCAAGAGATTTGTGTTCAAAATAGGAACACATGCCTTGGACACTGTAAATACTTTCTCATATCTGGGTCTCCTGTTTGACGAAAATATCAGGTTTGCCCCACTGATGGAGGAAAGGTGCAGGAAACTTGTTTCAGCAAATGGTGCCATTTTAAATTTCGCGCGCAGGTTGGGTCGTTGGTCTCCTGAACAAGTAATGACGTTGTACAGAGCAGTCAGTACCACCAAAGCCATGTACGGGGCAGAGGTGTGGGGCTTTAAGGATGTACACCATATACAAGCAGAGGAAGACAAATTCCTAAAGAAATTGCTGAAGCTACCACACAGCATCCCGTCAGCAATCACACATAAGGAGCTTGGTACCCCGTATATTTCTGACCTGATTAAAGTGAGACCAATCCTGACCTGGCTTCGAATCTGGGTAAATCCAAATGCCGAACTCACTAGACAAATAATTAAAGATTGCCTCCTGAGAGATAGGTGCTTACAAATCCCATGGCTTAAATACATTAAAGAAACTTTAGAGTGTAGAGACCATCAAATATTATTCACTGACCCGGCAATGATTGACACCTCTTGTAAACATCGTATCCACAAGCAGCTACTGGACAAATATGATTGTAGTAGAAAACAACTTGACTCAATTAAAACATCTGTAGTAGCTCACTCTCTTGTGAGTAACGAAATGGGTATGGAACCATATCTCTTTTTAATGTATAGCAAACAAGAGAGGTTTTTAATATGTCGTTTTAGGCTCAATTTGTTACCAAACATTTTAGCTTAACCGTCTGGTTTTACCTTAACAATTGAGCAGAAGGGTGCCTGCGGCTGCGACAATAGGTCTCCGCAGGACACCCTTCATTTTGTATTACTATGTTCCTTTAATAGAATCCCGCGCCGTAGATTTCTTGTGGACATTTTAAAGGAGTCAAAAATTTACCATGCTAAATCTGCCTTATTATTTCTGCAAAGAGCAACTGACATGCGTACTCTGTGTTCTATCATGAGTTTTTTAAAAATTGTTGTCAAATTACGAAACACTAGGGGTTGATGTAGGATGAAATGAATTAAATGTGCTTCCTATTTTTAACTAATATTAATAATAATGATAAAATCTTAAATTTTAATATTGTAAAGTTCAGAAATACAATGTAATTTGTTGACTATGGAATTGTATTATGTATTTTTATGATGATTTTTAATCATCAAAATAAAGATTACCTGAACTGAACTGAACTGCATGTTTGCTGTGTTTCGCACATGTGCATGTGTTGGTTGTATGCTTGTTGATGTGTTGTGTGGGTGCCCCTCTGGGCACATGGTGTATGTGGGACTACTTTGTATGTGTGTGTGTGCTGAGGTGTTCCAGTGGGATCAGGGACATGGTCCTGAGTCATTGTGGGTGTGCAGTGCTCTCTGCTTAATTGTGCATGTGTGCCATTGGGCCGGTCTACCCCGTCCACCCTCTCCCTGGTCAGTGTGTACCCTGTTGATGTGGTGGTGGGTCATGTTGGACAGTGTCCAGATCACCGACACCTGTCACCGTCTCCCGCCTGGTGACTGGCCACCATTTAGCTCCTGGTGTTCTGCTGGCCCCCTCCTCCGTGCTGTGTTGCTGCTTCTGTGTTGGCTGGCAGTTTCTGCTTGGTTTTGCCATTCACATCAGTCCAGGGCCTCTTGTGTCCTCCTCTGCCATGCGACGGCATTCACATGGTCCGAGGCGGTGTGCCATTTTTGCCTCTTTGTTTCTAAAGACACATTGGAGGTGACGTACAGTTGGTGGTGGTGTTCTGGCTCATGGGTGGCTAGAATCGGGTTTTCCAGGCAACTGTGCCCTGTCTTCCTCTTCTATTTGGCCTTCCACAGGCCCTGTATTCCTGAGTATTCCTCCGTGGGGATTGTGGGGTTCATGTTGTCCTCTACGGTTGGTCAGGGTGCATCCGTGGTACTCCGCAGTTGATGTAGATTTTTAGTTGCATTTTCCATCTGCTTTTCTTGTGTTCTGTGCTTTTCCCCGCATTGGGTATTGCTGTCCTCTCGCTGGTTGTCACTGTTTTCTTATCGCGTTTGGGCATATCTTGTCTTTTTATGCGTTGTGGTTTGTGTTTATATCTCCATCGCAGTGGTTGTATCGCGGACATTGGCCACAGTTTCGGCAGACTATCGCATGCTACTGTTGTGAATTCCACGTTACCACAGGGTTTTCCCGCGATCAGCTGTGATGTGTAAAGGTGCATTAGCATTTTTTGGTGATGTTTAGCACACGTTCTTGTGAATATACCCCTCTGTCCCCTCCCCTCCCCACTTCCCTTTTCCTGACTTGTATCCGTGTCTTTGGTTGAAAAGAAAAGAAAACTAATATCAGAGTCTAGCAACTGCACACTGGGTTGCTTGCTTCTTTTCATCGCTAAACCAAAGGGGATGATGGACGAAGTGTTGAACAATCAAGAAATCACCCCCAGTCAAATGATCTGGGTTTAATCCATCATCATTCTTTAGCCCACTCCGCCACGTCAGTTCAGACATGGCCATATGCAAATCAGTCTGACCCTGTGCCTCATGGGAACAGTCCAGCCCGAACTGCCAAGCCATGTCTTCCCTGAACCGGAAACAAGCATCCTGGGACCAATTTCTGGCTAATCAGCCGTCATCAGCCAGGCTAGCTTGAATCCAGTGGCAAAGTGAGCAAGGAACCCACATGTGGGCATACCCGCCAACTTAGGGCGAACAAAGCAAAAGGGGATGATGGACGGAGTGTTGAACAATGCAAGCACTCACCCCCTTCAGATGATCTGGGTTTAATCCATCATCATTCTTTAGCCCACTCTGCCACCCCAGTTAAGACATGGCCATATGCAAATTAGTTTGACCCTATACCTCAGTTTGGGCTGGACTGTTCCCATGAGGCACAGGGTCAGACTGATTTGCATATGGCCATGTCTGAACTGGGGTGGCGGAGTGAGCTAAAGAATGATGATGGATTGTAATGCTTTTTGTTGCCTTTTGTTGCTCTCTTTGTGAAAAAGATCTCCACAAAGGATACCATTTGCTCAAATAGGTGGGTATCTAGTGCTGCTTTTTTTGCAAAGTACAACAAAAAGCAATCCCAGAACCCTACCCACCCGGATGCGCGCATATGTCTCAACTCTTTGTTGGCGCTCTTTCAAGTTGTTAAAATCATTTATAATGAAGTTACCAGTCCAAAAAACAGATGGCCCATCTAAATTAATAAGACTGTTTGTGTGATGCCAAAGTAAACATGCATTGACTAAGGCAATGGCTCTGTGCCACAGGTGGGACATGTTTTCTTTGCCAATGTTTGTTTAATCCTTTTGTTACTAAGGTTGTGGGAAGAGTTTTATTGTGTGCTACACACTTTATAGAGAAAATAATATCCAAAATTAAACTGAGAAAGGAACACGGAAAAGTGGCCCGATTTGTTTATTTCGGAGACCTGTCTCACAGTTTGTCCCTGGGCCACTAGCAGTGATCTCTGCCTTTGTTGAGAGAACCCTTGACTGTGGGTTCTGGCTCCATTTTATATGGTAGGGGAATTGGCAGTGAGCCGCAGCTGTTTATTTACATGGCCTTTGGCAGTGAGCCCTGGTTCTTTTTGTTTACAATTCCGAGACTGGTTTCTTTTTGTTTATGGAGCCATTGACTGTGATCCCTGGTTCTGTTAACAGATCCCTTGACAATGAGCCCTGGTTCTGTTTGTTTACGGAGCCCTTGACAATGAGCACCGGTTCTCTTTGTTTATAGGGCCCTTGACTGTCTGCCCTGATTCTGTTTGTTTACAGAGCCCTTGCAAGGGATCCAGGTCTGTTTGTTTGAAGAGCTGTGAGAAACTGGGTTTTTGGTTGAGGGGTGTGAAGACCCTTCTCAAGCAACAAACACAATCTTGGCAGGCTGCACCACAAACGTCACCAAATTAACTTGTGCTTAACGCTCTGCTAGCTTGGCACAACAGAAGTCAGGCTTAACTTAGAGGCAATGAGTAAAGTATTTATGTAGCAAATAAACAGTAATAAAGTGAAAACACAGCACACGAAAAATCCCACAGTAATGCAGAAAAATAACATGTAATACATTATTCAATACCAAAACAACAAAAATCAAATCGGTATAACCGGAGGAATGGCATTTTAAAGATTTGAGGTAAGTCTAGTTCCTTAAGTACAAAACCCCACTCGTGGTTATCTGGTCTTGCGAGACAGGGTGAAAGACACAAGATCAGGCCAACCAAGATGGAACCTGGGCCAAATTTGCATTGGTGGTCACCCTGAACTGTAGATGCTGTAGCGCGAAGTACAGACCTCATGTTAATGGTCATTGCTGGCTGTTACTGTAGCATGAATAGTCAGGTCCACCAGAGCTTTGTGCTGGTAGTTGTCATGGGTGGCAAGAACTTAGCACAAACATGCCTGTTTGTGGTCAGGAAGATCCCAAAACGTCAGGATTTCTTCTTTTTCGGAGGAGGAGCGCACCTTTATGCCAACAAAGGGCCCAGGATCTGGGGAGGCACCTTTTGGGGATCAGGGAGCCACTCTTACAGAGGCAAAAAGGGCGCAGGCAGGTCCAGTTGCAGCAGGTCAGCTGGGCTTTAGCCGGGAGCCCTCTAGAGCTTGTTATCCCCCTGTAGCTCCTAAGAGGAGGTGATTCATTTGGCCATTGGAGTCCCTACAGGTAGCCTGGCATGACGGGAGCAGGGCCTGTCTTCCTTCTCAGACAGCAGGGCATGCTTCAGGCAGCAGGGCAGTCCTTCTTCTGTTGTATCCACAGATTCAGAGATTTACTAAAGAGTTTGTTCAAGGGTCCAATATTTATACCTTGTACCAGCTGTTAAGTGGGAGAAACTTGTAGACCCCCACACCCACATCTGGTCCTGGAATTTCCTTCCTCATTGCCCTGGTCCCAGGATGTCTGGAGCCACAAATAGCTAGTGTGAAGTTCTATGTGTGTGTGCTAGGGCATCTTCTTTGAAGTGCAAGTGTCGTAGGTGATAGCTCCACTCCTCCCATTAGGTCAGGATGACCCATCCTGATAACACCCAGTCCCCCTTTGTGACACTGTCTGTGAGAAATACACAAAGGACAGCTGCCATCTACACCTAGTCATGTGACCCCATATACAAGCTTCAGGCACCAAATGGTTCGGACAAGAAAATACCAAGGGCCCGATTCACAGAACTAACTTAAGACAAAATCCTAAACTTACTACCATTTTGGTATTCACAGAAGGCACTTACTCATTTTGGTATTCCCAGAAGGCACTTACTCATTTTGGTATTCAGAGAAGTTAGGAGTGCTAACTTTATAACTCCTAAATGCCTTCTGTGAATTCCGAAAGTCTTAAAGTTAGTGTTTTTCTCAGTTTAGGAGTAGTAAAGTTAGGACTCCTAACTTTAGGACTCCTAAATGCCTTCTGTGAATACTGAAAGTCTTAAAGTTAGGATTTTCTCAGTTTAGGAGTAGTAAAGTTAGGACTCCTAACTTTAGGATTCCTAAACTGAGAAAAGTCCTATCTTTAAGACATTTAGTATTCACAGAAGGCATTTAGGAGTCCTAAAGTTAGGAGTCCTAATTTTACTACTCCTAAACTGAGAAAAATACTAATTTTAAGACTTTCGGAATTCACAAAAGGCATTTAGGAGTCCTAACTTTACTACTCCTAAACTGAGAAAATTCTAACTTTAAGACTTTCGGTATTCACAGGAGGCATTTAGGAGTCCTAAAGTTAGAACTACTAACTTCTGTGAATACCGAAATGAGTAAGTGCCTTCTGTGAATATCAAAATGAGTTAGTGCCTTCTGTGAATACCAAAATGACTTAGTGCCTTCTGTGAATACCAAAATGGTAGTAAGTTAAGGATTTTGTCTTAAGTTAGTTCTGTGAATCGAGCCCCAACTTTCAACAAGTGGCTTTTTCAGAATTGTGACTTAAAATCCAACTTTATCAATAAGGAAAGGTTTAAATTTCAATTCATTAGACACCAAATATGACATTTCTACCTTTTCCCAAACAAAAGTTATCACTTATTAAACGTATTAAGATAACCCAATGTTATCCTATGGGAGAGGCATGGGTTGTATTAGTGAAAAATGTAAGCATTTTTAATGACCAGAACATGTAATACTTAAAAGTACATGTCCAACTTTTTAAATACAGTGCACCCCACCTATGGGCTGTTTAGGGCCTACCCTATGTGTGACTTACATGTATGAAAGAGGAAGGTTTAGGTCGAACAAAATGTTTATTTTGCCATGTAGAAATGGCAGTTCACAACTACACACACACAGTGGCAGACCTGAGATATGCTTTAAAAGGCTACTTAAGTGGGTGGCACAATAAGAACTGTAGGCCCACTAGTAGCATTTCATTTACAGGCACTGGGTTTAGGTAGTACCACTTTACTAGGGACTTACAAGTAAACATAATGTGCCATTTGGATGTAAGCCTCTTTTACCATGTTTAAAGGAGAGGGCACACTCACTTTACCACTGGGCAGCAGTGGTAAAGTGTACAGGATCCTAAAAGCCAACTATAATGAGTTCAGAAAACAGAAGGGATAAATGCAAAAAGCTTGGGGGCGACCTTGCAGAGAGGGCTAAGCCCAACAGGAGCCCTTGACAGTGAGCACTGGTTCTGTTTGCTAATGAAGCCCCTGACAGTGATCCTTGTTTCTGTGTTTTAACAACACCATTGACAGTGATACCTGGTTCTGTTTGTTTACCAGACTCTTTGCAGTGAGCCCTTGTTCTATTAAATTACGGGGTCTCTTGCAGTCAGCCCTGCTTTTGATTGTTATGGTGTCCTTGGCTGTGAGACCTGCTTATGTTTGTTTTTGGAGCCTTGACAGTGAGACCTGATTATGCTTGCTTACGGAGCGCTTGACTATGAAGCCTGATTCTGTATGTTTGCGGAGCCCTTTAAAGTGATACCTGAAATAGTTTTTTATGGGGCTCTTTACAGTGAGCCCTATTTCTATCTGATTACGGGCCATTGCCTGTCAGCCCTGCTTTTGTTTGCTGTTGGGTCCTTGGCAGTCAGCCCTGGTTCTGCTTATTTATGGGTAAATGTAATTATGAGATCTGAGGTGTAGACTTCCCAACAGGCACAACTGCACACTTGGCACCAGCCAGCAGCTGTGACATCTAATTATGTTCCTTTCTTTGGGAGGATGAAGAATGTCCTTTGGATGGTTTCAAAATTTGGTGGATTCTATTCACGAAAGGATGATCTTTATTGATCATGTTGATGTACTATAGATTAGATGGGTGGATTCATGGTTGCCATTATTCAAATGTATAATTATCATTCCATGCCAGAATTGGATTTATTGTTTTCCCCAGTTGTAGGCTGATGGGGTTCATTGAACTAAGTGCACTACTGGTTTTAGACCCTGCAGGGTACACTGGGTGGGGAGAAAGGGCTGGGTGAAGGGCCCAGTTGGCCCAGCTGCTAAGGCCTGTCTCTCGGAACAGGTACTTGAGGGCAGTTTTGGGTATGTAGCATAGCGAACCAATTTAAAAAATGTTGGTCCGCTCTCTACGGTGGACTTTTTGTCAGCCTTGAGCCCCTGGTCACCTTGCCACTCTCCCCTGCCTCCACCTAGCGCCAGAGTCCATGACCTCACTTCCGGCTGCGAGACCCGAGTCCCTCCGGGGCTGCAGCCCTCCTCCTGCTGCCTACTCTGGTTTGTTATGTTTCTCTGTTTGTTGTATTGGTAGCTGGTAACTGGTAACTGGTAAATGGTAACTGTAACTGGTTTTCTGCTTTTCAAATTTATTTATCTTATTTGACTGTTTTTGCTAATATTTTACTTTATTTATTTGTCTTCTGTCCCTTCTGTTCTCCCGCCAGCTCCCAAAATCCAGTGTCCCGCTTACCTGACAGCCCCTCCCACCTTCCAGGACTACTTATGTAGGCCCCTGCAAAGCCCCATTGAGCAGCCTTGAGCCCCCTGGCCTCCTCACTGCTCTTCCCTGCCTCCACCTATCACCACAGTCTATACCTCACCTCCGGCCGTGAGAACCTCCGGGTTCGGGGCTGCGGTCCGCCTCCTGGTGCATACACTGATTTGTTGTATTGTTGTGTTTGTTTTATTGGAAATTGGTAACTGGTAATTGTTTTTCAGCCTTTCAAATTTATTTTACTTATTTGGCTGCATTTGCTAATATTTTACTGAATTTATTTACCTGCTGTCCCTTCTGCTGTTTTTGCTTCCCGCCAACTAGACCTCATCGGTTCCCACTGGCTTCCACCTCCCTGACAGCTCCTTCCAACTCCTACCTCCCATGACTACTTATGCAGGCCGCTGCAGGGTCCCAGGAGTAGCCTTGAGCCCCTGGTCTCCTCGTCTCTCTCCCCTGCCTCTGCCTAGCACCAGAGTCCACGGCCTCACCTCAGGACATGAGATCCGAGTCCCTCCAGGTTTGGGGTTGCGGTCCGCCCTCTGGTGCATACACTGGTTTGTTGTGTTTGTTGTATTGGTAATTAGTAACAGGTAGCTGGTAATTGGTTATCACCCATTTGACTTTAATTTACCTATTTGGGTGCTTTTGCTAATATTTTACTTTCTTTATTTGGCCGCTGTCCCTTATGCTCTCCCGGAAGTCTTGCTTCCCGCCAACTGGACTCCGCCAGTTCCCACCAGCTCCCAAGATCCAGCCTCCTGCTTCCCTAATAGCCCCTCCAACCTGTACACATGCAAGCACCCATGTGGTTGTGCCGCTGGCACGTCCAAGGGGGTGCCAAAAGCAAGTCTGTCTGCGCCCATCCTTGCCTGGACCGTGCCCTAAGCCAGGATCCCTGTTCCTTCCACCATCATCCCCTACACCACCAAGGAGCTCCTGGCTTTGGACCCCGGAGTCCATAACAACAACTGCTTCAAGTCCTTTCCTTGATTAACTAAAGGATCCCTTCCCTGCAACCACTGGCACTTCTCCTGCCCGCACGACCTCTGGCCTGCACCCTACCCCACACCGCTCCCGGGCAGAAGACAACAAACAACCCAGAACCACTCCAATGCATCCTGTTTAATGCCCGCTCCCGCTGCAAACACGTCACTGAAATCTGGAACAGCATCACTGCCCTCTCCCCTGATGTCTTCTTCATCACCGAAACATGGCTCAACCCCTCCACTACCACTCCCGACGGCTACACGATTATACACTGAGACTGCACCAACAATCACGGCAGGGGCATTGCCATAATCTTCAGAGAATCCATCGCCTTAAATGGAACACCTCAACTTCTGACTACAAATGGACAATAAGACCACAATAAGATGCACCCTCACATACATACCTCTGGGACCCAGACTAGCCTTCTGTGACGCCATCGCCACCTCATTGCACCACCCCTTGCCATCAATTCCCACCACTATGTCCTGCTCACCGATTTCAATTTCTACATCGAATACCTCAATTATGCCAACGCTACTTCCCTGGAGAACCCTATCAACATTGGCAATACCCAACTAGCCAGGAAACCCATGCATAAAGCCAGAAGCACCTCCAGCGTCAGACTAGAATTCACCCACATCACAGAAATCTCCTGGTCCAACCATGCCATCGTCCACTTTACTATCCCAGACACCCAGCACACCATCACCAGGCACCACAGCGCCACCCACCGCAGCTAGGGCAAGGTAGCTGAAATTCAATGGACGCAGAAACTCAGCACCACACACCCTAGAACCTCTTGAGGCTTTGGCCACGCTGTCCATAGCTTCTCCACCTGGATCAATGATTGCGCTGACGGAGTTGCCCTGCTGAAACCAGCAAAAACCAACAAAACCTCAAAACAAGCCAGCTGGTACACCCCAGAGCTCAGAAGCACCAAGCATAACTGCTATTGACTCAAGAAACAATGGCATGTCAACAAGGACACCACCAACAGAGCCACTCTCAAAGCAGCCCTCAGCAGCTACCACAGGTACATCATGGAAGCCAAGAGAGCAGCCATCACTTACTGCATTGGCTCTGTGGCCAACCATGGGAAGGAACTCTTAAAGATTGTGGAGGAATTTGGCAATCGGCAATCGGCAGCCACTTAGAACACCATCTACCCCTTCCAAGAACTCTACAACACCCTCTCAGACTTTTTCACAGCCAAAATCTACAACAACTTCCAACCCAACATACTACCCTCATCCTCAACAACCTCAATCAACCAGTGAACACCAGCCGAACAATAACCACCTGGTCTTCGCTCACAACTCAGACCACCACTATCATCATGTCATCCATGCAGTCCAGTGCACACATTGACCCCTGCCACCACCATCTCTTCAACCTCAGAGCAAATGCAATCAGCACAGAGCTCAACAGCATCCTCAACACCTCCCTCTCCACCGCAACCTTCCCAGTTGGATGGAAACACGCAGAGGCCAGACCCTCCTAAAGAAGCCCTAGCCAACCTGAGCAACCTCAAAAATTGTCAACCAATCTCCCTGCTCCCTTACCCAGTCAAAGTACTCAAGGAAATCCTCACACAACAGCTCACCGAACACCTGTAACTAAACCACCTATTCGACATCTCAAAATCTGGATTCCGTGTCAACTACAGCACTGAGACCACTTTAATTGCCACCATAGATGACATCAGAACTCTCCTTGAAAGCAGAGAAACTGTGGCCCTGATCCTCCTTGACCTCTCCGCTGTGTTCAACATCATATCCAACCACATCCTCATCTAGAGACTCCACAACATCGGCATACAGTAAATCACCGTCAAGTGGATCACCTCTTTCCTTTCAGGATTCACACAGAGCACCCGACTACCTCCCTTCACTGCCGCACTCAAGGACATCATATGCTGCGTACCCCAAGAATTATCCCTCAGCTCCACCCTGTTCAACATCTACATGATCTGCATACGTCACCAGATCCCACAAACTCAACATAATCTCCTACGCTGACGACACTCAACTCATCTCGCTTACAGAGGACTCCTTCAATGCCAAAAACAACTTCTGCAATACCATGACCACTGTAGCCACATGGATAAAAAGACAGCTGCCTCTAACTCCACTCAGACAAAACATAAGTACTAATTTTCAGGAAGAATGCCTCCACATGTTATCACAGCTGGTGGCCAGCAGAACTCAGACAAACACCCACACCGACAGACAATGTCGCTGTCTGGTAGGGAAGCAGGAGCAAGTGTTTAAGCACGCTCAGACACAGTTATTAACAATATAAATGCAGTCCGCTCTTTGGTTAGGGTTGGTGACAACTATGTGCTCACAAAGGGGAATTGTTTGTCCCAAGGGAGAATGGTGTGCCATGGTGGTATAAGAACAGTGTGAGGAGAGGAGTTGGCCTAACGGCTAGAGCGGTCGAATCTGGGGAACTGGGTTCGAGTCTTGGCAATGACGCTGTGATTCTGGGCAAATCACTTAATCTCCCATGCCTACCAAAATAAAAATAAATACATGTGTCCTCATGTAATGCAACTGGTGCTATGTAAGGCGCTCTTATACCCGATTCAGGTCAAGTTCGCACTATAGAAAACTCTGCAAAAAAAACAAAACAGTGATGCTAAATATAGGTTTCAGGAATGTCGGCAAATATATGTAATTTAATAAGCAATTTCTTAACATTGCAGTTTTGCAGGTCTTTTAATAAAAAAGTATGGGTAAATATGACCAAAGATGTAATCCACATATTCTCTTTGCTCTTTTGCCCCAGTGCCGTCTCATGTTGCTTAGTCCTAGGCCTATAGATAGCATTGTTCCTTTTAATTTAGATTTCCGGCAGTGGCCATAAAGCCATTGCTTTTACGGCAGTGGTGTTGTGTGTCGATTTAGATACCATATATAGGTTTCCCGATTCATATCCTTGTATAGGCACAATTCGCATTGCCCATATTTAGGCATAGAAATCAAACCCTTATTTAGGCATTATCCATGCTAACCAAATACAGGCATGGTCACCTACATCTGTCCAACCACGCCACAATGAGTTTTTGGAAAACCAGACTCTTAAGCCTTTAGGACTTCCTCGTGCTTGGGTTGTTGATTTCTCCAAGAACTAATTTATTATGCATGAACATCTATTCCTTAGGGGTTCATTCATGACGTTCCTCTGCCCGACTTTTACGTCAATGCTGGCATTCCTAAACACCTTCAAGGTATAATAACCCTTGCATGTGCCTATTCTGCGGAGACCCAAGCATACATACTTACCGGCCCCCGCATGCTGCTGTTGCCAATGGTGGGAAATAATGTCAGCCAACAATAACTGGTATTAGTAATGGTCGTTGTTGGCCGCAGTTTATTAATAACCAAAGACATATTAATAACACAAACTGGTTTCAAGCAATCTTCCATTTTGCGAACAGTACTCATCAATCATAATTGGCATATTACACATTATGACACAATCTTGTGATAACAGGTGTCAGTCTTTTTTGTGCCCTCCTTAGTTCGAAAATGGGGCTTGTACAAAAACCAGTTTGTTGCCAGTCTATTGGTGCTCCAGTGGTTGGTTGCCCACGCCTTCTGCGTGCTGCGGAGGGTAGCTTTCCTGTCGGGAGTTAGGTCCCCAGCTCGCTACCATTTGCGCCCTGCCGTCCGGCCGGGTCTGGGCCGCGAGTGCCGTCTCCTCCTGTTACTCCCCTCCTTTATGCCGCCACGTCACCCTGCCGTGCGGCATTCAAAAGTGAGTGGCCATCCTCTTACACACCGCCCGCCGGTGTGTTTTCTTAGCCAACCAGTGTAGGATTTCCGCTAACGCCCCTTCCCTTATCCAGCACTGCGACTTTGCTGTTCCTTAGGTGTGGGTGGGTGAGCTTCAGTCGTTGATTAACCGCCGCATTAGCCTCAGCATGTCAGGGCATCTCGCTTAGCCTCTGTTAATGGCCTGCACTACTCCCATGTTATCTGACCACAGCGTGAGTTTCAGGTTTTTTATATTTTCTCTCCAGATGGTCAGTGCCACAATTATCGGGAACAGCTCGAGAAACGTGATGTTCCTAGTGAGCCCCTGCGCATGCCACTCATCCGGCCACTGGCTGGCGCACCAACTGTTTCCCAGGACCGCGCCGAAACCCAGGCTTCCGGCCGCGTCCGTGTAAAGAGCTATCTGTTCGGCCGTTACCCACCCCTCTCTCCAAATCCGCACCCCATTGAAATCTTGTAGGAACTCGTCCCACACCTGCAGGTCCTGTTTCACGCCTGCGCTCAACCTGATGTGGTGGTGTTTGTGGGTGACGCCGGCCGTTAGCCCTGTTAGGTGCCTCGAAAATACCCTGGCGGGCGGGATTACCCGAGCCGCGAAGTTAAGTCTACCTATCACTCCTTGGATCTCCCTCAGGGTGGCTTTCTTCCGACCCCGTAGCTTCGATACCTCCTCGCGAAATTCCTTTACTTTGTCTGGAGGCAGCCTGGCCGTTCCTGCTATAGAATCCAATTCTATGCCCAGGAACGTGAGTCTCGTGGTTGGGCTTGTCGTTTTTTCCCTTGCGAGGGGGACCCCTAGGGACCTGGCTAGATCCTCGAAGGCTGCCAATGCGCTAGCGCACACTGAGGAACCTGCCGGGCCTGTGAACAGGAAATCGTCTAGGTAGTGCAGTTTTCCACCCTCCTGGTGCCGGTCATGAAGCGCCCATTCTAAGAAAGTGGCAAACTGCTCAAAATATGCGCATGATATCGCGCAGCCCATGGGCATGGATTTGTCAATAAACACCTCCTCGCCCCATTGGAAACCCAGTAGGTGGAAACTGGAGGGGTGGACCGGCAATAGGCGGAACGCTGATTCAATATCCGCTTTCGCCATGAGGGCTCCTATGCCTGCCGCCTTCACCAGCTCAATTGCGTCGTCGACTGACGCGTAGCCCACTGAGCAAGCTTCGGGGTCAATACAGTCGTTCACGGAGGAACCTTCCGGAAACGATAGGTGGTGTATCAGCCTGAATTGACCTTCTTCTTTCTTGGGGACCACGCCTAGCGGGGAGACGACTATGCCTTCTTGTAATTCCTTTGGGAGGGGGCCCTCAACTCTACCCAGGTTCAATTCTTTCTCTATCTTAGCGCTAACCACCTCGGGGTGTTGCCTTGCCGACTTCAAATTGCTCGCCCCCGCCGAGGGGAGCGGCCCCTGGAATGGAATAACAAAGCCTTGCTCGAAGCCCTCTACCAGTATCCTGGCATCTGTTCTGTTCGGATATTTGTTTGCCAATCTGCGCAGCTGTTGTGTAATAATGGGGGATCTGGCCAGCTGGCACTTACTAATGTCCACCAGTCCCCCCCTTCCCCCTGCTTTGGGGCTAACGCTTCTTGCTCTTTTCTCTCTTTTCCC
Source organism: Lissotriton vulgaris (assembly GCF_964263255.1). Classification (NCBI taxonomy): domain Eukaryota; kingdom Metazoa; phylum Chordata; class Amphibia; order Caudata; family Salamandridae; genus Lissotriton; species Lissotriton vulgaris. The sequence goes on along the minus strand of NC_141694.1, from coordinate 1,717,851,423 downwards.
TTTTCGACTCGTGTTTGGAACCTTTGCATGCAACGGTAGCATGCTTGGCCCCGCAGCTAGCGCATGCGTGTTGAAACTTACAAGAAGAGCCCCATGAGCAGTCCCCCGCCTCGTATCTCCAACAGATCGCCTTAGTTGCGGTTGGGGAGTAAGATCTCCCGTTCGACCGCCTCTGATATATACCACTCTTCCCCTTTTGGTATGAGCTCCGAAAGGGCTGGTCGCTTTTGCCCGCCCAGGCCCTAACCTCCTTAGCTGTAAGCATCTTGTGGATGAACCCCGAGACATCCTCCTCATTCCACTCCATTTCGGGGTGCCTCTGCATTTTTAATCTAAACCCTTTATCGTACTCTAACCAGGCATCCCCAGGGAACTGCCTCTGTGCTAGGTGGATGTTGGCCTCGTATAGCCACAAATCAGCAGCGCAATGGGGGAACCTTTCCACTATAATGCATGCCATGATCTCGAACGCATCTAACCAATTGTCGAAAGTGCGCTCCTTTCTGGCCCCCTCGCCTTTCTCTCCTGTCCTCCTCCTTCCTGTCGCACGTGGTTAGATCGAGCCCCTCTAGCTGTATTTCCAGCAGCGAAAATATGTCTATGACATCCTTGCGCCATATCCTCTCTTTTACCGCAAGAGGGATGAGACATGCTAAGCCGGTGGCTTTCGCAGTCAGGGACGCCGGACCAGGGGATGGCCTGATGTAATGATCGTTGACTACCCCGCTCGGAGGTGGGCTTCCCGAAATGGGGCCGTAACCCCACCCGGGTAGCGGGGAAATTTGTTCACCTAGGGCGGACAAGCTTACCTGCTCTTGCACTCTTGTCTGTCGGGCCCACCCCGGATCGACCATATGCCACGTGAGACCTGCCGCTTCCTCAGCGCGCTGTTCCCTAGGCCCTGCCACTCCTTGCCCTGTGCCATTAAGTAGCCACGGCGCCAGCGATTTCAAACATTCCTTTACGATGTTGCTAATATGCTCACCCTTTTTCTTTTTGCTGGTCGTCTCACCCTGGTCGCTGCCCTCCGGTCTCGACGGAAGAGGTTTCTGCCGTACTTTCCTCGGAGGATTCCTCTTGGATGTTCTCTTCATCGGCGTGTTTTTCAGCTTCTTGGGTGCGGAAGGCCCTGGTTCTTCGTCTGCCTGTTCCACCGGTCTGTTTTCCTTCCCTTTACCCAAGTGAGGGTGGAGCCAGTCGTCACCGTGGATGGCCGATAATTCACGGATCTTCATCAGTACCTCTACCATCTCGTCTGGCTGGCCTTCTGACATGTCGTGAGCCTCTGCGCACTTTTGTGTGGCTTCTTGGTTTCTCGTGTCTGCGTCAGGCCGTCGGCTGGGGCACAGCTAACTGCGTGTGCTTACCCCGGGCTCTGAGCTTGCTGCCGCTTTACCTGATATTCGCTTCGGGGGAGCTGGCACGGCGCGCCGTACTCCACGAGGCGTCCTCGGCGACGATGACCTGGATCTCCAACAGGGGCCTCGCCTTCTTCAGCTTCTTCCTTTGCCGCGTCGCCTCTTTTCCTTCAGTCGTTGTTGCTGTCGCGCCGTTCTCCCAGCTCATCGAATGCGCTGTGCTTCTGCTGGGAGGGCGGCGTTGCTTAAATCCTCTTGAGCCCTCCATGCAGGCCTCAGGTGAGTCCCCCTTATTGGGGGGTTCAAATAAAGCAAGGTTGACCATTGGGCGCCCTTTGGGGGCGCTCAGGTCAACAGGTCACTTCCGGTCGGGTGGCTGGTGCGCACCCCGCTTCCGCTGGTTCCTGGGCGCATCAAAGCGCCCAGAACCAGTTTTCCCCCGCTGGTGGCACCACAAGGGTTATGGCGCCGGCCTTCAAGCCTCCCCCACCCTTACGGGAGGGTGCGGCGGCCTCTGCAAGTATACCTTCACTTGCCATGGCAAACCACAGTACGGTTCGGCTGCATACTTGCATGGCTCAACTACGCGGTTCGCCATGGCAAGTTCGGAAGGAAGTAGAGTCCAAGCCTGATGCACTGGCCAGACTCTGTCATCCTCCTCGCAGACAATCCAGCTGCAGTGTTTCTGACTCTCCTTGCGGGGTGTTCGAGATCGAGACACGGAAAGAGATTCCAACCTCTCTCATTCAAAGGTATGAAGCAGATTAGAACCTAGAGGGACTCTTGGCAATACTAAACTATAGCTAGCTATACTTTTTAGAAAACAGCACCTACTTCTTACCTCGTACTACACTTAAGTTATGTACACTGGGGGTAGAACTATTTAGAAGCACCAGATGAATATTCACATTTTAGCCTGTGTTATTTATGTATGTATTTTTATGAATATATGTCATAGCTACAAACCATTCTATTGCAGTATTATTTTATCTTACTGCTAACGCTGTACATATTATACTTCGCATTCTGTCTTACGATTGTAGCAGCTAATATCTATTGCACAAGAAATAAGACTGTTCAATAAACCCTTTTTGTTGAAACGCCGTCTATCTATTTCTGTGTAACTCTGTAGAAACAAAGCATGCACGATTGACTGAGTGAAACTGTTATCTATTGTTTCCACGATTCTGAGATGTGTTCCGATTCTAAGGGAAACAAAGTTGTCATGTTTAAGCGGTTGTCTTGTTCAGTCAAGACATTTCTAGTGACCTCTGAGTTAGCTGGCACACACAAGTAATTAAGTTTAATGTACTCAATAGAGACATACTGACCTCAGTACTATGTCAAAACTATAGTGTATGTTATTCCAATGTGCAGAGCCTATCAGGGATATAGGAACTACACTACTGTGGGAGAATGTATCTTCCGTGGGCCCATTGAGTCCTTGGTCTGTTTTTTAGAGGGCATTGGCAGTGGTTGGCATGTGGGGCCCTTGGCAGTACGCCCTGCTTCAGTTTGTTAATGCATCCCGAGCAGTGGGCCTTGGTTCCATTGGTTGATCGGGCTCGTGGAAGTAAGGCTTTGTTCATTCCGTTTACTAGGGCCTTAACAGGGGATACCACACCTGTTTATGATTAGTGCTACAAGTTTTATGGCATTTATGTTTTTCATATTTCCCTCTGTATTTATCCATATTTCTTTTTTGTTCATCTTATTGGTATTTATCCATATTTTGTGTTTTGAGAATGATTGTATTTGTTAAATTATAGATTTCCATATTTATTTAACTGATAAACCTGTACTTATACTTAATGCATGTTACGTTGTAGCAAATTAAGCAGCCAAATATTACAAAACACTACACCCACAGGTAAATATTAGCATAATATGCAAATATATCTTAATATTTGGCTGTATTTAAGGAAATCTCATCCTGTTTTTTAACTGCTCATGATGTCTATCTGTTCATCTTTTGGCCTGAAATTCATGAAGGACAGCTTAGAGAGTCAATCACATGAAGGCCAACTTTCTGTTTTTTAAAATAAATACGGAGAGGAAACAAATTGGGGATTAGTGAAGGAGTAAAATCAATGTACTTATTTGAAAATAGGCAAGTTTCAGTATCAACCGTGGGCATATCTACTGCTGTTTAAGGCCTTATTACAAATTTGGCAGTGCGGAAGCGGGCGGTTCACCACTGCCTTGCACCAGCGCCAACAAACCGAAACGATGCCCACAAGATCACAATACAAATCATCAATGATGCAATAAATGAGCCTTTAAATACTACCCCACAGTGCAACCGCCACACTTTGTTCCAGCAAGGGTTGAACTGTAAAGTCCATGCTGTGCGGGAAAAGTTGGGGTGCTTGCACACAGGGGGGCACAACATGTGCCCCCTTGCATGCACCTACTTGCATGAGATAAGGGGGGCCCTGTAGGGCCGCCTTTGTTTCCATACAGCCAGATTTTACATTGCGGTGCACACCGCCATGTAAGGTTGGCAGTGGGGACACCCAAATATGCATTACGGTGCCACATACGCACCACCAGAATATTCTGAGCCCCAAACTGCCATGCTCCCACCAGGGAATGCGATATCCTTGCAGTTGCAGTGGTCAAATGATGGTCCAACTGCCAATCTTATAATACGGTGGTTAGACCACCGGTGCGGCCATGGCTGAACCACCACTGCTGCGCCCCCACAAGTCTGGTGGTCCATGGACCGCTGGGCTCGTAATGAGGCCCAATGGCTATTTGCTAAAATTCCTTTCTTTTTTACCCCCTTACCTATCAATACACACATGTATTGTCATGGCAGGGAGTATTTAGAATCACCCAAAAAGCAACCCAATTGCAGCTTTTATCCAAATTTTAAAATAAATACAAATGAGTTTGTAAACGGTTTTATATCTCCATCTACCTGTAAAAAATCAGTAAAAACGGAAAACAGGGAGCCTTATCTATGATTTATGGGGCCCACCACACGGAGCCCTAGCTACTATTGTATACTAGGTTCTCTGGAGTATGCATTGGTTCTGTTTGGAAATAGTGGCAGATGTATTTGTTTATGTAGTTACTTGCATCTCGTTTTAACTTTGTATCTAGGGTCCTTAAGACAGAAGTCTAGCTTTATTTACGGGAAGCATAGAGAAAGGATTATTGGACCGCCCAGTGCGCACGCTTCTGATTTTCCAATTATGAAATATTTATACTGTATGTTTTTGGGTGATGTCAGGTGCCCCACAACCCATATCTTTGTATAAATGTAAATGTATAGGCATTTATATAGCGCACTACTTACCCGTAGGGTCCCAAGGCGCTTCGACCGCTGCAAAACCCTTCCTGGCTTCCCTGAGAGATGGTCCCTTAATGGGTATCTCCAGGGTGAGACCAGGCATCCCCGGCGGTCTGGTGGGGCCGTTAGTGAAGATGAGGCAAGCTAATGCCCAGAGTTGCCGAGTGTGATCGCTGATCAGAGTGGGCACCGAGGCGAGAGAATTATCGAGTCCGCTGACCCTGGTCCAGAAACCTGCCGCGCCGGGAATCGAACCCTGGTCCCGGGCCGTCCTCTGCTCTCGGGTCTGCCGCCTCTAACCAGTGAGCCACACTACTTCTTTGACAACACCATTTTTTGAGACGATGAAATTGAGCACTCTAAGTTTGTGTTGATAAAATGTCATGCCCCACAACATGTAGGTTTTCCTTAACAACAGTCTCCAACACAAGTTTCATTTGTACAATTTCCTGTTTTTTTTTAGGTCTCGCCTGCGATTGCAGGGGGCGAAGCCCCTGCTGTCGCAAATTGAGTCTATTGCAATCGTTTCAGTCCTTTCTGCTTTCAAGGACTACCCCTAGGAGACAAGAGACTGGCACGCGCACGCAGCCTGCCGGAATCGGATCAGGTCACGCGTGAACACGCGCTCCGATTCCGGCAGGCTGTTCACAACACATGCACACGCAGGCACACTCAACACACACACAGACAGACGCAGGCACACACCCAACATACACACACAGACAGACAGACGCACACACACACACAGACACACGCACACACACACACAGACGCACACACACACATGCACACACACGCGCACACACATCCCCCCCCCACTCCCCCACTCACCGGGCTCTTTCGGCGTGTTCCGTGTCCCCAGTGCTGGTCTTCACCCGGGCCCCCTCCTGGGACCCGGGACTTCAGATGCCGCACTCCGCTTTGGCGCTGGGGCTCGGAGCGCGCAAGCGCGGGCAGCCCTCTCACTGTAAGTCCGGGCTGCTTTTGGTTTCGCTGGTCATGTGCCCATAGCCACGACAACACGCGGCGCGCTATTCACGCTTCCAATGAAGTGACCTTTAATGCACAACCTGATACGCGGGAGCTCAAATCCGGTTCTTCTGGTGTTATGTACCCAGCCCTCCCCTCGCTGCTTTTCCCTTTGTCCGCGCTGTTGACATGCGTCCGGTGCTAATGAGCTGAGGCGTATGTGGCGTGTTTATCTAACTGTCGTGAATATTCATGTTTTTCCGCCTCACTTGTTGCACCCCCTCCACCCCGGCCCTCGCTGACTCTCACGTCAACTATCAACAGAACAAAGCGATAGACGCGCGCTCCTCGGTGAGGCGTGCTGTGGTGCACAGAGGGTCCTGGGTAGCATGCTGTCCTTCACCTCAGCACATGGAGGGCTATTGACACCCATGAAGAGAGGACAGACAGGCGGAAGTGCAAGTTACAGCTCCCCACGCCAGACTCCGGTCTGACCTGCAATCTTGAAACTAGGGCGAGAGGGAGAACCTGCAAGGCCCGACCAATGAATGTGCGCCACATATCACTTTTATGGAAGTCTGGCAGCTGACTGGAGCCGAAGACTGGAGTTCACCTGAGCTGGAGTCTTCAAACTGTACCCCAGTGTGGTCTAGTATGTGAATAACTTGTCATGCAAAAGCCTTGGAGCTGCAGGGAGGCGTTTCGTGCTAGTGCAAGCAACCTTTGGCCTCCGTTGCAAGAGATTGCAAAACACTCCCAGCTGCATCATCTAATGTCAACTTGTACACAATGGCACAAGCTTCCCTTGTTGAGTGACAACTGCATACAGGAACTGCACGAAATATGAGAGAAAATTCAGTTGCACATTCTTTCTGCGGAGCAGCTGCATTTTTTTTGCATTGTTCTTGTCCCTTCATCATTGCACAATGTATTCCTCACGGGAGGTTTTGCAACACGCTTCAAACAAAATGCTGTAGCTTTTAAAAACAAATCTCATAACTGATTTGGAATATTTGCATCACATGTTAAGAACCAAACTATATATTTCTCCTTTCGGCATTCTCGTCATATTTTTAATGGTCTGTTCTGGATACACATTGAGCAGCTACAAGATACCAACACTATGGTGCCTGGTAGTCAGTGGGCGCTCTGTTTATCCACGATTATGAGTTTTGATCCTCAGACAGTCGGACCATGTGCAAATCGCACAGTTTTCCCCTGTTACAACTACAAATCAGAAATGTGCACTGTTAACTCACAGGCCCCTCCACATGTGTGCACGTGTGATAGCACCGCCCCCTGCGCGTCACACATGCTGAAGGAAGACTGCTCTCTTCCCAGCCTGACTCTCTGTTCATCTGTCTTCAGTGATCTCGGCTTAAAGGTAGATCTTCAACCCCTCAGCTTTGTCAGTGTTATTTGTGGTAAGCAGGACAGTACGTTGTGCCCATGGTGCTAATGAGGGAAAGGAGGTGAGTGGATGAGTCACGAGTTAGGAGTGGTTGTCAGTTAGGAGTGCGTGTTTGTGACTAGCTTTGGATTCTTGACTGATAACAGCTGTAAGTGCAAGGAGTTGGGTCTGGGTGGTATGACTTATTGTCTGTGGGTGAGAGTTGTGGAGGACTCTGGGAGACATGTTTGTGGCTGCACTACGTTCATTCGTGAGTTGAAGTGAATGCCTGAGTGATTAAGGTAAGTAATGAGATGAAATTGTATTTATATAGTGCTTACTACCTCAGACCAGGCATCAGAGATTTTCGGCGAGTGGCACGTTACTCCGGACCCCAAAAAGAATTAGTGGTGGATTAGTGTTACTTGGATTTAAAGGGTAATAAGGGAAGAAAAAAGAATCTAGAGAGTGTGCGAGAAGAAATGTAGATGGATTTACCTGAATGAGTTTGCAAACGGCTAGGGTTGTTTGGATTTTTAAGAGGAAATACAGATTTTATAGCAGTTAGCAATGATGTGTGAGTGGATCGGTAAATGGATGTAAGGAAATTTACTTTTAGGACACTTGGGCCCAATAGCGAGTGAAGAAGAGTGATATCTCCATGTGGGATACTCCTCCTCCACAAACAATGTTTATATACCAATTGCAAATTTAAAAAAATGAAAAATTAATGCAAAGCATTGTCATTTACAATGCCAGTTACTCAAACTTTAATGCTGCGAGACCTATTGCATTGTAAATGCTTGTTTTTATTATTGACTATCTGTACCCCGCCACGCGTTGCTATGGCTCAGTCTGGTTAAATGGAAGAGAAAGAAAAGAGTAAGCACACGTTTCTAATATGTTTAATTCCACAATTCTTGTGGGTACACAATATGTTTTTGTGACTATTGTCTCTATGCAGCAAGCAAATCAATAGGGTCTGTTCGGCCTTTCGATTAAAAACACGCCCGTATTGTGCACACGGGTATTTGAATCCAACGTTGTGTATATATAAACACGCGCTAATGTTGCAAAGTGAACCAACTCCTCCCCACTCCCTCCACCTACTTCCCGGTCTGCCATCCTGACACCAACTGTCCATCCAAATATATGTAGACTATTGTCTCTATGCGTCCTTTCTTAATGTTACAAAGTGAACCAACTCCTCCCCCCTCCATCCACCCACTTCCCGGTATGCGATCTTGACACCAACTGTCCATCCTAATATATGTAGACTATTGTATTTTTGCTTCCCTTGTAGTTGTTGCGCAGCAACCAAATCGATAGGGTCTGTTGACCTTTGGATTAAAAACAGGCGCGTATTGGAGTCACGCGTATTCGTATCCAACGTTGTGTATATATAAACACGAGCTAATGTTGCAAAGTGAACCTACTCCTCCCCCCTCCCTCCACCCACTTCCCGGTCTGCCATCCTGACACCAACTGTCCATCCTAATGCCTAAGGCGCGCCTAAGGCAAGCCCGTCTGCGCCCGTCCGCGGTCGTACGCGGTCCAGGGCCACAACCCCTGCTCCTCCAGATGGCCACATACGGTGGAGCAAGCAGGATCTACTGAACTCATGCCACAAAATCGACGATTCCTGCAAGCATAGTCTATGCGTGGAAAACGATATGGGTTGCGAACACTGTCACTTCTCATTCGACCATGGTAAGAATACAACCAATATGAACTATACCATACACTGCGGACTGCTTAACGTACGCTCACTGAGAAAACACAGGCTAGGCCTATATGATCTACTTACTGAGAACCAATGGGATCTTGTGTTTCTAACAGAGACATGGCTAGATAATGAGTCTACACCCTACGCCCTTGAGGCGACTCCAGGAGGGTATACAATACATAGACTGGATAGACCCACAGGCAGAGGAGGCGGAATCGCAATTATAGCCCGCGAAAACCTACGATGCCAGCTAGATAGCTCTCCCATCCTGGACAGTGAAGCTGGGAGCTTCACTGTCAAAGTGAATAATAACTACACGCTAAAGGGCATACTAATTTACAGACCCCCAGGCCCCATAGCCAGGTTCGAGTAGAGTTTGGTTGAAGGAATCATGGAAACCGCACTGTGCAATGACAAGTTTCTGGTACTCGGGGATCTCAATCTTCATAACCCCTCAGACCACGTCAGTAAGAATTTTGGTCAGGCACTGAAAGCCCTCCAACTTACCCAAATTGTTAGAGGCCCTACCCATCAACTGGGTCATCTGCTGGACCCCATATTTGTCAATGGGGGGAAGCGGAAGCTATGACCCCAATTCCCATCCCATGGTCGGACCACTATTTGGTCCCTTTTTCCATACGAATCCCTGGAAGCAGACCCCCACAGCCACCAGTTATGTACCACCTCAAACGGAAATGGGCTACATTCTCTCAGTCTAAATTCTGTGCAGAATTAACAAAAGGAGGAAGCCCAGGAGGGAAGGATGCTGACACGGCCAATGCTAACCTCTGCACACGCATTAATTAGGCACTAGACTGCACAGCCCCTTTGCTAAAAACTACATCTGGGGGACGCATAAACAAAACTGCCCCGTGGTTCAACGCTGAACTAAGAGTTCAGAAAACCGCACTGAAAAGAACCGAAAGAGAATGGCGCAAGACTCTCTCTGAAGAAACCAGAAAGAATTATCTAACCGAGAGACGAACCTACCATGGACTAATCAGAAAGACGAAAACAGCATACTTTACGACTAGGATCAGTGAGGCTGGTAACTCGACGAAAGAGCTGTTTTCACTCTACAAAACTCTTTCAAGCGGAAACCCAGCTATTGCCCCCGATGACTGCTCGCCAGAATTGTGTGACAAAATCGCAGATTTTTTCTCAGATAAAATAACAAACATCTACTCAGCATTCCCTACTCAGTCCAAAACCGGGGCAGACTTCGTTGAAAGCCCAAGGGAGTGGGGAGATAAACCAAGACTTACCAACTTTACTACCCCTCCCACGGAAGATCTTCTAAAAATCTGTAGGTCGGTGAAGTCGGGCTCTCCGCGAGACCCAACCACACCCAAACGCCTGACGGATAGTCTAAGGGTACTAGAACCATACATTAGACATGTACTCGATGTATCTTTTAGCACCAAGACAGTACCTAGGGATTGGAAAAAGGCGGTTGTTCTGCCCCTCAGGAAGAAACCTACCATCAGTTTTGAGAAACTTGACAATCTCCGCCCAATTTCACTCCTGCCCTACCTAGCCAAGGTGGCTGAAAAAACGGTCAATAAACAACTAATGGACTTCGTGGAAAAGGCTGCCTTATTGCACGACACCCAATTCGGATTCCGCCCCCGCCACTCTACAGAGTCCGCACTGCTTACTGCAGTTGAGACCCTACGTCAGGGGGTAGATGAGGGACACACCATGGCCCTCATGCTATTGGACCTGAGTGCAGCGTTCGACACTGTGGCGCACGACAACTTGCTACAGTGTCTGAACAACGGAGGTATATCCGAAGCTGCACTCCAATGGTTACAATCCTTGCTGACAGGGAGAAGCTTCCAGGTTCGCCAGGGCGACCACTACTCGAGAGACATAGGTTTGGGACAGGGCGTCCCCCAGGGTTCGTCCCTGAGCCCAACCTTGTTTAATCTCTATGTCTCTCCAGTGGCTTCAATTACCGTGAGTCACGGATTGAGCATCGTGTCATACGCCGATGACACGCAGCTGGCTATCTCCCTATCGCGTGCACCCGGTCTTGCGATGGACAGTTTCAGGAACTGCATGCAAGAACTTGCAGCCTGGATGTCCACCAACTGCCTTAAGTTAAACGGCAACAAGACCGAGGTGCTCGTTGTGGGGGGGAACCCATCTGTTTGGTCATCGGCGTGGTGGCCTCCATGTCTGGATGAAGCTCCCATACCCCGCCAGGGAGTAAAAAACCTTGGCGTATGGCTCGACGCTGACCTATCTTTTGGACCCCAAATAGACCGAGTTGCAGGCGTCTGTTTTGGTGTCCTAAAAACCATAAGGAAGGTCCTTGACCTCCTTCCTATGTCAGCACGGAAAACACTGGTACACGCCCTTGTGACGTCACGCCTAGACTACGGCAACCTACTTTACCTGGGCACCACCTGCAAAGCCATGAATCGCCTTCAGGTAATACAGAACGCAGCAGCCCGTCTCATCCTAAAAATCCCTAAACGATCAGACACCAAAACCGCTCTTAAAACCCTCCACTGGTTGCCAGTAAAAAGCAGAGTGGAATTCAAAGCCCTCTGTACATGCCACCGCATCCTGGCTAAGAAATCTCCTATTCCACTCCAGAACTTAGTGACAAGGTATACACCTGCACGCGAGCTGCGCTCCTCATATGAGGGCCTACTTCAGGTTCCTAGGGTCAAAAGAGCCCGTATGGGCGGACGCTCCTTCCGTTATCTGGCAGCGAAAAGCTGGAATTCCCTCCCTCTCCATCTCCGTCTGGATCCATCCGAATCCAGCTTCCGCAAGAACCTAAAAACACACCTGTTCTCCAGATAACGGATCACTGGTCTCCACCTCACTCAGAGTTCCTCAGTTGCAGCGCGGGGACACGCTTTGGCGTAACCAAGCGCTTTATAAGCTACCCTTATTATTATTATTACTAATATATGTAGTCTATGCGTCCTTTCTTAATGTTGCAAAGTGAACCCACTCCTCATCCCTCCCTCCACCCAGTTCCCGGTCTGCCATCCTGACACCGACTGTCCATCCTAATATATTTAGGGCCAGATGTAGGTAATCCGATTTTACCGATTCTAAAATACCGAATTTTACCGAATCGGTATTTTAGAATTGGAAATTGGTATGTAGGTAATAAATCAGTAAAAAATACTGATTCAGTAAAATTTAGAATCGGACAATTGGAATTTACCGAATCGGTATTTACCGAATCGGTATTCCCCATTCATTCCTATGGGCCTTTTGGCCCATAGGAATGAATAGGAAATACCGAATCGGTGAATACCGAATCGGAAAGCAAAATTAAGTGAATCTCAAGTAGGCAGCCAATCAGGTACTACCACCCTCCCCGTTCCTACCAGGAAGTGGCTACACAGGCAGCTGCAACTAATTAGAAGCTTCTGGAAAGGCAGTTGGAGCTGAGCTGAGTGCAGGTGCAGCAGAAAGGGTTTTGAGCAATTTTAAAAGTGAAAAATGTCAAGCACCCACGAAAAAGAGCAGCCTGAGAGGAGGAGGAAACAGAAATTCAGCAGCATGGAGTTGCAGGTCCTTGTGGAGGAGGTGGTGAAGGTGCACCACAAATTATTTGGCAGGCAGTCCCTCACTGTGGCTGAATCAGCCAAAAGAAAAATGTGGCTGGACATTTTGGACAAAGTAAATGCACTTGGGGTGACCACCAGAGACACCACCTGAGAGGAAGAAGAGTCAGGAGGCAGGACCAACTACCCCCAATGTACCACAGGACAAAGGTGCATCAAGTAGCATCCTCCTCCCCAAGACTCAGAAATGGCACAAGAGTTGCTGGCGTCCCCTTCCAGATCTCAATCCCCTCTCCTGCTGTCATCCCCAGAAATGCCAGCATCACAGCATGATATTACACCTGCATCACAACCAGGCAGGAGGAATGTCGTGGCCCCACTCCCCGAATTGGAGTCAGGAGCAGCTGACAAGGAGGGTGACGGACCACACAACTTGCCTGTAGATGTTAGCTCTGGTACAATGCACTCCAGTGCAGGGGTGGGCCATAGTGGTGCAAGACGTGCAGAGTCCAAGAAAGTCCAGCAGATGCACCAGTTGAGGGTCCAAGTGTGTTTCCTGGTCTGGAGGGGAGCATGGTGAAGATACAGAGGATGCAGGGAAGAGCCATCCAGGCATGCCAACGACAGATGAGGTCCCTGAACAATAACATTGGAGAAATAGGAAAGGGCATCAGTGAGCTGGTACAAGTCAACAAAGAGATGGCAGCAGGGATGCGCGGAATGAACAACTCTGTGCAGCAGCTATGCACCAAACTAGACAATGATTTCCCTGCAAGGCACAAGGAAAGGCAGTGTGCACATGTCCAAAGTAAAGCCATCAACCGCCTGGCCACTGCCACATCCCTGTTATGCAGGAGGAGCAGTAACATGCAGGAGGCCATGACCCAAAACACCAATGAGGTCACTAGGAGCATGTGCAGGATGACCAGTGCTCTTGAGATGCTGTTGAATGCCCCAACCGCTCACACAGCTGCTCTGGATGTGCCTGTAAGTGAGGAGAGCACAAGCAGGAGCAGCATTGGAAGCACCCTTGTCCCATAAACTAGGAGGAGCAGGCGCCATGCTGAGGCCACAGGCCAGCAAGACAGTGAGCAGGTTGAGCAACCTACAAGTGTTACTGGGAATCGAGCAAGGAAATAACTTTCACAGTTCATGGTGAAGTGAACCAGGACTGACATCATTGCAGTTAAACACTTTTTGTTGCACATTTGTGCTTTAAAAACCTACGTCATTACAAAATTAAACTACTTTTGGTGCAAACTCCACCTGTCTTTGTCTCCTTACTTACTTAAAAGAAGTTGCGTTTGACCTCTTCCCATCTGTGTCTGCCATCAGTTGGTGTTGTAACTCCAGATGTGTGTGGTTCAGGCAGTGCTTCCTCGTCATCATGGTCCACATAATCTTAGATATACACTTCTGTACCCTTCTTGACCGCCAGGTTGTGCAGTATTGCACAGGCTGCAATTATCTTGCAGCAGGTGATTGGTGTGTACTGGCGAGCCCCTCCACTCTTATGGAGGCAGCGAAACCTGCTCTTCCACATGCCAAAGGTGCGCTCCACAATTTTTCTGGTTGTTTTGTGTGCCCTGTTGTATCTCCTCTGGCTTGGTGTTATATGGTTGAGGTAGGGTGTGAGGATGAAGGACCAGAAGGCATATGCACTGTCCCCTAATAGTAAGAAGAAAAAATCATTACTCACATGCACACACACACATCCACCTGAAATACGTATCAAGGGAGTTTCACACAGTGTGTCACCTAGCAAGTATCCTTCGCCGAATTCCCCCCGCAGTCAGGCGTGCGTAGATCCCACTGTTTTGGAAGATGTCGGAGTCGTGGGTACTCCCTGGGAATTTGGCTACTATGTCAGTGATCACGTACTTTGAATCACAGATCACCTGTACATTTATGGTGTGGGTGGATTTACGGTTCCGATAAATGTACTCTGTGGTAGCAGTTGGGCATATTGGTATGTGGGTACCATCAATACACCCAATGATGTTAGGGAACTGCGCCATCTGATAAAAGTCTATCTTTGTCCTTAGCAGTTCTGCATGCATTGCAGGGAAGCTGATGTAGTGATGCATTCTCTGCAACATGGCATCAAGGAATTTTTTTAAGAAACGGGACAGACAGCTCTGGGACACCCCACCTACCGCAGCAACCACACTCTGGTAACTACCAGATGCAAGCAGGTGTAGGCTGCACAGCACCTGCACATGGGGTGGGATGGCGTGCGCCCTTGGGGTTGGATGGTCCAAAAGTGGGTGGAGGTCCCTGATGAGGTCCAGGATTGTTTCTGGGGCCAGCCTGTACCTCTGTAGGATCTCAGGCTCAGTTAGCTGGAATAGTGTGATCCTCTGCCTGTACACCTGCTCCTCTCTCCTCCAGACCCTCTCTCCTTCTGCCTGGAGCCGTAGCCGCCTCGCAATGACATAGAATGCCGCCATTCTGGTGAACGTGGTGCATTTTGGGGCCTTTTTTATAGCCTGCACCTGGTTACCACCTGATTTTAATCCATGGTAAATACCGACTCTTAAATACCGAATTTCATGCAAATTCGGTATTTTGAAGGGGACCTACATCTCGAAATTAATTTTTACCATTTCTTATTTACCCAATCAGTAAATTTACCGATTCAGTAACTTTACCGAATCGGAAACTTTACCGAATCGGTAAATATACCGATTCGGTAAAGTGTCCAATTCGGTAACTTTACAGATTCTGTAAAGTTTCAGATTCTGTAAATTTTCAGATTCTGTAAATTTACCGATTCGGTAAAGTTTCCGATTCGGTAACTTTACCGATTTGGTATATTTACCGATTCGGCTACTTTTTGGTCCCCTACATCCCGAATGCCCAATACCGGTCGGTAATGGCCAAAATTACCGAATTTCAGCCGTTACCCACCTACATCTGGCCCTAGGTCTATTGTCTCTATGCGTCCCTTGTAGTTGTTGCGCAGCAACCAAATCGATAGGGTCTGGTCGGCCATTCGATTTAAAACACGCGCGTATTGGACACTCGCGTATTCGAATCCAATGTTGTGTATATATAAACATGCGCTTAATTGAATCCAATGTTGTGTCAAAATTTGAAAGCAATTGGTGAAGAACATTCGGAGATTTAAGATTTTGAACAAACGAACATTGACATTTTTATGTGTCTGCCCGGGCTTTCGATTAAAAACACGCACGTATTCGACATGCGCGTATTGGACTCCACCGTTGTGTATATAAAAACATGCGCGGATTCGAATCCAACGTTGTGTCAAAATTTCAAAGCAGTCGGTGAAGAACATTCGGAGATTTGCGATTTTGAACAAACATTTACATTTTTATTTATATAGCTTTTATTATTTGCACAAAACAAAATCAAAAGACAGACATAAAGAACAGAAGATAACTTGGTGTCTACTTTTCCGGAGAGAAGTAGGAGAGTCGTGCCTATGAACATTGTCAACGTACGCAGTTACAGAACAATAGGCCTAATTGAGTGATGCCACTAGCAAGCAACATGTACATGCTCTCCATTGCAACGAGGAACATCAAGAAAGACAACCAGGCTATATAGTATATGACACATCTACGGGGGAAACAGAGAGGGATAAAGACGGTGGAAAGAAGGTATAACTGCATAACGCCATACTGCGAAGCCATTCTTCTGTTGTGGGTATTGTCGGGCTCCCCAATGCATTGCAATTTCCCTTTTGGCTAATAATAATGCTATCCCTACGAACATGCGGTAGAAGGTTGAAATGTCAGAGACAATTCCCAGCAGAGCCAGCTTGGGAGTAGGCACAAGAGTGGTGGAGGTCATGTGAGGCAGCATCTGAAATATCGAAGCCCAGAAAGCAGATATGATTGGGCAGGTCCAGGTCATAACTGCGAAGTCAGCATCTGCTAATTGGCATTTGGGGAATTTGGGTAGTTTTTGAGGGGTTGTATTTATCCAATTCGACAGGTGTGATATCGCTTCTATGGACAAACTTAAAGTGCAGTACCTTATGTCGAAGGTTGGGGAAGACCTTCATATTTACTCTAGGCTGCTGGCCCATTCTTTGTCAGAGAGTGACTGTCTCAGGTCCTCCTCCCAATGGCGTTCTGCCCCTCTGTCTCACACCTGTTTGAGCCGGATACCCTGTGGGAATATTGCCTCCAGAGGGGTAGGATCGGACAAGTCCTGTTCGGGTTTGCTATAAGGTGCGTCTGGGTGAAACCAGTGATATGCAAACTGGGCCTGTGCGGCCAGATAGTATAAATTGATGTGGTGGACTGAAAATCCACCGCGCTCGTAGGGGAGTGTAAGTGTATCCCAGGCTATCTCTGGCCTCTGACCAGCCCAAACCAAGCGGAGCAGTTGTCCGCGTAGCTGTGAAAAGAATGCCTTTGTTAGAGAGATGGGTATGTTTACGAATAGATATAGAAACCGGGGGAGAACGTTCATTTTGGTAAGGGCAATGTGGCCAGCCATGGACATAGGTAGCTGGTTCCAACTGTCCACCTGCAAGGCTAGCTTGTCCATTCCTGGCCCGTAGTTTAGGCAAATTATTTGTTCTTTGCTTCTATGAAGAATAATTCCTAGATATCTGGTGGTGCTTGTCGCCCAATTGAAGGGGGGGAGTTACTGCCTGCATGGATAGCTTAATCAGTAAGTGGGAAAAGCTCGGACTTGTCCCAGTTGATGCATAGGCCCGACATGTTTCCAAAGCAGCCGATCTCGGCAATAAAGGCCTGTAGATTTGCAGCGGGTCTCTGAGAAAAAGCAGTATATCATCTTCATATATGGATAGGAGCAGCAGCCCGGGGCGGAACCGGAGTCTACGGTGCATATGTTTCTCATGCAGATGTCTGACTAAGGGGTCCATGGCTACTATGAAGAGTAATGGTAAAAGCGGGCAGCCCTGTCGAGTGCCGCGTGGGATCAGGAAGGAGTCAGATAGGGATCCATTTACCCAAAGCCCAGCTGTGAGAGAAGAATATAAAAGAGAGACCAGCGCGATGCATTTGGTGAGCATACCTAGCTTACTGAGTGTTGCAAAGAGAAATGGCTAATCCAGGGAATCAAAGGCTTTCTCTGCATCAAGGAGTGCAAATGCCTCGGGGATGGTCAGGGAGATCTTTTTTAATACTGAAAAGACAGTCCTGTGGTTAAGTGTGGTCGATCTATGTGGAATGCACCTGGATTGGACCAGGGAGAGAATTTGGTCCAACAGTAGCCTGTTAGCAAGCATTTTGTCAGAAATTGATCAAGGATTAAGGTCGGTATGAGGGGTGGGGAGTGGGGTCCTTACCAGGTTTCAGCAAAAGAGAGATAGCTGCCTCTCGCATTGGAGGAGGAAGGGTGCCATTAGTGAGGGATTCGGCGTGGAATTCAAGCAGATGCGGTATCAAAGTTTGTTTGTGCATCTTGTAAAAGGTTCCTAAAAAGGCCATCTAAGCCTGGAGCTTTTGATCCATCAAGGGGGTTGATGGCCTGGCCGACCTCCTCTGTGGTGAAGGATTTGCTAAGAAATTGTGCCTGACCTGTGGTTAGCCAGACTATTGCCACCTCCTCCAGGTATGTAAGGGGATGAGTCAAGTCAGTGAGGAGTTTTAGTGTATAGGGACTTGTAATTTCTTACTAATTCTGTCAATATGTCTGTGTTGTCAGTTGCAACAGTGCTATCAGGTCGCCATAAGGATGTGATATGTTTGGCCCTAAGGGGGTAGCACACAAGGTGTGCAAAGGCCCTGCTGGGCTATTCCCCCTCGCCATACCTACGCGCAGTTTGGTATTTGCCTAGTAGTGTGACTTCTCTATCTGCATGGTCATTAAACTCCAGTAGGAGAGATTCCCATTTACAGGAGGTGTCAGATGTGTTGAGGAGTTATCTAGTTGGGCCAGCTCAGTTTCAAGTCGGTGGAGACAGCCTTGTTTCGCTCGTCACACCCCTGCTAGTTTGGAAATGTAAATGCCACTAATGTGCGCCTTAAAGGCATTCCATCGTACTGAATATTGCTTCACCAAGCACATGTTAAGAGTAAAGTAGTCGAGGATCGCATTGTGCAACTCAGTTTTAAAGAGCTCATCTAGTAGTGTTGTGGACGGGAATGTCCATCTACATTCCCAACCAGTGGAGCAAGGGATTACTAGGTGAATTAGCACAGGCACATAGGGCCAGATGCATCAAGCGAAATGCGCTCGCAAAAGGGCCAGATTCTCAGAATCTGGCCCTTTGCGAGTGCAATTTTTGCATTTGGGATGCATCATCCCAAATGCAAAAATCGCAAATAGAGAATTCGCTAAAATGCGATTGTTTGTATTTAAGGAATCTCTAATTGAGATTCCTTAAATGCAATGCATGAAAGTATCAAAAATAGCGAATTCGCTAATAGGGCACGCAAATTACCATGAAGTACAACTTCATGGTAATTTGCAAAAACTTTGAAAAATGCACTTTTGTGCATTTTTCAAAGTTTCATGTTGCGCACACACATGCCCTAAGGGCATGTGTGTGCGCAACATATGTGCACAGATCACATTCAGGGGTGTAACAGGGTGTCCTTTGGACACCCCTGCACCCTTGAACTCGCAATCTCAATTTGCGAATCGCTAATTGCGATTCGCAAATTGAGATTGTCTTCCCATTCGGGGAGGTATTCATTAATTGCGACTCGCAATTTGCGAGTCGCAATTAAGGAATCGCTATTTTTTGTGTGATTGCTTGATGCATTCCATTTTGCTATTCCTTATTAGCGATTCCTTATTTTTCGCTAATAAGGAATCGCAAAATGGATGCTTGATGCATCTGGCCCATAGTCTGATAAAGTGCGGGGCAGTGTTTTTACATTGCGTATCCCTTGACAAGTAGGGGCGTCTGCAAACCAATAACCAATTTGTGTCCATGTCGAGTGCGGTGCAGAGTGGAATGTGTAACCCGGTTCTACGGGGCGTTGTATGCGCCATGTGTCATGGAGAGCTAATGAGGTTAGAAGGATCCGGAAGTCCCTTAACGCCTGCGGTATACAGCCCTGCCCAGTACCAGATGAGTCACGGCTGGGATCCAGCCAAAGATCAGGTCCCCACCAAGGATTAATGGGTCCAATGCATGTCTGCCAAGCAATGTGAGGAGGTTGGATAAAATGCAGGGTCGTCCGTATTAGGCGCGTAGACGTTAACCCTTTCGGTGCTCATGACATGACACACAGTGTTCGTGTGCTCATGACAGTCATGACACCCAGCCCCCGAAATCCCTCTGGTGCGGGCACCAGAGGGATTCCCGTTTCTACCCCAAAGCCTCGGGAGCTGGGGAAGAGCTTCCCCAGCTCCCGAAGCCCCCCCCCCTGGTTTCCCTAAAATTATGATCAGCGCGCATGTCCCGCTGATGTAATGTCAGTGAAACCGAAACTGAAATGAGACCAAATTGTACTGTGGAGACTTCAAAATTACCTATAGCAAAACTACCTGGTTATGTGGGGGGGCACCTGAGATTTTGGCCCCTGGCTTGGTGGCCATCTTGGGAAAGTACCAAACCCAAACATTTCTGAAAACTAGACATCCAGAGGAGTCCAATGAGGTATGGCTTGCGTGGATCCCCCAACGTTTCCCTACCCGGAATGCCATGCAAACCTCAAATTTAGCTGAAAAATCCAAATTTTCTACATATTTTTGTGTGGAACCACTTGTCAGCATGAATTTCCAACCCCACAGCGTTTTTCTTAGTGTCCCGAGTAAAATGATACCTCACTTGTGTGGGTGTCTAAAGCAGAATTGGATAAAAATGTATTATGAAAAAAATGTACTGCTTAGAATTCTCGGTGCTATACTCTAAGGGCCCGATGTAGGTAAATCGTTTTTTCCGATTTCAAAATACCGAGGCGCACCGAATCGGTATACTGAAATCGGAAAACGAGATGTAGGAAAAAAAAAACGAAAAAATACCGATTCGTTCGTCATCGGTATTGTGATTCGATACGTACCGAATCGGCACGGACCGAATCGGAATGTACCGAATCGGCTACCACCGATTCGGAAATTGCCGAATCGGCAAATACCGATTCGGCAATTACCGAATCGGAGGTCGAAATACACACCCATGGCCAAAATGCCCATAGGAATGCATTGAACAATCCGAATCGGCAAAACCCGATTCGTTAGAATCCGAATCGGTAAAATCCGATTCGGTAAAATCCGAAACAGCCAATGAGGTGGATCCACCCTCCCCCACCCAAGCAGGGAGTGGCTACCCAGGCAGGTGCAGCTCATTAAGAACTTTCTGGAGAGGCAGCCTGAGCTGAACACTCACAGTGAGCAGCAGTGGGAGCAGGAGCCAGAGCACTGTGATAGCAAGATGGCAAGCAGCAGTGAGAGCCAGAAGGCTGGCCACAAGAGAAAGCCCAAGTTTAGTACCATGGAGCTGCAGGTGTTGGTGGAGGAGGTGGTGAGGGTGCACAGGCAGCTCTTTGGGAGGCTGTCCCTCACTGTGCCGGACAGCGCGAAGAGGAGGCTCTGGAGCGAGATTGCTGAGAAGGTCAACTCAGTTGGTGTCACCCCAGGACCCTTGATGACCTAAAAAAACGATTTTATGACATCCGCAGCCTGACGAAACGCAAAATGGCTGAGCTGCAGAGGCAAGCTGCACTGACTGGTGGAGGCAGGAACCCGGCGCCACCCCTCACTGAGCTGGAGGAACTGGTGTCCAGCACCATCGAGAGGGAGAGTGTGACAGGAATCGGGACCCTGGATAGCTCAGCCAGAGCTACAGCTACAGGTAAGAAGCATGCGCATCATGACACACCCTACCAGACACCTCCCCTTTAGACACAATGCACAGCCAAACCCCAGCCCAGTACTGTAACCAACATACAAGAGAAAAGCATCATGGTAAATGTAGTCAGCAGAAGTTGGCAAAATATGGCAGGGCAGAACCATAATATAGAAAACAGTGGAACACATTCAAAGGATATGCAAGGACATGTGCAATGCTTTAATTGTAGTGACTGTAATACATCGGCACTCAATTCACAAATGCTTCTTTATACCTAGGGGCACCATCAGGCGGAGGAGCACAAGCTACTGAGGCACCAGCACCAGCACCAACTTCCAGTGCGGTGGCAGGGCCTAGCACAAGCCAGGCTGCCCTGGAGGAGGAGGAGGAGGAGGACAACACCATTGGCCAGGGAAATGAGGGAGACCTGGTACTTGACTACGCATTCCTTCACTCCCCACAAATGTCTGGCACACCCCCATTGCTGTTCTCCCCTGAGAACTCTCCAACAACGGCCCACCCTGCACCTACCACATCTCCAGCCAGGAGTATGGTTGTGCCTCCACTCAACCCTATCCAGGGAGCAGCGGGTCAGGCCCCAGCCACCACCACAACAACACCAGTGGCACCCCAGCCCACACAGCAGGGCGGCAGCAGCAGTTCCCGGAGGCGTGCCATTTCCAGCACTGCACCTCCGGCACGGGAGGGCAGCGTCTTCCAGGGGCTTGAAGGCAGCATGGTCAAAATCCAGCGCATGCAGGCAAAGTCCATCATGGCCTGCCAGCGCCAGCTCCGCCAGCACAACCTGCAGATGGGCGAGATGGTGCAAGGGTTTAAGACTTTTGTTGACACAAATAAGGAAGTTGCTGCAGGTCTTGGCAGGCTGACCACAGCCATCACACAGCTATGCGGCAGACTTGACGAGCACGAGCACTCGCGCAGGCGGGATGCCCGCATGCACAACCGATCTATTAGCCGCCTTGCTGCTGCTACCGCGCAACTGTGCCAACGTGGGGCTAATATGGAGGCAAGCTTGACACAGAACACCGCTGAGGTCACCAGGGGAATGGCCCGCATAATGGAGGCAATGATCATCTCCAACACTGCGGCCAATCCAGCCCTGGACCTGGGGGAGGCTGGGGACAGCAGCAGCCGCAGCAGCCCGGCCAGCGCTGTGTCGGAGCCGCGCCGGAGCACCAGGCGCTCTGCAGAAGCCGCTGGACATGCGGAAGGGGGTGAGGCACACCCCAGTGGGGCTCCTAAGCACACCAAAAAGTAGGCTTGCCAGGGCGGGTGAGGCAACCCGGACCTTTGACATTTGTTTTCTTTACATTGACATTTTCTTTTGTTGCACATCAGTGCAGTAACGGTGTTGCAACATTATTAAAATGTGCTTTTCCTCACAACCATTTACCTGTCTGTGCATCTGTACTCACTCAGAAATAGTTTTCTGTAATCTCCTCACGTCTGTATCTGCCATCACTTGGCGTAGACACCCCAGCAGGTTGTGTTTGTGGCACAGCATCGTCGTCGTCATGGTCCTCGTAGTCAGACAACTCGACCTCAGTGCCCTTCTTCACCGCAAGGTTGTGCAACATTGCACAGACAGCTATGATCTTGCAGCAGGTGATGGGGGTATACTGCCTTGCACCTCCACTCTTGTGCAGGCATCTGAATCTACTTTTCCAGATGCCAAAGGTCCGTTCAACTACATTCCTTGTGCTTTTGTGGGCCCGGTTATACCTCTTTTGGCTGGGTGTGGAGGGTTGAGGTAGGGGGTGAGTATGAATGAGCGGAGGGCATATGCACTGTCGCCTAGAAGGAAAAGGGGTAACATTACTCACATGCATACATGTATTTCACTTAGCTGCTTTGTGTTATGGGGGTCTGATGATGTGTCTCACCTAGGAGGTATCCTTCACCAAATTCGCCAGCCATCAGCCGTGCATAGATGCCGCTCTGTTGAAAAATGTAGGAGTCGTGGGTACTCCCTGGGAATTTTGCTACCATGTCTGTGATGGTGCACTTCGCATTGCAGATCACCTGAACGTTGATGGTGTGCGTAGACTTCCGATTGCGGTATATGTATTCTGTGTCAGCTGGGGGGCAAATCGAAATGTGCGTGCCATCTATGCAGCCAATGATTTGGGGAAATTGTGCCATCTGGTACAAGTCAGCTTTAGTTTGTACCAGTTCTGCATGGGTTGCAGGGAACGAGATGTATTGGTCCATCCTGTGTATCATGGCATCAAGGAATGTGTGGAAGAACCTTGACAGGCTGCTCTGGGTCACCCCTCCTACCACTGCAACTCCACTTTGATAGCTGCCAGACGCAAGCAGGTGTAAGCTGCATAGCACCTGGACGTGCGCTGGGATGGCGTGTGCCCTTGGGGTGGGGTGGTCCAACAGTGGTTTAGGTCCCTGATGAGCTCCAGAATGGTGTCTGAGTCCAGCCTGTACCTCTGTAGGATCTCTGCCTCTGTGAGCATGAACAGGGTGATCCTCTGTCTGTAGACCTGTTCCTCTCTTTGCCATTCCCTCTGTCCTTCCTGCTGTAGCCGTAGCCGCCTTGCAATGACATAAAAAGCTGCCATCCTGCAAGTTGCAATGCATTTTGGGTCTATTTTTATGGGTTGGAGTTGGTTACCACCTGATTGTAATCCATGGTAAATACCGAGTGAAAAATACTGATTTAGAGCCAAAATTGGTATTTCTGTGCTTCCCTACATCTCCCTATCTGTCCGAATCAGGGATTTTCCCATTCGGTGATTCTACCGATTAGGTAGGTTATCCGAATCGGCTTATTTCCAATTCGCTGTCTCTACCGAATCGATACATGGACCGATTCGGAATAATTCCGATTCAGTGTCACTACCGATTCGGTACATGGTCCGATTCGGATATTTTCCGATTCGGTGTCACTAGCGATTCGGTACATGGAACCGAATCGGATATTTTCCGATTCGGTGTCACTACCGATTCGGTACATGGACCGAATCGGTCTTTTTATCCGAATCGGTGTGTTACCGATTCGTTACATTTCCAAATCGGGGTATGTACGTATCGGATTATTTTCGATTCGGTAGTCATTCCGAATCGGTATTTGTACCTATTTGGACGTTTTTCTTTGCCCTACATCTCGATGGCAGTATACCGATAGGTAAGGGCCCAAAATCGGTATTTTCGGCCGTTACCGATCGGTAACGGCCTACCTACATCGGGCCCCAAATCCCTATGTTTTGGGCTCTTCCTAGCCACAGGCCTTTGGCCAACCCACACAAGTGAGGTATCATTTTATTCAGGAGAACAAGGGGAACGCTGGGTGGTAGGACATTTGTGCCGGCACGGTGAATCCACACAAAAATACTTGGAAAAATTTTTTTGTCAGCTAAATTTGAGGTTTGCAAGGGATTCCGGGTGAGGAAAACGTTGGTGGATCCACACAAGTCATACCTCATTGGACTCCCCTAGTTGTCTACTTTTCAGAAATGTGTGGGTTTGGTGGGTTTGCCCAAGATGGCCGTCAAGCACGGGGCTTAAAACGCAGGTGACCCCCTTGCAAAAATGTGGTTTTGAGATAGGCAATTTTGATGTCGCCTCACTACGTTTTGGGCCCTTGTCTGTCGCGGGTACTTGCGCCTCCCACACAAGTTAGGCACCATTTTTATCGGGAGACCTGGGGGAACGCTGGGTGGTAGGAAATTTGTGTGAACCCGGTAATGCCACACTTTGCCTATGAAAATGTGTGAAAAAAGTGTTGTTTTCAGCTAAAATTAAGGTTTGCAAGGGATTCTGGGTAAGGAAACGTTGGGGGATCCACTCAAGCCATACCTCCTTGGAAGCCCTCGGGTGTCTACCTTCCAGAAATGTGTGGGTTTGGTGGGTTTCTCTAGGTGCCGGCAGAGCTAGGGTTCACATACTACAGCTAGGCACTTTGCCAAAAAAGGGTCATTTTTCACTGCGAAATTGAGGTGTGACCATGTTGCGTTTTGCGCCGTTTCCTGTCAAACAACAAACACTACTGGGTTCGAGCTCCCAACAGTAAGGCCAAGCCACTGACCAATCCAAAACTGAACAAATGCCAATACTGTTCTACTAAGTCTTTCCTCTAATTTAAAGCACATTTGATTTAAACTAAATGTGAATGTGAAATTCCAACTTTACTCTGAATTAATCACTTATTTTATTTATACTTTGCAAACATTTGTTGGTTACATTTCACCAAATTTACAAAATCAACATCCACAATACAAAAAGCACCACATTTAATAAACCATTCCTTTATACATATTCACACACATACATTTCTCCCAATCATACTCAAACAACTTTTTTCATCCACATACATCCAAAACCTTATATATACATTTTAGTATACATTTCAATTTAGTACAAGAGCCATAGCATGAAGTTATTCTTATTTCCTTATGTTTGGAGCGAAGTTTGTTGGAATTTGCGAAATCTTATGGCTCAACAAAACACTGGTCAACGCGTTTCGAACTCCTATCTGGTATGGAGTTCTCGTCAGGACCCAATAGCTGTGGAAAAGAATAAGAACCTGTCTTAATGCTTTGAATGGTAACCACCATTAAACGCCTAATGCCTCACCTCTAATGCCCTGCCGCTTACCTTACGTGGAGAAAGCTTTGCTCCGACGCTCAACACTACAATTAAAACAAAAAACCTGATGGTTATTCGTCTAGTACCATATCCATATCTTAAGCTTAAACCAACACTTATTCTTCAATAATACTTACAAGAAGTTCAAGGACATTCAGCCTTATTCATCTGATTTGTGCTCCTTTCCCAAATCCTCCGAACAACAGATGACAAGATGAAGGACCCACTGACTGTTTTTTCCTTTTTCAAAACAATATTTGAAAGAGCATGCCCCTTATGCTTTAGGCTTTAATCCAGAACTAGCCCACCCTAGCGCTGACAGCGCGATGACTTACTTAATCAGTAGAAACTGCTCTAGTGTAGCTTGTAGATGGCAGCATTCGAAGGAACCTGTGGAGGGGACAAAGCTCTGTTAGCCTGTCCCAGGGAGCGCATTTGATCTAAGAATAATGCCGGCTGCAGGCACGTCTCTCACCTCTGAGTAGAGTTCAAAGTCTTCAAACGCTGGGGGCCATGTTGCATTCAATGCAGCGATACATCTGATTCTCTCGAACCGGACGTGAAGTAAGCTCATTTCCTGGTTATCGGTTTTATGGGAAATGTAGTTCTTCGATTTCATGTGCGAACTTTTTCTTTTGTTTGGTCTTACATTTACATATAATTTGGCACTTATTGCGTGATCTTCTGACCGCCCCTTATTCAGTGCGAGGATATTTTGCATATATTTCTTTTATAGAACTCATTCACATAGACGGATCTGGAACTAAGAGGCTCATGGGATATGTATGTAGTTGTTAAATCACCATCGTCATTCGCTTTTCGATCCCCCACAGCATCTATATGTAATGGCTTGAATGTTTGCCGGTAAAACCAGAATAAATTTAAGACCAAACAAAAGAAAAAGTTCGCACATGAAATCGAAGAACTACATTTCCCATAAAACCAAGAACCAGGAAATGAGCTTCATTCACGACCCGGTTCGAGAGAATCAGACGTATTGCTGCATTGAATGCAACGCAACCCCCAGCGTTTGAAGACTTTGAGCTCTACTCAGAGGTGAGAGACGTGCCTGCAGCCGGCATTATTCTTAGATCAATTGCGCTCCCTGGGACAGGCTAACAGAGCTTTGTCCCCCCCACAGGTTTCTTCGAATGCTGCCATCTACAAGCAACACGAGAGCAGTTTCTACTAATTAAGTAAGTCATCACGCTGTCAGCTCTAGGGTGGGCTCGTTCTGGATTAAACCCTAAAACATAAGGGGCATGCTCTTTCAAATATTGCTTTGAAAAAGGAAAAACCAGTCAGTGGGTCCTTCATGTTGTCACCTGTTGTTTGTAGGATTTGGGAAAGGAGCACAAATCAGATGAATAAGGCTGAATGTCTTTGAACTTCTTGTAAGTATTATTGGCGAATAAGTGTTGGTTTAAGCTTAAGATATGGATATGCTACTAGACGAATAACGATCAGGTTTTGTATTTTAATTGTAGTGTTGAGCGTCCAAGCAAAGCTTTCTCCACGTAAGGTAAGCGGCAGGGCAGTAGAGGTGAGGCATTGGGCGTTTAATGGTGGTTACCATTCAAAGCATTAAGACAAGTTCTTATTCTTTCCACAGCTTTTGGGTCCTGACGAGAACTCCATACCAGATAGGAGTTCGAAACACGTTGACCAGTGTTTTGTTGAGCCTTAAGATTTCGCAAATTCCAATAAACTTCGCTCCAAACATAAAGAAATAAGAATAACTTTATGCTACGGCTCTTGTACTAAATTGAAATGTATATTGAAATGTATATATAAGGTTTTGGATGTATGTGGATGAAAAAAGTTGTTTGAGTATGATTGGGAGAAATGTATGTGTGTGAATATGTATAAAGGAATGGTTTATTAAATGTGGTGCTTTTTGTATTGCAAACCTATACATTTTTGAAAAGTAGTCACCCAGAGGAATCCAGGATGGGATGACTTGACTGCCTCCCACCAGGTTCTGTCACCCAGAATCCCTTGCAAACCTAAAAAAACACATTTTCCCCACATTTCTGTGGTGGAAAGTTCCGGAATCAGTCCGGATTCAGAAATTTCCACCCATCCTGCGTACCCCAAAGTCTTCTGAGAAAAATGGTACCTCACATCTCTGTGGTGGAAAGTTCTGGAATCTGCGTGGATCCACACATTTCTACCTACCCTGCGTTCCCCATAGTCTTTTGAGAAAACTAGGTTTGCTAGGTTTCCCTAGGTGCCGGCAGAGCTAGGGTTAAAAAACGACAGCTAAACACTTCGCAAAAAAAGGGTACATTTTCATTGTGAAAATGTGGTGTGTTCACGTTGAGTTTTGAGCCGTTTCCGGTCATGGACACTATGCCTACCCACACAAGTGAGGTACCATTTTTATCGGGAGAATTAGTGTAATTCATATTTGTAAAGTAACTGTTATTACCTATTGAGTTTTGATGCATTTCTGCCTTCCAAATGAAAGACATTGTGTAAAAAAGAAGTCATTTTGAAAAATGACCAATAATTCTCATGCTAGTATGAGTATTCCCAATTTTGAAAATGTGCAAATATGTACTGTTTCTAAACTCTATAATTTGTACCCGATTCAGAAATACATAGGTGTCTTTCATACCGATTTTTCCACGTATACATTTTCACACAATAATTGCTACAGACCCGGTACATAATAAAAATGCCTTCGCAAATTGCTACTCAGTTTTTCTTGGTGAACCTACAAGTCCTATATATCCCCTACAACCAGGAAGGTCCAGCGGATGTAACAGTATATTGCTTTCAAAGAGGTATCATAATTACAAAAAGTTATAGGTGAAAACGTTGACACAAAAGGCTGTTTTTTTCAACTAATTTCATTGACGACCAGATCTCCCGAGGCTTCGCCGGGAGCAACAACGCTACCTGGTGTGGCGCAACGTCGTGTTTTAAACTGCAAAGACTTTTTTAAAACTTTACCTTCTCCTGCTCTGGGGCTGCGCTCTGGATATCGCGCACCCCTTCATCTCCTTGGCTCCCGCTGCCAGAGCGCCCCACGCTGATCGTTCTCCCCCCTCTGACGGGCAGGTCACTGGGGCGGGGACGGGCGTGGCCACCATCTTGGGCTGCTCTGTGGTTGGTGGGGCAGATCCTCTGTCCCTCCCCCCCTGGCAATATCATTCGGACTGGCTGAGTCCCGCCCCAGCTTTCATTGACGACCAGATCTCCCGAGGCTTCGCCGGGAGCAACAACGCTACCTGGTGTGGCGCAACGTCGTGTTTTAAACTGCAAAGACTTTTTTTAAACTTTACCTTCTCCTGCTCTGGGGCTGCGCTCTGGATATCGCGCACCCCTTCATCTCCTTGGCTCCCGCTGCCAGAGCGCCCCACGCTGATCGTTCTCCCCCCTCTGATGGGCAGGTCACTGGGGCGGGGACGGGAGTGGCCACCATCTTGGGCTGCTCTGTGGTTGGTGGGGCAGATCCTCTGTCCCTCCCCCCCTGGCAATATCATTCGGACTGGCTGAGTCCCGCCCCAGCTTTCATTGACGACCAGATCTCCCGAGGCTTCGCCGGGAGCAACAACGCTACCTGGTGTGGCGCAACGTCGTGTTTTAAACTGCAAAGACTTTTTTAAAACTTTACCTTCTCCTGCTCTGGGGCTGCGCTCTGGATATCGCGCACCCCTTCATCTCCCTGGCTCCCGCTGCCAGAGCGCCCCACGCTGATCGTTGTACCCCCTCTGACGGGCAGGTCACTGGGGCGGGGACAGGCGTGGCCACCATCTTGGGCTGCTCTGTGGTTGGTGGGGCAGATCCTCTGTCCCTCCCCCCCTGGCAATATCATTCGGACTGGCTGAGTCCCGCCCCAGCTTTCATTGACGACCAGATCTCCCGAGGCTTCGCCGGGAGCAACAACGCTACCTGGTGTGGCGCAACGTCGTGTTTTAAACTGCAAAGACTTTTTTTAAACTTTACCTTCTCCTGCTCTGGGGCTGCGCTCTGGATATCGCGCACCCCTTCATCTCCTTGGCTCCCGCTGCCAGAGCGCTCCACGCTGATCGTTCTCCCCCCTCTGACGGGCAGGTCACTGGGGCGGGGACGGGCGTGGCCACCATCTTGGGCTGCTCTGTGGTTGGTGGGGCAGATCCTCTGTCCCTCCACCCCCTGCCATGCCCCTACTACTTCCGGTGGCCTACTTTATGGCTTTCCTATCCCGGCCGTGCAGCGGACGAGCGCAGCGGGCGCGACGAAGGCGCGCCGAAGTTGCGCCTAAGTTAAGCCCGTCTGCGCCCGTCCGCGACGGGCCGGGACCAGGGGCCACAGCCCCTGCCTCTGCACTCGCATACTCCTCTGCGCAACTTCTCTCCTGCTCTGCTGATGTGCCCCTTCCCCATTCCCTCACGCAGCATCTCACTTCCCTAGGTATCTATGCCCCCCATCCTGACCGTGCCACTTCCCCGCGAGCTATCTCTTCCCTGCCTTCCCAGGATCCTACGCTTTCTACCACCACCCCTTCTTCTTCTCACATTGCCTCTGCCTGCCTTCTTAACACTCGCTCAGCAGGCAAGCATCAATTGCAATTATTTAACCTCCTTACCTCCGATTCCCCTGACATTCTGTTTTTAACAGAAACTTGGTTCTCGGAGGCTTCTCTCCCTGACATCCTGGCCATCCTCCCCGATTCCTACTACGCCCTCCGGGCTGATCGCCCTGACGGCAGGATCGGAGGCGGCGTTGCCATGATTGTTCGGGCCAGTCTCCAATTCCAGCTTCTCCCTCAATCTTCCATAGCTGGAGTGGATTTCTTGGTTGCCCGTTCCACTAACCTTCCTGCCCCTCTGGCAGTTGTCCTTGTGTACCGCCCCCCCCTGAATATGCCTTTGTTTGTGGCCTCCCTGCAGGAACTCCTTGCTACCCTAGTAGTTAACAACTCCTCGGTTCTCCTGCTGGGAGACATCAATTAAGGGATGGTGACCCCAGGGAGGACCTGGCGTCCAAGGACTTCACGGCCACCCTCTTGTGTCTGAACTTCTTGTCTCACGTCTCTGTTCCCACCCATAACCTTGGTCATACATTGGACCAAGTCTGGTCATCTCAGGACATTGTCTCTCCCCCTAGCATCCTTCCTTGCACCTGGTCCGACTACTCTCTTATCTTCTTCACTATTAATCTCGGCTCCCTTCACAAATCCTCTCGTCCCAAGAACATCTTTGCACGCAGATGGAATCGCGTGGACCTCCCTTCCCTTTCCCTCTCCTTGGCATCCTCTCTTCCTGACCTCAACGGTCTTCCTCTCGATCTTCAGGCCGTTGCAGTCAGCAATTGGTTATCTTCTGGTTGTGATCTAGTTGCTCCTCTTAAAAAAGTCAAGTCCATTCGCCCTCACGAGGCCCATAGATGGTTCAACTCTGAACTCAAGGTCCTTAAACTGGAACTTAGACTCTCTGAGCATCTTTGGCGCCGCAGTTATTGTCCCGATCTCAAGGCCAAATATAAACATCTCCTCAATGATTATAAGAAAGCTATCCTTGTGTCCAAGACCAAGTATTTCTCTGAGCAGGTAGCATTATCCGCTAATAAATCTAAAGAGATCTTTTCCTTGGTCACTAATCTGGCCACCTCCGATCGTGTCTGCCCCAAGCTTATCCCTTCCCAGGCCCTCTGTTCTTCTTTAAACGACTTCTTTATTGAGAAGATCGCTAAAATTAAATCCAACATTCCTACCACTCCCTTCCCTCTCCTTCATCCTGCCCTTCCTGTGTCCAATTCTTCCTTTGCTTCCTTTCCACCTATTTCCTTGGACTCCTTTCTAGCTTTACTTACCAAAATGAAGTCTGGCTCCCCTGCCGATTGTGCCCCTGCCCGCGTGCTGAGAACTCTCTTCACCTCTTGCCCCACTACTCCTCTTTCCTTTCTTAATGCTTCCCTTTCAACTGGCTTGGTCCCCTCCTCATTTAAATCTGCGATTGTTTTTCCCATCCTCAAAAAACCTGGTCTTGATTCTTCCCTCCCTTCTAATTTCAGACCTATTTCTCTTCTTCCCTATCTTGCCAAAATCCTCGAAAGCTATGCCACCTCCTGCCTTTCCTCTTATATTGAGCAGAACCATCTCCTTGCTTCCCATCAAGCAGGCTTCCGCTCGGGCCACTTGACCGAGTCAGTGGTGCTTGCGGTTCTCGATGAGTTGAAAGCCAAGGCTGACACCAACTCCCCCCAAGCTTTGGTTCTCCTGGATTTATCCGCTGCGTTTGACACGGTCGATCATACCATCCTTCTTGACCGTGTCAGCGCAGCGGGCATCCGAGGCTCCGCTCTCTCCTGGATCACGTCCTTTCTTTCAGGACGCTCACAAGCTGTTCACCTCTCTGGTTTCTCTGCCTCCCCCCTCCCGGTGTCCTGTGGGGTTCCCCAAGGTTCCTCTCTCTCCCCTCTTCTTTTCAATCTTCGCCCCCTTATTGTTTCTCTTCTCGATCTGGGGGTCTCTGTGTACAACTACGCAGATGACCTCCAGCTCGTCTTTGATCTTTCTTCCTCTTCTCACTCCTTATCTTTTTTTCGCTCCACTCTGGTTTTCATTTCTGGGTGGATGAGCGCCAATCACCTCATGCTCAATCCAGACAAGACTGAGCTTGTCTTGACGGGTGGCTCATCCAGCCCCTGGTCCTCTGCTTTCTGGCCCCCTATTTTTGGTCCCCCTCCTACCCCTGTTCCTTCCGTCAAAACGCTGGGCATTAAGGTCAGCCATGACCTGTCAATGCACGGCCAGGTCAGTTCTGTAGTGTCTTCCTGCTTTCTTTCCCTCCGTCTGATTCGTAAAATTTCCCGTTTTTTTCCCCTTGATTCCCTCAAAATCATCATTTCGGCCCTCATCACTTCCCGCCTTGATTATGGAAACAGCCTGTTCGTGGGTATCCCTGCCTACGAAACCCGTCGTCTCCAAGCAATCCAAAATCAGGCTGCCCGACTTATTTTTCATTTTCCCAAAACTCACCATATCACTCCCGTCCTCAAATCTCTCCACTGGCTCCCCGTTCTACAGAGATCCCTGTTTAAACTAGGGTGTCTAGTCTTTCGGGCTGTTGATCGCTCTGCTCCGGCGTTCATCAATTCTTTGATCTCCACTCACACCCCTGCCCGTACCCTCCGCTCATCTACCTCTGCCCTCCTCACTGTTCCCCGCTTTCGTAAATCCCGCACTGGTGGAACCAGATTCTCTGTTCTTGCCCCCCGGTTCTGGAACTCTCTCCCTCTCTCCATGCGTTCTATTCCTATCTTTTCACACTTCCGTAAAACGCTCAAAACATTCTTGTTTGCCCAGGCCTACCCCTGCTAACTTCCTCGGCCCTGTCTGTTCTGTTCAGTAGAGCTCTCAGCGCCAGGAAGCCGTTTGGCCACCGTGCGCTCTATAAATACCTTATTTCATTTCATTTCATTTCATAATTTTCAATTTTTCCAATATTTAACTGTTAGTTTCTATAAGGAAACCTTGATGGATCTACACAAATGTCCCCTTTCTGTATTCAGAATTTTGTCTACTTTCCGAAAATGTATAGCTCTCCAGGATCCATTATTGCTTTCATACTAATTTTTTCCAATAACTGGAAGGAGGTTGAAAGCACTCAAAATAGCAAAAATAGGCTATGTCCCAGAAAATGCCAAACTGTGTAAAAAATGTTGGTTCTCTGACAGAAGACTGTCATTCCTTAAAAGCTGGGACAATTGTGATTTCAGCCCCACAACCACTTTTTTAATAACATTTGCAGGGAAAAACCCAGATGCTTTCATTTGTAGCCCGTTTGTCCCATTTTTCTCAAAAAAACAAAAATGTTGCTGTATTTTGGCTAATTTCTAGGACCCCTCCAAGGGAATCCACGAACCCTCGGTCCCTTTAGAATCACCATGATGTTGGAAGAAAAGGACGCAGAATTGGCGTGGGTACCTTATGTGGTCAAAACGTTACAGGGGCCTAAGCGCGCACTACCCCAAATTGCCAAAAAAATGCTTAGCACAGGAGGGGAAAAAGCTTAGCAGTGAAGGGGTTAAGGAACAAGGTTTTCTTGCCCAGCAGTGACCCTGTCACTGATATGTATCGCCGGTGTTCGTATACAATGGTGGTGTGATGAGTGAAGGGGAGGCTGGGATGTATCAATATACATATTCTGCTGGAGTATGTACTGTATGCGGCGAAGAATCGATGAGGGCCCCAGGAGGAAGCAAATGGAGTGAGGGTTGCAGGGGTAAATGGGTTTCCTGTAAAAATGCTATCTTTATGTGGTGCCTATAAAGGTAGGCTAGTACTAGCTTGCATTTCCGGTGTTATGTAGTTCCTATAAATCTATATTGGAACTGCACGTTTAGACAACATATACTGTAGGATTGGAGTCAAACTGATTCTGGACACCCTTACCGGATATAGCAGCCTGTATGCCAGCTAGCTCACAGTACCGATAGAAACCTCTCTTACCAAGGAGAGAATAGTTCTTGGCAACTATCAAACATGACAACTCTGAACCCTCAAATTCTTGGAAACAGTGTATTACTTTTCACTCACTCACTAATGCTCACTTCGTCTCAGAGCGATACACAGAATAAAGGGTTGTGATGTTTTTCAATAAGCATTTATTGAACCTCATTATAGTGTAAAATAGGTGTGCTGAAACAACCATTAGACAATAACAGATATACATGAATATAAGCACTAACAGAGTAAAAGGATGGTAGATTTCTACCATTGTGCTAAAACAATGAATACAGGTAAGTATATAAAATACATGACAGTAGAATGCTTACTCCTACGGTGCGTCCCTAACTAGATGTAGCTAAGTGTACCTAGCATGTGTGTGGTTGTAAAGCCAAGAACCCCTCTAGGATAAAGTCAACCCAGTTACCTGAAGTTAGAGAATGTGGGACCCCGTCATGGTCTAGAGATGGACACCCCGCAAGGGATGTCAGACCACTGCGAGCTGGATTGTCTGCATGCAGGAGCCTCAGCATCTTGCGTCAGTGTGTCAGCATAGAAGTCTTTTTCTTCTCTGACTATCTCAGCAAGAAGTGATGTGTATATACCCAAAGTGGTACCTCCTAGGGATATACCTTGCTGCATAATGTCGCACTGGGATGACGGAAGGAATGACCCTTGTACCTAGTTATTATGCAGGAGATGGTAGGTATGTTGTCCTGCTTGAATTCCAATAATCCTCAAGCTAATGTATGAGACTTAAGCTTTTCGGAGAAGACCCCATCTTTGGACATTACCCTTACTAGGTAAAAGGTCAGCAATAAGAATCGTTATGTAGTGTAATGGTAAGGAGAATATAGGTGAGAGGTTAAGGTACCTATATGGAACATAACACCCAATCCTTATCTGACTGGATGACATTCTAAAAATTCTATGGCTAAACGAGGTATGCAACTATCAACAAGTCAATTAAAAATAATACTTAAAGTAATATTTCTAAAAAAGCTAAAAAAAAGGGGGAAAATAGTGTATGCGACAGTAGTCTGTACTAAATAATTACGGAGAGTAGTCCGAACAATGAGAGACTGAAAGCCATGCAGTTTAGACATATTGTCTTGTTTAAAATTCCAAATTTGGTTGTTTTTGAAAAAGGCTTAATTTTCCCAGCACACAATGAACCAAATGTTTATGTGTCCTGGCTGGGAGACAGAACACCTCTGTTGCCTGCAATCACAGACAACTGTCCCTGAAACACCTCGCAGATCAGATCAATCAAGCCCAGATGTTCCTACGTATTCACTACAGCCATTGCTAGGGTCTTCTAGTGTCATCCGAGGCCTGCGTATTTGTTGAGGAGCCGGTATCCTTCCCAACAGGAGCTGATGCATCCCGTGGTGGCTCCAAGAATGCATACATAAACATTGGAATACGCTGAGGACACTGCAGAACATGGGCCGTAATCGGGTCCAGTAAAGCATTAACGCATAGTGGCACGATTGTTGGAGGTGTCAGACAGAGATTCCACATGCATTCTTGTCTGCAGAACAGGCATCGGAGGACAGATAGAATTAATTTGAACCAGACTTGTCTAAATGACAAGAACCAAGTTTCACTCAGTTCTCAAAGACGAGGTGTGCCCAGATGGATTACCTTGCAATCACAGTATCGGCGCTCCAAGAGCATGCGTTCCATCTCCTTGGTGACTGGGACGTCCATTATGTAGTAGAAAAATGACAATCAGGATACTTGCTGTTAAAAACAGGACCAGCTGAAACCATCCAAAAATGCTTCCGAATACGTAGTGTATAAAGTTAAGAACAACTCCGAGGATTGTCTGGAAGGCGCTTACCAGTCCAGAACATATGGTCTTAAATAGGTGGACAATACCCGTCGTATCAGACATGTTAAGGATACGATGTAACATTTCTGTAAAATGGAAAGGGCAGTTTGTTTGTACTATTGCCTGTATCTCAGCTGAGGACCTTGCAACCTGGCGATCATAAGTTTCTCGGGCGGAGGTTAAGGGTACGGTTTGCTGTAGAAGCATGGCTTTCATTCGGCTCAGAGTATCAAGCAATGTAAAGGGAACATTCAACTAAGGCCATAACGGTGCATCCCTGACTGTATGGGTCAGTGGAAACAATACTTGCTTACAGCAAGTAACCCTGGAGCTTACAGTAACAAGATATGCGATGCCCAGGAATATCCCACAACAACCTTGATAATTCAGCATCAAGCAAATCCCATTGGAAAGTAACTCAAATACCGGATTAATCACAGCCGCTGGTGAACCTTTCAAGTGGCAAGATAAGTTAGCAACTGAACCATTAAAGGCCCCATGAAGCATGATATCCCGGCATATGAGAGATCCACTTAAGGAATTCTCGCAGTTAGTACCACTAAGAAACATTTCTGTGTCCGCATTCCTGCATCGAAATCTGTACGGCAATTCCCAAGATTCCTTGATGAATTCCCTACCCATCACTTCCTATCTGCCCGCCTGTTGTTGTTCTAGGCAATTCTGAAACTGGAAAGTAGTGAATGGTATTGTTATTTGGCCATAAATTAACCATTCTGTGGATGGTGACTCTGCCACAGTAAAAGGCAACTTGTCAAGTTTTTCAATATGCAGCATTGTATATTTTGCTCCCCTTTGTGCCATTGTAATCTTTTTTTCAGTTAGATTGTATGCTGAAAATAGAGACTTACTGTTGCTCAATAGCCAAGGCACATAACCAGCATGGAATGATTGCAGCTTCCAGCTCAATGAGATAATAGAACGTAGTTGAGATTGTACGTGTTGTAGTATGGACAAGTCCTGTTCTATGAAAACGAATAGCAGAAGATACAATGTTGCCCAGTGAATAAATCTTGGATGTTAATGTAGTCATACTATTGTCGACTACAGCTAATGCCTTTTCCAGGTTAAATCTATCTATCTCACAGAGTCTCTCCGCGGCTTCTTGTT
Source organism: Lissotriton vulgaris (assembly GCF_964263255.1). Taxonomy (NCBI): domain Eukaryota; kingdom Metazoa; phylum Chordata; class Amphibia; order Caudata; family Salamandridae; genus Lissotriton; species Lissotriton vulgaris. The sequence continues at coordinate 1,717,814,372 of NC_141694.1, read as the reverse complement.
GAGAGATTTTCCAGAGTTCATTATAGACAACATAATATAAACATTTCTGACGTGGCTTTCGGGGACCTAGTAAAAAATCCCTTAAATCCACTTCATCTGAAAGTAAGGATAAGTGCTGTTTCACCGGGGACAGTGTCGAGGTTTTTAGCACATTGAAGTACAACTTGCCTACACTATATGATTTCACTACACCCGTATGTTCTCTTTGTACATATTGTGGGTCTAACCTATGGATACTAAACACTTTGGCTGTACCCCTGAATCTTGATTGACATCTATCTGTGTCTGTGGGCAAAACTAACCATCCCTTCCAATTTGGTCTGAAGTATTGTACTGTATGATGTCATCTATTGTATACCCTTCACTTGATGTAAAATTGATGTGTGAAGGTGTTGGAAGGCGTTGTGTGTTCAAATCCTTATTATTGGCTAGTCCTAGGCAGAAAGTCTGTGGCACAGATTCATTCAGAAATATAAGTTGCTGTGGAATGAGGCATGCTCTAAAAAGTGCTTCTATTCCCTGAACTTGCCATTCTTTAGAACCCAAGACTGATTTTGTGTCTATTTTGCCTTTTCATAAGTCGAAAACCTGTACACACAGTTGGGCAATAAAGGATGCAGAATAAATCTGTTTGGTGTTAGCATATTTTTCTGTGCAGGTGTAGGTGCAACCTTATAGTAAAATGAGGTCTATTCAGAAGTGTTAAACCCTGAAAATTATGAAAAATTCTGCGCAAACATTTTCGAACTAACGTTCTATGGCTTCGGGCAATGTTCCTATTGGTGGTATGTGAAAACATCACGTGGGATACTGGATTTGTGTAAAAAGGGATTACCATAATGGTGGTAAAGGTACATACTATCAAATTCAGATGTGCCTTCTAACATTTCATTGCTTGAAAATGCAGCAGATTTTTCTAAATCAGACAACATATTTTTACAGTTTTAAAATCCCAACCGTTAGAAAATGTACTGGAGGTAATAATATCATTTAAAGAAATTTCAAATAAATGTGGTATTTTTAAAAGTTCAGTAGGGCCAAATACATCATAATCAACTTTGTCCCAAACTATACCATCAGGAATTGAAACAGCTGTAATGTTCACGGAAAACAAGTCTCTTTGTTCACGATGAGATGATCTATGAGGTTTCAAGACCAAGTTCACATTGGATACTTAAGAGCGTTCTGGGAGATAATTTTCATTCAATAGTAAGCAAAAGACAGTCACTAGGCCAATCCAGAACATGAACAATAGTATTCCAGATATTATCCATAGCTGGAGCCAAGGTGATTCTAAGTAAGTCTTTTTCAGAAAAGTGTAGAATTCTCAAATGTGTTGCTTATGGGAAACTGGAGCTGGCGTTGTCTCAGGTTCGCTGGGATCAAGAGAGAAGGTATCAAAATCGATTAAGTAGCCAGATGCAGTTCGATCAATCGTTGGTAGCTAGGCAGGTTGTGTTGAACCGGCAGGTAGCTCTTGTCGAGGCATATTGATGTAGACATCGGTGTTAGGTCGAATTGATATTTGTCTTTCGTTTGTAGCTTGAAGTTCTGTTTCTAGAGGAACAAGTTCCATTTCATTGTTGGAGATTCCTTCACCTCGAATTGGCGACTCTTCGAATGTTATTAGGCTTTGTCTGAACTTCCTGTATGGTAGCGAGAGGAGTGCTTTGGCTACACAGGAGCCCACAAGGTCTTCTATTCAGTATCGCCACATTGTGCGGTTTGATCAGATAAATGTAGACAAATCTCTTTTCTGTTTTGCTGGTAAGAGTTAGAAGAAGTAATGTTCTTTTTCCTTCAACAGCCAGGACAGGTACTGGATTTCTCTAGGATGGCCCAGATTCTTTTTTCTCCTCGTTCTTTTCTCTGACCAGGTTCCCGATTTGTGGGACCGAGACAGGCCTTGCCGTGACTGATTGGACTTCCCCAGTGGCGGTGCATTTCACCTGCACGTTGTTTAGTAGTGCTCTGGATTCATTCAGATCCTGTAAAACAGCCAAGCGTTCATTGATGTCAAAATCTTTGTCATCTGCCACTGTGCCTTCAAAATCAAGATCAGGTATCCACATTCTCATCCCAAATAGGACTTCATAAGGAGTGACAGTTCTTAGAGAACTTCTTGGCATGTTATAGGTGATTGACCCAACTACCACCCTAACCTAATACTATTGGTGTTAATGACTGTTTTAAGTCCTGTTTTTTCCTCTAAACAACTGAATTTCCCTTGGGATGGTACGGAGAGGAGTACCGCAATGCTACACCCAAACCTTCTATGGTTTCCTTGTAAGGCCTAGAGCTAAACACGGGACCACGGTCAGAATGTAATGTACCAACTGCATATGTCCCAATGAAGACTCGCAACATTTTTATAACAGTTTGAAGGTCAGCTGAGTGCTGAGGCCATACACATAGGAATCTTGAGCATGAATCTACTGCCACCAAGATATACTTGTAAACCCCATCCGAATGTAGGGGTCTGCAGTGGTCCAGATGTCTATCTAGACCACGGAGTGGTCTGTCTGAAATCAGTAAAGGTGCCTGTGCTGGAGGCGCCATGGTGAAACCCTTCATCTGCTGGCAGATGTCGCATTTTAAGACAAAAGCATTGTTTCAGTAAAGAAACTGTTGCGGTAATCTCTGCGTGTGCAGAGCCTAGACCCTCGTGTGCAGCTAGTATGAAACCTAATCTGCGATCCCTGTTTGATATTACTCCCCCACTCCTGGAACCTGAGCATACGGAATGTTGTTTGCATCTAACTTGTAGGAGTATTTTAGTGGAAAGCCTTTCTGTAAGGCTTTGCATTTTTTGCGTAAAGCAATGACAGCTACTATTACCTGCCCGTCTATTCTCGTTTTTGAACAAGTGATTGCAGCTATGAAAGCAGTATGTACTGGCCCCCTTTGCTGCTTCATCAGCCTATGAATTCCCTTCAATTTAAACTCCATCACGAATATTCAGCGTGTGTATCACATGAGCTCTTGGTAGTTCGTTTTTCAACTCAGCTACCTGTGCCCATAGCAACTTCTGCTTAATTGTGCAACCTTTAGAGTCTGTTAACTCGTTCTGACCCCGATAGTAAATATATTTGTTGTATGACTGGACACAGTAAAATGAATCACACACTATGAGTGTGGGGAATTCCCGATCTGTATTTATTAGTGCCAGTAACAGGGCCTTTAATTCTGCCAGCTGGCCCGTGCAGTTTCCTATAGACTGTGTATTGTATTGCTGGGATGGAACTTGCCATACAACCTTTTACAATCGCACAAGCTGCACTATATTGCTGTTTACAACCTATGGCCAGCTGAGCAGATCCGTTAGTGTTAGTAATATATTCATATCGATCTAGAGCAGCGGTCTTCAATCTGTGGGGCCCGACCCCCAGGGGGGTCGTGGAGTCCTGGGAAGGGGGTCGCAGATTCTGCAGAGTGCAGTTCCTGGCATTGGGCTGATGAAGGGTGCTCACGGCGGAGGCCTAATTCACACCGAGGTGTGAAAAACATCAACGCCTCATTAACAAGTAAAAGGTCTTTTAAAGACCTTTCAAGTACTTGGGTGTGACTGTGTGTGTGTCCCTGAAGCTGTTTCAGCCTGGCTCACATACACGAGCTGGGGGGAGCTGGGTGCGAGGTGGGGGGGGCTGGGGGATTGGCTGTAGTTTAGGCCTTTGAGTTCAATGGATGTTGCGCACCTGGAGCTGTGGGTCCCATGACACGTCCCCCGCCCCCAGCAGGGAGGCACAGAGATGCCCTCCCATGAGCGGGAAAGAAGAAGGACGACGATGCAGAGAGATACTGATCCCACCCCCCCCCCCCCCCATGAGAGAGACACAGAAAAGGTGGGTGGATGAATGATGGGTGGATGGATGGATGTAAGGCTGAAGGATGGATGGATGTGGTTGGATGTAAAGCTGAAGGATGGATGGATGTGGATGGATGAAAGGCTGAAGGATGGATGGATGTGTGAAAAGGTGGGTGGATGAATGCTGGGTGGATGGATGGATGTAAGGCTGAAGGATGGATGGATGTGTGAAAAGGTGGGTGGATGAATGATGAGTGGATGGATGAATGAAAGGGTGGATGGATGAATGATGGATGTATGGATGGAAGGATGAAAGGGTGGATGGATGAAGGATAGATTGGTGAAGGATAGATGTATGGATGGAAGAATGAAAGGGTGGACGGATGAAGGATGGATGGATGAAAGGGTGGATGGATGAATGATGGATGGATGGATTTGTAAAAAGATGGGTGGATGAATGAAGGGTGAATGGATGGATGAAAGGGTGGATGGATGAATGATGGATGTATGGATGGAAGGATGAAAGGGTGGATGGATGAAGGATAGATTGGTGAAGGATAGATGTATGGATGGAAGAATGAAAGGGTGGACGGATGAAGGATGGATGGATGGATGGATGGATGAAAGGGTAGATGGATGAATGATGGATGGATGGATGTGTAAAAAGATGGGTGGATGAATGATGGGTGAATGGATGGATGAAAGGGTGGATGGATGAATGATGGATGTATGGATCGGAGGATGGAAGGGTGGATGGATGTATGAATGGATAAAAGGTTGCATGGATGAATGATGGATGGATGTGTGAAAAGGTGGGTGGATGAATGATGGGCGGATTGGAAGGAAGGGTGGATGGGTAAAGGATGGGTGAATGGATGGATGAAAGGGTGGATGGATGAATGATGGGATGTATGGATGGATGGATGTGTGAAAAGGTGGGTGGATGAATGATGAGTGAAAAGGTGGGTGGATGAATGATGAGTGAATGGATGAATGAAGGGTGGATGGATGAATGATGGATGGAAGGATGAAAGGGTGGATGGATGAAGGATAGATTGGTGAAGGATAGATGTATGGATGGAAGAATGAAAGGGTGGACGGATGAAGGATGGATGGATGGATGAAAGGGTGGATGGATGAATGATGGATGGATGGATGTGTAAAAAGATGGGTGGATGAATGATAGGTGAATGGATGGATGAAAGGGTGGATGGATGAATGATGGATGTATGGAAGGATGAAAGGGTGGATGGATGAAGGATAGATTGGTGAAGGATAGATGTATGGATGGAAGGATGAAAGGGTGGACGGATGAAGGATGTATGGATGGATGTGTGAAAAGTTGGGGGGATGAATGATGGGTAGATGGATGGATGAAAGGGCGGGTGGATCGATGTATGGATGTATGGATGAAAGGGTGGATGGATGATGGATGGGAGGATAAAAGATTGGATGGATGAAGGATGGATGTATGGATGGGAAGATGAAAGGGTGGATGGATGTATGAATGGATAAAAGGTTGCATGGATGAATGATGGATGGATGTGTGAAAAGGTAGGTGGATGAATGATGGGTGGATGGAAGGAAGGGTGGATGAGTAAAGGATGTATGTATGGATGGAAGGGTGGATGGATGAAGGATGGCTGTATGGATGGAAGGATGAAAGGGTGGATGGATGGATGTGTGAAAGTGTGGGTGGATGAATGATGGAGGGCTGTGATGAGGTCTAACAGGCACATCTATGGTTGTCAAAAGTTGATGATGAGGAGTACTAGTTTCTAGAAACTTTTGTCGGAAGGGGGTCCTTACGCCTAAAAAGGTTTTACAAGGGGGTCTCGGCATCAAAAAGTTTGAAGACCTCTGATCTAGAGGCATTATTTCTTTTTGGGAAGGGATATTCTTGTTCATATTGCAGGATTGCTTGTGTTTTTAGCCTTGTGTCATATCTGTACTCCTCATCTGTTGCAGTGAGAGAATTAGCCCATTGTATCGATCTTGGCCCACTCCCGTGCGTATGTGTGTTTTTAAGTAAATTGGAACGTGGTCAAAAAAAGCTGGTAAAATTTTCATTTCTCCCTTTGGGCAATCCATAACAATTTCAGGCAGCCAATATTTTCAGCTAAAAGGATGTCGTAGCCATAAGTCAAGTTCTCCCAAAAGAGAACTTTAACTTTACTGGGTTTGTCTCCCTTCATTTGGAGTGTTATCTCATGTAACCTATGCAGGGCATTTACCCTCGTATCAGGTGTTTCCACCGAGATGTGCTCATTCAACTCATCTGTCACCAGAAATTCCATCAGGTTCTGGCGAGCTATTGTTACTTCTGCTGCGCTGTCTAGCATCATCGGAGCCCATTCCCTGTTCAGTAGTTGAGTCCTTAGAATTATGGGCATGTCTAACTTTGAGACCTGCTACCTTCTTTTTGTTCAATTTAGGTTTAGATTGTTGCTTGTCTTCTCTTTCAGAAGTGTAGTTTGAAGCGCGTGGCGTGTCCCTGGAATTTGTATGCTCTTCTTGCCTGGGTTCTGACTGTCCTGAGAGAAAGGTGTATCAGTATCCTGATACCTGTCAGGTTGTTTAATGTTATCCCTATTCGTAAGGTTGTATTTCCCTTTGGAGGGCACCTGTTGAGGAGACCCACTCCTGGATAGAGATGTTTTCTCTAATTTTCTTGTTTTTATTGTTATGATCCTATTTGTTCTTAGACGAATCAGGTGCTTGCTTTGTGTTATCCTTCTCAGGACCACCCATGAGTTGAGGTTTTGTTGCTTTAGCTCCCAAACTATCTCTACCTCATTCAGCATAGGTGTCTGTGATAATTTTAGGTACTTCACGTTCCTGTTGTAAAGAAGTGAAATCCTACAGGCGTTGGTGTATTGCTACTGATGTTGCCTCCCCTTTTATATTTGCTAATATTATAGCTGATACCTGGGCGGAATTACCTAATAATTTCATCCCTAAGTTCAGAGCAGGTTCTGCTCCATACTCAGTTTTGCTTCTCAGTATTGCTGCTGACGGGCGTATAACGTTTGTGGTGTAATTTAGTTGTAGAACCGTGAATCTGTACTGCTTGTACAGCTCTTGTTGTCATAAGTGTGACTGTTCTCATCACGAACTGTGTCTGTATTTCTGTAAAGTTTCATTATTTCTTTATGAAGTGGATGTTGGTCTGCCACTGGCATAGTATCAATGTCTGGATGCGGTGTGTAAGCTGCTAGGAAAGGCCAAGTGGCTCCATCTTTTCCAAATGGACCTAGTCTTGCTTTGTCTTTTGTATGGGGAAGGGCTCCTTTAAACCAGTTTATGTGCTCCTGGTAGGTGAGCGGAATTTCAATATCCTCATATGGACTGGATTCATCTGGTGTTTCACCTTCACCTTCAGTGTAAGAATGAAATGTAATTGATTGAGCATCTGCTGGTGGGAATTTGACCCTTGAATAGAATACCTCTGTTCTATATGATTCCTGTGCCTCAATCATGAAGGTTACTGTCCCACCCCTAGCTGTAACTCCGTAGTCTGTTCGCTTTTGAGTAAGGGCATACCTAACATTTTCTGAAATGTTTATTTCCCCTTCTATTTCTTCTTCCCTGACTGCAGCAGGCTGTGCTCACCCAGTGGCTTTTTCTTCAGTCATTGTTGAAAAATCTTTAAAGAAGGGTTTCAAGGAAACTGAGATAAGGTTTTATGCACAATAGGAACTATTTGTCTTTCAATCTTGATAAACCTACAGCCGATAAATAGGAATTTTAGCCTACCCAGCCGTGGCGGAAAAGTTCACTTCCCAATCCAGACGTCTTTGGTCCTGTCTCCTGCAGAAGCGGTCGCTCCCCACGCTCCCTGCTGAACCCGGTATCATAGCGCTATACTGCCCATTGCTAGCAATAATTAATTGTGCCTGATTGTACCATTACTTATATCATTGCGATATTGCTCGCATTGCCTGTTTTAGTATTTGTGCCTGATTGTACCATTACTTATATCATTGCGATATCGCTCGCATTGCTCGTTTAAGTATTTGTGCCTGATTGTGCCGGTGCCCCTGCCCACATTGTAGCGTTATTGCTTTACTTCAATTTAAAGACCACTCTTGCCTGATTGTGCCCCAATCTCGTCCGGTTTCGCTTTGGTTGTTGCTGCCATTTTGTTGTTGTTGTGCCTCCTAGCCTGTCTCCCCACCCCGCTCCCGCCTCCCAGCTGCTCCTCCCTTGCTCCGCCCCCCTCCACTATCCACTTATGTCGAAGGCATTTGCGCGCAGCGTTCACGCGCAGCGGATGTGCCCCATGCGCGCCGAATGCGCGCCAAAGGTAAGCCCGTCTACGCCCGTCCGAGCCCGGACCGCACCCAGCACCAGACCCCCTGCCCCCGCAAAATCCACTCCACCCGCCTAACGTACGACGCCGCAACCCTCTCTGCACTCAACACTGGCCGTCTCCCCAACTGTCACCTAGCCACCCCAGGACGCACCCATGGACCCTTCACCTGCCAATCCTGCAAATTCGACTGCTTCAAGACCCACACTATAGCCACAAACGCCAAACAGAGCTCCGACAACAACCACCTGAAATGCATCCTACTCAACACCCGCTCGGTCCACAGACATGGCATTGAACTATGGAACCTACTAGACAACACAACGCCGGACATCGCTTTTCTTACAGAAACTTGGATGAACGCCTCATCAGCGCCCGACATCGCCATAGCCATCCCGGACGGTTACAAGATCATCCGAAAGGACCGCATCAACCAAACAGGAGGAGGCATCGCCATTGTCCACAAGAAAACCATCCGCATCACAACCAGCTCCGACGACACCCTCACAGCCGCCGAACACCTCCACTTCCAAATACACACCGACCCCAAAACCACACTTAGAGGCACCCTCATCTAAAGACCACCAGGACCCCGCACACAATTCTGCGAAGACATCACTGACTTCATCAGCCCACACGCCCTCCCCTCCGAGGACTATATTCTCCTAGGGGACCTCAACTTCCACCTGGAAAAGAACAACGACAGCAATACCATCACCCTTATGGACAACCTCTCCAATCTCGGACTCAAACAACTGGTGAATACCCCCACCCACTACGCCGGACACACGCTCGACCCGATCTTCTCCTCCAGCAAGCACGTCTCCTTCATTCACGCCACAGGACTCCACTGGACGGACCACAGCTGCGTACATTTCAACTTCAGAAAGACCACGACCCACCACCACCCACAACAAGTCCCCCGCAGAAACTGGAACAAACTTACCACCGACCAGCTCACCACATCGCTAAACCAAACCCTCTCGCTAAATCATCGGACCCTAATCAAGCAGCCATCAATCTCGCACAATAGATCACCCACTGCGCCGACAAATTAGCTCCCCTGAAAAATCAACACAACAAGCCAGGTAGCAAAAAAGCCTCTTGGTTCAATGACGACCTCAAGAACTCCAAAAAGAACTGCCGCACCCTCGAGAAAGCCTGGCGAAAAAACCCAACCACAGACAACATGACCGCCCTCAAGGAGGCCACCCGCAAACAGCACCAGCTGATCCGATCCACCAAGAAATCAGCATTCAAGGAGCGACTCGACAACAACGCCCACAACAGCAAGGAACTCTTCAGCATCGTCAAAGAGCTTACCAACCCCAGCGCCGACACCAACGACATCACTCCCTCTCAAGGCCCCTGCAACTCTCTAGCTTCGTTCTTCCACAGTAAAATCGCTGACATACATAACAGCTTCGGGGACCAGTCCACCCCCCTTACCACCGAACTGAAGCCCCCCACCACCATCCTTGACGCCTGGAACCCGATCAGCACTGAAGACACCATCTGCTTGATGAACTCCATTCACTCCGGATCACCAACCGACCCATGCCCCCACCACATCTTCAACAAGGCCGACTCCATCATCGCACCCCACAACCGGGAATATCATCAACTGCTCCCTCAACACTGCTACCTTCCCAGAAAGCTGGAAACATGCCAAACTCAGTGCCCTCCTGAAGAAACCTACAGCAGACCCCACTGAACTTAAGAACTACCGCCCCATCTCGCTCCTCCCTTTCCCCGCCAAAGTCATAGAGAAGGCCGTCAACAATCAGCTCGCCGCCTTCCTCGAGTCTAACGGCTCCCTCGACTCCTCACAGTCCGGTTTCCGAGCCAAACACAGCACCGAGACCGCCCTCATCGCAGCCACAGACGACATCCGATCACTACTCGACAACGGGGAAACAGCTGCCCTCATCCTCCTGGACCTCTCCGCAGCCTTTGACACGGTCTGTCATAGCACCCTTGTACAATGCCTCAACAACATCGGAATTCAAGGAAAAGCATTGGATTGGATCATATCGTTCCTCACCGGAAGAACCCAGAGAGTCAGCCTCCCCCCTTTCAGATCAGAGGCCACCGAAATAATCTGCAGCGTTCCCCAAGGCTCCTCGCTCAGTCCCACTCTCTTCAACGTCTACATGAGCCCCCTTGCATCCATCGCACGCCAACACAACCTCAACATCATCTCCTACGCTGACAACACACAGCTGATCCTCTCCCTTACCAAAGACCCAAACACCGCCAAAAACAACCTACACGAAGGGATGAAAGACGTAGCCGAATGGATGAAGAACGGCCGCCTAAAACTAAATTCAGACAAGACGGAAGTCCTCATCCTAGGATCATCACCCTCCGCTTGGGATGACTCATGGTGGCCACCAGCCCTGGGCAGCGCGCCCAAACCTACGGACCATGCTCGCAACCTGGGATTCATTCTAGACTCCTCCCTCTCGATGACCAGACAAGTCAACGCCATCTCATCATCATGCTTTAACATCCTACGCATGCTCAAAAAGATCTTCCGTTGGATCCCCACCGAAACAAGAAAGACGGTCACTCAAGCACTTGTCACAAGCCGACTGGACTACGGAAACACCCTCTACGCTGGAACCACAGCCAAATTACAAAAAAAACTCCAACGCATTCAGAACGCCTCCGCCAGACTCATCCTAGACATACCCCGCCACGACCACATTTCCGGTCACCTGAGAGACCTTCATTGGCTCCCCGTCAACAAGAGAATAACGTTCCGTCTTCTCACCCACGCACACAAAGCCCTCTATGACCTAGGACCCAAATACCTCAACACGCGCCTGACCTTTTACACCCCCACCCGCCAACTACGATCGTCCAATCAAGCCCTCACCTCGATTCCACGTATCCGTAAAACAACCTTGGGAGGAAGATCTTTCTCCTACCTGGCGGCCAAAACCTGGAACTCTCTCCCCACCCACCTCCGCCTTACACAGAACCACCTCTCCTTCAGAAACAACTCAAAACTTGGCTATTTGATAAGTAACAACCCCCCCCCCCCCTCAAGCGCCTTGAGACCCTCCGGGTGAGTAGTGCGCTATACAAATTTTAACTTGACTTGACTTGACTTGAATGTGAGTAGGGGTCTCTGAGAATAGCACGACTGAACTACTTGGATTGTACTGTTAAATAGGTACCCAGCCAACATTGGTGGCGCCATGTGTAGTTCCTATAAATCTATTTGGGATATGCATGTTTAAACAACATATACTGTAGGATTGGAGTCAGACTGATTCTGGACACCCCTACCAGATATGTCAGCATGTATGCCAACTAGCTCACAGTGCCACTAGAAACCCCTCTTACCTAGGAGAACATAGTTCTTGGCAACTATCGAACAAGACAACCGTGAGCCCTCAGAATTGTGGAAACAGTGTACTACTTTTTGTTCAGTCTCTCGTGCTCACTTTGTCTCAGAGAGATACCCAGAATAAAAGGTGGGGACATTTCTCAATAAGCATTCATTGAACCAGCGTCATTCTAGTGTAAAATAGGTGTGCCGGAACAACCCGTAAACAGTTTAAATATCTTTTTTTTTTTATCGACAGGCAAAAATATTGAGTCAATAATTTCAGAGGTACAGAATATCGACATCAAGAATATTGACGACCAGAATATCCACCTGAAGGTAAGAAACATTGTTTTTGTTAATATCAAAGTTATTATTATCGATAGCAAAAATATTGATGTTACTAATATTGATAATAACCTCTTAAGCGCTGCTGACGGCCAACGGTCGTCACGAGCGCTACCTCCCCAGTGCTGCGCACGACCATTGGACGTCCATTCAGCACTAGTTCCAATGGACAGCGCAGCACTGGGGGGGATATTTGCGAATCAGCTAAGGTGTTAATATCAGTGTTATGTATTTTTTTATTTTTTATTTTGTTAATTATTGTACTAATTTTAAATTATATGTATTACATTTTTAGAAGTTAGTAATAATTTATTTGAGTAAATTATGTGTTTTAGTACCGTAGCCGGTTGTGGGTTTATAGGAGAATAGGGTGGGAAGTAATTTAATTATAGTAAATTAATTAAATATTTTTTAGGAATTATTAAATATTTTTAATTAAATGTTGTGTTTTAGTTCTGTAGCGGGTTGTGGGTTTATAGAGGAATAGGGTGGGAAGTAATTTAATTGTAATTAAATAAATGTCATTTTTATTTATTGGTATTGATAAATATTTTTAGGTTGATTTATTATAAATTGGTAATTATTTTTTATTAATTGGTAATTAATTTTTATTAATTGGCAATTATGTTAAATGTATTCATTTATTAATGATGTGTGTTGTGAGGTTAAAGAGTAATAGGGTAGGAAGTAATTTAATTGTAATTAAGTAAAAAACAAAATTAGTGTTGAGTTTTTATAATTAAATTATTGGTAATCAATTATTAATTGGTAATACATTTTTTTAATGAATTGGTAATTAATTATTATTTGGGGATTACATTTGATTTTTTTAAATGTATTTGTGTTAATCAATACATTATTGTTAAATTATTAATTGCTAAATGTTTTTCAATAATTATTGTTTTTGCTATATAATTTTTTATTATTTTTTAAAGATATTTTTTAATAATTATTATTTAATTATGTTTATTTTAATTGTTAATTATTAATTGATAATTATTTAATTTAATTATTTCTTGGTATTGTTAATTAATTTGTTGTAAATTAGTAATTAAATAGTTATTTTTTACAAACAAATTATTATTTTTGACCCCTACGCTATCCAGCACCCTCTGGAGTTGGAATAGTAATTTTAACCCCTACGCTATCCAACACTTTCCCTACTGTTTCCCCCTCTAGAGTTGATATAGTAATTTTAACCCCTAAGCTATCCTACACTTTCCCTACTGTTGCACCCTCTGGAGTTGGAATAGTCATTTTAACCCCTACGCTTTCCAACACTTTCTCTACTGTTGCACCCTCTGGAGTTGGAATAGTATTTTTTTAATTTATTTATTTTGTGTTTTATAGAGCGCGAACCAGACCTGTGAGGGTATCAGAGCTCTTTACAGTAGTATCGGGTGGGATAACAGAACAAAAAGGGGGGGGGGATAGAAGGGATAGGGAACACATAGAAAGATACAGTACATGGCAAGACAAACTATCATAATATCTGACTACATATTGGGATAGGAACAAAATGATACAATAAGCTACAAAAGCAGTCTCAACACCCTGGAAGATTGTTCGGCAGAGCAGGGTAGGTAACAAAAGGAGAGGGGGCCAGGGATAATGCCGTAACCATAGGTAAAGTCAGGTTACGGAGGAGAATGTAACATGAGCATTAGGAGAGGAATTTGCCCATTAGGAAAGTTTTGGTCTCCTTTTTGAAGTGAGCTAGAGACGGTATTCTTCTGATGGCAGGTGGGAGTGAGTTCCATATTCTTAGTGCGGCTCCGGTAAAAGCCCGATTGCACGTTCTTTTTTTCTTGAAGCGTGCAGGTTGGAGCAAAAGGGTTCTGGCGGACCAGGAGTTTCTGATTCCGCCAAGTAAAACAAGTTTCTGTGCGAGAAAAGCAGGGGACTTGGAGTAGATAGCCTTGTGGGTGATGCAAGCCAGTTTAAATTGGATTCTGACCTCAAGCGGAAGCCAGTTCAGAGCTTTAAGGTGGGGTGAGATATGGTCGAACTTCTTAGGGCCAGTTAAAAGTCTAGCAGTGGCATTGATGCAGGCTTTCAAAGCAGCCTGAGAGGTCTTAGGTAGGCCAGCGAGGGTGGAGCAACCATATTCTAGCCTGGAGATGACTAGAACCTGAATTGCGGATTTTAGATCTGAGGGGTCGAGGAAAGGTTTCAGGTTTCTTAGGTAGTTCAAATGAAATCTGGCAGTTTGGGCCATCGTGTTGATATGGCCCTGCATGTTTAGGTTGCCGTCTAAGGTAATTCCTAGGGATTTAGCAGAGTCCACAATGGTAGGAGAGCAGTTTAGCTCTGTGATTTCCTTGATTCAAACTTGAATATCTGTATTGGCGTTAGGTGGTGAGATTAAGAGGAACTCAGTTTTTTTGGCATTGAGTTTAAGCTGGTTTGATGTGAGCCAGTGAACCGTCAGCTTTAGGGCCTCGTTCAGGAAGCGGATGTCCTCTGGGGAAGAGATTTTTATGTAGAGCTGTGTGTCGTCGGCATCCATGTGGTAGGAGATATTGGCAGTACGCAGCACCTCTGCAAGCAGTTTGAGGTAGAGATTGAAGAAGGTAGGGGACAGAGTTGAGCCTTGAGGGACTCCAACTGTGATCGGAGAGGAAGCGGATAGGTTGCCGTTGATCAGGACTCTCTGTGAGCCATTCTGGAGGAAGGACCTAAACCACACCAGAACGGTGCCATCCAGACCTATCCTACGTTTGAGGCGATTTAGGAGAATTTCGTGGTTGACTGTGTCAAAAGCCGAGGATAGATCAAGGAGGATCAAGAGGCAGGTTTTGCCTTGGTCAAGGGCTTGAAAGGCATCATCCACAATGTGGAGGAGTGTGTTTTCTGTGCTGTGCCCAGGTCTGAAACCAGATTGCAAGTCGTCTAGAAGGTGGAAGTTGGTGACGTGTTGGCTCAGCTGTTGTTGAATTTTAACCCCTACGCTATCAAACACTTTCCCTACTGTTGCACCCTTTGGAGTTGGAATAGTAATTTTTACCCCAATGCTATCCAAGACTTTCCCTACTGTTGTTACTATTCCTACTGGAGTTGGAATAGTAATTTTAAACCCTACGCTATCCAACACTTTACTTTCCCTACTGGTACATCCTCTGGAGCTGGAATAGTAATTTTAACCCCTACGCTTTAAACTTTGTTATATATAGTTTTGATTTTTTTATTTATATTAATATTGTATGTGTATGTAAATATTTATAAATTATAAAATGTTTTTAACAATTGATCAGTTATTAGAGTAATTACTTGTAAATATTAAGTAAGTATATAAATTATACTATATATATGTTTATTTATTTTTTATATTGTATTTTTTTATAATGTTAAATATATTTTTAAGCATGTTTATTTTAATTATATTTTTTATTTATTTAATTTTATATTATTTTTAAACATTAAAAAAACAATATTTTTTACAACAACATTTTTTTCCTGATATTTTTTCACTTACCTTTATGTAGATGGGACTTTTTTTTTACGTCGATATTCCAGCTCCGATAGTTTTGACATCAATATTTTCGACGTCGAGATTCTGTCAGTATTTCGAAACAACCATTAGACAATAACAAATATAAATGATTATAAGCACTAACAGAGTAAAAGGATGGTAGATTTCTACCATTGTGCTAAAACAATTAATACCTGCAAGTATATAAAGTCTGTGACAGTAAAATGCATACCCCTGCGATGCGTCCCTAACTGGATGTACCTTAGTGTACCTATCATGTGTGTTTTTGTAAAGCCAAGAATTCCTCTAGGATAAAGTCAACCCGTTACCTGAAGTGAGAGACTGTGGGACCCCATCTTGGTCTTGAGATGGACATCCCGCAAGGGATGTCAGACCACTGCGAGCTGGAGTGTCTGTGGGCAGGAGCCTCAGCATCTCGTTTCAGTGTGTCGGCATGGAAGTCCTTTTCTCCTCTGACTTTCTCAGCAAGAGATGATGTATATATACCCAAAGTGGTACCCCCTGGGGATATATCTTGTTGTGTCATGTCGGACTGGAATGACGGAAGGAATGACCCTTGTACATAATTATTATGCAGGAGATGGTAAGCCTGTTGTCCTGATGTGATTACAATAATCCTCATGCATAATGAATGAGGTTTAGGCTTTTCAGAGAAAACCTTATGTCATCTTTGGACATTACCGTAACTTCAGGCCGAGCAACCTGATCTCTTACTCCTCACAGAGACTTGGCTCAATGCAGACTCCTTACCCTATATTTTAGCAGCAGTTCCCTCTAACTATTACATCCTACACGTTAACAGACCTGCTGACAAAAGGGGTGGGGGAGTTGCAGCGATTATTCACAACACCCATAAATTCTCTCTTTTACCGTCTCTTGATCTCATAGGATCTGATAATATGACTTTCAAAATGGATACTAACAGTGGATCACTACTTATGATCCTCATTTACCGTCCCCCTCAAAACATGCCCACATTTGCGGCATCTTTAGCAGAACATCTTGCTCCTTTAATAATCAACCACAAAAAAATTAGGCTGCTGGGCGATTTTAATCTTTGGCTTAACTCTACTGAGTTGGACACTCAGGCAGCCGCGCTGAAAGAGATTCCACTAGATATGAATCTGACCCAACAGATACACCTACCCACTCATGAAAAAGGGCACAGCCTTGATCAAATTTGGTCACAGACATTCCCTTGGCTATCAATTCCATTACTCCCTGTATCTGGTAGGATCACTTTCTGATTCATTTTACTATCACCACTGCAAAAAGTAGAAAGCAGCCTTTTCAGAAAGGAGGGAAAGTCAGAATATGGAAGAATGTTGACATTTCTGCCTTTATTGACACTCTAACTTCATCCCTCCCCCCATTAGATCAGGATATTGATGGGACTGAAGAAGCCTTCTCCAACTGGCTACTTCAGGCAGCCGACGTGCATGCCACTTGCTCTAATTTTCCCCGCTCCCGCCCCAATGACGCTCACAGGTGGTTTACACCTCATCTGAAAGCTTTAAAACTCGAAGTTCGTCAAAAGGAGCGGAAGTGGCGAACAGCGTACTCAGAATTAGATAAAGCCAACTATTGTAGGGCCCGAAAGGATTATCATAAACGTATCCAAAAACACAAAACTGATTATTTTTCGGAAAAAATCCTTAATTCCCGCAATAAATCAAAAGAACTGTTCAACATCGTGGAAAGTCTTAGTGGCAGTGACAGAACTTCTCAACCTGTGACCCCCACCCAGGACCTTTGCAATTCACTGAATTCTTTTTTCTTTAATAAAATCTGCACTATAAAACAAAGTATCCTCACCACTCTGTCCCCCTCCCTTTTGGCTGACACCTATTACAACCCTTCAACCCTGGAATCTTTTCCCCTCATTGACTGCGCCACTCTATCTAAGCTTCTCGCCAGGGTTAAATCAGGCTCACCTGATGATATCTGCCCCCCACATATTTTGAGAGAGGTGGGAACTACTATTCCTGAGGGCATGCTTTCCATGCTGAATGGATCTCTCTCACAGGGTAAAGTCCCTGACAACCTTAAAAAAGCCCTCCTCATTCCCCTGATAAAAAAAGTCGGAGCTAACCCGCTGAATCCGCTCAATTATAGGCCCATATCACTGCTGCCTTACTGTGCCAAATTATTGGAGGCGCACGTCTGCGACAGTATCTCCAAATTTGTTGAAGAATCAGAGTATCTCGCACCCAACCAGGCGGGTTTCCGCCCATGTCATTCAACTGAGGCAGTTATCCTTTCGGTACAAAATACTTTGAGGCGGAATGCGGATGAGGGGATCCACCAGGCTCTGGTGCTACTGGACCTTTCGGCTGCGTTCGACACGGTTGACTATACCATCTTGGTCAACCGTGTCGAACAAGCTGGTCTCAGGGGCCCTGCGCTGAGCTGGATTCGCTCTTTCATCACTGGCCACACTCAATCTGTTAGATTGGGTTCTTTCACAGCTCCCACTATACCTACCACCTGTGGAGTACCTCAGGGCTCATCATTGTGACCTTTGCTTTTTAACTTATACCTACGCCCCCTTCTGTATTCTCTTAGGAAAGCGAAAGTTACCATCTTCAACTATGCAGATGATTTGCAGCTCATCTTTCCTCTAAACACCAAGGACTCAGTGGAAGATTTTCAAAACACCATGTCTCATATCCTGAGCTGGATGAGCTGCAATCATTTGAAACTCAACCCAGGCAAGACTGAACTGGTCTTGCCTGGGCAGAGTGCACTTAGTTGGAACCCTAGCTTCTGGCCATCTAGCATGGGAGCCCCTCCGTCCAAGTCATCTTCAGTTAAGAGCTTGGGAATTTTTATCAGCGAGGATCTCTCCCTGAAAAGACAGGTAGGTGCAGTTGTGTGATCCAGCTTTTTTCAACTGAAGAAAATTAAGAAAATTGCCTGTTTTTTTTCTCCGGCAGCCCTTACTCAGATCGTCATTTCCCTGGTCCTGTCTAGACTAGACTTTTCCAACAGCCTTTACCTTGGGCTCCAAGCTGGAGAGTTAAAACGCCTCCAGCTGGTTCAAAACCAGGCAGCCAGACTTATTCTGAATCTATCTAAAAGGCAGTCTGTCAGATCAGGGTTGAAACAGCTACACTGGCTGCCTGTTGAGCAGCGAGTAGCTTTCAAAACTGGGTGCATTTTATTTAAGTCCCTACATGACTCTGGCCCTCAGTTTATCAGAGATCTTCAACAGATATGACCCTTCCCGCAATCTCTGATCCACTCATAAATCCCTTCTGATCGTCCCCTCTTATAAGAGGAAGCGTCTCGGAGGCTGCTGCTTTGACCATCTTGCAGCCACCTTCTGGAACTCCCTTCCTCTATAATTAAAACTGAGCGATAACATCCTGAGTTTCAGACACTCCCTTAAAACCTGGCTTTTTTCCCAGGCGTATTGCTGAGCCGCTTCATCTCTACTTCTAACCGGTGCGTTGTGTTCCTTTCCTATAGCGCCATGAAGCCCCCGGGCGTACGAGCGCTTAATAAATTTATATTAACATTAACATTAACATTAACTAGGTAAAAGGTCAGTACTAAGAATTGTTATGTAGAGTAATGGTAGGGAGAATATAGGTGAAAGGTAAGGTGACTACCTGAACCTATATTAGGGTACCTATATGGAACATAACACCAGGGTTGCTGAGGCCGCGGGCATTCCAGGATAGCAACCTCGCTTCAACACTTATGCCAGGAGTTACTGTCATAAAGGTGCAGAGGTGAGAGTGTGCTGGATATACATGTGGGGTGTGCTGTATGCGGAAGGGAGAAAGGAGAACGTGAAAAGTGGAAAGAGGAAGACCTAAAAGCGGAAATAAAAAACAAGTCCAGAGTATCCCAACTCCACCCACACCAGGGAAAAATTACCTGGTGAATACCCAAACCCACGTTCTAGAAAAACAACATCCCAACATCAAACCATTCGGATTAATCCGAGGGGGCGGGCAACGCTTTGGTAGTCCAGTGCCATTGTGTGTGTATATTGTCACCACAATAGATAGTTATTTGTAAAAGGGTGAAGAACATTAGTCTTCGCAAAGCCCAAGTGTAAATTGTAATCGTATATATGAGCAAAACAGGGAAAAACCATTATATGAAAAAAAAACAGTAACATGGTAGTCTAATGGTAGCAACGCGGAGATTGAGCCGTCGCTACTCCAAAGGGAGAACTTCTTCACTTGCCGCCAGCTGTCTGACAGGAGATGAGCGACCAGATGAGTGTGGTGGGCTCTTACGGTTGTTGACTTTTTGCATTTTGGAGAAAGCCAGGCCATCTGCCAGGGTGTCAAAGACATGGGGCTTGTCACCTACGGTTACCCGCAGTCTCGCTGGAGCTGTACTTTAGAAGCAGTAAACCTTTGCCGTGCCTCTTGGACTGTGACTGTCTGATCGGGTAGGAGAGTGTGGAACCTTAATATTGCAGTGGGGTAGCGTCACGGGCCAGTCGAAGGGTGGTGTCACGATCCCTGTAGTTTAACATATGTGCAATTATGGGCCTTGGAAGAGCTCCCAGGGGAGTGTGGGGGCCCTAAGATCTATGCACCCTTTCCATGAGGAATACTTTGGAGAAGTATTGGGGCCCAAACAATTTGGTGAGTAATGTCCCTACAAAGAGTTTGGTGCGTACAAGGTTGGTGGTTTCTACAAGGCCCAGAATCCGTATGTTGTTCCTCCTAGATCTGGCTTCTAAATCTTTGTTCTTGATTGCCACAGCCTTAAGCAATTGTTCCATCTTGTCCAGATGGTGATTTGTGTATTTTGCTTGGCCATCATCGGTGGTTGTAGGTTCCTCTGCTGCGACCAGCCGGGTGCTATGCCTGTCCAGACGCTCTCCCATTTTGTCAAGCCGCGTGGTGAGCGAGTCAAATTGTGTGTCAATGGCGTGGAACCCAGCTCGCAGTTCCACCCTAATGGCTGCCTTGCCATCAAGCGTGAGGGTTTGCGCTTCTGAGTCTGACTCGCCATCCATGTCTAGGTTCTGTCCTGGATGGTTTGGTGTACCCGGCCTGCCGAAAGTTAGCTTACACTGTTTGGGATCGCCGCACCCCATTGTGTCTGCAGGGGGATGACAGCGTGCCAACATCATTAGATGAAACTGGACTTGCTGGAAGCCATTTGCTTCCAGTGCGTCCAGGAAGAGAAGGTGAGTTTCTCCTCAGAGAGGAGGGATTTTGAAAACAAAGAGGCATCGGGGAAAGAAAAGGGGTTTCCTTACCTCCGATGCCTCTTTGAGCATTCCTGCTGCTTGATCATGCGATCGGGGAGCAGGAATGCCCACTAGACAGTAGGGATTTTTTTGTTTTGTTTTGTTTTGTTTTAGTCTGTTTGTTGTTTTAGTTTTTTTTTTGTTTTCTAATGGGCAAGAGTCGCTCCATTTTGGGAGGCACTGACGGAGGCGAGTTTGGTGGCACCGACGGAGAGTGTGGGCCTCGTATACCTGAGCACAGTCCAGGTGAGGTGAGGTCCAGTTCCCTGTCATTCTGGATCATGTTGAGTATCCACTGACAAGGAGGATGAGTATATAACTGTAGGTACAGGTCGTATCGTTCCTACAATCATTATTTATACCTTTCTCACAGATTATTGGTTTCACACATACACAACAGTAGCAACTATTTAAGAGCAGTGGCCCTGATGAAAGCCAAGGGACGTGTTGCCCGGTAGGCAGAAACATGTTGGCCTAAATTGCGACAGTCATTTGTTTCATACTGTCGTTTGCGCTGTTCCTGTTTTTTAATTAGGGGATGTGCCTTGTCCCTATTAAAGAGTTTGTTTAAGACATATCACCCTATTTTACATTCACCACCTTTTTTGTATGTTGCACTGTGCTTTCACCACTTTTCACTAACCATCAAAAACTGGCCAATAATTGGAGGTTCATTTTTCACTGTGGACCGTAATCAGTACTTATAACTTACCGTGTGGCATGGGGTCTAGATGATCTAAGGACCCGCCAGGCCACAGTGTGGACGACCAAATGATAGGACTGATCACTTGGTTTGTTTGATGGTTATCCACAAATAATGTGTACTGGATTTGGTTGACCAGTTTTTTGATCTAGTTTTAGATATCAACATTTTTGTTCCTTATACACGTGTCTCTCGCTTTCTCTTCACTCTTTAGAAATTGTTATATGGTGACTGTAGCACCAACTGGCTTAGTGAAAGACTTGCCAGTTTTGCCAGTATTCTGTCTGGCTTATAGACCTCCTAGGTTCTTGTTTGTTATTCATATGATGTTGCTGGGGAAGCGAACCAGTAGTAGGTCTTAAAACTTTTCCCTTTGACCCTACCCTCCCTGTGTGTTTTTGATAGGCATTTTGTGTGGCCTTTTCTGCCTTCCTGGAAGGGCAGATCGGGCCAACATTATTTTAGATGGCCCACTAGGCCACCAGGGTTTTTTGTTTTATTTATTTTTTTTATATTGTAATGCGTGCGGGGAGCAGTCCCTTGGACAAGGGTCGCTTCCCTTTGGGGGGCACTGTGTGTGTCCGTTTCTGCTCCTCTGGGGGGGGGGGGGGCAGATCAGCCTAACATTATTTTAGATGGCCTACTAGGCCACCAAGAATATTTTTTATTTTTAGTATTTTTTTTATATATCTAATGCATGCAGGGAGCGGCCCCTTGGGCAAGGGTCGCTTCCCTTTGGGAGGCATATTGTGTGGCCTTTTCTGCCCCCCTGAGGGGGAGTAGTTCAACTCAAAATTATTTTAGATGGCCAACTAGGCCACCAGGGATTTTTTAAATATATTTATATATATAAATGTTTGTGGGTAGTGGCCCCTTGGGCCAGGGTTGCTCCTGTTTGGGGGGCATTTTGTGTGGCTGTTTTTGCGCCACTGGGGGGCAGACCAGGCCAAAAAATTTTAGATGGCCCACTAGGCCACCAGAGACTTTTTTCATATAAATGTTTGTGGGGAGTGATCCCTTGGGCAAGGATAACTCCCCTTTATGGGGGTGAATACTGTGGCCGTTTCTGCCCTCTTGGGGGCAGATCGACCTTATGTTTTTGGCCCATGTGCCCCCAAGGGGGGGCAGAAGCCATTAGACACCATGGATTGTTTTTGTGTTGTTTGGGAAGCGGCCCCTTTTGGGGCAGATAGGCCATATGTTCTCAGGCCCATCTGTCCCGGGGGGTGGGGGGTTTGGGGGGGGTAAAAGCCACTAGACACCAGAGATTTGTTTAATGTTGTCTGGGAGCGGCCCCTTGGGCAAGGGTCACTCCCCTTTCACGGGGTGAATATTTTGGCTGTTTTTGCCTCCCTTGAGGGCAGATCAGCCTTTTGCTTTTAGGCCAATCCTACCCCCCAGTTTGGCTGGTGGGTTGTTTGTGAACTGGTGCATTATTTGCATATGTGATTGCAAGCTTTTGATTCTTGTTTGCTGTTTCAGCAGTTTTATGTAGTTCCATTTATTTGGTAAGAAAAACTGTTTTTGTTGTGTTTACTCTAAATTAGTATTATTGTCATGCATGAGTGATTTTTTTGTATGTGGTGTCATAACAGCAGCATATTTAGTTTGTGTTTTGAGCGTGAAATTCCTTGTGATCTGTGTTGCATTGTCTTATGTGTATTTTTCTTTTTCTCTTTTAGTGGAATATTGTTGGTCCTTGCTGTGTCTGTGCAGAGTAGGGGGTGGTGAGTCTAGCTGCTTCTGACAAGTGAGTGGCATAGTTTTAGAGTATATAGGTCTTTGTGCTAAAGCCACATTGTACTTATTACTTATTTTACAAAGTGTTTGTTGTTGTTGACTTGTTTGACAAGTTATCTTTGTTTTTAAGGATTATGGCTAGCTGCAGAATTACTGCTCAGCAGGTGGTTGGTATGCTTTTTAATTCTTCCTCTGACCATGATTATGAGACTGACAGTGTGTCTGAGGGAGAGGAGTAAGTGCAGGATTCTGGCAGTGAGTTTTCTGTCCATGAGGAATCATCTGATGATGAAACTACTCTCAGTGCGGATGAAGTGCCTGTTTTAGAGGAAGACATTGATGTGTCAATGGTGCAGCAAGAGGCATCTGGATTGCAGCCTGGGGCTACAATACTTCCAATTGGAAGTGCTGGGCTCTGGCTTGATCTAAACATGGTGTCGGCAGTGTTTCCTGCCTTTAGTGGTGATGCAGGGTGTAGAGTGAATTATGATTTTTTTGCCTATAAAGCTTTTTCAGTAGTTTATTGATGATGTATGTTTGGATGAGATTGTTGAGCATACTAATTTGGATGCTGAACAGTATTTGAGGGACAATAGTTACAGACTTAAATCCTACTCTAGAGACTCCGACAATTCTGGATGAGATGAAGACGTTTTTAGGTTTGACTTTTTTGATGGGCTTGATAAGGAAGCCGTCCATGGCTTCATATTAGCCTACCAGTCCAGTGATGGCAACGGCCATATTTTCTGCAATTATGAGTTGTGATCGATATTAACTTGTGCTCCGGATGCTGCATTTTGTTGATAATGCTTCGGCGTTGCAATGAGATTGCCCGGACGGTCTTTTTAAGATTCAGCCGGTTCTTGATCACTTTGTAGATCGATTTTCAGAGATCTATACTCCAGGGAAATAAATAGCTGTTGATGAGTCTTTGGTCCTGTTCAAGGATTGTTTGGTTTTTAGACAGTACATTCCTAGCAAGAGGGTACTTTATGGAATTAAGATGTATATGTTGTCTGAGATTAGGACAGGATATGTCTATAATTTCCAGGTGTACACTGGTAGGGATTCCACTATTGTCCTACCTGGTTGTCCGTCTACTTTAGGAGTTTCTGAGAAAATTGTGTGGGAACTTGCTAGAGGACTTTTTAACAAAGGTCACCATTTGTACCTAGATAACTTCTATACTGCTGTGCAATTGTTTAAGAATTGTTCAAAGTGGACCCTCTTGCATGTGGCACAATCCGCTCTAACCATAAAGGTTACCCAAAAGAGCTTGTTTGCAAAAAGCTTCAGAGGGGACAGTGCAGTGCCTTGCATGTTGATGAACTACTAGCTGTGAGATTTGTGGACAGGAGGGATGTGTACATGCTGACTACTATCCATAATGAAAGTACTTCACCTGTAGCTTTATAGGGTCATGTTGCTGAGGTGCGCAAACCTGTGTTCATTGTAGACTACAATAAGCACTTGGGTGGTGTTGATAGAGTAGATCAGAGGTTGGAACCTTACACTGCTATTCGTAAAGGTTATATTTGGTATAAGAAGTTGGCCATCCATCTTTTCAATTTAGCAACTTGTAATGCTTTTTTTGTGTTCAAGGAGTGTTCTCCAGCATGTAAGATAACTTTTTTTCAGTTTCAGGAGTCTGTGATACGCAGTCTTGTTGTATTGGAACAGGCAAGTATTCCTAGAGTTGGGGTGGTGGAGGATGTGGCAAGATTGAAAGATCGCCACTTTTCCGATTTAATTCCTCCCACGCCCCAAAAACTCTACATCTCTGTAAGAGATGTAGAGTCTGTTTGCAAAGAGGTATGCAGAAGAAGAGTTGTATGCACTGTGCTGATTGCCATTCTAATCCTGGACTGTGTGTGCCTACATGTTACGGATTGTATCACACTCAAAAAAAAATTTGGGAGCAACGTGAGTCTAATAGTGTACTGCCTGGTCTGTATGGTTTTATCTGTGTTGTTCAGTTTCACGGTTGGCATTAGAATTATGTCTTTAGTTACCGCTGTTTTGTTTGTAGTTATAGTTTTATATCTAGTTCCAATTGGTTTGTGTTTTCTTTCTTGTTAAAATAAATTTGATGACAGTGTGCATTGACTGGCACTTGGCTGACTGTGTGCAGGGCTAGGTGCTTGGCTGGCGGTGTGCATGGGGTGGCGCATGCCTGGCAGTGTGCGTAGACTGGTGGTGTGCGTTGGCTGGCATTTGGCTAAAGGTGCGTGAGTAGTGACTGCCTGCTGGTCATTACACATTCTGTTAGCCAAACGCCACTCCGCACACTAGGTCAACCACCAGCCAATGTGATTGCTGTGTCAGTCATGTGGGCGTATGAAAGTGATAGGCCCTTGAATGGTGCTGTCTGTTGATGTAAATGTTATAATGTGCTGGGTCCGCAGCTGGCAGTGTGAATAGTCTTATTTGTCACGTATGAAAGGTGTGTGAATGGCCTGTAAAGAGGTTGGTTATCCAGTATTTGGGTGTCTTTCATAGATTCACATGCCTGAATCATTCCCCGTAGTCGAGACAGGAGCCTCCGGTATATAAAAAGTAATGTCCTATAGACATACATATTAAGGAATAGGCCTAAGGATCTCACCTTAGTGTCCTATCTAAGTCCTTATGTAAGAAGGACCAAAACAGAGTAGGCCCAAGGGTCCCACCTTGGTAGCCTATCTGAGTCCTTTTGTAAAAAGGACCAAAGTAAAGAGAACCAACCAATCAGCTACTACCTCCTTCTAGAACCTTCCTGTCAGGAGCCTCAGTCTCTCAGATTTTCTACCGCACGTTGTGCTAGGGAGTCTCCACCTGAGTTCTTCTCAGGAAACTTGCTTCTTTCTTCAAAAACTAATTTTTCCCAACTTCTTTGCTATGGCTGATAGCCAGAAAAAAGGTCTCTTTACAGTCTGTTCTTCCTGCAGTACAAAAAAGGCTCCATGTAGAGGACAAACATGAAACTTGTTTGTACTGCCTCTACCCCCAACATCAGGCCAAGGACTGCAAGATATGTAGAACCTTCTCGAACAAAACACTGAAGGACCGAGAAGGACGCCTACTACTATGGCTGAACAGACTGAAGAACAAACCAGAGAGCGACTTGGTCTCAGAAGGTGAGAGCATTTCTGGTGCTTCGCAGTTCTCCTTGAAGAGGCCAAGGGTTCCTTCCCCTAGCCCCTCAGACACCCCTCCTAAGAAGGCCTCCAGAAAGTCTTCAGAGGGCAGAACACCTGTGTCTGACAAGGACCTTCCTGTCCCCAGGAAGCAGCCGCTGATTCCGGCGACAATGACATCGTCAATGGTCACCTCAGCGCTAAAAACCGTTTCGACGTCGACGACAACAGTGTCGACGACGACGGCATCGTCGGCATCTTCCTCAATGACGAGAACGACACCTTCATCGTCGGCGAGTAGACCTGTGCCGTCTACCGTCTCATCGACGACTAGGATTGTGCCGTCGACGACGAGATCGACGTCGAAGACATCGACGACGACTCCGTCGACGAAGACCGCAACGTCGACGAAGCCTCCCTCGTCGACGAGGAGTATTCCATCGACGATGACGAAACCATCGACGACGGAGAAATTGCCATCGACGAGGACAACGTCGACGAGGGCGTCGTCGACGGACACACCGTCGACGAAGGGTAAATTACCGGCGACGACGGAGATTGCAACGGCGGCACCGTCGACACAGGCGTCGATGACCGCAGGCACATGGAAAGAGTCTGAACTACTTTCACATGCTATGGATGCCCAGACATCCCATGTCACAATCAAAATAACAAAAAAGCCAATCACACCAGACATGACGTCACCCAGTAAGGTGCAACAACTGACCCCGTCCTGCTTATTGCAAGATGAAGAGTTGGATGAGGAGTTATATACACAGGCCACTAGTCCTTCTGAATTGGTGCTTAAGTGCCAAAGCACAGATGAGGAACAAGAAGTGGAGGAACACATGGAACAGACTGTCCATACTCAGGTGCACACACAAGTAACACCGATGGTGTGCCTGCCAGCATCCATTGTCTCGGACGTACAATTCCTCATAAAGGACTATAAAGAGCGGTTCCCAGAAAAAAACACTACAACTGCACCTCCAGTTACACAGGTACCTGCTCCTGTACCTCGAAATAAGCCTCCTCCACTGGTACTTTCTAAGGACCAAGATCCAACACAAGACGTTCTCTCGTCCGACGACGAGGAGAGGGAACAAGAAGAAGGGGAGGTCCGTGATGACGACTCTAACTCTGACGCAGACCAGGACTACGTCGCCCAATCCCCGGCCTCTCCAGAGCCACAGTCTTCGGAATCACCACCCGTAGACATTGGTGGCTTCCATAACCTCATAGAGCGGGCGGCCAAACGGTTCCATATGTCTATGGAAACCCAGGAGACTGAGTGTTTCCTCTACGATTTTAAGGAGCCTACAAAAAAGACGACTAGGTCAATCCCGATTATTGACTACCTATGGAAACAAGGCAAACAACTCATGCAAACGCCAGCTTCACTTCCTGTGGTAGTACCCAGGCTTGATAAAAAATACAAAGCAACCTCATCGACGCCAGCATGCCTCACGGGTCACCCTAAAGCAGACTCCGTGGTAACACAAGCGGCGCAGAAAAACTCGCGCAATCCTGCATCCCCTTTGTCGACGCCACCTGACAAGGAAGGCAGGAAGCTAGATACCATTGGAAAACGCTTCTCCACCACATCTGCAATGACGGTGAAGGTCGCAAATTCAATTGCACTCCTGGGCCGCTACAACCGTCAACTCTGGGCAGACATCGCGCCCTACCTAGCTAATCTACCAGAGGATTTATGGGAGGAGGCACATTCGCTTCTCCTAGAGGGCCAAACATCTGCCTCTGAACTAATTGACTGTGCAATAGACGTAGCCATGACTGGCTTCAGGCAGCTGGCAGGTGCCGCTGTTCTGAGGCGACAAGGTTGGCTTAAGGCCACCTCCTTCCGTCAGGAAGTACAAACAAAAATCATCGATATGCCCTACGACGGCCAACATCTCTTTGGCGAAAAAATCGACGAAGCCCTCACCACTATCAAAAAGGACACAGATACGGCCAAAGCTCTGGGAACTCTACAATTTAGGAACCAGTCCTTTCGTGGTAACAGAGGAAGGGGACAACCTACATACAGAGGATCCTACCAGAATAGGTCCTCCTACCCGTACACCCAGAGCAAAACACAGTACCAACAGCGTCAAGGCCAGACAGGACGTCAATCTTCCTACAATAAGTCAACCTACAGGGGAAAATACCAAAGAGACCTGCTGGCAACCGCCAATGACTCATCCCAATGGCCAGCCCATCCACCATTGCATTTTTTAAGACTTGGAGGAAAACTCACGTTCTTCCTGAAGAATTGGCAGAAAATAACAACAGATCGGTGGGTGTTACAACTTATCCAATTCGGACATTCACTAGAATTTCTCTCAATTCCCCCAACGAGACCACCAGCCACACGGTCCCACAGACACCTACAGCTGCTTCTTCAGGAAATAGCTTCCATGCTTCACAAGGGAGCGATAGAGAAAGTTCCACACACCCAAAAAGGAAAAGGATTCTACTCCCACTTCTTCCTAATTCACAAAAAAGGCAAGAAATGGAGACCAATCCTCGACCTGAGAGCGCTCAATGTGTTCCTGAAGAAACAGTCGTTCCGTATGGTCACACTACAAGAAATCCTGGGCCTCCTGGAAGAAGGCGACTACATGACGTCCCTAAACCTGCAGGAGGCTTACTACCACATTCCTATCCTCAAGGGACACAGGAAGTACCTCAGGTTCGCAGTAGCAGGAGCCCACTACCAATTCCGTGTTCTCCCGTTTGGCCTCAAATCTGCCCCGCGGATATTTACAAAATGCCTCTCTCCTGTGGCAGCCTTCCTTCGTCAACAGGGCCACCAGGTTTTCCCATACCTGGACGACTGGCTGGTAAAGGCACCGTCTGCGATAGCCGCAGCCACATCCTCCAGCGCCTGTCTAAATCTTTTCTGCCGCCTAGGCTTGACCCTCAACAGAGAGAAATTGGCACTAGAACCAAACAAAGTCATCACTTTTCTTGGAGCGACTCTGGACACGGAACGCGTGAGAGCCTTCCCCTCTCAGGAGAGAAAGACCAAACTCATCTCCTTAGCCACGTCAGTGGCATCGAGAAAGACTCTGCCGGTCCGTACCTTCAAGTCTCTCCTCGGCATGATGTCCTCATGCATTATGCTCATTCCACACTGCCGTCTCAAAATGCGCCCCCTCCAGGAAGAACTAACGAGGCAATGGACACAAGCTGCGGGATCCTTGGAAGACCGCATACATGTCACACGAGCTATGCTCAATCACTTGCAATGGTGGAGGTCGCCCAAACATCTGTCGCAGGGACTGCCGTTCCTGCTTCCGGCGGAACCACACGTAATAACAACGGACGCATCCCTAGAAGGCTGGGGAGCGGTCCTGCAAGAACTCCAGATCAATGGCAAGTGGACGCCACAGGAATCCAAACTCCACATCAATCTACTGGAACTAAGGGCAGTCTTTCTAGCTCTACAAGCCTTCCTTCCACGCATCCGAAACTCCCCAGTGCTCGTCAGGACAGACAACACCACGACGATGCACTACCTAAACAAACAGGGAGGGACGCGATCACTTTCACTCTCTCGAGAATCACAGAGAGTCTGGAATTGGCTTCTAGAGCATGGAATAACGCTCAAAGCCGAATACGTCCCGGGCAAAGACAACGTCTTGGCGGACGCCCTGAGCAGGGAAAGGTCACCATCCCACGAATGGGAATTGGATATGGAGGCGCTGAAATATATCTTCGCGGAGTGGGGAACCCCGCAGATAGACCTCTTTGCCACCAGAGAGAACGCCAAATGCCCAAGCTTCGCAAGCAGGCTTCACCAACCAGGAACCCTCGGGAATGCATTTTCCATCGCTTGGCGGAACGTGTTTGCCTACGCCTTTCCTCCATTTCCACTGATACCCAGGGTCCTCAGGAAGATGAAGTCGGAGCCCTGCACTCTGATCCTCATCGCCCCATCCTGGCCGAGGCAGCATTGGTACACGGAACTTCATCGCCTATCTGTCCGGCCACCTCTTCGCCTACGCAAACATCCGGCCCTGCTCACAATGTCTCAAGGACAGGTTCTCCACCCGAACCTGAGCCCTCTGAAGTTGTCAGCCTGGCTCCTGAATACCGCGAATTCAGCCACCTGAACATTCCGCAGGAGTGTAGAGAAGTCCTTGCTAAGGCTAGAGCCGACAACACTAATAAGACCTATTCTCTAAAATGGAAGCGTTTCTGTGTTTGGTGTGTGGCAGAAGGCCTACACCCCTTCCATGTCACTCCACAGCAGCTGCTACCATATCTACTGCATCTAGCGCAATCAGGCCTTGCACATGCGTCAATCAAAGTGCATCTAGCAGCGATATCCAGGTTCACAAGAACTTCAAAGGGTCCTTCCCTGTGGGCGGACAGACTTGTCAAACAATTCCTAAAAGGTCTATTCAGATCCTTTCCACGACCAAGACCAATCCCTCCGTCGTGGCACCTCAACGTGGTCCTTCACCAACTGATGAAGCACCCCTTCGAACCCATCCATAAAGCGGATATCAAATTCCTTTCATGGAAGACGGCCCTCCTCCTGGCCCTAACCTCTGCCAGAAGGGTCAGTGAACTGCAGACTCTCTCCATCCAAGATCCTTTTTTGCAATTCAGAGAGGACAGGGTCATTCTACGAACTAACCCCCGCTACATACCGAAAGTCCCCTCGGACTTCCACCTTAACGAACCAGTGGTGCTCAAGTCGTTCTTTCCTAACCCAACTACTACAGCTGAAAGAACACTGCATTCATTAGATCTGAAGAGATGTCTCAAATTCTACATCGACAGGACACAACACTTCAGAAAGTCATCTCAACTCTTCGTCGCCTTTAGCAGTCCAAGGAAAGGCATGCCCCTGACGAAACAAAGTATATCAAGGTGGATCTCTTCAGCGATCACTTTCTGCCACGACAAGGCTGGACGGCCTTTGGAGGCACGAGTCAAAGCCGATTCAACAAGAGCCATGTCCACGTCTGCGGCACTATTTGCTGGAGTGCCGATACTGGACATCTGTAGAGCGGCGACCTGGAAGTCCCCGCACACCTTCACCAGGCACTACTGCTTGGAAACTGAGCTGACGAGGGATGCAGCAGTGGGCAGAGCAGTGCTTCGCCATCTATTCCAGTGAGGTGAGCCTTCTTACATCCCACCATCCGTTACTGGTATGCACATTTCTTTATTCCTAGATACTACATGACATTGCATGTTAGTGATTTGCAGTCGCGTCATATGTATTATCTACAGACTCATATATGAGGTACTTTCACAGAATGTGCATAATGTATTGCTTGCTACTCTGATTCAGGCATGTGAATCTATGAAAGACACCCAAATACTGGATAAGAAATGCGTTACTTACCTGCAACTGCAGTTATCCAGTATTAGTGTCTTTCATAGATTCACATGCACCCTCCCGCCTCCCCTGGAAGGACTCACCTATCTCTCTAACAAGTTTGCGCCTAACTAGCTTGGTGCGTACGAAAATCTGAGAGACTGAGGCTCCTGACAGGAAGGTTCTAGAAGGAGGTAGTAGCTGATTGGTTGGTTCTCTTTACTTTGGTCCTTTTTACAAAAGGACTCAGATAGGCTACCAAGGTGGGACCCTTGGGCCTACTCTGTTTTGGTCCTTCTTACATAAGGACTTAGATAGGACACTAAGGTGAGATCCTTAGGCCTATTCCTTTATATGTATGTCTATAGGACATTACTTTTTATATACCGGAGGCTCCCGTCTCGACGACGGGGAATGATTCAGGCATGTGAATCTATGAAAGACACTAATACTGGATAACTGCAGTTACAGGTAAGTAACACATTTCTTACTTGCTGTGGCTTTACAGCTCATTAGCTGTGAGTCATTCATTCAGGTTCTTAACCGTTTAATTATTAACAGTACAATTCCTTTTTGTGAAATCACTTGTTTATAGAATGTAATGCTCTGAACCTTCACTCACTCTCGTGTCAAATCCAACCTGTCTGTGTGCTGATTCAAGGAAATGTTTGTTTTGAAGAAATATTTGTCTTTTCTGTCTCTCTCTGCCAGGGTGTTCATTGTCTCCACATTGTCTGATGATGTGAGTGTTGTAATGTGCTGGGGCTGCAGTTGGTGGTGTGAACATGTGTACCAAGTATGAACGGTGTGTGAATGGTCTGAAAAGAAGTCTGTGCCTTGTCGTGGCTTTACAGCTCACAAGCTGTGAGTCATTGTTTCAGGTTTTTAACCTTTTAATTATTAACAGTGCATTTCCTTTTTTTAAAATCTCTTGTTAATAAAATATACATTGTGAACCTTTCACTCACCCTTGTGCCAAATCCAACCAGTGTGTGTGTGTACTTGAGGAACAGATGGAGGAACAGATGGATAGGCAGTCATATTTGTCTCATCTGGCTTTCTGTACTAAGGTGTAATCTGTCTCTAGGGAAAGTTTACCAACATTACATATTGTTGTAAACCAAAGAAAATAGGAAGTGCTGGGTGGTGTGCCTCTCATGGATCCCAACAAGTTTTTTTACTCACAATGCCATGCAAACCTCAAACTGTGACTATAGTCATACATTTTTCTTGCATTACTGTGTCATAATATTCTGGTATCCGAAAAAAACAAAATGTTCCTACCATCCAGTATTCCCCCCAAGTCTCCCGATAAAAATGATACCGCACTCGTGTGGGTGGGCCAAGTACCCACGACAGGTAAGGGCCAAAAACATATTGTGGAGAC
Organism: Lissotriton vulgaris; assembly: GCF_964263255.1. Taxonomy (NCBI): domain Eukaryota; kingdom Metazoa; phylum Chordata; class Amphibia; order Caudata; family Salamandridae; genus Lissotriton; species Lissotriton vulgaris. Next base: position 1,717,781,569 of record NC_141694.1, on the reverse strand, counting down.
ATCAAAATTACATATCACAAAACATCCTGTTTTTGTAAGGGGGGGTCACCTGGGTTTTCAGCGGCCATCTAGGGAAACCTACCAAACCCAAACATTTCTGAAAACTAGAGACCCGGGGGAGTCGCATGGCTTGCATGGAAACTCCAACGTTTTCCTATCAAGAATCCTCTGCAAACCTCAAATTTAGCTGAAAAAAACAAATGTTTCTCAAATTTCTGTGTGAAAAATTGTGGGATCACCGGGCTGACACACATTTCTTACCACCCAGCATTTCCCCAGGTCTCCCAATAAAAATGGTACCTCAGTCGCGTGGGTGAGCGACGTACCCGCGACAGGCAAGGGCCCAAAACGTATTGAGGAGACATCAAAATTACCTATCACAAAACAACCTGGTTTTGCAATGGGGTGTCACCTGGGTTTTTGGCCCTGGTCTCGGCGGCCAAATAGGGAAACTATCAAACCCACACATTTATGAAAACTAGACTCCCGGGGGAGTTCAGCGAGGTATGGCTTGCATGGACCTCCCAATGTTTTCCTGTCCAGAATCCCCTGCAAACCTCAACTTTAGCTGAATAAATCAAATTTTTCCCATATTTCTATGCGGTAACGTTGTGGGATCACCGAGCTAACACAAATTTCCTACTACCCAGTGTTCCCCCAGGTCTCCGGATAAAACTGGTACCTCATGTATTAAGGAGACATCAAAATTACCTATCACTAAACAATCTGGTTTTGCAAGGGGTCACCTGGGTTTTTAGCCCTGGGCTCAGGTCCTTATCAGTGCGGGTCCCTTCGAGATACAAGGCCAAAAGTTGATTACCCTAATCGAGGGTCACAGACATGGAAAGTGCTGCACAGCAGTAAGGTGTGACTGGGCTGGGTCACCCAATGCAAAGTCGTTGGGGCCTCATGGATATTCTGCAAAGCCCAGGATGGGAGGTAAATCTGGCAGCTCCCCACCCACTCCGCTCCATTCTGCTGTTGTGCCGCTGGGCAGCACTGCTCCCATGCCACTGGGAAATAGCGTGAGGAGCCCGCCACCCGCCCCGAGGCCATGAGAGATGCACGAGGACACGGCTCCGTGCAGCCCTTCTGCAGGGAAAGGAGGGCAAGATAACATAACATGCACTTGCAGACAACAGCACTGATGTGACTTGAGTCTGTTTCACCACAAAATGTCTTTCTTTTAAAATTTTGCACCTCTAAGGATATCGGCCCGGGGCAACTGCCCCTGTGGCCCCGCTCACCCTATGCCACTGCCTACCAGTATGGATGATATCTGACTCTTACACCCCATAGCCCTCATTGTCATTCACATTTATGAGTCATTAGCTCTATATCATTTGTGTGCCGTACATACGTTGGATGAGAAGCACTATAAAAGAAATTGAATACACATGAGAGAGGGTCTATGTGAAGATGAGGGGCACCAATGGAGGTTGATAGCAAGGCTGGACTGGCAGGAACCCGGCATCAGGTGTTTTCCTGGGAGGCTGGAAGGGTAGGGTGGTTTTGTGTGTCTGAGAGCTGGCACTGTAAAGGTCCTTGTATATCCAGCAGTTTTCCGGCAACTATAAATGTGTCATGATAACTCTAGTGACTAACTGGCTGGAGAGAGAGTTTTGTTTAGTGGCAGTTTTGAATCATCTAAGGTAGCACAGAGGGTTAAAATGCCCGCTGCAAAAAATGTGTACCATGCATGTCAAAGAACAGTATTTTATGTGCAGAGCTCAGTAGGTTACTGTTTTTGTCACTGAGATTCTTTTGTTACTGTGCAGTTCATACGTTACATTCATAATCTAGCACAGGCAGCTATGAACTCCCAACAAAGAGCTGCATTTAAGCTGCATGGTACAGCTTACAAATGTATGTTTTCTTCCCAGTTTTTCATTATCCTGATGTTGCTAAAAGACGTTTGTTTGGGTAGAAATAAATTCTTCCTATTAAAGTCAATACTAACTGCGGTGTTAAGTTCTGGATCCTGAGTTTGTGCTTCTTCAGACCAAGCACTCTTACAAAATGCCTACCAGTATGCGTGACATGCGTCCTACACCTTGTAGCCCCCGTTGCCTTATGTAACAATTTCTATAGACGGATTTTCACAAGTATGATTCATTGTCTCTGTATGTGTGCGTGATGTAAAGTGCTCTGGCAACCTACACTGGTATGAGAGTCGTTATAAATCAAATGAAATACATGTGAGAGAGAAGCACTGTTGGTGATAATGAGGGAATCATTGAAGAGCCCGATCAAAGATTGTCATATCCTGGTGCACTGTATGCTTTAGAAGCTAATACAATTGAATAAAGAATGACAAATGTGTTGTAGAATGCACCGTGTCGTTGCAAATTTTCTTGGGGGTGCAAAAACAAAGGCGGTAGGCTATCAGTTATTTTGTTACACAGAACTTCTTAAATATCTGAAAATGAACTGTGCAAATGTTTTAAAACATATAAGCAGTTAGGAAACCACAAATGGACCACTTGTGTGTAATGCAGAAGTGTGCTGAAACAGAGTTTTATTAGGATTAAAACAACCAAGACACTTTTCTTGGTGATGTTCAAATGATACATATTTGCCGAAACCACATTTCTACACATTTGTATTTGTGAGCTATATCGTTTTATCAGTAAAACGGCAGGTTGGCATTTTGCTTCCATTCAATAGAAAATGTTCTGTATGGAAAAGGTAGTGCCTCCTTCTGACCTTCATTAATGATTCTACAATGTATACAGTTTCTAGTCTGTAGCATACTTCTGTGCTGATAAGAATATGCAGTTTACAGCTCACTGAAATGAAACAACCCAAGCAGTATACTATTTCCCATATACAGGAAAAATAAGGAGGGCTTGCATATTGCTAATACAACAAACAAGCTTCCTTTTTCCTTTTGTTATAGGTCAATCAATCAATCATAGCATTTGTAAAGCGCACTACATACCCGTGAGGGTCTCAAGGCGCTAGGGGCGGTGCTGCTACTGTTTGAAGAGCCAGGTCTTGAGGAGTCTCCTGAAGGTTAGAAGGTCTTCGGCCTGCCATAGGCGGATGGGGAGGGTGTTCCACGTCTTGGCGGCGAGGTGGGAGAATGACCTGCTGCCGGCGGTCACCCTTCGGATGCGGGGGCAGTGGCGAGGACATGGTCTGCAGAGCGGAGCTGGCGGGCGGGGGTGTAGAGGCTGAGTAGTCTGTTGAGGTACGCTAGTCCAGTGTCGTGGAGTGCCTTGTGTGCATGGGTGAGGAGCTTGTAGGTTATTCTCTTGTTGATTGGGAGCCAGTGCAGGTCTTTCAGGTGGGGTGTGATGTGGCTGCGGAGGGGGATGCTGAGGATCAGGCGTGCTGACGCATTCTGGATGTGTTGGAGTTGTTTCAGGATTTTGGCCGGGGCTCCTGCATAGAGTGTGTTGCCGTAGTCCAGTCGGCTGCTGACAAGGGCCTGGGTGACCGTCCTTCTAGTTTCGGTGGGGATCCACTTGAAGATCCTGCGAAGCATGGGGAGGGTGTTGAAGCAGGAGGAGGTGGCGGCATTGAGCTGCTTTGTCATGGAGAGTGTGGTGTTGGGGATGACCCCTAGGTTTCGTGCGTGGTTGGTGGGTGTAGTGGCCTAGTGCCTAGTGCCATTGGCCACCAGGAGTTGTCCCAGGCCGAGGGGGTGGAGCCGAGGATGAGGACCTCCGTCTTGTCTGATTTCAGCTTCAGTCGGCTTTTCTTCATCCAGTCGGCGATGGCCTTCATTCCTTTGTGGAGGTTGGTTTTGGCAGTGTGGGGTCCTTGGTGAGCGAGAGGATCAGCTGGGTGTCGTCGGCATAGGAGGTCGTGCTGTCAGGCAACGTGGGCGAGTTGTGCCATGTAGACGTTGAACAACGTTGGGCTGAGAGATGAGCCTTGGGGTACGCCGCAGATGATCTCAGTGACTTCGGAGCAGAAGGGGCGAGGCGGACGCTCTGTGTTCTCCCAGAGAGGAAGGGGGTGGTCCAGTCCAGGACCTTCTCTTGTACTCCAGTGTCATGGAGGCGTGCTCTTAGTGTGCGGTAGCAGCCTGTGTCGAAAGCGGCTGACAGGTCCAAGAGGATGAGGGCCGCGGTTTCTCCGTTGTCATGCATGTTCCTGATGTCGTCAGTGGCGGCGATGAGGGCAGTTTCGGTGCTGTGGTTGCTGCGGAAACCTGACTGGGATGGGTCCACGATGTTGTTCTATTCGAGGAAGCTGGTCACTTGTTTGTTGACGGCCTTTTCGATGACCTTCGCCGGGACCGGGAGCAGGGAGATGGGTCGGAAGTTCTTGAGGTCCTTGGGGTCTGCCTTAGGTTTCTTTAGTAAGGCGTTGATCTCTGCTTGCTTCCAGCTCTCCGGGAAGGTCGCTGTCTCGAAGGAGATGTTGATGGTTTTCCGGAGGTGGGGTGTGATGGTGCTGCTGGCTTTGTTGTAGATGTGGTGTGGGCAGGGGTCTTCCGGGGAACTGGAGTGGACGGTGTTCATGATCTTGATGGTGTTGTTGTCATTGATGTTGGTCCAGACGTGCAGACGGTTGGTGCAGTTGGTGGTCGCGGGAGTGGGGGTGTGGGCTGTTGCCGGGCTGGTGACGGCGTCGAAGGTGTTGTGGATGTCTGTGATCTTGCTATGGAAGAAGGTGGCCTGCGAGTCGCACAGGTCTTGTGACGGTGGGATGTCGTTGGTGTTGGAGCTGGGGTTCAAGAGTTCCTTCACGATGCTGAAGAGCTCTTTGCTGTTGTGTGCGTTGTTGTCTAGGCGGTCTTTGAAGGCGGTCCTTTTGGCAGATCTGATGAGTTGGTGGTGTGGGCGGGTGGCGTTCCTGTGGGCTGTGTAGCTTTCCGGTGTTCTTTCATGGGGCCGGTTTTTTCTAGTTTTCGGCAGGTTCACTTGGAGGCCTGGAGGGCTTCGGTGAACCAGCTGGCTCTCTTGCTGGTGTGGGTGTTCGGGGGTTTCTTGAGCGGGGCAAGGGTGTTGGCGCAGTCGTTGATCCATTGTCTGAGGCTGCGGGCTGCAGCGTCTGGGTCAGTTGGGTCTGCGGGTGGGTTCTGGGCGAGGGCGGCGGTTAGCTGGTCCTCAGTGATCTTGCCCCAGCTGTGGTGAGGCATCTGTTGGGTGCGGTGTTGTGTGGTGGGTTTACGGAAGGTGAAGTGGATGCAGCAGTGGTCAGACCATTGGAGTTCGGTGGTGCGGTCGAAGAAGACATGGGTGCTTGCTGAGAAGATGGGGACAAGCGTGTGGGAAAGGTTGATATCTTCCAAACCACCGGTCTATACAACATGCATTTTCTCATGAAAGAACTAGTACAGGATATCATCTTGCCAGGTTACCAAATTTACATAGTCATTTTTATACAGTGCCCCTAAGTTAAAAACGAAACAAGTTCAAAGGAATGTGCTATTAGCCTATTTTATTTGTCAGTAGTTCATCATGATTAACGCAATACAATAAAAACAATTCATCATCAATTGTATTTTAAAGGATACAATCCCCATAGTTTAATTAAACATTTTCAAAACAAGACTGTTGACGCGGCGTTTCGGTGTTCAAAATTATAATCACTTTCTTCAGGACAATAATTTCAAGAGTCTAAAAACATCTGAATTGGTACGAACGTGATCCTTAATCAATGGGCTTCAAATATTGATTAGATCCTTCATTACATTCGGAATAAAGATATACAGGTACATGCATCAATCTCGGCATTTGCGATTCCTTAATTGCGATTTTTAAGGAATCGCAATTAAGGAATTGCAAATGCCTATGCATTAAGAAATCGCTAAATAAATTGCGATTTCTTAAAATTCCTTAATTGCGATTAGCATTTTGCGAATCGCAATTAAGGAATCCCTTCCCATTCATTCCTATGGGCCTAGAGGCCCATAGGAATGAATGGGAAGACAATCTCAATTTGCGATTCGCAATTAGCTAATCGCAAATTGAGATTGCGATTTCAAGGGTGAAGGGGTGTCCAAAGGACACCCTGTTGCACCCCTGAAATCAAACAATACACATATGTTGTGTACACATATGCCCTAAGGGCATGTGTGTGCACAACATGAAAGTTAAACAAGCACTGGCGTTGCCAATAGGTCTCGCAGTAGGAAAGTTGGAGCTATTACAATTGCAAATAACAATGCCTTTTATTTTTATTTTGCATGTTAAAAACATAAAGGGCTTTGTCATTTACAAAACCAATATCTCCAACTTTCCTACTGCGAGACCTATTGTGCACTGCACAGTGTGTGTGAAAGTGGCACTGCGTGGGTGTGAGTGGCTTTGAGTGAGTGTCGTTGCGTGGGTGAGTGGCGTTGCGTGGGTGTGAGTGGCGTTGCGTGGGTGTGAGTGGCGTTGCGTGGGTGTGAGTGGCGTTGGGTGTGAGTGGCGTTGCGTGGGTGTGAGTGGCGTTGCGTGCGTGTGAGTGGCGTTGCGTGTGTGTGAGTGGCGTTGCGTGGGTGTGAGTGGCGTTGCGTGGGTGTGAGTGGCATTGCGTGTGTGAGTGGCGTTGCGTGTGTGAGTGGCGTTGCGTGTGTGAGTGGCGTTGCGTGTGTGAGTGGCGTTGCGTGTGTGAGTATGGCGTCGTGTGTGTGAGTGTGGCGTCGCGTGTGTGAGTGTGGCGTCGCGTGTGTGAGTGTGGCGTCGCGTGTGTGAGTGGCGTCGCGTGTGTGAGTGGCGTCGCGTGTGTGAGTGGAGTTGCGTGTGTGAGTGGCGTTGCGTGTGTGAGTGGCGTTGCGTGTGTGAGTGGCGTTGCGTGTGTGAGTGGCGTTGCGTGTGTGAGTGGCGTTGCGTGTGTGAGTGGCATTGCGTGTGTGAGTGGTGTTGCGTGTGTGAGTGGCGTTGCGTGTGGCGTTGCGTGTGTGAGTGGCGTTGCGTGTGTGAGTGGCGTTGCGTGTCTGAGTGTGGCGTTGCGTGTGTGAGTGGCGTTGCATGTGTGAGTGGCGTTGCTTGTGTGAGTGGCATTGCGTGTGTGAGTGGAGTTGCGTGTGTGAGTGGCGTTGCGTGATTGAGTGGCGTTGCGTGGTTGAGTGGCGTTGGGTTGTTGAGTGGCGTTGGGTTGTTGAGTGGCGTTGGGTTGTTGAGTGGCGTTGCATGTGAGTGGCGTTGCATGTGAGTGGCGTTGCATGTGTGAGTGGCGTTGCATGTGTGAGTGGCGTTGCATGTGTGAGTGGCGTTGGGTGGTTGAGTGGCGTTGCATGTGTGAGTGGCGTTGCATGTGTGAGTGGCGTTGCATGTGTGAGTGGCGTTGCATGTGTGAGTGGCGTTGCATGGTTGAGTGGCGTTGCGTGGTTGAGTGGCGTTGCGTGGTTGAGTGGCGTTGCATGTGTGAGTGGCGTTGTGTGAGTGGTGTTGCATGTGTGAGTGGCGTTGCATGTGTGAGTGGCGTTGCATGTGTGAGTGGCATTGCATGTGTGAGTGGCGTTGCATGTGTGAGTGGCGTTGCATGTGTGAGTGGCGTTGTATGAGTGAGTGGCGTTGCATGTGTGAGTGGCGTTGCATGGTTGAGTGGCGTTGCATGGTTGAGTGGCGTTGCATGGTTGAGTGGCATTGCGTTGTTGTGTGGCGTTGCGTGTTTGAGTGGCGTTGCATGTGTCAGAGGCTAAATGTAGCACAGGGAGACCTCCAGGGTTAAGACAATCAAAAACAACAAGATCAAACTCATGAACGAGCGTGATACACCTCAGCTAAAAATCATGATAAATAACAACACACATTAGAAGTGAAACTGCAAGTACAGAAGGACCAGCTTTGCTTGTTTAAAACTCCCACTTCAGGCAGATGAGTGTAATGTGTAAAGCGTCTTGTGCACATGAGCAGATCGTGGAATCTGAGAATGGCAGCCGAAGCAAATACAAACAGGAGGAATGACTGTGAGGCGCATTGGTGTGAAGCACATCAAAGGGCTTCTCCTCCCCTAATTAGGTGAGGAGAAGCCGTTTCGGGAAACTGAAAGTACGGCCGGCCTGCGGCCGGCCATGAATAAATAGGGGAGGAGAAGCCCTTTGATGTGCTGGGCTGGCTGGCCCTGAATGCGCGTGCATGTTATCACGTGGTTCACGTGAACAGCATGAAAACCGCGGGGCTGAAAGCCCTTTGGTTTGACGATGTTTTCGCCACTTGAATTCTTACTCCGCTCGATGCGCTTGCGCACATCGATAGGTCGCGAGACCTAAAAAATGCACAAAATTGCATATTTCTAACATTTCGCAAAATTACCATGAGGTCCAACCTCATGGTAATTTTTTCTCTCTAATTGCGAAATCGCAATTTTTTTCAGTTTCATGCATTGCTTTTAAGGAATCGCAAAATTGCGATTCCTTACAAGCAATCGTACTTTAAAAGATCGCAAAAATAGTGATTTCTTCACTTTTAGGATAATGCATCCCAAATAGTGATTTAGGAATCGCAAACAGTCGAATTTTGCGATTTTCACCGTTTGCGATTCCTAAATCGCTTGATGCATGTGCCTGATAGTTCAGTACTTTTCAATGGTTTCATCTATTGTACCTCTATCTTAGTTCATTACAGATTTCTTGCTTGTGCTGAAGTAATTCAGGGTTCTCAAGGCCTACACGCTCCAAAGATAACCCATTCACACTCAAGAACTGTTGGCACGGAAGCTGTAAAAGGCAAATAACAAGTTTATTAAGACCCCATGGGGTGGTGGTACACTCAAACAGCACCCTTCGGTAATGCAAGAGGTATCACACCGAACACCGGTGTGACCCCGTTTATATACAGTTTTGGGGTAATAAAAGATAGGCGGCACAAGTTAGGACACATTTAAGGACATATATGGTCATGTTTTGGAATACTGCCAGCTCATTGGAGGGGGCACAACTCCGCTGGTCAGTTTGGCGCACATTCCAGAAGGTTTACGGGTCAGTGGGAACTGCGCATGTGCGACTTGACCAGTACTAAGAATAGCCTGTTGCTGGGCAGATAAGAGTGGTCAGCGGAACGGACAACGGACTAAAGGGCACGTCGGCCACGAGGCCGCTCATGATCTAAGATGGCCGCTGCAACATTCAAAATGGCGTTTTCATATATAGCCAAGTTAAGGAGGACAACGTGTAGGTTCAGCTAATCGCTAACGTGGCCGGGCCAATTACAACAGACAACCCTTTTAGCGGTTAGCTGAATCTACCTCATAGTGAACATAGTCAGGATGTTCGTCCTCGATGTCTATTAACATTATTTGTGTTACCTCCTTGTGAAGCATCATTTTGTCATGGGCAAGAGCTCGTCTTGATGGTATACAAGCTGATAAACACATTGAACATAAAGCTGGACCACATTGAATACATAAACATATGGAAAACATTGCTCCCACAAGTATACAGAGAATTGTCAGCAGTTTCCAGCCCCAAGTTGCAATCATAGACCAGAACCATCCTGAAAGTGTCCAAGTTCCATTGTCCGGGTGGATTTCAGCAGCTATTTTATGAAGTTTGGAAATAGCATCATACACAGATGGAGAATTGTCCGGGACATATACGCAACAGCTGCTTCCGATAATCCTACATGCCCCCCCACGATCAGCCAAAACAACGTCCAACACCATCCTATTTTGGAGGGTGACAATTCTGGAAATCTGTAGTTCCTCGGTAATATTCCCCAGAGCAATGGCAGTGTCATTCGCAACAGCCTCGACAACGCGTGTCAGTCGTCTAATTTTCCGGCTGTTCAATGCAGCCCCCACAAAAGAGAATAGTCCCAGATTAAAATCCACATATTGTTGTAATGCAGTGTCCGTTTGATCAATGTCCTCTAGGGCAACAGTTCGTTTAACCCTGTTCAAAACGAAATCGTGATATAACGTGTAATCGTTGTGGTACATTGGAGGGGCAATGAATACAGGAGGTAGCACAAACGATACATAGCACGTGCCCAACCACCCCACTGGGAGCTGATGGTACCCCTTCGTTCCACAGATAAAATATGTGTTTCGAGATGCAACAAATGAAATGCCATTCGGGCTATCAAACGTGAGAGTAATGTTACATTCACTCTTCCCCACTGCAATCGTGCCCTTGTTTCTAATACATAAATCGGCTTTGGTAGAGATAACATTTATGACATGAGCACTAGATACATTCACGTTTCGCTGATTGCTATATACACGTGGGGCAGATACATTGTCAGGCTTATACTCTTCCCATTCAAAACGTGTGCCCTCAGCCCGGGGAAACCCATCTTTGTCATGGAAACATATTTTATTCAAACGAAAAAGCACCCCTCCTTTAGTTGGCCATCTCAGAGTAAAAAGGAGGGTGTACCAGGCGTTGCATGACCCATTGTGTGAAAACGGAAGTGGAATAAGTGGGGTGCCCCCTCTTTTCTGGTGCCCAGGCAACATTCCACACACCCAACAATTAGAAGTATTGGTCATATTATGCGTGTGGTGAAGAATCTGAATGAAGCTGTTATTCAAATATGTTTGGCGATGGCGCTCTTCATGGAATGGCAATGTAAAATGAAAATGTTCAGACGGTGCCGGGGTAGTCGGCAGCAAGTGTTCACGTACAGGCACCACAAGTTCGACTACCCAGGCTATAACAGCTATCACCACAATAGTCAAGACAAAGAGAAAGGCACCCAATATTTTCTTATCACGAGATGCCGTTAATGCCATAGTTCAAGAAAGTTAGTGCAAAGTCACAAGTGGCATAAATTGTTCACAAATTGTCCCAGATACACGTACGTGTATACCTAAAAAAGGAAAAAACGCGGTGCTGAACTCCGAGGTAGCCGTTGTTTTCTTCTCCGGGCCAAGACGGGTGTCGCTACTCTGGCAAAACTGATCCCCCCCCCTTGGAATTCCCGGTTTCCGTTTCACAAACCTGGAGCGGTAACCAACCAGTCATTTAAAAAAAAAGGACACAAAAATCTTCTTATCGTGGGCGTAGGTTGTAGCGCTCTCTCCCAATCGCAGTTTGGTCCGGGAAGGCTCCCTCCACTTCGGCCGACGTCACAGCTGGGCTCTTTTCTTTCTCCAAAATCTCCTTGTAATCAGTCAACACAGCAGGAGTCACCAGATCCGGAGAGACACGGCGACAATGTGTCGAATGCACCCACCGCTTCCTGTTTGTTACTCGTACTGCGGTGCGGGTCGCCAGGAGGACCTGTTCAGGACCCTTCCACCTGGGCTCCAAACTGCTTGCTCTCTCAAACGAGCGGACCATCACGTGATCACCAGGACGAAGATCATGGCCTTCTCCAGTAGAGTTGTCAGGGAGCGCTTCTCGAACCTGTTGATGAATAGAGAGCAAATCATTTGTTAATCGTGCCAAATAATCATTCATCATAACACAAGGCACATCATGTATTAATCGCGGCTTGGGCACCCCCCAAATGTTCATAGGGCGGCCAAACACCACCTCATAGGGCGTAAGGCCGGTTCGTGAGTGGGGTACTGATCTAAGAGATAGTAGTGCCAGCGGCAACGCATCTGGCCACTTCAATGATGTAGACGCCACAATTTTGGCCAGCTTAAGCTTCAACGTGGCATTGTACCGCTCGACCAAACCTGCTGACTGAGGGTGGAATACAGCGTGGAATTTTTGCTGAATCCCTAACCCCTTCAGTACATATTCCACAATCTTTCCAACGAAATGGGGCCCATTATCGCTCCACAAAAATTTACAAACTCCAAAGCGAGGAAAGAATTCCTTAAGCAACACCTTAGCTGTTGTCAAAGCTGTATTGTCTTTCGTGGGGTAGGCCTCAACCCATTTGCTAAAAGCACACACCACCACTAAGACGTACTTCAGGTGGTTGCATCGCTCAAGCTGGATGTAGTCCATTTGAAGCACTTCAAATGGTGCTGAAGGTGGAACGAAACCTCCTTTCGGAGTATGGGTCCCCTTTCCAGGATTGTGTTGCAAACACACCAGGCAGGTCTGCACTACTCTCGTTGCAGTATTAGCAATCTCGGGATGTTCCCAAACTCGTGTTAAAAGCCGAGTTATTGCAAGAGCTCCGACATGAGCCAGTCCATGTGTCATCTGGACCATCGCCTGTAAGTAAGCCGCAGGCAATTTCCACTTCTCCATGTCTTTGCTTCTCCAACAACCCTCGTCATCTAGTACCCCATCTGCTGCCCAAGCCGCAACTTCAGATTCTGTGGCTGATTTTTGAATATCCCGTATCTCTGCTCTAGCATCATTCCATCGCTCAGCCTGTGATTGTACCACGTACATGGGGTAGCTAGTTCGGGACATAGCCGTTTGCCTTGCTATACTGTCTGCAAAGGCATTTCCTTGACCCACTCTATCCGTAATCTTTTTATGGGCACTGCACTTTACTATCGCTACTTTCTTAGGGCCAAGCAACGCATTTAGGAGATCACGCACTAGCTCTCCGTGCATAATGTGCTCCCCGTGCGATGTCAGAAACCCACGTTCTCTCCAAAGAAGCCCGAAATCGTGGGCCACTCCAAAAGCATACCGGCTGTCCGTGTATATGTTCACACATAATCCGGCACTCAATTCACAGGCTCTTGTTAAAGCTATCAGCTCTGCTGCCTGAGCTGATTTTTGTGGTATCCTAGCTGTTTCTACCACTGTCTTAAGTGTCGTGATCGCATATGCTGCGGAAGTCGTGCCATCTGGCAGCCTTAGGCACGATCCATCAACCCACAGTTCCCCATCCACATCTGGAAGTGGCACATCCTGTAAGTCAACACGACCCTTTGTCTGTTCCTCGGTCAGGAAAACACAGTCATGATGTTTTTCTTCCTGACCCTCCTCGGCCGGATAGGGCAATAAAGTGGCAGGGTTCAAAGTAGCGCATCTTTTCAATGTAATATGTGGCGCCAAGAGTGTCAGCTCGTATCCTGTTAGCCGTGCACTCGTGAGATATTGGGTCTTAGTTTGGTTTAACAGGGCGTCTACTGCGTGAGGAACTAATACCAACAATTTGTGTGATAACACTATTCCCTCACTCTGTCGTATGGCTACTGCAGTTGCTGCTACCGCTCGAAAACACCCTGGCAACCCTCGTGCTACAGGATCCAAAATTGCAGAGAAGTATGCACATGGTCTCTGCTTATCCCCGTGTAATTGCACTAACACTGACAATGCGCACCCATCATTCTCGTGCACGTACAATGTGAAAAGTTTCGTGTAGTCTGGTGTGCCTAACACGGGTGCAGAACAAAGGGCCTGTCTCAACTGCTCAAAAGCTTTCTGACATTCATCTGTCCACTCAAGAGGCATTGGTGTGGCTTTGGACAATAATGCTAACAAAGGTTTTATGATATGTGAAAAACCCATGATCCATTGCCTACAAAAGGACGTCAACCCTATAAAGGCACGTACATCTCTCTGCGTGCGGGGGACTGGTGTGTCTAAGATTGCTTGAATTCGATCAGATGTTAATGCACGCCCCTCCTTAGACAACAGATGACCGAGGTACGTCACCTGGGGTCTACAGTATTGGAGCTTCTTCTTCGAAACCTTGTGATTGTTTTTCGCCAAAAAGGAAAGCAACGCAAGTGTACTCTGTGCACATTGTGCATAGGAGTCAGCGGCAAGCAGAAGGTCATCCACATACTGGATGAGCGCTACGCCGGACTGCAATTTAAACGAATCTAGCTGCCTTTTCAAAGCCTGGCTATAGATGCTAGGACTTTCAGTATATCCTTGGGGAACACAGCAAAATCTATACGATTTATTATTGAGCGTAAAACCAAACAGATATCTACTATCAGGATGAACAGGGATGGAAAAGAACGCATTCTTTAAATCAATAACGCTAAAGGTGGTGGCTGTCGGTGGAACTAAGGTGAGCAAGGTCGTAATATCAGACACCACCGGATATTGGGGAATGACAATTTTGTTAATCTCTCGCAAATTAATAATAAATCGATAGATCTTGCCATCAGTGTCTCTCTTAAGAATCGGTAGAATAGGGCTGTTACAAACATTATAAGGGACCTCCTCCACCACCCCCGCAGAAATCAAATCCTGAACAATATGAGTCAGTGCAATTTCACCTTCTCTCGAAATCTTATACTGTGGCACTCGTGGTAGAGGAGCCCCCTCCCTAACAGTAATGTGTATTGGTGGAATGCGCATCTCTCCCACGTCCGTATCTGAGGTCGCCCACAACGTGTGCGGCAGGGAAGCCAGAGCAGGGATGTCTAGAATGGCATAAAATCTGTCAGGGTCAGGGCAATCATCAGGGTCAGGGTAATTGTCGTTCAGAATAACCCGCACTCCCTCTGGAGCGCCGCGTATTGTTGCTCGAAAATATTTAAGCAAATCAATCCCCAGGATATTGTCTGGGGTATGGGGTGATAACAAAAATTGACCAAAGCTAAAATATTTGTCAATGCATAGTGCAAGGGGCTTGGACAATGGGCTGGGGGAGGGTGTGCCATCAAACCCTACACACGTAATCATTTCGCCAGACAGGGGAGCCCTCGGAACCAAGTTTTTCGACAGAGCGCTACCAGTAGCTCCTGTGTCGACTAGAAATTGATCAGTAGAACCCAAAATACCCGCTGTTACATATGGACCTTGCTGATCTACCGGCACTTCAACTGATTCCTTACCCCATCCTACGCAATCCTATGCATGCACATAATCCTGGTGCTCCACATTCGCTCCTTCCAAAATCTGATATTGATTCCGTCTATCAAACGTATTTCGTTCGTCCTGGCCACGGCCCCTCTCCTCAACCTGTCTACGATCACCTCCGCTACCCCTCGCTCCAGTATAACCTCCTCTCGACCTTCCGCTTCCTCGACCACGCTGACTACGCTGTTCACGAAGTACCCGACAATCTTCAGCCCAATGCCCAAACTCCTTACAATAAGCACACTGATCCTCCGCAATATCCGTACGACCATACGATGCGTTTCCTCCACCTCGTCTACCTCTATCATTCCCTCTACCCTGTGTTCCCCGAACTTGCGCCAACATCACCTTCGTTTTCAATTCCTTCGCCTTTTTCTCTACACTTTCTTTAGCCTCCACTTCCTGCCGCTCATAATACTGAGCCATAGTTAACAAAGACGCAGGGGTCACCGTGGCCCAGGAACTTTCACTCGACTTCAATCGCTTTGCAATCTCTGGAAGGAGATTAGCTACATACTTATCTACAAACAAATGCCGACCCGTATCATCTGTTAAAGATTGACCACTGTAATCATGAAAAGCTTCTTCGAAGCGTGTAAAGAAATCTGAAACCGTTTCATCAGGTTTCTGCTTGCACAATGTTAGCATAGTCCAATCAATCTTTTTGGAGGGAACAAGCGTTTTTAATTTATTCAAGATAGCTGCTGGCAGATCTAGAATCAACTGGCAAGGCTTACAGGCTGGTTCTCTGTCTAAATCTGCGGCATTTATTTCCTTCCACGTCCCCCCCAGTACCGTTTCACCATTATTTTTACGAATCTGCCTCCACATATCGGGTGGTAATATTAGCCCAAAAAACAAGTCTATATCCACCAGAGTCATCACGCAAGACGATATAGCCCCCTCTACTCCCTCATAAAATGCCGCCGGATTCTTCCGAAGATCAGGTAACGAATTTTTCAATGCCATGACATCTGCTCTGTTCCATGGCGTATATACCCAATTATACACAAAATATCCTTTCGCATCCTTTGACAATTTATCATCATCCGTACCTTCCCCCTTTGGTGGAACATACAAAGGCGCGGCTTCACGCATAGGCATAACATGCAACGCAGAACTCTTATCTGAACCACGGAGAGAACACTCCTTAGCCCGCCCATTATTCTCCGATTCGGACTCCTTTTGCCTCCGTTTCCGTTCCTCCCGCAATTGGGTTGTCTCATCCCGCAGCTTGATCAATTGCTTGAACAGGTCGTCAACATCTGAAAGATCAAAATCACCTTTAGCTAAATTCTCACGATGCACCGACAACACTTTAGGCTCTAACGTATCAGAAAGATCACGATATGCATTTACAACTTCATCCGCCAGACTGGACAGAAAATACATTAATTCAAGATCCGACCACCCTTTCTTTTCTGTTAACAACTGCTCCTGAGTAACACAATGCTTATTCACTTTACGAGCCCAACTACGTAAATGAGCGGACCTCTCCGCAGTAAACCTGAGAGCCGATACCCCCTTCTTGCTCAACGAATCCTGTCCATCACCCCCGGGATCTGCAGCCGGAGCCGTCGGCGGAACGTACGGAGGCGGTGACCGATCTAACAAAGAAAAATCATCAATTTCATTATTAAGGACAGGATAGAGTGGTCGACGAATAGGAAATTGGCCAGTCGTTTGCAAGTTATGTTCCCGTTCCTCCCTTTCTTTCTTCTCCTGAGCCTCCTTTTCCTCAAGCTGTAAAGCCTTATCCCGAGCAGCCTTGCGCTGCTCTTTGTCCGCCAAGGCAACCTCACGCTTCATTCGCTCACGCGCCGCTTTCTCCCACATTCGCACACAGTCAAACATGTTTTGTCTAGACCTACACTGAAACATACATTGCTCTACAAATTGTATTTTACTCAAATCATACGACCCGTGTAGAGGCCATTGCAATTCAGAATCGGCCTTGGTGTATTTATGCCATAATTTACTGTACATAATAGGGGGAAGGCCGAATTTTACGTACATGTCCCTATTTGGGGTTCCCTCTGGGGGAGCCGGCTGTGATTCCGCTAACCTAATTGAGGTACCCTCACCAAGACAACACATTCCTCGGAGTGTGCTGAAAACAGGCATGTTCAAAAAGTATCACGAAAGCGTGACACCAGACAAAATGGCACTTACAGTTCTCCACACGATTGTGCCGCTCAAAGGAAAAAAACAAAGTTAGAGAAACATCTCTACATGCCTGCCTATGTGAAGTGCACTACACATATAAGTTCAAAGGTCACAAATTCACAATGTTAGCTAACTCAAATCAAAGATCATAGGACTTCGGCAAGCGTCCGGGGACTACCTTACCGGTCACAAAGCACAGATTTTCAGTAAGCGTCCGAAGACTACCTTACCGAACACAGATCATAGAACCTCAGTAAGCGCCCAAAGACTGCCTTACCGATCACAAAGCTTACCCAAGTTCCCAAATGTCCAGATTCCAACTGCCAAGGTCTTGTAAGCCAAATCAGCCAAACGGCACTTTCTCAGCGATGCAGACACTTCGGAACTCAGTCGGAGACCGGCGCCACCTGGAAGGTCAGATCGGAAGGAAAGGAAAAAACACCGTGGCAGCCAAGACTCGGGTCACTCGTGGCAGCGCGCGCCCATGGCGGGTTTCCAAGCCTTCGTTACGACCTTTCCTTCGGGCATCCGAGTCGCCGATGAGTCCCTTCGTGGTCGCCAATTGAAGTAATTCAGGGTTCTCAAGGCCTACACGCTCCAAAGATAACCCATTCACACTCAAGAACTGTTGGCACGGAAGCTGTAAAAGGCAAATAACAAGTTTATTAAGACCCCATGGGGTGGTGGTACACTCAAACAGCACCCTTCGGTAATGCAAGAGGTATCACACCGAACACCGGTGTGACCCCGTTTATAGACAGTTTTGGGGTAATAAAAGATAGGCGGCACAAGTTAGGACACATTTAAGGACATATATGGTCATGTTTTGGAATACTGCCAGCTCATTGGAGGGGGCACAACTCCGCTGGTCAGTTTGGCGCACATTCCAGAAGGTTTACGGGTCAGTGGGAACTGCGCATGTGCGACTTGACCAGTACTAAGAATAGCCTGTTGCTGGGCAGATAAGAGTGGTCAGCGGAACGGACAACGGACTAAAGGGCACGTCGGCCACGAGGCCGCTCATGATCTAAGATGGCCGCTGCAACATTCAAAATGGCGTTTTCATATATAGCCAAGTTAAGGAGGACAATGTGTAGGTTCAGCTAATCGCTAACGTGGCCGGGCCAATTACAACAGTGCCTTCAATCAAATCACATATACTTAATATTTTATAGTATAGATATCTTAGTGCAAGACTGGCTCGGATGGTTCTTACGCAACTTCTCCCATATCTTCCCTCTCTTGAACTCACAGAAGAAGGTTCTACTTTTGTCCTTTCTTCCATGTTTTTTTTTTATTTGTGGTAAATATTCTTACTTGATGGACCATAGACTAATGGAGAAGAGTGTCTCTTTGCAGCACTCTTATCATCCTGTCACTACCCATGCAATGACCCAGACACTAACTCATGCACTGCTGAGCACTACCCATGCAGTCCAGCTATCGCCCTGTCACTACCCATGCACTCCTCCAATCACCCAGGCAGCACCATGAACTTATGCAAGGGCCCAGGCACTAACACATGCACTGATACAATCCCCTGAGCACTTCCCAAGCAGATCTCTAACCACCTACACTCTACTGATTCACTCCTCCAATTACCCAGGTAGTACCCATGCACTCCAGAAATCCCTCTGTCACTACTCATGCACTCCTCCAATCACCCATCCATCATCATGTACTTATCCAATCACTCCGCCAAAAGCCAAGCAGTAATAAAATCACCATGCATTGTCCTTGCTAAGCATGGGCGAATTTTGCGAGTTGGTAATTCGCGAATTTGCGTATTTGCGAATTGGCAATCCGCAAAATTCGCAAATTCGCGCGAATTTGCGGATTTTTAAATTTTTGAGTGTTCGCGAGGCGCTTTGCGTGTTCGCGGGCGTTCGCGAGGCGCTTTGCAATTCCGCTGTTTTTTTTTTTTAGCCTGCTTAATCACTGCCACCCTCTTGTTTTTTATGCCCATCTGCCCTCTGTACCACTTGTTTCTGTGCCCTCCTGCCCTCTGCCCCACTCATTTTTTGTCCCCTTCTGCCCTCTGTCCCACTTTTGTGCCCTTCTGCCCTCAGCCCCACTTAGAATGGCGCCGGCAAGCTGCCAGCGCCATTCTAAAATAGCTAGAAATAGCTTCAACAGGAAGCACTAATAGATAAAGTAAAGCAGGTGCTCCAGTTGAAGGTCAAATTAAGTTACACAATCATTAATCACCCCAAGTTTGGGGTGATTAATGATTGTGTAACTAAATTTGAGCAGCACCTGCTTTACTTTATCTATTAGAGCTTCCTGTTGAAGCTGACTTTTGTAACTATTTTAGAATGGCTCTGGCAGCTTGCTGTCGCCATTCTAAAAGAGTTACAAAAGTCAGCTTGAACTTTTGACCCAATCCGTTTCATTCGCGGATTTTCGTTCGCGGATTTTGCGGGAAATTTGCGAGTCTCGCTGATTGCGAATTTACCGAAAATCCGCAAAATCCGCAAGCAGAACGGATTTTCCGCTCATACTTATTCCTTGCAGCATTCGATTCATCCAGTCACTACCCATGTACTATTGCAATGACCCAGGTACTAACACATGCACTGCTACAATCCCCTGAGCACTACTGATGCAGCCCAGCCATCTCCTTGTCACTACCCATGCACTCCTCTAATCACCCAGCCAGTTCCATGTCCTTATCTAATCACTGCACCAATGCATAAGCACTTATAAATTCACCATGCACTCTCCTTGCAGTACTCTAATCATCCAGTCACTACCCAGGTACTTATACAATGACCCAGGCACTAACACATGCACGGCTACAATTACCTGAGCACTACTCATGCGGACCAGCCATCACCTTGTCACTATCCATGCACTCCTCCAATCACCCATCCAGCATCATGTACTTATCCAATCACTCTGCCAAAATAAAAGCACTTATAAATTCACCCTGCTCTCTCCTTGCAGTACTCTAATCATCCAGTCAGTACCCATATACTTAACCAATCAGTCCGCCAAAACCCAAGCACTTATAAATTCACCATACACTCTCTTTGCAGCACTCTAACCATCATGTCACTATCCATGCCCTCATGCAATGACCCAGGCACTAACTCCTGCACTGCTCCAATTGCCTGAGTACTACCCATGTAGTCCACCTATCGCCTTGTCACTACCCATGCACTCCACCAATCACCCAGCCAGCACCATTCACTTATGCAATGGCCCAGGCACTAACACATGCACTGCTACAATCCCCTGAGCACTTCCCAAGCGGACCTCTAACCACCTACACACTACTGATTCACTCCTCTAATTACCCAGGTAGTACCCATGCACCCCAGAAATCCCTCTGCCACTACCCATGCACTCCTCCAATCACCCATCCAGCATCATGTATTTATCCAATCACTCCGCCAAAACCCAAGCAGTTATAAAATCACCATGCATTGTTCTTGCAGAACTCTAATCATCCAGTCACTACCCATGTACTCATGCAATGACCCAGGCACTAACACATGCACTGCTACAATCCCCTGAGCACTACTGATGCAGCCCAGCCATCTCCTTGTCACTACCCATGCACTCCTCCAATCACCCAGCCAGCACCATGTACTTATCCAATCACTCCGCCAAAACCCAAGCACTTATTAAATTCACCATGCATTCTCCTTGCAGTACTGTAATCATCCAGCCAGTACCCATGTACTCATGCAATGATCCAGGCACTAACTCATGGCAAATACAGAGGAGGTCATGCTAATCACAGGGGTACCCCAACGCATTGTGTTCCCTAGTGTATGTAGGTGTTTTCACTGTATTCTAAGTGTCTTTTAGCATTGCACTGGCTCCGGTCCTGGTTAGTCAGAGTCAGTTACCACCAGTACCCGTCAGCAAAATGTTGGGGGCACAGGAGGACTTTCTGCTCCTCTGTTGGTTCTTTCTGTACATCTCTTGCTTCAGCCTGCACTTTTCTTCGTCTTTCTGGACTTCTGTTGCCTCTTTCTGCATTTGTATTGCTTCTTTCTGTGCTTTTCTTACTCTTTCTTCACATGTCCTACCTTTGTAGGCATAGTTAGAAATTAGCATTTAAAAAACCTTTGCAATTCACTGAAAAAAACCACAGGTTTCAGGGACGGTATAGTTAGGTGGACATTTCACTCGCACAAAACCAGAGAAATTTGGCCGTTATAGTTAGTTCAGCTAATTATAACTTGCGCCCCGGCAATGCACTGCTGATGATGTCACATATTACATCATTCATGACATGGTCAGTGACATCATGGATGACACCACTGATGACATCTCAAATGAGACATGGGAGTCCCATGGCATCGCAGCAAAAACTGCCAATTCTTTTTTTATTTCATTTTGGCCTCGGGGTATCTCTCTGGATCCTCCCCATGGAGCTTAGGAGAGCAGGGTATCCCTACATTGCCCCTTATATTTTTTTGATTTACTACTTCAGAACAGGGGACTAAGCCAAGTCCTGTAATTGACTGGCAGCAACAATTTTCTGATGTTGCTGGCAGCCAATCACAGTGCTCGTTCCTGTGAGAGTCTGACCCCTGTAGAAGCTAATTGGCCCTAGGGAATAAAAGCTCCCTAGGCCAATCAGAACCCTCCATTTTTTAATTGCCTTTCCCACGAGAGTCTCTCCAGTCTCTCGCGGACCCAACCGTCCAAAAGTATAAAAAATTTGACCCTTCATATCTCAAAAACGACTTAACAGATTTATACCAATTCACAAAAAGCTAAATCTGCAGACAAAGATCTAGCTTCCTGCCAAATTTGATGAAATGTCGTTATGCAGTTTTTGCTGTAGCCCTTCTTAACCCGTTAACTGCGGCGCAAAATACGCCGCGATGCAGGCGTTCTATTGCGCGACCGGGGCCGCGTCCGCCAATGGACGTGCACAGCACTACCGAGGTAGTGCTTGCGATGGCCGTTGGCCGACTTGCGCAGCGAACGGGTTAAAGAAGTCTATTAAAAATGCCCAGGGATTTTGCATTTTTGAACCCTCCTTTTTTCTCAGCCTCCGCTTGACACATCATCCTGAAACTTTATATGCACAAACTAGTCAAAATGTAGCTCCTTTTTGGAAGGTTTCATGGAGATTCGTCAAATGAGGCCAAAGGTATTAGTAACACGAAAACACTTTTCCCATGAAACAGTTGACCTAACCTTAACTACCCAGTGTCAACCGCCACTGGGAAATACATAAAATCATGTAAACTTAACTACCTGTGATGTGTAGCCTGAAAAAACATAACATTTAATATCAGAATGTTAAAAAAACAAAAACATCACTCACTGAGCCCCTCAACTGCAACGCCTAGCAGGTTGAGCAGGTTCGGCACCCGGTCAATAATGTCCACTCAGTGGTGCGTCAGCTGCTGCTGGGAGCTGGGAATGCCAGTATTTTGATGCATTCAGCACTGCACTTGCCCCAGAGCACCCAATGCTCCAGCAGGACTGTTGCCTACTGCCAACATGCGGGGAAGGAGTCGCTGCACCCAGAACACGAGTGAGTCTACCCATGCTTCATCGTGATGCTCTCAGGAACACCACTTCTGCGTTGTGTGGCTTATAAAGAAATTAACACACCTCCAGACTGAGGGGGTAGGATACTGTCCACACAGAAGAGCATGTCCTGTAGTGAAAGCTTCGACCCTTGTTTAATTACAGGTCAGGTCACTGTTACTGTGTGGTATTTGTGGTGGCTGGTATGTATGTACACGCCATCCAGTATTCGTCCTTAGGGTTGGTGAACAATGTCTGCCTGCAGTTTGATAAAACTCTGGATCTGTATAATCTTCGTAAAGTGCCAAAGGTCCTAGTGTAAGGGTGTGGTAGAACTGTGTATCGTCCTAGGATAAAACGACCATGAAGCAAATATAGAGCAGGTGAGATTTCTAAATAGATGGAGACAATAATAAGCTCCTATCTGATGAAGTGTTGCTCTCTGATGAATATGTGAATGTTAATGTACTAAAAGAAAACGAAATACTCAATATATTTAATAAATGTTTGTTTCCACACAAGTCCTTACTGTTTGACCATATGACATTTTTGGACTGATGGCTGAGTGCTAAGGATTCCTTCTTTGAAGTTTATACACATTGGATTATTTGGTCCAATGAGAACACACACCTCTGGCAGTAGGGTGTGGGTTACCCAAACAGCACCATCTCATAAATCTATGCCATCGCTGTACTGTGCCGGCATAAGTTATGTGTTCTAAGGTGTTGCTATAGTGAAACCACTACTACCTTTCACCTTTACCAATATCTGAAGAACAGATATAAGGAGGTGCTCAATCTGATCAAGGATTTTCTCTTTGATTCTCAGCCTGAAATGTTGGTGGGTCTAGACATTGAAACCCTGTATACTAACATACCACAGGCGGAAACTCTAAGGGTGATTGGAGATATCCTTTACTATCAAGATTGGGAATTTAGGACACTGAGGTCATTTATCCTGAACGTGTCAAGATTAGCACTTACAAAAACTATTGCAGAGGTTAATAACATGCTGTACCTTCAGACACATGGAACTTCCATGGGAATTACATTTGCATCTAATCTGGCACGTTTATTTGTCTACCAAATTGAAACTTTTTTTATTTATTCCTTTGAGAACCCTCAGTGGGACATGATCAGACTGTGGCGCAGGTATATTGATGATGTATTACTAATATGGAGTGGCGATACAGGAACATTATAAACTTTCCTTGGCTGGCTTAACTCAAGAAATCCCCTTTTACATTTCACAGTATGCATTTCGAATAAATCATGACCATTCTTAGAGCTACACATCTCTGTGATAGATGGCAAACTAATGACCAAAGTTTACAGTAAACTCATGGATAAAAACAGCTTGCTATTCTATGAAAGTTTCCATCCAACAGCTCTTAGACAAATTCTACCCTGTAGACAGTTTCTGCATCTTCAAAGGAACTGTACTTATATTGAAGGTGTTAATCAAGAAGCAGAAAACTTAGTTTGAAACAACATGACTGGAAATATCCTAGCCAGGTTGAACAACGAGCCCTCAAAAAAGCTAATTGAGAGAGCCAAAGAGGATAGACCTATATGTGTAACCACCTATTGCGCAGTCTCAAACACAATCAAACAAATTAGCATGGACTTTGGCATTTTCCCTGATGGCAGGCTTACTGCTGTAATTATTGACAGTCACACCAAGTTCCCTGGGGTGGAGCTTGTCAGATCCACAGCTTTTGGGAAAGTCAAGCCAGTGCTTGAGAAGGTTTCCACTCCTGGGGATCCTCGAAGAAATGAAAACAGACAATGGACGCCCCTTTCAGGGACAAGACTTCCAAACGTACCTCCAAAGCCTGCGCATCTGACATAGGAAAATAACCCCACAGTGGCCTCAGGCGAACAACGAGGTGGAGCACTTCATGCACACCTCTGCTAGGGTTTTTTGACACACAAACACGCCAGATCATTATCCAGTCTACGATTCTGTCCAGATTGGATTATTGCAATTGTTTGTTTCTGTTCCTAGCACTGGGATGCCCCATTGCTGAGGCAGCCATGGGCTTTACAATTTTTTTTAACATAACATACCATATAACCCTGAACAGAGCCCTCTTGGTTGGGGTGGAGCAAGGGAAAGATGCCGAGTGCTGGCTACACCGGTTCCTGAGCGCTTACAGACAAGCACCTCACAGGGTGTGCTCCAAGTGATCTGTTAATAAAAAGACACACACAAGACGTCATTCCCACTGGCTCTGTCTGGAGCCCTGCAGAAATAAATATTCAAGCCACCCAGGAGAAATGACAAGCCACTGTTGACAGGGCCAGCAAAGATCGAAGAGCGGTGCTCCTTGACCTCGCTGTTGGTGACCTGGTGCCACTGAAAGGCCATCATCCTGGAAGCAAATTTCTCACCCCATTCATTGGATTCTTTATTCGATGATTAAAAATCACCGTAAAAGTACA
This sequence comes from Lissotriton vulgaris, assembly GCF_964263255.1. NCBI lineage: Eukaryota > Metazoa > Chordata > Amphibia > Caudata > Salamandridae > Lissotriton > Lissotriton vulgaris. The sequence goes on along the minus strand of NC_141694.1, from coordinate 1,717,756,888 downwards.
AACATTCAATATACATTCAGTTCATTTCTTTTTTAAAATAGACCATTAAATTAACATTGAGGTTCCGTGACGATTTGAACCCGTGTTTTCAACATTGTCGTAAATACATAATTTTGGTATCAGTGAACCGCAAATGGTCCATTTAGCATATCCTGGTGTTTTCGCTGTGCTACGAGCAAGAGTACTCCCGTTACAAACACATTTCTGATCTACCCATGGCATCCATCTTAGATCATGGCAGCCATTTTGTGTTTCTTGCCCTCACATAGACAATGGACACGCAATGACCTCTGATTTCTTTATTTCGATTAAGGACACGTAAGCTTAGCCGGAGATTCACCTCTCTAGTGACACGTGCACCTTAGAGCAGAACACGCTGTGGCTACGTGACTCGACAAAGGCTGCCTCCTCTGCCTAAGGCCAGTCCTGCTATACTGGTTCTCGTGTTCGTTGGCCTGATCATGATTAGGCGGCCAAAGCAGGTAGCCTTGCCCATTTACAACCCACAAACATCTCTTATCCTGCTTTTCTATCTCCTACACCTGGCCCTGTTTCTTTCTTTCTGGACCTTTATTAGGGGGAGGTAACGAAATTTACGATGAGGCGGTCCGGCTCTTGAATGAAATGTTGACACGGGATTGTGATGGAATAGTGGGAACCCCTCTTCGTAATGTTTGACACCAGATATTATCGACGATTCCTGTGCAACGCCAAATATTTATTGTTTAGGACACAAAGGTTTGGGAATGTACCAGCATGTAAATAATTTGCCTGAAGGCCAATATTTAGTATATAAGGAGCAACCCTTCTTGTACAAATCGAACAGGCTCCTGGTTACTGCCCGTGTGTAGTTTCTGTGACTTCTGTGTCCCTGCAGTAATAAACCTTTGGTCTTTGACGCCACCATCGAGAAGCCCGTGTTTCTGTTTATTTGTGCACCGAGACAGGTAGAACTCCGGGGTCTTCGGGTGTTATCCCTGACACCTCTGGACGGAACCAAAAAGTCCAGAACTCCAATTGGCGCCCAACGTGGGGCAACGTCATTCGGTACCGGTCCAAAAGCCTGAAGAGTTCGAGAAGCTTCGTGAGAAGATTCCTGAGGGAGGCGCCCCACTTCATCGATCCCGGCATATCGCAAAAGTGGCCCGACGTTCTCTTCCACGAGGGTTCCCGTTCAGGACGGCTGCAGTGGTCCGTTGCCTTGACCGTCGCCCTGTCTTGGACCCGAGGTGCAGTCCTTAGTACGGCGAGACAAGACGGGTTTCTCCTTGGTGACGTCTTCAGTGCCTCAGTTAAGTATTTAGTGGTTGCTAGTTGGTTGCTTCGTAAGGGTTGTTAAAATCATTTTAGTTCTTGGTTTGGTTTGGTTTCGTAAAGATTATCACTAGTTGTACTGGTTAAGGTAATCTATTGGTTTAGTTTGGGTATCGATACATTAGTCCATTTTTGGTAGGCCTAAGTTCTTGGTTCGAGTGCACATTTCTGTTTTGCGTTTTTGTTCGTTTTGTGTTTCGGATTACAAAATGGTAAGTCGGAAAAGTTGTATGTTGTTGTGTTTTGGTTGCAACAGTGATTCCCGGTTGGAGGACTCATGTCTGGTTCCTCCGATCGGAACTCCTCTATATGATCTTTATTGTAAACATGGTGTGGGTCCAATATCTTATAATGAGGTGTGGGTCCGTTATACAGACAAAGACGGTGTCCTTAGTTGGCCACTGCATGGTAGTTTTGAACCTGAAGTCCTTGATAATTTAGAAGTGAAACTGTTTAAGAAGAAAGCCCGGCCGGCAATGTTTGATTCTTTTCATTACTGGCGAAAGGAATCTAAACAGAGAGAAATTAAAAGATTGAAGAAAGAACAGAAAGAGCAGGAGTTGACTTTAGAACAGGCTGCTAAGCAGCTACAAATCAACGAGTCTGAGAAGGCAATGGAGCAGTGCTTAATTTGTGCCGGTGCTTTCCGGTGCTTAGCACCGGCACTTACTTTTCAGGGCCGGGTCTACATGCGTCTGCACAACTGGCTGCACGTTGTCACATATGATGTTATAACACATTACCAATACTGACTCGGAGTGGGCTCACTGGCGTAGAGTGTTGTTCTGGGTCTCCTCTCCTGAGTCCAGTGCGCTTCGGTTCAGTGTGAATAGGAGCCGGAGCAACAGCAAAGTGATTACTGCATCATCAGTAATCATAACGATCATTATCATGTGATGGCGTCATCATGGCGGCGTCAGGCAGGCAGGCGCGGTCCTTAGTTGAGTGGACTGTTGCTAGCGTGGTGGCGTGGGCGGGACCCGGGAGCAGTACTGGGCGGGAGTCAGACATAGATTGGGTAGGGTGAATTTGACTGCGTGCGCGCTGCACGCAGATTTTTTCCCACTTGCAATTGCCATGCTTCGGCACACCCAAACCCCCACGAGTTAGAGGAGCCCGACCAGGTTGAGGGCAGGCAGCACCACCATGTGGCCTATCAGTTAATCAAAACAGTGCCCCACAGCACCGGCCAACCATGACGAGTGTAACCGTAAGTACTACGTAGAAGCAGAGACATCATACTACGACATGCCCTGTGGTGGCGTGTCGGTCACCCGGGCTCCATCCACAAGATTTGATGACGGCAACACACTCCACTGTTTCTGGCCCTGAACCGGCCCACGGTACACATGTATTAAATAAATCATTATATCATAATAGGATAGGTTAGCTAAGATGAAGCATGCTCCAGCCTGGGCTCAGCTGGCTTGGCCTACCTAGTAGCAGCCGACGGCCGTCCGCGTCCGTGCATACACATAGCCCGGGCCAGGCGGGCCCACACCAATGTACGCATTAATGTATCACAATGGCTGCCGCCGGTCGGGGTTACGTTATTAGAAGGCCCCACCCCTTGAAGTATCCTCACAAAAATGTGAATACACATGCACCGTGCCCGGGTTGGCCTGGCATAGTAGCGGCCGCCGATGCCGTAGTACCGAACACATGATCACGATATAAGGCCGGCCGGTGTTTAAACTAAAGGCCCTGCCCCTGCCTTTAAACTTAGTATCATCGACCTCCCCTAAACAGTTTGCTGCTTAACAGTGTAGCCGGTGCAGAGTGTTGCTCTGGCCCGGGTGGGTCTCCCGAGTCCGTGTGTGCTTCGGTTGAGGTCAGCCCCCGGCGTCCGCCTGGGTTAAATAAGTTGTTAAATGCCACTGGCATGGCAGTAAGCAGGAAGTTTTAGGGGCTGTGCGGTAGGCAGCGCGCGCAGGTTGTTTTCCGATTGCCTCGCCCGGCACACCCGCACCCTACGAGCTATCATCAGTCCGCCTACATTGAGGGTTGAGGGCAGGCAGACAACAGAAGCACCATTACGTTACTCTGATGGGCAGAGTAATAGCTCTTGAATTAGGAATGATTTGTGTAGTAGAAGTGTTTCATAACTTTTGTGAAGAACCATTTCGTCTAAACTAGATGCATGCTGCAAATAAATTAAATTGATTAAACATTTTTCTACGTAGATGACTGTGTCAGTGAAAAATCAGTTCTATTGATTTGCTGTGTCATTTCTTCCACGTAGTCCATTTGATTAGCATTTAGCACTTACAAGACATTTAAATCAGGTTTACACGTGTCACAATTTTATTTACCATGATGAAGAACGTTACAGAATATTTAACTCCGGTATAAAGACGCAGGTTTCAATGCTCAGATAGGAAGAGACCACTGGTCTGAATAACAAATGTTTTCCTTTACCGGGAGCAAATGGGACTTGGAGAAACTGCGAATAACTCCCGGATAAACCATTGACCGATTCGTACGTTGTCTAAACAGCTCTAAGCGCTACAGTGGCTGACTGTGTCTGCACTCAGAGCTAGCTTATCCAGTTTTATCTTTGTAATGTGCGCCTCACTGATTTAATAAACTGTACTCTCTTTAACAGTAGCACGTTTCTAGTTTTAACCCTTTAATGAAAGGAAACATACACCCAGTGTAATCTAAAAGAAAAGAAGCAGTTATGCTTCTACCCACTGGAAGCTGGTCGTTTAATGAATGTGTTAATGAGTTCAGAACTTGTGTGGCCGCTATGGGTGTCGGTGTTATCTTTTTTTCGTCTGTAGCCCTTGAATATCTGTATATTCTTAAGCTGTGCATAGTGTGCAATATTTATTGTTGTGATGCGCTCTGTCGACCAGTTGTGCTCACTATCTGTCAGCATTCACAAAGTGACGCTTGTCCTGACCGGATCATGTTTAACTGGGTGTTTAAGCTGGATTGTAAAATGCATATACTCTATAATTTCCTTTCTAAGTGGATTCCACAATCTGACCCATTTTTCTGCGAAGGTCTTGGTGCTGACGAGACGGGGTGTCTGATGAATTCGGCTTTCCTTGCATGTCCTCACTCCCACAAAGCTCATTTGTGCCTACTCTCTGCGTGCCTCCTGTGTGTTCAGGGCAGAGCCTGTGACTTCCCTTCCTCAATTGTGTCCCTCGTCCCACAGCCAGAGTTTGCGCTGTTTTCTAGAATCTCCCAAAGTTGCCATTTTTGAGTGAGTGGGAGGGATGTGTGATTTAAAACAGATTTAAAAGATATGATTCCCGTCTCCCAGCCACCTGGATGGTAATAGACTAAATAACAAAGACCACAAAATGTTTGTAACTGTTCTTGAGCGTTATATTTTTTTAACGTCCCTTTTCTATGTCAGTAGCCTTTTCAAGGTGTCATCATTCTGTGCGTTGCTGAAATTCATCTGACTTTGCACTGTGCCAGTTGAGGATGTGGGTGGAGCCAGCGGAGGAAGTGGGTGGAGTCAGAGGAATGTAGGTGTGGCCTCTGACAAAAATTTCAGCACCTGCACTTCATATTTTACAACTTAAGCACTGCAATGGAGGTGGCTACTAGAGAGCGTAATTTAGCGATCGACAAGTGCTACCCTGCCTTGCCATCGAGTACAACTAAGGCGGTAGAGGACTCCGAGAATTATCCTTTGCTGTCTTATTTGTTACAGTCACCCCCACCGTATGCACAGGGTGCTATGGTTCCTCCTTTACCGAATGCTCAATTGCCGGTTGCTGGACAACCTGGTATTCCTGCTCCTGGTCCCCTGAACCAAGCTCCTGTACCACCTGTGGTCAATGTGAATGTTCCTTCGGCACCCCCTCTTCCTGGGGTGCCAGCTTCTTTGCCTATACCTGTATCGCTTATACCTACTGTTTCACAAGCTACTCCTACTGTTCCTATTCTATCTGTTCCAACTGCGACTGTGTTTTCTACATCTGCTAGTATTATGACTCCGCTTTCTGTTCGTCGGAGAATCACTGATTCTGTCTCTAATATTCTGTCTCCTTTCTATAAAACTTTAATTAAGACTCCTGCCTCTGAGTCTGTACAGAGACGTAGTCAGCTTCCAAGCACTGAGGAACGAGGAATTTTAGATTCCACGGCTCTCAGATGGATTTCGAAGAGTAGGAGATATAGTACGAGGGCTGTATTAGATACTTTTATGCAGTGGAATGAACCAACGCAACGATATGTTTTCGACGAGATGTGCTCCCTGTTGCGTGATGAGTTGGAAGAAGATGATTCTGAATCAAACTTAGAAGAATTAATTAATGTTCAGAAGGAGTTTGCTGCAGGTACGATAATTGGTCAAAATATAAAGGAAGCGATGGAACTGATTTTAAGCTATAGGAATGATCCGTCTCTTCGTTCACCAAGAGATTTAGAAAAACAAAGTACGAAGCAGAATCGCCAATATCCAATGAGGGAGGTTCCACCAATTTGGCGTGAAGCTGTGCAAGCTGATGCAGTGAATGGTATTGTAGCCGCTCCGGCGCAATTCCAGAGAGTGTGGATACATATTCCATGGAAGAGAGCTGAGGTGTTAGCGGTGAAACAGGCCTTGCCGGATCCGCGTAAGAATCCTGCTGGATACTATAAAGAATTAGCACAGACAGTTGAGGCTTGTGTGATGAATCTAGCGGACATTGACATGTTATTTGGGAATGTAGTTCCGCAACCAATTTGGGCCAAAATTCGTAAAGAGAATCATCCAGTCGCCTTAGGTGGTGATTGGGCAGCTATCATAGCAGCGGATGGTCAGCAAATAGGTGGTTCCAAACCCGAATCTCTAATTGCTAATCTTCCAGGTCGGATAATTGACTTAATGAAGACTCTGATGCCAGCATTGCGTGTTAACTGGGACAAGTTGTCCGCATGCAGGCAGAAGAAGGACGAAAGTGTCTCCGACTTTTTCACGAGGTTCGAAGAGACTTTTGTGGATCACAGTGGTCAGGATATGAGCACGGAGGGAGGACAGAGATTGTTTGTCGATAAATTTGTACACAATCTGCTACCAGAGCTTTGCAATAAATTGAAAGATTCCGAGAGTGCGTGGGCTGTCTCCACAACTGCGCAAATACTTGCAACTGCACAGTATTATGAAAATAGGGATAAAGAGGAGAAGGAGAAATCAGATAAGAAAACGAAAGATTTAAAAACTAAAGTTCTTTTGCAACAGGCATATCCGCCTCGCATGAATCAAACCAATACACAGCAAGGGTCATATCAAAGGACAGATTATAGTTCACCGAGGCCGCAATATCAGTGGAACCAGTGTGCCTACTGTAAGAAAGAGGGTCATTATAAAAATGAGTGTCCGATCTTAGCGCAAAACAATGCTGCAGCAGCTCAGAGAGGTCGTGGTGGTTCTATGCAAAATTCTAGAGGTCGAGGAAGAGGTGCTATGCCTCCACAAACGAATGATCGCCCTTCTAATCACTTTGATCAACGAAATGGACAGTCTGCCCAGCAAAATAGATCCCAACAGTATCATGTTGAGGACTATTGTGAAGTAGATGAGGGATTTCAGCAAACTGAGTACTAGGACAGCCATGGACAGAGAGAGGGAGTAGTATCAGTTCCAGTGGATCAGAGTGGGCCTTATGTCGCAGTAGCAACATCAGGTGTAGTCGAACCGTTTCTGTTGGATACTGGTGCCGCAAAAAGTTCTATCATTCATGCGAAACTCCCTGGCGCACCTTTGTCCGGCTTAACAAATGTTTCTGTAGGTTTTTCAGGCGCCCCTGTATACAATCTAGTATCTGGTCCTTTGCCTATTTCTGTTGGACCGTGTCAATTGAAAGCACCCTTGATTTTGACGACAGGTTGTAATGAAAATCTGCTTGGTTTAGACTTGTTAAAACGCCTATATGCGACATTGTACTGTTCTCCGTCAGGAGTACAGCTTACATTGGGTAAAAGAATCACCTCTCCGATGTACTTGTCAATGGATGCACTCCCGCCAGAGCTGCGTTCACTCCCTGATACTCTTTGGGCGACTGGTCCTAACGATGTAGGCCTTTTGGAAATACCACCATATGTAGTCACTTTGAAAGCTAATGTTAAATTTCCACGAATTCCACAATACAAGATCTCTAGTGAAGGTGAACGTGCGCTTTTATTGATTGTGCAAGACTTGATTAAGAAAGGTGTAGTTGAAGAAACTAGAGGCAATGTCTGTAACAGTCCTGTATTACCAATTCTGAAACGTACTGATCCCTCAAAGCCTCCAGTGTATAGGTTTGTTATCGATCTAAGAGAGGTTAATAAGATTGTGGTTCCGCAGTTTCCTGTGGTTCCAGACATCACTGCATTGTTAACGTTAATTCCTGCTACAGCTACATGGTTTTCAGTTATCGACTTGAAGAATGCCTTTTTCAGCATTCCAATAGCCGAGGAAAGCAGGGATATTTTCGGCTTCTCTCTAGGAGGTCGAAGCTTCAGGTTTAAACGTGCTCCACAAGGCTATTGTGAGAGTCCATCTATTTACAGTCAGGCATTAAAAAGTCAGTTAGATTCCTTTGTACTTCCTCCTGGTTCTGCTCTAGTACAGTATGTAGACGATCTTTTGGTGGCTGCCGATGACAAGGAAACTTGCAAAGCAGCTACAATTTCGTTATTGCATCATTTGTCTAATTTGAATCATAAGGTGTCACCTTCAAAAATGCAATACTGCTGCCAAGAAGTGACCTACCTAGGTCATCTCTTGTCAAAGGAGGGAAGGAAGTTGACCCCAGAGAGAATAAAAGCAATTACGCAGATGAGTGTTCCCCGCACACAGAGAGAAGTACGTGCCTTTTTAGGTATTACCTCATACTGTAGGCAGTGGATCCCAAATTTTTCTCTTTTAGCAAAACCATTGGTAGCTTTGACTGGGAAAGGTGTTCCGAGTCCGGTGCCATGGTCTGCTGAATGTCAGGAGAGTTTTTCTGAGTTACGAAATGCATTGTGTTCAGCTCCTGTGTTGGGTACACCAGATTACAGTAAACCATTCACGCTCTATGTTCACGAGAGAGAAGGTTGTGCGTTGAGTGTTCTGACACAGAGATTTGGTGATAAACAACGCCCTTGTGCGTATTTTTCATCAACATTAGATCCGGTAGCTAGAGCATTGCCTAGTTGTTTGAGAGCTACAGCGGCAGCTGCAGCTTCCATTCGACAATCTGCTGGTTTGGTGATGAACAACATGCTAGTGGTTATGGTTCCTCATGCTGTGGACACACTCATGAACCGAACCAAGATGCAACACCTTACTAGTGCTAGATTGTCAGGTTATGAGCTGACATTATTAGCGAGTCATATTCAAATCAAAAGATGCAATGTATTGAATCCAGCAACATTGTTGCCGACTAATCAAGAGTCGAGTGATTCTGAACCCCATGATTGTTGTTTCAGAACCGAGGAAGAGACTAAAGGACGAATTGATTTGAAAGACACTCCATTGTCAGATCCAGATGGCACATTGTATGTTGATGGATCGTGCTTTAAATTGGAGAATGGTGATGTAACTGCTGCCTATGCAGTAACGACTTTGAGTACGATTGTGGAGACTGCAAGAGTGAGTCAGAATTCTGCCCAAGCTGCAGAATTAATTGCTCTAACGAGAGCGTGTGTTTTAGCAAAGGGAAAGAGAGTAAATGTGTTCACAGATAGTCAGTACGCATTTGGCGTTGCCCATAGTTTTGGCCGTTTGTGGAGAGAAAGAGGGTTCATTACGTCCCAAGGGACTAAGATTCAACATGGTCAGCTAGTTAACGACTTGTTGGAATCTCTAACCTTGCCGACTGAAGTTGCGATTGTGAAATGCAGTGCTCATAAAGCAATCACGGATGATGTTGGTCGTGGGAATGCTTTTGCTGATGAAACCGCTAAACAGACAGCTAGAAATATGATGAGTAGGATGTATGTTGCAACGTCTGCAAGATGGATTTCCGAGTCTGGAATGTGCGAGGATACAGTGGATAGTGTGAAAGAGATTCAAAAAGAGGCAACCGAGGAGGAAAAGCGTGCATGGAAAGAGAGTACGGGTAAACTAGACTCGAGTGGATGTTGGATTGATTTGTCGGAGCAACAGCGTTGGATGTTGCCTGATGCGTACCTGCTTGCAGTGGTAACAATGGCACATGGAGTAGCACACATTAGTTCTAAAGGAATTTGCAAGATGTTGGCTCCAGTTTGGAAGAATGATGGGATTAGTAAGTGTGCAGAGAGAGTGGTGAAAAATTGTATGGTATGCCTGATGCATAATCCTGGCAAGGGAGTCCCAACTCCTACTGGTCACTTCGCTCCTCCCTCTTGTCCCTTTGAAGTAATTCAGTTAGATTTCATTCACATGGATCGTTGCAACAACCTAAAATACGTCCTGGTGGTAGTTTGTGCTTTCTCCAGATGGATCGAAGCATATCCACTAAAGGACAACACTGCCCTATCAACTGCCAAAATCCTTCTTAAAGAATACTTCCCTAGGTATGGAATGCCACGGATTGTATGGTCAGATAACGGAAGTGAGTTTGTAGGGAAAGTTATGCAGAGTGTGTGTGCCGGTCTAGGGATCAAGCAAAAATTCCACAGTGCAAACCATCCCCAGTCTGCTGGTTTAGTTGAGGGTTACAATGGCACCCTCAAGCTGAAACTTGCTAAAATACAGGCATCCACGGGTTTGTCCTGGCCAGACGCGCTACCCTTGGCTTTGTTATCAACAAGAGCGACTGTACATTCTAGAGTAGGGCTTAGTCCCTACGAAATAGTCTTTGGTCGTCCCGCGAATATTTGGGGAGTGCCAAGACCGAAAGAATTCTGTTCTCTGGAATATCCAATGTTGATTGATTACCTTTACGATTTGACTGCTAAATTGAGTCTTATTCACCAACAGGTTTTCGACGCATTGCCAAAGCCACCGGAGAGTCCAGGCCATCAGCTGAAACCTGGCGACCACGTCGTGGTACGGAACTTTGCGAGGACGAAGAACCTTCAACCCGGATTTGTTGGCCCCTATCAAGTATTACTAGCAACGAGAACTGCTATCCGAGTGGCTGGACGCAAGAACTGGATACATACGACGCATGTCAAACGTGTGCCCTTGCCACTTCCTTATGACAACTGGGTGAAGAAGGGAATTGGTGCCTCTGAGTTTGAACGAACACCCAGGTTTATCCCTTTCAGCGATGCCGAATTGATAACTGACACATCAAACTCTAGCTCTCCTCCTGAAACTACTTCTTTGACTTCTGAACACCTGCCCTCTACATCAGAAGAAACTTTGCCTTCTGCGAACTTGAACATTGTAACCTCTGCTGATGAGACATTGTTTCCAGATCAAACAGCTCCTGCAAAACTGAGATACAATTTACGGTCTCGCAATATGGACAAATAAAGCAGGAAACTGCCTATTGTAATATTTGAATTTTGACACTTTTGCCTTCAGCCAGGAAGTTTGCTATTGTTTCTATTGTTTAAAATTGCCTTGCCGTCTGGGTAGCCGTAGGGTCGTGGCTGTGTGCCTAGTTGAATCTGCGGGGGTCAGACACAAGGTCGATCTTTCTGTTAGTTCTGGGAACTCCCAGGGCTGATAGAGGCATTTTCATCTACGTACACATCATCAGTGGTCGCGAGCGGATTGTAGAAGATGGAGCTTCCTGAGCTGCAACGAGAAAATGTGATTTATGTTCGCAGAAACAGACTGTACAGAATTCTCCACAGCAAATGCTTTTTGATGCAATGTGCTATTACATTTTTAATTGTTTTGATAACATTGGTGGGTGGAATCGTCTTTGGTGTAAATTTGATTTTTATGCCAGTAACTACAGTGCCTCCCCTTGATCCTGCTACTTCTACTGTTTCTTCTATGCACTCTTTTCACTCGTTTCCTGAACACGAACAAGCTCGACGCTCAGAATTCATTAATAACACTTTTGTACAGCTCTTGCACCAACACCAACTGGTAGTTAACACTACAGACTGCTGGGTGTGTGGCTTGATACCCCACACTATGGATAAAGGCATTCCCTAGCTGGTTTTGCCTTTTAGCTATAATGGATCATTCCAGGCCCTTCAGACCATTTTTGCTTATGCCCTCGAAACCTATCCTCCGCGTCCACCACGTTCCACTAAATATAACTCTGTCAACAAAGCTTTAGTTCAGGGAATTATTGACATGATTAGAGACGTCAATAATACTCCATCTTACCCTAGAGATGAATTACGGGTATATTTGAGTTGGAACTCTTCAGAGTATCGCCTTAGTTTGGGAGAAAGCAAGCGTAAAAGCTCAACTCCAATCTGGGTCGTGCCTCACCGAGGTCAGGTCTGTTTGCAAGGAAATGGGAGAAATCCGAGAGCTCAGCTGGGGAGGAGTGAATGCATTGAGACCTATGTGTTTCCGTCTAACTCTTCCCCTGCCTTCCTTACTGCTAGGGGTACCTACTTCATCTGTCAAGACAGAGCATATACGTGGTTGCCTGCTGACTTTTCAGGCTCATGTTATATTGCTCGATTGTTGCCTCCAACATACACTGCTTCGTCTGATTATCACAAGACCAGAGTAGCAAGAGGTGTTTTCAGCAAGGAAGATACCGCTGGTCAGGAAGCTGGAGACTTCTTCAAAGGTTTCCTTCCGTTCTGGGGGCCTATGACCAATAGTAGAAACATACGTCAACTAACACGGGTAGTTGAATCTACTATTACCGAAACTGCTGGTGCCCTTAGCAACTTGACAGCTGAGCTTCAGGCAGATCGACTCATGACGTTGCAGAACCGTATGGTTCTTGATGTAATACTTGCAGATCGAGGTGGGGTATGCAGAATGATCCAATCGAGCTGCTGTGTCTTTATTCCCAATAATGCTCCAACTGTTTATGAGGCGATCTCTAAGCTACACAAGATTTCCGACTCTATTCATGTAGACAAGGGAAACTGGTCCTTCATGGAGTGGTTTTGGACTCTGATATCAGCGTGGGGGTGGAAGGTTCTGATGGTCATTGGTGTCATCCTAGTATTCCTGTTCTCGTGTTGCCTGATTATCCAGTGTGGTCCCGCTCTGTGTAGTCTTTGTGCTGCAACCTGCCTTAGAAAACCACCTGCGTTTGGAGAAAAGGCGCGAGAAAGGATGATGATACAACAGCATGTCACTGACCTGATGAGCATAGAACTAGATTCTGACATAGACTGAGTAATTGCCTATGTAAGGGCAAAAGGAGGGTCTGAGGTTCCGTGATGATTTGAACCCGTGTTTTCAACATTGTCGTAAATACATAATTTTGGTATCAGTGAACCGCAAATGGTCCATTTAGCATATCCTGGTGTTTTCGCTGTGCTACGAGCAAGAGTACTCCCGTTACAAACACATTTCTGATCTACCCATGGCATCCATCTTAGATCATGGCAGCCATTTTGTGTTTCTTGCCCTCACATAGACAATGGACACGCAATGACCTCTGATTTCTTCATTTCGATTAAGGACACGTAAGCTTAGCTGGAGATTCACCTCTCTAGTGACACGTGCACCTTAGAGCAGAACACGCTGTGGCTACGTGACTCGACAAAGGCTGCCTCCTCTGCCTAAGGCTAGTCCTGCTATACTGGTTCTCATGTTCGTTGGCCTGATCATGATTAGGCGGCCGAAGCAGGTAGCCTTGCCCATTTACAACCCACAAACATCTCTTATCCTGCTTTTCTATCTCCTACACCTGGCCCTGTTTCTTTCTTTCTGGACCTTTATTAGGGGGAGGTAACGAAATTTACGATGAGGCGGTCCGGCTCTTGAATGAAATGTTGACACGGGATTGTGATGGAATAGTGGGAACCCCTCTTCGTAATGTTTGACACCAGATATTATCGACGATTCCTGTGCAACGCCAAATATTTATTGTTTAGGACACAAAGGTTTGGGAATGTACCAGCATGTAAAGAATTTGCCTGAAGGCCAATATTTAGTATATAAGGAGCAACCCTTCTTGTACAAATCGAACAGGCTCCTGGTTACTGCCCGTGTGTAGTTTCTGTGACTTCTGTGTCCCTGCAGTAATAAACCTTTGGTCTTTGACGCCACCATCGAGAAGCCCGTGTTTCTGTTTATTTGTGCACCGAGACAGGTAGAACTCCGGGGTCTTCGGGTGTTATCCCTGACACCTCTGGACGGAACCAAAAAGTCCAGAACTCCAATTGGCGCCCAACGTGGGGCAACGTCATTCGGTACCGGTCCAAAAGCCTGAAGAGTTCGAGAAGCTTCGTGAGAAGATTCCTGAGGGAGGCGCCCCACTTCATCGATCCCGGCATATCGCAAAAGTGGCCCGACGTTCTCTTCCACGAGGGTTCCCGTTCAGGACGGCTGCAGTGGTCCGTTGCCTTGACCGTCGCCCTGTCTTGGACCCGAGGTGCAGTCCTTAGTACGGCGAGACAAGACGGGTTTCTCCTTGGTGACGTCTTCAGTGCCTCAGGTAAGTATTTAGTGGTTGCTAGTTGGTTGCTTCGTAAGGGTTGTTAAAATCATTTTAGTTCTTGGTTTGGTTTGGTTTCGTAAAGATTATCACTAGTTGTACTGGTTAAGGTAATCTATTGGTTTAGTTTGGGTATCGATACATTAGTCCGTTTTTGGTAGGCCTAAGTTCTTGGTTCGAGTGCACATTTCTGTTTTGCGTTTTTGTTCGTTTTGTGTTTCGGATTACAAAATGGTAAGTCGGAAAAGTTGTATGTTGTTGTGTTTTGGTTGCAACAGTGATTCCCGGTTGGAGGACTCATGTCTGGTTCCTCCGATCGGAACTCCTCTATATGATCTTTATTGTAAACATGGTGTGGGTCCAATATCTTATAATGAGGTGTGGGTCTGTTATACAGACAAAGACGGTGTCCTTAGTTGGCCACTGCATGGTAGTTTTGAACCTGAAGTCCTTGATAATTTAGAAGTGAAACTGTTTAAGAAGAAAGCCCGGCCGGCAATGTTTGATTCTTTTCATTACTGGCGAAAGGAATCTAAACAGAGAGAAATTAAAAGATTGAAGAAAGAACAGAAAGAGCAGGAGTTGACTTTAGAACAGGCTGCTAAGCAGCTACAAATCAACGAGTCTGAGAAGGCAATGGAGGTGGCTACTAGAGAGCGTAATTTAGCGATCGACAAGTGCTACCCTGCCTTGCCATCGAGTACAACTAAGGCGGTAGAGGACTCCGAGAATTATCCTTTGCTGTCTTATTTGTTACAGTCACCCCCACCGTATGCACAGGGTGCTATGGTTCCTCCTTTACCGAATGCTCAATTGCCGGTTGCTGGACAACCTGGTATTCCTGCTCCTGGTCCCCTGAACCAAGCTCCTGTACCACCTGTGGTCAATGTGAATGTTCCTTCGGCACCCCCTCTTCCTGGGGTGCCGGCTTCTTTGCCTATACCTGTATCGCTTATACCTACTGTTTCACAAGCTACTCCTACTGTTCCTATTCTATCTGTTCTAACTGCGACTGTGTTTTCTACATCTGCTAGTATTATGACTCCGCTTTCTGTTCGTCGGAGAATCACTGATTCTGTCTCTAATATTCTGTCTCCTTTCTATAAAACTTTAATTAAGACTCCTGCCTCTGAGTCTGTACAGAGACGTAGTCAGCTTCCAAGCACTGAGGAACGAGGAATTTTAGATTCCACGGCTCTCAGATGGATTTCGAAGAGTAGGAGATATAGTACGAGGGCTGTATTAGATACTTTTATGCAGTGGAATGAACCAACGCAACGATATGTTTTCGACGAGATGTGCTCCCTGTTGCGTGATGAGTTGGAAGAAGATGATTCTGAATCAAACTTAGAAGAATTAATTAATGTTCAGAAGGAGTTTGCTGCAGGTACGATAATTGGTCAAAATATAAAGGAAGCGATGGAACTGATTTTAAGCTATAGGAATGATCCGTCTCTTCGTTCACCAAGAGATTTAGAAAAACAAAGTACGAAGCAGAATCGCCAATATCCAATGAGGGAGGTTCCACCAATTTGGCGTGAAGCTGTGCAAGCTGATGCAGTGAATGGTATTGTAGCCGCTCCGGCGCAATTCCAGAGAGTGTGGATACATATTCCATGGAAGAGAGCTGAGGTGTTAGCGGTGAAACAGGCCTTGCCGGATCCGCGTAAGAATCCTGCTGGATACTATAAAGAATTAGCACAGACAGTTGAGGCTTGTGTGATGAATCTAGCGGACATTGACATGTTATTTGGGAATGTAGTTCCGCAACCAATTTGGGCCAAAATTCGTAAAGAGAATCATCCAGTCGCCTTAGGTGGTGATTGGGCAGCTATCATAGCAGCGGATGGTCAGCAAATAGGTGGTTCCAAACCCGAATCTCTAATTGCTAATCTTCCAGGTCGGATAATTGACTTAATGAAGACTCTGATGCCAGCATTGCGTGTTAACTGGGACAAGTTGTCCGCATGCAGGCAGAAGAAGGACGAAAGTGTCTCCAACTTTTTCACGAGGTTCGAAGAGACTTTTGTGGATCACAGTGGTCAGGATATGAGCACGGAGGGAGGACAGAGATTGTTTGTCGATAAATTTGTACACAATCTGCTACCAGAGCTTTGCAATAAATTGAAAGATTCCGAGAGTGCGTGGGCTTTCTCCACAACTGCGCAAATACTTGCAACTGCACAGTATTATGAAAATAGGGATAAAGAGGAGAAGGAGAAATCAGATAAGAAAACGAAAGATTTAAAAACTAAAGTTCTTTTGCAACAGGCATATCCGCCTCGCATGAATCAAACCAATACACAGCAAGGGTCATATCAAAGGACAGATTATAGTTCACCGAGGCCGCAATATCAGTGGAACCAGTGTGCCTACTGTAAGAAAGAGGGTCATTATAAAAATGAGTGTCCGATCTTAGCGCAAAACAATGCTGCAGCAGCTCAGAGAGGTCGTGGTGGTTCTATGCAAAATTCTAGAGGTCGAGGAAGAGGTGCTATGCCTCCACAAACGAATGATCGCCCTTCTAATCACTTTGATCAACGAAATGGACAGTCTGCCCAGCAAAATAGATCCCAACAGTATCATGTTGAGGACTATTGTGAAGTAGATGAGGGATTTCAGCAAACTGAGTACTAGGACAGCCATGGACAGAGAGAGGGAGTAGTATCAGTTCCAGTGGATCAGAGTGGGCCTTATGTCGCAGTAGCAACATCAGGTGTAGTCGAACCGTTTCTGTTGGATACTGGTGCCGCAAAAAGTTCTATCATTCATGCGAAACTCCCTGGCGCACCTTTGTCCGGCTTAACAAATGTTTCTGTAGGTTTTTCAGGCGCCCCTGTATACAATCTAGTATCTGGTCCTTTGCCTATTTCTGTTGGACCGTGTCAATTGAAAGCACCCTTGATTTTGACGACAGGTTGTAATGAAAATCTGCTTGGTTTAGACTTGTTAAAACGCCTATATGCGACATTGTACTGTTCTCCGTCAGGAGTACAGCTTACATTGGGTAAAAGAATCACCTCTCCGATGTACTTGTCAATGGATGCACTCCCGCCAGAGCTGCGTTCACTCCCTGATACTCTTTGGGCGACTGGTCCTAACGATGTAGGCCTTTTGGAAATACCACCATATGTAGTCACTTTGAAAGCTAATGTTAAATTTCCACGAATTCCACAATACAAGATCTCTAGTGAAGGTGAACGTGCGCTTTTATTGATTGTGCAAGACTTGATTAAGAAAGGTGTAGTTGAAGAAACTAGAGGCAATGTCTGTAACAGTCCTGTATTACCAATTCTGAAACGTACTGATCCCTCAAAGCCTCCAGTGTATAGGTTTGTTATCGATCTAAGAGAGGTTAATAAGATTGTGGTTCCGCAGTTTCCTGTGGTTCCAGACATCACTGCATTGTTAACGTTAATTCCTGCTACAGCTACATGGTTTTCAGTTATCGACTTGAAGAATGCCTTTTTCAGCATTCCAATAGCCGAGGAAAGCAGGGATATTTTCGGCTTCTCTCTAGGAGGTCGAAGCTTCAGGTTTAAACGTGCTCCACAAGGCTATTGTGAGAGTCCATCTATTTACAGTCAGGCATTAAAAAGTCAGTTAGATTCCTTTGTACTTCCTCCTGGTTCTGCTCTAGTACAGTATGTAGACGATCTTTTGGTGGCTGCCGATGACAAGGAAACTTGCAAAGCAGCTACAATTTCGTTATTGCATCATTTGTCTAATTTGAATCATAAGGTGTCACCTTCAAAAATGCAATACTGCTGCCAAGAAGTGACCTACCTAGGTCATCTCTTGTCAAAGGAGGGAAGGAAGTTGACCCCAGAGAGAATAAAAGCAATTACGCAGATGAGTGTTCCCCGCACACAGAGAGAAGTACGTGCCTTTTTAGGTATTACCTCATACTGTAGGCAGTGGATCCCAAATTTTTCTCTTTTAGCAAAACCATTGGTAGCTTTGACTGGGAAAGGTGTTCCGAGTCCGGTGCCATGGTCTGCTGAATGTCAGGAGAGTTTTTCTGAGTTACGAAATGCATTGTGTTCAGCTCCTGTGTTGGGTACACCAGATTACAGTAAACCATTCACGCTCTATGTTCACGAGAGAGAAGGTTGTGCGTTGAGTGTTCTGACACAGAGATTTGGTGATAAACAACGCCCTTGTGCGTATTTTTCATCAACATTAGATCCGGTAGCTAGAGCATTGCCTAGTTGTTTGAGAGCTACAGCGGCAGCTGCAGCTTCCATTCGACAATCTGCTGGTTTGGTGATGAACAACATGCTAGTGGTTATGGTTCCTCATGCTGTGGACACACTCATGAACCGAACCAAGATGCAACACCTTACTAGTGCTAGATTGTCAGGTTATGAGCTGACATTATTAGCGAGTCATATTCAAATCAAAAGATGCAATGTATTGAATCCAGCAACATTGTTGCCGACTAATCAAGAGTCGAGTGATTCTGAACCCCATGATTGTTGTTTCAGAACCGAGGAAGAGACTAAAGGACGAATTGATTTGAAAGACACTCCATTGTCAGATCCAGATGGCACATTGTATGTTGATGGATCGTGCTTTAAATTGGAGAATGGTGATGTAACTGCTGCCTATGCAGTAACGACTTTGAGTACGATTGTGGAGACTGCAAGAGTGAGTCAGAATTCTGCCCAAGCTGCAGAATTAATTGCTCTAACGAGAGCGTGTGTTTTAGCAAAGGGAAAGAGAGTAAATGTGTTCACAGATAGTCAGTACGCATTTGGCGTTGCCCATAGTTTTGGCCGTTTGTGGAGAGAAAGAGGGTTCATTACGTCCCAAGGGACTAAGATTCAACATGGTCAGCTAGTTAACGACTTGTTGGAATCTCTAACCTTGCCGACTGAAGTTGCGATTGTGAAATGCAGTGCTCATAAAGCAATCACGGATGATGTTGGTCGTGGGAATGCTTTTGCTGATGAAACCGCTAAACAGACAGCTAGAAATATGATGAGTAGGATGTATGTTGCAACGTCTGCAAGATGGATTTCCGAGTCTGGAATGTGCGAGGATACAGTGGATAGTGTGAAAGAGATTCAAAAAGAGGCAACCGAGGAGGAAAAGCGTGCATGGAAAGAGAGTACGGGTAAACTAGACTCGAGTGGATGTTGGATTGATTTGTCGGAGCAACAGCGTTGGATGTTGCCTGATGCGTACCTGCTTGCAGTGGTAACAATGGCACATGGAGTAGCACACATTAGTTCTAAAGGAATTTGCAAGATGTTGGCTCCAGTTTGGAAGAATGATGGGATTAGTAAGTGTGCAGAGAGAGTGGTGAAAAATTGTATGGTATGCCTGATGCATAATCCTGGCAAGGGAGTCCCAACTCCTACTGGTCACTTCGCTCCTCCCTCTTGTCCCTTTGAAGTAATTCAGTTAGATTTCATTCACATGGATCGTTGCAACAACCTAAAATACGTCCTGGTGGTAGTTTGTGCTTTCTCCAGATGGATCGAAGCATATCCACTAAAGGACAACACTGCCCTATCAACTGCCAAAATCCTTCTTAAAGAATACTTCCCTAGGTATGGAATGCCACGGATTGTATGGTCAGATAACGGAAGTGAGTTTGTAGGGAAAGTTATGCAGAGTGTGTGTGCCGGTCTAGGGATCAAGCAAAAATTCCACAGTGCAAACCATCCCCAGTCTGCTGGTTTAGTTGAGGGTTACAATGGCACCCTCAAGCTGAAACTTGCTAAAATACAGGCATCCACGGGTTTGTCCTGGCCAGACGCGCTACCCTTGGCTTTGTTATCAACAAGAGCGACTGTACATTCTAGAGTAGGGCTTAGTCCCTACGAAATAGTCTTTGGTCGTCCCGCGAATATTTGGGGAGTGCCAAGACCGAAAGAATTCTGTTCTCTGGAATATCCAATGTTGATTGATTACCTTTACGACTTGACTGCTAAATTGAGTCTTATTCACCAACAGGTTTTCGACGCATTGCCAAAGCCACCGGAGAGTCCAGGCCATCAGCTGAAACCTGGCGACCACGTCGTGGTACGGAACTTTGCGAGGACGAAGAACCTTCAACCCGGATTTGTTGGCCCCTATCAAGTATTACTAGCAACGAGAACTGCTATCCGAGTGGCTGGACGCAAGAACTGGATACATACGACGCATGTCAAACGTGTGCCCTTGCCACTTCCTTATGACAACTGGGTGAAGAAGGGAATTGGTGCCTCTGAGTTTGAACGAACACCCAGGTTTATCCCTTTCAGCGATGCCGAATTGATAACTGACACATCAAACTCTAGCTCTCCTCCTGAAACTACTTCTTTGACTTCTGAACACCTGCCCTCTACATCAGAAGAAACTTTGCCTTCTGCGAACTTGAACATTGTAACCTCTGCTGATGAGACATTGTTTCCAGATCAAACAGCTCCTGCAAAACTGAGATACAATTTACGGTCTCGCAATATGGACAAATAAAGCAGGAAACTGCCTATTGTAATATTTGAATTTTGACACTTTTGCCTTCAGCCAGGAAGTTTGCTATTGTTTCTATTGTTTAAAATTGCCTTGCCGTCTGGGTAGCCGTAGGGTCGTGGCTGTGTGCCTAGTTGAATCTGCGGGGGTCAGACACAAGGTCGATCTTTCTGTTAGTTCTGGGAACTCCCAGGGCTGATAGAGGCATTTTCATCTACGTACACATCATCAGTGGTCGCGAGCGGATTGTAGAAGATGGAGCTTCCTGAGCTGCAACGAGAAAATGTGATTTATGTTCGCAGAAACAGACTGTACAGAATTCTCCACAGCAAATGCTTTTTGATGCAATGTGCTATTACATTTTTAATTGTTTTGATAACATTGGTGGGTGGAATCGTCTTTGGTGTAAATTTGATTTTTATGCCAGTAACTACAGTGCCTCCCCTTGATCCTGCTACTTCTACTGTTTCTTCTATGCACTCTTTTCACTCGTTTCCTGAACACGAACAAGCTCGACGCTCAGAATTCATTAATAACACTTTTGTACAGCTCTTGCACCAACACCAACTGGTAGTTAACACTACAGACTGCTGGGTGTGTGGCTTGATACCCCACACTATGGATAAAGGCATTCCCTAGCTGGTTTTGCCTTTTAGCTATAATGGATCATTCCAGGCCCTTCAGACCATTTTTGCTTATGCCCTCGAAACCTATCCTCCGCGTCCACCACGTTCCACTAAATATAACTCTGTCAACAAAGCTTTAGTTCAGGGAATTATTGACATGATTAGAGACGTCAATAATACTCCATCTTACCCTAGAGATGTTTTACGGGTATATTTGAGTTGGAACTCTTCAGAGTATCGCCTTAGTTTGGGAGAAAGCAAGCGTAAAAGCTCAACTCCAATCTGGGTCGTGCCTCACCGAGGTCAGGTCTGTTTGCAAGGAAATGGGAGAAATCCGAGAGCTCAGCTGGGGAGGAGTGAATGCATTGAGACCTATGTGTTTCCGTCTAACTCTTCCCCTGCCTTCCTTACTGCTAGGGGTACCTACTTCATCTGTCAAGACAGAGCATATACGTGGTTGCCTGCTGACTTTTCAGGCTCATGTTATATTGCTCGATTGTTGCCTCCAACATACACTGCTTCGTCTGATTATCACAAGACCAGAGTAGCAAGAGGTGTTTTCAGCAAGGAAGATACCGCTGGTCAGGAAGCTGGAGACTTCTTCAAAGGTTTCCTTCCGTTCTGGGGGCCTATGACCAATAGTAGAAACATACGTCAACTAACACGGGTAGTTGAATCTACTATTACCGAAACTGCTGGTGCCCTTAGCAACTTGACAGCTGAGCTTCAGGCAGATCGACTCATGACGTTGCAGAACCGTATGGTTCTTGATGTAATACTTGCAGATCGAGGTGGGGTATGCAGAATGATCCAATCGAGCTGCTGTGTCTTTATTCCCAATAATGCTCCAACTGTTTATGAGGCGATCTCTAAGCTACACAAGATTTCCGACTCTATTCATGTAGACAAGGGAAACTGGTCCTTCATGGAGTGGTTTTGGACTCTGATATCAGCGTGGGGGTGGAAGGTTCTGATGGTCATTGGTGTCATCCTAGTATTCCTGTTCTCGTGTTGCCTGATTATCCAGTGTGGTCCCGCTCTGTGTAGTCTTTGTGCTGCAACCTGCCTTAGAAAACCACCTGCGTTTGGAGAAAAGGCGCGAGAAAGGATGATGATACAACAGCATGTCACTGACCTGATGAGCATAGAACTAGATTCTGACATAGACTGAGTAATTGCCTATGTAAGGGCAAAAGGAGGGTCTGAGGTTCCGTGATGATTTGAACCCGTGTTTTCAACATTGTCGTAAATTCATAATTTTGGTATCAGTGAACCGCAAATGGTCCATTTAGCATATCCTGGTGTTTTCGCTGTGCTACGAGCAAGAGTACTCCCGTTACAAACACATTTCTGATCTACCCATGGCATCCATCTTAGATCATGGCAGCCATTTTGTGTTTCTTGCCCTCACATAGACAATGGACACGCAATGACCTCTGATTTCTTCATTTCGATTAAGGACACGTAAGCTTAGCTGGAGATTCACCTCTCTAGTGACACGTGCACCTTAGAGCAGAACACGCTGTGGCTACGTGACTCGACAAAGGCTGCCTCCTCTGCCTAAGGCTAGTCCTGCTATACTGGTTCTCGTGTTCGTTGGCCTGATCATGATTAGGCGGCCGAAGCAGGTAGCCTTGCCCATTTACAACCCACAAACATCTCTTATCCTGCTTTTCTATCTCCTACACCTGGCCCTGTTTCTTTCTTTCTGGACCTTTATTAGGGGGAGGTAACGAAATTTACGATGAGGCGGTCCGGCTCTTGAATGAAATGTTGACACGGGATTGTGATGGAATAGTGGGAACCCCTCTTCGTAATGTTTGACACCAGATATTATCGACGATTCCTGTGCAACGCCAAATATTTATTGTTTAGGACACAAAGGTTTGGGAATGTACCAGCATGTAAAGAATTTGCCTGAAGGCCAATATTTAGTATATAAGGAGCAACCCTTCTTGTACAAATCGAACAGGCTCCTGGTTACTGCCCGTGTGTAGTTTCTGTGACTTCTGTGTCCCTGCAGTAATAAACCTTTGGTCTTTGACGCCACCATCGAGAAGCCCGTGTTTCTGTTTATTTGTGCACCGAGACAGGTAGAACTCCGGGGTCTTCGGGTGTTATCCCTGACACCTCTGGACGGAACCAAAAAGTCCAGAACTCCAACATGAATCCTAATGTAAGTGCAACAACAAAGTCTCAGTGAGTTAAGTAAAACATTATAATCCATTAAAAACAATCACGGAAGTCTCACAATTCCCCCCCCCCTCTAGTTGCTCTTAGTCGAACAGCTGCCTTAATAAAATTGATAATGCAACACAATGTAAGGGGGTCCGACTCCTGTTGTAAAAAAAACAAAGCCTCTTTAGCACATTTTATATTAGATTTTTTCAGGATGTCTACCAAGAATCTGCGCCTGGGTTCAGAATAAAATGAACATAGCAATACAAAATGAAGGGAATCCTGTGGAGACCTATTGTCGCAGCCCCAGGTTCCCTTCTGCTCAATAGTAGGTGAATACCCTAGTGGTGATCCCAATAAATATGTAAAAAATTGAGCCTAAAACGGTTCATTAAAAACCTTTCCTGTGCATTGTGTAACAAATACGGGTAGGGTTCCATTCCTTCTGTGGTCTTTACAAGGTTATATGCGCACACCATGATTTTAGCCCTTTCTTGTTCTGTTCTCTGTGCGGCTTTGTGTGCAAGAAACGCTTTTTTAACAATTGTCTTATGCTGGGGGGTGATCGCTGTCGGATAGGTAAAAAGATTCCCGAGGCCCAGGGTTACCAATACAGACTTTACATAACTGAACCACAGGATTCGCGACCATTTTTCTCTGCCCAAGCAGTCCATCACCCCATTCCAGAAAGAAGTGTGGGACGTAACCAACATCAAGGGGACTATGGTGATAGCTCTGCGCGGTCAGCACGTGGTATCACGCAACATGTCATTGTTCAAACGAGTCCCGCATCAGACAAATGGGCGGGAAGCCAATCAACATGCAGCTGATGACACACACTTCAGAATTTTATTTCCAAGCCACTCAGGGACACGTCACCGTCCAGCCCTGAACCAACAGTGGTGATTGCAGTGAGTCCAGACAGGGGTGTCCAACACTGCCCACTGGACAGCTCTGCAGACCCGAATGGCGAGCCTACCAGGATCAGGTAGAGAGCGCTGGAAGCTAAAGGTATGGCCTCTGGTTCAAACCGGCACCCAGCCAGACACTCAAGGACTATGTATGTAATGCTTAAAGTTTATGGGTTACTTGAGCATCTATCATGTTAGAGAAAGTTGGGCGGGAAGTAGAGTGCCACCTGGCCTTTAGGACAATGTTGCACTGTTACATCAGAGGGAAGGGCGTGGCCCAAAGGTATAAATTAAAGTCCAGTGGGCGCTGATGGTCCACTCAGCGTCCCCCCTTGCAAAACAGGGTGTGTGTCATTTATACACCCGACATTGCAGCCTGTGCCACGAGGTGCCCGCAGATATCACAGGGCCTTACTCCGTCTTTATTGGGCCCTTAGCAGTGGTATCTCTCTTTTTCCAGGACCCTTAACAATTCCGTTTTGTGAGTTTTCAAATGGGGCCTTTGGCACATTTTGGAGTTTGTAGAAGCAGCCCGGTGCTGTTTTTGTTTCTTTGTGTTTTTTAAAGGGTCCCTTGATGCATCTCCTGGGTGTTTTAAAAGGGCCCTCACAACAACCCATATTTATTTTTCTACACAGGCCCCTAGGCGCGCTCCTTGCTCCACGCGGGTTCTTTGCATGTCGACTCATCCATGCGCCGGAGCAGGCACATTACCTATGGAGCTACCCAGGTCGCTAGTGTTTTAAGTACAGATAAGGTCGGCACAGGCCGATCGCCCTCGGCTGCATGAACAATAGCCCAGGTCGGCCTCAGGAAACCCTGCTGGCTCCGGGCCACTCATCCTGTTTTGCTGCGCTCTGGACGCCAAAAACCAACGGATACCCTGCGACATTTGTCCCAAAAATAGAGCCGGCTTCAGTATTTTAGGATGTAGCAGAAATCCTTATTTCTTCCGGAGTGGGAAGAAAATAAGCGCTATAATGACTGTTGGGGCACTTCCTTTTTCAATATTTGTGCAACTTTATCTCGACCAGCAAGTCGCTGCTAGTGACGCAAATCCGTTCTGGGGTATTCAACAACTACCAAAATAAATTCGAGGAAAGCGATTCCCCGCGAGCACCGAAAACACAAATATACAGCTGGAAGCCGTCGCTTTAATCTTCCTTTCCGATGAACTCCGAGAAGCAGCAAATGACCGGCTAATTGGGAGGCATTTTTAGGGCGCGCTGAGAGACGGGCTGGATCTCTCAGACTGCACCCCCACAAGCGGGGACTGGAGAGGACAACAGAGCACATGCCGACTGAAAAAGTAGGAGTGTATTGTGCATATTTTAAAATGCACAAAATGAGAATAACCCTTCAATAAACTAAGACTGCCAAATCACTCCCTTCTTTGTGTAAACATTACTTCTTCCTCTTGGGTTGTATGTGTAATTTTTTTCTTTGTCCGTTTCCATTTTTTTGTTTGTTTTGCGTGTATCTTTTTGTCACTTTCATCCCATCCCTTTCCATATTTCCTCTCTATTTTTGCATCGTTGCATCTTTCTATTTGTTATTTCATTTGTTTGTTTCTCCTCTTTATTCTTCTTATACTTTTCACATCTCGCCTTTTCTTTTGGGGGTTGTTTTTTTTCTCAGTCTTTCACGTTCTTCGTTGTGTGCCATTTGGTTACCAGTTTCTTAATTTCGCCTGATTTCTATTTTGTCTTTTTGCTCTTTTTATTTTCTTCGTTCCTTTCTTTCTGTCTGTCTTTCTTGTCTATTTTATGTCTGTGTGTCTAGTTCTATATTTTCTTACTTTCCACCCTCAGCTTCAAATTGTTTTCTCGCACCGTCTGCTTCCTTCCAGTTGATATTTTCGTATTCTATCCTTTTCCTTTCAATCATCTATTTGTCTCGTTCCTTCTCTCCTCCTCATTTTAATTATTATCTCCCTAATTTGCTTTTCACTTTTCTCCTCCACTCTATAATGTATCCCCTTCTATTACCTCCTCTCTCCATCCCCTTTTCCTTCTCCTCACCCCTTTCCCCACAACCATTCTTAAGCTCCCACCTTTTCTTATTTCTGTCCATATCATCCCCAAGCGACCTCTTTCTCCCCCTCCCCCCTGGCCCTTCCCCACACCCCGCCCTTCTCTACTACCCTAGCACCCCCTTCTCCCTCACTCAATCTCCAGTTCGATGCTACTTACCCCAAGAACCCATTGTGCGTCATATACCCCAAGCTGTCACTAAGCGCCAGGTCCTTACTGCACCACCGGGGCGAATCCTCAGGCCCTCGCAGGTCCCCGCTGCGCCACAGAACCTCCCTGTTCCCTCAGCCCCTCACTATGCTCCAGGCCTTCACTCTACCACAGGCCCTCACTGTTCCCAGGGCCTCCCGGTATGACAGACCCCTGCCGGTGTCACCGGCTCTCAGTGCGCTCCAGGCCCTCGCTGGTCCCCAGACCCTCCATGCACCCCAGGACTCTTCCTTGGAGCCTGCATGCACTAAGGTCAATACAGAAGGTCGCGGTCTTTCCCATTTAGCACAGGGCATGCCTGTACTCTCACTCAGACTAGAAGATACATCGCAATATTGTGCGAGTACCATGCTGGGTTCTATAGTCGCCGTGTGTGGAGGCCCAAACTAGCTGTAGGAAGCGGAATACAATGGAGCTGGGGTGGTTGTCCATGGTTCTGATGGATTTTAGCGCCCCTACCCCTCCTGTTCACAGCAAGTCTTATAACTGGACCTGCGGCCATTTTGGTACCCAACGCTGACTGTCGCTGGTGGAAGCCGGAGCTGAGTTTGTGTTTGATTTCTAGGCTACACTCCTTTCTTAGCCATGACAGGAGTATTACCCCCCCCCCCCTCCCCTCACACACACACACTCAATCACTCTCTGTTTGATATGTATGCTTCTTTTGCTGTTTGTCTACTGTACCATGCTCTCCCTTCACCCTTGTTATATGTCCTGGGTGGATCGTATGTTATATGTTATGTGTATTTGTATAACACACACACAACTCATCCGAGAGGGTATCCTGGCGCTGACGCAGGAGTTGTATTATTTGGGAGGGAAATCGTAAAATCTTGGAAGTAAAAACTCAAAGACATCCGTCCACAGAGACTCGAGCACGTCGGTGTGTCCGGCTGCCTTCAGGCGTGTGTCCGATAAACACGAGTGCCCGCGCAGCGGATGTCTGCACAGTCACTTTCCAGCTGAAACGCCGCCGTAGCGCTTTGTGTTCGACCTCTGGGCGCGTTGGCTCTTCCTGTGAGGCTATTTAAACGTGTTTTATTAATGGTCGGAAGGCTCTCTGACCCCTTCTCTTTCACAGCCGCAGTGATACAATTAGTCCTTTCATCTGTTATATATAGAACAGAACCAGCCTCGGACTCGTGGAGCTGTGGTGAAAGGGGGGGCGGAGTACACAGCACAGCTCTGGACACTGTCTCGATTTTCTGAGGGTGCAACGCCCGTACGGCCAATATAAGACGAACTGGACACATTGCCCACCAACCTACCCAAGCAGTGAGCATCTCGGTACCCCCGCACCCCCCAACCCCGAGCAATGGCGGTAGCCTTCTCAGATTGTGAGAGCGCAGGGCACAATGTACCAGCACACCGACAGTACATAGCGCCGCTCTCCACGGTGTGCTGGGCAACACAGGCGGCAGCAGCTGCGTGGTACACTGTGCAAGCCCAGGCAAAATACACAGTGACAGCAGCATGTACAGGCAATGACAGCCCAGATAATGATAGGGCCGTAGTTCACTCAGTCAACCCAGGCATTCACAGCAGCATGGTACACTGTGCCAGCACAGGCAGCGATCGAAGAGGCAGCAGCCTGCACAGGCAATAACAGCCCCACAGTACACTGCGCCAGGAGCCATCCCAGGCAATAACAGCCCCACAGCGAGATGTGTCACTCCAGGTAGTGAGAACCGCAGAGTCCATGGTACCAGCAGGCAGCTCCACGAATAACAGCCCCGCCGTACACTACCACTACAGGCACAATGACCAGCAGCTAGCAAAGGCAACCTCAGCTGCAGAGAGGCAGCACAGACAGAAAAAGCACCACATCCCCATAGGAATGAGTACCACCAGCCCGCACAAGCAAACGGCATCGCCGGCACTGTCCCGCTCCAGGGAGCCCGCACATGCAACAGGGCCCCGCCGTGCACTGTAACGCCCCAGGGAGCCCGCACATGCAACAGGGCCCCGCCTTGCACTGTCCCGCCCCAGGAAGCCAGCACATGCAACAGGGCCCCGCCGTGCACTGTCCCGCTCCAGGGAGCCCGCACATGCAACAGGGCCCCGCCGTGCACTGTAACGCCCCAGGGAGCCCGCACATGCAACAGGGCCCCGCCGTGCACTGTCCCGCCCCAGGAAGCCAGCACATGCAACAGGGCCCCGCCGTGCACTGCCCCACCCCAGGGAGCCAGCAAATGCAACAGGGCCCCGCCGTGCACTGTCCCGCCCCAGGAAGCCAGCACATGCAACAGGGCCCCGCCGTGCACTGTCCCGCCCCAGGAAGCCAGCACATGCAACAGGGCCCCGCCGTGCACTGTCCCGCCCCAGGGAGCCAGCACATGCAACAGGGCCCCGCCGTGCACTATAACGCCGCAGGGAGCCCGCACATGCAACAGGGCCCCGCCGTGCACTGTCCCGCCCCAGGAAGCCAGCACATGCAACAGGGCCCCGCCGTGCACTGTCCCGCCCCAGGGAGCCAGCACATGCAACAGGGCCCCGCCGTGCACTGTCCCGCCCCAGGAAGCCAGCACATGCAACAGGGCCCCGCCGTGCACTGTCCCGCTCCAGGGAGCCCGCACATGCAAAAGGGCCCCGCCGTGCACTGTAACGCCCCAGGGAGCCCGCACATGCAACAGGGCCCCGCCGTGCACTGTCCCGCCCCAGGGAGCCCGCACAAGCAAACGGCATCGCCGTGCACTGGCCCGCCCCAGGGAGCCGCACAAGCAAACGGCATCGCCGTGCACTGTCCCGCCCCAGGGAGCCCGCACAAGCAACAGGGCCCCGCCGTGCACTGTCCCGCCCCAGGAAGCCAGCACATGCAACAGGGCCCCGCCGTGCACTGTCCCGCCCCAGGGAGCCAGCACATGCAACAGGGCCCCGCCGTGCACTATAACGCCGCAGGGAGCCCGCACATGCAACAGGGCCCCGCCGTGCACTGTCCCGCCCCAGGAAGCCAGCACATGCAACAGGGCCCCGCCGTGCACTGTCCCGCCCCAGGGAGCCAGCACATGCAACAGGGCCCCGCCGTGCACTGTCCCGCCCCAGGAAGCCAGCACATGCAACAGGGCCCCGCCGTGCACTGTCCCGCTCCAGGGAGCCCGAACATGCAAAAGGGCCCCGCCGTGCACTGTAACGCCCCAGGGAGCCCGCACATGCAACAGGGCCCCGCCGTGCACTGTCCCGCCCCAGGGAGCCCGCACAAGCAAACGGCATCGCCGTGCACTGGCCCGCCCCAGGGAGCCGCACAAGCAAACGGCATCGCCGTGCACTGTCCCGCCCCAGGGAGCCCGCACAAGCAACAGGGCCGCGCCGTGCACTGTCCCGCCCCAGGGAGCCCGCACAAGCAACAGGGCCCCGCAGTGCACTGACCCGCCCCAGGGAGCCGGCACAAGCAACAGGGCCCCGCCGTGCTCTGACCCGCCCCAGGGAGCCGGCACAAGCAAACGGCATCGCCGTGCACTTTCCCGCCCCAGGGAGCCCGCACATGCAGCAGGGCCCCGCCGTGCACTGTCCCGCCCCAGGGAGCCGGCACAAGCAACAGGGCCGCGCAGTGCACTGGAGCCAGCACAGGCATTAAAAGCACCCCTCCCTCTCCTCTAGGACACAGTACCCTATCGACCCCATCCGTGGGTGTTCTGAAGGGGTAAAGAGACTATTCGTCATCGCAGACACCCGCGGCACTTCAGGCTAAACGTAATATTCAACGAATTAATGATGTGCTATCTGTTGCATCATCTTTAGTAGTTTTAACGAGAGCTATATTGTTGAACGTATATTAAATAAATAGATATATGCCTACACAATGAATCAATCGTTCAAACCCAAGATCTGCCGTTGTTTCCAACATGAGAGTTCTGTCCTACTTGGAGCCCTGGTTCTGGGTTTTGCGAGGTCAAAGTCCACCTCAAACAAAGCGCGATGTTTGAGCCGGCGGCGGCCCCTTGGCGCTGAAGAGTTTCCTCAATGCAAATCAACATAGAAAGAGCGTGTTGCAAATCAGGAAAACTGTGATTTGGAACTTCAAGAGTGCCCCGTCCCTACTGCAACGAGTTAAGGTGCCTTTGTGTAGGAGAAGGCGATAATTGGGCCCGTGGGCCCCTCTCACCCCTGTCCAGCTAAACATAACTGCGCTGACTGTCGAATTTTCAGCATTTGTCTGTCGCAGATTGTCCTGTACTATTTATGGGGAATCGCTGTCAAGCCCTACAGCATTACCCCGGCCCTAGCTATGTAGCAGTTTATATGTTTGTAGATTCTCGAAGCCTTGTTCAGCTCTGTGCTTCGAAGACGTCGAGAACCGAGAATGTGTGTTGTTTGTGTTTCCCTCGTTCAGATGTGGTACGCATGCTTCGGAGAAGTGTCTTTTAGACTTTTATTCTGATTCGTGAAGCGTCTCCGTGAAGTTAGCTGTTCATCGTTAAGTATTCATGTCCAGGGCTGACCTGGCAGAGTTTTCATTGGCGGCAGTTTACCGCTTTGAGACTACAGCAGAGCGGCTGTTTATCAAACGTGCGAGAGTTGCACACATTACAGCGCTGTGGCCAGATTCGTTTGTGCTTAAAATGCGCAAATCGCTGCTTTCCACTTCCGTGGCTGATGATAGGCGGAGAGCATCTGAGTTGCTTCCAGGAAGTAAACAGCTGGGGCGCAGCGGAGCACAGATCAAGACGAGCCTTTGCTATGAAGAATCCTCTACCGCCACCTTCTGGGCGTTCCGGGAACAGGCCCAGCTCAAGCCAGGCACACAGAGAAGGGCAGTGCGGTACCGCAATCCCTGTCTACCTCACGCCCTCTTGCATCGGACACGTCACACGCACCGAGTCACTGACACTCAGTCACAACGATCTCGCTGCGCAGTGGTGCGCAGTCTGAATATCCGTGCGCTCGGAGTAGGTACCACTCAGGAAATTGCTGTTGCGTTACTTTTAAGTCTACGAAAAGTCGTGGCGAGTTCGGACGCATTGAATACGTTGTATTTTCTTATGATTTGTTTTATTTTACGCGCAGAACTCAGGTTCCTATTTACAAGCCCCTTGCCTCCGGTCCGTCACTCCGTCACTCCCCCTCCCCCCCCCTAAAAGTGACGCATTGGCAGTGCAAGGTGTTTGTAAATAACCCCCCCCCTCCCCTGCCTGATGCCTACTACCATGCGAATAATGCTGCAAATGAATGGAAAAAGATCGACGTTTATATTGTATTTGTGATGATTTTCAAATCGAAGAACGAAATATACAACCAAGCTTAATATCGCCCGCATAGAAATGAGTTTCACTAGAGACCATTTTGTGCGAAATACCGAAAGGCGCTATTTACCATTGTTATGGCTGACATTTTGGCTGCCTGCCATTTCGGACAAGAGGCTACTCCCACATTTAACTGTCCTGCAGATTAGAAAGCTGTTCTGAGCTATTCATTCCCAAATCTTGAATCACACAGCGGAAAATTTACAAGGCCCCTATCGCCACAGGAACGTCCCTTTTTTTTATACGTTCCTGTAGGGATATGGGCTTCTTTGCCTTATTTACAAGGCAGAGTTAAGCCACTTAACATAGATGCTGACTTGTAAATAAGGCCCCCTTTAACGTTATACTTAGCATGAAAGGGGTGGACAATGGGCACTGCGGGAGGCATTCTACTGCAACACCCTTTGATTTTGACACTGCACCATATTTACAAGGGTGAAGTAAATATGGAGCCAAATTTCAGACCACAAAAACCTAGCCTTAACATGGCACAAAAAGGAGAAATGCTTTATTTCTCCTCGTTTTTGCTGTTTCTATGTATGTTGCATTGCAGAGCACATATAAAAACAGCAGAACACCATGCATGATTGTTTATGTGTAGGAAGGTGTCCCTTCCTGCACATAAATGTAAATGTATTTGAGCTTATATAGCGCACAGCTACCCACAAAGGGTTTCCCGGCGCTTGCTTAGAGAACCCGTCCTGGTATTCCCCTGTGAGATAACCCCAGCAGGGTATCCACAAGGTGAAAGCCAGGCATCCCGCCGCGAGGGGCCGTTGTGGAGATTAAGCAAGCTATTGCCCAGAGTGTGAACCTGTGAGTTGAGAAGGCACCGGAGCGAGAATTATCGAGTCAGTGGAATTTTTGAGCCCAAGACCCGCCGAGGCGGGGAATTGAACCCTGGTCCAGGGCTGATCTCAGCTTCTGGGTCTGCCGCCTCTAACCCCTGAGCCACACTGCTCCACCATAAACAATCATTTAAGATTGACAAATTTTAACTTCTATGTGTGCTGCACAAAGAAGCACACATAGTTACAAATCGCCATTTGAGAATATGTGCAGGAAGGGGCACCTTCCATCACTTAAACAATCATTCCAGGTAGGCAGCTGTAATTAGCACCAGCGCAGGGGGAAACTGCAGGGCTGCACCGTATTGCTGTAAATGAGGTGCAGCCCTGCGTTTCAAAAGTGACTGAGTGCAACGTTAAGCCAAGAAGGCTAACCCCGCACGCCATCACTTTTCATATATATATGCCCTGCATTTTCTTATTTCCACAAGTTATTCTAGCGCAATCGGTTATACTGACAATATATGTATTTTTGAAACTTTTGTAAGTTCAATGGGCAGAAAATATAGGAGGGACCACGGGCCCACACTGAAACCCTGAGTGTGCAAGCAACTCTTCCCTCACCAGAGGCAACATCTTGGCACAAGTTAAAAGACAGCAAGATTTACCAGTTTCTCATGCAGCACAGTGCAGCAGCCGCAATTGTGCTGTGCTGCATGAGGAGAGAGAGCAAGAGAGCACCATATTTCTAGAAATATGGCACTCTCCTCCCCTCTCCCTACGCCAGTGCAGAAATGTGGGGCCGTGCACCACGGACACCATAGTGCAAGGGGGTCTCCATAAGTCTAGCATAGGTATTGTATTGGAATATTTCCCTTCCCATACTATACTTACACTAACTTTAAAGATTTTCCCACTTTGTGTGTGTGCTGTGTAGTGTAGCACCCATGCAAAGTTAGAAAAGAAAGGAGAAATGAAAGCATTACCCCTTCATAGTGCTTATATGAAATGGGTGCTGTTTTCTGACTAAACCTTGTCTCTTTTTCTAAGTAAATAGGGCTTAGCATCAGAATCCTTGGATGTTTGCATGGGAACGCCCCTGCACCACCCATAGTATGCACCCTTTGCGCTAAGTAATGTAAAGAAGCGCTATGTGCTGCTTTGTGTTACTTTCAAGAGGTTTTCCAGCGTAAAACAGGTTTAATGGTGTAAAGTAAATCGGTACGATTCAGCATCGTTTTTGCATTACTTTTGTGACAAACACAGAGCTAAACCTTAGTAAATAGTGTCATGTGCGTGCGCTAATAGTAGCGACTAATAACGCCCTTAGTCCGTGAATGGCACTGTATTCCGACACTTTCACGTGCAATGAATATCCGTGCACTCGCAGAAGGAAAGATGGTTTCAATGATAAAGTTGTAGACATGTCCTCGTTCGGCACCTCCCTGCAAACCCCGTGGCCACCTCCCGCAGTGGGAGCCGTCTACAGGGCATTTCATCTTCAAGGGACACATTATCTCAAGGATATGAGCCGTAGGGTCCCCTCTCTTTCACGAACAGTCGTCATGTGAACATATTTATAGTTATTTCCCAAGAAAGACTTCTCAACAGTCTGAAAACTATCACCGGTGGATTCCCTGCACCAAAAACGCCCCCTGGGGCTTTCCTAGGACACCCTCTTGCTCTCTGCGAGGACACGAGTGAATGAGATACCCACAGAGCAGCGCTCTGCACTGCTTCCAGGCGCCTCCCGCCAGAGGCGGGAAGGAGGAAATGAAGATGTGATGATATTCACTCTTGTTATAAACACGCGAGAATCGTTGCTTCAAGAATACACACGAAGGAAAAAAAGGGGGAAAAAAAAACACGAGGAGAAAAAGTAGTGAGCCAGTTGCAAATGGTTTAAGCTAGAACCAGGAACCGTACATAGATTTTCGCGCATCTAATCAACTAAAAGGAAGGCGATTGCAGAAGTCGAACTAAACTACTGCTCCCTTTCATTAATAGTTTTTTAATTACCGTATGACGGCCTCTATTGGTTTCGTTTGGTATTTTTTATTTAACAGCTAGACTTTCTATTGTCCAAAAACACAGATGCCATAATTGGTCAGTTGGATTTCCCACCAGTGTTTACCGCCTCAACTCCGTCCCTCCCCCCTTCTTCATCACCCCCTTGATGCTCAGTTTCAAGACTACCCCATTCCCCAATAGCCAGAGAAATATACACTCTGGCTGTAAATGACTAATTTGTTGTTTTTCCGGCTGACCTACGACGCATTACTGAATCGGCCGAGTTTTTTTTCTTAATTAGTGACTTGTGTCTCTGCGCCCTGACGCTATTTTAAGACGGAGATCGGCGCTTTATCAAACACCTCAGCAATATAGCTTGGTGATAGGTCGCTTGGTTGTTCTTGATTTCTCTAGGGGGTGAACTCTTGGAACAGAAGTGATGTCTCTGCTGCCGGCGTGCTGCAGTTGCAGAGGGCGCAGCGCTCTCTTCGCATCCATGGACGCGCTCTCCCCACGTATTCACTGTTCTCCGCGGAAGTTGTTTACGAGACGCGGTTGCAAAAACCCGCTTCCAAGGAAAATATTTTCAGGAAACACGAGTATCGTTTCTAAATTTAGTGTTGAAGGAAGTGTTCCGTGTGCACGATTGCTCCCTGTAGTGTCTTCCATCTCGCGGTGTGTTACGTTCCTTCCTCTCTCGCCAAGGAATCTTTGCGACCAAACCTAGGAAAATAAGTTTAACTGCAGCAATTCCAGAATCCCACCCAATGACAGCGCCGCGTGGTCATTTCGGATGTTCATGAATGAGAGATACCCGCGCGCTTGAGTGGTGCCGGGGAAACGACTTTCGTGACAACTTTATAGCGCTGCTCTATTTTGCTAAAAAAAACGAACTTTGAACGAAACCTAGTTTTCAAATAAATACTTTTAATTTCAGCCTGCCTTGCCCCCACCACATCCTCAATAGTAAAAATGGCACCATTTCGGCTTGCACTAATTTGCCTGTGGTAGGTAACCTTTGGAATGTTAAAAACCATTACAATTTTATTATTTGTAATGATACGTTTCATTGAAAGGCACCAAGGCCAATATTACACCTTGCAGCTCGGGCAGTACCAAACTCTATATTAGTTTACATATTTTATAAAGTTGTTATCTGCCACCAGGCTTCGTTCGTGGCGCTATGTGACTACTGACGAACTGAACCAGTCAGAGCCCTAGAGCCTGACCAGCGGGGAGGCAAGCCTTAAGATATTTAGAAAGTGAACGGTTAATTGGCAGGCAAAGGTCAGATGGTTACTCGGCCTTGCTGCCTGTACCCCCAGGCGTGCCACTGGGCGCTTTCCGAAATGATTGAACGTTAAGCATAGATTTCTTCACTTTATGTAATATCTGTAACGCGCAAATGGTGCCAGGGGCAGCTTGTGGGCAGAGCAAACTGCAAGATAAAATAAGATATTGCAAATTTCAGTCCACGAGGGTTCTTGCAGAGAATAACATGTCATAATAAAAATAAGGGAACTAAATGGAAAGTGCACGTTATTAAAACCATCGAAAACTTATTAAGAGCGAAATGTAAATTATTCGGAGGAAACGCACACCTAAAAAAGCAGATGGCAGGCCTGTCTGGGTTGTTGTTTGAGAACCAGGTTAATCAAGAAGGCTGGTACAACCATGCGGAGGGCTACTGTTAGCACCGGAAATGTTCAGATTCTAGGCCCTAATGTAGGGCAGTCAGCGAAACAGGCAGTGCCCTTCCATGTCCTAACACAGGGCCGACAGTGGAAACAGGCAGTGACCTATGGAATCTACTAGACACCATCTCTCCAGACGTCGCCTTCCTAACAGAAACATGGATGAACGCTTCCTCCGCCCCAGACATCACCATTGCCATCCCTGAAGACTATAAGATCCCACGCAAGGACCGAACCGGCCACACAGGAGGAGGAATCGCTATCGTCCATAAAAAATCAATCCACATCTCAACCAGCTCTGACGTCAACCTCGCCAACTCTGAACACCTTCACTTCCAGATCCACATCGACCCCAAGACCACACTCAGAGGCACCCTCCTTTACAGACCACCAGGACCCCGCGCAAAATTCAGTGAAGACATCACGGACTTCATCACTCCACACGCGCTCCCCTCCAAAGACTACATCCTTCTGGGAGACTTCAACTTTCACCTTGAAAAGAACAACGACCGCAACACCACCACCCTCTTGGACAACCTCGCCAACCTCGGACTTAAACAACTGGTCACTTCCCCCACCCACATCGCAGGCCACACACTCGACCCCATCTTCACCTCCAGCAATCATGTCTCCTTCAGCCACACTACGGATCTCCTCTGGACTGACCACAGCTGCGTTCACTTCACCTACAACAAGCCGAAACCCACCAACCACCTCCAACCAACTCTGCAAAGAAACTGGAACAAAATCACCATCGACCAGATCTCCTCATCGCTCCTTCTAAACACCCCAGCCCACTCTTCTAACCCAGACCAAGCCGCCGCCAACTTCACCCTATGGTTATCCAACACCGCCGACATCCTAGCACCACTGAAAAAACGTCAACGCAAACCTAGCAGCAAGAAGGCCTCATGGTTCAACGATGATCTTAAGAAGTCCAAGAAACTCTGCCGTTCCCTTGAAAAGGCCTGGAAAAAAGACCCAACCACTAACACCAAGGACGCCTTCAAAAACGCCACCCGCACACACCACCAAATAATCCGAAAGGCCAAGAAAACAGCACTCAAGGATCGACTAGACAACAACGCCCACAACAGCAAGGAACTTTTCAACATCGTCAAGGAATTTACCAACCCCTCGGCCAACTCCAACGACATCACCCCTTCACAAGCCCTCTGCGACTCCCTGGCTTTATTCTTCCACAACAAAATTGCAGACATCCACAACAGCTTCGACAACCAACCCGAAGACCAACCCACCCAACCATATGCTGAACATTCTCCCCCCTTGAACGCCCTTAACGACTGGAACCCAATCTCCACTGAGGACACCATCCGCCTGATGAACTCTATCCACTCAGGATCCCCCACAGACCCATGTCCTCACCACATCTTCAACGAAGCAGACTCAGTCATAGCACCGCACCTCCGAGACGTCATCAACTGCTCCTTCAACTCCGCCACCTTCCCGGAAAACTGGAAACACGCTGAACTCACCGCCCTTCTGAAAAAACCCACAGCGGACCCCACCGAACTCAAAAATTACCGCCCCATATCGCTCCTTCCTTTCCCAGCCAAAGTCATCGAGAAAGCTGTCAGCAACCAACTCGCCGCCTTCCTCGAAGCCAACAAATCCCTCGACTCCTCACAATCTGGCTTCCGAGCAAAACACAGCACTGAGACCGCCCTCATCGCAGCAACAGGCGACATCCGAACTCTACTGGACAATGGAGACACAGTCGCCCTCATCCTCCTCGACCTCTCTGCAGCCTTCGACACAGTCTGCCACAGTACCCTTTTACAACGCCTCAGAAACATCGGAATACAAGGAAAAGCACTTGAATGGATCACCTCGTTCCTCACCGGAAGAACCCAGAGAGTCCGCCTTCCACCATTCAAATCCGAAGCCACTGAAGTCATCTGTGGCGTACCGCAAGGATCCTCACTCAGTCCCACCCTCTTCAACGTATACATGAGCCCCCTTGCGGCCATCGCTCGCCAACACAACCTCAACATCATCTCCTACGCGGATGACACTCAACTGATCCTTTCTCTCACCAATGACCCCAGCACCGCCAAAACAAACCTACACGAAGGAATGAAAGAAGTTGCCGAATGGATGAAACAAAGGCGTCTGAAACTGAACTCAGATAAAACAGAAGTCCTCATCTTAGGTACATCCCCCTCCGCATGGGACGACTCTTGGTGGCCGGAAGCCCTTGGAAAAGCACCCATCCCGACAGACCACGCACGGAACCTAGGCGTTATCCTGGACTCTTCACTCTCAATGAACAGACAAGTCAACGCCGTATCCTCATCCTGCTTCAACATCCTTCGCATGCTCAAAAAAACATTTCGCTGGATCCCCACCGAAACCAGAAAAACAGTCACCCATGCTCTGGTCACGAGCCGACTGGACTACGGAAACACCCTCTACGCAGGTACTACCGCTAAACTCCAGAAGAAACTCCAACGAATCCAAAACGCCTCAGCCAGGATCATATTAGACATCCCACGTAACGAACACATCTCTGGCCACCTGAAAGACCTCCACTGGCTACCCGCCAATAAGAGGATCACTTTCCGACTGCTAACCCACGCACACAAATCACTCTACGACATCGGACCAGAATGCCTCAACTCACGACTGTCCTTCTATACCCCCTCCCGCCAACTTCGTTCTTCCAGCCAAGCCCTCGCCACTGTTCCCCGCATCAACAAGACCACCATGGAAGGCAGATCCTTCTCATACCTGGCAGCTAAAACATGGAACTCACTCCCCACCTACCTTCGCCTTACCCAGAACCACCTAGCTTTTAGAAAGCAACTTAAAACGTGGATATTTGACAAGTAAGCGTCCTCCCCTCCCTAAGCGCCTTGAGACCCTCTGGGTATGTAGTGCGCTATATAAATTCTCTGACTTGACTTGACTTGACTCCTTCCACGTCCTAACACAGGGCCGACAGTGGAAACAGGCAGTGTCCTTCCACGTCCTAACACAGGGCCGACAGTGGAAACAGGCAGTGTCCTTCCACGTCCTAACACAGGGCCGACAGTGGAAACAGGCTGTGTCCTTCCACGTCCTAACACAGGGCCGACAGTGGAAACTGGTGGTGTCTTTGGCGTCCATGTTCTACTGCAGGCAGTCAGTGTCCGAACATATGGCAGTCAGTGGAGCAGTCAGTGTCTTTGGATAGGCTGTCACATTCCTGAGTTTTAAGGGCACTTCGTTTTTACATTTATGCATGGGCTCGCACTCCCACACAGGAGTGAACATCTGTGAGGTTTGGTACTTTGTGCCAGTCACAGCTTTCCAAGTCTACCACTTAGAATGCTACGTGGGCTCTGCTGTCTCCCAAATACTGCTTTGTAGTTCGTGCACAGGATACAAATGTGCGTTGGGAAACGCACCCGATGAGCAAATGCACATTTTCCTTTAATTTCTGCACGGGGAAAACTTTTTATACTGGTAGAGAAAGAAGCCAAACTTCTTCCGTAATGACATGGGGGCGTGGCCAACACCATGGCGTGCTAAGACGTGCGGCTCGGAGCTCCCGGAGAGCTGCCTCGAAATCCGACATTAAAACAACCCAAATTGCCACTAACCAACTCAAGACTGCTCGGAGGCACTCGGTGTCCTCCGCAGGCGGAGAATCGAGAGGAATACCAGTCCGCAGAGCTTCCTACGTGGATTTTTCCGACACCGCTCTGAGCGCCAAGCCGAAGGCAAGATGGCGGACGCGACACAGGGATGTCGGCGGAGGTGCTGAACCTGGACCACACAATCCGGCTGCAAAGCCCCACAAACGGGAGGAAGGAAGCCGCTACCCGGACATCAAACACTGGGCCCGGACGCCTCCGAGCTAGGCGCTAGGGCCTCCAAAGAAGTTCCTCTCCCTCCCCCCGCCAACATGGCGGCAGCGGAGCCAGTGAGGTGAACCGAGTTGCCGAGAGACTATCGACACCGTGCTGGTGAGGACACTGTGGTGGAGAGCAGCGACACAAGAGCTACCGGCAAGACTAGAGACTAAGTGTGCGTGTGGGGCCCCCTCGGGAGCTGTGGTTGTGCTGCGTGGAACCCGAATCTCCACCAAGGTGGCGGCCGAGGCAGCATATCTGGACTAGAGGGGACCCTAACTAGGCTTGCCACCCCGCTACAGCCCCACTGCTTCTTGGCAGGACTGCCTTTACGGCGCAGATTCCGGAAGCGGCCTCCAGCGTTGCCGCGTGACACCGGGGGACCGGAGGTCTGTCGCCTGGAAGGGGCCGGCGGAGAAGAAGGGGTAGGCAGACCTCCCTAGCACCTCCAGCCAGAGATCCGATCGACATCAACGGCGGAGTGGAAGCATCGAAGGCCCTGAGACACACGAGGAACGGCTCTCCGAACCCTGCAGAGCCACGGATTGCCCCTGGGACCGCGACCATCGTCCGGGAGGTAGGGTGCCGACCGTTTGCATAGAGGTCAAGACGCAACACTCCTGAAGAACATGGGGAAGAAGGATATACCGCCTAAAGGGCCCAAGCAGGGCCCGATGGACAATTTTGCAGCACCGCGACATGTGGCGGAGGGCCTTCCCGCCGCTCCGGGCCCATGCTCGGACACCGACCTGCTGATGGGGGCCATCCAGGCCTCACAAACTGATATACAGGAGTCCCGAGCGGCCCTGGAGGTCAAGATAGGCGAGCTGGGCTTGGAAGTGACACTCCTGAGGCAGGACTTCCGAAATTTGTCCGACAGGGTCACCTCCGCAGAGGCGCAGATGGGTGAGGCCGAAGATTCAATCACGACCCTTCGAAAAGACATGGCGGAACTCAAGGCCTCCCATCACCAACTGCTCTGGAAGGTGGATGACGCCGAAAACAGAGCATGGCGCAATAAACTCCGCTTTGTCGGATTTAGGGAAGGAATTGAAAAGGCTGACATGGTGTCCTTCCTTCACGCATGGCTAATGGAAACCTTCCCAGCTGTACAATTTTCACCATGTTTCATAATTGAGAGGGCGCACAGGGCCCTCCTCGCAAAACCCCCGGAGGGGGCAAGACCGCGTCCGGTTATTGCACGCTTTCTAAACTTCGCTGATAGAGACCTGATCTTGAGAGAGGCGAGGAAGATGGGAGAGATCCGGCTAGAAAACTCACACGTCATGATATTCCCAGATTACAGTCAGGAGGTCCAGAAACAGAGACGTTCTTTTGATGCGGTAAAGGCTAAACTCAGAGACTTAAAAATCGCATACATGCTCCTGTTTCCGGCGAAACTTAAGGTATTATACAAGGATCAGTCACTCTTCTTCACACACCCGGAGGACGCCTGGCAATGGCTAGAAGAGCGCCCGATCCTCAACAGCAGAGAGACCGTCGGACGAGACCTGCTCGACAGATCCCTACGGAATGCAACCCACTGGGAAATCCCAAAGGCGCAGAGATTGAAATCCAGGAGATCTAAGAGGCAAACCCCAGCGACACCTTACAGAGGTCGAGGCACCGGGACTACGCAAAAAGGACGTTCGGCCTCCCCAAAAGGTGCGGCCGGGACAGGGTCGAGATTCGCAGCCCTACGCTCCACGGCACGCTCAGAGGGCGAGGACGAGGAAGCACTCGATAGCCGCACATCAGGAGGCAAGGAAGAGGGAGAAGAGGGACAATCTGTCCACCCGTTGGTAAAGGAGATCCGTGTGTTGGAACAAGACTTATCTGGACAACATAGTGCGCCCGAATCAGAGACTCAAGACTCCAAATCCTAATAGATAATGACTCGGAGCACTGAGCAAGCGGCACACTTTGGGATATGAACACATTGACACCCCCTCTGACTGGTGGATTTGGAGAATGCAAGTGGCAGCCTGGCATAGGGAAGCACGCAAGTTGACACGCCTCCCTGTTTTACACGTTTTACTGTTACTTGGTGTTTTGAAGGGAGGGTTTGGCGGGTGGGCGCCAGGCCTACTCCTACGGAAAGCTATGTCCTGTCCCATAATAAGACTGGAAGGGGAGGGAGGTGGGGTGTGGGGTGGGAGAGGGGGTTCTCAAGGTTGTTCGGATGGGGGACCGGGTGGGAACAGTTGGGGGGGAAGAAAACACATGTGAACATGCAGCAATACGCACTGAGCCTCCACATCACCTACACAAACCGGAGTCTAGTCTCCTACAGCTACCACATCTTCCAGTGGCAGGTACCGTAGACACACCACAGGAGGGAGGTAGGAGGCTGAGCGTCATGACGCGGAATGTCAATGGACTAGGCTCAAAGATCAAGAGAGGCCTAGTGAACACCTATATTAAAAGGGTCGACCCGGACATCACGTTCCTACAGGAAACACACCTCAAGGGTACCCAGTGTGCCTTCATAGCTAGAGGCCGGTACAGGGTATTGGCTCATGCAGGATACACATCCGACTCCAGGGGAGTAGCAGTCATTATTAAAAAATCCTCACCCTTTTGCACCACCCGCACCTGAGTTGACCCACAGGGAACATACGCTGGAGTGCAGGGTACCTGGAATAGACGCACCTATACACTAATCTCGGTCTATGCACCACCCAAACTACAGACCCGTACGCTCACAGCGCTTGCGAACATACTCCTAGATACAGCAAACACAATACAAGTGGTGGGAGGAGATTTTAACGATGTCATGAACATGAGACTTGATAGATCTGGAGGCACAGCGAGAGAGGAGCACCGCGCTGTTTAATCAGATGTCCACTATAGGACTTACAGATGTATGGAGATGGCTCTACCCGACACAGCAAACCTACTCATACTACTCTGGGACACACAAGGTGTTCTTGCGCCTCGATTATATTTTCATGTCCCGCCAGTATCTGAGGGTAGGAGATATAGCGGACTACAGAGCCAGGGGCATATCGGATCACTATGTAAGAGTGGGACAGGACCGAGGCAAGGACACAGGTTCCTGGCGCCTGGCGGCCTGGGATCTCCAAAACGCAGCAATCCTGAAAGGTATTAGGGCAGACATTAAGATATACATTGCAGAAAATGAGGGTACAGTGGACTCGAGTATCACTCTATGGGAAGCCCTAAAGCCAGTACTACGAGACAGGATAAGGTCTAGATTGGGTGAGGAGAGACGGAAACTCCAGGCCGAGGTAGCTGCCCTAAAACAGGCTATCCTGGGATGGGAGAGAGAATATCAGACCCATAAAAACAGCGAAACCCTCAG
This sequence comes from Lissotriton vulgaris, assembly GCF_964263255.1. Lineage (NCBI taxonomy): Eukaryota > Metazoa > Chordata > Amphibia > Caudata > Salamandridae > Lissotriton > Lissotriton vulgaris. Next base: position 1,717,713,800 of record NC_141694.1, on the reverse strand, counting down.
ACGGCTACTTGATGCCCAGAAACAGTATACGGAACTGGCAACTAATGAGGCCAAGACCCAATCCCTCGCCACCCTCCACCAATTATATGACGTAGGAGACAAGTCAGAAAAACTCTTGGCGTGGCTCAGCAAAAAAGAACGAGCGGCTAGGTGGATAGACAGTATTGCTACTGCGGACGGAACTACGGTTAACACCGACACTGGGATAGCGGAAGTATTTGCTACTCATTATGAAACGTTTTATACAGCCCGTGACCTGGCTACCCATGAGGAAGCTCTCCAATATCTAGACGATACGGTCCTACCGGTCCTTCCCCCTGAGGCCCTGGAGGCCCTAGAGGCAGACATAACGTCTGATGACATCACGGATGCTATCGCCAAGCTGAGACCGGGCAAAACCCCAGGCCCAAATGTTTTCCCAGCAGAGCTTCTTAAGCGTGCGGTGGACCTTCTGACTCGTCATCTTAAAGGCCTCTTTACTGGCGCCTTAGACGACGGATGATCGAGTCACGCTACACTGCTTTGCCGACCGACCCTCTTTTACTAAATATACAGATTCGAACGGCGTCCCAAAAACACAGTGTTTCAAATCACCTTGCGCAACCAACTGAGGAGGCTTGCATCTCTTTATTGTTAAGAATTCAATCGAAGTTATCCGTTTTTTTGCAGGCCTACAAAGGAGGTCTAAATTTTCGAACCCTAAGGGAGTCTTTCCCTCAGCAATTAAATTGACATCGTCCTGATGATGGTCTTCTTGACATCAGCAACCAAGACCGAAACGTCGACATTCCATCAACTCCTTTAATGTTGTTTTACAACACGAATTCACAACCACATTTTATTGATCAATTTGGGTTGTCTTTTTTCACTAACTAGGAGTTATCTCCCAAAACTTGTTTTCAGTAAAGATTTCTTTGATATATAAATACCTTTGCTCTGTTTTACTTTTTGACCTTCCATTAATTAATTTATTTGTATACAACAAGATCGTTATCCTGTGGATACTATTGAGTGTGTTACTGTGGTACAACTCAGAACTTAGACCGAATAATTCTAAAACAAATCCCTTGTAGCATCCTTTGTTTTGAATTGCACATTGCCCAAGCCTACAACGGTCTATTGGGTCTCCCCTGCCAATAACATTAGAGGAGGGAGAGCTCCCCCCGGATCTCGCTACGGCTACGATAATTCCGATATATAAGGAGGGCAAACCACGGGAGAATTGTGCCTCCTACCGGCCGATCTCCCTACTAAATACGGAAGTAAAACTGTTGGCAACCATCTTGGCAGTCCACTTGAGGGTGGTCATTACGGGCCTCGTACATTTGGACCAATCGGGCTTCTTGCCGGACAGAGCAACAAAACTGAATCTCAGGAGAACCCATAACTGGCTACAAGAAGTGAGAGGGCGAAGTGATCCACATTGGTTCGTTTCCCTGGATGCCGAGAAGGCGTTTGATGCGGTCCACTGGCCCTTCTTGTTTGTAGTGCTCCATAAGTTTGGATTCGGGCCAAAATTGATCAAATCGGTCCAGCTTCTCTACACTAGCCCGAGGGCTAAGGTGAGGGTGAACGGGATACTCTCACGCGAGATCCAAATTCAGAGAGGTACTAGACAGGGCTGCCCCCTGTCCCCCCTCCTCTTTACGCGCACCATTGAAGTGCTCACAGCCAGAATCCGGCACAACAAGGACATTCATGGCTTTACGAGTAACGATACTGACCTGACTCCAGAAAAGATCTCGCTTTACGCGGACGATGTCTTGCTCTTCATCACTAAACCAGAGACCACTCTGCCAGAGCTCTTCCGAGAACTTGAACGGTACGGCGAGATGGCAGGCCACAAAATAAACTGGCACAAATCTGTACTTTATGACCCTGGGAGACGCAATCAGTGGGGGAGGCTGCCAGAGGAACTGCTGACAACCACAGAAGGCCACCAATACCTCAGGATCTATATAACCACAGATGCGACCCTCTCGTTCCAAAGGATTTTGGAACGGATTATAATTAATGCGGTGGCAGATATGGACCGCTGGAGACAGCTCCCATTGACACTCCTGGGCAGGGTGGCCATGTACAAAATGATCCCTCTGCCGAAATTCCTATACGCCCTACAAAACGAATACTATCCAATACCTGTGGTGGTCTTCAACAGGATCCATGCGGATCTGAGATCCTTCCTTTGGCTAGGCAAACATCCCAGGGTGGCCCTGTCCACGCTTCAGAGACACCAATATAGTGGAGGGATCTCGCTCCCAAACCTGGAGGCCTACTATTGGGCAGAACATCTGACACCAATTAATGACTGGCTCCACGCCCCGGCAGATCACCCGACGTACGTCCTGGAGAGGACTAAACTGGTGTCCAAGAACCTCTTGTGTTATCTGTATGGGAGTTTTAGAAGGGCACTCCTTCTCCCGGCTACGTCTATAACACTTAATGCATGGAGGAGGGCCACACGACGCCTGGGCTGGGAAAAGAAGCCCACACGGCAGACACCGTTGTTGCACTACCAGTGGTTGGCGGAACTTAATAAACTGGTGGGTTCCAAAGATGGGACGATATTGGCATCTCCACCATAGAAGACGTAATAGCCAAAGGGGAATTCAAATATTTCCAAGTCCTTAAATCAGAGTTTGGGTTGCATAATACGCAGCAGTTCAAATATATCCAACTACGGCACGCTTGGAAAGCCCAAAACATCACACTCACAGATATCCCTGAGTATGCACCACGAGAGGGGAGGCTCCTTCAAGAGCAGATAGCGGGAAAGGCGGTCTCCCTGGCGTATAAAACACTGACTAATCACATGCTGGGAGACTTGACAAGACTCAGGGACACATGGGAGGCAGGCAGAGGTGGGGGAGATGGAGGACCTGGACTGGGAGATAGTTTTGATGCATCCCCGGGAGGTGGCAATCAAGTCTAGATTACGACTTATTCTGTTTAATATACTCCATAGAACCTACTACGACAGGTTACGTCTGAGCAAAATGGGGAAGGTAGAGGACCCACAATGCCTTAGATGCCATCAGGGGGAGGGAGATTTTTACCATACAAAATGCACCTGTGGCGTAATACAAACATACTGGACCCAGATATTTAAGGAATTAGAGGAGGTCTTAGAGGCTTCGATCCCGCAGGATCCCAAGCTGGCATTGCTGGGCATGACCAACGAGGTTGACCTGTCTCGCCCACTTCTTACTTTTCTGATCCTTGCACTGGTTGTTGCCAAAAGAGACATTGCAAAACACTGGGGGGCGCCGGAACCCCCAGATCTGGAGGAGTGGAGGAGAGGATTAGATGTATATATGGCAGCCGAGAGGGTAACCTACAAGGCCAGGGGATGCCCGAAAAAATTCCGTAGAGTTTGGTCAAAGTGGCGACACTATCATGGGCTGGACGGGGGCTGTAGAAAGGGCTTCCGGGGGTGGGTATGGGACACGACACAGGGACAAACGAGACATCTCTACAAAGGGTACGATGAACCATACTGAACCTACAGGGTGCCGTGAGTCACCTGCAACTTTGGACCCAGAACTGTGAAAGACCTTGGCTGGCACTGGTGGGAGGCGGGGGGAAAAAGAAGTGTTACTGCTGCAATTTCTTCGTAAGTAAGTTTCGATTCACATCTAATATTCCAGGTCACTCTGCTTCTGCCCACCATTAGACAAGTGGGAGAAGGCCTATATCTAAAAGAAGAGGCATGCACTAATAAGAACAGTGTATTCGTTAGCAAAGCAGGACTTAACCTCGAAGAAACAAAACCTAAGAGAGGCCTTTTCTCAGAAATAGCAAGGGATTAGTTTCGAACATGATTCAAAATGGCGCCCATATACAAAATGTTGCTGTGAATGCTATCTTACATAAACAATGCAAAATCATATTTTTCTGTTCTAACAGACCCTTCTTTTAGAATGAGCTAAACATTTTAGTATAATGGCAAGATACACATAATTCAACAAATCTTAGGTGAACTGCTTCGGAGCACTCCATGTCTTCACCATCAGGACCGGAAACAGTAAGGAGGGAGGAAGTCTCAAAAATGCTCTCATCTATTTGCATGAGACCTTCTACCTCTTTCTGAATCATATTTGCTGCATTAGTATCATAAATTGACATTGTCTTAGTAGCGAGAAGGATGGTACAATAAGAGCAACAAAAGGGAAGGCACTGTACAAGAACACAACAAGAAACCAAAATACAATTAAATAAATCACCTTCTCAAGGATCCAACCCCAACCACTAAAAAGAGACCAACTCCAGTTCCCACTGTCCATTCCTTTAACGTTTTCTAGAATCTCTAAAATGTGTTGGGCAATGTTCTTTTCCATATAGGTGATCCCGACTACACACTGTTCTCCTACTACTGTGAACACACCACTGCTCTTAGCCAAGATAAAATCAACTGCATATCTAGTCTGCTCAGAATATATTTGCATACTTTCCAGTTGGGTGGTGATCTCACGCAAATCCGCTACTGTAGAGTTAGACAGTATCTCCAGCTTACATCTAAAATACTCACTAGCTTTCTCATCCCTGGCCATAGCAGTACCACCAAATGTAATAATGGAAGAGAGAATGTATTCAAACTTGATTCCGTTACTAATAATTATTGACTTCAAGGTCTGCCACTCCTTCACAAAATTTCTTTGTAAGCGTTCTTTTAACCCATCTTACCTTAGGCTTTGCGTGTTTACAAGGCACACATAAAGGCAACACCATCCCAAGGGCCACATCATGTGTACCATTGTGGACACTTGAATATGTTCCATTGGACAGGAAGAAAAACCCGGGGTATACATAAATAGGCCTCTTATAATCTACAACAGAATACTTGTAATTCCACCCAACGGTACTTTGAGAACAAACCACACTCAAGTACGGACCTGTTCATTCGGAAACAACTTTTAATCTTGATTGACGAATCACAGACATTTTGGATGATACTTTTTGATGGGTGCTGATTCCACATTTTCTAATAGTGAATTACAGCCATTTTTGTTTTTCACTATTGCAAGGCTACCTGTTCTCCATAGGCCAGAATCAGCAGTTTGATTATAACATCTCATAATCCTAACTGACTCAGGGAACTAGGTAGAAATTCGAGTTTAGTATGCCTGAACTCAGAATGATAAAATGGATCTTTTAGTGAAGTTGGTTTTAACATTCTGTGTTTGAAAATACTACTTTTAGAAAGTAGGTATTTTCTTGCCTAACCTGTCAAGCCTGCCTCTGCTAGGTTGTGTATTCCTTGTCTGGAGTTTGAGTGACAGGGGCTGGGGGGATTTCAGGAGACAGGGTGGGATAACACACTTCACCAACCAGCTCGCCTGCCTTCCATTGCTGGGAATTGAAGTGCCTGCTGTTGAGCTGGGTAAGCATGGGCGGAAAATCCGTTCCGCTCGCGGATTTTGCGGATTTTCGGTAAATTCGCGATCCGCGAACGCTCGCGAATTTACCAAAAATCCGCAAATTCGCACGCAGCGGATTTTTTTTTCTTGGTGATACAATTTTGCGGCGTGCGGCGTAAGTTCACAATTGCGAACATGTAGGTGCGGCGGGCAGCAACAATCTCGCACTCGCCAAATTACAAAATTTGCAATTCTGCACAAGAAATCCACTAGCAAGCAGCATAGACCTTCTGAAAATGATGATTTTTATCAGAATAACTCCTCAGGTTGACATTTGCCTGCCCTTTTTTGGATTTGAGGCCTTTTGACTTTCTTTGGATCACTTTTGGATTAGAAATCAACTTTCACAAGTAAGTTTGTTTGGGGCATTACATTTGCTGTTCTGCAGAAAAACGAGTTTTGCTAAACTGAAAGCCCTCAGCAGGTGCAAAAGTTCAAATTCATCATTAGTAACCATTCCCTGTAGTGCTTCCTGACTGGGGCCCCTCCAGAGTTCAGTTGCTAGTTGCAACAATTGTATGACCCTGCTCTGACCCTCACAGCCGGATCATAGAATAGCTACAAGTAGGCCACAAAGGTCCTGGAAAAAAAAATTGCACTGCAACAGAAAGCAAATTACAGATAAGGAAGCAGGTGCCAGACTGGAATTTTAAAACAGTGACACATTAATAAATCAACCCCAAATTAATTCATGTCAGTTGAAGCAGGGCAGGTGTGCTTGCTTTCCCCCCCATATTCTACAGTGATGATGATGAACCAGAGGGTGGCATTGATGTACCAGAGGGTGGCATGGGTGAAATAGAGGGTGGCAGTGTTGAAACAGAGGGTGCTGTGAACCTGTGATGATGAACTAGACATAGAAATAACATAGTCGCGACCGTTGCGTGCCGACAAGTAAGTTCGCAATTGCGAACTGGTACAAAATCCTCGCGAACTGGCAGAAACCCTTGCGAACACTATAAAAACAAAAAAATCCGCAAATTCGCGAGAATTTGCGGATTTTGCGGATTGCGAGTTCGCAAATACGCAAATTCGCGAATGCCAGATTCGCAAAATTCGCCCATGCTTAGAGCTGGGCCTTCTGAGAGACTGTGTCGCTGGGAGCTGGAAGCGCGACTCAAGATGAAGAAGCGTGTCGCCGCTGCAGCCGTTGTCATCGCATCACCGGAGAAGAGTATCGCTGTCGCAGTAGATGCCGTCGCATCACCGGAGAAGCGTGCCACCACTGCCGCCATCACATCACCTGTAGCGCCTCGCATCACCGGTGAAGAATGTCACAGTCACAGCAGATGCTGTCGCATCACCGGAGAAGCATGTTGCAGGGCCTGTCGCGGTACAGAAGAATCGTTGAGTCGCCGCACGGCCGTCAGACGTGCACGCATCGTTGTCGCATCAAGAAGAAGAAGCCATTTTGTTTCATTACACCGGATCTTCATCGCATCACGGCGCTGCTGGTTGCATCACCCCGGAAGTGCAGTAAGAAACCAACGCATCACCTCCCCAGGTAGAGAAGAACCGATGCATCCCCTACGCAGCCATAGGGACCCGACGCATCACCGTTCTTGCGTATAAGGAAACAAAGCATCACTTTCCCTGCAACACTTTCGGTGAATAGCGTTACGCATCCAAAGGTACATTGAACTCGGAAGTGTCGCATTTTACATCTAAAGAGAGCTAAGCTATTTCTACAATTTTTAAGTACAGTATTGTGGACTTTTGTCGTTTGTGGACTTGTGTTAAGTTTAGATAAAAATACTTATTTTTATACTACAACTTGTGTGGTGTCCATCTGTAGTGTTGTCACAGGGTTACTGTATGTGTTCGCAAATGCTTTACACACTGCCTCTGAGATAAGCCTGTCTGCTCGTGTCAAGCTACCAAGGGGTGAGCAGGGGTTATTTTAGGAGTTTACCTCCTTACCCTGACTATACGCAAGGGTCCCTATTTGGTCAAGGGTACCTACCTTTGCCAAATAGAGACCCCCAAATCTAACACCCACCCAAAATCAATACCAGCAAAATCACAAAAAACAGCACATAATATCTTTTTTTTGTGGACCAAAATATATGTGTGTAAACAGGGTAAATCACTGGCTGCTCTTCGTCTGCAACCATTCTGCCAAAGAGATACATAGCAAATGATGAAACAAGGGGGCAAAATGACAGCAAGAGGAATATACAAGTTCCCAGTGTCTGTCAGAGCCTCGCTGGTACAGGCTCCTATTGTCCATCAAAACGTTGGTGCTCTTAAGCACCGGTGGTGGAGCTTGCTCTGTCCTAAGCTTGTGTTCCCACATCAACCAGGATAATGTACCCCCAAGGGAATGCTTTGATCTATCCTGTTCAATGTCCAACCAGTGCACAAATCTCTCATCACCCTAAACTAACTCCGTTAGGACTATAACAAAGTGCACCCTAACTTACATAGTCCACCCCTAACTAATCTTTCTTCTCCTTTGGTGCACTGTTCCCCAGTCGAGGGCGCAACTTGTACCTAGGGACTCCAGGCACATAAGGGTTAGCGAAAAGTGGCTCCTGGATAGCTCTATTTCTGAAGGAACTGCTGCATTCAGCACTTCATTATTCTCCTCATTGGGTCACGTCTAGGTCAGCCTGGTGTTACTGAAGGACAAACCGAGGCACTGTCTCACACTCGTACTCCCCTAATCCATTCATCACCCATTGATCACAGGGCAAAGGTAGAGTTATCCTGCGACAATGAGTCACATGTATCCAGTTCTTACGGCCAGCGACCTTGACTGCTGTGTGTGTGGCTAGGAGGACCTTCTCTGGTCCCTTCCAACATGGCTCCAAACTCTTCTTTTGCTGAAAATTTCTTACGAGGATGTAATCCCCAGGCTGGCTATCGTGTCCGGGCCCCTCCGGTGTGGCAGGCAAGGCTTCCCAGACCTGTTGGCGAATAGAATGCAAACTTTCAGTTAACTGAGCAAGATAGTCAACCAACAATGGATACTCAATATCAGAGAACCGCAGAGGGCGCAGGACGCCTCAGACATTTGCTGGGCGTCCAAACACGACCTCATACAGTGACAATCCTGTCCTAGAATGTGCTGTTGTTCTTGTCGACAAAAGAGCTAATGGTAAAGCATTTTAACCTTGTGATCTCCAGAATTTTTGCCAATTTGAGTTTGAGAGTACCATTGTACTTCTCAACCAAACCTACTGACTGTAGATGATTGGCAGCATGAAACTTCTGCTTGATACTCAAACCATCACAAATCAATTGAATCTCTTTGGCATTAAAATGACTTTTGTTATCACTCCAGATCAAGCTTCGATAAAATGTATATCATCTCATATTCTACATGTATTGAATCAGTGATATTATGACACAAGAAAATAATAAAAATGTGTTAAAAAAAATCACTCCAGATCAAACGGGGCAAGCCGAAACAAGGAGTACCTTTGCGGTCGTAATGGCTGTATTGTCTTTGGTAGGATAAGCCTCAACCCATTTACTGAATGCAAAAAACAACCACCAAGACATAATTCAAATTATTGCATCTGGCTAATTCCATATAATCTATTTGAAGGACCTCAAAAGGAAAAGTGGGTAGTGCGAAATTACTGGGTGTTGTAGGGGTACCTTTTCCAGGATTGTGGATCATACACACCATACAATACTTCACTAAATGTGCAGCAGTTTTCAGTATATTATCAGTCTGCCATACTGGATCTAACAATTTGCAAATACCCTTAGCACTAATATGGGTTGGGCCATGGGCCATCGTGACTACAAGAAGAACATATGTATCTGGCAACATCCATTTCTGCTTCCCTGCCTCACAAATACAACATCCCTCATTCTTCAATTGTGCTGTACTTTCCTGCCAAACTGCTAACTCCTCTATTGTGGCCTGGCTTTGTATCTCTTTCACATTCTCAAGCGAATCCTCAAACATGGTAACTTCAGGCACCCACCTAGAGGAACCTGCTACAAACTTTCTTTTCATTTTAGTCTGTGCTGTTTCCTTCACTGTCTGATCTGCACATTTTCTAATGGGCACTATACTTGACTTTAGCCAATTTCTTAGGGAGTGTAAAAGCAGACAAAAGTCTCAATATAAGATGCCCATGCTGGATTTTAGTGCCAGGCGAAGTAAGAAACCTTCTCTCAGGTAGAGGCGCCCAAAGTTATGAGTGACCCCAAAGGCATACTGGCTGTCAGTATAAATACTGACAATCAGTCCCTCACTCAATTCACAAGCTTGTATAGGGGCAACAAGCTCAGCAGCTTCGGCCGACTGATAAGGGACTCGTGATGTCTCAACTACTGTACGCGGTGTGGTAATAGCATAACACAGTAGTTGTAGTGCCATCTGGAAATTTAAAACGAGCCATCGACATGTAGTTCCCCTTGTGGGTCAGATAAAGGAACAGCAGTCTAGTTTACCCGTCCTTTCGTCTCTTCTTCCGTCCGTTAGATACAATCATGTTTATCGATCTCATCACTCTCAGAAGGGAAGGGCAGTAACGTGGCTGGATTCAGGGTGGCACATCTTTTGATCGTGATGTGTTTATTCATAGCCAGTCAGACGTGCACTGGTGAGGTGCTGTGTCTTTGGCTTATTCAGAAGTGTATCCACAGCATGGGGTACCATGACTGTGAGATCAGTATCAAGTACGAGTCCAGCCACAGCTGTGACCACTCTCAAACAGCTCAGGAGGGCTCTTACGACAAGGTTAATAACAGCAGAGAAATAAGCACACAGCCATTGCTTATCTCCAATTTTTTGTTTTTGAACAGAATGCCCACAACCAGTCATCTGATGGACGAAAAACACAACCTGTTTATTATAGTCAGGGGTGCTTAGTACTGGAGCTGAACAAAGCACAGTTTTCAATTGCTCGAAAGACTGCTGACATTCAGGTATCCTAGGCAGGGGCTCAGCAACTTCTTTAGTGGTTAATGCAAGCAAGGGTTTGATTAGTAGGGAATAATTAGGTGTTCACTGTTGACAGTAGGAAGTGATGTGCATAAAAGCACGCACATCCTTTTGAGTTTGTGGAATAGTCATTTTAACTATGGTACTGATGCTCTCAGGGGTCAATCTCCTACCCTCCTTCGACAGTAGGTGACCTAAGTAGGTAACCTCCTGTCGACAATACTGGCACTTAGAAATAGAAACTTTATGTCCATGTTGGGCCAAATGCAACAACAATTTAACTGGGCTATCTCTACAACCCTGCTCAGTATCAGAAGCGATAAGGGGGGTCATCAATATAATGTACCAATACATTTCCTGTGGGAAGCAAAAGAGAATCACTTTGAGACTTTAAAGCCTGACTGTAAATACTTGGACTCTCACCATAGTCCTGAGGAGCTCGACAGAACTTAAAACTTCTGCCAGCTAGTGTAAACCTAAACAAGTACCTGCCTTCCGGATGAATAGGAATACTGAATAATGCATTTTTCAAGTCGATGACAGAGAAGAATTTAGCAGTCGAAGGCATCATTGTCAAAAGAGTAGTAAAGTCGGGGACTACTGGTAACTGGGGAACCACTATTTTATTAACTTCGCGCAAATCAATCACAAAGCGATAAACAGCTTCATGCCCATCAGGGTAACCTAAGGGTGTCCATTTAAGAATGGAAAGAATAGGGCTATTACAAATATTCGCAGTCGTCTCCTCAAACACTCCCTTCTGATCAAATCGTGAATAATTTGCAATAAGGCTTGCTCTCCTGCCTGCAGTATTTTATACTGAGGGATATGAGGCAAAATAGCACCATCCTTAACTGTTATCGAAACTGGTGGTATCTGCAGCAGTCCAGCTAAGAACATGACATAATGTCCCCACTGGTAAACAACAAAACGGGCAAGAGCTCCAAGATAATTAAAGATGCCCCACAGATCAGTTCTTGAACTATTTATTTATTTTTCATCATTAGTTTTTTAGATAAAAAAGTAGTAGAAAAATATCATAAAGGAGAAAACATATATTCATAAAAGGATAACATAGATATTCATGCACCATGGAGTCCAGCCAACAAAATACATGAAAATGAGGAACACAATAAGAACACAGCAGCATAATTATCACATAAAACATATAGGAAAAAATACAAAAAATTAGAGACTATTGCAAGAAAAACCAAACAAGACATAAAAAACAATACATAACAATGGGTAATAGGATCACAATGAGTACAGTCACAAATGTTTCAGACTACAACGGGCGAGAAGTACGAGCCCTAGAAATTATTTGGAGAGTTCTCTATGAAGCTTAAACTCGGAACATTAAAAGACGTTTATTCCAGTCTTCCAATCAAGTAGGTACATCTCTATGTTGTAGTTTCGGTCACAAACCACTCTAGTTAGAGATACAATTAGTTAATAGCCATGTGTTGTATGCCTTTATATCTATAGTTCTTCCGGAATCTTCGCCCCTTGAGCTGCCTAGGGAGGTACATTAAAGAAATACGCCTTTCACATCATCGGAGCTTTTCCATCTATGAAACAGGTCTGTTTGATATATACAAATGGTAAATTAATTCAAGGTTTCCTGGTTCATTTATTTTAATACAACCTTGCCTTTACTTATTCTTTTTTTCTGGCTTTTACAGAGAAGATAATCTATGTAGTTATAGATCAATATCCTTATCCTTATTCGCAGATAGGCTTCTTATATTAGATCTAAAATGTTAAGGTTTTTAAAATCATGATGCACAATATATTGTAAATAATGTATATAATGTATATATGTATAGCAGTGTTCAGTGAGATGTAAATATAGGATGTGAATAGTTGTATAGTATAGTCACATAAATGTAAGATTTGTACTGAAACCAGCATGGTTGACTAGACATAGGACCCAACGGTGTAAGAGAAGTTCCTTTTGTATATATCATCCTAATATAGATATATAGTGTATGTAAACAGCAGAATTAGTTAGACGCTGTGAATTAGGATCAAATCTGTAAGATTGGTTAACTAAAATTAAGTTTTTCTTTGTCATAGTATCAATTTGTCACATAGAAAATACAGAATTCCTGAGGAAGGCTAACCGCCGAAACGCGTTGAAGAGGAATTGGTTCTGTATTCCAAGAGATGACTGATCGATTTTATGTGATTTATCTGTGATTGTAATTTATTATATTTGTATATGGTCACATGCAATATGATGCAATTTGCAAAGTCAAAAAATATGTAATTAAAAAAAAACAGATATAAAAATGTGAACAAAACTTTTTTTGATATAATGATTAAAATTAAACAAAAAATAGATCATACAAACATTTATCAGTACCTGAATATTTTTTCAGCGTCTAACTTGTGTGGATACAATCCTTGCACGTAACCTGTTGCGATTTTCAGTTTTTCCAAAAAGTACAGTCACAAATATAACATCAAAAACCAACATCAAAGAAAAGCGCCGACGCGCGTTTCAGAAACTATTACTTCTTGAAAATTTCCTTCATCAGGGCGCATTGTTCCTGCATTTTATATAAAGAGTGGATGCCGGAAAATGGTAATCAGTCAAAATGAAGCTGGTAATGTTGCAGAAATAGGGCTGGAAGAGCTGTCTCAGCAATCAAGATGGAGAACAGACTTTGCTTGGAAGGACCCCCCAAAACGTATGGAGTTCTGAGAATAAGAGAAATATAAGCGGGGCCAGCAAGAGGCGATTGATAAAAGCAGTAAGGTAGATCTAAGTAGACTTAAAACGGGCACCACCAGAGATAAGTTGAAAGCCGCGTTGTTTACACAAAGAAGAGCATAGAGTACTTTATAGTTTAACGAGGGTATGAATCCCAGGGGACCAATGGGGCCAGGGCGGGAGCGCTCGGACCAGGTGCCGTGGATTGCGTCAGGTTTAAATCCCCCGAAGAATGAGGCTAGCTCGGTGAACTGATGTAGGAGCTTAGCATCAAAATCCGAGAGCACACACCGCCAGATCAGTCCAGATCAGTCCGTGAGTCCGTAAGCGGAATCTGCAGCAGTTCCACATCTGTATCACCTGTCGTCCACAAAGTGGGTGGCACATCAGCAAATTCAACCGGAAAAGGCACAACTTTGGACAAACACTGTTTAGCACATACTACATCTGGGCCCATTGTCATAGAGACACCTGCCGGAGAACAATAAATCATAACATGCAATTTCTTCAACAAATCCAAACCCATCAAATTCTCACCACAATTAGATGTCAGCCAAAATGGTGAATCCACAGTGAAAGGACCTATAGTCATTGCAAGGGGTCTTGAAATGGGGCCTACAACCAGTACACCAGAAAAACCTACCTACCGAGCCGCCCCAGGGACTTTCAGCTAGATTCATCAAAGTGAAATCGGCTCGCAAAGGGCCAGATTCTGAGAATCTGGCCCTTTGCGAGCGCAATTTTTGCATTTGGGATTCATCATCCCGAATGCAAAAATCGGTAATTGCGAATTCGCTAAATTGCGAGGAATTGCATTTAAGGAATCTCTATTTGAGATTCCTTAAATGCAATTCATTAACCATTTTGAAATTGCGAAATCGCAATTTCGGGCCGCTATTTACCACGAGGTCAAACCTCGTGGTAAATAGCGAAACTTAGAAAAACGCTTATAAATGCATTTTTCTAAGTTGCATTTTGCACACACACATGTCCTTTGGACATGTGTGTACGCAACACCAATGTAGATTACATTTCAGGGGTGCTACAGGGTGTCCTTTGGACACCCCTGGCACCCTTGAAATCGCATCCTTATTTGCGATTAGCAAATTGCTAATCGCAAATAAGGAATAACTCCCCATTCATTCCTATGGGCCTCTGGCCCATAGGAATGAATGGGAAGTTATTCCTTATTTGCGATTAGCAATTTGCTAATCGCAAATAAGGAATGTATAGGAATCGCAATTTATTTAGCGATTCCTACATGAATCCCGTTTGGCAAGTCCTTAATAACGATTCCTTAATAATCGCTATTAAGGACTCACAAAACGGGACTATGATGAATCTGGCTGTATATTTTGAGAAACAGAACTTTTTGCCATACCTGTATCCACCAAAAGTTCCTTATTTGAACCCTACAGTTCTGCTGTTACATAAGGACCACGCTGGTCTATAGGTATCGGAACTGGCCCCTCACTCAATCCCTGGCTGTCCTAGCTGTAAGACATTTCTTTCACTTCCTCCATATCATAATCATCATGGTAGTACTGTCCATCCCGAGGGTCATCAAAGTACTTATTATCAGAACAACCCTGTGAGGCTGCAGCATTCTGAGCCCTATCAGCCCCATCAGCTCTATGACCCCGTCCATGAGAACCTCTCCCTCTAGGGACCGCTACCTTCTGCAATAATACAGGACGGTATGCGACGTTTACAACGCAAGCGTTACAACGCCATACCATTACCACGCGGTCATAACAACATAAGTTGTTACAACGAATTGCGCTGGGGGGCGCTCAAGGATAGTAAATCATTTAATTTACTATCCCAACACCTTCCCTACTATCCACGGGGACTGGTGTTGGAATAGTAAATTAATTTTTTTTAATTTGCGCCCCCCCAACGCAAGTCGTTGTAATGACTTGCGTTGTTACAACCGCGTTGTAATGGAACGCGTTGTAAAAGTGTGCGTGGTAATAACGTACATCCGCACAGGAGACTCGCTATGCCAATGTCCCTCTTCTTTACAATAGACACACTGATTCGGCCACAAAGGGGTAGTATTCAGCTGCCTACTAGTGCGTGGAAGTTGTCAGGCAGGATCACCATGTCCTCTGCCATTCCCCCTAAAAGCCTGCTGCAACAACACCTTCATCTTTAAATCCTTATGCTTTTTCTTTGTCCTCTCCTTTTCCTCATTGTCCCTATGGTTATAATACTGAGCCATTTTCAAAATAACAGAAGGTGAGGATGTGGACCAGGTACTTTCAGAAGCCTGCAATTGAGTCACAATTTCAGGAAGCAAATTGGAAACTAATCTATTAATGAACAGCTGAACACCTCCCTCAATAGACAAATTGTGCCCACTATAATTCAAGAATGTGTCTTCAAACTAGGTGAAATAATCAGACACACTCTCATCTTTCTTTTGTCGACAAGCCGACAATTTATCCCAATCTACTTTTCTCGGCAAAATAAGAGAATGCATATAGGTAATAATGCGGCCAGGCAAAGCAAGCATTTCAGCTCTGGGTTTATCACCTGGCTTACTTTCCTGATCCCATCCTTTAATCACATACCATGTACCTCCCAACTCCGCAACATGATCTTGTGTATGCACCTGCCTCCAAATAGCAACTGGAACCAGCAGACCAAAAAAACATTTTGATATCAGTGAGAGTCATTAAAGTGGAAGAGCCAGCTTCAGTCAATTCTTTATTATATGCAATAGGATTTTACCTAGGATCAGGCAAGTGAGTCTTAAGAGACAAAACCTCACTTCTTTTCCACTGATTATAAACCCATTGTTCCTGAAAATGGGCTGCCTCCCTCGGCCTCATAATATTACCACAGCCATCCATTAATTCTGGTTATTCTGGATGATATATAGGATGAACCTTCCGCATCGGAACTGAGACACCGACCTGGGACTTTTTTCATGTAGTCTTCCCCTATGCGCTATTATTGTTGGGGCATTAGCAATAACTTGTTCGGTATACACCTGTTACAACGCATTTGTTACAACGCAATACTGTTACAACGCGACTTTTACAACGCATACCATTACAACGCATTGCGCTGGGGGGCGCTCTAGGATAGGGAATAAGTATAATTTACTATCCAACACCTTCCTTAGGGTCCACGGGGACTGGAGTTAGAATAGTAAATTATACTTACCACTATCCAGCACCTCAAAGCGCTATGCGTTGTAATGGTATGCGTTGTAATGGTCACATTGTAACAGTAGGTAGTTGTAATGGTATGCGTTGTAACATGGTACATCCACTTGTTCTGGCCCCAATTCACTAATATACACCTGATCTCTAATATCATATAAAGGTTGAGGCACTTCCGCTTCAAAGTACTGTTGCCAAAGACCAATCAAAGTAGCAGACATGTGTTTAAGGACATGCTGCTGTATAAAGTACTCAAAATCTCACATAGTCGCCCAGACATCCTCTAAACTATAAAGAGGATTACTAGCCCACTGTGCAGCCTGATTAGCTATTGCCTGTTTCTCAAAATCTCCCACATCTGATTGCATTAACGGTCCCTATCCTCGAATCCACGTACCAGTGTCGCACTACTTACTAATACTGGAGGGTGAAAAACCATATTGGGAGAAGCAACAGAAGTAACAGGCACTATCGTTGTTGATAGTTGTGTAGCAGGAAAAAGAGCTGTTGAAAGGGATGCTGAGACAATAGGTGTGACAGGGGTACTAACAGTCACAGTTGCCATAAATGGCAAAGACACAGAGGGAGGAGGAGACAGCGAAGCCACAGCCGTTGAAATGACAGTAGTAGATACAGGTACAGAGACAGTGGGAACAACTGTAAGGTGCTGCTGCGAGGACACCAGGACAGCGAGGTCTATTCTTTGTGGAGCATATGGAGGTGGGGTTCGGCTATCTAACAATTCTTCCACAAAAGTATAATTTTCTGCCTGAACCAAATAAGATTCATCAATGTGTAGTCGAAACCTTTTATCTTCACATTCAACTCCCTTTTCCTTTCCTGGTTTTCCCTGTCATATGTTACAGCCTTCTAAGTCAGTGTCTGCATTTTCCCTTTCCAGGCCTCTTTCTCTGCTTTCAATCGCCTCTGTCTAGCTGATTTCTGCCATGTTCTGAGGGAATCAAACATACGCTGCCTACTTCGTCTCTTGAACAACTGTTCTTGTGAACACTCAATCTTTTGTTCATTAAACATGCCCGTCAATGGCCACTGCAACTTGGCATTGTCCCTCGTATATTTGTGCCATAATGTACTAAACATAATAGGGCCAAGACCATGCTTCCATACATATCAAAATTCGGATTGCCTTCTGGAGGCGCTGGCTGAGCTTCTTTCAATCGAGCATCTGCAGAACAACAGTGACAGCACAAAGAAAACAGTTTGCTAATCCCAGGCATTTTTCAAAAGAAAACAAGTTAATTATTTTATGCCTGGCAAAACAATTTCAATTGCTTTTATCCCAAAGATGGTCCTTGGACTGTACCAAATACAAACCAAAATGGTACCATATCCACAAAGAACCGAAACAAACTCACCTGATGTATGCAGGTCAATTAATTCTCCACTGCCAAACGGTCAAATCCTAGCCATTCAGGACTCCAGTCGGGGTACCCACTGGGCAAGGCACTGTCCGTCAGGACAGAAGGGGCAGCTGCAAGTACTCTTAGTGCAGGGATCTTTGATCCGTCAGTCCGACCCAACGATAGCCTCAACCTCCCCTACATCTGCAGAAGGGGATGGGTCACTCACCCTAAGGAGTGCCTGTACGGGCGCCAACTGAAGCAAATGGCCCAATTAGGGTCACCCGGGTCACTCACAACCACCTCTCAGCCTTCTATACCAAATGAAGAGTCGGTCAGACAGTAGAGAATACAAACCAATATCTTTAATATTCAGGTACACTCAGAGTGGAGCCCAGTCTGCCCAGTCTCTTTGGAGTACTGCAGAAGGACTGACATCAGCAAGCATAACGGAACATTATGTAAACTTCAAAACCAATGAAAGCATGCCCACCATGGAATTTTCCAAGCAGATGCAGCTGGACAGTAAATTACAAAGGAGTACGTTTTGATTCGGAGGCCGGGCACACATTTCCTACTATTCAAGGTCACTCTCCCTGTGCCTACCACTAGACAAGTGGGAACAGACCTATATCTAAAAGAAATGAATGCGCTATTAAGAACAGTGTATTCATTAGCAAAGCAGAACTAGGCTCAAAGAAACAAAACCTAAGAGAGGAAATAGCAAGGTATTAGTTTCAGTCATGATTCAAAATGGCGCCCATATACAAAATGGTGCCGCAAATGCTAGCTTACATAAAACAATGCGAAAGCATATTTTTCCATTCTAACACCCCCCCGAACTCTGTATGGTGTTTTATTACTTGTACTGGTACACATCTGTGGGGTGCAGTTATGCAGTGGTAAAACCATTTACGCCTGGTAAGCAAACTTTTGTGGATATCTGACAGGCATACATGGAGACATTTTCTGTCATAAATGCCATTCAGAAACAGGCCCACTGACAACTGCCATGGAGCGGTCTAATTTCTTGGGCGTTCTTAGGATGTGGCTAAGACATTGAACCCATACCCTTCAATAACCATCCATGTACTGTTCGTGCACAGTGGAATTCTGGCAAATGTAGTTCATTTGCATTAAGTGACATTTAGCACTATTGCTTTCATTCTTATCGCTGCATGGATTGTACCAAGTTAATGGGGTCAATCTATCCCACTTCATATAAGAGGGGGCGGTCTGGCTATTTTGCATAAGAAGGGTTGGGCGCTTCATGGCGAGGCCTCTGTTGTTTGGGGTGAGTGTGAAGCGTTGGACTTTAGCATACAGTTCTCGCCTCAGTTCACTCTAGGGGGCTCCCTTATTTATCATCTCCCGGGTCCTTCGAGGCCTTTCTTAAATCATGTGGAGATTCGATGGCAGAGCGAGCTTTACGCTTTTCCCGCTATCTGGTTTTGGGAGATGTTAATCTTCATCTTGACCAACCCGACACTGGAGATGCAGCAGATTTCCTTAGTTCTCTTTACCAGGCTCATCTTTCACAACAGGTCACCCATCCTACTCATCAGGGGGGCAATATTTTAGATCCCGTCTGCACTAACTTTCCGATTCAGGTGGCCAAGCCCTTGCTGGTGTCTTGGTCTGATCATTTTCTCATCTGTTTATCGTGGGAAATTACTCAGCCTGTTAGGCAGGCTAACTGTCATCGTCCAACAACCTTCAGCAAAATAGACCCTATCCAGTTTTCCAATACTTTGGCCATGTCCCGGCCTTCTCTCCAGGATGATCTGGAGGGGAATTTGTCGAACTACTCTGATTGGATTTCTGCTTCGGTTTCGGCCCTTTCGGCACCTTGTCAGCTAATTTTGCCAGAGATTCCCCTTCTAAACGTTGGTTCTCCTCAGAATTGAAAGCCTTGAAACATGAGTGTTCAGTACTGGAACGGGCATGGCGGTCTAGTGACTATGGCCTCCCAGCAAAAATAGTACTTAGAGCTAAACAAAAAAGCTATTATGCTGCTATAGCAGCCACGAAAAGCCGCTATTTTGCACTACGTATTGATCAGGCCAATAACAATTCTAAAGAAATATTTGCTATTGTGCAAAGTTTTATGTCTCCTGGCGCTCAAGCTCGAACTGCTCTAGTCTCAGTGACTTGATGCAACACTTTAGCAAAATTCTTCCTCGATAAGATTTGCTCTATTCAAGCTAGCTTCACTTGATGTACCATAGCTTCCACGGTCCCGGTGTTTGGCTGGACGGCAGACACTGATACTAGTACCTCGTCAACGTTTGAGCCTATTGAGTTAGCTGGCTCGCTGAAAATTCTTAAATCCTTGAAGTCGGGTTCTCCGAATGACCCCTGTGCCGCTAGACTGTTGGCCGCGGTTGCGGATACGATCAACCCTGAAGCCAATAAAATTGTTAATATGTCTCTGCGGGAAGGTCGTGTTCCATCTTCTTGGAAGCAGGGACAAGTCCTCTCTCTCCTCAAGAAACCATCCCTTGACCCTATGACCCCGGTAACTATCGCCCTATATATATCATTGCTTCCAAGCTTGGCCAAAGTCTGCGAAAAGGTTGTTACCAAGCAATTGACCAATTTTGTAGAGGCACCAGGTCTGTTACATCCGGCTCAATCGGGATTTCGTGCCTCGTTCAGCACAGGATCTGCCTTGCTGGAGGTGACAGAGGCAATTCGCGAGTGTCTGGATGCCGGCGGAAGAGCGGCCTTGGTTATGCTTGACTTGTCAGCCGCATTCAACACTGTACCACATGTTTTGCTTCTGGATCGCCTGTCGGTGATTGGGGTATCTGGTTCTGCCTGGCGTTGGGTGAAATCTTTCATGGAAGACCGGTCTCAGCAGATCTGGATCCTTCCTTGTGCCTCGGCTCCTCAGCAAGTACCTACTGGTGTGCCACAGGGGTCATCCCTTAGTCCCATTCTTTTTAACATCTATGTTACTCTGCTGATTTAATTAGCGTAGTCTTTAGGGGCTAGGGTGATGGCCTATACAGATGACAATCAACAAAAGAAGGTTTTGGGTCCTGTCACTGACCAGCCTGGACCTCAACAACTGCTAAACAGAACAAAGTGGCTAATCAGGTTTGTTTTATAATTATTTAAGACACACCCAGCCAATCTGTACTGCGTGAACCACAAATTTGTTTTAAAGAAAATTTATTTTCATTTTTAATTTCATTTCATTGATTTATACGTATGTCTTCAAAGGCATATTTGTCAAAACAGTCGAATCAACAACAGATAATTACGTGCGCAATATGTACATGTGTCGAAACTTTTCACAATAGATACTCAAAGTTCAAGACACCAACAAGCAAATTACTACATACAATACAAATTGAAACATAAAGAGCATTTCACAAAAAGAACCAGTCCTTTAAATTATATACCAATGGACAGGCGGAAACAGGAATACAATGAAACTGCCTGCCTGTCTAAAAAGTCAAGATAAGAAGTAGCTACAAGGGGTTTTGTTCAGAATCTTACTCAATTATTTTTTAGATTCTTGGTTCTAACAATAGAACCCAAAGTATCCTCAGGATAACTTAATGACTTGGTTAGACGCTTTTATCAAATGACAGTACATTCATTATTGACAAATTTAAAAAGTAACAAAAAAGTAAAAAAAGCACACAGCAAGGAAGGGTGTTATGTTAAAAGGATTATTTATATTGATATAAATCACAAAGAGAACAAAATAATTCAATGGGGATACAGGTTGAACAAAACTATAAAAAGGCTATTATGAAGAGCAACGAATATGCATTTCAATGACAATTCATAACAGTAAAATCAGCTCCCAAAAATATATATATAAGGAAACCAAATACACAAATATATCTAGGTGTCCTATGGCAGAAATGCCTGGGGAGATGATCTTTAGGTCGACGTTTCGGTCTTTTAGGCTGTCGTCAACAAGACCATCATCAGGACTAGTATTTTTGAGGAAAAGACCCCTTGAAAGGACCAGAGAAAGTAAATGGTCTTAATGAAATGGATGGAGTTTCGCTCTGAGGTGGTTTTTAAATCACGCTGAGAGGATTGCTAAGAGTCGTGAGATGTATCTCTCCTTGAAGAGGACTTTTGTAAGAATGATTCGAAGTTATTTAAAGCAAAGCCACATGTACGATCTGGATCGAATGTGGTACATATAAATACTTTCAAGAAGTTGGCGGTTAGTCACGATGGATCAATCAAAATCACCCAATATATTTTCTTGGAATAACCAGCAGAGGTTCGTCAATCACTCGGCTAGCGTGAGGCAGAGAACGAGAGTTGTCTGGCAACAGTGACTAACCGCCAACTTCTTGAAAGTATTTATAGCTCTCCTTTGCTAGAACATTAAATCGAAAGTGGAGGTCAGGACAGAGGTCCGCTGTACCCCACGAGTAACAATAAATGCAAGCAAAGCTGTCTCATTGCCTACCTGCACTTGGATTTAACAGCAGGTAGAAGAAACGTTGATGGAGACGCCCGGGAAAGCGAAGAGTGTTACAAAGCATACGCGAGCCCTCGCTGGTGTGTACCAAGTTTATTTAAAAGACCGAAGATTGTACACTTACTCGAACGGAAACTGCATTCAATCCATTCCGCGGCCGCCGGCATCTGACGTGTGCCGCCGCGGGCCGACTGCAATGTATTAGAAAGGAGGGAGGGCTGGGACAGCTCAAACCATGGACATGGAAAGCGGACAGAAATCGCAAGTACAACTGTTGCTGGTACTTGTAGTTCCACAGCCGTAACACAGGAGATGCGGTGCAAGTTGGAAAACGGCAAAACTGCCGTAGTCATGTGTAGAAAACAGCCGTGACAAGAAAGAGGGGCCTCACCTGGGTACCTGCAGTACTTTCTGTGAAATGCTCTTTATGTTTCAATTTGTATTGTATGTAGTATTTTGCTTGTTGGTGTCTTGAACTTTGAGTATCTATTGTGAACATATTCTACACTTGTACATATTGCGCACATAATTATCTGTTGTTGATTCGACTGTTTTGACAAATATGCCTTTGAAGACATACGTATAAATCAATGAAATGAAATTAAAAATGAAAATACATTTTCTTTAAAACAAATTTGTGGTTCACGCAGCACAGATTGGCTGGGTGTGTCTTAAATAATTATAAAACAAACCTGATTAGCCACTTTGTTCTGTTTAGCGACTGCCGTTACTTTGCTGGTTGATGCTCTCCATTGAATGCAATTAAGACAACTGATGAAAAAAACATCAAAGTGTGTTCGAATAAAGACCTGTGATTAATAGACACGTTGACTCGAAACCAAGTGTCCTGTATACCACTTCAGTGTTGAACAGACACTTAAGGAATTACTATACCTTTGAACTGATTGCATCAATGCCCTTTCTAAGGGTCATCATTACATGTTTATTTACTCGTCCTGATGATGGTGTAGTGTAGTTCCTATTTTCCCTATAGGCCCTGCGCATTGGAATAACATAAACAGCAGTGTAGACATAGAAGTGGGGTCTTCCAGGTCTCTACTGACTATGTTAGACTTAATTGGGTTTGTACCAACTAGCTCAGAGGTCACTGGAAACTTTCTTGACTGAATAGGAAGTGATCAGCTTCCCTGGCTCAGACAAGAAGGGATTCAGTTTTCCAACAACCGCATAAACATGACAACTTTGCTCCTTAGAATAAGAGTCAATCTCTAGAGTCGAGTGAAACAATAGACAGCTATTTCACTCAGTCAGTTGTGCAAGAATTACTTTCACCAGGCTGCAGAGAATAGAGAGACGGGCGTTTTCAATAAAAGGTATTATTTATTGAACAGTCTTTCTTCTCATGCAAGAGAAATTAATTGCCACAATTGCAAGACTTGTTATTATAAAAAGTGCGTACAGTAAAAGGAGTATTGCGAAATAATACTGTAAAAGCATTGATATGGTTTCTTATCCATACGATAGTTAAAATGGATAAAATATATACATTCATATATACATTTAGCTAATGTCCTCAACTGGTACTTCTAACTACGCCTACCCCGGTGTACCTGACCTAAGCCTAATACTTGGGAGGGAGTAAGTAAGTAGCAGTTTAAGTTAAGTTGGTTTTGCCAAGGGTTTGCTTCAAGAATTCTCTCTAAGGGTTTAGTCAACACCGTACCTCTGGAATAGAATGTTGGAGGTCTGGTATCTCCCCTCCGGACTCGATATTCCAGTTACCCGCAAGGGTTGGCTGGAAACGCCGAAGCTGGATTTTCTCGGCAGGAGAAAAGACAGCGTCTTTCTCAGCGTGTCAAGGAGGAGGAGGGACAGCGTCCGTGGGCTTCTCTCATCTGCTGGGCTCTGCAAGGGACAGCTGTTCTGCTCCTGTATTCACCACCACCATCGCGTTTGCTTAAGGCAACGTTGGTATTATTTATACCTGGAAGGTGCATTGTTTGACGTAAGTTTTTGGACATAAGACGTCAATAAAGATGTCACTAAGAACTGGTCGTTCTTACAGTGCTCATTAGAGTTCTATTACTAATAAAAACAAAGCAAGCGGGGCTTTCCCAGGTTGCTGGGGGTTTTATCTGTTGAAAGAACTCGTGTGTAATCTAGGAATCTAAGATAGTGGCTTCTGCTGTGTCATGTACTGTAATGAGCTGCAGAGACGAGTTTCTGAAATATGGCTCCGATCGTTTATGCCATTATAGGGGTATGGATTGATTATAGCCGTATAGGGGCATAAGGTCACAATATTGATCGGGGTCCTAGATAGAACACGACACCCACTCCATGAATTTATGTCCATCAAATTACTAAAAACTAAAGCAATAAGATGTGCGTGTAATACTTCCCACCCCAAAATACATATTGCATTTGAAATGGCGTATTTGAAATACATGAAAATATAGGTACTGTACGTCATTAAGCATAGAAATCATTCAAAAATTATAGCATATGTAATCAGTTGAACGATTTTGCGAAAATATTACACATGAAATGTCTCTTAATACAGAAAAGAAGGGCGAGACTATTTCATCACATATAAATGCATTTGCTGTAAAATGTGCTAGAGGCTGACGTGAAGTTATTTTGTCTCTAGATCTACTAAAAATAGAAGTTCTGTTCTTTATGAATAGTTCTACTTTAAGCAAAGGTATTCGTGCCAGGAAAAAAAAGTAAATATTTTGAGAAATGTTCAATTAAAAAAAAAATTCCTTCATGGTGAACGGGGGAATAGAGTTCCAACGCTTTTCAGTAGTTTATGTTGATCAAAACTGAAGGCCGAATTCAGAGTTCATGGAACGCTGTGCGCCGGAATGCTTTCCAAAAATCATTGTTTCTGTTCAGGGGAGAACATCATATCAGACAGGCTCTCAAAGAATAGGTCTACATATTCAGGTGACAGTTCGACCAAGTTCGATAATGCTGTAACTTGGCAGGTGTGAGAATGATTGCTATCATCGATTTCTGGATCAGCAATGCTCACAGAAGGCCGTACCTGGGTGATGTTGCTTTTATGTACCGCTTCACTGTCGCCACCTAGTCGTAGCGCAGGAGTCTCAACGAATGCCGTCATCAGGATTGGTAGCCGCTGGGGACAACACGATGCATGAGCCGTTACAGGACTTAGCATAGTATCGATATCCATTGGTACTGCTGATGGTAGTGCAAGGCAGGTGTCTAACACGCATTCTTCTCCGCATAGCATACATCGAAGCACAGGTAAGATGCAGGTCTGCCATATAGGTCTGAATGAAAGAAACCAGGTCATGTTCAGATCTCTCAGCCTGGCCAATCCAAGGACTCTAGTTATGCGGTCCCGGTAGCGTACTGCTAGGATCGTTTCTTCCATCCTTGCCGGAGTCATGTCTGTGTTTCGGCTTGCCATATCGGAGCAGGAGGGTCAAAAATAAAATGCCTGCTACAAGTCCCAAAATCAGGGGTATGCCGCCAAAGACTGAATGGACAAAATTAGGAATAATTCCCAGGATTGCTTTGAATGGTGTTAACAGTCCCGAAAAAATGGTCTTAAATACGTTTGAGATACCTAAGGCATCCGACATATTTAGAATTTGGCTAAGCATTTCTGTGAAATGCACGGGGCAATTTGTTGATAAAAGGTCATGTATCTCTGATGTTGTCCTTGCAACTTGGAGATCATACGTCTCTTTTGATGACGTGATGGGCACTGTTGTCTGTAAAAGCACAGACTTCATTCTGCTTAAAGTATCAATTCGTATAGAAGAGACATTCAAAGGAGGCCAAATCGGCATCTCGGAATCTCCAGGGCCGTTTGGAAACAATGCTTGCATACAGCAAGTGACCATGGAAGTTACGCTTACGAGATATGCTTTCCCTGGCACCAAGCCACAACAGCTGTGATCCGTTATTAGAATGTAACTCCCGTTAGAAAGCTGCCTAAAGAAGGGCTCTATCTGCGTTGCAGGTGTGACATGTTGTTGGCATGAAAGGTTGTTTGAAGTTCCTTCACAGGCCCCGTGTAAATTAATACCCTGGCACAAAAGTATACCGCTTAGTGAATGTTTGCAATTTTCACCACTAAGAAATACATTTTTGTTGTTGTCACTATAGCATGTGTGTGTATATGGTAATTTCCATGCTGACTTAATGTACCCTTTACCCAATCGTTCATACTGGCCTGTCGGTATATACTCAAGGCAATTTTTAAATCGGAAAGTTGTTATCAGAATTGTGATAATCCCGTGTATTATCCATTCAATGACAGGTCTTTCTGACATTGTCAATGGTAATCTCTCAAGTTTTTCGATGCTCAGGATTGTATAGTCTGCTCCTTTCTGTGCCAAGCTAATTTGTTTATCAGTAAGGTTAAAGATGGAAAACAATGACGTTGTGTTGATTAAACGCCATGGCACATAGCCTGAACGAAGATTTTGCAGCGTCCAGCCTAGCTGTACAATAGAACGCAATTGCGACTGGCCATGTTGTAACATTAGCAAGTCTTTATCTATTATATCGATGGCAGATGATACAATACTGTCCAGTGAATATATTCTGGAGGACAGAGTCATTAACCCATTGTCCACAACAGAAATTGATTTTTCCAAATTAATACGATCAATTTCTCGTATTTTTTCTGCTGTTTCAATTTGCATTACTTTCCATGCCTCGTTGTATGCCGCATATACACTTGCCGCTATGAAACGTTTTTGACGCTGTTTGCGTGGTCCCATAACGAAATCACGCAATTCAGCACCATCTTTAAGTAAAGATAAATGTTGCTTAATTTATGCCAGTGTGGATGATTCTAGCCATTCAAGGCACAGTTTCCCTACACTGTATGTTGTTACTATCCCTGGATGTTGTCTCTGGGAGTATCTAGGGTCTGGTCTGGTCATTTTTAACCCCCGTGTTTTGTTCAGGAATCTATGTTGACAGTTATTCGTGTAAATAGGCCAGATTAACCACTTTTTCCAATCAGGATGTGTTCTGTTTAGATGTAAAATTTTTGATACGTCTATTTCAATATCTGTGGTTGCATTATCAGGTATTGGCTTTGGAATAGACGGATTGTTAAGGTCTTTAATCTTAGCTAGGCCAAGACAGGTTGTTTGGTGAATTGTGTCATTTAAGAACATTATTTGTTCTGGGATCATGCAGGCTCGAAATAATGCTTCTAGACCTTGTACCTGCCAATCTTTTGTACCCCAGATGGTTTTTGTTTCAATGTTGTTATTCCAAAAATCAAAAACAAATGTCATCATTTTTTCATAAAATGCTTCTGAGTATATCAATTTAGTATTTGTCAGCATTGTTTTCAACCCTGTTTTATCCAACAGTTTATAATAAAACGTTTCTGCATCACTTGTGTTAAACCCTGAGAAGTACTGGAATTTCTCATAGAATGTTTTCGAACTACTTTTAGGTGGATAGCACAATGTTCCCATTGGTTATATTTAAAAACATTTCTAGGTTGTGCAGATTTATGTAAGTAGTGGTCTGCGTAATGTGAAAAGCAGTACATCTGTTCATAATTAGACGAACCTTGTAAATAATCATGTTCTTGAAATCTTGCTGACAACACTAAATCCGACATCATATTATTTATACTTTCAAAATCCCAATCATCAGAGAATGTACTTGGTTTTACAAAGTCACTTAATGAAACCATGAACTGGTGAGGTTTTTCAAGATCTCGACCGGGCCATATACTTCATAGTCAGTCTTGTCCCATACTACCCCGCCGGGTATTGGAATTGCTGTGACCTTTACTGATGATAGTCCTCTTTTCTTGACGTGAGATGATTTGTGTGGTTTCAGGACTAAGTTGATGTTCTGACTTGCTGTGTCCATTGAACTGTAATAAACTTTCCTAAAATTAAAACCAAGATTAGGCCTAGTAGGAGTATAAGTACCCCTGATACAATCCAATGCTCAAAAAGTGGTGCATTCAGAAATGCTTCCTTGAGTTGATGAAAGAGTTCTGTTGCCTTTTCTTTAAGAGTCTTTGTTTCTGGCGTCACTTCAGGTTCGTTTTGATCTTCAGAAAAGGTATCGAAGTTGATGAAGTAGCCAGAGGCAGTTCTGTCAATTGTTGGTATTGTTTTCTCAATTTGTCTTTCATTAGCACATTCTGATGCCACATCATTGTAGACTGGAGTTTCATGACAAACTGTTTCAATCTGTGTTTCAAGAGGCACGCGGTCCATGGCATTATTGCATAGTCCCTCTCTGTGCACTGCAGGTTTATCAAATGTGATTAGTCTTTCAGTTTGAACCTCTTGGATTATTGCAAATTTGGGTATTCTGTTGTTTCTCAGGAGTCCACTTGGCCTACTGTTGATTATAGGCCACATGATTGTGGTTTTACCAGGTCGATTTATACAACTCGGTTCTCCTTTTTACCAGCAAGAGGCGGTAGTACTACTGATCTTGTTCTGTTGATTGCTAAGACAGGTACTGCTTTTCTGTAAGAAGGCCCAAATTCCTTCTTCACCGCTATTTTCTCTCTGACCAGATCCCCAATCTTTGGAATCCAGACAGGTCTTGCTGGGACTGGTGGTGTGTCTTCAGTGGTAGTTGTCTGTTGCTTTATTTTTATGTTGCTTAAGGATTTTCTTGTTTCATTCAAGTCCTGTAAAACAGCCAAACGATCTATGATGTCAAAGTCTTTATTCTTATCTTTTACCACTGAAGCCTGACTATCAAGATCCTGAATATGCATTTTAGTTCCGAACAATAGTTCGTACGGGCTGAAACCTTTTAGAGAATTTCTTGGCAAATTATTTAGACTAAGTTGGACACTTATTAAATGTTTGACCCACCCATCACCCGAACCTAATACCTTCGCCGTTATAGATTGCTTTATGTCTCGGTTTTTTCTTTCCACTACACTGTTCCCCTCAGGGTGGAATGAACAAGAGAATCACAACCCAACGCCCATACTGGCCATGGCCTCCTTATAAGCTCGAGAGCTGAAAGCAGGACCCTAGTCAGAATGATCTAACCATTCAATTAGATCCTTCAACGATCAGCACCACCCTTTTTAAGAAGGAGACTGACAGAAACAGTTTACTCCTGTATAATAGCCATCACACGAGAGCCCTGAGGGATAACTTGCCCTTTGGGCAATTCCTCCGCCTTCGGAGAAACTGTAGTTCTGTCCAAAACTACAAACAAGAAGCAAGTATCCTGCAACATAAGCTCCAGGATAGGGGATACCCTACACGACTCCTAAAGACATCATGTAAAAGAGCACTAAATAATAACAGAGAGTCATTGCTTGAAGTCCACACTAAAGAGAAAGATGACACAATTACATGTGTAACATCCTACACCAAGGATTCAACGTTCATAAAAAAGACTGTGAACTCACACTGGGGAATCCTCAATACAGCGGGAATGGAACTACCGCGCCCCCGCTTTGCATTTAAGAGAACAGTGAACCTTAAAGACACTCTGATTCACACCCGCCCCAAAACATCGAGTACCCACCCAGTCAAGACCTTAATGGACCTCCCACCGGTTACTGGACACTACCGCTGTGGATCATGTGTAGTGTGCCCCCAGACCATCTAGGGTAAAACCATTGAACTGCCAAGGGATTTTACCTGGACCATCAATAAACATACCAACTGCAATAGCTCAAGGTGTATTTATGTTCTTATATGCCCATGTAGGATGATCTATATTGGGATGACGATGCGCCCTGTGAAACAACGCATCATGGAGCATAATAGTAACATCCGCTGTCTAAAGACCCATACAAAACTATATGACCACTGCAGAGAACAAAATCACTCAGCAGAGAATATGCGATGGACTGTCCTAGAATGTCACTCCGCAATAAGCCAACAAGCCCTCTTTAGAATGGAGCAAAGATGGGTACATCGTCTACATTCTGATGAACTTGGCCTAAATGATGCGGTGCCTTGGACGATGCTAGCCAGATAATTCAAACTCGGGCCTCATTATCCTTGCCCAAGTATTATCGCCAACACTTATACAACCTTTCCTGTTCCAAGATGGCGCCCACCTCCACCTACTCATTCAGGCTGGGTAATCCTCGCTTTCCACACCCGCGTCGCGTTGCCTAGCAACACGCACTGGACACGCCTACCACGGTGACGGCGCCCGCGCAACTCGCTATCTTAGGCGGCGGGTCCGCTTTACGGTTTGACTGGCTGTCCTGTGAGTACACCGACGTGGGCGGGGTAGGTGACTACATGCCCGATGCCAGAAGCGAGCAAGGTAAGGTGCACTGGTCCAACGCGATAGTCACCACAGGCGTTTGTTAACGATCGCCGTGGTTGAACATCGATCGGCACCTCACTAAACGGTAAGCTTCGCCGCTAACTAGCCCCCTGACAAGCGGTGGATTTTACTCGTTTCAGGTGTATTTCATATAGCTCTGGCCCCACCAGGTCAGTCTGTGGGATCTCCGACCGGGGACTGCGGGTAGGACCTCCCTGTTTACCACCTCCCCGTTTTGTCTGAATACGTATATAAAGGATGTTCACCACACTTGTGCTAGCCATGACTTGCCTAGTTCTAGTAGCTAGTGTGTTACAATGGTTCTTCTTTCTAACTTTTAATTGTAATTGTTTCCTGTGTGTGAATGCGCACACGCACCGACGCCTGCATGATACACATACGACATACAGCATGGTATGATACGCCATATATGTAAACACAATTATGCATGCCAATTGCAGAGCACATATGTCGCTAGCAGGACGTGGCCTCACCTCGTTCTTACTTTACCTTCTAACCCTCTCTCATACGAGTGCTATCACTTGACGGGGTCTGTGAACCCCCCACCGGAAGACATCACCAGCATGTTATTTTCACGTGTAACAATGGTCTCAGAAACAGACATATTATTGGCTGTACCCTTCTTTTGTCTCCTTTCCTAGTCCCAGGGAGGGCCTCAATGAAGGGTTGATCCTACGACATAATCCAGGTCGTATACTCGATTCCTTCAATTACTGGGGAATCGGTAGCAATTTTATGAGCACTTTGGTCCTGATGAATTGCCTTAGAGGCATGAAACATGTCGACCACACTTCAATTGAGGGTTGAATGAGGCTCGATTACCTTGTCCGTCACGCCTCGATACCCCTCATTTTTCACTTTTAATAAAGCAGTGAGCCATGCTATTAAAGCTTCGCCTAATGGACTCTACTGACTTTTTTTAAACTTCACTCACGCTCAATATTGCACTTTCTTCTAGGCCCCTCACACTCACACACCCATTGGCAAAGGAATAAAAGAACTCCGCTAAAGTGCAGCACCCTGTGCTGCCCGACGGGCATTGCACCGCCAGCCTGCCGTAGGAGCAGGAAAGCCAATGATGACACTGGACGATCATCGGGTGGGATGACAGTAGTTGTCCAACCGTTGACTTGTGTGAGGTATCCTTAATTCCGCAAAGGGTCTATCACATTCCCCTTTTTGTCACACTCACCTAGAGAGAGAGGTTAGATCCAGTCACTTTAGTTGACCTAATTTGGGGAACTCTGTACAATTGTTGTTGATTCCTAGTCAGAATGGAACATGGCAATTGCGTATGTGCCGATAAAGACTCGCAGATCTTTTATAACAGTTTTGGCGTCAGCCGAGCGCTGGGGCCACATTTTTTAAGTGAATGTAGTCTTAAACAATTAATAGGACGCTGGATTGCATATAGACAGCATTACCCTGTCCACAAACGGTAACTGGGCAACAGACTGGACCGGTTCATTACTGCTGAGGAAATATAAATTTTATGATCAAGAAATGTTCCCTAACGTGTACCCCACCGTCTCCATGTACGAGCTTAAAGTACATGTAACTTCCCTCCTGTGCCAGCTATGAAAACGCAAATACATTTGCGTCCAACGTTAACATGTCCTCTTTCGGATCCACCCTGAATGGGTCGGATATTCCGTTCCTAGGTATGCCTTGCCACCGTCTTTGTATGGTGCACTTTCACGTATTTCTGGCTCTGTGCGAGCTAGGCCCTGTTTTCTGTCATCAAGCCTCCTTTCAAAGTCATCTCTGCCTCCTGAAACTGCAACGTGGGATGCCCCCCCGTGAACTCTGTCCTACTTCCTGCGAGGCGAGCGGAGCCTGGCTCGGCCTGCTTGCCTGCCAAAGACTGTATTTTACCTTCACGTTATCAGTATAGCCAAGCTCAGCTTCCCGAAATCACATTCCTGTCCAGCAGAATAGATAAACAACCCCTCAGCTGCAGAGTAAAGGGCCAGGCCTTTCTGTCTCCATGCAAGTAATTCATAGCTCCGCTCCCGTTACCATGGTAGGCCCATGGCCCCCTCGCTTTACAATCAGACACGTAGGCACATATGCACGCATTCATAGTCAAGTATAGGATAGCCTCTGCCCAAGAGACCTTTCCTTCTAGATAATATGGTTCCCAAACATCAGATATCAGATATGGTATAGGAACGAGTTGATCTGACATGCCAGACTTCTGTCTCTTTCCTCTAGTGTAAATGTCAAGCCCCCTGCACCCTCCAGCTTCACGTCAATCACACGTCATGCAGCTGCGCGCGCATCCAGACCCCAGATTTCTGCTGACATTGCAAGATTCTGCTACGTACCCACCCACTTGTGACACTTTTTTGTGACGTTTCTAGCACACACCTCTGTGCACGCCTAGTTCACGCCTTCTGATTACGTATTGCTAACACGTGTGTGCTCTTATCTTGTTTCTCTCAGCTGTTACGCCTTCTGCATTGATTAACATTATGAGCTTTAAGTATAAAAGTTATGTATTGTCAATAAAGTATGCTCTATCCCTTCCTGAACCCCAGTGGTGTCAGGAACCCGATATCCGGTTCGAGAAGCATTCCTTTTTAAGGAATAAAACCCCTAAGAACTCTAACACCACGGACTCTGCGTCTTTCTTTCCGATTGAGTTATTTTATAAGTACTTACCTGCATAGAAATTAGGACGGTAATGAAATATTTACCACATTAATTTGGCGCCCGAATAGGGACCCCTCCCCCACCCCACGCGCCGGTTGGTGCGTTGCAACCTTTGCCCCTGCCATAGTCAAGACGGACAACTACGCGTACCCGCAGGATTTCCTGTATCTCCCTCAGGCCTACGGAGGTGACGGAGACTGCGATCAGCACCCAGACGAGGCGGTGAGGAGTGCGGAGGATCCCGACCAGAGCCTAGCCGAAAGAAGCAAGGTCCGAGGTGTCAAGAGGCCCACCAGTTCCGAAGTATTCACGTATCGAGTCGAGTCCAGTCCAGTCCGGTCCAGTCCAGTCGAGTTTTCCGAGGCCTTCTGTTCCGTGCTTCCCGGTGAGTACCGTTGCTGGGGACGCATCTAGACGGGTGCATTATTATGTATCCGGTAAAGACGGGTTTGGGTACACAAACACGGTCTGCACTGTTTTAGACAGTGTATCTGTGCTGTTTAGCAGTACATCAGGCATTCAAGTTCTTGCACTGTTCTTGGCAGTGTATCTGTACTGTTTAGCAGTGCATCTGGTATCAAGGGTAGTCCATATGTGTTCAAAATGTTTCATGTGATTAATGTCGTGGTATGAGTGACTGTTTGATGTACACTACTGTGTTTTTGTGTAACTAGCTGTGTTCAGAGTAAGTAACAAGTATCGAGTGTCCAGTATCAAGTAACAAGATGCCGTTTTTCAATAAATTAAGACAGATAGGAACTAGGAAAGGGATACTAGAGGAAGAAATTCCTGTCCCCCCTAGGGACACTCCTGGAAATTTTATGTACCATAAGCATGGCTTAGATGCCATACTGTATCTAGATTTATGGGCCGATTATACCAAGCACCTAGAAGAGAGACACAGGTGGCCTGCTACAGGAACATGGGATGCTGAGTGCATCATGAGAGTAGAGGAAGCGCTATGGAAAAAGAAAGCCAGACAATCCCAGAAAGATGCCATAGAATTGTGGCGTAAAGAATCGCATAAACGTACAGAAAAAGCATTCCGAAAAGCAGAAAAACATAGAGAAGAGTCAGATGAAGTCCGAGAAAACGAATTAGTTACTGAAGGTATCCGAGTAAAAGCAGAACAAGTAGACCGCATGTGAAACACTCTTGTAAACGGCATGTATTTAGTGGCCGAGGGTTTGCCTAAGGCCACTCCAGAAATACCGAAAGATCTGCCGCCACCATTGGTTCCAACTAAAGTAAGTCACAGGATCACCAAAGACATATTCCTTGCTTCCTATCTAGACGATGTAGCTCCCGCTTACACCAACCCACGTACCCACGTACCGCCTACTGACGGTGACGGAGGTGGCAACCCACTCCAAGACAATGCCCAGCCCGTACCGCAACAAAGTTCACCCGTTCGACAACCTGTACCACCTGTTCCTCCACCACTTCCCACACCTAAGATTAATACACTGAATCCGTTTGGGCCTGATCCTGGTAAAAGACAAGTTCAGTTACACACACAGACTCCACAGACAAACAATGCTCAAGCCTCCGCCTCAGGAGGTGCGACAGGAGGTTACCAGACCCCGCCACAAACACACAGATTAAACCTTAGGGACGTATTAAAGCAACGTACACCTCGAACACCAAGTTACGATATGCTTAAAGAACCCCTTTCAATTTGCAGATACGATCCAGTACCCGGTAAAGACGATAGAATGATGTTAGCATCACTATGCTTACGAAAAGTTACAGATTACCTAGTGTTTTTTTCAGGAATGACTGAACACCTAGATAGAATATATCATTTTGTCCAGACTGGGGAAGATCCTGACAGTATTAAAGAGGCCCTGGCTCACCAGAAAGCTTACACTCAAGGTTGTATATTACGCTTCTTCATAAATTGTTTAATAAGAGAACGAGACAGGCCTGGAGTAGACAAGGACGAGATGGACGCACTAAACAAGTGGGGTCAGAATATAGCCGATGGAAATCATGATAAACAGAGTTGTATAGCAAGTATGTACAGAAGAATCAGAAAAGCAGTAATAGAAATACACGAAAAGGAACAAGAAAAGGAAAGAGATAGCGACAGGAATGACTCCTCCGAGGAGGACGAACCAGAGGAACATGACGCGGCTAAAGAAATGATAGCGTATGTGGGTAAGGGAAATTACCTTAAGAAAGGCATTCGTCCAGAAAGCAAGAGAGTTTTTCTCTCTGGCATCTCAAAAACGAGTTCTCCTGAATATCTGTTTCAAGTTACCGATAAAATTCTTCAAGAACGAATGGGGTACCATGTACTCAATTCTATGGACGAACAAGAACTAGCCCAGTCAGCAGTACAATGGGCTGACAATCATAGCACGTATAATGATGATACAGTAGCACAGACATTTTTGAACCTTTCCCCAGACGAGCAGAAGTTAGCTGGTGTGTACATGATTCAGCATCTCATTTCGTTATACAGAAATCAGCATTCTGATCCAGGTCCCCTACCGGATACATTAGAAGCACTACTTATGAATAGATGGAGAGGCCTAAGTACCAAGTTAATTCAAATAATTCTAGAACAACGGCACAGATATAACGCTTTTTTAGGCCCACAATATGTTTCAGCTCCGCCCCCAGAAAGAAAAATGTTTCATTTTGACAGGCAGAATCCTTTACGAGAAGTACACCCAGTTATGAACAATGATAATACCCTAAGACGTGTGTTCGTGTACACACCTTTAACAAAGTTGGAATTGTTAGAAATGAAGAAACTAGTACCCTGTCACGATAAAGACCCTGCAGGTTTTCACCAAGAACTTAAGGACATGTTACTCATGGGAGATTACACGTATACGGATATTATGAAATTATTAAAAGTACTGCTGCCCACGGGCATTTACCAGAAACTCAAGGAAAAAGAATGGGAGGTGGGAGATAAAAAGATTATTTGGACTGAAATAGAGGACGAGGAAAAAACTCGCACTCCAGGGCTAGGCCTTGGGGACAAAGCTAAAGCATTACCAGGATTAATAGTACAGGTTTTGCCAAGATTATTGACAACTAAAAAGGAAGACTGGGACGCAATCTCAGCCTGTAAACAGAAACATGATGAAGATACTAGTGACTTCTATTCAAGATTCGAGAAATGTTTCATTATTAATAGTGGCCTGAAACCAGGTAGCGAGTCATACCCGCACCTTTTTGTGACAAAATTAGTCGAGAATTCCCTGACACAAGTTAAGAACCGTGTATATAAAGTCGAAAGTACATGGCAAGCAAATACGCCATCCCAGATGTTACAAATGTTACAATATCACCAGAACAGAATTAGAGAAGAACAAGATCACGAGCAGCGACGTATGAAAGACACGAAAATGAAAATGCTAGTGGCCCAGTCGGTTTCAGCCGACGGACAGAAAAAGGGTATGACCCAGACAAGTAATTCAGCAGCTCCTGTTAAAGGGACATGCAACTATTGCAAACAACCAGGTCACCACGTAAACGAATGTTCAGTCCTGAAACACAATATATCAACAGGTAAAACTAAAGAAAGACCACGTCAGCCTAGACAAGACCAGGTCCAGCAACAGACTTCACAGAATATACAGCCTATGCATGCTCCACCACATACAGTACAGACCGTAGCGGTATCACAGCCACAGCCCATTGCCGCGACGCAGCAAGTTTCACAACAGATGTACCAGTATGCCCAATCTGATTATCCCGATTATCAGCGATACACATGAAACAGCCTAGAGAGGGAGGTTGGCTTGCCTCTTATTGAGATTCCTGTAGATCAAGAGGGTCCTTATGTACATAGTCAAGTATTAGGAAAAGACAGAAAGTTTCTAATTGACACAGGGGCAAGTCGCACCACGATCAGTCATGATGAAGTTCCAGGGGCACCCCTCTCAGGCTCACAGAATGTTTCCCTTGGTTTTTCAGGACAACCTATTGTAAATGAAGTATCAAAACCTGTTCCCCTAGCAGTAGGTCCATTATCACGTGTTACAGACCTGTTACTCACGAAGTC
The DNA here is from genome assembly GCF_964263255.1 of Lissotriton vulgaris. Classification (NCBI taxonomy): domain Eukaryota; kingdom Metazoa; phylum Chordata; class Amphibia; order Caudata; family Salamandridae; genus Lissotriton; species Lissotriton vulgaris. The sequence goes on along the minus strand of NC_141694.1, from coordinate 1,717,676,824 downwards.
ATGTCCAGAAAACTTGTTAGGTATCAAGACACTGAAGGCTCTAGGAGCTGTGATATGTTGTTCTCCGGAGGGAGTTAGACTTTTTCTACGTGACTTTAAGGGTCACTATGTACTACGAGAGTTTGATGTCAGATTGAAAAATGTACCGAAACACCTGTGGGCACAAGGCCCAACCGATGTAGGTTGTATGCACATTACACCATACCGTGTTACACTCAAACCAGGAGTTGTATTACCCCGAATCAGACAATACAAGTTACCACCCGATGCTGTAGTGGCTTTACTGGAAATCATTGAAGAGCTCATTGCCCAAGGAGTGGTCGTAGAAACCGACTCCAATATCTGTAATTCCCCTATCATTCCGATTCTTAAACGTACTGATCCCAATGCACCGCCAGTATATCGGCTGGTGATTGATTTACGAGAACTGAATAAATGCATTGTACCACAGTATCCTGTGGTTCCCGACATCTCATCCTTATTGACTGCTATTGATTCAGAAGCGACGTTCTTTACTGTAATCGACCTCAAGAACGCCTTCTTCAGTGTACCCATTGATCCAGAGAGCCAATATCTCTTCGGATTCAGTTTAAATGGCCGAAGCTTCAAATTTTCACGCGCACCTCAAGGATTCACAGAAAGCCCCAGCATCTATAGCCAAGCACTGAAAAGACAACTTGACTGTATCCAAATGCCAGTTAACACTGCCTTACTCCAGTACGTCGATGATCTGCTGATCACCGCACGACGTGAACCCGAATGTGAACAAGCATCACTGACAGTTTTACATTTTCTGGCCGACAAGGGACACAAGGTGTCTCCTTCGAAGCTGCAATTCTGTGTTCAGCAAGTGGTGTACCTTGGGCACTTGCTGTCCAAGTGGGGAAGACAGCTCACACCTGATCGAGTTCAGTTAATTGCACAGTTACCACAACCCAAGACACAAAAGGAAGTGCGGGCCTTTATAGGCCTCACCTCGTACTGCAGACAATGGATTCCTCAGTATGCATTTCTAGCTAAACCACTGATATAGTTGACAACACAGGAGGCAGCGACTTTGACTGCCCTCCCTTGGACTCAGGAACATACACAGGCTTTTGAGGAATTAAAGAAAGCTTTATGCCAAGCACCAGTTTTAGCGACACCATGTTACAGCAAACCTTTTACACTTTTTGTTACAGAACGTGATGGTACAGCGTTGTCTGTCCTCACACAAGATCAAGCAGGTTCACATAAGCCTTGCGCTTATTTTTCAAGTACATTGGATCCAGTAGCCCAGGCTCTGCCTGCGTGCTTAAAATCAGTTGCAGCGACAGCCCTAGCAATCAGACAAAGCGACTCAATAGTATTAGGACACCAATTGACAGTACAAGTTCCACATTCTGTAGAGGTCCTTCTAAACCGAACACAGACTCAACACCTGACTATAGCACGACTGACAGGTTATGAATTGACGCTATTCCAGCCACACATAGAAATCAGACGCTGTAACATTCTAAATCCTGCCACATTGTTACCCTCGATTATGACAGATTCAGCCCCGCATGATTGTATAGAGATCATTAATGCAGTAACAAAGCCCCGACGAGACTTAACAGATGTCGCACTGACAAATCCAGACCTGACACTTTACGTGGACGGCTCATGTATAAGAACAAGCACAGGAGAATTAGTGGCCGCATATGCAGTGACCACCGAAACTGAAGTCAAAGAAACACACCGTATTGATACACTGTCCGCTCAAGCAGCAGAGCTTATCGCTCTGACCCGAGCCTGTATACTAGCCAAGAACAGGAATGTTAACATATACACAGATTCCCGTTATGCATTCGGAGTTGTACACGACTTCGGAGTCCTCTGGCAAGAACGAGGTTTCTTGACCTCTCACGGTGCCAAGATCCAACACGGTCCCCTCATTCAAGCACTGTTAGAAGCAATACATCTGCCTTCAGGCATATCCATCATGAAGTGTAAAGCACATACTAAAGTTACAGACTCTATTTCCCAGGGTAACGACCTGGCAGACCAAACAGCAAAACATACAGCATTGACTCACACCCAGACAACTGACGTGACAAAGACAATAGTACCGACACATTGTATGACAGTTAGGGATCCCACACTAGATATAATCGATATTCAGACACATGCTACTCCAGATGAAATCAAGAAATGGACTGAACTAGGAGGGATCCAGACAGATCAGGGATGGATGACGAAGGGAAAATCTACATGGTTTCTTCCCGACTCTATGGTTCAAGTCATAATAAATACAGCACATAGTCCAGCACACCTGGGAGAAAAAGCCATGTTAGACAGTTTACAGAATCTCTGGTTCAACAAACATTTACGAGCAGCAGCAAAACAGAAAGTGCGTACTTGCATGATCTGTTGTCAGTTCAATCCAGGTAAAAGCGTCCCTGTAGAGCAAGGTGGATTTCATCCTCCCGACCACCCTTTTGAAGTCCTCCAGATGGATTATATCCAGATGGAACGTTGTCGAGGATTCAAGTACGTCCTCGTAGTTGTTTGTGCACTTTCCCGTTGGACCGAAGCATATCCAGTCCCAGATTACACTGCCCCTACCACTGCCAAGCAGCTGGTTCGAGAATTCTTCCCACGGTACGGCTTGCCTCGTATCGTGTACTCAGATAACGGACAGCCATTCTCATCCGAGCTCATGAAGCAGGTTTCACTCCTGCTAGGATATCAGTGGAAATTCCATTGCGTCCGACATCCCGAGGCAGCTGGCCTTGTAGAGAGGCACAATCAGACACTGAAAACCCGTCTTGCTAAAATATGTAAAGAGAAAGGGGTCGACTGGATAGTCGCCCTGCCAGTTGCACTATTCTATATGAGAATGGTCCCACATTCGAGATCAGGACTATCCCCGTATGAGGTGGTCTTTGGCCGGCCACCAAATATGTGGGGGACGCCCATGCCTAAGAAAATAACCGATGTTGACTGTAATATGCTGACAGATTACCTTGCCTCCTTGATGTCTGCACTCCAATCATGTCGTTCACAGGTTGCCGCAGCCTTTCCCGACAACACTGATGTGAAGCCACACGATGTCCGTCCCGGAGATACTGTCCTGATACGCAATTTCGACAGGAGGAGTCCGCTGGAGCCCTGTTGGCAGGAGCCGAAGCTCGTCCTTCTGACCACGAGGACTGCAATCAAGGTTGAGGGCCGTAAGGGGTGGATCCATACGAGTCATATTAAAAAATGTAATGAACTGTTGCCAGAGACTGACTCTTCCACCCCCTCAAAGGACTGCCCAGATTCTAATGACTCTAAACTTTCCATGGTAGAGAAAACTCCGCAAGAAGAGTATAAATTAAAGTTGCGGTCTAGCAAGTCAGACAGTTTAATTGTTTAAGTCCTCCCCTAGGTGAATCGGTTAAATAGTTTCTGACATGTATCCCCTAGACCCCAATAGAGAGAGAGATAGAGAGAAACAGATCAAGAAGCAACGATATTGCAAATCTCTCAAAAGTTACTGTATTGTTACCTTATGGATTATGTTTTCCTTAAGTCTCACTATTATTGTCACAAGTGTAATTTTGCATATCTATTTTCCTATTGCTACACGTGCACATTCTTCTTCTAATAACACTGCCGAGCATTCTTTTAGTGAGTTACCCCCTCACGAGTTGTCTTACCGACTTGCGCTGCGCAACAATACATTCATTAGTATGTTACATCACTCTCATCAGACCAGCAACACTACTAATTGTTGGATATGTGGCCGACTCCCTCCCTACCAGAAATACAGGGGAGTTCTGCCCCTCTTCCCGTACCCGTTCACACACAATGGTTCATGTAGAGCCTGGTTTAGTTTGATTAATTCCTTAGATTCAAATTCCGTAGTTTATCAGGGTAACTGGGTATGGGGAAACCTGAATACAGTCTTGCATAGAATATGTTATCCTGACAAAGAGGGACTTCCCAAAAGGACAGGGACTGATCTAGAAAATGAAGTATATGGATTAGGAAAATTTACACTTAACCTCATGATTCTGAATGTTGAATCCGAAACTGAGCCAGACTTGCCCACTATGTCAGTACTACCAGTCAAAGGTGAATTATGTGTCAGAAAGAATGGTTCCGTACACCTGGGTCATAGTAAATGTACTACTGTAGTCGAATTTAGTGATAAGGGCAAGTCCACATTCAAAGCTACACGTAATTCCTATTTCATTTGTGGTCAGACAGCATACATACGTTTGCCACTAGATTGGGATGGGACCTGTTACATTGGATTCTTACTGCCACCTGTTTTCCTGGCTCCACCTGATTATCATAGAAATTCCCGTCTAGTTCACAGACCCAAAAGAGATCTCCCAATTGTCGACTACACTGAGACAGCATGGGAACAGTACACAGATTTCAATAAAGGTTTCTTTCCCTATTTAGGAGCTATTTTTAATAGTAAGTCTATCCGTCACTTGACCAGAACTCTCGAAGCAGTAGTGAAAGAGACTACTTCCGCCCTAGGTAACTTGACTGAGGAACAGTCTGCTATAAGACTTGTCGTTCTTCAAAATCGTCTTGTTATTGACGTCATACTGGCCGATCGAGGAGGAGCCTGTAAGGTCCTCGGGTCAGCTTGCTGTGTTTTCATTCCAGATAATGCTCCGTCCGTATATAAGGCTATTACCCGTCTCCACAAGATAGCTAGTCAGATACATCAGAATCCAGGCACTTGGACTTGGTCCGGTTGGCTCTGGAATACTATTTCAGCTTGGGGATGGAAAATACTGTCACTCCTTGGAATAATACTACTTATAGTATTCAGTTGCTGTCTATGTTTACAATGTGGGCCAGCGATTTGCGGCTTGTGCGCCACATCCTGCACTCCCCATTCAAGTCAACGTTCTAAATCCCATGTGAAAAAGGATGAGCAGATGATACTAACTACACAAATAAATGGATTAATGAAGATTGATATATCATGAAGGGTCCGTAGGGAACAAGGAGGGAATGAGGAAATATAAATTTTATGATCAAGAAATGTTCCCTAACGTGTACCCCACCGTCTCCATGTACGAGCTTAAAGTACATGTAACTTCCCTCCTGTGCCAGCTATGAAAACGCAAATACATTTGCGTCCAACGTTAACATGTCCTCTTTCGGATTCACCCTGAATGGGTCGGATATTCCGTTCCTAGGTATGCCTTGCCACCGTCTTTGTATGGTGCACTTTCACGTATTTCTGGCTCTGTGCGAGCTAGGCCCTGTTTTCTGTCATCAAGCCTCCTTTCAAAGTCATCTCTGCCTCCTGAAACTGCAACGTGGGATGCCCCCCCGTGAACTCTGTCCTACTTCCTGCGAGGCGAGCGGAGCCTGGCTCGGCCTGCTTGCCTGCCAAAGACAGTATTTTACCTTCACGTTATCAGTATAGCCAAGCTCAGCTTCCCGAAATCACATTCCAGTCCAGCAGAATAGATAAACAACCCCTCAGCTGCAGAGTAAAGGGCCCGGCCTTTCTGTCTCCATGCAAGTAATTCATAGCTCCGCTCCCGTTACCATGGTAGGCCCATGGCCCCCTCGCTTTACAATCAGACACGTAGGCACATATGCACGCATTCATAGTCAAGTATAGGATAGCCTCTGCCCAAGAGACCTTTCCTTCTAGATAATATGGTTCCCAAACATCAGATATCAGATATGATATAGGAACGAGTTGATCTGACATGCCAGACTTCTGTCTCTTTCCTCTAGTGTAAATTTCAAGCCCCCTGCACCCTCCAGCTTCACGTCAATCACACGTCATGCAGCTGCGCGCGCATCCAGACCCCAGATTTCTGCTGACATTGCAAGATTCTGCTACGTACCCACCCACTTGTGACACTTTTTTGTGACGTTTCTAGCACACACCTCTGTGCACGCCTAGTTCACGCCTTCTGATTACGTATTGCTAACACGTGTGTGCTCTTATCTTGTTTCTCTCAGCTGTTACGCCTTCTGCATTGATTAACATTATGAGCTTTAAGTATAAAAGTTATGTATTGTCAATAAAGTATGCTCTATCCCTTCCTGAACCCCAGTGGTGTCAGGAACCCGATATCCGGTTCGAGAACCATTCCTTTTTAAGGAATAAAACCCCTAAGAACTCTAACACCACGGACTCTGCGTCTTTCTTTCCGATTGAGTTATTTTATAAGTACTTACCTGCATAGAAATTAGGACGGTAATGAAATATTTACCACACTGCGATCTCTGCTGCAGTCTTGACAGTTTTTTGCAAATATTTGATGTTGCACGCTCATCCCCGGCCACCAGTACTCTGATTGTAATTCAGTCAGAGATTCTTTGATCTTTTTGTGCCTCGGACCCAATCCCATGTGTGCGTCTGCTATTAAAAAGATTCTCCGGTTCGTGTTTGGAATTACCCTATCCCCCACTCCAGGGATTCGAGCAAAAGAAACGGAGTTTGCATCAATTACGTATGCATAATTGAGTGGATAGTTCACGGGAAGTGCTGCACAGTCGCCTTTTAAGGACGTTTTTACTGCCAGCATGGTTTCCCCGTCTATATATTTTTCTGAATGCTTTTTTGTGGCTACGGAAGCCGGTTTAGTTGCTTCCGATATGGCTGTATTAGCCAATGAATTCCCTGCAACGTGAACGCCATCACGTTGATGACTCAGAGTGTGTATCACGTGAGTCTTTTGTAGTTCTTTCTGTAAAAGAACTACCTGTTTCCAAAGCATTTTATGCTTGATTGTGGCACCTGTGTCATCTTTGTAATCATTTTGAACCCAGCTCTGCAAATCATTATTGTAAGAGTGGACGCAAAAATGCGAATCGCACAGATTAGTGTCGGGAATTCACGTTCTGCATTTTCAAGCGCCATCTTTAAAGATCTGATTTCAGCTCGCTGAGCCGAACATTTTCTAAGTGATTCAGTTTTTGTTATTTTCCGTCTGAATTTACCGCAGAGCCAGCGACCTATAACAATCGCGCAGGCTGCATCGTAGGATTTATTTTCTACATTGTAATGCTGTACAAATCTGTATATATTATACAGGAGTACTGTTGGAGAGGAAGAATTTCGATTGGCAGAGGATATTCTTTTTCATAAGTTAAATCATTCAGTTTTTTCATGTGCGGGGCGAAATAGTATTTCACGTCTTCTGCAGCAAGAGAATTTTCCCACTGTATCCATTTCGGATCCAGTGACACTGTAGGCAGGTTTACTGGGCTGAATAGTGCCTTGAAGGCGGATTCTGCTGTGAGAACAGTGATCCTTTTGCCGTGGGCCAGTTCTCGTTCATTCGCTATTGCAGTTTGCACTGCTTTCACAGTGTTTTCTGTGAGACTGAATGTTTTTTCTGCTTGTGTGTACAAGTGAGATTTGTAAGCTATTGGAACCGTTTCTCCCTCATTAGAGGTCAGGTACGTGAATCCGCATCTTCCAGGGATGACTCGGATTACAAGATAGCGTGTATTGTCATGTGTATCTCATTTTGTTTTTGCTAACATGTCTGTTTGCAGTGATCTCAAAATTTCTGTGTGTTTTTGAGTCCAGTTGATTGGTTTAAAATCAGGTTTAATTAATTCATAGAGAGGTTTAACCCTTTCGGCGTAGTTTAGAATGTATGTTCTTCCGAAATTCAGGAAGCCTAGAATCGATTGTAAGTTCTTCAGCGTTTTTGGTGCTTGGAGTACAGCGCACTTCTCTAAGAAGTTGTCCGCTAGGCTTTTCTCCTTCACTTGATAATTCATATCCTAAAAATAAGACTGTCAGATGGGCAATTCTTGACTTTTTAAAGTTGAATTTGTAACCCTCTGCAGCGAACCCAAGTATTATGGTGTTCACCCTTTTCAAGTGAGTCTCCAAGTCATCATCTGTTAGATAGATGTCATCGACTTAAGATAATGCCTCATCATCATATATTTGTAGTAACTCCGTTACTCTGGCTGAGAATAGTCCTGGGCTGTTCTTGAATCCCTGTGGGAGCCTACAGAAATTTTCCTGGGACCCCATTACTGAGAAAGCGGTCAAGTATCTGCTTTCTGGTGCAATATTTTGACAAAAGAACCCATTAGATATGTCTAATGTCGTTTTATATTTTTTTGCGAACTATGTTATTCATTAGTGCAGCACTATGCGAATTTTGTACTGCAAATGTTTTGCAACATGAGTTAAGGTGTCTGTAGTCCAAGACTAGACGATATGAATCGTCCGGTTTGGAGACAGGAAACAAAGGATGGTTCATTTGAGGGGTGCATGTTTCAATCACCCCCTGGTATTCAAGTTGATCTAAAATCTCCTTGACCTGTTTTTTAGCTTCTTGCTTTGTGCAGTCGGTTATACTTTTTAACTGGATTTTGTGAGGAGGAGAGTCCTCATCCCATCCTACATGATTCTTGTATAATGCTGGTGCCTGGGCTACTGCCCATTTCCTCGCATATATATATTTAGTGTGAATTGGAATGTGCTTTGAGAAGGCAGGCATAATTATTTCTTCGCCACGAGGGCACTCCCTGACAAACTCCGGGGGCCAATCTTTTCCAGCTAACAGGATGTCATAGCCTTTTGAGAATTTATCCCAAAATAGACCCCTTATTTTCCTAGTCTTATCTCCCTCTATACGCAGTGTTATTTCGTATATCTTATGAGGTTCGCTAACTCTGGTGTCGGCAGTTTCTACTTGAATGTATTCATTCGTGTCCACTGTCTCCAGATGACTCATCAGGATCTTGCGAGCTATGGTGATTTCTGCTGCACTGTCTAGCATTGTCTGTGCCCACTCCCCGTTTTTCAGCTGTGTCCTCAGTATTCTCGGCATGTTCGATTACTTTAATACTGGCTACCTTCTTTCTTGAAAATTGTGTTTTATTACTTTGAGCAGGTTCCTTGTCTTTGGACTTGGTGTGCTCTCCTGGTTCTGACCGTCCTCTTCTTTCCGATTTCTGCGAAAAAGATCGAGAGGGACGTGTATCAATACTTTGATATCTATCCGGCTTCTTCAAGTTATCCCTATTTCTAAGGTTATATCTTTTCTCAGAGCGCTCCCTCTGGGGAGACTGGTGTTCTCGAGTCGGAGTTCTTTCCCTCCGTCGAGGAGACCTTCCTCTGGACTGGAAAACATTTTCCTTGGGAGTGGATTGTTTATTTCCATCCCAGTTCTTTTTAGGAGTGTTTGAATTATTTTTAATAAATAATTTTTCAGGATTTTCGAGTAGTTGGTGTTTTACTGGTTTCCCACCCAAGCTGTCTCTACCTAATTCTTCATACCATTTTTCTATAATTCTGGCAAGCTCAATTGGTTGATCTGTTATATCTGTTTCCTTCAATTTCTGGCTGATCGCCACAGATGCTGCTTCTCCTTTTATATTGGCTAGTAATATAGCAGAGACCTGCTTGAAGTCTTTCAGTAATTTCATACCAAGAGTTAAAGCAGGTTCTGGACCGTATTCCTTCTGAATTTGTTTTAGCACATCCGGTATTACCGCCATGGACGGAACACCATGTGTTTTTGTGTAAATGGAAGCAAAAACTGTGCCCCAAGTGTCACAGTCCTCCACATGTGGTGCGACCCCCATTGGAAGGCAGATGGTCAGAATTCTGTGTTTCTCAATAAGGGTAGTATTCGGAAACACTGCCTCTAGTTGAGTAATTTTCTGCGCTAACCAGAAAGGAATTTGTTCCTGTTTTATGGGTGTTTTACCAAGACATGATTGTATGTTCTGTGGTGTAATTTTATTTGTGTTCCCCTGATGAGGGGTCAGCTGTGGAACATTAACAGCTGTTTGGACTGTCGCAGTCCGCATTACATATTGGACTAATTGTCTATGTATTTTAATTAATGTTTTTAGGTGTGCTAAAAGTTCTTCTTTTGACATTTTATCAATGTCCGGATGTGGTGTGTAACTGGCTAGAACCGGCTACATTGCTCCTGGTCTACCTAGTGGACCGAGCCTGGTAATATGATCATTGTGTTTTAGGGCGCCTTTAAACCAGAGCAGATGCTCTTGGTATTTTAATGGGATTTCAATCTCCTCAAAAGGAGCGTATTCATCCTGTGGATCCTCTATTTTGTAATAGTGGACTCGTGTGTTGCAGCGTTTGCAGCTGGAAATTTTATCCAAGAATAGAATACCTCTGTCTGCCGATATTCGTGTGCCTCTATCACGAAGACGACTGTGCCACCTTGTGTGGTCAGTCCGTTTTCCATAAGTGTTAACGTTATAGTTTTTCTTATGTTGACCAGGATGATAATCGCACCCGGTTCATTAATTCCTGTTTCATCGGGACCCTGCTGAGTGGCATTTACTGCGGCTTCAGTGGTTCCGTAGTTTTCTTCTGACATTGTATAAATGAAAGTTTTTTGCAGAGCAGGTCTCCAAGGAGACAAAGATTAGGTGCACAATATTTTGGAACACTGTATCCTTCAACGTTGAATAAACCAGAGCTTTACATAGGAATCTCTTCCTACTAAGTTCGGGCAGATTTTTAACCTTTCACCCACTCCAGACGTCTATTGGAGTATTTACGGGAGAAAGGGTCTGTGTGAAAAAGCACGACTGAGTTACTCTAACGTCTTGCGTTAGTTTTATCGCCTTACCAAACGTTGGGCGCCATGTAGTGTAGTTTCTATTTTCCCTATAGGCCCTGCGCATTGGAATAACATAAACAGCAGTGTAGACGTAGAAGTGCGGTCTTCCAGGTCTCTACTGACTATGTTAGACTTAATTGGATTTGTACCAACTAGCTCAGAGGTCACTGGAAACTTTCTTGACTGAATAGGAAGTGATCCGCTTCCCTGGCTCAGACAAGAAGGGATTCAGTTTTCCAACAACCGCATAAACATGACAACTTTGCTCCTTAGAATAAGAGTCAATCTCTAGAGTCGTGTGAAACAATAGACAGCTATTTCACTCAGTCAGTTGTGCAAGAATTACTTTCACCAGGCTGCAGAGAATAGAGAGACAGGCGTTTTCAATAAAAGGTATTATTTATTGAACAGTCTTTCTTCTCATGCAAGAGAAATGAATTGCCACAATTACAAGACTTGTTATTATAAAAAGTGCGTACAGTAAAAGGAGTATTGCGAAATAATACTGTAAAAGTATTGATATGGTTTCTTAGCCATACGATAGTTAAAATGAATAAAATATATACATTCATATATACATTTAGCTAACGTCCTCAACTGGTGCTTCTAACTACGCCTACCCCGGTGTACCTGACCTAAGCCTAATACTTGGGAGGGAGTAAGTAAGTAGCAGTTTAAGTTAAGTTGGTTTTGCCAAGGGTTTGCTTCAAGAATTCTCTCTAAGGGTTTAGTCAACACCGTACCTCTGGAATAGAATGTTGGAGGTCTGGTATCTCCCCTCAGGACTCGATATTCCAGTTAGCGCAAGGGTAGGCTGGAAACGCCAGAGCTGGATTTTCTCGGCAAGAGAAAAGACAGCGTCTTTCTCAGCGCGTCAAGGAGGAGGAGGGGCAGCGTCCGTGGGCTTCTCGCATCTGCTGGGCTCTGCAAGGGACAGCTGTTCTGCTCCTATATTCACCACCACCATCGCGTTTGCTTAAGGCAACGTTGGTATTATTTATACCTGGAAGGTGCCTTGTTTGACGTAAGTTTTTGGACATAAGACGTCAATAAAGATGTCACTAAGAACTGGTCGTTCTTACAGTGCTCATTAGAGTTCTATTACTAATAAAAACAAAGCAAGCGGGGCTTTCCCTGGTTGCTGGGGGTTTTATCTGTTGAAAGAACTCGGTGTGTAATCTAGGAATCTAAGATAGTGGCTTCGGCTGTGTCATGTACTGTAATGAGCTGCAGAGACGAGTTTCTGAAATATGGCTCGGATCTTTTATGCCATTATAGGGGTATGGATTGATTATAGCCGTATAGGGGCATAAGGTCACAATATTGATCGGGGTCCTAGACAGAACACGACAATGGTCTTGTGAATTGACTCATTAAGACCGAAACGTTTACCTTTACGTCCATTTCTGTGTCATCGACATCTTGCTTTCAGTCACTTACCTTCATCACAGTAGTTGTCACTGTCTCTGTATACAACAGTTTGGACTCTAGCTGTTGGCTGCCTCTCTCCCCCTGCTCTGCCCTATATAATGACACACTTTCCTCAACCGCGCAGTGGGCGGGCGCCGCCGGCGGGCCGGTGGCGCGCCCAAAGCTCGTCCAAGGCGAGCCCGTCTGCGCCCGTCTGCGCCAGAGCGGGGCCAGGGGCCACCCCCCCTGTATCATTTGCGGGGCCTAGGAAATACTACAGTGCAGAGTCACTGCATCATCTAAGGCCCTCTGTAACTGCCAGCTGCTGCTATCAGTTCCATCCCCTGGAGGCCCCCGTGTCTGCCCTCATTGTAATATAGAGCTCAATAACCCTCCCAATATTATCGAATATCAAAACTATCATATGTTCCTCCTAAACTGTAGATCACTACCTAAACACAGCTTAGAAATATCAATGCTGTTATAGGAACATAGGCCAGACATTGTTTTCCTAACTGAAACATGGCTGACCCAAGATTCTGACCCGGATCTGGTTCAGGCACTGATACCAGGCTATCAGATAGCCCACCTGGACCGTGCTCTCGGGAAAGGCGGAGGGCTTGCTATCATCTACAAAGATAGTTTCACTTGCCGTTGCCCCCCGGAAACTATCACTGACTGTGAAAGCCTACGATTCATCATTGAATTGTCACCGAATGATAGTTTTTCCGGCATTCTTATCTACCGTCCACCCGGGACTCTTAACCAATTCCAGACAGCACTTCCCTCCGCCGTGGCTGAGTTGATTACTTCCCCGGCAAACTTTACACTACTAGGCGACCTAAACATACATTTTGATAACATTCTTGATAGTGTCGCCACAGAGATGACTGCAAGCTTAGCGGCCCTTGAACTTCAACAACTGGTCTCATCTTCTACACATATCAAAGGCCATTTGTTAGACCCGATATTCACTAACTGTACACATCTTAAAGTAGGCACGGTAAGTCCCCTTCCCTGGTCCGATAATTTTTTGATCCTCTTTACCTGGACCATTCACAAATCTGCTTCCCCCTCCCCTACCCCGCGCAAAATGAGAAACTGGCCCAAATTATGTCTGAATCGATGGATCAATACTCTTACAACTACCAGACCTACGCTCACAGGTGATCCTTCCTTAGACAATAACGAATATGATAATTGGATCACAAACTCATTAGATTACTACGCCTTCGCACTTGTAACCCAAAAAGACACCGCAAGACGGCGCCCTGGTATTCGGAAGAGCTCAGAGAAAAAAAACGTTTATGCAAGAGGCTGGAACGAAAGTGGAGTTTGAACTACGAAATCACGGACAAAGCGACCTATAGGGAAGCTATTAAAGTTTATAAAGCAGCAATAAAAGTAACCCAAGCAGACTATTACAATGACAGAATAATGTCGGCTAAATCTAAGCCAAAAGAAATGTATCAGACAGTAAAAAGTCTGATCAAGCTTCAATCTTCCCCGGCAGCTAATCACAACCCACTTGCCCACTGCAATAATCTAGCTGAATTCTTTTTCCATAAAGTCAACAAAATCTATTTATCCTTTCCTGGCTCTGACTCTGATCCCCCCTCCCAAGGACGGCATCTAGCGGGTGAAGCAGAGGGGTCTCCTCTGTACACCTTGGATCACTATCCCCTGTTAGACCCAGAAACACTGAAGTCATTGATGTTTCAAATCAAATCTGGGTCTCCATGTGACCCTGCTCCTCCAAGCACGCTGGTCCTGGCTAACCAGGTTATCCTTCCCACGTTAATGGAGCTGTTGAACTCCTCCATTACGACGGGCATTGTTCCTCTTAACTGGAAACATGCTAGGGTACGAGCTCTTCTGAAAAAGCCCACCCTCGACCCTAGCGATCTTGGTAGTTACCGTCCGATCTCACTGCTACCTTGGGCAAGCAAAGTACTAGAAAAGCATATTAACGCCTCCCTAACCAGCTTCCTTGAGAGTAATCAACTACTCGACTTCACTCAGACGGGTTTCCGGCCCAGGCATGGAACCAAGCGGCACTGATAGCAGTCACTGAGGAAGCAAGGCGGGTCTTGGATCAGGGAGGATCAGTGGCAGTGATCCTTCTTGATCTGAGCGCCGCCTTCGACACAGTGAACCACGGGATCCTGCTGCGCCGCCTCCGCGACCTAGGAATATCTGGTCAAGCATTGGCCTCGCTTGGGTCTTTTCTGAGTGAACGAACCTTTCGGGTGTTCGAGGGAGCTTCTGTCTCTGACAGTAAGCCATTGGGCTGTGGGGTCCCGCAGGGCTCCTCCCTAAGCCCCACGCTTTTCAATGCTTACATGAAACCACTGGCTGGGATTGTTCGTCCGCATGGTATTAAGATCGTTACCTATGCTGACGACATCCAGCTGGTGGTCTCGCTCACCCACAAAAACTGCCATCAACAACAGAGTAACCTTACAACCTGCTTAGAGCATGTGAAGAATTGGATGACGGAATCATGTCTGAAGCTCAACGGAGATAAAACGGAGCTATTGATTCTCGGACCATCGACCCCCTCCAATTTGGGACAGACTTGGCCAGCCAGTTTAGGTGACCCTCCTTCACCCAGAGAAAACATAAAAAGCCTGGGCGTATGGTTGGACAAGTCCCTGACTTTTAACACTCAGGCCACTAAAACGTCAGCAACCTGTTTTGGCCTCATCAGGATGTTGAAAAAGATCCTTCCACTGCTACCTTTTGAAGCCAAACAGGTAGTCATCCAAGGCCTAATTCAGTCCCGCATTGATTTTTGCAATGCTCTATATCTGGGGGCACCAGAGTACTGCCTAAATAAATTACAGCGGATCCAGAACTGCGCTGCGCGCACTCTTCTTGGAATTCCCCGCAGAACCCGAATAGAGTCTGTACTGAGAACCTTGCACTGGCTTCCCGTTAGAGAGAGAATTAAGTTTAAATCCATGTGCATCGCTCATCAGGCCTACTGGGAAGCTGGCCCTATAATTAATCATGCCCTGATCACCCCTTACCATCCAAAAAAAGAACTTCGCTCCTCTCAAGCCTTCTTCGCAATGGTTCCCAGGATTAAGAGATCCAGAGCAGGAGGCCGTTCATTCTCACACAATGCGTCCAAATTTTGGAACTAACTTCCCTTGCACCTCAGATCCAATCCTAATCTGCCTACCTTCCGGAAACAACTTAAAACTTTCCTTTTTGATTAATCTTATCCCCTGCCAGTTCTACCCCACTGGAAGTCATGCTTCTTGATCTCTAGCGCCTGGACGCCTCAGGGCAACTGAAGCGCTTTATAAACCTTCTTTTCATTTCATTTCATTTCATTTTATTTCATTTCTGTATTATAGGAAAGACAGCTGTTTTCCGTGTACATTAGATATGTCCTGTATGTTTAATTCTCATGATTGATCAATAACCCTTGTTACTATTTCACAAATAATAATTTTTTTTGATAAAAAGCCATTTTGTGTTGCATGTCTTTGTTCTTTTACCTAGTGTGGTAGCTATATACATGGACTCTTAATTACTGAATATTTTGAAACCTACACAGCTACTGATGGTCACAGTGTGAATCTTGAATTTTAAGTATAGATTTCACATGCTGTACATTTAATCTCCAAACAAAACCCTTGCTGGCAACCTCTATTTTGCATACAAATCCGCCCAAGCCCGCAAGGTTATATTGGGTTACCCACCCCTTTTTTCTTCTGCGTCACAAAAGTGACCCAACTGCAGCGCAAAAGAGGCGCAAGCGGCTTGTAAATCTGCCCCATAGTGCTTTTGCTACACTGAGCTGCGTAAAGGGCCATAAGATGTGTCTCCAGTGACCATGTGTGCCTGTGCCTGTGTTACAGGCACACATGGTCACTGGAGACACATCTTCTGGCCCTTTATACAGCTGCAGTGTAGTAAAAGCACTATACATTTACCCAATGAGGGAGCACTTACTGGATTAGCCAGTAGAAAGTACTCCAGGGCAAATCGCAAAAAATTCCGCGATTTTGCGGGAAAATTAGTGAATTTGCGGATTTTTTGTGATTTTGCGTGGAAATCCGCGAATTCGCGGAACGAATTCGCAAATTTCGCCAATGCTTACCAAGTACTAACTCATGTACATGTGCTTGTTTTGCTTCAAAAGATGGGCTATCTGTAACCGTTTTTCCACAGTATGAAGGCTTCATGTAGTATGATCTTTAGCACCTTCAGACCTTGGTTACTTTAACGGAATAGTGCATTTTTGCAGGTACACTGTTGTAAAAAGATACTTTTTAAAATACTCTGTGGTGTATTTCTCATTAGAGTTTCACTATCTGCAAAGAGTGTGGTACAGAGTAAACTCTCTCCATAGATTAAGCAATGTTCACAGTGCTCATTTTTCTACTCATATCAACTTCATTTCTAAATTTAGGTGTGATACAGACAAAAGCTGTCCATTGTAGGGCATTAATTTTGGAACAGACGTTGAGGATTTGGCCGCAGAACCTTATGTTTTTTAAATGGGAGGGTGACAACGTGGCCCCTCTCTTGAGCCTAATTAAGTCCGTTAGGGGCTGGGGAGCCCAGGTCTTTATGTTTTGTAAGGGAGGGGGCCACATGGCCCACTCCCCAACCTTTACTAGGCCCTGGGAACCCTATCCAACAGGGCCTTATTTTTATGAAATGGAAGGGTTGCTGCATGGCCTCCCTCCCCGGGCCTTTTTAGGCCTTCGGGATCCCATCCCCTAGGGCTGCTCTTTTTAATTTAAGGAGAGGGTGCTGCGTGGCCCTCCTCCCTGAGCCTCATTAGGCCCTTGGTATTCCATCTCCCGGTCCTTTTCTTTATGAAAGGGGAGGGGCATCATCTGGCCCCTCCAAGCGTTTTTAGGCCCTATTTCCCAGGGCCTTATTTTTATGAAATTGGAGAGGGCCACAAGGCCCCCTCCTGAGCCTTATTAGTCCGTGGGCATAGGCGTCCGCAGGAGGGGGCAAGGGGGGGCGCATGCCTCCCCTGGATCGTCAGTCCGTCTGGTGCAGGCTGTACTGGTGGTGCTGCTGTCAGCGCTACTAACTGAACCAGAAAGCTGGCAGCGCGCCGTCTGTGCAGCTTGCGGGCGGGTTCAGCACTCTCAGGGTTGCGCAGAGGTGAGGTTACAAACAATGTAACTAATTCACCCTCGCCAGCACAGTTGCACAGATCATTTCAGCGGAGTGCTGACATCGCGCATAACTGGTTTTCTTGAACCGAAATAGTAAAGTACGACATCACCCAGGACCCGTATGCCACCAGAGGGATGGTGTCTGAACAGACACTGCAGTGAGCCCAGCAGCACTGAGGCCACTATCAAAATGTTGCACCGGCACTGTCCTCGACTCTAGGCCAGGAATGCGGCCGGCGCTTCTGCAGGGAAACTAATCGGGCAGGCTGGCCCATCAGTCCGGGTCGTTGCAGCTACCAGCGCAGGAGCAGGCTCGGTGGAAGCAGCTGCTGTAAAAAGTAAGTGTCCGGTTACTTACCAAACATAGTGGCTTATACTACTGCTCAACTGTTTCAGTCACCGAAATGCAGAAATACTTAATTTTTGGGCATCTCAGCATTAAGCTCATTTTGCTCGAGTGAGGCTGAGCTGCAGACAGACAGCCCGATCATGACTGACACTCCTAGGATTGTTTTCTCTTCTCCGCAGTCTCCCTTCTCTGGACCCCCTCCACCCACGCAGTCCTTTTCTCCTGCCCCGCATGGTTCTTGGGGTGGGCAGTGGCCTTGTACAGGCATCAGCGAGGCCACGAGCTCCACGCCGTGTTCCCCTCAGCCGAGGACCGAGTTGGCCGCTATAGAAAGGCCAGGGAACTTGAGGCCTTTCAAAACCGGGAGATTATCCCAGGGCACAGGGGACGCAGAACTCGGATGCGTGTCACATCGTACCTAAAAGATCAGCAGACAAAAGACTGTGACATGGTAACCCGATCTCTGGAAGGGAAGGAGTCGGGGAGCCCTTAACACAGAGCACCTGGGAAGGCCAAGCCTCCCAGAGAGGGAGGACAAATCATCCACGTGGGAGGGACGCCCTGAACTAGGGAGACATGGAATGTTAACTCTTGAAAATTAGGTAAAGATGGAGGCAGTGCCTAATTTAAAAAATAAAATTAAGCACAGGGGTCCAAAGTTTTCTTATGGAATCACTGCAGGAGCAGCTGAAAGCTGGGGTGCTTAGACTTGTGGATAACTAATGCAATTTTTCCACAACCCCCACACTGCTGGTATCTTTAGCTTTATTCTCCTACATGTTCTTTTTCATCCATGTTTCCCCTTTTTTATTGTTTTCCCTTTTCTTCTTCTTTTTCCTTTCTCTGCCTTTATCTCTCTTACTCCGGGTAAAGTCTAAATAATGAAAATTGTGTCCCATTCTGTTAAAAAAGAGCGCTAGACACCAACACCTGCACACATGAGGAACTAGAGATGTAGGACGTCAGCCTCTTCAAGTGTCAGCAGGACACCATGTTTACAATCCAAGGCTTTCGTTATAGGTATCTTTGTTTTAAGTGTATTTATACAAAGGGGTCCACTGAGGCACATCAATACCACAACTCCCAGAATGCACAAAGTAGTTAAATCACTATAAGTTTCAGATTGCTATGTGTGCAATTTTCATAATTTCATTGTAATTATGAGTCAGCCGCCGCAGGCGTTTGCACCAGTTTTAAGATCTTCTTAGAGTGTTTCATTGCTCAAATCAGTCTCATTTTTTATATGTATATGTTTCCCTTGTCTACCTTGCTTGATTTTTGCTCGCAAGAAAGTGTCACTCATAATCGTTGAAACGTCACTCATAATTACACTGTAATTATGAAAATGTCACACATAGCATAGCAATCTGAAACATTGGCAGCTATGAATGCTGGCAGTGGCACTCCAGCAGCCCAGTGACACACTGGGCTGCAGGAGTGTCCGATGTTACCAAAAGTAATGGCGCCCGGCCTGCGAGGTGCGCCCGTACTCGTGATGGCTGGACCTGGTGGCGTGCTGTGGTGCCATGTGGGTGGCAGCCGCGGCTGGCCTGGCGCCATTCTTTTTAGTAACACACTAACACTGGCAGTGCACTTCAGCAGCACAGGGAATGTGCGCAAGCGTGTTCGATGTTACCCAAAATAATGGCGCCCGCCCAACTACGAGTCAAACCAGGCGGTGCGGGTCGCAGGCGGCTATGCCATGGGGTCACTCAATGCGAGCGTTATGTCATTGGTAGTTGAGCCCTATGCTACTACCAATGAAATTTAGCATATTTCTCAGCTACCAATAACCATGGACTGCACCCGGCCGCAGGTTTAACAGCCACCGGGAGGTTCAGGCGGTATTTGCAGGCAGCATGGGCATTTCTAGTCAGTCCAGTCCATGAGATGGATAACTACACACCAGACAATTTGCTATAATTTGCTTGACTTCATCGCCTGTAGGAATGTAAGCTTGGGCTGCGGCCCTGCATCTTAACTTCAACAGCTATGTCTCCCCCAAAGGTTCCAGTACAAATGTGATGAACTGTTGTTTTTAATTATTTGCTCTTTTGCTGTTTTATTAACTTGTATACTATTATGTATAGAAATGACATGGAATATACAGGTGGTAGGGAATGGTGTTGGTACACTGCATGGGATATGTATCCTGTTAGTCTTATTTAAAGACAGTGACTGTGTGGTCTTTGAATAATAAAATATTTTGCGTGTTTGCCTGGGAGGAGGCCCTGAATTTCGCAGTCATGCCACTGCGCAGTTACAGTAGGCCCTCCCTTCACCACCCGGTGCTGTCCAGCGGAGGGGTGGGGGGGCAACCCTAGGGGAACACACACTGGCAGTGATACATAATATGTGGGTGACAACATTGGAGCTAGCTGTCCATGGAAAAGGGGTGCACTTTCTATTCACGCACGTCATATAGCGCCAGACACATGGGCGCTGGTGGGGCTTCTGCTTCAAGCGCATGGAGCTCTGCGGGCCCCAGCCATCAGACGAGCACCCTCAGAAGGGCACCCTCCACTCCCGCTCAGCCCCTCTAGACAGGTTCCTTGGCTTCTGCAGCTTTAAATCCATAGGTTAAACACCTCCTTAAAAACCCAGACGGGTTACTGCAGATGTCGGTCACAGGTGATCCCCGCTCCCCTGACCTATGCAGTCCGGACCCCCAGGGTCCCTGAGAGGACCCTGCAGTCCCGGCCCTCGGACGCTACTCGCCCCCATCCCTCTGGTGACCCACCTCGCACCCACTTGCAGCGCCATCCTGTTGAAGTGGTTCCTGGCGTCGGCACTGGCCCCATCCTGCAGGAGGCCGCAGACCCCATGGCTCCTCCTGCACCCCAGTGTTTCTTGTGCCCCACCTGGCACACATCATGTTGGAGGAAGGTGAAGTAAAAATGTTGCCCCCCCCTGGATAAATTTCTGCGGACGCCCATGTCCGTGGGGACCCCATACCCCAGAGTATTTCTTAACTAAAAGAGAAGGGGGCACTTGGCCCTTCTTCCCTAAACCTTATGAGGCCCTGGGGACCCCATCCTTCAGCGCCATTACAAAAATTAAAGGGGAGAGAGGCTTTGCTGCCACCTCCCGGAGCCTTATATGCCCTGGGGATACCCACCCCAGGGCCTTTCTTTAATGAACAGGAAGGGAGGCTGCATGGCTTCCTTCCCCAAGCCTTGTTAGGCCCTGTGTACACCATCCTAAGGGTCACTGCTAAAATGAAAGGGGTGGGGGATGTGCGGCCCTCCCTCCAAGTCCTTTGTTAGGCCCTGAGGACCCCATCCCCCAGGGCCACTTATGTAGAGAACCTCATCCCCCGGGTCCTCAACACTTAAAGATTGGTGCACTGGTGCCCACCCAGGGCACCCCCCTTATAGCCATTGTGGGTGCGGGGTTAGCCCCTAGCCCCCTGTGGTCCCAGGCCCCTACATGCAGCGAGAGCAGACATTGCTCCTGCCTCAAGGGAGCAGCTACTATTTGTGGGCAGAAACAGTATTTAAGTCTGTTTCCCTGCCCGCATCAGTGCAAGCAGGAAAACATATCAAAAGCCCACTCCTATTGGGCAGGAGCTTTTTTAAACCTCCTTATTAGAGTGGACTTGGTGCTTGCTCCTGCTTGTTGGGAGATTCAAAAATGCTCCTACCAAGCAGCGAGAGAAAACACAAGTTTCCCTGCCCCGCCTGTGCAGGCAGGAAAAAATGTTATGCCCTGCGGTAGGCTTCCTGCGACATATCATGTGAGACAGCCACAGGAGATGAGGTCCCTGAGGCCACTTCTGGCTCAGGGAGGGGGCGGCCCAGGAGAAGCTCCCAGGAGCCTTTGCATGCAAATTGCAGCCCTGATGGTGGGCTCTCATGGGCCTTGAATGGTTCAGGAGAGGGGTCATGCAGCCCCCTTACCCTTTATGAATACTGCGCCCTGGGGCATAAACTTAATAATGCAGCACAACCAGCATTTGTTTTGCAAACCTGAGGGAGTCCCACAGGATTGCAGCATGTGTTTGCTGATGTTATTTTGTCTTTGGCCCCAGGGGGTATCCTCTGGGGCTTAGGAGGTCAGGATATACCTACTCTGCCCCCTTATACTTTTTTACTTCAGGACAGCGTACTAAGTCCCCGAATCCTGTAATGGCTGCTGTCAACAGTTTTCTCATTTTGCTGACACCGAATAGGAGCATTTGCTCACTCCCACTGGAAGGAGATGACCCACGGGAAATAAAGATTCCTGTGCCAATCAGAATGCTCCATTTTTAAACTGGTGCTCATGCAAGAATCTCTTAAGACTCGCACGGACCAAACCACCCAAATATACCATTCTTTTTTACCCTTAATTTCTCAAAAACTACTGAACTAATTTACACCAAATCACAAAATACACAACCTGACAACCAAGATCTAGCTTCCTGCCAAATTTGGTCTGATTCCGTTGAGCATTTTTTGCGGTAACCAGTGTTAAAGAAGTCTATGTAAAATGCATGGGGATTTTGCATTTTGGGACCCCCCTTGCTTCTCAGCACCCGAGACTTTCCATACACAAAGTAATCAAAAATGAGCACCTTTTTGGAAAGTTTCTTGGAAATTTGTCACACGTGCCAAAGTTATTAGCAACACAGAAAATACTTTTCCTATTGAAGAGCAATCCTAACTATAACTACCTATTGCTGACTGCCACTAGGTAATATATATATATATTTTTTTTTAAACCTTTTTATTAGTTGCGTTCAGCACAAATTCATGACAGTGACAGCATCTGCAATCCAGTAAAGCAATAATCGTGGTACATTCAGTAGAAAGGCATCAATTTCGCAAAGGTTAACAAAATACAAGTATATATTCCCATGCACAGCAGTGGGGAGGCCAGTATGCCAGGATCCCTCCCCCCCTCCACAGTCAGGGGCGTGATGAAGAAAGCAAAAACCTCCCCCACACAGTCAGATGTGATGGCAGGCATGTAGGGGCGGCATCGCCATAGCTCACCGAACCCAGACTGTCTCCGCACTGTCCAGTCAGCTGGCCGTGTCGTTATGTGTAGCAGTGTATCATACGTGCGCCAAGTGTATGCGTCGTCGCTTAGGAGGTCAGCTAATAGCAAAAGCAGGGATAATTGGGGTGTAGTGTAGTGTGAAGCAGTGCACAGCGCCTCCCTGCCCAGGGGTCATCTGTAGCGTCGTGTAAGCGTAATCCCAGTGTGTACGTCCGCCATCCCCAACCCAAGAGGTGGAAGAGTTAGAGAGGTCCTTCCCTTAAGCAGTATCACATGGCCCTCAGGAAATCCCAGTTTCTTCAACACAAATTTTTTTGTTTTTGTTTTTTTGTTTGTCATGTCCTCCCACCTTATGCCAGGCGGTGTAAATTACCTCCCGCCCTGTGTAATGTAGAATGTTGAATGCAATGTAAAGCATCTATACGCTCACGGGCCCGGGATCGGTTCGTCATCTCCAGAGGAGTCGCTATGTGTCGCCTGAGATAACCAGTACACCTGTAGGGGGGACCAAAAATCACTGGGCGTACACCGGGCGGGTAACAGTTCTGCATAGACGCCATGTTGGTCTTGGCAGTATGTGAGGTCGTCCAGCCACTCCTTAAATTTTGGTGCTCTCCCTCTCCCCCATCTGCAAGCTATTCTCCGCTTCGCAAGGAGTAGCGCAATGTCGACAAATTTACGATCTGACTTGGGCACGTGTTTGGTATACCCCAGCAGCATCACTATCGGCTCCATGGGTAGAGGGCCAGCGATCATTATTTGGAGCGCTGCATGCACCTGCGCCCAGTACAATTGTATGGCTCCACATTCCCAGGCCAGATGGAGGAAATCCGCGCCAACCGCCCGGCATCTAGCGCACCTATCGTCCTCCGAGAGGTGAAACCGCAGTTTCCTGACCGGGGTATAATAGTATCGTTGCACAAACTTATAGTGAATAATTTTCAACCGACAGCTGGAGGAGACTCTAGCCGTGACCGAGCAGCAATAATTCCACTGCTCGTCCGTAAGTGCAGTATTCAGTTCAGAGTCCCAGTTAGTCCGAGCTCTCGGCAGAACCATTGGACGCTGCTCACGTATGGCGGCATACAGTTTGGACACCAAGTGCTTGCCATCCGACACGAGCATAACATGCAATGGCAATACCGTCCCCGGTTCCTCCGGGAAGCTGGGGAGAATGTCTCGCATACCCTGCCGGAGTCTAATGTAGTAAAACACCTCCATGGGCGTCGGGGGTGTAGTCCGGAATATCTGTTCTTTGGTACGGAACATCCCATCATGGAATAAGTCACCCCATGTGTTAAGGTGTACGCGATTGTGCATGGACCGAAATCCGTTTTCCGTTAGGAGTGTAAGCTTCGGGTGGTATGCTAGGGGCATTGCTGGGGAGTAAAGCATGGGAGCGGTCAGCAGTTTAGTTACTCTACGCCAAGCATCAATAGTACAGGTAACTGTGGTGGCAGGCGTTTCAACATCCCCCATCAGTCCCATCAGCATGCCCTTAAGCGGGAGCGGGTGTACGATCCAGTCCTCGGCCGCTATCTGTGGCATGAAGGGAGCGGGATGAACCCAGTGATAAGAATGCTGAGCCTGAGCACTAAGGTAGTATATTTCCATGTCAGGCACATCGAATCCTCCCCTATCATATGGTTGCATCAAGACCCTCCAGCTAAGGCGTGGTTGCTTACCATCCCAGAAAAGGCGAAGCAGCTCAGATCGAAGCCGTTTGAAAAAATAGGCCCCCGGGTAGTAGGGAATGTTTTGGAATAGATATAAGAACCGTGGGAGGACGACCATCTTGATCAGGGAGGCTCTTCCTGCCATCGAGAGCGGCAGGGCCCACCAGCGGGATACGTTATCAGCCAATTGCGAGATAGCCACCCCATAATTTGACCGGATAGTGTCGTCTTTATTGAGCGATACTGCTATGCCCAAGTACCTTAAGTCAGAGCTGCACCATTCCAGGGGGTAATCCAACTGAAAGCGGGCAACTGATGCCGTGAGGGGGAAGAATTGCGACTTCTTCCAGTTAATGTGTACCCCGGATATGCCGCCGAACGCCACGAATTCCCTCAGGAGCGGGTTAAGGTGATCTTGTGGGTGACGCACATACAGAGTGACGTCATCTGCATAGAGAGAAATACTACTCTGACGCTGATGACAGTTAAAGGCACTAGCTTTGTGCAGCTGACGGATTCGACAAGCCAACGGTTCTATTGCCAGGGCAAAAAGCAGGGGTGACAGAGGGCAACCCTGTCTAGTCCCTCTCGTGATCGGCATCTGTGCCGAAAGCACCCCATTGACAACGACCCTAGCAACCGGTGAGGTGTAGAGCAATTTTACCCAGGCTATAAACAGTCGGGGGAATCCCATTCGGCCCAGAATAGCCAGTAGATAACCCCACTCCACCGAATCGAACGCCTTGGTGGCGTCCAGAAACACAGCAGCAATCGGCAGGTCGGGCGAAATGGTGGGTATTAGGGAGAACAGCGTACGTAAGTTATGGGAAGTAGCTCTCCCCGGGACAAAGCCAGATTGGTCCGGCAGCACCAGAGCATTCATAAGTAGGGACAGCCTAGTCGCTAGCACTTTTGCGAGGATCTTCCCGTCGCAGTTTAGCAGCGACAGGGGTCGATAGGCATCAGTGTCTTTCGGATCCTTCCCCGGCTTCAAGAGCGATGTGATCGCTACCTCCCTCATGGAGCCCGGCAGTATCCCGACCTCAAGCGAGTCTTCAAAGACTTCCTTCAGTACCGGCGCCATGATGTCGATATAGCACTTATAGAATTCGGCCGGTAGACCGTCCAGTCCCGCCGCCTTGCCATTGCTAAGGGACATGATTGCCTCTCTCATCTCGTCCAGTTCGAACGGGCATCCCAAGAACGCCCTGTCGCTATCGCTTAGCCAGCGGAGTGCGATGTCGTCCAGGAAATTACCGAACTCCACCTCGCCTACATGCTGCGTGGAGTATAGCAGCTTATAGTGTTGTAGGAAGGTATTTTGAATTCCATTGGAATCCTGGTGCGTCCCACCCTCCCCATCAGAGATTTCCAGGATATGGGTAGCGAAGCGCTGGTGCCTCGTGAGCGCCGCAAGCACCTTTCCCGGGCGGTCCCCCTCACAATAGCGCCTAGCCGTCCAGTACTTGCCCCGGAATTTCATTTCCCTGGCTGCCTCTTCCTCATAAGCCGACAATTTAGTCCTGAATTTCCCCGATAGGTCAGGGCAGGGGTTTCCAACCATCTCCGCCTCCAGCGCCTTAAGTTCCGCCTCAAGTTTAGTTAATGTGCGCAATATGTCCCTCAGTATTCCGCAGCTTTTAGAGATCGTGATCCCCCTCACTGTTACCTTAAAGGCTTCCCAGATTGTCTCGACCTTGTCGACTGATCCCTTGTTCCTTCCTAGGGAAGAAGGCTTCAATCTCCTCGGCCAGTTCATGTCGAAAGACAGGGTCCAGCAAGGCCGAAGGAAAGAGCCGCCATGGCGGCCTCACCCTAGCATACCCCGGCATCTCCAAGACTGACAGCACAGGACAATGGTCCGAGTAGGTGCGAGGCAGATGGTTCACCCGAACCACACCCCCAGCTAGGCCTCGTGAGATAAAGCAGTAGTCGATACGTGCCCATGAGCGTGCGTGTGCTGTGAAATGGGTACCTTCCCTAACCACCGGGTGTGTGTGCCTCCAGCAATCCACTAGGCCAGCCTCTGTTATTATGCCCTGGAGTGTATCCCTGGCGTTCGTATTGTATTGTACACCACCGTCCGATCTATCCGCCACAGGATATAACGATAAATTGAAGTCCCCCCCCCCAGACAATGTGCGTGACTTCAGTTTCCAACACATGACCCCACAGCGACAAAAAGAAACCAGGAGTATCAACATTAGGCGCGTAACAATTCACAAGCATTATTACATCAGTGCCCAACCTCCCCCAAAGGATGACGTATCTCCCTTCCTTATCCGCCTTCACCCCCAGCTTTTGAAACGGAAGTTGCTTATTGATTAAAATAACAGTCCCTCTAGAGTACGTGGAATAGGAAGAAAACTCTCTCACACTCGCCCATCTGCTCGCAAACTTGGGGACACTATTTGGGCTAAGGTGGGTTTCTTGGAGCATCGCTATCTGCACATGGTGCCTATCTAAATATGCAATCACATTTCTGCATTTTCGGGGGTTATTAAGGCCGCGGACATTCCAGGACATTATTGAGACAGTAGTCAAAGCATCATCACCCATGTTTGTTTCCGTATCCCTGAAAGAAGCCTTTAGTCAATGCACCAGCCCTCAGTCGAAATGTACCAAGTGCCAATCTGTCCGCTGTCCAGAACATTCTCACCATACGACCAGTCGTGCTGTCATATACCCAAACTCCAGTACCTGCACACATGCCATGAGCGCCAACCGCAACAACATTGCCACTTTCAACAACTCGCAACCCAACAGCCAAACCCCTCCCCACCCTCCATGCACACTCTTCCAACCCCCGCTCTCCCGCTCCACCCCCCACCCACTGAAGCATCCCAAACTTGCCAGTACCATATCCCCCCCCCCACCCCGTGCCCAACAATCAAGAACAGTAGAAAAACCATGTGGGGAATCCCCTCCTAGTGACACTAGAGGAATGCACCCGAACACCCCACCACTCTCCTCTCGACCCGCATGCGCCATACGGAGAAGACAGAGAAGGTGGGGCGGTGCCTGGCATGTATTATCCCTGTAGGCTAAAACCCAAAAACCAAGTCAGCGTCTCACATCACCACCCTCCATTCAAGAGAAGGTACCAAAGAGTTCAAGAGGACTGTCCAAGGAGCAACCGTTGCTCATTCCAGGTCCTGCTCCGCCATCGGGTTGCCCCGTCCAAGATCAACTCCAGCATAGGGGCAACGTATATGAATGCAGATGGCACCCAAAAGTAGTCCACAATGCATCAAATCAGTCATCAATGGCTCTGCAGGCAGGTCCGGATCTCCCCGACGGGAGCAGGCAACAAAAATCCAAGGCCAGCCGCTGTTCCATCATATGGAGTCAATAAGCAAATGTTCACGAGGGCACTGTCAAGATTCTTCGTGCTCGGCAGGGTGTACGTCCGCCTCATCCTCTCCCTCATTCCACACTAGGTAATATTTACATATATTGTGTAGCTGTGTAGCAGGGATTCCATTTCCATTGGAAAGGCATTTGGGCACTATTTGATGAACCTGCACAAAACGTTCTAAAAAAAAAGTTCAAAACACTGCGCTCCTTCATGGAAAGTTTTGCACTAATCCGTCAGGGACCATGAAATAGGGAGGTTACAAAAGTGTGATTTCCCATTTTAATTCTCCTTTTAATTCCCGTAGAAAACTTTTTTCTTTGATACAGAAAAAAGTTGGCAAAAGTTAGATCTTTATTCACAAAGCTTGCTTTTTTAAATTTGGTGTAAATCCTCCCCAGTCGTCTTTGAGAAATTAGCATTTATAAGGATGCTTGGGTGGGCATGATGAGGTTAATGCTGCTAAAAAGATAGCAATAACTGGGCTGTGGTGTCTAGATATGCTCTGATTGGCCCATCCAAATGGGATGGACAGATCCTGATTTACTGGCCATAGCTTGGAGAATATGTTGCAACAGCAATTTCAAGCCTCATGGACTCGGTTTCTGGGTAGTGAAAAAAACATCAATGGCCAAATACGAGGCAGGGTGGGCACACCCTGACCCTGGGATCATGTGAGGTGGTCCTTTTTTTAAGTTAATATTTAAAAACAAATGTATTTGGGGTGATGGGTACCACAGTACCCGTGGCTAATACTGTGGTATCCAGTGTGTGTGGTACCACTGTACCACAGAGCCACTAAACCATTTAAAATAAACTATAAAAAGTTTCTGATGATAGACCAGACCCTGTGGTAACCTGTATTGTACAGGCTGTAGTCTTGGTGCAGTGCAGTGGCTTGAATTAAGGGCCAACTCACTGAAGCACACAACTAAAAATTGCGATTCTCCTATTACCATGACTAGAGAATCTGGATTTCATTAAAGACACGGAGGCTAACATTATGCATATTTCTTTTAATGCCACTCCAAGCAGCCGCATACATCATAAAGTAAAAAGTTCCAGAACAGAACGTTAAGAACATACAATAGGCATGACCCAATAAAAACTGCCTCTTTTAAATGTGGTGGAGAAGAAAATAAGTCAATAATTTCAAACTTCCAAATGCTTCTTTTAAACCCAGCGTAAAACAAAGGAAAATGATGAACGAGGAAGGATCCAAAGGTCAAACCTCTTGGAATTATGAAAGGTTACCTGAAAAAGAGAGAGATATTTGTACCTCAAGTAAAGGAAAGAAAAACAAGCAATGTAACATTAAACATTAAAATATTATATTATCTCCAAGTTATT
Source organism: Lissotriton vulgaris (assembly GCF_964263255.1). Taxonomy (NCBI): domain Eukaryota; kingdom Metazoa; phylum Chordata; class Amphibia; order Caudata; family Salamandridae; genus Lissotriton; species Lissotriton vulgaris. Next base: position 1,717,647,977 of record NC_141694.1, on the reverse strand, counting down.
CGAAAAAAAATTCTTTAAAAGGTATTAGACATGAGAATAAATATATAATGTAAGTTATTGCCCTCCAAGGGAAGGGATGGGTGGGGTAAGGTTATCCTCTGTGTCTTTAATGAAATCTAGATTATCTAGTCATAGTAATAGGACGTTCACTGGTCGTTCACTGGTTCCCTCAACGACGAGAGGAGATCCCTCGGACAAGCCGAAAGAATCTGGAGACAGCACCCATCAGCAGATCACCTAAAACTTCTTCGCCAGGCCAGAAATGCTTACAACAAAAACATCCTGAACTCAAAAAAAGAGTTTTTCAGAGCGCAACTAGGAAATGCCCAGAACAGGCCACGCAAATTCTTTGAGATGATCAAACTCCAATCGAACAAACTGTCCAAAACAGCAAAAGAAAACCCCAAGTCTCTCATCTCCTTCGAGGATTTCTCCTCGTTTTTCGCAAACAAAATCAAAACCTTAGGTACCGAACTCAAGGCTGCCTCACTCCCCCCACTGAACCATGACTCTCCGCCTCCCTCATCCCTACCGACACTGACCTCACCCAAGTATCTAGCGCACTGGTCCGAATTCTCACCCTACGATGAAGACTCCGTCGCAAATATCCTTTCCACCTTGAACCCAACAACCATTTCAACGACCCGCTCCCCTCTAACTGTCTTGCGACCGCTGCCAAATCCATTATTCCTTGCTGGACTGCGATAATCAACGCCTCCTCCGGCAGGGATCAATCCCGACCTCGCTGAAAGCAGACCAAGTCCTACCCATTCTGAAAAAGCTGTCACTGGACCCAGCCTCCCCAGATAACTTTAGACCAATTTCCAACATTCCCCTCTTGGCGAAAGTGCTGGAAAAGTGTGTTCAAATACAGCTAAGTCACCATATCAACCACTTCCATCTACTCGTTGACTGCCAATCCGGCTTCCGACCGGGACATAGCACTGAAACCACCATGCTCCACATTGTCGATGATGCTCTTCGAGCCCTTGACCAAGACAAAACCTGTCTCCTAATCCTCCTTGATCTATCCTCGGCCTTCGATACTGTCAACCACGAGATGCTACTCGAACGCCTCAAACTTAGGATGCGATTAGATTGCACAGTCCTCGATTAGTTTAGTTCCTACCTCCAAAACCAATCTCAGAGATTCCTAATCAATGGCGAACTTTCTGCCCCCTCCGTGGTCACGGTGGGAGTCCCTCAAGGATAACGTTGTCCCCCACCCGTTTTAATCTCTATTTAGAACCCCTTGCCGAAGTCCTTTGCACTGCAAATATCTCCTTCCATATGTACACTGATGACACTCAGATCTACATAAAAATCTCATCTCTTGCGGAGATCCTCAACTTGAATGAGGCCCTGAAGCTGACTGTCCGATGGCTCTCCTCCAACCAACTCAAACTCAATGCTAATAAAACTGAGTTCCTTCTAATCTCCCCGCCCAAGAGCAACTCTGAGATCCAGACATGGATCAAAGCTATTACAGCCTTAAATTTCCCCCGACCATTGAGGACTCGGCCAAATCGCTGGGAATTACCTTGGATTACAACCTAAACATGCGAGACCACATAAACTCAATGGCCAAATCTGCCAGATTCCACCTGAGCTACCTATGGAAACTGAAACCCTTTCTAGCTGCTCCCGACCTAAATCGTGCAGTCCAATCATTAGTTATCTCTCGGCTAGAACATGGTTGCTCCACCCTCTCCCGTTTACCCAAGGCCTCTCTGGCACCCTTAAAAGCCTGTCTCAACACAGCCGCCAGATTACTTACAGGCTCTAGAAAATTCGATCACATCACTCCTCACCTGAAAGCGTTGAACTGGCTTCCCCTCGAGGCTAGGATTCACCTCAAGCTGGCATGCATCACGCACAAGGCCTTACACTCCAACTCCCCGGCGTATCTAGCACAGAAGCTTGTGATATCCGGAGGAATCAGAAACTCACGATCGGCAAATGCCTTCCTACACCGGCCTGCACGCTTTAAGAAGAAAAAAAACATACAATCGGGCTTTCACCGTACTGCTCCAAGAATATGGGACTCCTTCCCTCCCGACATCAGAAGAATACCCTCCCTGGCACGCTCAAAAAAGAGGCTAAATCCTTCCTCATGGATAAATTCCTTGGCTAAACCTGCTCCACAGCCACCGAGAGACTTACTACCCGTGTGATATCCTGCCTATTGTATGATCCTCGACTCTGTAAATTACCCTGCTGTATAGTTTTTCCGTCTCCTAATGTAAAGAGCCCCTGCGATATCCTGCCTATTGTATGACCCTCTAATCTGTAAAATGATCCGATGTATAGTTTTCATCCTTCCCTCTAGTACCCAACACCCCCTCCCTCCATTGCACAGTACCCTTTTGACACCCTGCCTACCATTTGACCCTTAGATTCTGTAAAGCTCTCCGATGTACTGGTCTCCTGTGATAACCGTCTTTTCTGCATTACTCTATGAACCTGTAAAGCGCTCTGATACCCTCACGGGTCAAATTTGCGCTCTATAAAACCTTAAAATAAAATAAAATAGGAGAATCTCAATTTCATTACAAGACCGGAGGTTACCATTATGCATGTCGGTAGCTTTGTAAGACTAAATCAGACATATGTTTGATTGGTTTGCAGTAATGCTGCACGAAGGTGCTAGCATTAGACCAGTCAGCAGCTTTAAGAATATCGTCTAGCTTACCACCAGACCAGAAAGATTTACTGGCCATAGCACCTCTAAGTGAATGAGCTTGGAATTTCCTTGGATCAATACCTGCTAAATTCATAATAGTTTTAACCCATCTGGCAATAGAGGCCGAAGTTATAGCTCTGTGAGGTTTAACAAATGATATAAGTATCCAATTCACGCCCTGAGAACGAAGTCCATTCATTCTGCAATCGTCTTCTCTCATGCAATCTACCACACTAAGTTTTTTGCATAAATCAAAACGTGGATAAAAGATTGAATCAGACATAGTCTTAGTTCTTCTAATTAACTCAAATTTGACTCCAAACATGTTATAAGATCTATTTGTGATTTCAAGAGCTTTGACATCAGAGACCCTTCGGCAAGATATTAAACATAAAAGTGTTGCGAGCTTGATGGATAGACTTTACCTATTCAAGTGAATGTTATCCGGCCAATTTGTGAAAAGATCTAGTATTAACGTCACGCCCCAGAGAGACTCGTATTTGGGTTAAGAAGGTCTCCTTAGTCTAATACTTTTAAGCACTCTACAAACTATGACGTTCATACCTACCGTTTTACCTTTGATGAGGGCATGGTCTGCGGCGATAGCCGATCTATAACAATTGATTGTTCTATAGCTGCGACCCCTTTCAAACTGTTCCACAAGGAAGTTTACAATGTCAATATTAGGTGCCTCCCTGGAGTCCAGGTTTTTTTCCAGGCACCAATCTACCCAGCTTCTCCATATGTTGTTATACCTTTAGTAAGTGCCGGGGGCCCAATACTCTCCGACGAGAGTTGCAGCTGTCGATGAAAGTCCTGAGACTTCATTGGATCTCCTGACACTCTCCAGGCAAGAATGTTCAAATTCCCTGCCTGTACTAGGGGGTGACCTCCTCCATGTACGTCTGTTAGAAGATCCACTTGGTTTTGAATTAAAAGGGGGATGTCACAAGTTAGTTCCAGAGTAGTGGGGAACCAGACCAGAGATGGCCAGAAGGTAGTTATTAGAATAAGGAAGCATTCGTCTTGTCTCACATTCTGTATCATGGCAAAGGGAGGAAATGCGTATGCTTTGACTCCTTTCTAGCATTGGAGAAAGGTGTTCACTGCAAGAGCACCCGGGTCGGGCTTCCAGCTAAAGTATCTCTCCAATTGGAAGGTTAGTCTGCTCGCAAAAAAAACACGGAAGGGAAAGGTCATGGAGGGTCAAGTGCGCGTTGCACATTGAAAAGAGACTGGAGGTTTCTGAAATGTTTGGGTGTTTGTTGGGAGATAAATGGCTATCAGGGGTGAGTAGGTTAGAGGCTTTATGAGTCCAAAAATATGCAGAGGGACGAGGAGCTGGAAACCGTGGGTTTTACATAGGTGGTTTGGTGTATTGTTCGTTATATTTACAACATGAGATCTTGTAATTACCAGTAGATAACATCGGGTACAATGCAAGGATATGGTCTTAAAGTATGTATGGCTCGTTAAGCAGTAAGGGAACATAGATGTATTGCATACACCAAGTTTTTGCCGAAATAATTTAAAGCATAATATAGATAATTATGCTTACATGGATAAAAATGTTTAAAAAAAAAAAAATGCAAATTGTACTTTTTGAATGTGATTTTAATAGAAAGCTATGCAAGACAGTAATGGCTTTATTGTTACTTTACAGTGTCCCCTGACGAAGGTCGTATTCTGCCCGAAATGCATTGGGCTATTAATAAACACTGCTTGGAACGAACCATGGCATCAGTCGTGTTTTTACAAGAGGCTTGGATGGGCACAGTTTAAACATGAGAAACTTGGGAAAAAGCCGTATGAACTCCGCATTTAGAGCGCAAAACTAGTCACAAAGGATGATGTAAAAGAAAAAGTTTGGGAGAAAATTGATAATAATGATTAATTGATGGTCGAACAGATGAATGAATTAGCCAAGGAGGCAGTTCGAAGCTGTGCAATTGGTTTGGGGTGAAAATCTGCCTCATCTCGTTACATTGTCCACCTAAGTGCCAACAGGGTAAGGCACTATACCAATGCTGCACGCATTTCACTTAAAGGAAAGGACAAGTTTGATAAAATTGAATACAAGGGTGTGCATCCCGATTTCCTGCATTGTTTGTCACAGATTGTCCTACCAATGGATAGCACCCGCCAAGATATAAGAAAAAAAGTAAAAAAGATAAAGGCATCGAAGATATTTCTCTACACGGACGGAAAATAGACACTGGTTCGAGAAGCAAGTGGTGTGTTTCTAAGAAGGGACAACGGCATTGACTAATATGTTATTTGAAATGAACCGACACTGAACATAGCAACACTGTTTTGAAAAACAATGAACATTTTAACAGGTCGCGTTATATATTAGATGTATATCCAAATGATGCATTGTGGGCTTGTGAGTCTCTCTAGAGAGTTAGGAAGTTCAGTCAGCGCGCAGCGTGGCACGAAAATAGCGCTTTGAGCACCAATGAGGGCAGAGCAGGTCACATGAACATTATTTAAACGTAAAGAAAAAAACATGTGGCAAAGATATCGTTTTGAAAACGTGAGAATGTAGCGCTGAAAACTTCCTGAGCAGGTATGATAGCTAACAGTGATTCTAGTCTTGTCTTTTACCAAAATGAGATATTCATAAGAGGTTTTGAGAACGCATTTGAAAACACGAAAGGGAAAGGTCATGGAGGGTCAAGTGCGCGTTGCACATTGAAAAGAGACTGGAGGTTTATGAAATGTTTGGGTGTTTGTTGGGAGATAAATGGCTTTCAGGGGTGAGTAGGTTAGAGGCTTTATGAGTCCAAAAATATGCAGAGGGACGAGGAGCTGGAAACCGTGGGTTTTACATAGGTGGTTTCTGTGTATTGTTCGTTATATTTACAACATGAGATCTTGTAATTACCAGTAGATAACATCGGGTACAATGCAAGGATATGGTCTTAAAGTATGTATGGCTCGTTAAGCAGTAAGGGAACATAGATGTATTGCATACACCAAGTTTTTGCCGAAATAATTTAAAGCATAATATAGATAATTATGCTTACATGGATAAAAATGTTTTAAAAAAAAATGCAAATTGTACTTTTTGAATGTGATTTTAATAGAAAGCTATGCAAGACAGTAATGGCTTTATTGTTACTTTACAGTGACCCCTGACGAAGGGCGTATTCCGCCCGAAATGCATTGGGCTATTAATAAACACTGCTTTGAACGAACCATGGCATCAGTCCTGTTTTTACAAGAGGCTTGGATGTGCACAGTTTAAACATGAGAAACTTGGGAAAAAGCCGTATGAACTCCGCATGTAGAGCGCAAAACTACTCACAAAGGATGATGTAAAAGAAAAAGTTTGGGAGAAAATTGATAATAATGATTAATTGATGGTCGAACAGATGAATGAATTAGCCAAGGAGGCAGTTCGAAGCTGTGCAATTGGTTTGGGGCGAAAATTCACCTCATCTCATTACAGTAATGCTGCTAGACAGCGCAGCGGAGGTTACCATAGTGCGGCAAGCACTGCGTCCATTTCTGGATGCGACAGCAATTGAAACATCACAGTTAAAATTGCCGATACCTGAGTGGCTCCCCCTGACAGATTATATGACATAGGGCCCGATTCAAAGAACTAACTTAAGACAAAATACTAAACTTACTACTTTTGGCATTCACAGAATGCACTTACTACTTTTGGTATTCACAGAATGAACTTACTACTTTTGGTAATCACAGAAGTTAGGATTTTGTCTTAAGTTTGTCTTAAGACAGACTTAAGACAAAATCCTAACTTAAGTCTGTCTTAAGTCTGTCTTAAGTTTGTCTTAAGTCTGTCTTAAGTTTGTCTTAAGACAAAATCCTAACTTCTGTGAATACCAAAAGTAGTAAGTTCATTCTGTGAATACCAAAAGTAGTAAGTGCATTCTGCGAATGCCAAAAGTAGTAAGTGCATTCTGTGAATACCAAAATAGTAGTAAGTTTAGGATTGAGTCTTACGTTCATTCTGTGGATCGGGCCCAGTGTCCTTATGATTGAAGGTGACATACAAAGTGTAATTAAAGGGATCTTTTGGGAAAATCTGACTTCTTCTTATGACATTTTGTTGGCACAGACAGATTGGCCCCACCTTTTGTTCTTGCAGCTCCAAGAGGGGAGGAAGTTATACTCCCAAGTTTTTCATGTAACGTCTCAAAGGAGCACGCGGAGGCTTATGCAAAAGAGTGGGCTTTGGTGCTTGCACCGGTGCTGTACCATACTCAAGTGGGATGGAATAAAGATTCTCCCCCGCATGAGATACCATTACGGTCCATGCCACAGCCACAACCTCAGTATCCCATCCATCGGGAGACAAAAGCTCCCGTTTCGGAAATTGTGGCTCAATTAGAATATCAGGGAGTAATTGAGACATGTGTGTCACAGATGAATAACCCTCTGTTTACCATAGCCAAACCTGATGGGTCGTACTGCCTAGCTTTGGATTATTGGCATTCAAATTATCATTGTCGTACCTGTGCAGTTCAGAATACCCATAGTTCTGATCTAGTGGACAGTATAGTCGCAAAAAATATAAAACTACCCTTGATATTTCCAACGGCTTTTTGAGTCACAATTCGTCACCTGAAAGCCGTCAATAGACCGCCTTTACCTCCGGGGGAAAACAAACACAATTTCGGCGTTTGGCTATGGGCTACAAAAACAGCCCAGGTGTTATTGCTGCCCGTGTCATCTCTTTGTTGGATGGCATAGACCCTGATGCGTATTCATATGTTGATGATATTTATCTCACAGGTGACGAATTATGTCAGCATCTTTGTCGAGTGGACCGCTTCAAACATTTGTTTGTGGACTACGGCTATAAGTTTAACTTTGCTAAATCACACATTGCAGAGTATGCAGTGTTGTTCTTGGGCTACAAGCTCAATAATGAAGGTAGAGGCTTGGCGGCTCACTTCCTGGAGAAATGCAAACATTGTGGCCTCCTACAATCCTGAAAAAACGACAGTGTTTGCTGGGATTTTTGAACTTCGGTCGAACCTATATTCCCGAGTATGCCCAGCGTATCAAATCATTGTATGCTTTGATACAACCTACCTTTTCAAAAGCCTGCTGTCTTCCGGAACATTAATCTATTCTGCAATCTTTGCAGTCTGATCTTCTTGAATCTAAATACTTGTTGACACGTGATAACCACACTAACCTGGTGATACGTATCGTGCCAGGTGCGGTGGGTTTCACATATTTGACATTTAATGAGGGCAACACAGTGCCTATTGCTTACAAGTCACATTTGTACATTTTGGCTGAGCTGCAGTTTTCCACTGTTGAAAAAATCTCGACAGCTTTCCAGATGGCGATCCTAAAGGAACACGCACTGGCACAAGGGAAGGCCATTTTGGTTCTGACACCATATCCTGCTCTAGAAGCAGTGACAAAGGCAAGTGTACCAAACGCAAAGGCTTTGCAACCACGTTGGATACAAAGGGCTACTTTGATGACATCTTCGGATTTCATCTTCGACTCCTCCCTGCAAACACAGGAGTTTTTACAGTATGAATTTGTTCATCCTGCTCCTCTGTCTATGTGTCCGTTGGAGGAGTGGCATTATATCATTTACACAGACGGTTCAGCGCAACACGGTCAAAGCATCCTTATTCAGCAGCATGCGCAATTGTGGCTGGTTCCATAGTGAATGGAGAGTTCAAGTCAAATGTTGTACACACTCAGGCACTAGGAGACTGTACCGCCCAATTAGCTGAGCAGCGCGCTCTGGTGCTGGCCCTTGAGTTTGCAGAGCTGAATGTAACTACTCTCATTGTGAGCAATTCTTACTACTGTGTTCAGTCTTTCAACGACAACTTACACTTTTGGTCTCAAAATGTCTATTATGATTCTAAAGGCAGCGCAAACAAGCATAAAATGCTTTGGATTCGAGTCGCAGATCATAAAGAACGCCTGCCTCTCACAAATGCAATTCATACTCTTGGCCACCAGCATGTAGGAGTACACGCGGTTTGCAATAGTTTAGCTGCTGAAGCAGCTAAATCAGCAGTAGCCGTGTTTTCAGTTGCAGCGGTTACTAGATTCATGAATAAGATTGATAATGACATCTTGGCAGCTATTTCTGCTACAGAGAAGGGCTGCAATTACCCGGAGGGTTTCCCTTCCAGATACTCTTATCACTTAAGTCCCGATTAAGTCCCTTATGTGAGGATTAATGACGTTGGTGACAGGTTAATTCCCAACGCGGACCGCAAACTTTCACTAATAACAGCCGCACACGAAGGTTTAGCTTCGGCACATGCTGGAGTGTCAGCGACTGTTTCAATCTTACAGCAGCGTTACTGGTGACGTGGGTTGTATATACAAACCTGTATCTTTCACAGTGACGCCGCGCTCTGTGCACTTGCCTGAGAATCTCCTGCTTCAACCTTCCCTTTGCCTCCCACTCCTCGCCGGACCCGCTCCGCGGGTCCCGCATCGTGGTAGAGGCAGTCTGCTGTTTGGGGCATCATCTTCCATCTGCACCGACACCGGCAGGGCTGCGAGGTACAGCGGAGGACTCCATTGTCCAGGAGTCTCCGCGCGCCCGTCTCCAGCTGGGCTCCTCTCCCTGCCGGCCGCGCCCCCACCACACCAGGACTTAACGAGCACTCCAAGGCTCCTACATCGGATCTTTCACAGTGACGCCGCGCTCTGTGCACTTGCCTGAGAATCTCCTGCTTCAACCTTCCCTTTGCCTCCCACTCCTCGCCGGACCCGCTCCGCGGGTCCCGCATCGTGGTAGAGGCAGTCTGCTGTTTGGGGCATCATCTTCCATCTGCACCGACACCGGCAGGGCTGCGAGGTACAGCGGAGGACTCCATTGTCCAGGAGTCTCCGCGCGCCCGTCTCCAGCTGGGCTCCTCTCCCTGCCGGCCGCGCCCCCACCACACCAGGACTTAACGAGCACTCCAAGGCTCCTACATCGGATCTTTCACAGTGACGCCGCGCTCTGTGCACTTGCCTGAGAATCTCCTGCTTCAACCTTCCCTTTGCCTCCCACTCCTCGCCGGACCCGCTCCGCGGGTCCCGCATCGTGGTAGAGGCAGTCTGCTGTTTGGGGCATCATCTTCCATCTGCACCGACACCGGCAGGGCTGCGAGGTACAGCGGAGGACTCCATTGTCCAGGAGTCTCCGCGCGCCCGTCTCCAGCTGGGCTCCTCTCCCTGCCGGCCGCGCCCCCACCACACCAGGACTTAACGAGCACTCCAAGGCTCCTACATCGGATCTTTCACAGTGACGCCGCGCTCTGTGCACTTGCCTGAGAATCTCCTGCTTCAACCTTCCCTTTGCCTCCCACTCCTCGCCGGACCCGCTCCGCGGGTCCCGCATCGTGGTAGAGGCAGTCTGCTGTTTGGGGCATCATCTTCCATCTGCACCGACACCGGCAGGGCTGCGAGGTACAGCGGAGGACTCCATTGTCCAGGAGTCTCCGCGCGCCCGTCTCCAGCTGGGCTCCTCTCCCTGCCGGCCGCGCCCCCACCACACCAGGACTTAACGAGCACTCCAAGGCTCCTACATCGGATCTTTCACAGTGACGCCGCGCTCTGTGCACTTGCCTGAGAATCTCCTGCTTCAACCTTCCCTTTGCCTCCCACTCCTCGCCGGACCCGCTCCGCGGGTCCCGCATCGTGGTAGAGGCAGTCTGCTGTTTGGGGCATCATCTTCCATCTGCACCGACACCGGCAGGGCTGCGAGGTACAGCGGAGGACTCCATTGTCCAGGAGTCTCCGCGCGCCCGTCTCCAGCTGGGCTCCTCTCCCTGCCGGCCACGCCCCCTCGGTACAACTCCTAAAAAGGAATCACAACTCCCGCTGCGCGGGAGCGCGCGGGAGCGCCGGGAGAAGCCCGGGACAAGGGCGGGACCGTCTGTGGCCGTCCGGGGACGACTGAGGACGGGACGGGTCACCCCACTAACATCTAGTTTCCAGTAATACGAACAAAAAGTGACCATTGTAGTGTAAGTACATCAAAGAAAGGTAACAATTGTCCCTCACTTCCCGTGTTGCGACATTCGTGGGTGTCTCCTCACAAATGGGTCTAAAGAAACTGCGCTCACGGACAATTTTCATGAAACGTATGGGAACTGAGGAAGCCGTTAGAAAATCTACCGATAAAAGTGTTAAAGCCGGCCGCAACAGCCTCACCCCAGCTATCAGTGAATATTTCTCGTCACTACCGGCAAAAAAGAAACCGGAAAAAACAATGTCTGCCAATGAAAATTTAACATCAGGAAGCTTGGAAGATCGATCTTGTTTATCAGCATCCCCCCTTACGTCTCATAATGTCAGTGACACTGTGTTTAACAACAAGTCTCCTTTCATAATAAGAAAACAACAACCTGAAAATTCCAACTCTTCCACGGTGAAATCATCAACACCTATAAAAAACCATGAGGGTGTACACAAAACAGTAGATTTGAGTATTTTAAATAACACAGCAGAACAAAAAAGTTTGAACTCTGATATTCTCTTGATAAAGGGCAACGGGAGCCCTCAATTTCTAAAAGACTCATGTTCTCCCAACCAAAAAGCAGGAGAAAACAGTCCAGAGTTAAAGTTAACAAATACAGATCCAAAAAAACTTTCTATACACGACCAAGATTCCTATTTAGACCCCTTTACAATAGATACCAATATTCCTGAAAAATCTTCTATTCCCTTATCTAAAGCCCTCTTTACATTACAAGAGATTCTCGAATCAGTTCTCTCCTTTCTAGGTAATATCCTCGAGAACTCTGACCAAACTCTGGACGTTCAAATTGGTATTCTGAAATTTTTAGTTGAAGAGAAAAGAAAAAAGGAGTCCCCTAAAAATATAGAAGGAAAACAAGAGGATACCAATCGACGTCAAGCAAATGATAATAAGCAAACCATCTGCCACTCATCTACTCAGACATCATACGACGACTTCAAATTAACCGACAAAAAGGAAAATAAGGATTATCTCAATGATTCCACTGTATTCTCATTGAAACGTCTGTTTAGAGAAAATCCTCCGAAAAAACAAAAACCTTTCCCAATTTTCAATAAAATAGGAACGGAAAGATCTGACAACGACTCTGGAAACGAAGGTGAGGCATCGAACATAGAGATTAAAACTGAAATATCTTCAGGAGAAATGACACCAAACTCAACTAAGGGTGTTACGCTAAAGGGAAAAAATAAAAGGAAGAAAAAACCTATGAGAAGGATTCACAAAAAGCAAGCACGAAAACTGAAATTCCAAAAAATTATAATGCCACAAAAAGAACTACAAGAGAACGACGTTGAGAAAAATACTCCGTGTAGGAGTAAAAAAGAAGAATCCCCTATCGGAACAACTAAGGATAAAACGAAGTCCTTGAACCCAAAGGCGGATGTATATTTCCCTGTAAAATCAGCTTCTATGACAATAGATGAAATTGCAGAAAAAATCTCTTCTGAAAAGGAAAACGACTACAGGAACGCCACGCAATCTAAGATACTGCAATTTGAAGAATTATTCCCTACTGATAATATCCCTCTTAACAGAAGTAGGATTCTATACCTTCTACAGAATATAACACCTCTCCAGAATATGACAAGTAGGGACATTGACTTGGTGTCATTTCCAACGCGAGGTCAAACCAAAACCGCAACAGTCTCGTTTTGGTCTCCAGTGATACCAAGTATAATTCTGAAGGAGAAAGAGATAATACACCGATTCGGTTATGACGTAATAGATAAAGTTGTGCTTAAAGGAAATAAAAAACCTCCAAACTCCAACTATAGCACGATTCTTTTATCCACACTGCAATCAAACGAGGGACAAAGATCCTCGGGGACATTAAGATACATAGAGGGTATACATAATAGAGAAATGGATCAAAGAGAAGAGATACTGAAAATCCGAGTAAAGAAAGGTGAAAGGGAAGTATGGCATATGGAATCAAAGGAAAAATATGTAGAAAATAAAATGGAGAACTCATGGACCTGGCTACCAGGGATTCTAAACTATAACAAAGGTACCAACCATCTAAAATATCCTGTTTAACCAAGGTCTTAAGATCATATCGTGGAACATCGCTGGTAGAACAAAGAAAAAAATGAAAGAGGTTCTCAGTAACCAGCCGGACATACTGGCCCTACAAGAAACCTGGGCAATAGAGCCCATATCACAAAAAGGTTTCTATGCGTATAGTATCTGTGCTAAAGCCTCAAACCGGGGCCACGCAAAAGGGGGATTGGCTTTTTTAATGAGAGAGGATCACTCGTGGGTACAAGAGATAGTGGAAACTAAAAGTGAGAACGTGCAATGTATGAAATTGTCCATGAAAGCCTACAATCAGATTACCACTAAACCAATACTGCTTTTCAACGTATATGCCCCTCCAGGAAAAAACTACGACAGTTTATATGATGAGATCTTGCAAACTATCACACAAATAATCGAAACCCATACCCCCTCACCCTATATAATTATGGGGGATTTCAATGGGAAAATTTCCAACCCAGAACTAAAAAAATGGGGAAAAATCCTGGAAGAAGAAAGCATGGAACAAGTTATCCCTCAATTTCCCGATGGTATTCGATCTAATAAAAGAGGGAAAACACTGTTAGCAGTACTCCTTTCCATAAACGGAACAATCCTTAATGGGAACGTTAAAGGCGATATCCCGGCAGCGTACACAAGACAGGGAAACGGGAGACCATCTATATTAGACTATATTATCTGTGGTAAAGACCAGCACGAAACAATGTTCCATTTGTGCTCTAATTTTTCTTCAGAAAGCGACCATGCCATCATGCAACTCGCAACCAGTTGGTTGGTTCCGTCTGCAGAAGAAGGCTTGATGACCCTCGGCAGAAAGGAAACTCTGGTAAGCAGCGATCAGAGACGTATTTTCTGGAATCCTTCCTCTCTGAGCAAAATGACAAATCTGGTAGATCATCAACAGTTTTTAAGGAACTTTTACTCTGATGACCCTATAGAAAATTTCGAGACCATGCTCATTGAACTCAAGGAGGTAATAATTGAAAGGAATCTTCAAAGTACTAATATAACCCAAAAAAGGAAAAATAATAACAAACCAGGGAACTCAACGACAAAGAAAATCATAAACAAATTGATACGTGCCCAATACTCACATTTCTCTCCCACAAGAAAGAAAGAAATAAATAAACTGAAAAACCAACTCAGGAGAGAAAAAATACGTGAGAGAAAATCCTTTGAAGATCGTAATTGGGTAGATTTACAAATTGCTGCCAAAGAACAAAACCAAAGAACCTACTGGTCCATAATAGCCAAGTTATCCGGGACAAAAAAGAAACTACAAGCAGTACCCGTCCCTCCGAAAGAGTGGGAAACTTACCTGGCTGAGCTTTATAAAAAAAATCTCGGCAAACTACAAGCAAGCAGACCAGATAAGGCAAAGGTAAAAGCTATTGAAAAAACAATTCCAACAACTACGACAATAATGGTCGAAACACACATTCGGAGGGCAAGAAGCTCAGGAGCCTTTGGTCCCGACCAAATCCCTATAAAGGCCATACAAACAAACTCTAGGGAATGGAGCCTCTTTCTTACCCCACTTTTTAATTATATTTTCTCCACGGGTCAGGTTCCTAAGTCTTGGCAAGGGAGTACCATTATCCCTATTCATAAAAAAGGTTCCAAAACGGTCGCAGGCAACTACCGCCAAATTGCCCTGATGGACGCCACTGGGAAAATATTTGCAGCAGAGGTACTACTACAACTAAAAAACTGGGCTTTTTCGAAGGGTTTGATACCCATGGTCCAAGCAGGCTTCCGGCCCAAACACTCTGTGACGGACAATATTGCAATCATCCAGTTTTTTCTGGACAAATACGTCACAAGAAGAAAACAGACGGTCTACATGGCTTTCATAGACTACTCGACAGCATTCGACCGAGTGGATCGGCCCACACTGTGGAATAAACTGAAGAGTCTGGGAATCAACGATCACCTGCTACAGGCAATAATAAGTCTCCACACAACGACATGGTGTCGTGTTCAAATGGGGGGCCAAAAAGGACTAACGAAAAAAATAGACACCGAAAACGGCCTAAAACAGGGTTGTCTCCTAGCTCCAATGTTGTTCTCGCTATATCTCCACGATTTACCAAATCAATTACTAAAGGGCTCCAGCCTGCCCCCAAAAATCAGTCAACAACGAGTACACCTGCTGCTCTATGCGGATGATATCGTCCTTTTCGACCTCACACCATATGGTCTACAAAAATCTTTAGACATTTTGTTCAAATACTCAAATGACAATTTCTTAATCCCGAACGTAAGAAAAACCAAAGTCGTGGCCTTTACTGGGAGGAAGAAAAGTGTCAAATATATCTGGAAGCTTGGCGAGGAAAAGGTCGATGAAGAGAAAGAATATATCTATCTCGGAAGGGTTCTTTCCAAGAATCTAACAAATACAATGCATATAGAAAAGTTAACGAAAAAATCTGACTTGCATGCAGGAGCACTAACGAGACTGTACAACGCCACGGGGAGCAGGCATTTTTCCTCACTATTAAAAATATACAGGGCTAAAATACCAGCGGTTCTGTCGTATGCCACAGAACACATTCCAATTCAACAATGGGGCTACATGGACCGTCAGGAAGGAAAAATCCTGAAAAAAATAATGAAGGTCCCGAAAGCTACTCCAGTACAGGTCCTAAGGCTGGAATTTGGAATTACTAGCGCCTTTGCCACTGCTGTGGCAAACATAATTAGATGGGCCTACCAGCTACTCCATGCCACGGAGGGAACTCTACGTCTTTTGATACAAAAAGAGACTTTTGGCACAGATATGGTTAAACAAACTTTTTCAGCGAACATGTCAGTGGCATTTCAAATGGCTGAAATCTCTACAGAAATCCTGCAGACTTGGTCCGCGTCACAACTAAAACTCTTTCTTAAATGTTTTACACCTAGGGTAAGTTATGATTTGGACTCCGCTCATATCTGCAGGCTAAAAACATTCAAGCCATTTACTACCATCATAGAGTATAAACGTATACAGCCATATATCTACTTTTGTCTCTCACATAATGCAAGGAGGGTAATTTTTATGTATCGGGCTGGGATCTTACCTGTACAGGTTTATAAATCAACATGGTTACCCGGAGATCAATCCACCTTATGTTTGCTATGTCTAGGGGGTGAACAGACTGTGGAGCACTTACTGTTTGTTTGCCCTAACTCTAAAGTGGTAGCAGCTCGCGCTCAGCATTTATCATCGATTTACAGATCCTGCAGGTTAACAAAGGAAAAAGAAATTTTAGCAACGGTTATAAATCCCCCAAATGAATTTGTATGTTATAATTTGTATAAATTTTTTAAATCCATGTTAACCTTATATTAATTTCCTATGTACGTATTACATGTATAGTTTACTTTTATCTTATGTTATATTTGTGGTCCTCGGTAGAGTACCAACACAAATAAAATCTTTTTGACTTTGACTTTGAACACGGGAACGATAGCGAGGTCGACGCTCCTACAAACCTGTAATTATGTGCTTTCATGTGACATTTGCCAGCTGATTAAGCTGTTTACTGTAGCACGTCCACCACAAACACCGCTGTGTATTTCTAATAGACCATTTGGATGTGTTTATTTAGATCAATGCGGTCCATTTTCTTCAGATACTGCCTATGGATTCATCTTAGTTGCAGTTGATTCATGCACACGTTTTCTTTGGGTGTGGCCACAATGTAGTGCTGATGCTCAAACTTTCATCGGGGATTTGCATGTCTTTGTGGGAATTTTTGCATGTGGCACTTTCCATGCTGACCATGGTCCTGTGTTCGCCTCTATGGCGTACAAGGAGGCCATGGGGCCTTTGGGAGTGCAGGTCAAATTTTCATCTCCATACAGACCTGAGGTTAATTCAGTTGTAGAGCGAATGAACCGTGACTTAAAGAAATCCATGACAGCTAGGGTCCTAGGTACTGGCAGAAACTGCTTCTCCCATTTGTATAGCATACAATGTGCACTAAATAATCTCCCTAGAAGATCTCTGGGTGGGCGGACCCCATACAAAATGCTCTTTGGCATGAAAATGTTTGTGCCAGACCTCGATGGTCTAGACATGGCGGCAATTGCTGCATCCTTTGACGTAGATAATCATTCTGCTGCATTACAGAAGGTACAAGAAACCCGGGACAGTCTTGCAAAGGAACATTTACTCTCTGCCACAGATGCAGCACTGCAGATTCTGGTAGTCGGCTGGCTACCCAAAGTCAGAGACCTGGTCCGAGAGAATGTGGACAACAAAAAGGAGTTGGGCCCCTCTTATCATGCACCTGTCCCAGTGCTTGGCTTGAAAGGTACTCGTACAGTCATTTTACCACCACTTCCTGGTCGAAAAGACAACAGAAAGCTCTCTGTGGACAATGTCACGGTACAACATCTGGCCAATTCTGAATAGTATAACACCAGCGTCTTCATGTTTGGTGATTTCCAGGAATCCAGTATTGGGTGCTTCTGACACCGTGCAGCCTGATACTGCCATAGAAATGGACTCTGTCAATAATCCTTTGCTAAACCTCCCTGTTTCCAGTCTAAATGAAGAAACTGAGTATATGTATCCAGCCACCGAGTTGTCACCTGGGTTGCAGCCGGATACCCTTCACCAGTCACGTTTCTCTTTTGACTCAAACTCTACATTATCATTGACTCTTACCAAATTCTTTATTTTTGTGGCTTGGTTTAAACAAACTTATTTGATTCCACCTTGGACATACATTTGGATGGACCTTTTTGCCAAGTCAATTGGATTTGTGACATTCTTTTTCCGTCTTATAAATGGTCACTACATACCTGAACGCTCTGCTGTGAAACTGGTCGATGGAACATTGGCCCCGCATTCGTCTTCCCTCATCATGTAGAGGGACCTGACTTCTGTCAACATATCCACCTGGCCGGTTGTGGATGGCATAGTTTGGGATGCAGTGGATTTTCAGATTTATGGCCCTACAGAGATAATTAACATACCAAATGTACTTCATGTTTCCATGGGTGATGTAGTGAAACACAATATACGGTCTGATGATTGGGACGTACATGCAATACAATCTCTGTTTTCAGATTTGAAGTACTATGCTGCTTTTGATGCTGGAGATTTGTATTTGAATACTGCAAATTATGCTGATTTGTTTTGCTACCAGCATTATGGCCATCATTTCCTGCATAAAGCTAATATATGTAGAAATGTTTTTAATTACACACAGTGGGAACATTGCCCGGCTCCATTGGAAGGTAGCTCAAAAACGTTTTTGAAAAAATTTACACATTTTACAGACTTTGATAAATCCAAACAAGAATCCTTTTATTTTAAATTAAACGTTTCATCCAATTCTAAAGTGATGCTCACCCAAACCAAATTAGTGTATTACCAAACCTTTATTAATGATGTGTCGGTGGGTGGCTATGATCTGTGAAAGGCCACAATAGATCTTAAATCTATGTGGGGTTCTAGACGCTGGTAGGTTCGAGGCACTGAAGCTTTACATCGCTCATGCCTCATTCCAAATCAAGTTTTATTTTTGAATGATTTGGTCTATCAAACTACGTGTTTTGGATTGGCAACTTCAAAACAAATTAATGCCCCTGCCATTCCTGCTCTGGCTACATATCTTAACTGGACCAATCATACTGAATATTCCATTGATGAGTTGCAGTCCTTATTCAAGAATGTTACTTTTAATATTTCTGCTTTAGACCCCCAAGGTTGGTTGGTTTGGCAAACCAGCTCCAATGCTTGCCAACTCTGTTTCCATGACAAGACCCCTGATTATACACAGGATAGGCCTGATTAAGCATGGGCGGAAAATCCGTTTCGCTCGCGGATTTTGCGGATTTTCGGAAAATTCGCAATCCGCGAGATTCGCGAATCTCCCGCAAAATCCGCAAATCCGCGAGCAGCGGATTTTGCTCGCACTGCTCGCACTGTTCGCGTGAGTTCGCGGCTTCCCAGTACAACTTCGCGCCCCGCGAATAAGTGCTAAATTGCAGAAATACGATCTTAGCAAAACTGAAACTACTTACCAGGTTCAAAAGTTCAGGCTCATCATTAGTAGCCATTTCCTGTAGTGCTTCCTGAGGGGCCCCTCCAGAGTTCAGTTGCCAGTTGCAACTATTATGTGACCCTGCTCTGAACCTCAGAATAGTTACACATATGCCACAAAGGTCCTGAATTACAGCTAAGGGAGACAAGCAGGAGCCAGGCTGGAAGTTAAAATCCATTAATCAGCCCCTAATTCATTATTGTCAGTTGGGGCAGGGCAGGTGTTGTAACTAATTTTGCAACAATTAAAGCACTTAGCAAGTGCAAAAGATCACTAATCAGGGCGCACTAAGGAAGCAGGTGCCAGCTAAAAAAATATTCTGTGACACATTAATCAGCCCCAAATTAATTCAGGTCACTTGAGGCAGGGAAGGTGTGCTTTGCTTTGCCGAAAATAATGTACACTGGACAACCAGAGGGTGTGGTGATGAAACAGAGGGTGGCATGGGTGGGCCAGAGGGTGGCATGAGTAGTCAGAGAGTGGCAGTGGTGACAGAGAGTGGCAGTGATGAAGAAGAGTGTCCCAAACAGGCTGGACACGTAGAAACAACAAGTTCGCAAAACTTGCGACCCGACAGGTAAGTTCGCAAATTGCGAAATTGTAAAAACCCTCGCGAACTGGCAGAAACACGGGCGAACACAAAAAAAAAAATCCGCAAATTCGCGGGAATTCGCGGATTTTGCGGATTGCGAGTTCGCAAATCCGCAAAATTCGCGAACGCGAGATTCGCAAAATTCGCCCATGCTTAGGCCTGATCCACGTTTTTCTAACTGCCATTCAGTTACCATCTACTCTGCTGGTAAATTATGTCAAAACTGGTTAAAACACTCAACACTGTCATCTGTGAAACAACATTTGTTGTTATTATCAGGTGACATTGATTTGACACATTTTATAAAGGGCCTGCTGGTGCTAGATCGAAGCAAATTATTTACGCAACCTATAGTCAAATATGGAAGCTGTCCCAAATTGAGGCTGCTTCCCATTTAAGGGCGATAGACCAGGCTAATTTGGAAAAAGTCCTTGCTGTTGTGGATAATAGTATGAACACACTTTCCTTCCGCATTCATACCTTGGACAGCATTGTTTCATCTGTTGTTGATATTGTGCAAGATGATATGTCTGTTTTGTATCATTGACAGAATCAATTGCGTTCAGTTATGCAATTTGCATGGTCATTACAAACTCTTAAAATGGGGAAAGTTCCTTGGGATTCTTTGAACGCGTCATCTTTGTTTATGACTTTTAACTTAACAGACAAACAGAGATTTATGTCCATGAAAGTTGCTACATACATGCTTTTACACATTGAAAAATTAGAACCTTTGCCTTTTTCTGTGGCCGAAACTAAAGCTGCTGTCTGGCTCATACGTGGGGTAATAATCTTACCATTTCCCTTGTTTAATTTGAGCTCCTGTGTGAAACATTACCCCCTAGGCCACTATGAACCCTTGAGCAGTGCATTCCTTCATGAGGTGTGGTCATTACCATTCGCTTACAGATGCTTGCGGGATGATAAAGAAGTTTACCTAACTGGGGAATCATGCTATTCACAATAGGCCATTCTCCGTCTACAAAAATATACAGTTGCACGGGACCTGTAACTTAACGGCCCGAATCTCGCATGCATTCTGAAAAGTATTCCAGTGCCCAATATTACACCAACTTTCACTCTGCTTGCGGTAGTTATCCGCTTTTAAATAAGGAGGAATGCTGCGGAATGCTTGCTGGCTCCCTTAAATTGTGACAGTCCCGTCGCTGTACAAATGTACTGTTTCCACCCCCACATGGGAGACTCAATAACTCAGTCTGTCCTTCCATCCTGACCTTGAGAGTGGACTTCGATAAGTTGAGCAGAATTAGAGTATTGTTATCCTAAAAAGAATTTTCTCTCACATCTGCACGTGAGACATTCGTCCTTCATGTGGCCAATTCACGATCAGAGGTGCAGGCCCTTCCTAGTACTGACCTCCCACTGCATTTCGGTGCTTTGATTCATACTATTTTCAATGCCTCTCATACTGCCAGCTTAGCCCAATTTTTTTTAAGTTGTGGGTTCTGGCCGATGGGTCTTTTTTCCAAACTATTTTTGGTGTAATACCGGCATTTATTCATTCTATTTTTTCCAGCGTCTTCAGTGGGTTGCCACGGTTACTTACCTTAGCTGCTGGAGTACTGCTATTAATTTGCCTGCTGCACAATGGTTGCTTTTCCAGTGGCACTACACAGCCAAGACCAACTGCAGATGCTTTGTAGCCGTATGCTTGAATGCTATGGTACTCTGCCCCTGGCCACACTCAGCGTGGCTTACGGATTGTCCTTTCGTTTTACACATTACACTTGCGTGCAACCTGTCTTCACCTGCTTAGAATGTTCATTTGAAAGGGCATTCGACCTTTGCCTCTCCAATACGGTGTCTACTGCCCCGGATTTTGATCTGCTGAGGAGTCCCTTAATGTCCCATGAGCAAGAGTGTTCCGGTGTTGGGATTATGGCCTTCGTGGCTGCGCTTGGAGTTTTGGCTCAGTGGGATATCTGTGCAGCAGCACAGGATTTCCTACAACGAAGTTACATTGAGTATCACGCAAGTTGTCCGGTGATGGTGCTGAAGGCACCTCATATTGAGGAAATGTCTGTTCTTTCAGTTCGCTTGAATGGATGGCGTCTCTTTTTTCTGATGATAACAATGACTTCCTCTTGAAAGCAGTTGCAACTTATTGCTCATACACTTTGTTGGATTACCCAGGCTGGCACCGATCATCTGCAGGATATTTTTTTTTGTTTGTTGTTTCTTTTCTCTCTTTCCTCTTTTATTGACCATTTTAAAAGACAAGAGATTTCCTTCACAAAATTGACAGGCTGAATTCCAAATTGACTTTTTCTGCCACATTCTCAAATCACTGAATGATCGATGCTCTGACTTCATGCTCAACCTTCTTGAACTCTATGGGCCCGATTCACAGAACTAACTTAAGACAAAATCCTAAACTTACTACCATTTTGGTATTCACAGAAGGTACTTACTCATTTTGGTATTCACAGCAGGCACTTACTCATCAATGAGTAAGTGCCTTCTGTGAATACCAAAATGAGTAAGTTACTCAAAATGAGTAAGTTACTCATAAATGAGTAAGTGCCTTCTGTGAATACCAACATGAGTAAGTGCCCTGGAGTGTAAGGGTCCAGGGAAGATGGCTTGGATAGAGGAAGACAGGAGACCCAGCAGTCTGGCTAGTTCTCTCAGGGGTAGGCTTTCTTGTTTCAGGACATGTCTTATTTCTTTTCTGGTCTTTGTTATTTTCTTTGATGGGAGTAAAAGGAGACATTTCGTTGTATCTACGGTGAAACCTAAGAATTTCAGTGTTCTGGAAGGGGGATAAGATGGATTTTTCCTTGTTTACAATGAACCCCAGGCTTTCTAATAGATTAATTAAGGTCTTCAGATCTTGAATTATCTGTGAATGGTCTTGGGACATTATAAGGATGTCGTCTAGATATATGATAAGTCGAAAACCTCTTTCTCTTAGGAATGAGGCGATTGTTCTCATGTCTTTGGTGAAACACCATGGGGTAGAAGATAGGCCAAAAGGAAGGGCTTGAAAATGGAACAGATGGTTTTTCCACATGAACTGGAGGAAGGGTTGGTGGATCTTGGTCATTGGGATGGTAAAGTAAGCATATTTTAAGTCTAGCTTGACTAACCAGTCCCCCTCTAGTAACAAATCCCTCAGGAGATGGATGCCTTCCATCTTGAAGTGCCTGTAAACTAGATATTTGTTTAGTTCCCTCAAGTTTATAACAGGTCTCCAGCCCTTGTCCTTTTTCTCAAGGAGAAAGAGAGTACTTACAAATCTTATTGCTTCCAATGAGACTTCTATTGTTGCTCCTTTCTGAATCATAGAGGATATTTCCTCTTCTACTATTTTCTGTTGGTCTAATGTGAGCGGGATGTATCTCGGTAAAGAAGTTTGTGTAGGAGTAACCACAAGGCCTATCATGTAACCCTTGACAGTGTTTAGTACCCATGAATCTTGAGTAATTAATTTTCAATTCTGAAAATTAGAATTTGAGCCTGCCTCCCACCTTTTGGGGGAAAGAAGGAGGAGAAAGAGGTAGAATAATCACTTTGGGGGTTGTTGTTGCAGGAGGCTCCACTGTTGCAAGCGCCTCTCCCTCCCTGGGGGTAGAATTGGGGGCGATTACAACAGTAACCTCTTCCATAGCCTCTGAATCCTAAATAGGGCCTTTGATTGAAGCGGCCGGAAGAAAGGCCCCTTCTTCCGGCCCGACCAAAAAGGTCAGGATTGAATACGTGCCTCATATTGTGCTGAGCCTTAGCCAGAGGCGTAAAGATCTAGACATATTTTCCTTTTTTTTTTTTTTTTAATTTGTTTTTTATTGTTGCATCATAGTATATGGGTACAGTGTAAATCATCTGCTGACGTGGCGTCAACATTCAGCCACGATCAGCTAGGCGCGCAACGTTTTCTTGTTTTATATAACTGGTACAATTAGGTATTTCCTCCATTAAACAGCACAGATCGAGCAAATATGTCTGCAGGCTGGGATACAGTAAACGTATTCCGCCAAGGGGACGGAGAATAACAGTGGGCATGTGAGTTCCCGCCTCGAGGGCGTAGGATCGGGGTCTGTACAGTTCGCATAGTGGTGCTACCAGAGAATGGGGGGGACAAAACTGTGGGAGGGAAGCATGTGGGCGCTAGCAGGGTCCAGGTAGGGGGATACTGGTGACGGGTGTCGGGGGGGGCACAGGGCTTTCCAGTTTGCACTCTCAGGGGGAGAGGGACGAACAGGGGGTGATACGTCCCGTGCATGTGAGTGATGGGATGGGTGATATGATAGATGGGAATTGACCAGGATGCGTGGGGCACCGGGGTCGGCCCTGGGGTGGTTGACACCAGGCAGAGACTGCTGGCCCTCTCGGGCGGGGGGGGGGAGGAGTAGGTGGGTCCCCTGCATGCAAGGACTGCCGGAAGCTATGAAGGAGCATGGCCCATTCCATGGAAATGGGAATTTTACGCACGCCCCTGGCTTCCTCTTCCCTAAGAGCATCCTCTTCCGCCGCCGCCCACTTACAGACCGCCCCTGTCCATGCTGCTATAGGTGGGCCCTCCGAGGACCGCCAGTGCATGGCTATGCATCTGTTCGCCAACAGGAGCGCTAAGGACACGAAGCGTCTATGCACCGGTTCTTGCTTAGGGACATGAAAAATGCCTAGTGCGCTGGACTCCCAGGTGGCTAGTGTGGTAAGACCTGTGAGTTCCGACAGTGTTCCGTGCACCGCCCGCCATAAGGGGTGAAGGTTGGGACAACTCCAAAACATGTGCCGAAAATCTGCATCAGGGAAGCAACATCTGGGGCATAGGAATGGTGTAGAGGGATAGAACTTCTGCAAGCGCGCTGGGGTGAGGTATGCCCTGTGTAAAATATAGTATTGGGTGTTTTTGAAGCGGGCGTTCCTAGAGACGCGTTTTGGGGCCTCGAGTGCTTTAGTCCATTCCGAGTCTTGTAGTGTGCGACCTATGTCCTCCTCCCACGTAGCACGTAAAGTCGTCAGGGGAGCGTGCAATAGTTCCCGGATAGATTTATATAGCCAGGTGACCAAGTGGCGTCCCACTCCCATATGTAGGATAGTATGTATTACTGGATGCGTGTCTGGCTCGCTGGTTCGGAGATTATAATGGGGCCGGTACCCATCGAGCAACTGTCTGTATCTAAGGAATTGACCTGCGGGGAGCCCGTATTCAGCGACCAGTCGGTCGAGTGATTTCAGCTGGCCTTCTTCAAAGAGCGACTCCATATCTGTGATGCCACAGTGCGACCATTCGGTTAACAGTGGGGCCGTGAATTAGGAGTCATGCCTGGGGCTGCCTATCAACGGTAATAGCGGGGAGTATGGAGGTCTACTGGGGGACATCCGGTGGATCCGCATCATGCACCGGTGCGCTATCGCTACCTGGAGGGGGTATGTTCGCCGTGGCTTGGTGCCCGGGAGGAGCAGACGGGTGAGTTCTGGGGATGTGACTCTGCCGGCCGGGGTAAAAGTCTCTTGGGGGTAACGGTCCGCCGTCCAGTATGACAGCCATTGGAGCTGCGCCGCAAGGAAATAAGACTCGAAGGACGGAGCTCCAAGCCCACCTTGCGTTGTGGGAAGTTGGAGGGTTTTCAGGGCAACCCTGTGTCGGCACGCGCCCCAGATAAGGGTACCTAGGAGGGAGTCGACGTCTCGGAAGAAGGACCTGGGTGGCACTACCGGTAGATTTGTAAAGTGGTAGAGGAGTCGGGGAAGCATCACCATTTTAGCCAGGGCAATCCGTCCTATTGGGGCTAGCGGGAGATAATTCCAGAAGGCTACAGTCGGGCGCAGGCCAGCGAGTGCTTTACGGTGGTTACCCTCAAAGATGTCTGCTGGAGAGTGGTGCAGGCGGACACCGAGGTATCGGGGAGCTTCTGCGGACCAGGAGAGTTTATGCGGTCCGAGCTCGACTTCCCGGGGGGGTAGACTCGAGTGAAAGGGGTAGACTGTGGACTTGTCCCAGTTCACCTGGAGTCCCGAGGCATCTGCAAATTCCGCCAGCGTTACCCCTATGGGGGCCAGGTCAGTCTCGATGTCTCGGACGTATATGAGGAGGTCGTCCGCGTACATGGAGACGCAATGTGTGCCGTCCGCGAGTGGAAGGCCCCAGTTCACACCCTCCAGGCGCAGCCGAACTGCCAGAGGCTTGACTGCTAGCGCGAATAAGAGAGGCGACAGGGGGCACCCTTGTCTCGTGCCTTGCCGAACTCCAAACGCCGGTGATATGCGTTTCCTGATACGAACACGCGTGGTCAGATCGGTGTACAGAAGGCGTGTGTATGCCGTGAGCGTCGGGCCGATGTTGAGGCGCCGCAGGACTGAGAATAGATAGGGCCAGGTGAGGGTGTCGAACGCCTTCTCCAGGTCCATAATGAGGCAGGCGGCGCGGGGGAATCTGTCACGTACCTGATCCTGGACATGGATGACTCGGCGGAGGTTCTGGGAGGTGTTCCTCCCCGGAACGAAGCCGCATTGGTCGGGGTGGATTAGCGGGCGTATGACCTGTGCATACCGGTCAGCTAGGATTTTCCCGAGGATCTTACAGTCAGCCGACAGGAGCGTGATGGGACGATACGACCCCATGTGGAGTGGGTCCCTGTGGGGTTTGGGAAAGGTGACAATCACGGATTCCCGCAGTGACTGGGGTAGCTTCCCTAGATGAAGGGATGCCCCGAACATCCGAGACAGTCGGGGGACCACTAGGGGAGAGAATGTCGAGTAGTATTCTAGTGGGAAGCCATCTAGTCCAGACGCTTTATTCCGAGACATGGCACGTATCGCTTGGGTGATGTCTGAGGGTGCTATCTTGGCGTCGAGTGTGCGCTTGTCATCATCCGATATCGCGGGTAACGTCAGCGGGTCTAAAAAACAATCCACAGAGGACGGGGAACACTGGGCCGGGGTCCCGTACACTTGTGCATAGTGGCGCTGGAACGCCAGAAGGATCTCGGCCTGTGAACGCACCAGCACGCCTTCCGGTTTGATAATATCCGTGATCGGCTTGATTTCGGTGTCCTGCCTCGCCATCCAGGCCAGTAGTGCCCCCGTTTTGTCCCTGTCTTTATGCACCCTAGAGGCGTAGGCTCTAAAATTGTATTTTCGGAGATCAGCGCAGGCAGTCTGATATATTGTCTTAGCCTCGGCCGTGAGCACGGCGTGTTCCTCTGAGTCGTCAGGCCGTTTAGTGAGTGCAGCTTAATTCTGCTCTGAGGATAGGAGTGTCCGTTCCAATGTGCGGCAAGCCCCTACTACCTGTTTGATGCATTCTCCCCTTGCCACTACTTTAAACGCGGCCCACTCCACCAGTACCGACGATGCCGTGTTCGTGTTGTGTGAGAAGTAATCTTGTATGCTGGTTTTGTGTGCGTCTCTAAAGACTGGGTCTGATAGGCAATCTCTAGGGAGGCGCCAGGTGAGGACTGGCGGATGTGGGGGGCGCCCGGTCAAGCGAAGGATGTGGGCGTCATGATCTGAGAGGATCCGACCTAGGTAATCTGTAGATGTTATCTTAGGGAGGATTGGTGCAGAGCATAAGAATCGGTCTAGACAGACCCGGAGGTTGTGTGGAACCGAGTGGAATGAGTAAATGCGAGCCAGTGGATGTAAGTGTCGCAATGCGTCAGTGAGCGCCCAATGTGAGGTCCATGCCCTGAAGAGTTCCGCTTGCCGTGGGACTGGGGAGTGCGTGGGGGGGGGTGCGAGCGGTCTAGGGTGGGGTCTAGCGTGCAGTTGTAGTCACCTCCCAACACCAACGGAACTGTGGTGAATTGGGCCAAAATTCCTGTGAGGTGGTCCCAGAATTTATCCTGCTCCGTATTAGGGGCGTAAATGCTGCCAAGGAGGATTCCCTGTCCGTCTAGTATTCCCTCCAGAAGTGCATATCTGCCCTCTTTATCCACTACCCGTCGGAGCACCCGGAAGGGAGTGCCCGGTCTGACCCAGATTAATGCGCCGCGCGCAAATGCTGAGTATTGTGTGGCACAAAAGGTCCCTCGCCATTTGGCCTGCAAACGGTTGAGTTCGGTAGCGTTAATGTGCGTCTCCTGCAGAAATGCAATACTAGCTGACATACGCCTAATGTAGGAGTAAACAGAGTAGCGTTTGCTGGGTGTGTGTAGGCCTCGTACATTCAGTGTAAGGACATTAATGTCTGATTGTGGGACCGCCATCCTTAGGGTGTCGTGGTTAGGAAAGGGACCCTCCTGCAGCCCCTGAGGGCCACCAGTGCTTATGTGTCGTGTGTGCTCCTGCGCGCCAAGCTTCCACAATCGTGGGGGAGGAACTGATGGGGTTAACAACAAGTAGAACCTTGGGTGGGTAACAGTCCCAATACTGAGGATATATCACCGGGGGTGGCATATCCAAACTAGTGTCCCACTAGGGGAGAAATACAACAGGAATCTGCGGGGGTTGCAGCGTGTGTCGCTGCTGGGCCTGTGCGCGGGTCGGGCTCTTGCAGGAGAGATGTCTATCGCTCGCTAGCGCATACAGTTATCTGGTTAAGCAGTCTAGGCTCCTAGACGTCGCGCAATACAGTAGGCAACCATGAGAAGGATATAGCAGTTGACAGTCCATCCATCACGAAGAGGTGTTAGGTTGGCTGGCCAGGGTAGCGTCCAATGTGTGTGCCGCAACGAGGGGGGAAGAGATTGGGCCAAACCCCGACATTGTTCCATCACTGTCCCGGTCTTTCTCAGGGGTGAACAGGTGTGGTTGGCCTTCCAGATCTGATGCAGGGGGTGACGTGTGCAGTTCGGTCACCGCCCGTAGGGCGTCTCGTCGCTCCTGCATGATTTGCGTAAGGTCGGGTGAGCCCGTGGGGGAGGATGCCTGGCTTTTGGGGCGGCCTGATCGGGCACGGCTCGCGCCCCGTCTTCTGGATCGTCTTGAGTCGTTGTTGCGTGTCCTCTGGGTTCCGGGTTTAGGGATTAGTGGGCAGTGAAACTCAGTCCAATCCTGTGCTTCCTCCGCTGTGTTGAAGAAGAGAGCTTTCCCTTTGTGAAGCACTTTAAGGCGGGCCGGGAACAACAAGGAGTATTGAAGATCATTTGCGCGGAGGCGCCTCTTGACTTCCAGAAAGGTGGATCGCTGCTGCTGGACTTCTCGGGCATAGTCCGGGAACACCATGACTTGTTGGTCTTCCACCTGTAGGGGGCCCGCCGTCCGGGCCGCACGGAGCACCGCATCGCGGTCTCGGAAGTGCAGGAATTTAGCCAACATGGGCCGCAGAGGAAGGCCTGGCTTGGGTGCTCGGGCCGGGACCCTGTGGGCTCTTTCAATGGAGAAGTATGCCGACCGTTCCGCTTCCGGGGTGAATGATCTGGTCCATGACTCCATGTAGGTCAGAGGGTCCGAATTTTCGATTCCCTCCAGTAGGCCCAGGACGCGGATGTTACACCGTCTCGAGCGTCCCTCCAAATCTACCGTACGTTCCTCGAGGACCGCCACGCGACGCAGGACCTCCTTCATGTCTGCCTCCTGCGTTTTCACCGTGGGCTGCAGCGTGGTCAGGATCCGTTCCCCTTCCTCCACCCTGTCCGCTAGCTTGCGATGATCGGCGCGAATCAGGCTGATGTCTGTCGTCAGGACGCCCAATCTCTCCTCCATCGAGAGGCGGGACAGTTCAATTGCCGCCAACACCTGATCCAATTTCGCCGATAGCGTGGGGTTGGTTTGCGGCGTGTTGGCTTACGTCCACGTCCTCGTGTGCGGCATCTTCTCGATGGCCGTTTCTGGGACAGCCGTCACCTGCGAGGCCTTCAATTTCCCCATGAGTGCTGTCAAGAGGGCCCTGCACCCCCGTGGACCCCGGGATCGGCAGACCACCGTCTCTTAGTGTACCCGGGTAGGCGGCAGCTCAGTGCAGGCTGGTCACCTAGTTTTTCTCGGTCCTGGGGCAGGCACTGATTCACCCCGGGGAGCCCCCACTGGTTCGGGGTGTTAGTGGTGGCTCGCGGCTGCTGGGGATGGCAGCGGCGTGGTGGAGGGCCGCACTAGTGTCCACGGGTGTGAATTCAGCGGTGCAGCAGGGGGTCGCGCGGGTGCCCACTGGCGCGTGTCATCAGGGGGCTCTTCCTCCACTGTCCAGGTTCGCCAGGAGACGGGGTACCTCAAGTGCGGCCGGTTCTTGCCCTCTCCCCCTTCAGCGTGTGGTGCAGTTTCTATGCCGATCGTTGGGGTCGAGGGTCAGGTGATAGGGACCTGGGGGGTCCGGGGCAGCGGACGTCTTCGATGTAGCGTGCTACCGCCTCAGGTTCGGGGGAGCACCCCTGCTCCCAGGATCGGGCTCGCGCTGGTCACGGCTTCCAGGTCTTCGTGGGTGCCATTTTGAAGTCAGGCACTCGGGTCCGCCGAGCTGCTCGTGGCGGCAGGAGCGTTCCGGCCTCCCCGACCAAGGGATGATGCGATCTGCGACCCCCTATGGACCCCAGAGGAGGTAGGAGGCTGTTGGGGGGCCGGCGCCGGGATCCACGGAGGGGGGGGGAAAGATTGGCACTCACCGCCCCCAAGTGAAGATTGTGGATGTCTGGAGGGCGCAGCGCCGCGCAGGCGGCGCGTCAACTGGTGCTCCGCGATCCGCGGCGGCGGGCTGGCTGGTGCTGGGGTCGGGTCAGGCTCCCGGTTGAGCAGGAGCACCATCTTGCGTGCCGAAGTGCCGCTGTGGGAGAAAGCTTGGTCTGGAGTACACCCCCGTGGGCCGGTCACACCGCTCTCCCGGGACCTCCGCAGCTGCCGGCTGTCCGCGTCTCCCAGGGCCGCCGCTCAAGGAACAGGCTCTCGGCGGCGTATGTATCAGTTGGACGGAGCCGCGTCCGCCATTTTAGGGGGCTCGGCGCTCGGCACCGGCAAGAGATGTTTCGGTGCGTGCTGCTCGCCAGTAGCCTTCGCAGCTCACCCAGAAGATGCCCCAATACGTGTGGGCATTACAGGTGCTGTTGCTGTAGGTTGAGGCTCCCGGCGATCTCAGGAAATGGGCAGGATGCTAGCCCGATCGGGGAGCCTCAGCAGGACACAGCCGCCATCGTGACTTGCTAAGCCACGCCCCGATCGAGACATATTTTCCTAGGGATTTTATTAAGTCCTCGCCAAAGAGTAACCCTTTGGGAAGCTGAGAGGGTTCTCTGTCCACCATGTTGCTCAGCTTCGGGTTTATTTTTGTAAGATCTACCCTTCTCCTTTCTGCGTTGAGTTTGGCATTCGCATTGCCCAGAAGCATCATCGCTCTTTGGGTCCATCCCCATATTAGCTCAGTATCCAGGGGTCTGCCATTAATGTAACTTTCTTCGGCCGTGTGGATGATCCTGGCCAGAGGTCCCAGGATGTCTAGAAGTCAGTCCTGACACCCTTTGAGGGATCTTTCCATCTCTTTTCTGGGATCTCTACTGAGCTTAAACAGGAATTTGATTAATTCCGGGTCCAGGTTTGGGGTTTGGAAGATCTTATCTTGTATAGAGGGCCTTGAGCATTCAGCTCTAAGTATATTGCAAGTGTTATTTTCTAGGAGATTCTAAGCCATTTCTTAATAAATTTGGCCACATGATCTGGTGGCCACCATTCTGAGTTTCTCAGAAGTTTAATTTTGAATGTAGAGAACATTTCCTTGCCCAAGGGATTAACAATATTGTCTTTTGATGAGGAGGGGAGTTCGTCCTCAGTAGGTTGTGTATAGAATTCTTGGTCGTCCTCATCCAAATCTAGAACATATTCATCAAATATGTTAGAAGTTTTATTGTCTTGTATTACTTTATCTCCAAAATCATATTGAGCACTTTGATGTTTTGTGCCACTGAGGACACCAGTATAGGTTGTGCTGCCAAGGACACCTGAGGAGTTTGAGGTGCAAGGACCTCCGTTAATAGTTGAGGTGCTAAGATCTCCAGAATTAGTTGAGGTGCTAGGACCTCCCATAATGTTCTTGGGGTTGGATGTTCAATATATATATTTTTTTTTGTCTTTTGCCCCTGATCTCAGTGAGATCTTCAATGGTTTGAGAATCATGGTTCCCTGTTGTGTCATACTCCTCAGTAGGGAGGGACCTCTTTGAAGCCATCACTTGACTTAAAGTCTCAAGCATGCAGGATCTTATCTCCTTGTGAATAATTTTTTTAAGGCTTTTCTATCCATACTAGGAGAGGGAGCAATTGCATCATCAGAATAGATATCAGACATTGCGCTGATTAGTTAGTAAGAGGACTTAGAAACAGAATTTTTTTGTTCCCTTTGGGAGTTAACACTCGTGGATAGGCCACTCAGAAAGCAATATGGGGGTTTTAACAGTGGTGGGCAAACCACTCAAAACGATATAGGACCGGGTCTGGTGGCTCAGTGGACTAAAGCAGCCACTGCAGGGGCCTGTGTTCGACCTCATGGTCACATCACAGGTTCAAATCCCGGCGGGTCCACTCAGCCTTTCATCCATCTGAGGTCGATAAAATGAGTACCATTGAGTTGGGTAACAATAAACATCTGTTATTCAGCGCCAGGACACCTACGGGTAACAGTGCGCTTTACAAATACACCTGTTATGTTATGTTATTTGAGTAGGTCAATTATATAAGGGTCAGAAATGGACCATTGAGGGGAGTAGTTAAAGCCTTGTTTAACTGGGGTAACTATCCAAACGTATCTCTTAGTCAAAGCTTCCTCCTTAAGCATATGATTTATACCTCCCATTTTTTGCAAGAAAATATAACTTACGTGTAGAAGTGAAGTTGGCAGCAGCTGATCGAAAAAGGGAAATCGAGTAACTGACGTTTAGTAGCTCGAGTGATCAGCTGTTGCCAGTTTCCATGGCAACCCAATGCCTCAAGCGTGATCACATTAGACGATCAGATGAAGGCATAATGCGAGGAGAAGAGTTACACTTGGCAATGGGAGGACGTGACGCTCCCATTGCCAAGGATCTTTCATCTAATGGCCTCTGAAATTCACCCGTTATAGTTTAATGAACTGACTATAATTTGTGCCCACATCATGCACTGCTTATGACACCTCATATTGCATCAATTATGACACATGGAATGACATCATTGATGATATCTCAAATTACATCATCCATTATACTCCCTAAGCCCTTACATCAGTTTAAAAAAGAAAGTTGTCAGTAAAAGGACTATAGTTGTATACACTATACAGCATAGTTACTGTGTGTAGATGTGCTGATGCATAGGACGGAAATACTGTAAGCCTTAGATGAAAGTGTAGTTGTACTCTTTGAAAGTTATATGATGCACCGTAAAGTTTGGATTGCAAGTAATGCTCCATGTTAAACAAGATAAAGGCTGAGCACAACTGATATGAATTGCAGAGGCATGTTTCAAAGTAGACTGTGGATTAAAGCCAAAGCCTACTAAAAAAGTGTGAGAAAAGTCGAAGCTTTTGTTGACAATATATTATCCACCAGAGGATATCTGGGCATGTGCCCATGTTAAAGGTTGCAATACAGTACTATAGACAAATTCTAGGTAACACGTTCATCTATAAGGTGTGAGTATTCCTTTCAGGGCATTGCAGGTTGTTAAATATTGTTACATGTAGGGGTTGCTACATAGAGGTGGTTTAACTCACACTGGGACTCTAAACATGGCTCTAAGGTTGTATGCTCTTGTATTCATCTCGGGAATGTGTTTACTGGATTTTTCCAAACAACAGAGGGTTATCCATAGGGCTTGGCAGAAGGTTTCTTATCAGTAGCAAAAATATACATGCCGTCCTCTTGACTTAAAATTACAAACTCTTTTTTGGAGGTTATTCAAGTTTTAAGAAGGGGGTGGCCCCATTAAAGTCTTTGGAGATATTTTGTTTGTTAGGTGGGTGTATATTAGTAAAAAAGGGTAATATTCACCAAATGTGGGTGACTTGATATATAGGCTATGTTTCCAGTATGTGGTCAAAGATTATGACCTCTATCTGATGACTGGTTTGTTGCTTCTTGAATTACTTCAAGTTCACAAACCCTATAGGATACTGTCACAATAACTGGATGATGTCATCAATTATGTCACTTGAGATTTCATGAGTGATGATATCAATAATGTCCTTTAACTTGTCATAGGTGATTTAATATGTGAGGTCATAAGTAACGAATAAAAGGAGCACAACTTATAGTTGGCTACCAAACTCTAAGTGGTACATTTCAATGTTTTTTCAGTTTTTAAACATTAGTACTTATATATATTCAACAACTTTCTATAATGTCACTTTAAGCCCTGTTTTACAGTTAATTCTTAAGGTTTAAAAAAAAAAGTGAGATAAGATCTTATTACCATACCAACTATAACATCACTTGGCGATAATTACCACAGAGGCAGATTACACCAACATGTGAAAAGTTATTAGTAGTAAATTTACTCCTAGATTTTTCACCAAACCCCAGCTTCAGGGGATAGAGATATTTAAGTCTACACTTATGTGTAAACCTACACATGGAAATGGTGAATAGCACAAAAGTGTAGATGTACACCTATATGCAAGATTAAATCTGCATGTGTAAATTTACCTATGTGAATAGGGTCCAACATATATTCATGGATGGGTAATAAATGCATGTAATAGCCTTTCAGAAGATCTGCCAAAAGAATAATAAATGAATCCCACAAGGTTTGGAATGCATAACAGGTGTGTGAGTAAGCCACAGTATTAGTGGGGAAAAAATAGATGTTCATTCAAGGTTTCTAGGGCACATCACATTTGCAAAGGAAAACTTAAGACCGCTTGTGAGCTAATCGTATATGTCAATGGACACAGAAACGTGGGGACCTATGCTTGGCAACTAAAAGTACTTTCGAGGCACATTATGGGACATGGCACTTTCAAATCCTCTCTCCCTATAATGTGGGTATTCCAGTGCTTAATTTGAGCCAGTGGTTTCTGGTGCTCGCCACAGGCACTTAATTGTCAACACCTGCACTTGTAACAGTCTGCCACAAGGTGGTGCTGTCTGACTAATTTAGAGAAGACCACAACAACAGTTAATTATTAATCAAAATGACTATTACCTGCAGGCCAAGCCATTCGTTTAGGGTTGGGGGCCTGCAACAGTCCGAATTGTCACACTTGTAGCAGTGTTATGCTTAATAGTTGTGTTGTTACTATCATTGGCAGCATGGCAGGGCAGTGTGTAGGACAAGCTGCAGTGGCCTCCTGACGAGAGCCCTGGCACTTATATTTTTTCAAATGAGGCACTGGAATGCTCTTTGGAGCAATCTGGCAGACCCAACGTTGGAGGCAACCTAGTCATTGCTTGGTACAACCTCGTAATTGAGTCATTCTTTTCAAACGTGATAATATGTGGGAAACGTGTACTTGTAACTGCAAGACATGAGAGAAACATGCCCACGGCGCAGATGTGACATCTGTCCTGTCTCCCATAAACTCCAGGCTTGTGTTTTCCCTCCGCATTTACAAGCCCGGCTTGTAAAGTATTTCAGAGTCGAAGGACCACATGAACTTGGCAGGGAACAATAAAAAAAAAAAAGTTTGTGTCCGATCCTTAGATGACTATTTTTATACCTTCTGTTTGTTCTTAGCGTGACGTTATTAATCACAGGCCCACCACAGACCCATTGTTCGTCTCTTCCAGAGGAATGTTGTTATATTGACTGTTTGTGCGTCAGCCCCGCTCTCTGTGGGACGCCACTTGGATGAAATTAGATAATTTCCATTAAGAGCGCCGGCATTATTATTCCCCGGTGCCAAAGGGAAAAGTGGCCAAGGTTACTATTCCTGGCTGAGCTGACCTCAGGAAGGAACCTTCGATGCTTTAATGGGCTTTTGCTATTGTGGCTTGCCTTCTGTTTGACAACACGCCAGACGGATCCGGCATTGTTTAGAGAATTGTGAGACTGGAGCGGGCAGTCCATCGAAGCAGCGCATTCCAACGTGATGCTTACTTGGGAAGAAAAAATAATATATATATATGCATATATCATTTATACACAAACACACTTTATTGCCCTTGGCAGAAAACATAAATGAGCAACACAAACTTAGTAACTGGATCTCTGAACATGTGTTTCTGGCTGCTACTGTATTTTCAACATATTCGCAAAGCAAAAAGGAATTACATGCTGGTGTGATAACTCTCAGAATCTGTTTATAGCAGGTCTTCATTGTGTCAAAGGTGAGATTCTAAGTGCGCTTCCTCCACGCCATAAGTGACAGACTTGTTCAAAGACAGACTTAGTCAAAGACAGCAGAGAAGAATGTGACAGCCCTCGTGGAAATTCCAGTTGACCAGTGCCAAATGGTACGGTCCGCGTCCAGGCGATGGTGTGTAGGTATTAATGGACATGAAATATAGTACTTTGGGGAAAACATATCTCTTATTCCAGTTCATCTTGCCCCATGCTATAGGTCTATATTACTATTATGATTTTCTTTAGTACTTTCTAAAACCGAGGAACTTAACCTGTGTTTCTTTCTGTTTGGCACCTGGAGTTTACCGTCCAAAAATCATTAGGTCCCAACTGGATCCAATTGGTAGCCAGCC
This sequence comes from Lissotriton vulgaris, assembly GCF_964263255.1. Lineage (NCBI taxonomy): Eukaryota > Metazoa > Chordata > Amphibia > Caudata > Salamandridae > Lissotriton > Lissotriton vulgaris. The sequence goes on along the minus strand of NC_141694.1, from coordinate 1,717,612,133 downwards.
GATTGCAGTTGTCACAGAGTGCCGACATGATTGGATACAAAGAAAGAGAAAAGAAGTCCAATTCTCCAATCGAAATCAATGCTTGGCAATGTCCGCAAATGCACATTTATACCTATTCTTGGTCTCTGCCAATTCAGCTATTTCAGGCTGAGATCTAGGCCTAATACTAGGAGTATCAGTCCCCACACTTAACATGAGGGTGTGGGTACATGTATGACTCAACATCGAACTGCAAAGTTGATACTAGTAAATGTACACGCATATTTTAGATATACACCAAAAAGCGTAGCTCAGGTGGAGACCTCCGGCTAAGGTATGAAGAACAGTAAATAAAATAGAATAGGAAAACAGCCCTCACCTAAGGAAAATCTTAGACACCTGTCAAACATTCGTACTGGAAGAACATAAATACAGCCCACACCTATCGTATTTCTTTCTGTTTTGCACCTGGAATTTATTGTCCAAAAATCATTAGGTCCCAACTGGATACAATTGGCAGCTAGTCAATTGCAGTTGCCAGTTTGGACATGCATGATACAAATAAAGAGAAAAGAAGTACAATCCACCAATGGAAATCAATGCCGCCAATAGAAATCAATGGGTGGCAATCTCCGCAAATGCACATTTATGCCAATTCTTATCTCTACCTAATTGCAGTTCAATCATTCTGGGCTGAGATCTAGGCCTAATACTTGGAGTATGTGTCCCCGCCCTTTACATGAGGGTGTGGATACATGTATGACTCAACATAGGACTGCAAAGTTGATACTACTAAAGAACAAGCACTGAAAATGCAATATGTCTCGCCTTTTATTAAGTTAAAACCATTTGCTTTGCTATACAATACCATTAGCAAAGCAAATGGCTTTAACTTAATCAAAAACGAGACCTATTGCATTTTCAATGCTTGTTTAAAATAGAGCAACTTTACTGGCTTTTAAATCAAATACAAGACAGTTTTTTGTACAGCAGGCATCCTGAAATCAGTTCTTTGAAGGTGCAATTGTAGTTTCTGCCATCAAAGGTTAAAGGATATTGTTTTGTGCTTAATTATTGGAAGATGAGATTAAAGTTCGGGTGACAGGCAAAATCCACATTTAATTCTGCCGGTTTTACACAGCAGGAACCATGCAGTAGTCTCAACAGCGCTTCACTGCAGACACAGACATCTGTTTTTCGGCACAGGGAGATTTCCCGGAATACACAGGGTGCAGAACTGATGCTGGGATTCGATCTGCTTCCACTCATACATGGGGCTGCTGTAACCGTCATGTCGTATCGCCTGTTGTGAAAGCGCGGCTCGTATTGGCATTGAGGTTTCCAGAGAACGTCGAGCTGAGCCAGAGCCAGGCATTTTTTTGCAGTGTCTCGCCCACCTCTAACAAGAACTGCTTAAAGTTAACCACAAAGGTTTTGCATAAATGTCTGAAAATATTTGATTGTTTTAACTATCCTCATTTTGCCCTCCTCTGAATGGAACAGGTAATTTTTTTAAGGAAAGAAAATGTAGCCATTGAGCTCCAAAATATGCTACTGCAGTAAAGCGCTCTGATGCTTCCGGGCCAAGTCAGCGCTATAAAAAATTGCAAAAATAAAAATAAAGATATTCAAATTGGAGCCATGGGTTAAACTCAGTGACCCGAGTTCATGGGTTAAAAAAATGTGTTCACTAGAAAGCAGTTGTGAAAAAAAAGAAAGGTACCTCGAGCAGAGAGACAAAAATCTGCTATCAGTGCTCGCGTATGAAAGCCAGGAGGCAGTGGCAGTCCTTGGTGTAGTTCCCCAGCCTGCCGAGTGAAAGCAGATTCAGAGGGAAAACGAGGAAACGGGAAGAGCCTGCGAGCTAACGATAATAATGTGCGAGCATTCGCCAGATCGCAGTGCTTCATGAGTACCGCACGATAGGCGGCGCAGCCATGAAGCGTCAGAACGGGGAGTTCACCCGATGAAAGCGCCTAAAGAGAAGCGTCGATGAGGGAGGTGAGACCCACTGGGCCGCCAGTCCCGCTCGTAGTCCTGGGGCTTTCAAGGCAGCTGAACCCAGCCAAACTAGTAGGTGTTTCTTTGACACGGAGACCTCGTCTTTTAGAATTCATTGTCAAATTGCTTCACTCAAAACACACTAGGACTGCAAGTCCCACAATGCCCCGTGTTGCATTTATTTTAATGGAGACATGCTCTGCTGTGGCACAGTGTCATCTGGTGAACTGGGTAAAAGTAACATCTGCTATTGCGCTATATTATATATGTTGTTGCTATAGGCTTAAATTTCACGTAACCCATGCCGTAACTATATGAACCGTGATCTTTCCGTTTAACACGTTAGAATGCGTGGATAGTTGTTATGATGACGGTGAGAAAACACAAGCTATTTGTAGACGCCTTGGAAATGTGTTTATTCCGATTTATCATGCAGTAGTGCCAAGAAGAACAGATCGCGAAAGTGAAAGCGATCGCTTTGTTTCAGCGACATTTTAGTTGCTAGGACACGCGCATGCTGTTTGCAATGGGCAAATGGGGAGAGCAGCCATCTTTGTCCATTGCAGACCACGTGCATGAGAGCCCTAGTAGAATTGATTCCAAAAGGTGCTCTCCATGGCGGGAGCAGCGCATGCGCTGCTTTCACCAGGCGAGACCTAAAAAGTGTAGCTCAGTGTAGCATAAGGTATGAAAAACTATAAATAAAAAAGAATAGAAACATAGCCATCACCTGAGGAAAATCTTAGACACTTGACAAACATTTCCAATAAAAGCACATAAATACAGCCCACACCCTGTTCTCTGTCCTCCTCTCCTTGTGCTGCAAGATGATGTGGAAACACACTTCACCTATGGCTATCATGGCTCTGACTGGCCCACTCATGAAGAAAAGGAATTTAACTGAGGATAGACAGAACCGGCAGTTAATTTTTGCAGAGAATAAATACAAAGAACTATGCGGTCTCCGTCTACAATCTATCAATGAAGCAGACAAGATGGACATGTGGCAGGAGGTCACTGACAGTGTGAATGCATTGCATTTGCATGAGATAGCAAAAAGAAATGGAAGGGTGGACGGAGGCAAAGGCTCCCTACAGTGGTGGACTCACATTCCACTTCATTCTCACCCCCTCCCCATGAGAATTCATCTCGAGCTGTTGAATGCACTACCTTTTCAAGGGAAGCCAAATGTTAGGCCAAGTGAGAACAACATATCTGTAGGTCTAAAATCACTCCTGACTTCAAATTTATATCACACTGTCTTTGTCTTGAAGCAGTCGACTGCTCCCTCTTCACATATAAACCCTGTAGCAACTCCACTGTTTCTGGATGGTCACCTCAGATTTTTTACCTTTTTCTGGAGACTATTTGTGCTGGTTTTTTAAGTCTGTGCACGGTACACCTGCTAAAGTGGAATAAAGTGCCTGTGTTCCCCGATTAAACTTGGTTAAATTGGCTTACTCCTGATCGAAATATTTAACTTGAATATGGTATTGGAAATGCGACCAGGAAATTAAATATCACCTGTTGCAGCACCTATTGTGCAATCTGTAGAGTAGGCTTGCAAAATATGACTACAGGCTCATCATGTGTAGCGTGACTGCAGCAGCCGCCTACAAACCTGCTGTCAAACCTGTCAAACTATCCTTATTTGACAAGTTGAGACCCTGCTATTAATAATAAGTCACTCTTAAGTACACCTTGTTGCCCACAAGGTAGGGTGCCCGATATTTAAAACTGTTGCATGTGCATATTCCTCCAGTGACCAGCCCCCAAAAACTGGCAGGGCTTCAGCTGGATCCTAGAAAAAATCAAAAAAGTACTGATTATAATCTGTCATTGTTAGTTTTGGCAGGAACCAGCTTGAATAGTCATTCACACGTATTTTTCATATTTATAAAAAAATAATATTCATTTGTGAAATTAGATTTGTAATAAATATTTCAGAACTTTTGAAAAGTTGCCTTTTCCCTCCCTGAATCTCATGGGGGGCTAATTTCAATTAGCCTGTTAGCAACTGCTCAGCCAGTGTTTCACCTTAATGAGGTGTGAAAAATCATAGCATAAAAATGTATTAGCCCTGATGACAGGATGTACTGGGTGGAGGGCATTATTAACTTGGAAGTGACAGTGGTAAGGTATGCCGAATTGTAGATTAATGTAAGGAGAGGCTTGAAGAAAGGAAAGTATTTGTCCCTAGGGCCCACACTCGCCAGGCTGGTTTGAAGTAGACACAGGGTGGGGACCTGCTCGTTTCCCTGGCTACACATCTGGGTGGACACAAGATCTCTTCAAATGGGAAGAAGTGTACCCCTATCTTAGATTTTAGGAGTGAAGCGCAACATGGGATAGTTAGCAGTAACAATAACTGCTGAAAATTGGATAGGGTTGCCTCTGGGAACTTCCACCCCATTGGTTAATTCGGATTCTGGAGTAACCCCCACCATCTAGCTAGTGCCAACAATAAATGTGAGCTCCCAAGTCACCCTTTGAAGAACATGTTCTGGACCTGCGAAAGATCAGAATAGGACTGGACCTGCTGTCTGTGACCTGAAAGGAGCCCTTAAGGACTGGACCTGGAGCTACAGGGACACAACATGTTCCAAGATTCCTTTTTCCTGAAGTTACCAGTTTGCCAGTACCAACTGGACCTGCATAACCCTTGCAATTGGCCTCTTCTGGAGTGAGTCCTGTGTCTCAAGTGCTGTCCTTGAGATCCTGGGAGCCATAGAAGTGACCCAGAGGAGTTGCTCCAGAAACTTTAAAAGTGAGGACTTCCAAGACTTCTGCAGCATTTGGGGGACCTTGAAGCAAAGTGTCTCATTTCAATGCACCTTCCTCAGGTACAGCGTCAGGCTTCAATCAGTCAATCAATCAGTCATTTGTTGAGAGCGGCAAGTCACCTGTGTGATCTGACTTTTTCTGCTGGTTCACCCCCAGACTTTTTGCTTTTGGGCCTCCTGTTTTTGACCTTATTTAAGTTGGTTTTAGGACTCTGGCCACTTTGCCACTGCTATCCAGTGCTAAAATGCATATCCTGTCTGTGTAAATTGTGTTTATGGATTAGTGTGTCCATCATTGCCTTATGATTTACTGCTAAGGCCCTAGTACAGTGTACTGATTGTGCCACACACACCAGCAACCATTTAAAGGGTTCTGAGACCTGCCACTGCAGTGTCTGCTCGCAGTTTAAACTGCCATGTCAACCTGGCAAATGCACCCACTTGCCAGGCCCTAACCTTCCATTTCCTCACATGTAAGTCACCCCTAAGGTAGGCCCAAGGCCCCCTTCCTGGACAGGGTGCAGTGAATGTGAAAGGTAGGACATGTACTGGATGTGTGACATGTCTTGATAGTGAAATGCTGTGTATTTCGTTTTTCACTATTGAAAGGCTATCTATCTATCCCATAGAATAGAATGGGAGATAATATAAAGTATAAATTCCCATGGGACAAGATGGAAATATGGAGTTCAAGTTCTCTAAACTCAGAATTTAATAACACATATTTTAGTAAAGATGTTTTTTTAATTGTGGGTTTGAAAATGCACTTTTCGAAAGTAGGCATTTTCTTGCTTAGCCATCCTATGTGCCTCTGCTGAGTTGTATATTCACTGTCAGCCATTGGTGGGGTTGAGGTGTGTCCTGCCTTTCCAGGGTGACTCAGAACTGGGCTGAATGTACTTGGGTTGCAATTAGAGTAGTGGGAGGAGTTTTCCCTGCACCTGAAAAAGCCCTGTCTCCTGTGCACAATACTGTCCACCCCCTGCCAAGAAAATCTGGACCAGAGAGGACAGAACTGTTTTGGGCTGAGCTGAGAGACTTTTTACCACTAGAGAACACTGCAAAATGGGGTATAAATATTGGGGCCCGGACCCCTGAACTTTAAAATACTTCTGGACTCAAGATGAACCTCTTCCAAGGAGAAGAGCTGGAGAAGCTGTAATTAGGAATACTGCCCCATTGCTGTGTGGCTGCTTCTGCAAAGGAGAGGAAAAAGACTGAACTGTGCTGCGGATCCTGCTTGAAGAAGATCTCCAAGGGCTTGGTGTAGCGCTTGTCTCCAGTTCTGAAGTCTCAGAGACACAAAGACATCACTACCTGTGCTCTTCTGCATCTGGAAATGCAGTTTCTGACACCAGCAAGTGATGCCGTAACCTGCAACAAAGATGTGGGCACCGCTCATGAGGTGCACAACGCACCTCCCCGACAAGCAGCGACATGCAGCGCAGCCCAGACCCTTGATGATTCCACAATGTATAGACTCTGATACTGTCACTAAGGCCACTGCCTGCACAGGAGCCAAAGGCACCACTTGTGATGCTCACAATGCACTGCCCTTTCTCACACCACTGCTCTGACCTCAACTAACACTGGTGCTTCATCATCTAGGAGCGATACCTGACGTGCGTGACCTCCCGAATCCATTGAATCCATTGACCCTGCACCATCGTAAGGAACTGATGGCTTGCTGCCACTGCGATCTCACCTCCCCGGTAACAGTAAGGAACCAATGCTTCACTTCCCCGACAACAGTAAGGATCTGATGCCTCAACTCTGCTGCATCGAAGTAAGGAACCTGTGTGTGTAAGGAACCAACGCTGCCCGGCACCAATGATGCATCACCTCCCTGACACCTTGCATTGTTTGCCAAGGTACTGTTCTTGGGGGTCCGTGTGACTTCGTTCCTGGCCTGCGCACCACACGGTTGTCACTGTACTTTGGGATTTTCATCGGCCACAACGTTGTAATAGCCCCAGGTGGATCTATTTGTTGCTGCAAGCTTTAAGTTGGGAGACCAATTGCAGCTAGATTATAAACAATTTGGAAAAGGCCATGTTTTCAAAATGTTCCCAAAGGTTAATGAGGATGTTTGAGTAGTCAGAAAGATGGTTAAAGCGTTCCAATGTTTCTCAGGCGCAATGTAGAAAGCTTGGCCACCCAAATGTTCTCTAGCAGAAAGAAATCCATAACACAAACCAATTTCCCAAAAAAACAAACTGCAAATTGAGCTTTCAATAACCACAAATGAAGCTGTAACCCCAAAAGATAAAATAGGCCATGGTTTGTATGCTAAAAAATCTCCTACCCCTGTGTATCAGTCCTGTCCTACATCCTGTAGCATAATGAGACACACAAACCAAAAAGAAAGTTGTAGTGCTTAATGTATATAAATCAAAATAAGCACAGGTACCCAAGATTTTCCTCAGGAGGCTGCCGTCCACTTCCTCTGCTGGCACAAACCACTGTTGTAACTTGCAGTGGTGTTGCCTACGTGGACAATACCCAAAGTTGGGTTGCAGTTAAAGTGGGATAACCCACCATCCTCAAGCTTGGTTCAGGACGGATGGGTTCTCTCTGTTGGGTACTCTGGTGTATTTTAGAACCCAATTTGCCTTACAATTGTTGGAAAAAACGAAACAGTCCCTGTCATTTGGAACAGGTATTGGGGGTACCATTAAACCATTGGCACTTACCACCCCATCCCTTGGCCAAGCCCCAGCTCCTCCATATCATGGTGAAATGATGACTATGGTGGGAATCTCACCTTTACAATGATCATCTGTACTAGTGCCAACAGGCAGTGCTGCAAACCTTGTTTTCCCTTTTTCTCACTCACAGGTTAGTCGTGCCACCAGTACTTTGAAGAAACTGTTTCCGTTTATCTCACCTGAATTTTGAATATCAGTAGTCATCACTTTGATAATGTCATGCTTAGACTACTGTAATGCACTCTATCTGAATATTAACAATTCTTCCCTGAATTAACTTCAGGTGAATCAGAATGCGGCTGCCAGCCGCATCTTAAACTTGCCAAAACATCTTTCGGTTAGGGAAGGCATCCGTCCCTTTCATTGGTTGCCAGTTAGAAGGCGGGTAGTGTACAAAGTTCTTTGCATGGCCTTTCTTGCGCTTCATTGCCAAGGACCCACACATTGTAGAGCATCCTTTTAGTGGTATATTCCACTTAGATCAGCCTTCAGCAGGAGGGTGACTGTTGCTAGGTTTCACAGTACCACCTGGGGGGGATGCTCCATCACTTTTATGGAGGTAAAACTCTGGAATACTATGCCTGCTCACATTGCTGCATCAGAATTGTTCCCTTTGTTCAGCAAGCATCTCACAACCAGCTGTGTTTGTTACAGGGATTCGTACCTGCCTAAACAAAATCCACGAAGGACCCCTTTCCCCTTGCCTGTATCTAAGTAGCAGGAGGCTCAGTAGTATGACTGTCATTGATGACAGCAAATTGGCATCAAAGTCTGGGCAGGGGCATTGAGCTGCTCATGTTTTATGACTGCACAGAATTTCATCATTTCCATCCACCTCATGTTTAAGAGTCTGAGCAGAAAGGTGAGAAATTTGCAAGACATGGACCATGGGTGTAGCACAAATGCCCATACCAGTGTTCAAAGCAAATGTCTTAGTGTGCTTACACAATGATGAAGCCTTAGTGGTGGTGGTGGTTGGTGGATGGAGGAGCTGAGTATTGTTTATCACTGACTGGGTAGTGAGAATCGAGGCTGAGTTTAGGCTTTTGGCCTTACTTAGTTCTTTTCATACATTTCAAAGCTCCTCAAGAGTCTAAAGTTTGTTGTGTGTGCTAAATGCAATGTACGATCTAACCAAAATGTTGTGTTAGAGACGTCAGTTCCAGGTAAACTTCACCAGTTTGCCCTAAAATGATGCTTTGGAAGGTACAATAAAAGGCCTGGTGTTTTCAAAGCAAGGTGATTTCAGCAGCAGGGCCTGCATTATTTTTTTTTCTCCAGATTAGATCAGGATTGCTGAGGCAAAAAGGTACCATTTTCTTAAGGGCGAAGGTTGGAAATAAGTTCAGACTCAAAAAACAAGTCATAGTGTGTAGAGTGCATAAATGTTTGACAGAAGAACCACATAGTGAATGTCTTATTTTCAAATACAAAAACACAGATTGACACCAGAGAGAGGCGCAGAAAGGCCTTTAGTCAAGACTGATTTGCATATGGCTGGGTCTGAACTGGGGTGGCGAAGTGAGCTAAAGACGATGTTGGATTCTACCCAGATCTGTGACTGGGGGAGAGCGTTGAAAAAGTTTCAATGCTCCGTCCATATCTTCTTGTGTTTGCTTTGTTTGCCCTAAGTTGACAGGGTATACCTAAATGTGGGTCACATACTTACTTTGCCGCTGGATTCAAGCTAGCCTGGCTGATGAGTGGTGTTCCCCCGAAACCGGTCTCAGGATGCTTGATTCTGGTCCTGGGAAGACATGGCTTTGCAGCTCGAGCTGGACCACGAGGAACAGAGCAAGAGTAATTTGCATATGGCTGGGTCTGAACTGGGGTGGCGAAGTGAGCTAAAGAACGATGATGGATTCAACCCAGATCTGCGACTGGGGGTGAGTGTCTGAAAAGTTTCAGCACTCCGTCCATCTTCTCCTTGTGCTTGCTTTGTTTGCACTAAGTTGGCAGGGCATGCCCAGACGTGGGTTCCTTGCTCACTTTGTCACTGGATTCAAGCTAGTCTGGCTGATGTGAGTGTTACCCTGAAACTGGTCCCAGGATGCTTGTTTCTGTTCTAGGGAAGACCTTGCTTGGCAGTTCGGGCTGGACTGATCCCATGAGGAACAGGGTCAAGACTGATTTGCATATGGCTGGGTCTGAACTGGGGTGGCGAAGTGAGCTAAAGAACGAAGATGTATTCACCCAGGACTGTGACTGGGAGTGAGTGTCTGAAAAGTTTCAGTGCTCCATCCATCATCTCCTTGTATATAATATAAAAGTAAGCCTGGGTATAATTTTAATTATGCCAGAGTAATCGGAGTAATTTCAATAATTAAGCATTACTCTTGTTATGTGGGATTACTGAAATTACATAAATATGCAAACTTGAATAATTGGAAGTAATGTGGGCACAAATCCTATCACAGGAGCACAGGAACAATGAACCAAGAGAGAGCAACCAGCTGCTGGCTACTGCTGTTCTTGTCTGCAGCATCCTCCCCAGCCCAGGAGCATGTAACAGACAACGCCACACATGGAGCTCCGGTTTGCACATCTTTATTCTTCAGCATGCAAGCATTAACTGAATGCACTGTGTCACAAATGTTATTAACCACATCCAGTCGCATCCACCAGATTTCATAATACTTGTCCAGAGTCTGCGAAGGGCCACTAGAGTCCTCATATACGTAACACAGGACACAACATCTCCCCCCTTAGGTAAATAAAAAGTGCAAATAAATGTATATGTTTATATACACACTATAACTCCTCAATGAGTCATTGAGATGCTTGCACCAGTCTTACAGATCTAGTTGTACAACACAGACGCGGGTGCCTTCATCTGGCATCTAAGGAGAAGAGTCGGATGCTTGACTTAGGTACTCAGGTGGACCTGCCTCACTCTTGAGCCGACTAACATCGAGGCAAAGGCTTAAAGTGTAAAAAGTCTCTGGTTATGGATTTTCCAGGTTGTTGGGCATTTATCATATGAGGTTTGCTCGCAACGACTCTTAGCAGTTCAACAACAAACTTTGCACCAGTCTTGAGTGTCTGCTTTTGCTTAAAAGGAACTAGATTTATTTTCTTGAAGACCCTGTCATGAGTACATTGGTGTTTATTGGCGTAAGCCTTCATTTATCATTTGATAGAGGTGTCAGTAATTCGAATTTCATCCTAGTCTATTGATCGACTCGTGTTCCATTGTGGTATCTTCATTTTGAGAGCTCTCCTGAACAGCAAGGTGGCAGGACTTTCGCCTCTCTTGGAATAAAGAGTGAAATAGTAGGCACAGACAGCTGGGCCTAAATGTTGACTTGAGGTCAATGCCTTCTAGTGCAGCACGCTGAACCACCCTTTCCAAAGTACTCATACATCATTCAACAATGCCAGAGGTATACTTTTCTAATGATTCATGTTCAAAAGATTAAAAAAGTCTTTGAACTCTCCGCCATTGAAGGGTGGACTGTTGTCAGATTTGAGAATGGAGGGAACACTCCATGTTGTGAAAATGTCATCCTGCCTATCAAAGCTAAGTCTTCCTCTAGTGGGAAACATGAGTACTCATCAGCAACTACCATTAGATGATGTCCATTATTGAGGGGTCCAAAGAAGTCAACCACACTTCTCTCCCAAGCTTGCTAGATCAGACATGTTCAGTGGGTGCTCAGTCATTTTGGAAGACAGACATTTGCACAGATGACAAGCTTTATGCTCCCTTTCAACTCATTCATCAAGATGCAGGAACCACACTCGATCCCTGAGGGCTCTTTTAATTGTGCCAATACCACAATGTCCCTCATGTGCCAGTTCAATAACTTGTTGCCTCAGGATTTCAGGGATAACTATTCTTGTCCCTCTTAGTATCATGCCATCATGTGTAACGGAAAGTTCTTCCCAAACGTTCCTGAACTTTTGGCACTCAACATCACCTATAAGAGGTTGATAATGTTTTCTCCATGATTTGGTTGTAATGATTTCTCTGAGCCTAAGCATGTTTGTGTCAGTGTTAGTAGCTGCCAGAGTCTGTTCAAAAAAAGGAGCTTCAGGCGCACTTGACTTTGCCATGAAATTGATGGAGGCCTTTGTACTATGACGCTGGAGCGGAACTCGTGAAAAGTAGTCTGCGGGGTTTTGATCTTTCTCCGGCTTGTACACAATATGATATAATCATACTCCTGCAGACACAACCCCTATCTTTCGATGCAATTTCCGAAGGTGGCAAGCAATGCTTGATGACCTGTGACAAGGGTGAAATGTTTTTTGTACAGAAACACATGCAAATGTTCACACGTCCACACTACAGCTAAGCTTTCTTTCTCAAGTTGAGAATAAGCATGTTAAGTCTGAGATAGAATCCAGCTAGCATAGGCCATAATGTGCCTCTGAGCATTGGGATGTCTAATGTTTTGGGCAAGGATTGCACCCAACCACACAGCCTTGCATCCACCACAATCTCTGTGTGCAATTTCAGATCAAAGTAAGCCACTTCAGTTGAATTTTCAATTGCGTGTTTTATTTTCTAGAAACTTTGGTTACATTGAGAGGACTTTTCAAAGGGAACATCTTGCTTTTTTAGTTCTCTTAGTGGGGCACTCACAGTAGCAACATAAAAAATCTACCTGGAGCAGTAGTTGGCCATGCCTACAATGGATCACAGCATGGTCACATCTTCTGGGTGGCAACTAGACTACAATGCTTGTACCTTTTGGCGGTCAGGAGTAATTCCTTTTTCAGAGGAAATATGCCCAACGAACTTAAGTCTGTTTTTGTGAAGCTCACACTTCTCTGAATTTAGTGTGAGGCCTGCTTCAGCAAACAGACGGCATACTTGTGTGAGTGCTTCATCATGTAGCTTTTGTGTGGCCCCAAACACCAGTATATCATCACTGTAAATATAAAAGCATGTGTGGCAGGCAAAATTATTCTATGAATTGCATCTTGAAAGATTTCCGCAGCTGACGACACACCAAAACAGAGATTTTTCTATCTGAATAAACCAAAATGAGTTGAAAAATTAGTAATGTACCTACAGTTTTTTACCAGTTCAAGTTAATGGTAGCCTTTGTTCAAATCAAGCTGGGAGAAAACTTTGGCACCATTCAACTATGTGATCATGTTTGCAGTATGTGGACCTGGATGTCTTTCTCTTTGAATGTTTTTTTGTCCTGTTGCATAGGGGAGAGGATGTAGCCTTGCGGCTAGAGCTGTCAACCTCGAAGCTGAGGAACCGGGTTCGAGTCTCGGCTTCGACGCTCAACATACTGTGTTTCTGGGCAAATCACTTGATCTCCCTGTGCCTACAAAAATGAAAAATGAATGTGTCGTCATGTATTGAAAATGGTGCTCATGTAAAACACTCTGATACCTGATGTCTCGGGTCTAGTTCACGCTATATAAAACTAAGAAAAACAATATACATATATATCAACAAGCCCTATGGAACCTCTGCAAGCATCAGCCTGCTCAATGGTGCTCGGGTCATAGCATACGAGCCAAAGTCGATGGGCGCCATCTTCCTTCTTTATGGTTAGTAATGGTTTCACTTCTTGCAAATACTCTTCACCACTCTCAACTATATGCATTATACCTGGCTGTTGTTGCCTTAGTGTTTCTTTCCGTACCTGGTTGTCACTGTCTTTAGTGTTTCTGCTTTGAATTGGTGCTGGCTCTGTGTTAAGCTGTGGCACAGTATCTCTACTTTCAGCCTTACCCGTAGATTTTTAGCAGGCTTACTGACTGTGCTACTCCATAAGGCCTTCAGCTTCTTCGGGGGCCTCTCAAAAGCTGGAGTTGTGCTTTGACTACACAACTGTAGACCGTTTCTGAGGGGCACGTGGAATGAACAAGCAGTTTGCTGGATCACGGCAAACTGTCAGGTAGAGCAGTCTTGTATCTTTGGGGGCACCTATCCCATCCTTGTCACCAGTGGTAGTGTCCTCCCAAGCCCAGGAGCATGTGACAAACCACGCCACACACTGAGCTTTGGTTTGCACGTCTTTATTCTTCAACATGCAGCCGTTAACTGAATGCACTGTATCACAAACTTTATTAATCACTAGATTATGTAATACTTGTAAGAAGTCTGCTGAGGGCCACTAGAGGCCTCATACATGTAACACAAGACACAAGAGTATCCTGTGCTATTTTCGTAGCATAAAATGCTTCTGTGGGCCCATTTTGACACAAGGGAGCATTTTGCACTAAGGAAACAGCACTAAGGGCCAGATGTAGGTGGCCATTTACCGGCGGGTAACGGACGATTTCGGCCCTTAGGGCATGTCTGTGTGCCACATGGCACACATGCCTGTATTTGGGGTGCTAGAGGGTGTCAAAGTGACACCCCCTGCACCCTTGCTGGAATCGGTATTTACTGAATCAGTAAATACCGATTCGGTAATGCCCATTGATTCCTATGGGCTTCAATGCCCATAGGAATCAATGGGCATTACTGAATCGGTATTTACAGAATCGGTAAATACTGAATCCTAACGATTCGGTATTTACCGATTCTGTAATACCTACATCCCTCCCCCCCTCTATTTTACCACTTCTTAAATACCGAATCAGTAAAATTCGGTATTTAAGAAGTGGTAAAATAAAATTACCTACATCTAGGCCCTAATGCTGAAATGCGCTTCTCATGTAAGTTACGCATAATTACAAGTATTTTGGGGTAATTACTCTAGAAAGATTTGTCTTAGTTACAACCACCCCTATATATAATTAGTGATAACCAACAAAAGGGTTTCATCTCCTGACCGGAATTACCAAAACTCTAAGAATCTCTCTTGTTAGGTTGCTTATCAGATCAAAACAGCACTAGCAGGCACTGTGTATCATTGACTTCACTCTGTGCAACCTTGAATTCACAGGTTCCTATTTAATTGGCCTTTCATCCTTCTAAGATTGACCAAGAGAATGCTCATTGAATATTGCAGAGCACTACCTGTTTATTGAATCATCTCTATTTAGGTGAGCTGTATGGGCTCACAGGGCACCACTACACTCAGCAGTAATGATTGGTGCAAACCAAAAGCTTCAACGGCAAAAACTAGTTTATTTTTTCCAAAATAATGACTGATAAAGAGCCGATGGTCTCTAAAACTAATAGCACAAAGCACCTCTTCACACATCTCATCCTTTGCCCTCCGCCTCACCAGATGATAAAGTACTGGAATGGTTCAAAGTGTTTTTCAGGCATGCTAGCCAAAGCATATGACTTTCCAGCAAATATAAATCAGCATTGTACTGCAAAGGCACTGTTTGCACCATTTTTATAAAGTTTCACAGGCCTTCTCCATCTGAACGGTGCTTAAGGAAGTCTAGCTCCCTCGCTTTGCTTGCTTGCTGTCACTTGAATTTCGGCATTGTCCATGCGGGGAGTGCAAGCAATAGAAGTGGCATGTGCCATTGTGAGATGTAGGCAGCAGCTGCCTAAAAAGAATCAGCACTCATTATTTTTTCAAATCAAGCACTAGTTGGTCCTCTGCCATCACTGGCAGGCTTCTGGGCACCTCTGTATTCAGTGATCAGCTTGATGAGCACCCAGCTAGCCACCATGAAATGCAATTCAGCCTGAGGTGTGGGTTGAGCAGATTATTAAGATGTTAGATGATGTGTCTCCATAACTTCCATCTCCCCAGGTAAAGTTCCAGATGGGAATGTATCTTCCCTCTCTAGGTGTGGGGGGCTGGTGGGCTCAATCACATGTAGGATGCCCTCTGAATGAAAAAATGTCCCAGGAAAACATTGACCACATTGACCAATTACCAGTGCAACAGCTTACTGGAAGCCTCCTTGTGATGGTTGGCCAATGTCTTGCAGGCCACATGATCATTCCAACTGAGATGATTGAGTGCACAGCCTTCAATGATGCTAATGCATATGCATATATGCCCTAAAACCTCACCAACCTGAGGGCGGGTACAGCTCTGATGGAAGCACCGTCCCATCATTGTAATGGCTGGTTTCAAAGCTGTTATGCAGTCATAGAAGCATCCCCTGAAGATCCCAGTCGCCTGGTTAATCACCCCTACCTTTTAAGCTCCAGGTGTACTAAAACAAGTATGGGTGTGCCCCAACAGCAACCAACAACACAAATTCAGCTCTCGAAATGTTGTGCTGCATATGAATATCTGTTAGCTAATTTCTACATGCTTATTTCAGGGACCATACAGCGCTATTCAATTGGTCGAGTTCCACCCCTGAGTCTGATGAACAAATCAACACATTCAATAATATGTGAAGCAAATTAGGCTTCACAAAAACCAGACAATAATTTAGTTTCAAATCATGATGTTGTATTAAAAGTTAATGGTTTCCAGAAAGCACAAATAATGTTAGCATTAATTAATAATCAAAATGCGTATGCTACAATTAATATGATATTCAAAGTAAATCCAAACCTTAAATTCAGAAGAAGAACACGCATGGCATGACCTGAAAAGGGAAAAACAAGGGAAAGTCGGCCTTCTGTCTTGGAAGAGCACTCTTCCTCTGCTCTGCTCTAATCTAATTCTAAGTCTGTGTTGTATCTGTACCTTTAATTTATTCTTCATATTGCTTTTATTTCGAGAACCTTGACTACAGCTGAATCCAATTACAGCACCATAGAGCGTGAAGCTTTAGCCTGCTCATGGGCAGTAGAAAAGTTCAGGAGTTACTTATGGGGAACTCGCTTTGATCTATTTACAGATCATAAGCCGCTTATTTATTTGATGAACGGAAATGGCACAGGCCAAGCAACTTCGAGATTAGTAAGGATTATTTCTAAATTACAAGAATATAATTTTGATGTGAAACACATCTCTGGAGGAGCTAATTTTAGGGCTGACTGTTTGTCCAGAATTCCTCTTGTAAATAAAATCGGAGCTTCTGATATCTATGATGATGAATGTGTTGTTGTTTCTGCACTAGATGCATGCGAAAATTCTTTGGGTTGTTTTACAGAAAGTGACTGGTTGGATGGTTACAAGAAGGATCAAGTTTTGATAAAAATAAAAGAATATATCAGAAAAGGATGGCCTCCAATAAGAAGTCTTAGTAAAGATTTTGTACCTTATCAACAAGTATCTTCTGAATTAAGTCTGGAGAATGAGTTCATAACTAGATGTGGACTTTTTGTCCCACCCTGTGTTTTGAGAGGGGGTCTTGTAGAGAGAGCACATTCTGGACACCCAGGGATGTCTGGCACTAAGAACATTTTGAGAAAATGTTATTGGTGGCCAAGCATGGATTCTTTTGTTGATAAATTTGTTAACCAATGCCCTGAATGCCTCCTTTCCGACAAGCATTGGAAAAGTAAAAAAAATGTTACTTCTACTAATTTGTTGCCTGAACAAGCATGGGAAAAATTTGCAATTGATTTTTCAGGGCCTTACAATATCTTATTTGAAGATATGAGATATTTAATTGTCCTAACTGACTATTATTCAAAATGGGTTTCTTATGATTTTGTAAAATTTCCTAGTACAGATGTAGTTATTGATTTTCTAGAGAAGATTTTTAATGTTGAAGGATTTCCAAGGAAATTAGTGTCCGATAATGGCACACATTTTGTATCAAAAAAAATGGTTGATTTTTTGAGCAAACATGACATTAAGCATACCACCCTCGTCTGCCTTCGTCGATCCCTCCCCCCCTTCCGTCCAATGCCCTTTTACCTCCATTCCCCCCTTCACTCAAGACTCTTTTTTGGAGATACTTCCTAAAGTGAAGTCGGGGTCTCCCGCGGACGTCTGCCCGGCACGAGTTCTGCAGCATATTTACTCCGGCTGCCCTGACCCCCCCCATCGCTTTCCTCAACAGTTCTCTGGCACAGGGCGTAGTGCCCTCTGTGCTAAAGGCAGCTACAATAGTGCCCATCCTGAAAAAACCTGGCGCGGACCCTTCCATCTCGGCCAACTACCGCCCCATTTCCCTGTTACCCTTTTTGGGCAAGGTGATGGAACGCCACGTCACCGCGGCACTTAGCGCCCATGTTGAGGCAAATGGAGGACTGGCATCCCGCCAAGCCGGGTTCCGTCCCAGGCATTCGACCGAATCAGTCGTGGTCGCAGTCTTAGACAAACTCAGAAAGGGCATGGATGAGAACAAACACCAGGCACTGGTCCTCCTTGATCTCTCCGCCGCCTTTGACACGGTGGACCATACCATCTTACTTACCCGTGTCAAGGCGGCCGGTATCGGGGGATCAGCTCTGGTCTGGCTCTCCTCCTTTCTGAGGGACCGCACTCAGGCGGTTCGGCTAGGCGACTTCACGGCCACTCCTCTCCCTGTCACTTGCGGTGTTCCCCAGGGATCCTCTCTCTCCCCTTTGCTTTTCAATCTCTATATCTTTCCTCTCATTTTCGCACTCCAGCAGCTGGAGGTCACTGTTTATAATTACGAGGACGACCTCCAGCTCATCTTTGATCTGTCCCCCTCTCCTCTCTCTGTCTCTAACTTCCAGTCAACTATGACATTCATCAGGGACTGGATGAACCACAACCACCTTAAACTGAACCCGGACAAAACCGAGCTGGTTCTCACTGGTGGTTCATCCAGCCCCTGGAACTCCTTCTTTTGGCCCCCCTCTCTTGGTCCCGCACCTACCCCTTCCACCACGGTCAAAACACTCGGTGTTAAAATAAATAACCAGCTCACTCTCCATTCACAAATTGGTTCCGTGGTATCCTCCTGTTTCCTCACTCTCCGCACTATCCGCACTGTTTCCCGTTTCTTTTCCCCCCAGGCACTTAAGATTATCATGGCCGCACTAGTGATATCGCGACTGGACTACGCAAACGCTCTCTACCATGGTATCCCCGCGTACAGCCTGCGTAGACTCCAGATTATCCAGAACCAGGCAGCCCGGCTGGTGTACGGCCTTCCTCGCTATCACCATTCCACCCCCCTTCTCAAGGAGCTTCACTGGCTCCCTGTAAAAGAACGTTCCCTTTTTAAGATCGGCTGCATGGCCTTCCAGGCCCGCCAGGGCACTGCCCCCGCTTTCATCTCTTCATTAATTAATCCTTATGTACCTGCAAGAGAACTTCGGCCTTCCTCCAAGTCCCTTCTTCAGATCCCTCGCTTCACACGCAAAAAGTGGGGCGGGGCCAACTTTTCTACCCTGGCTCCAACATTCTGGAACTCTCTCCCTGACCATCTCCGTTCTGCCACCCAGTACCTCCCCTTTCGTAGAGATCTGAAAACGTTCCTCTTCAGCCAGGCCTTTCCCTCTTAAAACTCTCTTATGTCTCCTCTTATCTTTTCTCCCGGTCTCTCTCCCTCAGTTGCTGATCCCCCTAGCGCCAAGAAACCGCAAGGTGTACGCTGCGCTTTAGAAATATTTTAAATTAGAAATTAGAAAAAGTCCTTTGTATTTTCCAGCTGCAAATGGACTGGTTGAAAGAGCTAATAAATTCTTCAAAGAAGGTATACAAACAGCTTTGTCATCAGGTATGGATGTAAGGAAACACATAAAAGAAAAAGTTTGGAGTTATCTAAATACTCCGTATTCAATTACCGGTTTTACCCCTTTTTTCTTGTTGAAGGGAAGGGATGCAAATGATATTATCAAACCTGTTTTTGATAAAAACTCATCTTCTCTTAAAAAGTTAGGACTTACCACTGCTAATTCAATTGATGAGTGTGTTAGGGATAACTTTGAGAAAAAATATAAGTTAGGAAATGCTATTTCTCCACTTAATAACTGTGAGTTTAAAACTGGTGATTGGGTTATTATTAAAAAAACCAAAAAAGTTGTCAAGGGGGAATCTAAGTTTTCTTTGCCTCAACAGGTTGTTAGCTCTTCTAATTCGTCTGTTATGATTAAGAACAAAGGATGGTGGAACAAAAGTGCTGTTATTAAGATTGAACCTTTTCAAAAGGACATTATTTTGAAAAAACTTGATCGTAAAAGTATTTTGGGTAATTCCTCCTTTTTGTGTTATAAAGACTTCATGGATGTAGTGCTACCATCACATGCTTCTGATGTTGAAGAACAAACCTCATTACAGGATCAAGAAGTTTGCGAACAATCTCTACATGATTCTCATGTTAGTGAGACTAGTTCTCATTCTTGTATCGGTGAGGAAGAGGGTGAGAGCAATTTGATTGTTTCTGATGGTTGTGCAGATGGTTTGTTAGAAGTTGAAGCTTCTGAAAATTCTGAAATTAATTCTGATTCTAATCAGAATAGTGGAAAAAGAAATATTGTTATTCCTTCTAAATTTAAAGATTATTATTTATATTAATGTTTATTTTTCTTGCTTTTGTTTTTCTTCTTTTATTTATGGAAAGGAGATGTTGTATCTGTACCTTTAATTTATTCTTCATATGACATGTATTGTGTTCCTTAATGACATGTTCAATATTCTATGTTCTATGTTTGAGTTCTGCTGTCGTGTCATTCTGTTCCGTTACTTGGACACGACAGCATCGCTCTTTCATAGCCATTTCTTGTGGGTTTTATTCTTTCAGATTTATTCTTAATAAATCAACCTTTCTAAACTCCTGCCTTCTTATGTTGTTTGTTATACCAAATACAACAGTCTGCCTTACTCAATTTGAGGTCTGCACTATATTAAAAGAAACAAACTCTTAACATTTTATACAACTACACCTACTTCTTATAGGACTGTCTAATCAGGTTAAAGTGAGAAGATACTATTACATACTCATTAGGTTTTCAACGTGTTCCCACTAGCAAGCTTCTCTCTAGTGAAAACATTTCTTCTCATGGGAAAGAAGGAAAAGGAACATCAGACCATTAGAACTCCAGCTTGGCTTGCCTACAAGTAAACTGTTCACATGTCACAAACCAAAGATGGCAACCAACATCAGCCATTTTAAAATGTAGGCCTACATTAACCAGGGTCAATTTAAATATGCATAAGCAAGATTTCTCTCTACAAATAACATTAGGGTGTCTATGCAATAATGTCACGTAAATACAAACATCTTAAATATATGGAAAACGTCATCAAATGTGAACTATGTTTCTGTACAGAAAACTAACCTGAATTTTGCATGAACTCAGTATTCTTCTCAGCTATCTCGACATGCTAGGACTCAGGTGAGGGGTTTGTGTTGCTGTTTTAACCCGTAGGCTTCAGAAAACTTACTCAACTTCGACCAGTAAGCCCACAAACCTTCATAGCGGAGCAGCAAAGAAGATGACAGTGGTCCAGAAAGTCTTCGTATGGAAAGCAATCTTTCCTTCCCCACTGTTGACAGGATTAGTTAAGTTCTTTTTTACCCGAAATGCACTCTAGAGAATGGGAGGCCGGAGATTTTGGCACTGGTCCTATTGCTCCTTAACATTTATATGGGACTGGTGGTAATGGTGTGTAAGCATTTCAAGCTGAAATTTCAGATATTTGTTAAATAAATCAGCCACTAGACTTACTGAGCAAGTGAAAGTAGAAAGGGAAACTACTTCAAGACAATCCCAAGAAAGACGCTTTAAGGATATCTTGAGGACATTCCAGGATGACTGAAGCAGAATTGGTCAGAAATGAACAGGAAGAAGTAAACTATCCATGTTACTTGCTTTTTATGAACCTCAGCAATACAATCCTCACTCCACATCAGGGTACATGCAGAGATTTGGAAATACAGGTTATGTCAAAGCTGTATATATCACTCAGTCCCTCATTGCGAATGTCCTTTTAATTTGAATGGGCCAGCACCTGAAGATACTGGCCATATCTGAATTACAAGTCGTGCAGGAACCTCGTAGTGCAGTCCCATTGTGGTGCCTCTTTTAATGGTGGGGCCGCCTTCAACAGAGGCACTCCGATAGGACTGCCACGCCGCCTGTATGGATTACTTCTGTGTAGTTACAATAGGGCGGGCAGTGTGAGTTTTGTCAGAGCGGCAGCACAGCTGTTTGCACCGTCGTGCCAGCGTTCCGACAAAAACTCTTAATTGGGGCCTTAGGGCCCCATTAGGAAGGCGGGCGGATTGCCCCCGCCAGGCTGGTGGTAGCCACCGCCGGCCTGGTGTGGGCAATCCACCCTGCATCTTTGCTGCAAAGACCCCCCCGCCATATTAACATGGCTGGGGGGTCCGCGGCGGACGGAAAGACCGTCCGACGCTTTTCCGCCCCGGTCGCCTTGCGACCGGGAGGAAAAGGGTTTATATGGTGCCAGTGTCTATCAGACACCGCCATCTATATTAGGATGCGCAATTTTCAATGCCTTATTGCCGCCACGGAAAGGCATGCAGAGTTTGCTCTGGGGGCCCGTTGCGGGCCCCCAAGGAGTACAGGAGTTGGGGGGTACATATGGGGGGTACCTATGGTACCCTCCAGCAGTTCCATGCACAACATGGCAGGCACTGCGCGTTGTCTGCCATGTTGTGCATGGAAGTGCACTGCATGCCTTCCTACCATTGTGGCGGGTGGTGCTGAGTGCACCGCCACCCACAATGGTAGGAATGCTGGATGCGCCCGCCACTGTGGCGGGCGCATCCTAATGCCATGCACGG
This sequence comes from Lissotriton vulgaris, assembly GCF_964263255.1. Taxonomy (NCBI): domain Eukaryota; kingdom Metazoa; phylum Chordata; class Amphibia; order Caudata; family Salamandridae; genus Lissotriton; species Lissotriton vulgaris. The sequence continues at coordinate 1,717,590,199 of NC_141694.1, read as the reverse complement.
GAGCCCCGCCCTTAGGCGGGCGGTCCCTAGTACCGTGAGGATGGCATACTAATGGGGGCTATAGTGTCTTGGTGGTTGAGCACTTGAGGAAAGATGGCAAAACTAAAGGCTTATCCCAAGAGAGACCTCACCTCATATTGAACTGATCACTGGCCTTTCAGAAAATCCCTAAAAACCTGGATTTTCAGCAACTAGCATTTCATAGTCTTAGTTTCGTAATCCTAGTGACTAATCTGTTGTATGTTGTGTTCGTAGTTGACGTGCGTGCGATGCACGCGCGTCAACAACGAACATTATGTTGGCCATGTGTTGTGATTTGAAGGCTGCCGCATGTGTGTGGGATGTTGGTGCGATCGCGTGGTAGGTTGTGTTTTGAATGGGAGCGGAGAGATGATAGCAGGGGAGTCGGGCGGTTTACCGGCATTCATGACTGGGAGACGATTGAGCTTGTACATGGAATAAAGAGCTCATTACCTGAACACATCGGATTTGTGTATTTCTTCTTCTATATCAAGGAATGTATCTTTGTTACACTGGCGACGATCGGGAAGGCACTCCTGCGTAGGATTTTGTGGTGTTTTGTGCCGACAGTTTCTCGAACATTATTTTCCTGTTACTAGCGCTGGACTTTCTTAGAAGCAGTTTACTACGTGCCTTGCTATTGGAAGTTCTTTGTTACATAATCATCCTCCTTTAATGCTTGAAGTAGCACCAAGATACCTTCGGGTAAACGTTGCACTTTATAAATACATTATAACATAACATTGCAAATGATTTAAATGTACACGATTGTGACTGAATAGATCGCAACAAGGTCACTCTTCGTGACCTCCCTGTGGTTTGTTGCACATCTCTATCGCTTGGTGTTTCCTACCACCACACCCCTTGGCATACCTTTATTTGAGGTTTTTTTTTTACTCCTCATCTCACGGTGTTAAGTCTTTGTGGAACATTTACAGCCGTACTCTCTCTCTGTGGGCCACCTGGCTGACCACGCTTTACTTGGGTCACCAGACCTCCTCCCCTTTAGTACCGGGGACATGGTGTAATCATTGGAGTGTCCGGATCAATCTCATGTTCCTTCCCCACCTCATTAGAGGGTGCCAGATGTTAAACGGCTTCTCCTCTGGCCTCTCATATTCCTACCGAGCCATGATAAATGATGAATTTAGCCAGTCATTGCTTCTCGGGGGGAGGTGATCCTTCCATCTCCTACATATTTCCCTCCTTGCCAATATGATCAAATATAGAAGGAGCCCTCTTTCTTGCCATGTGGCTATCTAGTAGAACAAACCATCTTCCCCAAATATAACCTAAGAGGAGTTTACTTTGATCGTAGTACTGAAAAGTCCCGACAGTGCCTGTCCTATCTCTTTCCAGTATTGATCCAGGTCTTTACAATAAACAAACATATGGATATCATCAGCCATCAATTCCTTACACCTTGCGCATTTTGGTGGGGGTACAGGGGCAAATTTCCCAATTTTATAGGGGGTATAGTAAAGCCTATTAATCACGAAGAAGTGGTTCTTTTTCAAACAGGCAGGCTTAATATGTTTATATAGGGTCTTCAATGATGGTTCAATCATGCCCTCTGCCTGCAGCGCTAGTGGAGAATTATTCCATATCCCCTCTGCCGGTGGTGTCCCCATATCTTCTCCCTTTAATAAATGTTGGTACCATACCGAGACTTCTTTTAAAATGGGTATGGAGGATCGGCTAAGTCTTTCTACTACCTCGTTGCTTCGCATCTCCCCCCGTTCCGCTATATGCCAGGACACCAATTGGATATATTTAAACCTTGATAGGTTTGTCCCTACCTTCGCCCTCAAATACTCCCATGGGTGTATCCCTTCCTCATCCATTAACTCTTTCCATTCCAAGATTCCAGCTCTTTTCATAGGTATTGCCAGGGCATCTTTCAAACAGTCCGGGGTACCCGGTGAATCCCAGATTGGAGATGATTCTGAGTAGTACCCAATCCCACTCCCTACCCTTACCCTGTACCATATCTCTAAGGCAGTTTTTAATACCTTCAAACGAACCCTCTTGAAGAATCTTGGAGATCCATATTTATACAAAAATTCATCATTTCCCCCTTCTACTCTCACCATTTCTTGCAATAATTTGCCCCAAGGTGAATCGTCAGGTCTGGTGAGTAACATACGTAGGCTCTTAAACTGAAAAGCCACTGAATAGAGGCTAATATGAGGGAGGGCTAACCCGCCTTTTACTAGTCTTCTTCTAAGTTTCTTCCAGGTCAGGCGTACCCCTTTGTCTCCCCACACAAAACTCCCAATTTTGCTCTGTATCTTTTTTATATCTTTCTTAGGGAATATCAGTGGAATGGTTGAAAATAAATATGAAAGCTTGGGGAGAATAACCATTTTTACTAAATTCACTTTACCATAAATGGATAGTGGGAGGTTCTTCCATCTGCTAAACAGGCGATCTATTTCCCTGGTTGTTCTATCCAGATTTATCTTAGCGATCCGATCCAATTCCCGGTCAATATAGATCCCCAGATATCTAAACTCCAAACTCTCCGTGCCTAGCCAATGATCTATGCTCCAACACATGACCTCAGTCTTGGATCTATTCACCTTGTAACCTGAAAGTGCCCCGAACTCTGCTGTCAATTCCTCAATCCGGGGAATTGCTACAACTGGGTCTCTTGTATACAGAATCAGATCATCTGCATAGAGGGCCAACTTAGAGCTATATTGTCCGGACTGGAACGGTGTTATAGTGATGTCGAGCCAGATTGCCTGAGCCAGAGGTTCAATATATAGATTGAACAACAGCGGGGAGATGGGACACCCCTGTCTGGTTCCCTGTTGGATATTAAATACTGATGTTAACGTTCCATTTAAAAGGATCATGGCAGAGGCTCCCTTATAACAGTTCTTAAGAGTATAAATAAATACTGGCCCAAACCCCATTATTTCCAGGACTTCCCACATATATTTCCAGCAGACTTTGTCAAATGCCTTGGCCGCGTCCAGAGCTACCACGGCCAAGGGTTCTGATTTTCCCACTGCTAGGTCAATATTCCCCAGCAGAAGGTGTGTTTGGTCTTCAATGTGTCTACCAGCCATGAAGCCCTTCTGATCTTCATGTATCAATTTTGGTGTTAGTTTAGCAAATCTCCCTGCCAAAATACCCACAAAGATTTTATAGTCTGCATTAAGCAGGGAGATTGGTCTATATGAGTCCGCTCTTTGGGGGTCGTTCCCGGGCTTCAAAATCAGAACAATGATAGCTTCCTTCCATGAGTTTGGGACGCTACCCGTAGATGAGTAGATAGAGTTAAAGATGATTTCTAAGATGGGACATAAATCATCCTTTAGATGTTTGTATACCTCACTGGGAAGTGCATCTGTACCAGCAGCCTTTTTGTTTTTTAGTTTCTTGATCTGTGCTTCTATCTCTTCTTTCGTTATAGGAGCATCCAGACTGTTTCTACCCTCCTCAGATAATTTTGGCATATTTTTATTGGCCAACCATGTGCGTAGGGCTTCAGTGGGCGGATTTACATCTTCTCTATACAGATCTGAAAATAGAGAGAGGAGGCAGCTTTGCATGTCCTCTAATTTCCTTGATGTATCGCCATTATTATTAATTATTAGCTCCTTAATGTCATTCCTAGCCCGATCAGTTCTAGATTTCCATGCTAGTAATGCTCCTGCCTTTTCTCCATATTCAAAATTATCCATCCTACTTGAGTCCCACTGGGCTTTACACTTTGCATCTAAATGCCCTCTATGCGATTGTTTTGCCAGTTCTAAATCCAATTCAATCTGGGGAAGTCTTTCCTGCTCCATGCTGTGCGCGTTGATCCTATCCTGCTCTAGCTGACCTATTCTATTCTCGATTTTCTTAAGTTCCCCTGCCTCCATTCTGTTCTTAGCACAAATAGTTGCATGGAGCTTGCCTCTGAGCCCTGCCTTATAGGCATCCCAGATATAGTCTGGAGTAGTAGACCCCATATTAAATAGAAAGAATTCCGAAGTAAAGGCCCGGATAGATTGTATTACCTCTGGACTGAAAAGAATGGCCCTCTTTAATGTCCATCTGGACTGCGTCTGTATTACACTTTTCACATATTTGAGGTTTCTGACACCCTTGACCATGCCCTCTCCTGTGACCTACTGAGTACTTATTGAGTCAAGCAATGTTCCAGAAAATGAGGATTTTTTTCTGTGCCTCTGCCCATACAGTTATAATTTGATGAGTTCCGTGTAGCACATTCCTGTGGTGCTTTGTGGAATGTTACCTATGATGCTGATACCGGTCCGGTGCCTGTGTGTTGTGTGGCAGGGAGTGGGTGTTGTGGGGTTTATCTACACTGTGTTTATGTCAGTGGTACAGTTGTAGCGGCATTCCTGGCAGTAGATATGTTAGGAGCAGCTGGAGCCACATATTCTGAAACAACGTTGAATGTCTGTTTACAGTATGGCAAATTAACATTGTATATAGTTCTTATGCTGTCTTTCCATGTCATTATGTGATTTTGGTTTGTATACCATACCATACCATATCATACCCACTGTCTTATCTTTTAACATTTAGTTGACTGTTTGGCAGTCTTCTTGTAGCCTCTGTTTCTTACTCCACCCCCTCCTTTCTGAAGTGCCCATTCTCTGGCATGCATAGGTCAAAGGGAGGCAGCTCAAACCTAAAGGAGTGCACTGCGGTGTCTGGGGATGTGCGCTGCACACCTAGCCCCCTCCGTCTCTGCAGAAAGGCGCAGAAGAGCAGAATTGGCCTATTCTCTGTTGTGCTTTAATCCTATTAAAGCGCCTCCTCCCCCAGGACAGAGTTGTGGAATGGGGAAAAATGCCACGCCAAACAAAAGGACCTCACAGCTTTAAACAGGAAGAGAAGAGAACTGCAGCACGGGTAGCAGCTTGACAGATTGAATAAAAGTCTCATGAGGCATCCTAGCCAGCGACAGATAAAAAAAATTCTGCCATGCATAACTCTTGGCCTTTCAAATTATGAACTCTGGGCCATATTACCAAGGGGGGCAATAGGCAATTATCGCCGATTTAGCGGCGGTAATTCTATCGCCCTATTAGCAAGCTGTCGCTAACTGATGTTAGCGACAGCTTTTAGGTGATATCGAGCGGTTTGGGGCCCGCTTTACATGTCAGCGATGTTTATCGCTAATGACATGCAAAGTGGGCGTACCAAACAAGTTAGCGACTGAAAGCAGTCGCTAACGTCGCTATCGCCTATTAGCAAGGCAGGCGTAGCGTTGGAAATATTCGCGCTAAGCGCGAATATCTCCAAATACTAACACCTGCCCAGACCAGTTCTTAGCCATGTTATCCAATGGGAGGTGGATAACATGGCTAACAGCATTTTGTCGCGAATGCGTGAATATTGCTGTATTCTCAGCGATATTCACACATTTCGCCGCTATCTATGGATATTTTAGCACAATGGAGAAAACGCTTCTAATAGCATGTTTTCTCCGCTAACATATCCAGCGATAGGCAGCGATACAAAAAATCGTTGCTAAGCCTATTTAGCGATAAATATCGCTACTTGTTGGTAATATGCCCCTCTGTGACCAACTTGACCTTTGATTTACTAACATTAGACCAACCAGGTGTAAACCTGAATTAATGCAAAGGAGGATGCTGTGGGAATCGCAGCAATTTTGAAAAGAACATGAGGAGGCCTGTCAATAAAAGTTTCTACACAGGCTTGCAGGCTTCCTTTTTAGGAGATCTTGAAAAAAGTGGGACTGCAGAGTGGAACAAGCATGGTACACAGGTACAGCAGACCTTTACTGTAAATTAGCTATCTGGTTAGTTCATGCCTTCAGCAGGGAAAAATGAGTGGACTACTGCAAGAAAAATACAGCATTGTCGTAAATGCTAATGCTTTTTCATCAATGGGATCTTTTATTTTTCCTTCCAACACACCGAACCTATTCTCTGGCCCTTGTTTTGCTAAGGATAATAAATATATTTTTATACCATACATGTTCAGTTTTAAACCTACTTATTTGCAGTGCTGTGGGTTTCGAAATGATCCTTTAATTTCATAACATTACTTTGGGCAGACAGGGTGTGGGATTTTTGAATAAGCTCTAAAATTAGTTCCATCTGTGCACAAACTGTAACTATTTAATCACCAAATTGGTATACTTTCATCTCCATGGCTAAATACTATGAAGGTCCCAAATTTTTTTACAGAGTTTTATATAGCGCAAACTTGACCCGAAGTATCGGGTATCAGAGCGCTTTACATAGAACCAGTTGTGTTACATGAGGACACATTTATTTTTGTTAGGCACGGGGAGATTACGTGATTTGTCTAGAATCACAGGATGTTCAGCATCATTGCCGAGACTCAAACCCGGTTCCCCACATTCAAGGTTGCCCGACCGCCCTAGCTGTTAGGACAACTTCTCTCCCCACTTCACTTTGTTTTATCTTTGCCAGCTTAACCATTTTCTTTCTGGTTTAGTTAGACCTTGTGCACATTTCACTGTTTTTGCTGCTCTTAACTGCACCTGTTTCACATACTCTGTATTTTTGGCCTCTTTCGCCACTCGTTTGCCTCTGTTTTTGGCTCTCCCGCCTCCCGTTTCCCACCACCCAGTGCGGCTTCCTCCCCTAGGACCTACCTAATGGAGGCTGAAGCGCAGCCACACTGCCGGCATGCCAAAGGCAAGGCCATATGCACCCATCCATGCCTGCACCACGCCCAGCACAAGGAACCCTGGCCCTCCGGCCACCCACCAAAACTACACTACCGAGTTCCTGGCCCTGGACCCCAGATGCCACAACAACAACCAACAACAACTGATGCATGACCTCCTGATCAATGGAAGGACCCTTCACCTGCCACTGCTGCCACTTTACATGCTACACAGGACCTCCTGCCCACACAGGAACCCTCACCATACCCACTCCACAGACCACTAACACACAGGAACAGCTGCAGTGCAACCTGCTCAACACCCGGTCCCTCTGCAAACACACCACAGAAATCTGGTACTCCATCATCATGCTCACCCCTGATGTGATCTTCATCACAGAGACCTGCTTCAACCCATTCTCAACCCCGACATTGCCACTGAAACGCCCAATGGCTACAAGTTGATACACCGGGACAGCACAAACAAACACAGAGGAGGTATCACCATCATCCACAAGGAAACTCTCCAATGCACTAACACTGAAGAAAACACCTCAACTTCCAACTCCAAGCCAATGCCAGGACAACCATCAGAGGCACCCTACTCCCAGGACCACTTTCCTGCTTCTGCAACACCCTCTCCGAATTCATCGCCCCTCTAGGCATCAACTCAAAGCACTCCATCTTCCACAGTGACCTCAACTTGCACCATGATGGCTACAAGAATGCCAACTCCACCATCCTCCTGGAATACCAGAGCAACATCGGCCTTTCCTAACTGGTCACTAACCCCACACACAACGGAGGACACACACTGGACCCAATCGTCACATTCAGCAAGTCAAGTATAACCATGTCATCGAACTCACCTGGAATGACCACACTATTGTCCACTTCACCATCACAGGTGCCATGGACACAACCTCCAAACCAGAAAGCTCCACCCACAGCAGCTGGAACAAAGTGACAGAGACCCAGTTGATAGATGCCCTCAACACCACCCAGCCTGATGCCAAACCCAACCTGCAACAGGCCGATCAAAACTTCTCCACCTCGATGATCAACTGCGCCGACAGTTCACTCCCATGAAGCCAGCCAAAACCAAAAGATCCACTATACAAACCAGCTGGAATACACCAGAAATCAGGACCATCGTACAGAACTGCAAATGACTAGAAAGATGATGGCACACTACCAGAGACCTCATGGACCGAGCCGCCTCCAAGTCAGCCCTCAACATATACCACAAATGCATCACGAACACAAAAAGAGAAGCCCTGATAAAGGGCATCAAAGTAAGTGCCAACCACAGAAGGAAACTCTTCAACATCGTCAGAGAGTTCTTCTCCCTATCAGCTGTCAGGAACCCGCCCCCCTTCCTGTGACACACTATCAAACTACTTCCACAAGATATCCACCATATTCAACAACTTCGATCCCCAACCCACCCATTTCGACAACCACCAGCTCACCGAACACCTAAAAGGAATCAACTGGCTCAATGCCTCCTAATCCTGCCACTGCGCCAACCACAGCACCAAGACTATGCTGATCACCACTACACATGACATCAGAACCCTCCTCGATCATCAACACCATGATGAGTTTCACTAACTGGATGAGGACCAACTGCCTGAAGCTTAACACGGACAAGATGGAAGTGCTGATCTTCGGAAAGAACACCTCCCTGTTGGATGACACCTGGTGCCGCCCCTGAACTTGGACCCGGTCCCACACCAACTGACCGCACCTGCAATCTCTGCATCATCCTGGACAGCAAACTCATTGTGAAGCGCCAACATAGTCTCCTGTTCCTGCTTTCATACCCTCTGCATGCTCCAGAAGATTTTCAGATGGATCCCCATAAACACCGGGAAAACTATCACTCAGGCCCTCGTCACCTGTCAGCTGGTCTACAATAACATGCTCTACACCGGAATAACCGCCCAATTCCAAAAAAGTCTCCAGACTATACCAAACTCAGTGGCCAGACTCATCCTCAACGTCCCCAAATGTACCCTTATTGCCCCCTCCTCAGGAACCTTCATTGGTTCCCCACCCAGATGAGATACTGACACACCCCTACAAGGCCCTCCATAACCAAGGACCAGCATACAACAACAAAAGCCTGAACTTCCAAAAACCAACTAGACACCTGCACTCCTCCACACTAGCCCTCACACACACACCCTGCATTCGCTGAAGCCTCAGTGGAGGTCATTCCTTCTCCTACCTCGCCCCCAAGGCTTGGAATGACCTACTCCTCCATCTGTGAACATCACCCTCTCTTGCACAATTCAGAAAGGGACTCAAGACGTGGATTTTCGACAGAGACTGGCGAGACCTTAGCACTGCAATACCCTCTTGGGTGAAGAGCTGCGCTCAATAAAATACTGAATGATTGATTCCAAAGGAGGACTGGACCTCCGCTCTCTCAGTGCATCAACCTGAACATACCAGCAGCCGCCAGAAACCATCAAGAACTTCAACAGCTAGATTACCACACGTGCTGACACCCTGGCTCCAGTCAAGCGCAATAAATGTCAAGAGCCCAACCATAAGCCAGCTGATACACAGAAAAATACACTGAAGTCTAAAAAAAGTGATGGATGGAATGCTTGAATTAATCTTAGCCACTGGTAAATACTTGGTCTGCATTCCAGTTCATCATTATTATGCACCCGTTCCACCTCAGATTGAACCCAGCTATATGCAAATCAGTTTTGACCCTGTTCTAATGCGAATAGTCCAGCCAGAACTGCCAAGTCTGGTCCTCCCTGAACCGGAACGCAAGCAACCCAGGACTGAATTAACTCCTATTAGGACCTAACAGCCCGGTACTTTCAGAGTATCCTGCTTCCACACACTAAAGATGCTGAAGATAATTTTCAATTGGCTCCCTAGCAACACCAAAAATAGGGTCACACATGCCCTCCTCACTACGGGAAAAACCTTGATACTAGAATGAGCAAGCAGCTCACCAGATGACTTCAAAGAGTCCATAAACTTCTTTTAATTGCACAGTCTTTTTACTGGCAGCATTAATTGAAGTACTCACGCCGGTCCACCGCAGACTCTAGGCCTGATTGTTGTGGAGGGTGATTGGCAATTTCAGTCCTCCTTGTTAAGGCACTATTGGCCCACAAGTAGAGGCGGAGCTCCGACAGTCACGTGACCTAGAGCACGTCAACTGATTCAATCAGATGCCAGGCAACCCGCACAGCGGACGCGCGCACTAACTGTTGGCAGCGCGATCTATAAGTGGGATTTGCTGCTTTTAAACTGCACCAAAAACTTATTTTTAATTGCGCAATCTTTTTACCGGCAGCATTCCTTGAAGTACTCACCCCGGTCCACCGCAGGCTCTAGGCCTGATTGTTGTGGAGGGTGATTGGAGATTTCAGTCCTCCTTGCTTAGGCGCTATTGGCCCACAAGTAGAGACGGAGCTCCGACGGTCACGTGACCTAGAGCACGTCCACTACTTCAATCAGATGCCAGGCAACCTGCGCAGCAGACGCGCCCACTAACTGTTGACAGCGCGATCTGTAAGTGGAATTTGCTGTTTTTGAACTGCACCAAAAACTTCTTTTTAATTGCACAATCTTTTTACTGGCAGCATTCATTGAAGTACTCACCCGGTCCACCGTAGGCTCTAGGCCTGATTGTTGTGGAGGGTGATTGGCGATTTCAGTCCTCCTTGCTTAGGCGCTATTGGCCTACAAGTAGAGGCGGAGCTCCGACGGTCACGTGACCTAGAGCACGTCCACTACTTCAATCAGATGCCAGGCAACCCGCGCAGCGGACACGCGCACTAACTGTTGGTAGCTCGATCTGTAAGTGGAATTTGCTGTTTTTAAACTGCACCAAAAACTTCTTTTTATTGCACAATCTTTTTACCGGCAGCATTCACTGAAGTACTCATCCCAGTCCACCGCAGGCTCTAGGCCTGATTGTTGTGGAGGGTGATTGGCGATTTCAGTCCTCCTTGCTTAGGCGCTATTGGCCCACAAGTAGAGGCGGAGCTCCGACGTTCACGTGACCTAGAGAACGTCCACTACTTCAATCAGATGCCAGGCAACCCGTGCAGCGGGCGCGCCGCTGGCGCGCCGAAGGCGTCCCAACGTCTGCGCCCATCCACGCCTGACCGGGACCAGGGGCCATGACCCCTGGACAAACAACCCCAGACAGAACGGTGCTCTCATCGGAGAAACTATTTGCACTCCGCCCCCCATTTTAAAAGTATGTCAAATACTTTCAGCCAAGCATACAGGCATTGAAACATGCAATAACTACAATTTTTCCCTTCTAAATTTTCAGCCTTACCCCCTCATTACCATTAGAGACACAGCACAGAAACCTCAGGCTGTTCCACTCGCTGAGAACTTCTTGTTTCTCAGTTTAAATTGTCGCTCACTACCCAAACACACTAGATATATTTAATCTCCTCTGTGATTGAAAGCCAGATGCTCTCTTTCTTACCGAGACTTGGTTACATGAGAGCGCCGGACCTGACATAGCAGCAGCCCTTCCATCTAACTATGCCATTACTCGGAAAGACAGAGCTTTGAAAACTGGAGTTGGCATAGCCATTATTTTCAAAAATAGGCTACAATGTAGATTTGACCCTTTGGACATTCCCAACTGCGAAGCCGCCCTTTTTAAATTAACACTCAATCCAAACTTTACACTATCTGGGTTGCTTGTTTACCGACCTCCTGGGAACCCGACATCTTGGGCAACCACCTTCCCCAGCTATATCACCCCTCTTCACTTGAGCTCCAAAAACTTTTCTCTTATTGGGGACCTAAATTTACATCTATATGACCTTTCAAACACAACGTGTAGTAACTTCATTGCCAATTTAGCTGCCCTAAACATCAATCTACTTAATTCGGGTGCCACACATATAGCAGGCCATCTGTTGGACCCCATTTTTTCCAGTCTTTCCGAAATTAGTTGCAATCCGGCAATCCCTATTTGCTGGTCAGACCACTTTCTTTCTAAATTTACTCTAACTCTGTCTACCTCCGCTACTCCTCCCCTTTCTCCTCAGAAGGCCCCAAATAGGAACTGGAAAAAACTCGACCTAACTGCCCTTAATCTCGCCCTTTGCTCCGACGCCCCTTCTGCTGATCAACAAGTTGACGCTCTTGCCATAAAGATACAGAAGTGGCTCTTCACTGCCATAGACCGCTGTCTTCCTCTATCGCATAAAAAACTCAACATCCACCGACCCCCAGCGCCATGGTTTAACGGCTCCCTGAAAATAGAAAAATCCAAATGCAAAGATTTAGAACGTAAATGGCGCAGAAACTATGCACCTGATCGGAAACTCAGTTATATCAAGGCAAGAAATAATTACCACAAACTATGCACCACGGCTAAGGCAGCTTTTATTTCTAAAACTATTACTGAAGCCACCAATCACCCAAAAACTCTTTTTGGAGTAGTGAAAGAACTGGCAGGCTCTAAAACAGTCGCAAACCCTCTTCCTCTTAATCACCAACAGTGTGATAATCTTGCCCAATTTTTCACAGATAAAATTGAAAAAATTCAGCCTGGAATTGGCCATATCAAACATAAGTCAATCTCCACCGGCCCCCATTGTAACCTCTACCTGGAACTCACCCTCACATATGACTACTACTTTGACAAACCATGAGGGCACCCCAAAGTCCCCTACTCCCACAGCCTATTTAGACTGTTGGCCACCCTTAAATATCGAAGAACTCAAAATTATCTTAGATAAAGTTAAATCCGGCTCACCCAGAGATCCCCTCACTATTTCCATTATGTAGCAATTAGACACCCAACATCTGCAGGTAATTCTTAACACCCTGAATGCATCATTGCTAAAATCCTCCGTACCGGCGCTCTGGAAACATGCAATGGTCACTCCACTTCTGAAAAATCCAACGGCCGACCCTGAAGTTCTGGTCAATTACAGACCCATCTCTTTCCTGCCTGTCTTCTCCAAAATCCTGAAAGACATGTCCATTCTCTTCTCTCACAGTTCACTGAAACTAATAATTCTCTCCATCCTTCACAGTCAGGCTACCGTGCTGGTTTTTCCACTGAGACAGCACTATTAGGAGTCACCAAGAGGTTACGTCAATACCTCAATGCTGGTCAGACAGTCACACTTATTTTGCTGGAACTTAGTGCGGCTTATGATACCATCTCTCATGAAGTACTAATTCATACTTTAAAATCATCTGGCATCTGTGGTGCTGCCCTGGATTGGATCATCTCCTTTTTGAATAACCGCACTTTCCAAATCACCTCGGCCACAGCATGTTCCAAAATCCACGCCTCACCTTATGGAGTGCCTCAGGGCTCGATCCTCAGCCATCTATTGTTCAACTTGCACGTTAGACCTTTAGCTGACATTGCGGAACAGGCTGTCTGACGCTTTTCACTTATGCTGATGACTCACAGATTATCTTTTCCCTCTCTAACTTCGACCTCCTGGCACCCTCCTGTCTCAAACAAGGCCTCAGTAGTATCTCCAACTGGATGACTCAGAATCACTTGAAGCTGAACGGAGAGAAGACGGAGGTCCTTATCCGGGGTAAACAGAAAGACCTTTGGTGCCCTTCTCACTGGCCAATACAAAAAATAAATGGGACACCCAATACACCCTTGTAGGTATGGGCAATGAACAATATCGTGTAGAGGGATCTTCAGGGGATTTAGTTTGAAGTATCACTTAGTAGGTTATAAATTCAATTCACAGAGTAAGTCATCAGATCAAACTCATATGTGTCCACAGGACAACAACAATTAATGACAAGAAAAATAAGAAGCACACAGAAAAACCTGATTGTATTGGATGAATGCGTATTTCAAAATTTCATATATTTAAAACATGAGTATATGGGGATGTATATACAGAATATAAATCAGTTGCAAATGGTCATGAACAGATGTCTGATTACTTAACAGCGAAAACAGTTCATAACACTCATCAACTCCTTTAAATGAAAGAGTAACTGAAAACAGAAATGTAGAAGCGTTACTCAAAGTCACAAAAATTCTTTTGGAGATGATGAACAGGTCGACATGAGTCTATAAGACCATCATCAGGACATTTGATTATTGCAGGAAAAAAACTTTTTTCATTAGAAAATCAAATGTTCTGTCTTGAAGCACCTGGCGTAGAAACCGGAGTCCGACAGCATCTGGAAACCGCATGCAGTTTCCAGATGCTGTTGGACTCCGGTTTTTGTCACGAATTGCTGCAAATAATTTTCTGAACCATGGCGGCTTACAATTTCTACGCCGGATGCTTCAAGACAGAACATTTGATTTGTTCTCTTAGGACCATAGTTTTTAAGATAACTCTGCGGCTTGGCTATAGAAGTCACTTTAAGTGGATCAATCTAATGCTTTTCTCATGAAAATTTTTTTTTTTCCTGCAATAATCAAATGTCCTGATGATGGTCTTATAGACTCATGTCTTCTCACTGGCCAGCTGAGATCGGTAACCTCCCGAAACCTACTAGCCATGTTCGGAACCTAGGCGTCATTGTTGACGACTCCCTGTCCATGCACCAACAAACTGTTAAAGTAACAGCGGTTTGTTTTATCATCTTGAAATGGCTCAGGAAAATACTATGGATGTTGCCGGTTTCCACTCAAAAGACCTTGCGTTTTGATCAATAATTCCAACTGACTGCCCCACATTTTTGCTCCACGTCTGCTATGGCGCCGAGAAACCCTTCATGGGTAGCTGAGCGCCTTATAAATCCAATTAATAAATAAATAAATAAATAAATAAACGTAGCCACCACAAGAAACCCTGGACTGGATGCACCCTTATTAGGGCTCATCAGAAAGGTCTCATCAGCCAGGTACTTTCACAGCATCCTGTTTCCACACACTGAAGATGCTGAAGAAAAGTTTCAAATGGCTTACTGACAGCACCAAAAAGAGTGTCACACATGCCCTCCTCACCAGCAAGCTGGACTATGGGAACACCTTCTCTGCCAGAATCAGCATGCAGCTCACCAGAAGACTTCAAACACTCCAGAACACAGCAGCCAGACTCCCCCTCAACCTGTTGGATTAGAAAATTGCTTTTTCTGAATTTCCCATGTACTGTATGATTTAAGTTAGCATTCGCTGCACCATTTCGTATTCAGCCGCCATTTGGAGCCCTGATCGAAACTAATTTCTATCTCACTTTGTGTCTGCCTCACCAGAAAGCAGCTGCCAATGTGTCCTCTGTACATGTATTTCTTCAAGGCTAAGTTTGCTGTGCTAATTAATAGAATGTTTTATTAGTGCATACCTTTATGACTAGATAGGTCTGCTCCCACCGCTCAGAGCGGTGAGGGCAGGCAGAGTAACCTTGAATACAAGATAATGTGTGCCAGGTCGCAGGATTGTAATTCATCTTTGTGTTTCTCCTTTGTTCATTAGCTCCCAACTGGAAAAATCCAGTTTGGGAGTGTCTTTAGGGGTACTGGAAATGTACTTTATGCTTTACCATGTTGTCTGAGGTCAGTCCCCTCTGCAGCAATCCAAGGAGGCTGGTTAGACTGGACTCTGCTCGAGTGTATGACTAATAAATTACTTTGGTTTGTATTCTCTACTGTCTGACCGACTCTTCATTTGTATGGAAGGGTGAGAGGTGGTCGCGAGTGACCTGGGTGGCCCTAATCGGGACACTTCCTTCAGTTGGAGCCCGAACAGGGACCCCATTGGGTGAGTGACCCACTCTTGCCTGCGGATGGGTGAGGAGGTCGGGCCATGTCGGGTCGGACGGGCGGACAGGGGATCTCTGCATGAGAGAGTCTTGAACTCGCAGCTGCCCCTTATGTCTGACCGGGCAGTGCCATGTCCAGTGACTGGGGTCCTGAACGGCGAAACCCTTGGATCTGACCATTTTGTCCAAAGACTTGGCAGTGGAGAATAACTTTGTTTGACCTCTGTGCACCAGGTGAGTTTGCTTTGGTTCTTTGTGGATATGATGCTATTTTGGTTTGTATGTGGCACGGTATGAGGACCGTCTTTGAATAAGTGCTTACATTTGTTTGGGTTCTTTATGAACATAGTACCACTTTGATTTGTATTTGATGAGGTCAGAGGGCCGACATGGGTAAAAATATTTGCAAATATCTGCTAGGCATAGGTAATGAACTTGTTTCTCTCATAAAAATGCCTTGTTGTAGCAAAGTGCTTTGTTTGAGCTGTTGTTGTTCTACTGATGCTCAATTGGAATAGAGTCAGCCAGCACCCCTGGAAGGCACCCCAAAGTTTGACTTGTATGTGAAGCATGGCATTGTCCCTATTATGTTTAGTACACTATGGCACAAATATACGAGGGACAATGCCGAGTCACAGTGCCGTTGATGGGCACTTTTGATGAACAGAAAATTAATTTCCTGCAGGCAAAAAATTGTTTGCGCAATGGAGTAGGCTGGCGATGTTTGATTCCCTCAGAACGTGGCAGAAGGAGGCTAAACAGAGATGAATGAAGGCAAAGAAAGTAGTCCGGAATGGGAGAATGCAGGCATTGATTCAAAAAGCTACAGCGCATCATAAGGAAAACATAGAAAAAGGAATAGAGTGTGCTGAAAGGAAGTTCAGATTACAAGTTGATAAGTCTTATATTGCTGAGATGAGAACAATACTTTTGTGGAGGAATTGTTGGATGTTCGACCACACCTCTGTGTGCCCCACAGATGGTATATCCCCAGCTGCCCGGTCCCTCTGTCTCTGTTGTCCTTTTCTCTGCTACTGTTTCTCCATCTGTCTTGGCCATGGCACCTCCTGTCCTTTCTCTGTCTCCACTGTCTGTGGCAACTATGTCTGTTGGTATTCCGGTGACACCTATTGCTTCGGCATCCCTCTCACCAGCTTGTACGCCCACAACCCAGCCAATAGTAACTTTATTGCCCTGTAACTCTGTTATCACTCCCACTGTCTTTCCCTATTCTCCTATATCACAAATTATTGAGACACCAGTATGTGGCCCTGAGGACAGGGACTTGACGAAATTCAAGGATCGGTTAGGACGGACATTGATATGATGTGGGGGAATGGAAAAAATGTGTGTGGGAGGGTCTAGGGGACAGTATTTATAGACCAACTTTACTCCATACCCCGATCCAAGACTTGCACAAATACCAGGAGGTCAGTCTATTGCTATGACAAAACAACCCCGTCAGCTCTAAGGAAACAATTCACCAGATACAGATAGCTTGCCCAATACTTGGCTTAAGAGAAGTCTCCATCAGCCCACCCATTTGGTGGAACTTCGTCAGTTGGAAGACGATGAGAGGAAGGTCAGATGTAACCAAATGTTTCACCAAGGCTAACATAAATAGATACCTGACCTGATACTCTCAGTATTCTCAGCCAGAGTAGTTGTTCAAGATATGAGACAACTGATGGAGTGCAGTGCTCGTGAAAAACAGGTGCAGTTTAAAAATGACTATGAGGACAAAAAATAGGTTTATTGAGTATTGTCCAAATGCCATAAGATAAAAATAGATCGCCTGATAGTATGAAACAAATTTACTATCTCCTGGCGAGTAGTGAGGTCGATATGTTTCAGCCGTATGGCAGCCTAGCCCGGCTTTCTTCAGGACCTAGTAGTTGTTGAATGCTACTGCAAGGAAGGCAATCAATGTAGAATGTTGTACATAATGATTTGCGCGTGAAAGAAAAATAAATCAGTGGTTTGTTACCACCCTACCTGACATGATTCTCATGTGTATGTAGGTATGAACATTATCTTCATTCCTGAAACAAAAAGACTTTGTCAATACCAGGGTCAAACTTATACTAGTGAACAGGAGAAACTTAGAGCTTAGTGGTTAGAACGTCAAAAAAGTCGATTTTACATTTTAATCGACCGTGCCAGTTCATTATGTAACTGTGGTAAGGCAATTTTATATTTTTAACAGTAGATTAGTACTCACCCAGCTTTCTGTGGGAGTAAGCATCACCTCAACCGGCGACTGCTCGGTGATAGAGGCCCGTTCTATTCGTAAGTAAAACAAGAAAACATAAGGTGATTGTCTCATCCTTCCTATATCCCTATGTTATACTCAGTAAGGATGCGGCTGAGTGGTGCGCTGTGAAAAGTAAAAGGAACTTTTTGCTTCAAAAAATTCAGGATTTAACATTAAGCTATCAACGTCAACCAAATTATGCAGTTGGAATTCAATTGAGGGAAGCTAAACAAGCGCTTAGCGCTCATTATTATGAGCAAAGTGAATTGGTGTTTCAGAAACAATCACAAAAAGTGTACGAAGAGAGTAATTTCTCAGGGAAATTTTTAGCCTGGCAAGTAAAAGAACAGGCGGCTTCAAATTTGATTCATTCCTTAAAAGACCCTCTTACTCATTTCGATACATTTGATCAGGGTGAAATAAATAATATTATGCTTAAACATTACGAGAGTATTTACTCTGTAAAACATATTTTCGATCACCAAAAATTATCTGAGTTTTTAGACCGACATGAAATCCCAAGTTTACCCCTTGAGGATCAGAGGCATATGCAAAGACCTTTTTCTAAAGCAGAATTGGAAGAAGTTGTTAAAAACCTTCCATTAGGCAAGGCCTGTGGTCCCGATGGCTTCCCCTCAGAATTCTTTAAAGTTTTCTTTAGTTCTTTCAGTGATTTGTTTTTGCTATTGTTGAATTCAATGCTGGAAGGAGGGCAAGTCCCGGAATCCTTCCATGAGGGTACAGTCATTAGTTTTTTAAAAAAAGGGAAAGAATCCAAAGATCCGAATTCTTACAGGCCAATAACTTTATTAAATTCCGATTATAAAATAACTACTAAAATGCTTTCACTACGCCTTAATGATCATGCAACGGATTTGATCCATCCAGATCAGAACGGTTTTATAAAAGATAGACAATTATTTACTAACACACACTTTTTAGTTGAAGCATTAGATTATTTTGAAGCACGTGGGATACAGGCCTTGGTATTACTTTTAGATGCAGAAAAAGCTTTTGATTTGGTGGTATGGGACACCCTTTTCCTTATTTTATCTAAGTTTGCCATTTCTCAACGCATCATCAATTTGATAAAGAATTTGTATGTAGGCGCTAGAGCAAGCATAATTATTAATAAATCATTAGCAGGTTCAATTTTAGTACAACGTGGCACTAGGCAAGGCTGCCCTTTATCACCCATTCTTTTTGCTTTCTTTATCGAACCGTTAACTATTGCTATTAGGAATTGTTTTCAGATCAAATCTCCAGTTACCTCCATGGCCAAAATTAAACTCTACGCAGATGATATTATGTTACTTATTAAACCTGATTTGTAATCGCAGACTTATATTTTTCAAATTTTTGAAAAGTTTGAATCTCTAGGAGGTTACCGAATTAATAAAAAAAAGACAGAAATATTGGTTTGTGGGGGTGCAAACCCAGTTTTACACAAAGATTTACAAGGCTGTATTAATTCAAAACCTAAAAGATATCTGGGAATTTTGTTTTCTTCTAATATTTTGGATTTATATACACTCAATTTCGTCCCATTAATAAAAAAAGTTCAATCAATGTTTACTCGCTGGGACCCTCTGCCTTTAACTATTCTCGGTTGTATCAATTTAATCAAAATGTCAATCCTTCCTCTTTTAAATTTTTTGTTCGCATCAATTCCAGTCTATTTGCCGGGTACTTTTTTCTCCAAAATAGAATCTATGTTTTCCAAATTCATTTGGGCAAAGAAAACACCCAGATTAGATATTCGGACATTAACTGCAGAAACTGATTATGGCGGTCTTTCCTTTCCAAATTTGAAAGATTATTACTATGCTTATTTTGCACAGTATTTGGAGAGATTTAAGAACGGGAATGCAGCAACTAGTTGTTTTATAAATTTTTTCTTTGATTTGATATGTTCAGAAATTCAAATTCCATCCCCTTTGTTTGTACCGAAATCTCCCAAATTTGTGCGGTATAAAATCCTAAATTGGTTTTTTAAACGATGTAATGCAATGCTTAAGAGATATTCACTTCCACCCTTTCATTTACTAACTCCTTTGATTGGAGTGTTTTCCTTTTTAAAGATTAAAATCGATCCCATTGTTATAGAAAATTGGGGTCGGGCCGGGTTTAGAACATTAGCTGATTTTTTGGTCAGCGGAACTTGGCTCTCTGTTAACGAGATGTCAGGTAGAATTATTGGCAATTTTCTGCTAATAGGTTCTTATTCTAATTTAATTTATCCTACGTTGGTGCAATTAGATCCCGGTACCATTTCGAATTATACTTCTACTCTTGTTTTAGATCTTTTTGTTAATAACTTGGAGAAGAAACCCGGAGCATGGAAACAGTGTCTGAGACAAAGTCAGGAGGTAGAGCTGACTGCTAAAGCTATCCGTAAATGGTACACTCAGGAAAATTTAATATTGTCACCGGCAATATGGAAAACCATTAATCAGTTTAATTTCTGTGTACTGCGTGGCGCCAATTGGCGCAGGATGTTGTATTTTAGCAAGTGGCTATTATATCGTACACCATTAATAATTGCTAAAATGTATAACGATGCATCTGCTTTCTGTTTTAGACATTGCAATTGTGAACAAGCCAATTGGTCACACATTATAGTGTTTTGTCCTAAAATTAAGCATTTCTGGGAAGAAATTATTGTTTTTTTAAAAACTTATTGTAAGTTATCAGTCCCATGTAATGCAATAATGTTATTATTTGGTTATGATCCTGATTGTACATTTTCAAGTTACTTGGCAAAATTGATCTATATTATAATGGCCGTGGCTAGATCTTTACTATTGCAGAATTGGCTTTCAACTTGTATTCCGACGCTGCAGGAATGGCTGGAAAAAATGAAAAGGGTTAGGAAAAGCGAATTGTTATATGCTCAAAGAGTGGGGGGTATTAGAAAATTCAATCAAATATGGGGATGCTATTTTGAGTAAATTGGTTTGACATTATGTTAAGTTGAAACCAAATGTAATTTTTACCTTGCTGTGATTTTACGTGTTTTTTTTTTATCTATGCTGCATACAACCTGAATACAACTTCAATAAAAAGAATTATAAAAAAAAAAAAAAATATGAGGACAAAAAATAAGTTTATTGAGTATTGTCTAAATGCCATAAGATAAAAATAGATCGCCTGATAGTATGAAACAAATTTACTATCTCCTGGCGAGTAGTGAGGTCGACATGTTTCAGCCGTATGGCAGCCTAGCCCGGCTTTCTTCAGGACCTAGTAGTTGTTGAATGCTACTGCAAGGAAAGCAATCAATGTAGAATGTTGTACATAATGATTTGCGCGCGAAAGAAAAATAAATCAGTGGTTTGTTACCACCTTACCCAACATGATTCTCATGTGTATGTAGGTAAGAACATTATCTTCATTCCTGAAACAAAAAGACTTTGTCAATACCAGGGTCAAACTTATACTGGTGGACAGGAGAAACTTAGAGCTTAGAGGTTAGAACGTCAAAAAAGTCAATTTTACATTTTAATTGACCGTGCCAGTTCATTATGTAACTGTGGTAAGGCAATTTTATATTTTTAACAGTAGATTAGTACTCCCCCTGCTTTCTGTGGGAGTAAGCCCCACCTCAACCGGCGACTGCTCGGTGATAGAGGCCCCGCTCTATTCGTAGGTAAAACAAGGAAACACAAGGTGATTGTCTCATCCTTCCTATATCCCTATGTTATACTCAAAAATCGAAAATTACAAAAACCTAAAGCAAAAAATATAAAACCATGGCGCTCCACACCATGAATAACAGCAGGCTAGCATTTGACGTGTATGGTTCAATCTGAAAATGGTTCAGTTGGGTGATATCTAGTGTGAATTCATATAGGCAAATTCTAAACACTTATAGCATGAACATTTGTGTCTATGGGGGCGGAGCTAGCCAGCGTCGATGGCGGACGCGTGAGCCTTCGGCTCCTCGCTTTAGCCCCGGAAAAATCCTGCTAATTTATCCTTCGAAGTGTCCAATCTTCCATATTCGGCTCTACTACACTCACTGACACACCAAGGCAACAGTGGGTGGCTTCCAGACCCTGGCTGGCGAGTTTCTCCGAGTGGATTGAGGCGAGGATCTTTGGTGAACTGCCGGCGGCGGGCTGGGCCTGACGCCGCGGACTATCCTGGAAAGCAGGCCGAGCGACGTCGCCTGACGTGCGGCCGCGGAGCACGGTAGAGGCGGTCTGGTGACCGGCCGGGCCGAAATCAAGTATTTACTCGACCGGGGCGCCCCCCCTTCTTGGCTGCCACCCCCCTTCGTGAACATTTGCCCTCGAACGAAGTGGGTCATTGGTGGTGCAGAAGCTGTGCATTTGAACTACGCAGGGGCGCCTCCGCAGCAACGGAGTGATCGCAGGCGCATATCAGCCCCGGTGTGTCCTGGAGTCCCCACGGCCCTCCACTACACCTGAGTGGTAGGTCCGGCGCCGAGACTTTTGCATTGATATCGCCTGGTGCCGAGTGCGGACTTTGCTAGAGTGGTTGGAGACAGTTGGACCAAACTAACGGGCGCCATCTTGGGTGCCTCGCGCCGCCAACACAGGCCCAGAGACCTCGGCGACCGGCAGCAGCAGAACGCCGTCAGCAGAGACTCACACACTACCCTTGCCGACTGGAGGCAGTGAAGTGCCCATTGTTTCTGCGTTCGCCTGCTGCCAGAGAAGAACATGGGGAAGAACGACGCCACACAGGCAAAACTCTCCTTCGATCGGCGTCGACCGAAGGGAACGGATGCAACGGCCCTGGAGGCATCCCCGAAGGGGGCCGCTGCGACTGGCCCGGCGTCCACAGAGCTCCGGGACATTTGGCTGCTATGGAAAAGGGCATACAGGACAGTATCGCGTCTGTTGGCTCTAAAATAGACGCACTGTCGTACCGCATGGACCGCATGGCGGAACGAGTCGACAAGCACGCGGAGCGCCTGGACATGGCGGAACGGTGTCTCACGGGGGCGGAGGAGGCGCAGACCGAATGGGACAAGGACAGAAAACAATTCGGTAGACTCCTTCAGGTAATTCGAGATAAGGCAGAGGATTTGGAGGCGCGCTTGCGCAGATCCAATATCCGCATCACGGGAGTTGCGGAGACCACTCAGACCGGCAAAATGGAACTCTATGTAGAGAAACTGTTAAAGATTTTGCCGGGGAGGAGTCCTTTTCCCCCATGTTTATCGTGGAACGGGCACACCGCACGTTTGACCCACAACCGCAGCCGGGCGCGCCTCCTCGTCCCATCATCGCGAAGCTTCTCAATTACCGCGATAGGGACACTGCTTTGCGCCTGGCGAGAGACAAGGGTAAGCTGCAACATGAGGGCATGGACATCTCCCTTTACCCAGATTTCACGGCTAAAGTCCAGGAGGAACGGAGACAATTTGCGCCGCACAAAAAACAACTACGTATGCTGGGCCTGGACTACGCGATGCTGTACCCTGCCAAACTCCGCATCAAAACAGGGGGGCATTCCTACTTTTTCACGGATCCCCGAGACCTGCAGAAGTCCCTGAAGGACTGGACTCGGGAGCGCAAGGAGGCTCGGAAGAACCAGGAAGACGATGCAGGTTCAGCCTCGCACATGGACGAGCAAGACTAGATGGGTCCTAATGGAGTATTTAGCTCTCTGCAACGTGGAGGGGACACTATTCCTCATATGGAGGAGCTGAACCACCCCCTTGGGGGGCGGTAAGTCTGGATTGCACTATGACTGTCTACTGTTTGAAGGTGCAGCGTACGAATCGAGTGGATTTGCGCTATGGCGGTTGTTGAAGAGGGGGGAAGCTAACGCTGCTTTGGGGTATGCACAGTCCAGTGTACAATGGTTAGGGGGTTGGGGGGATTGGGGAGCGCATTGGTGTGATTTACTATGGACACTGAACAATAGCGGGGCCGGGCTGGAGAGCCGAACTGACTATATGCGATTGAGCAGTTGGTAGTGCGGTTCCTTACAGGCGTGCTCTGCCCCGGTGCCTTTGGCTGTGTGACTCCCTGGGGAGTCGAGTTTCGAACCGACCTACAAATTGCTATTTTTGGGTTGATGGGGGTAGTTTTTGGGGCCTGTCTGACCTGGTTGGGGGTGGTCGGCTGTGGGTGGGTGGGGGAGAGGGTGGTGGGGTTGGGGGAGGCTACTGACGGTGGTTCTTGTTTCAATGGGTTTGGGGAGTCTGTAATCGCTTTGAGTGGACTGCTCTGTGGAAATGTACCCGAATTGAAATGCCGGCTGGCTACAACGGGGAAATGTGTACTGCTGCGTTTTGTTCCCGCCATCCCTGGTGATACAATGGTTCAAATGTCCTTGCTATGTCGAATGCTACTGTGAATGTTCCCACACATTCCCCACACACTCTGAAAATGATGACCTGGAACGTGCGGGGCCTGAACGATTACCGCAAGTTGAGGAAGGTCCTTAGCTACCTACACCGACATCATGTTGATTTGGCCCTATTGCAGGAAACCCATTTGCCTATCAACAGTAGAATGTTACAGTCTCGTGTGTCGGCGGGACATATTGTAGCGGCTGGCTTCACGACACATTCTCGGGGGGTATTAACCTGGGTCAGCCCTTCCTCACAATTGAAATTGATCCCGGTAATGGCAGATACGGAGGGTCGATATGTCCTGGCTAGGTGTGTGGGTAAGGGACTTGACCTGTTGATAGTTAACGTTTACGGCCCCAATTATGATAACCCTGAATTCTATGCTGCCCTGTCCGCCCACTGTAGGTCTCATGCACAACCTGGGATGTTATGGGGAGGGGATTTTAATTTTGTCTTTGACCCTGAGAGGGATCGCTCAACGGGCCCTGCTCGGCGCCCGGTGGCCCCCGCCACCTACATGAGAGCCGAGCTGATCAAACTCGACCTGGTAGATGTCTGGAGGGACAAACACCCCTCGAAGGGCTTTTTTACACGATTCGGCCTATCATAACATCCACACTAGAATAGATTATTGGTTGGCGACTCCTCCGGTTCTGAGCAGTATTGGCGCTTGCGAGGTTCTCCCGCGCACCCTCTCGGACCACTCCCCCATTCTGTTGCATCTTTCCACTGCTAGGAAGGGTATACCGGCCTTCACCTGGAGGTTCCCCCCCTTCGCCCTGTTGGATGATGTCTTTCGGGGCGAACTGGCGGGAGATATTGAAATTTTTTTTGCTACTAATCTGGGCTCTGTTGATAACTTTTTCACGGTCTGGGAGACATTCAAAGTTTTTATTAGATGCATGGCTATGTCAAAACACTCCAGTATGCTGCGCACCATTAGGCGGGAACTGACCGCATTAGAAGCTAAGCTGGCGGACCTGGAGAGCCGCCAACTACTGGATCCTGGCACTGACAATGGCTCGGCGCTCACCACTTTACTGTCAGAGTATCAGTCACTAGCAGACAGGGAGATTCTCTATATGGGTAAATACGCCACGACCCGGGTCTACTGGGAGGGAGATAGGCGCCCTTCTGGCTCGTATGGTTTAGGGCTCTCGGAGACCTCTGGTGATAGACGAGTTGAGATCCCCAGAGGGCGACGTGGCTGCGGATGAGGAACAAATTCTATCGAATTTCAGACGCTACTATGCCGAACTTTACCAGTCCAAAACACAGGGCGTTGAGAGCAAAATGGACGACTACCTGGACCATATCGCCATGCCTTTCCAGCGGAATTCGGACAGGGAATTCTTGATGGCCCCCTTTCATGAGGACGAAATTTTGGAGGCCCTTGCCGGCATGAGAGCGGGTAGTGCACCGGGTTCCGACGGGCTCACGGTAGGCTTCTATAAGACCTACAAAGACATCTTGCTCCCACACCTGATCACCCTTTTCGACACGATCTGTGAGGACGGTGAGATGCCCCTCACCATGCGTGAGGCGTTGCTGGTCGCTATACCGAAGCCGGGGAAACCCCCGGACCTCTGCAGTTCGCACAGGCTTCTTAGTCTGCTAAATGTGGACGCAAAGATTTACGCCAAAGTACTTGCCAATCAACTGGCTCTCTTGGTCCCGGAGCTGGTTGCGCCTGAACAGTCAGGATTCATTCCGTGCAGAAATTTAACATACAATATACGCACAGTGCTGGGTACGATGCAACATGTCCGACAGGAGAACCGGGCGCTAGCGATATTCCTGGACATGGAGAAGGCATTCGACTCTGTCGAATGGCCTTTCATGATCAGAGTGCTACGGAAGCTGGGCTTGGGCGAACCGTTTCTGCAGAGGATTGGGGCGCTGTACCACCGCCCGTCAGCCAGATTGAAATTGGGAGACAGGGTGTCGGAACCGATCTATATTGGTAGGGGAACTAGGCAGGGCTGCCCCCTATCGCCTTTACTCTATGCGCTGGTGGCGGAACCCCTAGCTTGTGCCATACGGGAGTACCACAGTCTGGAGGGGATAAGCTTTCCCACCTACAAAATAGGGATATCGACGTACGCTGATGACACCTTGCTATACGCCCGAAACCCGGAGTCGAATCTGACCGCAGTTCTCCGGGAGGTGGTCCGCTTTGGCTCACTCTCAGGTCTACGGGTGAATTGGGACAAATCCATCGCTTTTCCTCTCACCCCAGTGACACATCCCTTTGACATGGAGTACCCTCTGAAGTGGTCCACAGACTCAGTCAGGTACTTGGGCATTCGACTGCACACTAACCCGGAGGTCCTGGTCCGGGATAACTATGGCGTAGCCTTCAAAAAATTAGTCGATGATGTGGACACTTGGTGTAAACTCCCGCTGTCCCTCCTAGGCAGGATCGCCATCATGAAAATGATCGTGCTGCCCCGGTTCCTGTTCCTTTTCATAAATATTCCAGTGGTGCTGTCGAAGTCCTTTTTTAGACAGCTCACACAAGTCTTGATCCGACTGGCCTGGGGCGGCAAACAACCTAGAGTACAGTGGGCGACACTAATTCTCCCCTGTGAGATGGGGGTCTGGGGGCCCCGGACTTGGAGCGCTACTACCGAGTGGCGCAAGCTGCTCATCTGCACTCATGGGTCCACGGAGACGCACGCACGCCGCATCTCATCCTAGAAAAACTGTTTGCGGACCCGCTCCCCTTGCCTGCCACGATTTGCCTTCCGGTGGATCGCTCTGTCGGACGGATGGATTCCCTTAAGGCAACCAACCATGCATGGCATGCCCTGGTGCGGGCTCGTGGCTGTACTATACTGTACTCCCCACTGATGCCGATAGACTGGGCGCTCTGGCTGGACCCCTTGGGTGACAAGGGCGTCATCGAGGCTCTTCGCTCTCTCGGAATCGCGAAAATGGAGGATTTGTTCACCGAGGGTGCACTAAAAACCTGGGATCAGCTCACACCCACGGCATCGGGCCCCTCATTGCTTCAGAAATTCCAGTTTCACAGGCTCTGCTCGGCGTTCCGGGAGGTTCTGGGCTCTGCTATGGAGGAACCTGAGGAGGTTCCTGAACTGACCTATATCATTAAATCTAAAACACCTGCTAAATTAATCTCGCAAATCAACAAGTTGGGAGTGACGCATCAGCGCTTGCTACACTCTAAAGCTAGAGCAGCATGGCAGGACGATCTGCAATTGCCCATCGATGACAATATGTGGCGATACTGCTGCTCCAGCACGCGCAAAATCTCCCATAATGGCAGGCACAGGTTGGTGCATTTCAAGTTCCTTCAGCGGGTGTATTACACCCCCGAACGATTACATCAATATGGCCTCCGTCCCTCGGCAGAGTGTGAGTGTTGCCGAACGCCGGTTGCCGACTTTTTCCACATGGCATGGCTCTGCCCTGGGGTACATGCTTTTTGGGGGGAGGTATTTACTGAACTCGATCAGATATTGGGGGAGACACTGCCTCGGACACCAGAACTGGCGCTCCTAGGTTACTCTAAGCCACTCCCCCCATCTCTGCGTCGTCTGGTCGATATGGCGTTGTTGATAGCCAGGAGAGTGGTGGCGGCCTGTTGGATGCGAGGGCCTCTCCCGGCCAAGACAAGGTGGACGAGGGATCTACAGTACTGCTGTACTCAAACAGAGCTGTACAGCGAATTGCTTCCGCCTAGGAGCAGACCGAAAAACTTCTGGGACCTCTACAAAGAACACTTACAAAAGGGAGAGGAAGGCGGTTCAGAAACCTCGGAGGTGGTAGACCTCCAGGACCAAGTATTGGAGTAGTGGGTTGGACACACATGAGTTTCTCCCCATGGGGCGTGGAGGGGAGGGGGCGATGGGGTGGGTGTGCATAGACTTGGAGTCCGAGGTCTCATGGGGGCGTGGTGAGATGGCTACAGGGGGGACAATCATACTGGGGTTGGGGTTAGGACAGGGCGCACTGCAGGCACACCATGTTTTACTCACGATTGGGAGGGTGCAGAAATTCCACAGACACACTCACGGGAGGGAGGGGGGAGTTGGGATGGGAGTTCGGGTAGTTTTCTTTGACCTTTTCCTCAACATAAGACCTTGCAACCGAGTTTACATCAGGAGATGGCCAGTTGTCGCACTGCACCACACGCTACCTCCAGAGAGGACTCACTATTGGTTATACTGGACTAGCGCCACTACATCACGCCGCCGGGCCCCCAGGATGCCGGCTACTATGGCTGTGTACAGTTATTATTTTTTCTTTGGCCACAATGTTATTGTGATATGTAATTCCATGCAATGTGAATTTGTAAGAGCTTCAGTGACGACAATGGCTTTGCTGTTAATAAAGGTCTTTCAAACAAAAAAAACAACAACAAAAAAGAAAATTTGTGTCTATATCTTGTTAAGACAATTACCTAAATGGTGTGCCCCTTATTGCTATGAAAAAGGCCCAAGGGCAATGGGTGGGCACAGTGGAGGGCTATCCTTAGCACATATGTTAATGGAAATAAAGTCTATGCAAATGTTGCCAAGATCCATTTCTAATATATGCCTATAGTTGTTAATCAAAGAATCTATGTTCTCAAATGGCCAAATGTTAAGTCACCAATTACAAAAACCCTACTCAACATAACAAAACAAAGCAAAACAACACAACAAACACAGAGCCTCTTACCTGTCCGTCGGTACCTCTTTACGATCTGCCAGTAGTGTGGGAGGTACCGATGGCAGGTCGAGGTCTCTTGTTATAGTCCTTCTAATTGTCCCAATTAATCTTAATTAGATCTGAGACCAATCCTGTTAGACTCGCTTTGTAACTTTCCAAATATGTGGTGCCCGAGCGTTGTTCATTTGCGCGTTTGTGCGCATGTGCCAAGAGATCACACCGCACTTTTGGAATACTCCCTCGAGCAGAGGGAGTCGGAATACTCATCTCACGTGCTTGCGCATATGGGAACCACCATTCTTTCGCGCAAGCGCGCTCGATATGGTAGTGGCAGCATCAGCACTAGTAATGATATGAGGTGGTTTCGTAAGCCTAATTACGGTGCTGGTATTTATATTGTCGGACTACAAAATATATAGTGTTATAATGGCAGAAATGACTGAGATAATGCAACGTCTATCGCTGATTACCAAAAATTGTTCCAGTGGGACATATTTGAATTATTTCATGAGACCAACGATTGGTGTGAATTCTGTTCAGCCAACTATAATGTTAGTGGTTTCACTCAGGTGTTGCGCCTCATATTAAAACTATAGGGCTAATCTTGACCCCATGAACAGTTTGGCAAAAGTATATCAGGAGTGTAAAAAATATTTCAAGAAAAAAGGGGGGAAAATTATCACATTGGTTTTGTGTAACTGGACTACGAAGTGCACAGTGCTCCCCATTTACTGATATGGAGTATTGGATAGATATTGTTGAGATGAAGTTGAATCGTATAAAACCTCAGGTAGTTACTATTAACTATCGTGGAGTGAAGGACTATCATCCATTAACATATCATCGAGTTCCCTGCGATTGAGGATTATGTTTGGTGCTGGTATATGATCATATCAAATGACAAAACAGGATATTTCAAACAGGTGTAAAGCCAAACATGCTAATGCTATTGTTAATATCACTGATGATATGGGACTATTTTCATTTCACATCGTCCCTGTTTAATGTATTACAGGTTAGTCAGGCTTAATATCTTGAATCAAGAGTGCCTTCCCTGACTGGTGTTATGTCCTGGTGGCTTGTGAGATCACTATACAGACATATGTACAGTACATATTTACAGTACAGAGACATCTTATATGGAGACCCACCGAATGCTGTCATTCAAGCCTGCTGTACCCGTTTTGAGCTTGAAAATCCATTTCTGTTCCTTAATGAACAGAAATTTAGATATGTCGGTCACATGCTGGGGAATCTTAGGATGTTCCAAAATCAACCACCTCATTTCGTCTGCATGATGTTTCAAGGATAGGAAATGGTTTGTTAGGCACGTTGACTGTTTGTTACACCGTATTGTACTCTTATGCTCACTGATGCACAACTTAATTTTGCGAGTTGTGTGGCCTATGTACCTCAGTGAGCAGGGACATATGATCATGTAGATCACACGGTCTGTGTTGCAGTTGGTGTGATTTTTTAGGACCCATGGTCGGCCAGTCCCAACGTCCACGGATTCTGTCTTGGTGGTTTGCGGGCACACGCTGCATGAACCGCATGGATAATGGCCACGTACCGGGGGAACCCCAAAGAGTGTTGGTATCCTGGTTTGACTGAAGCCTCTCTTGAATGCAAATAGTGGCAACGGGATGTTCTCTGTTGCAATATTAAGGATGGCCAATGTCTGCGTACTGTCTTCTGGACTTGGTTTGCTAGTGTGCAGAAGGTATTCACAAATGCAATCTATTAGTTGCAGGTTTGATGATCTTGTAATCTAGTAAAGCATCTCGATTGGCATTAGAAGCTCTCTTCCAAGCTCTACGCACAAGACGTTTGGGGAAATCACGGGCCTGGAGTTGAAGAGAGAATTCTTGGGCATGTTTGTCAAAAAGTGCTGTTGTTGAGCAGTTTCTACGCACCCTTAAAAACTGGCCTACAGGAAGGTTTTCACGCAAGGCTTTGGGATGATGACTATCATATGTTAGCAAGGAGTTCCTTGACATCGGTTTTTTGAACAGCTCACATTGTAGTTGTCCATTTTCAACAAATATGGAGATATTAAAAAATGATAGTCGGGATTCACTATAGTCAATAGTAAATCTCAAAAAGGAATTCTGTTGGTTGAGCCAGTCGTGGAACGCATTGACCTCAAGGGCAGTTCCACGCCAAACAACCAGCACGTCATCGATCACAGCAACACCTGATGGAAATACGGGTTGCTGTGGTTGAGGACACACTTCTGTTCGAATAGATGGACGTACAGGTTGGCGAGACTGGGTGCAAATACGCTACCCATAGAGGTACCCGAGATTTGCAGAAAGGTCTGATCCTCAAATTGGAAAAAGTTCTCCATCATAGCTATCCTGGCGCACTCCATGATGAAGTTAACCGGGGTGATGCTTTCGAGGTCACGAGATTCAAGGAGGCTTCTGATGGAGTCTAAAGTGCCTTGCTTGGGGATACATGTGTATAATGACTCCACGTCAAAGCTGACTATCAAATCGGAGGATGGATCAAATTCAATGCTAGGCAGCATACGTAGCAGGTCAGCAGTATCTTTGAGATAAGTGGGCATCTCTGTTACAAGTGGTCATAAGAAAAAATCGCAGGGAACTCGATGATATGTTAATGGATGATAGTCCTTCACTCCACGATAGTTGATAGTAACTACCTGAGGTTTTATACGATTCAACTTCAGCTCAACAATATCTATCCAATACTCCATATCAGTACGTAGGGAGCATTGTGCACTTCGTAGTCCAGTTACACGAAACCAATGTGATAATTTCCCCCCCCCTTTTTTCTTGACATATTTTCTACACTGCTGATATACTTTTGCCAAACTGTTCATGGGGTCAAGATTAGCCCTATAGTTTTAATATAAGGCACAACACCTGAGTGAAACCACTCACAATATAGTTGGCTGAACAGAATTCACACCAATCGTTGGTCTCATGAAATAATTCAAATATGTCCCACTGGATCAATTTTTGGCAATCAGCGATTATCTCACTTCCAAAGAAGATTACCACAATACTCTACAAATACTTTTAGGCTTTAATTTGACCAGTCATTTCGGCCATTATAACACTACATATTTTGTAGTCCGACTATATGAATACCAGCACCGTAATTACGCTTACGAAACCACCTCATATCATAACTAGTGCTGACGCTGACAATATCATATCGAGCGCGCTTGCGCGAAAGAATGGTGGTTCCCATATGCGCAAGCGCGTGAGATGAGTATTCCGACTCCCTCTGCTCGAAGGAGTATTCCAAAAGTGCGGTGTGATCTCTTGGCACATGCGCACAAAGGCGCAAATGAAATGAGAATGCTTCTGAGAACGACGCTCCGGCACCACATATTTGGAACGTTACAAAGCGAGTCTAACAGGATTGGTCTAAGATCTAATTAAGATTAATTGGGCCAATTAGAAGGACTATAACAAGAGACCTCGACCTGCCATCGGTACCTCCTACACTGCTCGCAGATCGTAACGAGGTACCGACGGACAGGTAAGAGGCTCTGTGTTTGTTGTGTTGTTTTGCTTTGTTTTGTTATGTTGAGTAGGGTTTTTGTAATTGGTGACTTAACATTTGGCCATTTGAAAAGATAGATTCTTTGATTGACAACTATAGGCATATTTTAGAAATGGATCTTGGCAACATTTGCATAGACTTTATTTCCATTAACATATGTGCTAAGGATAGCCCTCCACTGTGCCCTCCCATTGCCCTTGGGCATTTTTCATAGCAATAAGGGGCACACCATTTAGGTAATTGTCTTAACAAGATATAGACACAAATTTTCATGCTATAAGTGTTTAGAATTTGCCTATATGAATTCACACTAGATATCACCCAACTGAACCATTTTTCAGATTGAACCATACACGTCAAATGCTAGCCTGCTGTTATTCATGGTGTGGAGCGCCATGGTTTTATATTTTTTGATTTAGGTTTTTGTAATTTTCTATTTTTGAGTATAACATAGGGATATAGGAAGGATGAGACAATCACCTTATGTTTTCTTGTTTTACTTACGAATAGAGCGGGCCTCTATCACCGAGCAGTCGCCGGTTGAGGTGATGCTTACTCCCACAGAAAGCTGGGTGAGTACTAATCTACTGTTAAAAATATAAAATTGCCTTACCACAGTTACATAATGAACTGGCATGGTCGATTAAAATGTAAAATCAACTTTTTTGACGTTCTAACCACTAAGCTCTAAGTTTCTCCTGTTCACCAGTATAAGTTTGACCCTGGTATTGACAAAGTCTTTTTGTTTCAGGAATGAAGATAATGTTCATACCTACATACACATGAGAATCATGTCAGGTAGGGTGGTAACAAACCACTGATTTATTTTTCTTTCACGCGCAAATCATTATGTACAACATTCTACATTGATTGCCTTCCTTGCAGTAGCATTCAACAACTACTAGGTCCTGAAGAAAGCCGGGCTAGGCTGCCATACGGCTGAAACATATCGACCTCACTACTCGCCAGGAGATAGTAAATTTGTTTCATACTATCAGGCGATCTATTTTTATCTTATGGCATTTGGACAATACTCAATAAACCTATTTTTTGTCCTCATAGTCATTTTTAAACTGCACCTGTTTTTCACGAGCACTGCACTCCATCAGTTGTCTCATATCTTGAACAACTACTCTGGCTGAGAATACTGAGAGTATCAGGTCAGGTATCTATTTATGTTACAAATACACAAAAATAACTATGGGTCAGGAAGAATGCGTCTTTTCTAGAGTGTGCAATGGTGACTATGTGTGTGTGTTAAAGGATCTTTGTTAGAACAGCACACAACAGAGTATCGCACTAAGTGGAAAGATATCCATCAGTTTATCGTACCTTGCCGCCCTGTCATCATTTGAACCCTTCCCAAAGTGTGGAAGCTGAGTTGTTGCCACTTCAACAAGGAAAGGGAAGTGTGCGGTAAAGTGAATGGTACTTACTCGATAACTGAGGAGCAGTGCAAATGAAGAGTGAAAAGAGGAGAAAAAGGTGCTCTATATCAAAATCGAATAATGAACACTGAGGAACTTTATTCTAGTACCGTTCATTTCCAAGGTAAAAAAATCAGTGCAATATAACCAGTGAGTAACCCTAATAGTCACTGGGTTGTCATAAAGGTCGACATGTTTCTGCGGTCTATAGATCACTAAGTATCACCCGCTTCATCAGGACCTAAGGTATATGCTACTGCTCAATGTTCGAAAAAATAAATAAACGTTTGATACAGATACAGATATCACCTGATCAAACCTGGTGATCCTCCTGATAGTGTAAGGGAGGTCCAGGGAAGGCGTCATCCAGACAC
Source organism: Lissotriton vulgaris (assembly GCF_964263255.1). NCBI lineage: Eukaryota > Metazoa > Chordata > Amphibia > Caudata > Salamandridae > Lissotriton > Lissotriton vulgaris. The sequence continues at coordinate 1,717,556,225 of NC_141694.1, read as the reverse complement.
AGACAACACAGATAGAAAAGACACATACAAAAATACAAACAACAATGACACATTAGTTTAAGTCATTTAACATTATTCATTCATGATATGGCATTCCTGTTATGTCAATCACCGATCACTCATCAACTCAGACTCCTCTCGCTCACCTTTAGGGTAAGAGGAACGTGCCACTCCTCACCTGGCCACAGCTCAGGAGGATAGTGCACCGCTCTAAAATGTAGAGGAAAATAGGAAATAAAGTCAAGAATGAACGACACTCGTGAGTGCCCGACATGTAGGCGCCACAGTGAATTGAGATATATCAATTGTACTCTTAATCATAGTATCTTTGGCATGAGGTTTGTCACCAAATCGTCACTGAAATATAGAGGTACAAGACCTCATGTCACTCTGATCAATTGTTTATGATTAGTGGTTTGCCACACTGGAAACATTAATATTGAATGGCATCAATATGGATTAAATCTCAGACTGTATCACTCTCTCACCCGATGATTAATATAGAGGGCAAAATACCCCAAGTGATGTATGACCAGACCCTACCCCATGACGAAAAAACGCTCAAATGGGCAGGGTATTTGATGGTGCTAAGTATTCGCTAGACCAGGTTGGGCTCGGTATCCTGACTCGTTTAACTGGAGCAAGAAGCATAATTTATTAAAGGGATGAATCTAGACAAAGATGGATTAAGTTTACATCCCACGTGAAAGACATCACATATTTCCAGGCTGTTGTAATGTAAGCCGGTATTCCCGCACAAGTCTATTTTAAGAACTGTTGTTGAAAATCAAATGACAGGGCATCTAGAATTACCAAGGTCTTTGTTTTTGACACCCCAGGCTCACCCTGCTGGTTGTCAGGCTCACCCTGCTGGTTGTTAGAAGCGCGAGGCGAGATAATTTGGCAGCATTACAGGTTTGAAAAGCGGGTGGTTATAAGCTGGTTAGCACACGCTACTCGTGCTCCGATGAACACTGCTCGCTTATTAGGCAGAAAAAGGGTGATACAGTCTGAGATTTAATCCATATTGATGCCATTCAATATTAATGTTTCCAGTGTGACAAACCACTAATCATAAACAATTGATCAGAGTGACATGAGGTCTTGTACCTCTATATTTCAGTGACGATTTGGTGACAAACCTCATGCCAAAGATACTATGATTAAGAGTACAATTGATATATCTCAATTCACTGTGGCGCCTACATGTCGGGCACTCGCGAGTGTCGTTCATTCTTGACTTTATTTCCTATTTTCCTCTACATTTTCGAGTGGTGCACTATCCTCCTGAGCTGTGGCCAGCTGAGGCGTGGCACGTTCCTCTTACCCTAAAGGTGAGCGAGAGGAGTCTGAGTTGATGAGTGATCGGTGATTGACATAACAGGAATGCCATATCATGAATCAATAATGTTAAATGACTTAAACTAATGTGTCATTGTTGTTTGCATTTTTGTATGTGTCTTTTCTATCTGTGTTGTCTGTGTCTGGATGACGCCTTCCCTGGACCTCCCTTACACTATCAGGAGGATCACCAGGTTTGATCAGGTGATATCTGTATCTGTATCAAACGTTTATTTATTTTTTCGCACATTGAGCAGTAGCATATACCTTAGGTCCTGATGAAGCGGGTGATACTTAGTGATCTATAGACCGCAGAAACATGTCGACCTTTATGACAACCCAGTGACTATTAGGGTTACTCACTGGTTATATTGCACTGATTTTTTAACCTTGGAAATGAACGGTACTAGAATAAAGTTTCTCAGCGTTCATTATTCAATTTTAATATAGAGCACCTTTTTCTCCTCTTTTCACTCTTCTTTTGCACTGCTCCTCAGTTATCGAGTAAGTACCATTCACTTTACCGCACACTTCCCTTTCCTTGTTGAAGTGGCAACAACTCAGCTTCCACACTTTGGGAAGGGTTCAAATGATGACAGGGAGGCAAGGTACGATAAACTGATGGATATCTTTCCCCTTAGTGCGATACTCTGTTGTGTGCTGTTCTAACAAAGATCCTTTAACACACACACATAGTCACCATTGCACACTCTAGAAAAGACGAATTCTTCCTGACCCATAGTTATTTTTGTGTATTTGTACTTTTATTCAGGGGCTATAACCATGTGGTCATAAAATATTCCCTGGGACCCTCCATTTACAAGTTTGTTGTCTTTTGTTCTTGAGCAGCTTAGGCTGCGGGTCCTTTTAAAAGCGTGTTCCTTTGTGAACCCTGCTTTCACAATTAAATATTGTTGTGATTGAGTGGGATTTAGGTTGAGCTGGTGGGACCTTGCTTGAGGGCCTGTTACTGTTGGCGTCATTTGAGATATACATTATTTGTTCTGGCTCCATAAATGACCTAGGAGTATTTATACTGCATAGTTCCATAATGGCAACAAATCTAGGCTTAGCCTATGACGAGGCCGAAATACAATCGATATTTAATGAGAATCCAAGTATGTTGGACCTCATGCCCAAACCACAAGACACGGGGGATGAGGGTTGGTCCAAAATTCTCCTCTTAAAAAAGAGTCACTCCCGTATTTGTATTCACGGTATTACGATGGCGGAATACTTGAGAGGTAATGGTGCCCCTACGGGCTTAATAGTCAATAACGCCCCAAGATTATTTCTGGATGACAAGGACTTCATCAGAGATTGGTATCTCATTGCCTGGAAGTGTACACGAGACTGGCTAGTCTTAATAATTAAAACTGCCAAGAAAGCCGCTGACAAAATCATGATCGAGATCCAGATCTTAGAGGGTCAGATAAAAACTACACTTACAACGAAAGTTTTCTCCAAGCAACAGGACGAAAACAATAAGGTCAATAAAGAATTCAAAGACTCTGTCCTGTTTTCCAAATTGGAGAAGTGCAAAAAAGATTTAGCTAAATTCTCAAAAGAAAAAATCTATCCCTATACAAGTGCAACATATACACCAGCACCATACAATAAAAACGGGAGAAAAGGCAGCTCAACTTATGGCACTTCTACATCAGAAGACTTCTCCAGCGACTCGGACTCTTCCAATCAGGGCCCTCAAATGAATACAAACGGGGGGAGAGGCAACAGAAGACAGAGATGGGGCAATAACTTTAATCAAGGACAATTCAATCCCTGGTGGACTCCAAATCCCTGGGTTCCAGGCCAATTCCCCTTTGTACACCAAATGGGGCCATATGGCCCAGTACAATTTCCACAAGGCCAGAACACGACTCCTTTTTTAGGGTTTGGTCAAGGGAGACCCCGCGGGAGGAGACGGGCCGGACAGAACCAAGTACAGTGGAATCTGCCCCCACAGTCGATGGATCTGCGGAGTGGAAAGAAAATCCCACAGGACCAGGCGAGCACGAGCACGAACACGGAGAAGGGCTCGAGTCAATCTGAGCTCTCGAGTATTAACTCCCATAGAAGAGAAGGTACTCAATCGGGGGCTCGGTTTTGTAACAACCACCCCTGGAGATGCGTTTCAAACCCAGGTAGAGATCTCTAAATTCTTTCGTAAGATACGGCTTCACTTCTTCTTCGGTACAAACACGTTGGAAGATAACAGAGAGAATACAGCCAATGCACAGAACACAGGACTGAGAAATGCATCTACGTTTACACCTCTAAACTCTACAGTTCCAGCGAAAGTCATAGCTTTCGAAGAAGCGGTGACACATGATTTACAAAACCTATTCAAGGAAAGGCAAAAACCGTTCATCAATATGACCAAAGCTGAGCAGCAGGCACTACAGGATTTGTCAAAAGACCCCCTCATCACCATCAAACCAGCTGATAAGGGTGGAGCAACGGTCCTGCTGGACACAACAACTTACAGAACAGAGTGTCAGAAACATCTCAGTGATGATCGGTCCTATCGGCTCCTATCGCAAGATCCAACACCCAGACTGACCACTAAGATTGGTCATCTGATTGAAGAGGCACTTTCAGAAGGATGGATAACCCCCAACGAAGGTAGCTATCTGCGTAGTACACATCCCACGATGCCTTACTTTTATATCTTACCAAAGATACATAAGAAACAGAGACCCCCACCAGGCCGGCCAATAATATCGGGCATCGGCTCTTTAATGGAACCTCTTTCATTCTTTGTGGATGTCTTTTTGAGGCCGTTAGTACGGATCATGCCGTCCTACTTACAAGACACCAAAGACGTGCTGAGGCTTCTACCTGACATTGAATTCGATCCAACATCAGACATATTGGTGTCCTTTGATGTGGAATCGCTTTACACCTCGATTCCACAGGACGAAACCCTGGAGGTTATTTAACATCTTCTGAATGAGAATGATCACGACTCCATCACACCGGTCCCTTTCATCACGGATCTTGCATCAATAGCAATGAAAGATAACTTCTTCCAATTTGAGGATAATTACTACCTACAGACGTCGGGCACCAGCATGGGCAGCGTTTTCGCGCCCAGTCTGGCGAACCTCTACATGCACAAATTTGAACAAGACCACGCACTTAACATCGCAAACCTGTATCTACCATCTGTGCGGGTTTGGAAAAGATATATAGATGACATTCTGGTCATATGGCGTGGCAATGTGCATGACCTGATGTAGTTCCACAGTTGGCTGAACAACTGCAACAATTTTCTCAAATTTACCATTGAATACAACCATCGTTCGCTGGCTTTCCTGGACCTGTTAATAACTGTGTGTCCAGAAGGACTGAGATCTGAGCTATACAAGAAGCCCATGGCTCGTAATTCGCTTTTGGAATATGGGAGCTGCCATCCCAAATCTCTCCGGGACAACCTCCCATTTGGACAATTCTTACGTGTTCAACGCAATTGTTCAACAAAAGAGACCTTTAACAAACACGCCAAGGATCTGGAATACAAACTACTAGAAAGAAAATACCCAAAGAAACTGATTCGTACCTCGAAAAAGAGGGCCGCTAACAACAACAGGGAGGCCCTCTTGGAACCGGCTCTCCCCAAAGAACAGACTGACAGAATAACATGTGTCAACACATTCAGTACACGATCTAATGCCATTCAACAGATCGTTCGTAAGCACTGGAAGATCTTAAATACAGGCCAGGATAAGTTAGAGCAACCCCTCTTTGCCTTTAAGAGAGGTACCAGTATCAGAGATCAGCTAGTCCATACAAGACCTAGGACTGAGAATACTCGTCAAATTGGGACACTCTGGGACATGCCCGCAGTGACAGGACACCACCCTTGTGGTAACTGTGCTGCATGTCCTCAAACTAAAAAATCCACCAGTATAGACATTGGGACTAGTAGAGCTTGAGAGCAAAGGCGCTTCACTAACTGCAATAGCAGTAATCTGATATATCTGATCACCTGCCCTTGCTCCCTGAGATATGTAGGAATGACAACCAGGAAAATAAGAACAAGGATCTCTGAGCATAAAAGTACTATCCGCTGTAAAAAACAGGCAACTGGACTCACTAATCACTTTATAGCAGTCAACCATAAACCCACAGACTTCGAATGGACAGTACTAGAGTAACTTCAGATTCCTACTCACATTACTGATGTCTCCAAATATCTCTTTAAGATTGAACAGAAGTGGGTCTACAAACTCAACACGGATAAGGGTGGCCTCAATGAGGACATCCCTTGGATGTCCTTGTTACTATGCTGTAACTGTCTACCTTCAATACATGATACCCAGTGCTCGTTCACTCCATCTCCGATGTATCACTTTGGTCCTAGTCATTCAGAACTTTTCAAGTTGACTACTCTAGCTTTATAACTATATGGGCATTCTCTCAAGTGTTCTCAATACAATGAGCAATTCTTCCAACTGCTAGTAGTCGTGGTTTTTAATTTCCCCACCATTTCTTTAGAGTAAGTCTGACATTCCACTATCACTATACCGGCAAGACTCTGTATATAAGTATTTGTAAAACTACCACATCTATATAAGACCAGATATGTCATTATCACAAGATCGGCTCTGTTCCGATCACAGCTCTCCATGTACATCATGAGACCGACATTTTTATCACTAACATCGTCTTGCTTCCGCTGATGCAGCTGTTACTTTGATAACCTATGTGTCATAATATGAGGGGAAGACACGATCTTTATAATTACTTTCCTGTCTCCTTTTATAAAAAAATGTCACTAATCAACTCGATATATGGTGCATATCGTCTGGCTTCTGCCGATGCAACTGTTACTTTGATAACCTATGTGTCATAACATGAGGGGGATACACGATTTCTAAAACATCTTTCCAGTTTCCTTTCATAAATATGTCACAATAAATTCGATATAGGGTGCATAACCCTCTAATTAGATCGAGATCGAGTATAATCACAATATGCAGGGTTGAAAGACTACGGTTCCCGGCATACCGGGTCGCATTCCAGTGACGTCACACACGCGTCACGTTGGCGGCGCACGCACACGTCCCAATGGCGACTAGAGTGAACAAACAAATAACGAACACTCTCTCCTCCCGGCACCTCCCCGAGCAGCACAGACGGCTGCTTGGTGTACCGACGGGCAGGTAAGACCTTCTATCTATACCTTCTCTCGCCCTTTTTCTGCCTAATAAGCGAGCAGTGTTCATCGGAGCATGAGTAGCGTGTGGTAACCAGCTTATAACCACCCGCTTTTCAAACCTGTAATGCTGCCAAATTATCTCGCCTCGCGCTTCTAACAACCAGCAGGGTGAGCCTGACAACCAGCAGGGTGAGCCTGGGGTGTCAAAAACAAAGACCTTGGTAATTCTAGATGCCCTGTCATTTGATTTTCAACAACAGTTCTTAAAATAGACTTGTGAGGGAATACCGGCTTACATTACAACAGCCTGGAAATAATATGTGATGTCTTTCACGTGGGATGTAAACTTAATCCATCTTTGTCTAGATTCATCCCTTTAATAAATTATGCTTCTTGCTCCAGTTAAACGAGTCAGGATACCGAGCCCAACCTGGTCTAGCGAATACTTAGCACCATCAAATACCCTGCCCATTTGAGCGTTTTTTCGTCATGGGGTAGGGTCTAGTCATACATCACTTGGGGTATTTTGCCCTCTATATTAATCATCGGGTGAGAGAGTGATACAGTCTGAGATTTAATCCATATTGATGCCATTCAATATTAATGTTTCCAGTGTGACAAACCACTAATCATAAACAATTGATCAGAGTGACATGAGGTCTTGTACCTCTATATTTCAGTGACGATTTGGTGACAAACCTCATGCCAAAGATACTATGATTAAGAGTACAATTGATATATCTCAATTCACTGTGGCGCCTACATGTCGGGCACTCGCGAGTGTCATTCATTCTTGACTTTATTTCCTATTTTCCTCTACATTTTAGAGCGGTGCACTATCCTCCTGAGCTGTGGCCAGGTGAGGAGTGGCACGTTCCTCTTACCCTAAAGGTGAGCGAGAGGAGTCTGAGTTGATGAGTGATCGGTGATTGACATAACAGGAATGCCATATCATGAATCAATAATGTTAAATGACTTAAACTAATGTGTCATTGTTGTTTGTATTTTTGTATGTGTCTTTTCTATCTGTGTTGTCTGTGTCTGGATGACGCCTTCCCTGGACCTCCCTTACACTATCAGGACGATCACCAGGTTTGATCAGGTGATATCTGTATCTGTATCAAACGTTTATTTATTTTTTCGCACATTGAGCAGTAGCATATACCTTAGGTCCTGATGAAGCGGGTGATACTTAGTGATCTATAGACCGCAGAAACATGTCGACCTTTATGACAACCCAGTGACTATTAGGGTTACTCACTGGTTATATTGCACTGATTTTTTAACCTTGGAAATGAACGGTACTAGAATAAAGTTCCTCAGCGTTCATTATTCAATTTTAATATAGAGCACCTTTTTCTCCTCTTTTCACTCTTCTTTTGCACTGCTCCTCAGTTATCGAGTAAGTACCATTCACTTTACCGCACACTTCCCTTTCCTTGTTGAAGTGGCAACAACTCAGCTTCCACACTTTGGGAAGGGTTCAAATGATGACAGGGCGGCAAGGTACGATAAACTGATGGATATCTTTCCCCTTAGTGCGATACTCTGTTGTGTGCTGTTCTAACAAAGATCCTTTAACACACACATATAGTCACCATTGCACACTCTAGAAAAGACGCATTCTTCCTGACCCATAGTTATTTTTGTGTATTTGTACTTTTGTTCAGGGGCTATAACCATGTGGTCATAAAATATTCCCTGGGACCCTCCATTTACAAGTTTGTTATCTATTTATGTTAGCCTTGGTGCAACATTTGGTTACATCTGACCTTCCTCTCATAGTCTTCCAAATGACGAAGTTCTGCCAAATGGGTGGGCTGATGGAGACTTCTCTTAAGCCAAGTATTGGGCAAGCTATCTGTATCTGGTGAATAGTTTCCTTAGATCTGACGGGGTTGTTTTGCCATAACAATAGACTGACCTTCTCCTGGTATTTGTGCAAGTCCTGATGTGGGGGGAGGCAAGAAAAAGATGATGGCTAATCAGGCAGCTCAGAGGGCTTGTAACCCCATTTACAGCGTGGAGGATGTGTGGAAACTGAAGAAAGATTATGAGCCTTTTGTCCAGCATTGTGCCCTTAAGCACATGTCGGCTACTTTTATTGGGCTTTGGGAGCAGTGTGCTAATGAGGTATCACCACAGATTATCTACGATATTAAGCATCATGTCAATATAGCAGATATGGCCCCTGGTCAGGTGTTTGGTAGTGTTGCAACGTTGTTTGCCTTTTGAGTAGGCTGCTTGATAAGAGCCCAAAAATAGTGTCTCATTATCCTATGAGGGCGGTGCACCCTATATGTCACCGTTGAAATAGCAGAGCAACGGGACCAGCATGATGTTGTTATCACACCAAGGATAGAGACACAGTTCCAATAACAGTGGGTTTATACTCCATGGAAATGGAGTGAGGTTTTGTCCCTTAAGACTCAGTTACCCGATCTTATGAAAAATCCTACTGCATATTATAAGGAATTGACAGAGGCTGCTTTGTCAATGGTGATGACACTAGCAGATATTGAGATGTTCTTGGGTTTATTGGTGCCCGTTGACATTTGGAGACAGGTGCACACACAGGACTACATTGTGGAATTGGGTGGTACCTCGGATCAGATTAAAGCATGGGACCAGGAGAGAAAACCTGGTGAGAAGCCAAGGCAAATAATTACGTACATGCACTCTCTCATCCCACTGAGAAAGGTAAATTGGGACAAGTTAATGGCATGTCATCTGAAGAAAGATGAAAGTGTGTCAGATTTCTTCACACAGTTCGAAGGTGTCTATTTGGATTTTAGCGGAAAGGATTTGTCGGTGGAAGCGGGTGTCTAATTTTCGTTAATTACGAACTTGCTTCCTGAGATAGCAGCTCAATTGCAGGCTTCGGAGAGCACTTGGACTACCTCCTCCCCTTCTGTAATACTGAGTATGGCGCAGTACTATGAGCGCAGAGAAAATGAGTAAAAGGAGAAGGTGGAGAAAAAGCATAAAGAGTTAAAGATGAAGGTGTTGTTGCAGCAGGCTTCTAGGGGGAATGGTAGAGGGCGTGGTGGTTTGGACGTGCAGCTTCCATGTACTAGCCGGACTACTATGCCTGTAGGGCCGAATCAGTGTGCATATTGTAAAGAAGAGGGACACTGGTGTAGCAAGTGTCCAGTGTTGTGGCAAAAAGTTGCGGCCCCTAGAGTACGAGGTTCTTGTGGATGGGGTCATGGAGCTGGTGGACAGGACAGAGCTCAGCATCCCGCGGCCTCAAATATAGTTCGGGTGGTAACTACTTTGATGAACCTAGGGGTGGACAGTATTATCATGATGATTATGACATGGATGAGGTGACATGGATGTCTCATGGTTAGGACAGCCAAGGGCAGAATGAGGGACCAGTTCTGATACCTGTAGATACCTTATGTTACTGCGGATTTGCATGGCTCAGCTAAGGAATTTCTGGTGGATACAGGTGCAATGAATAGCTCAATTTCTCATTCACTGGTCCCCGGGGCAATCCTGTCTGTCCAAAATAATGTTTCTGTACGCTTTTCTGGTGTGCAGGTTGGGAGCCTAATTTCCAAACCTCTTGCATTGACTATAGGTCATTTTACTGTGGATTCGCTGTTTTTGTTGACATCCGATTGTGGAGAAAAGATGATGGGTTTAGATTTGTTAAAGAAGTTGCATGTGACCATTTTTTGTTCCCGGGAAGGCGTATACATGACAATGGGCCCTAATGTGGTTAACGCTAAACAGTGTCTGTCCAAGGATGCGCCACTCCTTGCTGAATTCAAAGACGTGCCACCCACGTTGTGGGCAATGGGTGATTTGGACGTAGGACTATTGCAGATTCCTCCAGTTCCCATTAAAATAAAAGATAATGCCATCCTGCCCCGTATTCCTCAATACAAGATACCGCAGGCTGGGGAGCGAGCCTTGTTGCAAATTTACAGGACTTCAATAAGTCTGGGGTTGTTGAGGAGACGACTGCAAATGTATGCAATAGCCTTATCCTTCCCATCCTTAAGAGGGCACAATATTCTTAAGTCCAACACTCTTCAAAAAAGTAATAGTAATCTATATCACACAAAATTATTTAAATTTATTCAATTATTGATATAACTAAATCTTGGCAAATGATGAATCTTCAGTGGAGTAGTAGTAAATTCTTTATTTATTCCAAAAACTCTTTCTTCAATAAAAACAGATTGTAGCCGATGCCAACGTGTTTCGTCCGACAAGGACTTCTTCAGGGCTACAAATGATAGATATATACATTATTTACACACTGCACATAACAAATAATCTATCTACTCAAATTTACCATAAAAATACAATATTTGCAAACTTTTTACATAATTTCCTTAAGAAGGCCCCTCTGGGTTCCTCCGATGACCATACAGATGTTTATTGTTTTGTGATTGACTTGCGCAAAGTTAACAAGATAGCGGTTCCTCAGTTTCCAGTGGTCCCTGACATTACTGCCCTTCTGACGATAATACCTTCCTCTGCTAAATACTTTTCTGTCATTGATTTGAAAAATGCATTCTTCAGTCTTCCACACCATTAAGACAGTAGACATTTGTTCGGTTTTACACTGGCTGGCAGGAGGTTTAGATTCTGTTGCGCTCCTCAGGGCTCTACTGAGAGCCCTAGTATATATAATCAAGCATTAAATGCCCAATTAGATTCCCCCACACTTCCCTCAGGTAATGTGTTGCTCCAGGAACTCCCTACCCCTTGCTCTCAGATCTATGCCCCTTCTGCTCCCCTTTAGAAAAGCTCTTAAAACCTGGCTTTTCACGGTCTAGCATCTAGTGGGAACTTCTGGCCCTTTCTAGGTTCCTGGGTATGGGCGGCTGATCTCTAGCGCCTTGATGGCTTCGGGGGACTGCTGCGCTTTATAAATCCTCAAATCAAATCAAATCAAATTCAAGTCAGTATGTTGATGATCTTTTCATTGCTTCTGACACTGAAAAGGGTTGCAAAGACAGCACAGTCAAATTGTTATTGCATTTGGCACATCATGAACATAAAGTGTCCCTCTCCAAATTTCAATATTGTTGACAGGAGGTCACCTATTGAGGTCACCTATTTTCGGAGGGTAGGAGATTGACTACTGAGCGCATTGGTACCTTTGTTAAAATGCCTATCCCTCAAACTCAAAAGGATGTGCGCGCTTTTGTTGGCATTACTTCTTACTGTCACCACTGTATCCTAAACTAGTCCCTACTAATAAAACCCCTGTTTGCTTTGATTACTAAAGATGTGCATGAACCCTTGCCCTGGACGCATGAATGTTAGCAGTCTTATGAGCAATTAAACGTTGCGCTTTGCTCTGCACCTGTACTTGGTACGCCTGACTACATGAAGCCATTTGCGCTGTACGTACACAAGACGGCCGGTTGTGTGCTTTCTGTATTAACCACTTAACCGCAGGTCGAATTTCGCCGCGGTGCAGTGATTTGAAAGAGTGGGCAGGGCCGCGTCGGTCAACGGACGTGCACAGCACAAGCCAAGTAGTGCTCGCAACAGCCTTTAGCCGACCGGAGCACTTAACGGGTTAACACAGTTCTTTGGAGGTAAGCAACGGCCGTGTGCTTAATTTCCTGCTTCGCTTGATCCTGTCGCCAGAGCCCTCCCGAGCTGTCTAAGAGCGGTTGCAGCTGTGGACATCTCAATAAGACAATTGGCTGGGCTCGTACTTGATACTGACCTCACAGTTATGGTACTCCATGATATGGATACCCTTTTGAATAAGACTTCGACACAGCACCTCACCAGTGCATGTCTGATGGGTTATGAGCTAACTCTCTTTGCCCCGCATGTCACGATCAAAAGATGTGCCACTCTTAACCCAGCCATGTTTCTACCCCTCCCTTCTGAGAGTGAGAAAATTGGCATACATGATTGTATCTTCCGAACAGAGGGAGAGATGAAAGCTCGGGTAGACCTGACTGATGTTCCCTTATCTGACCCCCAAGGAAAACTATATGTCGATGGCTCTTGTTTCAAGTTACCAGATGGCACTACAACAGCTGTGTTTGCAATACCGGCACTGCATACTGTAGTTGAGACATCACAAGTTCCATACCAGTCGGCCGAAGCTGCAGAGCTTGTTGCCCTTATTCGAGCTTGTGAGTTGAGTGAGGGACTGGCTATCAACGCCTATACTGACAGCCAGTATGCCTTTGGAGTCATCCATAATTTCGGATGGCTCTGGGCAGAAAGAGGGGTTCTCACTTCCCATGGGATGAGGATCCAGCATGGCCCCTTGATACATAGGCTTTTGTCAGCTTTGACACTTCCCAAGAAGTTAGCGGTAGTGAAGTGTAGCGCCCTCAAGACAATAACTGATGACGTGGGCAGAGGGAATGCATTTGCAGATCAGACAGCTAAGAGACAGCTCGAACAAAGATGAAAAGGATGTTTGTAGCAGACCCTGCTAGGTGGGTGCCCGAGGTTACCATGTTTGAGAACACATTGGCAAATGTCAAGGAGATTCAGAGTGAGGTAACAATTGAGGAATTAGCAATATGGCAGGAAAGTACAGCACATTAGGATGAGGATGGGTGTTGGACTGATAAGTCAGGAAAACAGAGATGGATGTTACCAGATGCATATGTTCTTCCCGTAGTCACTATGGTACATGGGCCAGCTCATATCAGTGCTAAGGGCATTTTTAAGTTGTTAGACCATGTATGGCAGAATGACAATATCCCAATGACGGCTGCTCGTTTGGTTAAATATTGTATAGTGTGTATGATGCACGATCCAGGCAAAGGAACGCCTACACCACCTGGTAATTTCACACCTTCCACTTTTCCTTTTGAGGTTCTCCAGCTTCATTATATAGAGATGGACAGAGTCAACAATTTGAAGTATGAGTTAGTGGTTGTTTGTGAATTCAGTAAATGGTTTGAGGCTCATCCCACTAAAGAGAATAAAGCCTTAGCTACTGCAATGGCACTCATGAAGGAGTTCTTTCCTTGTTTCGGCTTTCCTCATTTGATTTGGAGTGATCATTAGCCCTATTGTCTACAAGAACGATGGCCCACTCTAGAACAGGACCGTTACCTTACGAGGTCATGTTTGAGTGCCCAGCAAATATTTGGGGTGTCCTGCGACCTTGAAGGTTCTCTAAAATTGAATATCCTCTGTTGGTAGATTATTTGTATGAGTTAACTAAAAGTCTGTGTTCTATTCATCAACAGATTCAGAGCATACTCCCGCCTGTACCTGAGGGACCTGGGCACGATATTCGGCCTGCAGATTTCATTTTAACCCGTAATTCCAGAGGAAGAAGGCCTCAGAGCAATGAGGGCAGGCAGAGTAACCTTAAATACAAGATAATGTGTGCCCTGTCCCAGGATTGTAACTCATCTTTGTGTATCTCCTTTGTTCATTAGCTCCCACCTGGAAAAATCTAGTCTGGGCGTGTCTTTAGGGGTACTGGAAATGTACTTCATGCGTTACCATGTTGTCTGAGGTCAGTCCCCTCTGCAGCAATCCAAGGAGGCTGGTCAGACTGGACTCCGCTAGAGTGTATGACTAATAAATCACTTTGGTTTGTATTCTCTACTGTCTGACCAACTCTTCATTTGTATGTATGGCTGAGAGGTGGTCACGAGTGACCCGGGCCACCCTAATTGGGTCACTTCCTTCAACCCTCCTTCACAGAACGAACATCGCACTGCACCCCCCAGCTCCATTGGTTCCTGATACCCAGATGTCCACAGTTCAAACTCCTCACCCACACATTCAAGGCACTCCACAACATAGGCCCCGCCTACCTGAAAGAGTGAAGTAGTGTGGCTCACTGGCTAGAGGCGGCAGACCCGAGAGCAGAGGAAGGCCCGGGACCAGGGTTCGATTCCCGGCGCGGCAGGTTTCTGGACCAGGTTCAGCGGACTCAATAATTCTCTCGCCTCGGTGCCCACTCTCATCAGCGATCACACTCGGCAACTCTGGGCATTAGCTTGCCTCATCTTCACTAACGGCCCCACCAGACCGCCGGGGATGCCTGGTCTCACCCTGGAGATACCCATTAAGGGACCATCTCTCAGGGAAGCCAGGAAGGGTTTCGCAGCGGTCGAAGCGCCTTGGGACCCTACGGGTAAGTAGTGCGCTATATAAATGCCAATACATACATCTCCTTCCACTAAACCACCAGACAACTCCGCCCTGCCTGACTCTGACTCAAACACATCCCGCACACACACATAAACAGATCCAGAGGCCTGTAATTATCTTACATCACTCCCAAAGCGTGGAACGACCTCCTGCTACACGAGAGCCTCCTCTTTTCGTATTCCACAAGAAGCTGAAGGCCTGGCTTTTTGAATAACCTCGCCCACCTTATCGAGGCTCGGCACATACCTGCTCAGCACCAGGATACCCTCCTGGGTGATAGTGCACTTCACAAATATACATAACATAACATTAAATATTTTAGTCAGACCTCAAATTTGCAGTTCAGATCTATTTCCTTTGACAATACCGATTTTCTACAATTTCCCCCTGCTCCTCTTCATTGGATATGTAGGGGCAGATTTATGTTAACTGGCGCATCCCCAGGGATGCGCCAGTTAACATGCGCCACAGCTCCGCCAGCCATGGTGCAAAAGCGGCACAGATGCGTGACGCATCTATCCCGGAAATGTGTCGCATTGCTGGAGTTGCGTCGCAAGCGCGACGCAGCTCCAGCAAGGCTCGGGGTGCCCCATTTTAACAATGCTGCGTCAAGACCTACGCCTGCTTCAAGCAGGCGCAGGCTTTTGACGCAGCATTGGCTTAAAAGTGACTGAGTGAAATCTCATAGATTTGACTCAGCCACTTTTGCGAGGCGCACCTGCCCCAGAACGCCCACCCTGCGCCGGAACGCCCACAAGCAGCGCAGGGCTTTACAACGTGACGCATCTGCCTAGATGTGTCACGTTGTAAATCGTTCGTAGGGATGCGCCACGTTTACGCCGCCTTGCGTGACGCAACAGCGGCGTAAACGTGGCGCAAGGGCCTCATAAATCTGCCCCGTAGTTTGTGCTTTGTCTGCTAGCACCTGACAAGATATATATTCATGCAGTATGTTGGTGGCTGTTATGTGCATGTAACAGTGTATATGCCCTTGGTGTGGTGCTGAAGGGAAATGACAGATAGGGAGACCGTGCCGCAGACCTATATGTACTTTCCGCACAGAGCTTCTCAAACGCTGTCTTGTCTCAGAACAAGGGGGCTGTCCTCATCTTTATGTTGTGGATAAGTGACAACTCTTGGCTAGCTGGGGAGAGGTGTGGCACCACGGCCAGGGTGACTGACTCTGGAATCTGGGGATCACGGTTCCATCCCCAGGGCCGGCGGCAGATTAGCCCAGCACCATGTGACTCTGGGCAATAGCTTGCTTAATCTTCCCGACGGCCCCCAGCGCCTAGAGACCCTTACGGGTGATTGTGCGCTTTACAAATGTGGATTATTATTATTATTATAAGATGGCCTAAAACTCCTTTTGTCCAGTTAAGGTGTTTCTAAGTAACTCTAAAGGCCCCTTAGTACTTATAATGCCTGCGTATTCATAGACCTGCAAGAACTCTGCCAGTATTGCTGGCTCTATTATCTGAAGGAAGACCTCCCATCACTGAAAACTCTATTCTCCATGACTATAGAAGTGCCTTCCCAGTGTGTTCTTGTGGTTGGAGTGTTTGCCAGTTATTGCAGTATTATCCTTGTACCTGTGTTTAGTACTCTTTTGTAACATGCACACGCCACTTTTCTCCTGAAACACACTGTTTGCTACCTCTCACATTTTGTTTGCTTTTGATACTTGCACAAGGTCCACCATTGCCTACGTAACGTTTGTTCTTGTGCCTCTGTGTCTAGCATATATTGCAGTATATTACCTCTAATTGTACTTTGTTTTCTCTTGTAACCTGCACACTTGTCATTCTTTTCTCCTGTAATGCACTGTTTGCTACCTCATGTATTTTGTTTGCTCACAAGTTTCACTTTTACCTCATGTAACTTAACGTCTGCTTTTGTAATTTGTCCACTTGTAATTTTCTGTTCCTTTTGTGAAGCTCTCTGACGCCTTCGTGTAAAGTCCGCGCTATATAAAAACGCATAAATAAATAAAAATAAGCATCTTACACATATGTAGCGCTATGAGGCTGTGGTTTGGAGGACTAAAACGAGCTGGCATAGCAAAACCGGACACACCTGATCTTCTTTCGAACACATTAACTGGAGAAATCAAACTCTGAAAACCGCACCTATTCGACTATTCCCGGAAGACAAGGAAACGGACATATAGGAAAAACATTTTTTCCACAAAATGAGTGGATCAAATAACGAACATTCTGGCTCTTTGTATCTGTATCGTGCACTAACACTTTACATGTTTCATTTCCGTAGCAGTTATGGCTAAAAATCACGCCAGCTGGGTAGGACATCATTTCTCCGCTGCATCAAAGTTTTGAAAATGAATTCTTGCGAGGAATGTGTGTCTCAGGACGCTGGCTGACAGCTGTAACTTAATTTCCCCCTAATATTTATGAGGTTTACAGAATAAGTTCAGGTTCTGTTCTTTTTAAATGTACGGCAGAGAATGCACCCATTGTGAGTGGATATATAGCCGCCCGAGGCCCAGAGTGGTTGCACCGCGGCCCGCTGAAGAGCGCTACACATGGCGGTGAAACGCGAGGAGCGGCGCGCGCCACTTGCCAAAAGCTTGGGCACTTGCGGAAAGTGATTTAACGTTTGTTAGCTAAACGCCTAGTTTGTGGAGGAGAGAGCATTAAATGTAAGGCTTTTACTAATATGTGAATGGCATGTCCTAATGGAATAGGGACACCCTATGAGCGAGGCCGACGAGTAATCGACTCACACTAAAAAGAGTAAGTGTAGCGGAGGGCAGGCGGCCAAATCCGCACGTTTTCATTTATCTACTGAAAGCAGGCACCTCGGGCCTGACCCACAAAGCTTTTTCCATGCATAAGTGTGACTTGTGTATGGAAAAGTCATAACTTCTGCAAGCGAGATCTAGAGTGGTTCACAGAGCTATACATTTGTATGCATGTATTTATTTCTACCACGCATTACAGTGGCATCCGGTGTAGAGAGAAAAAGTAGTTCTCATTCCCCTCCGCTGCATCTAAACACTCCCAAAGAATAAACATTCTAGAATGTTGGTACTTTTGATGACGTCTGCTTGGATTTTGAGAGGTACTGTGACATCATTCACCGGATGTTCCCTTTAACACAGACTAGAAACGTAACTGGGACAGGGACCAGTGGTAAGGGAAGCAATCATGTCATTAGAAAGTATCCTGAAATATGAACAATAATTAACAAAGTCAAGCTTCCAATAGATTATCAAGGGAGAAAAAAGATTCACCCTTTCCAAAATAAACAAGCATTTGCAATTCAATCGGTCTCACCTTTAGGACCTTATATGTATTTAACTATGCAGCACAGTAGCCTGTGTGCTGAAACATTTACTGTTCTTTAACCTCATGCGCGCTAGCGGAATTCCGCTCCTGCGCTGAGATTTTTTAAATCGCACTTTAGGTGACGAGCTGGGCTCGTCATCAGCGTGCGAGGAGGCTACGCCATGACCAGCCCAGCTCGTCATCAGCCTGGAAGGGGTTAACATGGAGGGAAAGTAAGCACCAAACTGCGTGACATGCCAGGTATGGAAACACATGGAGAGAAATATTACCTTTCAGCTGGAAATGGTATAGTCCAAAACTCTGTTTTTAATATGAAATCAGGGCCTTCGGTGGTCATATCACTGAAAGTACAATATTTGAAAAAAATATTATTGTCTATGGGTGCTCGTGGAAGACAATTTCTATGGACTGGAATCTAGAGAATGCTAAAGTGATTCTGGTATTTTACTGACATCTGCTGGTCGGTGTCTATCAAGAAAGTTCAATAGAGGCAGTTGCCAGAAAAAAAAGAAAGTCCCTCAGCAGAAACCAATTCTAGTATTTTAATGACCTCTACTGGTCGTTTTCTATCAAGACAGTTAAATAGAGGCTGTTGAACAAGCAGAAAGCAATTCTGGTATTTTACTGCCCTCTACTGGTCGTTTTCTTTTAAGACTATCAAATAGAGGCAGTTGAACAGCAAAAATAAGTCCCTGAGCGGAAGCAGACAAGTCCTAGGGCTGATCTCCAGAGCCCACAAAGTACATACACATATAAGTATATACTAAAGTAAATACAAGAGGGGAAACGACGACTACAACGCGGCCGTTTCCACGAAAACCTTTACCATGCATGCTTTACAATGCATATGTGGTTACAACGACAGCATTTAGCACGCATACCTTTACTACGAGATACGTAGTAAAGGCATGTGTGGTAAATGAAAAAAAAGGAGGGTTTGGGGGTGGTCTCCCCCAAAAAATAAAAAATAACGTGTGAGATTAAAAGGGGGGGTGAGGGGGTCTCCCCCCAACAAAAAAAAAATGAAGTGCTGAAGCTGAAGCAATCAGCGTCGTTAGAGAGGAAACGGAAAGAAACTTCCGCTTCCTCTTTACAACGTACGACCGACGTAACCAACGAAGATGAAGAGGAGACGAATAAAAAAGGTAAGGGGGATTTTAGTTTAAAAAAAAAAGATTAAGGGTTAAGGGCAGGGGTAATTATAAGGAGTGGGGGTGGGGGGTCATGTAAGGGGAGAGGTATAACCTTTAACAAGAGTATGCCCTCACCATGCATACATTTACAACGAAAATCGTTGTAAATCTATGCGTGGTAAAGGAATATTTGTGCTAAAGGTTATGTGTTGAAAACGAATTCCGTTGTAACGCATGCGTGGTAAAGGCATGCGTTGCAACGGAATTCGTTGTAATGACATACACCCATACAAGAGGTCTCGAATGCTTGACCTAAAATGGAGCTCTTCTTTGGGAGATTGTTTGTGAATAGTTCCTGGTTCTGTACACACTCCAGTACAGAGGAGCTGTTTCCTGAAGCATTTGCAGACCAAAGGTCAGAACCTTAAAAGTGGCCATGGCTCTTACAAACAAACAGAAGAAGGATTTCTGCAAACGAGAATGATTTTGAAGACTCCAAATAGCAGTGATCCAAACAAGAGTAAAAGCTATATTTGAGTAGACATTGGCAAGTCATCTACATTGCTTGTAAGAAGATGAAGAGTGGATTCAGGGTAAATAAAACTGTAGTCATCCAGAATTACATAAATGAAGTTTTCTGTATTCCATGCAAAGGAACCCACATCCTGCGGCTCTCTCTCCAGGGGTTCCCAACAACAACTGACAGAGTCAAGGTTGGCAGCCATGGAGAACGAATGCAGAAAGTTGCGGCCATGACAGATGTAATCATAACATGTTGTTTTACCGAGTAACTGATAATAAGTTAGGTACCTGTAGTAGAGATGGTGGAAGGACTAAAGTTCTAACATTACAGGAGGTTACTCCATAGAGGAGGTTACCATTTCAGGTAGAGCTCTGCTGGCTGCAGACATATGTAACAGTACATTCAATGTTCCTTATCCTACAACATTGGACCCTGTATGTATGTATACATGTACCGCACAGACCTAGCTGAAAAGCAGCATAGTGCTGTACACTGGGGTCTGTATGAAAGGAATGTAATAATACTTGTTATTTTCCTCCTCTGGAAATACTATTATCCAATTCTCTTTAATTCCAGGAAATAAGAAACAACAGAAATTGCATGTTTATGTTTAACCATGCTGATTCATGCAAGTTTCACCAGTAGTCTGCCTAGAGAACTTGCTTGTTTACAGCAGATAAAATCTCTGAGAGGAATACCATTAAGCAGTGATGTCCACTTTGCAAGTCCTTCTGTTTGAGCAGTGGGGAGACTCAAGGCTTAATTTATACCATAGTGGATGGGATATTACATCCGCTGAAATATAAATCCCATAGGATATAATGGAATTTATATTTTGGTGGACGGGATATCGTCTCCGCTGTGACAGAGTAACCCGTCCGCCAAGATCTAATTCAGGCACACAGTCTCCGTTTAGAGATGACTGACTCTTGTCCTACTCTGCCTGTCAGTCCGATTCTCTGCAAATGCTCAAAAATCTTAATGTTTTTTGAGGTATTCAAATGTCCACCACATTTTTTACATTGTAAGTGTGATTATCATATTTTTTTAACATATTGCCACAAACCAGAGTAATTGACCAACAGCTCTTTGATTCCAGGCTGCAATAAATCTAAATAAAAAATACGATTTGCAAGTGGGATATATATTTTATTACTCTAATGGCATCTAGAGTGTTAGGCATGAGAGATCATCTTTTTGAGACAATATGCCTAACCCTCTGTGGCATTAAGAGTTACCAATAAGTAAGTTAACTATAACAACTTAATTTTGTCTTTTTTTTCTCCTTCTTTTCTTATTTTTCTTCATTCAAAACCCTACTACTCTAGTCTTGCTGTTATATATTGTGATCGTCAAGACACACAATGTATCTTTTTGGCTAGGTTTTCAAAACATGGTATCAAACTTCCATTACATGAGTTCCACGCATCCAATGGCACAGCAAAGGTGCTATAGACCTTAATGAAAACAAGTAAATTAGGCTCCCCATATTATGATTTAATAGTGAAAAACGGTCACTATTTGGTGTGAAGTGGGCCACTCACAGCCATAGGCCCCAGTGCCAATGCACCTGCTTCACTTATGACAGCTATGCCCCAAAAACAATGACAATTATCCCAAGGTACCCCTTTCTAAGTATATGGTCCATTCTAAATGAATAGTATAATAGTGATCACTATTTGTTCACCATGTAAAGTTTTTAATTTGCATTAACAACATCATATAGGGCCCGATGTAGGTAAATCTTTTTTACCACTTCATAAATACCGAATCATACCGAATCGGTATTTAAGAAGTGGTCAAAAAGAGAAGGGCAGATGTAGGTAATTTTATTTTAAAAATTACCGAATCGGAAGGAATCGGTATTTACCGATTCGGTAAATACCGAATCGGTAATGCCCATTGATTCCTATGGGCATTGAAGCCCATAGGAATCAATGGGCATTACCGATTCGGTATTTACCAAACCGGTAAATACCGAATTTTGCAAGGGTGCAGGGGGTGTCACTTTGACACCCTCTAGCACCCTGAATTCAGGCACGTGTGCCATGTGGCACACATACATGCCCTAAGGCAGGTGTGCATGCACACATGTGCATGCACACCTGTATTCGGTATTTTACCATCCAATAGGATTGGATGGTAAAATACCGAATCTGACTGGCCTGTGGGACTCAGAAGAGTCCCACCTACATTAGGAAATTACCGAATCGGTAAAAATACCGATTCAGTATTTTACCGATTCGGTAAATTTACAGATTCGGTAAATTTACCGAATCGGTAAAATGGCTCACCTACATCAGGAATGTCCATTTACCGGTCGGTAACGGCCGAAATCGGCCGTTACCGGTCGGTAAATGGACACCTACATCGGGCCCATAATGTTTTGTTGAACTTGGCCCTTTCTGCAGGGTCACCCCAAACATTTTTGCCTTCACCCTCCTGTTTTCTGAAATAATTTTTTTTACTTTTAGGATTCTGTGCAATTTACCACTGCCAACCATTGCTAAAGTGCTTGTGCTCTTGCCTGTAAACATGGCAACATTGGCTTACACTCAATTGGTGCATTTAATGTACTTCTAAGCCCCTAGTAAGCGACAGTACATGTACAGTTGGCCAGTAATTTAAATGCTACTAGAGGGCCTGCAGCTCTTATGGCGCCACTCACTTAAATAACCATTTAAACATGTCTCTGGCCTGCCATTGCACCCTGTGTTTAAACTGCTATTTTGACCTGGAAAAATAATTATTTTGCCAGGTCAAGACTTTCTATTTTAATACATATGTCACCCCTAGGGTAGGCCCAAAGCAGCCTAGAGAGCAGAGTGCAGTGTATTTAAAGAGTTGGACATATCTGTTTAACTTTGACATGTCCTGGTATTGAAAAACACTTACATTCCAGTATAACATAGGTTAATTTATTATATTCAATAAGAGTTAACTGTCAATTGGGAGGAGGTAGGAATCTCAAGTTGGGTGTCTAAAGAATTGAAATGTAAAATCCTCTTTAATGGTAACGTCAGATTTTCAGTCACAATTCTGAAAATGGCACTTTTAGAACGTTGGCTTATTCTTGTCCCAACCATTAGGTGCCTGCAGCCTGATCCCTGGGTCACATGAATAGGCAGTTGGTCTTTGTAAATTGCTCCCAGACAGTGAGACAAAGGAACATAAGTGTTGGCAGGATGGGACATCTCTGACTTAATAAGGGTTAGTAGCTGTCACCTACCACACTTGCCCATCACAAAGGCTTTGCCTGAGTAGGCTCACAAAGGGTTTGACACTAGTCTATTATGACCCCAAACAAGCTCGGGCCAAAGCAGGGAGGCAGGAAATTCTGAACACCACTGGGTATGGAAACCTCCAGAACGTTCCCCCTCTTCAATTCTTATTCATACCTGGTGGGCACCAGGTATAAATATTGGACCCTCAGACCAAACTCCTCAGCACACCTCTCGACCTGTGGAAGACTAAGAAGGACTGTTGTGCTGCTATGCCATAGGGACCCCATCTCTGTTGCCCTGCTTGTTGTGTTCTAAGAAGGTAGACACCAGGAGCCAGGGTATATTTTCAAGTATTCTTTATTATCTCTCAGTCCAAGTTACAGCAACCTGTGTCCAGCCATCACTGGTGTGGTACTAGCCCCACCAGGAGCAGCCTGCCTAGCTGCTCAGCCCATCTCTAACTGTCACCACTCATCCACTCAGACACCCAGGCATTCCACGCATCAGAGGCACACCAACATTCCATGACCATCTCACACTCTGGCTGAGCAGCTAGAGGCCGGTATAGGATAAAAGTGGTCCTAGACTACTATTCCATTAATTCTTTTAAAACATTTCTTTTAGAAAGATATATATATATATATAACTCGAAAAAAAATAAGGCACAATACTGTTTATAAATACAATATTTAAAGAGACACAGCAGAGAACCAGTACTGATTGAGAAACCTTGTTTAATCAATCATATATGATATATATATATATTTTTTTTTTTAAAAAGGCAATGGATATTTTTCAATGTTAAATCAATCACTGTTGTATCACATGGTTATCATCATCAGACAGAAGGTAGTAAGTGAAAGGTCAGTGCTCAAGTGTGGAGAAGTAGGAAAAAAGTAAAGGAAAACTAAATTCAAATAAATCAAAACGTTGGTTAGATCCACTACCCCTCCCTGTATTGATCTATGAATGTACCCACATGCGATACATATAGACACTTGAACATATTTCTTTTTTAACATATCATGACTAGAGACTGCTGTGCAAGTTCTCGGTCATATTTAAATACTTTTAAATTGTCTATGTATGTCACGTCATATTCGATATATATTTCCATATAGTAATGTCACTGAAACTATTTGTGCACCCTTAAAGTTATTTTACATGTAGTAATGTCACACTGTAATTGCTGATGTCATTTTGGGACGTTATTTAGCTCCCTAAGAAAGTTCAACCAGTATGGGAAACGTTATCACCCCGGACCCATTCTATAGTCTGTTCACCCTTTAACTATTGACAAGCATGTTGTGCTCTGTCCTGGGCGTGCATGCCGACGTTAAAAACCGCTTCAAACCACTGCTCGCTCTCTCACTGAACAGAGCTGACGGATGCGGCACGTTTGATTGAAGCAGCGCTCATACTTATCCCAGGTATTTATAATGTGCAGGCTTCAGTCGGAACACTAGGCTCAGTGGACTAGATGATGGGCATTGTGACTATCTAAAACCTCTCTTTCCTTGACAGGTCCATGTAACCGAAAACCGACAATCAAATAACACTTCCAATTATTGGTTTCTCCTCTGGTGCTCCTACATGGTCTCCTACATGCTGTCAGGCTTCGCTGCTGTGGTCAGAAGAATGGTACCTGCTGCATTCGGCCCAGCACGTGCTCCACTATGGATCAGGAGGGAGCGTTGCTTCTTCAGCTTTTGCTATTGAGGTCTGAGCTATATAGCAGCTGTAACATAACTGAGGCATGGACAAGACCCCCTGGGGACATCAGCCTTGGGTGGATGGGGTGACTTATTCTTTTGGAAGTGTTGGTCTCTGCACCACTATGCTTGCCCTTCCTCTGGGAGACATGGGGGGGTCTCAAGTGGGTAGAATAGTGCAGAATAGCACCCCACAGACTTTAGAAGCCTTGAGAGTACCTCAAGTCACCCAAACTGACTACTTTAAGATATTTTCTTAGGACTCCATAAAGTAAATACAGTTATTCCTACAATTAATTGTAATACCAGTTACTAAGGATGTAGTGAATGAGACTAGAGATAAGAGCCCTGATACAGTTCAGGTCGATTGCAGGTGCAGTCAGGATTATTCCCCCAATATCAGCCTGTTGAATTTATGTCTCACCTTTATTTATTTATTTAAAGAGTTTTATATAGCGCTGGCTAGACCCGAAGAGAATCAACAATGTATCAGAAAAAGATCAACAACTATACAATACTCCAAAAAAATAGGCAATACATTAGGAGAGGAGGGAAAGGAGAGAGAAAAGTAGTGGAGGGGGGCAGGGAAGGTGAGAGAGGGAGGATAAGGGAAGAGACGTCAAGGAGAGACGAAAGGAAGTCTGTCTAAAGACCGACTGGGTAGGTGACGACCAAGGAAGGAGTCCACGGCCCATCTCCCCTATAGCTAAACCAGGTAGCTCCATCGGGCATCAGACAAAATAGTTCAGCCTCAATACATTGAGAAAGGAAAGTAGGAGAGACATAAATAGAGGGAGGATGCGGGAAGAGACGACAGGAGAGACGAAAGAAAGTCTGGCTAAAGACCGACTGGGTAGGTGACGTCCAAGGAGGGAATCCCCGACCTCTCTCCCCTATAGCTAAACCAGGTAGCTCCATCGGGCATCAGACAAAATAGCTAGATCTCACTTGACGAGGAAAAATTCGCAGATAAACAGGGTGGGGACTGAGGGCCAGGACAGGTGAGGGCAGAGGTCAGTAGCAGGAAAGGGGAGAAGATTAAAGCGGGGAAGGGTAGGGGGGAGGTAGTTCATTAAAAGTTCCCATGGATTTGCTTCGAATCATTCTAAAAGCAGATCTGTTCCTTCTCAAGCGCCAAACCTGAGGTTAAAACGCCGGGTAAGATTTTGCCAGTATCCTGGTGTTGCTGGTGTGGGGATTAAGCGCCTCACTTAGTTGATGAAAGCGGGGCTCCAGCGGAGCCCGTGTTCATAATCAAATGGTCTTATGGGTATGGCTCATTGAATAGTTCCTTTTATAAGAACCCTTACGGTCATGCATATAAAAGTTATTAAAAAAGTTATTAAAAAAAATATCAACCTCTCCAGTCAAGATTTTAAAATAACATCTAATTCTCACATAGCTTTTTCCTGTTCACTCAATCCTTGCTGTAGCTTTCATTTCTCATCACCAGCAGGTGTTTTCACCCTAGTAACATCTGCCACACCCCTGTCCTCACTTCTCATTTCTCTCACTCGATCAGTCATGTGTTCTATCAATTCTATAATCACGATGGCATCGTTTATGTAAGTGTACTTTTTACAACTTCTACATTTTTGGGTTGTTGGTACACCACAACAATTGTCCGGTGCAGAATGTTTTGATGATGTAAGATAGATTTTGGGCTTTACAAAAGTGCAAAAACACTGCACAACAGCGGCTTATGTTTTGTTGTTTCAGTGGGTTCATGGTATATGTATATTTTGAATGGCAGATAATTAGGTGAAGTGGCATAATTTCAGGAATTTCACAAAGCAAGCATAAAGCGAAATTCCCAAAATTATGCAAATTATGACAGTGTGATTTAAAAAATGTCATAAAGGCGTAATATTGAGGAAACGAAAAAAATCACTATGTCATGCGTGGGGGTTGGTTAACTCATGGCAAAAAAATATGGTGGCTACATTTGCACCTATATATACACATATCTACACACCTGACACACTTCAAAACGAAGACTGAGAGCAAATCCAAACCAGAACAATTGTTAAAGTACATCTTCAAATGAAAGGCAAGTATAAGCAGGTCTGTGTAGTAAGAAGTTAGACCTGACAGCCTTAGGGTGGTCTTCCCTCAAACTTTTTGCCTGCTTACCTCCAATTATTGCTGCATTCTTTTTGTTGGCCTTAGGACTCTGAGCGCTTTACCACCACCAACCAGTGCTAAAGTTCATGTGCTTCTCGCCTAAAACATGGTTTGATTGACTTATCCACAATTAACATATTTAATTTACTTATAAGTCCCTAGTAGAGTGCACTACATGTGCTCAGGGACTGTATGTTAAATGCTACTAGTGAGCCTGCAGCACTGATTCTGCCAACCACACAAGTAGCACTTTAAACATGTCTCAGGCCTGCTACGGCAGAGCCTATGTGTGCACTTTACACTGTTGTGTTGACTTGGCATTTAAAACCCCATGTGAAGCCTTAAACACCCTTTTTAACATACAAGTTATCTCTAATGTAGGCATTAATTAGAGCATAGGGCAAGGTACTATGTTATTAAAAGGTAGGACTTGTAATTTTAAGTTTGCATGTTCTGGTAGTGAAAAACACCCACATTTGTTTTTCACCACTGTGAGGCCTACCTCCCTCATATGTTAACAGTGGGAGCTCCTTATCACACTTTGAAGCTGTAATTCCCGATTGAGAAGGAGTAGCCCTATCATGTTTCATGGTTGTATGATCAAACAACTACCTATTAAATCACGATTGTCTGAACCACGAAGGGTCAACAACGATCAAAGGCAAACCACTATTGTAGTGAACCACGACTTCCTGAACCACGAAAAATATTTAATTTTCATATATTCCGAATCTCCCACTATTTGCAAAACAGAACATACCTGATCAACCTGCTTTCTGCACATGTCAGATGAAAACCGGGAAATGTCACAACATCCACAACCGATCCGGCGCACAGCTCCATTGAATGTGAGAACAAAATAGAAGAATCCAGCCTCCTACACAGCTCCACAGGCTCGAGATTAGCAGTTTGAATGCATATGTGTGCTATGTTTAAAATGCACTCCCGATTTTCAAAAGTACAGGACAGACCTCAACATTAAATAAAACGCTCCCACAAACTCCTCAGCTGCGCACAATATTCTTGTTTCAATCTTTACCGGCGTGTTACAGCAAGCGCAATCAAGCAGAGAGAGTGGTAAGGCTGTGCTAATCTGCGTAAGCACCTAAAAAGTGAGGAACACAAATACATCAAGCTGTGCCCATCTTCGCAAACACAATAAAGAAGAGTAGACTCGTAAGGCTGGTAATGGAGCGAGTGCTTGATGCGGAGCTTTGCCATCCGAGTTTTTCAGATCTCCAAGTTAGCCAGCTGTTTCAACTGCCACTTTGCTAACAACGAAAATGCTGTGCTTATCAGCGTAAGCACTCTCATCAGAAGCCCCCACGCTGGGACATTAATCATGTACTTAAGTGAGGCCCAAAGTTTTACTTAAACTGGAGTCCCACATTTGAAGGAGGAGGACGTTAGGATGTAGAACATGCTACCAGTGAACTGAAGAGTTTGAGCATGGAAATGGTCACTAATTAATTGCCAAACTGATGCACATCATGTCTTGGTGGTCTTCCATCTACGCCAATCTCCTCTATAACTCACACCAATTCTTTATCATGAAGATAGAGCGGAACTCATCTCATGGACCCCATCGTCTTACAATCCCCCTCACAGCCCTAGGGAACAGGAAGCAGGTGCCTAGCCTCCACCCAGGCTAGGCAGCAGCCCTCTGCAGATCTTTCCAGAGGGCCACATCGGTCTCCTGCCAGGTAGAGGCTCAAAAACACTTTTTGATGTACCTAATCGACTGATGAGACAGCAAGCAGCACAGAGGTGCTGCTTACATTACACCATCCTGGGCCTTCAAGCTATCATTGTAAATAGGAAACTTCACATTTATTTGTCTGAAGCAGCAGTGAACTTTCCATTGGAATACTTAGCATATAGATTCAATCTGTATAGTTGTGAGGAGGAAATAAGAGGATTATTATGCCTCCAAAAAGATTTTAAAAATGTTGAAAGTGAACTTGTAGATGTATGTTTAGCCCTGGCAATGCCTAACTTGACAGGTGATTTCAATCTGTAGTACAGAGAAACTCAAGATAAGGCTGCAATTACCCTTGATGGCATACTTGAAGAACTGGGCTTCCATCAGCATGAACACATAGCTATACACCATAGGGCAACATTTTGGATTGGCTTATGACAGAAGTGCTACATTTTGGCCACTCGAATAATATACCAGTGGAGTGGTCAGACCATTGTCTGGGCACCTTTGTATTAGAGATGGAACATATCGGTAAAACCTATACCAAAAACGATCAGTGAGCATGTCATAATTAAAAAGCCCTTTCTCAAGCAAAATTGAACCTTATCCTTCGGTAAAAACAAGGACATTGAGGGACTCTGAGGAAAATTGCTTCTAAAAACTCAAATGGTATAATACTTCAATGTCAGCTTTTGTTGATGAATACACCACAATGAAATCTGGTAAGCATAGCAGATCCCACAAATCGCAAACATGTTTTTTATAAGGAACAGCTCAAAATCCAAAGAGCGGTCTACTTGCACATACACTGTAGAATCGAATATAAGCGTGAATAGTGTGTTAGCCTGAGCAAACCACAGCATATCTCAAACAGAATGGCCCTCAGAGTTCCATCAATGAGTGACACTGCTGACTATAAGTGCTAGATCACAAGGAACATTTGAGGTGTGGATTATCTTTTTATTAATATTTTACAGCAAATGAGATAATATTTGAATGTGCTTTGAAGAGAAAGAAAAAACAGTAATTAAAGAACGGTGTCATGTACCTCATTAAGTTGCCATCACAACATTGAATATTGGGAGATGTGGAACATTTTGATCTTCACAAACATGCCTTGTGCACATTAACCAACCTAATTTATTTTTACAAAATCCTGGGAAGTGAAGCCTCAAATGCAAACAATGGCTGAGAGCTTTTGAATATTATCTTGAAGCCAAAGTGTATCCAGATGAGAGGAAAAAGGCATTGAGGTTTGGGCTTTGGGTGATGGAGGCCAAGAAGTATTTAATAACCTTCTGGTAGGGCAATTCATACCTTGGATTGAATATAAAGAGCCTACAGGAGAAAAGCACTTCATGGAAGAGCTAAGTGTGAACCATCACAGTTTCTTCAAAAGGAAGCAATATGGTCAAGAACCAATTGAAAAATATATCGCTTTGTTGAGAATTCTAGTAGCCAGCTGTGAAATTAGAAACCAGATAAACTTTTATATTTGAGATCAGTTTGCTTTTAATTTGCTTCCAAGAAAATTCAAGAACAGCTTCTTGCTTGCAGAAATTTTCCATTAACAGAAGTACTGGATATAGCAATGGAAATCGAAAGGTCGATAGCTTGGCTAAATCAATTGTAATGGATAACACATCCTGCACCATCTGTGTGTGCTGTTCAGATTAAACACAGATACAAAGGTAATAGGTTTAAGGGAAAAAGTACCACAAGTTGTTTTAGGTGTAGTTCGAAGTGACACCTGGGTAATAGTCCTAATTGCCCTGTGACAGAAAAGAGATGCAACAAGTGGAAGCAACTGGGGCATTTTCAAAGGGTTTTGTAGGATTAGTAGGCCTTACTCAACTGTCAATACTCATTCGGGCAAAACGGTTGAACAGGTTTTTAGCAACAATTTGGTATTAACTATAGAAGAACATAGTTCAATCCGCACCATTGAAAGATTTAAGGAGCATATATACTGGATTCACATCACAAAAATTTGGATTAATGTTATTGCCCACTCAAGCTCAACTATTATAATAGTTTTGGATATCCCTTTTGTTAAAAAGTGCCGTAATTTGGAACTGAGGATGTTGAATTTTACCCCAAAAGCTTTTGGTGAGTTTGAGATATCCATGCTGGGATACAATGATATACTTTTAAGTTTATGGGATGTTCCATCAACACTAAAATTTACATTGTGGAACGTGATAGGAATATTATCAAATGGCAAGATTTTGGAAAATTAGTTATTGTTTTAAAATCTGTGGACATTCATGTTTCAACACTTATAGATAAAGATGCTGATGTTTATCTTATCATATCATTAAAAAAAATAAAAGGTGTTCCTTCCAAACTTAAGATGCGTGAAATGTTTTGAACGTAAAATATGACTAAAGCAAGGAGCAACTCCTGTTGTCCTACATTACACCCTGTATCCTTGGGGGTTCGAGTAATCCAAAAAGCTATTGAACACACTTTGTGATAATAGTATAATCCATCCCACAGACTAGAATGAATTTCGGCTGTGGTGATAGCACTTAAGAAATTAGACTGCATAATTTACACTCCCTGAACAGTAACATTGTTTTGGATTGTCACCCACTTCCCAAACACCATGAGATGGTGGCAGCAATAGGACAAGTGCATTATTTTTCTACTGTTGACGTCAAATCGGCTTATCACCAGGTAGCATTGTGTTAAGGGCCTTGTGACCTAATAACATTTGTTACCCTGTTTGGGACATTCATATATTTGAGATTGCCTGGCCTTAGTGGGCGGCACTTTAAAACAAGCATTTGCAATGCAACAGGTCTCGCATTAGTTAGAGTTAGAGAATTTGGCATTGTTTATATTTAGCTGGATATGTTTGCTGGTTTGTGCACTGTGTGTGTTAGGGAATGGCAGGTTTGTATGTATCTGTGGAGTAAGTATGTGTATTATAGCGTTCCCATGCCATGTTTACATTGCAAGTGAGGCTAACAGTAGACATATACACAGAGACAAACATACAGAGAGACACATGCACCGATACAGAGACAAACATACATAGAGACACATGCACCGATACACACATGGAGTCAAACACACACAAACGCACACAGAGAGACAGACACGCACATAGAAACATACACACAGAGACGCACAGACAGTCATGCACACATAGAGACTGATACACACAGATATAGAGAAACACATAGAAACAAAGATGCACACACAGAGAAGAGACAGACTTACAGAGACAAATGCACATATAGAGATGCACACACAGAGATAGAGACGCACACACAGAAAAATACACGCAGATAGAGACACACACACCGAGACAGAGATGTGCACCGAGAGACAGAAACACGCACATAGAGATGCACACACTGACACAGATACAGAAACGCGCACACAGCAAAAAACACACGCAGACAGAGATATGCACACAAGACAGAGACATGCACACAGACACAGAAACAGACACACAGAGACAGAGGCGTATACATAAAGAGAGACGCACACACAGAGACAGAAACACACATATAGAGACTGAGACACACACACACAGACTAAGACACACAGAGATACACAGACACACAGATACAGACACATAGACAGATAGTTTGGTAGCTAAATGGGCTAAGGCATCCGCCACAGGGGCTTGTGCTTAACCTTACATTTACAGTTGTTTTTAACTGTATCCCCACCCATTACTGACCTTGCTCCCACAGGTGTGGATATGTTGCCCCTCTGTGTTTAAATACAGTACAAGGCAATAAAAGATAGTTATCTTGTAGGAGTAATAAAAGGTCACTGTATGTGGGGCCTGGAATGTCTAGAGATAGTGTGAAATGTGTGGCTGTTTGCAAAGGATGCGTAAACGTTTTAGGTAAACATGAAAGGGATATGCAAAAGTGAATTGTATTGCGTGTGAAACAGTATTTGTTAGTTTTAATAAAAACTATTATCTGAATAAGCTAAAAAAGATGTGTGTAAACACATTGTAAAACGAGTTTAAGCTATTGACATTTTAAATGACAATGCCTTTAATTTATGTTTTAAAAACCAAAACATAAATAAAAAAACATTGTCATTTACAATGCCAATAGGTCAAACTCTCATAAATGCGAGACCTATTGCATTGTTTACTTGTGAAGACACGCTTACAGGTGCTTTTCAATATATGGAAAGCAGGGCTGATTTAAGCTTGCTGCAGGCAATGTGTGTGGTAATAATCTCTGGAAAAGCAACAGTACAAACTGGCCCATCCGGCCCCAAAACAAGCCCAGTAACAGCCAGAGCACCAGCCCCCTCACTGACTTGTCAGACCAGCCCCACCAGCCCACTCAATTATGGGTGAGATCAGCATCTGGGGCACTGCCTGACTCATTGCCCAATATGCTAGTCTGACCCTGCTCCACCCATTTTCTGGGGCCACCATTTAGCCCCTCAATGTATATGAGTGTGCCGTTCAGTCAGATTCACAGCACAAGTTGGTGCTGCAGTTACAGGCATCAAGAGAACCACAGATATGTCCACCTATAAATGACAGTCACTGAACAGATTACGTCAGCACAGCCTGCATTACAGGGAGTTCAATGGGCAGGTGCTAGAAGCTGCACTTTGTTCATTTAAAGGGACGCACAGGTACTGTGGTATGGTGAGCATCTGAACTTATATATTTTGCTGTCAAACCAGCATTGCACGGTCAGAGAATTACAGCATTACCAGCAGCTGGACACAGCGTTATAGACACAAGTATGCCCGGTCATTAGACACAGTCAAGCACATATACCCGCACATAGTGCCCCCCTGGGCTGTTCAGTGTTTGCACAGCAAACACACACTAACAGAAGGGTGGTTACCAAGTACCCTGGCAACGGTACCACTCTGCACAAAATTCACAACATAGCATATCTTAAATGTCCTATGGCATGCGCCTGACTTTCAGTTGGTGTTGTTTTTAAGCCTGGAGAAGTATTTTATACCTTTACTTTCAGTTTTGGCGCTATAAATAAATACAAACCTGCTAGGGAGATCCAGAACTGTTTGAAAGTCACCTTCATGTGCCGGAAACAGGTGGCACCCGAGCTGTGGTAGTTACTCATCGCACACAGTCACCCACTGGGAAATGCCTTGTATCTGTTCTTCCACTGCTGCATGTATTCATGCTATATTAAGATTCACTTCGTCAAGGAAATGGGGGGATAGAGTCACGATTTGTAGTCAAAATAGTTGCATTCTGGGACCTGTAGTTTCGCCTTTACCACTGAAAGTACGGACTCACAAACAGCAACGTGAAAAGTGTTGTTGGTGCACATGTCACGTATAGCTGTAGCAACCATGGACCACTCGCCCAGTTCAGTGTCACCCAGTACCCCATCACCAGTACTCACCACTGACACAAAGCCACTGTGGAGCACTTATGCCAGTGACCCAGAGTACCCGAATCAGCAAACCTCAAACGTTACCCTCTCAATATCCCGTTTACTACCATCTACCCATCGTGTCCTACAACACGAACCAGCACTGGTCTCACAACGGAGTACACGTCAGTATGGGGAAATAAAAGAACAAAGCCATTACAGACCAGTACTCACCATCACCGGGACAGCGCCAGACCCCGGTCATCCACCCGGGGGCAGGGGGATGCGATAATGCACGGAGAACTGAGTGCGGGTGGGGGGTTGGGGGTGCGAAAAGCCATGAACAATGGAGTGCGGGAGGGGTGTGAAATGACATCTTCTTTAGGGAAAGTAAGAAATATCATCGTCCTTCACGGCCAAAGGAAACAAGTAAAAAAATTCAGGCAGATGTTGAAAATGTGGGTGAAATTTAAGATATTTCAATAATCTGCAAGACAATTTAAATATGTCCAACATCTGTATGGATCTAGAAAGGTGGGCTTACAGCAGATTCGTAGTGTCTCCACAACCATTAAAACAAGACATCAGAGGTTGTTTTTTTATTCACTTGCTTCGCCGTGAAATGGACCCCCCCAAAAAAAAGCCAGCGAGTGGTGCGCGCATGCGCCACTGCGAGGCATATGTCTTCAATTATCACACCCGTGTCTGGCCACGATAATTGAAGACATATGGGCTTTAGTGCGCGTAACAGACACCAATAAGCCATAGGTGGAGCTACGCGACCCCCTATGGCCTATTGCATGTTCTGTTAAAAAACAGCACGCACGCAAAGCCCAATCAAAATGGACCTAGGAAATGCGCACGCACGAGCTGTGAGGATTTTCAAGGTCCATTTTTAAACCCCTACAAAAGGGCTCTTGGCGAGCCCTAAAAAAATATGGATATACTGTTCAAGGGGTTGCATGAGGTATTCACTTTCCAAAATTCCATATTAATTTACGGTAAAGACCAGAATGAACACAATGCCCTGCTGGACAAAGTATTGGAAATTTTGGAAATGAAAAACATGAAGGCCAGCATTGACAAGTACTGAAGAGATGAGAGATTGATTACTTAGGCCATACTATAACATCAGAGAGGATTGTACTGAAAACTGAATTCATAGATGCCATAAGAGATCAGAAAAACATGAGAGACAAAGATGTCTTTAGGTTCTTTTTTAGGGCTAAGTGAATATTATGCTCAATTAGTACAAATCTATGTGTTACATGTGGAACCCCCCTCGGGAAGTTGCTTAGGAAGTATGATCATTTTACACGGGGTATAGAACTGGAGAAAGCATTTAAGACCAATAACAACTTGATTGTCACTACTGATTTTCTAATCATATTTTAGATGGATTCTTTAATATTAAAGCGATTCCTAAAGACACTTGTCTTTGACCACGGGACACAATTTGTGTTAAATCCTGCAGGATTAAATAGGTGAAATTAGCTATGCATTGCCATTCTTCTAATAGCCAACTGGAGTACACAAAAATATTGCTAAAAGAAGGCACACAGACATCCTTAGCTTTGAATCTAAATGTATCCAAATATCTCCACAAAAAGGTATGTCCTCATGACAACATGTCACGCTCTGCTACTGGATTTTTCCCTTTTTATCTGTCAGTAGCCAGGGAAAGACACGCTTGCGTAACACCAAAGTGGGCAGTACATTGTGGTGGGTCTAAAAATTGTAATGCTGTTGTGAAAGAGAGATTATTGACTCAGCAGCTTCGAAGAAGGGTTTACCATAACATGATGGCAGAAAACAAAGGTAAAAACATATTGGTGGTTGCAGTGCTTACTTTGTAAAAGAGTCATGGCCCTCGTCAGGCGGTCACTGCAGCTCGCACCACCCATTGCCCTTGCCAGCACTGCCAATGACAGTAATAACACTACTACTAATGATCACACTCCTACAAGTCAGAAAATTCAGAATATTCTAGGCTCTCAAAGCTATAAGAATGGCTTGAGTGGCAGGTACCTGTCATTTTTCATGTACATTGAATTAGTAAATGGGAAGACTTGGGTGTATTATATGGTATGGGTGGTATGGGTGTGTGATCTTATTGTGTAAAACACTCACAAAAACTGTTTTGGGTCAGGTCAGACTCATTTGTAAAACCTTTAGCTCCACCCTGTGTAGCTGTGGCTTTAATTATCAAGGCTTAAACAATTTAACTTGTGTAAAGCTCTACAAGCACCAAACAATGAAATTAGAAAGTCACACAAAACAAAAGAAATCTGACATCACTTTGTACAAATAAGGTATATTTTAGTCACATTTTAGAGTAAGCATGGGCGAATTTTGCGAATTCGTGATTCGCGAATTTGCGTATTCACGAATTCGCAATCCGCAAAATCCGCAAACGTTCGCGAATTTGCGGATATTTTCTTTTTTTTGTGTTCGCAAGGGTTTCTGCCAGTTCGCGAGGGTTTTTTTACCAGTTAGCAAACGTGAACTTACTTGTCGGGTCGCAACGGTTGCGACCATGTTGTTTCTACATCTGGTTCATCACAGCACCCTCTGTTTCACCACTGCCACCCTCTGGTTCACCCATGCCACCCTCTGGTACATCACTGCCACCGTCTGGTTCATCACTGGAGATTATGGGGGGAAAAGCACACCTGCCCTGTCTCAACTGACATGAATTAATTTGGGGCTGATTAATGTGTCACTGAATTTGAGCTGGCACCTGCTTCCTTAGCTGTAAGTGCTTCCTGATTAATGATGAGCTTGAACTTTTGCACCTGCTAAGTGCTTTCAGTTTTGCAAAATTCGTTAGCACACCCGCCCTGCCTCAACTGACATGAATGAATTGATTAATGTGTCACTAAATTTGAACTTCCAGTCTGGCACCTGCTTCCTTATCTGTAATTGCTTTCTGTTGCAGTGTAATTTTTTTTAACTGGACCTTTGTGGCATACTTGTAGCTATTCTCTGAGCCTGCTGTGAGGGTCAGAGCAGGGTCATAGAATAGTTGCAAGTAGGCAACTGAACTCTGGAGGGGCTCCTCAGGAAGCACTACAGGGAATGGTTACTAATGATGAACTTGAACTTTTGCACCTGCTGAGTGCTTTCAGTTTTGCGAAAATAGTTTTTCTGCAATTTCGCTGGATTCGCGGGGCGCAAATTTGCGCGAGATCGAATTCGGAAGCCGCGAATTCGTGCGAATATGCAATTTGTTTTTTTGCAGCGTGTTAGTTTGCGTGGTTTTTTGCGTTTTCGCAAGCCGCTGGTAGCGCAACGAGGCGAAGTTACCCTAGCAGTTGTACATGGGCGCGGCCATCTTGTTTGCGTGACGTATTTCCGTTTCCGGGCGCTATGTGTAATCTCGCAAAGTGTGCGGCTCGCTAGTACAAGTTTGCGTGTGATCGCGGGGGAAATCTCGAGCGAACTTACCCACGCGGTCGTGAACGGGCGCGGCTATCTTGTTTTTCATTCATTGCTATGGTTCTGGGCATGCTTTCTGTATCCTCTCTCAATCTCTGCCATCCTTTGCTTGTTTGAAGTTTTTTTTAATCTATTTCACTTATTATCTATCCCTCTATTATTCTAGCTCTATATTTTTGTGTTTTCTGTTACTTTTGGTTAATTTTAAACTACTTTTTTAAACTCTTTTCTTTTCTTCTTCCCTATTCTATTTCTTATTTCTTATTTACCTTCCTTTCTGCCCAGACCATGGTAAAGGGAGCCAGGAAGCAGCCAGAGAAGGGGAAGGGTCCCGCACCCAGTGCCCGGCTCCCGTGCGGGCGTTTGAGGGGGGAGCTAGTGATGCCACTGGAGATCTTTAGCGCGGAGGAGGTGGCCGCCCTAGTGTTCTATGTACAGCGCCGCCTCCCAGGACCATCATGGCAGGCGGCAAGATCGCAAGCAGCTACGGGCTCCGGGAGCGCCGGAAGCGGTGGGAGAAGGTGTGCCGGGCCATGTATTATCACTCTCGGGTCCGGCGCACCTACAACCAGGCCACCCACCATTGGACGGATCTCCTGGACCGGGAACGCGACTTGCTCGACCTGCTCGGCATCGAGATCCCCGGGCTTGGTGAGTAGTAGTAGCTATTTCATCACTACTCTGTTTTCTCCTGCTCTGTGTGTTATTATATTGCAAATTTTTGTTTTTTACCAAGAGCAATAATGCTGCATATTACATTGTAGGTAAATTATATTTCAAAATCTTCTGTGCATTTCAGGTGCACTGCTCTCCTTCTCAGTAGCATTGCTACTATGCTTATTTGTTTTCGATTTTGTGTTCATTTCATTGGCCTGAGAAATTATGTATGAGTGTAGTTTACAGAACTGCGTAATGCTAGACACTAAGGGGCAGATTTGCAATTACCGGCGCATCCCTGCAAAGTAGCAGGGATGCGCCAGTAATTGTGCGCCATGCCACCACCAGCCATGGTGCACCGTATTTACAATGTAGCGCACCATGGGCCCAAAACATTACCGAAGCGTTACGCATCTGTGCCGTAAAGGCGGCGCATTGCTGGAGTTGCGTCGCAACGATGGCGCAGCTCCAGCAATGCTCTGGGGTGCCCTATCTTCCCGATGCTGCGTCAAGCCGTATGTCTGCTTCAAGCAGGTGCAGGGTGTGAGTGACGTATCATTGTCCTAAAAGTGACTGATTGAAATCATGTAGATTTCCCTCAGCCACTTTTAGGATGCGTTCCTGCGCAGGAACGCCCTCCCTTGCGCCGGAACGCCCCCCGATGGCGCAGGGCTTTACAACGTGATGCATCTCCCATATGCGTCACGTTGTTAATATACGCCGCACCATGGCGCCTCTTTTGTTCTGCCGCTGTGTCACAAAAGTCACGCAACAATGGAGCAAAAGAGCCGCAAGGGGCTTGTAAAACTGCCCCTACAGACTCAAGTCCAGTCCTTACTTTGTACACCTGGCAATAAGAAGAAATAGTGGTGGTGGATTGATAGTTTGAGTATTTTAATGACTGGTTAATGTAGTGGGAAACTTTTTAGTGTTGTCACTGATCTGCAATCACAATGGAGTTTGCCTGTCACTTCGCGTGCTGCGGACTGCTGCCTGCCAGTCCTAGGCGAACCTTTTTAGTAGTTTGTTTAGTGAGTTACATAACTTTCCAAGTCGACGGTCCGCAAATCAAGCAATACTAATATCGTAGTAAACCACATGAGATATTTCATTTGGTTGACAACAATCATCCATGTTTTCGGGTCTTTCTTTCTTTCATATTGTACATCAGCTCCCCCCAGGGGCAAGAGGACAGAGGAGGAGGCTGCTGCTGCTGTACAAGGCCAGGATCGGTCAGGCGAGCACTCCTTTGCTGGCCCCGGTAAGTTTTAATTTTAATATAGAGTACCTATTTTTTCCTAGTGTTCCTCATTCGATTTTTTCTAAATCGTCTTTGATCTTCTTGTAGACTGTATCTAAATTCTTATCCTGCCTCTACTGTGACTCCCTGTGGTATTACTAGATTATTCTTATTAGTCTGTCTGTGTAGCTAACTAAGATTGCACATGTGGCAAAAGGTGTTAAACGAAACTCCCATTCTAGTCAGCAATAGCGCTATGCACTGAGTGCAGTCCTCTGGGATTGTCCATAATGTCTTTTCAAGTCTTCTAAATGTTTATGCTTTGACAATTACCAACAATAAAATGTGAATGACCACCAAGAAAGAATAAGATACTACTTTACTTTTGGTTTGGATAGGAGGACAATCCATACTACTACTGTTGCAGGGACAAATCTGCACAAACAGAACTATGTACACTAAATAGTGCATTGTTAATCAATTATAATAGGTGCAGGTAGACTTTCCACATACCTTTGTGATATCAGACTTTGAAGAACCCCCAATCTCCTTACTGACTAGATAGTGTGGCAGAGTCATTTAGCTCCCGAATTCATCGATGATTGATCCCCAATGATGATTATCCAACGCAGGACAAGAGTACGGAGTGTCAGAGGCACGGACTCATGCTTGCAAATTGCAAAACCTTTTGCTCAGTCACTCTTGACAAAAAACCACAGAGTCTATTTAAGTTTTAAAGCTTTATTAAAAGTAAAAACCTTTATTAAAATCAAGCTTGTCATAAAACATAAACGGTTGATTAAAAATGGAAAAGTGCTTTGTGATTTATTTCACACATTTATTGTGGGCGAGCCGAGCCCTCATCTGGTTTGAACTTTAATTTTTCTTTTTGGTGCTGAATCGTTGGTCACTCCGTCCTAGTGATGATGATCTGATCTTGCTCTTGTTCTTAGAAGTGAAGCTTCTGTCTGTTAAACAGCAAGCATTCATCAGTTGTGCCAAAAAGTGAAGCAAGACAACACCCTTCCCTGGAAAAAGGGACATTTTTACTTTAGAGTAGACAGTCACAAATTATTAGATTGGTTTCTGTATTCACATTTCTTCATTCCTAGACAAAATACTAGTGAGTGGTGTATGTCTATGACATCTAACATTCTTAAATGTACTTTGTAGGTGGAACATCTGGTGCCGGGCCCAGCGCGGAGGTGGAGGAGGACACTTCTGGGGAGGAGGCGGTGCAAGTGCCGGAGGAAACTGCTGTGCGGGTTGCCACGGTAGTGGCGGGCAGTGGTAAGCTCTTATATTCCTTACTTATTGAGATTGCAGACTGCAGAGTGTGCTCTTTGCACGGGTGTAGTATATATGTTCTACAGTTAAGTTACTATACTGTTAGGCAGACTTTCAAATTTAGAACAAAGTTTTTATCAACCAGGTAGTAGCCTCCTTTAAATTTACTTCAACTCAGCGGTGAATTTATTTTCTAGAATCCAAATCAGATCTGAGATAAACTTGATGGATGGGATGAACGAAAAGCGAAAGAAGGGTGTAAGTAAGTGTGGAAGGACGAGCAAGTTAAAAGTAATGATGACTGACAAAGAAGAATGATACGTGTTTGATTGGTGCCCCAGGTGGCTGGGAAGGAATATGATGCATGGCTGGGTGAAGGATGAAGCAAGGATGGGTGGAAGGAGAACAGCCTGGGCGGGTGAAACAGAAACTGTATGTGTGCGCAACATATGCTTTGGTTGAAATTCAAATGCAAGTCAAGCACGGATGTATGGCTTGCGGTTTCCCAAATAAAATGAAAAGGTTGTTTTCCCGTGAGAAAACGTAAGGTTTGTCCAGATGAGAGACATGAAGAAGAATGATTGACATATAGTTTGAATGGATGGATGCCTGGATCATGGTACTATCTGACTCTTAGATAGCATTTGTGTATCTAGAGAGAGTAGACGATCACTGGATGAACTAAGTGTTACTTTGAAGAGCATGTAACACCGCACCCGCACGTCCGTCCCAGTGTAGGAAAAGCAAGGAAAAGAAGTTGTAATTTTGTCCGAATACTACCATGAATAGTAGCAGTAGTTTGTATTGCAAGCACAGCATATATCCGGCTATTACGATGGCCACTCACTACCTCTGTTAATAAGTTTAGTAGAACTCGGTCATTCATGTGTGGATGTATCACTGTTCACTCAATAATAAGCAAAGCACCTAAAGTCATCCCATATGTAAGTAAATACATACCATGTGCAGTGATAGATAATCAGATTATTTATCTTCTTCATTTTCCTTTTCTAGTATTCATTGGCACTGTAGGGTGAAAGTTAAATTAATTAAGCAGTAGCCCTTGTAACAGAGTATTCTCAGTGCCACCCGTAATAGAAAAGTAAGAGCATCACCACCTGCATGTACTGGACTGGTACAGTAACGCAAGTCTGTCTCACTCATCATGGTGGGCGTCTGTTTTTCTCGGGTGCAAGTTGACTGCGCTGGCACTATGCCGGCTTGCAGAAGTTAACGTACCAATTTTGGTAAACAAGAGAGAAGAAGAAGAAAAAGACTGGTGTACTGTCATAGTCAACTCTAATGGAGTGAGTCCATAGTGCTCGTAGAATTGATTCCTTAAACTCCCACTAATGTTAGAGCAAGGATGAAGAAGTGGGAGGTTAGATAGATACTGGCCACAATAGTTATGTACTGCGCTTGCAAGTTGCTAGTTCTACTGTGACACAACTTTCTGCTGAATCATTTTGTGTTAATCTTAAAGAGCATTGGTTACAGACTATGTCTTTCTTTCTTCATATAGATGCTCCTTCCAAACCAACACGGAAGGAGCTGGCTAAAAGGGCCCAGCAACGGAGGCTGGAGGCGACTGTCGCCGAATATCGACGGCTGGTGGCCCAGGAGGAGGGGGACACGCAGTCGACCACAACATCGACCGGGACAGCTGCATCCTCCTCCGTGCTCCCTGGGTCAGCCAGTCAGCGCAGCAGGTCTCCAGCGGTACGGAGCCGGGGTACCGCAGCCACCCGCCACCGCCGAGCAGCAAACAAATCAGCTGCCCCCTAGAGCAGTACCAAAAAAAGGTTGCACCGCCTTTCACTTAGGGTGTCCTTCCTCGAGCAGGAGCTGTTGAACACCAAAACCCTGCTCAAGACCCTCCGCAAGGAGCATGCCGACCTGGCCCGAAAAGTGAACAGCAGCCAGCAGTTGCCCCTTTTTTAAAGACTTCTGGGGGTGGGAATTGGGAGTTGGGTTTTTTGGACTTTTCACAGACATTCGTTGGGGTTAGGGATGGGGGGTGGGTTGGGTCTTGCGGGAGATTATTTATGTTAGGGATATAAATATACTTTAAACTTTATCTTAGCATACATGTTTTTTACTGCTTTTGAGGCTGGTGGGTGGGGGTTTAACAGTAAGTTTGTTTTCCTGAAACGTAAGTGGCATCTTGATTCAAGTTGTGTAAGTGATTACTAATTGCCCAAATGTTTTCAAAACTAAGTGCCTCTCACAGAGTAAGTGAATTCAATAGTCCTAGGACTTTACTAGTACTACCGTCAGTCTCTTGTCACTCCTAATACTCTATTATACTACCTCCCCCCAAACGCTTATCTTACCTGTAATTTGTGTTAGGAAATAGGGCTAGGCACAGGGCTGGCTGCACGGGAAATGGCGATTAAGGTTGGCAATCCTGGGTGGATGAAATGTCATCATTGCGGTGGTACTAATGGTGTTACACAGTGGCAGTTGCAGCATATGAAAAAAAAGAAAATGAAACCTTGTTTGTCCTTACCGTAGCATTAGAACGGTACGATAAAGAATATAGCAGGTGACAGTACACTAGAACAGTGCCACAATGTAGCCTAACTAATGGTAAAGTATTGAAAGTATAACTAGTACTTCCGTTGAATTTCTTTGACATTGGCTACTACTACAAGAAATAGTACTGAAGGTGAAGGACACAGCAGCATAATAATTTGCCACATCTAGGAGGAGGATGTTCTTGATGACCAATCAAGTTGATGGCGCACATGAAAATCTGCTTTCATTTGCCAATAGTGACTCTGTGTCAAGCTGAGTAAGAATATATCCTCGGATTCCTTCACCAGCCTGTTGCTATGACCTTATCCTCCCCAGCAAGTGTGTGGAACTATTGCTGTCATTTAGTCACACATCAATCAAAATGACACAGCCCGGGGGAAGAGGGTTAGGGTTTGGAAAATGGATGGGAATGGGGGATTTTGTGAAAGTTTTGTTGAGAGTAGAAAAAAAACGCACAGCATGGACAAACAATAATTGAAGATAAACAAATCTTTGGGTACAAAGCTATCCATAAATCTTTTAAGTGACATAAAGAAAGTGCATGCACTACTGCATGCATGGTTACTGAAAAGTAAGTAGTACTTTCGACAACCGTGAATGAAAGAATGCCACAGTACAGGGCTGCAGTAATAATTATGCGTTTTCACTTGCCTATCTCTGCACTCAGAGAAACACTTCGTACATTAAATTAGGTTTGAAAAATAGCAGAAGTAAAACCTATACAATGGCTGTAGGGATGAATTTAGAAACAGAGATCAAAGAAATGCAGAGTCAAACTCATAGAAGTTCACAGCAATAACATTACTTAAAAGATAATTAGAAAAGAACGGATACTGTATCTGTATGTTGTTGTAGTTGTCCTGTTGAATTTGGTAAGTTGCATGCAACCAACCATTCCTCTTATTAGCCGGACTCCTCCATTCCATCTGATGCTCCGTCCATCAATGTTGGTGCCAGAAGACACCCTGTCCACTGCCTACCTGGCGGATGCTGAATTGCGGCTCGCTAATGTGAAGCCTGACTTCATCCTTTTTTTCCCATTGCACAGGCTGAAACATGGCCTGTAATTATTGATGGAAAAACAGGAAGTGATATTAGAACACCACTGACAAATAAATATAAGGTATGTATGCT
Source organism: Lissotriton vulgaris (assembly GCF_964263255.1). Taxonomy (NCBI): domain Eukaryota; kingdom Metazoa; phylum Chordata; class Amphibia; order Caudata; family Salamandridae; genus Lissotriton; species Lissotriton vulgaris. The sequence continues at coordinate 1,717,512,237 of NC_141694.1, read as the reverse complement.
GTGTAGTGCAAAAAGTCACCGTTTGAGTTTCCTAAAAGACAGTACAATATTTTTGAAAGTGCGTACTCTGTCTGAGTCTCCTCTTGAAGGATAAATAAGTATGGGCGAATTAATTTAGCGGATCTTTCTCCTCAAGCTAGGTGTACTGTAAACTGTGTTTTAGAACAAAATTAGACCTTCCCAGCAGTGCTTCCAGACCCTTACTAAACCCAGTCGCAAAAATGTAGAAGACCCCCAATCAGATCTCCAAAACGAGGCCTAGTAGAAAATGGTGAGAAAACGTACTTTGAAAGTAAAGTAGGCCCAAATCCCCCCTTACCAACCATGGATTGTATTCAAACCACTTGCAAGCAAGGAAAAGTATCCATACCCAGCATTGTTCCAAGACTCGCAAAGCCCCCCACAAACACCAGGAACCCCCACAAACAGCCCCCGAAAACGGTAGAGTGAGCGAAATCTCAGAAAATGCAAAAACTTTTTCCCCAGGGATTGTCTCCAAAACACTTTCTTTCGGGTATTAGACCTTCCCAGCAATGGCCCCAGAACTGTCAACCCGGGCGAAAACAAGTTTAACACCCCCAACAAGCCAAAAGGCAAAACCCGGGAAAAGCCACACTTAGAAAACTTTGGGCCTACCTGGAATTCAGTCCAAATGCGCTCTGCAGCTAGGCCCCAACTCCCCTTTTCCACCATGGATTTCCTGTAAAACAAATGCAATCAACATTAGACTGTGCCAGCAGTGCTCCCAGACCCCAAAACCCACCAACAAAAACCTAGAAGCCCCCCAAACAGCACCCCAAAGAAAGGCAAGTGAGCAAAAACGCAAAAAGTTTTTCACCATGGATTTGGTCCAAAACACTTGATTCCGATATTAGACCTTCCGAGCTATGCCCCCAGACCCCAGCAGCCACCCGCAAAAAAGCAGAACACCCCCAAATAGGCAAAAAGCAAAAATGGGCCTACCTTCAATTCAGTCCAAATACGCTGTGCAGCTAGGCCCTAACTCCCCTTTTCCACCATGGATTTCCTGAAAAACAAATGCAATCAACATTAGACTGTGCCAGCAGTGCTCCCAGACCCCAAAACCCACCCACAATAAACCTGGAAGCCCCCCAAACAGCACCCCAAAGACAGGCAAGTGAGCAAAAACGCAAAAACATTTTCACCATGGATTTGGTCCAAAACACTTGATTCCGATATTAGACCTTCCGAGCTATGCCCCCAGACCCTGCAGCCACCCGCAAAAAAGCAGAACACCCCCAAACAGGCAAAATGCAAAAATGGGCCTACCTTCAATTCAGTCCAAATACGCTGTGCAGCTAGGCCCTAACTCCCCTTTTCCACCATGGATTTCCTGAAAAACAAATGCTATCAACATTAGACTGTGCCAGCAGTGCTTCCAGACCCCAAAACCCACCCACAAAAACCTGGAAGCCCCCTAAACAGCACCCCAAAGACAGGCAAGTGAGCAAAAACGCAAAAACTTTTTCACCATGGATTTGGTCCAAAACACTTGATTCCGATATTAGACCTTCCGAGCTATGCCCCAGACCACTGCAGCCACCCGCAAAAAAGCAGAACACCCCCAAACAGGCAAAAAGCAAAAATGGGCCTACCTTCAATTCATTCCAAATACGCTGTGCTGCTAGGCCCTAACTCCCCCTTTCCACCATGGATTTCCTGAAAAACAATGCAATCAACATTAGACTGTGCCAGCAGTGCTCCCAGACCCCAAAACCCACCCACAAAAACCTGGAAGCCCCCCAAACAGCACCCCAAAGACAGACAATTGAGCAAAAACGCAAAACCTTTTTCACCATGGATTTGGTCCAAAACACTTGTTTCCGATATTAGACCTTCCGAGTTATGCCCCCAGACCCCTGCAGCCACCCGCAAAAAAGCAGAACACCCCCAAACAGGCAAAAAACAAAAATGGGCCTACCTTCAATTCAGTCCAAATGCGCTCTGCAGCTAGGCCCTAACTTCCCTTTTTCACCATGCATTTCCTGAAAAACAATGCAATCAACATTAGACTGTGCCAGCAGTGCTCCCAGACCCCAAAACCCACCCACAAAAACCTGGAAGCCCCCCAAACAGCACCCCAAAGACAGACAAGTGAGCAAAAACGCAAAACCTTTTTCACCATGGATTTGGTACAAAACACTTGATTCCGATATTAGACCTTCCGAGTTATGCCCCCAGACCTCTGCAGCCACCCGCAAAAAAGCAGAACACCCCCAAACAGGCAAAAAGCAAAAATGGGCCTACCTTCAATTCAGTCCAAATGCGCTCTGCAGCTAGGCCCTAACTCTCCTTTTTCACCATGCATTTCCTGAAAAACAAATGCAATCAACATTAGACTGTGCCAGCAGTGCTCCCAGACCCCAAAACCCACCCACAAAAACCTGGAAGCCTCCCAAACAGCACCCCAAAGACAGGCAAGTGAGCAAAAACACAAAAACCTTTTCACCATGGATTTGGTCCAAAACACTTGATTCCGATATTAGACCTTCCGAGCTATGCCCCCAGACCCCTGCAGCCACCCGCAAAAAAGCAGAACACCCCAAACAGGCAAAAAGCAAAAATGGGCCTACCTTCAATTCAGTCCAAATGCGCTGTGCAGCTAGGCCCCCAACTACCCTTTTCCACCATGGATTTCCTGAAAAACAAATGCAATCAACATTATACTGTGCCAGCAGTGCTCCCAGACCCCAAAACCCACCCACAAAAACCTGGAAGCCCCCAAACAGCACCCCAAAAACAGGCAAGTGAGCAAAAACGCCAAAACTTTTTAACCATGGATTTGGTCCAAAATACTTGATTTCGATATTAGACTTTCCGAGCTATGCCCCCAGACCCCTGCAGCCACCCGCAAAAAAACAGAACACCCCCAAACAGGCAAAAAGCAAAAATGGGCCTACCTTCAATTCAGTCCAAATACGCTATGCAGCTAGGCCCTACCTCCCTTTTTCCACCATGGAGTTCCTGAAAAACAAATGCAATCAACATTAGACTGTGCCAGCAGTGCTCCCAGACCCCAAAACCCACCCACAAAAACCTGGAAGCCCCCCAAACAGCACCCCAAAGACAGGCAAGTGATCAAAAGCGCAAAAACTTTTTCTGCTCCAATTTTCTCCAAACCACTTTTATCCGGTATTAGACCTTCACAGCATTGCCCCAGACCCGTCAACTCATCCGCAAAGAACTAGAACACCCCCACAAGTGCAGAGTCTTTCTTCATTGGGCGTAATCCAGCCATCTGCTTTGAGGGAAATAGGAGTCTGGAGGTGGAAGTTAGAGGAGTATGTTCTTGTGAACTTGTGAACCTGAGGAATGCAGACTGCGGCACCTTCAAATCAACAAGCAAATAAGTGAAGACAGTTCTACTGATGGGCTTGTTTTTGTGATTAGGTGATTAAAGTTTTTTTTATATAGATTTTGCTAAACAAAGAAAGACAGACACACAGGAATAAAAGTGAATAAGGACGAAAAAGAAAGTTAGTGATTCATTGACTCATTTTCAGGGCTCGGTGTCAGGGAAGAAGAGCTCGTCCTCAAACTCTGCGAATTCAGACGGGAGTAGGTCAGTTAACAGAGAAGAACTTCCCTCATCTAAGTTGGTGTCTTCCTCGTCTTCTTCCTGCGTGCATTCTCGTATTTTGTAATCTGGTGGTATGAGGTGCTGATTCATCTTGATCATTGTTAACCTCTCCACATTTTTGGGCGAGAGGCGGGTCCTTTTGGAAGTTACAATGCCACCAGCAGCACTGAAAACACGTTCAGAAGACACACTTGCGAGTGGGCAAGACAAGTAATTTATAGCCAGGTTGGTGATCTCTGGCCACACATCTCTTTTCCCATGCCAATACGCCAATGGTTCATCATGAACATAGACCTCTGTTGAGTCATTCAGATAGTCCTGCACCATCGACTCAAGGTTCTCAAGGGTTCCTCCACTTTGCTTACTTTTTTCTTTGACCTTTTGAGAAGCAAACCCAAGCTGAGTTAGCCAATCCTCTTATTCACACAATGTTACTGTTGTGTCTGGTGCAGATGATACGGTTGCTGGTGTCGTTAACGGCTGAGAGGGAAAATCACTCACTTGTGCCACAGCCACAGATGCAGAAGTGGAGTTTTTTGACTCCGGATGGCCTGCTGATGCTGATGTACTGCCTTTTCCTTCAATTTCCTGCCGTTCTCTTTCAAACCGACTGGCTGACACAGCTAGCCAAGGTTTGTACTTTGTAACATCTGCGTCATCAAAAGGAAAGAATACTCTGCCTGCCACTGCCTTTTTGTACCGTGGATCCAGAATAGTAGCAGAAATGTAATGCTGTTCTGTGTGGATCTTTTGAAGACGTTCATCGCAAAGTAGGCGCTGTAATAATTTCTCCGCCAAAACAAAAGCTTCTTGCTTTTCTTCATCTTTTTGAAACATAGAAGACACCGCCTTCAGTTGGTGCTCAAGCATGCACAACAATGGGATAGCTTTTCCCAAATTACAGTCCTCCCTGCTGACTGCACGCGTGAAGACCTCAAAAGAACAAAGCATGTCTGTCAGGCTTTTAACTAGCTGCCATTGCTCCACCTGTATCCTCAGGTCAATCATAGGTGTACCCAGTGTAAAGAAATACTGATCGACTACCGCATACTGCTCATATAGACGCTCAAGCATGTAGAAGGTTGAGTTCCAACGTGTTACCACCTCCTGGATGAATGCTTTCACTGGCACTTTACGTTCATGTTGCAGGCACCTCAGCTGCTTCCGGGCCTTAAAAGAATGGTTGAAATGTGTGCACATTCTTCGGCAGGTGGTCAGTAACTCGCACACTAGACTTTCTTCACTCAAGAATTTTTTAACAACCAGGTTAATACAGTGCGCCAAACACGGCACTCTGAAATAGTTACCCTTATCCATGGCCTTAACTACATTGGCGCCATTATCCGTGGAAACATAACCAATCATGCGTTTTCTTGGGGACAGCCATTGAAAGACCTTTGTGTTAAACTCATGCAAAATGTTTTCTCCTGTATAATTTTTCTCCATGGCAAACATGGCTAGTGTTGCATGTTTCCAAGCAGCTTTATAAACTTTGTCCGTGTCAACACCTGCGGTTACCTTTGCTTTAACCCCTGAAAAAGAGACCCAGTGTGCAGTGATGCACATGTAATCAACGGCTTGGCAACTGGTCCACATGTCTGTTTTCAGATGTATAGAGTGAACAGCACTCTTCTGCAAAGCTGCCCCAATCCACTCCAGCACATCTTCATGTAGTGCTGGAACCGCAACTCTGGCAAAATAGAACCGGCTAGGAACCTTTCATTTAGGGCAAAGCATTGCCACTAATTCAAGAAAACCCACCCCTTCCACAAAAGAAAAAGGAAGAAGGTCCAGCGCTAGCATTTTAGCCAGCTTAGCAGGGCTTAATTTGTGCCGGTGCTTTCCGGTGCTCAGCACCGGCACTTATTTCACAGGGCCGGGTCTATAGAATCTAAGTACACGTTATGACTGCCAATGCTTGATGGCTGCATTCCTCAGTATTGTCTCGGCCTCGGAAGGGAAACGGAACATGGGTGGTTACTTTCAGTGAGGGTGAGAGAGAAAGAGAAGTTCTGCTGCCCGGGTCACAGCACTGTGCAGAGCTCACAGACGGAGAGAAGAGAGCATTGCAACATAAGGCCCCACAGTGCGGGGGAGGGTGTGGGGGGGCAGGTCACCTAGCCCCTCTCAGCCTGTTTTGTTCATGGCAAAATGATACAATTAGCTTCCGCTGCTGCCGGGCTGGATCCTGTGTTTTTCAGGAACTGAAATGTATCTATTTCGTGAGGCAGGAGGCCCGGGCTTTTCTTTCCAGGCGTGTCTTTTCTTGATTCCGATCGAGCCCTGAGCATGAAAGAGTGAGTATCATGTCTTTTGTGCATTTCTGTGAGAGATCAGTGGCAAGTCTGCAAGGGCACGAGTTCACCTATATGTCTGTGTGCCAGCAAGAATCATAGTATGCCAAAGGGGTGTTGCCCTGGAGCAAATCTTGTTTTTAGAATGATTCTAGTTGCTGTGTCCCTTTTGTCGGTCCCAACATAGACACCCATAGTGTATGGTAGCGTTTTTTTGTTTTTCTGTCTGAGAGTGTCATTGCTTTTGTTGCTGGCATGGTTCTTCTAGCATATGGGATAATAAATATGATGCCTTTTGTGCGTTTCAGTACGGGAACAGTTACTGCATAATGGCAAGGATTGTAGGATGCCATGATGGTATTTTCTTGGGACGTGTCTTTCATTTCCTGTATTTCCTCTGCCTATTGTGACACCTGTATCCATTTTGCCTGTTTTTGTTATATAATTCCTTAAGGATTAAGTAATGGTTGCAAGGTGGAGAATGAAACAGTCAAAGTAGTGTGGTAAACTAATGACACATCTCATTGTAGAGGCTTTTGAGGTGGACTGAAATTCCTGATAGCTTTTACATGTCGAGAATCAGCTTGAATTTCTTCGATTTAGTTGTATGTTTTGGTAAATAAAGAAGACTTGTTATTGTTTTTGGTCAGCCTGTGTTCTCAGATTCTGCATCCTTCCTGCTTATAAAACAGGTAAATCAAAGTAGCGACAACTCCTTCCTGCTGGCCTCATTTTTTCATTTCATATTTCTTGACTCCTGATTGCCAACCTTATCAGAGAAAAGTACTGATAATCTCTTCATGTTTTAAAATTCTGCAAGGGCCTGGACAGGATTCTTACGAAAAACCTCATATAAAAAGGTCTCTACTAAGTCTAACTAACATGGGCTTTCTGTCTTTTTTTTCGTTAATTGCTAGTCTGGGTCAGTAGAACACATTTCTGCATCTGGAGAAGTAGATGGTCCGGCCACACTGTTGTTTCCTCTTTTGGTGGTATTTGGTTTCCATCTCACTAGTACTCACATTGAAATCAATGATAGCTTGACGTAGCACCTCAAAGATTAAACTGTGTGTCTTGTGTTATGAAAGCTATGCATAATTCACAGCAGCAAGAACATGAACTTGCTATACTATGATACTTGGATGATGGTGCGTGGCATTTTCTTACTCCCTGCTCGTCTGCAGGAAGGACATTAGCCACCCTAGCTATTTTACCAGAAAAGCAAAGACCTGCTTCATACAAACCAGTGGCTGCAATGGGCACTTTAACCCTTTGAGCTAGTCATCTACAGATGTATTTATGTACCACAATTTACTGCTTGAAGAGGATAGCCGAAGGGTCGCACGTTTGAATCTTGTGTGGTAGCACAGCCTTTCATGCTTCTAGGAATGATAAATGGGATTTTGGCAGTTGGATATTAATTTAAAAAAAGCTATAATTTACACTGCCACTCAACTGTGGTACTGCTTGCTACGTAAAAGAAAAAGTAGTGCCAGTGTGTGAGTCACTTATGAATATTTGTATTATGATTGGTTTGTTTTAGCCCATTTGCAGCTTTGAAATTTACGAACCTGGGAACTAATGCTGGCTTTTGATCCAACTTTATTACATTCTGTTTTCCTGCCCTGGTCAGCTGTGTCACTGTATCTCTGATCTAATACTAAAAAAGGTTGTAGTGCTAGAAACTGGCTAGCCTCAGAAGTAATATATTAATTCACATTGTGTTGCCAATAGTGTAGGCTTTTTTATATTGCCAGCTTATAACAGATAGCAGCACATGGGTGTTAGTGATGGATGCTTTTGTTCTTCATATAATGCAGCACCACTGATGCTGCCCATTGAATGACCGAATGATCACTTAGAGAAGCCTAGTAAATATCTCATCACTATACAAAGGGTAATTCACTGCCACAGTCAGTGTGTGGAGTGGGGTCTGGAGTGGGGTCGACTCGGGAGCAGTTCAGGGTGTGGGGAGGACAGACTTTTGCAGGGTCCAAAGGAGAAGCAGCTCAGGCTCAAACATGCAGCACAGGAGAGGAGCAGAGAGAGCGGTAGAGAAGAGCAGAGCGGGTGGCACAGAGCGCAGAGAGAAGTGAGGGGCAGAGCGGAGCAGAGAGTGACAGAGGGGAGCAAAGAGCAGCGCAGAGGGGCAGAGAGAAGTAAACAGGAGCAGAGAGCAGCAGAGAGAAGCAACAAAGGTAGGGGGGAGTAGAGAGAGGCAGAGAGCTGAAGGGTGCAGTGAGCTCAGAGGGCTGACACTAGCATGCTGCAAAGATAAGCACAGGGTCTAAAGAGGATAGAAAACAAGGCCAGGTCTAGGGTGGTGGAGGGGAGAGAATATTGCATTGTCCAGAGAGGTGGGGGAGTAGCACAGGGTATAAAGGGACATAGCGGACAGTGCCTGGCCTAAGTGGAGGGACGAGACCACTGAAAGGTTCTAAAGGGTCACAGACCAGCACAGGTCGGATATAGGGTCAAAGAGCAACGTAGGATAAAGGAGGGTTGGAGAGCAGTATGTTTAAAAGACAGGTGTTAGAGTGTTTACCATGTGTGCTCAGGATGGGCCTTTGTAACTGTACTTTGAGCTCAGGGTCATAAATCTAAATCTCGGTGTGGCCACCCAGCCTTTCATCTTTCTGAGGTTACTAAGATTAGTGCCATTGAGTTGGATAACAACATTTTTAACGTGGTGTCAAGACCCTTTATGGTGAATATGTGCTTTACAACATACATAGTGTGGTAAGGACACAGAAATGTATTTTGATATTTTGTTTGTCAAAGTCTTTGCAATATTAAACTGTCATTATTCCCTCAGTCCCTCTTTGACCCAGTACCTTTCATACCTGTATCCATTCTCTTGACCTCCTTTCTTTCCTTCGTACCATCTTTTTCCTTTCCTTTTTCTCTTCCTCAGCACCTCCAGCCATGCCTCCATTCTTCTTTCCATTCTTGCTTTCTTACATCCTCATTCTTTCTCCATTCTTCCTCCCTTGGTGCATTAGTTCCATCGTCCTTAATTTGTTCCTTACTTTCCTTTTTCCTGCTCCTTCCTTAATCCCTTCTTTAATTTCTTAATTTCATATCCTCAACCCTTCTGATTTTCTTCCTCCTTTCTTCTTTCAATTCATCCATCACACATCATTCACTTCCTTTCTCCCTCTATCCCTTCATTTCTTTCTTACACATTCTTTTCTTAGTTTCTCCTTTTTTAATCCATAACAATTTCCTCACTCCAGTACTCCCCTTCCTGCCTTCATTTGTTTCTACCTTCTCTAATGTATTCTTTCCTTCCTTCAACACGTCCTTTCTTTTAAACAGCACAGTACAGGCACATTCTCTTTAGTTTGCAAACTTGCCTCAGGTCCTCAAATTACCTTTCCTAAAGCTGCATTTTGAGACGTACACACATTCTCTAACTTGAGTTCACTTTTGAGTTGTTGTCCATATGCTATATTATGTTATGGTATATTGATTCATATAGTGCACTAATCTCACCCAAGAGGGTATCCAGGTGCTTGGGCAGGTGTGTATGTGTGAGGTCCCAGAGGTGCTTTTATGAAGAGCCAGGTCTTCAGCTTCTTGAAGAACCCAAGAAGTGAGGAGGTGGCTCTGATGTGTTGAAGCTTGTGGATGTGGGTGGAACCATTAAAGGAAGTGGGAGGAGCCAGTGGATGAAGTAGGTGGAGCCGGGGAGGTGGGTGTGGCCTCCTAAAAAATGTGAGCACCTGCACTTAATATTTTACAAATTAAGCACTGCAGCTTAGTGTTATACAGACGCGCCGTTGGGTGGTTGCGTTCAAATGGCGCATCTGAAAACAACATGCTTCTAACGGTGGGCTGGACCATTTTACGGGATGATGATGACTTCTTCGACCCAGTTACGCTCAGTGATGATGAACTTTTTCGCATTGGTGTCTCACTCTCTCCCACACTCTTAGTGTGGCTCATATATCTTGCAGGGGGTGTGCTGCTGACAGGGTTACTGGGTGTAACTGAAGAAATGTTTGACGCTTCTTCCTCCTCGTCATCATCAGATGAAACATCAACGGATACAATTTGTTGACTTGCAATTCGGGCTGCCTTGATCTCCCTTAGGTGCGCATGCCATTTGACAGTGTGCTGTCTCTCAAGATGACCTCTCTGGCCTCCGGTACCATAGTTGGTACCAAGCTTACCACGACTAACTCGAACCTTACAAAAGGTACAAATGGCTATGTTTTCCCTTGTTGGGCTAACACTAAAGAAGTCCCAAACTGCGGACTTCAAATGTCTGTGGGGGGCAGAGGAGGCAATACTGGGAATGCTAATGCCATATGAAGTGGAGGATGTGTGTTGCCGAAATTTACTACGTTGTGCACTTACAGCACCACTAATTGAGGAAATGGAGGTCGAGGTGGATAGAGGTCCCTTCTGGCGAGAAAATTTGGAAGCGGTAGGTGGTGGTGTACTAGTTAACTGCATTGGTGGTGGTCCCATTGCCACGCCGCCAACATCACGCTCAGCAGCATTTCGGACTAGGGTAAAAATGTCTGTTTGCTGCATGCCCGCTGAGGCTGCAGTGAGGTCTATGATGACTGCGTCGTCGTTGTGAGAGTCTTCATCAGCAGGAGTATACGCCACTTCTTGTTCAGCGTCATCATCACACTCCATAACTATGAGACTTTCGGGGACCTTCCTTTTACGCTTAGCTACCTTTGTCAGATCATGGTGTGCCTCACTCTCTCAGACGGCGCTGGTGGTTCCCAATTTTCATCCATATCATCAGAAGGAAGGGGGCTTGAAGAAGATGTAGACACCATCTTTGATCTTTTCCTTGCTGGGGATCTGGAAGACAATGAATCATCAGGAGGAGTGGCTTCCTCAAATGATACCTCGGCTTGAATGTCGATTTCCTGATGTGCCCCTACTTTGGGAGGAACAACTATTGTGGGCACTTGTGCCGCTCCATGCACCTCTGCTTGCGCCTCTCCTTGCGCCGCCTCTCCTTCCACATGTACTTGGGCTTGTACTTGCACATGTGGTTGTTGTTGCGGCTGTGGTTGTTCAACACTCGTCAGATGAGTTACAACAACCTGTGTTGATTGAGGGATGCTGCTACTTTCTTGCGATGAGCCAACATCACAGGTCGATGGTCATTGAACAACTATACTGGCTGCCTCTGCAGCACTCAAGGGCTGGGACCTAAGTTGGCGTGGTCGTGGTGGCACTGAGCCCAATGGAGCGGAGGTGCTGCTCCCAGCTTGGTCCCCAGCAGACCCCGCTGCTGCTGCAGGTGTACTTTTTTTTCCCAAAAAATGCGGCGGTCGACACACCAGTCTCCTTGGTAAGTGGCGCCACTTGCTTCTTCTGCTCCTTACTGGCAACTTTCTTGCTAGAGGAGCTACGGGCAACTTTTTTTGGGGCCATCTTCTTCAGATGTCAGAACAGCAGGCCGAAGTTGCACAAGTTGCAGAGTTGTCTGTGGCCACACGTGACATTGTGCTGCACACACCGCAGCAGGACTTGTTCCTGGCGCTGATGAGGAACGATGAGGCTGATGATTCGTCTTTCTGCACCTAAAAGCAAACAAAGCCAGAGGAACATCAGTTAAATAAATGTTGCATATGTAGCGCTTCAATTAATAGTTTGCAAGTAAGCATTTTTATTATACCCACCCCCTAAAATGGAAAGACCAATAAAATGCACCACTGACAGAGTATCCCTGGGCATAATGGATGAAAGCATGGCAGACTGGGTGCAGGCCTATGGCACAACAAAGCACACTGCCTGGCTTCAAAATGGCCCCTAGACCCCCACCACATGGCCAGGCCCTGCCTGTACCAGTCCTCAAAATGGCCCCCACCCACATGGCCAAGCCCCATCAACACCCCAAAAAATCGAAAAACACACAAAAATCACCCCAATCCAATGCCATCCATGCCCTCCATGATGTTTACATTAAAGAGACCCCACAGAAAGACTTAGTTCATGCACCACTGAGTACCCCTGGGCAAAAGGCGCCAACAACAGCCAAATAATCGAAAAACACACACAAATCACCCCAATCCAATACCATCCATGCCCTCCAGGATGTTTACATTGAAGGGACCCCACAGAAAGACTCAGTCCATGCACCACTGAGTAGCCCTGGGCAAAAGGCCCCAACAACAGCCAACAAATCGAAAAACACACAAAAATCACCCCAATCCAATGCCATCCATGCCCTCCATGATGTTTACATTAAAGAGACCCCACAGAAAGACTCAGTCCATGCACCACTGAGTCCCCCTGGGAAAAAGGCCCCAACAACAGCCAAAAAATCGAAAAACACACAAAAATCACCAGAATCCAATGCCATCCATGCCCTCAATCATGTTGAAATTCAAGACACCCCACAGAAAGACTCGGTCCATGCACCACTGTCTACCCCTGGGCATAATGGATGAAAGCATGGCAGACTGGGTGCAGGCCTATGGCACAACAAAGCACACTGCCTGGCTTCAAAATGGCCCCTAGACCCCCACCCACATGGCCAGGCCCTGCCTGTACCAGTCCTCAAAATGGCCCCCACCCACATGGCCATGCCCCATCAACACCCCAAAAAATCGAAAAAGACACACAAAAATCACCACAATCCAATGCCATCCATGCCCTCCATGATGTTTACATTAAAGAGACCCCACAGAAAGACTCAGTCCATGCACCACTGAGTACCCCTGGGCAAAAGGCCCCAACAACAGCCAAAAAATCGAAAAACACACAAAAATCACCACAATCCAATGCCATCCATGCCCTCCATGATGTTTACATTAAAGAGACCCCACAGAAAGACTAGGCCCATGCACCACTGAGTGCCCCTGGGCATAATGGATAAAAGCATGGCAGACTGGGTGCAGGCCTATGGCACAACAAAGCATATTGCCTGGCTTCAAAATGGCCCCTAGACCCCCACCACATGGCCAGGACCTGCCTGTACCAGTCCTCAAAATGGCCCCCACCCACATGGCCATGCCCCAACACCACCCCAAAAAATCGAAAAACACACAAAAATCACCACAATCCAATGCCATCCATGCCCTCAATGATGTTTAAATTCAAGACACCCCACAGAAAGACTAGGCCCATGCACCACTAAGTACCCCTGGGCATAATGGATGAAAGCATGGCAGACTGGGTGCAGGCCTATGGCACAACAAAGCACACTGCCTGGCTTCAAAATGGCCCCTAGACCCCCACCACATGGCCAGGCCCTGCCTGTACCAGTCCTCAAAATGGCCCCCACCCACATGGCCATGCCCCATCAACACCCCCAAAAATCGAAAAACACACAAAAATCACCACAATCCAATGCCATCCATGTCCTCCATGATGTTTACATTAAAGAGACCCCACAGAAAGACTCAGTCCATGCACCACTGAGTACCCCTGGGCAGAAGGCCCCAACAACAGCTACAAAATCGAAAAACACACAAAAATCACCCCAATCCAATGCCATCTCTGCCCTCCATGATGTTTACATTGAAGAGACCCCACAGAAAGACTCAGTCCATGCACCACTGAGTACCCCTGGGCAAAAGGCCCCAACAACAGCCACAAAATCAAAAACCACACAAAAATCACCCCAATCCAATGCCATCCATGCCCTAAATGATGTTAAAATTCAACAAAACAGTTGTATCATGCACCCATAACTAACCCTGGTCCTACTGGATACTGTGGCTACCCACAATATATTTTATTTAATGTTCTGAAAAAGTTCCAAAATTGTAATTGCAGCAACTGTAATGCCCCAAACAAACAACATCAACTTACTTGTGAAATTTCTAATCCAAAAGTGATCCAAAGAAAGTCAAAAAGGCCTCAAATCCAAATATCCAGCAGCTTCCACAAAAAGTAATCCTTCCAGGTCAAGATCCAAATCAAAGTGACCAGGACATGAACAAAGCACTGGGAGGAGCCTGCTGGACAGGAACAGGAAGTTGGAAACTGTGGGGCACTTCCTTCCTCCCACCCCCCCCAAAAAGGACTCCTTGCAAAAAAAAGTGCAGGTAAATGTCAACCTGAGGAGTTATTCTGATAAAAATCATCATTTTCAGAAGGTTTATGCTGCCTGCTGGTGGATTTCTTGTGCAGAATTGCAAATTTTGCAATTTCGCGAGTGCGAGATTGTTGCTGCCCGCCGCATCTACGAGTTCGCAATTGTTTACTCCCGCGATACGTGATCACGAGCCTTTATGACGTACTCGCAATGACAAACTCTCGCTGTGCAAGGTGGCGAGCCGCGATAACGTAATCGCGGTCGACAAACTCCCGCGGGATCACGCAGCAAGATCCAAAATGGCGCAGCACACGCAAACATGGAGAAAAACAACTCTTCAAACGCTGAATGACGGTAAGTGAACGCCGCGCGCCGCAATATTGTATTTGTCAAGCGCGACCAAGCAAAAAAATCCGCTGCGCGCGAATTTGCGAATTGTCGGCAAATTCGCGAGAATTCGTGGATTGTGAATTTGCCGAAAATCCACAAATTCCGCGAGCGGAACGGATTTTACGCTCATACTTATTTTAGAGTCCATGATGAACAGAATCTACTGGAAGGTTCAGAAAATATAGATTTTTAAAGTCAATGTGATTTCAATACTTTTAGTCACAACCAAAAGCAATCATTGGTAACTGTAAATTTTGAAATATCAACAATAAAAGGTTCAGAGTTGGAGGGTCCTAGGGAGAGTTTAAAGACCACACAGGATTTATTCCCCAATCATAGAACCAGTAACAACAAGAAATCCTGAGGTCTACAAAATAATTTGAAGAGTGTGGAAATACCACTACCAACTAATCTGTCCAGTAGGCAAAAATGTTAAAGTGGTGAAACAGAACTCGTGAATAAGCCCAAATGACCTAATTTTTGGGCATTTCCCTTTTCAGGACGAAATCCCTCACTCACCCGGAGGTGACATGCTTCATTATTTGGGATTCTCCTCCAAGAGAAAAAACATAGTTCCTCTGGGGGCTGCAACCCCCTTTCTGAAAGGGAGGAGCTCAGGTATGTTTTATTGATGGAGCAGGATATACTAAATGCACAAATGATGAGCTAGTGGTGTGAAAGAGGGTGCAGCGCAAAGTAATGCAAAAGTGAGTAGGTGTGATTAAAAGTAGCTCAAGAACACCCAAAAAACCTTTATTGTGAGGTGTTCCTCGACAGGATTAAAAAAGCAGTGCGCCAGCGGTATAACTTACAAACCGCAATGGTGGAAACTATTTGGTCAACATGTTTCAGCCGTTATGCCTAAAAGGAGGCTCGGCTTTCTTCAGGACCTGTGATGCTGCTGCAAATGAAAGTGAAAAGTGTAAACGTGAAAGTATACAGGGACATATAATTTTGTCTTAATGTGCCTGTTTCTTGGAGAAAATTACTATAAACAAACAAACAACATTTGTTAATGTCATGAACATGGGTATAATTAATGTATAGTTCTGTGTCACTCATACAATAAAAAGAGAAAGTAAAAAGTAATGTGTTACCCGTAATTACTAGGTAAGTCACCTCACCTCTACCTGGCAACCGCTAAGGAAAGGGGCACCACTATAAAGAAAAAATTATGGTAAACACATTCTGAGAATCATGTCTCATAACCACAACGGGATGTACCTAATGTAACATTTACCCTGATGCAGCCAAAATATCTAATGTATCAAGAGCTAAACTCCAAAAAGGGAGACTGTCATAGTAAGAACCAAAACAAAAGGCTGTTAAGACTACAATCCTATAAGATTGCACAACCTTCTTTGATGTTTCTTGATGCTTAGTCACATGCCTTACAAATCTCTATTTTGATCGTAATGGTACTCCATGTAATAAACATTCGCCATTATGAGATATACCAAGCTGGGACATATTCATTAAAACAATTTAGAGAAAAGGCCAAAAGAATGGCCCGAATACCAATGTGGTCACCCGAGTGTGTTGTATTTAAAGAGACATACTCCAATTAGCAAAGGCACATCGGATTGACCAAGTTCCTTGTCATTAGTTCGACCGCGGCATGGGGAACGATCCATTAACAATCGGACCCCCTAGGCGTGTCATGTTTGAAACGCCGCATTACATATACAAAATCACTTTGAAAACCCAAGTCAAACGGCACGAAACAGAATAAGCACAGCATGAGGAACGAACCAATACTAATCGGACCACCTCTGTATGCCTAATTTTGGACATCATATGTCTTGACAAAAGTGTATAACTGACTAGCAAGCGTATGTGCGTGTAGATGGGCTTACCTGTACTTCAGTATGCCTTCAGCTTGTTGAGCCTGAAGCCAGAGGTACCGGGATGTAGAAGCACATCTCATTTCAACTGAGTCACTCCTCTAAGAGCAACCAATAAATGTGTTGAGGTAAGGTCACGTGCGACTACAGAAAATTCAGTGAATAGCGCATGCGCGCAACACAGTCACCATAGTCTCTGATTGTGCGCATGTCTTATCGCTCGAAGAAAAATCGTTAACGCATGCGCTAAACATATGTGTTTAATGGCATTATGATCTCTCATATCCAGCACACCTCTCTAAAAAACTCCAGTTGTGTGAAGAAAAGGGGTTTGTATTGATGACATGGGCATGTTAAGTCATCACTAAATGCTCAAATTCCGCGTGCTTGTTTCTGATCAGTGTGGGATCACGTGAGCGTGCGTATCGACTAAACGAAGCAAGCGTATGCTGGCAAGTGTGTCCCTAAGAGGCCTATTATAAACAAACACTTCTCTTGTGACAGCCTCGCGTAATTATTTAATTATAGACAAGAGTTTGCACAAGGCATTAAATGCTCTCCAATTTCTTAAAAGACAGGCCACGTATTTCTACAAATTTTAGTTCCTATGTAACTTGCGGAATATTGGAATAAGAGTGTATCTGTTAGGTTGGTTGGCAAACCAGCAAATTTAACTCTTGCACATCTGTATTCATTGTTGCATTGGTAATTTGTAAAGGAGTAGACCCACAAAGCATTATCCAAATCTGTAAATATAACTACGTGTCAGCGAGATATTGTAGGCCTGGATGCAAATGAACAGGACAGAAGAGGGGCCAAGGTTTACAATGACAACCAGGGGATATCGTCATTCAAACCTAAGCTGTCCGTCTGTAATTTGTGTATCCACCACTGTTCTCGTTTAAATAGAAAAGTTGTAAAGTCAGTTATATGGGGCGGGTTAAAGGGTTTTTCAGGAATTATCCAAGTCAGATCACTAGGACTATGTTGTGCTGAGAGGAAATGATTCGTCAACTTGGTCATAGACTTCTTGCACCGGATAGTGCTCTTATGCTCAAGAATACGAGTCTTAACACGCCGTGTGGTCAGGCCCACATATTGCAAGGACAGGGGCATGTAATCATGTACATTAGTATGACAATTCAGGACCCATGGTCTTGGTGATCCTATGTCAATTTCTGTGGTTCTGGATGTATGTGCACAAGACGCACACGAACCACATGAATAGTGGCCTTTCACTGTAGGGAGGCCCCATAGAGTGTTCTGTAGCTCTTTGTCTCTAGTGCGGGCGTGTATGCACCAAGTGGTCCTTTATGTTGCGGCTGCAATAGTGAGAAGTTAATATACATGATCACATGCCCCTGCCCTATGAGATATGTGGGCATGACCACACGGCATGTTAAGACTCGTATTTTTGAGCATAAGAGCACTATCCGGTGCAAGAAGTCTATGACCAAGTTGACAAATCATTTCCTCTCAGCACAACATAGTCCTAGTGACCTGACTTGGACAGTTCTTGAAAAACCCTTTATCCCGCCCCATATAACTGACTTTACAACTTTTCTATTTAAACGAGAACAGTGGTGGGTACACAAATTACAGATGGACACCTTAGGTTTGAATGACGATATCCCCTGGTTGTCATTGTAAGCATTGGCCCCTCTTCTGTCCTGTTCATTTGCATCCAGGCCTACAAAATCTCGCTGAGACGTAGTTATATTTACAGATTTGGATAACGCTTTGTGGGTCTACTCCTTTACAAATTACCAATGCAACAATGAATACAGATGGGCAAGAGTTAAATTTGCTGGTTTCCCAACCAACCTTACAGATACACTCCTATTCCAATATTACGCAAGTTACATAAGAACTAACATTTGTAGAAATACGTGGCCTGTCTTATAAGAAATTGGAGAGCATTTAATGCCCTGTGCAAACTCTTATCTATAATTAAATAAGTACGCGAGGCTGTCACACGAGAAGGGTTTGTTTATAATAGGCCTCTTAGGGACACACTCTCCAGCATACGCGTGCTTCGTGTAGTCGATGCGCACGCTCACGTGATCCCACACTGATCAGAAACAAGCGTGCGGAATTAGAGCATTTACTGATGACTTAACATGCCCATGTCATCAATACAAACCCCTTTTCTTCACGCAACTGGAGTTTTTTAGAGAGGGGTGCTGGATATGAGAGATCATAATGCCATTAAACACATATATTTAGCGCATGCGTTAACGATTTTTCTTCGAGCGATAAGACATGCGTGCAATCAGAGACTATAGTGACTGTGTAGTGCGCATGCGTTATTCACAGAATTTTCTGTAGTCGCACGTGACCGTACCTCGACACATTGATTGGTTGCTCTTAGAGGAGTGACTCAGTTGAAATGAGACGTGCTTCTATGTCCCGGTACCTCCGGCTTCAGGCTCAACAAGCTGAAGGCGTACCGACGGACAGGTAAGCCCTTCTACACGCACATACGCTTGCTAGTCAGTGATACACTTTTGTCAAGACATATGGTGTCTAAAATTAGGCATACAGAGGTGGTCCGATTAGTATCGGTTCATTCCTCATGCTGTGCTTATTCTGTTATTCTACACTTAGGGGGTCCGATTGTTAAGGGATCATTCCCCATGCCGCGGTCGAACAAATGACAAGGAACTTGGACAATCCGATGTGCCGTTGCTAATTGGAGTATGTCTCTTTAAATACAACACACTTGGGTGACCACATATATATTCAGGCCGTTCTTTTGGCCTTTTCTCTAAATCGTTGTAATGAATATGGCCCTAGCTTGATATATCTCATTATGGTGATCGTCTATTACATAGAGTACCATTACAATCAAAATAGAGATATGTAAGGCATGTGACTAAGCATCAAGGCACATCAAGAAGGTTGTGCAATCCTAATAGGACTGTAATCTTAACAGCCTTTTGTTTTGCTTCTTACTATGACAGTCTTCCTTTTTGCAGTTTAGCTCTTGATACATTAGATATTTTGGCTGCTGTAGGGTAAATGTTATATTAGGTACATCCCGTTGTGATTATGAGAATTGATTCTCAGAATGTGTTTACCATCATTTTTTCTTTAGAGCCGTGCCCCTTTCCTGAGCGGTTGCCAGGTAGAGGTGAGGTGACTTACCTAATAATTACAGGTGAGACATTACTTTTTACTTTCTCTTTTTATTGTATGAGTGACACAGAACTATACATTAATTATACCCATGTTCATGACATTAACAAATGTTGTTTGTTTGTTTATAGGTAATTTTCTTCAAGAAACAGGCACATTAAGACAAAATTGTCTGTCCCTGTATCCTCTCACGTTTACACTTTTCACTTTCTTTCGCAGCATCATCACAGGTCCTGAAGAAAGCCGAGCCTCCTGTTAGGCGTAAGGGCTGAAACATGTTGACCAAGTAGTTTCCACCATTGCGGTTTGTAATTTATACCGCTGGTGCAATGCTTTTTTGATCCTGGCGAGGAACACCTCACAATAAAGGTTTTTTGGATGTTCTTGAGCTAGTTTTAATCACACCTCCTCACTTTTGCATTACTTTGCTCTGCACCCTCATTCACACCACTAGCTCATCATTTGTGGGTTCAGTATATCCTACTCTATCAATAAAACATCCCTGAGCTCCTCCCTTTCAGAAAGGGGGTTGTAGCCCCCAGAGGAACTAGGTTTTTCCTCTGGCAGGAGAATCCCAAATGATGAAGCATGTCACCGCCGGGTGAGTGAGGGATTTCGTCCTCAAAGGGGAAATGCCCAAAAATTAGGTATTTTGGGCGTAGTCACGAGTTCTGTTTCACCACTTAAAATTTGTGTCTACTGGACGGATTAGTTGGTAGTGGTCTTTCCACACTCTTCAAATTATGTTGTAGATCTCAGGATTTCTTGTCGTTATTGGTTAACTGTAAAGTTTAAACATTTTTTGAAAAGCTTGAAAGAGTTGTGTCCGGCTACTCCAGTACAGCTAGGGTGCCAAAATCCGGCAGGGAGTAGGTCAGGTGGGCCACAAAGGAGCCGGTGGACAGATACCTGGTCACCAGTTCAGTTCTGGACTTTACATCACAACTGCCACAGACTTTATTGGAGTGGTCTTGATGCTGTGGATGCAGGAGATGGAGGATGCTCAAGGATGCTCTGGGTGCTGTGTGATTGATGGGAGTGTCCTTGTGGTTGTTCCTCGGTCCACAGAGGAGGTGAGGCAACTTTGACCACAAACGTCGGGGTCTTTCAAAGTCCTCTGTGAGCCAGTAGAACGCCAGCTGCTTCTGGGCTACCAGTCTCCATACACAGCTTGTCCAGCAGTATCCTGTGATGTAGGCTAGTGTCCCTCTTGGGTGACCAATCTGAACTCAGATGACACTCCCAGTCCAGCAGACTTGGGTGCAACTTGGCAGTCAAGGATTGGTCTCTTGGGGAAGATTGGTCCTTAGGGCGCTCTGCGGCAGTCAGCAGTGATTCTCCTGAAGTAGTTACTGACTTGCTGGTTTTAGGCTACTTCAGCTTTGATGGCCATGGTGTTGGTTCCAGGGTGGTCAGCCGACTTACCCTTGGAGTCATGTCTTTTTTCGGGGGCTTGGAAGCAACTTTTCTCAAGCAAGGAGCCACAGAATCAGTCATCTCTTCACTATCCCAAGAGTGGCATGTGCAGTCTAGCAGACGGTGCAGCCTCTCTTTTCTAAGTCCAGATGTCAGCAGGGCATTCCTTTGTCAGTCCTTTCTCCAGTTCCATAGTGATCTGAGGTTCATGGTGCCAAGGGTGCCATATATATGCTCAGAAAGTGTCCTGGGGGATGATATGGTCACTAGACAATGGACTACCAGGATCCCTCCTGCCCCATGACAACTTCCAGCAGTATGTGGCATCTAGCAAACCCACAGTACACTATTTTGCCCACTCCAAAGATGTCTGAACCCTTCCATTGATGTTAGGAGCTTTGTGGCCAACCCTAGATGCTAGGGCTACGCGCCCATGGGAAAACCAGTGATGGGCATTGGTCTCCCTACTCTGTTCCTACTACCAGCCTGCTAACCTGAACAAAAGGGCAAACCTTCAGGAGTGTGATCACCATTTGCCCACCAAAGGCAGCTTCACCTTTGAAGCTCGCCTTTTGGGCCAACGCCCTGAGTGGCTTCCTGCAAGGGGAAGGTACCATCTCCCCCTATAGCATGCTTCTATTGTTCCTGAGCCTGGGAGTCATTCAGACAACTCCACAGGAGGGCAGAAGGCCGTCTGGTGGACAACAGCTATGCGTGGCCACTGGAAAGACTCGGGCAATAGCTCACTTAATCTCCCCAACGGCCCCCAGTGCCTTGAAACACTTAAGGGGTTGCTATGTTTGTGCTTTACAAATAGGAATCCTTATTTATGATAAAAGTTACCTTTCCTTGAAAGTGACATTACATTTCACTTGAATAAGAATATGTAGATCATGCACACCATTTTGGACAATGTATACTAACTTGGTAACTCTAATAACAATCTGTGTGCTACACCTTCTTGTGTTTGCCTAACACAGTGAAAATGTATGAAAAAGGCGAAGAGCCAACTGACTCCTTGGACTGAGGGGTGCCTAACTTACAAACAATATATCAACAATTTTGCATTATACCATGCCATGATTATTTAATGTGTTATTTCAATTTTTAATCAATGATTAACAAACATGTATATTTCACAAGCTCTAAATTTCTTTGAGCATCAATCAAAATAAATATTATACATGTTGTATCTTCCATACATTAAGGTAACATAACATATTTAACAATTTCGATGAATCACAATCCATTTCTGCGCCCAGTGCATTTTGGGAAACAAGTCCCTTCATCAGGGGAAAATCTGTAATGAAACAAAAACGATTTCTTGTACATCTGTGGTCAGATAATGCATATCAACTTTACAGACTAACTCTGTATAGTTATTTGTTTAATCCTGGGTGTAGGTGAAAGGTAGCATATATGTGTTTGGTGTTTCAACCAAAGTAATGTGAAAAATTCAATTTAACCATGCTTAAAACCATAAATCCTCTTCACCAACCAACCCTGGTGCAATCAGAAATGTCACCAGGGTTGGTTGGTGAAAATGCCTCTTTAAAACTGAACCTTTGGCCTTGTCCAAACACCTTAAGTGTACAATGACAGGGTGCCGTGCCTTATGAAAACCACATGCTGATCAAGCTTTAAAAAACCAAGCTAATGGTTTCCCATACTTACTGCATAAATATGAGGAGAAACATATATATTAGCTCATACGTTCCTGTATCCGCTATGACTGGGAAAAAAGAAAACCCAGATGAAACCTTGTAATCCTATCCAAAGATCTCCAAATATAATAGCTGAGATTCTTACACCCCGTACCTGATTATGAGTAGATCCTGTGAACTTCATAAAACAGATAGACCCGTATCTACATGATATAAAGAGAAACTACATCAACTAAATGCTGTTTCCACGAATGTTAAAAAAATACTCAATATAATTTTATGCTAGTTGTCTTACCGGTTCAAGGCAAGTTAGAGTGGATTTCCGAATCGGAGTGACATTTCCTGAAAAGCAAGAGGGGAATATGTGTTTTTCTTAAGAAAGAAAGCTTACGCATCATGATGACTTAATGCCCGATTCCTAATTCATCGATAACTGCGTCTGCCATATTGGAGTGTGTTCAGTGAATCTGAACGAAGCGATTAGTAAAAGGCTCTGGTGTCTAAGCTAATGATTAAGTAACAAGAGGGTCGCATCTCATAAATAAACCTGATTGCTCTTCAAGTTTCCGAT
The DNA here is from genome assembly GCF_964263255.1 of Lissotriton vulgaris. Taxonomy (NCBI): domain Eukaryota; kingdom Metazoa; phylum Chordata; class Amphibia; order Caudata; family Salamandridae; genus Lissotriton; species Lissotriton vulgaris. Next base: position 1,717,489,302 of record NC_141694.1, on the reverse strand, counting down.
CTGAAGTGTCCGCCATCTTATACCATGTTTAAAGACATGAGTTAGAGCTCCCAATTCCCATCTTAATATGTTTCATAAATGACTGTGATTGCCATATTGGAAGTAAGTCCGATTTGTCACCAACATGTATTTCAAAAAATCTAGTAAAAGTGTGGGACAGATACAGTAAACGATTTGAACGTGTCTTAAAGAACATAAACTTAGGAACTCATCCAGATTAAAAACCTTCAGCAGATGTGGAGCAGAGCACCTCTAGTTTATTTAATCAGCTAAGCAGATGGCTGCAAAACCTTTATTGGAGTGTGCTCGATCTAGATAATGTTAAAACTAAATGCTAACACCTGTATACACACAAAGAGGTATACCCACAAAGGGAAGACAAGCTGATAAGTAAATGCTTCTCCATCAATTCACTGCTCTAGGAGCCTAAATCTCAAGATCAACATGAAAAAAATATTTTCCGAACCTGTGTGTGATTGTGATAGACCTATGTTATGTGAATGAGAACTATATCTAATGTCCGAATATACTAACGGAGAATACAGAATCTGATTTGTATCTCTGGATTGTGTATACTGTTAACCATTTCATGCACCATCCCATTCCAAATGTATCAATGAGTCTTCTGAGTCAGTGTGTAAATTGATAATCCAGTGTCTAGTGGAAGAGGACCTCAGTATCTAAATGGGAGATCTAATTTTTCTTCACTGCTTCATAGGAAGCACCCCATCTCTAATTTGTCATGGAGCCATCTCGGTCTCATAGTGTCCAGTTTCTTGAAATGACACATCAAATAATCATGGTATGAAATAATGCAAAATTGTTGATATATTGTTTGTAAGTTGTGCACTCCTTAGACCAGTTGGTTATTGGCCTTTTTCACATATTTTCACACTGTTAAGCAAACACAAGAAGGTGTAGCACATAGAACGTTATTAGAGCTCCCAAGTTAGTATACATTGTCAAACAAGGAGTGCATGATCTACATATTCTTTTTAGTTAGGAATCTTCCTTGCCTACTTTTAGATTGCAGTTCCCACAAGGATTCATCATGTCATTTGAAACTACTGCAAATTTCATGGACAATCGAGCACTCACAATAGCCTACACTGCTAAACAAGCCAAGGAAATATATGGTCTCATACAGGAAGTTAAATATTTTAATGTACAGAGTGGATCGATAATGCAGCAGCTTAAACAATTAGAATATTTTACTAGCCACAAGCTCAAACAATAACTACAAGCGTCCACCCTAATTTAGATTCATAAGGTGAAAATAATCCCCTGAGGTCTGAGGCTGACGATTAAACAAATGTTATACCGATTACAACACAATCACACAATTATGGAAAAATGGTACGCGATATTAAATAAATGTTCATTGGATTTAATTTTGTTACTTATTAAAGAACTCTCATGAACCATCCATGAACTAGAGGAAGAAATTGATAATGTGAAACGAGACCTGTCCAACAGAATGGAAGAGGAGAACTGGAAACAGTTTTTAGAGGACAGTTTTTAGAGAACATGAATACAAAACTAGATATTTACGGAAAAGAATTACAAGAAACGAAACTCCGGAAATTTAAATGTTACACCATAGATTACAAGCTAAATGAAGCATACACTTGGCAGAAGTTTATGCCCAACAAAGATTCACGCAAAACACCAACACGGCTTCGGAAGAAAGCTTAGTATCTGAAAACGATACAGAAACCTTATGAGCTCCTGTAAAAATCTTGCATACTCGATCTGATACTACACAGAAACTTCCTGGCGACAAGGGTGGATCAGAACAAGCTTCCACGGTTTCTTTATTATCCCAATCCACAGACATGGGACAACCACCAACATCATTTAAAAAAACAATGCTCAGTATTAGAAAATGAAGTAGCTTTTTTTAATTTATGAAAGTTCCAAGAATTAAGAATTTTTTTGAAAATGTCATTCTAGCCCAAGAAACTAAGGAAGCCACAACTCCGGAGATCAAACCAAAAAGCACATTTATGGCCCTAGTATCCCATAAAACGTGATACATTTGAAACTTTATTAAAAAAGGATCTCAGCACCTTGGACTACAAGAATAAGGGTAAGCACAAGTTCAATTTCAGTATGGCAGGAAATAGCATCCTTCAAACATTGGCGAAGAAAGCTGACAAAGGCAATGCCTTACTGCCTTTGTGATGATGGATCGAATTTTTTATCAAGAAAAAGTCACAGAACATGTCAAGGAGACATCTATATATATGATGATGAACTTCGATCCTACTATGGAAATTGCATACTTACTACAAAAGATCCTGGATGAAGCTTTGGATATAGATTGGATAGATGAAAATATTAAACAATATCTGACAATACAATTTCCAAGGAGGCTCAAGTTGTACATGCTCCCAAAAATCCATAAGAGCAAGTCAAATCCTCCATTTTTACCCAATTATGTCAGGGTGTGGTTCTCTGTAGGAACCTGTTGGGAGATTTTAAGACACATTTTTTCAACCCTTTGTGTAATCATGGCAGACATACATAAAAGATACAACAGATTTTCTACAAAAACTAGAAGAGCTACCCAGAAGAAGGCTGAAGAATGGCTTCTTTTACAATTATGTGGTTTCTTTATATACATCCATTCCACATATGAAAGGCCTGGAACCAATTGAATGGGCCGTACTACAGCAACCAACAATAGGAGCAAACAAAGTGTTTCTCTTAGAACTGCTTAATTTCTGCTTGCAGCATAGATACTTCGTTTGGAACTGCTAATTTTACCTGCAATTGAGCGGAACTTCAATGGGTTTTGCAGGGGAACCAACATATGCCAATACAATCATGGCAACATTTGAAGAAGAACACGTCTTATGAGACATACAGTGGACAGACAATGCGTTATTCTTTTGTCGTTACATTGATGACATTTTTATGATATGGATGAACACAGAGGTTGTTCTATTAGATAATATCAAGCAGTTGAACTCCAAGAATCCAAGGATACAATTTACCCGTACGATCAGTAAAACAAGCTTGGTGTTCCTTGACGTTTGGATTGAACTGACAGAGAATGGCATACAAACGAGAATGTATAAGAAACCTACAGATAGGAACAATTCCTTGTTATTTCACAGCTTCCATCCACCAAGTTTGATTCTAAACTTACCTTACTCGCAAGTTTTTTTTTTTTTTTAAATATATTTTTATAGTTTTTTTTCTTACATAGACAGGGTACACATAAACATACACGAGTACATGTGCTCTTTCTGGCGCATAGATCACTGCGTCCGCACACTATACATCATCGACAACTGGGTAATCTATGCGTTGTTTTACTCTGTTGGGCAGTTAATTCTCCGTCCCATTAGGCTAGTAGTTCGTATTCCATATACCGGTGAACTTCTTTCGTTGGCTCTTAGCTTTTTCGTGAACATATAACATGCAACATGTAACATATAGTTGTTGGCAGGTGGTTAAAGATCGGTGTACGGCCTCTTATTTCTATCTCATGGTGTATTTGGCTACGGTGGTTTGAATGGGTCTAGTGCCCTATCTAGCGATGACCATATCTGTCTATTGGGTTTCTTCCAGGGTGTGTATCTTAGCGCTGTTTTGTCGGCGCCTCTTAGGAATATAACCCAATTTATCCATCCTTTAAAGGTGGCCTTGGAGGTGTTTTTCCATTTAGCTAGTATGATCTTTGTGGCACTAGTTAGGAGGAAATATAGAAGGTTTCTGTCTTGTTGTGTGTTGATTTCGGTGTTGATATGTGCTGTTGTTAGGGTGCAGAACTGCCGCTTGAGGGTGCAGCCTAGTGTCTGGTTGGTGAAGTCAAACACTTTGTCCCAGAATTTTCTGACCTTGCAGCAGTGGAAGATTAGATGGGCTAAGTCCCCTGTTGCTTTGTTGCAGTTCCAGCACTGGCTATTCTCTCTTAGGCTCAATTTCGCTAGCTTTGCTGGGGTCCAGTGTGCTTGGTGTATTAACCAAAATTTGGTTTGCACTAGTACTGGCGAGATTATGTTTTGCGTGGGGGAGGCCCACATGGTCAGAAGCTCTTTCTCTGTGAGAGTACGGCCTATCTGGTTTTCCCAGTAGCGTTTATTTTTATCATTGAGTTTTGAGGTCTTTGGGCGGAGAAGTTTATATAGGTGTGATTTGTGGTGCCCTGTTTTGTTTAGGTTTTCCATGAGTTGGAAGATAGATGGGGTGAGGCTGCTTAGGTTCGCTTTTTTGATCGCTGTTTTGATGGTCAGGAAGTTGTATAGTTCCACCTCTGGAAGGCCTAACCAGCCCTTTATGGTGTTAAAAGTGAGCAGTTTGCCTTCCTCTTCTAGGTGTGCTGGATGTGAGAGGCCTAGCGTGCTCCATGTCTTTATATCCAGGGGCTTCCCCCTGTACTTTATTTTCGGATTAGCCCATAGTGCCACCCATTTCGAGTTTTTTAGGTTTACCTCTAGTTTCTGATCTACCTTGAGGAGGGCACTTCTTGTTATCTTGAATATTGGGTTCCTTTTTAGTGACTGTTTGTTGGTTGTGAGGAGGGTTAGGGGGTCTGAGTTGTCTAGGATGGCTTTTTCCAGGGCCAGCCACGTTGGTGTGTATTTCTGGTTTTGGGTTACCCAGTGCAATCCTTGTCTGGCTATGCAGGCTGTCTGAAATGATTTTAGATCTGCCACGTTAAGGCCTCCTAGTTCTTTACTTAGTCTAAGTTTTTGGAGGGTGCTTCTTGGTTTTTTGTCCCTCCAGATGAATTTGTTCAGTGCTTGGTCTATTTTTTTATGGAAGTCTTCGGTTAGAGCTGGGGGAGCATACTGGCTAGGTAGTTAACTATAGGTGTGGCCATCATTTTGACTGTTTCTATTCTTCCCCACCAGGTGATGAATTTGGGTGACCATTTTTCCAGCAAGTCTCTTATCTTTGTCAGTGTTCTCTTTTCGTTTTGGTCTAGGGTCGTTTTTAAGTCCTTGCCAATGTTTATTCCTAAGTATTTGATCGATTTTGTTTGCCACACCAGCCCAGAGCCCCCTATTACTTCTTTGGTCGTGTGTACATTCATGGGCATACACTCTGACTTGTCTCTATTTAGTTTGAACCCTGAGTGGGAAGCGTAAGTGTCGATGGTGCACATGAGTGCGGGTATGGACACTGTTGGGTCTTCTGTAACTATCAATAGGTTGTCTGCGTATGCCGCCAGTTTGGCCGTAGTTTTGTTGATGGAGATGCCTGCTATGTTCTCGTTTGTGAGAATGTCTTTGATCAGGGTTTCTAGTACTAGAAAGAATAGTAGTGGGGATTGCGGACATCCCTGTCTAGTTCCTCTTTGGAGGTCAAATGGGGCTGAGGTTGTGCCGTTAATGGTGATCTGAGCTTTTGGGTTTTTGTACATGGCCATGACTCTTCTGGCATACGTATCCCCCAGGTTGTATGCTAGCAGGCACTCTTTTAGGAAGTGCCAAGACACCCTGTCAAAGGCCTTTTCTGCATCAAGTGCAATCGTTACTGCTGGTTTTTGTGCGTGTGAGCAGTGTTCTATGACTTGGCACAGGAGTCTGGTGTTGTCGCTAGACATTCTGCCTTTCATGTATCCTACTTGTGTGTTGTTTATCAGTTGTGGGAGCACGCTGCACAGCCTAGTAGCTAATATTTTGGCATATAGTTTGCACTCAAGGATAATGAGTGATATAGGTCGGTAGTTCTTTGGCCATTGTGGTCTTTACCTTCTTTCGGAATAACTATAATGTTGGTTTGTGCCATTGTTGTGGTCACTTCACCAGCCATACCGCAGTGGTTAAAGGCTTTCGTTAGAGTAGGAACTAGTTGCTCTTGGAATGATTTGTAGAAAGGTGCTCTGTAGCCATCTGGGCCTGGGGCCTTCTTTTTCTTTTAGCGCTTTGATGGCTGTCCTAACCTCTAGTGGCTTGATGTCTTGACCTAAGGCTCTTGCTTCTTCATCTGTGATCTTTGGCAACTTCAGGCTCTCTAGGTAGGCCTTGGTTTGCTTTGTTTCGAGTCCCTCATCTTTTTTGTACAGCTCTATATAGAATTCCCTGAAGGTGCTAACAATGTCTTCGTGTCTGGTGTGTGATTTGCCTGTGGTGTCTGTGATTGATGTGATGTTGTGTTGTCTCTGCTTGCGCTTGAGGTATGCTGCCAGTGATTTACCTGCTCTACTTGCTTCACACAGATTGATCTCTTTATATTTTTTTATCCAGAGGCCTGCGCGTTCGCTGAGTACTCTATTGCATTCATATTTCTTTTTGATGAGTTCTGTTAGGGCATTTTGGTTGTCGATGTTGCTTATGTGCTCAGTCTCTAGCCTTTTGATGTCTTTTTCTAACTGTGCTAGCTGTGCTCTTGTCTCTCTGTCTCTTCTCCCCTTTATTTCCATTTAGTACTCCTCATATGGTTGCTTTTAGTGCTTCCCACAACGTGCCTGGGTCTGTATCTGGTGTGTCATTCACTGCAATGTATTCTGTGATGGCTGTTTGAATCTTGGCTCTGTCCTCTTGCTTATCTAGGGTTGTGGGGTTAAGTTGCCATCTGCGTGTTAGATGCTCATTGTGTCTAGCTGCTAGGTGTAGGCTGATGCAAGCGTGGTCTGATATTGTGTACTAGCTGCGATGTCTGTGTGTTTGGTTAGGTGGGTGTGGGTTGAGGATATGAGGATATAGTCTATTCTGCTGTAGGAGTTGTGTGGGTGGGAGTAGAAGGTGTAATCTCTTGTGTCGGGGTGTTGTAGGCGCCATGGGTCTGCTTGGTCAAGTCTGTTGCACATGTTCTTTAGTGCTTTGTGCGATGTCGGTGTTCGTGTCTTGTTTTTGGCTTGTCTGTCTAGCGTTTGGTCTAATGTCATGTTGAAATCCCCTGCCACTACCATCATACTGTGTGAGGCGCTACTCTCAAGGTCCTTGGTTACCTTCTCCCAGAAAGGGGAGTCGTCTGTGTTGGGTGCATAGATGTTTGCCAATAGGATCGTCTCCTCTCCTCTTTTCATCTGCGTGATTAGTAATCTGCTTTCCTCGTCTTGCTGTACCTTCTCTATGGTTATGTTGGATTTGCTACTGACTAGTGTGATGACTCCTCTTTTTTTCCCTATTGCTGGTGAGCAGGCGACTTGGTCTATCCATCTGGCTCTGAGTTTGTCTGCTTCCTCTGTGGATAGTTTTGTCTCTTGCAATAGTATTATGTCTCCTTTCGTCTTGGCAAGGTAGTCTAGTTTTTTTTTTCTTTTCACTGGATGATTAAGACCTTTCACATTCAGTGAGATGTCCCTTAGGTCTGTCTGCAGCGACTTGCTATTCAACTGTGTCATCCTTGGGATTGCATTTGGTTAGGTGTGGTTTGGCGCTGGAAGACCGCTGTGTGGCTATATGGTGCTGTCTGTTACCACTATTGTTAAGGGTTAGTTGTGCTGATGCTGCCGGCGATCTATTTGCGTTGTTGGATACTCTAATGACAAAGACATGATTAACAAGACGAACCAGACTTACAAGACTAACCAAACGAACTATTCTACTTCCTGCTCTCCCCCCTTTTCCCTCCCCTCCCTCCCTCCTTCCCTTTGTCCATTGTTCCTTCGTGCTGTGGGCGTGCAACAGCAAGATCCTCCTGCTTCCGCCCCCATCCCCGGAAATCGAACCCTCTTTCCTTAGCCCACATACAAAAGAATGATGCGCTACTTTCTGAAAGGACATCTGGTTGTTCCAGGTGCTTTTACTCCCAACAGTCTTTCTTTAGGTTGGCTTCCTTTTTCATTACTTAGGCGTGTGAGTCACTGAGGTACAGTTGTTACTGTGAGGTTCCTGTTTTGCTTCCAACAGTCTTTGAGTCTGCTTCTTTCCTAGTGAGGTAGCGTCGTTGTGTGTAAAGTAGTCTCTGAGGTAGGATAGAATTCTTCACGTGTGATTAGTTTCCATTGTGCAGACCATGCGATTGATAGTAGTGCCCTTGAGCTTTCCTGCGCTTTACCCACTATCGGTTACATTGCTGGGTGAGGCGCTTCTTTTTCCCGTCGGTGTCGAGTCTTCCATTTCTTGGGTTGGTAGTCCTTGTAGATAGCGTGAGAGTTCGGCTGGGTCTTCGAATGTCATGGCGATACGTTTGTTGTATATCCTGAACCTTGCGGGGCCGGTGAATGAGAAGGTAATGTTCTCTCTCCTTAGTCTGTCTCTGACGGCTAGGAATCCCTTTCTTATGTCGACCGTCGGCTTAGAGTAATCCTGCGTGAGTATGATTTTGTGGCCGTTCCATAGCAGGCTCGGGTTTTTCCTCGCTACCTCGAATATGGCGTCTGTCTGGTGTGAACGTAGTCGTCTGCATATTATTGGTCTGGGGTTTGTCCTGCCAGATTCTTTGCTCGCTGGTACTCTGTACGCTTTGTCTAGTTCAAAGGGGCCTTCGAACTTCAGGTTTGTTAGCTTTGGGATGAGACTTTGTATAAGTGACACACACGAGCCAGCCTTGTCTTCTTCTCCTTCTGGGATGCCTAGGATCCTTATGTTGCCTTTTCTGTTTCTGTCTTCGAAATCAGCTGCTTGTCGTCGTAGTTCTGTGGTAGCTTTGGCTATATTTCCTATGGCCTTGCCTGTGAGCTGAGACCTGTCTTCAATGTCGCTGACTCGTTGTTCGACAGCTTCAACTCTGTTGTTAGTGGTGTGGATGTCCGCTCTGATTGCTGCCAGCTCTAGTTCTATCTTGTCCGTTGTTTTATTTGTTGATATTGCTAGATCGTGTACATCGGCCAGTTTCTTGAGTATGCTATCTAGGTTCCCGGCAATGTACGATCTGTTCTTAATTGGGGAGTCCATGTTGTTCTCGAGTCTGTTTTTCTTCTGCTGCTGTGACATTCTTCTTTTTCTGCCGTAGTTGGTACCGTTGCTTTGGTGAGCTGATTTCTTTGGTGGCACGCACAGGTCCTTAAAATTGTCGAGCTCCTAACTTCTTTGTGCACTCTTCGATTAGGCTTCCTTGATTTGCTTCATCTTAGCTGCTCCTTTACTCCTTGTCACTTTATGTTTTGTTGAGCTACCTTGGCCGTTCACTGCTCCCAGTTGCGAGCTCACACCACTTTTGCCCCTCCCTGGATTTGCCCTTATTCGCCCCTTTGGCTAATCATTGTTATGCGCTTCTTTAGTGTCCTTCTCTCCCCTTGGCCACACCTTTTGTCTGTGTCTTGTCTTGGCTGTGCGACCAAAATGGCCGGCCCTTATGCGTTTTACTTTAGCTTTACCCCTGGTTACATGTGCCGATCTTTTGACTCCTCGGCCACCCCCTTTTTTGACTTTTATAAATAGCTGGGCTTGATTCTATTGCCTTCTTGCTGGATGGCTGCGGCTGCTCTTGGGGCTACTGGTAGATAGCGCTTCTTTCTCGTTCTTGTGTGCTCTGTGCCCCTACCAAGATGGCCGCTTTATCTGTGCGATATCTCTTGCTTTGACTGGGTGGGGTGGCTAATGACAGCCTTCTTGACTCAGCGGTACCTGTGCGCTTGTTCTGATGGGTAGCTGCGCAGAACTGCACTTTCCGCCCCTCTCAACCCGCTGTTTTCTTGGTTATCGGGCGCCCTTGGCTACGGCTGCTCCTGGTGCTGCTGATAGATAGCACTTATTTGTTTCTAGTTTTGATTCCTTGCTTGCTTCCAATATGGCCACATCCTTCCACCTTCTGGTTGTTTGTAAATAGCTGGGCGTGATCCTATTGCCTTCTTGCTGTATGGCTTTGGCCTCTGGTCCCCTGCGCCAATCGTTTGCTTTTTCATGGGCACCTTTTTTTTTGTATATAGCTGTGCGCAATCTTATTGCCTTATCGCTGTATGGCTTTGGCAACTCTTGGTGCTACTGGTAGTTGTTGCTTATTCCCGTTCTTGTGTGCTCCTCGTACACCCCCTTTTTGATTTTGTAAATAGCTGGGCTTGATCATATTGCCTTCTCGCTGTATGGCTTCAGCTGCTCTTGGTGCTACTGGTAGATAGCGCTTATTCTTGTTCCTGGGTGCTCTGTGCCCCCCCAAAATGGCCGCCTTTTCTGTGCACTATCTCTTGCTTTGGCTGGGTGGGGTGGCTATTGACAGCCGTCTTGACTCAGCGGCACTTGTGCGCTCCTTCTGATGGGTAGTCACGTTGCACTGCGCTTTCCGCCTCTCTCACCCCGCTGTTTTCTTGGTTCTCGGGCACCCTTGCTGGGGTGCTATGCTTCGCTCTGACGCGCTGTTTCTAGTTTCGATTCCTTGCTCGCTTTCAATATGGCCGTGCCCTAGTGGGTTTTGCTTTCGGTTTGCTTTCTATGATGTTATTAGCTTATTTGCCATATCGCGTCTCATTTGGTGGCAGTGTAACGCTTGTAGCTGACCCTCGGCTGAGCAACTGAACTTTATATCTCTTTGTGGTAGCTCGTAGCCCTCAGATCGTGGAATCGCTCAGCTGCTGGAAGCTGCTACTGTGTCGCACCATTTTCTGCCTGTTGTTGTTGAGTGGGTTGTTGTTTTCGATGCTTGAAATAGTTGTTTCCGCTCCACACTGCTTCTCGCTTTGCTTTCCGCTGCGGTCCTTTTCTCTTCCGATAACCATAGCTCTGTTTGTTGGGCTGTTCGCTGTCAGTACTCGCCGTTAGTTTGGTTCTTTTTCCAAGGTCGGACGGAGCTCCGGATTTAGGCTCCTAGTCCCCTTGCCATCCAAGCCACGCCCCCTTACTCGCAAGTTTTAAGAACCAGGAGGATTTCCTCTGCTATCGTTACATTTAAAACTACAATAGATCAACAAAAGTAGCAATATAGGAACAGAGGGTATCCCAATCTGTTGCTGGACGAACATAAATGTCAGGCACCATTCATTGAATGTGACAAACTGTTGCAAAAAACTTTGAAAGAACCACTAAACTGGATGGTATTTGTATCGAGATTTTCAACAAAATCAGACAAAACCACTAATATTATCAACAAACTGTGGCAACTTCTGCAACAGGAACCCAATTTTCTCAGTCCGTTTGTTCACAAGCCATTGTTTGCGTATACTAGATCACACAATTTGAAAGAAATCCTATCAAAGTTGACCCCCACCAAGTATCACAAAAGCACAGGAACCAAAAAGATGTCTTAACTGTATTCATTGTAACAATGTAATAACTGGGAATATCCCACTACACCCACAAATAGGAGAATAAATCTGTTTGTACCACTCAGCAGATTGCAAGTCCAGCAATTTAATTTATGCTATAAAATGTCCTTGCGGCCGGCTTTATATAGGGAAAATGGAAAGGAAAATGAAAATCAGACTGACCGAATACACCAGTAGAATTCATAAGAACAATATCAACTCAAACTTGGCAGCACATTGGATTGAATGCAGACACTCCATTGCACAGCTGTAGTTTCAAATTATCGAGACAATGCAAAACATTCCTGGCACAGCCAATTTTAAAAGGTTATTACAGCTGGAAGTGTTTTGAATCAAGAAACTGAAAACTATGAGGCCAAGAGGGCTCAATGACAAATTAGAGATGGGGTGCTTACTATGAAACAGTGAAGAAAAATGTGATTTCTCATTTAGACTCTGAGGTGCTATTACACTAGACACCGGATTATCCACTTACATACAGACTCAGAAGACTCATTGATAAATTTGAAATGGGATGGTGCATGAAATGGTGAACAGTATGCACAATCCACAGATACAAATCAGATTCTGTCTTCTACGTTAGAATATACGGACATTAGATATAGTTCTCATTCACATAGCACAGGTCTATCACAATCACACACAGGTTCTGAACTAGGTTTATTCATGGTGATCTCGAGTTTTAGGCTCCTAGAGAAGGGAATTGATGGAGATGCATTTACTTATCAGCACGTCTTCCCTTTGAGGGTATACCTCTTTGTGTGTATAGAGTTGTTAGCGTTTAGTTTTAACATCATCTAGATCGAGTACACTCCAATAAGGTTTTCGCAGCCATCTGCTTAACTGATTAAATAAAGAAGATTCGCTCTGCTCCACATCTGCTGATGGTTTTTAATCACATAAGTTCCTAAGTGTATGTTCTTTATGACATGTTCAAATTGTTTATTACTCATTAGCTCTATACACCCGAGCCATTTACTAATAGCTTTGTTAAGGTTCACTGAACACACTCCAATATGACAGCCGCAGTTATTGGTGAACTGGGAATCAGGCGTTATATCACTACGGAGCATAAGCTTTCTTTCCTAAGAAGAGCACTTATTCCCCTCTTGCTTTTGAGGAAATGTTATTCCAATATGGAAATCCACTCTATATTGCCTTAAACCAGTAAGACAACTAGCATAAAATGATATTGAGTATTTTTTAACATTCGGGGAAACAGCTTTTACTCGATGTAGTTTCTCTTTATATGATATAGGTATGGGGACTATCTGTTTTCCGATGTTCACAGGATCTACTCATAATCAGGTGTAAGCACTTCTCTCAGCTATTATATTTGGAGGTTCTTTGCATAGGATTACGAGGTTTCATCTGGTTTTTCTTTTATCCCAATCATAGCAGTTACAGGAACGTAATGGCTAATATATATGTTTCTACTCTTTTTTATGCAGTAAGTACAGGCAACGGTTAGCGTGGATTTTTAAAGCCTGAGCGGCATGTGGTTTTCATAGGGCACGGTGCTCTGTCCCTGCACACTTAAGGTGCTTGGACAAGGACAATAGTTCGGTCTTAAAGAGGCATGACATTTCTGATTACACCAGGGTGATTGTGATTGTGATTCATCAGAATTGTTACATTTGTTATGTTACCTTAATGTATAGAAGATACATGTATTTTGATTGAGGCTCAAAGAAATTAAGTTCAACGTCGGGACACCAGTGAAGTGCCCCCACCAATGACACTATCGCTGCTGCATCTGCAAACTTCTTGATCCTTGATCATCTTTGTTTATCGTTTTAAATCATTTTTAGTCCATCTTATAATTTCACTCGTTTAAACCATTATCACTCAACATACAAGGAAATGCCAATTTTCATCTGTTTCTCATATTCATGATGGGCTTTCCGAACCTCTTCAATCAAGAATACGTACTAGAGGATATTTCATCAAGAGCAGTTTATTGAAAAAACCCAATGCATTTCGGGCCTCCATGGGCCCTTCGTCAGGGGTAACTGCAAAATCAATTAAGCAAACATTATTGTAACACGCACCGTTATGTTCACATTCACGTAATTCTAATATTTACTGTATAAAACCACAATAATAATGCTTTTTATGTCTGGCTAAATGCTCTGTGAATGTTAACCAACATTGATACATATATTTACGTCATTTAAAATCAGGCAAGTATTGGTTTTCTTTCTGGCATAATCACCTAATCGCTTGCGCACTTGTGTAATACCCATCATATGAACTCACCCCTCTTTGCAGGCTCAAAACTGTCTTTGGGTTTTCATTACTTCATAATGCCTAAGCCTTGCATCCCTCCACCCGGTAACCCCCGTCTGCTAGCAGAAATGTGCTACCCACCCTTACTCTCACAGTATCAGCTCATCCACTAAACATGCCGATTGAGTCATAAAGCTTAATTTAAAAGGCAACCTGCCCGCTCGAGCAATACTGTCCTCTAATAAAAGCACCGCAATTACTCTAACCACAAGTCCCAAGCTGTCTCCTTACTGTTTATTCACCCCACTTATCACATACCTGCTGCAAAACATTCGTCCTCCTTTCTGGACTGCAAGAACTAAAGCATTCGACATTCTCAACACCTGATATTTAAACACGCTTTCTACCCCTCCTCCCAGGTAAACCCTCCCCTTAACACAGCGTCATCACCCCTTAATCTACTGCGGTCCGAACAAAGTGCCTCCAATACTTCAACTCCCATAGTGCATCCTGCCGGTTAACATCTCTCATGCGCTCGTATAAATATTATCAGTACATCTATAAATAAAACGGGACTACAAGCGATGTCCTCAGCTGCTTGAACATCACATGCTTAATTGTTCGATGTAAAATAACTCTGACGTTTCTGGAAATAAACTCATGGTGAAATATGTTGTTCCGCCTTGCACGTTGCACGTAACCTCCTCTCTGAAAGATCCTTATCATCCAGTTTATCTGTGGGTGCAAACCCAGTGGAGCCAGTTAATTGTAACAACTTTTTTTAGTATGGTTGCACACCATTTTCACATAAAAATTGTCCTTTGTTTTCATCCTTCTGAACTAGCGTGCTCACTGGTAACGTGCCCTAGCCCCAATGACACGTGGTACTTGAAAGTTCAACGTCGGGACACCAGTGAAGTGCCCCCACCAATGGCACTATCGCTGCTGCATCTGCAAACTTCTTGATCCTTAATCATCTTTGTTTATCGTTTTAAATCATTTTTAGTCCATCTTATAATTTCACTCGTTTAAACCATTATCACTCAACATGCAAGGAAATGCCAATTTTCATCTGTTTCTCATATTCATGATGGGCCATCCGAACCTCTTCAATCAAGAATACGTACTAGAGGATATTTCATCAAGAGCAGTTTATTGAAAAAACCCAATGCATTTCGGGCCTCCATGGGCCCTTCGTCAGGGGTAACTGCAAAATCAATTAAGCAAACATTATTGTAACACGCACCGTTATGTTCACATTCACGTAATTCTATTATTTACTGTATAAAACCACAATAATAATGCTTTTTATGTCTGGCTAAATGCTCTGTGAATGTTAACCAACATTGATACATATATTTACGTCATTTAAAATCAGGCAAGTATTGGTTTTCTTTCTGGCATAATCACCTAATCGCTTGCGCACTTGTGTAATACCCATCATATGAACTCACCCCTCTTTGCAGGCTCAAAACTGTCTGTGGGTTTTCATTACTTCATAATGCCTAAGCCTTGCATCCCTCCACCCGGTAACCCCCGTCTGCTAGCAGAAATGTGCTACCCACCCTTACTCTCACAGTATCAGCTCATCCACTAAACATGCCGATTGAGTCATAAAGCTTAATTTAAAAGGCAACCTGCCCGCTCGAGCAATACTGTCCTCTAATAAAAGCACCGCAATTACTCTAACCACAAGTCCCAAGTTTATTCACCCCACTTATCACATACCTGCTGCAAAACATTCGTCCTCCTTTCTGGACTGCAAGAACTAAAGCGTTCGACATTCTCAACACCTGATATTTAAACACGCTTTCTACCCCTCCTCCCAGGTAAACCTTCCCCTTAACACAGCGTCATCACCCCGTCATCAAAGAAATTAAGAGCATGTGCAATATACATACTTGTTAATCATTGTTTAAATATTGAAATGACACATTAAATAATCATGGTATGAAATAATGCAAAATTGTTGATATATTATTTGTAAGTTGGCACACCTTAGTCCAAGGAGGCAGTTGGTTTTCGGCCTTTTTCATACATTAAATTCGACTTGGGCATCAAGTTGGGTTTAATGGTACAATCATAGAACCCATTATAGTAGTCCCATTCAGAAGTTAGTCAGGCTGGGGTGTCAGTCGATAACTCTGTGTTAGCCAATGGAGCTACTATCTTTTCCACAGCAAAAATTACGTTTTGGAGATTTTGCTGTTAGTGTATATTAAAGAAATATGTCTTACTTAATATTATACAGTTCCCTGCCTTAGGGCTCAGTAGGGTTTCCTTAGGTGAGACTTACATATATTGTAAAGGGAATTGGGGGCTCTGCCATTGGTTTCAATGACAAAGTCAAACTTGCAGTTTTGAAACTGCTCTTTCAGGCTGAAGTGGCAGGCTGGTTGCCATTTTCTACTTTTGTCACACACAGGGTGGCACAACCAGTGCTGTAGCCCTGGGTGGACACTCTGTCTTACATGCCTTGGATACCCTGGGTACCATATACTAGGGCGTCATAAATATGTCAGTCTATGCTAATTGGGTATAGCCAATTCAACATACATTTTGTACTGGATTACAACACCACGACTGAGGTTTGGTTAGCAGGTCTCAGTGCACTCTCAGAGTCAAAAAACCTGCACCATCAGTTCAAAATTCTGTGGGCGATCACGCAAAAAAAGGCATTTCCTTACAATCAACAACTGTTGTTGTGCTCACCTCTAAGTTAAAAAGTGCTACCATGTGGCAGCTGTCATAAGTGCTCGCATTAACAATGAAGTGCTGGTGCCGAGCACCAGAAACCACTGGTTCAAATTAAGCACTGGGTGGTTGATTAGGTCATCATCAAAAACCCTGTGAAGATACCCAAGGGTGAGTTCACATTTTCCTTGCCATTACAAGTTAAAAAAGTTGCCACCACCACAGTATTACTAAAGGATAAGGGTTGATTAAAAAAAGCTCAAACCAGGGCAAGTTGACATTCTTCAGAGAAATAAAGAAAAAGGTGTAGCACATTCATGGGAGGATTTTGATGGTTTAAATCGAAACCTTGATAAATCTGCACGTGAACAAGTGTTGCATGATTACTCTGATATGCTTGCTTGTAACCCAGGTAGTCAGTCAAATTATATTTCACTCAGTAACACTGATGCTGCTTTTACAGGGTACGCCTGCTACAGTTAAAATAGTTAAAAGACCAGTGAAAGATTCAAATATTTTGTTCTGTTCTAATGTTTATTGTTTCCTTTTAACTTGTTTGTTTCTTTTCACAGTTGTGTTTTCTCTTCTGTTTTTTTTCTTTTGCTGTTTGAAAAAAGGGACATGTTAGTCTGTGCTTTGAATTATGCCCCCTTGCCGTTGCTATGTATTCTTAGAATTCTCTGTAGGCATTCTTTAGGATCTGATGGTCCTCATTCCTTCTCCTGGTGCTGAGCTGCATGCACCCAGAGAGTCTGAGGCGTTCTTCCTCTTCATGGACATACTGGTATTTTATCGAAACATTCTTCACCATCGTGGTTTGTGTATGGCTGGGTCACTACGAACTATTATATCACAAGGCATAATGACATTTGCCTGGCAATTGGAACAATATTAAGCAAAGATCCTTTCCCAACGGTATGGCATCCATTACGAGCAAAATATCCATGCCTACCATTGCTCTAGTGATGGGTGTGATACCACCTTTTACTGAGGTGTGTGGCATTGGTTTTGAATTTCAGGAGATTTCATTTGAAGAAACTGACAATCATGCAGGCTCTAAATCCCCACTTCTGTTTAAGATGCCCTCGTCCTCTGACTAGATTTGTTAAGGAAGTCTGTTCTTAATTGACACTTTTCATAATGCAAATGACAAGCATTGCCGAAATGCAAAATAAGGCCCCCACCCCAGAAAAAAAGAAGAGGGTCCCCTGAAGAGTGGGGGGGGGCACCTGAAAGGTTGTACTCCCACAAGAGTCACTGGGGCTGCAGGGGACTGCATGATGCCCATGCACAGCTCAATTTGAGAAGTTAATATACCTAGAAGGAGTCCTAGGTCTCACCATTCCTAAAAAAGCATAGGCAGAATGAAGTCATCGCCATTAACCCCACAATGAAGTTACAAGAGTATAAAAGGTGCCAGATGATAGGTTGTGTGGTTTCTGTACTCAGTACTTAATCTGTAATAAAATATGTGCCAGGGCCCTCGCCAGTGGGCCACTGCAGCTTCAACCACCCATTGCCTTGCCAGCACTGCCGACGACAATACCTAAGCAACTATCAACCATAACACTCCAGCAAGTGTGATTGTTCAGACTATTCCAAGCCCTCAAAGCTATAAGAATGGCTTGAGTGAGAGGAATTAATCGTATTTAATGTATATTGAATGAATAAACAGAGGTTGTTCTGCTCATCTCTAAAGTAGAGGGAAAGCGCCACCATGTGGCAGACTGTCATAGTGCCCGTATTCACAATTACGTGTGGGTGCCGAGCACCCAAAACCACCCGCTCAAATTAAGCACTGGTACTCACTGAGTGTGAAGACAACGCAGATTGATGATCTGTCTTCTGTTTCGTCATTTTAGACTCTGGGGACACTGACCTGCTGATGCTGCTGAGTTTTTCAGCTACATTGGAGTCTCAGTTTTATCATTGAATTGGAAACATGGATTTTTATTAGACCAGAAAACTGGAATTGCAGTAGTACAGTGGGGTGTGGCAGAGCTCATGCAGGACCCCATTTTCCTTCAATGTATATATTCAATCATTCATCCATTTGTTATAAAACTTTGGGGTCAACCTCCAAAATTATAATAATAAAACAGTGCCTGACAAAAGCTCAGATATATTTTGCATTCTCAAAGAATGGATGAATATAAATTTGTGTAGTTTGAATCCTGCAACAAGTCAATTTTTTATTGTAGTCGGGGTTACTGATGGCCAGGGCACAAGTCCTAAAAAAAGAAGTGAGGGGACTAAACTAGTTAGGCAGTATGCAAGTGACATCACGGCAAGTGACATTATGACATGCGACATCACGTTGCGCGACATCGCAGGTGACATCACAGGGATTGACACCACAGGAAGTAGCATCACAAGAAGTGACATCCGATCTTAAGCCCTCACACACATGTTTAACAGGTCTCTCATGAGTACATTTGAGCGTATTTCAAGTATACATGCACACCCTCCTGATTTAGGCAGAAGATTCACACTTCTGTAAGCTACACATTAAACAATGTTGCCTTTTGTCAGCGTAAAGCTTCCTTTCTAACTTTCTAACTCTACTGCCAGACTACTCAACCAAGCATAGTATTCCATATGCAGCACATTTACATGTAGATATGATTCCTTTAGCTGCCTGGGCTCGCCGAAAGTGAGACCACTCTCCTATGCGAAGTACTCTTACACAGCCTTACCCACCTGCACTCATTTTAGGAGATTGGGACTAATTTTCTGCCAAAAGACCATGATCCAAAGCACGAGAGAAAGACAAAAAAGGAAGAAAGGAGAGAGATAAGAAAACAATGATGATGGCAGAAAAGGGGATTAAAAAACAGCCTGCAAGATTAAGCAATTTTAGGGCAGTGAAAGAATTAGGTTATGACAACCTTGGCATTCAGCAATAGGACCCTAAAAAAAGTTTGGGGCTCTGCAGTGATATTTTTACAAATTACACACTGCTCTCCAAAATGTCACCTCCACATTTAGCAGCAGACATCTCTCATGTTCCTATTGTTGGCATAACTGTATCTAACTACATCAAAAAACGGGGGGAGGTAGAGGGATATGCTAGGTCCACCCTCTTGTTGCAAAAGTAGACCTACAAAATCCAAGATGTCGGATAAGGAACCTAGCAAAAAAGGGAAAGGATTTTCGCTCAATCTCAACTCCACAACATCACTGCACTACACATAGTTCCTCACTAAAAGTGCTCCTACGTAACGTCTCAAATCGTAGCACGCCTCAATCCACAGCGGATTGAGATGGCCCCTATGATGAAGCATGTCACCAAAGGGAAACCCTTATGAGTGAGGTGACTCAAGAAAGGAAATCTTTTCTTTCCTGCTGATTTTCCGAATCAGATTGAGTGAAAATACTTTCCCTTTTTTTCTAGGTTCCTTACCTGACATCTCGGATTTTGTAGGTCTATAACTGTATCTAAACCACCCTTACATTTGCCAGCACAACCTGACAGCTTACCCTGGAATCAGTACCACCAGAATGCCCACACAACGAATGGGCCCTACATTTCAAAATAGAAGGTATCAGCTTCACATCAAAATAAGTGTAAGCCGCACAGTATACAAAGATGAAATGGAAATGGCTATAAAGGTAACTCACAAGAGAAAGGCACATGCAGTTCAGTCCCATCTTGCACTTTCAAGAAAATATTGGCCTTCCGAAGGAAATATGACTAGTTTGCATAGAAAACTACTAGATGTAGGAACAGCGAGAGACACCACAAACTATCGCCAGTAATCAGAAACTATACCAGACTATGTTCTCTAATAAGACCTCTGCATGTTCTAGACATGTTACACTGCCAACATGGTGCACCAGAGATGGCCTACTTGACCTACTTTATTAAAGTAACACTAATCTGTGGGCTCACCTGTGCACTGTAACCTCACCCTGCAGGAACCAGCCCTAGGCAAGCAAACATGATCTTTCATTTCATTGATAGCATAGCTCTGTATTACTTCAGTCTTACAGATGTAAGAGCATCATAACAACAAAGCTAACCTGTGTTATTGTGTTGTAATACAGTACATTGCAAACCTTGCAACATCGCTGCAGTAGGTAGGAGTGAGAGGGCAAAAAACAAAAGCACCCATCCCCGGCAGGGTAACAGCTTGGTAAAATTGAACACTGCCATATTTCCAGAGTCACAAAAATGCAACTTGTTTTCCTTTCAAGGAAAACAGCTCTTCAACATTTAGTGATTGAAACTGGTAAATAAAGCATACAATATCAAATGCTTGGAAATAATTTTTTGTTGCAGTGTGACAGATTTAGATACATCTGCACAAAACTGAAATATTTGGGTCATGGAGGAGCAAGCAGGATTATACATGGCAGTCCTTGAAGTGAAAAGTACACAGCAGCAGCATCTGCCTGCCACCCAAGCTTCAACCTAATTTGCCAAGATTTAAAGACAAAGCATTAACCTCTGATGTAAAACAGGAGAAATAAAGATAAGTCCATCTAATTGCTGAAATGAACATGTGAAAGTAGAAAGCTTGGCCAAATCCTGTGAACCTAGGCAAATCTATTGTGTTAGATTTAATAGGCTGTAATGTTGTACCATGTATAATAAGAATCTGGGATGTGGGGAAAGGAGGAACCAAATAGGTTTACCGCCGGGAAGAAATGTTTGATGAAAGTTTGACTACAATGTCCACCTGCCTCCTTACCCTCATGGTTTCTATTTAAGAAGCTACCAAATGGGTCGGTATGTATGGCATGTATGAGGATGGTGAATGGAAGTTTTACAACTGAATGTAAACAAATAGGATACTAATGGGATTCTTGTGAGGTCCTGAAGAAAGCCAACTAACCCGGTGAGGCATTGGTGTGACAGCTAAAACATGTTGATCCAGGGTTTCAGAGGATACTAGTTTCCTTTGTGCATTCCCACCTATTTTTAACTCCGTCAGGGTGCCCTTTGAAAGTAAAATTATTCCCCAGGACACCCTAGACTATTTTAAATCTAGGATTCCACCCAATAACAAAAGAGCTTCCTTGGCAACTAAGATTGAGCCCGCCCAGATGCATTAGGTATCTGGACAAGGACTCCATGATGAAGCATGCCACTTGGAATTCCAATGGGGGAGAGCCCTTTTAATATCATAGAGTGATCCTCCTGGGCTGGTATGAAGAGCTAGGCTAACCATGGTAGGGACTCGCTCCTATTGTTTTTGTATGGTTGAGCGTTTGGGGAAAGTGAGCATACACTGTGTCACTCCTTCTTGGAATATAGTAATAAGACTCTAAGTCACATATATAATGTATCCGACACTTGACTTTCATCTGGCTTCTACCAGCCAGCGACACTCTAACCTAACTCACAAAGAACTAAAGACAAAACATTGTCCTTTGATGTGAAATAGGAAAAATAAAGAGATGTCTAGTTAGTGGCAGGGTTGCACAAAGTGAATGCATAAAACCAGTGTCCTGCCCGTGACATCCGTATAACAGGTGGGGGCCGTGGTGAGGATTGAGGGCTGTTGCCCTGGTGCATTGCTCTATCGAGAAGAGGATGTCGTACTGTGAGATGCGCAGCACTGTTAGACAAACAAGCATTATACACCTTAAACGGTCGAGGCACGCAAGACAGCCCGGCAGCTTTCACAAGAGTAACCTCAAAATCAGGAGCAACCATCGACTACACCCTGGCAGACCCAGATTTTTCCCCTTTGAGATAATAGAAAGAGGAGAAAGCGACCACTATCCTCAATTATTTACATTAACTGACCTCATGAAAAAGTCTCAGCCATCAAGTGCGCTGACGCATTCTACCCAACTGTAGAATTTAAAATGGTTAACATGGAACGAAAACACTGCAGATAAAATTATGGATTCGTGTATACATTTCCTGACCACTACAGGAGCAAAACCACTGGGGATAGATGCTTTGGAGTGCCTAGTTAACAGATTGCACAGAATGTTTATACATAGCTCCAAAAATCAAAAAGCGGCCGGATCATCGTGTCAGAATGGTTCACTATAGCGCTAAGGTAAAAAAAAAAAAACTGAACAAAGCATTGAGACTATTGCGAACAAATGGTCAACAACCTTCCTGGGAGGCCCTGACATCAATTAAACAAATGAAAAAAGACCTAAAAAAGGAGACCCGGGACGCCAAACGTAAACACAATGAGCAGCTCTGGACAAAAATGCTCCATGTAAGTCGACAAAAAAATTCAAAGCAGTTCTGGGCCCAGATCAATGTTCTAGCTAACGGGAAAAATCGGCACTTTAACTCAGATATAACCGAGCATGCATGGCAAGCTCATATAGAAGCAACATATAATTCACAGACAGCACCCAGAGCAACAACTGAAAACGAAATAGGGAAGGCGATACAAACATACCCTAGCACCGCCAGTGAGACTCTAATAAAAGAGCAGAAGCAGGCAGAGACATTGAATCAAATCTCACAGGCCCGTAACCAGATGACCAGTAACCCGTATTTGGAAAATCATAGCAACCCACAAGCAAAACAAAAAGAAGGAAAATTGCACCAAAATCATCCGGAAACATCAGGGTCGGATCAACTGGTCGTCGACAACCAGACTTCACAAAAACAAGTAATGAATATCATAAAAAAGCAGAGATCAGACGGAGCGCCGGAATCCAACGGTCTGCCAAACGCCCTATTCAAAAAAGACCCACAATTTTGGTCTAAACATCTAGCCACACTGTTTGACAACATTTGGGAATCCCACACTATCCCCGATTCATGGCGAGGAAGTATATTGCACCCAATATTTAAAGCAGGGGCTCGCGCAAATCCCTTAAACTACAGGTTAATAGCCCTCATAGACGTCGAGGCAAAAATCTACGCTGCAAACCTGCTTAAGGATCGAGAAGATTGGGTAGAAAACATCAAACTGATCCCCAACACACAGACGGGCTTTCGAGCCGGAATGGGCACTTTAGCAAACATTTCCGCCGTTACACTCCTGGCCAATCAATCTATCGCATACTCCAAAGTACCCTATGCGTGTTTCGTGGACCTCAAGGCGGCCTTCGACAAGGTCCCTAGACAAGCCCTATGGGCAAAAATGAAATCCTGGGGTGCACCCTCAAACTTATTAAATGCAATCATAGACCTTTACTCAAAAACATGGGTTCAAATAAAAATGGGAGATGGTCGAAGCCTAACAAACAAAATCACTACCATCAATGGCTTAAAACAGGGGTGCGTGTTGGCCCCCTGTTTATTTAATATATACACAGCTGACCTAGACAACCACTTACGTTCAACATTAGGCGATCCTCCAAAACTGGGGAATGAGAGAACAGCAAGTCTGCAATACGCAGATGATATTGTGTTGCTCTCCCAAACGCCTCGTGGCCTACAACGATTAATAAACAAACTGGTAGAATACACAGACCTCAACCAACTACAGATAAACTTTTAAAAAACAATGGTCATGTGTTTTTCAAGTCCACAGGAAAAAAATACCAAAATTCACTTGGACGATTAACAGCAACAGTTTGGACCGCGAGGAGACATACAAGTATTTGGGGTTAACGCTGGATAGCCATCTTAATTACAAGCAACACCAAGAACACCGGAAAACTAAAGCTAATCAATTACTCTTTGCATTTAAAACCTTGCAAAAAAAACGTAGTGACAGTTCCACTACCCACTTATTAAAGGTCGTGGCATCAAAATTTCTACCCGCAATCACATACGGTTCCGAACTATTAAACACAAAAGATGCAACATCCTTGAATATCGCCCAATCCAGCCTCTTCAAAAAACTGTTCCACATCCCGCGCCATATCTCACAAGACCGAATAAGACTTGAATTTGGGCTAAAAAACCAGATCATGGCAAGACAGGGAGCGCTGGTCAAGTACTACTGGAGAATGCGAGCAGCGGAGGACGACTCCCTGGTACACTGCTGCTGGCTGGAGGTCGAAAAACAATCAAAGCTGACTAATTCGGCCTATTAGTTCCTAAAAAATCAATAGAGGCTTTAAAGTTAGAGGAAGCATGGCACACTGCACTGTCCTACTCGGAGTTCAAGCAATTGGTCAAAAAAGTATTCAACCAAATGTCCCAAGACCAGGACAAAGCCTCGTTGTCGATGAAAACAAATGCTTGGATGGTGCTGCCGACATATAAAAAGCTAAAGCCCCAACCATACCTTTTGGAACACTTTGCAAACCGAATGAAACGGCAATTAATTCTACTGAGACTGGGAGTGTACCCAACTAAAGATTTAACACCCAAATGGAAACGCACCTGGCCTTCAATGGACTGTCGCCTTTGTGGACAAGATGACGAATCAGTGCTCCACCTACTTTGTATTTGCCCGGCACTATTATCAGAACGGAAAAGACTGCTGCGGCCGTTATTGAAAAAAGAACTGATAAGGACATGCAGGTCCGCAGTAATAAAATGTCTAGGAGGGTCAACAGTGCAATTGGCATGCAAATCATTAAAGCTTTTGAATCTAGCTGCAAAAGCGTTAGAAAAGAAAGACACGGAACTTGATTCAGAAAACGCTTAGACATTTACTTCAAAGCAAATATACAAGAACCAGATCCCGCAAGGTTGAACAACTCCATAAGACTAAAAGGCACAATTTGCACAGTTTTTCTTTTCTTTCC
The DNA here is from genome assembly GCF_964263255.1 of Lissotriton vulgaris. NCBI lineage: Eukaryota > Metazoa > Chordata > Amphibia > Caudata > Salamandridae > Lissotriton > Lissotriton vulgaris. Next base: position 1,717,464,650 of record NC_141694.1, on the reverse strand, counting down.
TTCGTCTTACTGATTACAATGTTTTAAAGTGAAACTCTACTAATTAACTAGTATTCAGACATGAATTTTAAATCACAAGTGTTTGTGTTTTTAGCCAACCATCTTCGTATGATTTAAACCAAATCAAATAAAGTATTTTTTTACTTACTTACTTACTTACTGTGCAATGCTGTGACCTAACGTTTTCCTATGTGCACTGTCACAAACCCATATGCCAGGAGAGGGGACCCTGGTGAAGTGAGAAGGCTGTTGCCTTGGAGCAGCGTGCAGTTTCGAAGAAGAAGCAAGCCATTACTTGCGGAGGAAGATCAATGATTTAACTACCCAACAATCCAGGAGGACCCAAGACCTGCAGCCAGATTCAGGGATGCCTACCACATAGGCAGAGGAGCATGTGGGCACCTGCAGCCTCTACCGTAGCATCCAGTCTTCTGGTCACCACCAGTCCACATATGCATGACAGGGCGCTCCGACCATCCGCTCCTGTACAAGCGGGATAGACTGGATACTTGGCCACCAATACTGGGCTTACTCTGACTGACACACTACAGCGCCGAGGCACTTTGGGGCTGATTCACAGAAGTCAAGCTAAACCAAAAGTTGATATAAGTTAGACTTCTGGTCTAACTTTACCTTTGAGAATAACTGAGAAGCAGTAACGTTTAGGGCCAATTCACAAAGGTAAAGTTAGACCAAAAGTCTAACTTAGGCCAAAAGTCTAACTTGACTACTTTTCAGTATTCACAAAGGTAAAGTTAGACCAAAAGTCTAACTAAGATCAAAAGTTTAACTTTACTTGTAGTAACTTACCTTTGTGAATACCGAAAACTAGTAAACTAACGGTGACATGCATCAATAAAACGTTGTGCGATTCCTTATTAGCGATTTTTAAGGAATCGCAAATAAGGAATCGCAAAACGGGATGCATGATATAAATTGCATAATATTTGCGATTCGGCAATAATCGCAATTTTTACCAAATCGCAAAAATTATGCGAATTTCAATTTGCGATTTCGCAATTCCCATTGATTCCTATGGGCCAAAAGGCCCATAGGAATCAATGGGAATAGCGAATTCGCAAATTGAAAATCGCAAACTGTTGATGCATTCCATGGGTGCAGGGGGGGGTCCTTTGGACCCCCCCCTGCACCCCTGAAATGTATTTTGGAGTGCATGTTTCAAACATACATGTCCTAAGGACATGTGTGTCTGTAACATGACAGTGTTTTTAAATGCAAATTAGAGCATTTTAACACATTTTCGCAAATTACCACGAGGTTCAACCTCGTGGTAATTTGCACCCCAGATTTGCGAATTTGCAATTTTAAAATTATTCATGCATTGCTTTTGAGGAATCGCAAATTTGTGATTCCTTAGAAGCAATCGCATTTTTGGGATTCGCTAAAAATAGCGATTTTCCCAAAAATGCATGATGCATCTCAAAACATGATTTTGCATTCGCAAACGGCCGATTTTAGCGAATCGCACCGTTTGCGCATGCAAAAATCGTTGATGCATGTTGGTGTTAGACTTTTGGTCCGCCTTTCCCTTTGTGAATCGGGTCCTTTGACTTTCTTAAAGCCATCAGGGAACTTCTAAGACTTAAACTCACTAGCGGGCCTAACTGGAATGCCGCCTCACATAAATAGGGAATAACCTCGCTCCTTTTACAGGGAACTGGAACTCGAGAGCTGATATAAGGAAAGCTAGTGTGCCTGCATTTAAAAGACAGTACAAACAATAGGATGGTCCTAGTGACTAAATATACAATATTGAATTACGTATAAAAGAGATACAACATTCGGTTTGCTTTGAGAAATGAAATCCATTTTATATGTTATAATAGAAATTGTCAAAGAACATTTATACATAAAGTGTAGTATGGCTGCTCAGTAATGTGCAAAGTGGTAGTGCTCATATGCATAGTGATTTTTAAAAAAAGACAGAAGGAGGAATCATAAAAGTATATAAAAAAGTATATATTTTTTTTCAGGATTGAAAAATGGTTCGAGCTGTTCACAAAGACCCAATAAGAACCTATTTGTATGCTGTTTTGTAATATAAATTCTATTCCATAGTAAATACAGGTCGATGGTCAAGGGATTTAGACTCATCACTAAAAGGAATAGGGATAAAAAAAAAAGGCCAGACAGAATGTCGACTTTTAGACCTGACTAACATCTAGTAATCCAGGTTTGGCATGCGGGTCATCATCAGGACAGATAGAAAAATAAAGATCAAAAAGGCAACCTGGGTGAAAATAGAAAAGATCAATTACTAGAACTTCATGTTTGAAGGGAAAATTATTCTCTATCCATCCGCTAACAAGAGCCACCACTCACATAGGATAGTGTGAGCGAAAGGGCTTGAACAATAACTTAGGCTACCAGGGCCAAGTTGCTCCCAGTGCTGGGGAAATGTAGAGATCAAGCCAAAGATTCTAATATCATCAGAAAAATATATTTCTCAAAACACATAACCACATGATCACAGTTACAACCAACACTGCGATCATGCCTCATTAGATGAAGAAATGCGCTGATGTGTATACCTTCCTGCAGTGCCATACTTACCCCAGACAGGTTAGGGTTACATCGAGCATGTGTCTTATGAGAAAATTTGGGTCCGAGTAGTATACTTATATTCAAATGATGACGGCAACTAATCCAAAAGTACAGAGTACACATGGCACAAGTGAATCGCTGCCATTCCTGAAAACAAAGAACGGAACAGTGGTCAATGAAAATTGTCCCATATCTACCAGGGTGGTGACAGGAAAAAGGAGGAAAAAAAACAGGGGGACAGAGAGTGCTTACCTAGTTGCAACTGTCTGACATTTGTCTGGATGTCAAAACTGTTCAGTCTCACTCAGATGAATTAAACAAATGGATGCAGCCGAGTCAGAATGCACGCTTACATGCTGTTCCGACCGCATGCCTTGGATGCAAAACACATACTCCCAAGATGGCCGCTCCACATCCTAGTTCTAAAAGGACAACTTCTGAAAAATTGTTTTTTCATTGGGCCAACTACGAAGAAACGTCTAAAAAAAAATAAGCATTGGCATAGCCAATAAGTCTCGCCTTTCTGACCTTATAAGTGTTTAGTTATCCAGCACAATATCCTTGGTGCAACAACATCACCTGTTGCATGGCTAAACACGTATAAGGTCCCAAAGGCGAGACCTATTAGCTAGGGTGGGCGGCCAGCTACGCTCCGTGCACGGAGTGTGCGTAGTGTCGCCTACTCCGCATTTTGCGGAGCTGGCGGAGCCAGGCGGCAGTACGCACGCTCCGCAGACGGAGCGTAGCTGGCCGCCACCCGCCTCCCTCCCGCCCTCCCTAAATACTTTAAAATAAAGGAATGCAATAATTTAAAAAGCACTTACCTTGCCGCCGCTGCCCGCCGCGTCCCCGGGGCTCGTCATCTCTTCCGTCTTCCGTCTTCTTCAGTAATGCGCATGCGCGGGCGGCCGCGCATGCGCATTTTCACGAGAAAATGCGCATGCGCGGCCGCCCGCGCATGCGCATTACTGAAGAAGACGGAAGATAGCGAGCCCCGGGGACGCGGCGGGCAGCGGCGGCAAGGTAAGTGCTTTTTAAATTATTTCATTCCTTTATTTTAAAGTATTTAGGGAGGACGGGAGGGAGGCGGGTGGCGGGGCTGGCGGCCAGTGGTTTTGCGGAGTGGGGCTACGCGGAGTGCGGAGGTGGGTGTAGTTTCTCGCCCACTTCGCGAAGCCCCACTCCGCCAACTCCGCCCAGGGCTACTATTAGCTATGCTAATTTTTGTTTATGATACTATGGAAATTTTAGGCCTCCCTCTGGGATGACTTGGAAAAATAAAAAAAAGAAGGATTCGGCTTTGCAAAAGGTTTCTTATGCCAGGTCAACATGGCAGTTTTAAAACTACACACACTTGCTGCAGTGGCAGGCCTAGAGACATGTTTTATTTAAGTGCAACTTTAATCGGTGGCACAATGAGTGCTGCAGACTGCTTGTAGCATTTAATTTACGGGCCCTGGGTACAGGCAGTACCATATATTAGAATGTTAAAAGCAAATAGAGCACAGGCACTTCACCACATGAGTAAAGTGCTCAGTGTCTACCGCCAATAAAAATAGGGTTCTGTAAAAAAGCGAGAGAAAAAAAAGGGGTTGCTCTGTAGAGAGGCCAAATTTCCAACAACAGTTGTATGGCTCCATGGGTAAAAGCTTTCTAATTACATCTGCAATGATCAGACAGCTACAAGTTTGAATCCTGGCAAAACAGGGAAGTCAGTGACCTGAGTGCTACTGAATTTGGTAACAGTAGCATTTGTTATTCACAGTGCTTAAGAACAGCAAAAATACATTTTAAATTGATAGATAAACACAAAATATTACGGACGCTTACCACCAATATGCAAACAGAGAGCATCATCATATCAATCAACACTATTCCAAAAATTACCTCCCATAGGGCAGAGAAAGCAATATGCCAGGCGAGGGACTCATAATGCCAAGAACAGCCACAATGTGGCAATATTAAAACCATTGACAGGCGCAAACATTATGCTAATGAGGGTGCAATTATGTTAAAGATGGCCACAATGTGCCATGCGGTACCACCATTATGGGGGTGGCTGCATTAGGAGGGGACAGTCATGATTCGGAGGCCATAAATGAGGCTGGTATGGGCAACACGTCATTGCCACCATTATGTCAGGCTATCATGAGTGTGCCCATAATATATCAAGAATGACTACGATTATGCAAGCATATTTTATGCCAGTTGTGGGTACTATAATAACAATGATGCACGCAATATAACAAGTATGGCTAGCATAAGTCCAGGTCCTGAATTATGCCTGAAGTGGCCAACATGACTAGGGAAATAGCAATATGGGAAACTTGATATCACTATTATAAGAGAGGCCCCTAGTAAGTTAGGGTAGGTCCCATCATGCCAAAGATGGCTCCAGTACATAGGGGAAGGAAGCTTACTAGATGCTTCACATGTTGGGGGTTAGGTGGGTGGTGAGCTCCCACTCTTTCACCCAGACACATGCATTCAGTGCCACTGCCTTTGCCCTTCTGCTAGACCGCAGTGGTTTCAGCCCCATCACTCTAATAGTAAAATCGCATCCCAAACTATGCTTGTGTGGTTTTGTAATACAAGGCAAATGCAATGTGTACAGCTTTTGCCATCACCCGAGAAACATCTCAGGAATGTGTCACCTCTGCCTTATTGTTAACTTTAGAATAATGAGACCTTCTTTTAATCTGACTATAGGCTATGGTAGCATATTCTGTACTATGCTTAATGCATACTTTCAGCAACTTTTTTGCCCACATCATATTTTTCACAAATAAACAATTTCGGTGATTATTTGAATTAACAAGGAGGGACATCAGTGGAATAAAGGAGTTTACCAAAACCCATATTTTCCAGAATCGTTCATGGCACAGTGCTGCTAGGCATAAAACAACAGAGCACAGTCCTTCCAACAACGCCAGCACGTGGGCATGTTTACCCGACATATCTATACGGCTAGGTACCAAAAAAAATACCAGAACGAAAATAAACAATCGTCACAAAAACACGGAGTACAAAACAACGAACCTGCTATAGAAACGAGTGAGTTATGTTAAAATAAATACGTTTCTGTTCCATTCGGAAATGAGCAAACCAAACTTTGCAAAATAGAATGGCAAAACGAAAAAGGAACTAACTAAACATGTAAATCAGAAAAAAATATTAGAGAAATAAATACTACAAGATGCATGAAAAAAGAACAACTTGTGTGATCCTACATTCAGCGTGCGCAGACCCCGTTTAAAGTTCCACTAAAGGTTACCACTTTTTAATTCGACAGGAAAACGCTCGATTTTTAGACCGAGAGATGCCTTTTTTCTTTGACCCTTATCCAGGAGTGTTTGGCACTGTTTGAAGTGATATTATTTATGAAAGGTCTTTTTTTAACTTGCATGTCATTTACTATGATTAGACACTGCGAGACGAGGTTGACAAGACCACCGAGTGTCGTCATCAAAAATAAGTTGTTAAAAAGTCTAATGGGGAATCACTAGAAAAGGCACAATAAACGTACCCCCAATATTGTGTGCGTGACGGGAGGCTCCTGTGTTTCACACTGTCGTTTCCGGTGCAGTGACATCTCTTCTTAGGACTTTAGAAACCCTCATTACCACATTTTAACAATAGCTACAATATGCATGTCAGTGCTGAGCCGCTGTGCAAGGGTTACACACTTCACGAGACAGAGAGCAACACGTTGATCTGAAGCCGGAACCGTGTTATAGCTCGGAGCCCTTTCCAAAGGCTGTAGTTATCCTCATCCTAAAAAGAAATGCCTCGCTTGTTCATATGTACAAGCACAATGCAAGCAAAAAAAACAAGCCGAGAACGGAGAAATAAAAAGTGCGTCAGCCATTTTTGAAGGCAAACGCGTAATACGAAAAAAAAAAGCTTAGGGGCTAATTGAGAGACACTGTCTCCCGCCACAAGTAAAAGATCAAATTCCGGTGGGCGGGGCCAAAAGAGGACAGGGTGGTAACCCTCAGTGTAATGATTGCCTCTGGTGCAATCATTCCACTGTGCATTGCCTAATCTATGACGCAAAACGACGTGCTCAAATCAAAAATGGAGGCGGAGCCGTGACAGGACTTCTGGAATCTTATAGATTCCAAGATCCCTTGGATGACGAGACCAGCGCATGCGGTGCTTTCGCCAGGCCGAGACCTAAAAAAGGCAGAGCTTTTGAATACAACTCAACGTGTGCATAATTTTTCAAAAACATCATGACATCCGGTATTTTTTCTCCAATATTAATTTTGAAATGATCTGGACAGGAAAAACAAATCCTTCTCCTGCCTTTAAACAAAAAACATTAAAAAAAACTATAGCACATATATACAATTCACAAATTTGGAACATGATAACAAAAGACAAAACAGTTTTCGACGTTTAAAATACTATGTATGGTACACCAACATATGTATGGAAGGGGCCCAAAATATTGGTCCATGAAACTCACATGGTACATGCCAAGGAGGAAGCTGAGATCAAGCACTGAGTCACTACTCACTCCTTTGAGAATTCAAACTGCCAGGAATGGAGGTCGCCCTTTCTCCTTTTTGGCTCCATCCCTCTGGAATAAAATGCCTCTCAGCCTGCGCAGGCACAACCTCCGAACACACTAGTTTCCGAAAGAAGCTTAAGACCTGGCTTTTCTGCTAATCTTTGCTACCTACCCTTTTGGTCAGAATCGTCTGCATGCGCCATGAGACTCTTTTGGACGTGATATGTGCGCAATACAAATATCCTGACTTGACTTGACTTGACTTTTTACAGAAAAAATAAAATGGTGTTATTATATGGCATTACTCTCATGTTGTAAATAGAAACACGTTTGTGGATAAGCAAGATACTATCAACATTCCTACATCTGTGGAAATAAATATCCAAGTAAAGCTAGTATTCCTGCCTTTACTAGACTGCCTATATTATTTGTTCACAAAATACGTGTGTGGATGTACAGCAGAGTTCTTCAATCTGTGGGGCGCGCCCCCCTGGGGGGGCGCGCCACCATCCCAGGGGGGGCGCGAACTCCTCCCTAAGATTGAACCTTTGTTATCTCTTTTACTGTCCCACGTGGGGATTTTCGATTTGCTGCGGCTCCGGCTTTCCTATCAGCACGTAGGAACGTCACCAATGAGGAGGACAGCAGCTAGCTGGCATGTTTTTTTCCCCCCACCATCTGCGTGTTTGTGGTGAGTGCCGTTGTTCCAGAACAAGTAACTTGAGCAGCAAACGTGTAAGTCCTTAAGCAACAGCCAAGAAGGTGTTAACTGCTGCTGAACGCGCCTCTTAGCGCCCAGGTGTGAATGCTCTCGTTCTGTTTTAACTGTGAGAAAGCCTGATCCTATTGAAAAGCAGTGTTAACTCCTTGTTTCCCTCCCCAGTGAGGGTTTGTAAGTATGTTTCATTTTATTTTCATAGTTTCCAGCGCCACAAGCACGGGTAGTAGAGCAACACGAAATACATGTTGACATTCTCTTAAATGCCATCCCTGTCTAGTGCTTTCTAAAACAGGAACGAGGCACCGCAATATGATGCAACACAGAAGCGGCAGGCACAGATAACACATGTTTAAGCGAAAACCAAAGACAGCAGCTCCGATATTATTAAAAGCATGAATTTTTTAAACCACCGCACCCACCCACTGTCAAAAACAATGAGAACTGATGAAAGAGCGAAAATAGGAACAGAAAGATCAACAAGTCAAAGGCGAACCCATCTGAGTGGGATGTGGAAGCTGTGATCACAAAATAAGAAGGGGCTTCATTTTAAGAAGCTTTCACTAGCCCCAAAACGGCATGTTTGGCAATAATCACAGGGTCCTGGGTTTGTTACGTTTTACCAACTATGGCGCAGTTTTGCACTTATGTAAAGTTCAACAAGTGACAATTTATTTTCTAGTGGTCAGACAGCGTAAATGCCGGGAGCTGTAAATATGGATGCAAAATATCCCCTGCACCACTGTAATCTACATAGCATGGACATAAAATTAAATGAAAATAATAAATCTGTAATCCTTCCAATTACAGGACCTGTACCAACAGCCCCCCAGTGAGATTTCCTCAGGTGTCCCTCTCCCTCGCATTCAATACCTGCTTATTCTCTTTCTGCATTGGTCTCACACTAGCCCCTGCCCTAATACCCCATACCTACGGAATTGTTATCCCTCCAGCTGCAAAGTGCACAGTTGCTTTCTATGTATTCAAGTTTGCTAGTGACATATAATCCGTACATGGAGCATGTCTTCAAAGCCTCATGCATCTCAAACCTACATCCCCCACATAAGACATGCTGCATCCAGGGCCGTCTTAACAGCATTCTAAGCCCCCAGCCAAGCAGTGCGCGAGGCCCTTCCTACACAACCACTCACAGGAATAACAAGCATTTGCAATGCAATAGGTCTGGCATTATTAATGTTGGAGCTATTGGTTATTTAGCAATGCCAATAGCTCAAACTTACATAATGAGAGACCTATTGCATTGCAAATGTTTGTTTGCTTACTGTGAGGGCTGCAGTACTTTTGGGGTTTATGAGATACTCCGGGGGGCAGATTTACAAGTCCCTTGCGCCACATTTGCGTCATTTTTAACATGGAACAAATGACGCAAAAGTGTCGCAAGGGGCTTGTAAATCTGCCCCCTAGTCTTCTGTCTTCAGAGGTAACTTTAGGGCAGCAGCCCCTTTTCTGCACAGAGAAGCCAAATCACACCATTTCAAACCCGTTTGTAAATATTTGGAAAATGTTTAACTTTCTCTAAAATATTCCCAGACTGGAGTTCAACCATCACTTAAGCCTCCCGGGCAATTGTGTGGAATGTTGCACTTGGGCTGCATTAGAAGAGCACAGCAGCCAAGCTGGAAAGGTAGTAGTTTCTTTCAGAATTATACAGGCAGGCGGCAACATCCACAGGGCTAAAAGGTCTTCAATTTGCCAAAAGAAAAATGCCAGACATGTGTTCATAAACAGCCTGTGAAATTCCTTGTTTTGGCACTAAATGCGGTTTATAAATAAAGTAGTATGCATTTATTTGTAATGTGACTTTTCTGTCTTTGTTCCTTTTAATTATCAGTCATGGATCTTTCAGGCAACCCTAGAACACAATTTAAAGTGCTTTCTATTCATATTTGCTGTTCAAAGTATGCACAGATAAATTCTGTAAATACAGCTTTAGTGAGTGCTTATTTTTGTACCGCCTGGGACATCAAAATAATGAGCTGACAACCTTAATCATAAAACTAAGTTTGTTGCAGGATCAGCATATTATCTATTTCCTCCACCCTCGATCCCTGTTTAATTCCATAATAGCAACAGTTTAACTTATATGTGAAACGCTACGCCGCCGTCAATAACATGCTGACATACTTCAAGTGTCTGGAAATGCACCCTGCATTCAGACAACACTCTCCTCATTTTCATCCTTAACTTTTACACTCAACCTGCACTCACAGCAATCATAATGCCCTCACACTGTTCCCCATGCACTCCCACATTCTCCCCCCACCCTGTACTCACAGTGATCACTCTGCACTCACAATGCACTTCAATTAATGGCTGGTTTCTTTAACTTTCTGCACTACCACCACACCCTTAGCTTTCAGGCAGAGACTCCTCAAAGTCAGTTATAACCATTCAGGGGCAGTTTTTGTGAAAGCTGAGTCCATGGGGTGGCAGGTAGAAGCCCAGCAGGGTTGCATTCAGATGCAGAACCCTAATCCTCTTGATCCCTGGGGCCTCACAACAATGGTCTAGGCGACAAGAAAGGAGCGAGATTCATAGATATTGTCAAAGAGAAGGCCCAGAATAGGGAGCACTGTATGAGGACTCATTTTTATGTTTACAAATGGCCAGAGACAACATCTTCAGAGAGGTACCACAAAGAAGGGGACAATCAAAGTTTTCTTATTTTTTAAGGGACATTCATTAGTGAAGCTGATACTGCTGCCAAATGTGTAAGTGGCCACTGCTGGTTATCATTAAGGAAGTAGATGCAGCAGGACTGGAGCCCAGGGATTTGAGGGGCCCACTGCATCACAGTTATTACTGTCTACCTTTAAAAAGGGGGCATCAGAGCTTATTTTTCTTTCAAGCATTAGGACCAAGGTGATGATCTGTCATGGTGGGGTAGAGGTAAAAGATACAGAGGAGATAGCCTGATACTCAGGACTGCACTTATCATTAGTGCAGCAGGTGTCGTTGCAAGGGGGTCAACGCGTGTGAGGGGCTCACAACCTCCCAATTATAGGGAGCAGTTTGTTTGGGATAAAATCTGTTTTTGTTTGATGCATTTGCTGTTTTATAAGTCTCATATTTAGTGCAGTTCATAGGCTATAGAAAAAGTATTCCTGATACCATCTCATAAGCCCCGCTCCCTGCACGCAGCCATGTCCCTCCCGCTCCCCAATACTTGGCATAAAGATTTGGAGGGGGGCCTGACCCCAAATCATTTTGCTTTGGGGGGGCTCAGAGTAAAAAAGTTTGAAGACCTCTGATGTACAGGAACAGCAACCCACCACCAATGTAAAACCTACCTCACGCACGGTAATGCATGGCAGCGCAATAGGCTGCCTTGCGTATTTTTTTTCTAAAACCACTCTAACTATTATGAGGCTATTCCCTCTCCATCCATGCAAAGAGGAAATGGATATATTTCTCCTTGTTACTCCAGCCTCAGGTAAATTGACCACTTTGGTTCAAATCTATGTTTACAAGTCTTTGTAAATATGGGTTTGCATCAAAATACATTGATGGATGCACAGGAACGCCTTAGCACCACCCATGTAATGCCTACCCGATGTAAGATAACACAAGGCAAGGCAATGTGCTGCCTTGCATTATTTTTTTTAATGTTATTTTTACAAACCCACACAAATGGGATTTGTGTGGTACTGTAAATCCCAAAATAGATTTCACACCAGGGTTGTGCCAGAAAATTGACTTAACCCTGGCACAAAATATGGGCCTCAACTTATCCATTCTTTTTAAAACTCTGCCACAAAGAAAGTGGCAACAAGGAGAAAACTGGGGGGCTGCACTGTATTTACAAGGATACGGTGCAGCCCTGCGTTTCTCCCTGCATCAGCTCTGATTTGGCCGCATAGAACCACTGCAGACACCATTGCACCATAGTGCAAGGGTGCCTACGATGCAGGGGAAGATTGTTTATGTGCAGGTAGGTGTCCATCCTGCACATAAGGTCTGAAATGGGGTTTTGTGACTTCTATGTCTGCTGCTGAATGCATCACACAGAAGTTCTCAAACGTCATTTTTTTAATGATTGTTTATGTGCAGGAAGGGACACCTTGCTGCACACAATCAATGGGCTTATGCTGTTTCCATGTGTGCTGCACAATGCAGCACACATTGAAACAGCTAAAAACAAGAAGGAATTAAACATTTCTCGTCTTTGCGCTAGGGTAAGACCAGGTTTTCCCTGGTCCTAATTTTGACGCTGCCCCATATTTACACCACCCTTGTAAATATGGGTCAGCGTCAAAATCAATGGGTGTTGCGGTGGAACGCCCACTTTAACACCCATTGCCCGCCCCTTTCACACTACTTATAGTGTGAAAAGGTGCCTTATTTACATGGCAGCGTTAAGCTCCTATCGCCAACTCAACAGCAGAAAAAGTGACAGTGTGGCGGCTATAGGGGCTTGTAAAGATGCCCCTGACATTAAATCCGTTCAGCTTAATTAGATGCAAAGACTGTATTTTAAAATATCTTTTGGGTTGAAGGCACCTTCTGCAGAGATCTGTGTGTTCCCAGTAAATCTTAGTGAATAATAATGGCAAGATAGCTCTGGAAGTTATGGCACTTGCGGGAAAGATATGTGTTTTGTTGAGCCTCGATTTTGACTCAAAGTAGCATAGAGGGTTAATGTGTCTCCTGCAAAGCACTGCATGTAACATGTAAACAACAGATTTTATTTTATGTAGATAAAGAAGTGGGTTACTGCTTTGAACACAGAGATCTTTATGGTACTTGCAGTTGCTTCTAATATAGCACAGTGAGCTATGAAAAATGTGTGACTTCTACACCTTGTACCCACCACTGTTTTATGTAACACATCCTGTAAATTATTTTACAAATGTACATGATTACTGTATATTTAATATGTACGTGTGATGTAAAGCGATCTGACACCCTGCCTTGGGATGAGTAGCACTATAAAAGAAAAAATAGTGGTATTTTAATTATTTCAATAGCTCCTCATGGGTAGTAAGTGCTATATAAGTGCAATTTATTTTTGTGTAAATACTGGGAAAGACCACCACATCTGACATTCTTACATTGCAAGTGTATCTCCTAAACAGAGACTGAACAGAGTGAAAAGCTGCCCCTCTTAAGTATGTGTGAAGTGCTAACAAAGTGTGAGCCTTTGTTTCCCCTACACTGCATTTGCATCTAGGTGTGAGGCTCTTGATTGCTTCCACACAGTAGACAAGAACAAAAGGAGGCCTGATGACCCCTCAAATTCGGCCTTTGTTATGGACCAAGCTGGAGAATGAAAAAAGAGAGACGCCTCCCACCTGCACGTTGTTGCGGATCGAAAGCAGACAACCCGCAGGCGCTGCAGAATGGGTCCCGGTTTTTTAAAATGATACTAGTATGAGTTCAGCACATTTTTCAGTGAGGCACAACTTCTTGTCAGGGTGTAAGGCATCCACCTTGTGAAAATAGAGGGTGGACGCCATCCATGCCATCCACCCATGTGTACCCCCGACTAGTGCCCTGCTGATGGATAAAATAGTCAAATACAGTGTGAGTTCCGAGTGGTTTCTAATGTTCGACAATTATCTATGGAGGCTCCAGTCAATACCACCTATTTGAACATGCTGCATTCGGCCAGGTATTTTCGTTGCACAGAGAAAGACAACAATCCCTATATCAGTGCTGGGATCGAAAAATGGTTATGGGAACGGATGTATGACGTTACAACTCATACATTCACAACGCATACCATTACAACGAAACTTTTACAACGCAGGATCCATTACAACGCATGCCATTACAACGCATGCCATTACAACGCACTGCTATTACAACGCATGCCATTACAACATAAGTATGGGTAAGTATATATATATATTTTTAATTAATGGGAATGTAATAGTAGTGTAAGTGTTGGATAGTGTAGGGGTTAAAATTACTATTGTAACTCCAGGGGGGTGTAATAGTATGGTAAGTGTTGGATAGTGTAGGGGTTAAAATTACTATTCTAACTTCAGGGGGGCGTAATAGTAGAGTAAGTGTTGGATGGTGTAGGGGTTAAAATTGTATTAAATACTTACCCATACTTACGTTGTAATGGCATGCGTTGTAATAGGAGCTGCGTTGTAATAGCATGCGTTGTAAAGGCATACGTTGTAATGGATCCGGCGTTGTAAAAGTTTTGTTGTAATGGCAGTGCATTGCTTTAGTTGTGTTGTAATGGCTGTTTCCCATGGGAACACTGTGCTGGAGGGGACCTCTACAGATAATATTGACAAACTGCAAATGCTGCAAAATATTCCATTATGAGCAGTTTTTGATTTACCAAAAACGTGGCACACCTCCTCCTGCTTTCAGAAACTACACTAGGTCTTAGTTGCAGACAGAATTCAGTTTAAGTTGATAATCTTAACATATAAGTGACTTTTTGGCAATGTCCAGAGGCATTTGAGACATTTTATCCCATAAACTCCTGGTAAACTACTCAAATCAGAGATCAGAAATCAGCCAGATTCATCAGAAAAAAAGGTGGGAATAAAGTTGTTCCGCGTTCATGCAAGCAATTTAGGGAATGCACTAACTGAGAAATTGTGATGAATTAATCAGATACTACCATTTCAGGAACCACAAAGGTCTCATCTTTGTAGATGACTATTTGTTTCTATTTAAATTGATCATTGCACAACTGTAGGCCTCTGGCATTCTATAAATATTTGCTGATGATCATAATCATGATTATATTGTTGACAATGTAGTGTGCATGCATAGAATATAAAAGTGCTGAGGCATACCGAGGGGTATATAATCTGCTTACAACAGAACATATATTGAGGTATTTTGCAGAACAACACTAATATTTGGTGAGTACCAAGATCAATTACCCTAAGGAGTTGGCAGATTGAGGGGTCAACACAGGAAAGCCCCTGGAGTGGCCAGCAGAAAGGAGACCCAAGCCATTCAAGCTGAGCTTATGGGGATTTGGAATCAAAAGTTCCACAAAAGCACCAACATCTAGCTGAATGATAGGCATTTGCCAGAGCACCTTGGGACAGAAGGAAAAGGGTTTTCTGAGAGGCAGCATTTCCTTGACTGCTCAATAGCATCAACTCTCAGCAGGGGCTGGTACGAACCTATCCATAAAAGGGGGCATGAGGACTGTCTAGAGCCCTCCTGACTTCCCATAGTATATATGTCTGTGTAGTATGATCTATTGGCATCAGGCTGGATGAGCGTAATCACCCTTGTTAAAATGGATAGTTTGGAGGTGAACCCTAAAGTCCTGGGGATGGAGTGTGTTTGCACTGTCAAATACTTCTAGAGGCCCTTCTTGAATTAAACACTATTTACTGAGCTGATAGCTACAGGTGCGTGTGAGATCATGGTGGAGTAGATTTTGTGCCCCCAAACCTGTAGCTCCCTGGCCAGTTTTCCAGGGCACCTGATATTCCCCCATCACTATGGCCAACCTTCGGTGGAGCAGCAGACAGATTGTTTCCAATAGAATCTACACGTTTATCCACCTATATATGTTCATCCTTGGAAATGATCTGCCAGACTGTAAATTAGGGGCAGTGCAACTAGTTGGTAGCCTGAAAAACCTGCATTATATGTGCACTTGATCAAGAGGGCATTGGCACTTACAGGAGAGGGCCCTGAGATTGCACTTCTGAACTTGAAGGGCTTCCATATCTGGAGCACTTCTCAAAGGCACAAAGATAGTATAAACTCTTTAAAATAATAGACATGAGGCTGTGCATCTTTTATTTCCTAATTTTATAGCTGCAAGTTCTGCTGTTAAACCAAACACATACACTTATCTCGCTAAAGCGAAGTCTTGCTTGTCAGGGAATCGCCCATGTAGATCCTTAGAATATCATAGGGGAAAGGTGGATTTACCCTTGTGGGCCTCCTAACATGGTCTGATGGAAATTGTCTCACTTTCTGGCCAGGTCCATACTTCAAACAGCAGCCCCAGAGCTGAGTATCCAAGAGACATTTATAAAGATATTATGCTTAGTCCAATATACACTCACTCTACTTAAAGATGTTAGCAACCTTTAAAAATAAATGTTACTCTAAGATTGAAATATACAATTCTGACCCACAGCTTGTTACTGTGTGTTCCACTTTGGATAATGTTGTTTTCTTTTCCTAAAAGCAGTGTCTCTTTAATTGTTATTGTTTTTAGATGGTCTGAAATATGCCTTCTTCAGCTCTGTTTTGTATTTATTATAACATACATTGGCAGACCCACACTGCCCTACCAAAATGGTGAGTAAAATTATGGGTAGGCACCCTTGGGTCATCAATATCATAGAAAAGACTATCTTGCTCTCTCTCTCTGTCTCTTTCTCACTCTCTCTATCTCTCTCTATTCTATTGGCTTTGGGACTAGTCCATATTTTGGTTTGCTTCCCAGCACACCGGCTCAGGGAGGTACATGCAAGCACTGTCTGTTATTAAACTATACACTGTGCTAAGAGTGGACTTTAATCAACGCTCTTGTGTTTTTAAATAGAACAAATCTGGTTTTAATCATGTGTGATAGCTTAATATATAGGGCGATGCTTTTTTAACTGTAGGTCAATTCCTACTATGACACCATGCCCAAGGATGAGGAAAACACTGGCATTTTAAATGTTTAAAACTTGAAAGTTAATGTCATAAAGTTTCTCCTGGTCATAAACCAGAATAAATACTTGAAGAGATATTGTCTCCTTCAATCCCACAAGTTGTGTAATCATAGTTAATAATACTTCAGTTAAACAGAGGTAGTATAAACTTTACTAATTCGTCTGAACAGGGATTTATTTATACAACTTTCTATTACAATTCATGTCAGCCTTTAATAAATACTCCTTTGATTATGACCCTTGAAAGTGGTATTGCCGTGTATGCTGAATCAGAAGCAGCTGAGCTGTAAATAAGGGTAATACTCTCACTCCATAGGAAATCTAGTTTTAGCATTCTTATTAACTTTGCGTCAAAGTTGAGAAAAAACATCGCGATGTCTGACAAATTTGGTGCAGGCTCATAAAATAGTGCACAAGATAAAACGGGGAGTCCCAAAACGTGCGATCAACATCCCAATTGGTTTCCAATTACAACATTTCTCAGTGCAAAAATTTGTATCCGCTGGACAAAAGTTCACCACCTTTTTATGGCACGGCCTAATTTCTGTGTCTTTTCTTGGTTTGGTGGAATTTCATCCAGCCTTTCCTGAGATGTGACTGTCTTCGGCAGATATCGAGTAGGTATTTGTGCTCGCCTGATAGAAAAGAGAATTTACAGTGAGCAATACAAAGATAGCCCTGCACATTCGAAATGGGCATATGTTGCTCTCCCTGCAAATGTTCACGAACATCGGGAAAAAAAAGAACAAGCATTTACAATGCAACGGTTTCGCCTTTGACAAAGTTAGATCTATTGGCATTGTAATTGCCAAATTGTTTATTTATGTGTTGGTTTTGAAAACAGATGAATAAATGGCATTGTCATTTACAATGTCAATAGCTTAATCTTTCGCAAATGAGAGACCTATTGCATTTGCACCCACACACACAGCCACACGCACACAGAGCCACACACACACACAGAGCCCCCCCACACACAGACACACAGAGCCCCCCACACACACAGACACACACAGCCCCACACACACACAGCATCACACACACACAGCCACACACACACACAGCCACACACACACACAGAGCCCCCCCACATACACACAGAGCCACACACAGACCCCCCCACACACACAGAGCCCCCCACTCACACAACACACAGAGCCCCACACAGAGCTCCACACACAATGCAAGCCTAGACAATGGCGCCATATAGCACAGTAGGCCAACATCTGCAAATTAGGGCCACATAACAAAAAAAATTGTTGAGCCCCGTTTTAAGGTAATCTGTTGTACTCAGATTTGCAATCTAGCTAATACACCACTCAGATTCTTAGCGGGCATTTATTCACTTCAAACATTGTTATTTTATAACCTGTCAGATTATACATTATGAACTCACCCCACATGCCCGGCTTAATAATATACTGAAAGGCGGTAATGCATACTGTAGGAATGTACGTTTTGCTGTCTGGGCAATTAGTCTTTTGTAATACATGCACCAGTGCCTTGCATTATCTCAGCACAATCTGTGTGGCACAACCCGGGCATTTCATTCGTGTGAAAATAATAAGGAAAATAAAAACATGCCTTTCGTTGTCAACGCAATGTTCCATGACTAAAACTGGGAGGGAAGGCCAGGGGGTTAATGCACATGCTGCGCGAATGTACCAAATACTTTCTGGTCTGCGTTGTGTGCTGTGGCACTGTAATAATAACTTGTTATTGCAGCAGCGAGTGTTATGTGCAACTACAGTTGCCGTGACAGCGGTTGCAGTGCCCTGCTCTGTCCTACACAGCATCGCTGACAGCAGAAGGTGCATGTTCTACAGCCAAGCGTGTACGGTAGTGAAAGCAGTGCCATGAATGCGTCTCGCATACACACACTGACAGCAGCAGGGTGGATGTGACATGCTCAGCCTTACACTCGTGGACAGAGGCAGCCGGGGTGCGTTGGTCTCATCCGTCCCTGTATATCGCAGCAAGGTTGAACGGATGAACGCGTGTGCCACGCGCAGTCGTGCAACAGCTGACCTCGCACAGCGCAGACCCACCGGCCCGACAGCGGCGCAGCCTGGCAGCGCAGGTAGCAGTGTCTTCAGCACAGGAACAAACTACTGCCTCTGGCAGAGTGACTTCAGCACGCAGGCTGCTCCGCTGCTCCCCCACTTCCCGTACCACAGTCACCACGCAGGCAGCCGTGTCTGTTAGCTATCACAACATACAATGAGTGAGGTCTAGATCTCTGTTAAGTGTTACCTGCTATATTTTTTTTCCGATGCGGACGCTGGGTGGAATATTTTAACACCATTTTGCCACTCGATCTGCAAGCTCATTAAAGCGTATTTCATGTTTTTAAAACTAGTCATTTGGGCTAAGAAGTGCCTTAAAAACCTGAAGCACAAGATTGGTATTCACTAGTCACTGGCTGGACTAGCAAAAAGCTATGGAGCAGTGATCTTTATTTTAGAACTTTCAAGTCACAAGGTGTTGGCTCTGGTGGAGTCCGGGAATGTGGGGACTGTTGAGTGGGAAAAGAATCATAGGACGGCAGTTGCTGCCTAGACTTGGGGACTGACTCTCTCAGTGCAGTCAATTAATTTTTTGGAGTGAAAAAGTAGTTTGAGGCAGAGGCCGACAGGACACAGAGTGTAGAGAGAAAGTGAGAACAGAGAGACGGTGTGCATGGAGAGGAAAACGAGAATACAGAAATGGAGTTAAAGGAAGGAAAGGAAGAAATGTCGAGAAAGCAAAGAAAAAAGTGAAAGAAGCGTACGTGAGAAAGAGGTGAGGGCTGAGATAAAAACAAAATGAGGGAAATGGAGGCGAGGAAGAGAAGGAGAGAGAAAGGGAGAACATATCAGCATTACAAAGGTATGCCTGGTGCTTGCCTAGATCACCAAGGGGTGGGTGTCAAAGGACCAGCAAAAGCACAATGAAAATTCCACTATAAAACCACAACAACAACGTTTTCAAAAACAGTTGTACATAACTGTCCTTCCAGGTTATTGCACTTTAAATAAAACATGAATAAATAAACTTCTTAACTGCATGCACTCAAGCCCATTTTGGAGGAACAAAACTTATCAGCTGACCCTGGTAAGAGAGGAAACAGCTATCCTTAAGGAAGGCCAACCAGGAAAGAAAGGCCAGGTGCTGTGCCCTATGCAGGTAGTCCACTGAAGGGGCGAGTTGGAGGGGTCCAAACGGAAATGGATGTGAAATCCCAAACTGCACTAGAAGAACTCGAAGTTGTTCGAGAGAGAACAGGGTGGAAGGAGAGCGTGGAGAGGAAAAGAAACAAAGAAGAAGGAGAGAAAGCAGGGGAGAATGGAGGAGACCAAGATAACAAGAGAAATCGTGGTCACATTAGAGCTACCCTCTTCTGCTGGCAAGTCACTGCAGACGCAACTCCTCTTAGCTTAGATCGCACACAGCAGCCCAAGACCTTCCTCTGTGTGCAGTGAGGTTACACACAGCAGAGACCTCATTCCCTGTGAAGTTACACAGTGAAAAGTACTCAGACAGTTCCCTCCGTGCAGAGGAGTCAGCAACTGCAGCGGGGTCTCCCCATCTGTGTAGGCAGGCACACACTACAAGCAGCCGCTTCCCGCACAGTGAAGCCACCTCCTTTATGAAAGCAAATCGATCCGAGGCACCACAGAGGGTTACAAACATTCTGGCTGCAAGGCTCCGGAAATACAATCTCTTTGACAAACACACAGCTGGGCTCGAGGAGTCAGCAACTGCAGCGGGGTCTCCTCATCTGTGTAGGCAGGCACACACTACAAGCAGCCGCTTCCCGCACAGTGAAGCCACCTACTTTATGAAAGCAAGTCGATCCGAGGCACCACAGAGGGTTACAAACGTTCTGGCTGCAAGGCTCCGGAAATACAATCTCTTTGACAAACACACAGCTGGGCTCTCTCGTTTAAAAGCTGAAGTGGTCACACGAGCGTTTCTCATTATATAGTGTAGTTCCGGCGCTCATTTATACTCACTCAGTTTTCGAAGTTTCTCTGGTCTGATAAGGCTCTACTTAGCGACCCAGAAAGGCACATACTGCCAGCAGGGCCCGAGGGACGTAGGGTTTTCACAGAGCACTCAGCATTAATACGAGCAGTACAAATTAACAAGTCCTAAACAAGTCAGATCCCGGGCCGGATGCCAATCACAGCGCGGCCCGGAGAATGACGTCATGGGGGTGTCCGGGCCGGCAGCCAATCAGAGCGCGGCCCGGGGAATGACATCACGGGGGTGTCCCGGGCCAGCAGCCAATCACAGCGCGGCCCGGGACACACGGCAACAAGGGGCGGGACTTAAAAAAAGAGTCAGAAACGCCCCGATTCGCGTTCTGACCGGGAAAAAGTGACTGACAACGATGTCTTCCAATGGTTGGCCTCCATTTATGGAGCTAGCCACTGGAAGACAGAGGCGGGACTAAGCCCTATACTGTAGGACATAAGGTTTCGCCCTGGGCGGAGCACCTGCTTCGCAGGTGCTATGGCCAGGGTGAAACCTAAAAACAAGACTACTCTGCTGGGGAACTGATGGTAAATAATGCATAAGTGGACAGACATTGGCCCACTCACTTAGTCAGATTTGTCCCACACCTCTTGTGCAGGGCGAAGAGCAAAACAATCAAACACGCATTGGTAAACGCAATAGGTTTCACCTATGTGATTAATAATAAGCTGTTTTTTATTGTAAGCTGTAGCTTGGTGAGCAGTCAGTTGTGCAATATAAGTTACTGACGACCCTTTTAAGATTTATACCAAATACAATATATTTCACAAGCACAGTGCAAGTGCTGTGCAGGCGAAACCTAACAGCAGGCAACACCTAAAAAGCACAGCGCAAACGTTGTGCAGGCAAAACCTAAAAATTGAAAAAACAGAACAAGAATTTAACTGTTGGAAACTTGCAAATCCGATACAATACAGTTTGAGAGAGAACTATATCCAGCCCCTTCATTTTCTTAAAGCACAGTCCACGCACAATGAAAGTGAGAATGTGGGAGTCCTCCAATTAAAACCCATTCAAGGGAGCTAATCATATACATTGTTTAAAAACAAAACACCATTTTCAACAAAGTGATGCTTTGCATGAGGATTCACTAATTTGAGGACGCCTTTGATACCTTTGATGTTACCCAAAAATAAGGAGTCTTTTAATATAATTATATCTGTTTAAGCATCCCACGTCTGCTGAGCAGGACAGTGTAAGACCACAAGTTCAAAATCTTTGCTTTCATCACACTTCAGAATTACCAAAAAACGGCTTTGTTCGTGCTTTCTTAACTGCAGGAATATTTTGAAATATATGTATAATACATTTACGTGTATTTAAATTTTGTGTTAGTAAAAAACATCTAACTGTCTTTCCTTTCACACTTCTTGTACTCATGCAGCTCACTTTACAAAAACTGCTCACTTTGCAGTCAATAAACGAAATGTAAACACCAATCTTGATGTTCAACAAGTAAGCAGGGATTTGCCAAAAGACATGGCCTGACAGTTGACCTCTTGTTTTGAACGCACAGCAATTGTAACAAGCAATGCAGCGGAGGGAGACAGACAGCAGACACATGCGCTCTTCTAGAGTGCATCTATAAGTGAAAGAGAGGGACTGCAGGAAAGTAAAAACAAGCAGTTGCACACAGAAAAAGCAGCATGGTGCCCTGGCAGCTTTTATCAGAAGAATGCAGCTCTTAGGCCACAGTGCGCTTAGCAACTGGAATCAGAAAGTATGCGATCCCCGAGGAGCCCTAAACAGGAAATTGAGCACCCCAGTTAACCACCAGTATAGTAAGCGGCGCACGAGCAGCCACACAATAAAGAAGACGCGGACCCCAGGTAGCCGCTTACAAACAAATGCAGACCTGGGGCCATAAAGTGTCTGCATCATGGCGCCTAGGCATCTATCTAAGAGTAAGCCGCTCTCCCAATAACTACGTGACATTTGGGTAGCAGCTGCAGTGGCACAACAAAAATATACTTGCTCCCCCCCAATTCCCCTCCTCCGGTAGATGCTTACAAACAAAATAAAGCTCCTTGGGCAGTGAAAAGTCTGAAGAACTTTCCCACAGGATGATACAAACAAAAAACAAAAACAAGCACATTAGAAATGTGTGCAGACGGGTTTTCTGGGAGGCAGCATTTCCTTGACTGCTCAATAGCTTGAACTCTCAGCAGGGGCCGGTATGAACCTATCCATTAAAAGGGGGGATGAGGACTGTCTAGAGCTCTCCTGAGTTCCCATTGGATATTTCTGTGTAGTATGATCTATTGGCATCTGGAAGGATAAGCGTAATCACCCTTGTTGACATGGATAGTTTGGAGGTGAACCCTAAGGTCCTGGGGATGGAGTGTGTTTGCACTGTCAAATACTTCTAGAGGCCCTTCTTGAATTAAACACTATTAACTGTACTGATAGCTACAGGTGCCTGTGAGATCATGGTGGAGTAGATTGTGTGCCCCCAAACCTGTATCTCCCTGGCCAGTCATGAGCCATGCATTCGCAAATGCACATCTAACACATACAAATGAGGCACCTACCACTAATGGCTGAAGGTTCACATTCGCACATGTTGATGTTTTCATCTTAAAACAAGTGCCAGCCTCTGATGTGGCTTTAGCACCCGGTGTGGGCCCAGCGAGACTGGCTAGTGTTGTTGCGATCGGAGCGTGCAGCTCCTGGTTTCATGAAGGCTTTTATCTAGTGCAGCCATGGGGAGATTATGAGGACTCAACAAACAGGGAGTGCAGTGCAGCCCAGGTGCAAACTGAAGAACAAGAACACTGGAATGCTGACCTTTGTCGACATCAAGAGAGCAGCCTCACAAAGAAGTTCGGTGGATGAAAAGGAGTACTTAGGCCTTGGAATACTGATAAGAGCAAACACACATGGAACAACAGGAAATAGTGTGCAACAGCCAATAGAAACTGAGGAAAAGTAAGTGGGAAGAACAAAATACAATACAAAATAAGGGTGGGATATAAGTCCCTTTTAACATTTATATTAAACACAAAAGATTTCACTAGCACAGTGCAAGCGCTGTGTAGGCAAACCCTAAAAATAGTCCTTTACCTTTTCTGAGCTTTCTGTTAGATTCACCTATACGACCACTCATGCACCCATTCACCCACCCATACACCCACGCACATACCCACTCAGCCATAGAGTCACTCACACAGACACTCTCACCAATACAGCCACTATCCCATATACTCAGTCTCCCATACAGCCACTCACACACCCACTCACATATGGGTACAAACAGCCACACACATAATATATGCTAGAAATAGTATCACCCATTAGTATTACACAAACTCTTCTGATTTAACTTTTGTGGTACCTTGGTATATATTTTAAACACTAACAAACTTTTTAAAATCACTTTTGAAGATTGGATGATGATATCAGTGATGTTACTGACCATGTCATCAGAGATGTAAAATGTGAGGTCATAAGCAGTGCATTACGGGGCTCAGCTCAGCTAACTATATCTACTGAAATGTTATGGCTTTGCACAAGTGAAATCTGAGGCTACCTATAATGTACCTGAAACCTTTGTTTTTTTCAGTATATATACTGGCATTCGCCATTAGTTATTTATAGCTAGGACCATGTTTCCATAGGAAGATATTTTTTGACTTTGGCGCCGATTGATGAATCTTCACAAACATTTCAAAGAGAAGTGCCCCAGTGATTCCAGCTGAGCATGTAAAGTTTTGGGGCGATCTGTCAAGCGGGGGCAGAGAAAAAGGGGGTCAAAAAAGTGTTTTTCACATGTTAATTTCATAGAGATTTCAGCCATACCTAAAGCCCAAACGGCTGGATGGAATTACAACACATTTGGCAAAAAACTAGTTCTTGGGCCAGAAAGTGTTTTTTTTTGTGGTTTGGTATAAATCAGTTCAGTAGTTTTAGAGATATTAACCAAACACCAAATTTGTATATAAGGAAGCAGATCCTCTGTGAGTCCACCCATGGGGAATCTGCATACTCACAAGCCAAAGCAGGATTCTGACAGGCTGGCCCCACCTTTACAGAAAAGTTGGGGTTGCCATTTTATATGTCGGGAAATGGTCTCTGGGGCTAAGAAGTTGGTTGAATACTAAGTGAAGGAATAAGGTGAGGGCTTTCCTGACCCCTTGTGTATGTTAAAATAGGGGTCATAAATATACGAAAACATTTGTATTGCCACTCACAAGATCCGTGGTTCTATCGCAGGCCTCAGCGTGGCCCCATGTTAATCTGCAATGTGTCCACGGATCTTGTGTGACAAACAAACTACAAACACTCTCACACCCACTTACATACCCATACAGACATTCATTCACACACTCACATATCCATACAGACAATGTTATATCCACACTTACACTTATACAGGCACTGCCACAGCTACTCGCATACATATACAGGCACTCTCACACCCACACTTACACCTATAAAAACACTCTCACACCAATTCAAATATGAATGGAGACACTCTTATACCCACACCTATACCCATGCAGATACTCTCACACCCATTTACATACTCATACAGACACCCTCACACCTACTTACAAAACCAATACTGGCACTCTCACACCCACTCACATACCCATAAACACACTCTCACACCCCCTCACATAACCATACTGACACACTCATTCATTCATTCATTCATTCAAAAGTCTTTATTTCGATTAATACAACATTAACATATTTAACAATTTTAAAAGAACCAATAAGGTAGAATATAATGTAGTTGATTTCATAATGCAATTTGGCAAATCACAACAGGACATTATAGCAAGTTAAGAACCGACCCACACGATAAAAATATAACTTAAATTCATGAATTAGAGTGTATCATACATTTTAACTTCAGTTATATACACATTCCACTAAAGCTAAAAAAAATATTTTTAAAAAACTACAGCTAAAAGGGGAATGCAGAAGGAATCTTAAAATAATCAAGTTAAACATAATTTACGGGCACGGGTAATCCACATCCAGTGTAAAAACTTTTCGACTGCAATAACCACAGGCTGAGAGGTATTTGTTTTTAGAATCCTAATAGCCTCGCAGCCTGTTTGAAGACCCAACTGTAGACAAATAGGTTTCAGCCAAGATCGCCTAGTGGCATTATAATCTGGGCAAATAAAAAGGATATGTCAGATACTTTCCTTTTGTGTAGGAAAGAAAGGGCAACTGGGATCATGCCCTTCTCTCCATTTGCAAACGAAGGAATTAATTGGTAAAGTTCCCACCCTAAATTGGTGATATCTCTTTCTGGCCTCAGGACCAGTAATACAGTCCCAATTTCCCTCAAGAGCAGTTGAATGTTTGAGTTCCAAAAAGTCCGCCTTCAATGACGGACCAATAGTTGTACCAAATCTTTTCATTGGAACCATGCTCCAATAAAGTTCTCTGAGGGTTTTTCTAGGTGGGAAGGTATTGGCTGTTGGGTCTTCCCATAAGCTCACTAAGCCCATGGCGGAGTAAGTTGCCTTTACCTCCCGCAGGGAATTTTATGGGCCTTGTCAGCATTTCTGACATCTAGGAATGCCTGGTGAACCACTCACACACCCACTCATACCACATGACTCATACACCCACTCACACACCCATACACCCACTCACACAGCCATACAACTGCTCATACACCCACTCAGTTATCCATAGTGACACACACACTCATTCACTCACTCATACAGTCACTGACACAGCCACTCACTTACTCATACACCTTCTCACACAGTCACTCACTCACTTATACAGTCACTCATACAGCCAATCATTCACCCATAAAGCTATTCACATACCCACATATTCACCCATACAGCCATTCACACCCCTACTCACTCACCCATATAACCTCTCAACAGAGCCACTCACTCAACCATACAACTATTCATGTACCCACATACACACCCACACAGTCAATCACACATATACTCTCTCCAATACAGCCACTCACACACCCATAGAATATGTTCAAGTTCAAGTTCTGAAATTTGTATAGCACACTACTCACCCAGAGGGTCTCAAGGCGCTTGAGGGAGGTGCTTTACTTATCAAATATCCAAGTTTTTAGTTGCTTTCTGAAGGAGAGGTGGTTCTGGGTAAGGCAAAGGTGGGAGGGGAGGGAGTTCCAGGTCTTGGCCGCCAAGTAGGAGAAGGATCTACCTCCCATGGTTGATCTGTGAATTCTCGGAATTGCGGTGAGGGCTTGATTGAACGATCGTAGCTGGCGGGAGGGGGTGTAAAAAGATAGACGCGTGTTGAGGCAATCGGGACCTAGGTCATAGAGGGCTTTGTGTGCGTGGGTGAGGAGACGGAACGTTATTCTCTTGTTGACAGGGAGCCAGTGGAGATCCTTCAGGTGGCTGGAGATGTGAGCTTGTCGAGGGATGTCCAGTATGAGTCCGGCTGAGGCGTTTTGGATGCGTTGGAGTTTTTTCTGTATTTTGGCTGTGGTACCTGCGTAAAGGGTGTTTCCATAGTCCAATCGGCTAGTGACCAGTGCGTGAGTGACCGTCTTTCTTGTTTCGGTGGGGATCCATCGGCAGATTTTTTTTAGCATGCGTAGGATGTTGAAGCATGATGATGAGACGGCGTTGACTTGTCTGGTCATCGAGAGGGAGGAGTCTAGGATGAAGCCCAGGTTACGTGCGTGGTCCGTAGGTGTGGGTGCGGTTCCCAGGGCCAGTGGCCACCATGAGTTGTCCCAGGCAGAGGGGGGTGATCCTAAGATGAGGACTTCCGTTTTGTCCGAGTTGAGTTTTAAACGACTAATCTTCATCCATTCAGCTACTCCTTTCATTCCTTGGTGTAAGTTGGTTTTGGCGTTGTTTGGGTCTTTGGTGAGGGAGAGGATCAGCTGGGTGTCGTCTGCATAGGAGATGATGTTGAGGTTGTGTTGGCGTGCGATGGATGCGAGGGGAGTCATGTATATGTTGAAGAGGGTGGGACTGAGTGATGATCCTTGTGGCACGCCGCAGATGACTTCGGTGGCCTCTGATCTGAAAGGGGGGAGGCGGACTCTCTGGGTTCTTCTGGCAAGGAACGAGATGATCCAGTCCAATGCTTTTCCTTGTATTCCGGTGTTGCTAAGTCGTTGTATGAGGGTGCTATGACATACTGTGTCGAAGGCTGCGGAGAGGTCAAGTAAGATGAGGGCAGCTGTTTCACCGTTGTCCAGTAGCGTTCGAATGTCGTCTGTTGCTGCGATGAGGGCGGTTTCGGTGCTGTGTTTGGCTCGGAAGCCGGACTGTGAGGGGTCGAGGGATTTGTTGGATTCGAGAAAGGCGGCGAGCTGACTGTTGACAGCTTTCTCAATGACTTTGGCAGGGAATGGGAGGAGCGAGATGGGACGGTAGTTCTTAAGTTCAGTGGGGTCTGCTGTGGGTTTCTTTAGAAGGGCGCTGAGTTCGGCATGTTTCCAGCTTTCCGGGAAGGTAGCGGAGTTGAAGGAGCAGTTGATGACGTCACGGAGATGGGGTGCGATGATGGAGTCTGCTTTGTTGAAAATGTGGTGGGGGCAAGGGTCGGTTGGCGATCCCGAGTGGATGGAGTTCATCAGGCGGATAGTGTCTTCAGTGGTGATTGGGTTCCAGTCACAGAGGATGTTAGAGGGCGGTAGTGGTTCGGAAGTGGGTGGAGTGGACTGGTTTTCGGACTGGTTTCCAAAGCTGTTATGTATGTCGGCGATTTTGTTGTGGAAGAATGAAGCTAGGGAGTCGCAGAGGTCTTGGGAGGGAGTGATGTCGTTGGTGCCGGCGGTGGGTTTGGTAAATTCTTTGACAATGTTGATTAGTTCCTTGCTGTTTTGGGCGTTGTTGTCAAGACGAACCTTGAATGCTGATTTCTTGGTGGATTGGATCAGTTGGTGGTGTTTGCGGGTGGCGTTCTTGAGGGTGGTCAGGTTGTCAGAGGTTGGGTTTTTTCTCCAGGCTTTCTCGAGGGTACGACAGAACTTCTTGGATTTCTTAAGGTCATCGTTGAACCAGGGGGCTTTTTTGCTACCTTGCTTGATTTTATGGATTTTCAAGGGTGTTAGCTCGTCGGTGCTGTGGGTGATCCATTGTGTGAGGTTGGTGGCTGCTTGGTTTGGGTCCAAAGATATGGCGGGAGGGTTTTGGTGAAGCGAGGTGAAGAGCTGGTCGGTGGTAATTTTGTTCCAGTTTCTTCAGGAAATAGGTTGTGGGGCGATGTGGGTCGTGGTCTTTTTGTAGATGAAGTGAACGCAGCTGTGGTCAATCCAATGGAGAGCTGTGGTATGATCAAGGGAGATGTGCTTGCTGGAGGTGAAGATAGGGTCGAGCGTGTGTCCGGCCAAGTGGGTGGGGGTGTCAACAAGTTGTTTGAGTCCGAGGTTGGCCAGGTTGTCCAGGAGGGTGGTGGTGTTGCTGTCGTTTTTCTTTTCCAGGTGGAAGTTGAGGTCTTCCAGTAAAATGTAGTTTTCGGAGGGAAGTGCATGCGGGCTGATGAAGTCAGCGATGTCTTCGCTGAATTGTGTGCGGGGTCCTGGTGGTCTGTAGATGAGGGTGCCTCTGAGTGTGGTTTTGTGGTCGGTGTGGATTTGAAAGTGAAGGTGTTCCGCGGGAGCGAGGTTATCATCGGAGCTGGTCGTGATACGGATGGTGTTCTTATGGACGATGGCGATGCCTCCTCCTGTTTGGTTGGTGCGATCTTTCCGGATGATCTTGTAAGTGTCCGGGATGGTTATGGCGATGTTGGGAGCTGATGAGGCGTTCATCCATGTTTCTGTGAGGAAGGCGACGTCCGGCGATGTAGTGTCGAGTAGGTTCCAGAGTTCGATTGAGTGTCTGTGGATTGAGCGGGTGTTGAGCAGGATGCACTTCAGGTGGTTAGTGTCTGATTTCTGTTTGGAGTTTGTGGTTTTGGTTTTGGTCCTGATGCAGTTGAACTTGCAGGGGTGGCAGGTGAAGGGTCCATGGGTGTGTCCTGGGGCGGCTTGGAAACAGTTAGGTGGTCGGCCGCGGTTGAGGGCAGAGAGGGTAGCGGCGTCATATGTTAAGCGGGTGGCATGGGAAGGTCGGGGGCCAAGGGGTCTGGCACTGGGCGCGGTCCAGGCGTGGACGGGCGTAGACGGCCTTACCTTTGGAGCACCTTCGGCGCGCATGGGGCGCAACCGCTGCGCGTGAACGCTGCACGCAAAAGTCATAAGTGGATAGTGGAGGGGGGAGGGGCGAGGGAGGAGTAGCTGGGAGGCGGTAGCGGGGTGGAGAGGACGGGCTCCGAGGCACAACAACAACAAAATGGCAGCACAAGCAGCAAAAGTGAAACCGGGACAGAAACACACACACAACCACTCACTCACCCACACAGCCACGTACACAGATACTCTCTCCAATACAGCCCCTCACACACCCACTCAGTAAACCAAACACCCACTCAAACAGCCACCCACTCACCCATACAGCCACTCACACACCCAGTCACTCACCCTTAGAGCCACTAGCACAACCACTCACTCACCCTTATAGCCACTCACCAATACAGCCACTCGCTCACCCTTACAGTTACTCACACTCACTTATTACACCATACAGTCACTTATGCACCCACTCACACACAGATACAGTCTGTCACACAAACAGATGATATATGTTACAAATAGTATCACTTAATAGTCGTACAGAAAGAATAGCAAATTAACTTGTGCAGTAGGTTAGTATATATATCTTTAAGTCTCCGAAACGTTTACAAAACACAGTCACAGGATGATGTCATCAGTGATGACATTTGAGATGTCATCAGTGATGTCATCAGTGATGTCACTGACCATGTCAAGAGGGATGTAATATGTGAGGACATAAGCAGTGCATTGCGGGGGCGTAAGTTATAGTTAGCGCAAGTAATTATAACTACTGAACTTCTATGGTTTTGTGAAATCTGAACTTTCTATAATGTCCCTGTAACCTTTAGTTTTTTCAGTGAATATAAATATGAATATATATATGAGACAATAACATCACATAATGTGAACTTAATGTGAACTTAAATTGCCTCTCACTGTAAGCATACTATGTGGAAAAAAATAGTAGAATTTTTAGAAAACAAAAAATAATTATTACTCACTGAGCTCCGCAAGCTCGACACCCAGCAGGTCAAGCAGGTGCTGTACTTGGTCGAGAATGCTGGCCCAGCTGTGCGTCATCTGCTGTAATGTGCCCTGCACCCTTGTGCTGTGGCTCATGCACTGGTGCACTCTACCCCCAGCAGCTGATGTCCCTGCATTGTGTACCTCTGCCTCAATGAAAATGGGCAGGGGCTTCACCCCTGCATGGTACCCAAAAGGTGAGCGGGTGTCACGGGTGCCAATGTTGCTACCTATTTCCACCAAGGAGGATACTGAAGAAGGAAAGGATGGAAGTGCAACAGGAAGAGGAAAGAAGGAAGTGAAAACAATAAAAAAAGTACAAAAAAGTCCAGAAAAAGTAAAAAACACAGACAGAAATGTTAAATACACACACAGAAAGAAACACAGTGATAAAAAAGAAGTTAATGACTGGTGGATGATGGGGATAATGATCAGAAGGGGAGGATTAAGACACATTGAAAAACAGATCCAGCAGCACAAGGAGAAGCAGAAAACCAGGTAACAAAATGGCCATGCTCATGCTGGGCGGGTGGTGCCGTTCACACTGATTATCGCAGAGAAATGTGCTTCCAGTGTGAAGAAAACAGGGTGAAGACTCGGACAAGCACTCTTCCGCCCTTTAGCCCAATTCCATGGAATCTCGCAGAGATTTTTCTAACTCTATGGTATTCCACTGAATAAAACTCCACGAGTTCCGCCCAGGCCTATTTTTTTACGTGAAGCCAATATTGATATGTGCATTCTGTGCTAGGAACCATTGCATTGAAAGCTTATAATTCAGGTGGAAATTTGAATGAAAGCATTGAAAGAGCAGCTAGACAGGTTATGAAAGGGTTTTGATCTTATTAGTCATAGCCCTCACTCTAGTCATAACATTTGGATTTTCAAAGCACATGTGAAAAAATATTGGGATTTTATTAAAGACATAAAGGCTTGGATTAATCCAACCAAGGTTTTTTTCAATGCCTTGCTTTGAGAGGTGTATCTAAAGTGAACACTCCTTTTATTGGACGACCTACATGTTCAAATCTCTAGCTGTTTATATATAGAAGTAATAAAGAAATCTTCCTGGTGGTTCCTTTCTGAATGAGAAAATTAAAGTCTGCAAAACCTGATCTTCAGATTTTCAGCAAGTGTCATTCCAGACTGCTGAGCAATTAAACTTTTCTGACCAAGAACTTTGACATTTTCTGAAGACCCATCAGAGCACTGGGGTGAAGCACCTGTCCTAGCCCAAAGAAGACTCATGATTCACACCCTTTGTCAGTGCTTGGCCCTCATTAAATCTATTTTCATCTCTGACATGACCATCTTGATGAGCTCCTATTGTGCATATCTAATCTTGCATGACTTTCTTCATCTTCAGCCTATAGCCCTTGACAAATGAATGGAGCAGCTGGTGGGGATGTGATTGATCTCTTCAAGCAGAATAAGAGATTGATGGCCAATTTTATGACTATGTAACACACACAGAAGTGTCTATGGGTCTGAGTGAAACCGAATACATAATATGATGCAATATGAGCAACTCAACAACGTGAAGAACAGAAGAAGTTAAATTCACTAGTCCTGACCTGTCCCTAGAGAATAGGGATACCCATCAGTCACCACTCGATACCGCCCTTCATCATTTGGGACTCCTTAAGAACCTTCCTTTATGCCAGTTATGAGTGATATATGAGGATAAGATGAAATATCCTTTATTTTATTTTTTATTTATTTTATTTATTTAAACTTATAAGGCGCGCAGCTACCCGCAGTGGGTTTCCCGGCACCAAGGGGCAGAATAAAGAAGGAAAGAACTGCCAAATAAGCTTGCTAAAAGCACTGCTCTAATCACTGCTGAAAAAGCCAGGCTTTTACAGGTACATGCATCAAACTCGGCATTTGCGATTCCTTAATTGCGATTTTTAAGGAATCGCAATTAAGGAATTGCAAATGCCTATGCATCAAGAAATCGCTAAATAAATTGCGATTTCTTAGAATTCCTTAATTGCGATTAGCATTTTGCGAATCGCAATTAAGGAATCCCTTCCCATTCATTCCTATGGGCCTAGAGGCCCATAGGAATGAATGGGAAGACAATCTCAATTTGCGATTCGCAATTAGCTAATCGCAAATTGAGATTGCGATTTCAAGGGTGCAGGGGTGTCCAAAGGACACCCTGTTGCACCCCTGAAATCAAACAATGCACATATGTTGTATACACACATGCCCTAAGGGCATGTGTGTGCACAACATGAAAGTTAAAAAAATGCAAAAAATTGCATTTTTCTAACATTTCGCAAAATTACCATGAGGTCCAACCTCATGATAATTTTTTCTCTCTAATTGCGAATTCGCAATTTTTTTTAGTTTCATGCATTGCTTTTGAGGAATCGCAAATTTGCGATTCCTTAAAAGCAATCGCACTTGAAAAAATCGCTAAAATAGCGATTTATTCACTTTTAAGTTGATGCATCCCAAATAGTGATTTGGGAATCGCAAACGGCCGAATTTTGCGATTCGCACCGTTTGCGATTCCCAAATCGCTTGATGCATGTGCCTGATAGTCCCTTGCAGAAGCAAAAGAGATCTGTTTCCGTCTTTAGGGTCACGGGCAAGGCATTCCAGGATTTAGGACCTATATGAGAAAAAGATCGACCGCCCATCTTTACTAGCTTAAATTTAGGAATGATGAAATCGCCATTACCTGAGGATCTCAAGGAGTGCCTGGGCTTGTAGGCCTGAATGAGACCCTGTAGGTACTTAGGGGCTGTGCCTTGTTTGATCTTAAAAATGTGGCATAGAGCCTTGAATTTAATTCGGCTCATGATCCTAAGCCAATGAAGATCGTGAAGTGCTTGAGAAGCAGATATTCTCTGAGGAATGTTACGAAGAAGCCGTGCAGCCGCATTCTGAACAACTTGAAGTTTATTTACTGTTGTCAAGTCTGCTCCAAGGTAGAGGACATTACCGTGGTCCAGGCGGGAAACAACCAGTGCCTGGACTACAGTCATCTGTGTTGAAATAGGGAGCATCCACAGGATTTCTTGAAGCCATCTTAAGGTGGCAAAACAAATAGAGGCCACCTTTACTGCCTGCTGCCGCATCGTGAGCTTTTCATCAATGAGGAATCCGAGATTGCGGACCTGAGCAACGGGTTGGGGAGTAGGGCCAATGTTGAGGACCCCATAGATCTTTACCCTTGCCCAGGATCACAACCTCGGTCTTATCCCCATTTGGCATGAGGAAATTGCTCTGCATCCACTCGGAAACTCGAGTCAAACCCTGCTTCAAAGCCGTGATTTTATTACCTTCCACATTAGAGAGGGAAAAAATAATTTGCGTATCATCGGCGTAAGAAAATAAAGTAAGACCGGCTTCCTCCACAATAGTGTCCAGGGGTCTAACATAGATGTTAAATAGTAGTGGGCTGAGGATAGACCCCTGGGGAACGCCATACGCCGATGGATGGATTGTAGAAGATGCTTTAGCGGAGAAGACTTGAAAAGTGGGACCACTTAAAAAGGAAGCTATCCAAGCTAAAGCAGGGCCTTCAACTCCTAGGGACCGAAGAGTTGTGAGAAGGATGGAATGTGGCACGGTATTGAACGCCGCACTTAAATCAAGAAGAAGGAGTGCAGATGTTTCACCGCTATCGATACCATGGCGCAATCTCTCGGTAACTCCTAAAAGTGTGGTTTCAGTGGAATGGCGCGCTCTAAAGCCTGATTGAGACCGATGCAGGAAGCCTGAGCTCTCTACAAGGTGAGTCAACTGTGTGTTAAAATGTCTTTCCAAGATCTTAGAAAAAATGGGCAGCAGCGATATAGGCCTAAAGTTGGATAAATTAGAAGCATCCGCTCCAACCTTTTTCAGAAGAGGAATAATCATCGCATGTTTCCACTCCTGTGGAACATGTGACTCTGTCAGGGAGGAGTTAAGGAGTTTCATCAACACACGGCAGGAATCCAAGTCAAGTTGCTTCAGGATCTTAGCCGGTAAAGGGTCACGTGGGGAGCCAGATTTGATACTTTCCAGACAGTGAGCAAAATAAACATCGTCAAAAGGTGACCAATCAGTCAGTTGGACTGCCAGGGAGGGCAGACTGTTATGGGCAGACACTGACGTAAGAGGTAATTCCTCATCGGAGGTTAAAGGGCTCAGAGAATCATAGATACGTTCTACCTTAGCTATGAAGAATTCAGCAATGGAATTACATTGTGACTCATCCAAAACAGGGGGGGCAGGGATCGAATCTGCTCCTGTCAGCTTTTTTACCACAGAAAAAGTGTGCGGGGCAGTTCTGGGCATGTATTACAGTATTAGCAATATAGGCAGTTTGTGATAGTCTCTAAGGGCTTCCTTATAGGCCACTTTGCAAGACAAGGAGTAAGAGCGTCTCCATTTCCTCTCGAGAGCCTTGCATTGAGACTTCATGGTATTTAAATTTTACGAGAACCATGCCGCGGGGGATGGTGGAGCAAGGAGTACTTAGGTACCAATGGAAGAAACTTATCTACAGCAGCACTCAACCATTTGGAAACTTCAGCATCTAGGACAGATAGGGACGAGTCAACATCTGGTAAGGTATCAGACAGGTGCAAGTTAAAATCCGTGATGTTAAGTTTGCCCCAACGTCGTAAACTCTCTTCCGTGTCACTGATACCAGTGGCCATAGTCTTAGTACAAGGCAGAGTAAATTGAACAGCGAAATGATCAGACCACTCCAAAGGGCGGGCAGCTGGTTCGCAGTCATACGGAAGATTAGAGAGGACAGGATCTAATAGATGCCCTGCTGAGTGTGTGGGCCCAGAGTTACGCAACAAAATATTAAGGGCTTCTAAATCAGATAAGAAGGTTTTGCTAACAGTGCATTGTGGGTCCTCCAAATGTAGGTTCAGGTCACCAAGAATGGTGAAATTAGCAGCCTTTAACACCTTGCCTGCTATGACCTTTCCCCTCCTGTGCTGGAATATGAGAAATTCCATTGTTCATGGCAAGGTCAGCTCGTCATAAGCACAGCTCCAGTGTACTGCATGACGAGCTGACCTTGTCATGAGCATGGAAGGGGTTAAGGACAACGGGGCAATAATTTCTGAAAAGGACGTCGTCCATACATTAGAATTCCCAGGGGGACGATATATCAAGAGACCAGACAGGGTCATCTGAGGGCTTGCTGCTAGTTTGAATTGAGCGGCCTCACATCCTTGGAGAGGAAAGGCTTCGAACTTACAGATATACATAGATTTAAAAATGATAGCAATGCCACCTCCCTTGCCAGTGTCTCTATCTCTCTTGACCATGACATAATCAGTAGGGAGGGCTGTGACAATGTCAGGTCCAGAGCTTGCATGAAGCCAGGTTTCAGTCAGAAACACGGCATCAGGTCTTTCATCAACAAAAAAATCATAAATATGATTTTTATGTTTAGGAAGGGATCTACAATTTATACTTTAAAACTGGAGTTTAGAACAAGTAAAAGGTGATTTTATAACACTCGGTTTACCATGCTTATATGGACGTTTCATCAAGTTAATTCGACAAATAGCCCGCTGTATTGTCCGAGTGCTGTAAACTAATTGTCTCTTTTTGTGGGTGACGGGATTACAGTGCGTGTGAATGTGTAAGGAGTGTATTAAAATTGGTTGAAGTAGCAAAACATCTTTTATTGTTTCTGCTCAATCCTCCAATATTAAAAACAGAATAGCAAAGAGCAGTTTTAAACAAGTAACCGCCCAGATGGTGTGTAGGTCGACATGTTTCAGCAAAAAAGTGGACCAAGTAGTCCTTGCCTTCTTCAGGACCTATATATAAATGCTACTGCAATATGCAAAGTGATAAAGAATAAAAAATAATGTGATCACCTGAGATCCTAGGTGTCTTTTTCTTCCCTACACATGGATCGATTTTATCACTGTTGTGCAGTAGAAATGAGCCTCATCTCACATTGCAGTGGCTCAGGAGAAGGAAGCACCGCTCTCTCCGTCGGTACTTCTTGCCAGCATCCAAGCCGACTGGGGAAGGACCATTCAGAAAGTAATGGACGGGACAGAATCCAAGATGATATTGGTTGAAAACTGACTTGAAAGGATGAGTGCAGGAGTCGCTAGATTAGAGTTGCCAATCCACCCAATGGAGAAATAGATATATGCTATGCAAGTGCAGACGACTAATAACTCTGACTCTAACTTCCAAACATATGCAGTCACCTCCAACATCAGTGTTACAGACAGACTGGACATTCTAGAAAATTCCAGGAAGGCACAAAACATCTAGCTGATAGATTAGCTGGAAATGGCGGATGTGTGTCTTTTCTGAAAGTTTATTGGGGTTTTCCTGTGGGGCGAGATGAACTTTAAAGGTGACAGCAACTCTAACTAACATCATGCACTAGGTGATGTGTTTGCCCTTGAGAAGTAGGAGTGGCAGTGGCATGAATCAGGGGACAATGCGACTCACTTTGACCAGTGAACTAAACTGATGCTTGATTTTGAGGTGAGGTGGGCAGTATGGAAGTGGAGGATGCTATACTAGGATGGATGACTACTCTTCTTTTCTGACTCTGCTATAATGGCAAAAAAACAGCAATTGCAGATATTGGGGAAGTTTGGCTCAATGGTTAGAGCGGCAGACCCTGATGCAGAGGTCTAGCCCAGGACCAGGGTTCAATTCTCGCCTCTGCGGGTCTTGGGCTCAATTTCCGCGGACCTGATAATTCTCGCCTCGGTGCCTATTCTAATCATGGGTCCCACTCTGCAACTCTGGGCAATAGCTTGCTTAATCTCTCGAACGGCCCCAACAAAGCTAAGATGCCTGGCTTCACCTTGGGGGTACCCAGGAGTGGGCACTTCACAGGGAAAAGCCAGGAAGGGTTCCCCAGCGGTATGCATACAAGCGCCTGAGATACCCCTTCGGGGGTCGATTCTCTGCGCTATACAAATACTACTACATTTAAATTTACATATGTAGCCTAGGCTATCATGCTGGATACTCTACATCTAAAGGAAGTGGTTGCAGAGCAGATCTAAACTTAACTAGAGTTCCTCAAAAAGAATAGCTTCATGCACCTTCAGTCATGCAACCCGTTCATTGATCCTATTTATCATGGGGAAATTTGGAATGCTGAAGATGTTTTACTGCAGCTTTGTATAAGGCCACTGTCTGACATGTATTTCTACATTGAAAATTTATATTTATTTGGGTTCAGTAACCAAACATTTTCAATGAAAGTGCTAGAATTGCTGGGCTGTCCAAGAATGGTAAACCATTTCCTAGGCTATCCTGTTTTCAGTGGTTATTATTTGTGGATTCCAGTGGTGTTTCCCCAGTGTTTCCAACCCTTTGAAATCAGTGCTCATCACTGTTTATTTAGCTGTCCAACCCACAGAATAGACAAAACTGTGCTTTTCCTGTCTTTTCCCTGGGTTTACAAAACATGTTTTGTTTTGCATTGATTGTTATAACTCACATACTTATTTTAAAGAACAAGTAATGCAGGCTGTGTGGTGTCTTCCCCTTGGCATTAGGTCAAATAGGCTTATGTTAGACAGTTTTAAACATAAAAAGTATGCGTATTGCACTCTCACTCACACTCACATCTCAATACCCTCTTTCACATCTCAATACCCATCACAATCTCTTTGTCAGAGCTCTGTCTGATTAAAAAAAGCATAAGAGTGATACATTCAAATGTTTTAATAAACACATTCCTGGACACCGTTGGAGGTCCATTAACCCCCAACCTTATCTGAATATTATGACACTGTAGGGGTGGTCACCCACCCAACATCAGAGTATTGTGAGTATACTTTTAAAATCTGAATGACACCAGATTCATCTGTAGCCTGGCACTCAAAGGCTCATGAATCTTGATGTTTTATGCATGCTTACACTGCTTTCTGCACTTTTTGGCTGACTACATTAAGGTGCTGTGGCTGTTTTGTGGACATTCAAAGCTGTCAAGTGTACCCATGGGAAGTGTCTCACTTTAAGTCAGTCCTGACCTTTTAACAAGCATCACATTTTATTCTGGGACTTGAAATGTTGTTGTTAACATTGTAAGTGTGGGCTCAAAACAACCCCCAGCAGTAATGTGCAGTTGGGTAAACAGCCAGGATTAGTTGAAGGTATCACACACAACAAAAGAGCAACTTGCACTTCTGAATTGTGTTGGTATGTGGAAAGTCTTGTGTCCTGTTTTTACAACTATCCATGTGCTTGGTGACAGCACTCTGGTCACTACACCTTGCACTACACCTTGCATTCAATATTTAAAGCCTGTGTTATTTGACAGGTGACCAGCTATCAATATTGACTTGTTAGAAAAGGGGCGCAGGATGTATGAAAGGATTTTACCCAGTCTGTGTTTGTGGGTAAATGTGATACTACACATTTACCCACAAGATTCAGCCATTTTACTAATCAGTGAATGAATTAAACACGTCCAAAACGCCATATACGAACTTGACATTCCGATATTTTTTGAGGTGTATAAAATAGTTATATCAGACCTAAAATATGCTTCTAACCCCAACACATGTAATTAAAGCACACAAAATTGGAGGGAACAAAAGAAAAAAGAAACAATATTTTAGTGAAATCCCTAAACAATCCATCTCAAGCAGAATAGCCTTAGACTAATCTTTCTTGTTGCTACCTTGCATTACAAAGTTACAGTGACATTCATTCTCTCTCACTTTCCTTTCTGTGAATGGCATTATAGTTTGTGGTTGTGCAGGTGTTTATCAGTATTTACATGCTTACACTGAGTAGGTCTGTTTCCCTTTCAGTGGGGTTTTATCCTTTTTTATAAGCTTAAACCTAAAACAGGATAGCCTAGGCTTTACATAGATTGGGGTTGGGAGTCATACATATCTTGATATCTGTTCTGCAAAATATCGAGGGACATGTTTGCCCTTTTTCAAAACCTAATAAAAATACTTGTTAAAGAAATAAAAATAGAAAAGCTTCTGCATCAAGGATAGTTAATGTAAGACTTAAAAAAAGTATTGTAAAGATTTGGCCTCTTTTTCAACCATTTTGAGGACAGAATGATATAATACTCTGAGGACTCATGCGCTGGAAGGCTTCAGTATTTCATTGACGATGCTATATACTAATGTATATGGGGAAGTGTATTTTTAATACAGCAGTGCCTGATTTCCAGTTTAACCTCCTAATTGGGATATTTCAAATTACTATGGTAGTCTATTATAATGAATAAACCACAGACTCCTGTGTTATGGGGTGCACTATCCACTTGCTCACTATTACGTGATGCGTTATTTCCTCAGATTTAAACGTGCTGAAATATTCGCAAAAAAATCGCAAAAAATATTTCCAAAAATTATTACAAAAAATTAATTAATTAAGAACATGACTATTATTCATCACATAACATTATCATTCTAATCACAGCGAAAGCTAAACAAAAATAGAAATGCCATGAAACATTTGTTGAATTTTCAATCTTCAAAACCACTTTTATTCTTCTTTATCCATCATCAAATGTATGCGTTTGTAATCTTCAAACAACTCTCCACAAATCAACATATGAAGACATATCCCAATGCATTTCGGTATGCACCTTCGTCAGGGGAATGCTCTACAAATAACATAAAGATCTATCACTATACATATCATAAAATATTCACATTTTCTAATCAAAAGTCATTTTTTTATCAAAAGTCATTTAATTTTAACAGAAGCCAAAGATTTACCAGCTAGGCACACATATAGTGCATTACCAATAAACATGCTCATAAAAATTCACCAGTGAAAAAATGAATGAATGAATGAAAGCCAAAAAGCTTGACCATGCACTAACAGTGCCCAAAAACGAAATTCACCATAAAACCATATGTGTATCCAAGTGTTTCAAAATTGATTGACACTCCTACCTTCACTGACCACAATCAAACATATAAGAGATCGATAGTATTTTGCCGAATTTCTGCAAAAAAAGCATATTACATAAATGTTTTAGTTGTTGTATCTCTATGTGAGTTTGTATTGTGCCCCTAGCACCGAACTGTCACTCACTTGTACTTGTAACGATGTACCACTTTCTGAAATGAAATAACAATGCCGTTGTATCAGGCTTGCAACACGTGTTTGCGAAGAGACTAAAAAGGAAATATTACGTTACCCTAAAGAGTCCAATTCTTGCTTATATTTTCATGTGTTCAGCCGTAACTTTTACCACTCACTCTCCGAATCGTTCAGCATGGTCACAGAATGCCGGTACTTGGCGTCTGACGTCACGCCTTATATGAACATAAACAATGGACTACGACTAACTCACCCTATCCAAGATGGCGTGTGTTTACACTTACTCGGTCTGAACAAATCCCGAATGGAATGTCAATGAAAAACCCTTTTCGTGTGCACTCGAGTTCTAAATGTCGAATATAACCAATAACAACTTGTGGTTGAACTATTGATGAGATTCTGAACTCTAAGAGGGTGCCCAAAATAATAATGAATAAATGTGAGGTTTTATGAGCATAAAATCCAATAATGCATTAATGTGATATGTACAAAAATGTATAAAGAATATCAAGCATTTCATCAGGTCAATTACATTTATTTACAGAAAACAGATCATCTCTATCTTATCATTAGGTCCATAGGGAATCAGTGTCCTAAGGGACTTTATCCAGTACGTTTCTCTTTGTGCTAATAGTCTCACAATATCAACATTTGGTGTCTCCACCAATCTCTCTAACACAGTAAATCTTAATTGGGGTATTGTGTGACCAAATTCATGCCAGTGTGCAGCCAAACAAGATTTGATGTTCTTGGTACGTATCATACTCTTATGCTCGGTCAGCCGAACCTTCACCTTCCTTGAGGTACGTCCAACATAAACAAGTCCACATGGACATTTAATTGCATATATCAGAACACTGGAATTACAGTCAGAAGTGTGTCTAAGTGTTATCCTTTTACCAGTCTGTGGATGTGCAAATGAATTCCCAACTAACACGTTACCACAGTGTCCACAGTTTTGGCATTTCATCATTCCCTTTTGGCCTAAATCTTTTACTTCATGTCTGCGACCCTTCAAAATCTCCTTAAGATTCCTCGACCTGGAGTGTGCGAACAATGGTTTATCTAAAAATACATGTCTAAAGTCAGGTTCTTGTTCAATGATCTCCCATCTTTTTCTTATGCATTTTTTTAAGGCCGCTGCGGCTGTAGAGAATTTTAAAACATAAACTTCTCTTTTGTCTTGTACTCTCTCGCTCTTCTCTAACATTGTGGATCTAGATATGGTTGTCGCTCTGTTCTCAGCCTGTTCTAATACTGTATCTGGGTAACCTCTCTCTTTATAATCCTTTCGCATGTTCTTGATGGTCTCGAATCCTTGAGTTTCATCTGAACAAATTCTCCTTGCTCTGATAAACTGTGACAAAGGTAAATGCCTCTTTAGAGACTGCGCATCAAAATGTAAAGCGTTGTTCCTGTCTGTTGGCTTCTTATATACACTCGTCACAAGCGTATCTCCTTTTCTTTGAATTAGTATATCCAGATAGCTTATCTGCACAGAATTGATAGTGTATGTGAACTTGATGAAAGCGTGACAATTGTTTAACTCGTTGAGTCGTTCTCGTAATTTCTCTTCTGGTCCTTTCCACAATACCAGTATATGATCAATATACCTTAGATACAATGCTAGATGTTCTTGCCACTCAACCTTTTGTAGTATGTGTTGCTCTTCGAATTTGGACATAAACATATTTGCATATGTCGGTGCCCCAGTAAACCCCATAGAGGTACCCATAGAGGTACCCGTCTTTTGTAGGAAAAAACAATTCTGCCACTGAAAATACCCATGATATAGGCAAAATTGCAACAACTCTAGAAGAAAAATGTTCTGACTCTCCTCATATTCGTGTCTCAAAAGCATCTATTCTGCTGCCTCTAGCCCTTCCATATGTGGGATCGAAGTGTAAAGAGCTGATACATCAACTGTGCACAACCACAGTTCATCATCAGCAGAGAAAGTTACTCTCTGCAATTTCTTTAAACAGTCAGTGGTGTCTTGTACAAAAGTTGACCATTGTTGCACTAGAGGTTGCATATAATGATCGAGATATTTCCCTAATGGTTCATGTAATGATCCACACCCCGCCACTATCGGCCGGAACGGTGGGTCCTTCGGATCTTTGTGCATTTTAGGCACCATATATATGTATGGTCTACTAGGATATTCTGTTGTCAGGTACCTCCGTGTTTGTTCCTTTATCCAACCCAAATCAATGGCTCTTCTTAAAATTTCAGATAAGATTCTCTGAAACTGGGGGCGTGGCTTGGATGCCGAGGAGGTAGGCAGCGTGAGCTCGGAGCTCCGTGCCCGATCCCGGAAAATATCCTGAAAATTTGATCGGACCCCGAGGCAACCGATACCATCCGGTACTGGAAGGTACTGCGGAGGGTCCGGGTCCCACGGAGGACGACACCGAGCCATCCCACAGCAATATTTCGACTTTGAAAGTTGAACCCAGGCGAGAAGTCGCGGACCCCAAAATGGCGGCGAGGGCATGAGATCGGACGTGACGGAGACATCTGCCCGGAGACCCACTGAGGACTGCTCCCTGACAAATCAGGGGTGTTGGCGGCCGCATCGCGCCTCTCCCCGGGTGCCGAGTGAACTTTGGGCGCACCCTCGGGCGGTGGCTGAGGACCGCCCCCTGGTAGGGGCGACGACAGTGCGGCAGTGACCCAGTGACGAGAACCCCGGGCCCCTGGCACGTCTGGCGCTGGCCGGGCTGCGATCGCTCAGAGTTTCCTGCTTCTTGGTGACAAATCCGGGCCCGGGAGCCCTGCCGGAGGACGGAACCCGACGGCGCTCAGAGGGAGACCAGGAACTTACTCGGAGACCACTGCACAACCCGGCCCAGATGGGGAAGACGAAGGGGAAGGGAGATGGCGCGACCGATACTGAGGCTGCGGAGGGTGCGGAGCGAGACCAAGCGGCGTTGCAGCGGATGCAGGATCGTATCCTGGAGGCCATCGCCACCACAAAGGACGCCCTGCAACAAGATATAGCTCAGGTGGCGACGGGCTTGGGCCTTCTGAAGGCTGACCACGACAAACTTAAAGACAGGGTGAAATCTGTGGAGATCACGGTGAAGGAATTAGCCCCAGGCCAAGAAACGATGAAGGCCCAGATGGCAGACGTGATGGACCGCCTGAAGGTGCTGGGAAGGAGGGCCGAGGATGCCGAAAACAGAAACAGGCGCAACAACGTACGCCTAGTGGGCCTGCCGGAAAAAATTGAAGGCGACGACATGGTGGGCTACCTTGATAACTGGCTGCGGACAGAGGTGGCACCAGAAGGTCTGTCCCC
Source organism: Lissotriton vulgaris (assembly GCF_964263255.1). NCBI lineage: Eukaryota > Metazoa > Chordata > Amphibia > Caudata > Salamandridae > Lissotriton > Lissotriton vulgaris. Next base: position 1,717,420,763 of record NC_141694.1, on the reverse strand, counting down.
CTTCTTCTCCCTGGAACGGGCACATAGAGTTCCAGCGCGCCCGCCAGCCTTGGGCCTTCCTCCTCGCCCGGTGGTGTTCAAGTTGCTCCATTACCGGGACAGAGACTGGCTCTTACAGAGGGCGAGAGAGGCTGGGCCCTTTCAAGTGGACAACAACAGAGTCACCATGTTCCCGGACTACACATTTGAGACGCAGCGACTCCGGGCAAACTTCCTGTCCCTCAAGCGGGAGCTCCGCCAGGAAGGCATCAAGTACTCCCTGTTGTTCCCTGCCAAGCTAAGAGTGGTGGTGGATGAGAAATCATTATTCTTCACGACCTCCGCGGACGCTTGGGACTGGTGGGACACTTATAAAGCGGAAACGGACGGTGCTAAGGCCAGGGAGGAGGAGGCTAAGGTGGCGAAGCCGATCAGGCAGTCCCAACGGATCAGGAGGAACCGCAAGAGAACCGGGAAACCTTCGGTGTCGCAGACAGAGGCGGAGAGGCAGGCGGCGCTACAGGCGGTAGTGGACTTATCTAGGACCGCCAGGACTCAGTCCGGGAAGGGCACGGAATCGGAGGACCCGGGCACGGGCTCGGAGACAGGACAATCGGAATTTGGTGGAGCCCGGGGCCCTATTGTGACGCCGCAGACTTCGGGGGAGATACTGGAGGCGTGTTGAACTGAACTGGCGGAGTGGACTCGTTGGTTGGACACCGGGGCACTGGGCCCGCAGCAGTAGACCATTATTGATTGAGGTTTTGGGGAGCTGTAATGTGGGGATTGTGGGGTGGAGCGCGCGGGGCTGATTTGTTTTAAGGTCTTATCGCATTGAGCCGCGCCTTACTGGCCCCTAAGGTCATCGCAGTGGGGACTGCGACCATTACCACCTTTCCTTGAGGGGTGGTCGGGAGTGTTGGTTTGGATGGGGGTACTTCCAGTTGCGGGGGGGCCTGCCCTGGGGGGGTGGGAGTTGCGAGCAGTTGGGGTGGCTCGGGGGGTAGTTGTTGTTGGAGGGGTTCGGCTTCCTGTTTGGAGAGGGTGGGTGGGTGGGCCCGTGGTCGCGGGACTTATGCGGACATTGTTCTTTGCTGTATGGTCCGGTTATGTAGGGGGGGATGGCTAGTACTGGGGCGTTGAAATGTGTGACCTGGAATGTGCGGGGTATGCAGTCCATGACGCGCAGACATAAAGTTCAGGCGTACCTCAAACGTAGGGGGGTTCATATAGCGTTCCTGCAGGAGACACATCTAAATAAGCAAGAAGGGGCGGCTTTGCAAAGGCGCTGGAGGGGGCAGCTATTCTACACGAAATTTTCGGCATTTGCAAGGGGGGCATTGATTTGGATACGGGCGGGGGTCCCCTTCCAGGTCTCAAAGTCATCGGTGGACCCGGAGGGCAGATATGTGGCGGTGGAGGGGAGGCTGAGAGGCAGGGTGATATCTCTCTGTAATGTGTATGCTCCTAATGTAGACCTGCCCGCCTTCTTGTCTACCATCTCGGGCAAATTGGCGGGTTATTTGGCAGGGCCGGTCCTCTTGGGGGGGGACTTCAACTCGGTTGAGGATGTGTTCCTAGATAGGTCCCATCCCCCGCTGCGCGCGTCCCCAGTACATAGGGTCGCCAAGCGTAGGTTGGAATGGCAAGAGAGCTGGGCCCTCACGGATGCATGGAGGGCGTTGCACCCCACCGCTAGGGACTATTCCTTTCACTCGCACCTGCATGACTTGCATGTGAGGCTGGATGCGTTTCTTTGTTCGGAGTGTGTGCTCCCCGCGGTGGGAGGGGCGGAATACTTGGCCAGGACGATATCGGACCACAACCCCTTGTTGATGTCTCTGGAATGGATGGTGACTGTTAACTGCGTGCCAACATGGCGCCTGCAACCTGACACCCTGGACGATTTGTTGCTCAGGGAGGCCCTGAGTGAGCGCATTGAGAGGTATTTTGAGGAGAACAGTGGCTCGGCCTCCACGAGGGCGGTTGAATGGGATGCGTTCAAGGTGGTGGTGCGGGGACACTGTATTGGACACGCGGCAGGGGCTAGGAAGACTCTGTTGGATGACTTGGATAAGGCTGAGACACGGCTGAGGGATTTCGAGAAGAGGCGCCCGAATCACCCTGAACTGCAGGAGGGGCTTAGCGGGGCACGGGAGGGGCTGGCGGTAGAGTTAGAGCGGCTGCGTAGCTTCGACCACAAGGCGTACATGACAAGGGCGCATGCGGAAGGTGATAAGGCGGGGTCGATGTTGGCTTGGCTTGCTAACCCAGTCCGGGGGGGAGTGCCGATCATGGGGATCCAGGAGCCAGGGGAGGAGCCCTGCCTCACTCAACTCGGGATCCTGAATAAGTTTCGTGCTTATTATGAGGGGCTCTATGAGAGTGGTGGAACGGGAGGGGCGGAGGAGCTTGAGGAGTTCTTGGACGGGCTGCAATTGCCGCGTGTGGAGGACTCGGAGGCAGAAGAGCTAGGGCGGCCCATCTCTCTTGGAGAAATAGGTTGTGCTGTAAAACAGATGGCTAGGAACAAGACCCCGGGCCTTGACGGACTACCGATCGAATTTTATGGCAAATACCTAGAGTACCTTGCACCACGGCTGCGCGAGGTGTACAACGAGGCACAGGAGAAGGGCCGACTCCCGGGCTCCATGTGCGAGGCTCTCATGATCCCGCTCTTGAAACCGGGCAGAGAGGGTGCGGCGCTATCCTCGTATCGTCCGTTGTCTATGTTGACGACGGACTACAAGATCCTCAGTAAAATTCTGGCCAACAGATTGCTGGTACACATGACAGGCCTGGTTCACGGTGACCAGTGCGGTTTCATACCGACACGCAACACCACTCATAACATCCGTAGACTCACGAGACTGATGGGTGCGGACTGGCCGGACGCCGTCTCCCCATTTGTCCTATCCATTGATATTGAGAAGGCATTTGACAGCCTCGAATGGGGATACTTGTATGAGGTGATGCGTCGCTTCGGGCTGGGAGACGGATATATAAGGTGGACCAGGGTCCTCTATACCGAGGCGGTAGCGAGGGTCCGGGTGGGCACACTGATCTCGAGACAATACCCGATTAGGCGTGGCACTAGACAGGGTTGTTCCCTATCCCCGCTCCTGTTCGCGTTGGCGATGGAACCCTTCGCTGCGGAAGCCAGACTACGCAGGTTTGTCATTTAGGGGGAGACCGCACTTCATCTCCCTGTACGCAGATGACTTGCTGATGTTTTTGGCCGATGCGGGCCCCGAGCTCCAGGGGGCGCGGCGGCTACTGGGGCAGTTCGGTAGGTTGTCGGGCCTGAGGGTCAACTGGCCTAAATCCTGTCTGTTTCCCCTGAGGCCGGGAGAACCGTGCCCACTCACTGCTCAGGAACTCCGGTGGGAGCCGCGCTGTCTGCATTATCTGGGGGTCTATGATTACCACGCCCCGTCCGACCAACTGGATGGCATTCACTCGCTGTATTAACGCCCTGCGAGGGTCCATGGACTTCTGGGCAACTCTGCCGCTCTCCCTGGCTGGTAGAATTTCCCTGCTTAAAATGATAGCCCTGCCCAGGCTTTTGTACTATTTTAGGACACTACCGGTATGGGTCCCGAGCTCTGTTTTCAAACGCCTGAGGTCGCTGGTCATAGCGTTCTTGTGGGGCACGGGTAGGAGGCGCATAGCGCTCGACACGCTGTTGCGCCCCAAAGATGAAAGAGGTATGGCAGTGCCGGATTTTGAAGGATATTACCTAGCCGCGCAGCTGCAGACTTTTACTCAGGAGGTGGCGAGAGTGTATAGAGGCCCCGAGGACGCGAGAGTGGAAGGCGCCCCGCGACACGTTCTAGCCTATATTACGCTGCACCAGAAACTCCGGGTGGGAGACCTGACGGTCGAGGAGCAGACGTTCCGGCTTTGCTGGGACCGGGCCCGTAAGCGGGCGGGTGTCCGCCTTATGTATGCCCCCGAAATACCGCTGGGAATGGTCACCGCCCTCCCACATGGAGGTGACTGGTCGCGCTTGCTAGGATGGGAGGAGGCGGGAATACACATGCTGGGTGACCTCTACGAAGATGGGGTGTTGCTGCCGTTTCGGGACCTGCAGGAGCGATTTGACCTCCCGAGGGGCGACTACTTGCTACACGCAGCAGTCACGGGCGCCATGCGAGCCCACTGGGGGGAAGGGCTGCAGGAACCGGGCACCTCGATGGCCTGCCAGTACGCCATGATGGCGGCGGGAACCTTTAAGGCTGTCACGTGCCTGTACTCTAGGATGCAGCGGGAGGCCTTGCAGCCTTTGGCAGCCCTGAAGGCCAAGTGGGAGCTGGACCTCCAGGTGGAGATACCAGACACGACCTGGGGCCAGTTGCTAAGGCGGGCACGGAAGAGCTCGAGGAATGCCAGGTTCCAATTGATTCACTTTTATGTCATTCACAGGGCATACCTCACCCCCGGGAAAATCCAACAGTATTTTGGGGCGACCGACGCTGCTTGCCCCAGATGTAACACGGCTGGGGCGGATTTATGTCATATGCTGTGGGATTGCCCCTCTTTGGGCGATTATTGGCAGGAAGTCGGGCGGGCCCTTAACGCCGCGACGGACAGGGATATCCAGTTTACTAAAGCAGTTGGCGTCCTTCATTGGTTCCCGCACACACCTAGGAATAAGATGACTAGTAAATTTATAGATCTAGGGCTTATCCTGGCCAAGCGAGAGATCACAAGAAACTGGAAGTCCAGAGTGGGGCCCACGTATAAAAGATGGTATGGGGAATGTCTGAGATGGGCCGCGTGTGAAAGTACCCTACGATACCAGATGGCCTGGAGGTTGAATGACGAGAAGGCACTGGAAAGGGCGACTGCATGGGAGGTGATAGTGCAGGCGCTCCGGGATGTGGATGATGAGGAGCAGGATGGCGAGAGCGACCTAGATGGAGCAGACCCTAACATTACACAGGAGAACACACCTTAGCGAAAGATTACTTCCTCCTGCAACACACCGGACATTTTTACACTATTAACCAAGTGCAGAGCGACCACGGGGGAGGGTGGGTAGGAGGCTGTTTTGGAGGGATGTTGGGGTACCGAAATTTGGGGAGGGGGAGGGGTGAAAACCACAAAAGCATCCCAGGGTTATATGCTTGATGAAGCGGTCGGACATGGTAAGGAGTTACAAGACATGGCCAGGGATGAGATCGCCCGCGCCGAGATCGAGGTGAACCTCCCGGATGGAGATCGACTGGACCACACTAAGCCTGTACATGTTGTGTTCTTATTGCTAAATATATTGTCTGTACATTTCTATTGGTGATGCAATAAAAATGATGTTAAAAAAAAAAAAAAAAGATTCTCTGAAACTCTATGGTGGGATCTGATTCTAACTGTACATAGGTGTTGGTGTCTTTCACATGTTGATCTACCTTAAGATGATAATGGGTAGAGTTGAGCACCACTAATGCTCCACCCTTGTCTGCTGCGACTATAGTAAGTGCCTCATTAGAGGCCAAATCATTCAATGCTATAGTTTCTTGCTTGGTCAAATTTCTTCTCGTCTTTCCATGATGTTTCAATTCTGCAAAATCTTTTTTTACTAGTGTCTCAAATAGGTCTAAAGCTTTGTGTGACATAGGTGACATGAATAAACTTTTTGGTTTAAAAATATTTGTTCTTGAAATCTCTGCTGTGGGCTCAGGGCTCTCTGAAGCTGTTTGGTGAAAAAAACACCTAAGTCTTAACTTTCTCATGAATTTAAAGAAAGAGACTTCAGTCTCAAGTTCATTGCTTTGATAAGTTGGCACAAAAGACATGCCCTTATTCAAAACTGATGTTTGCATTGGACTTAATGTTACATCAGAAATGTTCATGATTAATTCCTCTTTGGATTGCGTCTACTCCATTTTGTTTTTTTCCCTTGTCCCCTCCTTGTTCGTTTGTTTTGTTCTGTGTGTGTTGTGCGTGCTCGTCCGGGGGATGATTGGAACTGTGGCCTCCCTCTAAAAAAGGCTGCCTACTCTGAATGTTTGTTGCGCCTTCTGCACATGCACTTACTACTGCTGATTCTACAGGGGGGCGTGTAGGTAAGGTGTCCTGATCTGTGGCCAGACTTTCCCCCGAAGTGTTAGCTGTTGGTTTTTTAAAAACCCTTCTTTGTGCATAGTTATCGGCCCAACTATACACCTCATCAAGTTTATAATCTAATGTATCACGCTTGAACTTGCGTAATTTTCTTTCATGAACTTCTTTCGTATGTTCCTCTAATTTGTCATTAATCTCCTTGAGAGTCTTATCCATCTCCTCAGCAGACATGCGTGTTGACAATTCTGTTTTCATGTCACTGATCTCAGACTCTAACTCTTTCAAAACATTAGACAACTCTTCGACAATCAAGAGTACTAAATCTAGCGAACATTTGTTCAATATCGCAAACCATCTTGCGAGAAATGGTTTATTAAATTTAAATAGCATAGGTCTTAATGAAATTCTCAGTCCCCTAGGTATTCGCTTTACCCTATGGTATTGTATCAGAGTCGAGCTATATACTAATGTATATGGGGAAGTGTATTTTTAATACAGCAGTGCCTGATTTCCAGTTTAACCTCCTAATTGGTATATTTCAAATTAACTATGGTAGTCTATTATAATGAGCATCGTTTTTCTCAATTTTACAGATTACAAACGTATGCTTCCGCTTCTGTTTTAAGAAATCAAATGTTAATAAAGGTATGTGGAAAAAGGTGTAATTGGCTCACCAGTTAACGTTCTGGTTTCTGTTTTTTTATTTCTAAGACAAATGTTTATTAAAAAGCTCTTAGAAAATGCCACCACTGAGAGGACTTCTATAGGGACAGTTAATAAAATCCGAATCATTGGAACTACTTTCACTAAAATTAACACTAGAAGTCCCAGCCTTAACAGTTCTCAGAAAATAATTTTATAGATTATTCCCATTGACCAAGATTGACCCCCCTAAGTAAAGGGGCAAATTAACATAAGCACAATCTGAATCTCTGCTTAACGGTCACAATATTTGCAAGATGTACTGTTGTGACTTGATTGACACCGTGGCCCCGCTCCGCGCGAGCCTCACGATCACCAGAGAGCTCAACTTCATCAAAGACCCTTAAGGGCCAGGAGACAGCCACAACATGTGCATGATTTCATTGTGGGGTAACTTCCTGTTATGTTCCTTGTTCCTACTTCCTGTTGCTTTACCTACCATTGTCTGTTCTTCTGTTTATACTCTACATGCGTGTAGAGGAAAGGGAGGTATGTTGTGACTTGATTGACACCGTGGCCCCGCTTCGCGCGCCACAGTGGTATGTTGGGTTCCCTAACGTTCTAAGGTGAGCGCCGCCGCACGCTGACCTGTCAGTTCCTATCAGCTGGCGGAAGACGGCGGCGCGCTGATGTCCTGTTATTTATGAATAAAGCTTGTCCTTCGAACAGAGTCTCCGCCTCATGTTGTAATCACAACATGTACTCTTCTGCTGCGGACCCAGGTAAAAGCGGTGGGGTGGTGGGGGTGGGGGCTACTAGACAGACTACCATGATGGGAAATGAAATAAATAATTAAAATTTGGTACAGCTTAATCCTTCTAGGCAGCAGCTTTTCTCATTCGTGACAATGGTAAATAAATAATGAATTTTACCTCATTGCCGTCTGTCAAAACCCACCCCCTCCCCACAGCCCCACCGCTCTAACGGGTACCAGCTGGTTCCCTTATATTTCAAAACCAAACCTAATTCCTTTGCAGAAGACACATCGGTACAGTACTGCCAGTCTCTCTTTCTGTAGCTAGTTTTCGAATGTCAATCTACCATTTAAGGAATCAAGACCCAGTGGCATGTTTACCATTACTTCATGCAACGCGACTAAGCAAAGGAACTTGCTGCAGTGTGTTGTGTGAAAGGAAGAGAGCAGAAAATGTGCCATATTTACAAGGATATGGAGCATTTTTGCTCTCTTCTGGTGCACTGTGTGCTGCGTAGGCCCAAAACCCATATTTCAACGGTGCTTGCATTATGGGTATGATTGTTTTCGTGCAGGAAAGAATACCTCCCAGAACAAAAACAATCCAAAAAGACATGATACAGAATATAAAGAGGGAATAATAAGAGAGAAAAAAGATTTTTCTACTCGTTACGCCATCCTCTGGAGATGTACCAATTTGATGCGATTTCAGATTTTCAAACTTTTGTAAATTTGGAATTGCATCAAATCAATGTTTGGAATCATCGGAACACCCATGGAATACTTCTCTACTCTAAATGTAACATAACTCAGCGCAAACTACTGCATTGCATTACATTTCTTTAAAAAAACATGCAAAGTGGCTCCTATCGACCCTTGCATGCCTCTGTAAATATTACTGAAGCCTTTACGTTGTACTTGCATCACATTGCGCAACATAAGGACAACACAAAAGCTTAGAAATCTGGGTCCAAAGGTTCAACTAACAACTTCTTTTGTCTTCTTAGTTTGTACAAACACAAGCAAATTAATTTTTTTAATTTCACCCATGTCACAAAATTTCTCAGAGCACAACAACCATTAAAATTATCATCCCAGTTGCTGCTATTTTATTCAGTTAAATTATTTAACAGAATCCCCATGGTCACCTGAACTACTTTAATAAAGGGGAGGAGTCCTCAGTCCTTGCTAACCTTTCCTTTCATTATTTTAATTCGAAATTTATTTGTTTTACTACTAACATATTTGTATGCCCTGCATTTCTCTGCATCTACAGGCCTTTTTTTTTTAAAATAATATCCCCATTGCTGTATTAAACGGATGCCAATAAAAACGAAAGAGAGGTACTGGTGATGGTGTGCATTTGGTAGAAAAGTGGTCGTTTGTTATTGGGTGCAAATGCTGCTGGTGGTGGTGGTGATTGTATTGGCAACTGGGGTGCTAATGATGTAAGTGATATTTATTGTGGTGTCATTGGTGGTAATGGTAATATTGGTACTGGTGGTTCAGTTTAGGAGGTGTAATTTTCGTGGTGGTGGTACTGGTATAGTGGTGGTGGTATTATTGTTGGTGACATTATTAGTAGTTGTGGTGCGGCATTGGTTTTATTAATGGTGGGGATATTAATGGTGGTATTAGTACTGGTTATGATTTGGTCTTATTGGCGATGGTCGTATTGGCAGTGGTGGTATTGACAGTGGTATGTGTAATGGTATGGTATTGATGGTGATATTTTATTTGTGGTATTAGCGTTAGTACATTTATGATAGCATGTTATTGATGATGGTGTAAAATCTGGATTACTTGTGATTGTGGCATTAGTGATGTGGTATTGTCATTATCACTGGTGGTGGTGCGTGGCTTGTGCGCCGATGAAGGAGATCGCCTGAGCGCTGGGCTCCGCGATCGAGCCTCCATAGATCCTGAGAAATAGATCCTGTTGACCCCAACCCACCTAATAACACGGGGAAGGGTGTCCCCTGCGGCGGACCCACAAGGCGCCACACCGGAGATCGCCAGTCCTGCAGAGAATCGCCGGCACGCTGCCCGGGGCATCCCACTGCAGAACAGATCCCAAAATGGCGGCTGCAAAGTCGGACTGACTCCCGGGGTGCCCAAGACTGTGAGAGGCCCTGCCGGCCCACGGGTGCTCCGGAGCTGACATCGGAGGGCAGCCCGTGTCCTAAGGTGCAGCTGCCACCCAAAGGAATCGCGCAGGAAGAAGCGCCACGGGATCACTCGGCCCGCTCCTGAGGGCCGCACTGCAGTTCCGTGAGCCTGTGCACTGGGGACGGGAAGATCAGATCCCCCTCGCCGAGCCCTTCTCACACGAGATGCCACCAAATCCGGGCACACGGAGGTGAGAGGCGCCGGCGGGAGGATAAATACACAAAGATCCACGGATCTCCTCTGCAGCTAAATCCACTGGCGATTGAGGACGCTGACCCCTTCCTCTACCCCCCAAATACCGCGGAGTGAAGTGGATGCTCTCTGGAACCCCTGTGTGAGGGGCATAGCGGCTCTGTGATCCAATTGCAGAGCGGGCATAAAGCTCGCTGAGACAGCGCTGCGGCACACTACGCGGGGCCTCCCCGGATCACTACGACTCCCCACACGTCTGCTCTTCCTGCTTGGGGAGACAGACCCAGTGAGGTTATTTCGAACTGCGAGGCTCACAAGATAGACATGGCGATTGAACGGAGGCCCTGACGGTGCCTGGAGGCTTGGGGCCCAGAGGTGAGACGGCGTTGCCATTTGGTTTGCCACCAGATTTACGGCAGCGGGGAACGAGCGCCACAACTTGGAGGCCATAGCTGGGACTGCTGCAAGGGGATCGGAGGCTGTGGAGCGGCGCACTGAGAGACGAAGGTGGGGTGAAGTGGTGAGACTCCACGGTGGAGCGCCGAGAGGGACAGCGGTAGAACCCCGCGACAACACTCCTGGGGCTGACCGGACACCACACATGAGCGGACGAAGCCCGTCTCGGATGTTCCTGTGGGTGCAACACGACGGCCAAAGTCGCTGGTGGCAGTTTTAGGGCGGCCCCAGCCCCAACCGCGGGCGAAGAAGGCCCGCGCAACGGCCACAACACAAGGAATTTGCTGCTGGGAGGTGTCTAGAACAGCCTGCTGCTGCGACCATTGCATGCCACCGGGATAATCCTACTGCCTGTTCTGGGACATACCGCTGGAGCGCGGTTTACCCTGCCCCGTGGTGCTGCGGTAGGCGCCTGTGTGACTACAATCTTAATGGCTCCTTTCTGGATCCACATTACAGCGTTACGGCTGGGGTCCCTACACTCCACGCGCCTGATCCACGACTCGGAAGGCCCCTGAGGTGTGAACTCGGGGGTGGCAGGCTGTGCGGAGAACCCTGATTCTGGCTTGTGTTTCCCTGCCCACTGACGGGGCGCCGGATTGTGTACTGCCAGCATGGGAAAACCTAAGGGGATCAAAAGCGATGCGCAACCCACGTCAGATGCCGAGACATCGGAGAAAGGGGACCACTCTGACCTCGGACAATCTCGAGACCCTCAATTGGACCTCCAATTGGACAAAATCCTGTCAGCGATAGCGGACTCCCGTGCAGCGCTCCAACAGGACATTGTGCAGGTGGCCACGGGCCTGGGACTACTGCGGGCCGATCATGCAAAACTGACAAAGAGGGTCAAACAGGTAGAAGGCACGATCCGCTCTCTTGAACCGGCACAAAAAGACCTCACAGCCACTATGACCAATGTGCTGGCCCGCATAGATACACTGGAGAGACGAGCGGAGGAGGCAGAAGGGCGTAATCGCCGGAACAACATCCGGATAGTTGGATTACCAGAGAAAGTCGAGGGGAAGGACATGGTGAGCTACCTTGAAGAATGGCTCCGGACGGTGGTGGTGCCGGAGGGCCTGACCCCTTTCTACACACTGGAGCGGGCTCATAGAGTGCCGGCAAGACCACGACAACAGGGTCGGCCTCCCCGCCCGGTGGTCGCCCGGCTGTTACACTACAGGGACAGAGATCTGCTGCTCCAGAATGCACGAGTAAACGGCCCCTACCAGGTGCAGAACAGTCAAATCAATATCTTTCCAGATTACACGTATGAAACGCAACAACGGCGGACCTCTTTCCTGGCGGTCAAAAGAGAACTGAGAGATTAAGGCCATGCAGTACTCCTTGCTCTTACCAGCTTGGCTACGAGTAATTGTGGACGATACTACCAGGTTCTTTGATAGTCCTGATGATGCCTGTGCCTGGCTAGAACTCTACAAATCTGGAAAAGACGTCCTCGACCACCGGCCCAGACTGGGCTCTGAAGGCTTGCCACAACGGAAATTGCGACGAATCCGAAACAGGCAAAGGGGTCTGAGGAGGCCATTACTGTTGGAGACCACGGCGGAGCGGCAGGGGGTCCTGGAAGTGGTGTCTGCCCTCTCGGGAATACAAGACTCTCCATCACAGGAAGAAGGAGAATCGGAAAAAGGGGGTGAACATTCGGGCACTAAGCGCTCCGAAACGGATAGTATGCCTTTACCAGTGTTCACCCCGGCGACGGCAGAAGAAATACTAGATGAAGGCTAGAGGCACCCATTGAGCTGTATGAGATCCAAATGTAGACTGTAACAGACGGTCCGCTGTGCATTGTGGAAGGAACTGTTCGCTTAGAATTGGGAGGTGGGCGGTCATTGAGATGTGTCACTAATTGGGGCTCGATCGCCTGGTATGGAGCTTTGGTTTTGGGCGGCTGCCCATTGGCGACCAACCCTCCCGTACTGCCCTTAAGGCACACCCACAGCGACCTCTGTTGGGTTAGTCAAATGTTGTTATTTGGGAGTGTTTGGACGGGAGCTAGATGGAGGTTACTAGGTCCTGTTCTGGGGGGAGGTGGGTCTGTTTTGTTATGGGATGTTGGAGGGAGGGCTCATCATCGATGCTGATGTTTGCCCACCTTTAGGGGGGCTAGGATGTGGTAATAGTGAAACGCACGGGACATTGCGGGACAATGGGTGATCTAACTAATTTAAGATGTATAACCTGGAATGTGCGGGGGCTCCACACCATGACACGATGGCACAAAATCCATGCTTATTTAGTGCGTAGAGGAGTGCAGGTTGCATTACTTCAAGAAACACACTTGACACAAGCTGAAGGGTTGGCGCTACAGCGTAGATGAAGGGGCCAAATATTTAATACCACGTACTCAGCGTTTGCTAGAGAAGCCCTAATCTGGATCAGAGCTGGGGTCCCATTCCAATTAAGCAGGCAACTCATAGACCCAGAGGGTAGGTTCGTAGCAATAGCGGGAAGGTTGCGGGGTAAAGACATAGCCTTCTGCAGTGTCCATGCACCCAATGTTGATCAACTAACTTTCTTGGCGAGGTTGTCCGGATCCCTGGCGCACTTTCTTGTGGGGCCACTGCTAATGGGAGGGGATTTTAACTCTGTACTGGACGTCTCACTTGATAGGTCTCACCCCCCCTCTGGCGGAATCTCCGCAACACCGTATAACCAAAGGCAGAATGGAATGGCAGGCGAGATGGGACCTATTAGATGTTTGGCGGGCACAACACCCACAAGATCGAGATTACTCCTTTTTCTCAAGTATACATGAGCTCCATGTGCGCTTAGATGCAATGCTCTGCTCCCCAGACCTAATACCAGCTATTATGAGGACTGAATACTTGTTGAGAACGTTGTTGGACCATAATCCTTTGTTAGTCGCTATGCAGTGGTTCCCTAGTGCCTCATGTGTCCCTGCTTGGAGGCTGCGCCCGGAGGCGCTGGAGGACCCCCTCTTTCAGGGAGCGCTGGAGGAAAGAATTGTACAATATTTTGAGGACAATGCCGGCTCGACCGCAAAGAGGGCGATGGAATGGGACGCCTTCAAGGTGGTCTTGAGAGGGTTTTGCATAGGGAAACAGGTAGGAGCGCGAAAGACTCTCTTAGATGATATAGACAAGGCTGATAAGAAACTCCGCGATGCAGAACTATCGAGACCTGGTCACCCCGAGTTGCAAGGAAGGGTCAGTGAGGCGAAGGAAGCGGTGGCAGCAGAAACAGAGCACGTGCGCAGCTTCGACAACAAAACATACACGGCCAGGACCCATGCAGAGGGCGACAAAGCAGGGACCTTGCTGGCTTAGCTGGCCAACCCCACGAAGAGGGGGACCCCTATAGTGTCTATGTGCGCGGCGACCGGCGGGGAGGTCTACACCCAGACCGAGATTTTGCATTGCTTCACGAGATATTATGAAGCCCTATGCAAAAGCAACTTAGCAGTCGGCACTCCAGCCATAGATGCCTTTCTCAAAGGACTCTGCTTCCCAGAATTGGACCATGAACAGGCAAAGGCATTGGGCAAAGAAATAGAAATAGGGGAAATACGACGCGCCATAAAACATATGGCACGCAACAAAACCCCTGGCTTAGATGGGCTGCCCATTGAATTCTACGGCAGATACACTGACCTTTTGGCGCCAAGACTGTTGGAGGTCTATAGGGAAGCGAAACGATTGGGACGATTGCCGCAGTCTATGCGGGAAGCGTTGGTAATACCCTTACTGAAATCAGGGGGGGAGAGTGGAGACACGGCGTCGTACAGACCACTCTCGATGCTCACCACTGATTACAAAATACTTAGCAACATCCTAGCGACTCGCCTGCTAGAACACATGACCATACTGGTGCATGAGGACCAGGCTGGGTTCATTCCAACGCGGAACACGACCTCAAACATACGCTGATTGCTGCGGTTGCTGAAGGGAGACCATCTTGAGGCCCGACACCCAATGATATTATCAGTGGACATAGAGAAGGCGTTTGACAGCCTTGAATGGGAATATCTCTATGCAGTGCTGAGGCGCTTCAGAGTGGGTGAGGACTACCTGAGATGGACGACTGTGCTCTACACCTCGGCAGTGGCCAGAGTGAAAATGGGCACGCTGATATCGCAGCAATATCCTGTAGAGAGGGGCACGAGGCAGGGGTGATCACTATCCCGCTGCTGTTTGCTCTGGCAGTAGAACCTCTTGCAATGTCGATCCGCACGGGGGATCACTATCGAGGATTACAAAGTAGGATTGGGCAACAGTACATATCGTTATATGCGGACGATCTCCTGCTCTTCCTCGAAGATGCCGACGAGGCACTAGTGGGAGCCAAAAACCTACTAACGAGCTTCGGCGAAATATGAGGCCTGAAAGTAAACTGGGCCAAGACATGTTTATTCCCTGTACGCCAAGGAGAACCCCAACCACCTGCGGCCAGTTCGGTGCGCTTGGAGCCCAGCTGCCTGAAATATCTGGGTGTGTACATTTACCACATGCCAACCGACTTATTAGAAGGCAATATTGGCCTTGGAATAATAGCACTGAAGAGCAGCATGTCCTTCTGGGCTACTCTCCCGCTGTCGTGGGCGGGCCTCATAGCACTACTGAAGATGGTGGCACTTCCACGATTCTTATATTACTTCAGGACGCTCCCGGTATGGATACCTGCTGCTACCTTCCGGCTTCTGAGGTCCATGATTGTGTCCTTCCTCTGGGGGGGCGGGTAGTCGGAGAGTAGCATTGACGACACTACTACGACCTAAGGCGGAGGGAGGGTTGGCGGTCCCTGATTTTGAATTATATTACTTCGCTGCTCAACTACAGGTCTACACACAAGAGGTAGCACGAGAATTCAGGGGCCCAGAGCATAGTATGGGGCATGGTATTACTCGCCATGTTCTTTCTTTTATAGCGCTACAGCAGAAATTAGATCTTAGAGATCTCACGCAAGAAGAAAAGACGATCAGATTATGTTGGAATCGCTCGCAACGCAGGGCGGGCATACTACATCCCTATGCCCCCGAAATTCCATTGGGGATGTTGACGGCACTGCCGCATGGCGGCGATTGGTCGCAACTACAAAATTGGGAGGAGGCTGGAATCCAGGTGTTAGGGGACTTGTACGAGGATGGGGCTCTACTGCCGTATCCAGCACTCCTGGAACGGTTCGACCTACCTAGAGGGGATTTCCTGCTACATGCGGCACTGACGCGAGCGATACAGAAGCACTGGAGAGAGGGCCTGACGGAGTCGAGAGCGGTACAAAAGGGGGTGGTGATGAACGGAGCCGAGAACAACAATGGCCTGTCAGTATGTTATGATGGCCGCGGGAACGTTCAAGGCAGTCACGTGCCTCTACTCCAGAATGATTAATGAAGGGCTCACACCTCTGGGGGCACTGAAGGGTAAGTGGGAAACTGACATAGGTAAAGATATCCCTGAAGCGACATGGGCACAGATTGTACGGAGGGCCTGGAAGAGTACTCGTAATGCGAGATTCCAACTGGTGCACTTCTACATCCTCCACCGTGCATACCTGACGCCGGGAAAGATCAAAAAGTATTTCGGCGTAGGCACTGCAGCGTGCCCCAGGTGTGCAACGGTGGGAGTGGAATTGGGCCATATGCTGTGGACATGCCCGGCATTAGCACTTTATTGGAAGGAGGTGGGAGACACTCTGAACACAGTCAGAGAAAGGGGCTTAGACTTTGACATGGCTGTGGGTGTCCTACACTGGTTCCCCCACACCTCCAAGAATAAGATCACTAGTAAGTTTATAGACATGGGGCTCATATTAGCAAAACGAGAAATTACACAACACTGGAAAGCAGCGGTAGGACCCAATGGCACTAGGTGGAGAAAAGAATTTCTTAAGTGGGCTAATGGCGAAAGCATGTTAAGATTTCAGACTGCGCGGAGACTACGCAGAGAAAAGGCACTAGAAAGAGCTCAGGCATGGGACGCCTTAGTACAGTCATTGCCCGACTTTGGCTCACATGATGAAACGGCGGAATGACACACTGAGCAGAGCAATCCCCCGTGACGTGACAGGCACATCACACAGAACACTTTCCAGTGACTCCTGTGCACACCCATTACCTTGTCTGGAACTGACTATAACCATTGATGATGATGATTCGGGGAGGGGGGAGGCAATATGGGGAACCTTGTTAGTTTTATTGGGCGAAGGAACACTAGGGTTTTATGTTTGGAACCTCATATATGTGAGCTGAATATCATCCTTCCCCAATGCCTGAAAACGTGATTATGGGCCCGATGGGAGATTTACGAAGCAAGGGAAACGTAATTGAATTTGTATGTTGTGTGAAACAAAACCTAATAAAATTTGTTTAAAAAAAAAATCACTGGTGGTGGTGGAATACTGATGAAAATGGTGTTAGTAACAGTGCAATTAGCGATGGTGGTGAAATTGTCAATGGTGGTATTGCTGGTATTCATATTGGCGGTTGTGGTGGTATAGGTGATTGTATGGTGTAGTTGATGGTACTTTATTGGTAGTAGCATGCTACTGCTGGTGTGGTTTAGGTATTATTGGTGGTATTGAAACACTGGTAGTGCTGTGGTATTAGTGGTGTTCTGTTACTGGTAGTGATGCAATGGTGGTGGTATTGGTGGTAGCATTGGTGGAACTAGTGGTAGTATTGGTATTGTAATGATTGTATCTGTGGTATTGGTGTTGATGGTATTGGAGGTGGTGATGGTATTGGTGGTGATATTGTTTTTGTGGTGATAGTATATTATTGGTAGACGTGGTAGTGTGGTAGTGATAGCAAAACACACAAGGTGATGGACGGAATTTTGCACATTGGCAAAACATTCACCCCCAGTCCCAGATCTGGGTTTAATCCATGATGGATTAAACCCAGACCAGTTGACTGGGGGTGAGTGCTTGCAATGTTCAACACTCCCTCCATCATCCCCTTTGGTTTTGCAGTGTGGTATTAATGGCATTGGATGTTGATGGGGTTATTTGTTTTGTGGTGATAGTACAAGTGGTGGCATGCCATTGATAGTGGTATGATATTGAGGCTTGTTGGGACGGTAATGTACCCTACATGATGTGCACTTGTGTACTCTGCCCTGCGTAACCAAACTTTATAATCTCTTTTTTTGTGCCCATGCCACCTACTAATCCCATCTGCGAGCATTGACCTATGCCTGGTCTTTTGACAATGATACGTTCTTGGCCTAGTCCTGAACAAGGAGGGGCACACCAAATGTACCTTCATATTAATAGGGGTCAACTGTCCCTGTTGTGGGTTTAAGGTGTGGAGCTTGGTGGTGGTAGCGCTCTATGGTTGGGGAATTATAGTCACTGGCTTTTAACTGTGATGCAAGAATACAGGTTTGCAGGCCCACTCATATAAAGTTCAGCAGTTCTTGATAAACATAGAATCCTCAACGTGACATCACATATGTTGCGTGTGTGTGCTAGACACAATAGTGTGCTCTGTATGAGGGATACATGCCTGGCAGTTTAGTTTTGGTAGCTCACAACCTGGACCAGAGTAAAAGAAGCATGAGGGGTTGCTTTCTCCAGACAGCTCCTATGTTTTGCTGACATCTCCTGGATGGGAGAGGGGAGCACCAGACACTAAGATAAGGAAAGAGGAGGTAGGCTTTCCTTAGAAGTGCCCGGGATTTTCCTGAGACATGACACTGTAAATGACTCTGATAGCAGCATATGAGTCAATTAATATGCTAATTCCTTCAGTGGAAGAATCTGAGCTAATAGTCCCCATCCGGACTCCCAGTTTAGAGAGTGCAGGGTAAGTTTTCACTCTGAAGCGGTGCCTCTTTTTAACTCTTCTGATTCACAGATGCTTTTCTTTAAAAGGCTAACATGGGTTTTCGAGGCTCTTTTAGATTGTGGTCAAGTAAGAATGCACTGATATTTTCCATCAAGTTTGGTGAGTGAGCATTGTTTGCCGCCAGTATACTACTGTAGGGACAGACTATAATAAGCAATACTCAATACCACCCCCTTGCTTTTTAACTACTGGAAAATAAGCAGTTTAATTATGCCACAGATCCTGATATATTCATATAATTGGTGAGTAGACTATTTTACCACTTTTTACATACAATAACTATGTCTCAGTCCCTCAGGAGACTTTGATTTATAATCCCGTTCCTCGCCTTTTTACAGGGCTTTAGTTGGCCCTCGATTATCGAGGGAAATGTGAAAGTTTAAGTTTATTTGCATAAGTTAATTAAACCCATTGCAATACAATAATATAACAATTAAAAAGGAACCATTGTGGGGGCCTGGCTTACGCGCTGCACCTGATGGCGGACCTGGAGTGAGCTCCGCTGAGATGCGTAACTCTTCGTCGCCTCCCGAGCCTCACCTGACAATTGCGGAGCGAGAAGGGACACGCCGCCGCATATGAAGATGCGCTGAGCCCGGTGAGAGGCTTTTTGGAACCACTTCTCTCCTCCTGTGGCTTGTTGCAGATATCAGCAAATCTACCAGACGCGAGTCGCGGGCGGCCGCCATTTTATGGCCGCTGAGCCCGCGTCTCGCTTCCTCCTCCCTCATCTTTGTACTCCTCTGCCTGCGACACTGGTATGCCTCATATCTTTCTCAAACAATCCAAAGCCTCTTCCCATCTTGCTGTCTGTATGAGGAGGATTTATTTTTTCGCACATTTTTTGTCAGAGTGTGATTGATGCTGCCTTCTTCATGCAATGTTACCGCCATTTTACAATATTTATCACACCACCTCATGGAAGATTTACCTGCCTAATTCAGCATTTAATAGTGGTGATTTATTCCATTTTATTTATTATATTTTTTTTCCTGGGACTCTCTTCATTGCTCAAGCGTTTACCCTCCATGTGATAAAGTGAAATCTTTGCCAAGTCTTTCTCTGATTCTCTTCAACACGTAATTACTTTGGAGTCACTTCGACTATTGGCTTCTGGAAACGAGGCACTCCTTCCCTTATGTGACACTACTTTCTTTCTGCTGTTTGTTGGAATGTACCACTGTGGAAAATGAATATTTTTCGGTATTTATGTCCCATTATACACCCTCTCTTTCACATCCCGAGCTCACCATGATGGAGACTAGAAAACCCGGGCACATAAACGTAAGGTTGCACACAACGCACTTCTTCCTCCAATTACAACCACACATTCTTATGTCCAAGTCGATTCCGAGAAACGAGCCCCGTTGCAACCACACACTCTTATGGTCAGGCCGATTCTGAGAAATAAGCCCCTGTTTGCCTAGACACAACGACCAATTCCGAGAAACCAGCGCCTGTTTGCTAAGACACGACACCAGACATCCTGTCACGACCAGTTCTCTCTCTCTCTCTCTCTCTCTCTCTCTCTCTCTCTCTCTCTCTCTCTTATCTAAGGAACCAGCCTGGGGTTATTTCTCAACACTTTGCTCCTGCCATGACTTCTCTTTCTCATGATTATGACACAGTTACGCTGCTCCTGTCATGACTTCTGTATGATTACCACACGAAATACTGAAATTCGCTCAAGGGAAGCTCCTTCCTCTTTTCTATGTCAAGAATGTATAAATACCATGTTTTCCTTGATTAAAGTAGAGACTATTACCGAGCCTCCTTAGGTGACGGAGGTCTCCCTTAACTCGAGTTACTGAATAAAGACCCTTAAATTCTAACCACCATGGACTCTGCTCTTCATGCTTGACCTTATTGATATTATAGAAATTCCGATCAAGGTAAATTACTAAAATATTTACCACAGTAAATTGGTGCCGAAGAGGAACTTCCCTTTCTCCCCACACGCCGGTGATGCGGACCCGAACCTGTCTCTCCAGATACTGACGGACTTCAAAGTGCATACTGCAGGGTGTTCCTGCATGAACTCCTCTGTGTCAAAGAGGGACCGAGACGCGGCCTAGCCATCCATACGAGAAGGTGAGGACGACAGCGGAAGTCTCGACCCAGAGCCCGAATCTTGTGAAGGTCTTCAGAACCCCGACAAGTCCCTGATCAAGAGCGCAGCGTAACTAGTCCAGTGTCCAGATCTTCAAGGTCTTCAAGTTCTCTGCACCTCGTGAGTACTGCTGGGGGTGTATCAAGACGGGTTCTGATTTTTCAGAGCCCGGTCAAGACGGGTTCTAGGTTTCTAGAAAACGGTATGTTTGTACTCTGATACTCAGGGTATATCAAGTTATCAAGTGTAAGTTTTATTGTTTGTTGATGCAATGCCTTTGTTTTCTAAGTTGTGTAAACTGAGTACCCGGAGGGGGTTACTGGAACAAGATGTACCAGTCCCCCCAAAGGATACTCCTGGTTTCTTCATGTATACGAAATTTAGAATTGGTGCCATTTTGTACTTAGATCTTTGGGAAGATTACACTCAAGATTTAGAAATTGCGATTAGATGGTCGAAGAGTGGCACATGGGATTTAAATTGTATCATGGCAGTTGAAAAGAAATGTTGGGAAAAGAAAGCAAGACCCTCGATGTTAGAGAGTATCGAATTATGGCGAAAGGAAGCACATCGAAGGGAACAGAAAGAGCAAAGGAAAGTAGAGAAGTTACGGGATCAGAATGATGATATTAATTTCGAACAAAGAAAACGGGAGGTCTTGGCCTCTATGACGGGTATATATCTCATCCTTTCACAAAGGACAGAGTCCGATGGTAGTCCAGACCCTAGTATTCCCACAGCACCTCCATGTCCTAAAGTTCCTTCCGTATTCGAAGACTTCATTACCACCTATTTAATGGAACCACCTCCTGCTTATACTAATCAAACAACAGTCAGACGGATAGTCACCCAGACGGAACCCATCCCGGATACTTCAGATGGTGTTCTGCCTATGTTAGAATGTGAATTCGACCCGACTCCAGGAGAAGGTCCACAAGCAGATGTCTCCTATCGCTTTAGGGAAGCTTTAGAAGGCATACGGGAGGTACCAAATATCACAAATTGCCTAAATAAAATTTACGAAGCTCTCCGATCAGGAGAAAATTTAGAAGTCCTACAAGAGGGTATTAAAAATAGACCTATCGCTTATAAAAAATGTCTCTCACGATTTATGATTACCTGTTTTATCCGTATGATCTCAAGTGCTGGGAAAAAGGTTCCCGACGACCTACTTCAGCTAGGTCAACCAGTGATAGCGGGGAATTATAATAAAATAAAATAAATAGATTTCTTCATCCCTCTCTTTACCAGTAAGGTTTCCGACTCTCACCAAAAAAGTGCCCCTACCCAAGAGACCGAGAATAGGGGTACAGATGAAGACAGGGAAGAAGGAACTGCTTTTCAAGGGTCAGTACATTTTCGTATCCCTCGTTCCCAAAGTAGCGGACAACTTAGGAATAAGACTAAAAAATAGTCAGCTTCTTCAGATCGATCATTCCAACTAACACAAAAGCTTTGGAGGATTGGATGGACAACAAACCTCCACTTACCACACAAGAAAAAGAACTCGCTCGATCAAGCACCCATTGGGTGTCCCAATACTCTATATATGGCCCTGACATAGTCGCTCAAATGTTTTTATCGCTCCCCATGTCATATCAAAGACTAGCCAGTATCTATATGGTTCAACACCTCATTACATTGTATGACGGCACTAGCTACCCACCCAAAATGTTACATCCTCTTTTACGAGACTGTCTAGAAGGGAGGTGGGTGACAAGGGGACAAGAATTCCTAAACATTTTCCTAGATCAACGACAACGCTATGTCCAATACCTTTCTAATGTTTATGATTCCAATCCCCCTCAGTATGGCCAAGGTAAATTTCCTCTTCGAGAAGTACATCCCATTGTAGATTCTGCAGGAAAGCTACAACAAACATTTGTCTACACTCCCCTGACAAAAATTGAGATATTAGAAATGAAGAAAATGGTCCCTTCTCATGAAAAAGATCCTACGGGTTTCCATAGGGGACTCAAAGATATCCTTCAAATGGGTTCCTTTACTTATAAGGATCTCAATATTCTCCTCAAAGTCCTACTGCCTCAAGTAACATACGACAAACTAAAGGGGAAAGATTGGAAGGTAGAAGGGAAAAAGATAGCATGGACAGCTTTATAGACAGAAGAAACTACTCGTACTCCTGGACAAGGCATGGGACCTCTAGTCCTGCAACTCCCTCGCCTTCTCCCGAAAATACTCTCCCAGTTATTGGCCACCAAAAAGGAAGATTGGGATGCTATCTCTGCGTGCAAGCAAAAACCAGATGAGGATATAGGGGACTATTATACAAGACTAGAGAAATGTTTCCTTATCAATAGCGGTCTCTCCTCAGGTGGAGACGCCTATAGTCGATTGTTTGTTTCAAAACTTGTAGAAAATACCTTACCTCAAATCAAAGATAGGGTATTAAAGGTTGAAAGCACTTCGCAAACAAGTTCACCTTCACAAGCACTTCAGATGCTCCAGTACCATCAGAACAGAATTAGAGATGAACAGGAACAGGAGAAAAAGAGGACAAAAGATACTAAAATGAAGGTATTGGTAGCACAGACCAACACAATTCCTCAGACTCATAAGCAACGTCCAGAAACACAAGAAAAGGTTATTTGTAATTATTGCAAAAAGCCTGGCCATTTTGTACATGACTGTCCAGTCTTACAACACAATATTGCTACTGGAAAGACACAGCCTCGCACCTATACCACTCGTCCCTCTGCTCCAACATCAACTCCCCCAGCTGATATTAAATTAGCCACACAACTCTATCACAGTGGCATCCTATCCTGAATTCCCTACAATTTCATGAGACAGCTGGGAGGAACACGATAGTCGTCCACTGATCCCGGTCCCGGTCGACCAAAAGGGTCCCTATGTACATGCTAAGCTCCTAGGTAAAGAAACAACATTTCTGATTGACACCGGGGCCAGTAGGACGAAAGTACAACTCAACGAAGTTCCCAAGGTACCCCTCTTTGGCTCAAATAGTATTTCCTTGGGTTTCTCAGGTACACCAGTCATTAACAAAGTTTCTGAACCAGTATCACTTCAGGTTGGCCCTCTTACAGCTTCCACCGATTTGGTACTTACTAAGTCCTGTCCCGAAAATTTACTCGGCATCCAGACATTTAAGGAGCTGGGTGCTGTGATATGCTATTCCCCAGAAGGAATCCGACTATTCCTCCGAGATTTCAAAGGTCATTTCACGACAGGAGAGTTAGATGTCAGATTAAGGGACATTCCTACTACATTATGGGCTACGGATCCAACTGATGTAGGGTTCATTGATAATACACCACACATAGTCACGTTGAAGGAAGGTGTTGTCCTACCTTGTGTCCGCCAATACAAGTTACCTCCAGATGCGGAACAAGTCCTTATTCAGATTATCGATGACTTGATACAAAAAGGAGTAGTCAGAGAAGTACCTTCCAACATATGTAATTCACCAGTTCTACCAGTGCAAAAGAAGACAGATGACGGTGCACCACCAGTTTACAGACTTGTGGTAGATTTACGAGAACTCAACAAATGTGTGGTACCACAGTACCCTGTGGTCTCAGACATCAGTACTCTGCTAACAGCTATAGATCCTGATGCAACCCATTTTACAGTTATTGACCTTAAAAATGCTTTCTACAGTATACCCATTCATCCAGATAGTCAGTATCTATTTGGATTCTCATTGCAAGGTCTTAGTTTCTGTTTCACAAGAGCTCCTCAAGGGTACACAGAAAGTCCCAGTATCTACAGTCAGGCACTTAAAAGACAGTTAGATGACATTGTTCTGCCCTCCAATACGACATTGTTGCAATATGTCAATGACTTACTGATCACTGCACGTTCCGAACCAGAATGCGAACAAGCCTCACAAACTGTCCTAATGTTTCTGCACAGCATGGCCACAAAGTATCACCCTCTAAATTACAATTGTGTTTACAGCAGGTGGCATACGTAGGACACCTGCTGTCAAAGGAGGGTAGGGCACTCACACCGGAAAGAATCCAACTAATTTTTAACATTCCTGTCCCTAAGACACAGAAAGAAGTCTGTGCCTTTATTGGCCTCACTTCCTATTGTAGGCAGTGGATTCCCCAGTTCACCTATTTGGCCAAACCCCTGATACAATTAACGACCTCCGATTTTGCCACCTCTTCTCCATTGCCATGGACACCTGACCATACCTTTGCTTATGACACTCTCAAACAAGCGTTATGCTCTGCACCTGTCCTAGCTACACCTGATTATGCCAAACCTTTTGTCCTTTTCATCATGGAACGGGAAGGTACAGCCTTGTCAGTGCTCACACAAACACAGGCCAATAAACATTGTCCCTGTGCTTATTTTTCCAGTTCTCTTGATCCTGCTGCACAAGGTTTGCCTGCCTGTTTTAAATCCGTTGCAGCTACGGCTCTGTCAATTCGACAAAGTGATTCCATAGTGTTAGGACATCCTCTTGAGGTACAAGTCCCACATGCGGTAGAATTACTTTTGAATAGGACACAGACACAACACTTGACCATAGCTCATCTCACAGGTTATGAAGTTATATTATTCCAACCCCACATTATCATAAAACGATGCAATATCCTCAACCCAGCTACACTGCTACCCACTGTTCCAGAAGACAACCAAACTCACGACTGCTTAGAGATAGTCAAACTAGTCACAAAACCCCGGTCTGACCTTGTAGACGTGCCTCTAAGTACACCCGAACACACACTGTTCGTAGATGGTTCCTGCATGCGCCTCCAAACAGGCGAACTTTCAGCAGCTTATGCTGTCACTACAGAGAATACGGTCCTCCTAGCAGCCAAAATACCCGTGCATTCAGCCCAAGCAGCAGAACTCATAGCCCTTACACAAGCATGTGAATGGTCCAAAGGGAAACGGGTTAACATCTACACCGATTCGCAATATGAGTTCGGGATAGTCCATAACTTAGGAATTTTGTGGAAAGAGAGAGGTTTTCTGACCTCTCATGGAACTAAAATACAACATGGGGATCTTATTCTTCAGCTACTAGAATCAATACACAGACCCACAGAAGTAGCTATACTGAAATGCAAGGCACACACAAAAGTCATGGACTCCATCACCCGAGGTAATACTCTGGCGGATGCCACAGCTAAACATGCTGCTCAGACAGGAACACTGAATACTGAAACTACCATTAAGACTGTTTATCCAGTTATCGATCCTACCAAAAATGTAGTAGACATCCAAAACCAAGCTACAGAGACCGAAAAGAGAAAATGGGAAGAAGAGGTAGGTTCTCACACAGATCAGGGCTGGGTAACAAAAGATAAATCCAAATGGTTTCTCCCTGATGGTTCCTGTAATCATAGAAACTGCCCATGGTCCTGCACATCTAGGAGAAAAAGGAATGTTGGACAGCCTAAATTTGGTATGGCATAACAAGCATCTGCGCTCAGCAGCCAAACAAAAAGTACGAACCTGTACGATTTGCTGTCAGTTCAATCCAGGGAAAAGTGTCTCAGTTGAACAAGGAGGGTTCCATCCCCCAAATCACCCCTTCGAAGTCCTCCAAATGGACTACATACAAATGGAGATATGTCGAGGACATAAGTATGTCCTCGTAGTAGTGTGTACCTTGACCCGATGGACTGAAGCATACCCCGTCCCAGACTACGGTGCCCAAACGACAGCTAAACAATTAGTTAGGGAATGTTTCCCCCGATATGGGTTGCCAAGAGTTATATACTCTGACAACGGACAACCATTTTCCTCTAAACTAATGGAGGCTGTTTCCTTACTGTTAGGATATACCTGGAAATTCCACTGTGTTCGACACCCCCAAGCAGCAGGCTTAGTCGAACGACATAATCAGACTCTAAAGACCAAACGAGCTAAAATATGTGCTGACAAACAAATGACTGGGTTACAGCTCTTCCGGTTGCTCTCTTCTACATGCGAATGGTGGCACATTCCCGGACGGGTCTGTCCCCCTTCGAAGTCACATATGGGAGACCTCCAAATATCTGGGGCGTCCCATCCCCTAGAAAGTTAACTGATATTGATTCAAATGTTTTGACGGATTACCTAGCTTCCTTGATGTCTGCACTACGTTCTTGTCATTCACAGGTGGCTGCAGCCTTTCCAGACAAAACAACGCCCGAGGAACACACCATCCAACCTGGGGACTGGATCTTCATAAGGAATTTTGACCGTGCCAGCCCCCTGGAAAGACGGTGGACGTCTCCCAAGTTGGTGCTACTCACGATGAGGACTGCAGTCAAGGTCGAAGGACGAAAAGGATGGCTCCATGCTAGCCCCTGCAAAAAATTCTTCGGACCAACTCCTACTGACATTTTTTCTAACCCCAAGACTATAGACACTGAAGCAACAGACTTTGTTTCACCCCTTCCTGAACTTTCCCCCCAAGACGAGTACAGATCGCGGCTGCGATCCCATCAGAAACAAGCTAGAGACACTGCATCTGACCTCGACCTACCGGTGGCTGATTAAGTCCAAGACGTAGTCTTGGTGAAGTGGTTGCTGGGAAGTGTCCGGTCACGTATGCACGATTGATTCAGACTAGCGACAAACCATGGAAAATATGTTTAAAATCGTAAAATTATTGCATGACAAAGTTTCAATTATCTTCTGTCATGATTCTTATTTTTTGTATCACGGCTTGCCTAGGTTGGTTCTTTCATCTTGCTTTCCCACCTGCTTCCCCCACGCTTTTGAATAACACAGCTATGCATTCACTTGTAGATCTCCCTCCACATCTCGAGAATAGAAGAAAAGAATTTTTCAATAACACGTTCATCTCCACACTCCACCAACATCAAAAGGTTATTAACAAAACCAACTGTTGGGTCTGCGGTTTATTGCCACATTCCGTACACGGAGGAATGCCTTTTATTCCTCTGCCTTTCGGCTATGCTGGATCTACCTATGCATTCTCTATGATATTCTCCGCTTCTGTTAGAAACATTCCTGAGATCAAGGCCAAGAACACTAGTACTTAGAACGAGATAAAAACAAAGCCAGTACGAGCCGTTGAAAAGATGGTAAATTTCACCGCAACGTGGGGACGAGCAGATAATAATGAGAATACCAGTTATTCCCTTTTTAACGACACTACCTCCTTTAGGGAAACGTTTTCCGTCCAAAAAAGACAGACAGAACAGGGAGGATGGGCTGTGCCCCATAAGGGCCTATTTTGTGTGAGAGGAAAGGGCAAGGGTCAGAAAATGGGAGATGAGGGTTCTTAAAGCTGTAAAACTTAAGCGTCGTCTTATCTGGTCTGGCCATAATCTCTTCATCTCTCAAGATCTCTCCACTGCAACAAATGAACGCTGTAAAGAATTCCTTGCCTTATGTCCACAGATGAGACTTCTCAACATTCAATATGGTATCCTTCATCCATGCCTCTGCAAGATCACTCACAATGGTTTGTCACAGTCTTCTGATGACCCAGTAAAACTTAGACAGTATCTTCAAGATTTGTCGCCGCATGTAATGAACACTCGTAACTGATTGTTTTCATATTGATGCCATGTCATGCCATAATGTCTCTCCACTGATTCAATGATTGTGTAGAGTGTTCCTTTTCTCCTTTCTTCTTTTCCTTATTTCAATCTTCTGAGGTTCTTCTTTCTTATCTTCACTGTACTTTCTCTCTGAGGTCCGCGCCCTCAGGCGTTACCATGCCTGCCACTTCTTGCTTTCTTCTTTTTTTGCAGATCTGGATACCTTTCCTTGATCTGCTTAATTCTTCTTCTCTATCCCCTTTTTTCTTTTTCTTTCTTCTTTCTCTCTTTTCTCCTTTCTCATTTTTTTCTTTCTTGCTTATTATTTTCGCTCTTACCAATTCTTTCTTTTTTTACTTACCTTCTATCTGTGATGTCTTCATCCCCAGTTTTGTGGGTTTACTTGGCGATGTGTCTTTGTGAAATTTTTGTTTATGGTGTGTTTTCTCTTGTAGTCTCATCCTTGCAATGTTTCTACTCCATGTGTTCTCCATCCTCCCAACCTCCCATCATGTGTAACTTTGTTACGTGGAACGTCCGTGGACTTGGAAATCCGGTGAAACGCCAAACGGTATTGTCCCACTTATCTAAACTTAATTCTCAAATTGCTTTTCTTCAAGAAACAAATTGTACAGATGTGGAATCGCTGAAATTGAAATGACAATGGGTGGGCCAAGTACATTTTTTCCCCTGCATCTAACAAAATGGGAGGTGTTGCCATACTGTTCCATAAATCTTTACCTGTTCAAATTATTTCTTTCAAAATGATGATGACGGTCGATGGGTAATGGCAAAGATTGTGATTCAGGACAAGACATGTGTTTTGCTTAACATATATGGTCCTGTTAAACCTGACCCTGAATTCTGGAATGTAAATTCTTCTCTCTTCAATTGATTGCTCTAATATCATAGTTGCTGGTGATTTTAACCAATGGTTAGATCCTTACTCAGATAGACTATCCAAATGTAAATTTCAACCTGACAAATCCCACAAATCTTTCCAGTCGGCCATTGCCTCTCGTCGGTTGTTTGACGTTTGGAAAACTTGTAACCCAGATGTGCTTGAATATACATTTTTTTCAAATATGCATCATACTCGTTCTAGTATTGATTACATATTGGTTAGCAAATCTCTACTCCCCTCCATTAAAAAATCAGATATTGGCTCAATTTTTATTTCTGATCACGCCCCTGTTTATGCTGCTTTAGATTTGTCTCTCACTTCCTCCAAATTTAGTCGTTGGGAATTTAACACTTTCCTATTATCTGACACAGTTTTCATCAAAGAGGTTACCATTTTTATTACTGAATTCTTCACCTTCAACAATCCCCTTGATACCTCTATCCCTAATACCTGGGATGCTTTTAAGCTGCCCAACGTGCTTTCACCATCACCTATGTTTCTAAAAAGAAAAAAGCCACTAGGAAAAAATATGAAAATCAACTGCAAACGATTTAGAGCTTAGAACATACATATTTTACTTCTAAATCTCGGGACTCCCTTCATGATCTAATTGCAGCAAAGACTGAACTTAATAAATTGGCGACTATTGAAACATGTAATGTTTTGCTCAAAATTAAATCTAAATATCATGGAGGACAAAACAAAGCAGGTAAAATGCTAGCAAATGATCTAAAAGTTAAATCTGAATGCAAATCTATTGGCCCTATTCTTAATTAATTCACTAGTAAACTGGTTTCATCAGATAAGGATATTGCTGTTGTTTTCCACAACTATTATCGATCTCTTTATTCTGATGATACTATCCCTGCTCAAAACCTGAACATTTTTTTTTCTGGCCTTCCATCACCGCCCTCACTTCCTGATGAGTTTGCTGATTTGGAGAAAGA
Organism: Lissotriton vulgaris; assembly: GCF_964263255.1. Taxonomy (NCBI): domain Eukaryota; kingdom Metazoa; phylum Chordata; class Amphibia; order Caudata; family Salamandridae; genus Lissotriton; species Lissotriton vulgaris. Next base: position 1,717,391,211 of record NC_141694.1, on the reverse strand, counting down.
CATTACTCTTCAGGAAGTCACTAATGCTATCCACTCTTTGATGAAATCGAAGGCGCCTGGCCCCGATGGATTGCCTGTTGAATTCTTCTCTACTTTTCACTCAATTTTTGCCCCCAAATCATTACAACTTTTTAATTCTTTTATTGAAGATGCTAAAGCCTCTGGGTCTTTTATGGATGCCTTAATCATCATTATTCCTAAACCTGACAAAGACCACTCCCATTGTAAAAATTTCCGCCCTATATCATTGATTAACTATGATTGCAACATTTTTGCCATGATTCTTGCCTCCCACCTAGATAGTATTATTCCTTTATTGATTAAAACTGATCAAGTAGGATTTGTGAAAGGTAGACTAGCTTCAGATAATGCTCGAATGTTTTCTAATATTATCTCTCATGGCAAAAAGTTCAAAGATCCCCTTGCAGCCCTCGCTTTAGATGCTGAAAAGGCCTTTGACCGTATCAATTGGCAGTTTATGTTTCAAACTCTCCAATGGTTTAGTTTTGGGCACTCTTTTATTTCTTACATTAAGCTTTTATACTCCTGTCCCCGTGCTAGTATTTTTGTTAATAACCTTTTTCCGAAATATTTTGCTTTATCTAGAGGGACAAGACAAGGATGCCCTCTCTCTCCTTTATTATTTATCCTTTGTCTTTAACCTTTTTTGGAGCGTATTCGATCTAATTCTCAAATGACTGGTTTTAAACTTACCTCCACTGAAACTAAAATATCTGCTTATGCGGATGATATCCTGCTTTATATGTCTAATCCTGTTGAATCCCTTCCACATTTCATGAATGAAGTTCAACTTTATTCCGCCATCTCCGGTTATAAACTTAAATTATCAAAAACAGAGTTCTACCTTTAAATTCTATTTGTTATCAATTTATGTTTAATGACACTAATTTTGATTGGTATCCCTCAAAAATTAAATACCTCGGTATTTGGTTATCATCATCCTTAGCTGACACACTTAAATCCACATTTAGTGCATTATTGAAGAAAATCAAATCCCTTTTACACTTATGGTCACCCTTTTACTTGTCAGGGTGTGGCAGACTGGACTCTATCAAAATGATGATTACTCCTCATGTATTGTACATTCTATCTATGCTTCCTAATAAAATCCCTAATGCCTATTTCTCTCGCATAAATTCCATCTGTGTAAAATTTTTGTGGAATAACAAACACCCACATATCGGCCTCAACAAACTTATTCGACCAAAAAATGAAGGTGGTGTTCGCTTTCCTAACTTACCATTCAGCTTTTTTGATTAAACTAACCTTTTCATTAGCTTATGATTTTTTGGATACTCCTATCCCTCAATGGATTCTTTTTGAACGTTCCTTATTGAAAGATTTTTCCTTCCAACACATCCTTTGTATGTCTAATTGCTCCTTTTTGTCTACAAATCCAGTTTTGAAATACTCCCAAACCTTACTGCATACTACATTTTCTAAGGACTTTACTCACCTTCAATGTTTTTTATCCTCTAGTGTATGGTATAATAAATTCCTAAAATATAAAGGCAAATCTTTTTACTTCAAATATTGGAAGGAAAAGGATATTCTTTTTTGTCCATCAATTTTTACACAATTTTTCTATTATTCCCTTCCACGAATTGCAATTGCAATATCAATTTCCTGATTCTTTTTTACGTGAATACAGTATTATTACTGATGCCATACATTTACACTTGAATACCTTCTCCTTGCCTCCCATTTCACCTTCTTTAACTCCCCACACACCTCTATACCCTTTGGGGCATATTATCAAGCCTGTGCGCTAAAATTATCGGTGCTTTATCGGCCGAAAACGGCCGATAAAGCGGCGATTATGGGCTTGATAATATGCTCTGTGGAATTCGAATCGAAGCCCATGTTAGATGTCTTCGCATCTAACATGTGCTTCGATTGGAATTCCATAGAGCATATTATCAAGCCCATTATCGCCGCTTTATCGGCCGTTTTCGGCCGATAAAGCGGCGATAATTTTAGCGCACAGGCTTGATAATATGCCCCTTTATTTTTAACACATAGACCCAAAGCCGCCCTTGTATATAAACTATTATCATCTACTATTACTACTCGTTCCAAGTTAAATATTGAGACTGCTTGGGAAAATGATTTATCTGTTTCCCTACCTGTTCTAATTTGGGAGAAACTGTGGTCTAAGTTATTTAAAGTCTCCGCTGCTGGACGTATAACTCAGTCTTTGTTTTTTATCTATCATAAAGCTGTTATTACTCCTGTTAGTATTTGTAAGTTCTCACCGACCTCCTCCTCATTTTGTTGGTCCTGTTCTAATGAATTGGGAACGTTAACGCATCAACTGTATTACTGCTCCTCTGTTTTATCTTTTTGGAAGTCAGTTTGGAATGTTTGCATGTTAATATTCAAATTTAAAATTTCTTTATCATTATTACATGTTATTTTAGGATCTTTATCTTCCGATATAGACGTTGAACCCTGTGTAGCACGGTTGTTTGACCTTTTTATCGCTTTAGCTTTTAAAGTAATTTTATCATCCTGGAAAGATAACTCTAAACTATCGTTGCTCACTTGGTGGAATTTTATTTGTGATGAACATAGGATTGCCACTGTCTCCTCTTCTTCTGTTTCTCAACAAATCAAGACTGATCTTCTTTGGCTTCCCTTTACTACTTACCCTTCCTCTAATCCTCCTCTACATCGATTCTTTCTTTGTCTTTCTCACTTTATTAATCTTTACATTATTTTGTTTCTTTCTTTTCTTTCTTTCTTTCTTTCTTTTTCTTTCCTTCTCTTTCTCTTTTCTCTCTCTCTTTCTTGTTATTTTTTTCTTTCTTTTTCTTCTATTTCTCACCTTATTCCATGCCAATTTGTTTTATTTAGTTTGTAAGGATACTTATACGCCCTAATATGGCGTTTGCTATGAATTTGAAAATCGCAATAAAAATTTCTTAAACAAAAAAAAAAAAGGAACCATTGTTCATGAAATTTAAAAATTCTGATAAAGTGCAATTTTTGGAGCCCTCATATGAGTTGGGCAGTTGTCTCACTTATTTCACTGCAACCGATCCCATAAGGCAGTGTCACCCATCTGGTTCTTTGATTTTCCAGATCTTGTATCCTTTCTGTTCTCCTCGTGGGTACGAGTTCTCTCATAAGGTGCATGTGCTTTGCAGCCTTATGGGAGATTATAAGCGATTTTTGTAAGTTATGGTGCAAATGTTATGCGCCATCATGTTCTCAAACTAACTTTTAATCTTTTCTCTGCTTTCGGCCCCGGTGGAAGATGACACCTGTCTAGCTCGTCGATTGTCCAAATCTTCCTTCATTTCTGTTCTCCTCAAACACTACAGTTACTGTCCTTGGCCCTCTTCCGTTTTTAAAGTACTTGTGCAATGTGGTTTTATGCCAATTTAGCACATACTTCTATTTGAGTTAAATGGTTTGAGGTCTCTGGTCTCAATTGTTGCATCCATGGCTGGATCTGCATCCTTTTCAGGGTCTTTTTCTTTTTCTTTATTTTTTTTTTAAGTGATCCGGGTCAGCTTTTGGTCTTTGCAAGGACAAGGTCTAGGACCAATACGGGGCTGAAGCGCATCCCTGATGACAAATCGACCACAGCGAGCCAAGATGTGGTGCCCCTTTTGTGTGAAACACATTGCCGATGCCTCAAGGCAAGTACTTGCTTTTTAGGTCTCGCTAGAGCCCAGCGCATGCGCTGGTCTAGCGAGACATTTAGTAAGCCACTTTTGGAAATGCTTCCAAAGCGGCGACCAGCTAACCCTCACGCGCACAAGCGTGCGCGTGTCGTGCACAGCACTTTTTTCCGTCGCTCGCGTGCGCACAACTTTTTTTTTTTTTAAATCTTTTTTTTTGCGGCCTGCGCACAGCCAATGCTTGTGGGCAAAAGTGCTCTACATGCGTTCGTCAATTAAGTCACCATGTAGTTCATATATAGCCCTGTGGACTGATGCATCCACTTCGCCGATCCTGTATGTTTGACCCTGTGGGTTCTAATATCAGCAGTACCACTTAGCCTCGCCATTCCGAAATCCTTCAAATGAGTCCCCTCTATTGAGTTGCTATCAATAATCCTAGTATCTTGCCCCTCTTCTTCCTCATGTTATCCTCTTTTGTTCTCTTCCTTGCCTAATGTTCCCAGGGTTCTCCCCTTGCGTTCCTGGCTTTTCTCGCCCCCACCCTAACCAGTTATTCCCCCTCTCTCGCCCTACATATTTCGCCCCACTCTCTCTGCTCCCGCCTCCTTATCCTGTTAGTTTAAGCTCGGGCTCATTCTGATGCAGTGCAATCCATACTAATGTGTACCCTTCCCGTCTGTCTTCCCGTCTCACGGCGTTTTACGGTGGCTGGTGCATTACTTTCGCTTGTGCTTCCTGAACGACGTACTCCGCATTCCTAGAGTCTTTATCCTCACATTTCATTATGAGGATTTCCGCGGGATCTGTGTTTTTGTCCAGAAGCTGAAAAAGGCTGGTATCTGTGTTCATCTTACTTCACGTTGGAACAAAAAGGGTGATGAGGAATTGAAAGGCTCTCGGGGTGTTTGTGTCGAGTTTGTGAGTCTGTGTGTGCGTGCAGAGAGAGCGGAGGTTCGGGAGCTCGGGGCACGACAGGCGCCTCGCTGGGTGAAGGGCAGCGAAGGCAACGCCTGTGACAGTCGTCCTGTCGCCGTAGCCCGCATGTCAACTACTTTCAAAGCAGCATTAGCACCCCAGACAGCCCCATCCCATCTCAGAACAAGCATTGGCATAGCCAATAGGTCTCGCCTTTGGGAACTTGTAAGTATTTAGTTATGTAGCACAATATCCTTGGTGCAACAACATCAACTGTTGCATGGCCTTAACACTTATAAGGTCCCAAAGGCGAGACCTATTGGCCATGCCAATGCTTGTTCACTTAGGTAGAGTTCCCTAAGTAGGATTTTCCTTTTGTTTACCAAGGCCAGACAACAGCACAGAAGGTGTAGCCATGATTCTCGCTTGAAGTCACTGAGTCAACATGCTCCTTCAGTATTTTGGTTTGCCGAGGCCCGGCAGAAATCCATTATTGGCAGTGCTAACAGGCGCAAGTTCATGATCTCTCTTCTTATTTTGGGGTTCAACAAGGCGAGTAGGTAAGGCTGTGGTTTGATTACCAAATATGAGGCTTTCAGCGGAACCAAGAAATGTGAAGTTTTTAATGTTGCCTGGTCTTGCGAGAACAAGGCTAATTGAACTTGTTTGTTGATGCGATTTTTGCAAGTAGCATATGAGATGCAAGGCAGAGTGAGTGCTGGTTTATTTATTTCAGTGAAGGCAAGGGCTATCTTGAGCTGCGTGTTCCACGGGGAGCCAGTTACTTCAAATGTGTCTCTGAGGCAGCTTTTTAAATAATCCTCCGGAGATTTCAAAATTTGAATGTAGTATTATAGGAAGTCAGCCTCGAGGATTAGTGTTTGTTTGACCAGTCCGAGCTCCAGCCTGAGTCTCGCCTAGACAGATGTTTTGGGAGTTGAAAGATTTTTTGTAGCCCATGCACTGAGCCAGCTCCATAATTTCTGAGCAGGTGCCCGGGAATGCGTGATGCCCATAAGAGGGTGCTGGGAGGAGAGAAGCTTGGATGACTTTTCTAATACTCTCTGCTGATGGACTTTTTAGCTTGTTGTTGAATTTTATTATACCATAGATTGTGGCCGTCAATTTCTTGGACAGTTCTTTTTTTGTGCGGGAGAGTTAAACAGATTCAGTGAACTAAACCCCCAGATACTTGTATTTCTGCACTGCGTTGATTGTCCTGAAGCCTATGGTGCTAGTGGTTTGTTTTTTGGGCTTTTGCCGTCCAAGTACAACGATCTTGGTTTTGTCTAAATTGATGATGAGGTGGTTAATTGTACTGTACTCGTGTTGGCTGGTCAAGGCACATTGCAAACCCACTTCAGTGTGATCCATGATGACAATGTCATCCACGTACTGAAGAATGTGTAGAGGTTGGTGGCCTTGTTGGGGAGGGGCCAGGCAGATGTTGGAGAGAGCTTTTACCAGGTCCGCTGTATAGAGGTTGAAGAGTAGGGGGCGACCTTGTTTCAGACCCCTGAGCGTACTGATTTTGGCTGAGAGAGATGTAGGGCCTGTTTTCACCCATACCCAGGTTTCGGATTAGAGGGACGTTATTGCCGTTAGAAGCGAAGATGGAATGCCCCAGTTTGCTAGTTTCCTCCAGAGGGTTGTTCTGTCGACTTTATCGAAGGCTGCGCTTAGATCGATGAAGCAGTAGAAGAGTGGAGGTTGATTCAGCTGGGTGGCACAATGTCAAAAGGCAGATCTAAGCCATTATGTTGTCAGTTGTAGCAGCTCCTCCACGAAAACCTGTTTGAAAAAAGGGGAGCAATTCATTTTCTTGTGCCCAAGATTTAAATTTTTCAAGTGGAATTCAGGCATATGCCTTCACTTCCAGATCTAACAGAGCTATTAGGCCATAGTGGCTTGAATTTTGGAGATCTCCTTTTTTTGTGGATCGGGCATAATATTGAGCCTCTCCAAGTTTCAGGGGTCTTGCCCAATATATACGTGGTGTGAATAGCAGGGTTAATAGCGCTGCCCATCCCTCTGGAGAGGATTGAAAGATCCCAGCAGGGAGCCCATTTGGGGTCGGCGCCCCATTGGCCTTCATCGATTGTATTAATTCTGCTATTTCTGTAGGTGCAATAGGTGCCTGTGGATCTTCTGCTTTCGGGCAGCAGTGGCTGTGATAACTATAGGGTTGTGTGTAAAGAACTAGTTCCTTACGTGGATCACTCTCACTGATGCTGGGACTGCGTTTGTCCTTGGAGGTTCAAGAGATTTCAGAGTGTTCACATAGTGCCAGAATCGGGCTAGTGATCCTTCCTTATGCCTACTAAAGATTGTTTTCCATTGCTCCTCTTGTTGTGCTTGTTTCAAGGCCCAGTTGGTTTTTTTGTGGGCTTTCCGTGCTTCCTTTACAGCCAACAGATTTTGAGTTAAGTTTGAGCAGGCGGGTTTTCTTCCTCAAGTTCTTCCGCGTGAGGTTGATACTCCGTTGTGAGAGAGGTTTGTTTAGGAGACTAGGTAACTGCTGATTTTGCATTGGGAGACCCCCGTGATCCTGGAGTGATGCTGCCAGATTTCGGATCATAAGGTCTCAGGGGCATATTACCAAGCAATAGCGATAATTATCGCTATTTCTTGGTTAGAGACAAAAATTTACCGCAGAGCTGCGGCGTTTTTTATCGCAAATAAACCTTGGTATTACCAAGTTTTATCGCAAATACGATAAAAATCGGCCGCAATGCATGAATATCGCTGAAAATTCAGCGATATTCATGCATTACCAAGCTAATGCTCTTAGCCATGTTATCCACCTCCCATTGGATAACATGGCTAAGAACTGCTCAGGGCAGGTGTTAGCTTTTGGAGATATTCGCGCTTAGCGTGAATATCTCCAAAAGTTGGTAATAGGAGATAGCGATGTTAGCGACAGTTTCCAGTCGCTAACATCTTGGCACGCCCACTTTGCATGTCATTAGTGATAAATATCACTGACATGCAAAGTGGGGCCCAAGATGGTCGCTATCTCCTACTAGCTGTTGCTAACTGGTGTTAGCGACAGCTAGGTAATAGGGAGATAATTTTATCTCCGCTTTCTTGTCTTTTAAAGCCAAAAAAGCGGAGATAAACCCCCTTGATAATATGCCCCTCAGTTAGTTAGGAGAACATCCCTCGGTTGGTCCTGTAGGTGAAGTTCTTCTTTATCGAGCCATTTGGCTACCTTGTGTGACGGATAATGCTGCCACTTGATTTGCCTTACCATGGTCATTAATTCATCTCCTGTAGAGTAGCCTAGCTCCTGGCCAGTGTCAGCTTTCTGATGCTGTAAGTTCAGGTTTATGACCAGTGTATTATGGTTTCTTTCTGTTCGGGTCACTGTGACAAAGCTCTGGAGACGATTTGTTAAACAGCTTGTTATAAAGATGTAATCAATTTTGGAAATGTTCTTGAACGCGGGGTGGGCCGCCCTCTATGCCTCCTTTGCAAACTGGCCTGCTGATTTTAGGCCATACGTAGTGAGTAGGACATTGAATTGGTCTTGTTTGCAACTCATTTGCGCAGCTTTGAGGTATTTATCGAGGGAATTTTTCACCGCCCCACCACTCATTACCAGACCACTCACCTGTCTGACCTCCTCGAGACTATCTAGAGGTGAGTTTCTCGCAACTCTTGAACTTGTACGATACACTTATTTGTTTAGAAATGTAAACACATTTCACCTCCCTCCCCCTTTTTTCTATCATGCAGCATATATACAACAGGTATTGTCCTGATGAAGGAAAAGCAGCAATTTATGGGTCGAAACCTCAATGCTAATTACACTTGATGCTTGGATGATGTATTTGTGAAATGACGGTACTTTTTAATCTGCACAGCTTTACATAATGTGCTACAATTTAATTGTCCCAACCAGGCATTGTTGTTCATATTATCTTATTATCACTCAAATATTTTTTTTTCACCAGCCACGGGTGCTACACTGTGGAACCTAACTTGATCGCTGAATACATTTGTTATACCATGTTTGATACAATATATAGTACACTTACAGTTAATGACAATTATTATGTGTGTACCTTGCTTTCAAAGCTTACAAAGAAGTCAAGTATTTTTTGCAAGTCAGCTCTGGAGACGTTGTAAAATGGAAGAATAGGCAGCCTATTTTACGGAGTGCAGATCTGGGGAAGTGCAAACGTGCACTGACATACATCTACTGATCAACGCAAAAAACATATTTGCATTGATGGTCCTATGTAAAAACTGCACTTTTACAGAGTCGATGGAGGGAAATTTTACTTTTCCGCTCGTAATTTGATGCAAATGTCACTGCAAAATTGAACTTTATCAGTTGTGCACGTCGAAATCTGCAAGTCTGCAACTCTGCAAGATCCCTCTATGATCGCCTTGGAAAGCTCAACTCTAGGCCGTCTTTTCTAATTGGCAGAGGTTGAATTTGTATATGTGTGCAGAGCCATCATTTTTGTTAAGATGTTAAACCCTCAGGGGAAAAGCATTTTAGCAACACTATGATATGTTGTGTTTCAAGTCTCCGATAAAGGGAAATATTTGACTCCCGTCCAATCCTCGCTCCCCAGTGGCTTGATATATGGTTAACAATTTGCAGTTGACTCCATTAGCAAGGTCGACTTCACAATACATGGAAATTTATGAAGACAAAGGCCAGATCAGAGCTGTTAAAATGCGCCTCCATGACACAGGAAAACTCTGGACACTTTGTCATGAATGCTTTTTTTGTCTAAACTGTGATGTCAGGTCAACATTAAGGGTACAAAAACGCTTCTAAAGTATGCACATATTTCACAGAGTTGAGCCTAATGTAATAACACAGGTCATAATAACAAACCATTACAGCCTGGGTCTTGGCAACTATCTCCCCAGGAAAATCTCCAAGCAACAGCTATCATTCCTGCTGTGTTATGGCATTCACAGGACAGGAATGGTTCGCCAGTGAGTCATGGGGGCCCATGAAACGCGATAGCAATGAGGCTGTTGGGCGATCAGTTATTCATGTGTTTACTGAAAGCTTTAGTACATGACAGGAACCAGAGAGAATTGAAAAGAGTAGCTGAACAGCTGTCTTTGTCTCCTGTGAGCCAGTTCTAAAGAATAGCAACTTAGCTTGCGTGGTTTTTTACTTATCTGTAATATTGATTTCACTTTGCACCCTTAACCCAATTAACCAGATCAAGCAGGTGTAAAAAATCCATGTAAATGTGATTTTTGAGGGGTAGTTATCAAATACCCATGGAATGAAGTTTGTTGAGAAAAGAACACGATTGGCGAAGACCACTTTCTTTGATAAGAACAGCTCTCCTGGGTAGCTTGCATTATTTACTAGTATATTACCTGAAGAGAAGTGAGATATAAAAAGTATGAGGCAAAAGGGGAGATTCGGCATTATGAAAGCTCAAAGGCATTCAGCAGCAAGGGCTTCATGTGTGCCGGTGCTCGGAGGGGGGGGGGGGGGGGGAGGACTGACATACATTTTTGTGGACTAGTATTTTTTTTCATCATCAGACTTTGCCCAAGAACAGGAGAGGGGGAAAAAACGAAAATAAATAAAGGGAAAAGAGAAAGATAGAAAACAGTGAGGAAGGGAACAAAACAACTAGGTAATAAAATCTGCAAGAATTAGAAAAAGAGAAAGGAAGTAAACAGTGGCAGTAGAAAGAGGCACAAGCAGGAGGGAAGACTAGGCAGTCTTGGTATTCAGCAATGCCAGTGTAAGGCACCCCCAGCAGCGGGCACCTAACTAAAATTGTGGTACTTGCAATTATTATTGTGATTTTGCAAATGAGGTACGGCAGGCACCTATGTTTAAACATCTTTATTAAACTTGGTAAATCTGAGGTCATAAGTCCCAAACATTGACTAGTAATGCTATTTTCTATACAGTTACACTGCCTTATATTCTGAATGCTGGCCTATACAATCTGAACACTACCACAAAACAGAGCACCCGTGTGTGAAGAAAAAGATACCCCCACATGGGACTGAGCTGCAAGGTGTAGGTTTACTGTGGTGTCTTCTAAAATGTGTATGCTTCAAACACAGATGTTATATACACACATGAAGTCTCTCGGGTACTGGATTGTGAGAGGAAGGACCAGAGACAGTCCTTAATGTGCAGTAGAGGGGGGAGGACGACAGGTGCACACACACACAAACATACACCCTTCCACTTAAGACACAAGCATGGATAAAAACCAACCACCTTACACTGAGCCTCAAAAGACAGACTCTTCTCCCCCAATAACAATCCTTTACCCATCCAAGAATGGATCAAGAATATTGACGCATTTACCTGCTCTCTTTCTCCTTCCAACTCCGTTAAGTCCTCGGGCATCACTCTGCACAAAAACATGTTGTCGAAGGAGCACATCAGCAACTCAGCCGAAGGAGAGCTCTGCACACACAGACATCTCAAGAAAATAAAACGGTTTATTCCTCCAGATGATCTTAAGACGGTTGTGCAATCCCCTGTCATCTCAAAACTAGATTATGGCAAGAACCCCCTTACAGAAACTCCAAAATGTCACCTTGCACCCTTGAAAGCAGTTCTCAACACAGCTGCCAGACTCCCCACAGGAATTAAAAGTTTCAATCACATATCTCCTGCCCTCAAGAGTCTTGACTTCCCATCAAAGAAGGATGCATCTTCAAGACAACCAGGCTCACTGATAAATCACTTCATACAAAAAAACAAATACTTAATAACCAAAATTTCAAGAGTAGGAAGAGTCCAGACACTGAGAATCTGCAACGTTGTTCTGCTCATTCCTCCTAATCTAAAGAAGAAATCATTTCAGGCGCGCTCCTTCTAGGAACTCACTCCCCAAGCACCTCTGCTGCAACCCCTCTTTTCCTTCTTTCAACCTTAAACTTCTACTGCTCAACAACTACTTCAACCTGCGTAAAAGCTGCTCTACGTTTATCTCATTGATTGGTTCCTTCAAGACGATCACATGACACTTTCAGTCTCCTATTCTGTCTTCAATACCTTCCTCAATGCGTCGTTGCAATATACTTTTTTGACTTTATAACCACAGTCAGGCAGTTTTTATCTTTTACAGCGCCAAGACAAGGTGCCCTTGGCATTCGAGCGCTCTACAAATCTCAAAATCAAATCAAATCAAATCAAAATCAAATCACTTAATGCTGTATTGTTTGTTTAACTTTGATTCATATTAATACCCTCATATACCTCTTTTAAACATAAACATGTAAAGTGTACTGATACCCTCGGGTCTAGCTAGCGCTATATAAAACTCAAATAAATAAATAAAAATAAATACACACCAACTCACACCCACAAGCGTACACATATACACTCACCACACGCATACACCCCGAATCACAGCATGCATGTGCACATTCACATACATTTGTGCATGCATTCAAACCTTTTTTACTGAGCTGCGGTGCTGACAGCAGGCTATGCAGATGGCGAGAGTGGAACAGATGGCACCGAAAGGAGATACATGCTTTGGGTAGGGAAGGGAAATCAAGATAATACTACCACCTCCTCTTAATGGCTGACCTTGCCATGGGACAGCCAATGAGAGAAGAACCTTCTCTACCTCTTCACAGAGTGTTATAGGGGCAGTGAGAGTTGCTGGTCCCATCCCACTCAGTGACGAGGCTTTATGAAAGGTACTCACCCCTGATCACTTCAGGGCTGAAAACTGAATCATCCAGGTCTGAGGCTATCAGTGACACTCCCCCTCATCATGAAGGGGAGGCTCTCAAAAGACTTTGCTAAGCTGATGTGATGTGATGACACCTTAAGAGCAGGGACATCTTCAGCATGGTTCAGGCTTCCAAGCGCCTGCACATTTAGAACATGTAAAATCCCTAGCTTCATCTATCTATCTATCTATCTATCTATCTATCTATCTATCTATCTATCTATCTATCTATCTATCTATCTATCTATCTATCTATCTATCTATCTATCTATCTATCTATCTATCTATCTATCTATCCACTGTGTAGTTATATGTGATATATGTGACCCAGAGTATCCATAGGAAGAGCATTTTTGTTTTCCTAATAACTTTGATTTGGTTTTATAATTCATCATATACCTTTCCCAAAAACTTTCATTCACTTCAGCTCCTTCTGGAAAGTTTTGGGGTTGTCCGTCAAGCAGGGCCTGAGAAAAAGGGGATGTCCCAACATCCTTTATTCCCCATGCAATTTCAACAGAAAAATTACACAACAACATGGGGAACACTACAAGAAATGGGGATGCCACCCGACTTACTCCCACTCATCAATAGATTGCACGAGGACAATAATGCTAAAATCCGATAGGGCACACTGGGTGAAGTTACTGATTCTTTCCTAGTAGAAAAAGGTGTGCACCCAGGATGTGTAATGGCACAGACACTATTTTCTTTATACATCACCAGGCGCTTTATAAACTCCTATAATAATAATCAGATCCATCCCCACGGATGACCCCACACTAGCAGGTGAAAAAATACCCATACTAATGTTCGCAGATGACACATTGATAATTTCCAAGACGCCACAGGGTCTCCAGAGAGACCTAACAATCTTTGACGAGTTCTGCTTGAAGCTAGGCTTGGAGATCAATGTGTTGAAAACAAAACTTATGGCCTTTAATCCGCATAGGGCTTTTAAGGGGGGTATCAAAAGGAATGTTCAGCTGCTAGAGCGAGTTAAGGAGTTTACATACTTAGGAGTTACCATTCAGGAGGATTTGAAATGGAATCACCAGATTGACTGGACATCCCTAAAACAGCGGCAATTATCGGGGGTGTTGCATATGAAATACAATATCTCATTCTCAAAGCCAATTAGCCCGGTACTCGAGATCTATAATATGAAAGTTGTTAGTTCAGCCCTATATGGTACAGAACTTTGGGGATACGAGAACATATCTAAGCTCACACTATCAGAAAATAGGTTCTTGAGGAAAATTAATAGCTTACCCCAAAGCACCCCAATGTGTCCTTTATTGTATGACCTTGGGAGAAAACCAATTGTAGATATAGCTAAATTGCGTCCCCTTTTGTATTGGCAGAGACTCTGAACTACTCCTGAGCTTGCAGTATATGCGGCTGGTTTCCAAGATATAGTAATGGCAGACGCTTCCCACCGAATAAAATGGCAAAATGGAGGTTAGAGATACCTTAGCAAGTATTGGTATGAACTCATTGTGGGAGGCCCCAACAAATTCCACGTTTCCCTCAAAAAAGATTTTGAAAGATAAGTAGTGGGAAATGGTGCAGTATAATACACTGAGAAATAGTGAGTTGGCCTCTCTTACAAGATTATTCCTGGAGTGCAAATTAATCCCTAGATTGGAGTTATACTGGGATTTAATTACAAAACCCTATGAGCCGAAACTATATTTCCAGTTTAGGGTAGGTACACTGCCAGTAAGAGTATTTACTACTAGATGGGCTAAACCTGGCGATGACTTGTGTCCGGTATGCCAGTCTAGTAAAGAATCCGTGGCCCATCTAATGTTTGCCTGTGCTGGACACGAAGCTCCACGCCGTGTTTGGTTGACACCAATCTGCAAGCTTTTAGGAACAAGAAGGTCTAGTGAAGCAGAGAGGATTCTAAGAACTGACACAGCAACTCCGATTGCCATAGCAATGGCAAAATGCCTGGGGTGGTTGTGGGCAATAAGATCAAGCTTCCTTTTACCAGTACAAGGCTAAAAGAGGCAGTGTTAATATGAATGCCGGTCCTAATAGTCTATGCCCTGTAATATGTAAACTGTACTTAAAAAAAAGATTTTATTACATGAACTTTTAACTGGTTTGAACATTGTATATATTACTCTTAAGGTGATTCTATTTATCCATCCATTTAGGCTTGTATTACATTTTAGCTGATGTTTTATGAAATCATTTTGAATGTAATTTGTACGTGCTTTTATGTCTTAATATGTTGAATAAAGCTTTTTGGATTGGACACAACAATAAAGAAAACAATGGCTGAACAGAGTTACATCAAATTTGACAAAAAGGCAGATACTTATCCAAATAACATGCTTTTTGTGATTCAATGTAAATCTGCTCAGCACTTTTAGAGACATTAAGGTTTAAAAAAATAGCAATATCTCCAGCAGGACTTCCACAGGATAAAATGTTAAAAAACCAAATTCTTATTGTGATCGAGCGATGTGATTGGCTGGCTTTAACATCAAGAAAATTGTTACTGTTGCCATTAAAGGACTCATGGACTCGGTCCTTGAGTACTGGCAAATGTTAAAAAACATAGGAGGGGCAGGGTAGGGACCCCTGCCCCCTAACCCTTGTAGGGAATTTGCAGCAGGACCCCCAGGGGCTAAAAAACAAAGACTTTCTTGGGGGCATGGGTCTTGTCGCTGGACTCCCACCAAATGTCTTGCATGGTGGGAGGGAGGGGAGGCCACGCACAGGAGGTTGGGCACCCATTGCAGAACCCTGGGAAGGCCTTATTACTCCTATACACTATTCATCCCTGAACTCTAAAAACTCCTTACCACACCTGTACTCTAGCCATTGCTGAACCCTAAAACATCCTTATTGCTCTTACACACTACTCATCCCTGAACCCTAAACACTTATTTTCACCCCTATACACTCCCTATTCCTGAACCCTTGAAATCCCTAATACCTAAACAAAACAAAAAAATAGCCATATGCCCATACATGAAATTATATTTTAAAACGTTTGAATGAATACATTACAATACATATTAAA
This sequence comes from Lissotriton vulgaris, assembly GCF_964263255.1. NCBI lineage: Eukaryota > Metazoa > Chordata > Amphibia > Caudata > Salamandridae > Lissotriton > Lissotriton vulgaris. The sequence continues at coordinate 1,717,375,903 of NC_141694.1, read as the reverse complement.
TAATCCCGGATTTATTTGTTTTTGTTCAAATTAAACACTTTAAATGTAACTAAAAGTAAATTACTTTTAACTTAAAAATGTATTTATTTTAAAATACTATTTCAATTGAAACTACAAGGCTAATATATTTATATAAATGCATGCACATCTATATGTTTACAGTGAAACAATAATGTAATCAGTGTGGTCATCAATGATGTCATTTAAAATGCCATGAGTAATGTAATATGTGAAGATATAGGCAGTGCATGACAGGAGCTCTTGCTATAGTAAACTAAGCTAAAATTGGCAAATTCCAACGTTTTTTATGGTTTGTTTTGTACATATAACTGCACCTTAACTGTGTTTTTCCCAGGGAATTTCTGAGTTTCTTTTTTAATGTATATTAAGATGAAATTACCAAACCCAACTATAACAGTAATTTAATGGGTTTTTTTCAGTGAATATCCGGGTTTTTTTTTCAACGTATGTTAAGACTTTATCACCAAACCTAACTATAACATCACTTTAATGTTGTTTCTTTCAGCAAATTTCTACTTTCTTTCAACATATGTTAAGACTTTATCACCAAACCTAACTGTAACATCACTTTTACCTTTACTTTTTCAGTGGATTTCAGTTTTTTTATTAACATTCTAATTGGAATTGTTTTTGGACCTCACCTCTGTTTATGGCTAACATTCGGTTAAGCCTTGAGTCACACTCTTTGGAGGTGCCTGACCCAAGCTGCAGAAGCCTTCTGATGTACACAGTGAGATTGGGGTACACAATTTAACCTACAGATCCCAGTTTTGATCTATGTCCCCCGAAAGCAAGCTTCCAAACTATGGTGCTAGAGCCTAGGAGAAGCTTCCTCTACTGTACTTGGCTCCCTGCAGGCCATCCTCTGTGAGCGAGTGAACCCATGGCACACAGCATGGCCAGGCTTGCACCCTGAAAGCACTACATTCCTTCACCTGCGCTCTACCCTCCACAGTTGTCCTGATTATGTTGCACAAAGCCTTCAACCCAGTTCAACCTCAGTTTGGATCCGTGGTCCCTTGAAAGCAAGCATCACTACCTTGGCATGGCAGTCCCATGCAAGCTTTCTTGTACATTACCACTGTACCATGGTTTCTCCCAAGGGGCTGCGTTAGTACCATGGACACACATGGGACTCTTACTGGTTTCTTTCATACCAGGCACTGGTACCACAGATCCTGTGACAAAATTGAAGTTATTTTTAAACATAATATAACATGTGTATTTGTAAAACTTACGTTCAATCAAGGGTATCTTGGCACTGATAACAGATGTTTATTGTTACCCAACTCAATGGTACTCATTTTATCAACCTCTGAAGGATGAAAGACTGAGTGGACCTGCCATCATTTTAACCTGTGAACATGAGGTCGAACACAGGCCCCTGCAGTGGACTCATTAGTCCCCTAAGCCACCCTACCCGATAAACACACGTGTTACTTTGCAACCCTAAAAATGAGCGTGGACATCAGGGTGTGCTCCCTCTTTCCGCTTTTGTGTCCCTCTCTTCAAGACACAGTCCTCAAATCCTGTAATGGTAGCCGGAATATTTTCTCCTAATATTGCAGCCAGCTAATCAGATCTTTTTGGTACTGTGAATCCTCGGTGCTGAAATGGCCAATAGGAGCAGCAGTTAACTTGGCCAATCTGAATCGAGCATTACATTTTCATTTTAAGTTGCGGAGGGTCAGCCATACTGGTACTGCAGATTTTCCACAACTTAACGGTCCAGATGTCTCTAACTTTATATTAGGTTTAATCACTTATCGTGGCTTATTTGCAAGGAATTAACGCAGAGCAGTGCTGCAAGCCATTTGGCTGCGCCATGCTGCGTTAATTCCAAAGCAAAGGGATGCATCATATCTACAACAATATGATGGATCCCTTCACTCTCCCCTGCACTGGTGTACAATTAGCTGCCATGTGCCAAGGGTTCAAGGGTGCCTGTGACACAGGGATGGTTGTTTTTGTGCAGGAAGGGTCACCTTCTTGCACAATAACAATCACAAAAGGAAACATTTCTCCTCGTTGCGACTCCCCAAGCCTCACCTGGGAGGCGTAGCATTCTGACGCATTTCCAGGTTTACATTTTCTCGTAAATCAGGAAATGCGGCAGAAGCCGTGGGTGTTGTGTGGGAACACCCACAGCAACACACAGGGCACGCCCCTTTCATGCAAAGTGTTATTTGTAAAGGAACCATATTTACAAGGTTGCGAAAAGCCATGAAGGGTGGCTTTACGTGTCCTTATAAAAATGGGGTAGCAGGTTGCGCCGCCGGTGCGTCACATAAAGTGACGCACTGGCGGCGCAAGGGGCTTGTAAGTAAGACCCTTATCATGTTTAGCTTATTTTTGTAATATTGAGTTTCCTGCAATCTATCACGGAGGGGCAGAGTCAAATGTGGGGGGGGAAGCATTCCTTTATAAATAATTGGGGTGCAAGTTAATAAATATGCATGCTATTTGATAGGTTGTTAGCAAGTTGAACCCAGGGCAGGAATCCGAAGTTTCAGGAAAATCTGAAGAAGGAACAAAGTTAAAGCAGTGATCAAAACATTTTTATTTGCTTTGGTGCCGTACCATGGACTGCTATGAATTCCAGTAAAACCTAAGCATGTTTACCTTACTCTTCCTATAAGGAGTTTCATGCAAAATCAGGAACAAGGGGGCACAGTTCAAAGGGATGTGGGGAGAATAAAAGTGTTTATTGGCTAATAATTTGCTAAGATTCTGTAGAAGGCCTGTCCCTGATGCGCATGGCCTTCAAACATGTGTAGGCCTAACCAGCAGCCTGGATAAGTACTTTATTTGTGGACCTTGTTTTAACGGGTTCAGAGATCAAATTTTGGTACAGAGGACATGTAATGGATCATGGCAGCTAAAAGATTCTTTATCCAATGGGATCTTTTATTTTAAATCTTTGTGGACTCTCCTAAACTAACGCTTCAACAAGCTCTCTTTTTTAACCCTTTCAAGCCCACTGACAGATGTTTACAATGATAAATTATTGACAAATAAAGAACAGATTTACCCCAAACCAAGCAGCTGCTCTTCTCTAGGTAAAGTTTTGCTTTCATTCCAATACTGCTATAATTCCCTTCAGGGTTACTTTCTGTAGCAGAGAACAAAGATTCCTATAGAAGTTAAAAAGGAATCTGCTGCTTTTTGACCACCCTTTAACCCCTTAATGTGTTTGCATTAAACTAAGAATATCATAAGTAAGCTAAACATGATAAGTGTCTGTCAAGCATTGTGCAGATCTCTAAACCTGTGCCAAAGTTATTAGCAAATTCATGATTTATTTTACCCCCTCCGATTTAAAGTTGCCCCCTCCCCATTCTCAGATCTGCATGAAACCTGAGATGTCTGCACTTGCTTAATGTGCTAAGAGCCTTCCAAATTTCGTGCATATTCGTTAAGAGCATCAAACTTATTAGCTCAGGAACCCGTTGCTTGACCCACTGCTGTTAGATGAGTCCCGAACGAAGCTACACGTAAAGGGGACACTGGACTAAGACTAGATTCCACATTTACCCCTCCACCACACACAGTCCCGGCAGCAATTATTGCTTTTGAACAGGCTGTGTTTCTGGACCTGGAAACTTGCCAGGATCCCTCGACATTTGTAAATGTCAGTACTGCAGAGTACCGTGCATCACAAAGTCTACAGAAAGACCCGAGCATAATCATAAAACCAGCAGATAAAGGCGGAGGCCTTGTACTACAGAACACAGCGGATTACGATAGGGCATGTCAAGTCCTACTTGATGACAGGAAAAACTATATCCCTTTAATCAGGGATCCCACGGAGGAACTCCGGGCACGAATTACCAACCTCGTCAGGAGGGCGGAAGAAGATGGGCAGATATCTAAAAATGAGGCCGACTTCCTCAGCAGCAATGATAGTGTGACTCCCTACTTTTACACATTGCTCAAAGACGCATAAAAACCGAATGCCTCCTCCAGGACGTCCGATCGTCTCAGGCATAGGCTTCTTGTTGGAGCCCCTGTCGCGCTTCTGTGACCATTATCTCAAGCCCATTGTACAAAACACTCCAACTTACCTGAAAGACACTAAAAGTCTCCTACAACTTCTACAAGACCTCAACTTTGCTGAAAACTCAGTGACTCTTGTGACACTTGATATCGAGAGCCTTTATACCAGTATCCCCCAGGATGATACCATCAGAGTCCTGGGGGCAGCTCTGGACACAGTGGTCTGGAATTATCAGACACCTAAGGAGTTCATCATCGATTGTGCCACTCTAGCACTAAAAGAGAATTTCTTCTCATACAAGGGTCAACTATTCCTGCAATGCACGGGTACTTCTCTGGGCAGCACTTTTGCCCCGAGCGTGGCCGGCCTGTATGTCGCCGACTTTGAGGCCAAGTATATTTTACCATCTAACGGCCCCTTCACCTCGTCCATCCAAGTTTGGAAACGTTACATTGATGACGTCCTAGTGATCTGGACCGGCAGTGATGAGCAACTGCTAGCTTTTCTCACGTGGATCAACACTTTGGACCCGAATCTCAATTTCACGTATGCTACTAGTAAAACTGAGGCCATCTTTCTTGATGTGACGATCACTGTCTCTGGGACCAGGCTGTCAACTAAAACACACTACAAACCCACTGCTAAAAACAACTTACTGGAGTTTACGAGTTTCCACCCACGCCCACTGAAAGAAAATCTCCTGTATGGTCAGTACCTACGAATTAGACGTAACTGTACCAACTTACAAGATTTCAAGTCACAGTCGGTTGACCTTACAGAGAAACTAAAGTCAAGAGGCTACCCCGTAGCAACTCTGAACAAGGGCTACAAAAGAGCGCGCAACCAACCACGGGAAGCGCTCCTTGAGGACAAGACTGACCACCTCAAAGATATTCCACTTACCTGTGTAACAACATACAGCACCCTTTCTAATACTATATAAAAGTCCATCAACAAAAACTGGAAAATCCTAACCAGTATAAAAAAAACCTGGGAAAAACCTCTCTTCTCTTTCAGGAAGGGACGCAGTTTAAAAGATGCCCTGGTCCACACGCGACCTAAAGTAGCGGCCCCAGTAGTAGTAAGATCTGTGACAGATACATGGGGAATGCCAAGGGTGACAGGCCATTTTCCCTGTTCAAACTGCAGCGTCTGCCACCTTACAACGCATACCAAGACCCTAGCACTCGAACCAGGGAAAGTGTGGACACAGAGAGACCATACCAATTGTAACTCTCCGAATGTCATATACATGATTACCTGCCCTTGCGATCTACGCTATGTGGGTATGACAAGTAGGAAAGTAAAGCAGAGGATCTGTGAACACGGATCTAACATCAGATGCAAAAAAGCAACAACAAAAATGAGCAGACATTTCCTTGAACACAATCACACCACCAATGAAATGCAGTGGACTGTGATTGAACAGTTGAATACTGGCAGCAATATTAACAACCGCCTTTTTGAGAAAGAGCAGAGGTGGGTCTATAGACTGGGGACCCATCTCATCGGACTTAATGATGATATTCCATGGAATTCTGTGATTAAGTAGATACCTTTGGCAGTCACTAGAATCTCACTTTGAAACGGTACTCCGTGATCACTGCCTTTCCAGGATCACACACGGCTGCGTATAGGCCTTAATAATGCTCCTGTTACATGACATACCTACCACCTAATCTCCATGGCAGGTTGTCTCTTATTGCACTAACAAGCTATCTGCAGCCATTACCGCCTACAATTTATAATAAACTAATCCCAGAGTGATCATCATCTGTTATTGCGTGCTTTCGTGTGCTTAACCTCTCTGGCAGTCACGATCATCTATCTATTGTTGGCGTTTATTTCCTTGGCTAAGCGCTAGGAACTGCAGCCTTCCTCTGGGTCTATTGCATGACACCTTTGATTACTCGGTTCTCTGCTACTCTGACGAATCACTACATACGGTGATACGCTGTCCTTCTGATCGAGCTCATCGAACCAATAAAGTTATCATTCTTAAAAAGGCTCGGAACACGATCACCTTGGAACCGATCAAGCCTCTGCCTGCGACACCGCAACATGTGACTGATCACATCACAATACGTTGCAGTCTCAGATTGGTTACTGACACAGGGCTCCGCCCCCCCACTTAGGCCCCCCCCCCCGGAAGCAACCAACGCCTCGCTGCCAAACATTCATAACCTGCTGGCCGGGCCCCGCTCTTGATCTTCGGGGTCCGGTCTGAGGGTAATGCAGGTATACTGAGGGTGCCTAGCATCGAGGGCGTAAGTAAACCAGCACACATTGACGATCCCGATCTCGGCGGCATATCACAGAGCTAAGTACCGTTTCTCCAATTTTTGACGCATTGTATGTTTCTTTCCTTTCCTAAGGGTGTGCCAATTACGTTACCACCCCCTTCCTGTGACCCATGGTGTACCCCTGTTACACCACAAAAGTGAGACATTTTAAACTTACCTTTCTAGCGATCTGTTTCCAATTTTGGTATATTGATCGCTAATGGGAAGACGCTCTTCCCTTTTAATACAAATACCCACTATCCCCATTTTTTTCACTTCTAGCACGCTGCACTTCCCAGTGATTAGTGCATATTAACCCAGGGACAGAGGTGGTGATAAACATAGCTTTATAGCGCCACACACTGTCTCTTCACGATGATTGGAGCACCATAGATCTACAATTGTGATTAAGAACAACCAATAACTGTTTGCCTTGTCCTTGATGTACGCCTATGTCTTTCTTTCTTTACAGGTGCAGAAACCTTAATGCAGGAAGCCTCCTAAACCAGGAGTTATTAGGAAGACAGTTTTTCTTCCTAATTATTTGCACTTTTTTTCACCTTTCTTTTTTCACTTGCACGTCCCTAGGTAAGGGTGGGCCTTAGTGTGCCCATACCGCCAGGGTTTAGTACACCTATAGAGTGCTGATGAATGCCTGGTAACTTTACACCGTTTCAGAGGCAGAAACATGTTGACTGACAATTAAGGAAATAACCACACAATTAATTGTGGACTGCTTTCCTACACACATTTTAATAATGTGTCCTAAGTGATCACATAATAAATCATTTTTTGATACACTAAAGACATTTTTAATCCCCTCACCACTATTTAGTTTATTTTTCACTGCACGCCTTGAACTCACATATCCTGCTCAGCAGTAGATCTGGCGTCGAAGCACACTGAAGAGGTACTCGGCCTCTTCAGTGGGGCCCAATGATGAAGCATGTCATCACCAGGTGGTGAGTGAAGGCTTTCCTAAACGTCCTGAGTGAGGTCGTCTCTCCCCCCTTTCGTTGCTTCTTTGTGTGGTTCTGTTGAAACCATATGACACTCTTTTTTTGCATGATAAATATCTGTCAAATTTCATCTGGAGTCATCAAATGATGCCATAGTCATTACCAAATTAAAACATTTTTTACCCCTGCCCTCTTTTCAAAAGTGCCCCACTTGACGAATCTGCACACATTTGCTTTGATATTGTCTGTAAAAACCTGAAGAAGCTGATTTTTATTACCACAAAACACATGTTGGCTGCTGCAAAGAAACTGAGCACATCAATTTATTTTTATGAAGGTTTGTAAACAGTTTTATATTTATGTAGAATACATTGTTTTTACATTTTCAAATCTGTATGATTGTTCATCAATAAGGTGAGAAATTTAATTTAAAAAAGATTTGCATGTATTATCTGTTTAGCTGTTCATTTTTTATTAATGTGAGAGATGAAACATATTGCATTTTGACAGACAGCACATCCTACCAAATTGAGCTCCTTAGGATACTATATATATTGTTGTAGATACTGTTTAATAAAGTAATATCAGAAAAACTGGACCCTGGGCTGAGCAATTGACTACGGAAGAGTATAAACTGGTTAGACACAGGTACTTAGTCAGGATGCATGGTATGGTCAGCTTTATAAAAGGTTGTATACCAGGATTATTACCTACATGAGATAACCATGTCCTGTTTGACCCAGGAAGAGGCAGTCCTACTGGGAGCTCTGCTGACTACAATAGAAATCGGGAATGCTAAAGACCAAGACACCTGGAGCTGAGGTTGTATTCTACATATACACAGACATTGGCTCTTAAGCTGCTATCTTTGTATACAAAGGCATTCAACAGAAAGGTACTCCCCATGTCAACTAGAGAGGCTGTGGAAGTGGTGTTGCCCAAGCCTGGTAGGGATTACTTACATGTAAAATCTTATGGCTCACTTTCTTTGCTGAATTTAGAATATAAAATATTGAGGAATATTATAGCAAACAGGTTGATGCCACTACTGACAATGCTCATTCATTCCGATCAGTGCGGCAGTAATACTTACACTAATAGAAGATGTCTCTTTTGTGTATTTGATAGAATGCCCAAGACTATGAGCCGCCACATTATTAGATAACAAAAAAGCTTTTGAAACTTTGCTATGGCAATATCTGTTTGAGGTGCTACGCAGAACTGGTATGCAACTGAATGTCCATGGCTGTTGTTTTCTCACCCCTTGGATAGAGTATGAACAGGGAAGGTAATTTCAGCTCAGTGGTCGATACAGAAGGACACCAGTCAAGGCCGTCCACTCACGCCTTGGATCTTTCCTTTGGCCGTTGACAGACCTATTGAGATACTGGGAGATATGCCTATACAAAATCACATCTAGCTGAAAGTATTGATAGTCTTTGGAAATGTAGCAGGCCTGCATATTAATTAGGATAAATCATATCTCTTTCTAGTCCTTTCACAGGCAAATCACACATGATTAGAGCTGCCTAGATTAATCATTTGGGTGTTTATGTCTACTGCTCAGATGTCCAAATCTTAGCAGGTAATATTGCCAGATGGTAACAGCAACAAGGCAATCCACCTGGAAGAGTTAAATAATTAAATAATTAACATGAAACTAATTAATCTAGTCGTTTACGATGCAACAATAAAAATCAAATGTGATCAAGAAAAAGACACGCATTTGAAATGTGCTGATTTATAATAGGCAGTCATAGTTACCCTTGTAGACCATAGAAAAGCTTGGAAGACATTCTCCTTTACCTAGAAGCAAAACCTGATATTGCTGAAATGTGTACAACATGAATTGGAAGTTTGACCTTAAATTGGCATGTTTAGAAATGTTGTCATAACTGCAGAAAGATCTGGTTTAACAAATGTATTATCTTATAAACAACCATTTATAATTAAATGTCATGAACTTCCGACTTTCTCATGTTTCATATCACGTTTGAATAGAATATTTTGTGTGTTTTAAACAATGATGCTTGATTCATAGTAAAAAGAATGCATTACCTAACAGTGATTTTGCCTTTCAGTTAATAGTTCATTGTTCTCGCAGTGAAACAAACTTAGATGTAGAAGGCCGATCTATGTTTTAAGGCCTATGGGGACCAAGTCCAGTGTTTCCAGAATCTAACTATACAAAATGTACAAGCCATATGTATTTTTGTGGGAATGGAGGACATGAACCTTCTTACTGAAGAGGACTGCCATCCTATTGGCTTATAGAAAAGGAAGCCTGTTACAAAGTTTTTGACATGTTTTCTTGACTTTTATATTAGTGTGTGTTCCTAGGTAGATGAAAAAAAGCTCTGAAGAGGATTGGCCCATACCCAAGGCCCTAATGGATGTGGCTACGTCTGAATCTGTTACCCTTGCTATTTGCTATTGCAACCGTATGCTGATTTGGTCAGATTAACTACTCTTTATGGAAAGTTCAGCTACTTAAATTTGGCTTGGAAGCTTTATGCTGCTCTTATCTCAATCTTTTCCCTGAAATTCATCATCATCAAACAACTTTATTTCAGTTTGAAAAACCATGAAAGCACACAAATGAAAACTGATACAAACATTTCATAAAACACAATGAACTACAAAACTCAATTTGCTGCAATTGGAAAGGGAAGACCACTCGGTCCCCCCAAACGTATGGATGGGTGCCCCGATCCCCCGGGAAACCCTTGTGGACGGGGGGGGCGTGTCCCGGCTGGTATGCCCTAAGCGGCGTAGCCGGAGCACGCTCTTCCCGCCCAGAAGGGGTTGTCCTAAAACACCCGCCCGGAAGTCCGCGCACGGATGAGCGTACCTGAGGCGGGCCCCCGCCCTCCCGCAGACGGATAAATAGAGCGGGACTCCAACGAAGCTTCCTCTTGTTCCAGTGCTCTGAAGGCTGCACCACTCGTCGCTCGTGAGCCCTCTGGGGAACAAGCTGCAATTTTTGAGAACTTGTAATCTTTGTTATTTCTCTTTCAGTGTCAGGCGCGTGGAAGAGCGGGTCACTCTAACGATCAAGTCGAACGGAGTAACCTAAGTCATGTCTGGCAAGAAAGCGGGAAAGAGCTCCGAGATAGAGAGGATGCTACGCACCTTGGTGAACCGGGTAGCGGTAATGGACCGAAAGATGGGTAAAGTGGATGAGCTCGATCGTGGCTTAGCGGCCATCAAGAAGCAGATGGCGGCCCAGAATGCCCCCTCGGGGCGGCCTAAGAAAGTCATAGGACCGGCCTTGCCGAATGTCGCCCCAGGGGGTAAGGGTAAGAGGAATAAGGGGAGAGCAGGTTCTAGTGAGGTCCCAGTCCCAGAAGTAACTCCGTCGAGCCCGGGCGCAGACAACCCAGTCGCGCCGGTAGATAGCCCGGTACCAGGTCCGGATGGGGGTTTACCAATCCCCGTGATGATCACGCCAATTGGGGATGACCAAATGCCCCCTGAGCTGGCACTGCAGTTAGCGGCAGTATTACCATGGCTAAAGAAAGGAGCAGGGGGATCAGTGGCTGTGGGCGACCCGGCTGAAGAAGCCAGATTAATTATTGAGCAGTTGCGGCAGTCAAGGGATGCCGGGACGGCGAATGTACCTTCTATTCCCCCGCAGGTGGCGACGGGGGTCACGACGGACGGTCGGGCGAGGACAACGGACACGGCTGGGAAGACGGCTGAACCCGGTAAGAGAGCGTTCCCATTGGTGGGGGAGGGTCCAGTACCTTCAAGGCGGGAAAGTTTATCGCAGCACATTCCCATGGCTACGAAAGAGATGGTATGGGGAGATAAATACATCAACATGTTTTCACTGTTGACTGACCATCGTGAGGTAGAATATGCAAAGACCCAGAAAGATTTGTGGCACCCCAGCGTATGGCGAGCCAAGATGGCGGAATTCAGAGTCGATGAGACCATGGTGAACTGGGTCAGGGCCTTTTCTATTTTTACTGCAATTATTGGTGAGCGTAAACCAAAAGTGTTACCTGACTTGTCATGTTATCAGAACAGGATCATGAATTTCTATGCAATGTACGGGGGAAATGAATGGAAGGGTTACGATGTTACCTTTAGAAAAGCGAAGGAGTTTAACGAGGCTTTGACATGGGATTGTCTGGACACGGTGTCGTGGCATGCTCAGCTCTTGCCGGGCAGGCGGGTAAGTCGGTACCAAGCACGAGCGTCTCTGGGACATTCCATCAGAAGCCGGCACAGCCCTTTCGGGCGAACGCCGGAGGGGATCCGCATCCCAGGTCCGGCGGGAATGGAGGCAAGTGGGGGGTTTGTTGGGGATTCAACAAAGGAACCTGTACCAGGCCTCAATGAACGTGTACGTTCCGGCATGCTTGTTCGGGCTGTGGGAATTCCTCACACCCAGAAGCGAGTTGTCGATCCAAGTCCAATGGTGCGGGAGGAAAGGGGGGATCCAAGAAGGATTGATGTGGTGCCTTGGAAGCAAACATCTTCGCCCATTGATATCTTGGCTTTGACCCCCTGGCTGAACCGATACCCAGATCACGTCTCCGCCGGGACTTTGAGGAATGGCTTTCTGTATGGCTTCAAGATCCCGGCGGGAAATTTTCGGGGGAGCCCCTTTTGTAGAAACCAACTGTCTATTCAGCACAACCCGGCGGTGGCCGCCACAAAGATAGCAAAAGAAGTCAGCTTGGGGCGGGTAGCAGGGCCATTTGTCTGCCCGCCAGTTGCGGAATTTGTGTGTTCTCCTTTAGGAGTGGTTCCGAAGAAAGACCCGGGGGAGTATAGACTCATCCACAATCTGTCGGCCCCTAAGGGGGCCTCGGTAAATGAGGCTATTGACCCCGAGGTATGATCGGTGAGATATGCATCGTTCGATGACGCAGTCGTTCTGTTGAATCGCCTGGGCCCCGGTGCATTGTTAGCAAAATCAGACATCGAATCGGCATTCAGGTTACTCCTGGTACACCCTCAGGACCAGCGCCTGCTGGGATTCACGTTTCAAGGGAAATATTACATGGATAAATGTATGCCCATGGGTTGTTCAATTTCATGTGCCTATTTTGAAATGTTTAGCTCCTTTTTGGAATGAGCGTTCACCGAGGCCACAGGGCATAGACAGGTGATGCACTATTTGGATGATTTCCTTTTCCTAGGTCCGGCGGGCACTCGGGAATGTGCACAAGCGCTACCGGACTTCTGCACACTCATGCAGGAGTTTGGAGTCCCATTGGCGCCAGGTAAGACGGTGGGTCCATCTACCTCACTGGAGTTTCTGGGGATTGAGCTGGACTCAGTGGAGGGGTGTTTCTGTCTGCCAATTGAGAAGGTGGCCAAGTTCAGGGCTTCCTTGGTACAATGTCTCCGTAAAGATAAGGTGACCCTGCATCAGTTGCAACAGGCAGTGGGTCAGCTTAATTTTGCCTTAAGAGTGATGCCGATGGCTCACCCTTTCTCACGTTCCATAGCACAAGCTATGGTGGGCCTTAAGGAAGGACACCACCGCACTAGACTGTCGGCAGAGGTTCGCCAGGACATGCGCATTTGGTTAGCATTCCTGGCGGATTTCAACGGTCGAGTGGTGTGGAACAAACCCCCAGCCTCGTCGGACGAACTGGGATTGTGGACCGACTCGGCGGGGAGTGTGGGATTTGGCGCGATCTTTGGAAACCGATGGTCGGCGCAAACATGGCCGGCGTGGTGGCACTCAAGTGGCCTAACAGGTAACATTGGATTCTTGGAGCTATTCCCTATTTGGGTGGCTCTGATGGCATGGCCGGAAGACTTTAGAAACTGATCTGTGGTGTTTTGGTCAGAGAACATGACAGTGGTCGAGTGCATTAATCACCAGGCTGCACGCTGCAAGTGGATCTTGAGACTGTTGAAAGAAATTGTATTGCGATGCATGAGATTGAATGTACAATTCAGGGCAAGACATGTGCCGGGTCTACTGAATAATGCAGCTGATGCACTCTCTCGTTCACACATGCAGGCTTTCAGGGGTTATCTACCTACCGCGGAACTAGTGGCGGCACCGTTCCCCGAAGCACTATGGCAGATCGGTGCCCGAGAATACAAGACCTCGTGGCAGCTAGTTTAGCGCCCAGGACAAGGAAAGCTTATGAAGGAGCGTTTCGTTCATACTGCGCCTTTTTAGGGCCGCTAGGGGGTCATAGCTGGGGGCGGGAAGAGTCCTTCCTCCGGTTTTTGGTGGCACTTCATAAGGAAGGCCGATCGGTGGCAACCGCCAACAGATATTGGGCTGTCATATCATTCATGGCATAGCTCCATGGGATACGGGACCCGACGGGTTCCTTCTTAGTCAGGAAGGCGCTCCGCGGTTGGCAGCGCCTGGAGGGTTGCAGACAAGATAAAAGGCACCCGATTGGGTTAGACAGATTGTCCTTGCTACTAGCGAAACTGGATGAGACATGCTCCTCACCCAGCGAGGTAATTCTGTTCCGAGCGGCTTTCGCATTGGCATTCCATGGGGCCATGCGGGTAAGTGAACTCGTAGCAAGGAATAAGAAGGATATGGAGGGAGGTCTATGCAGGGATCACGTTCAATTAAGGGGCGATTCTCTGCTGATCTCGATAGCCAGGTCAAAGACAGACCAGGAGGCTTTGGGGAGTAGTGTGGTACTGCAGGGCGCCCGAGGGAGCCCCAGTTGTCCAGTAAGGTATTTGGAGGACTACATGGCACAGAGGTTGACAACATGGGGGGGGGACCCTGCTTAGACACGAGGACGGCACCCCGTCGACAAGATTTCAGTTTTGGAGGGTGCTGGTGAGGAAATATAAATTTTATGGTCAAGTTATGTTCCCTAGCGCGTACCCCACCGTCTCCATGTACGAGTTAAAGTGCATGTAACTTCCCTCCTGTACCAGCTATGAAGACGCAAATATATTTGCGTCCAACGTTAACATGTTCTCTTTCAGACCCACCATGAATGGGTTGAATGGTCCGTTCCTAAGTATGCTATGCCAACGTCTTTTTGTAGCGTACTTCTACGTTTTTCAGCTCTGGCTGAGTAGGCCCTGAATTTCTGCCACCGAGCCTCTTTCCTGGCTTCTGACTCGAAGGGCCTCTGCCCAGGCTGTCTCTGTACCCGTGAACTCTGACTTACTTTCAGCGCGGCCCCTCGCGCTCAGCTCAGCCTGCTGCCTGCCAAGATCGACTATAACCTTCGAGTTATCTGTTCCACTCCCCGAAAATACATTCCTGCCTGCCAGTTTCTGTAAACATTCCCCTCAGCTGCAGAACCAAGGGGCCGGCCTGTCTCCATGCAAGTAATTCAAGTAATTCATAGCCCTTGTTGCCATGCTCCCATGGAAGGCCCGTGCCCCACGCTTCTCATACAGACATTCAGGCGCTTATACACGCACTCACAGCAAGTATAGAATAGCTTCTGCCCTAGAGACCTTTCCGCCCAGATAGCTTAGTTCCTAAACACCAGATACCAGATATGATAGAAGCACAAGTTGATCTGACATGCCAGACTTCTGTCTCTTTCCGTCAGTGTAAATGTCAAGTCCCCGTGCACCCTCTAGTCACACGTGCAATACACGTCATGCAGCTGCGCGCGCATCCAAGCTTCCGATTTCTGCTGACATTGCAACATTCCTGTTAGTGCCACCCCTTCTGTGACACTTACTTGTGACGTTTCCAGAACACACCTCTAGTTCACGCCTCTTGATTACGCACATGTACCACGTGTATACTGTTATCTTGTCTTCTCTCAGCTGTTACGCCTTCTATACTGTTTCCAATGGTGTAAAATAAGTATATAAGCTATGTACTGTTAATAAAATGTAGCGCTCTATCCCTTCTGACACCCTTGTGGTGGTCAGAACACGATATCCTGGCCATGACCATTCCTTTTTAAGGAATAAAACCCCTAAGAACTCTAACACCACGGACTCTGTCTCCTTCTTCTGATTTTGAGTTATTATTGATTAAGTACTTACCTGCATAGAAATTAAGAGAGTAAATTAATTATTTACGTCATTTTGGCGCCCGAACAGGGACCCCTCCCCCACCTCACGCGCCGGTTGGCGCATTGCAAGCTCTGTCCCCTGCCATCAGTTAGATGGACCATACGCGTACCGGCAGGATTTCCTGCATCTCCCTCTGACCCACGGAGGTGACGAAGACTGCGATCAGTGCCCAGACGAGGCGGTGAGGAGTGCGGAGGATCCCGACCAGAGCCTAGCCGAAAGAAACAAGGTCCGAGGTGTCAAGAGGCCCACCAGGTTTCCGAAGTTTTCCGAAGTTTTCCGAAGTTTTCCGAAGTTTTCCGAAGTGTCGAGTCGAGTCCCGCCGAGTTTTCCGAGGCCTTCTGTTTTCCGTGCTTCCCGGTGAGTACCATTGCTGGGACGTATCTAGACGGGTTTGGGTACACAAGTCCGGTCTGCACTGTTTTTAGGCAGTGTATCTGTACTGTTTAGCAGTATATCTAGTATTCCGAATTTCTGAAACTCTGCACTGTTACACCAGTGTATCTGTACTGTTTAGCAGTACATCCGGTATAGGGGGTAGTCATCTATGTCTCCAATGTCTTTTCATGTGATCAATGTCGTGGTATGAATGTGACCGTTTTATGTGCATTATTGTGTTTTCTTGTATAACCAGTTATATTCAGAGTTAAGTATCAAGGATCGCACCTTCAGAATCAAGTAGGCAAAATGCCGTTTTTCAACAAGTTAAAGCAGATAGGAACTAGGAAAGGAATGTTAGAGGAAGAAATTCCTATTCCCCCTAGGGACACTCCAGGTAACTTTATGTATAACAAACATGGCATAGATGCCATATTGTATCTAGAATTATGGACCGATTATACAAAGCACCTAGACGAGAGACACAGATGGCCAGTTAATGGAACATGGGATGCCGAGTGCATCATGAAGGTAGAAGAGGCATTACGGAAAAAGAAAGCTAGACAATCTCAGAAAGACGCCATAGAATTTTGGCATAAGGAATCACATAAACGTGCTGAAAGAGCCCTCCGTAGAGAAGACAGACTTAGAGAATCAGATAGAGCTCAAGAAAATGAATTAGTCACTGAAGGAATCCGAGTAAAAACCGAACAAATAGATCGCATCCGAAATAGCCAAGTAAACGGCATGTATCTTATGGCCGAGGGTACACCTGACGCCATTTCAGAAATACCGAAAAATCTGCCGCCACCGCTGGTCCCAACTAAAGTAATGCATAAAACTACTAAAGATATATTCCTGAATTCCTACCTAGAAGACGTAGCTCCAGCTTACACCAATCTGCCTGTTCGTACCCTGCCTACTGACAGGGACGGGGGTGGCACTCCGCCCCCAGGTCATGTTCCGCCGGTACCGCAACAGACTTCTCCTGTTCCGCCAGCCCCGCCACTTCCAGCACCTAAAACAGATCTACCGAAACCACGTTTACCAGATCCTACTAAAAAAGACAAATTCAAATACAGACTGTACACAGAGATGATAGCCAAGCCTCCGCTTCAGGGGGTGCGACCGCGGGTCCTCGGACCCCGCCATTGACACACAGATTAAATGTCAGGGACATACAAAGTCCCTTCACGTTCAGGTCCCCTCACTTATCCCGCTTAGACGCATTCAAAGAAAACATTTCAGTTTGTAGATACGATCCAGTACCCGGTAAAGACGATCTAATGATATTGGCATCACTACGGTTAAGATCTGCTACTGATATCTTGCTAAGCTATGTAGGAATGAAGGACCGTCTAGATAGGATATACGAGTTTGTACAGACAGGGAAAGACCCTGACAGTATCAAGAATGCCATGGAAAACCAGAAAGTTGACATACAAGCACAGATATTACGATTTTTCATAAATTGTCTAATAAGAGAACGAGATAGGCCTGGAACAGATCAGAGTGAATTAGATGCACTGAACAAGTGGGGTCAAAATATAGCCGATGGAAAACATGACAAACAGAATTGCATAGCTACTATGTACAGAAAAATAAGAAAAACAGTCATAGAGGTACACCAGAAAGAGAAAGACAAAGCTTCCTCTGAGGAGGAAGAAGAATCTGAAGAACCAGAAAAGACTGCAGGTACTATAGCATATGTAGGTAAGGGAAATTACCTTAGGAAGGGAATCCGTCCGGAAAGCAAGAGAGTTTTCTTCTCTGCCTTGACAAATCCGAATTCTGCCGAGCATCAGTTCCAGGAAACTGATAAAAGACTTCGAGATCGAGTTGGGTACCACGTACTCAATTCTATGGATGAACAAGAACTAGCCCGATCAGCTGTATCATGGGCCGAAAATGCAGATATATATAATGATGACACGGTGGCGCAGACATTTCTGAACCTATCCCCCGACGAACAGAAATTAGCAGGTGTATACATGATTCAGCACCTTCTTATCAAATACAGAAAACATTATTCTGATCCAGGTCCCTTACACGAGACACTAGAAGCACTACTCATGGATAGATGGAGAGGTTTAAGCACCAAATTAATTCAAATAATTCTAGAACAACGACACCGATATAATACCTTTGTAAGCTCTGAATATGTTCCCGCCCCGCCCCCAGAAAGGAAAATGTATCACATGCAACGCCTGAGTGGCGTTGAAGGTCAGAATCCATTACGAGAAGTGCACCCTGTTATGGGTGAGGATCGTGTCTTGAAACGCGTGTATGTACACACGCCTCTGACTAAATTAGAACTGTTAGAAATGAAGAAACTAGTCCCGTGTCATGATAAGGACCCTGCAGGTTTTCACAGAGAGCTTAAAGACATGTTACTGATGGGGGATTACACATATGATGACATTATGAAAATGTTAAAGGTACTATTACCCACGGGTATCTTCGAAAAATTAAAGGAAAAGGAATGGGAGGTGGGGGACACAAAGATTGCATGGGCAGAAATAGAGGACGAAGAAAAGAAACGGATCCCAGGGTTAGGCCTTGGGGACAAAACTAAAGCATTACCAGGTTTGATAGTACAGGTTCTGCCCAGATTATTGACAACTAGAAAGGAAGATTGGGACGCCATCTCGTCCTGTAAACAGAAACATGATGAAGATACTAGTGACTTCTATTCAAGATTTGAGAAATGTTTCATTATTAATAGTGGCCTCAAACCAAGTAGCGAGTCGTACCCGCATCTTTTTGTATCAAAGTTAGTGGAGAATTCCCTACCGTTAGTCAAAAACCGTGTATACAAGGTCGAGAGTACATGGCAAGCAAACACGCCATCGCAGATGTTACAGATGTTACAATATCACCAGAACAGAATTAGAGAAGAACAAGATCAGGAACAGAAACGTATGAAAGACACAAAGATGAAAATGTTAGTAGCACAGACGGTCCCAGCCGATAGTCACAGAAAAGGTACGACCCAAACAAGTCACACTGCAGCTCCCGTTAAAGGGACATGCAATTATTGCAAGCAACCAGGTCACTACGTACATGAATGCCCAGTTCTGAAACATAACATAGCGACAGGTAAAACTAAAGAAAGACCGCACCCGCCTAGACAAGACCATAACCAGAATCAGTCTCCACAGAATACACAGAATACCCAGCCTATGCATGCTTCGTCAGCTCCAGCACAGACAGTAGCGGTACCACAGCCACAGCCCATTGCCGCGTCTCAGCAAGTCTCACAACAGATGTACCAGTATGCCCAGTCCGCATATCCAGATTATCCCCGATATACATGAAATAGCCTAGAGAGGGAAGGTGGCTTGCCTCTTATTGAGATTCCTGTAGATCAAGAAGGTCCTTATGTACACAGTCAAGTATTGGGAAAAGACAGAAAGTTTTTAATTGACACAGGGGCAAGTCGCACTACGATCAGCCATGATGAAGTCCCAGGGGCACCCCTCTCAGGCTCACAGAATGTTTCCCTTGGTTTTTCAGGTCAGCCTATTGTAAACGAGGTATCAGAACCAGTTCCCCTGGCTGTGGGTCCATTATCACGTGTTACAGACTTGTTACTCACGAAATCATGTCCAGAAAATCTGTTAGGAATTAAAACATTGAAAGCTCTAGGAGCTATAATCTGCTGTTCCCCGGAGGGAGTTAGACTCTTTCTACGGGATTTTAAGGGTCATTCTGTTTTGCGAGAATTCGATGTCAGATTGAAAAATGTACCAGATTACTTATGGGCAAAAGGCCCAACTGATGTAGGTTGTATGCACATTACACCATACCGTGTCACACTCAAAGCAGGTGTTGTATTACCCCGAATCAGACAATACAAGTTACCACCCGATGCTGTAGTGGCTTTACTGAAAATCATTGACGAGCTCATTGCCCAAGGAGTGGTCGTCGAGACAGACTCCAATGTCTGTAATTCACCCATCATTCCGATTCTTAAACGTACTGATCCCAATGCACCGCCAGTATATCGGCTGGTGATTGATCTTCGAGAATTAAATAAATGCATTATACCACAGTACCCTGTGGTCCCCGATATCTCATCCCTATTGACTGCCATTGATTCAGAAGCAACGTTCTTTACTGTAATTGACCTCAAGAACGCCTTCTTCAGCGTGCCTATTGATCCAGAGAGCCAATATCTCTTCGGATTCAGTTTAAATGGACGCAGCTTCAAATTTTCACGCGCACCTCAAGGATTCACAGAAAGCCCCAGCATCTATAGTCAAGCACTGAAAAGACAACTAGATTGTATTCAAATGCCAATTAACACCGCTTTACTGCAATACGTCGATGATCTACTGATCACCGCACGAAGTGAGCCCGAATGTGAAAAAGCATCACTGACAGTTTTACATTTCCTGGCCGACAAGGGGCACAAGGTGTCCCCTTCGAAGCTACAATTCTGTGTTCAGCAAGTTGTGTACTTGGGTCACTTGCTGTCCAAAGTGGGGAGACAGCTCACTCCCGATCGCATTCAGTTAATTGTAAATATGCCGCAACCCCAGACACAAAAGGAAGTGCGGGCCTTCATAGGCCTCACCTCATACTGCAGACAATGGATTCCTCAATATGCATTCCTAGCTAAACCACTCATCCAGTTAACGACACAAGAGGCAGCAACTTCGACTGCCCTCCCTTGGACTCAGGAACACACACAAGCTTTTGAAGAATTAAAGAAAGCATTATGCCAAGCACCAGTTTTAGCAACACCGTGTTACAGCAAACCGTTTACACTTTTTGTTACAGAACGTGATGGTACAGCGTTGTCTGTCCTCACCCAAGATCAAGCAGGTTCACATAAGCCTTGCGCTTATTTCTCAAGTACATTGGATTCAGTAGCCCAGGCACTCCCTGCGTGCTTAAAATCAGTAGCAGCAACAGCGTTAGCAATCAGACAAAGCGACTCAATTGTTTTAGGCCATCAGTTAACAGTACAAGTTCCACACTCTGTAGAGGTTTTGTTAAACAGAACCCAGACTCAACACTTGACCATAGCACGACTGACAGGTTATGAATTAACATTGTTCCAGCCACACATAGAAATCAGACGCTGCAGTATCCTGAACCCCGCAACACTGTTACCTACAATTATGACAGATTTAGTCCAGCATGATTGTATAGAAATAATTAATGCAGTAACAAAGCCACGACGAGACTTAACAGATGTCCCACTGACAAATCCAGACCTGACACTTTATGTGGACGGTTCATGCATGAGAACAAGTACAGGGGAATTAGTGGCCGCGTATGCCGTGACCACTGAAACTGAAGTTAAAGAAACACATCGTATTGACACACTGTCTGCTCAAGCAGCAGAACTCATCGCTCTGACCCGAGCTTGTATTCTAGCCAAAAACAGAAATGTTAACATATACACTGATTCCCGTTATGCATTCGGAGTTGTACACGACTTCGGAGTCCTCTGGCAAGAACGAGTTTTCCTGACCTCTCATGGGGCCAAGATACAACATGGTCCCCTCATTCAAGCACTGTTAGAAGCAATACATTTGCCCTCGGGCATATCAGTCATGAAGTGTAAAGCACATACTAAAGTTACAGATTCTGTTTCACAGGGTAACGACCTGGCAGACCAGACAGCAAAACATACAGCACTGACTCACACCAAGATTACTGATGTGACAAAGACAATCATACCGACAAAGTGTATGGCAGTTAAAGATCCCGCCCTAGATGTAATTGACATCCAGACGCATGCTACTGCAGATGAAATAAAGAAATGGATTGAACTAGGAGGGATTCAGACAGATCAAGGTTGGATGACGAAGGGAAAATCAGCATGGTTTCTCCCTGACTCTATGGTTCAAGTCATGATTAATACAGCACATAGCCCGGCACATCTAGGAGAGAAAGCAATGTTAGACAGTTTACAAAATCTCTGGAGCAATAAACACTTACGAGCAGCAGCAAAACAGAAAGTGCGTACTTGCATGATCTGTTGTCAGTTCAATCCAGGTAAAAGCGTCCCCGTAGAGCAAGGTGGATTTCATCCTCCCGATCACCCTTTTGAAGTCCTCCAGATGGATTATATCCAGATGAACAGTTGTCGAGGATTCAAGTATGTCCTTGTAATTGTTTGTGCTCTGTCCCGTTGGACTGAAGCATACCCAGTTCCAGACTACACTGCTCCGACCACTGCCAGACAGTTGGTTCGTGAATTCTTCCCGCGGTACGGTTTGCCCCGTGTCGTATACTCAGATAACGGACAGCCATTCTCGTCCGAGTTAATGAAGCAGGTTTCTTTACTGTTAGGGTACCAGTGGAAATTCCATTGTGTCCGACATCCTGAAGCCGCAGGCCTTGTAGAAAGGCATAACCAGACACTAAAAATACGTCTTGCCAAGATATGTCAGGAAAAAGGGGTCGACTGGATAGTCGCCCTGCCCGTGGCACTATTCTACATGAGGATGGTCGCCCACTCGAGATCAGGGCTATCCCCGTACGAAGTGGTTTTTGGCAGACCACCGAATATGTGGGGGACGCCCATTCCAAAGAAAATCACTGATGTTGATTGTAATATGTTGACAGATTACCTTGCCTCCTTGATGTCTGCACTCCAATCATGTCGTTCACAGGTTGCCGCAGCCTTCCCTGACAACACTGATGTAAAGCCGCACGAGGTCCGTCCTGGGGACCTGGTACTCGTCCGGAATTTCGACCGGAAAAATCCGCTGGAGCCCCGCTGGAAATCTCCGAAGACCGTCCTTCTTACCACGAGGACCGCCGTGAAGATTGAGGGGAGAAAGGGGTGGGTCCACACGAGTCATGTGAAGAAGTTTTTTGGACGGAAACCTGATCGAGACTCGTCCACCCCCACCAAAGACTGTGTAGAGGAAAAAGACTTTACAGTATCCGAGCGAGAAAAAACTCCCCAAGAAGCATATCGCATGAAACTCCGATCTAGCAAGTCAGACAGTTTAATTGTTTAAGTCCTCCCCTAGGTGAATCGGTTAAATAGTTTCTGACATGTATCCCCTAGATCGAGATAGAGAGAGAGAGAGACAAGTTAAAAGACATACATACTGCAAATCACTGCATAGTCACTGTATAGTGACGTTGTTAATAATGTTTTTTCTAAGTGTTCTAATTATTATTGCCAGTATTCTGCTGCCTATCTACTGGCCTATTTTCAAGCGTGAACAATCTGTTTACAATGTCTCTGCTGAACACACTTTTAGTGAATTACCTGCACACGAACTCTCCTACAGACTTGCGCTGCGCAACAATACATTCATTAGTATGTTACACCACTCCCATCAGACGAACAATGCTACAGACTGCTGGATATGTGGCCGACTCCCTCCCTACCAGAATTACAAGGGAGCTCTGCCCCTCTTTCCGTACCCGTTCACTCACAATGGCTCCTGTGGAGCATGGTTTAAAATAATTAATTCCTTAGATCCTGATATTGCTGTTTTCGATGGGGGCTGGGTTTGGGGAAACTTGAGCTTAGTCCTGCTCAACGTCTGTTACCCTGATAAGGAGGGACTCCCTACTCGAATAGGAACTGATCTAGAAAATGAAGTATATGGATTAGGTAACTACACAATTAGTCTCATGATCCTTACTGATGAATCAGTAGCTGCACCAGTTCTGCCCCATATGCTAGTATTACCAGTCACTGGTGAATTATGTGTCCGAAAGAAAGGTTCAGTACACTTAGGTCATAGTAAATGCACTACTGTGGTCGAATTCAGTGACCATGGTAAATCGTCCTTTAAAGCTATCAGCCATTCCTATTTTGTTTGTGGTCATACCGCATACATACGTTTGCCTCCAGATTGGGATGGTACCTGTTACATTGCATTCCTTCTGCCACCTGTTTTTCTAGCCCCCCCTGATTATCATAGAAATACGAATCTAGTAAAGAATAGACCCAGAAGAGATATTCCACTTGTCGACTACACAGAAACGGCATGGGAACAGTACACTGATTTCAATAAAGGATTCTTTTTCTTCCTAGGACCTGTCCAAAACAGTAAATTAATACGTAGATTAACTAGAACACTTGAAGCTGTAGTACACGAAACTGCCTCCGCCTCAGGTAACTTAACAGAGGAGCAATCTGCTATACGGGTTGTTGTCCTTCAAAATCGTCTTGTTATTGACGTCATCTTGGCAGATAGAGGTGGAGCCTGTAAGGTCATCGGGTCAAGTTGCTGTGTTTTCATTCCACAAAATGCACCATCTGTCTATCAAGCTATTACCCGTTTGCATAAAATTGCAAATCAGATACATCAGAATCCAGGCACCTGGACTTGGTCCGGATGGTTCTGGACAACGTTAACAGCCTGGGGATGGAAGATCCTATCCTTCCTAGGTTTCGGCCTTGTCATAGTATTCAGCTGCTGCCTGTGCCTACAGTGTGGGCCGGCGATATGTGGACTGTGTGCCACATCATGCATTGAACATTCCAGTTTTCTCACAAACAGTCAAAGAAAGAAAGATGAACAAATAATGTTACAAGAACAGACTGATCGATTCATGAGGATTGATATATCATGAAGGGTCCGTAGGGAACAAGGAGGGAATGAGGAAATATAAATTTTATGGTCAAGTTATGTTCCCTAGCGCGTACCCCACCGTCTCCATGTACGAGTTAAAGTGCATGTAACTTCCCTCCTGTACCAGCTATGAAGACGCAAATATATTTGCGTCCAACGTTAACATGTTCTCTTTCAGACCCACCATGAATGGGTTGAATGGTCCGTTCCTAAGTATGCTATGCCAACGTCTTTTTGTAGCGTACTTCTACGTTTTTCAGCTCTGGCTGAGTAGGCCCTGAATTTCTGCCACCGAGCCTCTTTCCTGGCTTCTGACTCGAAGGGCCTCTGCCCAGGCTGTCTCTGTACCCGTGAACTCTGACTTACTTTCAGCGCGGCCCCTCGCGCTCAGCTCAGCCTGCTGCCTGCCAAGATCGACTATAACCTTCGAGTTATCTGTTCCACTCCCCGAAAATACATTCCTGCCTGCCAGTTTCTGTAAACATTCCCCTCAGCTGCAGAACCAAGGGGCCGGCCTGTCTCCATGCAAGTAATTCAAGTAATTCATAGCCCTTGTTGCCATGCTCCCATGGAAGGCCCGTGCCCCACGCTTCTCATACAGACATTCAGGCGCTTATACACGCACTCACAGCAAGTATAGAATAGCTTCTGCCCTAGAGACCTTTCCGCCCAGATAGCTTAGTTCCTAAACACCAGATACCAGATATGATAGAAGCACAAGTT
Source organism: Lissotriton vulgaris (assembly GCF_964263255.1). Classification (NCBI taxonomy): domain Eukaryota; kingdom Metazoa; phylum Chordata; class Amphibia; order Caudata; family Salamandridae; genus Lissotriton; species Lissotriton vulgaris. Next base: position 1,717,350,987 of record NC_141694.1, on the reverse strand, counting down.
GATCTGACATGCCAGACTTCTGTCTCTTTCCGTCAGTGTAAATGTCAAGTCCCCGTGCACCCTCTAGTCACACGTGCAATACACGTCATGCAGCTGCGCGCGCATCCAAGCTTCCGATTTCTGCTGACATTGCAACATTCCTGTTAGTGCCACCCCTTCTGTGACACTTACTTGTGACGTTTCCAGAACACACCTCTAGTTCACGCCTCTTGATTACGCACATGTACCACGTGTATACTGTTATCTTGTCTTCTCTCAGCTGTTACGCCTTCTATACTGTTTCCAATGGTGTAAAATAAGTATATAAGCTATGTACTGTTAATAAAATGTAGCGCTCTATCCCTTCTGACACCCTTGTGGTGGTCAGAACACGATATCCTGGCCATGACCATTCCTTTTTAAGGAATAAAACCCCTAAGAACTCTAACACCACGGACTCTGTCTCCTTCTTCTGATTTTGAGTTATTATTGATTAAGTACTTACCTGCATAGAAATTAAGAGAGTAAATTAATTATTTACGTCACTGGCAATGACAATTGCTGCGGCGGGCTTGAACCCGTGTGATTTTGGGACCCACTCATTCAGAATAGGGGCCGCTACAGAGGCTACGGCTCGGGGTCTGGGTACAGAAGAAGTGAAACAGTTAGGCCGTTGGTCCTCGAACTGTTTCAAGAGGTATGTGCGACTGCACATGTTGTAAAAGACTGATGAAATGCACTCACGCTTGTTGTCTTTTATTTGGATTACAGTTTCGCAAGCCTGTAACGCGGGGCGAAAATTGGGACCGGCCCAAAACCAGAGGACCAGTGAGAAAGGATCACCGACTGGGGATCAAGTGGTATGGGTCGTGGGCCACTCATACGTGAGGCGTGCCGGGGACGTATTCAAAGCAGGTGACGCAATTCACGCATCTGAGGAATATGGGTTCAGAGTGTCTTCCATGGGAAAGGAGGCCTCTGTTTTGACCAATTTCAGAGCTTTGTGGAGGAACTCTTAGGGCGGCAAAGGTCACCGCCATCTGTAATCATAGTGCATCTGGGAGGCAATGACTTGGTAAGGCTGGGAAGATGGGTGTTGGTAGAGCACATATTGTCAGCAGTCAGTTGGTTGGCCAAGAGGCTCCCGGGGTGTACGATTGCCTGGTCCCACATGATTCCCAGAAGAGTTTGGCGGGGGGGTCTGTCTGTGTCGGCATTGAACCACTCGGTAAAGAGGGTCAACAACAAGATTGAGAAACTGTTTCGCTCTACTCATTTACAAAGCATTCCTCATGGGTGTATTCGGGGTGATCACTATTATTTGAATGATGGGGTGCACCTGTCCGGGGCTGGGAATGACTTACTCATAGGAGACTTCGTAGCATGGCTAAGGGCATTGAGGAGACATGACCTTTAGGGGGTGTGGGTGGGCCGGATAGTCGGTCAACTATCCGGCCTGTGGCGGTAAGGTCATGATCGGTGAGCAGTGATTTCAAGGTCCCTAGGGGGGGCGCCACCCAGTATGGATGGGAGCGCCCGGGGGGAGGTGGCCATTGGCCCCTCCCACGGGGGGCGGCACCCACTACGGATGGGTCGCCTAGGAGGAGACGGCCATAGGCCCCTCCCAGTGGGAGACGGCTATATGCCCCTCCTACGAATTTCCCGGGGGCCGGATATCCGCTCCGGCGGAAGAGAGTGTGGGGAAGGTGGGGAGTCCACGCTGTCCTTCTTACGGATACCTCGCACACAAACTCAGACGACCTTAAGATGGCGTCGAGTGAAAGGGGGCCCCCACAACAAGGGAAGTTACAGTTGGCTACGAGGGTAAAGTCCTCTGCGCATGCGCCACTCACACCGTGAGGGCGGGAATTTGGTAGTAGGGATCTGACACCGGTTAAGACCTTGCCGTTGGCCCTTAATGCTAGGTTGTACAATTTTATTTTAGAATGTTATGCATTTTCAGGATGCTAGACTCGGCTAGGAAACCTTTGTATTAGCGATTTGTTAAGGTTAGCCAAGAACTTGTCTTCATTAAAATGTAATGGAAGATAAAATTGTACATGACTCATGAAACGTTTTAATTTAAAGTTTTAAATTTTGTTTCAAATTTTAATAAATACGGCCGGGGGGGTAACTCCCCCCCGCCTTCCAAAAGTTCAAAGCTGTGTCTGTCTCCTCCCATGGGGAATTGGTGTTGGGAGGGGTGGCGGGCATCCCGGCCCATATGGAAAGGGAAGACCACTCGGTCCCCCCCGAACGTATGGATGGGTGCTCCGATCCCCCGGGAAACCATTGTGGGCGGGGGGGCGTGTCCCGGCTGGTATGCCCAAAGCGGCATAGCCGGAGCACGCTCTTCCCGCCCAGAAGGGGTTGTCCTAAAACACCCACCCGGAAGTCCGCGCACGGATGGGCGTACCTGAGGCGGGCCCCCGCCCTCCCGCAGACGGATAAATAGAGCGGGACTCCAACAAAGCTTCCTCTTGTTCCAGTGCTCTGAAGGCTGCACCACTCGTCGCTCGTGAGCCCTCTAGGGAACAAGCTGCAATTTTTGACCCACCCACCAGCCCCTGTTTGCAATGTTTGTGGAGTAAAGTAATTGTTGGCGATTATTCGAATGTAATAAAAGTTACAGTCAATGTTTGCATCATGGATGTATGCCTTTGAATAAATGCTTGTAGGCCTTTTTCTCCTTTGTAGAAACGTAGAGGAATGGATTAGATAATAAAACTTGTCTTGTGTTTAGGACTTTTTTCCCTTTGTAGTATTGTTAAAATTGGTGAATTGTCAAGCTAGTACAGATCAGGCGTATTTTCTTTCCTTTAGTAGGTAAAACAACTGTCGTATTTATTTTGGTCGGGCGGTAAGGTCATGATCGGTGAGCAGTGATTTCAAGGTACCTAGGGGGGGCGCCACCCAGTATGGATGGGAGCGCCCGGGGGGAGGCGGCCATTGGCCCCTCCCACGGGGGGGCGGCACCCACTACGGATGGGTCACCTAGGGGGAGACGGCCATAGGCCCCTCCCAGGGGGAGACGGCTATATGCCCCTCCTACGAATTTCCCGGGGGCCGGATATCTGCTCCGGCGGAAGAGAGTGTGGGGAAGGGGGGGAGTCCACGCTGTCCTTCTTACGGATACCTCGCACACGAACTCAGACGACCTTAAGATGGCGTTGAGTGAAAGGGGGCCCCTACGACAAGGGAAGTTACAGTTGGCTACGAGGGTAAAGTCCTCTGCGCATGCGCCGCTCACACCGTGAGGGCGGGAATTTGGTAGTAGGGATCTGACACCGGTTAAGACCTTGCCGTTGGCCCTTAATGCTAGGTTGTACAATTTTATTTTAGAATGTTATGCATTTTCAGGATGCTAGACTCGGCTAGGAAACCTTTGTATTAGCGATTTGTTAAGGTTAGCCAAGAACTTGTCTTCATCAAAATGTAATGGAAGATAAAATTGTACATGACTCATGAAACGTTTTAATTTAAAGTTTTAAATTTTGTTTCATATTTTAATAAATACGGCCGGGGGGGTAACTCCCCCCCGCCTTCCAAAAGTTCAAAGCTGTGTCTGTCTCCTCCCATGGGGAATTGGTGTTGGGAGGGGTGGCGGGCATCCCGGCCATTATGATTATACTGGTATGAGTTCAAATTACGTCCTTTAGCACAAATAATTGATCGATCCAGTGGTGTACCCCCAATAGTATTTCTAAATACTAAAACAAAGTGCCAGAAAAGCAAAAACTTAAAGAAAAAGCTCCAAGTGAGTCCGTTATGCCATCCTGCAAACTGAGATAGTGCCCATACGGGAGGCTCAAATATGTTGGCTATCACAAGAAATTAAAGTGCATTGTTCAATTATTCAAGGATGTCAATGAATAGATAACATTGAAAATGTGCTGTAAAAGCTGTACTTGAAACAATAGATATAAAAGATGTTTCTGAGACACAAATTACAAAAGTGCATGATGTATTAGGTTTAAAAAGGTAAAATTCTACTGTTTAAGACATTCTGTCAAAAAGAATATTGTAAGTAATTGATTTTCACGCACCTTCCCACTATATATATCAATCCCCAAGGCTGAGACATGTGTTTCATGCGTATTCGAAGGCCTCCTAGCGTCCCTTAGCACTACTCCTGGTGTGTTCTAGCCTCAATAGCACCAATGCACTTAGACTGCCAATACAGGCTGACTGGAGGTATCTTGCAACTGTAAACTCCACCTGCCTAGAAGTGTTATATTTGAGGATCCTAGTGGCAGCCAAGTAACTCCCAGAGATCGGTACAAGGGTAGTAGCAATTTCCTCCTCTGGATATCGTACACTGGACAAAAAAATAAAAAGTGGCCTCGATCTAAGACCTCTTGTACACCGGGCACTCAGTGCTCTGGTGATACACTTTCAATCAATCAATCAATCATGGTGAAGTACACTAATCCCCTGTGAGGGTCTCATGGCTTAGGGGGAGGGAGTGGGCTGCTCCAGTGGGGTCAGTCAAAGAGCCAGGTCTTGAGGTCCTTCCTGAACTGGTGCAGTGTCGGGCTACATCAGAGGTGAAGAGGAAGTTTGTTCCAGGACTTTGCTGCCAGGTAGGAGAAGAACCTTCTGCCTGCTCTGGGCCTGTGGGAGCGCAGGACGGTGGCTACGGAGAGGTTGGCTGAGCGAAGGTTTCTCTTGGGGGCGTGGAAGGAGATTCGGTCATTGAGGTAATGTGATCCGATGCTGTGGAGGGCCTTGTAGGCGTGTGAACAGCTTAAACGTTATCCTTCTTTTGACAGGGAGCCAGTGAAGGTTGCAGAGTTGTTGGGTGATGTGGTTGTGTCATGGGATATCGAGGATAAGTCTGGCTGTGGCATTCTGGATGGTCTGGAGTTTGTGGAGGTGTTTTTTGCTGATTCCGGTGTAGAGGGTCTTGCCGTAATCCAGTCTGCTGGTGATGAGGGCGTGGGTGATGGTTTTCCTGAAGTCGAGGGATCCACTTGAACGTGTTGCACAGTACTCAGCGGGTGTTGAAGCATGCATAGGATACGACGTTGATCTCACGGTTCATGGTGAATGAAGAGTTGAGTATGATGCTTGAGTTGCGTGGGTGGTCCGTTGGAGTGGGTGGGTTTCCAGGGGCGGGGCGCCACTAGGTGTTGTCCCAAGCAGAGGGGGTGGAGCTGAGGATGAAAACTTCTGTTTTCTCCAAGTTGAGCTTTAGGCAACTGTTGCTCATCTGCGTCACAATGGTTTCCATCCCTTCTTGGAAGTTTCGCCTTGTGGTATCGGGTTCCTTGGTGAGGGATACAGTGAGCTGGGGGTCATCGGCATAGGAGACGATGCTGAGCTCATGGTTTCTGGCGATGGGTGCAAGGGGGGCCATTTAGACGTTCAGGAGAGTGGGGCTGAGGGAGGATCCTTGGGGGACTCCTCATCTGATCTGAGAAGAAGGGCGGTAGTCTATTATCTGTGTTCTGTCTGAGAGTAAGGATCATATCCATTCTAACACTTTTCCTTGAATATCGGCCTCGTGGAGTCTGGTGGCTAGTGTGTGGATGGAGAAGGTGATGAAGGCTGCTGATAGGCCAAGGAGGATGAGGGCTGCTGTGTGGCCGTGGCTTTAGCCAATTTAGCAGACAAGGACATAACTGGTAGGGACTGGTAGCTAAATTGTAGAAACAATTTCCTAGTCAGAATAGGAGGGATCACATCGATCATGTGCTCGTAGCTAGGGAATAGCTTAAACTCCGAAAAGTCGATGGTCACAGTATTTCTACTACTACCTATGAGTTCCCGGTGTACCATCTGCCAATGGACCAATCTGATTGATGTTTTGGATGCAAGAGTGACGACCTCTGGAGCTGTCCAGAAACATCCCAGACCTGAATTCCTAATCAAGGATCTGATGTACATAAGCTAGGGTAACCGCTAGATGCTGTGAAGGGCGTGAGGTCCATATTCTGTGCCAATACAATAAAAGTCAAAGCTCGACTTTCCAAAAAATTTCGCTACATGCCAACTCTGAATACAGTAGGACCAGCGGTATGCTCTTTGGGAGGGTGAATAGCTGCCTAATGAACCTGTTCTCAGAGTGACATAGGAAGCTACAACTAGCGTAACCCCAAGTCTCCAGTCCGTATAGAGCTGTACTCAGAATATTATAAATCTCATTTGCTGGATTGACGTCTAGGAAAAGGTTTTGTTACATATCTTTAGCAGTCAAGATGAGTAATGTATTGGCATACAATCAGCTTTGTAGACCTACATGGACCAATCTAGGCTGGATGTTAGCCTTAGCACTAGGCAATCAAAGTTGGAAACTTGTTCTATTGGGGCTGTGTCAGTAGAGGGTTTCCAATTATAAATTGTAGCTCTAGCATGGTCAAAGACCATGAATTAGATTTTCACATTAATTGGGTGGGAGCCAGTACACATACCTGCCTGACTCCCTTCTGGATACTTAATGGTGGGGTAAGCTACCCCTTATCCCCCTATCTTACACAAGCATAGTTCTCCTCATGCAACCATACCAAAATAGTCACAAAAAATGGGATGGGACCACTATTTTTATCCAGCATTGTCCAAAGCATGGCCTTAGGTACTAAGTTGAAGGCTGCGCATAGGTCAACGAAGGTGACAAAAAGTCTTCCCCTGTTTACCGTCACAGTCTTCCAAAAGAGACAGTAAAAGAAGAAAATCTGATCTACTGTACTGATTCCACTCTTGAACCCTGCCTGGAAATTCATACTCTTCATGTATTCTTGTACTCTAAAACTCTGATTCTAATCTTTGGAATAGGGAATTTATTCTTTCCTGGAACACTTAATACATTATATTTTTGATGCTTGTTCTAACCATTCTTTGAATAAGATTTCTGTAAACTTAATTGATTTATGGACTAACTGAAATAAAGACAAAAAAGAGAAGAACTTTACTAATCTCTTAATTAGAACAAAGATATTGGAAAAATCTATCTAAACTCTCATCATTGACCGAACTTAAAACCGTTTATACTTCTTTAGTTTGGGATGTCAAATTATGCTCCTTGACTCCTAATACAACATTCCAAAGTCAATCAAGAGAAACAAAAATGAATCAGCATGGATTCATGGTAATATTATAAGAAAGGGTAAAAATACCAGAAGAGAGGGAATATTTTAGGGCCGAGTCCGCGCTTACAATTTCTGGCAGCAAAGTAATGGTCAGTGTTTGAAGCAAGGAGTTATAAATAAATTGCCCAAGTTAGAAAAAAGTACCCGAATCCTGGAATCCAATGCCCGGAGCTTGATGAGCTGACAATGTGCAATTTTCAAAGGCGGTTGCTGTCTTGGAGGTGTAAATATTAATAAGGGGATGCAACGTCTATTGTAATTGTAATTGTGTTTACCATTGTGTTATTGAGTTGACAGTTAATGTTTGGATGAATGAAGGTGTTTATTGTTTCCATGTGGAGAGAGTGAAGAAGTCATATTCAGCATGGTCTAAGATCCTAGGATAATAAAAGATTGAGACAAGTGTAGAAGCCACTTGAATAAGCCATTGTTGAATGGTATTTCTCGTTTGCAGAGATTTTGTGAGGTACCATCACCTACACAAATCAAAATAGAAATACTAATAATCTGTAGTGGTTGTCTAATTTTAGTTGATGTTAGCGAAACCTAATTGTTCAAACACGAGAAACTGCATTGATTAGGGTGATTTCACGCTGGTCGAGAATTCACTTGTGAATGAATTTTCTATCTGTATGATAAAAGTCAGTAGGTGTAAAACCCTTATTATCCCTGTAGTTCAAATAATATTGTTTTCCTTTAGAAGAGAAAACAAGAATTGATATATATTTTGTTTTAAGCTTGAAAAGTTATTTTGTGGTTCTGAAAGTGCAATAGAAATTGAAAAAGAGAGTGAACTGCTGCAAGGATAGAGATCATACATCATAGTGTTTCATTGAGATTGGTTGGTGTGCTTTCGCACTGCGATGGTTGGTGACGTCAAGGTGTCTATGTGAATGTCGCATTGGGATTTGTTAACAGGAGTTTGATAAATAACAACCGAAACAAGATTGGAAGAGAAAAGTTGACGTTTACAGAACAGAGCCATAACATTGAACTGTGAATTGTTTACTTTACGAGTCTTGTGAAAACATGACATGTTTGAAGGATGTAAGAGTTTTCTGAGAGGTGATGTTACAGTTCAGATACGGAAAGGTGACATTTTATGTCAACGTAGGTGGGAGTAGATACATGTTTGGGGATTGGTCAATGGAGCAAGATTCCTGAGAAAGAGGTCCCATTGAGATTTCCAAAACACAGGAGTTTTGAAATAAGAAATATTGACAAATTAAGAAGAAAATTATGCTAGATGAGGCCACCATCTAGATCTCTGCAATTCGAAGCTTTAAGCATGTAGGAGTAGGCTGCAACAAACAAAGAGAGAGAAAAATACCAGAAAAGAACAAAAAGAGCAAAGCAGATGCTTGATTGGATGAGGAACAGCATAGACGGAGGAAAGCCATAGTCAAAGGCACTAGACTATATCCAGCAATTTCTACTGAAATGCCAGAGAAGGGCAAGAAAAAAATACTAAAGAAAAAGACAAGGAGGTAAAAGAGAATGAAAAAGAGACAAATATCGATTCAAGACAATATGTATTAGAAGGGATGTTAGCTGCATGCCCTCCAAATTATGCAACCATAGCTGAGAGTCCTGGAAGTAGGGCCACAGCAAGCAGTACAGTAGTGAAAGCTCCTGTAGAAACTAGAGTGGCACAATTTGAGAGACCACTTCAAACACTGCTGATTGCCCCACAACAAGTTGCCTAGAGACAGATTACTCCTCCACCCTTGGTAAATCCACCTGTTATGCATGTACAGGTCAAGCACCACAAGTAGCGGCTATACAGGCAGTGCCTAGACCAGTTGCCAATGCCCCAGTAAATATTAACCTGACCCCAGGGACAGAAAGAGGGGTATGAGGTTTGTATGCAACAGGATTTGTCCTGACTTCTCACAATTCTTAGATCTTTGTGTGGAGACGACCGCAGACAGTTCAAGCACTAGGAGACGGGATAAGATTTGTCTTTAAACCACCAATGACCCAGAAGGAAACTAACTTGATTGAGGATGGAATGTTTCCACCCTGGTTTGAGGAAACTGTCAGTATTAAAAATACAGAAGGCTCAGTGCAAATGACTAGCCCAGAACCTGAGGAGAGAGAATTAAATATTCCAAAGTAAAAAATTGAACTAGAGGAAATTATTAGGAGATGCTTTGATTTAGAATTTTGGAGTATGTATCAAGAAAAATAATTATTTACTTATGTAAGGAAATTGTTATGTTAAGGGATTTTTATAGTGCCTGGTTACTACAAGAAGTGTCTACACGCTAGCACCATAAACGGTTGCCAGGTAAAGTCAGGTTCATCTGAGGGGTCAGACAGTCCTATTTTCTTTGCCTAAATAGCCATATCTTGAGATTTTTCAGGAAACTCGCTTTTGATGGTTCGAGTCTCAGGCCCAATGGCTTTGAATTCCAGTGTTTGGCTACCAGAAGTCCAAAAGACCTCCCCCCAGGCATATTCTGTTCACTCTAGGGATCACAGTCAGGGACACTTCACAAGACCCAAAATGTTTAGCGGGAGTATAGTCTTGAATGAGAGGATAGAAATATCTTCAACCCCTTCTGATTCAGTATCCTATGTGCGAAACAGTGCGCTTTAAAAGAGACTCTGTGCTGATGGGGAGCAAAAGGTAATTCAGCAAGACCCGGGCTCATGGCGAGCCATTTTGGGGTTTTTAATAGCAGCTGGGCCGTTGCATTTTGTACTCTTTCAAGCATCCCAAACCTGCTGTTAGAGACCCCTAGATAGACTATGTTGCAGTAATTACAAGGCAAGCAGCAATTACACATGAGAGATTGACTGAATTAGAACTGAAATATGATATAAAAATTTCAAAAAGCTCTCCATACCAGAAGAGTTAGAGGGTACAATTGGATGTTGCAGCAATTGAAAACATGCGTCCTAGCGAAATGCATTTGCATATTACTGAATTAATAAAATGTATTAATAAATGGAGTAATTTAGAAAATTTAGAAAACAAACGTGCAGAGAAACATTAAAAGAAAAAGAAACCACAGGAGATAGGAATGGAAAATATAGAGCCAAATGAAGAAGGAGCTTCAGCTTATCCACTTAGAGAGATAGCAGGAGGACGGTATGTTCATGTGCCTTGAAGCAGAGGTGATATTGCAGCATTTACGAACAATTTCCCAAAACTGAGTCCCAAACCTGTGCAGGGGTACATACAAGTTGATTGACTTGTTAAAATTTCAAAGGTGCTGTCGGCTGATTTGGATACATTTTTGATATTGTAGTACTAAGTGATTTGTGGGCTGAATGACCACGTGATGAGCCACCAATAGATGTACGCACTAATGCGCCATCTCCTGTAGTTATGAAGCAATATGAAGCAGTTATTACCTTTTTGAAATGCAAAGTGCCTCCAAAGGACTTAGATTGGTTAAAAATTAATTGAAACAAACAAGAAGCAAAATAAACCATTCATGATTATTATGAAAATTTGCTGAGGTGTTGCAGCAGTACAGTTAATACCCTGAAGAGAAAGACATGGGGATTATTGTATCTCAGTTTAAGACCAGAGATCAGTAGGACCAGAGCTCAGTTCCAATATAAAGCAAAGTATAATCTGTTGTCAGAATGAGTCACTTGATGAGATCTTGCAATATGAAAAATAATGCAGGCATGAATTAGAAACGAAGCAGAAAAAGATTAAAGAGAAATTTATATTGGCACAAATGCAATTGGCTCAGAAGGGTTTACAGAATTTTTCTTTTACAGGGAATCAAGGAGGTATGCAAGGTGTTGATGTTTCACAGACTGTTTTCCAGGGGAAATCTGGAGGGTTTGGTATTTCACAGTGTAGAGGTAGAGGTGTACTTATTGAACCAGGTTAAGGATTGGAGGTTTCAGCATTAAAGAAGATGCCTCCTTGTCACATCTGTCACAAAGTCAGGCATTGGAAAAGCAATTGTAGATTTAATCCTGATAATGCAAACAAAAAGGGGCCACTAAAGAGAGAAGCTCAGATACAAAATATGCCAGTACAGCAGATGTACAAACAAGTCCCAATGATACAGGTCCCACATGCTCAAATAATGCAACAAAATATTGGGAAATTCAAAATTCATTGTAAACCAAAAGCAAGCATAAATTATTTTCAGATTATAAATAAAAATGCTTTCCAACCATTCCCTAATGCTGGTCAGAATGTTTTTCAACAATTTCCTGTTTTCAAGAGTGATGGCTCAGGCTCAGACACTTCTCTACGACAGGGCCTGAGAGGGGAGGAATATTGCATGCTTAGTTCAGTCTTAGAGGTTGAGCAAAGTGATCGGTTTATAGATTTAAGGTACATGGACATCCTGTATCATTTCTTATAGTTATTGGTGCTACCAGATCCACTGTTAGAACCATGGAAGTCCCAGCCTACGCCACTTGGTAAAGAGAATCAAAGTTGTAGGAGTTTCAAATAGACAGATTACCAATACTATTTCAAGATGTTTCCTGTAAAAACAGGCTAATTTGAGGAAAATCATCAATTTGTTGTATGTGACAGAAGTCAAATAAATTTGTTAGGGAGAGATGTATTGCTTTTTTTGCTTTTTTCTGCTCGTTACTTCCCTCTTCCCTCTGATTCCTCAAGACCTGGATTTTCAACAGAGACCTCAAGGGGTGTCAGTGTCATGCTATACGAAAGCTGATTGATTGATTGTGCAAGTTAAATTTTACAATCTGCTGCACACTGGGTGGTGTTGAATTACAGACAGATGTAGGATTCAAAATGATTCAACTAAAGATACCTGTAGGTTTGTTCCAATTAATGACAACTGAAGAATTACCTGATGACTTGAGAGAAACTGTGAATCCAGAAGTTTTGGATTTCACAGGAAAAGACATTGGGTTGATTAAAGGAGGTGAACCATCCAGATTACCATAAAGGCTGTGTTTCCAAGAACCCCACAGTATCATGTGTCCCCAGAAACAAGTGCAGGAATTAGGACTGTAATAGAAGACTTGATACAGAAAGGAATTTTGAGGGGGAAAATTGAGAGACCATGTCACTCTTGGATCATTGGTGTGAAGAAACCCATTTGGGAAATATCAGATTGTGCAGGTCTTGAGGAAAATAATTGAGGTAGTTGTCCCATGTCATCACGTGGCACTGAATCCGGCCAAACTATTGTATTTAATTCCTTGTAATGCAGAATGGTTTACAGTAATTGATCTCAGCTAAGCTTTCTTCTCAGTGCCATTGCATGAAGATAGCCAGTTAATCTTTTCAATTGTGTTTCAGCAAAGAATGTTGGCATGGTGCTAAGTCCCACAAGCATATACAGAGAGTCCATCGATTTTTTCAATCAGATCTTGAAAAATAATCTGGTGCCATTACAGATACCCTATTGATTATTACTTGTGCAGTATATTAATGACCTACTTGTGGTGTCAGAGACCCAAGAAGCTTGAAAACAAGATGCCATTGCTTTGTAAAATCACCTTGCTGAAAACAGACACAAAGTATCCACTGGTAAACTGCAGTAGTGTCCGAAAGTTCAATATCTGGGACACATAATTGAAAAGAAGCTAGGAAGGTGTCACCAGAGAGAATGGATGAAATTCTTTAGATGAATCCACCTCAAATGCAGAAGGAAGTCAGAATGTTTCTGAGAATGGTTGGCCACTGTAGGTAGCAGATACCCAACTTTTATCTTGCGGCTAAGCCTTTAATGAGGCTGACACACAGGGATGTGTCTGATCCGCTTTCATGAGACAACACATGCTTGAAAACCGTCCTAAAGCTGAAAGAAAATCTTTGTTGTGGCCCAGCACCAGTAATGCCAGATTACAGTAAAGAGTATTTCTTATTTTGCAGTTAGAGGGAGGTCTGCGCTCTCTCAGGCCTATCAGAATAGCATGGCAATGCTCAGAAAGCTGTGGCTTATTTCTTTACCACCCTTGACTGTGTCACTGCAGGTCTACCCAGCTGTCTTAAAGCTGCAACTGCAGTGAGCACTTGTGTGGAAAAGAGTTTTATTTTCTGAGAATGTAATTAAAAGATGTCAGATTTTTAACCTTGCTACATTGCTTCCAATAAATGATGATGTTGGTTATGAAATTGAATATAATTGTCTATGTGTCACAGATTTATGCAGAAAGCTTAGACCTGATATTAAGGATGAACCCCTGATTGAGCCAGATCGGTAATTGTTGTAGATGGATCATGCTTGAGAAACAACGAAGATACCCTGTGAGCAGCTTATGCTGCATGTACAATAAATGGTGTTGTTGAAGCTTCATGGCTTCAAGGGGTTACCTCAGCACAAGTTGCAGTGTTTATTTCCCTTACTGGAACATGCAGTTTTACTGCTCAAATGAGAGAGACTATATTTACAGATAGTCAGTATGGGTTTGGCATTGTACATAATCTTTGGCAACTATGGTCACAACGAGGTTGTAGTGTAGTTCCTATTTCTCTTATAGGCTCTGCGCATTGGAATAATATACACTATAGATTTAGCATAGGACTCAGGTCAGTATGCTCCTATTGAGTACATTAAGCTTAATTACTAACCAGCTAACTCAGAGGTCACTAGAAACATCTTGAATAAACAAGAAGGCATTTGTTTCTAACAACCGCATAAACATGACAACTTTGTTTCCTTTAAAATCGGAAAATATCTCAGCATCGTGGAAACAATAGATGAAAGTTTCAGTCAGTCAAGCGTGCATGCTTCATTTCTGCAGAGTTACACAGAAAGAATAGATAAGCATTACAATAAAAGGATTAATTGAACAGTCTTATTTTTCGTGCAAGAGATATGAGCTGTTACGATCGTTAGACAGTATGCAAGATATAAAATGTACAGCGTGAGCAGTAAGAAGAAATAATACTGTCATAGCATTGTCTCTTAGCTATGACATATAGTCATATAAACATACATAAATAACACAGGCTAAAAATGTGTATACTCGTCTGATGCTTCTAAATAGTTCTACCCCAATGTACCTAACCTAAGTGTAGTACGAGGTAAGAAGTAGTTGGTATGGCTAAGTTAGTATGCCAAGAGTAAGTATGCCAAGAGTCCCTCTAGGTTCTAGTCAGCTCCATACCTTAGATTGAGGGAGGTGGGAATCTCTTTCCGGATCTCAAACTACAACACCCCGCAAAGGGAGTCAGAACACTGGAATCTGGAATCTCTGCGAGCAGGGAGGACAGCGTCTGGTCAGTGGTGCGTCAGGTGGGGACTCGAATTCCTTCCAAACTTGTAAGTTCTGCAGCAAGCTTGAGTTCTGCAGCAAGCACACAACTTCCATCTCACTATTCTCTCAATACACCTCAAATATACACCACACACAGACCCGTCTTCGGCACACATCAGGAATGCAATGAGGACACATTGATGGGGTTGGATAAACATTAACTGGGGAGTCTTATTAGGCAGTCTCCCCACAAAGACGCAGTTAAAAATGCCTCTACACTTGGTGAGCTGTGTAGCCAAGCCGAGTCATGCAAGTATACAGCCATAACTTGCCATGGCAAGTGAAGGTATATTTATACCTGGAAGGTACTTAGGAATGCTAGCATGGACGTAAAGTCAGGCAGAGGAAGACGTCATGAATGAACCTCTAAGGAATAGTTGTTCATGCATAAAAAATTCTTGGAGAAATCAATAATACAAGCAGGGAATGTCCCAATGGCCTAAGGTTCTCGTTTCTAAGAACTCGTTGTGACGTGGGATGGACGAATGTAGGTGACCATGCCTGTATTTGAATTGCATGGCCAATGCTTAAATAAGGACTGGGATGCTATGCCTAAATAAGGGCAATGCAAATTGTGCCTATATAGGGAAATGATTCAGTAAACCTATGTGCGGGTATCTAAATCGACACAAAACACCCTCTCCAATTTCGATAGAATGACATTACTAATTGCTAAATGCTAAACATGATAAATATGTAAAATAGAGTATCACATGATTCACTAAAACATATCTAAAAGCATATTCTAAAAAATGTCTCTTAAAATAGTGGCTATGCATGGAATGCAAAGGAGATGTATGTATTCAAAGCAATGTTTCATTCTAAGCATATGGTTATGGTGAATGCTAAATGAATGAACATAAATATATACACATGATGAAATGGTTCATAATTACAGAAGAAAAAAGTTCGAAACCATTTCATGTCGGGTTACATAAATGAAATTAACAAGATGACAATATGTCTCTGCAAGTGTTCAAAGAATTCTGTTCTCTAAGAATAAATCTACTGTAAGCAGATTACTTTGCCAAAAAAAAAATACAAATTTAGAAAAATAAAATGAATCATAGGAAAAATTTCCAAGGTTTGTTCTTAGTTTGGAAAAAATGAAGGCCAAATTCAAAGTCTTCCAGGTACACTGTGTGCTGATTCAAAAGTCAGGGGATGGAGAAAACATGAAATCCTCTATTCCTGTAGACAAAAATTAATCTACTGTTGTAGGTGAAAGTTGGATTACCTCGTTTAGACAATTAACCACACATAGATGCAAAGCATCGCCTTCCGCGTTGGAATCATCAGCAATGTCCGTTTCCAATGGTACCTGTGTGCCCGTTGTTTCCTCTCACACCTCAGCAGTAGCAATTTGCGCCTGTGAGATTTTAATGAATGACATCATCAGGATTGGTAGCTGCTGGGGATAACAGGGAGCATGGGCCGCTATCGGGTACAGCAGAGTATTGCTATCCGTTGGCGTGACTGATGAGAATGTTAGACAGATGTCTAGCATACATTCCCCACCGCAAAGCAGGCTGCGTAGAATAGGTAACATGCAATCTTTTCAGATTGGTCTGAATGACGGAAACCATGTGGTATTTAATTCTCGTAGACTAGGTAAAGCCAAAAGTTGTACTATGCGCTCATGACACTTCCTTTCCAGGAGAGCTTTCTCCACTGTGCTGGGAGTGACGCCGGGGGTTTGGCTTGCCATAGCGTAGCAGTAGGAATACAAACAGGATTCCTGCAACGAGTGCTAGACTTAGTGGCAGTCCACCAAACACAGAAGGCAAGTAGTTTGGAATGATTTCGAGGACTGCTTGAAAAGGTGTTAACAGTCCTGAAAATACGTTCTTAAATGCCTGCACAATACCGCTCGTATCAGACATGTTTAAGATACGTCTCAACATTTCTGTGAAATGTGTAGGGCAGTTTGTACTTCACAGAGCCTGTATCTCATCCGAAGTCCTTGCAATTTGTAGATCATAGGTTTCTTTGGCCGAGGTCAAAGGCACAGTCTGTTGTAAAAGAATGGCTTTCATTCTGCTTAGAGTATCAATCTGTATAGAAGAGATGTTCAGTGAAGGCCATAAAGGCGACTCCCTGACTTTATCTATTTTTGAGAACAAGACTTGCATACAGCAAATGACCCTGGCAGTATACGTTACTAGTTAGGAATGCCTTGCAACATACCACAGGAGCTGTGATCCTTCAACATAATGCAACTCTCATTTGAAAGTTATCCAAAAATTGGATTAATCACTGCGGCTGGTAAACCTTGAAGGTGACAGGACAAGTTAACATTGAAACCATTACAAGCCCTGTGTAAATTAATACCCTGACATAAGAAAGAACCACTTAGTGCATTTTCACAGTGTGTACTGCTAAGAAACACTTCACGCCCCCCACTCCAACATCTGTTTGTGTAAGGTAAATCCCAGGATGTCTTGATGTATTCTTTACCTAACCGTTCATAATTGCCTGCTGGTATTTTTTTTAGAAATACTGAAAATGGAAAGTTGTAACAGGCAGAGTTATTTTTCCATGAATGATCCACTCAGTATCTGGTTTTTCTGCTACCGTAAATGGCATTTTTTCTAGTTTTTCAATGCTCAGCATTTTATTCTTTGCTACCCTTTGTGCCAGTTCAACCTGTTTATCAGTGAGATTGAATTCTGAAAATAGAGATGTTGTGTTGATTAAACGCCAAGGCACATAGCCTGCACGCAAGTTTTGTAGCGTCCAGCCTAATAGCAAAATAGAACGTAGTTGAGACTGGCCTTGTTGCAGCATGACCAAGTCTTATTCCATAATGTCTATTGCAGGATACAATGTTGCCCAATGAATATATCCTGGATAACAGTGTCGTCAACCCATTGTCGACTACAGCGAGAGATTTCTCTAAATTAATTCAAACAATTTCTCGTATTCTTTCTGCAGTTTCTGCCTGGGTAATCTTCCATATTTCATTATAAACAGCGTAGCTACTGGCATATATGAAACATTTTTGATGCAGGTTTCCTGGACCTAGCAAGAGTCTGCTCCTTCCTTAAGTAAAGATAAGTGTTGTTTCATATCTAGTGTAGCTTTCTGCAGCCAATCAAGGCATAATTTACTTACACTGTATTTTGTTACTACCCCTGGCTGCTGTCTGTGAACATGACGTGGGTTTGGCCTATTGACAGTGAAATCCGGTATTTTTTGTTCAGGAATTGATCTTGGCAGTTGTTTATGTCTATGGGTTAGAGCAACCATTTTTTCCATTCAAAATCTGATCTGTTGTGATGGAAAATAGTATGCACATCCACCTCCCCCTGTGTAGTGCTATTACTTGCAGGTATGGACGGAGTGTTCATGCCTTTGATCTTGGCTATCCCAAGGCAAGACGTTTGTTGGACAGTGTCATTCAAAACATTATTTGCTGTGGGATGATACAGGCTCTAAACAAAGCTTCTATCCCCTGCACTTGCCAATCTTTTGTACCCCAGACAGATTGTCTGTCAAATGTGTCTTTCCAAAGGTCTAAACCCTGTGTAGACAGTTGGGTAATGAAGGCTGCAGAATAAATCTGTTTTGTATTAGTTAACATACTTTTCATTCCTGTTTTGTTCACATTTTTAAAAAAAAAATGTTTCTGGATTGGATATATTGAACCCTGAAAAATATGGAAACTTCATTGCAAATGTTTTTGAGCTACCCTTTGGTGTTGTAGGACAAAGTTCCCATTGGTTGAACATAGATACATTTCTAGGTGATGCAGTTTTATGCAAGAAATGATGACCATAGTGGTTATAACAATAAAGCTGTTAATAATCTGCTGAACCCTCTAAATAATCATGATTAGAGAATGCAGCTAAATCTTCTAGATCAGACATCATGTTATTAACAGTCTCGAAGTCCCAATCATCAGAAAAGAAAAGGTACTAGAGGTAATAAAGTCACTTTATGAAATTTTAAATAAGTGTGGAATCTTCAAAAATTCCGACGGGCCAAATATGTCATATTCAGTTTTGTCCCAAGCTATACCATCTTGTATAGGAACGGCTTTGATGTTCACAGATGACAAGTCTCTTGCTTCATGATGGGATGATTTGTGTGGTTTCAGAAATAAGTTCTCTCTTTTACTTGCTGTGTCCATTTGAATATATCTTCCATCTATCAACATGCTCATAGTCATAACTAAAGCTAGCCAAAGAAGAAAAAAAAATATTACAAACACAATCCATAGTTCAATCTATGGTGAAACCAGATAAGTCTTTTTCAGGAGATGAAAAAAAGTCTGTTGCTTGTTCTATGAGAGTTCTTTGTGCTGGCGTGGTTTCAGGTTCATTGGGATCCTCAGAAAACGTATCAAAGTTAATGAATTAGCTTGAGGCAGTTCTGTCTATGGCTGAAATTGCATCAGGATTCGTTGAAATCGCTGGAACCAGTTGATCACTTGTTACCTTGGTGTAGACAGGTGTATCAGGACAAACTGGTATTTGGGTTTCAAGAGGAATAAGTTCCATAGCATTGTTGCTTAGACCTAATTTTTCACTTCTGACCCTTCGAAGGTGATGAGTCTTTCAGTTTGAACCTCTTGGATAGTAGCTAGAGGAGTGCATCTGCTACTTGGTCGGAGTCCACTTTGCCTACTGTTAAGTATTGGCCACATAGTGTGATTTGATGTGGTCGATGGACACAAACCTTTTCTCCTTTTTCCCAGCAAAGGGCAGCAGAAGTACTTTCTTGATCCGTGTATTGCTAGGACAAATACTGGTTGTCTGTAAGAGGGCCCAAATTCCTTCTTATCTGCGATCTTCTCTCTGACTAGATTCCCAAGCTTTGGGATCCAGATAGGCCTTCCTGGGACAACTGGATTTTCCCCAGTAGTTGTTGGCTTCAGGAACACATTGCTTTTTTTCGATCTTAGTACATTTAAGTCCTGTAATACAGCCAAACGTTCTTTGATATCAAAAGGTTTATTTTCCACCACTGTGTCTTTAGATTCAAGATCTGGGACCCACATTCTTGTCCCAAATAGGACCTCATATGGAGTGACATCCCCTAGAGAACTTCTTGGCAAATTGTTTAATGAGCTTTGGACCCCATAAAGATGTTTGACCCACCCATCTCCCAAACCTAATACCCTAGCAGTAATAGACTGCTTCAAGTCCCGGTTTTTCCTTTCCACAACGGAATTACCCTCAGGTCGGAATGGAGAGGAGTACCGCATTGCGAGGCCCAAACTGGCCATGGCCTCTTTGTAAGCTAGAGAGCTAAACGCAGGACCCTGGTCAGAGTCTAGTGTGCAATTGCGTATGTGCCGATAAGGACTCGCAAATCTTTAATAACAGTTCGATCATCAGCCGAGCGCTGCGGCCATATCCATAGGAACCTTGAACACAAATCCACTGCGACCATGATATATTTATAGTTACCATCCCTGTGCAAGGGACCGCAGTGGTCCAGGTAAACACATGCTAATGGTTTATCTGAAATTAACAGGGGCGTCTGCTCAGAACGTTTCACTGTAGAGACTTTCATCTTCTGGCTTATTTCACATTCCAAAACTTAGTTTTTGGTGGGTTTCCTAATGTCTGGCCACCAATATCTCTGTTTTAATAAAGATACTGTGGCGGAAACACCTGCATGGGCAGAGGTTATCCCTTCATGTGCTGCTAGGATTAGTCCTAATCTTTGTTCCATGTTTGGAATTACCCTATCCCCCACTCCAGGAATTCGAGCAAGCGGAACGTTGTTCGCATCAAATATAGACGAGTATTTGAGTGGAAACTTCTTAGGTAACGCTGCACCGCTGCCTTTGCTTGAAGCATTGACAGCCGATAATATCTCACTGTCTATTTTTGTTTTTGAACGAGTGATCGCAGCTACGGAAGTCGTTTGCACAGCCCCCTTCGTGGCTTCATCAGCCAATGAATTCCCTGCAACGTGAATGCCATCACGTTGATGACTCAGTGTGTGTATCACATGAGTGTTTTGTAGTCCGTTACGCAACTGAACTACTTGTTCCCAAAGCATTTTATACTTGATTGTGCCACCTTTTGCATCTTTGAAACCATTTTGAATCCAATTCTGTAAATATTCATTATATGATTGAACACAGTAAAAGGAATCGCACACTATAAGTGTGGGGAATGCGCGATCTGTATTTTCAAGTGCCAATTTGAATGCTTGTAGTTTAGCTCACTGAGCTGTATAATCTCCTAGAGATTGTGTTTTGTGACCATCCGTCGGAATTTGCCATCACACATTCGACCTTTAACGATCGCGTATGCTGCACTGTTAGCTTGCTTACACCCCGTAGCGGGTTGTGCTGATCCTTCAGTATAAATTATAAATTCGTACTGGTCAAGAGGAAGAATCTCAATAGGCAGAGGACATTCGTGTCCTTATTGCAGGAATGCTTGTGTTTTTAAATAAGGATCAAAAACATATTCAACATCTGTTGCAGCAAGAGAATTAACCCATTGTACCCATCTCGGATATAAAGCTTTTGCCTTCGGAATGCTTGCTTTTGTTACTGCCTCTAAGGCTGTTACTGGAGTCACAACAATAATGTGTTTCTCCTGAGCTAGAGCTCTTTCTTTTGCTACAGCGGTTTGAACTGCTGTCAGAATTTTATTCATTGAAGTGAAGAGCATTTTCGCTTGTGTATACAAATGTGATTTGTATGCAATTGGTACTTTTTTACCTTAATTAAAAGTTAAGTAGGTGAATCCGCATTAACCCGGAATGATTCGGATCACTAAATTGCATATGTTTACGTGTGTTTGTAAGTGATTTGTTGCTAACAAGTCAGCTTGAGGTGAACGCAGGATATTTGTGTGTTCTTTTGTCCAATTTTAATTTTGAAATCGGGTTTGATTAATTCGTAGAGCGGTTTAACCCTTTCTGCGTAATTTAGAATGTAAGTTCTTCCAAAATTTAGGAAACCTAGAAGCAACTGTAAGTTTTTCAGCGTCTTTGGAGGTTGGAGCATCACACACTTTTCTAAAAAGTTGACTGCCAGGCTTTTACCTTCACTTGAAAGTTTATATCTTAGGGAAAGGACATTGAGGTGGGCAATTCTTGATTTCTTGAAATTGAATTTGTAACCCTCAGAGGCGAAGCCCAATATAATATTACTCACCCTGTTCAAGTGCCTATCCAGGTCATCGTCTGTCAGATAGATATCATCGACATATGACAATGCTTTGTCATCATACATTTGTAGTAACTCTGTTACCCTTGCTGAGAATAACCCTGGGCTGTTCTTGAACCCTTGTGGGAGTCAACAAAAGTGTATTTGGATCCCATAAATGAGAAAGCTATTAAGTACCTGCTTTCAGGTGCTATGTTTTGACAAAAGAAACCGTTAGAAACGTCTAATGTGGTTTTATATTTTTTACGCACAATGTTATTAATTAATGCTGTACTAGGTGCATTTAGCACCGCAAATGTTTTTGGACAACTGTTCAGGTGTCTGCAATCCAAAACTAGACGATATGTGTCATCAGGTTTGGAAACAGGAAACAAAGGATTGTTCATTGAGGAGGTGCATGTTTCAATCACCCCTTGGTTTTCAAGTTGATCTAAGATCTCCCTGACCTGTTTTTTAGCTTCTTGCTTTATTGGATACTGCCTTTGTGCAATAGGTTGATTTTTTAACTGGCTCTTGTGGTGGGGTGAGTCCTCATCCCATCCTACATGATTTGATATAATGCTGGGACCTGGGCAACTGCCCATTTCCTGGCATAAGCATAGTGGAAATGTATTGGAACATGGTTGGAGAAGGCTGGTATAATGATGTATTCACCATGTGGGCACTCCCTGACAAATTCTGGTGGCCAGTCCTGTTCTGCTAGAAGTTTATCACAACCCTTTTAAAGTCTCTCCCAAAAGAGTGCTTTCACTTTTCTTGGTATGTCTCCCTCCATCCGGAGTGTTATTTCATATAACTTTTGTGGAGAACTAACCCAGGTGTCTACAATCTCTAATTGTATATACTCATTCAAGTCCACTGTCTCCAGAAGTTCCTTCAGGTTCTGGCGAGCTATTGTTACTTCTGCTGCAATGTCCAGCATTGTCTGAGCCCATTCTCTGTTCTTGAGTTTCGTTCTCCGAATTTTCGGCATGTTTGATCTTCAGACCTGCTACCTTCTTCTTGGAGAATTGAGGTTTTGGTTTGTGGTTCTGAATGTGTTGATCGGCTTTGGTCTTCACACATTCTTCTTTTTGATCCGACCGTCCTCTTCTTTAAGATGTCTGTGATGCTATATGAAAGGTACGAGGGGAACGTGTATCAGTATCTTGATACCTGTCAGGTTTTTTCAAATTATCCCTATTCCTGAGGTTATACCTCCTTTCAGAGGGCTCATTTTAAGGAGACCTACCTCGGGATTGAGAATGTTTCTCTTATGAATTTTGTTTATTAGTTTCCCACTTCTTTCTAGAAGATGTAGAATTGTGTGTACTCGAGTCCTTTTCAGGAACTTCAGATAGCTGTGGTTTAACTGTGTAATTCTATAAATTTTTGTATTTGATTAAGTAATGCCTTGTCTGACATTGCTTTAATGTCAGGATGAGGTGTGTAGCCGGCTAAAATTGGCCAAGTTGCTCCAGGTCTACCTAGTGGCCCGAGCCTGGTAATGTGATTGTAATGTTTTAGGGTGCCTTTAAACCAGAGCTGATACTCCTGGTATGTGAGTGGAATTTCAACACCCTCGAAAGGAATATATTCCTCAGGTGGTTCATCTTCTTTGTAGAAGTGAAACATTTTTGTTACTGGATTTGATTCTGGGAATACTATCCATGAATAGAATACCTCTGTCTGAAAAGATTCATGTGTCTCTATTACAAAAAGTGCTCTACCACCTCTAGGTGTTAGGCCGTGTTTTATAAGTTTTAGAGCGATGGCTTTCCTTAAATTTAGATGGATGTGTATAACATCCTCATCTGTTTCATTAAAGCCTGTTTGATTAAAAGCAGGTACGACTGTGTCAGCCCCAGCTCACCGGTCCTGGTGTTCTCGGTCTAGGTCATTGTTTAATGAAAAATGTAGAACAAGTTTCAAGGGAACAAAGATAAGGTGCACAATATTTTGGAACACTGTATCCTTCAACGTTGAACAAACCAAAAAGCTAATACATAGGACTTACGTCCTACTCAGCTATGGCGGATATTATCCCTACCCACTCCAGACGTCTTATGGAGTATTATGAGTAGGGGTCTCTGAGAAAAGCACAACTGAGTTACTTCAGTATCTAGCATTAAATTAGTGCCCTACCAAACCATTGGGCACCATGTACTGTAGTTCCTATTTCCCCTACAGGCTCTGCACATTGGAATAATATACACTATAGTTTTAGCCCATGACTGAGATCAGTATGCTCCTATCAAGTACATTAAACGTAATTACTTGTGTGCCAGCTAACTCAGAGGTCACTAGAAACTTCTCGAATGAACAAGAAGGGATTCGTTTCTGACAATGGCATAAACAAGGCAACTTTGTTTCCTTTAGAATCGGAACATGTCTAAGATTCGTGGAAACAATTGATAGCTGTTTCACTCAGTCAAGCGTGCATGCTTCGTTTCTGCAGAGTTACACAGAAAGAATAGATGGGGATTTCAAGAAAAGGGTTTATTGAACAGTCGTATTTCTCGTGCAAGAGATATGAGCTGTTACGATCAGTAGACAGTATGCAAGATATGAAATGTACTGCGTGAGCAGTAAGAAGAAATAATACTGTAATAGCATTGTCTTTTAGCTATGACATTTATTCATATAAACATACATAAAAAACACAGGCTAAAAATTTGTATACTCGTCTTATGCTTCTACATAGTTCTACCCCAGTGTACCTAACTTAAGTGTAGCACGAGGTTAGAAGTAGTTGGTATGGCTAAGTTAGTATGCCAAGAGTAAGTATGCCAAGAGTCCCTCTAGGTTCTAGTCAGCTCCATACCTTGGAATAAGAGAGGTGGGAATCTCTTTCCGGATGTCAAACTCCAATACCCGCGAAGAGAGTCAGAACACTGGAAGCTGGAATCTCTGCGAGCAGGGAGGACAGCGTCTGGTCAGTGCATCAGGCGGGGACTCGAATTGCTTCCGAACTTGCCGCGGTGAGCTGTGTAGCCGAGCCGAGTCGTGCAAGTATACAGCCGTAACTTGCCATGGCAAGTGAAGGTATATATATACCTGGAAGGTACTTAGGAATGCTAACATTGACGTAAAGTCGGGCAGAGGAAGTCATCATTAATTAACCCCTATAGTTGTTCATGCATAATAAATGAGTTCTTGGAGAAATCAATAATCCAAGCAGGGAATGTCCCAATGGCTTAAGGGTCTGGTTTCTAAGAACTCGCTATGATGTGGGATGGACGGATGTAGGTGACAATGCCTGTATTTGGATTGCATGGCCAATGCCTAAATAAGGACTGGGATTCTATGCCTAAATAAGGGCAACGCGAATTGTGTCTATAAAAGGACATGATTCAGTAAACCAATGCATGAGTATCTAAATCGCCACACAACAAGGTTTTCATGACCTCTTCAGGAACCCCAATTAGAAATAGGGTGCAGGCAAAATAGTTTTTAGAAGGTCTTCAGTTTCCAGTCAGAATTGCAGTTGTTAAATGTGCAGCTCATTAGAGTGGGAATGGCTACATAGCCATGGGAAATAGTTATACTGATTCAGTAGCACAGTATTGTGCTTTGTTGGCTTGCACATTTAATGGAGCTTCCACATGCAAGTCTTAGGAAGACACTTCATTCTCTATGCTCATGAAGGTGACAGATACCTGGAAAAAGTAAATAAAAGATACAAGAAAAAGTTTCAGAGGCGGAACAATAGCGTTGTATTGAAGCAGGTTGTGCAAAAAATGCTAATGACAGTTCGATATCAGCTAATGGCAGGCCAGTCATACCTGAAAGTTTTTTGTTCCCAATGCCTCGGTATTTACATGGATACACACACTTAGGTAGGCATGCCATGGCTAGACTTTGTTGCCAAAGCTGGTTTAATCACAGGTTCAAGATGCTGGTGGAATAAGTGTGTCACAGATGTGTGACATGGCAACAAATTAATGCAGGGAAAAGAACACAAGTTACACTGAGTCACCTACGGAGATCAGGTGGTCCTTTCAACAGAATGCAGATGGACTTTTTTGAAATGCCGGTTGTAATGGGCTGAAAAATGTCCTAGTCATAGTATGTCTTCTCGAGATGGGTGTAAGCCTACCCAACCAGCAGAAATGTAGCCTGTTATTACATAAATTGATACCCAGGTATGGCATGCCTGTTTCTTTGAAATCAGATAGGTAGACCCACTTCAATAATGAGGTATTGAAGATGATTTGCACAGCATTAAATATTGAAAAAAGACTACATTGCAACTTTCGATTTGAAGCTCCTGGCATAGCTGAGCAGATGAATGTAACTATTAAGTCTTGTCTAGTGAAAGTTTGTGCTTCACCATCACTGAAATGGCTGGTCACGTTACCTTTGGTGCTAATGAGATTTCAAAGAATCTCTAATAGAAAGACTGGTCTTTCTTCCCATGAAATATTGATGAAATGGGCAATAGATTGCCTGCTGTACCTGCAAATGCATTATTGAACATAACAGATGATATGATACTCAACTACTGCCAAAGATTGGCTCATGTGGTGCATTCTGTTTCTTTTCAGTTTGCAGCTGCCACCAAGAACAGTGCCACAACCTGAATCCTGGTGATTGGGTTGTGATCAAGAAACACATTCAGAAGAATTGTTTGGAGCCAAGTTGGAAAGGCCACTTCCAGGTCATCCTAGTGACCAACACTGCTGTAAAGTGTGGTGGAGTTCCAAATTGGGTGCATGTATTGCACACCAAGAAGGTGAGAATTCTTGAAAAAGAAATTGTGCTCTTTTGTCCTGAACCAAGAACATTAGTGACTGCACCACTACAAGCTGCAAGACAGAGTGGAGCAGTGATTCCTGGATCCCACCAGTAGCAAGGAGAAGGGGTGAATATTATAACTGTAACCAATTGCACTAATTGAAGCACCTATCAATGCACCAAGTGGCTTTGGAATCTCTAACAAAGTAGAAGCAGAGACTGATCCTCAATGTGGAAACGTGACTGAAACAGAATCAGTACAGCAATAAGACCCAGGTGAAGGAGCAGGCACTGGATGGGGGAAGAGTCACCCTTGAAGTTGAATGGTCTCAGGCTTGAAAACAAAGACGACTGATACAAAGTTTATCAAGTTCTCGAATTCCAGTCACAGTATCAGAAGAAACAGAGACACGTGATGAAAGAGATACAGGAGAAGACCAAGCAAAGCCGAGAAGATCAAAAGGAAATAGAGTACCTTGTCAGAGATACTCACCAACTAAGTGTTCTTACTATTTAGACGGAGCACTAAATGTCATAATCGATGATCTGTGTGATGAGAAAGCTGCAGAACCCACTTCTGAGGCCAAGAACTTGGAAAGGGTGCCTCAGGCAAGGGTAGGACTCACAGAAGGCAGAGTCCAGTAGCTCCAGCAGAATTGAAGTAAGTCTTTTCTGCCCCTGAAACTTCAGAAAACAGGAGGCAAGCCAGCTAGCCCTTGGAGATCACTTGGAGGGAAGGCAAAGTCCAGCTCTCATTCAGCAGTCAGGGAGCATCAGGTAGCAGGGAAACAACCAATCCTTCCACAAAAGTAGTCCAGTTGAATGCTTTAAGCAGTACAGCAGTCCTTCTGACAGAGGTTCAGTTCAAGATCCAGAGGTTTCTGATTTGATAGGGTCAGAGCCCCAGTATTTACACCTAAAAGCTCCCTCATTGTAGGGGATGACTTCAAAGCAGCTCTATGAAGTGCAAAAGGATCCCTTTCAACCCATTTCTGTCTGTGGGGTGAAAATCATTGCTTTGTGTGTGCACAAGACTCTACCTATTAAAATGTAAGTGCCAGCCCCTCTCATTCCTACCCGCCCAGGAAGACCCATCAGAATGCAGATGTATGCAGATGAGTTCTCATAATGCAGATGAGCCTCACCTTACTGTGTTTGTGGCTGTCTAGAGGGAATGCACAAAGTGTAGCTGTCACCCAACCCACACGTGTATTAGAGACTGGCTGCAAAGCACATTGAGTTATAAGCACAGAGAATGTCTACTTTCTAAAAGTAGCATTTCCAAAACTGTAATGTTAAATCCAATTTTACCAGTAAGCATGATTTGTCATTACCATTCCAAACATATATAAAATGAAAAAGCTACTCTTCTCTGATCAGTAATAGCAGCTTTAAAGTGAATCAAGGAATTCCCAGTGCCAACCTATGAGAGAAGTAGGCCTCAGTAGTGAAAAACAAAATAGGCTATTTGTCACTATCAAGACATGCAAAACATATCAGTACAAAACCTACCATTCATGTACATAACACCGTGCTTTTAGGGATACCTTGGAGCTACCTTAGGGGTGACGTGTGATGAAAGGGGAGTTTCAAGCCTGGCAAGTAGTTCTAAGGCCTGAGACAGGTTTGAAAGGCTACCTCTGTGGGTGGCACAATCAGTGCTGCAGGCCCACTACTGGCATTTAATTTACAGGCACTGGGTATCAGGCATACCACTTTACAAGGGACTTAAAAGTAAATCAAATATGCCAATCATGTATACACCATTTACACACATATTTAGGAAAGAAGCACATGTAGTTGAGGACTGGTCAGCAGTGGTAAAGTGCTCAGAGTCCTACAGCCCAAACAACGAGGTCAGAAAAATAGGAGGAGAAAGGCAAAGCATTTGGAGTGACCCATCAGAGAGGGCCATTTTTCAACACCCACTGGTGATATATTTGTTCTGGGATTTGCACCGTTTTTTTGTCTGAGACTCCAGAAATATTGTTATACAATCCTGCAACAAACCCCATCTGTTCCAGAATGGTTTTCTTTCTTTCTCTTTATGATGTAGTCAAGGTGGTTGACAGATAATTAGCAGGTTTTGACAATCTTCCAGCACGTTTTAGTAAAGTTGCTCAGCCTGGGCTAACTGTCTTTGACCTTTCACCAGCTGTCAAAAGTCCTGGTATTTCCTTAGCTCCTACCATTATCTGAGACCTTCCACCTGGAAAGAAGAGAGACTCATGGACACATATCTTACTGTCTCCCAGCTGGTCTCTTTTTTCTACTTCCCTTATACTTTCCTGGAATGAAGAGGACCAGTGACCAGGAATGGTATTGCCTCCCAGCTGGTTTTCACCTTCACTCACAAAGACAACTTTTATAGACTCAGGCCCTGCCCCTTCCCTCCTTCACAACCTTCCATTGCCTACTCACTCTCTTCTATTACCATTGGTGGAGGTCCCTTCAAACCTCCTTTGACTCTCCTTCCTTCCTTAATTGGTCCTTGTCTCCAGTGGCCACACCTCGTACAAGACACCAGCAGCTGCCCACTTACCCCCGAGTTCTGGACATGGCGTTCTTGGCATTTCCGTGTGTTTGCACAGTGTGGATTGCCCTGTCTCCTGTAAGTTTCCAATTTCCACTTGCCAAGTAAGTAGGCCTTTTTACCTACCTCCCCCTTGGTAAGGACCTTCAATTCCTGTGTCTGAGAAATATGTGAACCTAGTCTTTTCTTCTTGTCTGGCACTCTCCTGTGATTTAAATGTGGGTTTATCTTCTCCTTGTAGAGATACCTTACCAACCATGGATGTTCCTGTTCTTGATGGTCCTTTACTTGGGGTCTGATGCCGGGTGGATCTTTGTATTTGCACCCTACAGGGAAACATGAACAAATATTTCAAGTGTTATTTGCCAATTTGCACAATAAAATGGTCTGTGGTCAACATAAACATATTTAGTAGGGAACTGTAAGGTACCTCCGAAGCAACTGTATTTGGCGGTATAAGCTCCATGCAGAAAAATGTAAAAAATTTGTGGACGGAAAAGTCCTCTCATTGGGTGAATACTTTTTGCACATGCTCCTGGTCAAGATTTCTACCATTGGGCTTACTCTTTTGTGAAAGTTCAAAATCCTCTAGTGGGGCAAGCCTGGAAGCTGTAACCAATGAAGGACATTTGAAATCGCACACCACTGCAACAAGGTCCCACTAACACTTCGTTGGTGTTGGAAGTCCGATATCTTCCTAAGTCCCAACTTTTGCGAGTTTGTAGAATAGTTCATCTTTGTCTCTTCTGGGGCTCTCATTACCTCAGGTACATGATTTAGGGACCAGGACTCACCCCAGGAGAGGCCAACCGAAGGGTCCACTTCAGGTCCAGCTGCTACTGCTCAGCTGGTCACTTCAGGAAAATGGCCTCTTAAAACTGTTGTGTCCCTGTAGTCACACAGGATGTCAGCTAACTGAAACTGGGTACCAGTGGAAGCAGGTCCAGATCCTCAGGTCTCCTTACAGGTCACAAGCAGAAGGTACAGTTCTCTTCTGTTCTTCTGCCGCTCCATAAAGTGTTTACTGATGATCTGCAGGTAAGATGTCACTTTTGTAGGATTCACTGGCCAGCGGGTAGACTTGACATTCTCTAACCAATGAGAAAAAGATCCCGGGACAGCCTCTCCCTCTTTTGCCTTACTACAAACGTTTGTACAATGCATTTTTCGGAGGCCAATATAATATTACAGAACCCTTGTGCTGTTGGAAACTGCTGGTATGCCAGCCAGTGGTGTGTTTAGGGATATGAGCAGTACCATCCTCCTCAACTATAACAAACTTGTTCTGAGGTTTGCTCCCCCCTCTCACTGGGATGGTGTCAAGTTGGCTACATATGGCTCAGGGAAAAAGGCTTCTCTTCCCTATTCTCCCCATACACTAATTATGAATAGGCAGGCCTCACCCCGTTCCTTTCAAGTTAATAAAATTCCTGACCCCACCCCAGTTGCTCTCCCTGAGATGGGAGGAGTCACATACCTCACACCGAAGTCTTCCTACCAAGAGGCCTAAGCCCCTGTTCTTGATTTGAGAGCAGTTTTCACACCTCATTAAGGCAAAGTACTGCCAGGGCTAAGCTGCAGGCAGGGTCATTGCTAGCCTACTCGCAGGTCAGGCTGAAATATTGTGCCAGGTCCTCGTTCCAGCTCCCCCTGCAACAGTTCTCCTGTCCAGCTTGCCAGCAGTCTGCTACCCTCTGATGCCTGTCTACCTCAATCAATCAATCAGCAAAATTTGTATAGCGTGCTACTCACCCGTAGGGGTCTCAAGGCGCTGAGGGGAGGGGGGGCTCACTACTGCTCGAACAGCCAGGTCTTGAGTTGTTTTCTGAAGGAGAGAGGGTCCAGGGTCAGCCGTAGGTGAGTGGGGAGGGAGTTCCATGTCTTGTCTGCCAGGTAGGAGAAGGATCTTCCTCCGATGGTGGATTTTGGGATTCGTGGGACGGAGGCGAGGGCAAGGCTGGCAGAACGGAGCTGGCGGGTGGGTGTGTAGAATGTGAGGCGGCTGTTGAGGTACTTCGGGCCCGTGTCGTGGACAGCCTTGTGTGCATGAGTGAGGAGTCTGAACGTGATCCTCTTGTTGAAGGGGAGTCAGTGCAGGTCTTTCAGGTGGGCGGAGATGTAGCTGTGGCGAGGGATGTCCAGGATGAGTCGTGCTGAGGCGTTCTGAATGCGCTGGAGTCTTTTCTGGAGTTTGGTTGTGGTTCCCGTGTAGAGGGTGTTTCCGTAGTCCAGACGGCTGGTGACGAGGGCCTGGGTGACCGTCTTCCTGGTTTCGGTTGGGATCCATCGGAAGATCTTTCGGAGCATGCGCAGGGTGTTGAAGCAGGATGATGAGACGGCGTTCACTTGCTTGGTCATAGTGAGGGAGGAGTCCAGGATGAAGCCCAGGTTGCGTGCGTGGTCCGTTGGCTTGGGTGCGGTGCCCAGGGCAGGGGCCACCAGGAGTCGTCCCAGGCGGAGGGGGATGGTCCGAGGATGAGGACTTCCGTCTTGTCTGAGTTCAGTTTCAGACGGCTGGTTTTCATTCATTCTGCGACGTCTTTCATTCCTTCCTGGAGGTTGGCTTTGGCGGTGGTGGAGTCATTGGTGAGGGAGAGGATAAGCTGGGTGTCGTCGGCGTAGGAGATGATGTTGAGGTTGTGTTGGCGAGCGATGGCTGCGAGAGGGCTCATGTAGACGTTGAAGAGGGTGGGGCTGAGTGAGGATCCTTGCGGAACGCCGCAGATGACTTCGGTGGCCGTGGATCGGAACTGGGGGAGGAGGACTCTCTGGGTTCTTCCGGCGAGGAACGAGATGATCCACTCCAGTGCCGCTCCTTGGATTCCGGTGTTGCTGAGGCGCTGTGTTAGGGTGCGGTGGCATATGGTGTCGAAGGCTGCTGAGAGGACCAGGAGGATGAGGGAAGCCGTTTCCCCGTTGTCGAGCAGGGACCTGATGTCATCGGTGGCTGTGATGAGGGCGGTCTCGGTGCTGTGGTTAGCTCGGAAGCCAGACTGTGAGGGGTTGAGGGATTGGTTGGTCTCGATGAAAGGCGGAGAGTTGTCTGTTGATGGTCTTCTCAATGACTTTGGCGGGAAAGGGGAGGAGCGAGATGGGACGGAAGTTCTTGAGGTCCGTGGGGTCCACGGTGGGTATCTTCAGGAGGGCGCTCAGCTCGGCATGTTTCCTGCTCTCCGGGAAGGTGGCAGATGCGAAGGAGCTGTTGATGATGTTCCGGAGTTGGGGTGTGATGATCGAGTCGGCTTTGTTGAAGACGTGGTGTGGGCAGGGGTCGGTAGAGGAGCAGGAGTGGATGGTGTTCATCAGGCGGGTGGTGTCTTCGGTGCTGACAGGGGTCCAGGTGCAGAGGGTGGCGGTGGGGGGCACTGGTTTGGTGGTTGGGTGCGTGGTCTGTGCACCAAAGCTGTTGTGTATGTCGGCCATCTTGCGGTGGAAGAACGAGGCGAGTGAGTTGCAGAGGTCTTGCGAGGGTGTGATGTCGTTGTTGCAGGCGCTGGGGTTGTAGAGCTCTTTAACAATGCTGAAGAGTTCCTTGCTGTTGTGGGTGTTGTTGTCCAGTCGTTCTGTGAATGTTGTCTTCTTGGTGGTGCGGATCAGCTGGTGGTGTTTACAGATGGCGTTCTTGAGGGCTGTCATGTGTTCTGCTGTCTGGTCGAGGCACCAGGCTTTCTCGAGGGTGCGGCAGGTTTTCTTGGAGTTTTTGAGGTCGTTGGTAAACCACAAGGCTTTTCTGCTACCGGGTCTGCTGGGAGGATTCTTCAGTGGTGTGAGTTCGTCGGCGCAGTTGGTGAGCCACTGTGTGAGGTTGCGGGCTGCTTCATTGGGGTCGGTCGGGTTGGTGGGCGGGTTCTGGCTGAGAGTGGTGGTGAGCTGGTTGGCGGTGATCTTGCTCCAGCTTCTGCGGGAAACCTGTTGCGGGTGGTGGTAGGTCGTGGTCCTCCTGAAGTTGAAGTGGACGCAGCTGTGATCTGTCTGGTGTAGTCCGGTGGAGTGGCTGAAGGAGATGTGCTTGCTGGAGGAGAAGATGGGGTCACGCGTGTGGCCGGCGTAGTGGGTGGGGGTGTTCACCAGTTGCTTGAGTCTGAGGTTGGTGAGGTTGTCCAGCAGGGCGGTGGTGTTGCAGTCCTTGTTGTTCTCCAGGTGGAAGTTGAGGTCCCCTAGGAGGATGTAGTCGGAGGATGTGAGGGCGTGTGGACTGACGAAGTCTGCGATGGCTTCGCTGAACTGTATGCTTGGGCCTGGGGGTCTGTAGATGAGAGTGCCTCTGAGGGTGGTCTTGGGGTCGGTGTGAATCTGGAAGTGAAGGTGCTCGGCGGCGGTGAGGGTGTCGTCGGAGTATGTTGTGATGCGAATGGTGTTTTTGTGGACGATGGCGATGCCTCCTCCGGTTTGGTTGACGCGGTCCTTCCGGGTGGTCTTGTAGCCATCAGGGATGGCTATGGCAATGTCATATCTATGGCAGACATACCTGCTGCCCCCTATTAGTGCTTCCTGTGCTTGTTTCTCACTTGGTTTACCTGTTGATGCTAGTTTATCTGCCATACGTTTTGCCTTTTCTGCTCATTTTTCTGACCTCTGCCTTGCCTTTTCTGCTCGGTTTTCTGCCCTCTGTTAGGCCTTTTCTGTTCAGTTTTCTGCCTGTTGCTTTCCCTCTTTTGCTCTGTTTTGCCTTTTCTGCTAGTTTTTGTGCCCTCTGTTTTGCCTTTCCTAATTGTTTTTTTTTCTGCCATCTGGTTCACATTTTTCTACTAGTTTTTTCCCTCTGCCCGCATTTTCCTCAAGACCTGGGTTGTTGACAGAGACCTCACACCCCAGTTAAAACCTACCCCTAGGGGTGACAGCACCACGCTCTACAAATTCTGATTGATTGCTTGATTGAGTGTAAAATTCAACTTCAACAGTGAATTGGATTTTTTTTAAATGAACATTCAAAATAGTGATTGAATCATTAAAGTATCTATCTTGTCCCAAGACAAAGATGACAGAATTAATATTTTACCAGAAGTTTGGTTTTCCTCACAGGAGCAGTCACAGCCTTGTACAGTGAAAATATATTTTGGGGGCTAGTCACTGTAGGTAAATGCCAACCATACATCCTTGCGTGTACCACTTTCAAATGCTAGCCAACCTTGTGGGCTGCAAGGCCTACTTAGCTATTACTTTTTTAATTTTTAAAAGTAGGGTTTGTTAGTTTGTTCCCATCACATAGGACAAGTTTGCCGCCAGGTTTAAAAACTGCAGCAGTCCGGTTACACAGGTAGACCTCAAGTCATATTTTCATTTTTCTTCCAGTATATGTGCTGTAATCCACAGGTAACATTTCCATTGTTATTGATGTATTTTCGTGCATCATATACTATACTATGGCCTTTCTGGAAAGTTAGATATGTCAAAAGGAAATAGGCAAATTCTGTCATGTTTTAGAGGTCAGAGCATGTACTGTGGGGCCTGGACAACAGTGCCAAAGAGTGCAGAGTAAAAAAAAACAGTAGTATCAATCCACAAAATGGGTGTGTAAATGCAAAAAGAGGTAGTTTCTCACAGGCACTTCTTTAACCAAGAGAAAACACTTCATTTATAGCACATGATGAATTACATTTATTCTACTGCTCATCACCTTTTTTACCACAATCCCATTTCTGCTCACTCAAAGGAAGATGTCAATATACTTATTTCAAAATTATGTTACAACATACAATACAATGGTACAAATAATATGTACATTAGATGTCATGTGACCCGTGGTTATCGGGTACGTCCAGTTTCGTGTTCAGAGAAGAACACGAAACTGGACGTACCCGTGGCTGCCCGTGACTGAAAGATAGCTAAGATCTATCGAAGCATCTACAACCCACTACCCGTTATCCAGAGGCGAGTGGAAGCTATACAAAAGAAAGATAACCACGGGGAAGGGAAGACCCCATATATTTTGAGGGGTTCCATATACACAACTGATAAAGATAACATTTAGAAGTCCCATATCCGGAGGGCAATTTCCGAGACATAAGGGCGAGTGAATACCCCTAACGACTCTTCGGAATCTCCACCGACAGACCAAGTCTAAGGTCCAGTTGGGTGAGGAAACGGTAAAAATTCAATAGAAAAGATTCAGATCCTTATCGCAAGGAAGGATATGTGTCTTTAACCCCAAACGATTTTAAACTGTCCTGAGGAAGGTGTGCCAATATCCAAGGGCTGATACACCGAAACGCGTCGACGCTTTTTGCTTTATAGAATTCAAGCCCAGGAAATTCTCGATACGTGGCATATTGCAATACGGGAAATCACTTTGAAGTATTGTAATGGCTGTTGAATCTCAAAATCCGTAACAAGAACAGGTGTTGTATTAGAATAGGGGTTTCGCTTTTTTCATTTCATCATAGAAAGTACTTGTCATTCCTTCATCTTCCGTTAATAATGTGTTCTAGGATTGTATTGACACTGTAGAATTGTACTCTATTTCTCTGCTTTATTTCTGTATAAAAATGAATGTGTTTTAACACTGTTTTTAATTTATTGCACAATATGATATGTCTTTGATTTTATATGTATTATGGAATTGATTTTGTAAGGAAAATTTTGTTTTTTATCTATATGTTTTTAATAAAAAGACTGTGAACGGTATAAATTAGTTTGTGACCAGTGACTTAAATATTACCTGTAATATTAAGTGTGAGTGAGATAACTTCCCGTAAGACCATTTTCTCCAGGGATAGTTCTTTGACTTTTCATTGTCTGTAGTACCCTGTTCCCTGGAACATGTGGGGTCTTCTCTCTTTTTGTTGACTATCTTCATATTCAGAACATCTTTCCTCAACTGTACTACTGAATATCAACACCAACAATATAATGGGATACTAATATCGAGTTAAGTGCATATACAAAAGTATGGATTTACTATTCCTAACTCCACATTGACGTACCTTTGAGATATATTTACCATGAATGTACATGCATGTGGAATTAGGTTTGGAAAATCGAGTTTTCTGGAAATCTAGTTTTCAATTATTGTTTGTCTTTAAAGGAGCTGTAAACGAGGACATAGTACATTTCAAAACCCAAGCAGATGTAATCGAACAAGGCCTGCTTGTTGCTGGTGATTGTTAGAGATGTAGGACTGATTAAAGAGAAATCATTTTTTTCTCTACACTGGATGGCCCATTTAAGGTCAGCTGGCATTTTAATAAAATAATCATTCAAAAAATGAAAGTTCGCTGCACAGATACCTATATGAAACTGGAATATGAACTGGAGTCTTTGAGGAATACCAAAAACCAGGTAGACGTTCTGGACCAAATTCAGATAGATGAAAATCACCAGAGAACATTGAGCAATTTCTCCATTTATTAAACTACATATACGCAGTAATCAGATCACAACTTATTTTCATGCCAGTTTTCCTGCAAAAGAAAGCCTTCAGAATTAACAATGTCATAATTCCTAGCAATGCTTAGATAGTATAAAAAACAAAAGGCATGGCAAATTACCACGAATGGTCATACTCTGAAGACAACACTCTGCACCCCTCTAATTTTCAAGATCACACATAGAAAATGTTTCTGCACATAAGCATTTTCGTTTTTTTCCGTTAGGAGACAATCATGTACACTGGATCACCAACTTTAATTCTTCCTGTTTTTTCGATTCCGAAGTACTGCCCAAAGAGAGGAGACTTTTTGTAATGCACTTTGTCCGGGGTCTCACATAGGCGGTAACTGCAGTTAGAAAAAGGCATTGTTAGAAAAGCACTGAATTTATACTTCAGTGTTACTTTCTCATAGAACATTTTTAAAAAACGAAATTTGTATACAAAAAAACAGCAGACATGTCCACATAATTTAACACATGCCATTAAGGTTGTCATCACACTCTATGTCAGTAGGACAACATGCTTTAACTCCTGACATTAAGTCTGACAGTCATATGCCTTCTAGGAATTGCAGTCTAGATTTAACTAATTTGACTGATGCACCAAAAAGCAAGCTATAGTAACTGAAGAGTCAAGGTCTTAAACTGATAAAATGGAGGCTGGGGTGACCACACGCATTAAAATGCACACTTCATTGGTTTTGGAAGCATTGCGTTCATCAGCAGAGTAAAATGGGCTCCCATTCTGTGCCAGTAAGCATTTTGGATCAATGTTTTTACTTGAAGCTAGGAAACATTGCCCCAAAGGTTGCACCACATTCGTTCATCAAGCCTCTGAAATAGTAGATGCATGCTACCATTGTGTGTTGTATCGTTGGCATAAGAGTAACAGTACTGCATGCAAAACGTAAAGTGTAGAACATATTGAAAGGAGTTTATCAATCAGCAAATCGATATAATCCACTCATCTGTTAATTTGGGTTCAAAAACCAAAAGATCAAATGAGTGTTCTATTTGCACAATGTAATTTCTCAAGAAATCAAATGAACATCATGCTCAGAACATATAGTACTGAGGGTCGGTGTACAAAACATAGTATGAAAATACTGGTCACAAATCGCAAACAATAATTTTGCGACCACTGTAGAATTTTGCAAACCTTCTACTAATTCTCAATTCGTTGTGGATCACAATCTGACCTACCTCATCAATATTCATGATTTAGACCACAGAGATAAGAGCTTACAAGGGTCCGCAGACCACCATATCTGTGAATGCCTTTTAAATATTTTTTTAATGCAGTCAGTTTTTCTTAAAGGAAGCAGGGCTGCATTAAAAAAAAAAGCTTTAAACATTTGAAAAGTTTGTTTGAGAGTAGACAGTGATCCCCTACACCCTAACAAACTTTGTTTTACATTCACAAAGGATTGAGAATTTGACATGTGAGTCACTTATATTTAATGACTATAGACAGGATGGGATTACGCCACATTGATACTAATAGCTGGCGTATATTTTTGTCTTTTAGATTTTGAAACTTATTACACTATTTAAATCACTATTGTTCACGTTGCTGATTACTTGAGAAGGTTTTTACTGTTATTAGGTGAGCGTAAACAATTGGCACCTTATTGAACTGGTCCCTTTTACCTTGATGCTCACGTTTAACTGATAGAAGTTTTAGACTTCGCTCAATTTCACACTTTCTTATGTCTCTTCCTTTGCGTTTGCCGATGGTTCCTTATGGAGACTTTTCACTGATTATATTGACTTCTAATTTTGTGTTTTTTCTTCTTTATTTTTTTTATTATTATTTTTTTTGAAAACCTTTATTATGTAAAGAAAGAGACAGTTACAGACCTACAACCACGGAGGCTGGTCAGTCGCACACAACAATATCAACTTCAAAGTACACAGCTCTTCAGCCGACAAACCGGGGGTATGGCAGCGATATCTCGTGATCTTATAAAAGCATGTGGTATAAATAGGATTAGTGAAAGGTTTCACATTTTATATTTTATATAAATAAACAACAAACAAGACACAAAAAAGATCGAGGCATTACTGTGTGATAGATTGGCTGTCCCTTATGGCAGTGGGAGACGGGCGGAAGACATGCTACAATATAAAAGAGGGGAAATACTGGGGAGGGTAGGAGGAGACCCAGGGGAAAAGCAATACAATGTAGTCAACAAAAGCTAAGTATTGGGAACGCACAGTCAAGGGAGAAGAAGCGGATCTGGAATGTCGGTGAATGGGGGGGTGCAAATCTCTCCACGATACGCGTTCCATTGACCCCAGACCCTACCCCATTTCTTAGGTCTGCCACGGGAGACATACACAGTTTTTTCCCTGAACATGGACCAGTCCATGTTTTCTTTCCATGCGGCCTCTGAGAACCACACAGCTGGGCTATATCTCGTTTAGCAACCATATTACCCTATGTGATCCATTGAGTTTGAGCAACAGTACAGTCATTCGGCTCCCAAACATTCAACAGACAGCGTCTGGCATCAGGCAATAACACAACACCCGTCACCTCACCCATAACCGCATGCACTTGGCGCCATAACGTCGCCACCTCCGGACATTCCCAGAGGATATGCAAAAATGTAGCCAACATACCACATCCACGCCTACACAACCCATCCACAGAGAAACCCATATGTACCAGTCGTGGGCCCGTGACATACACCCGATGCAATATTTTAAGTTGCACCAGCCTAAGGCGTGCCGGAATCGCGACCTCCTTGGGGGAAGATATCGCTGCCTGCCAGTCTTCATCGTCCAGTTCTAGCCCGTCATTGGTCCAAGCATTCCTCAATTGTAGAAGGAGATCCGAGCGATCGTTGATCAGTTTCTTATAGATAAGAGATATAGTGCTTTCGGGGACGTATCCGTCAAGCACTCTATCCTCAAGAGGAGAGGACTCCAGGATCGTAGTACCAGCCGGGAAAACCGAGTTAAGCGCATGGCTGACTTGAAGGTACCGGTAATATTCCCTATCGCTCAGTTTATATTCCCGCTGGAGCACCTCGAAGGTCTTAACTGTGCCCTTGGCCCAAAGGTCGCCCACCCTGCTGATACCGATGAGATCCCATCTGTCAAAACCCTTCGACGTCCACAGGCCACCTAGCGCTTCGGCGGCATACAGTGGGGTCGATTTCGTCAGTTTGTCTGTCCATCCCGTGGCGGCGGTCGCACTTCCCCAGACTCGCACCGCAACAGCAGTAGGGCCTGTGAGGTGCTTATGGTCAGCTCTAGAATAGAGCGCTCAATTGTAATCCCCCCCGGGCAGTTGCCATCTGTCCATCTCAAACGCGGGGTTCGGGACAGGGCCGTACATAGCGTGGTTCACAGCACTCAACTGGGAGGCCCAGTAATAGCGATTGATGTCGGGCAATGCGATACCTCCATCATACCATGGCAAAGTCAATTTCGCCAATGCGATACGCGGTCGCCCACCCCACATCAACTTCCTCTGCAAGCCCTCGATCTCCCGAAAATAGCTAGCAGGTACTAAATCAAGTGTATTTTGAATGGCATACAGGAAGCGGGGGAGAGACATCATTTTGAACAGGGCCGCCCTTCCCAAAGGGGAGAGTGGCAAGCCACACCACGCCGCAACATCCGACCAAAGCCGGGAAAGCGGAGGCAACAAATTCCGCTCATAGCGGGCTTTGGGGTCCAGTGAAATGTAGATCCCCAAGTATTTAAAGCCAACTCTAGAAACTGGTATCGGACAGATGCGGGGGAGAAGAGGCACATCGTCCGTAAGTTGATAAATACAGGACTTGGCCCAGTTAATGACCAAACCGGAATTCCTCCCAAAGGAGCGTAACACATCAAACAGGACACCCAACGACTTACGAGGAGAGGTAAGATACAACAATATATCATCGGCATAGAGCGTTATCCGGTCCTCGAAGTCAGGCGACCATCGGATGCCCTTAAGCGATGGTTCCCAACGTAGCCATGCAGCCAGGGGCTCAAGGGCAAGCGCAAAGAGGAGCGGTGACAAGGGGCACCCCTGTCTTGTTCCGCGTCCGAGGGGGAAGGGCACCGAAGCCCTGCCATTAACCACCACCTGTGCCAGCGGCTGCTCATACAAAAGCTTAATCCACCCAATGAATTTAGGGCCAAAACCAAACTTAGCAAGGGGCAGCCCACAAATATGGCCACTCCACCGTGTCGAAGGCCATCGAGGCATCAAGGGAAACCAAGATGGCCGGCTCTCCAAGAGACCCCGCCCTTGCTAAGACGCCATGGAGGCGACGTAAATTGAGCGCGGTGTTACGGTGGGGTATAAATCCAGATTGGTCCGGATGGATCAAGTCAGCAATAACCGTAATCAGCCGATTTGCCAAAAGTTTGGCGAGAATTTTGGGCTCAACATTCAAAAGCGAAATCGGCCGATACGATGAGCAATGATCACGGGGTTTGCCATCTTTGTGGATGACCACAATAGATGCCAATCTCTGATCTCGGGGAAGAGATCCGAGATCTCGCGATGACAGGAACATCCGACGGAGATACGGTGCCATTTTGTCGGGGCATAGTTTGTATAATTCCACCGGTATCCCATTCGGGCCCGAGGCCTTCCCAGAACAAAGTGAACGGATAGCGAGCGCTACTTCATCGGTGGAAAAATCCGCCTCCATAAGCTCCTTGTCCGAATCCGACAGGCTAGGCAGGGTGATATCCCGAAGCAATAAATGCGAGTCCTCTTCCGGCCTATCAGAGACCGGCGCATACACTGCCTGAAAGTGCTGGGCAAATACTTGGACTATATCAATCGGGTCCACGACACGCATACCATCCATCCGTTCAACAACAGGCACCACCCGGTTCAATCTATCCTTTTTGTCCAACCATGCAATCAACTTTCCCGCCTTATCACCAACATCATACAAACGCCCCTGTTGCTCACGGTGCATCGCCTTGGCCGCATCAGTGACCAGCGCCTTGTAGTCAGATTGTTTCAGGGCCAGAGAATACACCACCTCCGGAGTGACCCCGGACTCCATCTGCCTTTCTAAGTCAGTGATTTAATTTTCCAGATCCACCACCGCAGCATTCTTACGCCTCCTTTCGCTGGCAATGAGGGACAAGACTTGACCACGAATCACTGGCTTATAGGCCTCCCACAATGTAACAGGGGAGGGTACCGATCCCTCATTCTCAGTGAAATAGTAGTCCATACACTTCACCACCTCCGACCTGATTTTAGGATTACGAAGGTGCCAGGGGTTGATCGGAGCGATCTGGCCCTCGGCACCCAACTGTATGTCGACTATAAGCCAAAGCAGAGAGTGGTCAGAGATCCCCCTTGCCAAATGCCTAATTTCCCTGTACAGAGACCATCTGTGCTGCTGGCACAAGAATATAGTCCAATCTCGATAGACTCCCGTAGGCTCTCGAATAGAAAGTATGTTGAAGCTGTCCAGGGTGCAGTTGCCTCCAACAATCAACTACACCAAGCATGTCCAGGAGCTTCCCGAGCCAAAGCTGTGCCGCAGGCAGGGCTCTTGGGGGGCTACAGTCTTCATCCCTACTAACTACAGAACTAAAATCGCCACCCACTACCAGTATACCGTCAGGAAACCCCAGGATCACATCACCCAAATCAGCAAATGTGGTGGCCTGCAGGCCAGGGGGGACATATACAGACAAAATGGAAATAGTTTTCCCTTCCCACCGACCCGTAATAGCCGCATAGCGGCCCCTGTCGTCCAACACTACGTCATCTATCTCCAAGGGGAGGGAAGTTCTTACCAGGACCCCACCCCTCTCGACCCGGAGGTAAACCCTGATTGGGCCACCAAACGGTAGCCCCGTCTGTTCAGTGCGTGGCATGCATTTCCAACCAAGTGCGTCTCCTGGAGTAAAATCACATCTGGGGCACAGCGTTTCAAATATTGCAATACAATTCCCCGCTTTATCCTATCACCAAGACCGTTAACGTTCCAACTCAGCACCCTAAGTTCCCCCCCCATCCCCGCACTGGGCACCCAGCCCCCCCGCCCGGGAACAAGCACACAGGAGAAAAGACAGAACATAGCGCAGCCTCGAACAAAACAAAAAGGAAAAGACCCCCCCACCACCCCCAAGGAACCCTGAAAAACACCCCCTCCCACCCTGCACCCCTGCGTTAGACCAGAAAGCCACCCCAACTTGCAGTGTGCCTGTCGCCCCATTAACTAACCTACAAAAAGAGAGAGAAAGCCCCCAGAGGAGGAAGAAGAGGCCCGATTCCCCCCACCCCGGGTATCCCCATTATAAAGCAAGACTAAGATAAAGCCACTGCTATAAGTCCATAGTAACCGGTTCGCCAATGCAGACTCACTACTCCTGTTCAGCCAGGCCCCCCTCGGCACCTCTCGAGCTCTCGCTGTCGGTGCGGTTTGATGGCAATGTGTCCAACCAGTCACTGACCACTTCGGGGCGATCAAAGAAAAACACCCGCTCCTCATACTCGATCCTCAGTCGGGCTGGAAAAAGCATGGCATACTTCAGTCCCATATTTCTAAGCTGTCTCTTCACCCCGGTGAAACCCATGCGTTGCTTCTGCACCGCCTGGGTGAAGTCTGGATAGAAACTGACTGAGGCATTGTCAAATTTAGTGGGACCTGTAGTCCGTGAGGCTTTTTCTTCTTTATTTTATTGATTATCTTGTCACATATTCTGACTTCGGTGTGGTTATTGTGTTTCTTTACATGTATGTCTATGCACTTTATGAGACGAGTGAGACGTGTTTAGTACCAATAGCGTTTCCCTCGTGGTAGCCAACTGATTTCATGAGCACTTTGCCTGGTCTTTTTTCATCACTATGTCACCTAGATATTGTAAATATTGTATGTGGTATTATAGATGTAATACATATTAGTTTCATGTTAAAAAAAACATTCACAAAGGGAAAGAGCTCTCAAAAATGGGACCCTTTAGCTTTTGTGAAAGGCTTACCACCCCATGTTGGGAGTAAATGTTAAATGTTTTCAGACATGATTTTTATCACAAAACACAAATACATAACATAATGAATCATCCTTTGAAAGGGATGTCCTAACCACTTCACTTCCCAAAGGAGATTCATTATGCCCTTCAGAACCCATTTTACAATTCTAAACCAGTTACCGGATCACAAAATTGGTTTAGTGCCTTTAAGGAAAGCATTTAGAGTTCATAAACCCTATTATTTAGTTAATCAAAGTGTCAGAGTCTGCTAAATGATTTTGTACATCTGGCCCTATGTCCTGTGGAACAGCAAAAGTACTACCCACTTTGGTAGAACCATATTTAAAGTGGTGCGGCCTTCAGAAAAGGCAACAGCTTCAGAACAGACAAATTGGGAGCTACAGAAATCTTTACAAATGACAAGTAGTTAGTATTACGTTTAACACAGTTGATTCAAGGATTTTTTTTAAACTGATTACAAGCATTCACTCAAATCACAGTGTTTGGACACAAGTCCCTGTAGATGTATAAACACATTCTATAGGGTTTTGGGTATTCCCATTTTAACATAGCTGGGCCCATGGATCTGTGTTTGGTGAGTATCTGCCTTCCCAATCAGCCTTGGAGTCAACCTGATGCAGCACTTTGCAAAGGTGGAGAATAACTTCAGGTGTTCAATCATTGCAAAATGCCAGAGAAAATGCTTGCTAAAGGCCCGGATATGAACATTTTACCCACACTCAATAAGTACCGCAGAAGAGACTGACCCTCTACCCTACCGATATTTCAGCATCACAGTCTAACAAGGCTCATCAACAACACATCAGCTCACAAAGTATCTCATTATAGGCTAGATGTTGAAAAATTGGAATCTTGTTACTTGGTGATTGATCCAAAGCATTAAAAAAATTCAGAAACTTAAGATGGTAAAAGGTGCTAAACGAACAAAGCCAGGGAAAGGAAGCTCTCCTTTAGTTTCTAACAGCTGGAGTGAAAGAGGGTTCTAAGTATATTAATATTTGGGGACTTATTGAACTTTTCTGAAAAGAAATAGAGGCACATTCATCATCTCAGACTAAGAATGGGACAGGTATCTGCTTCCATTGCAGCCACAAATAGTATCTAGAAAGTTATATAATGTTAATTCGGACGCCTCTCACCAAAGTGAAATTAATCAGTGATAGGTTTATCTGGGTCAGAGAATCAGAATGAATAAGAAAGAGGCTAATGGTCAACATAATGGACACTTTGTTACTTCTCCACTGATTAAGAAATGTCTGAGTGATAATGTGACTTCCTTAATAGTGTTAGTGGGTGTGCATAACCCCTACTCTGACAACAGTGTTGAAGTGAACAGCACCCAAGCGTAAGTGGCGAAGCAAGAAGGTTGATGCTGCAACAGTTTTTTTGGCGATTTGCAAATCAAAGAAAATGTTATATAAGCCCCGATTATTTCATCACACATCCCTAACCGTTTAGTTTCCGGGAATTTAGATTACATTTCTTGGACCTCAGAGCAGTTTCTATTCATCCTTATGAACTCTTGTTAAAAAAAATTTAAAAAGCATACCCCAACGGAGAGTTCATAAGGATGAAAAGGAACTGCTCTGAGGTCAAAGAAATGGAATCCAAATTATAGGAAACTAAATGGAGATTCCTGCAAAGAGGGTATAAATACAGCAACATCCAACATTGTGAAGCTAAAGCAAGATGTGTAACAAGAACTTAAACTCTGGTGAGAAAAAAAGAAAAGAAGAAGGAAGAACAAAATAACAATACAATCGAATGATTCTAACGTACAGCAAGGAGAGTT
Source organism: Lissotriton vulgaris (assembly GCF_964263255.1). Classification (NCBI taxonomy): domain Eukaryota; kingdom Metazoa; phylum Chordata; class Amphibia; order Caudata; family Salamandridae; genus Lissotriton; species Lissotriton vulgaris. Next base: position 1,717,306,177 of record NC_141694.1, on the reverse strand, counting down.
TCAAAATACAGAAAATACTGAATAAATATTGGAACGTGTTAAAAAAAGATCCTGATATCGGAGAGAAGTTGGGTGCACGATCAGAAATAACATACAGAAAACTGGGTAAACAGCCATTTTGTGATAAGGAAACAAGAGACTTGGTTACAGAATTTGCAAAAGGGATTTAGCAAATGTAGTAGCTGTAAGGCATGCAAAATAGGGAAAAACAGGAAAACCATCACGAGGAAAAGTTTTTAACATTAATGTAACTATCGCTTGTGAATCCACATATGTAGTGTATTTAATTGAATGCCTATGTGGGAAACATTACATAGGCAACATGATATGCCCATTAAAGAACCGTATCCTGGAGCATAACAGGGCAACTCAAAACAAGGATACTACATATGCAGTAGCAAAACACATGATGACACATGAGGCAAAGACCGGGCAGAACATGGCATACTTTGGCCTAGCCACCGTGCCGCTGCATGAGAGAGAATGTAACAGGACTCTCAAATTGAGATGCTTGGAATCACGACTCATCATAAGATTCAAAACACAGACCCCCACAGGGCTGAATGGGAATGAAGAAATGTACATTCACCTGTAATCCGTTTCATGTTCATTCATTATTTTTCTTTTTCTTCCTCTGCAATTAAGAATGTTTGGTGTATATATAAGTGCTTTTGAAGCATGAAATGGACTTACTAACTCATGACATAGATGTGGAAAGTGGGTTTGTGGGCAAATTGGCTGACGTCTATGAATTAAATTGGCTGTCGTTATGGATAGTACATTGTTACATGACTCCATGGTCATAACTGGGCATTAAGCCGGGAAAGAGGGTTCATCAATAGGACACTGTGTCTAATATTCATGCATTTAAAGATTAGGGACACCCAGTCCGGTAATCTTGAAATTAGTGCATTGGTCAACAGTCACTAAGATATATATGAAAAACGTGTAACTGTCTAACCGGGTAACTGGTACACGGTAGCAAAGGAGCAGTGTTAACAGATCGACATCAAGATAATGATTAGTACATGGAGTAATATAATTGTTGGACTTGGCCCTTTTGGCAGGTTCACCCGAGACTTTTTGCATTTGCCTAGCCTGTTTCTGTAACCTGGTGTTGGTGATTTTAGGCCTCTGCGCACTTTTTCACTGTGGTCCAGTGTAAAGCGTATGCGCTCTCTGTGTATGTGTGGTGAGAGTGGACTGCCCTCCCATCGGAATGCATGGGGAATATGTGTGACCATGGTAGTTTCTGATGTGTGGGGAGTGCAGGGTCGAGTTTGGTATGTGCCAACTCGTGTGATTAAATGCTGCGCGATGATGTGCGTGGATTTATTGTGTCTGGAAGTTGGCATGTCTATGCAGTGAATGTGAATTGGCTGTCTGGCTTGTGATTGGCTGGAGCTGGCTGGTGTGCCTGGCTCCAGGAGTCAGGATGGGTCTGCCCCGGTGGTGAATGGAGAGATCTGCATGTTGATAGGAGGGAGGAGTCCACTTAGGACCTGAATAGGGCTGGGCCTTCCCTCCACAATGCTGGCTCCACCCCCTGTGGTGCGTCCGATGTCCCTAGTCTGGCCAGTGAAAGGGGAAGAGGGGCAGAGCAAAAAAAAGTGCTCAGGAGTTCCCCATAACCAGTTGTAGCTGGTTCTCCCATTGCCTCACCCTGCTAGACAAAGGATTTTGGTGTATAAAAATGGGGTTGTGTCCCCATGAAAATGTTCTGGTTTTTCTAACTTGAAACTACCAGGGGCGTGCTCCTCCTCCTTATTGACCCCCTTTGGGAGGGAACCCCCAGCGTGGGGATTCCCCAGTGGCACCGAGCTTGTGGGTGCCTACCCCGCTTATTGGGATATTTAGTGGCAGGTGCCCACCCTGCTTGATTGCCGCTGGCTGGTGTTGAGTGTGCAGGTGCCTACCCTGCGTCTTCGTTTTGCTGTGGTGGTTACGGCGGGTGCCCACCTCGCTTATTAGCGTCCTAGCGGGTGCCCACCCGGCACAGTAACTTTATTTTTAGTCTCGAGGGTGCCCACCCCTCATTTTGCGCAAAGAGAATCACTGCGGCGACCGAGTCCCGGGCAGGGCGGAAGTCAGGCAGCAAGACGCCTGATGGCGGGCGGGACTTCCGGTTTCTAGAAGGAAATCCCGCGCATGCCGCTGCCGCTGGGAGAGAAGCCCGCAGGGTGCCACATTGGAGGTAGTGATGGCGGAGGTGGCACGAGGCACATTGCCGGTGCCTGCCCCCACCGCATGTGGGACTTGAGAGCTGTACAAGCTATCTCCCGGCTGGAGTCCCTGCACTGACCGGGCGAAGCCAGAGACCGCCGTAGAGACGCCGCAGAATGAGCCGGTAAGAGAGGGCTCGAGTGTGTCTCCTGTTTGCTGTCTTGCGAGCGGACCCGCCGCTGCGGGCGCTCCACCGAAGGGCCTCTAATTCTTGTAGGGGGCCCAGATTGTTGTTTTTTCTGTTTGTGCCGACTACGGAACAGAGGGGCAGATGGTGATTGTTGGTGGTCATAGTGCGAGGCCCCCCGAGTCTTGAGCGGCCCCGTCTGGCAGTGGGCCGCTCCAATGTGGCAACATAATGTAGAAGGCCCCCGTGGGGGTCCCAAGGAACCGTGGGCCCATGCCGCCCATGGTGGGCACTTTTTCCAGTGTTTGGGGGCTCGTGGTCTTTCCACATTTATGGGGGCATGTTTATTCGTTCAGAGCCTATGCGTAGCTCCAACAGCCAGGGCTTATTTGAATATTTAAGGCTCCAGTGGGCCCAGTTGATTCCAGAGCCACGTGATGGCTCCAGCGATGGGGCATGTATTACTTTAAGGAGCCAGTACGCTCCCGAAGTGGCGCAGTCTGAGGGGCATTCCGAGGCACATTGTCGGTGCCTGGGCGGTCCCACCAGAGAGAGGGCCGCCCAAACGAAAATGCGCAGTATTTATTTTTCAGAGCCTAGAGGGTCCCAGCATTTGGCGCAATCTTTGTCCGAAAGGGCCAGTGAGGGCCCATGTCACAGTTTTGAGTTCACAGCTGCCCAGCAAGTAGTGGGCAGCTGCACAGTTTAGGTATTTCTTTTCAGGGGACATGTGCTTTTGGAATCTAGGAGTGAGTCGCACTCCTTCGCCCTACCTTGGCCTTCCACAGCTGCGCAGCACTTAGTGCCAGCTGCAGCGTTTAGGCCTCCCAGTGATTGATCTCAGCTGCCCAGCAAGTAGTGGGCAGCTGCAATGTTTAGGTTTGCGCCGGTGGCGCACCCCTGACTGGCGCTGGGTTGGCAGCGCGCCCTGACATTCTGGACACAGGGCATTTGAGCCCCTTCTTGAGATGCCAGTTGGCCAGGGGGCTGGTATGTGGATAGGGCACAAGGCCCTAATGTGATCGATGTGCTTTAAATGTGGTGCTAGGAAATGTAATGCATCTAGTATGTTTTACGCACCCTGTGTGGATACCTCTAGAGATGATTTTACCTATGGAAGGTTTATGTAAGTGAGATTGTACTTCACTGTGATTACGCCCCTAATGTGAGTTTTACTTAGGAGGTAGGGTCTAATGTGTTTCGACTAGTGAGGAGATTGCCTCCTGTATTTATACTGGTTAGGCCTAATGTGATTTATGCGTAATGTGCAATGCCTATATGCCTGTGATACCTCTACATGTGTTTTCATGATTAGGAGGTTGTTTTGCCTAGTATAGTTTATACTAATGAGTTTAGGTGTCCCTGCGTGATCTATGCCTATGGTTATTAGTATTGCGTAGTGTGTAATGCACTTTAATGTTAGTATTTGTCTGTGATGACTACCACTCCCACAATGCTTCATAATGGGTTAAGTGGTAGAGTGCTATAAATAGGCAACAGCGAAGATGAACTGTCGCTATGTACCATGACCAAGACCTGTGTGGTTGAAACGCGTAGGGAGGAGTGATATGGCTTGCTAAATAAATGAATTTCAACATCCCCAGGAGAGTGCTGTGTTATTTCTGACTTGGTGAAAGATATATTTTCAAGGCCTGTCCAGCCTTGCCGTATGCACCAGCTGAGAAGTGCACCTTCCGTTGATGGACTGCTTTGTTTGATTATATATGTCAAACATAAGTAAAGAGGAAATCCAGTTTTGGGATTTAACAGTGTTCATTAAGGAAGGTAAAATAAACAAAACATTTCGCCAGGGGACTACGGGCAACCCAATACTCCATGCTCGCAGCTTCCACCCTTCAAAGTTGGTGAACAGCATCCCTTAAGCTGAAAATGTAAGGATAAGGCGGAACTGTAGTTGCCCTAGCCAATTGTATCAAGCACAAGACCAGCTCAATGTGAAGTTTGATCAAAGGGGATCCAGTAAAACAGTTTTAAAAGCAGCAAGAGACAAAGCTAATGCTAAACCTAGAGATCAGTTATAATCTGCCAATCAGCCAAAACAGAAAGAATCACAAACAGTGGAACCAAAATTCTGTTTCATCACAGGGTACAGTACACAGCATAAGGAGTTAAGATCCATTATGCAAAAACATTGGCATGTACTCCTTGGGATAATAACATTTTGTAAGGCGAGATCCTTAAGGGATGCATTGGTGACAAACAGCCCTGGAATTCCATCTGCAACTTGGCTCAGTGAAAGCGAGGGCTTCAGGAGATGCCACAAGTGTAAGGCATGCAAATATGGAGAAAATACGACGGAAGTACCCTTACCTTTTACAGATAAAACGTGGCAGATCGGGAAGCGCTCGACATGTAAAAGCCAATTCGTAGTATCTGCCTTAAGATGTAGCTGTTTTAAATTGTACAAAGGTAGCACAATTGTACCAGTGCACCAAAGGACCTTATAGCACATTAGAGTAATCAATAATAAAGAACAGACGTACCCCATGGGCAGACATTTCCAACAGTTTCATGAGAACAAGCTGGATAATCGGAGGTATTTTGTATTAGATCAAGTGCCACAAAGACTCAGAGGGGACAATAGGGAAAGATGCCTGAAACCAAGCAGACATGTTTTGGCGATAGAACCTTTATCAATGCCTTTTTGAATGGGAAATGTCAATGACCAATTATTTAGTCACACTCCCATTGGACAAGCAATCATGGCTACAAACAAAGGATTGCATATTCACCACAAGTTGGTTAGTTTATTCTGCACTCACAGCATGTGTTCACTGATATTAGTAAGTCCCATTGGAAAATACCTACGTAATTGTAATTTTCATCGTTGTCAATCTGTAACCCACCAAGGGTGCGAGTCGTATGGTATGATTAATTAATTACACATTTTGGTCTATTGATAACAGTCTTTCCACTCCATTTAAAGCCAAAGGTAATAGCCACTTCACAAAGTCAATTTGTTTGAATCTTTCATCCTCGTCCAACAGCACAAATTACATTTCATATAATTATATATACATATATATATACACACACACACATATATTATATTTCCTTAAGAAACACATAATGGCTGTGGAATGGGAGAGAGAAAGGGAAGAGGCGGCACGGAACATATTCCAAGACACTGACACAGGCGAAGACAACACTCCTAATGTGTCAGCCCCAAAAGACAAAGGAGGGAACAAAGATGAAACAAAAAACCTACTGACAGAACTGGAGAAGTTAAGGAAAAAAGAGGTGGCAAAATGGTGGGAGGTGAAATCATTAAGCAGATATATTGAAGTCGGCCGAGTACCAAGAGGGCTAAGAATACTAGTAGCCCCAACGTATGAAAACCCAGACCCAGCTATGCTCCAAGATTGGACGGATAACAGCGCACTAGCATCAACCAATATGCTAAAAATCTTGACAAAATATGCAGCAAGCGATAGAGAAAAACTTATCGCCCGCATTGAGGAAATCATAAAAGAATTAGACACTAAAGAAAACAAGGAAGAAATAGCCAAAAGTTTGGATGAAATTAAAGGGAGAGTTCTTAAACATGAGGAAGAAATAAAAGAAAGAAAAGCCATAAAATTCCAAAGGGACCGGAAAGACTACATGACTGGAAGAATATATACATTCGCAAGGAAGTATGACCAAGTACGTAGTCAATCATTGCCCAAAAGCATGACCAGCACTGGAACCCTGGGAGAACAAAGTGAACCAGACTTGAGCACTGATTATGAATCAGAGAACGAAACAAATAACCCGCTGGGCGCCACTGGACCAATACCCACCCCGGCACAGGAGTTGGCTTTTTTAAGGGTACAACGCCTCACAACGCTGAGGCCAAGAAGACCATATCAACAAAGGAGCAACTCAACCTCAAAACAAGACTCCCAACAAAAACAAAAAGTCACCGCCGGAAAGACAGACGGTGGGGAAAAGGACAAAGAAAAAACGAAACCAACGGCAACAGCAAAGAAACAATACAAAAAGAAATCTCAGCGATAATGACAGGAAACACAAGAAGTAAAGATAACACAGTAATTAATCTTTCAAACATGGAACTATCGCAAAGAGAAATAGAGATTTTATCCTTGGGACTAACGTTTTGTGCCCACACAAACTTTGACTATGCTCAAACCAGAATTGACTTCTTTCAATACATGCGGAAGCTAAAACTCCAAAAACATTTTGCGAACACCCTCAACCAAAAAGACGGAATTGAAGGGAATATCCAAAACAGTCAAGGACTCAGTGTGGCAAATATGAATGTGTTGAGAGACATGATTGACATTGAACAAGACAACACAAACAATTTGGTGTCATCTGGAATGGCTGCAGAAATCACAGACATAGACATTTATAAAACAGAAAAAACCAACTTTAAGCCGAAATCGGTATTTATGCCAATAACGCCGAAGGATGGGCTTGACCTGTTCACAGAGTGTGTTATCAAAGATTTGAAGGATTTGTCTACAAAAAGCTCAGAAGAGTTCTTTACAAAATACCAGAATAGAAATGGGCCGTATGAGAAACTGATGGAAAAAATAAAAATGAGATCAGACATTGTTATCAGATGGTCAGATAAAGGAGGAAACATTGTGCTATGGCCATTACAAATGTATAACGATGAGGCAATGGCACAATTGCAAGACCAGGATTGTTACACCAGAATAACTCCGACGCAGCTGGTGAGTGTCCAAGAGAAATACACAAATGAATTATATAGATGGAAAGGCGCAGGTTTGTTGAGCAAGGAGGAATTTGAGTATTTGAAAACGGATTACCCGACATGCCCCCAACTATACCTCATCCCAAAGATTCATAAAAATGAGACAACACCACCTGGAAGACCAATAATCTCAGCTATTGGCAGCCTGTTTGAGAAGACCAGCATCTTTATAGACCATTTTCTACAACCCTATGTGAAAGCCCTGCCAGCATACATAAAAGACACGAGTGATTTTTTACGTAAAGTGTATGATGTACATTGGGAAGATGATTATGTATTTATGACCCTGGATGTTCAATCCTTATACACTAGCATCCGACATCATGATGGATTAAGGGCAGTGAAACACTTCCTAGGGCAGAAACCAATTGAACTATACAATCATACTAAAATGTTGTTGGAAATGACGGAGTGGTGTCTGACTAATAATAACTTCATCTTTAATAGACTCCACTACAGACAAATCCAGGGATCGGCCATGGGAACTTGTTTCTCTCCCAGCTATGCGAATCTACACATGGGCTGGTGGGAGGAACAGATACTCATGGCTAAACACCAAGCTACTATGTCGAGAAATGTGATGATGTATAAGCGATACATAGATGACATTTTTATACTGTGGAAAGGCCCTAAAGAAGATGCAGAATTTTTTGCTGCTGAGCTAAATGAAAACGCACTTAATCTGCGATTCACCTGCACCACTAACCCCACCTCAATTCAGTTCCTAGACATAGAACTATATGTAGAACAGAGTAAAATACAGACGAGAACATATCGTAAGCCCACAGCTGGGAACTCGGTGCTACACGCACAAAGTTTCCATCCTCAGAACCTGAAGGAATCAATTCCCTACGCAGAATGCTTAAGGATGACCAGAAATTGCAGTACAAAGACAGGACTAGATGAGGCAAAACAGAACCTATTTACAAGACTAGGAAAGAGAGGTTACAGTCAAAAAACATGCAACAGAGCAAACATAAAATGTAGCCAGACCAACAGAAAAGATCTCCTCTTTGCCAAAAAACAAGAAAAGACAGAGAAAACTCCCAAACCAGAGCCACCTAGATTGATTACAGGATTTAATACCTACCACAACCAGGTCAGAAAGATACTGACCAAGCATTGGCCGCTAGTAAGGAGAGACCCCGTAATTGGAGAATTATGTGGCAAAAGACCAATGATGGCATTTAGGAAGGCTAAATCTATGAGGGAGCACCTAGTTTGCAATGCACCGGCTATCAAAAAACAGGATGACTGGCTGTCAAAAATCAAAGGTTTCAGCAAGTGCAGTAAATGCAAAGCCTGTAAGCATGGGATAAATACCACAAAAGTGGAAATACCCTTTAGGAAGAGACCATACAAGATCAGAGACAAATACAATTGCAAGACTGACCATGCGGTGTATGTCCTAAACTGCATCTGTGGTAAAAGATATGTGGGTAGTACCATCCACCCTGTACATATCAGAGTCCTCCAACACCTCCGCGCTATAAACAATGACGACCCAGCTTACCCTGTAGCCAGGCACATAAACACTACCCATGCAGGGGATATAGGAGTATTAACATACTTCGTCATTGACAGTGTGCCAAAAAATCCAAGAGGTGGTAATCGCCTGCAGAGTTTGAGAAGACTAGAATCACGGTATATCATAATGCTTAATTCAAAAATACCGAATGGTCTCAACTCTGATGAAGCACTCAGTGTCCATCTCTAACTATGAAAACATGGTTCTTGATGACAATGCCCCGAACCCTGTAATAGTTAACTTCCCCCCTCCCACCCAGTTAACATCTATTGTTCAGTTTTAATAATGTTCTATCACTGTATATATTAGCACTATTATGACCCCTATAGCAGTTTTAGCCTGTAAGAGCAGCATTTAGATGAATTACTTCACGCACACATAGGTCAATACATGGGGAATTACTGCTAATGTTGCACATTGATGATCCATAAAGTAATGCATATATGTAATAAGGACTAAAACCTTTGAGATGTCATATTGTATTGCTAGATATGTCATTACCCATCCGCACAAGGAACTGAAGAAATGCCTGTAATTTTGTCCACTAGGAAATAATGTATAAATGTTACCCATCAGCACAAGGAACTGAAGAAATGCCTGTAATTTTGTCCACTAGGAAATAATGTATAAATGTTATGCATATTGAATGTTAGATAGGTCAAAACTCAGTAATGGGATACCTAAGTCCACTGGGAGATTAGGCAACATAAGTAAAAAACAGGCGCTATGATTAATGCAAAATTAGCACTCTGTAGCAGGTTTTCCCTGTCTAACCCCGCGCGTCCTTGAATTACACTACGAGGTGTGCTTACAAACGCGCGCCCAAATGAACTAAGTAACCATGTGCACTAACGCGCTAACAATATCCCCAGAACATCCCCCGCTGCACCCGCTCACAAAAGCGTCCTGTAACGCGAATACGAGGCGGCATGACAAAAACGCGCGCCTTTGAAAACCCAATGAGCCGTGTGTGTTATTAAACGCGCACGCATTATCCCTTAAGCATTCCACAAACTGTAACCGCTTTAACACGCGCACAATACAAACAGCTTAGCGCCGCAGGCCCAACACCTCGGAAATATAAACAAACAGCAGGAATAGCCTATGGTGTCAGTTTACAAACTCACCAGCGCCGAGGAAGGGATTCAAACGCGAATTGACTCGTGGAAATCGGCCCAACGAGGCATAAGCGAGGCACACACACAGCGATTGACAGACAAGGCAGGAATGAGAAAATCACTAGGCTCATGTGACATAAGGGTTTCTATAGTAACGAAACCAAACATGGGGGCGGATGATGTAACCAATTAATAGGGAAAATGAAAGTAATTGGTTTATGTCAATCTCAAGTGGACGACGCCCCATATTACCATGGTAACTGGGTGTGACTAGAGTGTGTAATGAGAAAAACAAGCTGAAATGTGCGTAGAAACAGGAGTTTAACATGCATGATGTAATGCAATGACTAAGGGGTATAAATACAATCACAGTCTGTCATGATGTTGTGAACAAGGCGGGTGCTTACCGCCGAAAC